>NW_028142907.1:0-2886233 GCF_977018435.1 Lepisma saccharinum | reverse complement strand
AAAGTAGCTGTGGAAAAAGATCTCCAATTTGATACCTAATCTGGAGTGACTGAATCTGTTCTTTTAGAGTGGAAATGACTAGATCAAAATCTTCTTGTGATTTTATGCTTTTGACAATTGTTTGGAGCTGTGTCTGGACATTATTTATCTGTTCCTCCAATTGCTGTTTCAATTGCTCGGAGTTGTTAGCCTGGGTCTTAAATTTGGCTTGAAGAGCTGCTACAGCCTCTTCTAAACTTTGAAAATTATCCAATGTTGCCAAATCAGTATATTTCTGAAGCAGCACTTTGAGTTCAGAATCAATTTTAAGAAGAGGGTCCATGCATTGTGATTGTAAATTTGTAATTTCTAATTGAAGACTGGCATTGAGTGTGGTCTGTAAAGCTTGTAAATCACTTCTTAATTTCTTGACTCTGACATCAAGCATCAGAATCTCATCACTGTGATCTTCATGTCTTGTATGGCCAAATATATCATTAGGCATTTTTGTTTTACTGGTTATTTATTATAGAGTATCTGATTCTTAATTCTATAAAAAAGGGTATAAGCTTGTCATAGGATCCAGGGACCTCAATATATAAGCAGTCACCAGCAGAAACAGTATATACAGTGCCAGAAACCATGTTTGAGTGCTTAATTCTATAAATATTTCTCCCTACTGAAATTTTAACATCACCCTCAGGGGTTGTAATAAATTGCAATTGACCACCTACAGGTAATTGGTAATGATTTAAATTATTGTTAAATATGTACAATATTTTACCTGTTTCATCATCAACATCTGTAAGTATGCTGTTCAGATGAATAATTAACAAGCCACTCAGTTTAGATAGCATATCAGAAGAGGGTTGTGGTGTTGGTAGTTCCATAATAGCTTGTTTTTTGAACCCAAATAAGTTCATAGGCATGTTTATTTATTTCAAATCATGCTCTGTAATTGGGCATTGTTTGCCATTTTTCAAATCACAATGCCCCCAAGGTAAAGTATGTATGTCACATGATAAAATGCATCTCTTATCATCATGTGGGTCCAGAGCCACTTTTCTTACAATATTTGAAGTCAATAAGTGATCCTCACTCTGAATTCTATTTTCTGATGTTCTGATTGAACTCTGGGATTTGATGCAATTTTTATAATCTTCAAATTGGAGATCTTTTTCCACAGCTACTTTGCCAACGCCCTTGGCCTTTTTGGCAACAGCACCACTACATGTCTCAAAACTGTACATCTTGGCACTTAACCCAGCAAATTTCACAATAACATCACCACATGTCTCATCTTTTAACTTGCCAGGCACCTTTTTGTTGTGGGGTTGAATCCTTGTATGTTCACTGGTATCAAAGTATTGAAACAATTCAGGCTGTGCCATATCTTGATAAACATCTTCTGTTTGAATATCAAGAATAAAACTATCCGTGTCCATGTACAATAATTTTACACGATCACCATAAAAAGGTTTCAGCACATCATAATACAATGTTAACATATGTAATTTGGACAATTCCAATATTGCAGCCCCTACGTAAATAGGTTTATCAAACTTGATCTTTGTTTTCATCATGTTGAAAAGTGCCATGTGCTCATCATAAATTCTTCTGTAATTGAAGTTGGGCTTTGCAACCAATTTTTTGCTCAGGCTGGGGTCAGTAATTATTTTAACATCGGTATGTTTTCTGACATTTTCAATTGTTTTGCCATACACTGAATTCACCATCAATTTAAACAAGCCCTTATCAAATTGGCTCTTTGCAGATGTTCGAAGCTCCGTGTTTGTATCAATGTATGGTTTCAACCATTCTGAGTGCCTGAACCTCAAGACTTTGCCAAGTTTGGTCACTTGGACACCATGTTTCATCAGGAACTGGAGGTTTTTGTAATATATGACATAATCCTGTTTTGGCTCCAGGGTCATCATGAGCTTCTTCTGTTTAGAGCCAGGTGAGCACTGAACCTCGGGAATTGGGGGCAGATCAGAAAATTTATTGTGCAAATAATCAGGAATTGTCAGATCAACCTCTAAGAAGAGGCCATAGTCACTGTCATCATAATTCTTAAGATCCTCAATATTGAAATCTTCAACCCATTCAAGCCCTGCATATGGCAGTTTATCCATCATGGCATGACCATAGAGGCTGTTTGCATCTACATACAGTATATAATTTGATGGCCGTGCTGGATCATAATCAGGCATATGCTTGTTATTTGCTCTGGCATATCTCTGGGAACATTGCACCATCCCACCTCTTATACATTTCTCCATAAACAGATACATATCTTGATCGTGGATCAGATCCAATTGCTTTTTGGTGTTGAAAAACATTGCAGACCATGCTAGGCCCGGGGCACTGTAAAAATACACTGGGTCCAGTCCATAATTTTGCATGGAAGATTTTCTGAATGCCTGCAATATATCAGCTAAGAGGGTGACATCAAGTTTTAAATATGCCATGTGATAATCACCAAATGTCTTGCATTTTAAATTGTTCCACATCAACTGAGCATGGTGATAATCATCATCACTGATTCCAGATCCTCTGATTTTGCTGTAAAACTCTTCTTGTGGTGGCAGGGAACACTCATCAAATTTAGAAAAATCTGTGACATAGTCATATGGATATACACCCTTTCGCCTAATTAATTTCAGGTCCTGATTTGGAAACAATGCACGTGTGATTTTTAATTGATCATCAGGTAATTGAGAGGCCAGTGTAGCCAGGCTAGCAGATAAAAATCTGTAAGAATCAAGAAATCTTATGTGAATAGGAACACCATCAACTTTAATTATCTTGCTAATAGATATATATTTCTCATCATTTTCAGCTAAAATATTTAAATTCTGTTTCTCAAACCCCTCGTACCTGATCAGATGATGGAAATCATAATTGGATGCTCCATGGCAAAATATGGGGATAAATCTTGGTCTCTTGATCTTAATATTACAGCTATTACACAGGGCCTGTTTATATCGACCATCTGTATGAGAATGGTGATGAACCTTGATATTTGTATCTGAAAATTCACAATCACATACCGGGCATTTTTCTGCATTGTTGAAATCTTCAATCTGTTCCTCTGTTAAAGGCAACATAGGCTTTGATATTAATAAGATGTTAGATGCTATGTCACGGCACTCATTTTCTATTATATGTGCAAATATTTTGATGGCATTTGGTCCCTTGTATGAATATTCTTTAATAACAACACCATCCCGTATAACCACACAACAAAAGCTGGAAGGTTCATGTAGCTGGTATGGTGTACTTGAAGATTCCTCGGGATCTGGATTGCAGAATGCAAAAGGTTTGAGGTTCGATTCAAAATCACAGGCAATATATACTGGGTGTTCCAACGAGGCTTCAAACTTTTTGAATTTGCAATTCTCACTTGGATTGGGCATCACCATATGAACAGGTTTATGGTTCCCACAGTATTTCAGATGCTCAATTAACTTGTTTTTTGCAATTTCTACACTCTCTTCACAAACACCATTCACCATTTTTCTACCATCAAAAACAGTTAAGCATCTTCTGCACAACTTAAATATTTTTTTATATTTGTCTAGTTGTGTTCTCACTAAAGCTTCAAGATTATGTATCAGAGTGTAATGATATGTGCCATCCCCTTCAATTAAGAGCAGATCAATCGGAATAGCAGATTCATCATCAAGTGTACTGATTCTGAGAGGTGCTATCAAGCAATTGCCAGTGGAACAAGTAAATACATTAATAGATAATTGTTTGCCATCGATGTGCCTGGCCCTTTTTTCAAATTTATCAATATTTTGAACAGACATTGGATATTCCAAACCCTCCATTGCCTCGTCAAAATCATGTTCATGCTGTTTGTAATAACTTATTCTCTGAGGATCCCTTGAAACTGGATACAGAGCAGCTAAAATACACCACAAAAAGCATTTCGCGTCATTATTTTTTATATTGACCACGGCTCTTTTGTTTTTGATATTGGCAGGTAATGGCACATATGTAGATCCTTGCAATGGGCTGAATTCAGAAATATTAACATATAACTTGTGTGATGAACCGCATAGGCTCCATCCTGACTCTTTTGCCGCAAATTCAGAGTGTTTCATATTCAATTGATCCATCAACCTGCTTATTATTCTGTCCGAATTTGTATTTGAATATACAGGTACAGTTTCTGTTATGTGGGGATGTATAAATTTTGTGCCGTTTGGTTTCTTATATTGTGTAAACAATTTGAGGGAGAGCTTATAAGAGCCATTTTGTGCATTGAGAATTGCCTGGAGATCAGAATTTTTACTGTTCAAAAAATTCTTAATTCCACATCTTGGCTCTGATACAAACCGATAATCCCTGAGTTGGGCATTAAAACTGCTACGGATGGGTGCATAGCGTGGCTGCTTTGCAGGTCCAGCATTAACAGGTGCTTCATGTTTCCTTTTCAGACCAGATGTGGATGGTTGTGAGGGCAATGCTGATGACTGTACATAAGAATTACACTTATGCCATTTGTAATATGCCTTGCTTAATATTTTATGGCATCTTGGACACATTTTTGTGGCTTTTCTGCATTTCTTAGAGTTACAAATACGGCAATGCCTAGCCCAATGAGAACTAGATATATTTTTATTACACCGATTGCAATATTTTTGTTTTGGCATTTTTTCTTGTTGTTTATTATATAAGATTTTCTGGGCTTCAATTCAAAACTTTATACTTAATAAAAATATCAGTTGGGTTCAGCAGTTAATGGCTGAGCTGGTGCTTTTATACCCAAACAACATCAGTAACTAGGTTTTGGTGATAGTTTTGCTGATGTGCAACACACTTCACCAGGTTTAAAACCCCATCTCTATATCAACTAAATACAATTCAAAATTGGATTTTGAACTGTACAATAAATATTCTGTAAGTCTCACTTGTGTTTATATTAACAGAACAAGACAAAACCAGAATTGTATTCAGGATTGCATGTTTTCATACAAAAAAGCCATATTTTTGACAAGTTTATAAACAACAATCATACAGATATAGCTTTTACACACATGGCCGAATCTGTCTGAGCAGAGGAGAAAGGAGGTTTTCAGATCTGGGGGCTATCAACGAGCAGTAATTATTCAAAATCTCACTTGTAGAGATATTATTTTGCAACATGTATTTCAATCTTATACAGGACTCGAACCCAAAGCCCCTGATTACAATGCCACAATATTAGCACGTCTCCAAATGGATTATGCCCACATTTTACCGGCTTCTGAAGACCTTGATACAGACAAAATTGGATTTTGAACTGCCATAATATTTTCTAAGTCTTTGCCTAGGCTCATATTATCAGAACAGAATTGCTTTCAACATGAAGAGGAGGCAGTTCATTGCCACTGGGTCAGAAAATATGTATCTTTGTCTCAATCTTTGTTACATTTTCCTTGTTACAGACATGTTACACGCACAGAAAGATTAATGGCCCCTTCAGTGAATCGCACAGAAAAATCATTATTATTCCCTTCTAGCGTGTAGATTTTATCTCTTGCGTGCCGGCAGGACATGGAGGCAATTAATTATACCTACCCGCTCTTCTCCTATTGTATGGCTGAGCAGGTGGTTATAAAACATGAAAAAATAAGAAAACTGAGAAATTCAGTTTTTATACAATATATTGTTGTAAAACATTGTTTTACCAGGGTTTCAGATTTGGGGGCTATCAACTAGCAGTAATTATTCAAAATCTCACTTGTGGACATATTATTTTGCCACATGTATTTCAATCTATCAGGACTCGAACCCCGAGCCTTTTGTTTACAAGACAACAATATTATCATTTTGCCATCAGGGGAGGCTTCATATTTTATGAGGATTTAAACCCGAACCTCCACACCTGAAAAATTAGGGTATAAGCCCCTCTTGCCATTGTCTTAAGTATGAGTAAATCTATCTGTTGAGCCCTCGCCTTTTCTACACTAGAAATTCAGAATTTCTTAAAAATCAGAGCATATCACACCTGAAGAATTGGGGTACAGGCCCCATCTTGGCATTGTTTTAAGTGTAAACAAATCTGATTGTTCAATCAAATAGCCTCGCCTTTTCTACACTTGTAAGTGGCGCTGTCCCCACCACAAATACAACTACTCCTGCATAGTTTGGTGAAGATCTGAGTATGTAGTTTTTGACCTTATATGCAACCTCCTATCTGAAAATTTGAAAATTCTTAAAAAATTTGACCAAAATCTTGATGTCCCCAATCCTATGTTTTGTATGTTTTTTCCACGTGTCTTGACATCCAATGTATCCCTGCAGAGTTTGGTGAAGATCTGAGTATGTCGTTTTTGACCTTATCACGAACATCCTTTCTGAAAATTTGAAAATTCTTAAAAAATTCGTCCAAAATCTTGATGTCTCCAATCTCTTGTTTTGTACGTTTTTTCCGCGTGTCTTGACATCCAATGTATCCCTGCAAAGTTTGGTGAAGATCTGAGTATGTAGTTTTTGACCTTATCTGGAAACTCCCATCTGAAAATTTGAAAATTCCTAAAAAATCCGTCCAAAATCTTGATGACCCCAATCTCTTGTTTTGTACGTTTTTTCCACGTGTCTTGACATCCAATGTATCCCTGCAAAGTTTGGTGAAGATCTGAGTATGTAGTTTTTGACCTTATCTGGAACCTCCTATCTGAAAATTTGAAAATTGTTAAAAATTCGTCCAAAATCATGATGTCTCCAATCTCTTGTTTTGTACGTTTTTTTCCTCGTGTCTTGACATCCAATATATTCCCTGCAAAGTTTGGTGAAGATCTGAGTATGTGGTTTTTGACCTTATCTGGAACCTCCTATCTGAAAATTTGAAAATTCTTAAAAAATTTGTTCAAAATCTTGATGTCTCCAATCTCTTGTTTTGTACGTTTTTCCCCCGTGTCTTGACATCCAATGTATCCCTGCAATGTTTGGTGAAGATCTGAGTATGTAGTTTTTGACCTTATATGGAACCTCCTATCTGAAAATTTGAAAATTCTTAAAAAATTTGACCAAAATCTTGATGTCCCCAATCCTATGTTTTGTATGTTTTTTCCACATGTCTTGACATCCAATGTATCCCTGCAGAGTTTGGTGAAGATCTGAGTATGTCGTTTTTGACCTTATCTGGAACATCCTTTCTGAAAATTTGAAAATTCTTAAAAAATTAGTAGACCTAGTGGCCCGGTACTGGGCCCTCAATTGGCGCTCGAATCATCATTTGGTGCTCGATCGCCTTAATGGATTTTTCTCGTAAGGCATGTGTTGCCAACTCCTTACCCGAAAAAATCACCAAGGTTGTGGCGCTCGTCGTAGCCTTTTATGATGTTCATTTTGAGGGCACAGAGTTGGCAAGACTGTGGGGGCACTGTAGCTTTTTATGAGGGGGGTTTATTGCTTTCTGTTTGCATCTGGCAACACTACCGTAGATTGACAGTGTTGTTAACCTACTGGGTTTTTTTTCACTGTAAATTTTCATCAAAGGACGTGAGGGGTCCATGTATTTTTTATGTCTGGCAATACTGTTGGGGGCCTAGTGTCGGCGACACTGTGGGTTTTTACTGTAGCCTTTTATGAGGGGGGTCTATTGCCCTCTGTTTACATCTGGCAATTTTATTGGATGTTTTGTTTGAGGCTCGTTGGTGTTACCTACCCATCCGAAGAAAATTCCACTATATGATTTTTCACTGGCTAAGCTAACCTACAAATAGGAGTTGGCAACACCGACGAGTCTTGAATTATTATTTGAGGCTCGTCGGTGTTGCCTACCCACTCTACAAAAATTCTACTATATGATATTTTGAAACTTTTGAATGCAACTTATCGTAATTTTCCAACTGTGGGACCAAATGTTTATAAATCGTGATTTTTGTAAACCTTTTTCGGGAACAATGTGTCGCACACACACACGTGCGCGCGCGTGCCTGTATTGTGACGCAAGCAAACAAAAAAAACTTTGCGTGTCATTACAAAAAACACTTTGACCGTATTCTTAAATAACTAACAAAGACAATGAATCTTTTTGGCTTCTGCAAACAGATCAACATGGAGACTGCACCGCCAAATTCCAATAACCTCTTACCTTCCGTGTTACCTAAACTCAACGGTCTGTTGATCATTCACCTCAACAGCATTTGGACGAAACTGAATGACGATGTGGGCAAGATGTTTTATGTTTTTAATAACAATTTACATTTCTACGAAATTCCGATCGACGGGAAACTTCAAATCACCGTGAATCCGGAAAACGCAGGCGAAATCAAAATTTCTACCGGCAAGAATATTTTTCGAATCAAGCACGACAAGATGCTTTCTAACATTACGTACGATGTTTCTGCAGGAGATTATCTTTACATGGAACTTCTCGGAGATTACGACAAACTCATTCCTCTTTTTGTAGAATTACGAATCGTCTATCCTATTATAAATAACCGTTAACCAAAAATGCCTAACGACATTTTCGGCAACACCAAGCGTGTAGACCACGCAGAAGAGATTCTCATGTTGGACATTCGAGTTAAGAAGTTGAGGACCGATTTGATCGCTTTGCAGGAGACCTTAAACAAAAGTTTAGAGTCGGAAATCGCTACGCTCCAAACGCAATGTCTCGACCCCATTCTGAAAATCGATTCCGAACTGAAAACGCTCATAAAAAATTATGTCGACGTACCTTCTTACGACAGCGTTCAAAATATACAGTTGAGCGTGGATTCGCTTCAAAATGATTTGGCCAAATTACAGCAATTTCAATCGAAAAATGAAGATTTGGAAAAATTGAAACTCGAAATCGAAGAACGAACTTCCGCAATAGAAAAGAATTTCTCTGAACTTCAAACCGTCGTGAACGATATAGACGCAGAACGCTTGCATGTCGTTGTTTCCAAATTACAAGAAGAATTCACCAGCACGTTGGAAGAAATTAAATCCAAGTTGCAGACTTTGGAAGATACAATGACGAACCTACCATCGTCGGACGAACTGCAGGTCATCGGTAAAAGCGTCGCGAACATAAAAATTCAATTGGAGGCCTATCAAGATTTCGAACACATTCAAACCACCATCGCTACGCTTCAGGCGTCCTTGGAATTGATCAACGAAGAAATTAAAAATATTCACGCTGAAGCGAGAGCGTTGACGAGCATTCAAGACACGTTAAGCACGGTTCAGCAGAAGATCGAATATTTAGAAAATTTGAACGTCGAAACGAATCTCGCTCATTTTCATCACGTACTCGACAACATACAGGGTGACTTGGAATCGTTACGGACGAGCGTACCTTCGAGCGAAGATTTGGAAAAATTGAAAACGGCGGTGACGGCACTATCCGATTCGAGCGACATCAAAAGTTCATTGAGCGATCTCGAGAGTAAAGTGGCCAATCTCCCCACCTCCAAAGAATTGCACGTTTTGAAAAGAAACATATCTCGAATGCTGAAACGACTAGAAACGGAAACGGCGAACGTGGAACAGATTCGAGACGAAATTAGTTCGCTGGTGTCGACGCTGCCCACTTCGCAGAGCGTCGCCGACCTTCACACGCAGTTTACAGAGATGCGAAGCATCGTGAACGATCTTACCGAGAAGAGCTCGAAATTGAATCAAGTCGAGAACCTTCAGAACATCGTCGTCAACATCAGAGATCAAGTTGGAGTGCTGGAATCCACGCAGGAATCGACGCTGGCCTCTTTCGGTGCCAAGTTGCAAGAACTCAACGAAAACTACAAGCAGTTGAACGTGGAAGTGAAAATCAAACCGTCGTTTTCTACCGTAACGGATACTATAGTCGAGCATTTGCTGCCCATCGAAAATAAACTCGGACAAGTTCACAGTAATCTGCTCGGCGTCGACCCTAAATTCGCTAAACTGCATTTTCTGCAAGCCATCGAAATCAACAGCATACCCAATCAACAGAGAATCTCCACGTTCGTCGAAGGTAACAAACTGTACATGTTGCATCCTTATCATCCGTACTACAAGTTTCTCCTCGACGGCACGATTCAGATAAACGAATTTTCGTACTGGTCTCACGGTAGAAAAGCTAGCGTTCCCACCATGACCTTGATATCGAATCGTGGTGTCCAGAAAGCAGGAAACATTCCTCTGGCACGTTGGAACGAAACGCGCAACATATATGAAATACACGAAGACGAAGATCTCACCGTTTTCGACGTGAGTGCCGGCGATAAGCTGATCATTCAAAACACGAGTGAAGTACCACCCTCTTTGAATCCCATCACGCTGGTGCTTCTCTTGAAACGTAATCTCTAAAAAAATGTCTAGGCAAGCCATCGTCGAAGAATTGCATAAACCTGCACGCCGCAACTACGAACGTTTGGCTGTGGTAACCAAGGGCATCGACGACCTCTGGCAAAGCGACCTCGTGGAGATGAGTAGCGGCAATTTGAAAAACGTGCATAAATTGAACAAGGGCAACAAGTACCTCCTCACCGTCATAGACACGTTTTCGAAATTCGCATGGGCTCTACCTTTGAAGGCGAAAACGGGAACGTGCGTCACGGAAGCATTCAAATTAATTTTTCGCGAAAGCGGTGGCAGACGACCACGGTTTCTGCAAACGGACAACGGTAAAGAATTTTACAACGCCGTATTCCAAAAGTTTATTCAAAAACGTGGCATTCGACATTATTCGAGCTTCAGTCACATCAAAGCCAGCATCGTGGAAAGATTCAATCGAACCTTGAAAACACACATGTGGAAACGATTCACGCTTCGGGGAAATTACAAATGGGTCGACATCCTGCCGGAACTCGTCGACACCTATAATGAAATGGTACACAGAACGATAGGCATGAAGCCAGCTGACGTTACCAAGTCCGACGAGCAGCGTTTAATTTCTACCGTTTACTGTCCAAAGTACACACCCACGACAAAAAAAGCTAAATACAAAATTGGAGACCAGGTGAGGATCAGCAAATTCAAACGCACCTTCGAGAAGGGATTCACAAAAAATTGGAGCACGGAACTTTTTACCGTGGTTCGAGTTTTACCTGGAAACCAACACACGTATATAATAAAAGATAGTAGCGGCGAGATTTTGAAAGGAAGATTTTACGAAGAGGAACTCTCTAAAACGAAACACCCCGACACGTACCTCATCGAGAAAGTATTGCGTAGGAAAGGTGACAAACTGTTTGTCAAATGGCTGGGACTTCCGGAAAAGAGTTGGATCGACGCGGACGAAGTGATCTTGTAAGTACGTGGAACGTGGTGAAACGTCTACCGGATCCGGAAAGTCAAACGAAGAAAAAGAACGGTGAGTTGCTTCCCGACAGCATCCGCTGTCTGATCGTAGGTCCTTCGGGGTGTGGGAAAACGACACTGCTCGTGGACAATTTTCTCCTCGCACCGAATTGGTTAGATTGGAAGAACAGGCACCTGTACGTGTTCTCGAAAAGTTTGGAGCAATCCAAATACCAGCAACTGATGAAACTGTACGATGGTCTGGACATTGCAACGTTCGCCTCGGAAATAAAACCACTCGACGATTGTCGTGAAAATTCAGTCGTTGTGTTCGACGACGCCATCCTGGAAAATCAAAATGAAATTCGCAACTTTTTCACGCAAGGTCGTCACAAAGGAATGGATTGTTTTTACCTAGCTCAAACGTTTTCCAAAATTCCAAAACAGTTAGTGCGCGACAACGCCAATTTCATATGTTTGTTTCGTCAAGATCACACCAACCTCAAGCACGCGCACGATGACTACGTAGGCGGAGACATGAACTACAATCAATTTTCGGAAGGCTGCTCTACTTGCTGGAACGGTGACGATTTCGGATTTGTGACGATCGACATGACGAGGAAACCCAACGACGGAAAATACAGAAACAAAATCAACGACTTTCTAAACGTTGCAACGTTGTGAGAAACGACGTATATAAATAACGTCATGACGAAACGAAAAATCGAGGACGAAAATCTCAAGTTGCGAAAATACCTCGCGAAACGCTTCAAAGGTTGGAAATCCGAGAATCGCGGATTCTACGAAGAGAAGAAACGTCAGGATCAACCCGTGATCGATGCCATCAGCAGTCTAGGTAAAGAAATTAAAAGTGTCACGGAACAAAATAAAAATTTGATTAATGAACTCGTACCGCTCGCAGCTAAAAGTTACGCCGTACCCACACCCATTTCGAGCATTCCTTCGACGCCGTTCGAACTGAAGGATGCACCGGCAGGACGTCGAGCCATAGGCAGCACGTCGTCTTCGGATAAAATCGAGTTGGGACCTTTGGCACGAGACTACCTGAGCACGGGGAAATTCGACAAGGATGAAGTGTTCGGATTGTATCCCAGCATGGAAACCAACGAAGGCGGCGGTGTGGTGTGGAAGATTGGGAAATCGAAGGTGACCTTCGAAGGCAACGACATTAAAGTCAATTTAGGCGACAAGGATAGTTGGAACAGGTATCCGGGTACGGTGGGACTGTGGGAACTCGTCGCCAAAAAAGCAGCCGAAAGATTACACCGACGAAGATTACCAAAGTTACAAGGAAATTCTGATCATGACGGATGCCTTGTACCAGAACAACGACGCCTCGCAGAATAGGGTGAAATCGAGCAGCGGCGAGAAGTACAGGAATCTCATCAAACCGATTTGGAACCAGGTCAAAACAGGCAGCGGCGTCAAACGCTACAACACGTTACCCAAAGAATTCGTTTGGGTGGACGACGTTAGGAAACTCGTGGACCGATTGTTGGTGATAGCCGGCGAAGAGAATGCAGGTAACCGTAATTTCTACAACGAGAAGGTTGGCATCGTGGACATGATCAGCACGAAACTTTCCAACTTCATCGTGAACGACGACAAGGGCATAGGTTACCTGATCAAAATCATCAACACGCTGCCTCCGAAATTCTGGAACGTGGCCGAAGGAAAGGGACTCGTGAACGACATCATCAACAAGTTACCTTTCGAGATGCATCTACCTGGCTACCAGTACTGCGGACCGGGCACCAAACTCGAGAAAAGATTGGACAGAGGAGACAAGGGTGTGAATCCGTTAAACGCGGCATGCAAAGATCACGACATCGCCTACAACACCACGCAGACGGATCTGGACGCACGTCACGAAGCAGACAAAAAATTGGAACATGCAGCTTTCGAAAGGTTCGTGAGCAGAGACGCATCGCTGGGTGAACGGGTCGCCGCACTGGGTACCACCATCGCCATGAACACGAAACAAAAATTGGGGTGGGGTATATAAATAACATACCGTAAAAAAAAACTTGATATATAAATAACACACATCGTAAAAAAATAATCTTCGGTATATATAAATAACACACATCGTGAAAAAAAAGCAATTAAATTTCTCTCTAACACTCTGACAACTGAAAAAATGAGCGATCTCCAAGCATTAAAACAAATGCTAAATTTGTCAGTCGAGTATGTAAAAATTCAGGAATTGGAAGTCGACAAACCTTACACGATAACTTCCGGTTCAATCGTTTCTACCCAGTATGGTCCCAAGGTACGCCTGTTGCTCAACGCACAATACAGTCTATTTTTACCAGATCGATACGCTAACATGTTATCCGACGAGAAGCTATCTATTTTAATCGAGAACAAAACTCGAATCGTGTACAAGGGGACAAAGGAACTTCTTGGCAAGAAAACGAAGCACGTAATAGAATTTGTGTAACGACTGCGAGGCCTTGAAAATATATAAATAACATACCGTAAAAAAACTACACAAAAAAAATCTCAGAATATATATATAAATAACATACCGTGCAAATAACACATAGAGCATCAACATGAAGCCCAAAGGTGTCGTGTACCAGATACCATACTCCAATCTTAAAAATCTAGGTGCCCTCGATGGGTTACTCACCAAGAAACAACGCGAGAAGAAACGTTCTTGCTTGTCGAAAGGACATGGAATGAAATTGCTGCTCAGCACACCTCAATTGAAAAGATTGCAGCGTTCGCGGAAACAGCAAAAAATCGGAGGTTTCATATTCAGCATCCCGGCCATCCTGGCAGCATTGGGGGCCGTTGGAAGTTTGGCCGGCGGAAGTGCCGCCATCGCGAAAACCGTCATCGACTCGAAGAAGAACAAGGCCGAGTTGGAAGAACAAAAACGTCACAACCTGGCCATGGAGAAGAAAGGGGGGAAGGGCGTGATGAGAAAGTTTAAAAAAAAGAAACAGAAGCACTCACCAACCGAGATATTGAATCTCTGATCGGACCGTTACAAATCAAACACTTCAGAGGAGTTTTTATGTCCGACTCGTTACCTTCAAGCGTGAAAAGAAGAGAATGCGGAGTAGTCAACTTGGACGGTCAAGAAAATCCAGGCACGCATTGGATATGTTACCACAAAAATGATGATAAAGCATTCGTTTTCGATTCTTTCGGAGGTGTTCCACCTAC
The DNA here is from genome assembly GCF_977018435.1 of Lepisma saccharinum. Taxonomy (NCBI): domain Eukaryota; kingdom Metazoa; phylum Arthropoda; class Insecta; order Zygentoma; family Lepismatidae; genus Lepisma; species Lepisma saccharinum. The sequence goes on along the minus strand of NW_028142907.1, from coordinate 2,871,845 downwards.
AAATTTAATTCATTATCTGAAAACGAACAAAACCTCTATATACTACAACGACGAACGCATTCAAAATTTCGGAGACGTGAACTGCGGCCATCTCTGCCTATCCGTGCTCGCGTTTCTCTCTAAAATAAATAACCCTACGATCGAGGATTTCCAGAAAGCATTGTGGAACCTCAAACAGCATCACTAGGATGGGCGTGTTCCATCTCACGAGCGAATCTTCAATCTTGAAACTCACGCTGCACGACGACATCGTCTATCCTAAATCCGTGGCTCTGCGTGCATTCTACAGCATGTACCTCATACCTAACGTCACGCGGCACAACAACAAAATTAGCGTCGGAAGCGAACACATCGTCGTCACGCCAGGACAATACAATCTTTCCACTTTGCAAGCTCAATTACCCAAAGGCACATACCTTTCTCAAAATTCGGTCACGCACAGAGTGGAAATCCTATCCGCGACGGAGACCGTGGACCTGGGCACCATGGGAGAACTTTTAGGTTTCGAGAACGACACCAAACTCGAAGCTGGCATCAAGCACGTAGCAACCAACATTCCTAAATTCTTGGCCATAGAGACTCTGAACGTACACTGCAACGTGGCGGAAGGCATGATCACGAAATCTTCGGACGGATTGTTAGGAAGTCACAAGCAGACGGGAATCATAGCCACTTTCAAACCAAGTTCCGAGTTCATGGAACCGATCATCTACACGCCCTCTTCGCCGATCTATTTTCCAGTATGTCGCAACCGCATAGACGACATAGAGTTGGTGGTGACGAACGAGAAAGGAGACGTGGTGGATTTCGCAGGTGCCACTACGACGGCCATCGTGGAGATCAACGTATAATAAATAACCATACATGTAAAATGGAGCAAATCGAAAGTTACGAATTGCAATCTTTCCCTCCCAACCGTCGCACGTTCGCCAATCTGAACGAAGCGAACAGGGAGATCGAATACGACGTGGACGTAGGCGACGGGTTTATTCATCCTCACAGAGCGGACCTCTACCTTCAATTCGACGTGGTGAAGAAAGAAAGCGGAGACGCGTTTCCCGCAGCAGCAAACTTGATACTCGTGGACAACTTCGTGCCTCACCTGTTCTCGCAGGTGGAGGTGAGGAAACACAACACCGTCATCGACAGAATAGATTATCCAGGCATCACGTCGACGGCGGTGGGAACGTTGAAATTATCCAAAACGGACGCAGCGTACTACCAGGCCGGGGGATTCGAAGCCGGGACCAAAATATCGACGAAAAGTCACACGGTGCTCTTTCCCATGCGTCTGCTGCCTGGTTTCTTCTCGGACTACAAGGAGATCATGTGGAAGGGAGGACTGAGGATCACGTTTCGAAGAGCGGCCAACGACAACGACGCACTGATGCGATACGCTACTTTGGGTCCGGACGGCACCACGCCGATAGCCAACACTTTACCCGAAGCAGCGAAATGCGTCATCCGGAGCATGGAATTGAGAATGCCGGTGGTGGAATACGAAACGAACTACGCCCTCAAGTACAAAGCGGAGATCTTGAAAAGTCCGCAGGTGCCGATTCACTTTCACGGTTACCAGTGCGTGCAGAAGATGGCGTCGGGAAGTCACATGGAATTCGACGTGACGACGCAGTTCAACAACATACAGTTCGACATGCCAGATTTCGTCGTAGTGCTTTTTCAGACCGGACGCGATAACGATCAGGAAAAAGATTCCAGCAAGTTCGACGACTGCAAGATCAAGAACGTTTATCTGAAGAACGGTAGAAACGAAGTGTTCCCGCGCGAGAATTACAACCTCGACATGACCAAAGACGATTACCTCAAACTTTACGAAGCTTACACGGCTTACAAACGCGTGACCGAGGGAAGCGTGGACATGTACTACGCGCCCAGCGAATTCAAAGCACGGAGACCCATGACCGTCATCAACACATCTAAGAGGAAGCAAGTGGTGGTCAACGATCGTACCAACATCAAGATTGTATGCGAGTTCCACGATGCCTTGCCTGCAGATACTCTGTGCAGTGTCATTCTTATTGCAGAGAAAACATTTGTGTATGACGTCAAGAATGAAAGAGTGACTGAACAGTTTTAAATAAATAAAAAAAAAATAGCACACAATAAGAAATGTGGAATTTTATATATATAAGTACAAATTGCAATTAGCAGTTTCCAGAAGTTTAATTTTGCTGTGCCATGCATGCATGTAATCGAGGAAGTGGAAGTAAATTAAAATTGTTTTTTTTTTTCGCATTGCCTATTACTTTTTGTTGCACTCTGGGCAGGCCTTACTAGTTTGGAGGCGATAGTGGCCCCACGGAAGTGTATGGACCCCACATTCAAGAATACACCTCTTGTCGTCGTGTGCATCCAGAGCAACTTTCCTGACAATATTAGTTGTAAGCACATGATCGACGCTTTGGATACGATGCTCTTTTTGTAGAATGGGCGATTTTGTTCTGAGGCACTCGAGGTAATCCTCAAACTTGAGGTGCTCCCGAACCACTTGCCTGCTTACACCCTTTGCCTTTTTTGTTACTGAACCCTCAGCCCGGATCGCATAGGCTTTGGCACGAAGTCCAGCAAACTCCACAATCACATCCCCGTCTTTCTCGTCCTTGAGTTTGCCGGGTATTTTTTTGTTCCGGGGCAGAATTCCATATCGGTTTAGCTGGGGATAGCCCGATGTGTCGAAGAGCTTGACAAGAGCTGGAACTTTGGCCATATCACCATACGCATCGGCCGTGCGAACATGGTACACCAAGCTGTCTGTGTCTGTGTAGAGCAGCGAGATATTGTGGTTGTAGTGTGCACGTAGTATGCCGTAATATGTCTCGAACATGCACAACTTGCTCAGATCCAAAACTGCAGCTCCCACATAGATGGGCTTGTTGAGTAGCACCTTGCCCCGGTTCATGTGAATCAGAGACATCTGTTCGTTGTAAATTGTTCGAGACCTGAACAGTGGGCTTGCAACAAGTCGACGACACTGTGTTTTCTTCGTCACCAACCTCACATCAACGCGATTTCGCACATTCTCCATGGTCTTCCCAAATACCGCATTGTTCATTAATTTGAAAAAATCGCGATCAAGTTCCGAAGTGGCATCAGTGCGATGGTTGGTGTTCAGTTCGATGTACGGCTTCAACCATGGAGACTGCCTGAACAAGAGCACGTGGTAAACTGCTTTGACCGAGACCCCTTGCTGCATTAACCACTGGAGGTTCCGGTAGTGTAGCACATAACGCTTTTTGGGCTCCAAGTCCATGACGAGCTTCGGTTGATCCGAGCCAGGTGGGCACTTCAATTCCGGAGCAGGCGAAAGGTCACAGAATGTATCCTGCAGCTTCTCGGGGAAGTCAAGGTCCACCTCGGCAAAAAACCCAAACTCGTCGCACTCTTTTTCGATGTCGAAGTTGGAGGGGTCAGCCCACTCAAACTGTCCTGTTGGGAGTGGCTGCATCATGGAGTGCCCGTAAAGATTATTCACATCAGTGTACATGATGTAGCTTGATGGTTGGGAGGGGTCGTAACCAGTGGCCATGTGGGGATTGTTGGCGTGTGCGAAGCGTTGCGACACTTGGACCATGCCGCCCCGGATAGCTCTCTCGATGAAAAGCATGATATCATTATCGGTGATAAGTGAAAGTTTAACTTTAGTCAGCAGGAGCATGGCCGACCATGCCAGTCCAGGAAGGCTGTAAAAATATACAGGGTCCAGGTTGTAAATGTTTATCGCAGTCGCCCGAAACGCCTGGAACACATCGGCAAGAAGCGTCACATCAAGCTTCAGGTATGCATCGTGGTAATCACCGAAAGTTCGGCAACCCAACTCGACCCACATAGACTGAGCATGCTTGTACTCCTCGTCGGTAATACCTGAACCTCTCAGCTGGCTGTAGAACTTATCCTGGGGAGGCAGCAACTCTTCTTCGAACTTGGAAGGGTCTGTGACGTATTCGTAGGGGTAGACCCCTTTACGTCTGATGAGTGCGACATCTAAGTTCGGGAAACTTGATGTAGTAATGGCTAGTTGGTCGTCTCTGAGCTTCCCAGCAAGAGCATCGAGGCTTGCCTGGAGGAACCTCAGAGAGTCGAGGAACCGAAGCTCGATGCTGTTGCTTGAGTTGGGGATCGGCACCCACTTGCTGATGCTAATATAACGCTCCTCGTTTTGCGCCAGGACATTGATTCTCGCATTGTCGTACCCTAGATGTGTAACCAAGTGATGGAAATCATATCCCGAGCCATTGTGAAAAAAGACCGGTATGAAGCGCGGGTCCCTGGCTCTCAAGTTACATCTGTTGCACCACGGGCCAATGTAGCTTCCGGTCCCATAATGGTCATGGTGGTGGACCTTTTTGTTATCGTCAGTGAAGACCGAGTTGCAAACAGGACAATTTAGAGCCATTTCGTGCTGATGCTTGTTTTTGGGAGACAGAGGCAGCATGGGCTTGGGGGCCAGCAGCACCTTCCCTATCTTGATGGCTTCCCGTTGCATTCTCTCCAGGAAGTGTTTGGCCGGGTCGGGACCGCGATACACATAGGGCTCGGAGGCAATATGTTGGTCTCGCCACACCACAACATAGGAGTAACTCGAGGCCTCGTGGATTTGGAAAGGAATGGTAGAGGATGTTTCGGGGTTGGGCTCGCAGTTAGACAGAGGTTGAAGAAAGGCCTCGAAGTCTGCTACAATATAGGCAGGATGCTTCACCATAGCACTGTGCATGCGAAAGCACTCTACTGCACCAGGTTCGGGCAGGATAATTCGTGCAGGCTCGTTGGTACCACAGTAGAACATGTGGCGAGCTAGCTTCTCAGCAGCAATGTTGGGACCTCTGATGCGCCGGTAATCCTGCTGTTCTCGATTATTAAATGTAGCCAAGCACCTGCGACATACCTCGACGTGGCGACTATCACTGCTCCGTTGGCTCGAAACAAGCCGAGAGAGGGAACGGATAAGGGTGTAATGGTGATGGGTTTCGTCCTTGATGAGCAGGAGGTTGATTTCTCGTACCTCGTTGTTGTTGCTCACGTTGCTCACCCGGATGGGGTGGACCTCATTTTCGTTCTCGGTGAGACCGTAAACATTGATGGCTAATTGTAAGCCCAACAAGTCACGAGCACGAACCTCAAACTTGCGAATATGCGAGACTTCTACAGGGTAGGCAATCCCGGCCATTGCATCCTCCAGTTCCGACTCATACTGCTTGTAGTGTGCAACACGGTACGAGTGGTTTTCCCTAGGTATAGGGTGTAATGCTGCCAGCACCGACCAGAGGAAGCATTTGGTGTCTTTGTTCTGAATATTGAGAACAGCTTTCCTTGCTTCAACCTCGGGTGGCAGGGCAATATAGCTAGACCCTGCCAGTGGCAGGAACTTGCTAAGTGTCAGACAAAGTTCGTGGGGGTCGCCACACAGCGAACCGCCCGAGCCTTTAGCCTGATGCTCCTCGTGCTTTGCCACAAACTCCTCGACAAACTTGTCGTAGATGCTGTCGAGGTCAGTGATATCTGCCTGATGCAGTGTTTTTGCTTTTGTCGCATGGAAGAATTTATATATTTCATCAGACGGTTTCTTATACTTGCAGCATAGCACAGCATAGAATTTAGTGGAGTATGTAGCCAATGCATCGTTGAGGATGGATATTATCTTAGCTCGTTCGCTCTCCAGAAAACTACGCACATCGCAGAAGTTGCCTGATGTTATGTTAAAGTCTTCTAATAAATGCTCAAATGCAAATTGGTCTGCTTTCTTCGCCAGCTTGACGCGTTTGGCAGGTGGCGATGCATCGAGGGAGGTTACTTCTACCTTTCGCTTGGAAGGTTGCGGTAGAGATGTTCCAGTGCTCTTGCAAGTAAGCTGGTGTCGCTTGAAGTTGGCAATAGATTTATTTTTCCCACACTTAGAGCACAGTTTGGTTGCACATATTCGCTTTCCCGGCACACAAGTACGACAGTGCCTTTGAAAATGTTCACTTGACATAGCAATTTGGCACGTAGGGCAATTTTTTACAGAACGCATAATGCAGAGATTTTTTGGGGGTATGTTATTTAATACCAAATGCTGTGAAATGCAAAATATAATTGCTCACTTTTTTTTAACTATTTTCTATAACCTTATTTGGGTTTTTTTCGCCAAATTATATGCTTCTAGTCTCCTATACAATACAATATACGTACAATATTGTCAACAGTATTATATTTGAGCAGGTCGCTTGTCGCCTAAACACTACAGCTCACAGGTCGGGAAAATCTGACATGAAAGCAGATAATACGCTTATGCCTTATTTATATATAATTTTCACGGGGCGTACAATATTGTCAACAGTATTATATTTGAGCAGGTCGCTTGTCACCTAAACACTACAGATCACAGGTTGGGAAAATCTGACATGAAAGCAGATAATACGCTTATGCCTTATTTATATATAATTTTCACGGGGCGTACAATATTGTCAACAGTATTATATTTCAGCAGGTCGCTTGTCCCCTAAACACTACAGCTCACAGGTCGGGAAAATCTGACATGAAAGCAGATAATACGCTTATGCCTTATTTATATGTAATTTTCACGGGGCGTACAATATTGTCAACAGTATTATATTTGAGCGCGTCGCTTGTCACCTAAACACTACAGCTCACAGGTCGGGAAAATCTGACATGAAAGTAGATAATACGCTTATGCCTTATTTATATATAATTTTCACGGGGCGTACAATATTGTCAACAGTATTATATTTGAGCGCGTCGCTTGTCACCTAAACACTACAGATCACAGGTTGGGAAAATCTGACATGAAAGCAGATAATACGCTTATGCCTTATTTATATATAATTTTCACGGGGCGTACAATATTGTCAACAGTATTATATTTGAGCGCGTCGCTTGTCACCTAAACACTACAGCTCACAGGTCGGGAAAATCTGACGTGAAAGCAGATAATACGCTTATGCCTTATTTATATGTAATTTTCACGGGGCGTTCAATATTGTCAACAGTATCATATTTCAGCAGGTCGCTTGTCGCCTAAACACTACAGCTCACAGGTTGGGAAAATCTGACATGAAAGCAGATAATACGCTTATGCCTTATTTATATATAATTTTCACGGGGCGTTCAATATTGTCAACAGTATCATATTTCAGCAGGTCGCTTGTCACCTAAACACTACAGCTCACAGGTCGGGAAAATCTGACATGAAAGCAGATAATACGTTTATGCCTTATTTATATATAATTTTCACGGGGCGTTCAATATTGTCAACAGTATTATATTTGAGCAGGTCGCTTGTCACCTAAACACTACAGCTCACAGGTCGGGAAAATCTGACGTGAAAGTAGATAATACGTTTATGCCTTATTTATATATAATTTTCACGGGGCGTTCAATATTGTCAACAGTATTATATTTCAGCAGGTCGCTTGTCCCCTAAACACTACAGCTCACAGGTCGGGAAAATCTGACATGAAAGCAGATAATACGCTTATGCCTTATTTATATATAATTTTCACGGGGCGTACAATATTGTTAAGAGCGTTAGTTTTTGTAGAGCTCTCTTTTTCCATTTTTCCTCTATACAGTAAAGTTGTAGAAGACACAATTAGCTAACCTAGCATACAACATACCTTCCTAATTAATATGGATATTGTCACACATTCCTCTTATTTTATACTGTTGTAAATGGAAAAGATTATGTACGGTAAATGTTTTGTACATTATAGGGAAAAAATGCAAAATATCCCCCAATTTTAATTCGATCCACCTCTGAATCGAATTTTTACATATTCTCACGCCGGCACATATGTTGTTCTATTTGCTTCTTTTACTTGCCTTGCTTAATTAACTCTCGCTAATTAGCATTTTTTTGGAAGAAGTCAACTAGAACAACATATGGCGGTATGAGAAATATGCAAATCAAAGAACATTTTAGCAATATATGGGCCCTAGCAATTAGCTTCGTCGACTAAGAGTACTCCTTCAAACATCTTCAGCTAGATCGTATTACTACGCGAGGACGTTTAAAATTTTTGGGTGTTGAAAAAGTTTGACGCTACTTTTTATTTCTATTGTTTGCTAATAGATGGCGCTAATAGTACCCCCTCCCCTGCCCTCTCCCCTCTTCTCCTCTGCTGTATGACAAATAGCACAAACATAAAAATCAAGATTTTGGAGAGCAAAACATAAAATTTGCATGCATCTGATATCGAACCGGGAACTTTTATCTTTCGGGGAGTCAACATTATTTTTTTACTCAGTCGTCATATAACATTGAACACACGCAAAAATTCACATGTGCTTTTTATTACTTTGTGTTCGGTAAGTACAAGTATAATCTTACATAAATTATTGTTTAATTTAATAAATTGTAAACTCAAAACCTGCTAAACTAACACTCCTTCTGTATTTCATTAAACTATTGAAAGCGAATGTTGCGTGCATGCGGAAATAACACAGAAAAAAAAACCGGATGGAAGCAATTTAAAATCACTGGGGCAAGGTCAGTATTACAAGAGCGTAAAAACACGTGTTTTCATTCAACTTCGAAAAATAAGAATAAATGTGTGCATACAGAACACATATGCTTTCTTTTCACAGTTGTAAAAACATATAAATTGTACATGAAGTAAGTTACGGGAAGGCTCTCTCAATTAGGTACAAGTATTGTACAATTAGGTACAAATTGTTGTACAATTATTTTCCCCAGTTGTCCAGTTGGAGTTGGGGGGCATAACACTGGTACTATTTGTAATCACAGTGCTTACTCATGTATTTTGTTTAATATTTTATTTTAAATTCACTGTCAGAAACTAGTGTTACCTACTCTGTTGGTTGTCACTGTCAAGCTTCCAGTATTCGTACAGCGTAAAAAGCTATAACCCCCCTCTCAAAATATATACATTGTATACGCCAAGATGCTCAATAGCCTAGCAACACATCATGAAAAAACATGCCAAGAGGACCCAGTTGGTTTATAAGTCAGTGCTGCCAATTCCTATTTGTAGGTTAGCTTAGCCAGTGAAAAATCATATTGTTACGATATAGTAGAATTTTTGTAGAGTGGGTAGGCAACACCAACGAGCATCAAATGATGATTTCAAGCCTCAAATAATAATTTCGAGCCTCAAAAAAAAAGAAACATCCAATAAAATTGCCAAATATAAAAAGGGGGCAATAGACCCCCCTCATAAAAGGCTACAGTAAAAACCCACAGTGTCGCCGACACTAGGCCCCCAACAGTATTGCCAGACATAAAAAATACATGGACCCCTCACGTCCTTTGATGAAAATTTACAGTGAAAAAAAACCCAGTAGGTTAACAACACTGTCAATCTACGGTAGTGTTGCCAGATGCAAACAGAAAGCAATAAACCCCCCTCATAAAAAGCTACAGTGCCCCCACAGTCTTGCCAACTCTGTGCCCTCAAAATGTACATCATAAAAGGCTACGACGAGCGCCACAACCTTGGTGATTTTTTCGGGTAAGGAGTTGGCAACACATGCCTTACGAGAAAAATCCATTAAGGCGATCGAGCACCAAATGATGATTCGAGCGCCAATTGAGGGCCCAGTACCGGGCCACTAGGTATACTAAAATTCGTTCAAAATCTTGATGTCTCCAATCTCTTGTTTTGTACGTTTTTTCCACGTGTCTTGACATCCAATGTATGTATCCCTGCAAAGTTTGGTGAAGATCTGAGTATGTAGTTTTTGACCTTATATGGAACCTCCTATCTGAAAATTTGAAAATTCTTAAAAAATTCGAACAAAATCTTGATGTCCCCAATCCTATGTTTTGTATGTTTTTTCCACGTGTCTTGACATCCAATGTATCCATGCAAAGTTTGGTGAAGATCTGAGTATGTAGTTTTTGACCTTATCTGGAACCTCCTATCTGAATATTTGAAAATTCTTAAAAAATTCGTCCAAAATCTTGATGTCTCCAATCTCTTGTTTCGTACGTTTTTTCCACGTGTCTTGACATCCAATGTATCCCTGCATAGTTTGGTGAAGATCTGAGTATGTAGTTTTTGACCTTATATGGAACCTCCTATCTGAAAATTTGAAAATTCTTAAAAAATTCGACCAAAAACTTGATGTCCCCAATCCTATGTTTTGTATGTTTTTTCCACGTGTCTTGACATCCAATGTATCCATGCAAAGTTTGGTGAAGATCTGAGTATGTAGTTTTTGACCTTATCTGGAACTTCCTATCTGAAAATTTGAAAATTTTGAAAAAATTCGTCCAAAATCTTGATGTCTCCAATCTCTTGTTTCGTACGTTTTTTCCACGTGTCTTGACATCCAATGTATCCCTGCATAGTTTGATGAAGATCTGAGTATGTCGTTTTTGACCTTATGTGGAACCTCCCATCTGAAAATTTGAAAATTCTTAAAAAATTCGTCCAAAATCTTGATGTCTCCAATCTCTTGTTTTGTACGTTTTTCCACGTGTCTTGACATCCAATGTATTACTGCAATGTTTGGTGAAGATCTGAGTATGTAGTTTTTGACCTTATATGGAACCTCTTATCTGAAAATTTGAAAATTCTTAAAAAATTTGACCAAAATCTTGATGTCCCCAATCCTATGTTTTGTACGTTTTTTCCACGTGTCTTGACATCCAATGTATCCCTGCAAAGTTTGGTGAAGATCTGAGTATGTAGTTTTTGACCTTATCTGGAACCGCCTATCTGAATATTTGAAAATTCTTAAAAAATTCGTCCAAAATCTTGATGTCTCCAATCTCTTGTTTCGTACGTTTTTTCCACGTGTCTTGACATCCAATGTATCCCTGCATAGTTTGGTGAAGATCTGAGTATGTAGTTTTTGACCTTATATGGAACCTCCTATCTGAAAATTTGAAAATTCTTAAAAAATTCGACCAAAATCTTGATGTCCCCAATCCTATGTTTTGTATGTTTTTTCCACGTGTCTTGACATCCAATGTATCCATGCAAAGTTTGGTGAAGATCTGAGTATGTAGTTTTTGAACTTATCTGGAACCTCCTATCTGAAAATTTGAAAATTTTGAAAAAATTCGTAAAAAATATTGATGTCTCCAATCTCTTGTTTTGTACGTTTTTTCCACGTGTCTCCACATCCAATGTATCTATGCAAAGTTTGATGAAGATCTGAGTATGTCGTTTTTGACCTTATCTGGAACCTCCCATCTGAAAATGTGAAAATTCTTAAAAAATTCGTCCAAAATCTTGATGTCTCCAATCTCTTGTTTTGTACGTTTTTTCCACGTGTCTTGACATCCAATGTATCCCTGCAATGTTTGGTGAAGATCTGAGTATGTAGTTTTTGACCTTATATGGAACCTCCTATCTGAAAATTTGAAAATTCTTAAAAAATTTGACCAAAATCTTGATGTCCCCAATCCTATGTTTTGTATGTTTTTTCCACGTGTCTTGACATCCAATGTATCCCTGCATAGTTTGGTGAAGATCTGAGTATGTAGTTTTTGACCTTATATGGAACCTCCTATCTGAAAATTTGAAAATTCTTAAAAAATTTGACCAAAATCTTGATGTCCCCAATCCTATGTTTTGTATGTTTTTTCCACGTGTCTTGACATCCAATGTATCCCTGCAGAGTTTGGTGAAGATCTGAGTATGTCGTTTTTGACCTTATCACGAACATCCTTTCTGAAAATTTGAAAATTCTTAAAAAATTCGTCCAAAATCTTGATGTCTCCAATCTCTTGTTTTGTACGTTTTTTCCACGTGTCTTGACATCCAATGTATCCCTGCAAAGTTTGGTGAAGATCTGAGTATGTAGTTTTTGACCTTATCTGGAAACTCCCATCTGAAAATTTGAAAATTCCTAAAAAATCCGTCCAAAATCTTGATGACCCCAATCTCTTGTTTTGTACGTTTTTTCCACGTGTCTTGACATCCAATGTATCCCTGCAAAGTTTGGTGAAGATCTGAGTATGTAGTTTTTGACCTTATCTGGAACCTCCTATCTGAAAATTTGAAAATTGTTAAAAATTCGTCCAAAATCATGATGTCTCCAATCTCTTGTTTTGTAAGTTTTTTCCTCGTGTCTTGACATCCAATGTATCCCTGCAAAGTTTGGTGAAGATCTGAGTATGTAGTTTTTGACCTTATCTGGAACCTCCTATCTGAAAATTTGAAAATTCTTAAAAAATTTGTTCAAAATCTTGATGTCTCCAATTTCTTGTTTTGTACGTTTTTTCCCCGTGTCTTGACATCCAATGTATCCCTGCAATGTTTGGTGAAGATCGAGTATGTAGTTTTTGACCTTATATGGAACCTCCTATCTGAAAATTTGAAAATTCTTAAAAAATTTGACCAAAATCTTGATGTCCCCAATCCTATGTTTTGTATGTTTTTTCCACATGTCTTGACATCCAATGTATCCCTGCAGAGTTTGGTGAAGATCTGAGTATGTCGTTTTTGACCTTATCTGGAACATCCTTTCTGAAAATTTGAAAATTCTTAAAAAATTCGTTCAAAATCTTGATGTCTCCAATCTCTTGTTTTGTACGTTTTTTCCACGTGTCTTGACATCCAATGTATGTATCCCTGCAAAGTTTGGTGAAGATCTGAGTATGTAGTTTTTGACCTTATATGGAACCTCCTATCTGAAAATTTGAAAATTCTTAAAAAATTCGAACAAAATCTTGATGTCCCCAATCCTATGTTTTGTATGTTTTTTCCACGTGTCTTGACATCCAATGTATCCATGCAAAGTTTGGTGAAGATCTGAGTATGTAGTTTTTGACCTTATATGGAACCTCCTATCTGAATATTTGAAACTTCTTAAAAAATTCGTCCAAAATCTTGATGTCTCCAATCTCTTGTTTCGTACGTTTTTTCCACGTGTCTTGACATCCAATGTATCCCTGCATAGTTTGGTGAAGATCTGAGTATGTAGTTTTTGACCTTATATGGAACCTCCTATCTGAAAATTTGAAAATTCTTAAAAAATTCGACCAAAAACTTGATGTCCCCAATCCTATGTTTTGTATGTTTTTTCCACGTGTCTTGACATCCAATGTATCCATGCAAAGTTTGGTGAAGATCTGAGTATGTAGTTTTTGACCTTATCTGGAACCTCCTTTCTGAAAATTTGAAAATTCTTAAAAAATTCGTCCAAAATCTTGATGTCTCCAATCTCTTGTTTTGTACGTTTTTTCCACGTGTCTCCACATCCAATGTATCTATGCAAAGTTTGATGAAGATCTGAGTATGTCGTTTTTGACCTTATGTGGAACCTCCCATCTGAAAATTTGAAAATTCTTAAAAAATTCGTCCAAAATCTTGATGTCTCCAATCTCTTGTTTTGTACGTTTTTCCACGTGTCTTGACATCCAATGTATTACTGCAATGTTTGGTGAAGATCTGAGTATGTAGTTTTTGACCTTATATGGAACCTCTTATCTGAAAATTTGAAAATTCTTAAAAAATTTGACCAAAATCTTGATGTCCCCAATCCTATGTTTTGTACGTTTTTTCCACGTGTCTTGACATCCAATGTATCCCTGCAAAGTTTGGTGAAGATCTGAGTATGTAGTTTTTGACCTTATCTGGAACCGCCTATCTGAATATTTGAAAATTCTTAAAAAATTCGTCCAAAATCTTGATGTCTCCAATCTCTTGTTTCGTACGTTTTTTCCACGTGTCTTGACATCCAATGTATCCCTGCATAGTTTGGTGAAGATCTGAGTATGTAGTTTTTGACCTTATATGGAACCTACTATCTGAAAATTTGAAAATTCTTAAAAAATTCGACCAAAATCTTGATGTCCCCAATCCTATGTTTTGTATGTTTTTTCCACGTGTCTTGACATCCAATGTATCCATGCAAAGTTTGGTGAAGATCTGAGTATGTAGTTTTTGACCTTATCTGGAACCTCCTATCTGAAAATTTGAAAATTTTGAAAAAATTCGTAAAAAATATTGATGTCTCCAATCTCTTGTTTTGTACGTTTTTTCCACGTGTCTCCACATCCAATGTATCTATGCAAAGTTTGGTGAAGATCTGAGTATGTCGTTTTTGACCTTATCTGGAACCTCCCATCTGAAAATGTGAAAATTCTTAAAAAATTCGTCCAAAATCTTGATGTCCCCAATCCTATGTTTTGTATGTTTTTTCCACGTGTCTTGACATCCAATGTATCCCTGCATAGTTTGATGAAGATCTGAGTATGTAGTTTTTGACCTTATATGGAACCTCCTATCTGAAAATTTGAAAATTCTTAAAAAATTTGACCAAAATCTTGATGTCCCCAATCCTATGTTTTGTATGTTTTTTCCACGTGTCTTGACATCCAATGTATCCCTGCAGAGTTTGGTGAAGATCTGAGTATGTCGTTTTTGACCTTATCACGAACATCCTTTCTGAAAATGTGAAAATTCTTAAAAAATTCGTCCAAAATCTTGATGTCTCCAATCTCTTGTTTTGTACGTTTTTTCCACGTGTCTTGACATCCAATGTATCCCTGCAAAGTTTGGTGAAGATCTGAGTATGTAGTTTTTGACCTTATCTGGAACCTCCCATCTGAAAATTTGAAAATTCCTAAAAAATCTGTCCAAAATCTTGATGTCTCCAATCTCTTGTTTTGTAGGTTTTTTCCACGTGTCTTGACATCCAATGTATCCCTGCAAAGTTTGGTGAAGATCTGAGTATGTAGTTTTTGACCTTATCTGGAACCTCCTATCTGAAAATTTGAAAATTCTTAAAAAATTCGACCAAAATCTTGATGTCCCCAATCCTATGTTTTGTATGTTTTTTCCACGTGTCTTGACATCCAATGTATCCATGCAAAGTTTGGTGAAGATCTGAGTATGTAGTTTTTGACCTTATCTGGAACTTCATTTCTGAAAATTTGAAAATTCCTCAAAAATTCATCCAAAAACTTTATGTCTCCAATCTCTTGTTTTGTACGTTATTTCCACGTGTCTTGACATCCAATGTATCCCTGCAAAGTTTGGTGAAGATCTGAGTATGTTTTTTTTACCTTATCTGGAACCTCCTATCTGAATATTTGAAAACTCTTAAAGAATTCGTCCAAAATCTTGATGTCTCCAATCTCTTGTTTCGTACGTTTTTTCCACGTGTCTCCACATCCAATGTATCCATGCAAAGTTTAATGAAGATCTGAGTATGTCGTTTTTGACCTTATCTGGAACCTCCTATCTGAATATTTGAAAAATTCTTAAAGAATTCGTCCAAAATGAATGTCTCCAATCTCTTGTTTCGTACGTTTTTTCCACGTGTCTCCACATCCAATGTATCCATGCAAAGTTTGATGAAGATCTGAGTATGTCGTTTTTGACCTTATCTGGAACCTCCCATCTGAAAATTTGAAAATTCTTAAAAAATTCGTCCAAAATCTTGATGTCTCCAATCTCTTGTTTTGTACGTTTTTTCCACGTGTCTTGACATCCAATGTATCCCTGCAATGTTTGGTGAAGATCTGAGTATGTCGTTTTTGACCTTATCACGAACATCCTTTCTGAAAATTTGAAAATTCTTAAAAAATTCGTCCAAAATCTTGATGTCTCCAATCTCTTGTTTTGTACGTTTTTTCCACGTGACTTGACATCCAATGTATCCCTGCAATGTTTGGTGAAGATCTGAGTATGTAGTTTTTGACCTTATATGGAACCTCCTATCTGAAAATTTGAAAATTCTTAAAAAATTTGACCAAGATCTTGATGTCCCCAATCCCATGTTTTGTATGTTTTTTCCACGTGTCTTGACATCCAATGTATCCCTGCAGAGTTTGGTGAAGATCTGAGTATGTCGTTTTTGACCTTATCACGAACATCCTTTCTGAAAATTTGAAAATTCTTAAAAAATTCGTCCAAAATCTTGATGTCTCCAATCTCTTGTCTTGTACGTTTTTTCCACGTGTCTTGACATCCAATGTATCCCTGCAAAGTTTGGTGAAGATCTGAGTATGTAGTTTTTGACCTTATCTGGAACCTCCCATCTGAAAATTTGAAAATTCCTAAAAAATCCGTCCAAAATCTTGATGTCTCCAATCTCTTGTTTTGTAGGTTTTTTCCACGTGTCTTGACATCCAATGTATCCCTGCAAAGTTTGGTGAAGATCTGAGTATGTAGTTTTTGACCTTATATGAAACCTCCTATCTGAAAATTTGAAAATTCTTAAAAAATTCGACCAAAATCTTGATGTCCCCAATCCTATGTTTTGTATGTTTTTTCCACGTGTCTTGACATCCAATGTATCCATGCAAAGTTTGGTGAAGATCTGAGTATGTAGTTTTTGACCTTATCTGGAACTTCATTTCTGAAAATTTGAAAATTCCTCAAAAATTCGTCCAAAATCTTGATGTCTCCAATCTCTTGTTTTGTACGTTTTTTCCACGTGTCTTGACATCCAATGTATCCCTGCAAAGTTTGGTGAAGATCTGAGTATGTTTTTTTTTACCTTATCTGGAACCTCATTTCTGAATATTTGAAAACTCTTAAAGAATTCGTCCAAAATCTTGATGTCTCCAATCTCTTGTTTCGTACGTTTTTTCCACGTGTCTCCACATCCAATGTATCCATGCAAAGTTTAATGAAGATCTGAGTATGTCGTTTTTGACCTTATCTGGAACCTCCTATCTGAATATTTGAAAACTCTTAAAGAATTCGTCCAAAATTGATGTCTCCAATCTCTTGTTTCGTACGTTTTTTCCACGTGTCTCCACATCCAATGTATCCCTGCAATGTTTGGTGAAGATCTGAGTATGTCGTTTTTGACCTTATCACGAACATCCTTTCTGAAAATTTGAAAATTCTTAAAAAATTCGTCCAAAATCTTGATGTCTCCAATCTCTTGTTTTGTACGTTTTTTCCACGTGTCTTGACATCCAATGTATCCCTGCAAAGTTTGGTGAAGATCTGAGTATGTAGTTTTTGACCTTATCTGGAACCTCCCATCTGAAAATTTGAAAATTCCTAAAAAATCCGTCCAAAATCTTGATGTCTCCAATCTCTTGTTTTGTAGGTTTTTTCCACGTGTCTTGACATCCAATGTATCCCTGCAAAATTTGGTGAAGATCTGAGTATGTAGTTTTTGACTTTATATGGAACCTCCTATCTGAAAATTTGAAAATTCTTAAAAAATTCGACCAAAATCTTGATGTCCCCAATCCTATGTTTTGTATGTTTTTTCCACGTGTCTTGACATCCAATGTATCCCTGCAGAGTTTGGTGAAGATCTGAGTATGTCGTTTTTGACCTTATCTGGAACATCCTTTCTGAAAATTTGAAAAATCTTAAAAAATTCGTCCAAAATCTTGACGTCTCCAATCTCTTGTTTTATACGTTTTTTCCAAGTGTCTTGATATCCAATGTATCCCTGCAAAGTTTGGTGAAGATCTGAGTATGTAGTTTTTGACCTTATCTGAAAATTTGAAAATTCCTAAAAAATCCGTTCAAAATCTTGATGACCCCAACCACTTGTTTTGTACGTTTTTTCCACGTGTTTTGACATCCAATGTATCCCTGCAAAGTTTGGTGAAGATCTGAGTATGTAGTTTTTGACCTTATCTGGAACCTCCTATCTGAAAATTTGAAAATTCTTAAAAAATTCGTCCAAAATCTTGATGTCTCCAATCTCTTGTTTTGTACGTTTTTCCCACGTGTCTTGACATCCAATGTATCCCTGCAATGTTTGGTGAAGATCTGAGTATGTAGTTTTTGACCTTATCTGGAACCTCCTATCTGAAAATTTGAAAACTCTTAAAAAATTCGTCCAAAATCTTGATGTCTCCAATCTCTTGTTTTGTAGGTTTTTTCCACGTGTCTTGACATCCAATGTATCCCTGCTAAGTTTGGTGAAGATCTGAGTATGTAGTTTTTGACCTTATATGGAACCTCCTATCTGAAAATTTGAAAATTCTTAAAAAATTCGACCAAAATCTTGATGTCCCCAATCCTATGTTTGTATGTTTTTTCCACGTGTCTTGACATCCAATGTATCCATGCAAAGTTTGGTGAAGATCTGAGTATGTAGTTTTTGACCTTATCTGGAACTTCATTTCTGAAAATTTGAAAATTCCTCAAAAATTCGTCCAAAATCTTGATGTCTCCAATCTCTTGTTTTGTATGTTTTTTCCACGTGTCTTGACATCCAATGTATCCATGCAAAGTTTGGTGAAGATCTGAGTATGTAGTTTTTGACCTTATCTGGAACCTCATTTCTGAAAATTTGAAAATTCCTCAAAAATTCGTCCAAAATCTTGATGTCTCCAATCTCTTGTTTTGTACGTTTTTTCCACGTGCCTTGACATCCAATGTATCCCTGCAAAGTTTGGTGAAGATCTGAGTATGTAGTTTTTGACCTTATCTGGAACCTCCCATCTGAATATTTGAAAACTCTTAAAGAATTCGTCCAAAATCTTGATGTCTCCAATCTCTTGTTTCGTACGTTTTTTCCACGTGTCTCCACATCCAATGTATCCATGCAAAGTTTGATGAAAATCTGAGTATGTCGTTTTTGACCTTATCTGGAACCTCCCATCTGAAAATTTGAAAATTCTTAAAAAATTCTTCCAAAATCTTGATGTCTCCAATCTCCTGTTTTGTACGTTTTTTCCACGTGCCTTGACATCCAATGTATCCATGCAAAGTTTGGTGAAGATCTGAGTATGTAGTTTTTGACCTTATCTGGAACTTCATTTCTGAAAATTTGAAAATTCCTCAAAAATTCGTCCAAAATCTTGATGTCTCCAATCTCTTGTTTTGTACGTTTTTTCCACGTGTCTTGACATCCAATGTATCCCTGCAAAGTTTGGTGAAGATCTGAGTATGTAGTTTTTGACCTTATATGGAACCTCCTATCTGAAAATTTGAAAATTCTTAAAAAATTTGACCAAAATCTTGATGTCCCCAATCCTATGTTTTGTATGTTTTTTCCACGTGTCTTGACATCCAATGTATCCCTGCAGAGTTTGGTGAAGATCTGAGTATGTCGTTTTTGACCTTATCACGAACATCCTTTCTGAAAATTTGAAAATTCTTAAAAAATTCGTCCAAAATCTTGATGTCTCCAATCTCTTGTTTTGTACGTTTTTTCCACGTGTCTTGACATCCAATGTATGCCTGCAAAGTTTGGTGAAGATCTGAGTATGTAGTTTTTGACCTTATCTGGAACCTCCCATCTGAAAATTTGAAAATTCCTAAAAAATCTGTCCAAAATCTTGATGTCTCCAATCTCTTGTTTTGTAGGTTTTTTCCACGTGTCTTGACATCCAATGTATCCCTGCAAAGTTTGGTGAAGATCTGAGTATGTAGTTTTTGACCTTATCTGGAACCTCCTATCTGAAAATTTGAAAATTCTTAAAAAATTCGACCAAAATCTTGATGTCCCCAATCCTATGTTTTGTATGTTTTTTCCACGTGTCTTGACATCCAATGTATCCATGCAAAGTTTGGTGAAGATCTGAGTATGTAGTTTTTGACCTTATCTGGAACTTCATTTCTGAAAATTTGAAAATTCCTCAAAAATTCATCCAAAATCTTGATGTCTCCAATCTCTTGTTTTGTACGTTATTTCCACGTGTCTTGACATCCAATGTATCCCTGCAAAGTTTGGTGAAGATCTGAGTATGTTTTTTTTACCTTATCTGGAACCTCCTATCTGAATATTTGAAAACTCTTAAAGAATTCGTCCAAAATCTTGATGTCTCCAATCTCTTGTTTCGTACGTTTTTTCCACGTGTCTCCACATCCAATGTATCCATGCAAAGTTTGGTGAAGATCTGAGTATGTAGTTTTTGACTTTATCTGGAACCTCCCATCTGAAAATTTGAAAATTCCTAAAAAATCTGTCCAAAATCTTGATGTCTCCAATCTCTTGTTTTGTACGTTTTTTCCACGTGACTTGACATCCAATGTATCCCTGCAATGTTTGGTGAAGATCTGAGTATGTAGTTTTTGACCTTATATGGAACCTCCTATCTGAAAATTTGAAAATTCTTAAAAAATTTGACCAAGATCTTGATGTCCCCAATCCCATGTTTTGTATGTTTTTTCCACGTGTCTTGACATCCAATGTATCCCTGCAGAGTTTGGTGAAGATCTGAGTATGTCGTTTTTGACCTTATCACGAACATCCTTTCTGAAAATTTGAAAATTCTTAAAAAATTCGTCCAAAATCTTGATGTCTCCAATCTCTTGTCTTGTACGTTTTTTCCACGTGTCTTGACATCCAATGTATCCCTGCAAAGTTTGGTGAAGATCTGAGTATGTAGTTTTTGACATTATCTGGAACCTCCCATCTGAAAATTTGAAAATTCCTAAAAAATCCGTCCAAAATCTTGATGTCTCCAATCTCTTGTTTTGTAGGTTTTTTCCACGTGTCTTGACATCCAATGTATCCCTGCAAAGTTTGGTGAAGATCTGAGTATGTAGTTTTTGACCTTATATGAAACCTCCTATCTGAAAATTTGAAAATTCTTAAAAAATTCGACCAAAATCTTGATGTCCCCAATCCTATGTTTTGTATGTTTTTTCCACGTGTCTTGACATCCAATGTATCCATGCAAAGTTTGGTGAAGATCTGAGTATGTAGTTTTTGACCTTATCTGGAACTTCATTTCTGAAAATTTGAAAATTCCTCAAAAATTCGTCCAAAATCTTGATGTCTCCAATCTCTTGTTTTGTACGTTTTTTCCACGTGTCTTGACATCCAATGTATCCCTGCAAAGTTTGGTGAAGATCTGAGTATGTTTTTTTTTACCTTATCTGGAACCTCATTTCTGAATATTTGAAAACTCTTAAAGAATTCGTCCAAAATCTTGATGTCTCCAATCTCTTGTTTCGTACGTTTTTTCCACGTGTCTCCACATCCAATGTATCCATGCAAAGTTTAATGAAGATCTGAGTATGTCGTTTTTGACCTTATCTGGAACCTCCTATCTGAATATTTGAAAACTCTTAAAGAATTCGTCCAAAATTGATGTCTCCAATCTCTTGTTTCGTACGTTTTTTCCACGTGTCTCCACATCCAATGTATCCATGCAAAGTTTGATGAAGATCTGAGTATGTCGTTTTTGACCTTATCTGGAACCTCCCATCTGAAAATTTGAAAATTCTTAAAAAATTCGTCCAAAATCTTGATGTCTCCAATCTCTTGTTTTGTACGTTATTTCCACGTGTCTTGACATCCAATGTATCCCTGCAAAGTTTGGTGAAGATCTGAGTATGTTTTTTTTTACCTTATCTGGAACCTCATTTCTGAATATTTGAAAACTCTTAAAGAATTCGTCCAAAATCTTGATGTCTCCAATCTCTTGTTTCGTACGTTTTTTCCACGTGTCTCCACATCCAATGTATCCATGCAAAGTTTAATGAAGATCTGAGTATGTCGTTTTTGACCTTATCTGGAACCTCCTATCTGAATATTTGAAAACTCTTAAAGAATTCGTCCAAAATTGATGTCTCCAATCTCTTGTTTCGTACGTTTTTTCCACGTGTCTCCACATCCAATGTATCCATGCAAAGTTTGATGAAGATCTGAGTATGTCGTTTTTGACCTTATCTGGAACCTCCCATCTGAAAATTTGAAAATTCTTAAAAAATTCGTCCAAAATCTTGATGTCTCCAATCTCTTGTTTTGTACGTTTTTTCCACGTGTCTTGACATCCAATGTATCCCTGCAATGTTTGGTGAAGATCTGAGTATGTCGTTTTTGACCTTATCACGAACATCCTTTCTGAAAATTTGAAAATTCTTAAAAAATTCGTCCAAAATCTTGATGTCTCCAATCTCTTGTTTTGTACGTTTTTTCCACGTGTCTTGACATCCAATGTATCCCTGCAAAGTTTGGTGAAGATCTGAGTATGTAGTTTTTGACCTTATCTGGAACCTCCCATCTGAAAATTTGAAAATTTCTAAAAAATCCGTCCAAAATCTTGATGTCTCCAATCTCTTGTTTTGTAGGTTTTTTCCACGTGTCTTGACATCCAATGTATCCCTGCAAAATTTGGTGAAGATCTGAGTATGTAGTTTTTGACTTTATATGGAACCTCCTATCTGAAAATTTGAAAATTCTTAAAAAATTCGACCAAAATCTTGATGTCCCCAATCCTATGTTTTGTATGTTTTTTCCACGTGTCTTGACATCCAATGTATCCCTGCAGAGTTTGGTGAAGATCTGAGTATGTCGTTTTTGACCTTATCTGGAACATCCTTTCTGAAAATTTGAAAAATCTTAAAAAATTCGTCCAAAATCTTGACGTCTCCAATCTCTTGTTTTATACGTTTTTTCCACGTGTCTTGATATCCAATGTATCCCTGCAAAGTTTGGTGAAGATCTGAGTATGTAGTTTTTGACCTTATCTGAAAATTTGAAAATTCCTAAAAAATCCGTTCAAAATCTTGATGACCCCAACCACTTGTTTTGTACGTTTTTTCCACGTGTTTTGACATCCAATGTATCCCTGCAAAGTTTGGTGAAGATCTGAGTATGTAGTTTTTGACCTTATCTGGAACCTCCTATCTGAAAATTTGAAAATTCTTAAAAAATTCGTCCAAAATCTTGATGTCTCCAATCTCTTGTTTTGTACGTTTTTCCCACGTGTCTTGACATCCAATGTATCCCTGCAATGTTTGGTGAAGATCTGAGTATGTAGTTTTTGACCTTATCTGGAACCTCCTATCTGAAAATTTGAAAACTCTTAAAAAATTCGTCCAAAATCTTGATGTCTCCAATCTCTTGTTTTGTAGGTTTTTTCCACGTGTCTTGACATCCAATGTATCCCTGCTAAGTTTGGTGAAGATCTGAGTATGTAGTTTTTGACCTTATATGGAACCTCCTATCTGAAAATTTGAAAATTCTTAAAAAATTCGACCAAAATCTTGATGTCCCCAATCCTATGTTTTGTATGTTTTTTCCACGTGTCTTGACATCCAATGTATCCATGCAAAGTTTGGTGAAGATCTGAGTATGTAGTTTTTGACCTTATCTGGAACTTCATTTCTGAAAATTTGAAAATTCCTCAAAAATTCGTCCAAAATCTTGATGTCTCCAATCTCTTGTTTTGTATGTTTTTTCCACGTGTCTTGACATCCAATGTATCCATGCAAAGTTTGGTGAAGATCTGAGTATGTAGTTTTTGACCTTATCTGGAACCTCATTTCTGAAAATTTGAAAATTCCTCAAAAATTCGTCCAAAATCTTGATGTCTCCAATCTCTTGTTTTGTACGTTTTTTCCACGTGCCTTGACATCCAATGTATCCCTGCAAAGTTTGGTGAAGATCTGAGAGTAGTGCAAGTGGGGGAGTTCTGCAACATCAAGTGGTGAGCTGAAGTGGTGAGCAGTGTTACCAACTCCTCACTCGAAAAAATCACCAAGGTTTTTGTTTTTGGGTCTAACCTAACCTAAAGCAAGGAGCTGGCAACCTTGCTTGAGGTATTTTCTCGCAGTGTTGCCAACTCCTCACTCGAAAAAATCACCAAGATTTTTTTTTCTTGGTCTAACGTAACCTAAAGCAAGGAGGTGGCAATCTTGCTTGAGGCTTGCCTTACAGTGCATAAAGCAAGGTTGCCAACCCACTGGTACTTTTGCCATAGCCTTTTACAAGAAAAAAAAAAAGAGAAAGGGAAGAGTTAAACAACCGACAGCTTACCCACAGCTTTTTTTTTGCTCCAACCTAACCTAAAGCAAGGAGCTGGCAACTTTGCTTGTGCAATCAACCCGGTCGATCGCCCTCAAGTGGAGATAAGCGTTGCCAACTTCTTACTCGAACAAAAAAATCACCAAGGTTTTTTTTGGTCTAACCTAACCTAAAGCAAGGAGGTGGCAATTTTGCTTGTGCAATCAACCCGGTTGATCGCCCTCAAGTAAAGATCAGCGTTGCCAACTTCTTACTCGAACAAAAAAATCACCATGGTTTTTTTGGTCTAACCTAGCCTAAAGCAAGGAGCTGGCAATTTTGCTTGAGGCTTGCCTTACAGCGCATAAAGCAATTTTTGCCAACCTACACACACTAAACAAGGAGAGCCGACAACAAATATGTACTGCCGTAAAAGAGAGAGAGATGGGTGGATGGTAATATAGTATGTGTGTGCGTGTGTGCGTATAATATGTAGCATTATTAACTAGAGTGTGTTGGCAATTTACTTCCAACTAAAAAAATAGAGATGTCGACGTTGGTGTAAGATGAAAGAGAGAGGGAGAGAGATTTATGGCTGGCAACAGTAACGAGCGAATGCGCCATATCGTAACTTTCCAACTCCGTATATCGTGACCTTTGTAAACTTTTCTTGGGGGAACGATGTGCCACACACGCGCGCGCGCGTATGTATTGTAACACAAACAAACAAACAAAATAATAATTGTTGTTTTTTAGGAGGCCTGGCCCCTATAACCTCGCCAGGGTGCGTGGTGCCCAACCAAAAATGTAAAAGTTTTCTAATGGCTGCGGTTATAGATTACCGCACCTCTGTAGAGTTTCACGTGTTTTTTTTTTTTCTCAAACTTCTTATATATTTTTTTAAATTTTTTACAGGGTTTATTAAAATACATATTTGAGGAAAACAACACCACCCATATATAAATAAACCCCTCAAACTAACACTAATTAGAATTAGCCTACAAAATTTTTCTCGTAAGGTATTTTTTTTGTAAACACTCTACCACCAACAGATCACATATAAATAAACATACCCCCAAAAAAATGCGCTCCATGAAAAGTTGCCCTGTGTGCAAGATAGCCATATCAAGCGCACATTTTGCAAGACATTGTCGTACCTGCGCACCTGGTAAGCGTGTAACCGCTAAAAAACCATGTCCCAGGTGCGGTATACCTATTACCATTAATAATTTGAAGAGGCATATAACATCATGCAAAGTTGTCGTCGGAGCACCTGTTCCCCAACCGTCGACCAGCTCGACCAAGAGGAAAGCGGAAGCCGACTCGCCACCACCCGCCAAACGCGTCAAGCCTGTGACAAAAACAAACCAGACTGCTTTCGAGCGGTTGTTAGAGGACTTTGTCATCACTTCGGAGGGCTCATGCGACGTGCGTAGCTTTTTGGAGAACGTGCAAGCCGAAATTATTTCCATCCTCGGCGATGCGCTTGCAATGCACTCCACCAAATTCTACGCATCGCTACGTTGCCAGTACAAGAAGCCGTCCGACGAAATTTACAGCTTCTGCCACAACACCAAGGCGAAGACGCTGCATCTGGCGGATGTCGACAACCTCGAGGTCATCTACAACCAGTTTACCAATGAGCTGGTGGCAAAACAGGAGGAACATCAAGCTAAAGGCTCGGGGGGTTCGCTGTGTGGCGAGCCTCACGAACTGTGCGTCAAACTTTGTAAGTTCGTGCCTCTCTCCGCCTCCAGCTACGCCGCCTTACCACCTACCATTGCGGCAAAGAAGGCCGTCCTGAACATCCAAAATAAAGATAACAAGTGCTTTCTCTGGTCGATGCTTGCAGCGTTGCACCCTGTCGACAGGAAAAACCAACCACACCGAGTTAACCACTACCTACCCTATGAGGCAGAGCTGGAAGTTGCCATGGCTGGGATCGACTACCCGGTAGAGGTCCCGGACATTCGAAAGTTCGAGGCTCGTACGCGGTTGGCCATCAACGTTTACGGTCTCACTGACGAAAATGTGGTGTACCCCATCCGGGTGAATGACGTAAACGTTGATGGTGCGCAGGAAATCCATCTCCTACTTATCAAGGACGAGACCCATCACCACTACACTCTTATTCGCTCGCTCTCTAGACTTGTTTCGAGCCAAAAAAGCAAGCATCATGGTAGCATAGAAGTTTGTCGCAGGTGCTTGTCAATTTTTGATGATCGAGAACAGCAGGATTACCAGCGCATCGGAGGTCCCAACATCGCTGCAGAGAAGCTTGCCAGCCACAAGATCTACTGCAATGCCAACGAGCCGGGTGTGACAGTCTTGCCCAAACCTGGCACCGTGGAGCGTTTCCACATGCACGGTGCCATGGTGGAGCACCCCGCTATCATCATCGCGGATTTCGAGGCCTTCCTCAAACCCCTGTCCACTTGCGATCCCGACCCTGAAGTTTCTTCCACCACCCCTTACCAACTCCACGAGGCTTCGAGTTATGCATACGTTGTGGTGCGACGTGACCAGCACATTGCCCCCGAGCCCTACGTGTATCGCGGTCCCGACGCAGCCAAACACTTCCTCGAGAGGATGGTTGTCGAGGCCAACGAGATAGGGAAGGTACTGTTGGCCCCCAAATCTATACTCCCACTGTCCCCCGACGATCAACGTAGACACGACGAGGCCATCGCTTGCCCTGTCTGCGTCAAGGAGTACACCACCAACAACCGTAAAGTCCAACACCATGATCACTTTAACGGTAGGTATGTTGGTCCTTGGTGCAACGGATGCAACCTCATGGCCCGGGACCCGCGATTTATCCCTGTGTTTTTTCACAATGGCTCGGGATACGACTTCCACCACCTCGTCAAGCATCTTGGGTACGACGACATACGAATCAACGTCCTGGCGCAGAACGAGGAGCGTTACATCAGTGTGAGCAAGTGGGTGCGAATTTCAGGATCACACTCCACCGTCGAGCTTCGCTTCCTCGACTCCCTGAGGTTCCTCCCGGCCAGCCTCGATGCTCTTGCAGGGAAGCTTAGCGACGAGCAAATGCTTATTACCTCCGGAAATTTTCCGAACTTGGACGCCGGCCTCTTCAAGCGTAAGGGAGTCTATCCCTACGAATACATCACAGACCCTTCCAAGTTCGCGGAGACGACGCTACCTCCCCAGGCGAAGTTCTACAGTCAGCTGCGAGGGTCGAACATCACCGACGAGGAATATCACCACGCCCAGTCCATGTGGCGCGAGCTGGGCTGTCGAACTCTCGGGGACTACCACGACGTCTACCTCAGACTTGACGTGACGCTCCTTGCCGACGTGTTCCAGACGTTCCGCGCGACCGCAATGAAGATCTACAAGCTGGACCCCGCCTACTTCTACAGTCTCCCTGGACTGGCGTGGTCAGCCATGTTTCTGGTGACGAAGATCAAGCTGGAGCTTCTTTCGAACGTGGACATGATGCTGTTTGTGGAACGCGCCGTGCGGGGTGGAATGGTCCAGGTGTCGCAGCGACACTTGCGCGCCAACAATCACCACATGGCCACCGGCTACGACCCCTCACAACCGTCCAGCTACATCATGTACACGGACGTCAATAACCTCTACGGACACTCCATGATGCAGCCACTCCCTTTTAGAGGCTTCGAGTGGGCTGACCCTTCCAACTTCGACGTCGAAAGCTTCGACGATTCGGAACATGGATTCTTCGCCGAGGTGGACCTTGAGTTCTCCGAGAAGCTGCAGGATTTGTTCAGCGATCTTCCCCCTGCACCCGAGTTCAAGTGTCCACCCGATTCCAACCAGAAGAAGCTCGTCATGGATTTCGAGCCCAAAGAGCGTTATGTCCTGCACTACCAGAATCTCCGGTGGTTGATGCAGCGAGGGGTCGCAGTCCGCGCAGTTCACCGCATCCTCAAGTTCGAGCATTCTCCATGGTTGAAGCCATATATTGAAGTCAACACCAAACACCGCACCGCAGCCACGTCCGAGCTTGATAAGGATTTCTTCAAGCTTATGAACAATGCGGTGTTTGGCAAAACTATGGAGAATGTACGGAATCGCATGGACATAAAATTGGTAACGAGGAAAGCACAATGTCGCAGGCTCGTAGCGAACCCGTTATTCAAATCGAGGACCATTTATAACGAGCAGCTTGCTCTGGTGCATATGAGGAAGGGTGAGGTAAAACTCGACAAGCCAATTTATGTTGGTGCCTCAGTATTAGACCTGAGCAAGCTGCACATGTTCGAGACGTACTACGACATATTACGTCCACATTATAGCCACAACATCTCGCTTCTCTACACGGACACGGACAGCTTGGTGTACCACGTCCACTCAGCCGATGCATACAGGGATATAGTCACGGTACCAGCTTTGGTTAACCTCTTCGACACCTCGGGCTATCCCCAGCCGAACCAGTACGGCATCCTGCCCCGAAACAAAAAAGTGCCTGGCAAACTCAAAGACGAGAAGGACGGTGATGTAATTCTCGAGTTTGCAGGTCTTCGCGCCAAGGCCTATGCCATCAAAGCCGAGGGCAGCGTTACCAAGAAGGCCAAGGGTGTCGGCAGACAGGTGGTTCGGGAGCATCTCGCATTCGAGGACTTTGTCGATTGCCTCAAGACCAGGTCGTCGGTTCTAAGAGAAGAGCAGCGCATCCAGAGCGTCGACCATATCATCACCACAAACAAAGTTAGAAAAATTGCCCTGGATCCCAACGACGATAAGAGGTGCGTCCTCAAGTGTGGTATTCACACATTGCCGTGGGGGCACTATCGCTTAGCAGAAAGCAAAACCTGCAACATATGTCCATCTTCAACAGAAGATTCATAAAACAAACAAAAAAAAAAACAAAAAAAAAACAAAAAAAAAAAAACACTGACAGTCATTACAAAAAACTTTGACCGTATTTTAAATAACCAGCATGCCTATGAATCTCTTTGGTTTCCGAAAACAAAGCAACATGGAGACTGTACACCGCACGACGACAGATCATGAAGTCTTACCTTCCGTGTTACCTAAACTCAACGGTCTGTTGATCATTCATCTCAACAGCATTTGGACGAAACTGAATGACGATGTGGGCAAGATGTTTTATGTTTTTAATAACAATTTACATTTCTACGAAATTCCGATCGACGGGAAACTTCAAATCATCGTGAATCCGGAAAACGCAGGCGAAATCAAAATTTCTACCGGCAAGAACATTTTTCGAATCAAGCACGACAAGATGCTTTCTAACATTACGTACGATGTGTCTGCAGGAGATTATTTTTACATAGAACTCCTCGGAGATTACGACAAACTTATTCCTCTCTTCGTAGAATTACGAATCGTCTATCCTATTATAAATAACCGTTAACAAAATGCCTAACGACATTTTCGGCAACACCAAGCGTGTGGACCACGCAGAAGAGATTCTCATGTTGGACATTCGAGTTAAGAAGTTGAGGACCGATTTGATCGCTTTGCAGGAAACCTTAAACAAAAGTTTAGAGTCGGAAATCGCTACGCTCCAAACGCAATGTCTCGACCCCATTCTGAAAATCGATTCCGAACTAAAAACGCTCATAAAAAATTATGTCGACGTACCTTCTTACGACAACGTTCAAAATATACAGTTGAGCGTGGATTCGCTTCAAAATGATTTGGCCAAATTACAGCAATTTCAATCGAAAAATGAAGATTTGGAAAAATTGAAACTCGAAATCGAAGAACGAACTTCCGCAATAGAAAAGAATTTCTCTGAACTTCAAACCGTCGTGAACGATATAGACGCAGAACGCTTACATGTCGTCGTTTCCAAATTACAAGAAGAATTCACCAGCACGTTGGAAGAAATTAAATCCAAGTTGCAGACTTTGGAAGATACAATGACGAACCTACCATCGTCGGACGAACTGCAGGTCATCGGTAAAAGCGTCGCGAACATAAAAATTCAATTGGAGGCCTATCAAGATTTCGAACACATTCAAACCACCATCGCTACGCTTCAGGCGTCCTTGGAATTGATCAACGAAGAAATTAAAAATATTCAAGCCGAAGCGAGAGCGTTGACGAGCATTCAAGACACGTTAAGCACGGTTCAGCAGAAGATCGAATATTTAGAAAATTTAAACGTCGAAACGAATCTCGCTCATTTTCATCACGTACTGGACAACATACAGGGTGACTTGGAATCGTTACGAACGAGCGTGCCTTCGAGCGAAGATTTGGAAAAATTGAAAACGGCGGTGACGGCACTATCAGATTCGAGCGACATCAAAAGTTCGTTGAGCGATCTCGAGAGTAAAGTGGGCAATCTCCCCACCTCCAAAGAATTGCACGCTTTGAAAAGAAACATATCTCGAATGCTGAAACGACTGGAAACGGAAACGGCGAACGTGGAACAGATTCGAGACGAAATTAGTTCGCTGGTGTCGACGCTGCCCACTTCCCAGAGCGTCGCCGACCTTCACACGCAGTTTACAGACATGCGAATCATCGTGAACGATCTTACCGAGAAGAGCTCGAAATTGAATCAAGTCGAGAACCTTCAGAACATTGTCGTCAACATCAGAGATCAAGTTGGAGTGCTGGAATCAACGCAGGAATCGACGCTGGCCTCTTTCGGTGCCAAGTTGCAAGAACTCAACGAAAACTACAAGCAGTTGAACGTGGAAGTGAAAATCAAACCGTCCTTTTCTACCGTAACGGATACCATAGTCGAACATTTGTTGCCCGTACAAAACACGCTGGGTCAGCTTCACAGCAACCTCGTTAGCGTCGATACTAAATTCGCTAAACTGCATTCTCTGCAAGCCATCGAAATCAACAGCGTACCCAATCAACAGAGAATCTCCACGTTCGTCGAAGGTAACAAACTGTACATGTTGCATCCTTATCATCCGTACTACAAGTTTCTCCTCGATGGCACGATTCAGATAAACGAATTTTCGTACTGGTCTCACGGTAGAAAAGCTAGCGTTCCCACCATGACTTTGATATCGAATCGTGGTGTCCAGAAAGCAGGAAACATTCCTCTGGCACGTTGGAACGAAACGCGCAACATATATGAAATACACGAAGACGAAGATCTCACCGTTTTCGACGTGAGTGCCGGCGATAAGCTGATCATTCAAAACACGAGCGAAGTGCCGCCCTCTTTGAATCCCATCACGCTTGTGCTTCTCTTGAAACGTAATCTCTAAACAAAAAAATGTCTAGGCAAGCCATCGTCGAAGAATTGCATAAACCTGCACGCCGCAACTACGAACGTTTGGCTGTGGTAACCAAGGGCATCGACGACCTCTGGCAAAGTGACCTCGTGGAGATGAGTAGCGGCAATTTGAAAAACGTGCATAAATTGAACAAGGGCAACAAGTACCTTCTCACCGTCATAGACACGTTTTCGAAATTCGCATGGGCTCTACCTTTGAAGGCGAAAACGGGAACGTGCGTCACGGAAGCATTCAAATTAATTTTTCGCGAAAGCGGCGGCAGACGACCACGGTTTCTGCAAACGGACAACGGTAAAGAATTTTACAACGCCGTATTCCAAAAGTTTATTCAAAAACACAAGATTCGACATTATTCGACCTTCAGTCACATCAAAGCCAGCATCGTGGAAAGATTCAATCGAACCTTGAAAACACACATGTGGAAACGATTCACGCTTCGGGGAAATTACAAATGGGTCGACATCCTGCCGGAACTCGTCGACACCTATAATGAAACGGTACACAGAACGATAGGCATGAAGCCAGCCGACGTTACCAAGTCCGACGAGCAGCGTTTAATTTCTACAGTTTACTGTCCAAAGTACACACCCACGACAAAAAAAGCTAAATACAAAATTGGAGACCAGGTGAGGATCAGCAAATTCAAACGCACCTTCGAGAAGGGATTCACAAAAAATTGGAGCACGGAACTTTTTACGGTGGTTCGAGTTCTACCCGGAAACCGACACACGTATATAATAAAAGATAGTAGCGGCGAGATTTTGAAAGGAAGATTTTACGAAGAGGAACTCTCTAAAACAAAACACCCCGACACGTACCTCATCGAGAAAGTATTGCGTAGGAAAGGTGACAAACTGTTTGTCAAATGGCTGGGACTTCCGGAAAAGAGTTGGATCGACGCGGACGAAGTGATCTTGTGAGTACGTGGAACGTGGTGAAGCGTCTACCGGATCCGGAAAGTCAAACGAAGAAAAAGAACGGCGAGTTGCTTCCCGACAGCATCCGCTGTCTGATCGTAGGTCCTTCGGGGTGTGGGAAAACGACACTGCTCGTGGACAATTTTCTCCTCGCACCGAATTGGTTAAATTGGAAGAACAGGCACCTGTACGTGTTCTCGAAAAGTTTGGAGCAATCCAAATACCAGCAACTGATGAAACTGTACGATGGTCTGGACATTGCAACGTTCGCCTCGGAAATAAAACCACTCGACGATTGTCGTGAAAATTCAGTCGTTGTGTTCGACGACGCCATCCTGGAAAATCAAAATGAAATTCGCAACTTTTTCACGCAAGGTCGTCACAAAGGAATGGATTGTTTTTACCTGGCTCAAACGTTTTCCAAAATTCCAAAACAGTTAGTGCGCGACAACGCCAATTTCATATGTTTGTTTCGTCAAGATCACACCAACCTCAAGCACGCGCACGATGACTACGTAGGCGGAGACATGAACTACAATCAATTTTCGGAACGCTGCTGCTCTACTTGCTGGAACGGTGACGATTTCGGATTTGTGACGATCGACATGACGAGGAAACCCAACGACGGAAAATACAGAAACAAAATCAACGACTTTCTAAACGTTGCAACGTTGTGAGAAACGACGTGTATAAATAACGTCATGACGAAACGAAAAATCGAAGACGAAAATCTCAAGTTGCGAAAATACCTCGCGAAACGCTTCAAAGGTTGGAAATCCGAGAATCGCGGATTCTACGAAGAGAAGAAACGTCAGGATCAACCCGTGATCGATGCCATCAGCAGTCTAGGTAAAGAAATTAAAAGTGTCACGGAACAAAATAAAAATTTGATTAATGAACTCGTACCGCTCGCAGCTAAAAGTTACGCCGTACCCACACCCATTTCGAGCATTCCTTCGACGCCGTTCGAACTGAAGGATGCACCGGCACGACGTCGAGCCATAGGTAGCACGTCGTCGTCTTCGGATAAGATTGAGTTGGGACCTTTGGCACGAGACTACCTGAGCACGGGGAAATTCGACAAAGATGAAGTGTTCGGATTGTATCCCAGCATGGAAACCAGCGAAGGCGGCGGTGTGGTGTGGAAGATTGGGAAATCGAAGGTGACCTTCGAAGGCAACGACATTAAAGTCAATTTAGGCGACAAGGATAGTTGGACCAGGTATCCGGGTACGGTGGGACTGTGGGAACTCGTCGCCAAAAAACAGCCGAAAGATTACACCGACGAAGATTACCAAAGTTACAAGGAAATTCTGATCATGACGGATGCCTTGTACCAGAACAACGACGCCTCGCAGAATAGGGTGAAATCGAGCAGCGGCGAGAAGTACAGGAATCTCATCAAACCGATTTGGAACCAGGTCAAAACAGGCAGCGGCGTCAAACGTTACAACACGTTACCCAAAGAATTCGTTTGGGTGGACGACGTTAGGAAACTCGTGGACCGATTGTTGGTGATAGCCGGCGAAGAGAATGCAGGCAACCGTAATTTCTACAACGAGAAGGTTGGCATCGTGGACATGATCAGCACGAAACTTTCCAACTTCATCGTGAACGACGACAAGGGCATAGGTTACCTGATCAAAATCATCAACACGCTGCCTCCGAAATTCTGGAACGTGGCCGAAGGAAAAGGACTCGTGAACGACATCATCAACAAGTTACCTTTCGAGATGCATCTACCTGGCTACCAGTACTGCGGACCGGGTACCAAACTCGAGAAAAGATTGGAGAGAGGAGACAAGGGTGTGAATCCGTTGGACGCCGCATGCAAAGATCACGACATCGCCTACAACACCACGCAGACGGATCTGAATGCACGTCACGAAGCAGACAGAAAGTTAGAGCACGCAGCTTTCGAAAGGTTCGTGAGTAGAGACGCATCGTTGGGTGAACGGGTCGCCGCACTAGGCACCACCATCGCCATGAACACGAAACAAAAATTGGGGTGGGGTATATAAATAACATACAGTAAAAAAAACAACATGGATTACATAACTAATTTGCCACCCGAGCTACTATCTAAAATATTCAAGAAAGTAGTTAACGGAGATGTTAATAAACTTGTAAGCATGGCAAAAACAATGCCGGAATTTCGCATCCCTTGTGAAATGGTTCTCAAGGACCTTCTTCGGGAGATCAGCGGCCTGAGGTGCGATGATCTCAACATTCTGCTTTCGGCTGCAGGGGAAAAATTAAACGATAGGTCGGACGAACTGTACGAGGCGATGCAGGGAAGAAGACAGTATACTGATGATTGGTACAAGTCTATGCAGGAGAAGGATGATATCACTACGCACATCCTCGCGTTTTCCGAAGCACGAACTTTCTTCCTCTGTTAAAAAAATAATAATATATATACGTGCCAAAAAAAAACTTGATATATAAATAACACACATCGTGAAAAAAAAATAATCTTCGGTATATATAAATAACACACATCGTGAAAAACAATTAAATTTCTCTCTAACACTTTGAAATTTTTCTTTGATATGACGACCGAAAAAATAAGTAATCTCCAAGCATTAAAACAAATGCTAAATTTGTCAGTTGAGTATGTAAAAATTCAGGAATTGGAAGTCGACAAACCTTACACGATAACTTCCGGTTCAATTGTTTCTACCCAGTATGGTCCCAAGGTACGCCTGTTGCTCAACGCACAATACAGTCTATTTTTACCAGATCGATACGCTAACATGTTATCCGACGAGAAGCTATCTATTTTAATCGAGAACAAAACTCGAATCGTGTACAAGGGGACAAAGGAACTTCTTGGCAAGAAAACGAAGCACGTAATAGAATTTGTGTAACGACTGCGAGGCCTTGAAAATATATAAATAACATACCGTAAAAAACTACACAAGAAAAAAATCTCAGAATATATATATAAATAACATACCGTGAAAATAACACATAGAGCATCAACATGAAGCCCAAGGGTGTCGTGTACCAGATACCATATTCGAATCTAAAAAATCTAGGTGCTCTCGATGGGTTACTCACCAAGAAACAACGCGAGAAGAAACGTTCTTGCTTGTCGAAAGGACACGGAATGAAATTGCTGCTCAGCACACCTCAATTGAAAAGATTGCAGCGTTCGCGGAAACAGCAAAAGATCGGAGGTTTCATATTCAGCATCCCGGCCATCCTGGCAGCATTGGGGGCCGTTGGAAGTTTGGCCGGCGGAAGTGCCGCCATTGCGAAAACCGTCATCGACTCGAAGAAGAACAAGGCGGAATTGGAAGAACAGAAACGTCACAACCTGGCCATGGAGAAGAAGGGGAAAGGTATAACCAAAAAACAAAAAAGCAACCTCGATGCTTTGAAGAAATATAAAAAAAAGAAACAGAAGCACTCACCAACCGAGACATTGAATCTCTGATCGAACCGTTACAAATCAAACACTTCAGAGGAGTTTTCATGTCCGACTCGTTACCTTCAAGCGTCAAAAGAAGAGAATGTGGAGTAGTCAACTTGGACGGTCAAGAAAATCCAGGCACGCATTGGATATGTTACCACAAAAACGATAATGATAAAGCATTCGTTTTCGATTCTTTCGGAGGTGTTCCACCTACAAATTTAGTTCATTATCTGAAAACGAACAAAACCTCCATATACTACAACGACGAACGCATTCAAGATTTCGGAGACGTGAACTGCGGTCATCTCTGCCTCTCCGTGCTCGCGTTTCTCTCTAAAATAAATAACCCTACGGTCGAAGATTTCCAGAAAGCATTGTGGAACCTCAAACAGCATCACTAGGATGGGCGTGTTCCATCTCACGAGCGAATCTTCAATCTTAAAACTCACGCTGCACGACGACATCGTCTATCCTAAATCCGTGGCTCTGCGTGCATTCTACAGCATGTACCTCATACCTAATGTTACGCAGCACAACAACAAAATTAGCGTCGGAAGCGAACACATCGTCGTCACGCCAGGACAATACAATCTTTCCACTTTGCAAGCTCAGTTACCCAAAGGCACATACTTTTCTCAAAATTCGGTCACGCACAGAGTGGAAATCCTATCCGCGACGGAGACCGTGGACCTGGGCACCATGGGGGAACTTTTAGGTTTCGAGAACGACACCAAACTCGAGGCTGGCATTAAGCACGTAGCAACCAACATTCCTAAATTCTTGGCCATAGAGACTCTGAACGTACACTGTAACGTGGCGGAAGGCATGATCACGAAATCCTCGGACGGATTACTGGGAAGTCACAAGCAGACGGGAATCATCGCCACGTTCAAACCCAGTTCCGAGTTCATGGAACCGATCATCTACACGCCCTCTTCGCCGATCTATTTTCCAGTATGTCGCAACCGCATAGACGACATAGAGTTGGTGGTGACGAACGAGAAAGGAGACGTGGTGGATTTCGCAGGTGCAACAACTACTGCCATCGTGGAGATCAACGTATAATAAATAACCATACATGTAAAATGGAGCAAATCGAAAGTTACGAATTGCAATCTTTCCCTCCCAACCGTCGCACGTTCGCCAATCTCAACGAGGCAAACTGGGAGATCGAATACGACGTTGACGTAGGCGATAGGTTCGTTCATCCTCACAGAGCGGACCTCTACCTTCAATTCGACGTGGTGAAGAAGGAAAGCGGAGACGCGTTTCCCGCAGCAGCAAACTTGATACTCGTGGACAACTTCGTGCCTCACCTGTTCTCGCAGGTGGAGGTGAGGAAACACAACACCGTCATCGACAGAATAGATTATCCAGGCATCACGTCGACGGCAGTGGGAACTTTGAAATTATCCAAAACGGACGCAGCGTACTACCAGGCCGGGGGATTCGAAGCCGGGACCAAAATATCGACGAAAAGTCACACGGTGCTCTTTCCCATGCGTCTGCTGCCTGGTTTCTTCTCGGACTACAAGGAGATCATGTGGAAGGGAGGACTGAGGGTCACGTTTCGAAGAGCGGCCAACGACAGCGACGCACTGATGCGATACGCTACTTTGGGTCCGGACGGCACCACGCCGATAGCCAACACTTTACCCGAAGCGGCGAAATGCGTCATCCGGAGCATGGAATTGAGAATGCCGGTGGTGGAATACGAAACGAACTACGCCCTCAAGTACAAAGCGGAGATCTTGAAAAGTCCGCAGGTGTTGATTCACTTTCACGGTTACCAGTGCGTGCAGAAGATGGCGTCGGGAAGTCACATGGAATTCGACGTGACAACGCAGTTCAACAACATACAGTTCGACATGCCAGATTTCGTCGTAGTGCTTTTTCAGACCGGGAGAGACAAGAATCAGGAAAAAGATTCCTGCAAGTTCGACGACTGCAAGATCAAGAACGTTTATCTGAAGAATGGACGCAATGAAGTGTTCCCGCGCGAGAATTACAACCTCGACGTGACCAAAAACGATTACCTCAAACTTTACGAAGCATTTTCGGCTTACAAACGCGTGACCGAGGGAAGCGTGGACATGTACTACACGCCCAGCGAATTCAAAGCCCGGAGACCCATGACCGTCATCAACACATCTAAGAGGAAGAAGGTTGTGGTCAACGATCGCACCAACATCAAGGTCGTCTGCGAGTTCCACGATGCCTTGCCCGAGGATACCCTATGCAGTGTCATCCTGATTGCAGAGAAGTCCTTCGCCTACGACGTGAAGAACGAGAGGGTCACAGAGCAGTTTTAACAAGTTTTTTAACATCTATTTTCTTGCACAATAAGAAATTTTCTGCACTAGCACAATCAGTTACAATGGCACAATACGAATTTCACTAGTTCAGATCACTTACAAATGTTAATTTCATTAGTTATCAGTCACAATATCTTTTTTGCACTATAGCACGAGAGACAATCAGAAAATTTGCACAAAAAAAAAAAATTTGTTGTTTTTACACGTGAAAATTAACAATAATTTTTTTTTATCGTTTCAGATGCTGTCGAAACATCAAAAAACACATACACACACTAGAAAAAAGCATGCAACTTTATTTGTAACACACACATACATTCTCCATCTTCATCAAGAAAATATTATAATAAACATAATCATTTTTTATCTATCTCATAATAAAACTCTATATCCAAAAATATCACAACATCAAATAACACTAGAGTCGTTAGTACACGTTGCATGCATTACGGAGGTCCTCTGTAGGGTTTCATGGAAGTTTGGGGGAAAAAAAAAAACACGTGAAACTCTACAGAGGTGCGGTAATCTATAACCGCAGCCATTAGAAAACTTTTACATTTTTGGTTGGGCACCACGCACCCTGGCGAGGTTATAGGGGCCAGGCCTCCTAAAAAACAACAATTATTATTTTGTTTGTTTGTTTGTGTTACAATACATACGCGCGCGCGCGTGTGTGGCACATCGTTCCCCCAAGAAAAGTTTACAAAGGTCACGATATACGGAGTTGGAAAGTTACGATATGGCGCATTCGCTCGTTACTGTTGCCAGCCATAAATCTCTCTCCCTCTCTCTTTCATCTTACACCAACGTCGACATCTCTATTTTTTTAGTTGGAAGTAAATTGCCAACACACTCTAGTTAATAATGCTACATATTATACGCACACACGCACACACATACTATATTACCATCCACCCATCTCTCTCTCTTTTACGGCAGTACATATTTGTTGTCGGCTCTCCTTGTTTAGTGTGTGTAGGTTGGCAAAAATTGCTTTATGCGCTGTAAGGCAAGCCTCAAGCAAAATTGCCAGCTCCTTGCTTTAGGCTAGGTTAGACCAAAAAAAACCATGGTGATTTTTTTGTTCGAGTAAGAAGTTGGCAACGCTGATCTTTACTTGAGGGCGATCAACCGGGTTGATTGCACAAGCAAAATTGCCACCTCCTTGCTTTAGGTTAGGTTAGACCAAAAAAAACCTTGGTGATTTTTTTGTTCGAGTAAGAAGTTGGCAACGCTTATCTCCACTTGAGGGCGATCGACCGGGTTGATTGCACAAGCAAAGTTGCCAGCTCCTTGCTTTAGGTTAGGTTGGAGCAAAAAAAAAGCTGTGGGTAAGCTGTCGGTTGTTTAACTCTTCCCTTTCTCTTTTTTTTTTCTTGTAAAAGGCTATGGCAAAAGTACCAGTGGGTTGGCAACCTTGCTTTATGCACTGTAAGGCAAGCCTCAAGCAAGATTGCCACCTCCTTGCTTTAGGTTACGTTAGACCAAGAAAAAAAAATCTTGGTGATTTTTTCGAGTGAGGAGTTGGCAACACTGCGAGAAAATACCTCAAGCAAGGTTGCCAGCTCCTTGCTTTAGGTTAGGTTAGACCCAAAAACAAAAACCTTGGTGATTTTTTCGAGTGAGGAGTTGGTAACACTGCTCACCACTTCAGCTCACCACTTGATGTTGCAGAACTCCCCCACTTGCACTACTTCTGAGTATGTAATTTTTGACCTTATCTGGAACCTCCTATCTGAAAATTTGAAAGTTCTTAAAAAAATCGACCCAAATCTTGATGTCCCCAATCCTATGTTTTGTATGTTTTTTCCACGTGTCTTGACATCCAATGTATCCATGCAAAGTTTGGTGAAGATCTGAGTATGTAGTTTTTGACCTTATCTGGAACCTCATTTTTGAAAATTTGAAAATTCCTCAAAAATTCGTCCAAAATCTTGATGTCTCCAATCTCTTGTTTTGTACGTTTTTTCCACGTGTCTTGACATCCAATGTATCCCTGCAAAGTTTGGTGAAGATCTGAGTATGTAGTTTTTGACCTTATCTGAAACCTCCTATCTGAATATTTGAAAACTCTTAAAGAATTCGTCCAAAATCTTGATGTCTCCAATCTCTTGTTTCGTACGTTTTTTCCACGTGACTCCACATCCAATGTATCCATGCAAAGTTTGATGAAGATCTGAGTATGTCGTTTTTGACCTTATCTGGAACCTCCCATCTGAAAATTTGAAAATTCTTAAAAAATTCGTCCAAAACCTTGATGTCTCCAATCTCTTGTTTTGTACGTTTTTTCCACGTGTCTTGACATCCAATGTATCCCTGCAATGTTTGGTGAAGATCTGAGTATGCAGTTTTTGACCTTATATGGAAACTCCTATCTGAAAATTTGAAAATTCTTAAAAAATTTGACCAAAATCTTTATGTCCCCAATCCTATGTTTTGTATGTTTTTCCACGTGTCTTGACATCCAATGTATCCCTGCAATGTTTGGTGAAGATCTGAGTATGTAGTTTTTGACCTTATATGGAACCTCCTATCTGAAAATTTGAAAATTCTTAAAAAATTTGACCAAAATCTTGATGTCCCCAATCCCATGTTTTGTATGTTTTTTCCACGTGTCTTGACATCCAATGTATCCCTGCAGAGTTTGGTGAAGATCTGAGTATGTCGTTTTTGACCTTATCACGAACATCCTTTCTGAAAATTTGATAATTCTTAAAAAATTCGTCCAAAATCTTGATGTCTCCAATCTCTTGTTTTGTACGTTTTTTCCACGTGTCTTGACATCCAATGTATCCCTGCAAAGTTTGGTGAAGATCTGAGTAGGAAGTTTTTTACCTGATCTGGAACCTCCCATCTGAAAATTTGAAAATTCCTAAAAAATCCGTCCAAAATCTTGATGTCTCCAATCTCTTGTTTTGTAGGTTTTTTCCACGTGTCTTGACATCCAATGTATCCCTGCAAAGTTTGGTGAAGATCTGAGTATGTAGTTTTTGACCTTATATGGAACCTCCTATCTGAAAATTTGAAAATTCTTAAAAAATTCGACCAAAATCTTGATGTCCCCAATCCTATGTTTTGTATGTTTTTTCCACGTGTCTTGACATCCAATGTATCCATGCAAAGTTTGGTGAAGATCTGAGTATGTAGTTTTTGACCTTATCTGGAACCTCATTTCTGAAAATTTGAAAATTCCTCAAAAATTCGTCCAAAATCTTGATGTCTCCAATCTCTTGTTTTGTACGTTTTTTCCACGTGTCTTGACATCCAATGTATCCCTGCAAAGTTTGGTGAAGATCTGAGTATGTAGTTTTTGACCTTATCTGGAACCTCCGATCTGAATATTTGAAAACTCTTAAAGAATTCGTTAAAAATCTTGATGTCTCCAATCTCTTGTTTCGTGCGTTTTTTCCACGTGTCTCCACATC
Organism: Lepisma saccharinum; assembly: GCF_977018435.1. Taxonomy (NCBI): domain Eukaryota; kingdom Metazoa; phylum Arthropoda; class Insecta; order Zygentoma; family Lepismatidae; genus Lepisma; species Lepisma saccharinum. The sequence goes on along the minus strand of NW_028142907.1, from coordinate 2,830,940 downwards.
CAATGTATCCATGCAAAGTTTGATGAAGATCTGAGTATGTCGTTTTCTGACCTTATCTAGAACCTCCCATCTGAAAATTTGAAAATTCTTAAAAAATTCGTCCAAAATCTTGATGTCTCCAATCTCTTGTTTTGTACGTTTTTTCCACGTGTCTTGACATCCAATGTATCCCTGCAATGTTTGGTGAAGATCTGAGTATGTAGTTTTTGACCTTATATGGAACCTCCTATCTGAAAATTTGAAAATTCTTAAAAAATTTGACCAAGATCTTGATGTCCCCAATCCCATGTTTTGTAAGTTTTTTCCACGTGTCTTGACATCCAATGTATCCCTGCAGAGTTTGGTGAAGATCTGAGTATGTCGTTTTTGACCTTATCACGAACATCCTTTCTGAAAATTTGAAAATTCTTAAAAAATTCGTCCAAAATCTTGATGTCTCCAATCTCTTGTCTGGTACGTTTTTTCCACGTGTCTTGACATCCAATGTATCCCTGCAAAGTTTGGTGAAGATCTGAGTATGTAGTTTTTGACCTTATCTGGAACCTCCCATCTGAAAATTTGAAAATTCCTAAAAAATCCGTCCAAAATCTTGATGTCTCCAATCTCTTGTTTTGTAGGTTTTTTCCACGTGTCTTGACATCCAATGTATCGCTGCAAAGTTTGGTGAAGATCTGAGTATGTAGTTTTTGACCTTATATGGAACCTCCTATCTGAAAATTTGAAAATTCTTAAAAAATTCGACCAAAATCTTGATGTCCCCAATCCCATGTTTTGTATGTTTTTTCCACGTGTCTTGACATCCAATGTATCCATGCAAAGTTTGGTGAAGATCTGAGTATGTAGTTTTTGACCTTATCTGGAACTTCATTTCTGAAAATTTGAAAATTCCTCAAAAATTCGTCCAAAATCTTGATGTCTCCAATCTCTTGTGTTGTATGTTTTTTCCACGTGTCTTGACATCCAATGTATCCATGCAAAGTTTGGTGAAGATCTGAGTATGTAGTTTTTGACCTTATCTGGAACCTCCTATCTGAATATTTGAAAACTCTTAAAGAATTCGTCCAAAATTGATGTCTCCAATCTCTTGTTTCGTACGTTTTTTCACGTGTCTCCACATCCAATGTATCCATGCAAAGTTTGATGAAGATCTGAGTATGTCGTTTTTGACCTTATCTGGAACCTCCCATCTGAAAATTTGAAAATTCTTAAAAAATTCGTCCAAAATCTTGATGTCTCCAATCTCTTGTTTTGTACGTTTTTTCCACGTGTCTTGACATCCAATGTATCCCTGCAATGTTTGGTGAAGATCTGAGTATGTAGTTTTTGACCTTACATGGAACCTCCTATCTGAAAATTTGAAAATTCTTAAAAAATTTGACCAAAATCTTGATGTCCCCAATCCTATGTTTTGTATGTTTTTTCCACGTGTCTTGACATCCAATGTATCCCTGCAATGTTTGGTGAAGATCTGAGTATGTAGTTTTTGACCTTATAAGGAACCTCCTATCTGAAAATTTGAAAATTCTTAAAAAATTTGACCAAAATCTTGATGTCCCCAATCCCATGTTTTGTATGTTTTTTCCACGTGTCTTGACATCCAATGTATCCCTGCAGAGTTTGGTGAAGATCTGAGTATGTAGTTTTTGACCTTATAAGGAACCTCCTATCTGAAAATTTGAAAATTCTTAAAAAATTTGACCAAAATCTTGATGTCCCCAATCCCATGTTTTGTATGTTTTTTCCACGTGTCTTCACATCCAATGTATCCCTGCAGAGTTTGGTGAAGATCTGAGTATGTCGTTTTTGACCTTATCACGAACATCCTTTCTGAAAATTTGAAAATTCTTAAAAAATTCGTCCAAAATCTTGATGTCTCCAATCTCTTGTTTTGTACGTTTTTTCCACGTGTCTTGACATCCAATGTATCCCTGCAAAGTTTGGTGAAGATCTGAGTATGTAGTTTTTGACCTTATCTGGAACCTCATTTCTGAAAATTTGAAAATTCCTCAAAAATTCGTCCAAAATCTTGATGTCTCCAATCTCTTGTTTTGTACGTTTTTTCCACGTGTCTTGACATCCAATATATCCCTGCATAGTTTGGTGAAGATCTGAGTATGTAGTTTTTGACCTTATATGGAACCTCCTATCTGAAAATTTGAAAATTCTTAAAAAATTCGACCAAAATCTTGATGTCCCCAATCCTATGTTTTGTATGTTTTTTCCACGTGTCTTGACATCCAATGTATCCATGCAAAGTTTGGTGAAGATCTGAGTATGTCGTTTTTGACCTTATCTGGAACATCCTTTCTGAAAATTTGAAAATTCTTAAAAAATTCGTCCAAAATCTTGACGTCTCCAATCTCTTGTTTTATACGTTTTTGACACGTGTCTTGATATCCAATGTATCCCTGCAAAGTTTGGTGAAGATCTGAGTATGTAGTTTTTGACCTTATCTGAAAATTTGAAAATTCCTAAAAAATCCGTTCAAAATCTTGATGACCCCAACCTCTTGTTTTGTACGTTTTTTCCACGTGTTTTGACATCCAATGTATCCCTGCAAAGTTTGGTGAAGATCTGAGTATGTAGTTTTTGACCTTATCTGGAACCTCCTATCTGAAAATTTGAAAATTCTTAAAAAATTCGTCCAAAATCTTGATGTCTCCAATCTCTTGTTTTGTACGTTTTTCCCACGTGTCTTGACATCCAATGTATCCCTGCAATGTTTGGTGAAGATCTGAGTATGTAGTTTTTGACCTTATCTGGAACCTCCTATCTGAAAATTTGAAAACTCTTAAAAAATTCGTCCAAAATCTTGATGTCTCCAATCTCTTGTTTTGTACGTTTTTCCCACGTGTCTTGACATCCAATGTATCCCTGCAAAGTTTGGTGAAGATCTGAGTATGTAGTTTTTGACCTTATCTGGAACCTCATTTCTGAAAATTTGAAAATTCCTCAAAAATTCGTCCAAAATCTGGATGTCTCCAATCTCTTGTTTCGTACGTTTTTTCCACGTGTCTCCACATCCAATGTATCTATGCAAAGTTTGATAAAGATCTGAGTATGTAGTTTTTGACCTTATATGGAACCTCCTATCTGAAAATTTGAAAATTCTTAAAAAATTTGACCAAAACCTTGATGTCCCCAATCCTATGTTTTGTATGTTTTTTCCACGTGTCTTGACATCCAATGTATCCCCGCAATGTTTGGTGAAGATCTGAGTATGTAGTTTTTGACCTTATATGGAACCTCCTATCTGAAAATTTGAAAATTCTTAAAAAATTTGACCAAAATCTTGATGTCCCCAATCCTATGTTTTGTATGTTTTTTCCACGTGTCTTGACATCCAATGTATCCCTGCAGAGTTTGGTGAAGATCTGAGTATGTCGTTTTTGACCTTATCACGAACATCCTTTCTGAAAATTTGAAAATTCTTAAAAAATTCGTCCAAAATCTTGATGTCTCCAATCTCTTGTTTTGTACGTTTTTTCCACGTGTCTTGACATCCAATGTATCCCTGCAAAGTTTGGTGAAGATCTGAGTATGTAGTTTTTGACCTTATCTGGAACCTCCCATCTGAAAATTTGAAAATTCCTAAAAAATCCGTCCAAAATCTTGATGTCTCCAATCTCTTGTTTTGTAGGTTTTTTCCACGTGTCTTGACATCCAATGTATCCCTGCAAAGTTTGGTGAAGATCTGAGTATGTAGTTTTTGACCTTATATGGAACCTCCTATCTGAAAATTTGAAAATTCTTAAAAAATTCGACCAAAATCTTGATGTCCCCAATCCTATGTTTTGTATGTTTTTTCCACGTGTCTTGACATCCAATGTATCCATGCAAAGTTTGGTGAAGATCTGAGTATGTAGTTTTTGACCTTATCTGGAACTTCATTTCTGAAAATTTGAAAATTCCTCAAAAATTCGTCCAAAATCTTGATGTCTCCAATCTCTTGTTTTGTACGTTTTTTCCTCGTGTCTTGACATCCAATGTATCCCTGCAAAGTTTGGTGAAGATCTGAGTATGTAGTTTTTGACTTTATATGGAACCTCCTATCTGAAAATTTGAAAGTTCTTAAAAAATTCGACCAAAATCTTGATGTCCCCAATCCTATGTTTTGTATGTTTTTCCACGTGTCTTGACATCTAATGTATCCATGCAAAGTTTGGTGAAGATCTGAGTATGTAGTTTTTGACCTTATCTGGAACCTCATTTTTGAAAATTTGAAAATTCCTCAAAAATTCGTCCAAAATCTTGATGTCTCCAATCTCTTGTTTTGTACGTTTTTTCCACGTGTCTTGACATCCAATGTATCCCTGCAAAGTTTGGTGAAGATCTGAGTATGTAGTTTTTGACCTTATCTGGAACCTCCTATCTGAATATTTGAAAACTCTTAAAGAATTCGTCCAAAATCTTGATGTCTCCAATCTCTTGTTTCGTACGTTTTTTCCACGTGTCTCCACATCCAATGTATCCATGCAAAGTTTGATGAAGATCTGAGTATGTCGTTTTTGACCTTATCTGGAACCTCCCAACTGAAAATTTGAAAATTCTTAAAAAATTCGTCCAAAACCTTGATGTCTCCAATCTCTTGTTTTGTACGTTTTTTCCACGTGTCTTGACATCCAATGTATCCCTGCAATGTTTGGTGAAGATCTGAGTATGTAGTTTTTGACCTTATATGGAAACTCCTATCTGAAAATTTGAAAATTCTTAAAAAATTTGACCAAAATCTTTATGTCCCCAATCCTATGTTTTGTATGTTTTTCCACGTGTCTTGACATCCAATGTATCCCTGCAAAGTTTGGTGAAGATCTGAGTAGGTAGTTTTTTACCTTATCTGGAACCTCCCATCTGAAAATTTGAAAATTCCTAAAAAATCCGTCCAAAATCTTGATGTCTCCAATCTCTTGTTTTGTAGGTTTTTTCCACGTGTCTTGACATCCAATGTATCCCTGCAAAGTTTGGTGAAGATCTGAGTATGTAGTTTTTGACCTTATCACGAACATCCTTTCTGAAAATTTGAAAATTCTTAAAAAATTCGTCCAAAATCTTGATGTCTCCAATCTCTTGTCTTGTACGTTTTTTCCACGTGTCTTGACATCCAATGTATCCCTGCAAAGTTAGGTGAAGATCTGAGTATGTAGTTTTTGACCTTATCTGGAACCTCCCATCTGAAAATTTGAAAGTTCCTAAAAAATCCGTCCAAAATCTTGATGTCTCCAATCTCTTGTTTTGTAGGTTTTTTCCACGTGTCTTGACATCCAATGTATCCCTGCAAAGTTTGGTGAAGATCTGAGTATGTAGTTTTTGACCTTATATGGAACCTCCTATCTGAAAATTTGAAAATTCTTAAAAAATTCGACCAAAATCTTGATGTCCCCAATCCTATGTTTTGTATGTTTTTTCCACGTGTCTTGACATCCAATGTATCCATGCAAAGTTTGGTGAAGATCTGAGTATGTAGTTTTTGACCTTATCTGGAACTTCATTTCTGAAAATTTGAAAATTCCTCAAAAATTCGTCCAAAATCTTGATGTCTCCAATCTCTTGTTTTGTATGTTTTTTCCACATGTCTTGACATCCAATGTATCCATGCAAAGTTTGGTGAAGATCTGAGTATGTAGTTTTTGACCTTATCTGGAACCTCATTTCTGAAAATTTGAAAATTCCTCAAAAATTCGTCCAAAATCTTGATGTCTCCAATCTCTTGTTTTGTACGTTTTTTCCACGTGTCTTGACATCCAATGTATCCCTGCAATGTTTGGTGAAGATCTGAGTATGTAGTTTTTGACTTTACATGGAACCTCCTATCTGAAAATTTGAAAATTCTTAAAAAATTTGACCAAAATCTTGATGTCCCCAATCCCAAGTTAAGTATGTTTTTTCCACGTGTCTTGACATCCAATGTATCCCTGCAGAGTTTGGTGAAGATCTGAGTATGTCGTTTTTGACCTTATCACGAAAATCCTTTCTGAAAATTTGAAAATTCTTAAAAAATTCTTCCAAAATCTTGATGTCTCCAATCTCTTGTTTTGTACGTTTTTTCCACGTGTCTTGACATCCAATGTATCCCTGCAATGTTTGGTGAAGATCTGAGTATGTAGTTTTTGACCTTATAAGGAACCTCCTATCTGAAAATTTGAAAAATCTTAAAAAATTTGACCAAAATCTTGATGTCCCCAATCCCATGTTAAGTATGTTTTTTCCACGTGTCTTGACATCCAATGTATCCCTGCAGAGTTTGGTGAAGATCTGAGTATGTCGTTTTTGACCTTATCACGAAAATCCTTTCTGAAAATTTGAAAATTCTTAAAAAATTCTTCCAAAATCTTGATGTCTCCAATCTCTTGTTTTGTACGTTTTTTCCACGTGTCTTGACATCCAATGTATCCCTGCAAAGTTTGGTGAAGATCTGAGTATGAAGTTTTTGACCTTATCTGGAACCTCATTTCTGAAAATTTGAAAATTCCTCAAAAATTCGTCCAAAATCTTGATGTCTCCAATCTCTTGTTTTGTACGTTTTTTCCACGTGTCTTGACATCCAATGTATCCCTGCATAGTTTGGTGAAGATCTGAGTATGTAGTTTTTGACCTTATATGGAACCTCCTATCTGAAAATTTGAAAAGTCTTAAAAAATTCGACCAAAATCTTGATGTCCCCAATCCTTATGTTTTGTATGTTTTTTGCACGTGTCTTGACATCCAATGTATCCCTGCAGAGTTTGGTGAAGATCTCAGTATGTCGTTTTTGACCTTATCTGGAACATCCTTTCTGAAAATTTGAAAATTCTTAAAAAATTCGTCCAAAATCTTGACGTCTCCAATCTCTTGTTTTATACGTTTTTTCCACGTGTCTTGATATCCAATGTATCCCTGCAAAGTTTGGTGAAGATCTGAGTATGTAGTTTTTGACCTTATCTGAAAATTTGAAAATTCCTAAAAAATCCGTTCAAAATTTTGATGACCCCAACCTCTTGTTTTGTACGTTTTTTCCACGTGTTTTGACATCCAATGTATCCCTGCAAAGTTTGGTGAAGATCTGAGTATGTAGTTTTTGACCTTATCTGGAACCTCCTATCTGAAAATTTGAAAATTCTTAAAAAATTCGTCCAAAATCTTGATGTCTCCAATCTCTTGTTTTGTACGTTTTTCCCACGTGTCTTGACATCCAATGTATCCCTGCAATGTTTGGTGAAGATCTGAGTATGTAGTTTTTGACCTTATCTGGAACCTCCTATCTGAAAATTTGAAAACTCTTAAAAAATTCGTCCAAAATCTTGATGTCTCCAATCTCTTGTTTTGTACGTTTTTCCCACGTGTCTTGACATCCAATGTATCCCTGCAAAGTTTGGTGAAGATCTGAGTATGTAGTTTTTGACCTTATCTGGAACCTCATTTCTGAAAATTTGAAAATTCCTCAAAAATTCGTCCAAAATCTGGATGTCTCCAATCTCTTGTTTCGTACGTTTTTTCCACGTGTCTCCACATCCAATGTATCTATGCAAAGTTTGATGAAGATCTGAGTATGTAGTTTTTGACCTTATATGGAACCTCCTATCTGAAAATTTGAAAATTCTTAAAAAATTTGACCAAAATCTTGATGTCCCCAATCCTATGTTTTGTATGTTTTTTCCACGTGTCTTGACATCCAATGTATCCCTGCAATGTTTGGTGAAGATCTGAGTATGTAGTTTTTGACCTTATATGGAACCTCCTATCTGAAAATTTGAAAATTCTTAAAAAATTTGACCAAAATCTTGATGTCCCCAATCCTATGTTTTGTATGTTTTTTCCACGTGTCTTGACATCCAATGTATCCCTGCAGAGTTTGGTGAAGATCTGAGTATGTCGTTTTTGACCTTATCACGAACATCCTTTCTGAAAATTTGAAAATTCTTAAAAAATTCGTCCAAAATCTTGATGTCTCCAATCTCTTGTTTTGTACGTTTTTTCCACTTGTCTTGACATCCAATGTATCCCTGCAAAGTTTGGTGAAGATCTGAGTATGTAGTTTTTGACCTTATCTGGAACCTCCCATCTGAAAATTTGAAAATTCCTAAAAAATCCGTCCAAAATCTTGATGTCTCCAATCTCTTGTTTTGTAGGTTTTTTCCACGTGTCTTGACATCCAATGTATCCCTGCAAAGTTTGGTGAAGATCTGAGTATGTAGTTTTTGACCTTATATGGAACCTCCTATCTGAAAATTTGAAAATTCTTAAAAAATTCGACCAAAATCTTGATGTCCCCAATCCTATGTTTTGTATGTTTTTTCCACGTGTCTTGACATCCAATGTATCCATGCAAAGTTTGGTGAAGATCTGAGTATGTAGTTTTTGACCTTATCTGGAACCTCATTTCTGAAAATTTGAAAATTCCTCAAAAATTCGTCCAAAATCTTGATGTCTCCAATCTCTTGTTATGTACGTTTTTTCCTCGTGTCTTGACATCCAATGTATCCCTGCAAAGTTTGGTGAAGATCTGAGTATGTAGTTTTTGACCTTATATGGAACCTCCTATCTGAAAATTTGAAAGTTCTTAAAAAATTCGACCAAAATCTTGATGTCCCCAATCCTATGTTTTGTATGTTTTTTCCACGTGTCTTGACATCCAATGTATCCATGCAAAGTTTGGTGAAGATCTGAGTATGTAGTTTTTGACCTTATCTGGAACCTCATTTTTGAAAATTTGAAAATTCCTCAAAAATTCGTCCAAAATCTTGATGTCTCCAATCTCTTGTTTTGTACGTTTTTTCCACGTGTCTTGACATCCAATGTATCCCTGCAAAGTTTGGTGAAGATCTGAGTATGTAGTTTTTGACCTTATCTGGAACCTCCTATCTGAATATTTGAAAACTCTTAAAGAATTCGTCCAAAATCTTGATGTCTCCAATCTCTTGTTTCGTACGTTTTTTCCACGTGTCTCCACATCCAATGTATCCATGCAAAGTTTGATGAAGATCTGAGTATGTCGTTTTTGACCTTATCTGGAACCTCCCATCTGAAAATTTGAAAATTCTTAAAAAATTCGTCCAAAACCTTGATGTCTCCAATCTCTTGTTTTGTACGTTTTTTCCACGTGTCTTGACATCCAATGTATCCCTGCAATGTTTGGTGAAGATCTGAGTATGTAGTTTTTGACCTTATATGGAAACTCCTATCTGAAAATTTGAAAATCTTAAAAAATTTGACCAAAATCTTGATGTCCCCAATCCTATGTTTTGTATGTTTTTCCACGTGTCTTGACATCCAATGTATCCCTGCAATGTTTGGTGAAGATCTGAGTATGTAGTTTTTGACCTTATCTGGAACCTCCTATCTGAAAATTTGAAAATTCTTAAAAAATTTGACCAAAATCTTGATGTCCCCAATCCCATGTTTTGTATGTTTTTTCCACGTGTCTTGACATCCAATGTATCCCTGCAGAGTTTGGTGAAGATCTGAGTATGTCGTTTTTTACCTTATCACGAACATCCTTTCTCAAAATTTGAAAATTCTTAAAAAATTCGTCCAAAATCTTGATGTCTCCAATCTCTTGTTTTGTACGTTTTTTCCACGTGTCTTGACATCCAATGTATCCCTGCAAAGTTTGGTGAAAATCTGAGTAGGTAGTTTTTTACCTTATCTGGAACCTCCCATCTGAAAATTTGAAAATTCCTAAAAAATCCGTCCAAAATCTTGATGTCTCCAATCTCTTGTTTTGTAGGTTTTTTCCACGTGTCTTGACATCCAATGTATCCCTGCAAAGTTTGGTGAAGATCTGAGTATGTAGTTTTTGACCTTATATGGAACCTCCTATCTGAAAATTTGAAAATTCTTAAAAAATTCGACCAAAATCTTGATGTCCCCAATCCTATGTTTTGTATGTTTTTTCCACGTGTCTTGACATCCAATGTATCCATGCAAAGTTTGGTGAAGATCTGAGTATGTAGTTTTTGACCTTATCTGGAACTTCATTTCTGAAAATTTGAAAATTCCTCAAAAATTCGTCCAAAATCTTGATGTCTCCAATCTCTTGTTTTGTACGTTTTTTCCACGTGTCTTGACATCCAATGTATCCGTGCAAAGTTTGGTGAAGATCTGAGTATGTAGTTTTTGACCTTATATGGAACCTCCTATCTGAAAATTTGAAAGTTCTTAAAAAATTCGACCAAAATCTTGATGTCCCCAATCCTATGTTTTGTATGTTTTTTCCACGTGTCTTGACATCCAATGTATCCATGCAAAGTTTGGTGAAGATCTGAGTATGTAGTTTTTGACCTTATCTGGAACCTCATTTCTGAAAATTTGAAAATTCCTCAAAAATTCGTCCAAAATCTTGATGTCTCCAATCTCTTGTTTTGTACGTTTTTTCCACGTGTCTTGACATCCAATGTATCCCTGCAAAGTTTGGTGAAGATCTGAGTATGTAGTTTTTGACCTTATCTGGAACCTCCTATCTGAATATTTGAAAACTCTTAAAGAATTCGTCCAAAATCTTGATGTCTCCAATCTCTTGTTTCGTGCGTTTCTTCCACGTGTCTCCACATCCAATGTATCCATGCAAAGTTTAATGAAGATCTGAGTATGTCGTTTTCTGACCTTATCTGGAACCTCCCATCTGAAAATTTGAAAATTCTTAAAAAATTCGTCCAAAATCTTGATGTCTCCAATCTCTTGTTTTGTACGTTTTTTCCACGTGTCTTGACATCCAATGTATCCCTGCAATGTTTGGTGAAGATCTGAGTATGTAGTTTTTGACCTTATATGGAACCATTTATCTGAAAATTTGAAAATTCTTAAAAAATTTGACCAAGATCTTGATGTCCCCAATTCCATGTTTTGTATGTTTTTTCCACGTGTCTTGACATCCAATGTATCCCTGCAGAGTTTGGTGAAGATCTGAGTATGTCGTTTTTGACCTTATCACGAACATCCTTTCTGAAAATTTGAAAATTCTTAAAAAATTCGTCCAAAATCTTGATGTCTCCAATCTCTTGTCTTGTACGTTTTTTCCACGTGTCTTGACATCCAATGTATCCGTGCAAAGTTTGGTGAAGATCTGAGTATGTAGTTTTTGACCTTATCTGGAACCTCCCATCTGAAAATTTGAAAATTCCTAAAAAATCCGTCCAAAATCTTGATGTCTCCAATCTCTTGTTTTGTAGGTTTTTTCCACGTGTCTTGACATCCAATGTATCCCTGCAAAGTTTGGTGAAGATCTGAGTATGTAGTTTTTGACCTTATATGGAACCTCCTATCTGAAAATTTGAAAATTCTTAAAAAATTCGACCAAAATCTTGATGTCCCCAATCCTATGTTTTGTATGTTTTTTCCACGTGTCTTGACATCCAATGTATCCATGCAAAGTTTGGTGAAGATCTGAGTATGTAGTTTTTGACCTTATCTGGAACTTCATTTCTGAAAATTTGAAAATTCCTCAAAAATTCGTCCAAAATCTTGATGTCTCCAATCTCTTGTTTTGTGTTTTTTCCACGTGTCTTGACATCCAATGTATCCATGCAAAGTTTGGTGAAGATCTGAGTATGTAGTTTTTGACCTTATCTGGAACCTCATTTCTGAAAATTTGAAAATTCCTCAAAAATTCGTCCAAAATCTTGATGTCTCCAATCTCTTGTTTTGTACGTTTTTTCCACGTGCCTTGACATCCAATGTATCCCTGCAAAGTTTGGTGAAGATCTGAGTATGTAGTTTTTGACCTTATCTGGAACCTCCTATCTGAATATTTGAAAACTCTTAAAGAATTCGTCCAAAATTGATGTCTCCAATCTCTTGTTTCGTACTTTTTTTCCACGTGTCTCCACATCCAATGTATCCATGCAAAGTTTGATGAAGATCTGAGTATGTCGTTTTTGACCTTATCTGGAACCTCCCATCTGAAAATTTGAAAATTCCTCAAAAATTCGTCCAAAATCTTGATGTCTCCAATCTCTTGTTTTGTACGTTTTTTCCACGTGCCTTGACATCCAATGTATCCCTGCAATGTTTGGTGAAGATCTGAGTATGTAGTTTTTGACCTTATCTGGAACCTCCCATCTGAAAATTTGAAAATTCTTAAAAAATCCGTCTAAAATCTTGATGTCTCCACTCTCTTGTTTTGTAGGTTTTTTCCACGTGTCTTGACATCCAATGTATCCCTGCAAAGTTTGGTGAAGATCTGAGTATGTAGTTTTTGACTTTATATGGAACCTCCTATCTGAAAATTTGAAAATTCTTAAAAAATTCGACCAAAATCTTGATGTCCCCAATCCTATGTTTTGTATGTTTTTTCCTCGTGTCTTGACATCCAATGTATCCCTGCAGAGTTTGGCGAAGATCTGAGTATGTCGTTTTTGACCTTATCTGGAACATCCTTTCTGAAAATTTGAAAATTCTTAAAAAATTCGTCCAAAATCTTGACGTCTCCAATCTCTTGTTTTATACGTTTTTTCCACGTGTCTTGATATCCAATGTATCCCTGCAAAGTTTGGTGAAGATCTGAGTATGTAGTTTTTGACCTTATCTGAAAATTTGAAAATTCCTAAAAAATTCGTCCAAAATCTTGATGTCTCCAATCTCTTGTTTTGTACGTTTTTTCCACGTGTCTTGACATCCAATGTATCCCTGCAAAGTTTGGTGAAGATCTGAGTATGTAGTTTTTGACCTTATCTGGAACCTCCCATCTGAAAATTTGAAAATTCCTAAAAAATCCGTCCAAAATCTTGATGTCTCCAATCTCTTGTTTTGTAGGTTTTTTCCACGTGTCTTGACATCCAATGTATCCCTGCAAAGTTTGGTGAAGATCTGAGTATGTAGTTTTTGACCTTATATGGAACCTCCTATCTGAAAATTTGAAAATTCTTAAAAAATTCGACCAAAATCTTGATGTCCCCAATCCTATGTTTTGTATGTTTTTTCCACGTGTCTTGACATCCAATGTATCCCTGCAATGTTTGGTGAAGATCTGAGTATGTAGTTTTTGACCTTATCTGGAACCTCCTATCTGAAAATTTAAAAACTCTTAAAAAATTCGTCCAAAATCTTGATGTCTCCAATCTCTTGTTTTGTACGTTTTTCCCACGTGTCTTGACATCCAATGTATCCCTGCAAAGTTTGGTGAAGATCTGAGTATGTAGTTTTTGACTTTATCTGGAACCTCATTTCTGAAAATTTGAAAATTCCTCAAAAATTCGTCCAAAATCTGGATGTCTCCAATCTCTTGTTTCGTACGTTTTTTCCACGTGTCTCCACATCCAATGTATCTATGCAAAGTTTGATGAAGATCTGAGTATGTAGTTTTTGACCTTATATGGAACCTCCTATCTGAAAATTTGAAAATTCTTAAAAAATTTGACCAAAATCTTGATGTCCCCAATCCTATGTTTTGTATGTTTTTTCCACGTGTCTTGACATCCAATGTATCCCTGCAATGTTTGGTGAAGATCTGAGTATGTAGTTTTTGACCTTATATGGAACCTACTATCTGAAAATTTGAAAATTCTTAAAAAATTTGACCGAAATCTTGATGTCTCCAATCCTATGTTTTGTATGTTTTTTCCACGTGTCTTGACATCCAATGTATCCCTGCAGAGTTTGGTGAAGATCTGAGTATGTCGTTTTTGACCTTATCACGAACATCCTTTCTGAAAATTTGAAAATTCTTAAAAAATTCGTCCAAAATCTTGATGTCTCCAATCTCTTGTTTTGTACGTTTTTTCCACGTGTCTTGACATCCAATGTATCCCTGCAAAGTTTGGTGAAGATCTGAGTATGTAGTTTTTGACCTTATCTGGAACCTCCCATCTGAAAATTTGAAAATTCCTAAAAAATCCGTCCAAAATCTTGATGTCTCCAATCTCTTGTTTTGTAGGTTTTTTCCACGTGTCTTGACATCCAATGTATCCCTGCAAAGTTTGGTGAAGATCTGAGTATGTAGTTTTTGACCTTATATGGAACCTCCTATCTGAAAATTTGAAAATTCTTAAAAAATTCGACCAAAATCTTGATGTCCCCAATCCTATGTTTTGTATGTTTTTTCCACGTGTCTTGACATCCAATGTATCCATGCAAAGTTTGGTGAAGATCTGAGTATGTAGTTTTTGACCTTATCTGGAACTTCATTTCTGAAAATTTGAAAATTCCTCAAAAATTCGTCCAAAATCTTGATGTCTCCAATCTCTTGTTTTGTACGTTTTTTCCACGTGTCTTGACATCCAATGTATCCCTGCAAAGTTTGGTGAAGATCTGAGTATGTAGTTTTTGACCTTATATGGAACCTCCTATCTGAAAATTTGAAAGTTCTTAAAAAATTCGACCAAAATCTTGATGTCCCCAATCCTATGTTTTGTATGTTTTTTCCACGTGTCTTGATATCCAATGTATCCATGCAAAGTTTGGTGAAGATCCTAGTATATAGTTTTTGACCTTATCTGGAACCTCATTTCTGAAAATTTGAAAATTCCTCAAAAATTCGTCCAAAATCTTGATGTCTCCAATCTCTTGTTTTGTACGTTTTTTCCACGTGTCTTGACATCCAATGTATCCCTGCAAAGTTTGGTGAAGATCTGAGTATGTAGTTTTTGACCTTATCTGGAACCTCCTATCTGAATATTTGAAAACTCTTAAAGAATTCGTCCAAAATCTTGATGTCTCCAATCTCTTGTTTCGTACGTTTTTTCCACGTGTCTCCACATCCAATGTATCCATGCAAAGTTTGATGAAGATCTGAGTATGTCGTTTTTGACCTTATCTGGAACCTCCCATCTGAAAATTTGAAAATTCTTAAAAAATTCGTCCAAAACCTTGATGTCTCCAATCTCTTGTTTTGTACGTTTTTTCCACGTGTCTTGACATCCAATGTATCCCTGCAGAGTTTGGTGAAGATCTGAGTATGTCGTTTTTGACCTTATCACGAACATCCTTTCTGAAAATTTGAAAATTCTTAAAAAATTCGTCCAAAATCTTGATGTCTCCAATCTCTTGTTTTGTACGTTTTTTCCACGTGTTTTGACATCCAATGTATCCCTGCAAAGTTTGGTGAAGATCTGAGTATGTAGTTTTTGACCTTATCTGGAACCTCCTATCTGAAAATTTGAAAATTCTTAAAAAATTCGTCCAAAATCTTGATGTCTCCAATCTCTTGTTTTGTACGTATTTCCCACGTGTCTTGACATCCAATGTATCCCTGCAATGTTTGGTGAAGATCTGAGTATGTAGTTTTTGACCTTATCTGGAACCTCCTATCTGAAAATTTGAAAACTCTTAAAAAATTCGTTCAAAATCTTGATGTCTCCAATCTCTTGTTTTGTACGTTTTTCCCACGTGTCTTGACATCCAATGTATCCCTGCAAAGTTTGGTGAAGATCTGAGTATGTAGTTTTTGACCTTATCTGGAACCTCATTTCTGAAAATTTGAAAATTCCTCAAAAATTCGTCCAAAATCTTGATGTCTCCAATCTCTTGTTTTGTACGTTTTTTCCACGTGCCTTGACATCCAATGTATCCCTGCAATGTTTGGTGAAGATCTGAGTATGTAGTTTTTGACCTTATCTGGAACCTCCCATCTGAAAATTTGAAAATTCTTAAAAAATCCGTCTAAAATCTTGATGTCTCCACTCTCTTGTTTTGTATGTTTTTTCCACGTGTCTTGACATCCAATGTATCCCTGCAAAGTTTGGTGAAGATCTGAGTATGTAGTTTTTGACTTTATATGGAACCTCCTATCTGAAAATTTGAAAATTCTTAAAAAATTCGACCAAAATCTTGATGTCCCCAATCCTATGTTTTGTATGTTTTTTCCACGTGTCTTGACATCCAATGTATCCCTGCAGAGTTTGGTGAAGATCTGAGTATGTCGTTTTTGACCTTATCTGGAACATCCTTTCTGAAAATTTGAAAATTCTTAAAAAATTCGTCCAAAATCTTGACGTCTTCGATCTCTTGTTTTATACGTTTTTTCCACGTGTCTTGATATCCAATGTATCCCTGCAAAGTTTGGTGAAGATCTGAGTATGTAGTTTTTGACCTTATCTGGAACCTCCTATCTGAAAATTTGAAAATTCTTAAAAAATTCGTCCAAAATCTTGATGTCTCCAATCTCTTGTTTTGTAAGTATTTCCCACGTGTCTTGACATCCAATGTATCCCTGCAATGTTTGGTGAAGATCTGAGTATGTAGTTTTTGACCTTATCTGGAACCTCCTATCTGAAAATTTGAAAACTCTTAAAAAATTCGTCCAAAATCTTGATGTCTCCAATCTCTTGTTTTGTACGTTTTTCCCACGTGTCTTGACATCCAATGTATCCCTGCAAAGTTTGGTGAAGATCTGAGTATGTAGTTTTTGACCTTATCTGGAACCTCATTTCTGAAAATTTGAAAATTCCTCAAAAATTCGTCCAAAATCTGGATGTCTCCAATCTCTTGTTTCGTACGTTTTTTCCACGTGTCTCCACATCCAATGTATCTATGCAAAGTTTGATGAAGATCTGAGTATGTAGTTTTTGACCTTATATGGAACCTCCTATCTGAAAATTTGAAAATTCTTAAAAAATTTGACCAAAATCTTGATGTCCCCAATCCTATGTTTTGTATGTTTTTTCCACGTGTCTTGACATCCAATGTATCCCTGCAATGTTTGGTGAAGATCTGAGTATGTAGTTTTTGACCTTATATGGAACCTACTATCTGAAAATTTGAAAATTCTTAAAAAATTTGACCGAAATCTTGATGTCCCCAATCCTATGTTTTGTATGTTTTTTCCACGTGTCTTGACATCCAATGTATCCCTGCAGAGTTTGGTGAAGATCTGAGTATGTCGTTTTTGACCTTATCACGAACATCCTTTCTGAAAATTTGAAAATTCTTAAAAAATTCGTCCAAAATCTTGATGTCTCCAATCTCTTGTTTTGTACGTTTTTTCCACGTGTCTTGACATCCAATGTATCCCTGCAAAGTTTGGTGAAGATCTGAGTATGTAGTTTTTGACCTTATCTGGAACCTCCCATCTGAAAATTTGAAAATTCCTAAAAAATCCGTCCAAAATCTTGATGTCTCCAATCTCTTGTTTTGTAGGTTTTTTCCACGTGTCTTGACATCCAATGTATCCCTGCAAAGTTTGGTGAAGATCTGAGTATGTAGTTTTTGACCTTATATGGATCCTCCTATCTGAAAATTTGAAAATTCTTAAAAAATTCGACCAAAATCTTGATGTCCCCAATCCTATGTTTTGTATGTTTTTTCCACGTGTCTTGACATCCAATGTATCCATGCAAAGTTTGGTGAAGATCTGAGTATGTAGTTTTTGACCTTATCTGGAACTTCATTTCTGAAAATTTGAAAATTCCTCAAAAATTCGTCCAAAATCTTGATGTCTCCAATCTCTTGTTTTGTACGTTTTTTCCACGTGTCTTGACATCCAATATATCCCTGCAAAGTTTGGTGAAGATCTGAGTATGTAGTTTTTGACCTTATATGGAACCTCCTATCTGAAAATTTGAAAGTTCTTAAAAAATTCGACCAAAATCTTGATGTCCCCAATCCTATGTTTTGTATGTTTTTTCCACGTGTCTTGATATCCAATGTATCCATGCAAAGTTTGGTGAAGATCTGAGTATATAGTTTTTGACCTTATCTGGAACCACATTTCTGAAAATTTGAAAATTCCTCAAAAATTCGTCCAAAATCTTGATGTCTCCAATCTCTTGTTTTGTACGTTTTTTCCACGTGTCTTGACATCCAATGTATCCCTGCAAAGTTTGGTGAAGATCTGAGTATGTAGTTTTTGACCTTATCTGGAACCTCCTATCTGAATATTTGAAAACTCTTAAAGAATTCGTCCAAAATCTTGATGTCTCCAATCTCTTGTTTCGTACGTTTTTTCCACGTGTCTCCACATCCAATGTATCCATGCAAAGTTTGATGAAGATCTGAGTATGTCGTTTTTGACCTTATCTGGAACCTCGCATCTGAAAATTTGAAAATTCTTAAAAAATTCGTCCAAAACCTTGATGTCTCCAATCTCTTGTTTTGTACGTTTTTTCCACGTGTCTTGACATCCAATGTATCCCTGCAATGTTTGGTGAAGATCTGAGTATGTAGTTTTTGACCTTATATGGAAACTCCTATCTGAAAATTTGAAAATTCTTAAAAAATTTGACCAAAATCTTTATGTCCCCAATCCTATGTTTTGTATGTTTTTCCACGTGTCTTGACATCCAATGTATCCCTGCAATGTTTGGTGAAGATCTGAGTATGTAGTTTTTGACCTTATATGGAACCTCCTATCTGAAAATTTGAAAATTCTTAAAAAATTTGACCAAAATCTTTATGTCCCCAATCCTATGTTTTGTATGTTTTTCCACGTGTCTTGACATCCAATGTATCCCTGCAAAGTTTGGTGAAGATCTGAGTATGTAGTTTTTGACCTTATATGGAACCTCCTATCTGAAAATTTGAAAATTCTTAAAAAATTCGACCAAAATCTTGATGTCCCCAATCCTATGTTTTGTATGTTTTTTCCAAGTGTCTTGACATCCAATGTATCCATGCAAAGTTTGGTGAAGATCTGAGTATGTAGTTTTTGACCTTATCTGGAACTTCATTTCTGAAAATTTGAAAATTCCTCAAAAATTCGTCCAAAATCTTGATGTCTCCAATCTCTTGTTTTGTATGTTTTTTCCACGTGTCTTGACATCCAATGTATCCATGCAAAGTTTGGTGAAGATCTGAGTATGTAGTTTTTGACTTTATCTGGAACCTCATTTCTGAAAATTTGGAAATTCCTCAAAAATTCGCCAAAATCTTGATGTCTCCAATCTCTTGTTTTGTACGTTTTTTCCACGTGCCTTGACATCCAATGTATCCCTGCAAAGTTTGGTGAAGATCTGAGTATGTAGTTTTTGACCTTATCTGGAACCTCCTATCTGAATATTTGAAAACTCTTAAAGAATTCGTCCAAAATTGATGTCTCCAATCTCTTGTTTCGTACGTTTTTTCCACGTGTCTCCACATCCAATGTATCCATGCAAAGTTTGATGAAGATCTGAGTGTGTCGTTTTTGACCTTATCTGGAACCTCCCATCTGAAAATTTGAAAATTCTTAAAAAATTCGTCCAAAATCTTGATGTCTCCAATCTCTTGTTTTGTACGTTTTTTCCACGTGTCTTGACATCCAATGTATCCCTGCAATGTTTGGTGAAGATCTGAGTATGTAGTTTTTGACCTTATATGGAACCTCCTATCTGAAAATTTGAAAATTCTTAAAAAATTTGACCAAAATCTTGATGTCCCCAATCCCATGTTAAGTATGTTTTTTCCACGTGTCTTGACATCCAATGTATCCCTGCAGAGTTTGGTGAAGATCTGAGTATGTCGTTTTTGACCTTATCACGAAAATCCTTTCTGAAAATTTGAAAATTCTTAAAAAATTCTTCCAAAATCTTGATGTCTCCAATCTCTTGTTTTGTACGTTTTTTCCACGTGTCTTGACATCCAATGTATCCCTGCAATGTTTGGTGAAGATCTGAGTATGTAGTTTTTGACCTTATAAGGAACCTCCTATCTGAAAATTTGAAAATTCTTAAAAAATTTGACCAAAATCTTGATGTCCCCAATCCCATGTTAAGTATGTTTTTTCCACGTGTCTTGACATCCAATGTATCCCTGCAGAGTTTGGTGAAGATCTGAGTATGTCGTTTTTGACCTTATCACGAAAATCCTTTCTGAAAATTTGAAAATTCTTAAAAAATTCTTCCAAAATCTTGATGTCTCCAATCTCTTGTTTTGTACGTTTTTTCCACGTGTCTTGACATCCAATGTATCCCTGCAAAGTTTGGTGAAGATCTGAGTATGAAGTTTTTGACCTTATCTGGAACCTCATTTCTGAAAATTTGAAAATTCCTCAAAAATTCGTCCAAAATCTTGATGTCTCCAATCTCTTGTTTTGTACGTTTTTTCCACGTGTCTTGACAACCAATGTATCCCTGCAAAGTTTGGTGAAGATCTGAGTATGTAGTTTTTGACCTTATCTGGAACCTCCTATCTGAATATTTGAAAACTCTTAAAGAATTCGTCCAAAATTGATGTCTCCAATCTCTTGTTTCGTACGTTTTTTCCACGTGTCTCCACATCCAATGTATCCATGCAAAGTTTGATGAAGATCTGAGTGTGTCGTTTTTGACCTTATCTGGAACCTCCCATCTGAAAATTTGAAAATTCTTAAAAAATTCGTCCAAAATCTTGATGTCTCCAATCTCTTGTTTTGTACGTTTTTTCCACGTGTCTTGACATCCAATGTATCCCTGCAATGTTTGGTGAAGATCTGAGTATGTAGTTTTTGACCTTATATGGAACCTCCTATCTGAAAATTTGAAAATTCTTAAAAAATTTGACCAAAATCTTGATGTCCCCAATCCCATGTTAAGTATGTTTTTTCCACGTGTCTTGACATCCAATGTATCCCTGCAGAGTTTGGTGAAGATCTGAGTATGTCGTTTTTGACCTTATCACGAAAATCCTTTCTGAAAATTTGAAAATTCTTAAAAAATTCTTCCAAAATCTTGATGTCTCCAATCTCTTGTTTTGTACGTTTTTTCCACGTGTCTTGACATCCAATGTATCCCTGCAATGTTTGGTGAAGATCTGAGTATGTAGTTTTTGACCTTATAAGGAACCTCCTATCTGAAAATTTGAAAATTCTTAAAAAATTTGACCAAAATCTTGATGTCCCCAATCCCATGTTAAGTATGTTTTTTCCACGTGTCTTGACATCCAATGTATCCCTGCAGAGTTTGGTGAAGATCTGAGTATGTCGTTTTTGACCTTATCACGAAAATCCTTTCTGAAAATTTGAAAATTCTTAAAAAATTCTTCCAAAATCTTGATATCTCCAATCTCTTGTTTTGTACGTTTTTTCCACGTGTCTTGACATCCAATGTATCCCTGCAAAGTTTGGTGAAGATCTGAGTATGAAGTTTTTGACCTTATCTGGAACCTCATTTCTGAAAATTTGAAAATTCCTCAAAAATTCTTCCAAAATCTTGATGTCTCCAATCTCTTGTTTTGTACGTTTTTTCCACGTGTCTTGACATCCAATGTATCCCTGCATAGTTTGGTGAAGATCTGAGTATGTAGTTTTTGACCTTATATGGAACCTCCTATCTGAAAATTTGAAAAGTCTTAAAAAATTCGACCAAAATCTTGATGTCCCCAATCCTATGTTTTGTATGTTTTTTGCACGTGTCTTGACATCCAATGTATCCCTGCAGAGTTTGGTGAAGATCTGAGTATGTCGTTTTTGACCTTATCTGGAACATCCTTTCTGAAAATTTGAAAATTCTTAAAAAATTCGTCCAAAATCTTGACGTCTCCAATCTCTTGTTTTATACGTTTTTTCCACGTGTCTTGATATCCAATGTATCCCTGCAAAGTTTGGTGAAGATCTGAGTATGTAGTTTTTGACCTTATCTGAAAATTTGAAAATTCCTAAAAAATCCGTTCAAAATCTTGATGACCCCAACCTCTTGTTTTGTACGTTTTTTCCACGTGTTTTGACATCCAATGTATCCCTGCAAAGTTTGGTGAAGATCTGAGTATGTAGTTTTTGACCTTATCTGGAACCTCCTATCTGAAAATTTGAAAATTCCTCAAAAATTCGTCCAAAATCTTGATGTCTCCAATCTCTTGTTTTGTATGTTTTTTCCACGTGTCTTGACATCCAATGTATCCATGCAAAGTTTGGTGAAGATCTGAGTATGTAGTTTTTGACCTTATCTGGAACCTCATTTCTGAAAATTTGAAAATTCCTCAAAAATTCGCCAAAATCTTGATGTCTCCAATCTCTTGTTTTGTACGTTTTTTCCACGTGCCTTGACATCCAATGTATCCCTGCAAAGTTTGGTGAAGATCTGAGTATGTAGTTTTTGACCTTATCTGGAACCTCCTATCTGAATATTTGAAAACTCTTAAAGAATTCGTCCAAAATTGATGTCTCCAATCTCTTGTTTCGTACGTTTTTTCCACGTGTCTCCACATCCAATGTATCCATGCAAAGTTTGATGAAGATCTGAGTGTGTCGTTTTTGACCTTATCTGGAACCTCCCATCTGAAAATTTGAAAAATTTAAAAAATTCGTCCAAAATCTTGATGTCTCCAATCTCTTGTTTTGTACGTTTTTTCCACGTGTCTTGACATCCAATGTATCCCTGCAATGTTTGGTGAAGATCTGAGTATGTAGTTTTTGACCTTATATGGAACCTCCTATCTGAAAATTTGAAAATTCTTAAAAAATTTGACCAAAATCTTGATGTCCCCAATCCCATGTTAAGTATGTTTTTTCCACGTGTCTTGACATCCAATGTATCCCTGCAGAGTTTGGTGAAGATCTGAGTATGTCGTTTTTGACCTTATCACGAAAATCCTTTCTGAAAATTTGAAAATTCTTAAAAAATTCTTCCAAAATCTTGATGTCTCCAATCTCTTGTTTTGTACGTTTTTTCCACGTGTCTTGACATCCAATGTATCCCTGCAATGTTTGGTGAAGATCTGAGTATGTAGTTTTTGACCTTATAAGGAACCTCCTATCTGAAAATTTGAAAATTCTTAAAAAATTTGACCAAAATCTTGATGTCCCCAATCCCATGTTAAGTATGTTTTTTCCACGTGTCTTGACATCCAATGTATCCCTGCAGAGTTTGGTGAAGATCTGAGTATGTCGTTTTTGACCTTATCACGAAAATCCTTTCTGAAAATTTGAAAATTCTTAAAAAATTCTTCCAAAATCTTGATGTCTCCAATCTCTTGTTTTGTACGTTTTTTCCACGTGTCTTGACATCCAATGTATCCCTGCAAAGTTTGGTGAAGATCTGAGTATGAAGTTTTTGACCTTATCTGGAACCTCATTTCTGAAAATTTGAAAATTCCTCAAAAATTCGTCCAAAATCTTGATGTCTCCAATCTCTTGTTTTGTACGTTTTTTCCACGTGTCTTGACAACCAATGTATCCCTGCAAAGTTTGGTGAAGATCTGAGTATGTAGTTTTTGACCTTATCTGGAACCTCCTATCTGAATATTTGAAAACTCTTAAAGAATTCGTCCAAAATTGATGTCTCCAATCTCTTGTTTCGTACTTTTTTTCCACGTGTCTCCACATCCAATGTATCCATGCAAAGTTTGATGAAGATCTGAGTGTGTCGTTTTTGACCTTATCTGGAACCTCCCATCTGAAAATTTGAAAATTCTTAAAAAATTCGTCCAAAATCTTGATGTCTCCAATCTCTTGTTTTGTACGTTTTTTCCACGTGTCTTGACATCCAATGTATCCCTGCATTGTTTGGTGAAGATCTGAGTATGTAGTTTTTGACCTTATATGGAACCTCCTATCTGAAAATTTGAAAATTCTTAAAAAATTTGACCAAAATCTTGATGTCCCCAATCCCATGTTAAGTATGTTTTTTCCACGTGTCTTGACATCCAATGTATCCCTGCAGAGTTTGGTGAAGATCTGAGTATGTCGTTTTTGACCTTATCACGAAAATCCTTTCTGAAAATTTGAAAATTCTTAAAAAATTCTTCCAAAATCTTGATGTCTCCAATCTCTTGTTTTGTACGTTTTTTCCACGTGTCTTGACATCCAATGTATCCCTGCAATGTTTGGTGAAGATCTGAGTATGTAGTTTTTGACCTTATAAGGAACCTCCTATCTGAAAATTTGAAAATTCTTAAAAAATTTGACCAAAATCTTGATGTCCCCAATCCCATGTTAAGTATGTTTTTTCCACGTGTCTTGACATCCAATGTATCCCTGCAGAGTTTGGTGAAGATCTGAGTATGTCGTTTTTGACCTTATCACGAAAATCCTTTCTGAAAATTTGAAAATTCTTAAAAAATTCTTCCAAAATCTTGATGTCTCCAATCTCTTGTTTTGTACGTTTTTTCCACGTGTCTTGACATCCAATGTATCCCTGCAAAGTTTGGTGAAGATCTGAGTATGAAGTTTTTGACCTTATCTGGAACCTCATTTCTGAAAATTTGAAAATTCCTCAAAAATTCTTCCAAAATCTTGATGTCTCCAATCTCTTGTTTTGTACGTTTTTTCCACGTGTCTTGACATCCAATGTATCCCTGCATAGTTTGGTGAAGATCTGAGTATGTAGTTTTTGACCTTATATGGAACCTCCTATCTGAAAATTTGAAAAGTCTTAAAAAATTCGACCAAAATCTTGATGTCCCCAATCCTATGTTTTGTATGTTTTTTGCACGTGTCTTGACATCCAATGTATCCCTGCAGAGTTTGGTGAAGATCTGAGTATGTCGTTTTTGACCTTATCTGGAACATCCTTTCTGAAAATTTGAAAATTCTTAAAAAATTCGTCCAAAATCTTGACGTCTCCAATCTCTTGTTTTATACGTTTTTTCCACGTGTCTTGATATCCAATGTATCCCTGCAAAGTTTGGTGAAGATCTGAGTATGTAGTTTTTGACCTTATCTGAAAATTTGAAAATTCCTAAAAAATCCGTTCAAAATCTTGATGACCCCAACCTCTTGTTTTGTACGTTTTTTCCACGTGTTTTGACATCCAATGTATCCATGCAAAGTTTGGTGAAGATCTGAGTATGTAGTTTTTGACCTTATCTGGAACCTCCTATCTGAAAATTTGAAAATTCTTAAAAAATTCGTCCAAAATCTTGATGTCTCCAAACTCTTGTTTTGTACGTTTTTCCCACGTGTCTTGACATCCAATGTATCCCTGCAATGTTTGGTGAAGATCTGAGTATGTAGTTTTTGACCTTATCTGGAACCTCCTATCTGAAAATTTGAAAACACTTAAAAAATTCGTCCAAAATCTTGATGTCTCCAATCTCTTGTTTTGTACGTTTTTCCCACGTGTCTTGACATCCAATGTATCCCTGCAAAGTTTGGTGAAGATCTGAGTATGTAGTTTTTGACCTTATCTGGAACCTCATTTCTGAAAATTTGAAAATTCCTCAAAAATTCGTCCAAAATCTGGATGTCTCCAATCTCTTGTTTCGTACGTTTTTTCCACGTGTCTCCACATCCAATGTATCTATGCAAAGTTTGATGAAGATCTGAGTATGTAGTTTTTGACCTTATATGGAACCTCCTATCTGAAAATTTGAAAATTCTTAAAAAATTTGACCAAAATCTTGATGTCCCCAATCCTATGTTTTGTATGTTTTTTCCACGTGTCTTGACATCCAATGTATCCCTGCAATGTTTGGTGAAGATCTGAGTATGTAGTTTTTGACCTTATATGGAACCTCCTATCTGAAAATTTGAAAATTCTTAAAAAATTTGACCAAAATCTTGATGTCCCCAATCCTATGTTTTGTATGTTTTTTCCACGTGTCTTGACATCCAATGTATCCCTGCAGAGTTTGGTGAAGATCTGAGTATGTCGTTTTTGACCTTATCACGAACATCCTTTCTGAAAATTTGAAAATTCTTAAAAAATTCGTCCAAAATCTTGATGTCTCCAATCTCTTGTTTTGTACGTTTTTTCCACGTGTCTTGACATCCAATGTATCCCTGCAAAGTTTGGTGAAGATCTGAGTATGTAGTTTTTGACCTTATCTGGAACCTCCCATCTGAAAATTTGAAAATTCCTAAAAAATCCGTCCAAAATCTTGATGTCTCCAATCTCTTGTTTTGTAGGTTTTTTCCACGTGTCTTGACATCCAATGTATCCCTGCAAAGTTTGGTGAAGATCTGAGTATGTAGTTTTTGACCTTATATGGAACCTCCTATCTGAAAATTTGAAAATTCTTAAAAAATTCGACCAAAATCTTGATGTCCCCAATCCTATGTTTTGTATGTTTTTTCCACGTGTCTTGACATCCAATGTATCCATGCAAAGTTTGGTGAAGATCTGAGTATGTAGTTTTTGACCTTATCTGGAACTTCATTTCTGAAAATTTGAAAATTCCTCAAAAATTCGTCCAAAATCTTGATGTCTCCAATCTCTTGTTTTGTACGTTTTTTCCTCGTGTCTTGACATCCAATGTATCCCTGCAAAGTTTGGTGAAGATCTGAGTATGTAGTTTTTGACCTTATATGGAACCTCCTATCTGAAAATTTGAAAGTTCTTAAAAAATTCGACCAAAATCTTGATGTCCCCAATCCTATGTTTTGTATGTTTTTTCCACGTGTCTTGACATCCAATGTATCCATGCAAAGTTTGGTGAAGATCTGAGTATGTAGTTTTTGACCTTATCTGGAACCTCATTTTTGAAAATTTGAAAATTCCTCAAAAATTCGTCCAAAATCTTGATGTCTCCAATCTCTTGTTTTGTACGTTTTTTCCACGTGTCTTGACATCCAATGTATCCCTGCAAAGTTTGGTGAAGATCTGAGTATGTAGTTTTTGACCTTATCTGGAACCTCCTATCTGAATATTTGAAAACTCTTAAAGAATTCGTCCAAAATCTTGATGTCTCCAATCTCTTGTTTCGTACGTTTTTTCCACGTGTCTCCACATCCAATGTATCCATGCAAAGTTTGATGAAGATCTGAGTATGTCGTTTTTGACCTTATCTGGAACCTCCCATCTGAAAATTTGAAAATTCTTAAAAAATTCGTCCAAAACCTTGATGTCTCCAATCTCTTGTTTTGTACGTTTTTTCCACGTGTCTTGACATCCAATGTATCCCTGCATTGTTTGGTGAAGATCTGAGTATGTAGTTTTTGACCTTATATGGAACCTCCTATCTGAAAATTTGAAAATTCTTAAAAAATTTGACCAAAATCTTGATGTCCCCAATCCCATGTTAAGTATGTTTTTTCCACGTGTCTTGACATCCAATGTATCCCTGCAGAGTTTGGTGAAGATCTGAGTATGTCGTTTTTGACCTTATCACGAAAATCCTTTCTGAAAATTTGAAAATTCTTAAAAAATTCTTCCAAAATCTTGATGTCTCCAATCTCTTGTTTTGTACGTTTTTTCCACGTGTCTTGACATCCAATGTATCCCTGCAATGTTTGGTGAAGATCTGAGTATGTAGTTTTTGACCTTATAAGGAACCTCCTATCTGAAAATTTGAAAATTCTTAAAAAATTTGACCAAAATCTTGATGTCCCCAATCCCATGTTAAGTATGTTTTTTCCACGTGTCTTGACATCCAATGTATCCCTGCAGAGTTTGGTGAAGATCTGAGTATGTCGTTTTTGACCTTATCACGAAAATCCTTTCTGAAAATTTGAAAATTCTTAAAAAATTCTTCCAAAATCTTGATGTCTCCAATCTCTTGTTTTGTACGTTTTTTCCACGTGTCTTGACATCCAATGTATCCCTGCAAAGTTTGGTGAAGATCTGAGTATGAAGTTTTTGACCTTATCTGGAACCTCATTTCTGAAAATTTGAAAATTCCTCAAAAATTCTTCCAAAATCTTGATGTCTCCAATCTCTTTTTTTGTATGTTTTTTCCACGTGTCTTGACATCCAATGTATCCCTGCATAGTTTGGTGAAGATCTGAGTATGTAGTTTTTGACCTTATATGGAACCTCCTATCTGAAAATTTGAAAAGTCTTAAAAAATTCGACCAAAATCTTGATGTCCCCAATCCTATGTTTTGTATGTTTTTTGCACGTGTCTTGACATCCAATGTATCCCTGCAGAGTTTGGTTAAGATCTGAGTATGTCGTTTTTGACCTTATCTGGAACATCCTTTCTGAAAATTTGAAAATTCTTAAAAAATTCGTCCAAAATCTTGACGTCTCCAATCTCTTGTTTTATACGTTTTTTCCACGTGTCTTGATATCCAATGTATCCCTGCAAAGTTTGGTGAAGATCTGAGTATGTAGTTTTTGACCTTATCTGAAAATTTGAAAATTCCTAAAAAATCCGTTCAAAATCTTGATGACCCCAACCTCTTGTTTTGTACGTTTTTTCCACGTGTTTTGACATCCAATGTATCCATGCAAAGTTTGGTGAAGATCTGAGTATGTAGTTTTTGACCTTATCTGGAACCTCCTATCTGAAAATTTGAAAATTCTTAAAAAATTCGTCCAAAATCTTGATGTCTCCAAACTCTTGTTTTGTACGTTTTTCCCACGTGTCTTGACATCCAATGTATCCCTGCAATGTTTGGTGAAGATCTGAGTATGTAGTTTTTGACCTTATCTGGAACCTCCTATCTGAAAATTTGAAAACTCTTAAAAAATTCGTCCAAAATCTTGATGTCTCCAATCTCTTGTTTTGTACGTTTTTCCCACGTGTCTTGACATCCAATGTATCCCTGCAAAGTTTGGTGAAGATCTGAGTATGTAGTTTTTGACCTTATCTGGAACCTCATTTCTGAAAATTTGAAAATTCCTCAAAAATTCGTCCAAAATCTGGATGTCTCCAATCTCTTGTTTCGTACGTTTTTTCCACGTGTCTCCACATCCAATGTATCTATGCAAAGTTTGATGAAGATCTGAGTATGTAGTTTTTGACCTTATATGGAACCTCCTATCTGAAAATTTGAAAATTCTTAAAAAATTTGACCAAAATCTTGATGTCCCCAATCCTATGTTTTGTATGTTTTTTCCACGTGTCTTGACATCCAATGTATCCCTGCAATGTTTGGTGAAGATCTGAGTATGTAGTTTTTGACCTTATATGGAACCTCCTATCTGAAAATTTGAAAATTCTTAAAAAATTTGACCAAAATCTTGATGTCCCCAATCCTATGTTTTGTATGTTTTTTCCACGTGTCTTGACATCCAATGTATCCCTGCAGAGTTTGGTGAAGATCTGAGTATGTCGTTTTTGACCTTATCACGAACATCCTTTCTGAAAATTTGAAAATTCTTAAAAAATTCGTCCAAAATCTTGATGTCTCCAATCTCTTGTTTTGTACGTTTTTTCCACGTGTCTTGACATCCAATGTATCCCTGCAAAGTTTGGTGAAGATCTGAGTATGTAGTTTTTGACCTTATCTGGAACCTCCCATCTGAAAATTTGAAAATTCCTAAAAAATCCGTCCAAAATCTTGATGTCTCCAATCTCTTGTTTTGTAGGTTTTTTCCACGTGTCTTGACATCCAATGTATCCCTGCAAAGTTTGGTGAAGATCTGAGTATGTAGTTTTTGACCTTATATGGAACCTCCTATCTGAAAATTTGAAAATTCTTAAAAAATTCGACCAAAATCTTGATGTCCCCAATCCTATGTTTTGTATGTTTTTTCCACGTGTCTTGACATCCAATGTATCCATGCAAAGTTTGGTGAAGATCTGAGTATGTAGTTTTTGACCTTATCTGGAACTTCATTTCTGAAAATTTGAAAATTCCTCAAAAATTCGTCCAAAATCTTGATGTCTCCAATCTCTTGTTTTGTACGTTTTTTCCTCGTGTCTTGACATCCAATGTATCCCTGCAAAGTTTGGTGAAGATCTGAGTATGTAGTTTTTGACCTTATATGGAACCTCCTATCTGAAAATTTGAAAATTCTTAAAAAATTCGACCAAAATCTTGATGTCCCCAATACTATGTTTTGTATGTTTTTTCCACGTGTCTTGACATCCAATGTATCCATGCAAAGTTTGGTGAAGATCTGAGTATGTAGTTTTTGACCTTATCTGGAACCTCATTTTTGAAAATTTGAAAATTCCTCAAAAATTCGTCCAAAATCTTGATGTCTCCAATCTCTTGTTTTGTACGTTTTTTCCACGTGTCTTGACATCCAATGTATCCCTGCAAAGTTTGGTGAAGATCTGAGTATGTAGTTTTTGACCTTATCTGGAACCTCCTATCTGAATATTTGAAAACTCTTAAAGAATTCGTCCAAAATCTTGATGTCTCCAATCTCTTGTTTCGTACGTTTTTTCCACGTGTCTCCACATCCAATGTATCCATGCAAAGTTTGATGAAGATCTGAGTATGTCGTTTTTGACCTTATCTGGAACCTCCCATCTGAAAATTTGAAAATTCTTAAAAAATTCGTCCAAAACCTTGATGTCTCCAATCTCTTGTTTTGTACGTTTTTTCCACGTGTCTTGACATCCAATGTATCCCTGCAATGTTTGGTGAAGATCTGAGTATGTAGTTTTTGACCTTATATGGAAACTCCTATCTGAAAATTTGAAAATTCTTAAAAAATTTGACCAAAATCTTGATGTCCCCAATCCTATGTTTTGTATGATTTTCCACGTGTCTTGACATCCAATGTATCCCTGCAATGTTTGGTGAAGATCTGAGTATGTAGTTTTTGACCTTATATGGAACCTCCTATCTGAAAATTTGAAAATTCTTAAAAAATTTGACCAAAATCTTGATGTCCCCAATCCCATGTTTTGTATCTTTTTTCCACGTGTCTTGACATCCAATGTATCCCTGCAGAGTTTGGTGAAGATCTGAGTATGTCGTTTTTGACCTTATCACGAACATCCTTTCTCAAAATTTGAAAATTCTTAAAAAATTCGTCCAAAATCTTGACGTCTCCAATCTCTTGTTTTATACGTTTTTTCCACGTGTCTTGATATCCAATGTATCCCTGCAAAGTTTGGTGAAGATCTGAGTATGTAGTTTTTGACCTTATCTGAAAATTTGAAAATTCCTAAAAAATCCGTTCAAAATCTTGATGACCCCAACCTCTTGTTTTGTACGTTTTTTCCACGTGTTTTGACATCCAATGTATCCCTGCAAAGTTTGGTGAAGATCTGAGTATGTAGTTTTTGACCTTATCTGGAACCTCCTATCTGAAAATTTGAAAATTCTTAAAAAATTCGTCCAAAATCTTGATGTCTCCAAACTCTTGTTTTGTACGTTTTTCCCACGTGTCTTGACATCCAATGTATCCCTGCAATGTTTGGTGAAGATCTGAGTATGTAGTTTTTGACCTTATCTGGAACCTCCTATCTGAAAATTTGAAAACTCTTAAAAAATTCGTCCAAAATCTTGATGTCTCCAATCTCTTGTTTTGTACGTTTTTCCCACGTGTCTTGACATCCAATGTATCCCTGCAAAGTTTGGTGAAGATCTGAGTATGTAGTTTTTGACCTTATCTGGAACCTCATTTCTGAAAATTTGAAAATTCCTCAAAAATTCGTCCAAAATCTGGATGTCTCCAATCTCTTGTTTCGTACGTTTTTTCCACGTGTCTCCACATCCAATGTATCTATGCAAAGTTTGATGAAGATCTGAGTATGTAGTTTTTGACCTTATATGGAACCTCCTATCTGAAAATTTGAAAATTCTTAAAAAATTTGACCAAAATCTTGATGTCCCCAATCCTATGTTTTGTATGTTTTTTCCACGTGTCTTGACATCCAATGTATCCCTGCAATGTTTGGTGAAGATCTGAGTATGTAGTTTTTGACCTTATATGGAACCTCCTATCTGAAAATTTGAAAATTCTTAAAAAATTTGACCAAAATCTTGATGTCCCCAATCCTATGTTTTGTATGTTTTTTCCACGTGTCTTGACATCCAATGTATCCCTGCAGAGTTTGGTGAAGATCTGAGTATGTCGTTTTTGACCTTATCACGAACATCCTTTCTGAAAATTTGAAAATTCTTAAAAAATTCGTCCAAAATCTTGATGTCTCCAATCTCTTGTTTTGTACGTTTTTTCCACGTGTCTTGACATCCAATGTATCCCTGCAAAGTTTGGTGAAGATCTGAGTATGTAGTTTTTGACCTTATCTGGAACCTCCTATCTGAATATTTGAAAACTCTTAAAGAATTCGTCCAAAATCTTGATGTCTCCAATCTCTTGTTTCGTACGTTTTTTCCACGTGTCTCCACATCCAATGTATCCATGCAAAGTTTGATGAAGATCTGAGTATGTCGTTTTTGACCTTATCTGGAACCTCCCATCTGAAAATTTGAAAATTCTTAAAAAATTCGTCCAAAACCTTGATGTCTCCAATCTCTTGTTTTGTACGTTTTTTCCACGTGTCTTGACATCCAATGTATCCCTGCAATGTTTGGTGAAGATCTGAGTATGTAGTTTTTGACCTTATATGGAAACTCCTATCTGAAAATTTGAAAATTCTTAAAAAATTTGACCAAAATCTTGATGTCCCCAATCCTATGTTTTGTATGATTTTCCACGTGTCTTGACATCCAATGTATCCCTGCAATGTTTGGTGAAGATCTGAGTATGTAGTTTTTGACCTTATATGGAACCTCCTATCTGAAAATTTGAAAATTCTTAAAAAATTTGACCAAAATCTTGATGTCCCCAATCCCATGTTTTGTATCTTTTTTCCACGTGTCTTGACATCCAATGTATCCCTGCAGAGTTTGGTGAAGATCTGAGTATGTCGTTTTTGACCTTATCACGAACATCCTTTCTCAAAATTTGAAAATTCTTAAAAAATTCGTCCAAAATCTTGATGTCTCCAATCTCTTGTTTTGTACGTTTTTTCCACGTGTCTTGACATCCAATGTATCCCTGCAAAGTTTGGTGAAGATCTGAGTAGGTAGTTTTTTACCTTATCTGGAACCTCCCATCTGAAAATTTGAAAATTCCTAAAAAATCCGTCCAAAATCTTGATGTCTCCAATCTCTTGTTTTGTAGGTTTTTTCCACGTGTCTTGACATCCAATGTATCCCTGCAAAGTTTGGTGAAGATCTGAGTATGTAGTTTTTGACCTTATATGGAACCTCCTATCTGAAAATTTGAAAATTCTTAAAAAATTCGACCAAAATCTTGATGTCCCCAATCCTATGTTTTGTATGTTTTTTCCACGTGTCTTGACATCCAATGTATCCATGCAAAGTTTGGTGAAGATCTGAGTATGTAGTTTTTGACCTTATCTGGAACTTCATTTCTGAAAATTTGAAAATTCCTCAAAAATTCGTCCAAAATCTTGATGTCTCCAATCTCTTGTTTTGTACGTTTTTTCCACGTGTCTTGACATCCAATGTATCCCTGCAAAGTTTGGTGAAGATCTGAGTATGTAGTTTTTGACCTTATATGGAACCTCCTATCTGAAAATTTGAAAGTTCTAAAAAAATTCGACCAAAATCTTGATGTCCCCAATCCTATGTTTTGTATGTTTTTTCCACGTGTCTTGACATCCAATGTATCCATGCAAAGTTTGGTGAAGATCTGAGTATGTAGTTTTTGACCTTATCTTGAACCTCATTTCTGAAAATTTGAAAATTCCTCAAAAATTCGTCCAAAATCTTGATGTCTCTAATCTCTTGTTTTGTACGTTTTTTCCACGTGTCTTGACATCCAATGTATCCCTGCAAAGTTTGGTGAAGATCTGAGTATGTAGTTTTTGACCTTATCTGGAACCTCCTATCTGAATATTTGAAAACTCTTAAAGAATTCGTCCAAAATCTTGATGTCTCCAATCTCTTGTTTTGTACGTTTTTTCCACGTGTCTTGACATCCAATGTATCCCTGCAATGTTTGGTGAAGATCTGAGTATGTAGTTTTTGACCTTATATGGAACCATTTATCTGAAAATTTGAAAATTCTTAAAAAATTTGACCAAGATCTTGATGTCCCCAATCCCATGTTTTGTATGTTTTTTCCACGTGTCTTGACATCCAATGTATCCCTGCAGAGTTTGGTGAAGATCTGAGTATGTCGTTTTTGACCTTATCACGAACATCCTTTCTGAAAATTTGAAAATTCTTAAAAAATTCGTCCAAAATCTTGATGTCTCCAATCTCTTGTCTTGTACGTTTTTTCCACGTGTCTTGACATCCAATGTATCCCTGCAAAGTTTGGTGAAGATCTGAGTATGTAGTTTTTGACCTTATCTGGAACCTCCCATCTGAAAATTTGAAAATTCCTAAAAAATCCGTCCAAAAACTTGATGTCTCCATTCTCTTGTTTTGTAGGTTTTTTCCACGTGTCTTGACATCCAATGTATCCCTGCAAAGTTTGGTGAAGATCTGAGTATGTAGTTTTTGACCTTATATGGAACCTCCTATCTGAAAATTTGAAAATTCTTAAAAAATTCGACCAAAATCTTGATGTCCCCAATCCTATGTTTTGTATGTTTTTTCCACGTGTCTTGACATCCAATGTATCCATGCAAAGTTTGGTGAAGATCTGAGTATGTAGTTTTTGACCTTATCTGGAACTTCATTTCTGAAAATTTGAAAATTCCTCAAAAATTCGTCCAAAATCTTGATGTCTCCAATCTCTTGTTTTGTATGTTTTTTCCACGTGTCTTGACATCCAATGTATCCATGCAAAGTTTGGTGAAGATCTGAGTATGTAGTTTTTGACCTTATCTGGAACCTCATTTCTGAAAATTTGAAAATTCCTCAAAAATTCGTCCAAAATCTTGATGTCTCCAATCTCTTGTTTTGTACGTTTTTTCCACGTGCCTTGACATCCAATGTATCCCTGCAAAGTTTGGTGAAGATCTGAGTATGTAGTTTTTGACCTTATCTGGAACCTCCTATCTGAATATTTGAAAACTCTTAAAGAATTCGTCCAAAATTGATGTCTCCAATCTCTTGTTTCGTACTTTTTTTCCACGTGTCTCCACATCCAATGTATCCATGCAAAGTTTGATGAAGATCTGAGTATGTCGTTTTTGACCTTATCTGGAACCTCCCATCTGAAAATTTGAAAATTCCTCAAAAATTCGTCCAAAATCTTGATGTCTCCAATCTCTTGTTTTGTACGTTTTTTCCACGTGCCTTGACATCCAATGTATCCCTGCAATGTTTGGTGAAGATCTGAGTATGTAGTTTTTGACCTTATCTGGAACCTCCCATCTGAAAATTTGAAAATTCTTAAAAAATCCGTCTAAAATCTTGATGTCTCCACTCTCTTGTTTTGTAGGTTTTTTCCACGTGTCTTGACATCCAATGTATCCCTGCAAAGTTTGGTGAAGATCTGAGTATGTAGTTTTTGACTTTATATGGAACCTCCTATCTGAAAATTTGAAAATTCTTAAAAAATTCGACCAAAATCTTGATGTCCCCAATCCTATGTTTTGTATGTTTTTTCCACGTGTCTTGACATCCAATGTATCCCTGCAGAGTTTGGTGAAGATCTGAGTATGTCGTTTTTGACCTTATCTGGAACATCCTTTCTGAAAATTTGAAAATTCTTAAAAAATTCGTCCAAAATCTTGACGTCTCCAATCTCTTGTTTTATACGTTTTTTCCACGTGTCTTGATA
Source organism: Lepisma saccharinum (assembly GCF_977018435.1). Taxonomy (NCBI): domain Eukaryota; kingdom Metazoa; phylum Arthropoda; class Insecta; order Zygentoma; family Lepismatidae; genus Lepisma; species Lepisma saccharinum. Next base: position 2,795,865 of record NW_028142907.1, on the reverse strand, counting down.
TCCAATGTATCCCTGCAAAGTTTGGTGAAGATCTGAGTATGTAGTTTTTGACCTTATCTGAAAATTTGAAAATTCCTAAAAAATCCGTTCAAAATCTTGATGACCCCAACCTCTTGTTTTGTACGTTTTTTCCACGTGTTTTGACATCCAATGTATCCCTGCAAAGTTTGGTGAAGATCTGAGTATGTAGTTTTTGACCTTATCTGGAACCTCCTATCTGAAAATTTGAAAATTCTTAAAAAATTCGTCCAAAATCTTGATGTCTCCAATCTCTTGTTTTGTACGTATTTCCCACGTGTCTTGACATCCAAAGTATCCCTGCAATGTTTGGTGAAGATCTGAGTATGTAGTTTTTGACCTTATCTGGAACCTCCTATCTGAAAATTTGAAAACTCTTAAAAAATTCGTCCAAAATCTTGATGTCTCCAATCTCTTGTTTTGTACGTTTTTCCCACGTGTCTTGACATCCAATGTATCCCTGCAAAGTTTGGTGAAGATCTGAGTATGTAGTTTTTGACCTTATCTGGAACCTCATTTCTGAAAATTTGAAAATTCCTCAAAAATTCGTCCAAAATCTGGATGTCTCCAATCTCTTGTTTCGTACGTTTTTTCCACGTGTCTCCACATCCAATGTATCTATGCAAAGTTTGATGAAGATCTGAGTATGTAGTTTTTGACCTTATATGGAACCTCCTATCTGAAAATTTGAAAATTCTTAAAAAATTTGACCAAAATCTTGATGTCCCCAATCCTATGTTTTGTATGTTTTTTCCACGTGTCTTGACATCCAATGTATCCCTGCAATGTTTGGTGAAGATCTGAGTATGTAGTTTTTGACCTTATATGGAACCTACTATCTGAAAATTTGAAAATTCTTAAAAAATTTGACCGAAATCTTGATGTCCCCAATCCTATGTTTTGTATGTTTTTTCCACGTGTCTTGACATCCAATGTATCCCTGCAGAGTTTGGTGAAGATCTGAGTATGTCGTTTTTGACCTTATCACGAACATCCTTTCTGAAAATTTGAAAATTCTTAAAAAATTCGTCCAAAATCTTGATGTCTCCAATCTCTTGTTTTGTACGTTTTTTCCACGTGTCTTGACATCCAATGTATCCCTGCAAAGTTTGGTGAAGATCTGAGTATGTAGTTTTTGACCTTATCTGGAACCTCCCATCTGAATATTTGAAAATTCCTAAAAAATCCGTCCAAAATCTTGATGTCTCCAATCTCTTGTTTTGTAGGTTTTTTCCACGTGTCTTGACATCCAATGTATCCCTGCAAAGTTTGGTGAAGATCTGAGTATGTAGTTTTTGACCTTATATGGAACCTCCTATCTGAAAATTTGAAAATTCTTAAAAAATTCGACCAAAATCTTGATGTCCCCAATCCTATGTTTTGTATGTTTTTTCCACGTGTCTTGACATCCAATGTATCCCTGCAATGTTTGGTGAAGATCTGAGTATGTAGTTTTTGACCTTATCTGGAACCTCCTATCTAAAAATTTGAAAACTCTTAAAAAATTCGTCCAAAATCTTGATGTCTCCAATCTCTTGTTTTGTACGTTTTTCCCACGTGTCTTGACATCCAATGTATCCCTGCAAAGTTTGGTGAAGATCTGAGTATGTAGTTTTTGACCTTATCTGGAACCTCATTTCTGAAAATTTGAAAATTCCTCAAAAATTCGTCCAAAATCTGGATGTCTCCAATCTCTTGTTTCGTACGTTTTTTCCACGTGTCTCCACATCCAATGTATCTATGCAAAGTTTGATGAAGATCTGAGTATGTAGTTTTTGACCTTATATGGAACCTCCTATCTGAAAATTTGAAAATTCTTAAAAAATTTGACCAAAATCTTGATGTCCCCAATCCTATGTTTTGTATGTTTTTTCCACGTGTCTTGACATCCAATGTATCCCTGCAATGTTTGGTGAAGATCTGAGTATGTAGTTTTTGACCTTATATGGAACCTACTATCTGAAAATTTGAAAATTCTTAAAAAATTTGACCGAAATCTTGATGTCCCCAATCCTATGTTTTGTATGTTTTTTCCACGTGTCTTGACATCCAATGTATCCCTGCAGAGTTTGGTGAAGATCTGAGTATGTCGTTTTTGACCTTATCACGAACATCCTTTCTGAAAATTTGAAAATTCTTAAAAAATTCGTCCAAAATCTTGATGTCTCCAATCTCTTGTTTTGTACGTTTTTTCCACGTGTCTTGACATCCAATGTATCCCTGCAAAGTTTGGTGAAGATCTGAGTATGTAGTTTTTGACCTTATCTGGAACCTCCCATCTGAAAATTTGAAAATTCCTAAAAAATCCGTCCAAAATCTTGATGTCTCCAATCTCTTGTTTTGTAGGTTTTTTCCACGTGTCTTGACATCCAATGTATCCCTGCAAAGTTTGGTGAAGATCTGAGTATGAAGTTTTTGACCTTATATGGAACCTCCTATCTGAAAATTTGAAAATTCTTAAAAAATTCGACCAAAATCTTGATGTCCCCAATCCTATGTTTTGTATGTTTTTTCCACGTGTCTTGACATCCAATGTATCCATGCAAAGTTTGGTGAAGATCTGAGTATGTAGTTTTTGACCTTATCTGGAACTTCATTTCTGAAAATTTGAAAATTCCTCAAAAATTCGTCCAAAATCTTGATGTCTCCAATCTCTTGTTTTGTACGTTTTTTCCACGTGTCTTGACATCCAATGTATCCCTGCAAAGTTTGGTGAAGATCTGAGTATGTAGTTTTTGACCTTATATGGAACCTCCTATCTGAAAATTTGAAAGTTCTTAAAAAATTCGACCAAAATCTTGATGTCCCCAATCCTATGTTTTGTATGCTTTTTCCACGTGTCTTGATATCCAATGTATCCATGCAAAGTTTGGTGAAGATCTGAGTATATAGTTTTTGACCTTATCTGGAACCTCATTTCTGAAAATTTGAAAATTCCTCAAAAATTCGTCCAAAATCTTGATGTCTCCAATCTCTTGTTTTGTACGTTTTTTCCACGTGTCTTGACATCCAATGTATCCCTGCAAAGTTTGGTGAAGATCTGAGTATGTAGTTTTTGACCTTATCTAGAACCTCCTATCTGAATATTTGAAAACTCTTAAAGAATTCGTCCAAAATCTTGATGTCTCCAATCTCTTGTTTCGTACGTTTTATCCACGTGTCTCCACATCCAATGTATCCATGCAAAGTTTGATGAAGATCTGAGTATGTCGTTTTTGACCTTATCTGGAACCTCCCATCTGAAAATTTGAAAATTCTTAAAAAATTCGTCCAAAACCTTGATGTCTCCAATCTCTTGTTTTGTACGTTTTTTCCACGTGTCTTGACATCCAATGTATCCCTGCAGAGTTTGGTGAAGATCTGAGTATGTCGTTTTTGACCTTATCACGAACATCCTTTCTGAAAATTTGAAAATTCTTAAAAAATTCGTCCAAAATCTTGATGTCTCCAATCTCTTGTTTTGTACGTTTTTTCCACGTGTTTTGACATCCAATGTATCCCTGCAAAGTTTGGTGAAGATCTGAGTATGTAGTTTTTGACCTTATCTGGAACCTCCTATCTGAAAATTTGAAAATTCTTAAAAAATTCGTCCAAAATCTTGATGTCTCCAATCTCTTGTTTTGTACGTATTTCCCACGTGTCTTGACATCCAATGTATCCCTGCAATGTTTGGTGAAGATCTGAGTATGTAGTTTTTGACGTTATCTGGAACCTCCTATCTGAAAATTTGAAAACTCTTAAAAAATTCGTTCAAAATCTTGATGTCTCCAATCTCTTGTTTTGTACGTTTTTCCCACGTGTCTTGACATCCAATGTATCCCTGCAAAGTTTGGTGAAGATCTGAGTATGTAGTTTTTGACCTTATCTGGAACCTCATTTCTGAAAATTTGAAAATTCCTCAAAAATTCGTCCAAAATCTTGATGTCTCCAATCTCTTGTTTTGTACGTTTTTTCCACGTGCCTTGACATCCAATGTATCCCTGCAATGTTTGGTGAAGATCTGAGTATGTAGTTTTTGACCTTATCTGGAACCTCCCATCTGAAAATTTGAAAATTCTTAAAAAATCCGTCTAAAATCTTGATGTCTCCACTCTCTTGTTTTGTAGGTTTTTTCCACGTGTCTTGACATCCAATGTATCCCTGCAAAGTTTGGTGAAGATCTGAGTATGTAGTTTTTGACTTTATATGGAACCTCCTATCTGAAAATTTGAAAATTCTTAAAAAATTCGACCAAAATCTTGATGTCCCCAATCCTATGTTTTGTATGTTTTTTCCACGTGTCTTGACATCCAATGTATCCCTGCAGAGTTTGGTGAAGATCTGAGTATGTCGTTTTTGACCTTATCTGGAACATCCTTTCTGAAAATTTGAAAATTCTTAAAAAATTCGTCCAAAATCTTGACGTCTTCGATCTCTTGTTTTATACGTTTTTTCCACGTGTCTTGATATCCAATGTATCCCTGCAAAGTTTGGTGAAGATCTGAGTATGTAGTTTTTGACCTTATCTGAAAATTTGAAAAGTCCTAAAAAATCCGTTCAAAATCTTGATGACCCCAACCTCTTGTTTTGTACGTTTTTTCCACGTGTTTTGACATCCAATGTATCCCTGCAAAGTTTGGTGAAGATCTGAGTATGTAGTTTTTGACCTTATCTGGAACCTCCTATCTGAAAATTTGAATATTCTTAAAAAATTCGTCCAAAATCTTGATGTCTCCAATCTCTTGTTTTGTACGTATTTCCCACGTGTCTTGACATCCAATGTATCCCTGCAATGTTTGGTGAAGATCTGAGTATGTAGTTTTTGACCTTATCTGGAACCTCCTATCTGAAAATTTGAAAACTCTTAAAAAATTCGTCCAAAATCTTGATGTCTCCAATCTCTTGTTTTGTACGTTTTTCCCACGTGTCTTGACATCCAATGTATCCCTGCAAAGTTTGGTGAAGATCTGAGTATGTAGTTTTTGACCTTATCTGGAACCTCATTTCTGAAAATTTGAAAATTCCTCAAAAATTCGTCCAAAATCTGGATGTCTCCAATCTCTTGTTTCGTACGTTTTTTCCACGTGTCTCCACATCCAATGTATCTATGCAAAGTTTGATGAAGATCTGAGTATGTAGTTTTTGACCTTATATGGAACCTCCTATCTGAAAATTTGAAAATTCTTAAAAAATTTGACCAAAATCTTGATGTCCCCAATCCTATGTTTTGTATGTTTTTTCCACGTGTCTTGACATCCAATGTATCCCTGCAATGTTTGGTGAAGATCTGAGTATGTAGTTTTTGACCTTATATGGAACCTACTATCTGAAAATTTGAAAATTCTTAAAAAATTTGACCGAAATCTTGATGTCCCCAATCCTATGTTTTGTATGTTTTTTCCACGTGTCTTGACATCCAATGTATCCCTGCAGAGTTTGGTGAAGATCTGAGTATGTCGTTTTTGACCTTATCACGAACATCCTTTCTGAAAATTTGAAAATTCTTAAAAAATTCGTCCAAAATCTTGATGTCTCCAATCTCTTGTTTTGTACGTTTTTTCCACGTGTCTTGACATCCAATGTATCCCTGCAAAGTTTGGTGAAGATCTGAGTATGTAGTTTTTGACCTTATCTGGAACCTCCCATCTGAAAATTTGAAAATTCCTAAAAAATCCGTCCATAATCTTGATGTCTCCAATCTCTTGTTTTGTAGGTTTTTTCCACGTGTCTTGACATCCAATGTATCCATGCAAAGTTTGGTGAAGATCTGAGTATGTAGTTTTTGACCTTATCTGGAACTTCATTTCTGAAAATTTGAAAATTCCTCAAAAATTCGTCCAAAATCTTGATGTCTCCAATCTCTTGTTTTGTACGTTTTTTCCACGTGTCTTGACATCCAATGTATCCCTGCAAAGTTTGGTGAAGATCTGAGTATGTAGTTTTTGACCTTATATGGAACCTCCTATCTGAAAATTTGAAAGTTCTTAAAAAATTCGACCAAAATCTTGATGTCCCCAATCCTATGTTTTGTATGTTTTTTCCACGTGTCTTGATATCCAATGTATCCATGCAAAGTTTGGTGAAGATCTGAGTATATAGTTTTTGACCTTATCTGGAACCTCATTTCTGAAAATTTGAAAATTCCTCAAAAATTCGTCCAAAATCTTGATGTCTCCAATCTCTTGTTTTGTACGTTTTTTCCACGTGTCTTGACATCCAATGTATCCCTGCAAAGTTTGGTGAAGATCTGAGTATGTAGTTTTTGACCTTATCTGGAACCTCCTATCTGAATATTTGAAAACTCTTAAAGAATTCGTCCAAAATCTTGATGTCTCCAATCTCTTGTTTCGTACGTTTTTTCCACGTGTCTCCACATCCAATGTATCCATGCAAAGTTTGATGAAGATCTGAGTATGTCGATTTTGACCTTATCTGGAACCTCCCATCTGAAAATTTGAAAATTCTTAAAAAATTCGTCCAAAACCTTGATGTCTCCAATCTCTTGTTTTGTACGTTTTTTCCACGTGTCTTGACATCCAATGTATCCCTGCAATGTTTGGTGAAGATCTGAGTATGTAGTTTTTGACCTTATATGGAAACTCCTATCTGAAAATTTGAAAATTCTTAAAAAATTTGACCAAAATCTTTATGTCCCCAATCCTATGTTTTGTATGTTTTTCCACGTGTCTTGACATCCAATGTATCCCTGCAATGTTTGGTGAAGATCTGAGTATGTAGTTTTTGACCTTATATGGAACCTCCTATCTGAAAATTTGAAAATTCTTAAAAAATTCGACCAAAATCTTGATGTCTCCACTCTCTTGTTTTGTAGGTTTTTTCCACGTGTCTTGACATCCAATGTATCCCTGCAAAGTTTGGTGAAGATCTGAGTATGTAGTTTTTGACTTTATATGGAACCTCCTATCTGAAAATTTTGAAAATTCTTAAAAAATTCGACCGAAATCTTGATGTCCCCAATCCTATGTTTTGTATGTTTTTTCCACGTGTCTTGACATCCAATGTATCCCTGCAGAGTTTGGTGAAGATCTGAGTATGTCGTTTTTGACCTTATCTGGAACATCCTTTCTGAAAATTTGAAAATTCTTAAAAAATTCGTCCAAAATCTTGACGTCTTCGATCTCTTGTTTTATACGTTTTTTCCACGTGTCTTGATATCCAATGTATCCCTGCAAAGTTTGGTGAAGATCTGAGTATGTAGTTTTTGACCTTATCTGGAACCTCCTATCTGAAAATTTGAAAATTCTTAAAAAATTCGTCCAAAATCTTGATGTCTCCAATCTCTTGTTTTGTACGTATTTCCCACGTGTCTTGACATCCAATGTATCCCTGCAATGTTTGGTGAAGATCTGAGTATGTAGTTTTTGACCTTATCTGGAACCTTATTTCTGAAAATTTGAAAACTCTTAAAAAATTCGTCCAAAATCTTGATGTCTCCAATCTCTTGTTTCGTACGTTTTTTCCACGTGTCTCCACATCCAATGTATCTATGCAAAGTTTGATGAAGATCTGAGTATGTAGTTTTTGACCTTATATGGAACCTCCTATCTGAAAATTTGAAAATTCTTAAAAAATTTGACCAAAATCTTGATGTCCCCAATCCTATGTTTTGTATGTTTTTTCCACGTGTCTTGACATCCAATGTATCCCTGCAATGTTTGGTGAAGATCTGAGTATGTAGTTTTTGACCTTATATGGAACCTACTATCTGAAAATTTGAAAATTCTTAAAAAATTTGACCGAAATCTTGATGTCCCCAATCCTATGTTTTGTATGATTTTTCCACGTGTCTTGACATCCAATGTATCCCTGCAGAGTTTGGTGAAGATCTGAGTATGTCGTTTTTGACCTTATCAGGAACATCCTTTCTGAAAATTTGAAAATTCTTAAAAAATTCGTCCAAAATCTTGATGTCTCCAATCTCTTGTTTTGTACGTTTTTTCCACGTGTCTTGACATCCAATGTATCCCTGCAAAGTTTGGTGAAGATCTGAGTATGTAGTTTTTGACCTTATCTGGAACCTCCCATCTGAAAATTTGAAAATTCCTAAAAAATCCGTCCAAAATCTTGATGTCTCCAATCTCTTGTTTTGTAGGTTTTTTCCACGTGTCTTGACATCCAATGTATCCCTGCAAAGTTTGGTGAAGATCTGAGTATGTAGTTTTTGACCTTATATGGATCCTCCTATCTGAAAATTTGAAAATTCTTAAAAAATTCGACCAAAATCTTGATGTCCCCAATCCTATGTTTTGTATGTTTTTTCCACGTGTCTTGACATCCAATGTATCCATGCAAAGTTTGGTGAAGATCTGAGTATGTAGTTTTTGACCTTATCTGGAACTTCATTTCTGAAAATTTGAAAATTCCTCAAAAATTCGTCCAAAATCTTGATGTCTCCAATCTCTTGTTTTGTACGTTTTTTCCACGTGTCTTGACATCCAATGTATCCCTGCAAAGTTTGGTGAAGATCTGAGTATGTAGTTTTTGACCTTATATGGAACCTCCTATCTGAAAATTTGAAAGTTCTTAAAAAATTCGACCAAAATCTTGATGTCCCCAATCCTATGTTTTGTATGTTTTTTCCACGTGTCTTGATATCCAATGTATCCATGCAAAGTTTGGTGAAGATCTGAGTATATAGTTTTTGACCTTATCTGGAACCTCATTTCTGAAAATTTGAAAATTCCTCAAAAATTCGTCCAAAATCTTGATGTCTCCAATCTCTTGTTTTGTACGTTTTTTCCACGTGTCTTGACATCCAATGTATCCCTGCAAAGTTTGGTGAAGATCTGAGTATGTAGTTTTTGACCTTATCTGGAACCTCCTATCTGAATATTTGAAAACTCTTAAAGAATTCGTCCAAAATCTTGATGTCTCCAATCTCTTGTTTCGTACGTTTTTTCCACGTGTCTCCACATCCAATGTATCCATGCAACGTTTGATGAAGATCTGAGTATGTCGTTTTTGACCTTATCTGGAACCTCCCATCTGAAAATTTGAAAATTCTTAAAAAATTCGTCCAAAACCTTGATGTCTCCAATCTCTTGTTTTGTACGTTTTTTCCACGTGTCTTGACATCCAATGTATCCCTGCAATGTTTGGTGAAGATCTGAGTATGTAGTTTTTGACCTTATATGGAAACTCCTATCTGAAAATTTGAAAATTCTTAAAAAATTTGACCAAAATCTTTATGTCCCCAATCCTATGTTTTGTATGTTTTTCCACGTGTCTTGACATCCAATGTATCCCTGCAATGTTTGGTGAAGATCTGAGTATGTAGTTTTTGACCTTATATGGAACCTCCTATCTGAAAATTTGAAAATTCTTAAAAAATTTGACCAAAATCTTGATGTCCCCAATCCCATGTTTTGTATGATTTTTCCACGTGTCTTGACATCCAATGTATCCCTGCAGAGTTTGGTGAAGATCTGAGTATGTCGTTTTTGACCTTATCACGAACATCCTTTCTGAAAATTTGAAAATTCTTAAAAAATTCGTCCAAAATCTTGATGTCTCCAATCTCTTGTTTTGTACGTTTTTTCCACGTGTTTTGACATCCAATGTATCCCTGCAAAGTTTGGTGAAGATCTGAGTATGTAGTTTTTGACCTTATCTGGAACCTCCTATCTGAAAATTTGAAAATTCTTAAAAAATTCGTCCAAAATCTTGATGTCTCCAATCTCTTGTTTTGTACGTATTTCCCACGTGTCTTGACATCCAATGTATCCCTGCAATGTTTGGTGAAGATCTGAGTATGTAGTTTTTGACCTTATCTGGAACCTCCTATCTGAAAATTTGAAAACTCTTAAAAAATTCGTTCAAAATCTTGATGTCTCCAATCTCTTGTTTTGTACGTTCTTCCCACGTGTCTTGACATCCAATGTATCCCTGCAAAGTTTGGTGAAGATCTGAGTATGTAGTTTTTGACCTTATCTGGAACCTCATTTCTGAAAATTTGAAAATTCTTCAAAAATTCGTCCAAAATCTGGATGTCTCCAATCTCTTGTTTCGTACGTTTTTTCCACGTGTCTCCACATCCAATGTATCTATGTAAAGTTTGATGAAGATCTGAGTATGTAGTTTTTGACCTTATATGGAACCTCCTATCTGAAAATTTGAAAATTCTTAAAAAATTTGACCAAAATCTTGATGTCCCCAATCCTATGTTTTGTATGTTTTTTCCACGTGTCTTGACATCCAATGTATCCCTGCAATGTTTGGTGAAGATCTGAGTATGTAATTTTTGACCTTATATGGAACCTCCTATCTGAAAATTTGAAAATTCTTAAAAAATTTGACCGAAATCTTGATGTCCCCAATCCTATGTTTTGTATGTTTTTTCCACGTGTCTTGACATCCAATGTATCCCTGCAGAGTTTGGTGAAGATCTGAGTATGTCGTTTTTGACCTTATCACGAACATCCTTTCTGAAAATTTGAAAATTCTTAAAAAATTCGTCCAAAATCTTGATGTCTCCAATCTCTTGTTTTGTACGTTTTTTCCACGTGTCTTGACATCCAATGTATCCCTGCAAAGTTTGGTGAAAATCTGAGTATGTAGTTTTTGACCTTATCTGGAACCTCCCATCTGAAAATTTGAAAATTCCTAAAAAATCCGTCCAAAATCTTGATGTCTCCAATCTCTTGTTTTGTAGGTTTTTTCCACGTGTCTTGACATCCAATGTATCCCTGCAAATTTTGGTGAAGATCTGAGTTTGTAGTTTTTGACCTTATATGGAACCTCATATCTGAAAATTTGAAAATTCTTAAAAAATTCGACCAAAATCTTGATGTCCCCAATCCTATGTTTTGTATGTTTTTTCCACGTGTCTTGACATCCAATGTATCCATGCAAAGTTTGGTGAAGATCTGAGTATGTAGTTTTTGACCTTATCTGGAACTTCATTTCTGAAAATTTGAAAATTCCTCAAAAATTCGTCCAAAATCTTGATGTCTCCAATCTCTTGTTTTGTACGTTTTTTCCACGTGTCTTGACATCCAATGTATCCCTGCAAAGTTTGGTGAAGATCTGAGTATGTAGTTTTTGACCTTATATGGAACCTCCTATCTGAAAATTTGAAAGTTCTTAAAAAATTCGACCAAAATCTTGATGTCCCCAATCCTATGTTTTGTATGTTTTTTCCACGTGTCTTGATATCCAATGTATCCATGCAAAGTTTGGTGAAGATCTGAGTATGTAGTTTTTGACCTTATCTGGAACCTCATTTCTGAAAATTTGAAAATTCCTCAAAAATTCGTCCAAAATCTTGATGTCTCCAATCTCTTGTTTTGTACGTTTTTTCCACGTGTCTTGACATCCAATGTATCCCTGCAAAGTTTGGTGAAGATCTGAGTATGTAGTTTTTGACCTTATCTGGAACCTCCTATCTGAATATTTGAAAACTCTTAAAGAATTCGTCCAAAATCTTGATGTCTCCAATCTCTTGTTTCGTACGTTTTTTCCACGTGTCTCCACATCCAATGTATCCATGCAAAGTTTGATGAAGATCTGAGTATGTCGTTTTTGACCTTATCTGGAACCTCCCATCTGAAAATTTGAAAATTCTTAAAAAATTCGTCCAAAACCTTGATGTCTCCAATCTCTTGTTTTGTACGTTTTTTCCACGTATCTTGACATCCAATGTATCCCTGCAATGTTTGGTGAAGATCTGAGTATGTAGTTTTTGACCTTATATGGAAACTCATATCTAAAAATTTGAAAATTCTTAAAAAATTTGACCAAAATCTTTATGTCCCCAATCCTATGTTTTGTATGTTTTTCCACGTGTCTTGACATCCAATGTATCCCTGCAATGTTTGGTGAAGATCTGAGTATGTAGTTTTTGACCTTATCTGGAACCTCCTATCTGAAAATTTGAATATTCTTAAAAAATTCGTCCAAAATCTTGATGTCTCCAATCTCTTGTTTTGTACGTATTTCCCACGTGTCTTGACATCCAATGTATCCCTGCAATGTTTGGTGAAGATCTGAGTATGTAGTTTTTGACCTTATCTGGAACCTCCTATCTGAAAATTTGAAAACTCTTAAAAAATTCGTCCAAAATCTTGATGTCTCCAATCTCTTGTTTTGTACGTTTTTCCCACGTGTCTTGACATCCAATGTATCCCTGCAAAGTTTGGTGAAGATCTGAGTATGTAGTTTTTGACCTTATCTGGAACCTCATTTCTGAAAATTTGAAAATTCCTCAAAAATTCGTCCAAAATCTGGATGTCTCCAATCTCTTGTTTCGTACGTTTTTTCCACGTGTCTCCACATCCAATGTATCTATGCAAAGTTTGATGAAGATCTGAGTATGTAGTTTTTGACCTTATATGGAACCTCCTATCTGAAAATTTGAAAATTCTTAAAAAATTTGACCAAAATCTTGATGTCCCCAATCCTATGTTTTGTATGTTTTTTCCACGTGTCTTGACATCCAATGTATCCCTGCAATGTTTGGTGAAGATCTGAGTATGTAGTTTTTGACCTTATATGGAACCTACTATCTGAAAATTTGAAAATTCTTAAAAAATTTGACCGAAATCTTGATGTCCCCAATCCTATGTTTTGTATGTTTTTTCCACGTGTCTTGACATCCAATGTATCCCTGCAGAGTTTGGTGAAGATCTGAGTATGTCGTTTTTGACCTTATCACGAACATCCTTTCTGAAAATTTGAAAATTCTTAAAAAATTCGTCCAAAATCTTGATGTCTCCAATCTCTTGTTTTGTACGTTTTTTCCACGTGTCTTGACATCCAATGTATCCCTGCAAAGTTTGGTGAAGATCTGAGTATGTAGTTTTTTACTTTATCTGGAACCTCCCATCTGAAAATTTGAAAATTCCTAAAAAATCCGTCCAAAATCTTGATGTCTCCAATCTCTTGTTTTGTAGGATTTTTCCACGTGTCTTGACATCCAATGTATCCCTGCAATTTTTGGTGAAGATCTGAGTATGTAGTTTTTGACCTTATATGGAACCTCCTATCTGAAAATTTGAAAATTCTTAAAAAATTCGACCAAAATCTTGATGTCCCCAATCCTATGTTTTGTATGTTTTTTCCACGTGTCTTGACATCCAATGTATCCATGCAAAGTTTGGTGAAGATCTGAGTATGTAGTTTTTGACCTTATCTGGAACTTCATTTCTGAAAATTTGAAAATTCCTCAAAAATTCGTCCAAAATCTTGATGTCTCCAATCTCTTGTTTTGTACGTTTTTTCCACGTGTCTTGACATCCAATGTATCCCTGCAAAGTTTGGTGAAGATCTGAGTATGTTGTTTTTGACCTTATATGGAACCTCCTATCTGAAAATTTGAAAGTTCTTAAAAAATTCGACCAAAATCTTGATGTCCCCAATCCTATGTTTTGTATGTTTTTTCCACGTGTCTTGACATCCAATGTATCCATGCAAAGTTTGGTGAAGATCTGAGTATGTAGTTTTTGACCTTATCTGGAACCTCATTTCTGAAAATTTGAAAATTCCTCAAAAATTCGTCCAAAATCTTGATGTCTCCAATCTCTTGTTTTGTACGATTTTTCCACGTGTCTTGACATCCAATGTATCCCTGCAAAGTTTGGTGAAGATCTGAGTATGTAGTTTTTGACCTTATCTGGAACCTCCTATCTGAATATTTGAAAACTCTTAAAGAATTCGTCCAAAATCTTGATGTCTCCAATCTCTTGTTTCGTGCGTTTTTTCCACGTGTCTCCACATCCAATGTATCCATGCAAAGTTTGATGAAGATCTGAGTATGTCGTTTTCTGACCTTATCTGGAACCTCCCATCTGAAAATTTGAAAATTCCTAAAAAATCCGTCCAAAATCTTGATGTCCCCAATCCTATGTCTTGTATGTTTTTTCCACGTGTCTTGACATCCAATGTATCCCTGCAAAGTTTGGTGAAGATCTGAGTATGTAGTTTTTGACCTTATCTGGAACCTCCTATCTGAAAATTTGAAAATTCTTCAAAAATTCGTCCAAAATCTTGATGTCACCAATACTATGTTTTGTATGTTTTTTCCACGTGTCTTGACATCCAATGTATCCATGCAAAGTTTGATGAAGATCTGAGTATGTCGTTTTTGACCTTATCTGGAACCTCCTATCTGAATATTTGAAAACTCTTAAAGAATTCGTCCAAAATCTTGATGTCTCCAATCTCTTGTTTTGTACGTTTTTTCCACGTGTTTTGACATCCAATGTATCCCTGCAAAGTTTGGTGAAGATCTGAGTATGTAGTTTTTGACCTTATCTGGAACCTCCTATCTGAAAATTTGAAAACTCTTAAAAAATTCGTTCAAAATCTTGATGTCTCCAATCTCTTGTTTTGTACGTTCTTCCCACGTGTCTTGACATCCAATGTATCCCTGCAAAGTTTGGTGAAGATCTGAGTATGTCGTTTTTGACCTTATCTGGAACCTCCCATCTGAAAATTTGAAAATTCTTCAAAAATTCGTCCAAAATCTGGATGTCTCCAATCTCTTGTTTCGTACGTTTTTTCCACGTGTCTCCACATCCAATGTATCTATGCAAAGTTTGATGAAGATCTGAGTATGTCGTTTTTGACCTTATATGGAACCTCCTATCTGAAAATTTGAAAATTCTTAAAAAATTTGACCAAAATCTTGATGTCCCCAATCCTATGTTTTGTATGTTTTTCCACGTGTCTTGACATCCAATGTATCCCTGCAATGTTTGGTGAAGATCTGAGTATGTAGTTTTTGACATTATATGGAACCTCCTATCTGAAAATTTGAAAATTCTTAAAAAATTTGACCGAAATCTTGATGTCCCCAATCCTATGTTTTGTATGTTTTTTCCACGTGTCTTGACATCCAATGTATCCCTGCAGAGTTTGGTGAAGATCTGAGTATGTAGTTTTTGACCTTATCACGAACATCCTTTCTGAAAATTTGAAAATTCTTAAAAAATTCGTCCAAAATCTTGATGTCTCCAATCTCTTGTTTTGTACGTTTTTTCCACGTGTCTTGACATCCAATGTATCCCTGCAAAGTTTGGTGAAGATCTGAGTATGTAGTTTTTGACCTTATCTGGAACCTCCCATCTGAAAATTTGAAAATTCCTAAAAAATCCGTCCAAAATCTTGATGTCTCCAATCTCTTGTTTTGTAGGTTTTTTCCACGTGTCTTGACATCCAATGTATCCCTGCAAATTTTGGTGAAGATCTGAGTATGTAGTTTTTGACCTTATATGGAACCTCATATCTGAAAATTTGAAAATTCTTAAAAAATTCGACCAAAATCTTGATGTCCCCAATCCTATGTTTTGTATGTTTTTTCCACGTGTCTTGACATCCAATGTATCCATGCAAAGTTTGGTGAAGATCTGAGTATGTAGTTTTTGACCTTATCTGGAACTTCATTTCTGAAAATTTGAAAATTCCTCAAAAATTCGTCCAAAATCTTGATGTCTCCAATCTCTTGTTTTGTACGTTTTTTCCACGTGTCTTGACATCCAATGTATCCCTGCAAAGTTTGGTGAAGATCTGAGTATGTAGTTTTTGACCTTATATGGAACCTCCTATCTGAAAATTTGAAAGTTCTTAAAAAATTCGACCAAAATCTTGATGTCCCCAATCCTATGTTTTGTATGTTTTTTCCACGTGTCTTGATATCCAATGTATCAATGCACAGTTTGGTGAAGATCTGAGTATGTAGTTTTTGACTTTATCTGGAACCTCCCATCTGAAAATTTGAAAATTCCTCAAAAATTCGTCCAAAATCTTGATGTCTCCAATCTCTTGTTTTGTACGTTTTTTCCACGTGTCTTGACATCCAATGTATCCCTGCAAAGTTTGGTGAAGATCTGAGTATGTAGTTTTTGACCTTATCTGGAACCTCCTATCTGAATATTTGAAAACTCTTAAAGAATTCGTCCAAAATCTTGATGTCTCCAATCTCTTGTTTCGTACGTTTTTTCCACGTGTCTCCACATCCAATGTATCCATGCAAAGTTTGATGAAGATCTGAGTATGTCGTTTTTGACCTTATCTGGAACCTCCCATCTGAAAATTTGAAAATTCTTAAAAAATTCGTCCAAAACCTTGATGTCTCCAATCTCTTGTTTTGTACGTTTTTTCCACGTATCTTGACATCCAATGTATCCCTGCAATGTTTGGTGAAGATCTGAGTATGTAGTTTTTGACCTTATATGGAAACTCCTATCTGAAAATTTGAAAATTCTTAAAAAATTTGACCAAAATCTTGATGTCCCCAATCCCATGTTTTGTATGTTTTTTCCACGTGTCTTGACATCCAATGTATCCCTGCAGAGTTTGGTGAAGATCTGAGTATGTCGTTTTTGACCTTATCACGAACATCCTTTCTGAAAATTTGAAAATTCTTAAAAAATTCGTCCAAAATCTTGATGTCTCCAATCTCTTGTTTTGTACGTTTTTTCCACGTGTCTTGACATCCAATGTATCCCTGCAAAGTTTGGTGAAGATCTGAGTATGTAGTTTTTTACTTTATCTGGAACCTCCCATCTGAAAATTTGAAAATTCCTAAAAAATCCGTCCAAAATCTTGATGTCTCCAATCTCTTGTTTTGTAGGATTTTTCCACGTGTCTTGACATCCAATGTATCCCTGCAATTTTTGGTGAAGATCTGAGTATGTAGTTTTTGACCTTATATGGAACCTCCTATCTGAAAATTTGAAAATTCTTAAAAAATTCGACCAAAATCTTGATGTCCCCAATCCTATGTTTTGTATGTTTTTTCCACGTGTCTTGACATCCAATGTATCCATGCAAAGTTTGGTGAAGATCTGAGTATGTAGTTTTTGACCTTATCTGGAACTTCATTTCTGAAAATTTGAAAATTCCTCAAAAATTCGTCCAAAATCTTGATGTCTCCAATCTCTTGTTTTGTACGTTTTTTCCACGTGTCTTGACATCCAATGTATCCCTGCAAAGTTTGGTGAAGATCTGAGTATGTTGTTTTTGACCTTATATGGAACCTCCTATCTGAAAATTTGAAAGTTCTTAAAAAATTCGACCAAAATCTTGATGTCCCCAATCCTATGTTTTGTATGTTTTTTCCACGTGTCTTGACATCCAATGTATCCATGCAAAGTTTGGTGAAGATCTGAGTATGTAGTTTTTGACCTTATCTGGAACCTCATTTCTGAAAATTTGAAAATTCCTCAAAAATTCGTCCAAAATCTTGATGTCTCCAATCTCTTGTTTTGTACGTTTTTTCCACGTGTCTTGACATCCAATGTATCCCTGCAAAGTTTGGTGAAGATCTGAGTATGTAGTTTTTGACATTATCTGGAACCTCCTATCTGAATATTTGAAAACTCTTAAAGAATTCGTCCAAAATCTTGATGTCTCCAATCTCTTGTTTCGTGCGTTTTTTCCACGTGTCTCCACATCCAATGTATCCATGCAAAGTTTGATGAAGATCTGAGTATGTCGTTTTCTGACCTTATCTGGAACCTCCCATCTGAAAATTTGAAAATTCCTAAAAAATCCGTCCAAAATCTTGATGTCCCCAATCCTATGTCTTGTATGTTTTTTCCACGTGTCTTGACATCCAATGTATCCCTGCAAAGTTTGGTGAAGATCTGAGTATGTAGTTTTTGACCTTATCTGGAACCTCCTATCTGAAAATTTGAAAATTCTTCAAAAATTCGTCCAAAATCTTGATGTCACCAATACTATGTTTTGTATGTTTTTTCCACGTGTCTTGACATCCAATGTATCCATGCAAAGTTTGATGAAGATCTGAGTATGTCGTTTTTGACCTTATCTGGAACCTCCCATCTGAAAATTTGAAAATTCTTAAAAAATTCGTCGAAAATCTTGATGTCTACAATCTCTTGTTTTGTACGTTTTTTCCACGTGTCTTGACATGCAAAGTATCCCTGCAAAATTTGGTGAAGATCTGAGTATGTAGTTTTTTACCTTATCTGGAAACTCCTATCTGAAAATTTGAAAATTCTTAAAAAATTTGACCAAAATCTTGATGTCCCCAATCCTATGTCTTGTATGTTTTTTCCACGTGTCTTGACATCCAATGTATCCCTGCAAAGTTTGGTGAAGATCTGAGTATGTCGTTTTTGAGCTTATATGGAACTTCCTTTCTGAAAATTTGAAAATTCTTAAAAAATTCGTCCAAAATCTTGATGTCTCCAATCTCTTGTTTTGTACGTTTTTTCCACGTGTCTTGATATCCAATGTATCCCTGCAATGTTTGGTGAAGATCTGAGTATGTAGTTTTTGACCTTATCTGGAACCTCCCATCTGAAAATTTGAAAATTCCTAAAAAATCCGTCCAAAATCTTGATGTCCCCAATCCTATGTCTTGTATGTTTTTTCCACGTGTCTTGACATCCAATGTATCCCTGCAAAGTTTGGTGAAGATCTGAGTATGTAGTTTTTGACCTTATCTGGAACCTCCTATCTGAAAATTTGAAAATTCTTCAAAAATTCGTCCAAAATCTTGATGTCACAAATACTATGTTTTGTATGTTTTTTCCACGTGTCTTGACATCCAATGTATCAATGCAAAGTTTGATGAAGATCTGAGTATGTCGTTTTTGACCTTATATGGAACCTCCTTTCTGAAAATTTGAAAATTCTTAAAAAATTCGTCCAAAATCTTGATGTCTCCAATCTCTTGTTTTGTACGTTTTTTCCACGTGTCTTGATATCCAATGTATCCCTGCAATGTTTGGTGAAGATCTGAGTATGTAGTTTTTGACCTTATCTGGAACCTCCCATCTGAAAATTTGAAAATTCCTAAAAAATCCGTTCAAAATCTTGATGTCTCCAATCCTATGTCTTGTATGTTTTTTCCACGTGTCTTGACATCCAATGTATCCCTGCAAAGTTTGGTGAAGATCTGAGTATGTAGTTTTTGACCTTATCTGGAACCTCATTTCTGAAAATTTGAAAATTCCTCAAAAATTCGTCCAAAATCTTGATGTCTCCAATCTCTTGTTTTGTACGTTTTTTCCACGTGTCTTGACATCCAATGTATCCCTGCAAAGTTTGGTGAAGATCTGAGTATGTCGTTTTTGACCTTATCTGGAACCTCCCATCTGAAAATTTGAAAACTCTTAAAGAATTCGTCCAAAATCTTGATGTCTCCAATCTCTTGTTTCGTACGTTTTTTCCACGTGTCTCCACATCCAAAGTATCCATGCAAAGTTTGATGAAGATCTGAGTATGTCGTTTTTTACCTTATCTGGAACCTCCCATCTGAAAATTTGAAAATTCTTAAAAAATTCGTCCAAAACCTTGATGTCTCCAATCTCTTGTTTTGTACGTTTTTTCCACGTATCTTGACATCCAATGTATCCCTGCAATGTTTGGTGAAGATCTGAGTATGTAGTTTTTGACCTTATATGGAAACTCCTATCTGAAAATTTGAAAACTCTTAAAGAATTCGTCCAAAATCTTGATGTCTCCAATCTCTTGTTTCGTACGTTCTTCCCACGTGTCTTGACATCCAATGTATCCCTGCAAAGTTTGGTGAAGATCTGAGTATGTCGTTTTTGACCTTATCTGGAACCTCCCATCTGAAAATTTGAAAATTCTTCAAAAATTCGTCCAAAATCTGGATGTCTCCAATCTCTTGTTTCGTACGTTTTTTCCACGTGTCTCCACATCCAATGTATCTATGCAAAGTTTGATGAAGATCTGAGTATGTCGTTTTTGACCTTATCACGAACATCCTATCTGAAAATTTGAAAATTCTTAAAAAATTTGACCAAAATCTTGATGTCCCCAATCCTATGTTTTGTATGTTTTTCCACGTGTCTTGACATCCAATGTATCCCTGCAATGTTTGGTGAAGATCTGAGTATGTAGTTTTTGACATTATATGGAACCTCCTATCTGAAAATTTGAAAATTCTTAAAAAATTTGACCGAAATCTTGATGTCCCCAATCCTATGTTTTGTATGTTTTTTCCACGTGTCTTGACATCCAATGTATCCCTGCAGAGTTTGGTGAAGATCTGAGTATGTAGTTTTTGACCTTATCACGAACATCCTTTCTGAAAATTTGAAAATTCTTAAAAAATTCGTCCAAAATCTTGATGTCTCCAATCTCTTGTTTTGTACGTTTTTTCCACGTGTCTTGACATCCAATGTATCCCTGCAAAGTTTGGTGAAGATCTGAGTATGTAGTTTTTGACCTTATCTGGAACCTCCCATCTGAAAATTTGAAAATTCCTAAAAAATCCGTCCAAAATCTTGATGTCTCCAATCTCTTGTTTTGTAGGTTTTTTCCACGTGTCTTGACATCCAATGTATCCCTGCAAATTTTGGTGAAGATCTGAGTATGTAGTTTTTGACCTTATATGGAACCTCATATCTGAAAATTTGAAAATTCTTAAAAAATTCGACCAAAATCTTGATGTCCCCAATCCTATGTTTTGTATGTTTTTTCCACGTGTCTTGACATCCAATGTATCCATGCAAAGTTTGGTGAAGATCTGAGTATGTAGTTTTTGACCTTATCTGGAACTTCATTTCTGAAAATTTGAAAATTCCTCAAAAATTCGTCCAAAATCTTGATGTCTCCAATCTCTTGTTTTGTACGTTTTTTCCACGTGTCTTGACATCCAATGTATCCCTGCAAAGTTTGGTGAAGATCTGAGTATGTAGTTTTTGACCTTATATGGAACCTCCTATCTGAAAATTTGAAAGTTCTTAAAAAATTCGACCAAAATCTTGATGTCCCCAATCCTATGTTTTGTATGTTTTTTCCACGTGTCTTGATATCCAATGTATCAATGCACAGTTTGGTGAAGATCTGAGTATGTAGTTTTTGACTTTATCTGGAACCTCCCATCTGAAAATTTGAAAATTCCTCAAAAATTCGTCCAAAATCTTGATGTCTCCAATCTCTTGTTTTGTACGTTTTTTCCACGTGTCTTGACATCCAATGTATCCCTGCAAAGTTTGGTGAAGATCTGAGTATGTAGTTTTTGACCTTATCTGGAACCTCCTATCTGAATATTTGAAAACTCTTAAAGAATTCGTCCAAAATCTTGATGTCTCCAATCTCTTGTTTCGTACGTTTTTTCCACGTGTCTCCACATCCAATGTATCCATGCAAAGTTTGATGAAGATCTGAGTATGTCGTTTTTGACCTTATCTGGAACCTCCCATCTGAAAATTTGAAAATTCTTAAAAAATTCGTCCAAAACCTTGATGTCTCCAATCTCTTGTTTTGTACGTTTTTTCCACGTATCTTGACATCCAATGTATCCCTGCAATGTTTGGTGAAGATCTGAGTATGTAGTTTTTGACCTTATATGGAAACTCCTATCTGAAAATTTGAAAATTCTTAAAAAATTTGACCAAAATCTTGATGTCCCCAATCCCATGTTTTGTATGTTTTTTCCACGTGTCTTGACATCCAATGTATCCCTGCAGAGTTTGGTGAAGATCTGAGTATGTCGTTTTTGACCTTATCACGAACATCCTTTCTGAAAATTTGAAAATTCTTAAAAAATTCGTCCAAAATCTTGATGTCTCCAATCTCTTGTTTTGTACGTTTTTTCCACGTGTCTTGACATCCAATGTATCCCTGCAAAGTTTGGTGAAGATCTGAGTATGTAGTTTTTTACTTTATCTGGAACCTCCCATCTGAAAATTTGAAAATTCCTAAAAAATCCGTCCAAAATCTTGATGTCTCCAATCTCTTGTTTTGTAGGATTTTTCCACGTGTCTTGACATCCAATGTATCCCTGCAATTTTTGGTGAAGATCTGAGTATGTAGTTTTTGACCTTATATGGAACCTCCTATCTGAAAATTTGAAAATTCTTAAAAAATTCGACCAAAATCTTGATGTCCCCAATCCTATGTTTTGTATGTTTTTTCCACGTGTCTTGACATCCAATGTATCCATGCAAAGTTTGGTGAAGATCTGAGTATGTAGTTTTTGACCTTATCTGGAACTTCATTTCTGAAAATTTGAAAATTCCTCAAAAATTCGTCCAAAATCTTGATGTCTCCAATCTCTTGTTTTGTACGTTTTTTCCACGTGTCTTGACATCCAATGTATCCCTGCAAAGTTTGGTGAAGATCTGAGTATGTTGTTTTTGACCTTATATGGAACCTCCTATCTGAAAATTTGAAAGTTCTTAAAAAATTCGACCAAAATCTTGATGTCCCCAATCCTATGTTTTGTATGTTTTTTCCACGTGTCTTGACATCCAATGTATCCATGCAAAGTTTGGTGAAGATCTGAGTATGTAGTTTTTGACCTTATCTGGAACCTCATTTCTGAAAATTTGAAAATTCCTCAAAAATTCGTCCAAAATCTTGATGTCTCCAATCTCTTGTTTTGTACGTTTTTTCCACGTGTCTTGACATCCAATGTATCCCTGCAAAGTTTGGTGAAGATCTGAGTATGTAGTTTTTGACATTATCTGGAACCTCCTATCTGAATATTTGAAAACTCTTAAAGAATTCGTCCAAAATCTTGATGTCTCCAATCTCTTGTTTCGTGCGTTTTTTCCACGTGTCTCCACATCCAATGTATCCATGCAAAGTTTGATGAAGATCTGAGTATGTCGTTTTCTGACCTTATCTGGAACCTCCCATCTGAAAATTTGAAAATTCCTAAAAAATCCGTCCAAAATCTTGATGTCCCCAATCCTATGTCTTGTATGTTTTTTCCACGTGTCTTGACATCCAATGTATCCCTGCAAAGTTTGGTGAAGATCTGAGTATGTAGTTTTTGACCTTATCTGGAACCTCCTATCTGAAAATTTGAAAATTCTTCAAAAATTCGTCCAAAATCTTGATGTCACCAATACTATGTTTTGTATGTTTTTTCCACGTGTCTTGACATCCAATGTATCCATGCAAAGTTTGATGAAGATCTGAGTATGTCGTTTTTGACCTTATCTGGAACCTCCCATCTGAAAATTTGAAAATTCTTAAAAAATTCGTCGAAAATCTTGATGTCTACAATCTCTTGTTTTGTACGTTTTTTCCACGTGTCTTGACATGCAAAGTATCCCTGCAAAATTTGGTGAAGATCTGAGTATGTAGTTTTTTACCTTATCTGGAAACTCCTATCTGAAAATTTGAAAATTCTTAAAAAATTTGACCAAAATCTTGATGTCCCCAATCCTATGTCTTGTATGTTTTTTCCACGTGTCTTGACATCCAATGTATCCCTGCAAAGTTTGGTGAAGATCTGAGTATGTCGTTTTTGAGCTTATATGGAACTTCCTTTCTGAAAATTTGAAAATTCTTAAAAAATTCGTCCAAAATCTTGATGTCTCCAATCTCTTGTTTTGTACGTTTTTTCCACGTGTCTTGATATCCAATGTATCCCTGCAATGTTTGGTGAAGATCTGAGTATGTAGTTTTTGACCTTATCTGGAACCTCCCATCTGAAAATTTGAAAATTCCTAAAAAATCCGTCCAAAATCTTGATGTCCCCAATCCTATGTCTTGTATGTTTTTTCCACGTGTCTTGACATCCAATGTATCCCTGCAAAGTTTGGTGAAGATCTGAGTATGTAGTTTTTGACCTTATCTGGAACCTCCTATCTGAAAATTTGAAAATTCTTCAAAAATTCGTCCAAAATCTTGATGTCACAAATACTATGTTTTGTATGTTTTTTCCACGTGTCTTGACATCCAATGTATCAATGCAAAGTTTGATGAAGATCTGAGTATGTCGTTTTTGACCTTATATGGAACCTCCTTTCTGAAAATTTGAAAATTCTTAAAAAATTCGTCCAAAATCTTGATGTCTCCAATCTCTTGTTTTGTACGTTTTTTCCACGTGTCTTGATATCCAATGTATCCCTGCAATGTTTGGTGAAGATCTGAGTATGTAGTTTTTGACCTTATCTGGAACCTCCCATCTGAAAATTTGAAAATTCCTAAAAAATCCGTTCAAAATCTTGATGTCTCCAATCCTATGTCTTGTATGTTTTTTCCACGTGTCTTGACATCCAATGTATCCCTGCAAAGTTTGGTGAAGATCTGAGTATGTAGTTTTTGACCTTATCTGGAACCTCATTTCTGAAAATTTGAAAATTCCTCAAAAATTCGTCCAAAATCTTGATGTCTCCAATCTCTTGTTTTGTACGTTTTTTCCACGTGTCTTGACATCCAATGTATCCCTGCAAAGTTTGGTGAAGATCTGAGTATGTCGCTTTTGACCTTATCTGGAACCTCCCATCTGAAAATTTGAAAACTCTTAAAGAATTCGTCCAAAATCTTGATGTCTCCAATCTCTTGTTTCGTACGTTTTTTCCACGTGTCTCCACATCCAAAGTATCCATGCAAAGTTTGATGAAGATCTGAGTATGTCGTTTTTTACCTTATCTGGAACCTCCCATCTGAAAATTTGAAAATTCTTAAAAAATTCGTCCAAAACCTTGATGTCTCCAATCTCTTGTTTTGTACGTTTTTTCCACGTATCTTGACATCCAATGTATCCCTGCAATGTTTGGTGAAGATCTGAGTATGTAGTTTTTGACCTTATATGGAAACTCCTATCTGAAAATTTGAAAATTCTTAAAAAATTTGACCAAAATCTTTATGTCCCCAATCCTATGTTTTGTATGTTTTTCCACGTGTCTTGACATCCAATGTATCCCTGCAATGTTTGGTGAAGATCTGAGTATGTAGTTTTTGACCTTATATGGAACCTCCTATCTGAAAATTTGAAAATTCTTAAAAAATTTGACCAAAATCTTGATGTCCCCAATCCCATGTTTTGTATGTTTTTTCCACGTGTCTTGACATCCAATGTATCCCTGCAGAGTTTGGTGAAGATCTGAGTATGTCGTTTTTGACCTTATCACGAACATCCTTTCTGAAAATTTGAAAATTCTTAAAAAATTCGTCCAAAATCTTGATGTCTCCAATCTCTTGTTTTGTACGTTTTTTCCACGTGTCTTGACATCCAATGTATCCCTGCAAAGTTTGGTGAAGATCTGAGTATGTAGTTTTTTACTTTATCTGGAACCTCCCATCTGAAAATTTGAAAATTCCTAAAAAATCCGTCCAAAATCTTGATGTCTCCAATCTCTTGTTTTGTAGGATTTTTCCACGTGTCTTGACATCCAATGTATCCCTGCAATTTTTGGTGAAGATCTGAGTATGTAGTTTTTGACCTTATATGGAACCTCCTATCTGAAAATTTGAAAATTCTTAAAAAATTCGACCAAAATCTTGATGTCCCCAATCCTATGTTTTGTATGTTTTTTCCACGTGTCTTGACATCCAATGTATCCATGCAAAGTTTGGTGAAGATCTGAGTATGTAGTTTTTGACCTTATCTGGAACTTCATTTCTGAAAATTTGAAAATTCCTCAAAAATTCTTCCAAAATCTTGATGTCTCCAATCTCTTGTTTTGTACGTTTTTTCCACGTGTCTTGACATCCAATGTATCCCTGCAAAGTTTGGTGAAGATCTGAGTATGTTGTTTTTGACCTTATATGGAACCTCCTATCTGAAAATTTGAAAGTTCTTAAAAAATTCGACCAAAATCTTGATGCCCCAATCCTATGTTTTGTATGTTTTTTCCACGTGTCTTGACATCCAATGTATCCATGCAAAGTTTGGTGAAGATCTGAGTATGTAGTTTTTGACCTTATCTGGAACCTCATTTCTGAAAATTTGAAAATTCCTCAAAAATTCGTCCAAAATCTTGATGTCTCCAATCTCTTGTTTTGTACGTTTTTTCCACGTGTCTTGACATCCAATGTATCCCTGCAAAGTTTGGTGAAGATCTGAGTATGTAGTTTTTGACATTATCTGGAACCTCCTATCTGAATATTTGAAAACTCTTAAAGAATTCGTCCAAAATCTTGATGTCTCCAATCTCTTGTTTCGTGCGTTTTTTCCACGTGTCTCCACATCCAATGTATCCATGCAAAGTTTGATGAAGATCTGAGTATGTCGTTTTCTGACCTTATCTGGAACCTCCCATCTGAAAATTTGAAAATTCCTAAAAAATCCGTCCAAAATCTTGATGTCCCCAATCCTATGTCTTGTATGTTTTTTCCACGTGTCTTGACATCCAATGTATCCCTGCAAAGTTTGGTGAAGATCTGAGTATGTAGTTTTTGACCTTATCTGGAACCTCCTATCTGAAAATTTGAAAATTCTTCAAAAATTCGTCCAAAATCTTGATGTCACCAATACTATGTTTTGTATGTTTTTTCCACGTGTCTTGACATCCAATGTATCCATGCAAAGTTTGATGAAGATCTGAGTATGTCGTTTTTGACCTTATCTGGAACCTCCCATCTGAAAATTTGAAAATTCTTAAAAAATTCGTCGAAAATCTTGATGTCTACAATCTCTTGTTTTGTACGTTTTTTCCACGTGTCTTGACATGCAAAGTATCCCTGCAAAATTTGGTGAAGATCTGAGTATGTAGTTTTTTACCTTATCTGGAAACTCCTATCTGAAAATTTGAAAATTCTTAAAAAATTCGTCCAAAATCTTGATGTCTCCAATCTCTTGTTTTGTACGTTTTTTCCACGTGTCTTGACATCCAATGTATCCCTGCAATGTTTGGTGAAGATCTGAGTATGTAGTTTTTGACCTTATATGGAACCTCCTATCTGAAAATTTGAAAATTCTTAAAAAATTTGACCAAAATCTTGATGTCCCCAATCCTATGTCTTGTATGTTTTTTCCACGTGTCTTGACATCCAATGTATCCCTGCAAAGTTTGGTGAAGATCTGAGTATGTCGTTTTTGAGCTTATATGGAACTTCCTTTCTGAAAATTTGAAAATTCTTAAAAAATTCGTCCAAAATCTTGATGTCTCCAATCTCTTGTTTTGTACGTTTTTTCCACGTGTCTTGATATCCAATGTATCCCTGCAATGTTTGGTGAAGATCTGAGTATGTAGTTTTTGACCTTATCTGGAACCTCCCATCTGAAAATTTGAAAATTCCTAAAAAATCCGTCCAAAATCTTGATGTCCCCAATCCTATGTCTTGTATGTTTTTTCCACGTGTCTTGACATCCAATGTATCCCTGCAAAGTTTGGTGAAGATCTGAGTATGTAGTTTTTGACCTTATCTGGAACCTCCTATCTGAAAATTTGAAAATTCTTCAAAAATTCGTCCAAAATCTTGATGTCACAAATACTATGTTTTGTATGTTTTTTCCACGTGTCTTGACATCCAATGTATCAATGCAAAGTTTGATGAAGATCTGAGTATGTCGTTTTTGACCTTATATGGAACCTCCTTTCTGAAAATTTGAAAATTCTTAAAAAATTCGTCCAAAATCTTGATGTCTCCAATCTCTTGTTTTGTACGTTTTTTCCACGTGTCTTGATATCCAATGTATCCCTGCAATGTTTGGTGAAGATCTGAGTATGTAGTTTTTGACCTTATCTGGAACCTCCCATCTGAAAATTTGAAAATTCCTAAAAAATCCGTTCAAAATCTTGATGTCTCCAATCCTATGTCTTGTATGTTTTTTCCACGTGTCTTGACATCCAATGTATCCCTGCAAAGTTTGGTGAAGATCTGAGTATGTAGTTTTTGACCTTATCTGGAACCTCATTTCTGAAAATTTGAAAATTCCTCAAAAATTCGTCCAAAATCTTGATGTCTCCAATCTCTTGTTTTGTACGTTTTTTCCACGTGTCTTGACATCCAATGTATCCCTGCAAAGTTTGGTGAAGATCTGAGTATGTCGTTTTTGACCTTATCTGGAACCTCCCATCTGAAAATTTGAAAATTCTTAAAAAATTCGTCGAAAATCTTGATGTCTACAATCTCTTGTTTTGTACGTTTTTTCCACGTGTCTTGACATGCAAAGTATCCCTGCAAAATTTGGTGAAGATCTGAGTATGTAGTTTTTTACCTTATCTGGAAACTCCTATCTGAAAATTTGAAAATTCTTAAAAAATTCGTCCAAAATCTTGATGTCTCCAATCTCTTGTTTTGTACGTTTTTTCCACGTGTCTTGACATCCAATGTATCCCTGCAATGTTTGGTGAAGATCTGAGTATGTAGTTTTTGACCTTATATGGAACCTCCTATCTGAAAATTTGAAAATTCTTAAAAAATTTGACCAAAATCTTGATGTCCCCAATCCTATGTCTTGTATGTTTTTTCCACGTGTCTTGACATCCAATGTATCCCTGCAAAGTTTGGTGAAGATCTGAGTATGTCGTTTTTGAGCTTATATGGAACTTCCTTTCTGAAAATTTGAAAATTCTTAAAAAATTCGTCCAAAATCTTGATGTCTCCAATCTCTTGTTTTGTACGTTTTTTCCACGTGTCTTGATATCCAATGTATCCCTGCAATGTTTGGTGAAGATCTGAGTATGTAGTTTTTGACCTTATCTGGAACCTCCCATCTGAAAATTTGAAAATTCCTAAAAAATCCGTCCAAAATCTTGATGTCCCCAATCCTATGTCTTGTATGTTTTTTCCACGTGTCTTGACATCCAATGTATCCCTGCAAAGTTTGGTGAAGATCTGAGTATGTAGTTTTTGACCTTATCTGGAACCTCCTATCTGAAAATTTGAAAATTCTTCAAAAATTCGTCCAAAATCTTGATGTCACAAATACTATGTTTTGTATGTTTTTTCCACGTGTCTTGACATCCAATGTATCAATGCAAAGTTTGATGAAGATCTGAGTATGTCGTTTTTGACCTTATATGGAACCTCCTTTCTGAAAATTTGAAAATTCTTAAAAAATTCGTCCAAAATCTTGATGTCTCCAATCTCTTGTTTTGTACGTTTTTTCCACGTGTCTTGATATCCAATGTATCCCTGCAATGTTTGGTGAAGATCTGAGTATGTAGTTTTTGACCTTATCTGGAACCTCCCATCTGAAAATTTGAAAATTCCTAAAAAATCCGTTCAAAATCTTGATGTCTCCAATCCTATGTCTTGTATGTTTTTTCCACGTGTCTTGACATCCAATGTATCCCTGCAAAGTTTGGTGAAGATCTGAGTATGTAGTTTTTGACCTTATCTGGAACCTCATTTCTGAAAATTTGAAAATTCCTCAAAAATTCGTCCAAAATCTTGATGTCTCCAATCTCTTGTTTTGTACGTTTTTTCCACGTGTCTTGACATCCAATGTATCCCTGCAAAGTTTGGTGAAGATCTGAGTATGTCGTTTTTGACCTTATCTGGAACCTCCCATCTGAAAATTTGAAAACTCTTAAAGAATTCGTCCAAAATCTTGATGTCTCCAATCTCTTGTTTCGTACGTTTTTTCCACGTGTCTCCACATCCAAAGTATCCATGCAAAGTTTGATGAAGATCTGAGTATGTCGTTTTTTACCTTATCTGGAACCTCCCATCTGAAAATTTGAAAATTCTTAAAAAATTCGTCCAAAACCTTGATGTCTCCAATCTCTTGTTTTGTACGTTTTTTCCACGTATCTTGACATCCAATGTATCCCTGCAATGTTTGGTGAAGATCTGAGTATGTAGTTTTTGACCTTATATGGAAACTCCTATCTGAAAATTTGAAAATTCTTAAAAAATTTGACCAAAATCTTTATGTCCCCAATCCTATGTTTTGTATGTTTTTCCACGTGTCTTGACATCCAATGTATCCCTGCAATGTTTGGTGAAGATCTGAGTATGTAGTTTTTGACCTTATATGGAACCTCCTATCTGAAAATTTGAAAATTCTTAAAAAATTTGACCAA
Source organism: Lepisma saccharinum (assembly GCF_977018435.1). NCBI lineage: Eukaryota > Metazoa > Arthropoda > Insecta > Zygentoma > Lepismatidae > Lepisma > Lepisma saccharinum. The sequence goes on along the minus strand of NW_028142907.1, from coordinate 2,766,190 downwards.
AATCTTGATGTCCCCAATCCTATGTCTTGTATGTTTTTTCCACGTGTCTTGACATCCAATGTATCCCTGCAAAGTTTGGTGAAGATCTGAGTATGTCGTTTTTGAGCTTATATGGAACTTCCTTTCTGAAAATTTGAAAATTCTTAAAAAATTCGTCCAAAATCTTGATGTCTCCAATCTCTTGTTTTGTACGTTTTTTCCACGTGTCTTGATATCCAATGTATCCCTGCAATGTTTGGTGAAGATCTGAGTATGTAGTTTTTGACCTTATCTGGAACCTCCCATCTGAAAATTTGAAAATTCTTAAAAAATCCGTCCAAAATCTTGATGTCCCCAATCCTATGTCTTGTATGTTTTTTCCACGTGTCTTGACATCCAATGTATCCATGCAAAGTTTGGTGAAGATCTGAGTATGTAGTTTTTGACCTTATCTGGAACCTCATTTCTGAAAATTTGAAAATTCCTCAAAAATTCGTCCAAAATCTTGATGTCTCCAATCTCTTGTTTTGTACGTTTTTTCCACGTGTCTTGACATCCAATGTATCCCTGCAAAGTTTGGTGAAGATCTGAGTATGTAGTTTTTGACATTATCTGGAACCTCCTATCTGAATATTTGAAAACTCTTAAAGAATTCGTCCAAAATCTTGATGTCTCCAATCTCTTGTTTCGTGCGTTTTTTCCACGTGTCTCCACATCCAATGTATCCATGCAAAGTTTGATGAAGATCTGAGTATGTCGTTTTCTGACCTTATCTGGAACCTCCCATCTGAAAATTTGAAAATTCCTAAAAAATCCGTCCAAAATCTTGATGTCCCCAATCCTATGTCTTGTATGTTTTTTCCACGTGTCTTGACATCCAATGTATCCCTGCAAAGTTTGGTGAAGATCTGAGTATGTAGTTTTTGACCTTATCTGGAACCTCCTATCTGAAAATTTGAAAATTCTTCAAAAATTCGTCCAAAATCTTGATGTCACCAATACTATGTTTTGTATGTTTTTTCCACGTGTCTTGACATCCAATGTATCCATGCAAAGTTTGATGAAGATCTGAGTATGTCGTTTTTGACCTTATCTGGAACCTCCCATCTGAAAATTTGAAAATTCTTAAAAAATTCGTCGAAAATCTTGATGTCTACAATCTCTTGTTTTGTACGTTTTTTCCACGTGTCTTGACATGCAAAGTATCCCTGCAAAATTTGGTGAAGATCTGAGTATGTAGTTTTTTACCTTATCTGGAAACTCCTATCTGAAAATTTGAAAATTCTTAAAAAATTCGTCCAAAATCTTGATGTCTCCAATCTCTTGTTTTGTACGTTTTTTCCACGTGTCTTGACATCCAATGTATCCCTGCAATGTTTGGTGAAGATCTGAGTATGTAGTTTTTGACCTTATATGGAACCTCCTATCTGAAAATTTGAAAATTCTTAAAAAATTTGACCAAAATCTTGATGTCCCCAATCCTATGTCTTGTATGTTTTTTCCACGTGTCTTGACATCCAATGTATCCCTGCAAAGTTTGGTGAAGATCTGAGTATGTCGTTTTTGAGCTTATATGGAACTTCCTTTCTGAAAATTTGAAAATTCTTAAAAAATTCGTCCAAAATCTTGATGTCTCCAATCTCTTGTTTTGTACGTTTTTTCCACGTGTCTTGATATCCAATGTATCCCTGCAATGTTTGGTGAAGATCTGAGTATGTAGTTTTTGACCTTATCTGGAACCTCCCATCTGAAAATTTGAAAATTCCTAAAAAATCCGTCCAAAATCTTGATGTCCCCAATCCTATGTCTTGTATGTTTTTTCCACGTGTCTTGACATCCAATGTATCCCTGCAAAGTTTGGTGAAGATCTGAGTATGTAGTTTTTGACCTTATCTGGAACCTCCTATCTGAAAATTTGAAAATTCTTCAAAAATTCGTCCAAAATCTTGATGTCACAAATACTATGTTTTGTATGTTTTTTCCACGTGTCTTGACATCCAATGTATCAATGCAAAGTTTGATGAAGATCTGAGTATGTCGTTTTTGACCTTATATGGAACCTCCTTTCTGAAAATTTGAAAATTCTTAAAAAATTCGTCCAAAATCTTGATGTCTCCAATCTCTTGTTTTGTACGTTTTTTCCACGTGTCTTGATATCCAATGTATCCCTGCAATGTTTGGTGAAGATCTGAGTATGTAGTTTTTGACCTTATCTGGAACCTCCCATCTGAAAATTTGAAAATTCCTAAAAAATCCGTTCAAAATCTTGATGTCTCCAATCCTATGTCTTGTATGTTTTTTCCACGTGTCTTGACATCCAATGTATCCCTGCAAAGTTTGGTGAAGATCTGAGTATGTAGTTTTTGACCTTATCTGGAACCTCATTTCTGAAAATTTGAAAATTCCTCAAAAATTCGTCCAAAATCTTGATGTCTCCAATCTCTTGTTTTGTACGTTTTTTCCACGTGTCTTGACATCCAATGTATCCCTGCAAAGTTTGGTGAAGATCTGAGTATGTCGTTTTTGACCTTATCTGGAACCTCCCATCTGAAAATTTGAAAATTCTTAAAAAATTCGTCGAAAATCTTGATGTCTACAATCTCTTGTTTTGTACGTTTTTTCCACGTGTCTTGACATGCAAAGTATCCCTGCAAAATTTGGTGAAGATCTGAGTATGTAGTTTTTTACCTTATCTGGAAACTCCTATCTGAAAATTTGAAAATTCTTAAAAAATTCGTCCAAAATCTTGATGTCTCCAATCTCTTGTTTTGTACGTTTTTTCCACGTGTCTTGACATCCAATGTATCCCTGCAATGTTTGGTGAAGATCTGAGTATGTAGTTTTTGACCTTATATGGAACCTCCTATCTGAAAATTTGAAAATTCTTAAAAAATTTGACCAAAATCTTGATGTCCCCAATCCTATGTCTTGTATGTTTTTTCCACGTGTCTTGACATCCAATGTATCCCTGCAAAGTTTGGTGAAGATCTGAGTATGTCGTTTTTGAGCTTATATGGAACTTCCTTTCTGAAAATTTGAAAATTCTTAAAAAATTCGTCCAAAATCTTGATGTCTCCAATCTCTTGTTTTGTACGTTTTTTCCACGTGTCTTGATATCCAATGTATCCCTGCAATGTTTGGTGAAGATCTGAGTATGTAGTTTTTGACCTTATCTGGAACCTCCCATCTGAAAATTTGAAAATTCCTAAAAAATCCGTCCAAAATCTTGATGTCCCCAATCCTATGTCTTGTATGTTTTTTCCACGTGTCTTGACATCCAATGTATCCCTGCAAAGTTTGGTGAAGATCTGAGTATGTAGTTTTTGACCTTATCTGGAACCTCCTATCTGAAAATTTGAAAATTCTTCAAAAATTCGTCCAAACTCTTGATGTCACAAATACTATGTTTTGTATGTTTTTTCCACGTGTCTTGACATCCAATGTATCAATGCAAAGTTTGATGAAGATCTGAGTATGTCGTTTTTGACCTTATATGGAACCTCCTTTCTGAAAATTTGAAAATTCTTAAAAAATTCGTCCAAAATCTTGATGTCTCCAATCTCTTGTTTTGTACGTTTTTTCCACGTGTCTTGATATCCAATGTATCCCTGCAATGTTTGGTGAAGATCTGAGTATGTAGTTTTTGACCTTATCTGGAACCTCCCATCTGAAAATTTGAAAATTCCTAAAAAATCCGTTCAAAATCTTGATGTCTCCAATCCTATGTCTTGTATGTTTTTTCCACGTGTCTTGACATCCAATGTATCCCTGCAAAGTTTGGTGAAGATCTGAGTATGTAGTTTTTGACCTTATCTGGAACCTCATTTCTGAAAATTTGAAAATTCCTCAAAAATTCGTCCAAAATCTTGATGTCTCCAATCTCTTGTTTTGTACGTTTTTTCCACGTGTCTTGACATCCAATGTATCCCTGCAAAGTTTGGTGAAGATCTGAGTATGTCGTTTTTGACCTTATCTGGAACCTCCCATCTGAAAATTTGAAAACTCTTAAAGAATTCGTCCAAAATCTTGATGTCTCCAATCTCTTGTTTCGTACGTTTTTTCCACGTGTCTCCACATCCAAAGTATCCATGCAAAGTTTGATGAAGATCTGAGTATGTCGTTTTTTACCTTATCTGGAACCTCCCATCTGAAAATTTGAAAATTCTTAAAAAATTCGTCCAAAACCTTGATGTCTCCAATCTCTTGTTTTGTACGTTTTTTCCACGTATCTTGACATCCAATGTATCCCTGCAATGTTTGGTGAAGATCTGAGTATGTAGTTTTTGACCTTATATGGAAACTCCTATCTGAAAATTTGAAAATTCTTAAAAAATTTGACCAAAATCTTTATGTCCCCAATCCTATGTTTTGTATGTTTTTCCACGTGTCTTGACATCCAATGTATCCCTGCAATGTTTGGTGAAGATCTGAGTATGTAGTTTTTGACCTTATATGGAACCTCCTATCTGAAAATTTGAAAATTCTTAAAAAATTTGACCAAAATCTTGATGTCCCCAATCCCATGTTTTGTATGTTTTTTCCACGTGTCTTGACATCCAATGTATCCCTGCAGAGTTTGGTGAAGATCTGAGTATGTCGTTTTTGACCTTATCACGAACATCCTTTCTGAAAATTTGAAAATTCTTAAAAAATTCGTCCAAAATCTTGATGTCTCCAATCTCTTGTTTTGTACGTTTTTTCCACGTGTCTTGACATCCAATGTATCCCTGCAAAGTTTGGTGAAGATCTGAGTATGTAGTTTTTTACTTTATCTGGAACCTCCCATCTGAAAATTTGAAAATTCCTAAAAAATCCGTCCAAAATCTTGATGTCTCCAATCTCTTGTTTTGTAGGATTTTTCCACGTGTCTTGACATCCAATGTATCCCTGCAATTTTTGGTGAAGATCTGAGTATGTAGTTTTTGACCTTATATGGAACCTCCTATCTGAAAATTTGAAAATTCTTAAAAAATTCGACCAAAATCTTGATGTCCCCAATCCTATGTTTTGTATGTTTTTTCCACGTGTCTTGACATCCAATGTATCCATGCAAAGTTTGGTGAAGATCTGAGTATGTAGTTTTTGACCTTATCTGGAACTTCATTTCTGAAAATTTGAAAATTCCTCAAAAATTCTTCCAAAATCTTGATGTCTCCAATCTCTTGTTTTGTACGTTTTTTCCACGTGTCTTGACATCCAATGTATCCCTGCAAAGTTTGGTGAAGATCTGAGTATGTTGTTTTTGACCTTATATGGAACCTCCTATCTGAAAATTTGAAAGTTCTTAAAAAATTCGACCAAAATCTTGATGTCCCCAATCCTATGTTTTGTATGTTTTTTCCACGTGTCTTGACATCCAATGTATCCATGCAAAGTTTGGTGAAGATCTGAGTATGTAGTTTTTGACCTTATCTGGAACCTCATTTCTGAAAATTTGAAAATTCCTCAAAAATTCGTCCAAAATCTTGATGTCTCCAATCTCTTGTTTTGTACGTTTTTTCCACGTGTCTTGACATCCAATGTATCCCTGCAAAGTTTGGTGAAGATCTGAGTATGTAGTTTTTGACATTATCTGGAACCTCCTATCTGAATATTTGAAAACTCTTAAAGAATTCGTCCAAAATCTTGATGTCTCCAATCTCTTGTTTCGTGCGTTTTTTCCACGTGTCTCCACATCCAATGTATCCATGCAAAGTTTGATGAAGATCTGAGTATGTCGTTTTCTGACCTTATCTGGAACCTCCCATCTGAAAATTTGAAAATTCCTAAAAAATCCGTCCAAAATCTTGATGTCCCCAATCCTATGTCTTGTATGTTTTTTCCACGTGTCTTGACATCCAATGTATCCCTGCAAAGTTTGGTGAAGATCTGAGTATGTAGTTTTTGACCTTATCTGGAACCTCCTATCTGAAAATTTGAAAATTCTTCAAAAATTCGTCCAAAATCTTGATGTCACCAATACTATGTTTTGTATGTTTTTTCCACGTGTCTTGACATCCAATGTATCCATGCAAAGTTTGATGAAGATCTGAGTATGTCGTTTTTGACCTTATCTGGAACCTCCCATCTGAAAATTTGAAAATTCTTAAAAAATTCGTCGAAAATCTTGATGTCTACAATCTCTTGTTTTGTACGTTTTTTCCACGTGTCTTGACATGCAAAGTATCCCTGCAAAATTTGGTGAAGATCTGAGTATGTAGTTTTTTACCTTATCTGGAAACTCCTATCTGAAAATTTGAAAATTCTTAAAAAATTCGTCCAAAATCTTGATGTCTCCAATCTCTTGTTTTGTACGTTTTTTCCACGTGTCTTGACATCCAATGTATCCCTGCAATGTTTGGTGAAGATCTGAGTATGTAGTTTTTGACCTTATATGGAACCTCCTATCTGAAAATTTGAAAATTCTTAAAAAATTTGACCAAAATCTTGATGTCCCCAATCCTATGTCTTGTATGTTTTTTCCACGTGTCTTGACATCCAATGTATCCCTGCAAAGTTTGGTGAAGATCTGAGTATGTCGTTTTTGAGCTTATATGGAACTTCCTTTCTGAAAATTTGAAAATTCTTAAAAAATTCGTCCAAAATCTTGATGTCTCCAATCTCTTGTTTTGTACGTTTTTTCCACGTGTCTTGATATCCAATGTATCCCTGCAATGTTTGGTGAAGATCTGAGTATGTAGTTTTTGACCTTATCTGGAACCTCCCATCTGAAAATTTGAAAATTCCTAAAAAATCCGTCCAAAATCTTGATGTCCCCAATCCTATGTCTTGTATGTTTTTTCCACGTGTCTTGACATCCAATGTATCCCTGCAAAGTTTGGTGAAGATCTGAGTATGTAGTTTTTGACCTTATCTGGAACCTCCTATCTGAAAATTTGAAAATTCTTCAAAAATTCGTCCAAAATCTTGATGTCACAAATACTATGTTTTGTATGTTTTTTCCACGTGTCTTGACATCCAATGTATCAATGCAAAGTTTGATGAAGATCTGAGTATGTCGTTTTTGACCTTATATGGAACCTCCTTTCTGAAAATTTGAAAATTCTTAAAAAATTCGTCCAAAATCTTGATGTCTCCAATCTCTTGTTTTGTACGTTTTTTCCACGTGTCTTGATATCCAATGTATCCCTGCAATGTTTGGTGAAGATCTGAGTATGTAGTTTTTGACCTTATCTGGAACCTCCCATCTGAAAATTTGAAAATTCCTAAAAAATCCGTTCAAAATCTTGATGTCTCCAATCCTATGTCTTGTATGTTTTTTCCACGTGTCTTGACATCCAATGTATCCCTGCAAAGTTTGGTGAAGATCTGAGTATGTAGTTTTTGACCTTATCTGGAACCTCATTTCTGAAAATTTGAAAATTCCTCAAAAATTCGTCCAAAATCTTGATGTCTCCAATCTCTTGTTTTGTACGTTTTTTCCACGTGTCTTGACATCCAATGTATCCCTGCAAAGTTTGGTGAAGATCTGAGTATGTCGTTTTTGACCTTATCTGGAACCTCCCATCTGAAAATTTGAAAATTCTTAAAAAATTCGTCCAAAATCTTGATGTCTACAATCTCTTGTTTTGTACGTTTTTTCCACGTGTCTTGACATGCAAAGTATCCCTGCAAAATTTGGTGAAGATCTGAGTATGTAGTTTTTTACCTTATCTGGAAACTCCTATCTGAAAATTTGAAAATTCTTAAAAAATTCGTCCAAAATCTTGATGTCTCCAATCTCTTGTTTTGTACGTTTTTTCCACGTGTCTTGACATCCAATGTATCCCTGCAATGTTTGGTGAAGATCTGAGTATGTAGTTTTTGACCTTATATGGAACCTCCTATCTGAAAATTTGAAAATTCTTAAAAAATTTGACCAAAATCTTGATGTCCCCAATCCTATGTCTTGTATGTTTTTTCCACGTGTCTTGACATCCAATGTATCCCTGCAAAGTTTGGTGAAGATCTGAGTATGTCGTTTTTGAGCTTATATGGAACTTCCTTTCTGAAAATTTGAAAATTCTTAAAAAATTCGTCCAAAATCTTGATGTCTCCAATCTCTTGTTTTGTACGTTTTTTCCACGTGTCTTGATATCCAATGTATCCCTGCAATGTTTGGTGAAGATCTGAGTATGTAGTTTTTGACCTTATCTGGAACCTCCCATCTGAAAATTTGAAAATTCCTAAAAAATCCGTCCAAAATCTTGATGTCCCCAATCCTATGTCTTGTATGTTTTTTCCACGTGTCTTGACATCCAATGTATCCCTGCAAAGTTTGGTGAAGATCTGAGTATGTAGTTTTTGACCTTATCTGGAACCTCCTATCTGAAAATTTGAAAATTCTTCAAAAATTCGTCCAAAATCTTGATGTCACAAATACTATGTTTTGTATGTTTTTTCCACGTGTCTTGACATCCAATGTATCAATGCAAAGTTTGATGAAGATCTGAGTATGTCGTTTTTGACCTTATATGGAACCTCCTTTCTGAAAATTTGAAAATTCTTAAAAAATTCGTCCAAAATCTTGATGTCTCCAATCTCTTGTTTTGTACGTTTTTTCCACGTGTCTTGATATCCAATGTATCCCTGCAATGTTTGGTGAAGATCTGAGTATGTAGTTTTTGACCTTATCTGGAACCTCCCATCTGAAAATTTGAAAATTCCTAAAAAATCCGTTCAAAATCTTGATGTCTCCAATCCTATGTCTTGTATGTTTTTTCCACGTGTCTTGACATCCAATGTATCCCTGCAAAGTTTGGTGAAGATCTGAGTATGTAGTTTTTGACCTTATCTGGAACCTCATTTCTGAAAATTTGAAAATTCCTCAAAAATTCGTCCAAAATCTTGATGTCTCCAATCTCTTGTTTTGTACGTTTTTTCCACGTGTCTTGACATCCAATGTATCCCTGCAAAGTTTGGTGAAGATCTGAGTATGTAGTTTTTGACCTTATCTGGAACCTCCTATCTGAATATTTGAAAATTCTTAAAAAATTCGTCCAAAATCTTGATGTCTCCAATCTCTTGTTTCGTACGTTTTTTCCACGTGTCTTGACATCCAATGTATCCCTGCATAGTTTGGTGAAGATCTGAGTATGTAGTTTGTGACCTTATATGGAACCTCCTATCTGAAAATTTGAAAATTCCTCAAAAATTCGACCAAAATCTTGATGTCCCCAATCCTATGTTTTGTATGTTTTTTCCACATGTCTTGACATCCAATGTATCCCTGCAAAGTTTGGTGAAGATCTCAGTATGTAGTTTTTGACCTTATCTGGAACCTCCTATCTGAAAATTTGAAAATTTTGAAAAAATTCGTCCAAAATCTTGATGTCTCCAATCTCTTGTTTTGTACGTTTTTTCCACGTGTCTCCACATCCAATGTATCTATGCAAAGTTTGATGAAGATATGAGTATGTCGTTTTTGACCTTATCTGGAACCTCCCATCTGAAAATTTGAAAATTCTTAAAAAATTCGTCCAAAATCTTGATGTCTCCAATCTCTTGTTTTGTACGTTTTTTCCACGTGTCTTGACATCCAATGTATCCCTGCAATGTTTGGTGAAGATCTGAGTATGTAGTTTTTGACCTTATATGGAACCTCCTATCTGAAAATTTGAAAATTCTTAAAAAAATTGACCAAAATCTTGATGTCCCCAATCCTATGTTTTGTATGTTTTTTCCACGTGTCTTGACATCCAATGTATCCCTGCAATGTTTGGTGAAGATCTGAGTATGTAGTTTTTGACCTTATATGGAACCTCCTATCTGAAAATTTGAAAATTCTTAAAAAATTTGACCAAAATCTTGATGTCCCCAATCCTATGTTTTGTATGTTTTTTCCACGTGTCTTGACATCCAATGTATCCCTGCAGAGTTTGGTGAAGATCTGAGTATGTCGTTTTTGACCTTATCACGAACATCCTTTCTGAAAATTTGAAAATTCTTAAAAAATTCGTCCAAAATCTTGATGTCTCCAATCTCTTGTTTTGTACGTTTTTTCCACGTGTCTTGACATCCAATGTATCCCTGCAAAGTTTGGTGAAGATCTGAGTATGTAGTTCTTGACCTTATCTGGAACCTCCCATCTGAAAATTTGAAAATTCCTAAAAAATCCGTCCAAAATCTTGATGACCCCAATCTTTTGTTTTGTACGTTTTTTCCACGTGTCTTGACATCCAATGTATCCCTGCAAAGTTTGGTGAAGATCTGAGTATGTAGTTTTTGACCTTATCTGGAACCTCCTATCTGAAAATTTGAAAATTGTTAAAAAAATTCGTCCAAAATCTTGATGTCTCCAATCCCTTGTTTTGTACGTTTTTTCCTCGTGTCTTGACATCCAATGTATCCCTGCAATGTTTGGTGAAGATCTGAGTATGTAGTTTTTGACCTTATATGGAACCTCCCATCTGAAAATTTGAAAATTCCTAAAAAATCCGTTCAAAATCTTGATGTCCCCAATCCTATGTCTTGTATGTTTTTTCCACGTGTCTTGACATCCAATGTATCCCTGCAAAGTTTGGTGAAGATCTGAGTATGTAGTTTTTGACCTTATCTGGAACCTCCTATCTGAAAATTTGAAAATTCTTCAAAAATTCTACCAAAATCTTGATGTCACCAATACTATGTTTTGTATGTTTTTTCCACGTGTCTTGACATCCAATGTATCCATGCAAAGTTTGATGAAGATCTGAGTATGTCGTTTTTGACCTTATCTGGAACCTCCCATCTGAAAATTTGAAAATTCTTAAAAAATTCGTCGAAAATCTTGATGTCTCCAATCTCTTGTTTTGTACGTTTTTTCCACGTGTCTTGACATGCAAAGTATCCCTGCAAAGTTTGGTGAAGATCTGAGTATGTAGTTTTTTACCTTATCTGGAACCTCCTATCTGAAAATTTGAAAATTCTTAAAAAATTCGTCCAAAATCTTGATGTCTCCAATCTCTTGTTTTGTACGTTTTTTCCACGTGTCTTGACATCCAATGTATCCATGCAATGTTTGGTGAAGATCTGAGTATGTAGTTTTTGACCTTATATGGAACCTCCTATCTGAAAATTTGAAAATTCTTAAAAAATTTGACCAAAATATTGATGTCCCCAATCCTATGTCTTGTATGTTTTTTCCACGTGTCTTGACATCCAATGTATCCCTGCAAAGTTTGGTGAAGATCTGAGTATGTCGTTTTTGACCTTATATGGAACTTCCTTTCTGAAAATTTGAAAATTCTTAAAAAATTCGTCCAAAATCTTGATGTCTCCAATCTCTTGTTTTGTACGTTTTTTCCACGTGTCTTGATATCCAATGTATCCCTGCAATGTTTGGTGAAGATCTGAGTATGTAGTTTTTGACCTTATCTGGAACCTCCCATCTGAAAATTTGAAAATTCCTAAAAAATCCGTCCAAAATCTTGATGTCCCCAATCCTATGTCTTGTATGTTTTTTCCACGTGTCTTGACATCCAATGTATCCCTGCAAAGTTTGGTGAAGATCTGAGTATGTAGTTTTTGACCTTATCTGGAACCTCCTATCTGAAAATTTGAAAATTCTTCAAAAATTCGTCCAAAATCTTGATGTCACCAATACTATGTTTTGTATGTTTTTTCCACGTGTCTTGACATCCAATGTATCAATGCAAAGTTTGATGAAGATCTGAGTATGTCGTTTTTGACCTTATCTGGAACCTCCCATCTGAAAATTTGAAAATTCTTAAAAAATTCCTCCAAAATCTTGATGTCTCCAATCTCTTGTTTTGTACGTTTTTTCCACGTGTCTTGACATGCAAAGTATCCCTGCAAAGTTTGGTGAAGATCTGAGTATGTAGTTTTTGACCTTATCTGGAACCTCCTATCTGAAAATTTGAAAATTCTTAAAAAATTCGTCCAAAATCTTGATGTCTCCAATCTCTTGTTTTGTACGTTTTTTCCTCGTGTTTTTTGACACCCAATGTATCCCTGCAAAGTTTGGTGAAGATCTGAGTATGTAGTTTTTGACCTTATCTGGAACCTAATTTCTGAAAATTTGAAAATTCCTCAAAAATTCGTCCAAAATCTTGATGACTCCAATCTCTTGTTTTGTACGTTTTTTCCACGTGTCTTGACATCCAATGTATCCCTGCAAAGTTTGGTGAAGATCTGAGTATGTAGTTTTTGACCTTATCTGGAACCTCCTATCTGAATATTTGAAAATTCTTAAAAAATTCGTCCAAAATCTTGATGTCTCCAATCTCTTGTTTCGTACGTTTTTTCCACGTGTCTTGACATCCAATGTATCCCTGCATAGTTTGGTGAAGATCTGAGTATGTAGTTTGTGACCTTATATGGAACCTCCTATCTGAAAATTTGAAAATTCCTCAAAAATTCGACCAAAATCTTGATGTCCCCAATCCTATGTTTTGTATGTTTTTCCACATGTCTTGACATCCAATGTATCCCTGCAAAGTTTGGTGAAGATCTCAGTATGTAGTTTTTGACCTTATCTGGAACCTCCTATCTGAAAATTTGAAAATTTTGAAAAAATTCGTCCAAAATCTTGATGTCTCCAATCTCTTGTTTTGTACGTTTTTTCCACGTGTCTCCACATCCAATGTATCTATGCAAAGTTTGATGAAGATATGAGTATGTCGTTTTTGACCTTATCTGGAACCTCCCATCTGAAAATTTGAAAATTCTTAAAAAATTCGTCCAAAATCTTGATGTCTCCAATCTCTTGTTTTGTACGTCGTTTTTTCCACGTGTCTTGACATCCAATGTATCCCTGCAATGTTTGGTGAAGATCTGAGTATGTAGTTTTTGACCTTATATGGAACCTCCTATCTGAAAATTTGAAAATTCTTAAAAAATTCGTCCAAAATCTTGATGTCTCCAATCTCTTGTTTTGTACGATTTTTCCACGTGTCTTGACATCCAATGTATCCCTGCAAAGTTTGGTGAAGATCTGAGTATGTAGTTCTTGACCTTATCTGGAACCTCCCATCTGAAAATTTGAAAATTCCTAAAAAATCCGTCCAAAATCTTGATGACCCCAATCTTTTGTTTTGTACGTTTTTTCCACGTGTCTTGACATCCAATGTATCCCTGCAAAGTTTGGTGAAGATCTGAGTATGTAGTTTTTGACCTTATCTGGAACCTCCTATCTGAAAATTTGAAAATTGTTAAAAAATTCGTCCAAAATCTTGATGTCTCCAATCTCTTGTTTTGTACGTTTTTTCCTCGTGTCTTGACATCCAATGTATCCCTGCAAAGTTTGGTGAAGATCTGAGTATGTAGTTTTTGACCTTATCTGGAACCTCCTATCTGAAAATTTGAAAATTCTTAAAAAATTCGTCCAAAATCTTGATGTCTCCAATCTCTTGTTTTGTACGTTTTTTCCACGTGTCTTGACATCCAATGTATCCCTGCAATGTTTGGTGAAGATCTGAGTATGTAGTTTTTGACCTTATATGGAACCTCCTATCTGAAAATTTGAAAATTCTTAAAAAAATTGACCAAAATCTTGATGTCCCCAATCCTATGTTTTGTATGTTTTTTCCACATGTCTTGACATCCAATGTATCCCTGCAGAGTTTGGTGAAGATCTGAGTATGTCGTTTTTGACCTTATTTGGAACCTCCTATCTGAAAATTTGAAAATTGTTAAAAAATTCGTCCAAAATCTTGATGTCTCCAATCTCTTGTTTTGTACGTAGTGTCTTGACATCCAATGTATCCCTGCAAAGTTTGGTGAAGATCTGAGTATGTCGTTTTTGACCTTATCTGGAACCTCCTATCTGAAAATTTGAAAATTCTTAAAAAATTCGTCCGAAATCTTGATGTCTCCAATCTCTTGTTTTGTACGTTTTTCCCACGTGTCTTGACATCCAATGTATCCCTGCAGAGTTTGGTGAAGATCTGAGTATGTCGTTTTTGACCTTATCTGGAACATCCTTTCTGAAAATTTAAAAATTCTTAAAAAAATTCGTCCAAAATCTTGACGTCTCCAATCTCTTGTTTTGTACGTTTTTTCCACGTGTCTTGACATCCAATGTATCCCTGCAAAGTTTGGTGAAGATCTGAGTATGTAGTTTTTGACCTTATCTGGAACCTCCCATCTGAAAACTTGAAAATTCCTAAAAAATCCGTCCAAAATCTTGATGACCCCAATCTCTTGTTTTGTACGTTTTTTCCACGTGTCTTGACATCGAATGTATCCCTGCAAAGTTTGGTGAAGATCTGAGTATGTAGTTTTTGACCTTATCTGGAACCTCCTATCTGAAAATTTGAAAATTCTTAAAAAATTCGTCCAAAATCTTGATGTCTCCAATCTCTTGTTTTGTACGTTTTTCCCACGTGTCTTGACATTCAATGTATCCCTGCAAAGTTTGGTGAAGATCTGAGTATGTAGTTTTTGACCTTATCTGGAACCTCCCATCTGAAAATTTGAAAATTGTTTAAAAATTCGTCCAAAATCTTGATGTCTCCAATCTCTTGTTTTGTACGTTTTTTCCACGTGTCTTGACATCCAATGTATCCCTGCAAAGTTTGGTGAAGATCTGAGTATGTAGTTTTTGACCTTATCTGGAACCTCCCATCTGAAAACTTGAAAATTCCTAAAAAATCCGTCCAAAATCTTGATGACCCCAATCTCTTGTTTTGTACGTTTTTTCCACGTGTCTTGACATCCAATGTATCCCTGCAAAGTTTGGTGAAGATCTGAGTATGTAGTTTTAGACCTTATCTGGAACCTCCCATCTGAAAACTTGAAAATTCCTAAAAAATCCGTCCAAAATCTTGATGACCCCAATCTCTTGTTTTGTACGTTTTTTCCACGTGTCTTGACATCGAATGTATCCCTGCAAAGTTTGGTGAAGATCTGAGTATGTAGTTTTTGACCTTATCTGGAACCTCCTATCTGAAAATTTGAAAATTCTTAAAAAATTCGTCCAAAATCTTGATGTCTCCAATCTCTTGTTTTGTACGTTTTTCCCACGTGTCTTGACATCCAATGTATCCCTGCAAAGTTTGGTGAAGATCTGAGTATGTAGTTTTTGACCTTATCTGGAACCTCATTTCTGAAAATTTGAAAATTCCTCAAAAATTCGTCCAAAATCTTGATGTCTCCAATCTCTTGTTTTGTACGTTTTTTCCACGTGTCTTGACATCCAATGTATCCCTGCAAAGTTTGGTGAAGATCTGAGTATGTAGTTTTTGTCCTTATCTGGAACCTCCTATCTGAAAATTTGAAAATTCTTAAAAAATTCGTCCAAAATCTTGATGTCTCCAATCTCTTGTTTTGTACGTTTTTTTCACGTGTCTTGACATCCAATGGATCCCTGCAAAGTTTGGTGAAGATCTGAGTATGTCGTTTTTGACCTTATCTGGAACATCCTTTCTGAAAATTTGAAAATTCTTAAAAAATTCGTCCAAAATCTTGACGTCTCCAATCTCTTGTTTTGTACGTTTTTTCCACGTGTCGTGACATCCAATGTATCCCTGCAAAGTTTGGTGAAGATCTGAGTATGTAGTTTTTGACCTTATCTGGAACCTCCCATCTGAAAATTTGAAAATTCTTAAAAAATCCGTCCAAAATCTTGATGTCTCCAATCTCTTGTTTTGTACGTTTTTCCCACGTGTCTTGACATCCAATGTATCCCTGCAAAGTTTGGTGAAGATCTGAGTATGTAGTTTTTGACCTTATCTGGAACCTCCTATCTGAAAATTTGAAAATTCTTCAAAAAATCGTCCAAAATCTTGATGTCTCCAATCTCTTGTTTTGTACGTTTTTTCCACGTGTCTTGACATCCAATGTATCCCTGCAAAGTTTGGTGAAGATCTGAGTATGTAGTTTTTGACCTTATCTAGAACCTCCCATCTGAAAATTTGAAAATTCCTAAAAAATCCCTCCAAAATCTTGATGACCCCAATCTCTTGTTTTGTACGTTTTTTCCACGTGTCTTGACATCCAATGTATCCCTGCATAGTTTGGTGAAGATCTGAGTATGTAGTTTTTGACCTTATCTGGAACCTCCTTTCTGAAAATTTGAAAATTTTGAAAAAATTCGTCCAAAATCTTGATGTCCCCAATTCTATGTTTTGTATGTTTTTTCCACGTGTCTTGACATCCAATGTATCCATGCAAAGTTTGGTGAAGATCTGAGTATGTCGTTTTTGACCTTATCTGGAACCTCCCATCTGAAAATTTGAAAATTCTTAAAAAATTCGTCCAAAATCTTGATGTCTCCAATCTCTTGTTTTGTACGTTTTTTCCACGTGTCTTGACATCCAATGTATCCCTGCAATGTTTGGTGAAGATCTGAGTATGTAGTTTTTGACCTTATATGGAACCTCCTATCTGAAAATTTGAAAATTCTTAAAAAATTTGACCAAAATCTTGATGTCCCCAATCCTATGTTTTGTACGTTTTTTCCACGTGTCTTGACATCCAATGTATCCCTGCAAAGTTTGGTGAAGATCTGAGTATGTAGTTTTTGACCTTATCTGGAACCTCCTATCTGAATATTTGAAAATTCTTAAAAAATTCGTCCAAAATCTTGATGTCTCCAATCTCTTGTTTTGTACGTTTTTTCCACGTGTCTTGACATCCAATGTATCCCTGCATAGTTTGGTGAAGATCTGAGTATGTAGTTTTTGACCTTATATGGAACCTCCTATCTGAAAATTTGAAAATTCTTAAAAAATTCGACCAAAATCTTGATGTCCCCAATCCTATGTTTTGTATGTTTTTTCCACGTGTATTGACATCCAATGTATCCATGCAAAGTTTGGTGAAGATCTGAGTATGTAGTTTTTGACCTTATCTGGAACCTCCTATCTGAAAATTTGAAAATTTTGAAAAAATTCGTAAAAAATATTGATGTCTCCAATCTCTTGTTTTGTACGATTTTTCCACGTGTCTCCACATCCAATGTATCTATGCAAAGTTTGATGAAGATCTGAGTATGTCGTTTTTGACCTTATCTGGAATCTCCCATCTGAAAATTTGAAAATTCTTAAAAAATTCGTCCAAAATCTTGATGTCTCATATCTCTTGTTTTGTACGTTTTTTCCACGTGTCTTGACATCCAATGTATCCCTGCAATGTTTGGTGAAGATCTGAGTATGTAGTTTTTGACCTTATATGGAACCTCCTATCTGAAAATTTGAAAATTCTTAAAAAATTTGACCTAAATCTTGATGTCCCCAATCCTATGTTTTGTATGTTTTTTCCACGTATCTTGACATCCAATGTATCCCTGCAATGTTTGGTGAAGATCTGAGTATGTAGTTTTTGACCTTATATGGAACCTCCTATCTGAAAATTTGAAAATTCTTAAAAAATTTGACCAAAATCTTGATGTCCCCAATCCTATGTTTTGTACGTTTTTTCCACGTGTCTTGACATCCAATGTATCCCTGCATAGTTTGGTGAAGATCTGAGTATGTAGTTTTTGACCTTATCTGGAACCTCCTTTCTGAAAATTTGAAAATTCTTAAAAAATTCGTCCAAAATCTTGACGTCTCCAATCTCTTGTTTTGTACGTTTTTTCCACGTGTCGTGACATCCAATGTATCCCTGCAAAGTTTGGTGAAGATCTGAGTATGTAGTTTTTGACCTTATCTGGAACCTCCCATCTGAAAATTTGAAAATTCTTAAAAAATCCGTCCAAAATCTTGATGTCTCCAATCTCTTGTTTTGTACGTTTTTCCCACGTGTCTTGACATCCAATGTATCCCTGCAAAGTTTGGTGAAGATCTGAGTATGTAGTTTTTGACCTTATCTGGAACCTCCTATCTGAAAATTTGAAAATTCTTCAAAAAATCGTCCAAAATCTTGATGTCTCCAATCTCTTGTTTTGTACGTTTTTTCCACGTGTCTTGACATCCAATGTATCCCTGCAAAGTTTGGTGAAGATCTGAGTATGTAGTTTTTGACCTTATCTAGAACCTCCCATCTGAAAATTTGAAAATTCCTAAAAAATCCCTCCAAAATCTTGATGACCCCAATCTCTTGTTTTGTACGTTTTTTCCACGTGTCTTGACATCCAATGTATCCCTGCATAGTTTGGTGAAGATCTGAGTATGTAGTTTTTGACCTTATCTGGAACCTCCTTTCTGAAAATTTGAAAATTTTGAAAAAATTCGTCCAAAATCTTGATGTCCCCAATTCTATGTTTTGTATGTTTTTTCCACGTGTCTTGACATCCAATGTATCCATGCAAAGTTTGGTGAAGATCTGAGTATGTCGTTTTTGACCTTATCTGGAACCTCCCATCTGAAAATTTGAAAATTCTTAAAAAATTCGTCCAAAATCTTGATGTCTCCAATCTCTTGTTTTGTACGTTTTTTCCACGTGTCTTGACATCCAATGTATCCCTGCAATGTTTGGTGAAGATCTGAGTATGTAGTTTTTGACCTTATATGGAACCTCCTATCTGAAAATTTGAAAATTCTTAAAAAATTTGACCAAAATCTTGATGTCCCCAATCCTATGTTTTGTACGTTTTTTCCACGTGTCTTGACATCCAATGTATCCCTGCAAAGTTTGGTGAAGATCTGAGTATGTAGTTTTTGACCTTATCTGGAACCTCCTATCTGAATATTTGAAAATTCTTAAAAAATTCGTCCAAAATCTTGATGTCTCCAATCTCTTGTTTTGTACGTTTTTTCCACGTGTCTTGACATCCAATGTATCCCTGCATAGTTTGGTGAAGATCTGAGTATGTAGTTTTTGACCTTATATGGAACCTCCTATCTGAAAATTTGAAAATTCTTAAAAAATTCGACCAAAATCTTGATGTCCCCAATCCTATGTTTTGTATGTTTTTTCCACGTGTATTGACATCCAATGTATCCATGCAAAGTTTGGTGAAGATCTGAGTATGTAGTTTTTGACCTTATCTGGAACCTCCTATCTGAAAATTTGAAAATTTTGAAAAAATTCGTAAAAAATATTGATGTCTCCAATCTCTTGTTTTGTACGATTTTTCCACGTGTCTCCACATCCAATGTATCTATGCAAAGTTTGATGAAGATCTGAGTATGTCGTTTTTGACCTTATCTGGAATCTCCCATCTGAAAATTTGAAAATTCTTAAAAAATTCGTCCAAAATCTTGATGTCTCATATCTCTTGTTTTGTACGTTTTTTCCACGTGTCTTGACATCCAATGTATCCCTGCAATGTTTGGTGAAGATCTGAGTATGTAGTTTTTGACCTTATATGGAACCTCCTATCTGAAAATTTGAAAATTCTTAAAAAATTTGACCTAAATCTTGATGTCCCCAATCCTATGTTTTGTATGTTTTTTCCACGTATCTTGACATCCAATGTATCCCTGCAATGTTTGGTGAAGATCTGAGTATGTAGTTTTTGACCTTATATGGAACCTCCTATCTGAAAATTTGAAAATTCTTAAAAAATTTGACCAAAATCTTGATGTCCCCAATCCTATGTTTTGTACGTTTTTTCCACGTGTCTTGACATCCAATGTATCCCTGCAGAGTTTGGTGAAGATCTGAGTATGTAGTTTTTGACCTTATCTGGAACCTCCCATCTGAAAATTTGAAAATTCCTAAAAAATCCGTCCAAAATCTTGATGTCTCCAATCTCTTGTTTTGTAGGTTTTTCCACGTGTCTTGACATCCAATGTATCCCTGCAAAGTTTGGTGAAGATCTGAGTATGTAGTTTTTGACCTTATCTGGAACCTCCTATCTGAAAATTTGAAAATTCTTAAAAAATTCGACCAAAATCTTGATGTCCCCAATCCTATGTTTTGTATGTTTTTTCCACGTGTCTTGACATCCAATGTATCCATGCAAAGTTTGGTGAAGATCTGAGTATGTAGTTTTTGACCTTATCTGGAACTTCATTTCTGAAAATTTGAAAATTCCTCAAAAATTCGTCCAAAATCTTGATGTCTCCAATCTCTTGTTTTGTACGTTTTTTCCACGTGTCTTGACATCCAATGTATCCCTGCAAAGTTTGGTGAAGATCTGAGTATGTAGTTTTTGATCTTATATGGAACCTCCTATCTGAAATTTGAAAGTTCTTAAAAAATTCGACCAAAATCTTGATGTCCCCAATCCTATGTTTTGTATGTTTTTTCCACGTGTCTTGACATCCAATGTATCCATGCAAAGTTTGGTGAAGATCTGAGTATGTAGTTTTTGACCTTATCTGGAACCTCATTACTGAAAATTTGAAAATTCCTCAAAAATTCGTCCAAAATCTTGATGTCTCCAATCTCTTGTATTGTACGTTTTTTCCACGTGTCTTGACATCCAATGTATCCCTGCAAAGTTTGGTGAAGATCTGAGTATGTTTTTTTTGACCTTATCTGGAACCTCCTATCTGAATATTTGAAAACTCTTAAAGAATTCGTCCAAAATCTTGATGTCTCCAATCTCTTGTTTCGTACGTTTTTTCCACGTGTCTCCACATCCAATGTATCCATGCAAAGTTTAATGAAGATCTGAGTATGTCGTTTTTGACCTTATCTGGAACCTCCCATCTGAAAATTTGAAAATTCTTAAAAAATTCGTCCAAAATCTTGATGTCTCCAATCTCTTGTTTTGTACGTTTTTTCCACGTGTCTTGACATCCAATGTATCCCTGCAATGTTTGGTGAAGATCTGAGTATGTAGTTTTTGACCTTATATGGAACCTCCTATCTGAAAATTTGAAAATTCTTAAAAAATTTGACCAAGATCTTGATGTCCCCAATCCCATGTTTTGTATGTTTTTTCCACGTGTCTTGACATCCAATGTATCCCTGCAGAGTTTGGTGAAGATCTGAGTATGTCGTTTTTGACCTTATCACGAACATCCTTTCTGAAAATTTGAAAATTCTTAAAAAATTCGTCCAAAATCTTGATGTCTCCAATCTCTTGTTTTGTACGTTTTTTCCACGTGTCTTGACATCCAATGTATCCCTGCAAAGTTTGGTGAAGATCTGAGTATGTAGTTTTTGACCTTATCTGGAACCTCCTATCTGAAAATTTGAAAATTCCTAAAAAATCCGTCCAAAATCTTGATGTCTCCAATCTCTTGTTTTGTAGGTTTTTTCCACGTGTCTTGACATCCAATGTATCCCTGCAATGTTTGGTGAAGATCTGAGTATGTAGTTTTTGACCTTATATGGAACCTCCTATCTGAAAATTTGAAAATTCTTAAAAAATTCGACCAAAATCTTGATGTCCCCAATCCTATGTTTTGTATGTTTTTTCCACGTGTCTTGACATCCAATGTATCCATGCAAAGTTTGGTGAAGATCTGAGTATGTAGTTTTTGACCTTATCGGGAACTTCATTTCTGAAAATTTGAAAATTCCTCAAAAATTCGTCCAAAATCTTGATGTCTCCAATCTCTTGTTTTGTATGTTTTTTCCACGTGTCTTGACATCCAATGTATCCATGCAAAGTTTGGTGAAGATCTGAGTATGTAGTTTTTGACCTTATCTGGAACCTCATTTCTGAAAATTTGAAAATTCCTCAAAAATTCGTCCAAAATCTTGATGTCTCCAATCTCTTGTTTTGTACGTTTTTTCCACGTGCCTTGACATCCAATGTATCCCTGCAAAGTTTGGTGAAGATCTGAGTATGTAGTTTTTGACCTTATATGGAACCTCCTATCTGGAAATTTGAAAATTCTTAAAAAATTTGACCTAAATCTTGATGTCCCCAATCTCTTGTTTCGTACGTTTTTTCCACGTGTCTCCACATCCAATGTATCCCTGCAGAGTTTGATGAAGATCTGAGTATGTCGTTTTTGACCTTATCTGGAACCTCATTTCTGAAAATTTGAAAATTCCTCAAAAATTCATCCAAAATCTTGATGTCTCCAATCTCTTGTTTTGTACGTTTTTTCCACGTGCCTTGACATCCAATGTATCCCTGCAAAGTTTGGTGAAGATCTGAGTATGTAGTTTTTGACCTTATCTGGAACCTCCTATCTGAAAATTTGAAAACTCTTAAAGAATTCGTCCAAAATCTTGATGTCTCCAATCTCTTGTTTCGTACGTTTTTTCCACGTGTCTCCACATCCAATGTATCCATGCAAAGTTTAATGAAGATCTGAGTATGTCGTTTTTGACCTTATCTGGAACCTCCCATCTGAAAATTTGAAAATTCTTAAAAAATTCGTCCAAAATCTTGATGTCTCCAATCTCTTGTTTTGTACGTTTTTTCCACGTGTCTTGACATCCAATGTATCCCTGCAATGTTTGGTGAAGATCTGAGTATGTAGTTTTTGACCTTATATGGAACCTCCTATCTGAAAATTTGAAAATTCTTAAAAAATTTGACCAAGATCTTGATGTCCCAATCCCATGTTTTGTATGTTTTTTCCACGTGTCTTGACATCCAATGTATCCCTGCAGAGTTTGGTGAAGATCTGAGTATGTCGTTTTTGACCTTATCACGAACATCCTTTCTGAAAATTTGAAAATTCTTAAAAAATTCGTCCAAAATCTTGATGTCTCCAATCTCTTGTTTTGTACGTTTTTTCCACGTGTCTTGACATCCAATGTATCCCTGCAAAGTTTGGTGAAGATCTGAGTATGTAGTTTTTGACCTTATCTGGAACCTCCCATCTGAAAATTTGAAAATTCCTAAAAAATCCGTCCAAAATCTTGATGTGTCCAATCTCTTGTTTTGTAGGTTTTTCCACGTGTCTTGACATCCAATGTATCCCTGCAAAGTTTGGTGAAGATCTGAGTATGTAGTTTTTGACCTTATATGGAACCTCCTATCTGAAAATTTGAAAATTCTTAAAAAATTCGACCAAAATCTTGATGTCCCCAATCCTATGTTTTGTATGTTTTTTCCACGTGTCTTGACATCCAATGTATCCATGCAAAGTTTGGTGAAGATCTGAGTATGTAGTTTTTGACCTTATCTGGAACTTCATTTCTGAAAATTTGAAAATTCCTCAAAAATTCGTCCAAAATCTTGATGTCTCCAATCTCTTGTTTTGTATGTTTTTTCCACGTGTCTTGACATCCAATGTATCCATGCAAAGTTTGGTGAAGATCTGAGTATGTAGTTTTTGACCTTATCTGGAACCTCATTTCTGAAAATTTGAAAATTCCTCAAAAATTCGTCCAAAATCTTGATGTCTCCAATCTCTTGTTTTGTACGTTTTTTCCACGTGCCTTGACATCCAATGTATCCCTGCAAAGTTTGGTGAAGATCTGAGTATGTAGTTTTTGACCTTATCTGGAACCTCCCATCTGAATATTTGAAAACTCTTAAAGAATTCGTCCAAAATCTTGATGTCTCCAATCTCTTGTTTCGTACGTTTTTTCCACGTGTCTCCACATCCAATGTATCCATGCAAAGTTTGATGAAGATCTGAGTATGTCGTTTTTGACCTTATCTGGAACCTCCCATCTGAAAATTTGAAAATTCTTAAAAAATTCGTCCAAAATCTTGATGTCTCCAATCTCTTGTTTTGTACGTTTTTTCCACGTGTCTTGACATCCAATGTATCCCTGCAATGTTTGGTGAAGATCTGAGTATGTAGTTTTTGACCTTATATGGAACCTCCTATCTGAAAATTTGAAAATTCTTAAAAAATTTGACCAAAATCTTGATGTCCCCAATTCTATGTTTTGTATGTTTTTTCCACGTGTCTTGACATCCAATGTATCCCTGCAATGTTTGGTGAAGATCTGAGTATGTAGTTTTTGACCTTATATGGAACCTCCTATCTGGAAATTTGAAAATTCTTAAAAAATTTGACCAAAATCTTGATGTCCCCAATCCCATGTTTTGTATGTTTTTTCCACGTGTCTTGACATCCAATGTATCCCTGCAGAGTTTGGTGAAGATCTGAGTATGTCGTTTTTGACCTTATCACGAACATCCTTTCTGAAAATTTGAAAATTCTTAAAAAATTCGTCCAAAATCTTGATGTCTCCAATCTCTTGTTTTGTACGTTTTTTCCACGTGTCTTGACATCCAATGTATCCCTGCAAAGTTTGGTGAAGATCTGAGTATGTAGTTTTTGACCTTATCTGGAACCTCCCATCTGAAAATTTGAAAATTCCTAAAAAATCCGTCCAAAATCTTGATGTCTCCAATCTCTTGTTTTGTAGGTTTTTTACACGTGTCTTGACATCCAATGTATCCCTGCAAAGTTTGCTGAAGATCTGAGTATGTAGTTTTTGACCTTATCTGGAACCTCATTTCTGAAAATTTGAAAATTCTTAAAAAATTCGTCCAAAATCTTGATGTCTCCAATCTCTTGTTTTGTACGTTTTTTCCACGTGTCTTGACATCCAATGTATCCCTGCAAAGTTTGGTGAAGATCTGAGTATGTAGTTTTTGACCTTATCTGGAACTTCATTTCTGAAAATTTGAAAATTTCTCAAAAATTCGTCCAAAATCTTGATGTCTCCAATCTCTTGTTTTGTACGTTTTTTCCACGTGTCTTGACATCCAATGTATCCCTGCAAAGTTTGGTGAAGATCTGAGGATGTCGTTTTTGACCTTATCTGGAACATCCTTTCTGAAAATTTGAAAATTCTTGAAAAATTCGTCTAAAATCTTGACGTCTCCAATCTCTTGTTTTGTACGTTTTTTCCACGTGTCTTGACATCCAATGTATCCATGCAAAGTTTGGTGCAGATCTGAGTATGTCGTTTTTGACCTTATCTGGAACCTCCCATCTGAAAATTTGAAAATTCCTAAAAAATCCTTCCAAAATCTTGATGACCCCAAACTCTTGTTTTGTACGTTTTTTCCACGTGTCTTGACATCCAATGTATCCCTGCAAAGTTTGGTGAAGATCTGAGTATGTCGTTTTTGACCTTATCACGAACATCCTTTCTGAAAATTTGAAAATTCCTCAAAAATTCGTCCAAAATCTTGATGTCTCCAATCTCTTGTTTTGTATGTTTTTTCCACGTGTCTTGACATCCAATGTATCCATGCAAAGTTTGGTGAAGATCTGAGTATGTAGTTTTTGACCTTATCTGGAACCTCATTTCTGAAAATTTGAAAATTCCTCAAAAATTCGTCCAAAATCTTGATGTCTCCAATCTCTTGTTTTGTACGTTTTTTCCACGTGCCTTGACATCCAATGTATCCCTGCAAAGTTTGGTAAAGATCTGAGTATGTAGTTTTTGACCTTATCTGGAACCTCCATCTGAATATTTGAAAACTCTTAAAGAATTCGTCCAAAACCTTGATGTCTCCAATCTCTTGTTTCGTACGTTTTTTCCACGTGTCTCCACATCCAATGTATCCATGCAAAGTTTGATGAAGATCTGAGAATGTCGTTTTTGACCTTATCACGAACATCCTTTCTGAAAATTTGAAAATTCTTAAAAAATTCGTCCAAAATCTTGATGTCTCCAATCTCTTGTTTTGTACGTTTTTTCCACGTGTCTTGACATCCAATGTATCCCTGCAAAGTTTGGTGAAGATCTGAGTATGTAGTTTTTGACCTTATCTGGAACCTCCTATCTGAAAATTTGAAAATTCCTAAAAAATCCGTCCAAAATCTTGATGTCTCCAATCTCTTGTTTTGTAGGTTTTTTCCACGTGTCTTGACATCCAATGTATCCCTGCAAAGTTTGGTGAAGATCTGAGTATGTAGTTTTTGACCTTATATGGAACCTCCTATCTGAAAATTTGAAAATTCTTAAAAAATTCGACCAAAATCTTGATGTCCCCAATCCTATGTTTTGTATGTTTTTTCCACGTGTCTTGACATCCAATGTATCCATGCAAAGTTTGGTGAAGATCTGAGTATGTAGTTTTTGACCTTATCGGGAACTTCATTTCTGAAAATTTGAAAATTCCTCAAAAATTCGTCCAAAATCTTGATGTCTCCAATCTCTTGTTTTGTATGTTTTTTCCACGTGTCTTGACATCCAATGTATCCATGCAAAGTTTGGTGAAGATCTGAGTATGTAGTTTTTGACCTTATCTGGAACCTCATTTCTGAAAATTTGAAAATTCCTCAAAAATTCGTCCAAAATCTTGATGTCTCCAATCTCTTGTTTTGTACGTTTTTTCCACGTGCCTTGACATCCAATGTATCCCTGCAAAGTTTGGTGAAGATCTGAGTATGTAGTTTTTGACCTTATATGGAACCTCCTATCTGAAAATTTGAAAATTCCTCAAAAATTCATCCAAAATCTTGATGTCTCCAATCTCTTGTTTTGTACGTTTTTTCCACGTGCCTTGACATCCAATGTATCCCTGCAAAGTTTGGTGAAGATCTGAGTATGTAGTTTTTGACCTTATCTGGAACCTCCTATCTGAAAATTTGAAAACTCTTAAAGAATTCGTCCAAAATCTTGATGTCTCCAATCTCTTGTTTCGTACGTTTTTTCCACGTGTCTTGACATCCAATGTATCCCTGCAATGTTTGGTGAAGATCTGAGTATGTAGTTTTTGACCTTATATGGAACCTCCTATCTGAAAATTTGAAAATTCTTAAAAAATTTGACCAAGATCTTGATGTCCCCAATCCCATGTTTTGTATGTTTTTTCCACGTGTCTTGACATCCAATGTATCCCTGCAGAGTTTGGTGAAGATCTGAGTATGTCGTTTTTGACCTTATCACGAACATCCTTTCTGAAAATTTGAAAATTCTTAAAAAATTCGTCCAAAATCTTGATGTCTCCAATCTCTTGTTTTGTACGTTTTTTCCACGTGTCTTGACATCCAATGTATCCCTGCAAAGTTTGGTGAAGATCTGAGTATGTAGTTTTTGACCTTATCTGGAACCTCCCATCTGAAAATTTGAAAATTCCTAAAAAATCCGTCCAAAATCTTGATGTGTCCAATCTCTTGTTTTGTAGGTTTTTCCACGTGTCTTGACATCCAATGTATCCCTGCAAAGTTTGGTGAAGATCTGAGTATGTAGTTTTTGACCTTATATGGAACCTCCTATCTGAAAATTTGAAAATTCTTAAAAAATTCGACCAAAATCTTGATGTCCCCAATCCTATGTTTTGTATGTTTTTTCCACGTGTCTTGACATCCAATGTATCCCTGCAAAGTTTGGTGAAGATCTGAGTATGTAGTTTTTGACCTTATCTGGAACTTCATTTCTGAAAATTTGAAAATTCCTCAAAAATTCGTCCAAAATCTTGATGTCTCCAATCTCTTGTTTTGTATGTTTTTTCCACGTGTCTTGACATCCAATGTATCCATGCAAAGTTTGGTGAAGATCTGAGTATGTAGTTTTTGACCTTATCTGGAACCTCATTTCTGAAAATTTGAAAATTCCTCAAAAATTCGTCCAAAATCTTGATGTCTCCAATCTCTTGTTTTGTACGTTTTTTCCACGTGCCTTGACATCCAATGTATCCCTGCAAAGTTTGGTGAAGATCTGAGTATGTAGTTTTTGACCTTATCTGGAACCTCCCATCTGAATATTTGAAAACTCTTAAAGAATTCGTCCAAAATCTTGATGTCTCCAATCTCTTGTTTCGTACGTTTTTTCCACGTGTCTCCACATCCAATGTATCCATGCAAAGTTTGATGAAGATCTGAGTATGTCGTTTTTGACCTTATCTGGAACCTCCCATCTGAAAATTTGAAAATTCTTAAAAAATTCGTCCAAAATCTTGATGTCTCCAATCTCTTGTTTTGTACGTTTTTTCCACGTGTCTTGACATCCAATGTATCCCTGCAATGTTTGGTGAAGATCTGAGTATGTAGTTTTTGACCTTATATGGAACCTCCTATCTGAAAATTTGAAAATTCTTAAAAAATTTGACCAAAATCTTGATGTCCCCAATTCTATGTTTTGTATGTTTTTTCCACGTGTCTTGACATCCAATGTATCCCTGCAATGTTTGGTGAAGATCTGAGTATGTAGTTTTTGACCTTATATGGAACCTCCTATCTGGAAATTTGAAAATTCTTAAAAAATTTGACCAAAATCTTGATGTCCCCAATCCCATGTTTTGTATGTTTTTTCCACGTGTCTTGACATCCAATGTATCCCTGCAGAGTTTGGTGAAGATCTGAGTATGTCGTTTTTGACCTTATCACGAACATCCTTTCTGAAAATTTGAAAATTCTTAAAAAATTCGTCCAAAATCTTGATGTCTCCAATCTCTTGTTTTGTACGTTTTTTCCACGTGTCTTGACATCCAATGTATCCCTGCAAAGTTTGGTGAAGATCTGAGTATGTAGTTTTTGACCTTATCTGGAACCTCCCATCTGAAAATTTGAAAATTCCTAAAAAATCCGTCCAAAATCTTGATGTGTCCAATCTCTTGTTTTGTAGGTTTTTACACGTGTCTTGACATCCAATGTATCCCTGCAAAGTTTGCTGAAGATCTGAGTATGTAGTTTTTGACCTTATATGGAACCTCCTATCTGAAAATTTGAAAATTCTTAAAAAATTCGACCAAAATCTTGATGTCCCCAATCCTATGTTTTGTATGTTTTTTCCACGTGTCTTGACATCCAATGTATCCATGCAAAGTTTGGTGAAGATCTGAGTATGTAGTTTTTGACCTTATCTGGAACTTCATTTCTGAAAATTTGAAAATTCCTCAAAAATTCGTCCAAAATCTTGATGTCTCCAATCTCTTGTTTTGTATGTTTTTTCCACGTGTCTTGACATCCAATGTATCCATGCAAAGTTTGGTGAAGATCTGAGTATGTAGTTTTTGACCTTATCTGGAACCTCATTTCTGAAAATTTGAAAATTCCTCAAAAATTCGTCCAAAATCTTGATGTCTCCAATCTCTTGTTTTGTACGTTTTTTCCACGTGCCTTGACATCCAATGTATCCCTGCAAAGTTTGGTGAAGATCTGAGTATGTAGTTTTTGACCTTATCTGGAACCTCCCATCTGAATATTTGAAAACTCTTAAAGAATTCGTCCAAAATCTTGATGTCTCCAATCTCTTGTTTCGTACGTTTTTTCCACGTGTCTCCACATCCAATGTATCCATGCAAAGTTTGATGAAGATCTGAGTATGTCGTTTTTGACCTTATCTGGAACCTCCCATCTGAAAATTTGAAAATTCTTAAAAAATTCGTCCAAAATCTTGATGTCTCCAATCTCTTGTTTTGTACGTTTTTTCCACGTGTCTTGACATCCAATGTATCCCTGCAATGTTTGGTGAAGATCTGAGTATGTAGTTTTTGACCTTATATGGAACCTCCTATCTGAAAATTTGAAAATTCTTAAAAAATTTGACCAAAATCTTGATGTCCCCAATTCTATGTTTTGTATGTTTTTTCCACGTGTCTTGACATCCAATGTATCCCTGCAATGTTTGGTGAAGATCTGAGTATGTAGTTTTTGACCTTATATGGAACCTCCTATCTGGAAATTTGAAAATTCTTAAAAAATTTGACCAAAATCTTGATGTCCCCAATCCCATGTTTTGTATGTTTTTTCCACGTGTCTTGACATCCAATGTATCCCTGCAGAGTTTGGTGAAGATCTGAGTATGTCGTTTTTGACCTTATCACGAACATCCTTTCTGAAAATTTGAAAATTCTTAAAAAATTCGTCCAAAATCTTGATGTCTCCAATCTCTTGTTTTGTACGTTTTTTCCACGTGTCTTGACATCCAATGTATCCCTGCAAAGTTTGGTGAAGATCTGAGTATGTAGTTTTTGACCTTATCTGGAACCTCCCATCTGAAAATTTGAAAATTCCTAAAAAATCCGTCCAAAATCTTGATGTCTCCAATCTCTTGTTTTGTAGGTTTTTTACACGTGTCTTGACATCCAATGTATCCCTGCAAAGTTTGCTGAAGATCTGAGTATGTAGTTTTTGACCTTATCTGGAACCTCATTTCTGAAAATTTGAAAATTCTTAAAAAATTCGTCCAAAATCTTGATGTCTCCAATCTCTTGTTTTGTACGTTTTTTCCACGTGTCTTGACATCCAATGTATCCCTGCAAAGTTTGGTGAAGATCTGAGTATGTAGTTTTTGACCTTATCTGGAACTTCATTTCTGAAAATTTGAAAATTTCTCAAAAATTCGTCCAAAATCTTGATGTCTCCAATCTCTTGTTTTGTACGTTTTTTCCACGTGTCTTGACATCCAATGTATCCCTGCAAAGTTAGGTGAAGATCTGAGGATGTCGTTTTTGACCTTATCTGGAACATCCTTTCTGAAAATTTGAAAATTCTTGAAAAATTCGTCTAAAATCTTGACGTCTCCAATCTCTTGTTTTGTACGTTTTTTCCACGTGTCTTGACATCCAATGTATCCATGCAAAGTTTGGTGCAGATCTGAGTATGTCGTTTTTGACCTTATCTGGAACCTCCCATTTGAAAATTTGAAAATTCCTAAAAAATCCTTCCAAAATCTTGATGACCCCAAACTCTTGTTTTGTACGTTTTTTCCACGTGTCTTGACATCCAATGTATCCCTGCAAAGTTTGGTGAAGATCTGAGTATGTCGTTTTTGACCTTATCACGAACATCCTTTCTGAAAATTTGAAAATTCCTCAAAAATTCGTCCAAAATCTTGATGTCTCCAATCTCTTGTTTTGTATGTTTTTTCCACGTGTCTTGACATCCAATGTATCCATGCAAAGTTTGGTGAAGATCTGAGTATGTAGTTTTTGACCTTATCTGGAACCTCATTTCTGAAAATTTGAAAATTCCTCAAAAATTCGTCCAAAATCTTGA
Source organism: Lepisma saccharinum (assembly GCF_977018435.1). Lineage (NCBI taxonomy): Eukaryota > Metazoa > Arthropoda > Insecta > Zygentoma > Lepismatidae > Lepisma > Lepisma saccharinum. Next base: position 2,735,630 of record NW_028142907.1, on the reverse strand, counting down.
TGTCTCCAATCTCTTGTTTTGTACGTTTTTTCCACGTGCCTTGACATCCAATGTATCCCTGCAAAGTTTGGTAAAGATCTGAGTATGTAGTTTTTGACCTTATCTGGAACCTCCATCTGAATATTTGAAAACTCTTAAAGAATTCGTCCAAAACCTTGATGTCTCCAATCTCTTGTTTCGTACGTTTTTTCCACGTGTCTCCACATCCAATGTATCCATGCAAAGTTTGATGAAGATCTGAGAATGTCGTTTTTGACCTTATCACGAACATCCTTTCTGAAAATTTGAAAATTCTTAAAAAATTCGTCCAAAATCTTGATGTCTCCAATCTCTTGTTTTGTACGTTTTTTCCACGTGTCTTGACATCCAATGTATCCCTGCAAAGTTTGGTGAAGATCTGAGTATGTAGTTTTTGACCTTATCTGGAACCTCCTATCTGAAAATTTGAAAATTCCTAAAAAATCCGTCCAAAATCTTGATGTCTCCAATCTCTTGTTTTGTAGGTTTTTTCCACGTGTCTTGACATCCAATGTATCCCTGCAAAGTTTGGTGAAGATCTGAGTATGTAGTTTTTGACCTTATATGGAACTTCCTATCTGAAAATTTGAAAATTCTTAAAAAATTCGACCAAAATCTTGATGTCCCCAATCCTATGTTTTGTATGTTTTTTCCACGTGTCTTGACATCCAATGTATCCATGCAAAGTTTGGTGAAGATCTGAGTATGTAGTTTTTGACCTTATCGGGAACTTCATTTCTGAAAATTTGAAAATTCCTCAAAAATTCGTCCAAAATCTTGATGTCTCCAATCTCTTGTTTTGTATGTTTTTTCCACGTGTCTTGACATCCAATGTATCCATGCAAAGTTTGGTGAAGATCTGAGTATGTAGTTTTTGACCTTATCTGGAACCTCATTTCTGAAAATTTGAAAATTCCTCAAAAATTCGTCCAAAATCTTGATGTCTCCAATCTCTTGTTTTGTACGTTTTTTCCACGTGCCTTGACATCCAATGTATCCCTGCAAAGTTTGGTGAAGATCTGAGTATGTAGTTTTTGACCTTATATGGAACCTCCTATCTGGAAATTTGAAAATTCTTAAAAAATTTGACCTAAATCTTGATGTCCCCAATCTCTTGTTTCGTACGTTTTTTCCACGTGTCTCCACATCCAATGTATCCCTGCAGAGTTTGATGAAGATCTGAGTATGTCGTTTTTGACCTTATCTGGAACCTCATTTCTGAAAATTTGAAAATTCCTCAAAAATTCATCCAAAATCTTGATGTCTCCAATCTCTTGTTTTGTACGTTTTTTCCACGTGCCTTGACATCCAATGTATCCCTGCAAAGTTTGGTGAAGATCTGAGTATGTAGTTTTTGACCTTATCTGGAACCTCCTATCTGAAAATTTGAAAACTCTTAAAGAATTCGTCCAAAATCTTGATGTCTCCAATCTCTTGTTTCGTACGTTTTTTCCACGTGTCTCCACATCCAATGTATCCATGCAAAGTTTAATGAAGATCTGAGTATGTCGTTTTTGACCTTATCTGGAACCTCCCATCTGAAAATTTGAAAATTCTTAAAAAATTCGTCCAAAATCTTGATGTCTCCAATCTCTTGTTTTGTACGTTTTTTCCACGTGTCTTGACATCCAATGTATCCCTGCAATGTTTGGTGAAGATCTGAGTATGTAGTTTTTGACCTTATATGGAACCTCCTATCTGAAAATTTGAAAATTCTTAAAAAATTTGACCAAGATCTTGATGTCCCCAATCCCATGTTTTGTATGTTTTTTCCACGTGTCTTGACATCCAATGTATCCCTGCAGAGTTTGGTGAAGATCTGAGTATGTCGTTTTTGACCTTATCACGAACATCCTTTCTGAAAATTTGAAAATTCTTAAAAAATTCGTCCAAAATCTTGATGTCTCCAATCTCTTGTTTTGTACGTTTTTTCCACGTGTCTTGACATCCAATGTATCCCTGCAAAGTTTGGTGAAGATCTGAGTATGTAGTTTTTGACCTTATCTGGAACCTCCCATCTGAAAATTTGAAAATTCCTAAAAAATCCGTCCAAAATCTTGATGTGTCCAATCTCTTGTTTTGTAGGTTTTTCCACGTGTCTTGACATCCAATGTATCCCTGCAAAGTTTGGTGAAGATCTGAGTATGTAGTTTTTGACCTTATATGGAACCTCCTATCTGAAAATTTGAAAATTCTTAAAAAATTCGACCAAAATCTTGATGTCCCCAATCCTATGTTTTGTATGTTTTTTCCACGTGTCTTGACATCCAATGTATATATGCAAAGTTTGGTGAAGATCTGAGTATGTAGTTTTTGACCTTATCTGGAACTTCATTTCTGAAAATTTGAAAATTCCTCAAAAATTCGTCCAAAATCTTGATGTCTCCAATCTCTTGTTTTGTATGTTTTTTCCACGTGTCTTGACATCCAATGTATCCATGCAAAGTTTGGTGAAGATCTGAGTATGTAGTTTTTGACCTTATCTGGAACCTCATTTCTGAAAATTTGAAAATTCCTCAAAAATTCGTCCAAAATCTTGATGTCTCCAATCTCTTGTTTTGTACGTTTTTTCCACGTGCCTTGACATCCAATGTATCCCTGCAAAGTTTGGTGAAGATCTGAGTATGTAGTTTTTGACCTTATCTGGAACCTCCCATCTGAATATTTGAAAACTCTTAAAGAATTCGTCCAAAATCTTGATGTCTCCAATCTCTTGTTTCGTACGTTTTTTCCACGTGTCTCCACATCCAATGTATCCATGCAAAGTTTGATGAAGATCTGAGTATGTCGTTTTTGACCTTATCTGGAACCTCCCATCTGAAAATTTAAAAATTCTTAAAAAATTCGTCCAAAATCTTGATGTCTCCAATCTCTTGTTTTGTACGTTTTTTCCACGTGTCTTGACATCCAATGTATCCCTGCAATGTTTGGTGAAGATCTGAGTATGTAGTTTTTGACCTTATATGGAACCTCCTATCTGAAAATTTGAAAATTCTTAAAAAATTTGACCAAAATCTTGATGTCCCCAATTCTATGTTTTGTATGTTTTTTCCACGTGTCTTGACATCCAATGTATCCCTGCAATGTTTGGTGAAGATCTGAGTATGTACTTTTTGACCTTATATGGAACCTCCTATCTGGAAATTTGAAAATTCTTAAAAAATTTGACCAAAATCTTGATGTCCCCAATCCCATGTTTTGTATGTTTTTTCCACGTGTCTTGACATCCAATGTATCCCTGCAGAGTTTGGTGAAGATCTGAGTATGTCGTTTTTGACCTTATCACGAACATCCTTTCTGAAAATTTGAAAATTCTTAAAAAATTCGTCCAAAATCTTGATGTCTCCAATCTCTTGTTTTGTACGTTTTTTCCACGTGTCTTGACATCCAATGTATCCCTGCAAAGTTTGGTGAAGATCTGAGTATGTAGTTTTTGACCTTATCTGGAACCTCCCATCTGAAAATTTGAAAATTCCTAAAAAATCCGTCCAAAATCTTGATGTCTCCAATCTCTTGTTTTGTAGGTTTTTTACACGTGTCTTGACATCCAATGTATCCCTGCAAAGTTTGCTGAAGATCTGAGTATGTAGTTTTTGACCTTATCTGGAACCTCATTTCTGAAAATTTGAAAATTCTTAAAAAATTCGTCCAAAATCTTGATGTCTCCAATCTCTTGTTTTGTACGTTTTTTCCACGTGTCTTGACATCCAATGTATCCCTGCAAAGTTTGGTGAAGATCTGAGTATGTAGTTTTTGACCTTATCTGGAACTTCATTTCTGAAAATTTGGAAATTTCTCAAAAATTCGTCCAAAATCTTGATGTCTCCAATCTCTTGTTTTGTACGTTTTTTCCACGTGTCTTGACATCCAATGTATCCCTGCAAAGTTTGGTGAAGATCTGAGGATGTCGTTTTTGACCTTATCTGGAACATCCTTTCTGAAAATTTGAAAATTCTTGAAAAATTCGTCTAAAATCTTGACGTCTCCAATCTCTTGTTTTGTACGTTTTTTCCACGTGTCTTGACATCCAATGTATCCATGCAAAGTTTGGTGCAGATCTGAGTATGTCGTTTTTGACCTTATCTGGAACCTCCCATCTGAAAATTTGAAAATTCCTAAAAAATCCTTCCAAAATCTTGATGACCCCAAACTCTTGTTTTGTACGTTTTTTCCACGTGTCTTGACATCCAATGTATCCCTGCAAAGTTTGGTGAAGATCTGAGTATGTCGTTTTTGACCTTATCACGAACATCCTTTCTGAAAATTTGAAAATTCCTCAAAAATTCGTCCAAAATCTTGATGTCTCCAATCTCTTGTTTTGTATGTTTTTTCCACGTGTCTTGACATCCAATGTATCCCTGCAAAGTTTGATGAAGATCTGAGAATGTCGTTTTTGACCTTATCTGGAACCTCATTTCTGAAAATTTGAAAATTCTTAAAAAATTCGTCCAAAATCTTGATGTCTCCAATCTCTTGTTTTGTACGTTTTTTCCACGTGTCTTGACATCCAATGTATCCCTGCAATGTTTGGTGAAGATCTGAGTATGTAGTTTTTGACCTTATATGGAACCTCCTATCTGAAAATTTGAAAATTCTTAAAAAATTTGACCAAAATCTTGATGTCCCCAATTCTATGTTTTGTATGTTTTTTCCACGTGTCTTGACATCCAATGTATCCCTGCAATGTTTGGTGAAGATCTGAGTATGTAGTTTTTGACCTTATATGGAACCTCCTATCTGGAAATTTGAAAATTCTTAAAAAATTTGACCAAAATCTTGATGTCCCCAATCCCATGTTTTGTATGTTTTTTCCACGTGTCTTGACATCCAATGTATCCCTGCAGAGTTTGGTGAAGATCTGAGTATGTCGTTTTTGACCTTATCACGAACATCCTTTCTGAAAATTTGAAAATTCTTAAAAAATTCGTCCAAAATCTTGATGTCTCCAATCTCTTGTTTTGTACGTTTTTTCCACGTGTCTTGACATCCAATGTATCCCTGCAAAGTTTGGTGAAGATCTGAGTATGTAGTTTTTGACCTTATCTGGAACCTCCCATCTGAAAATTTGAAAATTCCTAAAAAATCCGTCCAAAATCTTGATGTCTCCAATCTCTTGTTTTGTAGGTTTTTTACACGTGTCTTGACATCCAATGTATCCCTGCAAAGTTTGCTGAAGATCTGAGTATGTAGTTTTTGACCTTATCTGGAACCTCATTTCTGAAAATTTGAAAATTCTTAAAAAATTCGTCCAAAATCTTGATGTCTCCAATCTCTTGTTTTGTACGTTTTTTCCACGTGTCTTGACATCCAATGTATCCCTGCAAAGTTTGGTGAAGATCTGAGTATGTAGTTTTTGACCTTATCTGGAACTTCATTTCTGAAAATTTGAAAATTTCTCAAAAATTCGTCCAAAATCTTGATGTCTCCAATCTCTTGTTTTGTACGTTTTTTCCACGTGTCTTGACATCCAATGTATCCCTGCAAAGTTAGGTGAAGATCTGAGGATGTCGTTTTTGACCTTATCTGGAACATCCTTTCTGAAAATTTGAAAATTCTTGAAAAATTCGTCTAAAATCTTGACGTCTCCAATCTCTTGTTTTGTACGTTTTTTCCACGTGTCTTGACATCCAATGTATCCATGCAAAGTTTGGTGCAGATCTGAGTATGTCGTTTTTGACCTTATCTGGAACCTCCCATCTGAAAATTTGAAAATTCCTAAAAAATCCTTCCAAAATCTTGATGACCCCAAACTCTTGTTTTGTACGTTTTTTCCACGTGTCTTGACATCCAATGTATCCCTGCAAAGTTTGGTGAAGATCTGAGTATGTCGTTTTTGACCTTATCACGAACATCCTTTCTGAAAATTTGAAAATTCCTCAAAAATTCGTCCAAAATCTTGATGTCTCCAATCTCTTGTTTTGTATGTTTTTTCCACGTGTCTTGACATCCAATGTATCCATGCAAAGTTTGGTGAAGATCTGAGTATGTAGTTTTTGACCTTATCTGGAACCTCATTTCTGAAAATTTGAAAATTCCTCAAAAATTCGTCCAAAATCTTGATGTCTCCAATCTCTTGTTTTGTACGTTTTTTCCACGTGCCTTGACATCCAATGTATCCCTGCAAAGTTTGGTAAAGATCTGAGTATGTAGTTTTTGACCTTATCTGGAACCTCCATCTGAATATTTGAAAACTCTTAAAGAATTCGTCCAAAACCTTGATGTCTCCAATCTCTTGTTTCGTACGTTTTTTCCACGTGTCTCCACATCCAATGTATCCATGCAAAGTTTGATGAAGATCTGAGAATGTCGTTTTTGACCTTATCACGAACATCCTTTCTGAAAATTTGAAAATTCTTAAAAAATTCGTCCAAAATCTTGATGTCTCCAATCTCTTGTTTTGTACGTTTTTTCCACGTGTCTTGACATCCAATGTATCCCTGCAAAGTTTGGTGAAGATCTGAGTATGTAGTTTTTGACCTTATCTGGAACCTCCTATCTGAAAATTTGAAAATTCCTAAAAAATCCGTCCAAAATCTTGATGTCTCCAATCTCTTGTTTTGTAGGTTTTTTCCACGTGTCTTGACATCCAATGTATCCCTGCAAAGTTTGGTGAAGATCTGAGTATGTAGTTTTTGACCTTATATGGAACCTCCTATCTGAAAATTTGAAAATTCTTAAAAAATTCGACCAAAATCTTGATGTCCCCAATCCTATGTTTTGTATGTTTTTTCCACGTGTCTTGACATCCAATGTATCCATGCAAAGTTTGGTGAATATCTGAGTATGTAGTTTTTGACCTTATCGGGAACTTCATTTCTGAAAATTTGAAAATTCCTCAAAAATTCGTCCAAAATCTTGATGTCTCCAATCTCTTGTTTTGTATGTTTTTTCCACGTGTCTTGACATCCAATGTATCCATGCAAAGTTTGGTGAAGATCTGAGTATGTAGTTTTTGACCTTATCTGGAACCTCATTTCTGAAAATTTGAAAATTCCTCAAAAATTCGTCCAAAATCTTGATGTCTCCAATCTCTTGTTTTGTACGTTTTTTCCACGTGCCTTGACATCCAATGTATCCCTGCAAAGTTTGGTGAAGATCTGAGTATGTAGTTTTTGACCTTATATGGAACCTCCTATCTGGAAATTTGAAAATTCTTAAAAAATTTGACCTAAATCTTGATGTCCCCAATCTCTTGTTTCGTACGTTTTTTCCACGTGTCTCCACATCCAATGTATCCCTGCAGAGTTTGATGAAGATCTGAGTATGTCGTTTTTGACCTTATCTGGAACCTCATTTCTGAAAATTTGAAAATTCCTCAAAAATTCATCCAAAATCTTGATGTCTCCAATCTCTTGTTTTGTACGTTTTTTCCACGTGCCTTGACATCCAATGTATCCCTGCAAAGTTTTGGTGAAGATCTGAGTATGTAGTTTTTGACCTTATCTGGAACCTCCTATCTGAAAATTTGAAAACTCTTAAAGAATTCGTCCAAAATCTTGATGTCTCCAATCTCTTGTTTCGTACGTTTTTTCCACGTGTCTCCACATCCAATGTATCCATGCAAAGTTTAATGAAGATCTGAGTATGTCGTTTTTGACCTTATCTGGAACCTCCCATCTGAAAATTTGAAAATTCTTAAAAAATTCGTCCAAAATCTTGATGTCTCCAATCTCTTGTTTTGTACGTTTTTTCCAAATGTCTTGACATCCAATGTATCCCTGCAATGTTTGGTGAAGATCTGAGTATGTAGTTTTTGACCTTATATGGAACCTCCTATCTGAAAATTTGAAAATTCTTAAAAAATTTGACCAAGATCTTGATGTCCCCAATCCCATGTTTTGTATGTTTTTTCCACGTGTCTTGACATCCAATGTATCCCTGCAGAGTTTGGTGAAGATCTGAGTATGTCGTTTTTGACCTTATCACGAACATCCTTTCTGAAAATTTGAAAATTCTTAAAAAATTCGTCCAAAATCTTGATGTCTCCAATCTCTTGTTTTGTACGTTTTTTCCACGTGTCTTGACATCCAATGTATCCCTGCAAAGTTTGGTGAAGATCTGAGTATGTAGTTTTTGACCTTATCTGGAACCTCCCATCTGAAAATTTGAAAATTCCTAAAAAATCCGTCCAAAATCTTGATGTGTCCAATCTCTTGTTTTGTAGGTTTTTCCACGTGTCTTGACATCCAATGTATCCCTGCAAAGTTTGGTGAAGATCTGAGTATGTAGTTTTTGACCTTATATGGAACCTCCTATCTGAAAATTTGAAAATTCTTAAAAAATTCGACCAAAATCTTGATGTCCCCAATCCTATGTTTTGTATGTTTTTTCCACGTGTCTTGACATCCAATGTATATATGCAAAGTTTGGTGAAGATCTGAGTATGTAGTTTTTGACCTTATCTGGAACTTCATTTCTGAAAATTTGAAAATTCCTCAAAAATTCGTCCAAAATCTTGATGTCTCCAATCTCTTGTTTTGTATGTTTTTTCCACGTGTCTTGACATCCAATGTATCCATGCAAAGTTTGGTGAAGATCTGAGTATGTAGTTTTTGACCTTATCTGGAACCTCATTTCTGAAAATTTGAAAATTCCTCAAAAATTCGTCCAAAATCTTGATGTCTCCAATCTCTTGTTTTGTACGTTTTTTCCACGTGCCTTGACATCCAATGTATCCCTGCAAAGTTTGGTGAAGATCTGAGTATGTAGTTTTTGACCTTATCTGGAACCTCCCATCTGAATATTTGAAAACTCTTAAAGAATTCGTCCAAAATCTTGATGTCTCCAATCTCTTGTTTCGTACGTTTTTTCCACGTGTCTCCACATCCAATGTATCCATGCAAAGTTTGATGAAGATCTGAGTATGTCGTTTTTGACCTTATCTGGAACCTCCCATCTGAAAATTTGAAAATTCTTAAAAAATTCGTCCAAAATCTTGATGTCTCCAATCTCTTGTTTTGTACGTTTTTTCCACGTGTCTTGACATCCAATGTATCCCTGCAATGTTTGGTGAAGATCTGAGTATGTAGTTTTTGACCTTATATGGAACCTCCTATCTGAAAATTTGAAAATTCTTAAAAAATTTGACCAAAATCTTGATGTCCCCAATTCTATGTTTTGTATGTTTTTTCCACGTGTCTTGACATCCAATGTATCCCTGCAATGTTTGGTGAAGATCTGAGTATGTAGTTTTTGACCTTATATGGAACCTCCTATCTGGAAATTTGAAAATTCTTAAAAAATTTGACCAAAATCTTGATGTCCCCAATCCCATGTTTTGTATGTTTTTTCCACGTGTCTTGACATCCAATGTATCCCTGCAGAGTTTGGTGAAGATCTGAGTATGTCGTTTTTGACCTTATCACGAACATCCTTTCTGAAAATTTGAAAATTCTTAAAAAATTCGTCCAAAATCTTGATGTCTCCAATCTCTTGTTTTGTACGTTTTTTCCACGTGTCTTGACATCCAATGTATCCCTGCAAAGTTTGGTGAAGATCTGAGTATGTAGTTTTTGACCTTATCTGGAACCTCCCATCTGAAAATTTGAAAATTCCTAAAAAATCCGTCCAAAATCTTGATGTCTCCAATCTCTTGTTTTGTAGGTTTTTTACACGTGTCTTGACATCCAATGTATCCCTGCAAAGTTTGCTGAAGATCTGAGTATGTAGTTTTTGACCTTATCTGGAACCTCATTTCTGAAAATTTGTAAATTCTTAAAAAATTCGTCCAAAATCTTGATGTCTCCAATCTCTTGTTTTGTACGTTTTTTCCACGTGTCTTGACATCCAATGTATCCCTGCAAAGTTTGGTGAAGATCTGAGTATGTAGTTTTTGACCTTATCTGGAACTTCATTTCTGAAAATTTGAAAATTTCTCAAAAATTCGTCCAAAATCTTGATGTCTCCAATCTCTTGTTTTGTACGTTTTTTCCACGTGTCTTGACATCCTATGTATCCCTGCAAAGTTTGGTGAAGATCTGAGGATGTCGTTTTTGACCTTATCTGGAACATCCTTTCTGAAAATTTGAAAATTCTTGAAAAATTCGTCTAAAATCTTGACGTCTCCAATCTCTTGTTTTGTACGTTTTTTCCACGTGTCTTGACATCCAATGTATCCATGCAAAGTTTGGTGCAGATCTGAGTATGTCGTTTTTGACCTTATCTGGAACCTCCCATCTGAAAATTTGAAAATTCCTAAAAAATCCTTCCAAAATCTTGATGACCCCAAACTCTTGTTTTGTACGTTTTTTCCACGTGTCTTGACATCCAATGTATCCCTGCAAAGTTTGGTGAAGATCTGAGTATGTCGTTTTTGACCTTATCACGAACATCCTTTCTGAAAATTTGAAAATTCCTCAAAAATTCGTCCAAAATCTTGATGTCTCCAATCTCTTGTTTTGTATGTTTTTTCCACGTGTCTTGACATCCAATGTATCCCTGCAAAGTTTGATGAAGATCTGAGAATGTCGTTTTTGACCTTATCTGGAACCTCATTTCTGAAAATTTGAAAATTCTTAAAAAATTCGTCCAAAATCTTGATGTCTCCAATCTCTTGTTTTGTACGTTTTTTCCACGTGTCTTGACATCCAATGTATCCCTGCAATGTTTGGTGAAGATCTGAGTATGTAGTTTTTGACCTTATATGGAACCTCCTATCTGAAAATTTGAAAATTCTTAAAAAATTCGTCCAAAATCTTGATGTCTCCAATCTCTTGTATTGTACGTTTTTTCCACGTGTCTTGACATCCAATGTATCCCTGCAAAGTTTGGTGAAGATCTGAGTATGTAGTTTTTGACCTTATCTGGAACCTCCCATCTGAAAATTTGAAAATTCCTAAGAAATCCGTCCAAAATCTTGATGTGTCCAATCTCTTGTTTTGTAGGTTTTTCCACGTGTCTTGACATCCAATGTATCCCTGCAAAGTTTGGTGAAGATCTGAGTATGTAGTTTTTGACCTTATATGGAACCTCCTATCTGAAAATTTGAAAATTCTTAAAAAATTCGACCAAAATCTTGATGTCCCCAATCCTATGTTTTGTATGTTTTTTCCACGTGTCTTGACATCCAATGTATCCATGCAAAGTTTGGTGAAGATCTGAGTATGTAGTTTTTGACCTTATCTGGAACTTCATTTCTGAAAATTTGAAAATTCCTCAAAAATTCGTCCAAAATCTTGATGTCTCCAATCTCTTGTTTTGTATGTTTTTTCCACGTGTCTTGACATCCAATGTATCCATGCAAAGTTTGGTGAAGATCTGAGTATGTAGTTTTTGACCTTATCTGGAACCTCATTTCTGAAAATTTGAAAATTCCTCAAAAATTCGTCCAAAATCTTGATGTCTCCAATCTCTTGTTTTGTACGTTTTTTCCACGTGCCTTGACATCCAATGTATCCCTGCAAAGTTTGGTGAAGATCTGAGTATGTAGTTTTTGACCTTATCTGGAACCTCCCATCTGAATATTTGAAAACTCTTAAAGAATTCGTCCAAAATCTTGATGTCTCCAATCTCTTGTTTCGTACGTTTTTTCCACGTGTCTCCACATCCAATGTATCCATGCAAAGTTTGATGAAGATCTGAGTATGTCGTTTTTGACCTTATCTGGAACCTCCCATCTGAAAATTTGAAAATTCTTAAAAAATTCGTCCAAAATCTTGATGTCTCCAATCTCTTGTTTTGTACGTTTTTTCCACGTGTCTTGACATCCAATGTATCCCTGCAATGTTTGGTGAAGATCTGAGTATGTAGTTTTTGACCTTATATGGAACCTCCTATCTGAAAATTTGAAAATTCTTAAAAAATTTGACCAAAATCTTGATGTCCCCAATTCTATGTTTTGTATGTTTTTTCCACGTGTCTTGACATCCAATGTATCCCTGCAATGTTTGGTGAAGATCTGAGTATGTAGTTTTTGACCTTATATGGAACCTCCTATCTGGAAATTTGAAAATTCTTAAAAAATTTGACCAAAATCTTGATGTCCCCAATCCCATGTTTTGTATGTTTTTTCCACGTGTCTTGACATCCAATGTATCCCTGCAGAGTTTGGTGAAGATCTGAGTATGTCGTTTTTGACCTTATCACGAACATCTTTTCTGAAAATTTGAAAATTCTTAAAAAATTCGTCCAAAATCTTGATGTCTCCAATCTCTTGTTTTGTACGTTTTTTCCACGTGTCTTGACATCCAATGTATCCCTGCAAAGTTTGGTGAAGATCTGAGTATGTAGTTTTTGACCTTATCTGGAACCTCCCATCTGAAAATTTGAAAATTCCTAAAAAATCCGTCCAAAATCTTGATGTCTCCAATCTCTTGTTTTGTAGGTTTTTTACACTTGTCTTGACATCCAATGTATCCCTGCAAAGTTTGCTGAAGATCTGAGTATGTAGTTTTTGACCTTATCTGGAACCTCATTTCTGAAAATTTGAAAATTCTTAAAAAATTCGTCCAAAATCTTGATGTCTCCAATCTCTTGTTTTGTACGTTTTTTCCACGTGTCTTGACATCCAATGTATCCCTGCAAAGTTTGGTGAAGATCTGAGTATGTAGTTTTTGACCTTATCTGGAACTTCATTTCTGAAAATTTGAAAATTTCTCAAAAATTCGTCCAAAATCTTGATGTCTCCAATCTCTTGTTTTGTACGTTTTTTCCACGTGTCTTGACATCCAATGTATCCCTGCAAAGTTTGGTGAAGATCTGAGGATGTCGTTTTTGACCTTATCTGGAACATCCTTTCTGAAAATTTGAAAATTCTTGAAAAATTCGTCCAAAATCTTGACGTCTCCAATCTCTTGTTTTGTACGTTTTTTCCACGTGTCTTGACATCCAATGTATCCCTGCAAAGTTTGGTGCAGATCTGAGTATGTCGTTTTTGACCTTATCTGGAACCTCCCATCTGAAAATTTGAAAATTCCTAAAAAATCCTTCCAAAATCTTGATGACCCCAAACTCTTGTTTTGTACGTTTTTTCCACGTGTCTTGACATCCAATGTATCCCTGCAAAGTTTGGTGAAGATCTGAGTATGTCGTTTTTGACCTTATCACGAACATCCTTTCTGAAAATTTGAAAATTCCTCAAAAATTCGTCCAAAATCTAGATGTCTCCAATCTCTTGTTTTGTATGTTTTTTCCACGTGTCTTGACATCCAATGTATCCATGCAAAGTTTGGTGAAGATCTGAGTATGTAGTTTTTGACCTTATCTGGAACCTCATTTCTGAAAATTTGAAAATTCCTCAAAAATTCGTCCAAAATCTTGATGTCTCCAATCTCTTGTTTTGTACGTTTTTTCCACCTGCCTTGACATCCAATGTATCCCTGCAAAGTTTGGTGAAGATCTGAGTATGTAGTTTTTGACCTTATCTGGAACCTCCCATCTGAATATTTGAAAACTCTTAAAGAATTCGTCCAAAATCTTGATGTCTCCAATCTCTTGTTTCGTACGTTTTTTCCACGTGTCTCCACATCCAATGTATCCATGCAAAGTTTGATGAAGATCTGAGTATGTCGTTTTTGACCTTATCTGGAACCTCCCATCTGAAAATTTGAAAATTCTTAAAAAATTCGTCCAAAATCTTGATGTCTCCAATCTCTTGTTTTGTACGTTTTTTCCACGTGTCTTGACATCCAATGTATCCCTGCAATGTTTGGTGAAGATCTGAGTACGTAGTTTTTGACCTTATATGGAACCTCCTATCTGAAAATTTGAAAATTCTTAAAAAATTTGACCAAAATCTTGATGTCCCCAATCCTATGTTTTGTATGTTTTTTCCACGTGTCTTGACATCCAATGTATCCCTGCAATGTTTGGTGAAGATCTGAGTATGTAGTTTTTGACCTTATATGGAACCTCCTATCTGGAAATTTGAAAATTCTTAAAAAATTTGACCAAAATCTTGATGTCCCCAATCCCATGTTTTGTATGTTTTTTCCACGTGTCTTGACATCCAATGTATCCCTGCAGAGTTTGGTGAAGATCTGAGTATGTCGTTTTTGACCTTATCACGAACATCCTTTCTGAAAATTTGAAAATTCTTAAAAAATTCGTCCAAAATCTTGATGTCTCCAATCTCTTGTTTTGTACGTTTTTTCCACGTGTCTTGACATCCAATGTATCCCTGCAATGTTTGGTGAAGATCTGAGTATGTAGTTTTTGACTTTATCTGGAACCTCCCATCTGAAAATTTGAAAATTCCTAAAAAATCCGTCCAAAATCTTGATGTCTCCAATCTCTTGTTTTGTAGGTTTTTTCCACGTGTCTTGACATCCAATGTATCCCTGCAAAGTTTGCTGAAGATCTGAGTATGTAGTTTTTGACCTTATCTGGAACCTCATTTCTGAAAATTTGAAAATTCTTAAAAAATTCGTCCAAAATCTTGATGTCTCCAATCTCTTGTTTTGTACGTTTTTTCCACGTGTCTTGACATCCAATGTATCCCTGCAAAGTTTGGTGAAGATCTGAGTATGTAGTTTTTGACCTTATCTGGAACTTCATTTCTGAAAATTTGAAAATTCCTCAAAAATTCGTCCAAAATCTTGATGTCTCCAATCTCTTGTTTTGTACGTTTTTTCCACGTGTCTTGACATCCAATGTATCCCTGCAAAGTTTGGTGAAGATCTGAGGATGTCGTTTTTGACCTTATCTGGAACATCCTTTCTGAAAATTTGAAAATTCTTGAAAAATTCGTCCAAAATCTTGACGTCTCCAATCTCTTGTTTTGTACGTTTTTTCCACGTGTCTTGACATCCAATGTATCCCTGCAAAGTTTGGTGCAGATCTGAGTATGTCGTTTTTGACCTTATCTGGAACCTCCCATCTGAAAATTTGAAAATTCCTAAAAAATCCTTCCAAAATCTTGATGACCCCAAACTCTTGTTTTGTACGTTTTTTCCACGTGTCTTGACATCCAATGTATCCCTGCAAAGTTTGGTGAAGATCTGAGTATGTAGTTTTTGACCTTATCTGGAACCTCCTATCTGAAAATTTGAAAATTCTTAAAAAATTCGTCCGAAATCTTGATGTCTCCAATCTCTTGTTTTGTACGTTTTTCCCACGTGTCTTGACATCCAATGTATCCCTGCAGAGTTTGGTGAAGATCTGAGTATGTCGTTTTTGTCCTTATCTGGAACATCCTTTCTGAAAATTTGAAAATTCTTAAAAAATTCGTCCAAAATCTTGACGTCTCCAATCTCTTGTTTTGTACGTTTTTTCCACGTGTCTTGACATCCAATGTATCCCTGCAAAGTTTGGTGAAGATCTGAGTATGTAGTTTTTGACCTTATCTGGAACCTCCCATCTGAAAATTTGAAAATTCCTAAAAAATCCGTCCAAAATCTTGATGACCTTAATCTCTTGTTTTGTACGTTTTTTCCACGTGTCTTGACATCGAATGTATCCCTGCAAAGTTTGGTGAAGATCTGAGTATGTAGTTTTTGACCTTATCTGGAACCTCCTATCTGAAAATTTGAAAATTCTTAAAAAATTCGTCCAAAATCTTGATGTCTCCAATCTCTTGTTTTGTACGTTTTTCCCACGTGTCTTGACATCCAATGTATCCCTGCAAAGTTTGTTGAAGATCTGAGTATGTAGTTTTTGACCTTATCTGGAACCTCCTATCTGAAAATTTGAAAATTGTTAAAAAATTCGTCCAAAATCTTGATGTCTCCAATCTCTTGTTTTGTACGTTTTTCCCACGTGTCTTGACATCCAATGTATCCCTGCAAAGTTTGGTGAAGATCTGAGTATGTAGTTTTTGACCTTATCTGGAACCTCATTTCTGAAAATTTGAAAATTCCTCAAAAATTCGTCCAAAATCTTGATGTCTCCAATCTCTTGTTTTGTACGTTTTTTCCACGTGTCTTGACATCCAATGTATCCCTGCAAAGCTTGGTGAAGATCTGAGTATGTAGTTTTTGACCTTATCTGGAACCTCCTATCTGAAAATTTGAAAATTCTAAAAAAATTCGTCCAAAATCTTGATGTCTCCAATCTCTTGTTTTGTACGTTTCTTCCACGTGTCTTGACATCCAATGGATCCCTGCAAAGTTTGGTGAAGATCTGAGTATGTCGTTTTTGACCTTATCTGGAACATCCTTTCTGAAAATTTGAAAATTCTTAAAAAATTCGTCCAAAATCTTGACGTCTCCAATCTCTTGTTTTGTACGTTTTTTCCACGTGTCGTGACATCCAATGTATCCCTGCAAAGTTTGGTGAAGATCTGAGTATGTAGTTTTTGACCTTATCTGGAACCTCCCATCTGAAAATTTTAAAATTCTTAAAAAATCCGTCCAAAATCTTGATGTCTCCAATCTCTTGTTTTGTACGTTTTTCCCACGTGTCTTGACATCCAATGTATCCCTGCAAAGTTTGGTGAAGATCTGAGTATGTAGTTTTTGACCTTATCTGGAACCTCCTATCTGAAAATTTGAAAATTCTTCAAAAAATCGTCCAAAATCTTGATGTCTCCAATCTCTTGTTTTGTACGTTTTTTCCACGTGTCTTGACATCCAATGTATCCCTGCAAAGTTTGGTGAAGATCTGAGTATGTAGTTTTTGACCTTATCTGGAACCTCCCATCTGAAAATTTGAAAATTCCTAAAAAATCCGTCCAAAATCTTGATGACCCCAATCTCTTGTTTTGTACGTTTTTTCCACGTGTCTTGACATCCAATGTATCCCTGCATAGTTTGGTGAAGATCTGAGTATGTAGTTTTTGACCTTATCTGGAACCTCCTATCTGAAAATTTGAAAATTTTGAAAAAATTCGTCCAAAATCTTGATGTCCCCAATTCTATGTTTTGTATGTTTTTTCCACGTGTCTTGACATCCAATGTATAAATGCAAAGTTTGGTGAAGATCTGAGTATGTCGTTTTTGACCTTATGTGGAACCTCCCATCTGAAAATTTGAAAATTCTTAAAAAATTCGTCCAAAATCTTGATGTCTCCAATCTCTTGTTTTGTACGTTTTTTCCACGTGTCTTGACATCCAATGTATCCCTGCAATGTTTGGTGAAGATCTGAGTATGTAGTTTTTGACCTTATATGGAACCTCCTATCTGAAAATTTGAAAATTCTTAAAAAATTTGACCAAAATCTTGATGTCCCCAATCCTATGTTTTGTACGTTTTTTCCACGTGTCTTGACATCCAATGTATCCCTGCAAAGTTTGGTGAAGATCTGAGTATGTAGTTTTTGACCTTATCTGGAACCTCCTATCTGAATATTTGAAAATTCTTAAAAAATTCGTCCAAAATCTTGATGTCTCTAATCTCTTGTTTCGTACGTTTTTTCCACGTGTCTTGACATCCAATGTATCCCTGCATAGTTTGGTGAAGATCTGAGTATGTAGTTTTTGACCTTATATGGAACCTCCTATCTGAAAATTTGAAAATTCTTAAAAAATTCGACCAAAATCTTGATGTCCCCAATCCTATGTTTTGTATGTTTTTTCCACGTGTCTTGACATCCAATGTATCCATGCAAAGTTTGGTGAAGATCTGAGTATGTAGTTTTTGACCTTATCTGGAACCTCCTATCTGAAAATTTGAAAATTTTGAAAAAATTCGTAACAAATATTGATGTCTCCAATCTCTTGTTTTGTACGTTTTTTCCACGTGTCTCCACATCCAATGTATCTATGCAAAGTTTGATGAAGATCTGAGTATGTCGTTTTTGACCTTATCTGGAACCTCCCATCTGAAAATTTGAAAATTCTTAAAAAATTCGTCCAAAATCTTGATGTCTCCAATCTCTTGTTTTGTACGTTTTTTCCACGTGTCTTGACATCCAATGTATCCCTGCAATGTTTGGTGAAGATCTGAGTATGTAGTTTTTGACCTTATATGGAACCTCCTATCTGAAAATTTGAAAATTCTTAAAAAATTTGACCAAAATCTTGATGTCCCCAATCCTATGTTTTGTATGTTTTTTCCACGTATCTTGACATCCAATGTATCCCTGCAATGTTTGGTGAAGATCTGAGTATGTAGTTTTTGACCTTATATGGAACCTCCTATCTGAAAATTTGAAAATTCTTAAAAAATTTGACCAAAATCTTGATGTCCCCAATCCTATGTTTTGTATGTTTTTTCCACGTGTCTTGACATCCAATGTATCCCTGCAGAGTTTGGTGAAGATCTGAGTATGTCGTTTTTGACCTTATCACGAACATCCTTTCTGAAAATTTGAAAATTCTTAAAAAATTCGTCCAAAATCTTGATGTCTCCAATCTCTTGTTTTGTACGTTTTTTCCACGTGTCTTGACATCCAATGTATCCCTGCAAAGTTTGGTGAAGATCTGAGTATGTAGTTTTTGACCTTATCTGGAACCTCCCATCTGAAAATTTGAAAATTCCTAAAAAATACGTCCAAAATCTTGATGGCTCCAATCTCTTGTTTTGTAGGTTTTTCCACGTGTCTTGACATCCAATGTATCCCTGCAAAGTTTAATGAAGATCTGAGTATGTAGTTTTTGACCTTATCTGGAACTTCATTTCTGAAAATTTGAAAATTCCTCAAAAATTCGTCCAAAATCTTGATGTCTCCAATCTCTTGTTTTGAACGTTTTTTCCACGTGTCTTGACATCCAATGTATCCCTGCAAATTTTGGTGAAGATCTGAGTATGTAGTTTTTGACCTTATATGGA
The DNA here is from genome assembly GCF_977018435.1 of Lepisma saccharinum. Taxonomy (NCBI): domain Eukaryota; kingdom Metazoa; phylum Arthropoda; class Insecta; order Zygentoma; family Lepismatidae; genus Lepisma; species Lepisma saccharinum. The sequence goes on along the minus strand of NW_028142907.1, from coordinate 2,716,967 downwards.
ACCTCCTATCTGAAAATTTGAAAGTTCTTAAAAAATGCGACCAAAATCTTGATGTCCCCAATCCTATGTTTTGTATGTTTTTTCCACGTGTCTTGACATCCAATGTATCCATGCAAAGTTTGGTGAAGATCTGAGTATGTAGTTTTTGACCTTATCTGGAACCTCATTTCTGAAAATTTGAAAATTCCTCAAAAATTCGTCCAAAATCTTGATGTCTCCAATCTCTTGTTTTGTACGTTTTTTCCACGTGTCTTTACATCCAATGTATCCCTGCAAAGTTTGGTGAAGATCTGAGGATGTCGTTTTTGACCTTATCTGGAACATCCTTTCTGAAAATTTGAAAATTCTTGAAAAATTCGTCCAAAATCTTGACGTCTCCAATCTCTTGTTTTGTACGTTTTTTCCACGTGTCTTGACATCCAATGTATCCCTGCAAAGTTTGGTGCAGATCTGAGTATGTCGTTTTTGACCTTATCTGGAACCTCCCATCTGAAAATTTGAAAATTCCTAAAAAATCCTTCCAAAATCTTGATGACCCCAAACTCTTGTTTTGTACGTTTTTTCCACGTGTCTTGACATCCAATGTATCCCTGCAAAGTTTGGTGAAGATCTGAGTATGTAGTTTTTGACCTTATCTGGAACCTCCTATCTGAAAATTTGAAAATTCTTAAAAAATTCGTCCGAAATCTTGATGTCTCCAATCTCTTGTTTTGTACGTTTTTCCCACGTGTCTTGACATCCAATGTATCCCTGCAGAGTTTGGTGAAGATCTGAGTATGTCGTTTTTGTCCTTATCTGGAACATCCTTTCTGAAAATTTGAAAATTCTTAAAAAATTCGTCCAAAATCTTGACGTCTCCAATCTCTTGTTTTGTACGTTTTTTCCACGTGTCTTGACATCCAATGTATCCCTGCAAAGTTTGGTGAAGATCTGAGTATGTAGTTTTTGACCTTATCTGGAACCTCCCATCTGAAAATTTGAAAATTCCTAAAAAATCCGTCCAAAATCTTGATGACCCCAATCTCTTGTTTTGTACGTTTTTTCCACGTGTCTTGACATCGAATGTATCCCTGCAAAGTTTGGTGAAGATCTGAGTATGTAGTTTTTGACCTTATCTGGAACCTCCTATCTGAAAATTTGAAAATTCTTAAAAAATTCGTCCAAAATCTTGATGTCTCCAATCTCTTGTTTTGTACGTTTTTCCCACGTGTCTTGACATCCAATGTATCCCTGCAAAGTTTGTTGAAGATCTGAGTATGTAGTTTTTGACCTTATCTGGAACCTCCTATCTGAAAATTTGAAAATTGTTAAAAAATTCGTCCAAAATCTTGATGTCTCCAATCTCTTGTTTTGTACGTTTTTCCCACGTGTCTTGACATCCAATGTATCCCTGCAAAGTTTGGTGAAGATCTGAGTATGTAGTTTTTGACCTTATCTGGAACCTCATTTCTGAAAATTTGAAAATTCCTCAAAAATTCGTCCAAAATCTTGATGTCTCCAATCTCTTGTTTTGTACGTTTTTTCCACGTGTCTTGACATCCAATGTATCCCTGCAAAGTTTGGTGAAGATCTGAGTATGTAGTTTTTGACCTTATCTGGAACCTCCTATCTGAAAATTTGAAAATTCTTAAAAAATTCGTCCAAAATCTTGATGTCTCCAATCTCTTGTTTTGTACGTTTCTTCCACGTGTCTTGACATCCAATGGATCCCTGCAAAGTTTGGTGAAGATCTGAGTATGTCGTTTTTGACCTTATCTGGAACATCCTTTCTGAAAATTTGAAAATTCTTAAAAAATTCGTCCAAAATCTTGACGTCTCCAATCTCTTGTTTTGTACGTTTTTTCCACGTGTCGTGACATCCAATGTATCCCTGCAAAGTTTGGTGAAGATCTGAGTATGTAGTTTTTGACCTTATCTGGAACCTCCCATCTGAAAATTTTAAAATTCTTAAAAAATCCGTCCAAAATCTTGATGTCTCCAATCTCTTGTTTTGTACGTTTTTCCCACGTGTCTTGACATCCAATGTATCCCTGCAAAGTTTGGTGAAGATCTGAGTATGTAGTTTTTGACCTTATCTGGAACCTCCTATCTGAAAATTTGAAAATTCTTCAAAAAATCGTCCAAAATCTTGATGTCTCCAATCTCTTGTTTTGTACGTTTTTTCCACGTGTCTTGACATCCAATGTATCCCTGCAAAGTTTGGTGAAGATCTGAGTATGTAGTTTTTGACCTTATCTGGAACCTCCCATCTGAAAATTTGAAAATTCCTAAAAAATCCGTCCAAAATTTTGATGACCCCAATCTCTTGTTTTGTACGTTTTTTCCACGTGTCTTGACATCCAATGTATCCCTGCATAGTTTGGTGAAGATCTGAGTATGTAGTTTTTGACCTTATCTGGAACCTCCTATCTGAAAATTTGAAAATTTTGAAAAAATTCGTCCAAAATCTTGATGTCCCCAATTCTATGTTTTGTATGTTTTTTCCACGTGTCTTGACATCCAATGTATAAATGCAAAGTTTGGTGAAGATCTGAGTATGTCGTTTTTGACCTTATGTGGAACCTCCCATCTGAAAATTTGAAAATTCTTAAAAAATTCGTCCAAAATCTTGATGTCTCCAATCTCTTGTTTTGTACGTTTTTTCCACGTGTCTTGACATCCAATGTATTACTGCAATGTTTGGTGAAGATCTGAGTATGTAGTTTTTGACCTTATATGGAACCTCCTATCTGAAAATTTGAAAATTCTTAAAAAATTTGACCAAAATCTTGATGTCCCCAATCCTATGTTTTGTACGTTTTTTCCACGTGTCTTGACATCCAATGTATCCCTGCAAAGTTTGGTGAAGATCTGAGTATGTAGTTTTTGACCTTATCTGGAACCTCCTATCTGAATATTTGAAAATTCTTAAAAAATTCGTCCAAAATCTTGATGTCTCTAATCTCTTGTTTCGTACGTTTTTTCCACGTGTCTTGACATCCAATGTATCCCTGCATAGTTTGGTGAAGATCTGAGTATGTAGTTTTTGACCTTATATGGAACCTCCTATCTGAAAATTTGAAAATTCTTAAAAAATTCGACCAAAATCTTGATGTCCCCAATCCTATGTTTTGTATGTTTTTTCCAAGTGTCTTGACATCCAATGTATCCATGCAAAGTTTGGTGAAGATCTGAGTATGTAGTTTTTGACCTTATCTGGAACCTCCTATCTGAAAATTTGAAAATTTTGAAAAAATTCGTAACAAATATTGATGTCTCCAATCTCTTGTTTTGTACGTTTTTTCCACGTGTCTCCACATCCAATGTATCTATGCAAAGTTTGATGAAGATCTGAGTATGTCGTTTTTGACCTTATCTGGAACCTCCCATCTGAAAATTTGAAAATTCTTAAAAAATTCGTCCAAAATCTTGATGTCTCCAATCTCTTGTTTTGTACGTTTTTTCCACGTGTCTTGACATCCAATGTATCCCTGCAATGTTTGGTGAAGATCTGAGTATGTAGTTTTTGACCTTATATGGAACCTCCTATCTGAAAATTTGAAAATTCTTAAAAAATTTGACCAAAATCTTGATGTCCCCAATCCTATGTTTTGTATGTTTTTTCCACGTATCTTGACATCCAATGTATCCCTGCAATGTTTGGTGAAGATCTGAGTATGTAGTTTTTGACCTTATATGGAACCTCCTATCTGAAAATTTGAAAATTCTTAAAAAATTTGACCAAAATCTTGATGTCCCCAATCCTATGTTTTGTATGTTTTTTCCACGTGTCTTGACATCCAATGTATCCCTGCAGAGTTTGGTGAAGATCTGAGTATGTCGTTTTTGACCTTATCACGAACATCCTTTCTGAAAATTTGAAAATTCTTAAAAAATTCGTCCAAAATCTTGATGTCTCCAATCTCTTGTTTTGTACGTTTTTTCCACGTGTCTTGACATCCAATGTATCCCTGCAAAGTTTGGTGAAGATCTGAGTATGTAGTTTTTGACCTTATCTGGAACCTCCCATCTGAAAATTTGAAAATTCCTAAAAAATACGTCCAAAATCTTGATGTCTCCAATCTCTTGTTTTGTAGGTTTTTCCACGTGTCTTGACATCCAATGTATCCCTGCAAAGTTTAATGAAGATCTGAGTATGTAGTTTTTGACCTTATCTGGAACTTCATTTCTGAAAATTTGAAAATTCCTCAAAAATTCGTCCAAAATCTTGATGTCTCCAATCTCTTGTTTTGTACGTTTTTTCCACGTGTCTTGACATCCAATGTATCCCTGCAAATTTTGGTGAAGATCTGAGTATGTAGTTTTTGACCTTATATGGAACCTCCTATCTGAAAATTTGAAAGTTCTTAAAAAATTCGACCAAAATCTTGATGTCCCCAATCCTATGTTTTGTATGTTTTTTCCACGTGTCTTGACATCCAATGTATCCATGCAAAGTTTGGTGAAGATCTGAGTATGTAGTTTTTGACCTTATCTGGAACCTCATTTCTGAAAATTTGAAAATTCCTCAAAAATTCGTCCAAAATCTTGATGTCTCCAATCTCTTGTTTTGTACGTTTTTTCCACGTGTCTTTACATCCAATGTATCCCTGCAAAGTTTGGTTAAGATCTGAGTATGTCGTTTTTGACCTTATCTGGAACCTCCCATCTGAAAATTTGAAAATTCTTAAAAAATTCGTCCAAAATCTTGATGTCTCCAATCTCTTGTTTTGTACGTTTTTTCCACGTGTCTTGACCTCCAATGTATCCCTGCAGTTTGGTGAAGATCTGAGTATGTAGTTTTTGACCTTATATGGAACCTCCCATCTGAAAATTTTAAAATTCTTACAAAATCCGTCCAAAATCTTGATGTCTCCAATCTCTTGTTTTGTACGTTTTTCCCACGTGTCTTGACATCCAATGTATCCCTGCAAAGTTTGGTGAAGATCTGAGTATGTAGTTTTTGACCTTATCTGGAACCTCCTATCTGAAAATTTGAAAATTCTTCAAAAAATCGTCCAAAATCTTGATGTCTCCAATCTCTTGTTTTGTACGTTTTTTCCACGTGTCTTGACATCCAATGTATCCCTGCAAAGTTTGGTGAAGATCTGAGTATGTAGTTTTTGACCTTATCTGGAACCTCCCATCTGAAAATTTGAAAATTCCTAAAAAATCCGTCCAAAATCTTGATGACCCCAATCTCTTGTTTTGTACGTTTTTTCCACGTGTCTTGACATCCAATGTATCCCTGCATAGTTTGGTGAAGATCTGAGTATGTAGTTTTTGACCTTATCTGGAACCTCCTATCTGAAAATTTGAAAATTTTGAAAAAATTCGTCCAAAATCTTGATGTCCCCAATTCTATGTTTTGTATGTTTTTTCCACGTGTCTTGACATCCAATGTATAAATGCAAAGTTTGGTGAAGATCTGAGTATGTCGTTTTTGACCTTATGTGGAACCTCCCATCTGAAAATTTGAAAATTCTTAAAAAATTAGTCCAAAATCTTGATGTCTCCAATCTCTTGTTTTGTACGTTTTTTCCACGTGTCTTGACATCCAATGTATCCCTGCAATGTTTGGTGAAGATCTGAGTATGTAGTTTTTGACCTTATATGGAACCTCCTATCTGAAAATTTGAAAATTCTTAAAAAATTTGACCAAAATCTTGATGTCCCCAATCCTATGTTTTGTACGTTTTTTCCACGTGTCTTGACATCCAATGTATCCCTGCAAAGTTTGGTGAAGATCTGAGTATGTAGTTTTTGACCTTATCTGGAACCTCCTATCTGAATATTTGAAAATTCTTAAAAAATTCGTCCAAAATCTTGATGTCTCTAATCTCTTGTTTCGTACGTTTTTTCCACGTGTCTTGACATCCAATGTATCCCTGCATAGTTTGGTGAAGATCTGAGTATGTAGTTTTTGACCTTATATGGAACCTCCTATCTGAAAATTTGAAAATTCTTAAAAAATTCGACCAAAATCTTGATGTCCCCAATCCTATGTTTTGTATGTTTTTTCCACGTGTCTTGACATCCAATGTATCCATGCAAAGTTTGGTGAAGATCTGAGTATGTAGTTTTTGACCTTATCTGGAACCTCCTATCTGAAAATTTGAAAATTTTGAAAAAATTCGTAACAAATATTGATGTCTCCAATCTCTTGTTTTGTACGTTTTTTCCACGTGTCTCCACATCCAATGTATCTATGCAAAGTTTGATGAAGATCTGAGTATGTCGTTTTTGACCTTATCTGGAACCTCCCATCTGAAAATTTGAAAATTCTTAAAAAATTCGTCCAAAATCTTGATGTCTCCAATCTCTTGTTTTGTACGTTTTTTCCACGTGTCTTGACATCCAATGTATCCCTGCAATGTTTGGTGAAGATCTGAGTATGTAGTTTTTGACCTTATATGGAACCTCCTATCTGAAAATTTGAAAATTCTTAAAAAATTTGACCAAAATCTTGATGTCCCCAATCCTATGTTTTGTATGTTTTTTCCACGTATCTTGACATCCAATGTATCCCTGCAATGTTTGGTGAAGATCTGAGTATGTAGTTTTTGACCTTATATGGAACCTCCTATCTGAAAATTTGAAAATTCTTAAAAAATTTGACCAAAATCTTGATGTCCCCAATCCTATGTTTTGTATGTTTTTTCCACGTGTCTTGACATCCAATGTATCCCTGCAGAGTTTGGTGAAGATCTGAGTATGTCGTTTTTGACCTTATCACGAACATCCTTTCTGAAAATTTGAAAATTCTTAAAAAATTCGTCCAAAATCTTGATGTCTCCAATCTCTTGTTTTGTACGTTTTTTCCACGTGTCTTGACATCCAATGTATCCCTGCAAAGTTTGGTGAAGATCTGAGTATGTAGTTTTTGACCTTATCTGGAACCTCCCATCTGAAAATTTGAAAATTCCTAAAAAATACGTCCAAAATCTTGATGTCTCCAATCTCTTGTTTTGTAGGTTTTTCCACGTGTCTTGACATCCAATGTATCCCTGCAAAGTTTAATGAAGATCTGAGTATGTAGTTTTTGACCTTATCTGGAACTTCATTTCTGAAAATTTGAAAATTCCTCAAAAATTCGTCCAAAATCTTGATGTCTCCAATCTCTTGTTTTGAACGTTTTTTCCACGTGTCTTGACATCCAATGTATCCCTGCAAATTTTGGTGAAGATCTGAGTATGTAGTTTTTGACCTTATATGGAACCTCCTATCTGAAAATTTGAAAGTTCTTAAAAAATGCGACCAAAATCTTGATGTCCCCAATCCTATGTTTTGTATGTTTTTTCCACGTGTCATGACATCCAATGTATCCATGCAAAGTTTGGTGAAGATCTGAGTATGTAGTTTTTGACCTTATCTGGAACCTCATTTCTGAAAATTTGAAAATTCCTCAAAAATTCGTCCAAAATCTTGATGTCTCCAATCTCTTGTTTTGTACGTTTTTTCCACGTGTCTTTACATCCAATGTATCCCTGCAAAGTTTGGTGAAGATCTGAGGATGTCGTTTTTGACCTTATCTGGAACATCCTTTCTGAAAATTTGAAAATTCTTGAAAAATTCGTCCAAAATCTTGACGTCTCCAATCTCTTGTTTTGTACGTTTTTTCCACGTGTCTTGACATCCAATGTATCCCTGCAAAGTTTGGTGCAGATCTGAGTATGTCGTTTTTGACCTTATCTGGAACCTCCCATCTGAAAATTTGAAAATTCCTAAAAAATCCTTCCAAAATCTTGATGACCCCAAACTCTTGTTTTGTACGTTTTTTCCACGTGTCTTGACATCCAATGTATCCCTGCAAAGTTTGGTGAAGATCTGAGTATGTAGTTTTTGACTTTATCTGGAACCTCCTATCTGAAAATTTGAAAATTCTTAAAAAATTCGTCCGAAATCTTGATGTCTCCAATCTCTTGTTTTGTACGTTTTTCCCACGTGTCTTGACATCCAATGTATCCCTGCAGAGTTTGGTGAAGATCTGAGTATGTCGTTTTTGTCCTTATCTGGAACATCCTTTCTGAAAATTTGAAAATTCTTAAAAAATTCGTCCAAAATCTTGACGTCTCCAATCTCTTGTTTTGTACGTTTTTTCCACGTGTCTTGACATCCAATGTATCCCTGCAAAGTTTGGTGAAGATCTGAGTATGTAGTTTTTGACCTTATCTGGAACCTCCCATCTGAAAATTTGAAAATTCCTAAAAAATCCGTCCAAAATCTTGATGACCCCAATCTCTTGTTTTGTACGTTTTTTCCACGTGTCTTGACATCGAATGTATCCCTGCAAAGTTTGGTGAAGATCTGAGTATGTAGTTTTTGACCTTATCTGGAACCTCCTATCTGAAAATTTGAAAATTCTTAAAAAATTCGTCCAAAATCTTGATGTCTCCAATCTCTTGTTTTGTACGTTTTTCCCACGTGTCTTGACATCCAATGTATCCCTGCAAAGTTTGTTGAAGATCTGAGTATGTAGTTTTTGACCTTATCTGGAACCTCCTATCTGAAAATTTGAAAATTGTTAAAAAATTCGTCCAAAATCTTGATGTCTCCAATCTCTTGTTTTGTACGTTTTTCCCACGTGTCTTGACATCCAATGTATCCCTGCAAAGTTTGGTGAAGATCTGAGTATGTAGTTTTTGACCTTATCTGGAACCTCATTTCTGAAAATTTGAAAATTCCTCAAAAATTCGTCCAAAATCTTGATGTCTCCAATCTCTTGTTTTGTACGTTTTTTCCACGTGTCTTGACATCCAATGTATCCCTGCAAAGTTTGGTGAAGATCTGAGTATGTAGTTTTTGACCTTATCTGGAACCTCCTATCTGAAAATTTGAAAATTCTTAAAAAATTCGTCCAAAATCTTGATGTCTCCAATCTCTTGTTTTGTACGTTTCTTCCACGTGTCTTGACATCCAATGGATCCCTGCAAAGTTTGGTGAAGATCTGAGTATGTCGTTTTTGACCTTATCTGGAACATCCTTTCTGAAAATTTGAAAATTCTTAAAAAATTCGTCCAAAATCTTGACGTCTCCAATCTCTTGTTTTGTACGTTTTTTCCACGTGTCGTGACATCCAATGTATCCCTGCAAAGTTTGGTGAAGATCTGAGTATGTAGTTTTTGACCTTATCTGGAACCTCCCATCTGAAAATTTTAAAATTCTTAAAAAATCCGTCCAAAATCTTGATGTCTCCAATCTCTTGTTTTGTACGTTTTTCCCACGTGTCTTGACATCCAATGTATCCCTGCAAAGTTTGGTGAAGATCTGAGTATGTAGTTTTTGACCTTATCTGGAACCTCCTATCTGAAAATTTGAAAATTCTTCAAAAAATCGTCCAAAATCTTGATGTCTCCAATCTCTTGTTTTGTACGTTTTTTCCACGTGTCTTGACATCCAATGTATCCCTGCAAAGTTTTGGTGAAGATCTGAGTATGTAGTTTTTGACCTTATCTGGAACCTCCCATCTGAAAATTTGAAAATTCCTAAAAAATCCGTCCAAAATTTTGATGACCCCAATCTCTTGTTTTGTACGTTTTTTCCACGTGTCTTGACATCCAATGTATCCCTGCATAGTTTGGTGAAGATCTGAGTATGTAGTTTTTGACCTTATCTGGAACCTCCTATCTGAAAATTTGAAAATTTTGAAAAAATTCGTCCAAAATCTTGATGTACCCAATTCTATGTTTTGTATGTTTTTTCCACGTGTCTTGACATCCAATGTATAAATGCAAAGTTTGGTGAAGATCTGAGTATGTCGTTTTTGACCTTATGTGGAACCTCCCATCTGAAAATTTGAAAATTCTTAAAAAATTCGTCCAAAATCTTGATGTCTCCAATCTCTTGTTTTGTACGTTTTTTCCACGTGTCTTGACATCCAATGTATTACTGCAATGTTTGGTGAAGATCTGAGTATGTAGTTTTTGACCTTATATGGAACCTCCTATCTGAAAATTTGAAAATTCTTAAAAAATTTGACCAAAATCTTGATGTCCCCAATCCTATGTTTTGTACGTTTTTTCCACGTGTCTTGACATCCAATGTATCCCTGCAAAGTTTGGTGAAGATCTGAGTATGTAGTTTTTGACCTTATCTGGAACCTCCTATCTGAATATTTGAAAATTCTTAAAAAATTCGTCCAAAATCTTGATGTCTCTAATCTCTTGTTTCGTACGTTTTTTCCACGTGTCTTGACATCCAATGTATCCCTGCATAGTTTGGTGAAGATCTGAGTATGTAGTTTTTGACCTTATATGGAACCTCCTATCTGAAAATTTGAAAATTCTTAAAAAATTCGACCAAAATCTTGATGTCCCCAATCCTATGTTTTGTATGTTTTTTCCACGTGTCTTGACATCCAATGTATCCATGCAAAGTTTGGTGAAGATCTGAGTATGTAGTTTTTGACCTTATCTGGAACCTCCTATCTGAAAATTTGAAAATTTTGAAAAAATTCGTAACAAATATTGATGTCTCCAATCTCTTGTTTTGTACGTTTTTTCCACGTGTCTCCACATCCAATGTATCTATGCAAAGTTTGATGAAGATCTGAGTATGTCGTTTTTGACCTTATCTGGAACCTCCCATCTGAAAATTTGAAAATTCTTAAAAAATTCGTCCAAAATCTTGATGTCTCCAATCTCTTGTTTTGTACGTTTTTTCCACGTGTCTTGACATCCAATGTATCCCTGCAATGTTTGGTGAAGATCTGAGTATGTAGTTTTTGACCTTATATGGAACCTCCTATCTGAAAATTTGAAAATTCTTAAAAAATTTGACCAAAATCTTGATGTCCCCAATCCTATGTTTTGTATGTTTTTTCCACGTATCTTGACATCCAATGTATCCCTGCAATGTTTGGTGAAGATCTGAGTATGTAGTTTTTGACCTTATATGGAACCTCCTATCTGAAAATTTGAAAATTCTTAAAAAATTTGACCAAAATCTTGATGTCCCCAATCCTATGTTTTGTATGTTTTTTCCACGTGTCTTGACATCCAATGTATCCCTGCAGAGTTTGGTGAAGATCTGAGTATGTCGTTTTTGACCTTATCACGAACATCCTTTCTGAAAATTTGAAAATTCTTAAAAAATTCGTCCAAAATCTTGATGTCTCCAATCTCTTGTTTTGTACGTTTTTTCCACGTGTCTTGACATCCAATGTATCCCTGCAAAGTTTGGTGAAGATCTGAGTATGTAGTTTTTGACCTTATCTGGAACCTCCCATCTGAAAATTTGAAAATTCCTAAAAAATACGTCCAAAATCTTGATGTCTCCAATCTCTTGTTTTGTAGGTTTTTCCACGTGTCTTGACATCCAATGTATCCCTGCAAAGTTTAATGAAGATCTGAGTATGTAGTTTTTGACCTTATCTGGAACTTCATTTCTGAAAATTTGAAAATTCCTCAAAAATTCGTCCAAAATCTTGATGTCTCCAATCTCTTGTTTTGTACGTTTTTTCCACGTGTCTTGACATCCAATGTATCCCTGCAAATTTTGGTGAAGATCTGAGTATGTAGTTTTTGACCTTATATGGAACCTCCTATCTGAAAATTTGAAAGTTCTTAAAAAATTCGACCAAAATCTTGATGTCCCCAATCCTATGTTTTGTATGTTTTTTCCACGTGTCTTGACATCCAATGTATCCATGCAAAGTTTGGTGAAGATCTGAGTATGTAGTTTTTGACCTTATCTGGAACCTCATTTCTGAAAATTTGAAAATTCCTCAAAAATTCGTCCAAAATCTTGATGTCTCCAATCTCTTGTTTTGTACGTTTTTTCCACGTGTCTTTACATCCAATGTATCCCTGCAAAGTTTGGTTAAGATCTGAGTATGTCGTTTTTGACCTTATCTGGAACCTCCCATCTGAAAATTTGAAAATTCTTAAAAAATTCGTCCAAAATCTTGATGTCTCCAATCTCTTGTTTTGTACGTTTTTTCCACGTGTCTTGACCTCCAATGTATCCCTGCAATGTTTGGTGAAGATCTGAGTATGTAGTTTTTGACCTTATATGGAACCTCCTATCTGAAAATTTGAAAATTCTTAAAAAATTTGACCAAGATCTTGATGTCCCCAATCCCATGTTTTGTATGTTTTTTCCACGTGTCTTGACATCCAATGTATCCCTGCAGAGTTTGGTGAAGATCTGAGTATGTCGTTTTTGACCTTATCACGAACATCCTTTCTGAAAATTTGAAAATTCTTAAAAAATTCGTCCAAAATCTTGATGTCTCCAATCTCTTGTTTTGTTCGTTTTTTCCACGTGTCTTGACATCCAATGTATCCCTGCAAAGTTTGGTGAAGATCTGAGTATGTAGTTTTTGACCTTATCTGGAACCTCCCATCTGAAAATTTGAAAATTCCTAAAAAATTCGTCCAAAATCTTGATGTCTCCAATCTCTTGTTTTGTAGGTTTTTCCACGTGTCTTGACATCCAATGTATCCCTGCAGTTTGGTGAAGATCTGAGTATGTAGTTTTTGACCTTATATGGAACCTCCCATCTGAAAATTTTAAAATTCTTAAAAAATCCGTCCAAAATCTTGATGTCTCCAATCTCTTGTTTTGTACGTTTTTCCCACGTGTCTTGACATCCAATGTATCCCTGCAAAGTTTGGTGAAGATCTGAGTATGTAGTTTTTGACCTTATCTGGAACCTCCTATCTGAAAATTTGAAAATTCTTCAAAAAATCGTCCAAAATCTTGATGTCTCCAATCTCTTGTTTTGTACGTTTTTTCCACGTGTCTTGACATCCAATGTATCCCTGCAAAGTTTGGTGAAGATCTGAGTATGTAGTTTTTGACCTTATCTGGAACCTCCCATCTGAAAATTTGAAAATTCCTAAAAAATCCGTCCAAAATCTTGATGACCCCAATCTCTTGTTTTGTACGTTTTTTCCACGTGTCTTGACATCCAATGTATCCCTGCATAGTTTGGTGAAGATCTGAGTATGTAGTTTTTGACCTTATCTGGAACCTCCTATCTGAAAATTTGAAAATTTTGAAAAAATTCGTCCAAAATCTTGATGTCCCCAATTCTATGTTTTGTATGTTTTTTCCACGTGTCTTGACATCCAATGTATAAATGCAAAGTTTGGTGAAGATCTGAGTATGTCGTTTTTGACCTTATGTGGAACCTCCCATCTGAAAATTTGAAAATTCTTAAAAAATTCGTCCAAAATCTTGATGTCTCCAATCTCTTGTTTTGTACGTTTTTTCCACGTGTCTTGACATCCAATGTATCCCTGCAATGTTTGGTGAAGATCTGAGTATGTAGTTTTTGACCTTATATGGAACCTCCTATCTGAAAATTTGAAAATTCTTAAAAAATTTGACCAAAATCTTGATGTCCCCAATCCTATGTTTTGTACGTTTTTTCCACGTGTCTTGACATCCAATGTATCCCTGCAAAGTTTGGTGAAGATCTGAGTATGTAGTTTTTGACCTTATCTGGAACCTCCTATCTGAATATTTGAAAATTCTTAAAAAATTCGTCCAAAATCTTGATGTCTCTAATCTCTTGTTTCGTACGTTTTTTCCACGTGTCTTGACATCCAATGTATCCCTGCATAGTTTGGTGAAGATCTGAGTATGTAGTTTTTGACCTTATATGGAACCTCCTATCTGAAAATTTGAAAATTCTTAAAAAATTCGACCAAAATCTTGATGTCCCCAATCCTATGTTTTGTATGTTTTTTCCACGTGTCTTGACATCCAATGTATCCATGCAAAGTTTGGTGAAGATCTGAGTATGTAGTTTTTGACCTTATCTGGAACCTCCTATCTGAAAATTTGAAAATTTTGAAAAAATTCGTAACAAATATTGATGTCTCCAATCTCTTGTTTTGTACGTTTTTTCCACGTGTCTCCACATCCAATGTATCTATGCAAAGTTTGATGAAGATCTGAGTATGTCGTTTTTGACCTTATCTGGAACCTCCCATCTGAAAATTTGAAAATTCTTAAAAAATTCGTCCAAAATCTTGATGTCTCCAATCTCTTGTTTTGTACGTTTTTTCCACGTGTCTTGACATCCAATGTATCCCTGCAATGTTTGGTGAAGATCTGAGTATGTAGTTTTTGACCTTATATGGAACCTCCTATCTGAAAATTTGAAAATTCTTAAAAAATTTGACCAAAATCTTGATGTCCCCAATCCTATGTTTTGTATGTTTTTTCCACGTATCTTGACATCCAATGTATCCCTGCAATGTTTGGTGAAGATCTGAGTATGTAGTTTTTGACCTTATATGGAACCTCCTATCTGAAAATTTGAAAATTCTTAAAAAATTTGACCAAAATCTTGATGTCCCCAATCCTATGTTTTGTATGTTTTTTCCACGTGTCTTGACATCCAATGTATCCCTGCAGAGTTTGGTGAAGATCTGAGTATGTCGTTTTTGACCTTATCACGAACATCCTTTCTGAAAATTTGAAAATTCTTAAAAAATTCGTCCAAAATCTTGATGTCTCCAATCTCTTGTTTTGTACGTTTTTTCCACGTGTCTTGACATCCAATGTATCCCTGCAAAGTTTGGTGAAGATCTGAGTATGTAGTTTTTGACCTTATCTGGAACCTCCCATCTGAAAATTTGAAAATTCCTAAAAAATACGTCCAAAATCTTGATGTCTCCAATCTCTTGTTTTGTAGGTTTTTCCACGTGTCTTGACATCCAATGTATCCCTGCAAAGTTTAATGAAGATCTGAGTATGTAGTTTTTGACCTTATCTGGAACTTCATTTCTGAAAATTTGAAAATTCCTCAAAAATTCGTCCAAAATCTTGATGTCTCCAATCTCTTGTTTTGAACGTTTTTTCCACGTGTCTTGACATCCAATGTATCCCTGCAAATTTTGGTGAAGATCTGAGTATGTAGTTTTTGACCTTATATGGAACCTCCTATCTGAAAATTTGAAAGTTCTTAAAAAATGCGACCAAAATCTTGATGTCCCCAATCCTATGTTTTGTATGTTTTTTCCACGTGTCTTGACATCCAATGTATCCATGCAAAGTTTGGTGAAGATCTGAGTATGTAGTTTTTGACCTTATCTGGAACCTCATTTCTGAAAATTTGAAAATTCCTCAAAAATTCGTCCAAAATCTTGATGTCTCCAATCTCTTGTTTTGTACGTTTTTTCCACGTGTCTTTACATCCAATGTATCCCTGCAAAGTTTGGTGAAGATCTGAGGATGTCGTTTTTGACCTTATCTGGAACATCCTTTCTGAAAATTTGAAAATTCTTGAAAAATTCGTCCAAAATCTTGACGTCTCCAATCTCTTGTTTTGTACGTTTTTTCCACGTGTCTTGACATCCAATGTATCCCTGCAAAGTTTGGTGCAGATCTGAGTATGTCGTTTTTGACCTTATCTGGAACCTCCCATCTGAAAATTTGAAAATTCCTAAAAAATCCTTCCAAAATCTTGATGACCCCAAACTCTTGTTTTGTACGTTTTTTCCACGTGTCTTGACATCCAATGTATCCCTGCAAAGTTTGGTGAAGATCTGAGTATGTAGTTTTTGACCTTATCTGGAACCTCCTATCTGAAAATTTGAAAATTCTTAAAAAATTCGTCCGAAATCTTGATGTCTCCAATCTCTTGTTTTGTACGTTTTTCCCACGTGTCTTGACATCCAATGTATCCCTGCAGAGTTTGGTGAAGATCTGAGTATGTCGTTTTTGTCCTTATCTGGAACATCCTTTCTGAAAATTTGAAAATTCTTAAAAAATTCGTCCAAAATCTTGACGTCTCCAATCTCTTGTTTTGTACGTTTTTTCCACGTGTCTTGACATCCAATGTATCCCTGCAAAGTTTGGTGAAGATCTGAGTATGTAGTTTTTGACCTTATCTGGAACCTCCCATCTGAAAATTTGAAAATTCCTAAAAAATCCGTCCAAAATCTTGATGACCCCAATCTCTTGTTTTGTACGTTTTTTCCACGTGTCTTGACATCGAATGTATCCCTGCAAAGTTTGGTGAAGATCTGAGTATGTAGTTTTTGACCTTATCTGGAACCTCCTATCTGAAAATTTGAAAATTCTTAAAAAATTCGTCCAAAATCTTGATGTCTCCAATCTCTTGTTTTGTACGTTTTTCCCACGTGTCTTGACATCCAATGTATCCCTGCAAAGTTTGTTGAAGATCTGAGTATGTAGTTTTTGACCTTATCTGGAACCTCCTATCTGAAAATTTGAAAATTGTTAAAAAATTCGTCCAAAATCTTGATGTCTCCAATCTCTTGTTTTGTACGTTTTTCCCACGTGTCTTGACATCCAATGTATCCCTGCAAAGTTTGGTGAAGATCTGAGTATGTAGTTTTTGACCTTATCTGGAACCTCATTTCTGAAAATTTGAAAATTCCTCAAAAATTCGTCCAAAATCTTGATGTCTCCAATCTCTTGTTTTGTACGTTTTTTCCACGTGTCTTGACATCCAATGTATCCCTGCAAAGTTTGGTGAAGATCTGAGTATGTAGTTTTTGACCTTATCTGGAACCTCCTATCTGAAAATTTGAAAATTCTTAAAAAATTCGTCCAAAATCTTGATGTCTCCAATCTCTTGTTTTGTACGTTTCTTCCACGTGTCTTGACATCCAATGGATCCCTGCAAAGTTTGGTGAAGATCTGAGTATGTCGTTTTTGACCTTATCTGGAACATCCTTTCTGAAAATTTGAAAATTCTTAAAAAATTCGTCCAAAATCTTGACGTCTCCAATCTCTTGTTTTGTACGTTTTTTCCACGTGTCGTGACATCCAATGTATCCCTGCAAAGTTTGGTGAAGATCTGAGTATGTAGTTTTTGACCTTATCTGGAACCTCCCATCTGAAAATTTTAAAATTCTTAAAAAATCCGTCCAAAATCTTGATGTCTCCAATCTCTTGTTTTGTACGTTTTTCCCACGTGTCTTGACATCCAATGTATCCCTGCAAAGTTTGGTGAAGATCTGAGTATGTAGTTTTTGACCTTATCTGGAACCTCCTATCTGAAAATTTGAAAATTCTTCAAAAAATCGTCCAAAATCTTGATGTCTCCAATCTCTTGTTTTGTACGTTTTTTCCACGTGTCTTGACATCCAATGTATCCCTGCAAAGTTTGGTGAAGATCTGAGTATGTAGTTTTTGACCTTATCTGGAACCTCCCATCTGAAAATTTGAAAATTCCTAAAAAATCCGTCCAAAATTTTGATGACCCCAATCTCTTGTTTTGTACGTTTTTTCCACGTGTCTTGACATCCAATGTATCCCTGCATAGTTTGGTGAAGATCTGAGTATGTAGTTTTTGACCTTATCTGGAACCTCCTATCTGAAAATTTGAAAATTTTGAAAAAATTCGTCCAAAATCTTGATGTCCCCAATTCTATGTTTTGTATGTTTTTTCCACGTGTCTTGACATCCAATGTATAAATGCAAAGTTTGGTGAAGATCTGAGTATGTCGTTTTTGACCTTATGTGGAACCTCCCATCTGAAAATTTGAAAATTCTTAAAAAATTCGTCCAAAATCTTGATGTCTCCAATCTCTTGTTTTGTACGTTTTTTCCACGTGTCTTGACATCCAATGTATTACTGCAATGTTTGGTGAAGATCTGAGTATGTAGTTTTTGACCTTATATGGAACCTCCTATCTGAAAATTTGAAAATTCTTAAAAAATTTGACCAAAATCTTGATGTCCCCAATCCTATGTTTTGTACGTTTTTTCCACGTGTCTTGACATCCAATGTATCCCTGCAAAGTTTGGTGAAGATCTGAGTATGTAGTTTTTGACCTTATCTGGAACCTCCTATCTGAATATTTGAAAATTCTTAAAAAATTCGTCCAAAATCTTGATGTCTCTAATCTCTTGTTTCGTACGTTTTTTCCACGTGTCTTGACATCCAATGTATCCCTGCATAGTTTGGTGAAGATCTGAGTATGTAGTTTTTGACCTTATATGGAACCTCCTATCTGAAAATTTGAAAATTCTTAAAAAATTCGACCAAAATCTTGATGTCCCCAATCCTATGTTTTGTATGTTTTTTCCACGTGTCTTGACATCCAATGTATCCATGCAAAGTTTGGTGAAGATCTGAGTATGTAGTTTTTGACCTTATCTGGAACCTCCTATCTGAAAATTTGAAAATTTTGAAAAAATTCGTAACAAATATTGATGTCTCCAATCTCTTGTTTTGTACGTTTTTTCCACGTGTCTCCACATCCAATGTATCTATGCAAAGTTTGATGAAGATCTGAGTATGTCGTTTTTGACCTTATCTGGAACCTCCCATCTGAAAATTTGAAAATTCTTAAAAAATTCGTCCAAAATCTTGATGTCTCCAATCTCTTGTTTTGTACGTTTTTTCCACGTGTCTTGACATCCAATGTATCCCTGCAATGTTTGGTGAAGATCTGAGTATGTAGTTTTTGACCTTATATGGAACCTCCTATCTGAAAATTTGAAAATTCTTAAAAAATTTGACCAAAATCTTGATGTCCCCAATCCTATGTTTTGTATGTTTTTTCCACGTATCTTGACATCCAATGTATCCCTGCAATGTTTGGTGAAGATCTGAGTATGTAGTTTTTGACCTTATATGGAACCTCCTATCTGAAAATTTGAAAATTCTTAAAAAATTTGACCAAAATCTTGATGTCCCCAATCCTATGTTTTGTATGTTTTTTCCACGTGTCTTGACATCCAATGTATCCCTGCAGAGTTTGGTGAAGATCTGAGTATGTCGTTTTTGACCTTATCACGAACATCCTTTCTGAAAATTTGAAAATTCTTAAAAAATTCGTCCAAAATCTTGATGTCTCCAATCTCTTGTTTTGTACGTTTTTTCCACGTGTCTTGACATCCAATGTATCCCTGCAAAGTTTGGTGAAGATCTGAGTATGTAGTTTTTGACCTTATCTGGAACCTCCCATCTGAAAATTTGAAAATTCCTAAAAAATACGTCCAAAATCTTGATGTCTCCAATCTCTTGTTTTGTAGGTTTTTCCACGTGTCTTGACATCCAATGTATCCCTGCAAAGTTTAATGAAGATCTGAGTATGTAGTTTTTGACCTTATCTGGAACTTCATTTCTGAAAATTTGAAAATTCCTCAAAAATTCGTCCAAAATCTTGATGTCTCCAATCTCTTGTTTTGTACGTTTTTTCCACGTGTCTTGACATCCAATGTATCCCTGCAAATTTTGGTGAAGATCTGAGTATGTAGTTTTTGACCTTATATGGAACCTCCTATCTGAAAATTTGAAAGTTCTTAAAAAATTCGACCAAAATCTTGATGTCCCCAATCCTATGTTTTGTATGTTTTTTCCACGTGTCTTGACATCCAATGTATCCATGCAAAGTTTGGTGAAGATCTGAGTATGTAGTTTTTGACCTTATCTGGAACCTCATTTCTGAAAATTTGAAAATTCCTCAAAAATTCGTCCAAAATCTTGATGTCTCCAATCTCTTGTTTTGTACGTTTTTTCCACGTGTCTTTACATCCAATGTATCCCTGCAAAGTTTGGTTAAGATCTGAGTATGTCGTTTTTGACCTTATCTGGAACCTCCCATCTGAAAATTTGAAAATTCTTAAAAAATTCGTCCAAAATCTTGATGTCTCCAATCTCTTGTTTTGTACGTTTTTTCCACGTGTCTTGACCTCCAATGTATCCCTGCAATGTTTGGTGAAGATCTGAGTATGTAGTTTTTGACCTTATATGGAACCTCCTATCTGAAAATTTGAAAATTCTTAAAAAATTTGACCAAGATCTTGATGTCCCCAATCCCATGTTTTGTATGTTTTTTCCACGTGTCTTGACATCCAATGTATCCCTGCAGAGTTTGGTGAAGATCTGAGTATGTCGTTTTTGACCTTATCACGAACATCCTTTCTGAAAATTTGAAAATTCTTAAAAAATTCGTCCAAAATCTTGATGTCTCCAATCTCTTGTTTTGTTCGTTTTTTCCACGTGTCTTGACATCCAATGTATCCCTGCAAAGTTTGGTGAAGATCTGAGTATGTAGTTTTTGACCTTATCTGGAACCTCCCATCTGAAAATTTGAAAATTCCTAAAAAATTCGTCCAAAACCTTGATGTCTCCAATCTCTTGTTTTGTAGGTTTTTCCACGTGTCTTGACATCCAATGTATCCCTGCAGTTTGGTGAAGATCTGAGTATGTAGTTTTTGACCTTATATGGAACCTCCTATCTGAAAATTTGAAAATTCTTAAAAAATTCGACCAAAATCTTGATGTCCCCAATCCTATGTTTTGTATGTTTTTTCCACGTGTCTTGACATCCAATGTATCCATGCAAAGTTTGGTGAAGATCTGAGTATGTAGTTTTTGACCTTATCTGGAACTTCATTTCTGAAAATTTGAAAATTCCTCAAAAATTCGTCCAAAATCTTGATGTCTCCAATCTCTTGTTTTGTATGTTTTTTCCACGTGTCTTGACATCCAATGTATCCATGCAAAGTTTGGTGAAGATCTGAGTATGTAGTTTTTGTCCTTATCTGGAACCTCATTTCTGAAAATTTGAAAATTCCTCAAAAATTCGTCCAAAATCTTGATGTCTCCAATCTCTTGTTTTGTACGTTTTTTCCACGTGCCTTGACATCCAATGTATCCCTGCAAAGTTTGGTGAAGATCTGAGTATGTAGTTTTTGACCTTATCTGGAACCTCCTATCTGAATATTTGAAAACTCTTAAAGAATTCGTCCAAAATCTTGATGTCTCCAATCTCTTGTTTCGTACGTTTTTTCCACGTGTCTCCACATCCAATGTATCCATTCAAAGTTTGATGAAGATCTGAGTATGTCGTTTTTGACCTAATCTGGAACCTCCCATCTGAAAATTTGAAAATTCTTAAAAAATTCGTCCAAAATCTTGATGTCTCCAATCTCTTGTTTTGTACGTTTTTTCCACGTGTCTTGACATCCAATGTATCCCTGCAATGTTTGGTGAAGATCTGAGTATGTAGTTTTTGACCTTATATGGAACCTCCTATCTGAAAATTTGAAAATTCTTAAAAAAATTGACCAAAATCTTGATGTCCCTAATCCTATGTTTTGTATGTTTTTTCCACGTGTCTTGACATCCAATGTATCCCTGCAATGTTTGGTGAAGATCTGAGTATGTAGTTTTTGACCTTATATGGAACCTCCTATCTGAAAATTTGAAAATTCTTAAAAAATTTGACCAAAATCTTGATGTCCCCAATCCCATGTTTTGTATGTTTTTTCCACGTGTCTTGACATCCAATGTATCCCTGCAGAGTTTGGTGAAGATCTGAGTATGTCGTTTTTGACCTTATCACGAACATCCTTTCTGAAAATTTGAAAATTCTTAAAAAATTCGTCCAAAATCTTGATGTCTCCAATCTCTTGTTTTGTACGTTTTTTCCACGTGTCTTGACATCCAATGTATCCCTGCAAAGTTTGGTGAAGATCTGAGTATGTAGTTTTTGACCTTATCTGGAACCTCCCATCTGAAAATTTGAAAATTCCTAAAAAATCCGTCCAAAATCTTGATGTCTCCAATCTCTTGTTTTGTAGGTTTTTTCCACGTGTCTTGACATCCAATGTATCCCTGCAAAGTTTGGTGAAGATCTGAGTATGTAGTATTTGACCTTATATGGAACCTCCCATCTGAAAATTTGAAAATTCTTAAAAAATTCGACCAAAATCGTGATGTCCCCAATCCTATGTTTTGTATGTTTTTTCCACGTGTCTTGACATCCAATGTATCCATGCAAAGTTTGGTGAAGATCTGAGTATGTAGTTTTTGACCTTATCTGGAACTTCATTTCTGAAAATTTGAAAATTCCTCAAAAATTCGTCCAAAATCTTGATGTCTCCAATCTCTTGTTTTGTACGTTTTTTTCCACGTGTCTTGACATCCAATGTTCCCTGCAAAGTTTGGTGAAGATCTGAGTATGTAGTTTTTGACCTTATATGGAACCTCCTATCTGAAAATTTGAAAGTTCTTAAAAAATTCGACCAAAATCTTGATGTCCCCAATCCTATGTTTTGTATGTTTTTTCCACGTGTCTTGACATCCAATGTATCCATGCAAAGTTTGGTGAAGATCTGAGTATGTAGTTTTTGACCTTATCTGGAACCTCATTTCTGAAAATTTGAAAATTCCTCAAAAATTCGTCCAAAATCTTGATGTCTCCAATCTCTTGTTTTGTACGTTTTTTCCACGTGTCTTGACATCCAATGTATCCCTGCAAAGTTTGGTGAAGATCTGAGTATGTAGTTTTTGACCTTATCTGGAACCTCCTATCTGAAAATTTGAAAATTGTTAAAAAATTCGTCCAAAATCTTGATGTCTCCAATCTCTTGTTTTGTACGTTTTTCCCACGTGTCTTGACATCCAATGTATCCCTGCAAAGTTTGGTGAAGATCTGAGTATGTAGTTTTTGACCTTATCTGGAACCTCATTTCTGAAAATTTTAAAATTCCTCAAAAATTCGTCCAAAATCTTGATGTCTCCAATCTCTTGTTTTGTACGTTTTTTCCACGTGTCTTGACATCCAATGTATCCCTGCAATGTTTGGTGAAGATCTGAGTATGTAGTTTTTGATCTTATATGGAACCTCCTATCTGAAAATTTGAAAATACTTAAAAAATTTGACCAAAATCTTGATGTCCCCAATCCTATGTTTTGTATGTTTTTCCACGTGTCTTGACATCCAATGTATCCCTGCAATGTTTGGTGAAGATCTGAGTATGTAGTTTTTGACCTTATATGGAACCTCCTATCTGAAAATTTGAAAATTCTTAAAAAATTTGACCAAAATCTTGATGTCCCCAATCCCATGTTTTGTATGTTTTTTCCACGTGTCTTGACATCCAATGTATCCCTGCAGAGTTTGGTGAAGATCTGAGTATGTCGTTTTTGACCTTATCACGAACATCCTTTCTGAAAATTTGAAAATTCTTAAAAAATTCGTCCAAAATCTTGATGTCTCCAATCTCTTGTTTTGTACGTTTTTTCCACGTGTCTTGACATCCAATGTATCCCTGCAAAATTGGTGAAGATCTGAGTATGTAGTTTTTTACCTTATCTGGAACCTCCCATCTGAAAATTTGAAAATTCCTAAAAAATCCGTCCAAAATCTTGATGTCTCCAATCTCTTGTTTTGTAGGTTTTTTCCACGTGTCTTGACATCCAATGTATCTTTGCAAAGTTTGGTGAAGATCTGAGTATGTAGTTTTTGACCTTATATGGAACCTCCTATCTGAAAATTTGAAAATTCTTAAAAAATTCGACCAAAATCTTGATGTCCCCAATCCTATGTTTTGTATGTTTTTTCCACGTGTCTTGACATCCAATGTATCCATGCAAAGTTTGGTGAAGATCTGAGTATGTAGTTTTTGACCTTATCTGGAACCTCCTATCTGAATATTTGAAAACTCTTAAAGAATTCGTCCAAAATTGATGTCTCCAATCTCTTGTTTCGTACGTTTTTTCCACGTGTCTCCACATCCAATGTATCCATGCAAAGTTTGATGAAGATCTGAGTGTGTCGTTTTTGACCTTATCTGGAACCTCCCATCTGAAAATTTGAAAAATTTAAAAAATTCGTCCAAAATCTTGATGTCTCCAATCTCTTGTTTTGTACGTTTTTTCCATGTGTCTTGACATCCAATGTATCCCTGCAAAGTTTGGTGAAGATCTGAGTATGTTTTTTTTGACCTTATCTGGAACCTCCTATCTGAATATTTGAAAACTCTTAAAGAATTCGTCAAAAATCTTGATGTCTCCAATCTCTTGTTTCGTACGTTTTTTCCACGTGTCTCCACATCCAATGTATCCATGCAAAGTTTAATGAAGATCTGAGTATGTCGTTTTTGACCTTATCTGGAACCTCCCATCTGAAAATTTGAAAATTCTTAAAAAATTCGTCCAAAATCTTGATGTCTCCAATCTCTTGTTTTGTACGTTTTTTCCACGTGTCTTGACATCCAATGTATCCCTGCAATGTTTGGTGAAGATCTGAGTATGTAGTTTTTGACCTTATATGGAACCTCCTATCTGAAAATTTGAAAATTCTTAAAAAATTTGACCAAGATCTTGATGTCCCCAATCCCATGTTTTGTATGTTTTTTCCACGTGTCTTGACATCCAATGTATCCCTGCAGAGTTTGGTGAAGATCTGAGTATGTCGTTTTTGACCTTATCACGAACATCCTTTCTGAAAATTTGAAAATTCTTAAAAAATTCGTCCAAAATCTTGATGTCTCCAATCTCTTGTTTTGTTCGTTTTTTCCACGTGTCTTGACATCCAATGTATCCCTGCAAAGTTTGGTGAAGATCTGAGTATGTAGTTTTTGACCTTATCTGGAACCTCCCATCTGAAAATTTGAAAATTCCTAAAAAATCCGTCCAAAATCTTGATGTCTCCAATCTGTTGTTTTGTAGGTTTTTCCACGTGTCTTGACATCCAATGTATCCCTGCAGTTTGGTGAAGATCTGAGTATGTAGGTTTTGACCTTATATGGAACCTCCTATCTGAAAATTTGAAAATTCTTAAAAAATTCGACCAAAATCTTGATGTCTCCAATCTCTTGTTTCGTACGTTTTTTCCACGTGTCTCCACTTCCAATGTATCCATTCAAAGTTTGATGAAGATCTGAGTATGTCGTTTTTGACCTAATCTGGAACCTCCTATCTGAATATTTGAAAACTCTTAAAGAATTCGTCCAAAATCTTGATGTCTCCAATCTCTTGTTTCGTACGTTTTTTCCACGTGTCTCCACATCCAATGTATCTATGCAAAGTTTGATGAAGATCTGAGTATGTAGTTTTTGACCTTATATGGAACCTCCTATCTGAAAATTTGAAAATTCTTAAAAAATTTGACCAAAATCTTGATGTCCCCAATCCTATGTTTTGTATGATTTTTCCACGTGTCTTGACATCCAATGTATCCCTGCAATGTTTGGTGAAGATCTGAGTATGTAGTTTTTGACCTTATATGGAACCTCCTATCTGAAAATTTGAAAATTCTTAAAAAATTTGACCAAAAACCTTGATGTCCCCAATCCTATGTTTTGTATGTTTTTTCCACGTGTCTTGACATCCAATGTATCCCTGCAGAGTTTGGTGAAGATCTGAGTATGTCGTTTTTGACCTTATCACGAACATCCTTTCTGAAAATTTGAAAATTCTTAAAAAATTCGTCCAAAATCTTGATGTCTCCAATCTCTTGTTTTGTACGTTTTTTCCACGTGTCTTGACATCCAATGTATCCCTGCAAAGTTTGGTGAAGATCTGAGTATGTAGTTTTTGACCTTATCTGGAACCTCCCATCTGAAAATTTGAAAATTCCTAAAAAATCCGTCCAAAATCTTGATGTCTCCAATCTCTTGTTTTGTAGGTTTTTTCCACGTGTCTTGACATCCAATGTATCCCTGCAAAGTTTGGTGAAGATCTGAGTATGTAGTTTTTGACCTTATATGGAACCTCCTATCTGAAAATTTGAAAATTCTTAAAAAATTCGACCAAAATCTTGATGTCCCCAATCCTATGTTTTGTATGTTTTTTCCACGTGTCTTGACATCCAATGTATCCATGCAAAGTTTGGTGAAGATCTGAGTATGTAGTTTTTGACCTTATCTGGAACTTCATTTCTGAAAATTTGAAAATTCCTCAAAAATTCGTCCAAAATCTTGATGTCTCCAATCTCTTGTTTTGTACGTTTTTTTCCACGTGTCTTGACATCCAATGTATCCCTGCAAAGTTTGGTGAAGATCTGAGTATGTAGTTTTTGACCTTATATGGAACCTCCTATCTGAAAATTTGAAAGTTCTTAAAAAATTCGACCAAAATCTTGATGTCCCCAATCCTATGTTTTGTATGTTTTTTCCACGTGTCTTGACATCCAATGTATCCATGCAAAGTTTGGTGAAGATCTGAGTATGTAGTTTTTGACCTTATCTGGAACCTCATTTCTGAAAATTTGAAAATTCCTCAAAAATTCGTCCAAAATCTTGATGTCTCCAATCTCTTGTTTTGTACGTTTTTTCCACGTGTCTTGACATCCAATGTATCCCTGCAAAGTTTGGTGAAGATCTGAGTATGTAGTTTTTGACCTTATCTGGAACCTCCTATCTGAAAATTTGAAAATTGTTAAAAAATTCGTCCAAAATCTTGATGTCTCCAATCTCTTGTTTTGTACGTTTTTCCCACGTGTCTTGACATCCAATGTATCCCTGCAAAGTTTGGTGAAGATCTGAGTATGTAGTTTTTGACCTTATCTGGAACCTCATTTCTGAAAATTTGAAAATTCCTCAAAAATTCGTCCAAAATCTTGATGTCTCCAATCTCTTGTTTTGTACGTTTTTTCCACGTGTCTTGACATCCAATGTATCCCTGCAATGTTTGGTGAAGATCTGAGTATGTTGTTTTTGACCTTATATGGAACCTCCTATCTGAAAATTTGAAAATTCTTAAAAAATTTGACCAAAATCTTGATGTCCCCAATCCTATGTTTTGTATGTTTTTTCCACGTGTCTTGACATCCAATGTATCCATGCAAAGTTTGGTGAAGATCTGAGTATGTAGTTTTTGACCTTATCTGGAACCTCATTTCTGAAAATTTGAAAATTCCTCAAAAATTCGTTCAAAATCTTGATGTCTCCAATCTCTTGTTTTGTACGTTTTTTCCACGTGTCTTGACATCCAATGTATCCCTGCAAAGTTTGGTGAAGATCTGAGTATGTAGTTTTTGACCTTATCTGGAACCTCCTATCTGAATATTTGAAAACTCTTAAAGAATTCGTCCAAAATCTTGATGTCTCCAATCTCTTGTTTCGTACGTTTTTTCCACGTGTCTCCACATCCAATGTATCTATGCAAAGTTTGATGAAGATCTGAGTATGTAGTTTTTGACCTTATATGGAACCTCCTATCTGAAAATTTGAAAATTCTTAAAAAATTTGACCAAAATCTTGATGTCCCCAATCCTATGTTTTGTATGTTTTTTCCACGTGTCTTGACATCCAATGTATCCCTGCAATCTTTGGTGAAGATCTGAGTATGTAGTTTTTGACCTTATATGGAACCTCCTATCTGAAAATTTGAAAATTCTTAAAAAATTTGACCAAAATCTTGATGTCCCCAATCCTATGTTTTGTATGTTTTTTCCACGTGTCTTGACATCCAATGTATCCCTGCAGAGTTTGGTGAAGATCTGAGTATGTCGTTTTTGACCTTATCACGAACATCCTTTCTGAAAATTTGAAAATTCTTAAAAAATTCGTCCAAAATCTTGATGTCTCCAATCTCTTGTTTTGTACGTTTTTTCCACGTGTCTTGACATCCAATGTATCCCTGCAAAGTTTGGTGAAGATCTGAGTATGTAGTTTTTGACCTTATCTGGAACCTCCCATCTGAAAAATTGAAAATTCCTAAAAAATCCGTCCAAAATCTTGATGTCTCCAATCTCTTGTTTTGTAGGTTTTTTCCACGTGTCTTGACATCCAATGTATCCCTGCAAAGTTTGGTGAAGATCTGAGTATGTAGTTTTTGACCTTATATGGAACCTCCTATCTGAAAATTTGAAAATTCTTAAAAAATTCGACCAAAATCTTGATGTCCCCAATCCTATGTTTTGTATGTTTTTTCCACGTGTCTTGACATCCAATGTATCCATGCAAAGTTTGGTGAAGATCTGAGTATGTCGTTTTTGACCTTATCTGGAACTTCATTTCTGAAAATTTGAAAATTCCTCAAAAATTCGTCCAAAATCTTGATGTCTCCAATCTCTTGTTTTGTACGTTTTTTTCCACGTGTCTTGACATCCAATGTATCCCTGCAAAGTTTGGTGAAGATCTGAGTATGTAGTTTTTGACCTTATATGGAACCTCCTATCTGAAAATTTGAAAGTTCTTAAAAAATTCGACCAAAATCTTGATGTCCCCAATCCTATGTTTTGTATGTTTTTTCCACGTGTCTTGACATCCAATGTATCCATGCAAAGTTTGGTGAAGATCTGAGTATGTAGTTTTTGACCTTATCTGGAACCTCATTTCTGAAAATTTGAAAATTCCTCAAAAATTCGTCCAAAATCTTGATGTCTCCAATCTCTTGTTTTGTACGTTTTTTCCACGTGTCTTGACATCCAATGTATCCCTGCAAAGTTTGGTGAAGATCTGAGTATGTAGTTTTTGACCTTATCTGGAACCTCCTATCTGAAAATTTGAAAATTGTTAAAAAATTCGTCCAAAATCTTGATGTCTCCAATCTCTTGTTTTGTACGTTTTTCCCACGTGTCTTGACATCCAATGATTCCCTGCAAAGTTTGGTGAAGATCTGAGTATGTAGTTTTTGACCTTATCTGGAACCTCATTTCTGAAAATTTGAAAATTCCTCAAAAATTCGTCCAAAATCTTGATGTCTCCAATCTCTTGTTTTGTACGTTTTTTCCACGTGTCTTGACATCCAATGTATCCCTGCAATGTTTGGTGAAGATCTGAGTATGTAGTTTTTGACCTTATATGGAACCTCCTATCTGAAAATTTGAAAATTCTTAAAAAATTTGACCAAAATCTTGATGTCCCCAATCCCATGTTTTGTATGTTTTTTCCACGTGTCTTGACATCCAATGTATCCCTGCAGAGTTTGGTGAAGATCTGAGTATGTCGTTTTTGACCTTATCACGAACATCCTTTCTGAAAATTTGAAAATTCTTAAAAAATTCGTCCAAAATCTTGATGTCTCCAATCTCTTGTTTTGTACGTTTTTTCCACGTGTCTTGACATCCAATGTATCCCTGCAAAGTTTGGTGAAGATCTGAGTATGTAGTTTTTGACCTTATCTGGAACCTCCCATCTGAAAATTTGAAAATTCCTAAAAAATCCGTCCAAAATCTTGATGTCTCCAATCTCTTGTTTTGTAGGTTTTTTCCACGTGTCTTGACATCCAATGTATCCCTGCAAAGTTTGGTGAAGATCTGAGTATGTAGTTTTTGACCTTATATGGAACCTCCTATCTGAAAATTTGAAAATTCTTAAAAAATTCGACCAAAATCTTGATGTCCCCAATCCTATGTTTTGTATGTTTTTTCCACGTGTCTTGACATCCAATGTATCCATGCAAAGTTTGGTGAAGATCTGAGTATGTAGTTTTTGACCTTATCTGGAACTTCATTTCTGAAAATTTGAAAATTCCTCAAAAATTCGTCCAAAATCTTGATGTCTCCAATCTCTTGTTTTGTACGTTTTTTTCCACGTGTCTTGACATCCAATGTATCCCTGCAAAGTTTGGTGAAGATCTGAGTATGTAGTTTTTGACCTTATATGGAACCTCCTATCTGAAAATTTGAAAGTTCTTAAAAAATTCGACCAAAATCTTGATGTCCCCAATCCTATGTTTTGTATGTTTTTTCCACGTGTCTTGACATCCAATGTATCCATGCAAAGTTTGGTGAAGATCTGAGTATGTAGTTTTTGACCTTATCTGGAACCTCATTTCTGAAAATTTGAAAATTCCTCAAATATTCGTCCAAAATCTTGATGTCTCCAATCTCTTGTTTTGTACGTTTTTTCACGTGTCTTGACATCCAATGTATCCCTGCAAAGTTTGGTGAAGATCTGAGTATGTAGTTTTTGACCTTATCTGGAACCTCCTATCTGAAAATTTGAAAATTGTTAAAAAATTCGTCCAAAATCTTGATGTCTCCAATCTCTTGTTTTGTACGTTTTTCCCACGTGTCTTGACATCCAATGTATCCCTGCAAAGTTTGTTGAAGATCTGAGTATGTAGTTTTTGACCTTATCTGGAACCTCATTTCTGAAAATTTGAAAATTCCTCAAAAATTCGTCCAAAATCTTGATGTCTCCAATCTCTTGTTTTGTACGTTTTTTCCACGTGTCTTGACATCCAATGTATCCCTGCAATGTTTGGTGAAGATCTGAGTATGTAGTTTTTGACCTTATATGGAACCACCTATCTGAAAATTTGAAAATTCTTAAAAAATTTGACCAAAATCTTGATGTCTCCAATCTCTTGTTTTGTACGTTTTTTTCCACGTGTCTTGACATCCAATGTATCCCTGCAAAGTTTGGTGAAGATCTGAGTATGTAGTTTTTGACCTTATATGGAACCTCCTATCTGAAAATTTGAAAGTTCTTAAAAAATTCGACCAAAATCTTGATGTCCCCAATCCTATGTTTTGTATGTTTTTTCCACGTGTCTTGACATCCAATGTATCCATGCAAAGTTTGGTGAAGATCTGAGTATGTAGTTTTTGACCTTATCTGGAACCTCATTTCTGAAAATTTGAAAATTCCTCAAAAATTCGTCCAAAATCTTGATGTCTCCAATCTCTTGTTTTGTACGTTTTTTCCACGTGTCTTGACATCCAATGTATCCCTGCAAAGTTTGGTGAAGATCTGAGTATGTAGTTTTTGACCTTATCTGGAACCTCCTATCTGAAAATTTGAAAATTGTTAAAAAATTCGTCCAAAATCTTGATGTCTCCAATCTCTTGTTTTGTACGTTTTTCCCACGTGTCTTGACATCCAATGATTCCCTGCAAAGTTTGGTGAAGATCTGAGTATGTAGTTTTTGACCTTATCTGGAACCTCATTTCTGAAAATTTGAAAATTCCTCAAAAATTCGTCCAAAATCTTGATGTCTCCAATCTCTTGTTTTGTACGTTTTTTCCACGTGTCTTGACATCCAATGTATCCCTGCAATGTTTGGTGAAGATCTGAGTATGTAGTTTTTGACCTTATATGGAACCTCCTATCTGAAAATTTGAAAATTCTTAAAAAATTTGACCAAAATCTTGATGTCCCCAATCCCATGTTTTGTATGTTTTTTCCACGTGTCTTGACATCCAATGTATCCCTGCAGAGTTTGGTGAAGATCTGAGTATGTCGTTTTTGACCTTATCACGAACATCCTTTCTGAAAATTTGAAAATTCTTAAAAAATTCGTCCAAAATCTTGATGTCTCCAATCTCTTGTTTTGTACGTTTTTTCCACGTGTCTTGACATCCAATGTATCCCTGCAAAGTTTGGTGAAGATCTGAGTATGTAGTTTTTTACCTTATCTGGAACCTCCCATCTGAAAATTTGAAAATTCCTAAAAAATCCCTCCAAAATCTTGATGTCTCCAATCTCTTGTTTTGTAGGTTTTTTCCACGTGTCTTGACATCCAATGTATCCCTGCAAAGTTTGGTGAAGATCTGAGTATGTAGTTTTTGACCTTATATGGAACCTCCTATCTGAAAATTTGAAAATTCTTAAAAAATTCGACCAAAATCTTGATGTCTCCAATCCTATGTTTTGTATGTTTTTTCCACGTGTCTTGACATCCAATGTATCCATGCAAAGTTTGGTGAAGATCTGAGTATGTAGTTTTTGACCTTATCTGGAACTTCATTTCTGAAAATTTGAAAATTCCTCAAAAATTCGTCCAAAATCTTGATGTCTCCAATCTCTTGTTTTGTACGTTTTTTCCACGTGTCTTGACATCCAATGTATCCCTGCAAAGTTTGGTGAAGATCTGAGTATGTAGTTTTTGACCTTATATGGAACCTCCTATTTGAAAATTTGAAAGTTCTTAAAAAATTCGACCAAAATCTTGATGTACCCAATCCTATGTTTTGTATGTTTTTTCCACGTGTCTTGACATCCAATGTATCCCTGCAGAGTTTGGTGAAGATCTGAGTATGTCGTTTTTGACCTTATCACGAACATCCTTTCTGAAAATTTGAAAATTCTTAAAAAATTCGTCCAAAATCTTGATGTCTCCAATCTCTTGTTTTGTACGTTTTTTCCACGTGTCTTGACATCCAATGTATCCCTGCAAAGTTTGGTGAAGATCTGAGTATGTAGTTTTTGACCTTATCTGGAACCTCCCATCTGAAAATTTGAAAATTCCTAAAAAATCCGTCCAAAATCTTGATGTCTCCAATCTCTTGTTTTGTAGGTTTTTTCCACGTGTCTTGACATCCAATGTATCCCTGCAAAGTTTGGTGAAGATCTGAGTATGTAGTTTTTGACCTTATATGGAACCTCCTATTTGAAAATTTGAAAGTTCTTAAAAAATTCGACCAAAATCTTGATGTACCCAATCCTATGTTTTGTATGTTTTTTCCACGTGTCTTGACATCCAATGTATCCCTGCAGAGTTTGGTGAAGATCTGAGTATGTCGTTTTTGACCTTATCACGAACATCCTTTCTGAAAATTTGAAAATTCTTAAAAAATTCGTCCAAAATCTTGATGTCTCCAATCTCTTGTTTTGTACGTTTTTTCCACGTGTCTTGACATCCAATGTATCCCTGCAAAGTTTGGTGAAGATCTGAGTATGTAGTTTTTGACCTTATCTGGAACCTCCCATCTGAAAATTTGAAAATTCCTAAAAAATCCGTCCAAAATCTTGATGTCTCCAATCTCTTGTTTTGTAGGTTTTTTCCACGTGTCTTGACATCCAATGTATCCCTGCAAAGTTTGGTGAAGATCTGAGTATGTAGTTTTTGACCTTATATGGAACCTCCTATCTGAAAATTTGAAAATTCTTAAAAAATTCGACCAAAATCTTGATGTCCCCAATCCTATGTTTTGTATGTTTTTTCCACGTGTCTTGACATCCAATGTATCCATGCAAAGTTTGGTGAAGATCTGAGTATGTAGTTTTTGACCTTATCTGGAACTTCATTTCTGAAAATTTGAAAATTCCTCAAAAATCCGTCCAAAATCTTGATGTCTCCAATCTCTTGTTTTGTAGGTTTTTTCCACGTGTCTTGACATCCAATGTATCCATGCAAAGTTTGGTGAAGATCTGAGTATGTAGTTTTTGACCTTATATGGAACCTCCTATCTGAAAATTTGAAAATTCTTAAAAAATTTGACCAAAATCTTGATGTCCCCAATCCCATGTTTTGTATGTTTTTTCCACGTGTCTTGACATCCAATGTATCCCTGCAGAGTTTGGTGAAGATCTGAGTATGTAGTTTTTGACCTTATCTGGAACCTCCTATCTGAATATTTGAAAACTCTTAAAGAATTCGTCCAAAATCTTGATGTCTCCAATCTCTTGTTTCGTACGTTTTTTCCACGTGTCTCCACATCCAATGTATCTATGCAAAGTTTGATGAAGATCTGAGTATGTAGTTTTTGACCTTATATGGAACCTCCTATCTGAAAATTTGAAAATTCTTAAAAAATTTGACCAAAATCTTGATGTCCCCAATCCTATGTTTTGTATGTTTTTTCCACGTGTCTTGACATCCAATGTATCCCTGCAATCTTTGGTGAAGATCTGAGTATGTAGTTTTTGACCTTATATGGAACCTCCTATCTGAAAATTTGAAAATTCTTAAAAAATTTGACCAAAATCTTGATGTCCCCAATCCTATGTTTTGTATGTTTTTTCCACGTGTCTTGACATCCAATGTATCCCTGCAGAGTTTGGTGAAGATCTGAGTATGTCGTTTTTGACCTTATCACGAACATCCTTTCTGAAAATTTGAAAATTCTTAAAAAATTCGTCCAAAATCTTGATGTCTCCAATCTCTTGTTTTGTACGTTTTTTCCACGTGTCTTGACATCCAATGTATCCCTGCAAAGTTTGGTGAAGATCTGAGTATGTAGTTTTTGACCTTATCTGGAACCTCCCATCTGAAAAATTGAAAATTCCTAAAAAATCCGTCCAAAATCTTGATGTCTCCAATCTCTTGTTTTGTAGGTTTTTTCCACGTGTCTTGACATCCAATGTATCCCTGCAAAGTTTGGTGAAGATCTGAGTATGTAGTTTTTGACCTTATATGGAACCTCCTATCTGAAAATTTGAAAATTCTTAAAAAATTCGACCAAAATCTTGATGTCCCCAATCCTATGTTTTGTATGTTTTTTCCACGTGTCTTGACATCCAATGTATCCATGCAAAGTTTGGTGAAGATCTGAGTATGTCGTTTTTGACCTTATCTGGAACTTCATTTCTGAAAATTTGAAAATTCCTCAAAAATTCGTCCAAAATCTTGATGTCTCCAATCTCTTGTTTTGTACGTTTTTTTCCACGTGTCTTGACATCCAATGTATCCCTGCAAAGTTTGGTGAAGATCTGAGTATGTAGTTTTTGACCTTATATGGAACCTCCTATCTGAAAATTTGAAAGTTCTTAAAAAATTCGACCAAAATCTTGATGTCCCCAATCCTATGTTTTGTATGTTTTTTCCACGTGTCTTGACATCCAATGTATCCATGCAAAGTTTGGTGAAGATCTGAGTATGTAGTTTTTGACCTTATCTGGAACCTCATTTCTGAAAATTTGAAAATTCCTCAAAAATTCGTCCAAAATCTTGATGTCTCCAATCTCTTGTTTTGTACGTTTTTTCCACGTGTCTTGACATCCAATGTATCCCTGCAAAGTTTGGTGAAGATCTGAGTATGTAGTTTTTGACCTTATCTGGAACCTCCTATCTGAAAATTTGAAAATTGTTAAAAAATTCGTCCAAAATCTTGATGTCTCCAATCTCTTGTTTTGTACGTTTTTCCCACGTGTCTTGACATCCAATGATTCCCTGCAAAGTTTGGTGAAGATCTGAGTATGTAGTTTTTGACCTTATCTGGAACCTCATTTCTGAAAATTTGAAAATTCCTCAAAAATTCGTCCAAAATCTTGATGTCTCCAATCTCTTGTTTTGTACGTTTTTTCCACGTGTCTTGACATCCAATGTATCCCTGCAATGTTTGGTGAAGATCTGAGTATGTAGTTTTTGACCTTATATGGAACCTCCTATCTGAAAATTTGAAAATTCTTAAAAAATTTGACCAAAATCTTGATGTCCCCAATCCCATGTTTTGTATGTTTTTTCCACGTGTCTTGACATCCAATGTATCCCTGCAGAGTTTGGTGAAGATCTGAGTATGTCGTTTTTGACCTTATCACGAACATCCTTTCTGAAAATTTGAAAATTCTTAAAAAATTCGTCCAAAATCTTGATGTCTCCAATCTCTTGTTTTGTACGTTTTTTCCACGTGTCTTGACATCCAATGTATCCCTGCAAAGTTTGGTGAAGATCTGAGTATGTAGTTTTTGACCTTATCTGGAACCTCCCATCTGAAAATTTGAAAATTCCTAAAAAATCCGTCCAAAATCTTGATGTCTCCAATCTCTTGTTTTGTAGGTTTTTTCCACGTGTCTTGACATCCAATGTATCCCTGCAAAGTTTGGTGAAGATCTGAGTATGTAGTTTTTGACCTTATATGGAACCTCCTATCTGAAAATTTGAAAATTCTTAAAAAATTCGACCAAAATCTTGATGTCCCCAATCCTATGTTTTGTATGTTTTTTCCACGTGTCTTGACATCCAATGTATCCATGCAAAGTTTGGTGAAGATCTGAGTATGTAGTTTTTGACCTTATCTGGAACTTCATTTCTGAAAATTTGAAAATTCCTCAAAAATTCGTCCAAAATCTTGATGTCTCCAATCTCTTGTTTTGTACGTTTTTTTCCACGTGTCTTGACATCCAATGTATCCCTGCAAAGTTTGGTGAAGATCTGAGTATGTAGTTTTTGACCTTATATGGAACCTCCTATCTGAAAATTTGAAAGTTCTTAAAAAATTCGACCAAAATCTTGATGTCCCCAATCCTATGTTTTGTATGTTTTTTCCACGTGTCTTGACATCCAATGTATCCATGCAAAGTTTGGTGAAGATCTGAGTATGTAGTTTTTGACCTTATCTGGAACCTCATTTCTGAAAATTTGAAAATTCCTCAAAAATTCGTCCAAAATCTTGATGTCTCCAATCTCTTGTTTTGTACGTTTTTTCACGTGTCTTGACATCCAATGTATCCCTGCAAAGTTTGGTGAAGATCTGAGTATGTAGTTTTTGACCTTATCTGGAACCTCCTATCTGAAAATTTGAAAATTGTTAAAAAATTCGTCCAAAATCTTGATGTCTCCAATCTCTTGTTTTGTACGTTTTTCCCACGTGTCTTGACATCCAATGTATCCCTGCAAAGTTTGTTGAAGATCTGAGTATGTAGTTTTTGACCTTATCTGGAACCTCATTTCTGAAAATTTGAAAATTCCTCAAAAATTCGTCCAAAATCTTGATGTCTCCAATCTCTTGTTTTGTACGTTTTTCCACGTGTCTTGACATCCAATGTATCCCTGCAATGTTTGGTGAAGATCTGAGTATGTAGTTTTTGACCTTATATGGAACCACCTATCTGAAAATTTGAAAATTCTTAAAAAATTTGACCAAAATCTTGATGTCTCCAATCTCTTGTTTTGTACGTTTTTTTCCACGTGTCTTGACATCCAATGTATCCCTGCAAAGTTTGGTGAAGATCTGAGTATGTAGTTTTTGACCTTATATGGAACCTCCTATCTGAAAATTTGAAAGTTCTTAAAAAATTCGACCAAAATCTTGATGTCCCCAATCCTATGTTTTGTATGTTTTTTCCACGTGTCTTGACATCCAATGTATCCATGCAAAGTTTGGTGAAGATCTGAGTATGTAGTTTTTGACCTTATCTGGAACCTCATTTCTGAAAATTTGAAAATTCCTCAAAAATTCGTCCAAAATCTTGATGTCTCCAATCTCTTGTTTTGTACGTTTTTTCCACGTGTCTTGACATCCAATGTATCCCTGCAAAGTTTGGTGAAGATCTGAGTATGTAGTTTTTGACCTTATCTGGAACCTCCTATCTGAAAATTTGAAAATTGTTAAAAAATTCGTCCAAAATCTTGATGTCTCCAATCTCTTGTTTTGTACGTTTTTCCCACGTGTCTTGACATCCAATGATTCCCTGCAAAGTTTGGTGAAGATCTGAGTATGTAGTTTTTGACCTTATCTGGAACCTCATTTCTGAAAATTTGAAAATTCCTCAAAAATTCGTCCAAAATCTTGATGTCTCCAATCTCTTGTTTTGTACGTTTTTTCCACGTGTCTTGACATCCAATGTATCCCTGCAATGTTTGGTGAAGATCTGAGTATGTAGTTTTTGACCTTATATGGAACCTCCTATCTGAAAATTTGAAAATTCTTAAAAAATT
Source organism: Lepisma saccharinum (assembly GCF_977018435.1). Classification (NCBI taxonomy): domain Eukaryota; kingdom Metazoa; phylum Arthropoda; class Insecta; order Zygentoma; family Lepismatidae; genus Lepisma; species Lepisma saccharinum. The sequence continues at coordinate 2,679,985 of NW_028142907.1, read as the reverse complement.
TGACCAAAATCTTGATGTCCCCAATCCCATGTTTTGTATGTTTTTTCCACGTGTCTTGACATCCAATGTATCCCTGCAGAGTTTGGTGAAGATCTGAGTATGTCGTTTTTGACCTTATCACGAACATCCTTTCTGAAAATTTGAAAATTCTTAAAAAATTCGTCCAAAATCTTGATGTCTCCAATCTCTTGTTTTGTACGTTTTTTCCACGTGTCTTGACATCCAATGTATCCCTGCAAAGTTTGGTGAAGATCTGAGTATGTAGTTTTTTACCTTATCTGGAACCTCCCATCTGAAAATTTGAAAATTCCTAAAAAATCCCTCCAAAATCTTGATGTCTCCAATCTCTTGTTTTGTAGGTTTTTTCCACGTGTCTTGACATCCAATGTATCCCTGCAAAGTTTGGTGAAGATCTGAGTATGTAGTTTTTGACCTTATATGGAACCTCCTATCTGAAAATTTGAAAATTCTTAAAAAATTCGACCAAAATCTTGATGTCCCCAATCCTATGTTTTGTATGTTTTTTCCACGTGTCTTGACATCCAATGTATCCATGCAAAGTTTGGTGAAGATCTGAGTATGTAGTTTTTGACCTTATCTGGAACTTCATTTCTGAAAATTTGAAAATTCCTCAAAAATTCGTCCAAAATCTTGATGTCTCCAATCTCTTGTTTTGTACGTTTTTTCCACGTGTCTTGACATCCAATGTATCCCTGCAAAGTTTGGTGAAGATCTGAGTATGTAGTTTTTGACCTTATATGGAACCTCCTATTTGAAAATTTGAAAGTTCTTAAAAAATTCGACCAAAATCTTGATGTACCCAATCCTATGTTTTGTATGTTTTTTCCACGTGTCTTGACATCCAATGTATCCCTGCAGAGTTTGGTGAAGATCTGAGTATGTCGTTTTTGACCTTATCACGAACATCCTTTCTGAAAATTTGAAAATTCTTAAAAAATTCGTCCAAAATCTTGATGTCTCCAATCTCTTGTTTTGTACGTTTTTTCCACGTGTCTTGACATCCAATGTATCCCTGCAAAGTTTGGTGAAGATCTGAGTATGTAGTTTTTGACCTTATCTGGAACCTCCCATCTGAAAATTTGAAAATTCCTAAAAAATCCGTCCAAAATCTTGATGTCTCCAATCTCTTGTTTTGTAGGTTTTTTCCACGTGTCTTGACATCCAATGTATCCCTGCAAAGTTTGGTGAAGATCTGAGTATGTAGTTTTTGACCTTATATGGAACCTCCTATCTGAAAATTTGAAAATTCTTAAAAAATTCGACCAAAATCTTGATGTCCCCAATCCTATGTTTTGTATGTTTTTTCCACGTGTCTTGACATCCAATGTATCCATGCAAAGTTTGGTGAAGATCTGAGTATGTAGTTTTTGACCTTATCTGGAACTTCATTTCTGAAAATTTGAAAATTCCTCAAAAATTCGTCCAAAATCTTGATGTCTCCAATCTCTTGTTTTGTACGTTTTTTTCCACGTGTCTTGACATCCAATGTATCCCTGCAAAGTTTGGTGAAGATCTGAGTATGTAGTTTTTGACCTTATATGGAACCTCCTATCTGAAAATTTGAAAGTTCTTAAAAAATTCGACCAAAATCTTGATGTCCCCAATCCTATGTTTTGTATGTTTTTTCCACGTGTCTTGACATCCAATGTATCCATGCAAAGTTTGGTGAAGATCTGAGTATGTAGTTTTTGACCTTATCTGGAACCTCATTTCTGAAAATTTGAAAATTCCTCAAAAATTCGTCCAAAATCTTGATGTCTCCAATCTCTTGTTTTGTACGTTTTTTCACGTGTCTTGACATCCAATGTATCCCTGCAAAGTTTGGTGAAGATCTGAGTATGTAGTTTTTGACCTTATCTGGAACCTCCTATCTGAAAATTGGAAAATTGTTAAAAAATTCGTCCAAAATCTTGATGTCTCCAATCTCTTGTTTTGTACGTTTTTCCCACGTGTCTTGACATCCAATGTATCCCTGCAAAGTTTGTTGAAGATCTGAGTTTGTAGTTTTTGACCTTATCTGGAACCTCATTTCTGAAAATTTGAAAATTCCTCAAAAATTCGTCCAAAATCTTGATGTCTCCAATCTCTTGTTTTGTACGTTTTTTCCACGTGTCTTGACATCCAATGTATCCCTGCAATGTTTGGTGAAGATCTGAGTATGTAGTTTTTGACCTTATATGGAACCATCTATCTGAAAATTTGAAAATTCTTAAAAAATTTGACCAAAATCTTGATGTCCCCAATCCTATGTTTTGTATGTTTTTCCACATGTCTTGACATCCAATGTATCCCTGCAATGTTTGGTGAAGATCTGAGTATGTAGTTTTTGACCTTATATGGAACCTCCTATCTGAAAATTTGAAAATTCTTAAAAAATTTGACCAAAATCTTGATGTCCCCAATCCCATGTTTTGTATGTTTTTTCCACGTGTCTTGACATCCAATGTATCCCTGCAGAGTTTGGTGAAGATCTGAGTATGTCGTTTTTGACCTTATCACGAACATCCTTTCTGAAAATTTGAAAATTCTTAAAAAATTCGTGAAAAAACTTGATGTCTCCAATCTCTTGTTTTGTACGTTTTTTCCACGTGTCTTGACATCCAATGTATCCCTGCAAAGTTTGGTGAAGATCTGAGTATGTAGTTTTTTACCTTATCTGGAACCTCCCATCTGAAAATTTGAAAATTCCTAAAAAATCCCTCCAAAATCTTGATGTCTCCAATCTCTTGTTTTGTAGGTTTTTTCCACGTGTCTTGACATCCAATGTATCCCTGCAAAGTTTGGTGAAGATCTGAGTATGTAGTTTTTGACCTTATATGGAACCTCCTATCTGAAAATTTGAAAATTCTTAAAAAATTAGACAAAAATCTTGATGTCCCCAATCCTATGTTTTGTATGTTTTTTCCACGTGTCTTGACATCCAATGTATCCATGCAAAGTTTGGTGAAGATCTGAGTATGTAGTTTTTGACCTTATCTGGAACTTCATTTCTGAAAATTTGAAAATTCCTCAAAAATTCGTCCAAAATCTTGATGTCTCCAATCTCTTGTTTTGTACGTTTTTTCCACGTGTCTTGACATCCAATGTATCCCTGCAAAGTTTGGTGAAGATCTGAGTATGTAGTTTTTGACCTTATATGGAACCTCCTATCTGAAAATTTGAAAGTTCTTAAAAAATTCGACCAAAATCTTGATGTACCCAATCCTATGTTTTGTATGTCTTTTCCACGTGTCTTGACATCCAATGTATCCATGCAAAGTTTGGTTAAGATCTGAGTATGTCGTTTTTGACTTTATCTAAAACCTCATTTCTGCAAATTTGAAAATTCCTCAAAAATTCGTCCAAAATCTTGATGTCTCCAATCTCTTGTTTTGTACGTTTTTTCCACATGTCTTGACATCCAATGTATCCCTGCAAAGTTTGGTGAAGATCTGAGTATGTAGTTTTTGACCTTATATGGAACCTCCTATCTGAAAATTTGAAAATTCTTAAAAAATTAGACCAAAATCTTGATGTCCCCAATCCTATGTTTTGTATGTTTTTTCCACGTGTCTTGACATCCAATGTATCCATGCAAAGTTTGGTGAAGATCTGAGTATGTAGTTTTTGACCTTATCTGGAACTTCATTTCTGAAAATTTGAAAATTCCTCAAAAATTCGTCCAAAATCTTGATGTCTCCAATCTCTTGTTTTGTACGTTTTTTCCACGTGTCTTGACATCCAATGTATCCATGCAAAGTTTGGTTAAGATCTGAGTATGTCGTTTTTGACTTTATCTAAAACCTCATTTCTGCAAATTTGAAAATTCCTCAAAAATTCGTCCAAAATCTTGATGTCTCCAATCTCTTGTTTTGTACGTTTTTTCCACGTGTCTTGACATCCAATGTATCCCTGCAAAGTTTGGTGAAGATCTGAGTATGTAGTTTTTGACCTTATCTGGAACCTCCCATCTGAAAATTTGAGAATTGTTAAAAAATTCGTCCAAAATCTTGATGTCTCCAATCTCTTGTTTTGTACGTTTTTTCCTCGTGTATTTTGACATCCAATGTATCCCTGCAAAGTTTGGGGAAGATCTGAGTATGTAGTTTTTGACCTTATCTGGAACCTCCCATCTGAAAATTTGAAAATTCTTAAAAAATTCGTCCAAAATCTTGACGTCTCCAATCTCTTGTTTTGTACGTTTTTTCCACGTGTCTTGACATCCAATGTATCCCTGCAATGTTTGGTGAAGATCTGAGTATGTAGTTTTTGACCTTATATGGAACCTCCTATCTGAAAATTTGAAAATTCTTAAAAAATTTGACCAAAATATTGATGTCCCCAATCCTATGTCTTGTATGTTTTTCCACGTGTCTTGACATCCAATGTATCCCTGCAAAGTTTGGTGAAGATCTGAGTATGTCGTTTTTGACCTTATATGGAACCTCCTTTCTGAAAATTTGAAAATTCTTAAAAAATTCGTCCAAAATCTTGATGTCTCCAATCTCTTGTTTTGTACGTTTCTTCCACGTGTCTTGATATCCAATGTATCCCTGCAATGTTTGGTGAAGATCTGAGTATGTAGTTTTTGACCTTATCTGGAACCTCCCATCTGAAAATTTGAAAATTCCTAAAAAATATGTCCAAAATCTTGATGTCCCCAATCCTATGTCTTGTATGTTTTTTCCACGTGTCTTGACATCCAATGTATCCCTGCAAAGTTTGGTGAAGATCTGAGTATGTAGTTTTTGACCTTATCTGGAACCTCCTATCTGAAAATTTGAAAATTCTTCAAAAATTCGTCCAAAATCTTGATGTCACCAATACTATGTTTTGTATGTTTTTTCCACGTGTCTTGACATCCAATGTATCCATGCAAAGTTTGATGAAGATCTGAGTATGTCGTTTTTGACCTTATATGAAACCTCCCATCTGAAAATTTGAAAATTCTTAAAAAATTCGTCGAAAATCTTGATGTCTCCAATCTCTTGTTTTGTACGTTTTTTCCACGTGTCTTGACATGCAAAGTATCCCTGCAAAGTTTGGTGAAGATCTGAGTATGTAGTTTTTGACCTTATCTGGAACCTCCTATCTGAAAATTTGAAAATTCTTAAAAAATTCGTCCAAAATCTTGATGTCTCCAATCTCCTGTTTTGTACGTTTTTTCCACGTGTCTTGACATCCAATGTATCCCTGCAAAGTTTGGTGAAGATCTGAGTATGTAGTTTTTGACCTTATCTGGAACCTCCCATCTGAAAATTTGAAAATTGTTAAAAAATTCGTTCAAAATCTTGATGTCTCCAATCTCTTGTTTTGTACGTTTTTTCCTCGTGTTTTTTGACATCCAATGTATCCCTGCAAAGTTTGGTGAAGATCTGAGTATGTAGTTTTTGACCTTATCTGGAACCTCCTATCAGAAAATTTGAAAATTCTTAAAAAATTCGTCCAAAATCTTGATGTCTCCAATCTCTTGTTTTGTACGTTTTTTCCACGTGTCTTGACATCCAACGTATCCCTGCAATGTTTGGTGAAGATCTGAGTATGTAGTTTTTGACCTTATATGGAACCTCCTATCTGAAAATTTGAAAATTCTTAAAAAATTTGACCAAAATCTTGATGTCCCCAATCCTATGTTTTGTATGTTTTTTCCACATGTCTTGACATCCAATGTATCCCTGGAGAGTTTGGTGAAGATCTGAGTATGTCGTTTTTGACCTTATCTGGAACCTCCTATCTGAAAATTTGAAAATTGTTAAAAAATTCGTCTAAAATCTTGATGTCTCCAATCTCTTGTTTTGTACGTTTTTTCCTCGTGTCTTGACATCCAATGTATCCCTGCAAAGTTTGGTGAAGATCTGAGTATGTAGTTTTTGACCTTATCTGGAACCTTATATCTGAAAATTTGAAAATTGTTAAAAAATTCGTCCAAAATCTTGATGTCTCCAATCTCTTGTTTTGTACGTTTTTTCCACGTGTCTTGACATCCAATGTATCCCTGCAAAGTTTGGTGAAGATCTGAGTATGTCGTTTTTGACCTTATCTGGAACAACCTTTCTGAAAATTTGAAAATTCTTAAAAAATTCGTCCAAAATCTTGATGTCTCCAATCTCTTGTTTTGTACGTTTTTTCCACGTGTCTTGACATCCAATGTATCCCTGCAATGTTTGGTGAAGATCTGAGTATGTAGTTTTTGACCTTATCTGGAACCTCATTTCTGAAAATTTGAAAATTCCTCAAAAATTCGTCCAAAATCTTGATGTCTCCAATCTCTTGTTTTGTACGTTTTTTCCACGTGTCTTGACATCCAATGTATCCCTGCAAAGTTTGGTGAAGATCTGAGTGTGTAGTTTTTGACCTTATCTGGAACCTCCTATCTAAAAATTTGAAAATTCTTAAAAAATTCGTCCAAAATCTTGATGTCTCCAATCTCTTGTTTTGTACGTTTTTTCCACGTGTCTTGACATCCAATGTATCCCTGCAAAGTTTGGTGAAGATCTGAGGATGTCGTTTTTGACCTTATCTGGAACATCCTTTCTGAAAATTTGAAAATTATTGAAAAATTCGTCCAAAATCTTGACGTCTCCAATCTCTTGTTTTGTACGTTTTTTCCACGTGTCTTGACATCCAATGTATCCCTGCAAAGTTTGGTGAAGATCTGAGTATGTCGTTTTTGACCTTATCTGGAACCTCCCATCTGAAAATTTGAAAATTCCTAAAAAATCCGTCCAAAATCTTGATGACCCTAAACTCTTGTTTTGTACGTTTTTTCCACGTGTCTTGACATCCAATGTATCCCTGCAAAGTTTAGTGAAGATCTGAGTATGTAGTTTTTGACCTTATCTGGAACCTCCTATTTGAAAATTTGAAAATTCTTAAAAAATTCGTCCGAAATCTTGATGTCTCCAATCTCTTGTTTTGTACGTTTTTCCCACGTGTCTTGACATCCAATGTATCCCTGCAGAGTTTGGTGAAGATCTGAGTATGTCGTTTTTGACCTTATCTGGAACATCCTTTCTGAAAATTTGAAAATTCTTAAAAAATTCGTCCAAAATCTTGACGTCTCCAATCTCTTGTTTTGTACGTTTTTTCCACGTGTCTTGACATCCAATGTATCCCTGCAAAGTTTGGTGAAGATCTGAGTATGTAGTTTTTGACCTTATCTGGAACCTCCCATCTGAAAATTTGAAAATCCCTAAAAAATCCGTCCAAAATCTTGATGACCCCAATCTCTTGTTTTGTACGTTTTTTCCACGAGTCTTGACATCGAATGTATCCCTGCAAAGTTTGGTGAAGATCTGAGTATGTAGTTTTTGACCTTATCTGGAACCTCCTATCTGAAAATTTGAAAATTGTTAAAAAATTCGTCCAAAATCTTGATGTCTCCAATCTCTTGTTTTGTACGTTTTTCCCACGTGTCTTGACATCCAATGTATCCCTGCAAAGTTTGGTGAAGATCTGAGTATGTAGTTTTTGACCTTATCTGGAACCTCATTTCTGAAAATTTGAAAATTCCTCAAAAATTCGTCCAAAATCTTGATGTCTCCAATCTCTTGTTTTGTACGTTTTTTCCACGTGTCTTGACATCCAATGTATCCCTGCAAAGTTTGGTGAAGATCTGAGTATGTAGTTTTTGACCTTATCTGGAACCTCCTATCTGAAAATTTGAAAATTCTTAAAAAATTCGTCCAAAATCTTGATGTCTCCAATCTCTTGTTTTGTACGTTTTTTCCACGTGTCTTGACATCCAATGTATCCCTGCAAAGTTTGGTGAAGATCTGAGTATGTAGTTTTTTACCTTATCTGGAACTTCCCATCTGAAAATTTGAAAATTCCTAAAAAATCCCTCCAAAATCTTGATGTCTCCAATCTCTTGTTTTGTAGGTTTTTTCCACGTGTCTTGACATCCAATGTATCCCTGCAAAGTTTGGTGAAGATCTGAGTATGTAGTTTTTGACCTTATATGGAACCTCCTATCTGAAAATTTGAAAATTCTTAAAAAATTCGACCAAAATCTTGATGTCCCCAATCCTATGTTTTGTATGTTTTTTCCACGTGTCTTGACATCCAATGTATCCATGCAAAGTTTGGTGAAGATCTGAGTATGTAGTTTTTGACCTTATCTGGAACTTCATTTCTGAAAATTTGAAAATTCCTCAAAAATTCGTCCAAAATCTTGATGTCTCCAATCTCTTGTTTTGTACGTTTTTTCCACGTGTCTTGATATCCAATGTATCCCTGCAAAGTTTGGTGAAGATCTGAGTTTGTAGTTTTTGACCTTATCTGTAACCTCATTACTGAAAATTTGAAAATTCCTCAAAAATTCGTCCAAAATCTTGATGTCTCCAATCTCTTGTTTTGTACGTTTTTTCCATGTGTCTTGACATCCAATGTATCCCTGCAAAGTTTGGTGAAGATCTGAGTATGTTTTTTTTGACCTTATCTGGAACCTCCTATCTGAATATTTGAAAACTCTTAAAGAATTCGTCAAAAATCTTGATGTCTCCAATCTCTTGTTTCGTACGTTTTTTCCACGTGTCTCCACATCCAATGTATCCATGCAAAGTTTAATGAAGATCTGAGTATGTCGTTTTTGACCTTATCTGGAACCTCCCATCTGAAAATTTGAAAATTCTTAAAAAATTCGTCCAAAATCTTGATGTCTCCAATCTCTTGTTTTGTACGTTTTTTCCACGTGTCTTGACATCCAATGTATCCCTGCAATGTTTGGTGAAGATCTGAGTATGTAGTTTTTGACCTTATATGGAACCTCCTATCTGAAAATTTGAAAATTCTTAAAAAATTTGACCAAGATCTTGATGTCCCCAATCCCATGTTTTGTATGTTTTTTCCACGTGTCTTGACATCCAATGTATCCCTGCAGAGTTTGGTGAAGATCTGAGTATGTCGTTTTTGACCTTATCACGAACATCCTTTCTGAAAATTTGAAAATTCTTAAAAAATTCGTCCAAAATCTTGATGTCTCCAATCTCTTGTTTTGTTCGTTTTTTCCACGTGTCTTGACATCCAATGTATCCCTGCAAAGTTTGGTGAAGATCTGAGTATGTAGTTTTTGACCTTATCTGGAACCTCCCATCTGAAAATTTGAAAATTCCTAAAAAATCCGTCCAAAATCTTGATGTCTCCAATCTCTTGTTTTGTAGGTTTTTCCACGTGTCTTGACATCCAATGTATCCCTGCAGTTTGGTGAAGATCTGAGTATGTAGGTTTCGAACTTATATGGAACCTCCTATCTGAAAATTTGAAAATTCTTAAAAAATTCGACCAAAATCTTGATGTCTCCAATCTCTTGTTTCGTACGTTTTTTCCACGTGTCTCCACTTCCAATGTATCCATTCAAAGTTTGATGAAGATCTGAGTATGTCGTTTTTGACCTAATCTGGAACCTCCCATCTGAAAATTTGAAAATTCTTAAAAAATTCGTCCAAAATCTTGATGTCTCCAATCTCTTGTTTTGTACGTTTTTTCCACGTGTCTTGACGTCCAATGTATCCCTGCAATGTTTGGTGAAGATCTGAGTATGTAGTTTTTGACCTTATATGGAACCTCCTATCTGAAAATTTGAAAATTCTTAAAAAATTTGACCAAAATCTTGATGTCCCCAATCCTATGTTTTGTATGTTTTTTCCACGTGTCTTGACATCCAATGTATCCCTGCAATGTTTGGTGAAGATCTGAGTATGTAGTTTTTGACCTTATATGGAACCTCCTATCTGAAAATTTGAAAATTCTTAAAAAATTTGACCAAAATCTTGATGTCCCCAATCCCATGTTTTGTATGTTTTTTCCACGTGTCTTGACATCCAATGTATCCCTGCAGAGTTTGGTGAAGATCTGAGTATGTCGTTTTTGACCTTATCACGAACATCCTTTCTGAAAATTTGAAAATTCTTAAAAAATTCGTCCAAAATCTTGATGTCTCCAATCTCTTGTTTTGTACGTTTTTTCCACGTGTCTTGACATCCAATGTATCCCTGCAAAATTTGGTGAAGATCTGAGTATGTAGTTTTTGACCTTATCTGGAACCTCCCATCTGAAAATTTGAAAATTCCTAAAAAATCCGTCCAAAATCTTGATGTCTCCAATCTCTTGTTTTGTAGGTTTTTTCCACGTGTCTTGACATCCAATGTATCCCTGCAATGTTTGGTGAAGATCTGAGTATGTAGTTTTTGACCTTATATGGAACCTCCTATCTGAAAATTTGAAAATTCTTAAAAAATTTGACCAAAATCTTGATGTCCCCAATCCTATGTTTTGTATGTTTTTTCCACATGTCTTGACATCCAATGTATCCCTGCAGAGTTTGGTGAAGATCTGAGTATGTCGTTTTTGACCTTATCTGGAACCTCCTATCTGAAAATTTGAAAATTGTTAAAAAATTCGTCTAAAATCTTGATGTCTCCAATCTCTTGTTTTGTACGTTTTTTCCTCGTGTCTTGACATCCAATGTATCCCTGCAAAGTTTGGTGAAGATCTGAGTATGTAGTTTTTGACCTTATCTGGAACCTCCTATCTGAAAATTTGAAAATTGTTAAAAAATTCGTCCAAAATCTTGATGTCTCCAATCTCTTGTTTTGTACGTTTTTTCCACGTGTCTTGACATCCAATGTATCCCTGCAAAGTTTGGTGAAGATCTGAGTATGTCGTTTTTGACCTTATCTGGAACAACCTTTCTGAAAATTCGAAAATTTTTAAAAAATTCGTCCAAAATCTTGATTTCTCCAATCTCTTGTTTTGTACGTTTTTTCCACGTGTCTTGACATCCAATGTATCCCTGCAATGTTTGGTGAAGATCTGAGTATGTAGTTTTTGACCTTATCTGGAACCTCATTTCTGAAAATTTGAAAATTCCTCAAAAATTCGTCCAAAATCTTGATGTCTCCAATCTCTTGTTTTGTACGTTTTTTCCACGTGTCTTGACATCCAATGTATCCCTGCAAAGTTTGGTGAAGATCTGAGTGTGTAGTTTTTGACCTTATCTGGAACCTCCTATCTAAAAATTTGAAAATTCTTAAAAAATTCGTCCAAAATCTTGATGTCTCCAATCTCTTGTTTTGTACGTTTTTTCCACGTGTCTTGACATCCAATGTATCCCTGCAAAGTTTGGTGAAGATCTGAGGATGTCGTTTTTGACCTTATCTGGAACATCCTTTCTGAAAATTTGAAAATTATTGAAAAATTCGTCCAAAATCTTGACGTCTCCAATCTCTTGTTTTGTACGTTTTTTCCACGTGTCTTGACATCCAATGTATCCCTGCAAAGTTTGGTGAAGATCTGAGTATGTCGTTTTTGACCTTATCTGGAACCTCCCATCTGAAAATTTGAAAATTCCTAAAAAATCCGTCCAAAATCTTGATGACCCCAAACTCTTGTTTTGTACGTTTTTTCCACGTGTCTTGACATCCAATGTATCCCTGCAAAGTTTAGTGAAGATCTGAGTATGTAGTTTTTGACCTTATCTGGAACCTCCTATCTGAAAATTTGAAAATTCTTAAAAAATTCGTCCGAAATCTTGATGTCTCCAATCTCTTGTTTTGTACGTTTTTCCCACGTGTCTTGACATCCAATGTATCCCTGCAGAGTTTGGTGAAGATCTGAGTATGTCGTTTTTGACCTTATCTGGAACATCCTTTCTGAAAATTTGAAAATTCTTAAAAAATTCGTCCAAAATCTTGACGTCTCCAATCTCTTGTTTTGTACGTTTTTTCCACGTGTCTTGACATCCAATGTATCCCTGCAAAGTTTGGTGAAGATCTGAGTCTGTAGTTTTTGACCTTATCTGGAACCTCCCATCTGAAAATTTGAAAATTCCTAAAAAATCCGTCCAAAATCTTGATGACCCCAATCTCTTGTTTTGTACGTTTTTTCCACGTGTCTTGACATCGAATGTATCCCTGCAAAGTTTGGTGAAGATCTGAGTATTTAGTTTTTGACCTTATCTGGAACCTCCTATCTGAAAATTTGAAAATTCTTAAAAAATTCGTCCAAAATCTTGATGTCTCCAATCTCTTGTTTTGTACGTTTTTCCCACGTGTCTTGACATCAAATGTATCCCTGCAAAGTTTGGTGAAGATCTGAGTATGTAGTTTTTGACCTTATCTGGAACCTCCTATCTGAAAATTTGAAAATTGTTAAAAAATTCGTCCAAAATCTTGATGTCTCCAATCTCTTGTTTTGTACGTTTTTCCCACGTGTCTTGACATCCAATGTATCCCTGCAAAGTTTGGTGAAGATCTGAGTATGTAGTTTTTGACCTTATCTGGAACCTCATTTCTGAAAATTTGAAAATTCCTCAAAAATTCGTCCAAAATCTTGATGTCTCCAATCTCTTGTTTTGTACGTTTTTTCCACGTGTCTTGACATCCAATGTATCCCTGCAAAGTTTGGTGAAGATCTGAGTATGTAGTTTTTGACCTTATCTGTAACCTCATTACTGAAAATTTGAAAATTCCTCAAAAATTCGTCCAAAATCTTGATGTCTCCAATCTCTTGTTTTGTACGTTTTTTCCATGTGTCTTGACATCCAATGTATCCCTGCAAAGTTTGGTGAAGATCTGAGTATGTTTTTTTTGACCTTATCTGGAACCTCCTATCTGAATATTTGAAAACTCTTAAAGAATTCGTCAAAAATCTTGATGTCTCCAATCTCTTGTTTCGTACGTTTTTTCCACGTGTCTCCACATCCAATGTATCCATGCAAAGTTTAATGAAGATCTGAGTATGTCGTTTTTGACCTTATCTGGAACCTCCCATCTGAAAATTTGAAAATTCTTAAAAAATTCGTCCAAAATCTTGATGTCTCCAATCTCTTGTTTTGTACGTTTTTTCCACGTGTCTTGACATCCAATGTATCCCTGCAATGTTTGGTGAAGATCTGAGTATGTAGTTTTTGACCTTATATGGAACCTCCTATCTGAAAATTTGAAAATTCTTAAAAAATTTGACCAAGATCTTGATGTCCCCAATCCCATGTTTTGTATGTTTTTTCCACGTGTCTTGACATCCAATGTATCCCTGCAGAGTTTGGTGAAGATCTGAGTATGTCGTTTTTGACCTTATCACGAACATCCTTTCTGAAAATTTGAAAATTCTTAAAAAATTCGTCCAAAATCTTGATGTCTCCAATCTCTTGTTTTGTTCGTTTTTTCCACGTGTCTTGACATCCAATGTATCCCTGCAAAGTTTGGTGAAGATCTGAGTATGTAGTTTTTGACCTTATCTGGAACCTCCCATCTGAAAATTTGAAAATTCCTAAAAAATTCGTTTAAAATCTTGATGTCTCCAATCTCTTGTTTTGTAGGTTTTTCCACGTGTCTTGACATCCAATGTATCCCTGCAGTTTGGTGAAGATCTGAGTATGTAGGTTTCGACCTTATATGGAACCTCCTATCTGAAAATTTGAAAATTCTTAAAAAATTCGACCAAAATCTTGATGTCTCCAATCTCTTGTTTCGTAAGTTTTTTCCACGTGTCTCCACTTCCAATGTATCCATTCAAAGTTTGATGAAGATCTGAGTATGTCGTTTTTGACCTAATCTGGAACCTCCCATCTGAAAATTTGAAAATTCTTAAAAAATTCGTCCAAAATCTTGATGTCTCCAATCTCTTGTTTTGTACGTTTTTTCCACGTGTCTTGACATCCAATGTATCCCTGCAATGTTTGGTGAAGATCTGAGTATGTAGTTTTTGACCTTATATGGAACCTCCTATCTGAAAATTTGAAAATTCTTAAAAAATTTGACCAAAATCTTGATGTCCCCAATCCTATGTTTTGTATGTTTTTTCCACGTGTCTTGACATCCAATGTATCCCTGCAATGTTTGGTGAAGATCTGAGTATGTAGTTTTTGACCTTATATGGAACCTCCTATCTGAAAATTTGAAAATTCTTAAAAAATTTGACCAAAATCTTGATGTCCCCAATCCTATGTTTTGTATGTTTTTTCCACGTGTCTTGACATCCAATGTATCCCTGCAGAGTTTGGTGAAGATCTGAGTATGTCGTTTTTGACCTTATCACGAACATCCTTTCTGAAAATTTGAAAATTCTTAAAAAATTCGTCCAAAATCTTGATGTCTCCAATCTCTTGTTTTGTACGTTTTTTCCACGTGTCTTGACATCCAATGTATCCCTGCAAAGTTTGGTGAAGATCTGAGTATGTAGTTTTTGACCTTATCTGGAACCTCCCATCTGAAAATTTGAAAATTCCTAAAAAATCCGTCCAAAATCTTGATGTCTCCAATCTCTTGTTTTGTAGGTTTTTTCCACGTGTCTTGACATCCAATGTATCCCTGCAAAGTTTGGTGAAGATCTGAGTATGTAGTTTTTGACCTTATATGGAACCTCCTATCTGAAAATTTGAAAATTCTTAAAAAATTCGACCAATATCTTGATGTCCCCAATCCTATGTTTTGTATGTTTTTTCCACGTGTCTTGACATCCAATGTATCCATGCAAAGTTTGGTGAAGATCTGAGTATGTAGTTTTTGATCTTATCTGGAACTTCATTTCTGAAAATTTGAAAATTCCTCAAAAATTCGTCCAAAATCTTGATGTCTCCAATCTCTGTTTTGTACGTTTTTTCCACGTGTCTTGACATCCAATGTATCCCTGCAAAGTTTGGTGAAGATCTGAGTATGTAGTTTTTGACCTTATATGGAACCTCCTATCTGAAAATTTGAAAGTTCTTAAAAAATTCGACCAAAATCTTGATGTCCCCAATCCTATGTTTTGTATGTTTTTTCCACGTGTCTTGACATCCAATGTATCCATGCAAAGTTTGGTGAAGATCTGAGTATGTAGTTTTTGACCTTATCTGGAACCTCATTTCTGAAAATTTGAAAATTCCTCAAAAATTCGTCCAAAATCTTGATGTCTCCAATCTCTTGTTTTGTACGTTTTTTCCACGTGTCTTGACATCCAATGTATCCCTGCAAAGTTTGGTGAAGACCTGAGTATGTAGTTTTTGACCTTATCTGGAACCTCCTATCTGAATATTTGAAAACTCTTAAAGAATTCGTCCAAAATCTTGATGTCTCCAATCTCTTGTTTCGTACGTTTTTTCCACGTGTCTCCACATCCAATGTATCTATGCAAAGTTTGATGAAGATCTGAGTATGTAGTTTTTGACCTTATATGGAACCTCCTATCTGAAAATTTGAAAATTCTTATAAAATTTGACCAAAATCTTGAAGTCCCCAATCCTATGTTTTGTATGATTTTTCCACGTGTCTTGACATCCAATGTATCCCTGCAATGTTTGGTGAAGATCTGAGTATGTAGTTTTTGACCTTATATGGAACCTCCTATCTGAAAATTTGAAAATTCTTAAAAAATTTGACCAAAATCTTGATGTCTCCAATCCTATGTTTTGTATGTTTTTTCCACGTGTCTTGACATCCAATGTATCCCTGCAGAGTTTGGTGAAGATCTGAGTATGTCGTTTTTGACCTTATCACGAACATCCTTTCTGAAAATTTGAAAATTCTTAAAAAATTCGTCCAAAATCTTGATGTCTCCAATCTCTTGTTTTGTACGTTTTTTCCACGTGTCTTGACATCCAATGTATCCCTGCAAAGTTTGGTGAAGATCTGAGTATGTAGTTTTTGACCTTATCTGGAACCTCCCATCTGAAAATTTGAAAATTCCTAAAAAATCCGACCAAAATCTTGATGTCTCCAATCTCTTGTTTTGTAGGTTTTTTCCACGTGTCTTGACATCCAATGTATCCCTGCAATGTTTGGTGAAGATCTGAGTATGTAGATTTTGACCTTATATGGAACCTCCTATCTGAAAATTTGAAAATTCTTAAAAAATTTGACCAAAATCTTGATGTCCCCAATCCTATGTTTTGTATGTTTTTTCCCCGTGTCTTGACATCCAATGTATCCATGCAAAGTTTGGTGAAGATCTGAGTATGTAGTTTTTGACCTTATCTGGAACTTCATTTCTGAAAATTTGAAAATTCCTCAAAAATTCGTCCAAAATCTTGATGTCTCCAATCTCTTGTTTTGTACGTTTTTTTCCACGTGTCTTGACATCCAATGTATCCCTGCAAAGTTTGGTGAAGATCTGAGTATGTAGTTTTTGACCTTATATGGAACCTCCTATCTGAAAATTTGAAAGTTCTTAAAAAATTCGACCAAAATCTTGATGTCCCCAATCCTATGTTTTGTATGTTTTTTCCACGTGTCTTGACATCCAATGTATCCATGCAAAGTTTGGTGAAGATCTGAGTATGTAGTTTTTGACCTTATCTGGAACCTCATTTCTGAAAATTTGAAAATTCCTCAAAAATTCGTCCAAAATCTTGATGTCTCCAATCTCTTGTTTTGTACGTTTTTTCGACGTGTCTTGACATCCAATGTATCCCTGCAAAGTTTGGTGAAGATCTGAGTATGTAGTTTTTGACCTTATCTGGAACCTCCTATCTGAAAATTTGAAAATTGTTAAAAAATTCGTCCAAAATCTTGATGTCTCCAATCTCTTGTTTTGTACGTTTTTCCCACGTGTCTTGACATCCAATGTATCCCTGCAAAGTTTGGTGAAGATCTGAGTATGTAGTTTTTGACCTTATCTGGAACCTCATTTCTGAAAATTTGAAAATTCCTCAAAAATTCGTCCAAAATCTTGATGTCTCCAATCTCTTGTTTTGTACGTTTTTTCCACGTGTCTTGACATCCAATGTATCCCTGCAATGTTTGGTGAAGATCTGAGTATGTAGTTTTTGACCTTATATGGAACCTCCTATCTGAAAATTTGAAAATTCTTAAAAAATTTGACCAAAATCTTGATGTCCCCAATCCTATGTTTTGTATGTTTTTTCCACGTGTCTTGACATCCAATGTATCCATGCAAAGTTTGGTGAAGATCTGAGTATGTAGTTTTTGACCTTATCTGGAACCTCATTTCTGAAAATTTGAAAATTCCTCAAAAATTCGTCCAAAATCTTGATGTCTCCAATCTCTTGTTTTGTACGTTTTTTCCACGTGTCTTGACATCCAATGTATCCCTGCAAAGTTTGGTGAAGATCTGAGTATGTAGTTTTTGACCTTATCTGGAACCTCCTATCTGAAAATTTGAAAACTCTTAAAGAATTCGTCCAAAATCTTGATGTCTCCAATCTCTTGTTTCGTACGTTTTTTCCACGTGTCTTGACATCCAATGTATCTATGCAAAGTTTGATGAAGATCTGAGTATGTAGTTTTTGACCTTATATGGAACCTCCTATCTGAAAATTTGAAAGTTCTTAAAAAATTCGACCAAAATCTTGATGTCCCCAATCCTATGTTTTGTATGTTTTTTCCACGTGTCTTGACATCCAATGTATCCATGCAAAGTTTGGTGAAGATCTGAGTATGTAGTTTTTGACCTTATCTGGAACCTCATTTCTGAAAATTTGAAAATTCCTCAAAAATTCGTCCAAAATCTTGATGTCTCCAATCTCTTGTTTTGTACGTTTTTTCCACGTGTCTTGACATCCAATGTATCCCTGCAAAGTTTGGTGAAGACCTGAGTATGTAGTTTTTGACCTTATCTGGAACCTCCTATCTGAATATTTGAAAACTCTTAAAGAATTCGTCCAAAATCTTGATGTCTCCAATCTCTTGTTTCGTACGTTTTTTCCACGTGTCTCCACATCCAATGTATCTATGCAAAGTTTGATGAAGATCTGAGTATGTAGTTTTTGACCTTATATGGAACCTCCTATCTGAAAATTTGAAAATTCTTATAAAATTTGACCAAAATCTTGAAGTCCCCAATCCTATGTTTTGTATGATTTTTCCACGTGTCTTGACATCCAATGTATCCCTGCAATGTTTGGTGAAGATCTGAGTATGTAGTTTTTGACCTTATATGGAACCTCCTTTCTGAAAATTTGAAAATTCTTAAAAAATTTGACCAAAATCTTGATGTCCCCAATCCTATGTTTTGTATGTTTTTTCCACGTGTCTTGACAT
This sequence comes from Lepisma saccharinum, assembly GCF_977018435.1. Classification (NCBI taxonomy): domain Eukaryota; kingdom Metazoa; phylum Arthropoda; class Insecta; order Zygentoma; family Lepismatidae; genus Lepisma; species Lepisma saccharinum. The sequence goes on along the minus strand of NW_028142907.1, from coordinate 2,662,007 downwards.
CCAATGTATCCCTGCAGAGTTTGGTGAAGATCTGAGTATGTCGTTTTTGACCTTATCACGAACATCCTTTCTGAAAATTTGAAAATTCTTAAAAAATTCGTCCAAAATCTTGATGTCTCCAATCTCTTGTTTTGTACGTTTTTTCCACGTGTCTTGACATCCAATGTATCCCTGCAAAGTTTGGTGAAGATCTGAGTATGTAGTTTTTGACCTTATCTGGAACCTCCCATCTGAAAATTTGAAAATTCCTAAAAAATCCGACCAAAATCTTGATGTCTCCAATCTCTTGTTTTGTAGGTTTTTTCCACGTGTCTTGACATCCAATGTATCCCTGCAATGTTTGGTGAAGATCTGAGTATGTAGTTTTTGACCTTATATGGAACCTCCTATCTGAAAATTTGAAAATTCTTAAAAAAATTGACCAAAATCTTGATGTCCCCAATCCTATGTTTTGTATGTTTTTTCCACGTGTCTTGACATCCAATGTATCCATGCAAAGTTTGGTGAAGATCTGAGTATGTAGTTTTTGACCTTATCTGGAACTTCATTTCTGAAAATTTGAAAATTCCTCAAAAATTCGTCCAAAATCTTGATGTCTCCAATCTCTTGTTTTGTACGTTTTTTTCCACGTGTCTTGACATCCAATGTATCCCTGCAAAGTTTGGTGAAGATCTGAGTATGTAGTTTTTGACCTTATATGGAACCTCCTATCTGAAAATTTGAAAGTTCTTAAAAAATTCGACCAAAATCTTGATGTCCCCAATCCTATGTTTTGTATGTTTTTTCCACGTGTCTTGACATCCAATGTATCCATGCAAAGTTTGGTGAAGATCTGAGTATGTAGTTTTTGACCTTATCTGGAACCTCATTTCTGAAAATTTGAAAATTCCTCAAAAATTCGTCCAAAATCTTGATGTCTCCAATCTCTTGTTTTGTACGTTTTTTCCACGTGTCTTGACATCCAATGTATCCCTGCAAAGTTTGGTGAAGATCTGAGTATGTAGTTTTTGACCTTATCTGGAACCTCCTATCTGAAAATTTGAAAATTGTTAAAAAATTCGTCCAAAATCTTGATGTCTCCAATCTCTTGTTTTGTACGTTTTTCCCACGTGTCTTGACATCCAATGTATCCCTGCAAAGTTTGGTGAAGATCTGAGTATGTAGTTTTTGACCTTATCTGGAACCTCATTTCTGAAAATTTGAAAATTCCTCAAAAATTCGTCCAAAATCTTGATGTCTCCAATCTCTTGTTTTGTACGTTTTTTCCACGTGTCTTGACATCCAATGTATCCCTGCAATGTTTGGTGAAGATCTGAGTATGTAGTTTTTGACCTTATATGGAACCTCCTATCTGAAAATTTGAAAATTCTTAAAAAATTTGACCAAAATCTTGATGTCCCCAATCCTATGTTTTGTATGTTTTTTCCACGTGTCTTGACATCCAATGTATCCATGCAAAGTTTGGTGAAGATCTGAGTATGTAGTTTTTGACCTTATCTGGAACCTCATTTCTGAAAATTTGAAAATTCCTCAAAAATTCGTCCAAAATCTTGATGTCTCCAATCTCTTGTTTTGTACGTTTTTTCCACGTGTCTTGACATCCAATGTATCCCTGCAAAGTTTGGTGAAGATCTGAGTATGTAGTTTTTGACCTTATCTGGAACCTCCTATCTGAATATTTGAAAACTCTTAAAGAATTCGTCCAAAATCTTGATGTCTCCAATCTCTTGTTTCGTACGTTTTTTCCACGTGTCTCCACATCCAATGTATCTATGCAAAGTTTGATGAAGATCTGAGTATGTAGTTTTTGACCTTATATGGAACCTCCTATCTGAAAATTTGAAAATTCTTATAAAATTTGACCAAAATCTTGAAGTCCCCAATCCTATGTTTTGTATGATTTTTCCACGTGTCTTGACATCCAATGTATCCCTGCAATGTTTGGTGAAGATCTGAGTATGTAGTTTTTGACCTTATATGGAACCTCCTATCTGAAAATTTGAAAATTCTTAAAAAATTTGACCAAAATCTTGATGTCCCCAATCCTATGTTTTGTATGTTTTTTCCACGTGTCTTGACATCCAATGTATCCCTGCAGAGTTTGGTGAAGATCTGAGTATGTCGTTTTTGACCTTATCACGAACATCCTTTCTGAAAATTTGAAAATTCTTAAAAAATTCGTCCAAAATCTTGATGTCTCCAATCTCTTGTTTTGTACGTTTTTTCCACGTGTCTTGACATCCAATGTATCCCTGCAAAGTTTGGTGAAGATCTGAGTATGTAGTTTTTGACCTTATCTGGAACCTCCCATCTGAAAATTTGAAAATTCCTAAAAAATCCGACCAAAATCTTGATGTCTCCAATCTCTTGTTTTGTAGGTTTTTTCCACGTGTCTTGACATCCAATGTATCCCTGCAATGTTTGGTGAAGATCTGAGTATGTAGTTTTTGACCTTATATGGAACCTCCTATCTGAAAATTTGAAAATTCTTAAAAAATTTGACCAAAATCTTGATGTCCCCAATCCTATGTTTTGTATGTTTTTTCCACGTGTCTTGACATCCAATGTATCCATGCAAAGTTTGGTGAAGATCTGAGTATGTAGTTTTTGACCTTATCTGGAACTTCATTTCTGAAAATTTGAAAATTCCTCAAAAATTCGTCCAAAATCTTGATGTCTCCAATCTCTTGTTTTGTACGTTTTTTTCCACGTGTCTTGACATCCAATGTATCCCTGCAAAGTTTGGTGAAGATCTGAGTATGTAGTTTTTGACCTTATATGGAACCTCCTATCTGAAAATTTGAAAGTTCTTAAAAAATTCGACCAAAATCTTGATGTCCCCAATCCTATGTTTTGTATGTTTTTTCCACGTGTCTTGACATCCAATGTATCCATGCAAAGTTTGGTGAAGATCTGAGTATGTAGTTTTTGACCTTATCTGGAACCTCATTTCTGAAAATTTGAAAATTCCTCAAAAATTCGTCCAAAATCTTGATGTCTCCAATCTCTTGTTTTGTACGTTTTTTCCACGTGTCTTGACATCCAATGTATCCCTGCAAAGTTTGGTGAAGATCTGAGTATGTAGTTTTTGACCTTATCTGGAACCTCCTATCTGAAAATTTGAAAATTGTTAAAAAATTCGTCCAAAATCTTGATGTCTCCAATCTCTTGTTTTGTACGTTTTTCCCACGTGTCTTGACATCCAATGTATCCCTGCAAAGTTTGGTGAAGATCTGAGTATGTAGTTTTTGACCTTATCTGGAACCTCATTTCTGAAAATTTGAAAATTCCTCAAAAATTCGTCCAAAATCTTGATGTCTCCAATCTCTTGTTTTGTACGTTTTTTCCACGTGTCTTGACATCCAATGTATCCCTGCAATGTTTGGTGAAGATCTGAGTATGTAGTTTTTGACCTTATATGGAACCTCCTATCTGAAAATTTGAAAATTCTTAAAAAATTTGACCAAAATCTTGATGTCCCCAATCCTATGTTTTGTATGTTTTTTCCACGTGTCTTGACATCCAATGTATCCATGCAAAGTTTGGTGAAGATCTGAGTATGTAGTTTTTGACCTTATCTGGAACCTCATTTCTGAAAATTTGAAAATTCCTCAAAAATTCGTCCAAAATCTTGATGTCTCCAATCTCTTGTTTTGTACGTTTTTTCCACGTGTCTTGACATCCAATGTATCCCTGCAAAGTTTGGTGAAGATCTGAGTATGTAGTTTTTGACCTTATCTGGAACCTCCTATCTGAAAATTTGAAAACTCTTAAAGAATTCGTCCAAAATCTTGATGTCTCCAATCTCTTGTTTCGTACGTTTTTTCCACGTGTCTTGACATCCAATGTATCTATGCAAAGTTTGATGAAGATCTGAGTATGTAGTTTTTGACCTTATATGGAACCTCCTATCTGAAAATTTGAAAGTTCTTAAAAAATTCGACCAAAATCTTGATGTCCCCAATCCTATGTTTTGTATGTTTTTTCCACGTGTCTTGACATCCAATGTATCCATGCAAAGTTTGGTGAAGATCTGAGTATGTAGTTTTTGACCTTATCTGGAACCTCATTTCTGAAAATTTGAAAATTCCTCAAAAATTCGTCCAAAATCTTGATGTCTCCAATCTCTTGTTTTGTACGTTTTTTCCACGTGTCTTGACATCCAATGTATCCCTGCAAAGTTTGGTGAAGACCTGAGTATGTAGTTTTTGACCTTATCTGGAACCTCCTATCTGAATATTTGAAAACTCTTAAAGAATTCGTCCAAAATCTTGATGTCTCCAATCTCTTGTTTCGTACGTTTTTTCCACGTGTCTCCACATCCAATGTATCTATGCAAAGTTTGATGAAGATCTGAGTATGTAGTTTTTGACCTTATATGGAACCTCCTATCTGAAAATTTGAAAATTCTTATAAAATTTGACCAAAATCTTGAAGTCCCCAATCCTATGTTTTGTATGATTTTTCCACGTGTCTTGACATCCAATGTATCCCTGCAATGTTTGGTGAAGATCTGAGTATGTAGTTTTTGACCTTATATGGAACCTCCTTTCTGAAAATTTGAAAATTCTTAAAAAATTTGACCAAAATCTTGATGTCCCCAATCCTATGTTTTGTATGTTTTTTCCACGTGTCTTGACATCCAATGTATCCCTGCAGAGTTTGGTGAAGATCTGAGTATGTCGTTTTTGACCTTATCACGAACATCCTTTCTGAAAATTTGAAAATTCTTAAAAAATTCGTCCAAAATCTTGATGTCTCCAATCTCTTGTTTTGTACGTTTTTTCCACGTGTCTTGACATCCAATGTATCCCTGCAAAGTTTGGTGAAGATCTGAGTATGTAGTTTTTGACCTTATCTGGAACCTCCCATCTGAAAATTTGAAAATTCCTAAAAAATCCGACCAAAATCTTGATGTCTCCAATCTCTTGTTTTGTAGGTTTTTTCCACGTGTCTTGACATCCAATGTATCCCTGCAATGTTTGGTGAAGATCTGAGTATGTAGTTTTTGACCTTATATGGAACCTCCTATCTGAAAATTTGAAAATTCTTAAAAAAATTGACCAAAATCTTGATGTCCCCAATCCTATGTTTTGTATGTTTTTTCCACGTGTCTTGACATCCAATGTATCCATGCAAAGTTTGGTGAAGATCTGAGTATGTAGTTTTTGACCTTATCTGGAACTTCATTTCTGAAAATTTGAAAATTCCTCAAAAATTCGTCCAAAATCTTGATGTCTCCAATCTCTTGTTTTGTATGTTTTTTTCCACGTGTCTTGACATCCAATGTATCCCTGCAAAGTTTGGTGAAGATCTGAGTATGTAGTTTTTGACCTTATATGGAACCTCCTATCTGAAAATTTGAAAGTTCTTAAAAAATTCGACCAAAATCTTGATGTCCCCAATCCTATGTTTTGTATGTTTTTTCCACGTGTCTTGACATCCAATGTATCCATGCAAAGTTTGGTGAAGATCTGAGTATGTAGTTTTTGACCTTATCTGGAACCTCATTTCTGAAAATTTGAAAATTCCTCAAAAATTCGTCCAAAATCTTGATGTCTCCAATCTCTTGTTTTGTACGTTTTTTCCACGTGTCTTGACATCCAATGTATCCCTGCAAAGTTTGGTGAAGATCTGAGTATGTAGTTTTTGACCTTATCTGGAACCTCCTATCTGAAAATTTGAAAATTGTTAAAAAATTCGTCCAAAATCTTGATGTCTCCAATCTCTTGTTTTGTACGTTTTTCCCACGTGTCTTGACATCCAATGTATCCCTGCAAAGTTTGGTGAAGATCTGAGTATGTAGTTTTTGACCTTATCTGGAACCTCATTTCTGAAAATTTGAAAATTCCTCAAAAATTCGTCCAAAATCTTGATGTCTCCAATCTCTTGTTTTGTACGTTTTTTCCACGTGTCTTGACATCCAATGTATCCCTGCAATGTTTGGTGAAGATCTGAGTATGTAGTTTTTGACCTTATATGGAACCTCCTATCTGAAAATTTGAAAATTCTTAAAAAATTTGACCAAAATCTTGATGTCCCCAATCCTATGTTTTGTATGTTTTTTCCACGTGTCTTGACATCCAATGTATCCATGCAAAGTTTGGTGAAGATCTGAGTATGTAGTTTTTGACCTTATCTGGAACCTCATTTCTGAAAATTTGAAAATTCCTCAAAAATTCGTCCAAAATCTTGATGTCTCCAATCTCTTGTTTTGTACGTTTTTTCCACGTGTCTTGACATCCAATGTATCCCTGCAAAGTTTGGTGAAGATCTGAGTATGTAGTTTTTGACCTTATCTGGAACCTCCTATCTGAAAATTTGAAAACTCTTAAAGAATTCGTCCAAAATCTTGATGTCTCCAATCTCTTGTTTCGTACGTTTTTTCCACGTGTCTCCACATCCAATGTATCTATGCAAAGTTTGATGAAGATCTGAGTATGTAGTTTTTGACCTTATATGGAACCTCCTATCTGAAAATTTGAAAATTCTTAAAAAATTTGACCAAAATCTTGATGTCCCCAATCCTATGTTTTGTATGTTTTTTCCACGTGTCTTGACATCCAATGTATCCCTGCAATCTTTGGTGAAGATCTGAGTATGTAGTCTTTGACCTTATATGGAACCTCCTATCTGAAAATTTGAAAATTCTTAAAAAATTTGACCAAAATCTTGATGTCCCCAATCCTATGTTTTGTATGTTTTTTCCACGTGTCTTGACATCCAATGTATCCCTGCAGAGTTTGGTGAAGATCTGAGTATGTCGTTTTTGACCTTATCACGAACATCCTTTCTGAAAATTTGAAAATTCTTAAAAAATTCGTCCAAAATCTTGATGTCTCCAATCTCTTGTTTTGTACGTTTTTTCCACGTGTCTTGACATCCAATGTATCCCTGCAAAGTTTGGTGAAGATCTGAGTATGTAGTTTTTGACCTTATATGGAACCTCCTATCTGAAAATTTGAAAATTCTTAAAAAATTCGACCAAAATCTTGATGTCCCCAATCCTATGTTTTGTATGTTTTTTCCACGTGTTTTGACATCCAATGTATCCATGCAAAGTTTGGTGAAGATCTGAGTATGTAGTTTTTGACCTTATCTGGAACTTCATTTCTGAAAATTTGAAAATTCCTCAAAAATTCGTCCAAAATCTTGATGTCTCCAATCTCTTGTTTTGTACGTTTTTTTCCACGTGTCTTGACATCCAATGTATCCCTGCAAAGTTTGGTGAAGATCTGAGTATGTAGTTTTTGACCTTATATGGAACCTCCTATCTGAAAATTTGAAAGTTCTTAAAAAATTCGACCAAAATCTTGATGTCCCCAATCCTATGTTTTGTATGTTTTTTCCACGTGTCTTGACATCCAATGTATCCATGCAAAGTTTGGTGAAGATCTGAGTATGTAGTTTTTGACCTTATCTGGAACCTCATTTCTGAAAATTTGAAAATTCCTCAAAAATTCGTCCAAAATCTTGATGTCTCCAATCTCTTGTTTTGTACGTTTTTTCCACGTGTCTTGACATCCAATGTATCCCTGCAAAGTTTGGTGAAGATCTGAGTATGTAGTTTTTGACCTTATCTGGAACCTCCTATCTGAAAATTTGAAAATTGTTAAAAAATTCGTCCAAAATCTTGATGTCTCCAATCTCTTGTTTTGTACGTTTTTCCCACGTGTCTTGACATCCAATGTATCCCTGCAAAGTTTGGTGAAGATCTGAGTATGTAGTTTTTGACCTTATCTGGAACCTCATTTCTGAAAATTTGAAAATTCCTCAAAAATTCGTCCAAAATCTTGATGTCTCCAATCTCTTGTTTTGTACGTTTTTTCCACGTGTCTTGACATCCAATGTATCCCTGCAATGTTTGGTGAAGATCTGAGTATGTAGTTTTTGACCTTATATGGAACCTCCTATCTGAAAATTTGAAAATTCTTAAAAAATTTGACCAAAATCTTGATGTCCCCAATCCTATGTTTTGTATGTTTTTCCACGTGTCTTGACATCCAATGTATCCCTGCAATGTTTGGTGAAGATCTGAGTATGTAGTTTTTGACCTTATATGGAACTTCCTATCTGAAAATTTGAAAATTCTTAAAAAATTTGACCAAAATCTTGATGTCCCCAATCCCATGTTTTGTATGTTTTTTCCACGTGTCTTGACATCCAATGTATCCCTGCAGAGTTTGGTGAAGATCTGAGTATGTCGTTTTTGACCTTATCACGAACATCCTTTCTGAAAATTTGAAAATTCTTAAAAAATTCGTCCAAAATCTTGATGTCTCCAATCTCTTGTTTTGTACGTTTTTTCCACGTGTCTTGACATCCAATGTATCCCTGCAAAGTTTGGTGAAGATCTGAGTATGTAGTTTTTTACCTTATCTGGAACCTCCCATCTGAAAATTTGAAAATTCCAAAAAAATCCCTCCAAAATCTTGATGTCTCCAATCTCTTGTTTTGTAGGTTTTTTCCACGTGTCTTGACATCCAATGTATCCCTGCAAAGTTTGGTGAAGATCTGAGTATGTAGTTTTTGACCTTATATGGAACCTCCTATCTGAAAATTTGAAAATTCTTAAAAAATTCGACCAAAATCTTGATGTCCCCAATCCTATGTTTTGTATGTTTTTTCCACGTGTCTTGACATCCAATGTATCCATGCAAAGTTTGGTGAAGATCTGAGTATGTAGTTTTTGACCTTATCTGGAACCTCATTTCTGAAAATTTGAAAATTCCTCAAAAATTCGTCCAAAATCTTGATGTCTCCAATCTCTTGTTTTGTACGTTTTTTCCACGTGTCTTGACATCCAATGTATCCCTGCAATGTTTGGTGAAGATCTGAGTATGTAGTTTTTGACCTTATATGGAACCTCCTATCTGAAAATTTGAAAATTCTTAAAAAATTTGACCAAAATCTTGATGTCCCCAATCCTATGTTTTGTATGTTTTTTCCACGTGTCTTGACATCCAATGTATCCATGCAAAGTTTGGTGAAGATCTGAGTATGTAGTTTTTGACCTTATCTGGAACCTCATTTCTGAAAATTTGAAAATTCCTCAAAAATTCGTCCAAAATCTTGATGTCTCCAATCTCTTGTTTTGTACGTTTTTTCCACGTGTCTTGACATCCAATGTATCCCTGCAAAGTTTGGTGAAGATCTGAGTATGTAGTTTTTGACCTTATCTGGAACCTCCTATCTGAAAATTTGAAAACTCTTAAAGAATTCGTCCAAAATCTTGATGTCTCCAATCTCTTGTTTCGTACGTTTTTTCCACGTGTCTTGACATCCAATGTATCTATGCAAAGTTTGATGAAGATCTGAGTATGTAGTTTTTGACCTTATATGGAACCTCCTATCTGAAAATTTGAAAGTTCTTAAAAAATTCGACCAAAATCTTGATGTCCCCAATCCTATGTTTTGTATGTTTTTTCCACGTGTCTTGACATCCAATGTATCCATGCAAAGTTTGGTGAAGATCTGAGTATGTAGTTTTTGACCTTATCTGGAACCTCATTTCTGAAAATTTGAAAATTCCTCAAAAATTCGTCCAAAATCTTGATGTCTCCAATCTCTTGTTTTGTACGTTTTTTCCACGTGTCTTGACATCCAATGTATCCCTGCAAAGTTTGGTGAAGACCTGAGTATGTAGTTTTTGACCTTATCTGGAACCTCCTATCTGAATATTTGAAAACTCTTAAAGAATTCGTCCAAAATCTTGATGTCTCCAATCTCTTGTTTCGTACGTTTTTTCCACGTGTCTCCACATCCAATGTATCTATGCAAAGTTTGATGAAGATCTGAGTATGTAGTTTTTGACCTTATATGGAACCTCCTATCTGAAAATTTGAAAATTCTTATAAAATTTGACCAAAATCTTGAAGTCCCCAATCCTATGTTTTGTATGATTTTTCCACGTGTCTTGACATCCAATGTATCCCTGCAATGTTTGGTGAAGATCTGAGTATGTAGTTTTTGACCTTATATGGAACCTCCTTTCTGAAAATTTGAAAATTCTTAAAAAATTTGACCAAAATCTTGATGTCCCCAATCCTATGTTTTGTATGTTTTTTCCACGTGTCTTGACATCCAATGTATCCCTGCAGAGTTTGGTGAAGATCTGAGTATGTCGTTTTTGACCTTATCACGAACATCCTTTCTGAAAATTTGAAAATTCTTAAAAAATTCGTCCAAAATCTTGATGTCTCCAATCTCTTGTTTTGTACGTTTTTTCCACGTGTCTTGACATCCAATGTATCCCTGCAAAGTTTGGTGAAGATCTGAGTATGTAGTTTTTGACCTTATCTGGAACCTCCCATCTGAAAATTTGAAAATTCCTAAAAAATCCGACCAAAATCTTGATGTCTCCAATCTCTTGTTTTGTAGGTTTTTTCCACGTGTCTTGACATCCAATGTATCCCTGCAATGTTTGGTGAAGATCTGAGTATGTAGTTTTTGACCTTATATGGAACCTCCTATCTGAAAATTTGAAAATTCTTAAAAAAATTGACCAAAATCTTGATGTCCCCAATCCTATGTTTTGTATGTTTTTTCCACGTGTCTTGACATCCAATGTATCCATGCAAAGTTTGGTGAAGATCTGAGTATGTAGTTTTTGACCTTATCTGGAACTTCATTTCTGAAAATTTGAAAATTCCTCAAAAATTCGTCCAAAATCTTGATGTCTCCAATCTCTTGTTTTGTATGTTTTTTTCCACGTGTCTTGACATCCAATGTATCCCTGCAAAGTTTGGTGAAGATCTGAGTATGTAGTTTTTGACCTTATATGGAACCTCCTATCTGAAAATTTGAAAGTTCTTAAAAAATTCGACCAAAATCTTGATGTCCCCAATCCTATGTTTTGTATGTTTTTTCCACGTGTCTTGACATCCAATGTATCCATGCAAAGTTTGGTGAAGATCTGAGTATGTAGTTTTTGACCTTATCTGGAACCTCATTTCTGAAAATTTGAAAATTCCTCAAAAATTCGTCCAAAATCTTGATGTCTCCAATCTCTTGTTTTGTACGTTTTTTCCACGTGTCTTGACATCCAATGTATCCCTGCAAAGTTTGGTGAAGATCTGAGTATGTAGTTTTTGACCTTATCTGGAACCTCCTATCTGAAAATTTGAAAATTGTTAAAAAATTCGTCCAAAATCTTGATGTCTCCAATCTCTTGTTTTGTACGTTTTTCCCACGTGTCTTGACATCCAATGTATCCCTGCAAAGTTTGGTGAAGATCTGAGTATGTAGTTTTTGACCTTATCTGGAACCTCATTTCTGAAAATTTGAAAATTCCTCAAAAATTCGTCCAAAATCTTGATGTCTCCAATCTCTTGTTTTGTACGTTTTTTCCACGTGTCTTGACATCCAATGTATCCCTGCAATGTTTGGTGAAGATCTGAGTATGTAGTTTTTGACCTTATATGGAACCTCCTATCTGAAAATTTGAAAATTCTTAAAAAATTTGACCAAAATCTTGATGTCCCCAATCCTATGTTTTGTATGTTTTTTCCACGTGTCTTGACATCCAATGTATCCATGCAAAGTTTGGTGAAGATCTGAGTATGTAGTTTTTGACCTTATCTGGAACCTCATTTCTGAAAATTTGAAAATTCCTCAAAAATTCGTCCAAAATCTTGATGTCTCCAATCTCTTGTTTTGTACGTTTTTTCCACGTGTCTTGACATCCAATGTATCCCTGCAAAGTTTGGTGAAGATCTGAGTATGTAGTTTTTGACCTTATCTGGAACCTCCTATCTGAAAATTTGAAAACTCTTAAAGAATTCGTCCAAAATCTTGATGTCTCCAATCTCTTGTTTCGTACGTTTTTTCCACGTGTCTCCACATCCAATGTATCTATGCAAAGTTTGATGAAGATCTGAGTATGTAGTTTTTGACCTTATATGGAACCTCCTATCTGAAAATTTGAAAATTCTTAAAAAATTTGACCAAAATCTTGATGTCCCCAATCCTATGTTTTGTATGTTTTTTCCACGTGTCTTGACATCCAATGTATCCCTGCAATCTTTGGTGAAGATCTGAGTATGTAGTCTTTGACCTTATATGGAACCTCCTATCTGAAAATTTGAAAATTCTTAAAAAATTTGACCAAAATCTTGATGTCCCCAATCCTATGTTTTGTATGTTTTTTCCACGTGTCTTGACATCCAATGTATCCCTGCAGAGTTTGGTGAAGATCTGAGTATGTCGTTTTTGACCTTATCACGAACATCCTTTCTGAAAATTTGAAAATTCTTAAAAAATTCGTCCAAAATCTTGATGTCTCCAATCTCTTGTTTTGTACGTTTTTTCCACGTGTCTTGACATCCAATGTATCCCTGCAAAGTTTGGTGAAGATCTGAGTATGTAGTTTTTGACCTTATATGGAACCTCCTATCTGAAAATTTGAAAATTCTTAAAAAATTCGACCAAAATCTTGATGTCCCCAATCCTATGTTTTGTATGTTTTTTCCACGTGTTTTGACATCCAATGTATCCATGCAAAGTTTGGTGAAGATCTGAGTATGTAGTTTTTGACCTTATCTGGAACTTCATTTCTGAAAATTTGAAAATTCCTCAAAAATTCGTCCAAAATCTTGATGTCTCCAATCTCTTGTTTTGTACGTTTTTTTCCACGTGTCTTGACATCCAATGTATCCCTGCAAAGTTTGGTGAAGATCTGAGTATGTAGTTTTTGACCTTATATGGAACCTCCTATCTGAAAATTTGAAAGTTCTTAAAAAATTCGACCAAAATCTTGATGTCCCCAATCCTATGTTTTGTATGTTTTTTCCACGTGTCTTGACATCCAATGTATCCATGCAAAGTTTGGTGAAGATCTGAGTATGTAGTTTTTGACCTTATCTGGAACCTCATTTCTGAAAATTTGAAAATTCCTCAAAAATTCGTCCAAAATCTTGATGTCTCCAATCTCTTGTTTTGTACGTTTTTTCCACGTGTCTTGACATCCAATGTATCCCTGCAAAGTTTGGTGAAGATCTGAGTATGTAGTTTTTGACCTTATCTGGAACCTCCTATCTGAAAATTTGAAAATTGTTAAAAAATTCGTCCAAAATCTTGATGTCTCCAATCTCTTGTTTTGTACGTTTTTCCCACGTGTCTTGACATCCAATGTATCCCTGCAAAGTTTGGTGAAGATCTGAGTATGTAGTTTTTGACCTTATCTGGAACCTCATTTCTGAAAATTTGAAAATTCCTCAAAAATTCGTCCAAAATCTTGATGTCTCCAATCTCTTGTTTTGTACGTTTTTTCCACGTGTCTTGACATCCAATGTATCCCTGCAATGTTTGGTGAAGATCTGAGTATGTAGTTTTTGACCTTATATGGAACCTCCTATCTGAAAATTTGAAAATTCTTAAAAAATTTGACCAAAATCTTGATGTCCCCAATCCTATGTTTTGTATGTTTTTCCACGTGTCTTGACATCCAATGTATCCCTGCAATGTTTGGTGAAGATCTGAGTATGTAGTTTTTGACCTTATATGGAACTTCCTATCTGAAAATTTGAAAATTCTTAAAAAATTTGACCAAAATCTTGATGTCTCCAATCTCTTGTTTTGTACGTTTTTTCCACGTGTCTTGACATCCAATGTATCCCTGCAAAGTTTGGTGAAGACCTGAGTATGTAGTTTTTGACCTTATCTGGAACCTCCTATCTGAATATTTGAAAACTCTTAAAGAATTCGTCCAAAATCTTGATGTCTCCAATCTCTTGTTTCGTACGTTTTTTCCACGTGTCTCCACATCCAATGTATCTATGCAAAGTTTGATGAAGATCTGAGTATGTAGTTTTTGACCTTATATGGAACCTCCTATCTGAAAATTTGAAAATTCTTATAAAATTTGACCAAAATCTTGAAGTCCCCAATCCTATGTTTTGTATGATTTTTCCACGTGTCTTGACATCCAATGTATCCCTGCAATGTTTGGTGAAGATCTGAGTATGTAGTTTTTGACCTTATATGGAACCTCCTTTCTGAAAATTTGAAAATTCTTAAAAAATTTGACCAAAATCTTGATGTCCCCAATCCTATGTTTTGTATGTTTTTTCCACGTGTCTTGACATCCAATGTATCCCTGCAGAGTTTGGTGAAGATCTGAGTATGTCGTTTTTGACCTTATCACGAACATCCTTTCTGAAAATTTGAAAATTCTTAAAAAATTCGTCCAAAATCTTGATGTCTCCAATCTCTTGTTTTGTACGTTTTTTCCACGTGTCTTGACATCCAATGTATCCCTGCAAAGTTTGGTGAAGATCTGAGTATGTAGTTTTTGACCTTATCTGGAACCTCCCATCTGAAAATTTGAAAATTCCTAAAAAATCCGACCAAAATCTTGATGTCTCCAATCTCTTGTTTTGTAGGTTTTTTCCACGTGTCTTGACATCCAATGTATCCCTGCAATGTTTGGTGAAGATCTGAGTATGTAGTTTTTGACCTTATATGGAACCTCCTATCTGAAAATTTGAAAATTCTTAAAAAAATTGACCAAAATCTTGATGTCCCCAATCCTATGTTTTGTATGTTTTTTCCACGTGTCTTGACATCCAATGTATCCATGCAAAGTTTGGTGAAGATCTGAGTATGTAGTTTTTGACCTTATCTGGAACTTCATTTCTGAAAATTTGAAAATTCCTCAAAAATTCGTCCAAAATCTTGATGTCTCCAATCTCTTGTTTTGTATGTTTTTTTCCACGTGTCTTGACATCCAATGTATCCCTGCAAAGTTTGGTGAAGATCTGAGTATGTAGTTTTTGACCTTATATGGAACCTCCTATCTGAAAATTTGAAAGTTCTTAAAAAATTCGACCAAAATCTTGATGTCCCCAATCCTATGTTTTGTATGTTTTTTCCACGTGTCTTGACATCCAATGTATCCATGCAAAGTTTGGTGAAGATCTGAGTATGTAGTTTTTGACCTTATCTGGAACCTCATTTCTGAAAATTTGAAAATTCCTCAAAAATTCGTCCAAAATCTTGATGTCTCCAATCTCTTGTTTTGTACGTTTTTTCCACGTGTCTTGACATCCAATGTATCCCTGCAAAGTTTGGTGAAGATCTGAGTATGTAGTTTTTGACCTTATCTGGAACCTCCTATCTGAAAATTTGAAAATTGTTAAAAAATTCGTCCAAAATCTTGATGTCTCCAATCTCTTGTTTTGTACGTTTTTCCCACGTGTCTTGACATCCAATGTATCCCTGCAAAGTTTGGTGAAGATCTGAGTATGTAGTTTTTGACCTTATCTGGAACCTCATTTCTGAAAATTTGAAAATTCCTCAAAAATTCGTCCAAAATCTTGATGTCTCCAATCTCTTGTTTTGTACGTTTTTTCCACGTGTCTTGACATCCAATGTATCCCTGCAATGTTTGGTGAAGATCTGAGTATGTAGTTTTTGACCTTATATGGAACCTCCTATCTGAAAATTTGAAAATTCTTAAAAAATTTGACCAAAATCTTGATGTCCCCAATCCTATGTTTTGTATGTTTTTTCCACGTGTCTTGACATCCAATGTATCCATGCAAAGTTTGGTGAAGATCTGAGTATGTAGTTTTTGACCTTATCTGGAACCTCATTTCTGAAAATTTGAAAATTCCTCAAAAATTCGTCCAAAATCTTGATGTCTCCAATCTCTTGTTTTGTACGTTTTTTCCACGTGTCTTGACATCCAATGTATCCCTGCAAAGTTTGGTGAAGATCTGAGTATGTAGTTTTTGACCTTATCTGGAACCTCCTATCTGAAAATTTGAAAACTCTTAAAGAATTCGTCCAAAATCTTGATGTCTCCAATCTCTTGTTTCGTACGTTTTTTCCACGTGTCTCCACATCCAATGTATCTATGCAAAGTTTGATGAAGATCTGAGTATGTAGTTTTTGACCTTATATGGAACCTCCTATCTGAAAATTTGAAAATTCTTAAAAAATTTGACCAAAATCTTGATGTCCCCAATCCTATGTTTTGTATGTTTTTTCCACGTGTCTTGACATCCAATGTATCCCTGCAATCTTTGGTGAAGATCTGAGTATGTAGTCTTTGACCTTATATGGAACCTCCTATCTGAAAATTTGAAAATTCTTAAAAAATTTGACCAAAATCTTGATGTCCCCAATCCTATGTTTTGTATGTTTTTTCCACGTGTCTTGACATCCAATGTATCCCTGCAGAGTTTGGTGAAGATCTGAGTATGTCGTTTTTGACCTTATCACGAACATCCTTTCTGAAAATTTGAAAATTCTTAAAAAATTCGTCCAAAATCTTGATGTCTCCAATCTCTTGTTTTGTACGTTTTTTCCACGTGTCTTGACATCCAATGTATCCCTGCAAAGTTTGGTGAAGATCTGAGTATGTAGTTTTTGACCTTATATGGAACCTCCTATCTGAAAATTTGAAAATTCTTAAAAAATTCGACCAAAATCTTGATGTCCCCAATCCTATGTTTTGTATGTTTTTTCCACGTGTTTTGACATCCAATGTATCCATGCAAAGTTTGGTGAAGATCTGAGTATGTAGTTTTTGACCTTATCTGGAACTTCATTTCTGAAAATTTGAAAATTCCTCAAAAATTCGTCCAAAATCTTGATGTCTCCAATCTCTTGTTTTGTACGTTTTTTTCCACGTGTCTTGACATCCAATGTATCCCTGCAAAGTTTGGTGAAGATCTGAGTATGTAGTTTTTGACCTTATATGGAACCTCCTATCTGAAAATTTGAAAGTTCTTAAAAAATTCGACCAAAATCTTGATGTCCCCAATCCTATGTTTTGTATGTTTTTTCCACGTGTCTTGACATCCAATGTATCCATGCAAAGTTTGGTGAAGATCTGAGTATGTAGTTTTTGACCTTATCTGGAACCTCATTTCTGAAAATTTGAAAATTCCTCAAAAATTCGTCCAAAATCTTGATGTCTCCAATCTCTTGTTTTGTACGTTTTTTCCACGTGTCTTGACATCCAATGTATCCCTGCAAAGTTTGGTGAAGATCTGAGTATGTAGTTTTTGACCTTATCTGGAACCTCCTATCTGAAAATTTGAAAATTGTTAAAAAATTCGTCCAAAATCTTGATGTCTCCAATCTCTTGTTTTGTACGTTTTTCCCACGTGTCTTGACATCCAATGTATCCCTGCAAAGTTTGGTGAAGATCTGAGTATGTAGTTTTTGACCTTATCTGGAACCTCATTTCTGAAAATTTGAAAATTCCTCAAAAATTCGTCCAAAATCTTGATGTCTCCAATCTCTTGTTTTGTACGTTTTTTCCACGTGTCTTGACATCCAATGTATCCCTGCAATGTTTGGTGAAGATCTGAGTATGTAGTTTTTGACCTTATATGGAACCTCCTATCTGAAAATTTGAAAATTCTTAAAAAATTTGACCAAAATCTTGATGTCCCCAATCCTATGTTTTGTATGTTTTTCCACGTGTCTTGACATCCAATGTATCCCTGCAATGTTTGGTGAAGATCTGAGTATGTAGTTTTTGACCTTATATGGAACTTCCTATCTGAAAATTTGAAAATTCTTAAAAAATTTGACCAAAATCTTGATGTCCCCAATCCCATGTTTTGTATGTTTTTTCCACGTGTCTTGACATCCAATGTATCCCTGCAGAGTTTGGTGAAGATCTGAGTATGTCGTTTTTGACCTTATCACGAACATCCTTTCTGAAAATTTGAAAATTCTTAAAAAATTCGTCCAAAATCTTGATGTCTCCAATCTCTTGTTTTGTACGTTTTTTCCACGTGTCTTGACATCCAATGTATCCCTGCAAAGTTTGGTGAAGATCTGAGTATGTAGTTTTTTACCTTATCTGGAACCTCCCATCTGAAAATTTGAAAATTCCAAAAAAATCCCTCCAAAATCTTGATGTCTCCAATCTCTTGTTTTGTAGGTTTTTTCCACGTGTCTTGACATCCAATGTATCCCTGCAAAGTTTGGTGAAGATCTGAGTATGTAGTTTTTGACCTTATATGGAACCTCCTATCTGAAAATTTGAAAATTCTTAAAAAATTCGACCAAAATCTTGATGTCCCCAATCCTATGTTTTGTATGTTTTTTCCACGTGTCTTGACATCCAATGTATCCATGCAAAGTTTGGTGAAGATCTGAGTATGTAGTTTTTGACCTTATCTGGAACTTCATTTCTGAAAATTTGAAAATTCCTCAAAAATTCGTCCAAAATCTTGATGTCTCCAATCTCTTGTTTTGTGCGTTTTTTCCACGTGTCTTGACATCCAATGTATCCCTGCAAAGTTTGGTGAAGATCTGAGTATGTAGTTTTTGACCTTATATGGAACCTCCTATCTGAAAATTTGAAAGTTCTTTAAAAATTCGACCAAAATCTTGATGTACCCAATCCTATGTTTTGTATGTCTTTTCCACGTGTCTTGACATCCAATGTATCCATGCAAAGTTTGGTTAAGATCTGAGTATGTCGTTTTTGACTTTATCTAAAACCTCATTTCTGCAAATTTGAAAATTCCTCAAAAATTCGTCCAAAATCTTGATGTCTCCAATCTCTTGTTTTGTACGTTTTTTCCACGTGTCTTGACATCCAATGTATCCCTGCAAAGTTTGGTGAAGATCTGAGTATGTAGTTTTTGACCTTATCTGGAACCTCCTATCTGAATATTTGAAAACTCTTAAAGAATTCGTCCAAAATCTTGATGTCTCCAATCTCTTGCTTCGTGCGTTTTTTCCACGTGTCTCCACATCCAATGTATCCACGCAAAGTTTGATGAAGATCTGAGTATGTCGTTTTTGACCTTATCTGGAACCTCCCATCTGAAAATTTGAAAATTCTTAAAAAATTCGTCCAAAATCTTGATGTCTCCAATCTCTTGTTTTGTACGTTTTTTCCACGTGTCTTGACATCCAATGTATCCCTGCAATGTTTGGTGAAGATCTGAGTATGTAGTTTTTGACCTTATATGGAACCTCCTATCTGAAAATTTGAAAATTCTTAAAAAATTTGACCAAAATATTGATGTCCCCAATCCTATGTCTTGTATGTTTTTTCCACGTGTCTTGACATCCAATGTATCCCTGCAAAGTTTGGTGAAGATCTGAGTATGTCGTTTTTGACCTTATATGGAACCTCCTTTCTGAAAATTTGAAAATTCTTAAAAAATTCGTCCAAAATCTTGATGTCTCCAATCTCTTGTTTTGTACGTTTTTTCCACGTGTCTTGATATCCAATGTATCCCTGCAATGTTTGGTGAAGATCTGAGTATGTAGTTTTTGACCTTATCTGGAACCTCCCATCTGAAAATTTGAAAATTCCTAAAAAATACGTCCAAAATCTTGATGTCCCCAATCCTATGTCTTGTATGTTTTTTCCACGTGTCTTGACATCCAATGTATCCCTGCAAAGTTTGGTGAAGATCTGAGTATGTAGTTTTTGACCTTATCTGGAACCTCCTATCTGAAAATTTGAAAATTCTTCAAAAATTCGTCCAAAATCTTGATGTCACCAATACTATGTTTTGTATGTTTTTTCCACGTGTCTTGACATCCAATGTATCCATGCAAAGTTTGATGAAGATCTGAGTATGTCGTTTTTGACCTTATCTGGAACCTCCCATCTGAAAATTTGAAAATTCTTAAAAAATTCGTCGAAAATCTTGATGTCTCCAATCTCTTGTTTTGTAGGTTTTTTCCACGTGTCTTGACATGCAAAGTATCCCTGCAAAGTTTGGTGAAGATCTGAGTATGTAGTTTTTGACCTTATCTGGAACCTCCTATCTGAAAATTTGAAAATTCTTAAAAAATTCGTCCAAAATCTTGATGTCTCCAATCTCTTGTTTTGTACGTTTTTTCCACGTGTCTTGACATCCAATGTATCCCTGCAAAGTTTGGTGAAGATCTGAGTATGTAGTTTTTGACCTTATCTGGAACCTCCCATCTGAAAATTTGAAAATTGTTAAAAAATTCGTCCAAAATCTTGATGTCTCCAATCTCTTGTTTTGTACGTTTTTTCCTCGTGTTTTTTGACATCCAATGTATCCCTGCAAAGTTTGGTGAAGATCTGAGTATGTAGTTTTTGACCTTATCTGGAACCTCCCATCTGAAAATTTGAAAATTCTTAAAAAATTCGTCCAAAATCTTGATGTCTCCAATCTCTTGTTTTGTACGTTTTTTCCACGTGTCTTGACATCCAATGTATCCCTGCAATGTTTGGTGAAGATCTGAGTATGTAGTTTTTGACCTTATATGGAACCTCCTATCTGAAAATTTGAAAATTCTTAAAAAATTTGACCAAAATATTGATGTCCCCAATCCTATGTCTTGTATGTTTTTCCACGTGTCTTGACATCCAATGTATCCCTGCAAAGTTTGGTGAAGATCTGAGTATGTCGTTTTTGACCTTATATGGAACCTCCTTTCTGAAAATTTGAAAATTCTTAAAAAATTCGTCCAAAATCTTGATGTCTCCAATCTCTTGTTTTGTACGTTTCTTCCACGTGTCTTGATATCCAATGTATCCCTGCAATGTTTGGTGAAGATCTGAGTATGTAGTTTTTGACCTTATCTGGAACCTCCCATCTGAAAATTTGAAAATTCCTAAAAAATATGTCCAAAATCTTGATGTCCCCAATCCTATGTCTTGTATGTTTTCCCACGTGTCTTGACATCCAATGTATCCATGCAAAGTTTGGTGAAGATCTGAGTATGTAGTTTTTGACCTTATCTGGAACTTCATTTCTGAAAATTTGAAAATTCCTCAAAAATTCGTCCAAAATCTTGATGTCTCCAATCTCTTGTTTTGTACGTTTTTTTCCACGTGTCTTGACATCCAATGTATCCCTGCAAAGTTTGGTGAAGATCTGAGTATGTAGTTTTTGACCTTATATGGAACCTCCTATCTGAAAATTTGAAAGTTCTTAAAAAATTCGACCAAAATCTTGATGTCCCCAATCCTATGTTTTGTATGTTTTTTCCACGTGTCTTGACATCCAATGTATCCATGCAAAGTTTGGTGAAGATCTGAGTATGTAGTTTTTGACCTTATCTGGAACCTCATTTCTGAAAATTTGAAAATTCCTCAAAAATTCGTCCAAAATCTTGATGTCTCCAATCTCTTGTTTTGTACGTTTTTTCCACGTGTCTTGACATCCAATGTATCCCTGCAAAGTTTGGTGAAGATCTGAGTATGTAGTTTTTGACCTTATCTGGAACCTCCTATCTGAAAATTTGAAAATTGTTAAAAAATTCGTCCAAAATCTTGATGTCTCCAATCTCTTGTTTTGTACGTTTTTCCCACGTGTCTTGACATCCAATGTATCCCTGCAAAGTTTGGTGAAGATCTGAGTATGTAGTTTTTGACCTTATCTGGAACCTCATTTCTGAAAATTTGAAAATTCCTCAAAAATTCGTCCAAAATCTTGATGTCTCCAATCTCTTGTTTTGTACGTTTTTTCCACGTGTCTTGACATCCAATGTATCCCTGCAATGTTTGGTGAAGATCTGAGTATGTAGTTTTTGACCTTATATGGAACCTCCTATCTGAAAATTTGAAAATTCTTAAAAAATTTGACGAAAATCGTGATGTCCCCAATCCTATGTTTTGTATGTTTTTCCACGTGTCTTGACATCCAATGTATCCCTGCAATGTTTGGTGAAGATCTGAGTATGTAGTTTTTGACCTTATATGGAACCTCCCATCTGAAAATTTGAAAATTCTTAAAAAATTTGACCAAAATCTTGATGTCCCCAATCCCATGTTTTGTATGTTTTTTCCACGTGTCTTGACATCCAATGTATCCCTGCAGAGTTTGGTGAAGATCTGAGTATGTCGTTTTTGACCTTATCACGAACATCCTTTCTGAAAATTTGAAAATTCTTAAAAAATTCGTCCAAAATCTTGATGTCTCCAATCTCTTGTTTTGTACGTTTTTTCCACGTGTCTTGACATCCAATGTATCCCTGCAAAGTTTGGTGAAGATCTGAGTATGTAGTTTTTTACCTTATCTGGAACCTCCCATCTGAAAATTTGAAAATTCCTAAAAAATCCCTCCAAAATCTTGATGTCTCCAATCTCTTGTTTTGTAGGTTTTTTCCACGTGTCTTGACATCCAATGTATCCCTGCAAAGTTTGGTGAAGATCTGAGTATGTAGTTTTTGACCTTATATGGAACCTCCTATCTGAAAATTTGAAAATTCTTAAAAAATTCGACCAAAATCTTGATGTCCCCAATCCTATGTTTTGTATGTTTTTTCCACGTGTCTTGACATCCAATGTATCCATGCAAAGTTTGGTGAAGATCTGAGTATGTAGTCTTTGACCTTATCTGGAACTTCATTTCTGAAAATTTGAAAATTCCTCAAAAATTCGTCCAAAATCTTGATGTCTCCAATCTCTTGTTTTGTGCGTTTTTTCCACGTGTCTTGACATCCAATGTATCCCTGCAAAGTTTGGTGAAGATCTGAGTATGTAGTTTTTGACCTTATATGGAACCTCCTATCTGAAAATTTGAAAGTTCTTAAAAAATTCGACCAAAATCTTGATGTACCCAATCCTATGTTTTGTATGTCTTTTCCACGTGTCTTGACATCCAATGTATCCATGCAAAGTTTGGTTAAGATCTGAGTATGTCGTTTTTGACTTTATCTAAAACCTCATTTCTGCAAATTTGAAAATTCCTCAAAAATTCGTCCAAAATCTTGATGTCTCCAATCTCTTGTTTTGTACGTTTTTTCCACGTGTCTTGACATCCAATGTATCCCTGCAAAGTTTGGTGAAGATCTGAGTATGTAGTTTTTGACCTTATCTGGAACCTCCTATCTGAATATTTGAAAACTATTAAAGAATTCGTCCAAAATCTTGATGTCTCCAATCTCTTGCTTCGTGCGTTTTTTCCACGTGTCTCCACATCCAATGTATCCATGCAAAGTTTGATGAAGATCTGAGTATGTCGTTTTTGACCTTATCTGGAACCTCCCATCTGAAAATTTGAAAATTCTTAAAAAATTCGTCCAAAATCTTGATGTCTCCAATCTCTTGTTTTGTACGTTTTTTCCACGTGTCTTGACATCCAATGTATCCCTGCAATGTTTGGTGAAGATCTGAGTATGTAGTTTTTGACCTTATATGGAACCTCCTATCTGAAAATTTGAAAATTCTTAAAAAATTTGACCAAAATATTGATGTCCCCAATCCTATGTCTTGTATGTTTTTTCCACGTGTCTTGACATCCAATGTATCCCTGCAAAGTTTGGTGAAGATCTGAGTATGTCGTTTTTGACCTTATATGGAACCTCCTTTCTGAAAATTTGAAAATTCTTAAAAAATTCGTCCAAAATCTTGATGTCTCCAATCTCTTGTTTTGTACGTTTTTTCCACGTGTCTTGATATCCAATGTATCCCTGCAATGTTTGGTGAAGATCTGAGTATGTAGTTTTTGACCTTATCTGGAACCTCCCATCTGAAAATTTGAAAATTCCTAAAAAATACGTCCAAAATCTTGATGTCCCCAATCCTATGTCTTGTATGTTTTTTCCACGTGTCTTGACATCCAATGTATCCCTGCAAAGTTTGGTGAAGATCTGAGTATGTAGTTTTTGACCTTATCTGGAACCTCCTATCTGAAAATTTGAAAATTCTTCAAAAATTCGTCCAAAATCTTGATGTCACCAATACTATGTTTTGTATGTTTTTTCCACGTGTCTTGACATCCAATGTATCCATGCAAAGTTTGATGAAGATCTGAGTATGTCGTTTTTGACCTTATCTGGAACCTCCCATCTGAAAATTTGAAAATTCTTAAAAAATTCGTCGAAAATCTTGATGTCTCCAATCTCTTGTTTTGTAGGTTTTTTCCACGTGTCTTGACATGCAAAGTATCCCTGCAAAGTTTGGTGAAGATCTGAGTATGTAGTTTTTGACCTTATCTGGAACCTCCTATCTGAAAATTTGAAAATTCTTAAAAAATTCGTCCAAAATCTTGATGTCTCCAATCTCTTGTTTTGTACGTTTTTTCCACGTGTCTTGACATCCAATGTATCCCTGCAAAGTTTGGTGAAGATCTGAGTATGTAGTTTTTGACCTTATCTGGAACCTCCTTTCTGAAAATTTGAAAATTGTTAAAAAATTCGTCCAAAATCTTGATGTCTCCAATCTCTTGTTTTGTACGTTTTTTCCTCGTGTTTTTTGACATCCAATGTATCCCTGCAAAGTTTGGTGAAGATCTGAGTATGTAGTTTTTGACCTTATCTGGAACCTCCCATCTGAAAATTTGAAAATTCTTAAAAAATTCGTCCAAAATCTTGATGTCTCCAATCTCTTGTTTTGTACGTTTTTTCCACGTGTCTTGACATCCAATGTATCCCTGCAATGTTTGGTGAAGATCTGAGTATGTAGTTTTTGACCTTATATGGAACCTCCTATCTGAAAATTTGAAAATTCTTAAAAAATTTGACCAAAATATTGATGTCCCCAATCCTATGTCTTGTATGTTTTTCCACGTGTCTTGACATCCAATGTATCCCTGCAAAGTTTGGTGAAGATCTGAGTATGTCGTTTTTGACCTTATATGGAACCTCCTTTCTGAAAATTTGAAAATTCTTAAAAAATTCTTCCAAAATCTTGATGTCTCCAATCTCTTGTTTTGTACGTTTCTTCCACGTGTCTTGATATCCAATGTATCCCTGCAATGTTTGGTGAAGATCTGAGTATGTAGTTTTTGACCTTATCTGGAACCTCCCATCTGAAAATTTGAAAATTCCTAAAAAATATGTCCAAAATCTTGATGTCCCCAATCCTATGTCTTGTATGTTTTCCCACGTGTCTTGACATCCAATGTATCCCTGCAAAGTTTGGTGAAGATCTGAGTATGTAGTTTTTGACCTTATCTGGAACCTCCTATCTGAAAATTTGAAAATTCTTCAAAAATTCGTCCAAAATCTTGATGTCACCAATACTATGTTTTGTATGTTTTTTCCACGTGTCTTGACATCCAATGTATCCATGTAAAGTTTGATGAAGATCTGAGTATGTCGTTTTTGACCTTATCTGGAACCTCCCATCTGAAAATTTGAAAATTCTTAAAAAATTCGTCGAAAATCTTGATGTCTCCAATCTCTTGTTTTGTAGGTTTTTTCCACGTGTCTTGACATGCAAAGTATCCCTGCAAAGTTTGGTGAAGATCTGAGTATGTAGTTTTTGAACTTATCTGGAACCAACTATCTGAAAACTTGAAAATTCTTAAAAAATTCGTCCAAAATCTTGATGTCTCCAATCTCTTGTTTTGTACGTTTTTTCCACGTGTCTTGACATCCAATGTATCCCTGCAAAGTTTGGTGAAGATCTGAGTATGTAGTTTTTGACCTTATCTGGAACCTCCCATCTGAAAATTTGAAAATTGTTAAAAAATTCGTCCAAAATCTTGATGTCTCCAATCTCTTGTTTTGTACGTTTTTTCCTCGTGTTTTTTGACATCCAATGTATCCCTGCAAAGTTTGGTGAAGATCTGAGTATGTAGTTTTTGACCTTATCTGGAATCTCCCATCTGAAAATTTGAAAATTCTTAAAAAATTCGTCCAAAATCTTGATGTCTCCAATCTCTTGTTTTGTACGTTTTTTCCACGTGTCTTGACATCCAATGTATCCCTGCAATGTTTGGTGAAGATCTGAGTATGTAGTTTTTGACCTTATATGGAACCTCCTATCTGAAAATTTGAAAATTCTTAAAAAATTTGACCAAAATATTGATGTCCCCAATCCTATGTCTTGTATGTTTTTCCACGTGTCTTGACATCCAATGTATCCCTGCAAAGTTTGGTGAAGATCTGAGTATGTCGTTTTTGACCTTATATGGAACCTCCTTTCTGAAAATTTGAAAATTCTTAAAAAATTCGTCCAAAATCTTGATGTCTCCAATCTCTTGTTTTGTACGTTTCTTCCACGTGTCTTGATATCCAATGTATCCCTGCAATGTTTGGTGAAGATCTGAGTATGTAGTTTTTGACCTTATCTGGAACCTCCCATCTGAAAATTTGAAAATTCCTAAAAAATATGTCCAAAATCTTGATGTCCCCAATCCTATGTCTTGTATGTTTTTTCCACGTGTCTTGACATCCAATGTATCCCTGCAAAGTTTGGTGAAGATCTGAGTATGTAGTTTTTGACCTTATCTGGAACCTCCTATCTGAAAATTTGAAAATTGTTAAAAAATTTGACCAAAATCTTGATGTCCCCAATCTCCTGTTTTGTATGTTTTTTCCACATGTCTTGACATCCAATGTATCCCTGCAGAGTTTGGTGAAGATCTGAGTATGTCGTTTTTGACCTTATTTGGAACAACCTTTCTGAAAATTTGAAAATTCTTAAAAAATTCGTCCAAAATCTTGATGTCTCCAATCTCTTGTTTTGTACGTTTTTTCCACGTGTCTTGACATCCAATGTATCCCTGCAATGTTTGGTGAAGATCTGAGTATGTAGTTTTTGACCTTATATGGAACCTCCTATCTGAAAATTTGAAAATTCTTAAAAAATTTGACCAAAATATTGATGTCCCCAATCCTATGTCTTGTATGTTTTTTCCACGTGTCTTGACATCCAATGTATCCCTGCAAAGTTTGGTGAAGATCTGAGTATGTCGTTTTTGACCTTATATGGAACCTCCTTTCTGAAAATTTGAAAATTCTTAAAAAATTCGTCCAAAATCTTGATGTCTCCAATCTCTTGTTTTGTACGTTTTTTCCACGTGTCTTGATATCCAATGTATCCCTGCAATGTTTGGTGAAGATCTGAGTATGTAGTTTTTGACCTTATCTGGAACCTCCCATCTGAAAATTTGAAAATTCCTAAAAAATACGTCCAAAATCTTGATGTCCCCAATCCTATGTCTTGTATGTTTTTTCCACGTGTCTTGACATCCAATGTATCCCTGCAAAGTTTGGTGAAGATCTGAGTATGTAGTTTTTGACCTTATCTGGAACCTCCTATCTGAAAATTTGAAAATTCTTCAAAAATTCGTCCAAAATCTTGATGTCACCAATACTATGTTTTGTATGTTTTTTCCACGTGTCTTGACATCCAATGTATCCATGCAAAGTTTGATGAAGATCTGAGTATGTCGTTTTTGACCTTATCTGGAACCTCCCATCTGAAAATTTGAAAATTCTTAAAAAATTCGTCGAAAATCTTGATGTCTCCAATCTCTTGTTTTGTAGGTTTTTTCCACGTGTCTTGACATGCAAAGTATCCCTGCAAAGTTTGGTGAAGATCTGAGTATGTAGTTTTTGACCTTATCTGGAACCTCCTATCTGAAAATTTGAAAATTCTTAAAAAATTCGTCCAAAATCTTGATGTCTCCAATCTCTTGTTTTGTACGTTTTTTCCACGTGTCTTGACATCCAATGTATCCCTGCAAAGTTTGGTGAAGATCTGAGTATGTAGTTTTTGACCTTATCTGGAACCTCCCATCTGAAAATTTGAAAATTGTTAAAAAATTCGTCCAAAATCTTGATGTCTCCAATCTCTTGTTTTGTACGTTTTTTCCTCGTGTTTTTTGACATCCAATGTATCCCTGCAAAGTTTGGTGAAGATCTGAGTATGTAGTTTTTGACCTTATCTGGAACCTCCCATCTGAAAATTTGAAAATTCTTAAAAAATTCGTCCAAAATCTTGATGTCTCCAATCTCTTGTTTTGTACGTTTTTTCCACGTGTCTTGACATCCAATGTATCCCTGCAATGTTTGGTGAAGATCTGAGTATGTAGTTTTTGACCTTATATGGAACCTCCTATCTGAAAATTTGAAAATTCTTAAAAAATTTGACCAAAATATTGATGTCCCCAATCCTATGTCTTGTATGTTTTTCCACGTGTCTTGACATCCAATGTATCCCTGCAAAGTTTGGTGAAGATCTGAGTATGTCGTTTTTGACCTTATATGGAACCTCCTTTCTGAAAATTTGAAAATTCTTAAAAAATTCGTCCAAAATCTTGATGTCTCCAATCTCTTGTTTTGTACGTTTCTTCCACGTGTCTTGATATCCAATGTATCCCTGCAATGTTTGGTGAAGATCTGAGTATGTAGTTTTTGACCTTATCTGGAACCTCCCATCTGAAAATTTGAAAATTCCTAAAAAATATGTCCAAAATCTTGATGTCCCCAATCCTATGTCTTGTATGTTTTCCCACGTGTCTTGACATCCAATGTATCCATGCAAAGTTTGGTGAAGATCTGAGTATGTAGTTTTTGACCTTATCTGGAACTTCATTTCTGAAAATTTGAAAATTCCTCAAAAATTCGTCCAAAATCTTGATGTCTCCAATCTCTTGTTTTGTACGTTTTTTTCCACGTGTCTTGACATCCAATGTATCCCTGCAAAGTTTGGTGAAGATCTGAGTATGTAGTTTTTGACCTTATATGGAACCTCCTATCTGAAAATTTGAAAGTTCTTAAAAAATTCGACCAAAATCTTGATGTCCCCAATCCTATGTTTTGTATGTTTTTTCCACGTGTCTTGACATCCAATGTATCCATGCAAAGTTTGGTGAAGATCTGAGTATGTAGTTTTTGACCTTATCTGGAACCTCATTTCTGAAAATTTGAAAATTCCTCAAAAATTCGTCCAAAATCTTGATGTCTCCAATCTCTTGTTTTGTACGTTTTTTCCACGTGTCTTGACATCCAATGTATCCCTGCAAAGTTTGGTGAAGATCTGAGTATGTAGTTTTTGACCTTATCTGGAACCTCCTATCTGAAAATTTGAAAATTGTTAAAAAATTCGTCCAAAATCTTGATGTCTCCAATCTCTTGTTTTGTACGTTTTTCCCACGTGTCTTGACATCCAATGTATCCCTGCAAAGTTTGGTGAAGATCTGAGTATGTAGTTTTTGACCTTATCTGGAACCTCATTTCTGAAAATTTGAAAATTCCTCAAAAATTCGTCCAAAATCTTGATGTCTCCAATCTCTTGTTTTGTACGTTTTTTCCACGTGTCTTGACATCCAATGTATCCCTGCAATGTTTGGTGAAGATCTGAGTATGTAGTTTTTGACCTTATATGGAACCTCCTATCTGAAAATTTGAAAATTCTTAAAAAATTTGACGAAAATCGTGATGTCCCCAATCCTATGTTTTGTATGTTTTTCCACGTGTCTTGACATCCAATGTATCCCTGCAATGTTTGGTGAAGATCTGAGTATGTAGTTTTTGACCTTATATGGAACCTCCCATCTGAAAATTTGAAAATTCTTAAAAAATTTGACCAAAATCTTGATGTCCCCAATCCCATGTTTTGTATGTTTTTTCCACGTGTCTTGACATCCAATGTATCCCTGCAGAGTTTGGTGAAGATCTGAGTATGTCGTTTTTGACCTTATCACGAACATCCTTTCTGAAAATTTGAAAATTCTTAAAAAATTCGTCCAAAATCTTGATGTCTCCAATCTCTTGTTTTGTACGTTTTTTCCACGTGTCTTGACATCCAATGTATCCCTGCAAAGTTTGGTGAAGATCTGAGTATGTAGTTTTTTACCTTATCTGGAACCTCCCATCTGAAAATTTGAAAATTCCTAAAAAATCCCTCCAAAATCTTGATGTCTCCAATCTCTTGTTTTGTAGGTTTTTTCCACGTGTCTTGACATCCAATGTATCCCTGCAAAGTTTGGTGAAGATCTGAGTATGTAGTTTTTGACCTTATATGGAACCTCCTATCTGAAAATTTGAAAATTCTTAAAAAATTCGACCAAAATCTTGATGTCCCCAATCCTATGTTTTGTATGTTTTTTCCACGTGTCTTGACATCCAATGTATCCATGCAAAGTTTGGTGAAGATCTGAGTATGTAGTCTTTGACCTTATCTGGAACTTCATTTCTGAAAATTTGAAAATTCCTCAAAAATTCGTCCAAAATCTTGATGTCTCCAATCTCTTGTTTTGTGCGTTTTTTCCACGTGTCTTGACATCCAATGTATCCCTGCAAAGTTTGGTGAAGATCTGAGTATGTAGTTTTTGACCTTATATGGAACCTCCTATCTGAAAATTTGAAAGTTCTTAAAAAATTCGACCAAAATCTTGATGTACCCAATCCTATGTTTTGTATGTCTTTTCCACGTGTCTTGACATCCAATGTATCCATGCAAAGTTTGGTTAAGATCTGAGTATGTCGTTTTTGACTTTATCTAAAACCTCATTTCTGCAAATTTGAAAATTCCTCAAAAATTCGTCCAAAATCTTGATGTCTCCAATCTCTTGTTTTGTACGTTTTTTCCACGTGTCTTGACATCCAATGTATCCCTGCAAAGTTTGGTGAAGATCTGAGTATGTAGTTTTTGACCTTATCTGGAACCTCCTATCTGAATATTTGAAAACTATTAAAGAATTCGTCCAAAATCTTGATGTCTCCAATCTCTTGCTTCGTGCGTTTTTTCCACGTGTCTCCACATCCAATGTATCCATGCAAAGTTTGATGAAGATCTGAGTATGTCGTTTTTGACCTTATCTGGAACCTCCCATCTGAAAATTTGAAAATTCTTAAAAAATTCGTCCAAAATCTTGATGTCTCCAATCTCTTGTTTTGTACGTTTTTTCCACGTGTCTTGACATCCAATGTATCCCTGCAATGTTTGGTGAAGATCTGAGTATGTAGTTTTTGACCTTATATGGAACCTCCTATCTGAAAATTTGAAAATTCTTAAAAAATTTGACCAAAATATTGATGTCCCCAATCCTATGTCTTGTATGTTTTTTCCACGTGTCTTGACATCCAATGTATCCCTGCAAAGTTTGGTGAAGATCTGAGTATGTCGTTTTTGACCTTATATGGAACCTCCTTTCTGAAAATTTGAAAATTCTTAAAAAATTCGTCCAAAATCTTGATGTCTCCAATCTCTTGTTTTGTACGTTTTTTCCACGTGTCTTGATATCCAATGTATCCCTGCAATGTTTGGTGAAGATCTGAGTATGTAGTTTTTGACCTTATCTGGAACCTCCCATCTGAAAATTTGAAAATTCCTAAAAAATACGTCCAAAATCTTGATGTCCCCAATCCTATGTCTTGTATGTTTTTTCCACGTGTCTTGACATCCAATGTATCCCTGCAAAGTTTGGTGAAGATCTGAGTATGTAGTTTTTGACCTTATCTGGAACCTCCTATCTGAAAATTTGAAAATTCTTCAAAAATTCGTCCAAAATCTTGATGTCACCAATACTATGTTTTGTATGTTTTTTCCACGTGTCTTGACATCCAATGTATCCATGCAAAGTTTGATGAAGATCTGAGTATGTCGTTTTTGACCTTATCTGGAACCTCCCATCTGAAAATTTGAAAATTCTTAAAAAATTCGTCGAAAATCTTGATGTCTCCAATCTCTTGTTTTGTAGGTTTTTTCCACGTGTCTTGACATGCAAAGTATCCCTGCAAAGTTTGGTGAAGATCTGAGTATGTAGTTTTTGACCTTATCTGGAACCTCCTATCTGAAAATTTGAAAATTCTTAAAAAATTCGTCCAAAATCTTGATGTCTCCAATCTCTTGTTTTGTACGTTTTTTCCACGTGTCTTGACATCCAATGTATCCCTGCAAAGTTTGGTGAAGATCTGAGTATGTAGTTTTTGACCTTATCTGGAACCTCCTTTCTGAAAATTTGAAAATTGTTAAAAAATTCGTCCAAAATCTTGATGTCTCCAATCTCTTGTTTTGTACGTTTTTTCCTCGTGTTTTTTGACATCCAATGTATCCCTGCAAAGTTTGGTGAAGATCTGAGTATGTAGTTTTTGACCTTATCTGGAACCTCCCATCTGAAAATTTGAAAATTCTTAAAAAATTCGTCCAAAATCTTGATGTCTCCAATCTCTTGTTTTGTACGTTTTTTCCACGTGTCTTGACATCCAATGTATCCCTGCAATGTTTGGTGAAGATCTGAGTATGTAGTTTTTGACCTTATATGGAACCTCCTATCTGAAAATTTGAAAATTCTTAAAAAATTTGACCAAAATATTGATGTCCCCAATCCTATGTCTTGTATGTTTTTCCACGTGTCTTGACATCCAATGTATCCCTGCAAAGTTTGGTGAAGATCTGAGTATGTCGTTTTTGACCTTATATGGAACCTCCTTTCTGAAAATTTGAAAATTCTTAAAAAATTCTTCCAAAATCTTGATGTCTCCAATCTCTTGTTTTGTACGTTTCTTCCACGTGTCTTGATATCCAATGTATCCCTGCAATGTTTGGTGAAGATCTGAGTATGTAGTTTTTGACCTTATCTGGAACCTCCCATCTGAAAATTTGAAAATTCCTAAAAAATATGTCCAAAATCTTGATGTCCCCAATCCTATGTCTTGTATGTTTTCCCACGTGTCTTGACATCCAATGTATCCCTGCAAAGTTTGGTGAAGATCTGAGTATGTAGTTTTTGACCTTATCTGGAACCTCCTATCTGAAAATTTGAAAATTCTTCAAAAATTCGTCCAAATCTTGATGTCACCAATACTATGTTTTGTATGTTTTTTCCACGTGTCTTGACATCCAATGTATCCATGGTAAAGTTTGATGAAGATCTGAGTATGTCGTTTTTGACCTTATCTGGAACCTCCCATCTGAAAATTTGAAAATTCTTAAAAATTTCGTCGAAAATCTTGATGTCTCCAATCTCTTGTTTTGTAGGTTTTTTCCACGTGTCTTGACATGCAAAGTATCCCTGCAAAGTTTGGTGAAGATCTGAGTATGTAGTTTTGAACTTATCTGGAACCAACTATCTGAAAACTTGAAAATTCTTAAAAATTCGTCCATAAATCTTGATGTCTCCAATCTCTTGTTTTGTACGTTTTTTCCACGTGTCTTGACATCCAATGTATCCCTGCAAAGTTTGTGAAGATCTGAGTATGTAGTTTTTGACCTAATCTGGAACCTCCCATCTGAAAATTTGAAAATTGTTAAAAAATTCGTCCAAAATCTTGATGTCTCCAATCTCTTGTTTTGTACGTTTTTTCCTCGTGTTTTTTGACATCCAATGTATCCCTGCAAAGTTTGGTGAAGATCTGAGTATGTAGTTTTTGACCTTATCTGGAATCTCCATCTGAAAATTTGAAAATTCTTAATAAAATTCGTCCAAAATCTTGATGTCTCCAATCTCTTGTTTTGTACGTTTTTTCCACGTTGTCTTGACATCCAATGTATCCCTGCAATGTTTGGTGAAGATCTGAGTATGTAGTTTTTGACCTTATATGGAACCTCCTATCTGAAAATTTGAAAATTCTTAAAAAATTTGACCAAAATATTGATGTCCCCAATCCTATGTCTTGTATGTTTTTCCACGTGTCTTGACATCCAATGTATCCCTGCAAAGTTTGGTGAAGATCTGAGTATGTCGTTTTTGACCTTATATGGAACCTCCTTTCTGAAAATTTGAAAATTCTTAAAAAATTCGTCCAAAATCTTGATGTCTCCAATCTCTTGTTTTGTACGTTTCTTCCACGTGTCTTGATATCCAATGTATCCCTGCAATGTTTGGTGAAGATCTGAGTATGTAGTTTTTGACCTTATCTGGAACCTCCCATCTGAAAATTTGAAAATTCCTAAAAAATATGTCCAAAATCTTGATGTCCCCAATCCTATGTCTTGTATGTTTTTTCCACGTGTCTTGACATCCAATGTATCCCTGCAAAGTTTGGTGAAGATCTGAGTATGTAGTTTTTGACCTTATCTGGAACCTCCTATCTGAAAATTTGAAAATTCTTCAAAAATTCGTCCAAAATCTTGATGTCTCCAATCTCCTGTTTTGTACGTTTTTTCCACGTGTCTTGACATCCAATGTATCCCTGCAAAGTTTGGTGAAGATCTGAGTATGTAGTTTTTGACCTTATCTGGAACCTCCCATCTGAAAATTTGAAAATTGTTAAAAAATTCGTTCAAAATCTTGATGTCTCCAATCTCTTGTTTTGTACGTTTTTTCCTCGTGTTTTTTGACATCCAATGTATCCCTGCAAAGTTTGGTGAAGATCTGAGTATGTAGTTTTTGACCTTATCTGGAACCTCATTTCTGAAAATTTGAAAATTCCTCAAAAATTCGTCCAAAATCTTGATGTCTCCAATCTCTTGTTTTGTACGTTTTTTCCACGTGTCTTGACATCCAATGTATCCCTGCAAAGTTTGGTGAAGATCTGAGTATGTAGTTTTTGACCTTATATGGAACCTCCTATCTGAATATTTGAAAATTCTTAAAAAATTCGTCCAAAATCTTGATGTCCCCAATCTCTTGTTTCGTACGTTTTTTCCACGTGTCTTGACATCCAATGTATCCCTGCATAGCTTGGTGAAGATCTGAGTATGTAGTTTTTGACCTTATATGGAACCTCCTATATGAAAATTTGAAAATTCCTCAAAAATTCGACCAAAATCTTGATGTCCCCAATCCTATGTTTTGTATGTTTTTTCCACATGTCTTGACATCCAATGTATTCCTGCAAAGTTTGGTGAAGATCTCAGTATGTAGTTTTTGACCTTATCTGGAACCTCCTATCTGAAAATTTGAAAATTCTTAAAAAATTCGTCCAAAAACTTGATGTCTCCAATCTCTTGTTTTGTACGTTTTTTCCACGTGTCTTGACATCCAATGTAACCCTGCAAAGTTTGGTGAAGATCTGAGTATGTAGTTTTTGACCTTATATGGAACCTCCTATCTGAAAATTTGAAAATTCTTAAAAAATTTGACCAAAATCTTGATGTCCCCAATCCTATGTTTTGTATGTTTTTTCCACATGTCTTGACATCCAATGTATCCCTGCAGAGTTTGGTGAAGATCTGAGTATGTCGTTTTTGATCTTATCTGGATCCTCCTATCTGAAAATTTGAAAATTGTTAAAAAATTCGTCCAAAATCTTGATGTCTCCAATCTCTTGTTTTGTACGTTTTTTCCTCGTGGCTTGACATCCAATGTATCCCTGCAAAGTTTGGTGAAGATCTGAGTATGTCGTTTTTGACCTTATTTGGAACAACCTTTCTGAAAATTTGAAAATTCTTAAAAAATTCGTCCAAAATCTTGATGTCTCCAATCTCTTGTTTTGTACGTTTTTTCCACGTGTCTTGACATCCAATGTATCCCTGCAATGTTTGGTGAAGATCTGAGTATGTAGTTTTTGACCTTATCTGGAACCTCATTTCTGAAAATTTGAAAATTCCTCAAAAATTCGTCCAAAATCTTGATGTCTCCAATCTCTTGTTTTGTACGTTTTTTCCACGTGTCTTGACATCCAATGTATCCCTGCAAAGTTTGGTGAAGATCTGAGTGTGTAGTTTTTGACCTTATCTGGAACCTCCTATCTAAAAATTTGAAAATTCTTAAAAAATTCGTCCAAAATCTTGATGTCTCCGTTCTCTTGTTTTGTACGTTTTTTCCACGTGTCTTGACATCCAATGTATCCCTGCAAAGTTTGGTGAAGATCTGAGGATGTCGTTTTTGACCTTATCTGGAACATCCTTTCTGAAAATTTGAAAATTATTGAAAAATTCGTCCAAAATCTTGACGTCTCCAATCTCTTGTTTTGTACGTTTTTTCCACGTGTCTTGACATCCAATGTATCCCTGCAAAGTTTGGTGAAGATCTGAGTATGTCGTTTTTGACCTTATCTGGAACCTCCCATCTGAAAATTTGAAAATTCCTAAAAAATCCGTCCAAAATCTTGATGACCCCAAACTCTTGTTTTGTACGTTTTTTCCACGTGTCTTGACATCCAATGTATCCCTGCAAAGTTTAGTGAAGATCTGAGTATGTAGTTTTTGACCTTATCTGGAACCTCCTATCTGAAAATTTGATAATTCTTAAAAAATTCGTCCGAAATCTTGATGTCTCCAATCTCTTGTTTTGTACGTTTTTCCCACGTGTCTTGACATCCAATGTATCCCTGCAGAGTTTGGTGAAGATCTGAGTATGTCGTTTTTGACCTTATCTGGAACATCCTTTCTGAAAATGTGAAAATTCTTAAAAAATTCGTCCAAAATCTTGACGTCTCCAATCTCTTGTTTTGTACGTTTTTTCCACGTGTCTTGACATCCAATGTATCCCTGAAAAGTTTGGTGAAGATCTGAGTATGTAGTTTTTGACCTTATCTGGAACCTCCCATCTGAAAATTAGAAAATTCCTAAAAAATCCGTCCAAAATCTTGATGACCCCAATCTCTTGTTTTGTACGTTTTTTCCACGTGTCTTGACATCGAATGTATCCCTGCAAAGTTTGGTGAAGATCTGAGTATGTAGTTTTTGACCTTATCTGGAACCTCCTATCTGAAAATTTGAAAATTCTTAAAAAATTCGTCCAAAATCTTGATGTCTCCAATCTCTTGTTTTGTACGTTTTTCCCACGTGTCTTGACATCAAATGTATCCCTGCAAAGTTTGGTGAAGATCTGAGTATGTAGTTTTTGACCTTATCTGGAACCTCCTATCTGAAAATTTGAAAATTGTTAAAAAATTCGTCCAAAATCTTGATGTCTCCAATCTCTTGTTTTGTACGTTTTTCCCACGTGTCTTGACATCCAATGTATCCCTGCAAAGTTTGGTGAAGATCTGAGTATGTAGTTTTTGACCTTATCTGGAACCTCATTTCTGAAAATTTGAAAATTCCTCAAAAATTCGTCCAAAATCTTGATGTCTCGAATCTCTTGTTTTGTACGTTTTTTCCACGTGTCTTGACATCCAATGTATCCCTGCAAAGTTTGGTGAAGATCTGAGTATGTAGTTTTTGACCTTATCTGGAACCTCCTATCTGAAAATTTGAAAATTCTTAAAAAATTCGTCCAAAATCTTGATGTCTCCAATCTCTTGTTTTGTACGTTTTTTCCACGTGTCTTGACATCCAATGGATCCCTGCAAAGTTTGGTGAAGATCTGAGTATGTCGTTTTTGACCTTATCTGGAACATCCTTTCTGAAAATTTGAAAATTCTTAAAAAATTCGTCCAAAATCTTGACGTCTCCAATCTCTTGGTTTGTACGTTTTTTCCACGTGTCTTGACATCCAATGTATCCCTGCAAAATTTGGTGAAGATCTGAGTATGTAGTTTTTGACCTTATCTGGAACCTCCCATCTGAAAATTTGAAAATTCTTAAAAAATCCGTCCAAAATCTTGATGTCTCCAATCTCTTGTTTTGTACGTTTTTCCCACGTGTCTTGACATCCAATGTATCCCTGCAAAGTTTGGTGAAGATCTGAGTATGTAGTTTTTGACCTTATCTGGAACCTCCTATCTGAAAATTTGAAAATTCTTCAAAAAATCGTCCAAAATCTTGATGTCTCCAATCTCTTGTTTTGTACGTTTTTTCCACGTGTCTTGACATCCAATGTATCCCTGCAAAGTTTGGTGAAGATCTGAGTATGTAGTTTTTGACCTTATCTGGAACCTCCCATCTGAAAATTTGAAAATTCCTAAAAAATCCGTCCAAAATCTTGATGACCCCAATCTCTTGTTTTGTACGTTTTTTCCACGTGTCTTGACATCCAATGTATCCTTGCATAGTTTGGTGAAGATCTGAGTATGTAGTTTTTGACCTTATATGGAACCTCCTATCTGAAAATTTTAAAATCCTTAAAAAATTCTACCAAAATCTTGATGTCCCCAATTCTATGTTTTGTATGTTTTTTCCACGTGTCTTGACATCCAATGTATCCATGCAAAGTTTAATGAAGATCTGAGTATGTCGTTTTTGACCTTATCTGGAACCTCCCATCTGAAAATTTTGAAAATTCTTAAAAAATTCGTCGAAAATCTTGATGTCTCCAATCTCTTGTTTTGTACGTTTTTTCCACGTGTCTTGACATCCAATGTATCCCTGCAATGTTTGGTGAAGATCTGAGTATGTAGTTTTTGACCTTATATGGAACCTCCTATAAGAAAATTTGAAAATTCTTAAAAAATTTGACCAAAATCTTGATGTCCCCAATCCTATGTTTTGTATGTTTTTTCCCACGTGTCTTGACATCCAATGTATCCCTGCAAAGTTTGGTGAAGATCTGAGTATGTAGTTTTTGACCTTATCTGGAACCTCTTATCTGAAAATTTGAAAATTCTTAAAAAATTCGTCCAAAATCTTGATGTCTCCAATCTCTTGTTTTGTACGTTTTTCCACGTGTCTTGACATCCAATGTATCCTTGCAATGTTTGGTGAAGATCTGAGTATGTAGTTTTTGACCTTATATGGAACCTCCTATCTGAAAATTTGAAAATTCTTAAAAAATTTGACCAAAATCTTGATGTCCCCAATCCTATGTTTTGTATGTTTTTCACGTGTCTTGACATCCAATGTATCCCTGCAAAGTTTGGTGAAGATCTGAGTATGTAGTTTTTGACATTATATGGAACCTCCTATCTGAAAATTTGAAAATTCTTAAAAAATTTGACCAAAATCTTGATGTCTCCAATCTCTTGTTTTGTACGTTTTTCCACGTGTCTTGACGTCCAATGTATCCTTGCAATGTTTGGTGAAGATCTGAGTATGTAGTTTTTGACCTTATATGGAACCTCCTATCTGAAAATTTGAAAATTCTTAAAAAATTTGACCAAAATCTTGATGTCCCCAATCCTATGTTTTGTATGTTTTTTCCACGTGTCTTGACATCCAATGTATACCTGCAAAGTTTGGTGAAGATCTGAGTATGTCGTTTTTGACCTTATATGGAACCTCCAATCTGAAAATTTGAAAATTCTTAAAAAATTTGACCAAAATCTTGATGTCCCCAATCCTATGTTTTGTATGTTTTTTCCACATGTCTTGACATCCAATGTATCCCTGCAGAGTTTGGTGAAGATCTGAGTATATCGTTTTTGACCTTATCTGGAACCTCCTATCTGAAAATTTGAAAATTGTTAAAAAATTCGTCCAAAATCTTGATGTCTCCAATCTCTTGTTTTGTACGTTTTTTCCTCGTGTCTTGACATCCAATGTATCCCTGCAAAGTTTGGTGAAGATCTGTGTATGTAGTTTTTGACCTTATCTGGAACCTCCTATCTGAAAATTGTTAAAAAATTCGTCCAAAATCTTGATGTCTCCAATCTCTTGTTTTGTACGTTTTTTCCACGTGTCTTGACATCCAATGTATCCCTGCAAAGTTTGGTGAAGATCTGAGTATGTCGTTTTTGACCTTATCTGGAACAACCTTTCTGAAAATTTGAAAATTCTTAAAAAATTCGTCCAAAATCTTGATGTCTCCAATCTCTTGTTTTGTACGTTTTTTCCACGTGTCTTGACATCCAATGTATCCCTGCAATGTTTGGTGAAGATCTGAGTATGTAGTTTTTGACCTTATCTGGAACTTCATTTCTGAAAATTTGAAAATTCCTCAAAAATTCGTCCAAAATCTAAATGTCTCCAATCTCTTGTTTTGTACGTTTTTTCCACGTGTCTTGACATCCAATGTATCCCTGCAAAGTTTGGTGAAGATCTGAGGATGTCGTTTTTGACCTTATCTGGAACATCCTTTCTGAAAATTTGAAAATTCTTGAAAAATTCGTCCAAAATCTTGACGTCTCCAATCTCTTGTTTTGTACGTTTTTTCCACGTGTCTTGACATCCAATGTATCCCTGCAAAGTTTGGTGAAGATCTGAGTATGTCGTTTTTGACCTTATCTGGAACCTCCCATCTGAAAATTTGAAAATTCCTAAAAAATCCGTCCAAAATCTTGATGACCCCAAACTCTTGTTTTGTACGTTTTTTCCACGTGTCTTGACATCCAATGTATCCCTGCAAAGTTTGGTGAAGATCTGAGTATGTAGTTTTTGACCTTATCTGGAACCTCCTATCTGAAAATTTGAAAATTCCTAAAAAATCCGTCCAAAATCTTGATGTCTCCAATCTCTTGTTTTGTACGTTTTTTCCACGTGTCTTGACATCCAATGTATCCCTGCATAGTTTGGTGAAGATCTGAGTATGTAGTTTTTGACCTTATCTGGAACAACCTTTCTGAAAATTTGAAAATTCTTAAAAAATTCGTCCAAAATCTTGATGTCTCCAATCTCTTGTTTTGTACGTTTTTTCCACGTGTCTTGACATCCAATGTATCCCTGCAATGTTTGGTGAAGATCTGAGTATGTAGTTTTTGACCTTATATGGAACCTCCTATCTGAAAATTTGAAAATTCTTAAAAAATTTGACCAAAATCTTGATGTCCCCAATCCTATGTTTTGTATGTTTTTTCCACGTGTCTTGACATCCAATGTATCCATGCAAAGTTTGGTGAAGATCTGAGTATGTAGTTTTTGACCTTATCTGGAACCTCATTTCTGAAAATTTGAAAATTCCTCAAAAATTCGTCCAAAATCTTGATGTCTCCAATCTCTTGTTTTGTACGTTTTTTCCACGTGTCTTGACATCCAATGTATCCCTGCAAAGTTTGGTGAAGATCTGAGTATGTAGTTTTTGACCTTATATGGAACCTCCTATCTGAATATTTGAAAATTCTTAAAAAATTCTTCCAAAATCTTGATGTCCCCAATCTCTTGTTTTGTACGTTTTTTCCACGTGTCTTGACATCCAATGTATCCCTGCATAGCTTGGTGAAGATCTGAGTATGTAGTTTTTGACCTTATATGGAACCTCCTATATGAAAATTTGAAAATTTCTCAAAAATTCGACCAAAATCTTGATGTCCCCAATCCTATGTTTTGTATGTTTTTTCCACATGTCTTGACATCCAATGTATCCCTGCAAAGTTTGGTGAAGATCTCAGTATGTAGTTTTTGACCTTATCTGGAACCTCCTATCTGAAAATTTGAAAATTCTTAAAAAATTCGTCCAAAAACTTGATGTCTCCAATCTCTTGTTTTGTACGTTTTTTCCACGTGTCTTGACATCCAATGTAACCCTGCAATGTTTGGTGAAGATCTGAGTATGTAGTTTTTGACCTTATATGGAACCTCCTATCTGAAAATTTGAAAATTCTTAAAAAATTTGACCAAAATCTTGATGTCCCCAATCCTATGTTTTGTATGTTTTTTCCACATGTCTTGACATCCAATGTATCCCTGCAGAGTTTGGTGAAGATCTGAGTATGTCGTTTTTGACCTTATCTGGAACCTCCTATCTGAAAATTTGAAAATTGTTAAAAAATTCGTCCAAAATCTTGATGTCTCCAATCTCTTGTTTTGTACGTTTTTTCCTCGTGTCTTGACATCCAATGTATCCCTGCAAAGTTTGGTGAAGATCTGAGTATGTAGTTTTTGACCTTATCTGGAACCTCCTATCTGAAAATTTGAAAATTGTTAAAAAATTCGTCCAAAATCTTGATGTCTCCAATCTCTTGTTTTGTACGTTTTTTCCACGTGTCTTGACATCCAATGTATCCCTGCAAAGTTTGGTGAAGATCTGAGTATGTCGTTTTTGACCTTATCTGGAACAACCTTTCTGAAAATTTGAAAATTCTTAAAAAATTCGTCCAAAATCTTGATGTCTCCAATCTCTTGTTTTGTACGTTTTTTCCACGTGTCTTGACATCCAATGTATCCCTGCAATGTTTGGTGAAGATCTGAGTATGTAGTTTTTGACCTTATCTGGAACCGCATTTCTGAAAATTTGAAAATTCCTCAAAAATTCGTCCAAAATCTTGATGTCTCCAATCTCATGTTTTGTACGTTTTTTCCACGTGTCTTGACATCCAATGTATCCCTGCAAAGTTTGGTGAAGATCTGAGTGTGTAGTTTT
This sequence comes from Lepisma saccharinum, assembly GCF_977018435.1. Lineage (NCBI taxonomy): Eukaryota > Metazoa > Arthropoda > Insecta > Zygentoma > Lepismatidae > Lepisma > Lepisma saccharinum. The sequence goes on along the minus strand of NW_028142907.1, from coordinate 2,620,362 downwards.
TGACCTTATCTGGAACCTCCTATCTAAAAATTTGAAAATTCTTAAAAAATTCGTCCAAAATCTTGATGTCTCCAATCTCTTGTTTTGTACTTTTTTTCCACGTGTCTTGACATCCAATGTATCCCTGCAAAGTTTGGTGAAGATCTGAGTATGTAGTTTTTTACCTTATCTGGAACCTCCTATCTGAAAATTTGAAAATTGTTAAAAAATTCGTCCAAAATCTTGATGTCTCCAATCTCTTGTTTTGTACGTTTTTCCCACGTGTCTTGACATCCAATGTATCCCTGCAAAGTTTGGTGAAGATCTGAGTATGTAGTTTTTGACCTTATCTGGAACCTCATTTCTGAAAATTTGAAAATTCCTCAAAAATTCGTCCAAAATCTTGATGTCTCCAATCTCTTGTTTTCTACGTTTTTTCCACGTGTCTTGACATCCAATGTATCCCTGCAAAGTTTGGTGAAGATCTGAGTATGTAGTTTTTTACCTTATCTGGAACCTCCTATCTGAAAATTTCAAAATTCTTAAAAAATTCGTCCAAAATCTTGATGTCTCCAATCTCTTGTTTTGTACGTTTTTTCCACGTGTCTTGACATCCAATGGATCCCTGCAAAGTTTGGTGAAGATCTGAGTATGTCGTTTTTGACCTTATCTGGAACATCCTTTCTGAAAATTTGAAAATTCTTAAAAAATTCGTCCAAAATCTTGACGTCTCCAATCTCTTGGTTTGTACATTTTTTCCACGTGTCGTGACATCCAATGTATCCCTGCAAAGTTTGGTGAAGATCTGAGTATGTAGTTTTTGACCTTATCTGGAACCTCCCATCTGAAAATTTGAAAATTCTTAAAAAATCCGTCCAAAATCTTGATGTCTCCAATCTCTTGTTTTATACGTTTTTCCCACGTGTCTTGACATCCAATGTATCCCTGCAAAGTTTGGTGAAGATCTGAGTATGTAGTTTTTGACCTTATCTGGAACCTCCTATCTGAAAATTTGAAAATTCTTCAAAAAATCGTCCAAAATCTTGATGTCTCCAATCTCTTGTTTTGTACGTTTTTTCCACGTGTCTTGACATCCAATGTATCCCTGCAAAGTTTGGTGAAGATCTGAGTATGTAGTTTTTGACCTTATCTGGAACCTCCCATCTGAAAATTTGAAAATTCCTAAAAAATCCGTCCAAAATCTTGATGACCCCAATCTCTTGTTTTGTACGTTTTTTCCACGTGTCTTGACATCCAATGTATCCCTGCATAGTTTGGTGAAGATCTGAGTATGTAGTTTTTGACCTTATATGGAACCTCCTATCTGAAAATTTTAAAATCCTTAAAAAATTCTACCAAAATCTTGATGTCCCCAATTCTATGTTTTGTATGTTTTTTCCACGTGTCTTGACATCCAATGTATCCATGCAAAGTTTGGTGAAGATCTGAGTATGTCGTTTTTGACCTTATCTGGAACCTCCCATCTGAAAATTTTGAAAATTCTTAAAAAATTCGTCGAAAATCTTGATGTCTCCAATCTCTTGTTTTGTACGTTTTTTCCACGTGTCTTGACATCCAATGTATCCCTGCAATGTTTGGTGAAGATCTGAGTATGTAGTTTTTGACCTTATATGGAACCTCCTATATGAAAATTTGAAAATTCTTAAAAAAATTGACCAAAATCTTGATGTCCCCAATCCTATGTTTTGTATGTTTTTTCCCACGTGTCTTGACATCCAATGTATCCCTGCAAAGTTTGGTGAAGATCTGAGTATGTAGTTTTTGACCTTATCTGGAACCTCCTATCTGAAAATTTGAAAATTCTTAAAAAATTTGACCAAAATCTTGATGTCTCCAATCTCTTGTTTTGTACGTTTTTCCACGTGTCTTGACGTCCAATGTATCCTTGCAATGTTTGGTGAAGATCTGAGTATGTAGTTTTTGACCTTATATGGAACCTCCTATCTGAAAATTTGAAAATTCTTAAAAAATTTGACCAAAATCTTGATGTCCCCAATCCTATGTTTTGTATGTTTTTTCCACGTGTCTTGACATCCAATGTATCCCTGCAAAGTTTGGTGAAGATCTGAGTATGTCGTTTTTGACCTTGTATGGAACCTCCTATCTGAAAATTTGAAAATTCTTAAAAAATTTGACCAAAATCTTGATGTCCCCAATCCTATGTTTTGTATGTTTTTTCCACATGTCTTGACATCCAATGTATCCCTGCAGAGTTTGGTGAAGATCTGAGTATGTAGTTTTTGACCTTATCTGGAACCTCCTATCTGAAAATTTGAAAATTGTTAAAAAATTCGTCCAAAATCTTGATGTCTCCAATCTCTTGTTTTGTACGTTTTTTCCACGTGTCTTGACATCCAATGTATCCCTGCAAAGTTTGGTGAAGATCTGAGTATGTCGTTTTTGACCTTATCTGGAACAACCTTTCTGAAAATTTGAAAATTCTTAAAAAATTCGTCCAAAATCTTGATGTCTCCAATCTCTTGTTTTGTACGTTTTTTCCACGTGTCTTGACATCCAATGTATCCCTGCAATGTTTGGTGAAGATCTGAGTATGTAGTTTTTGACCTTATCTGGAACCTCATTTCTGAAAATTTGAAAATTCCTCAAAAATTCGTCCAAAATCTTGATGTCTACAATCTCTTGTTTTGTACGTTTTTTCCACGTGTCTTGACATCCAATGTATCCCTGCAAAGTTTGGTGAAGATCTGAGTGTGTAGTTTTTGACCTTATCTGGAACCTCCTATCTAAAAATTTGAAAATTCTTAAAAAATTCGTCCAAAATCTTGATGTCTCCAATCTCTTGTTTTGTACGTTTTTTCCACGTGTCTTGACATTCAATGTATCCCTGCAAAGTTTGGTGAAGATCTGAGGATGTCGTTTTTGACTTTATCTGGAACATCCTTTCTGAAAATTTGAAAATTATTGAAAAATTCGTCCAAAATCTTGACGTCTCCAATCTCTTGTTTTGTACGTTTTTTCCACGTGTCTTGACATCCAATGTATCCCTGCAAAGTTTGGTGAAGATCTGAGTATGTCGTTTTTGACCTTATCTGGAACCTCCCATCTGAAAGTTTGAAAATTCCTAAAAAATCCGTCCAAAATCTTGATGACCCCAAACTCTTGTTTTGTACGTTTTTTCCACGTGTCTTGACATCCAATGTATCCCTGCAAAGTTTAGTGAAGATCTGAGTATGTAGTTTTTGACCTTATCTGGAACCTCCTATCTGAAAATTTGAAAATTCTTAAAAAATTCGTCCGAAATCTTGATGTCTCCAATCTCTTGTTTTGTACGTTTTTCCCACGTGTCTTGACATCCAATGTATCCCTGCAGAGTTTGGTGAAGATCTGAGTATGTCGTTTTTGACCTTATCTGGAACATCCTTTCTGAAAATTTGAAAATTCTTAAAAAATTCGTCCAAAATCTTGACGTCTCCAATCTCTTGTTTTGTACGTTTTTTCCACGTGTCTTGACATCCAATGTATCCCTGCAAAGTTTGGTGAAGATCTGAGTATGTAGTTTTTGACCTTATCTGGAACCTCCCATCTGAAAATTTGAAAATTCCTAAAAAATCCGTCCAAAATCTTGATGACCCCAATCTCTTGTTTTGTACGTTTTTTCCACGTGTCTTGACATCGAATGTATCCCTGCAAAGTTTGGTGAAGATCTGAGTATGTAGTTTTTGACCTTATCTGGAACCTCCTATCTGAAAATTTGAAAATTCTTAAAAAATTCGTCCAAAATCTTGATGTCTCCAATCTCTTGTTTTGTACGTTTTTCCCACGTGTCTTGACATCAAATGTATCCCTGCAAAGTTTGGTGAAGATCTGAGTATGTAGTTTTTGACCTTATCTGGAACCTCCTATCTGAAAATTTGAAAATTGTTAAAAAATTCGTCCAAAATCTTGATGTCTCCAATCTCTTGTTTTGTACGTTTTTCCCACGTGTCTTGACATCCAATGTATCCCTGCAAAGTTTGGTGAAGATCTGAGGATGTAGTTTTTGACCTTATCTGGAACCTCATTTCTGAAAATTTGAAAATTCCTCAAAAATTCGTCCAAAATCTTGATGTCTCCAATCTCTTGTTTTGTACGTTTTTTCCACGTGTCTTGACATCCAATGTATCCCTGCAAAGTTTGATCTGAGTATGTAGTTTTTTACCTTATCTGGAACCTCCTATCTGAAAATTTGAAAATTCTTAAAAAATTCGTCCAAAACCTTGATGTCTCCAATCTCTTGTTTTGTACGTTTTTTCCACGTGTCTTGACATCCAATGGATCCCTGCAAAGTTTGGTGAAGATCTGAGTATGTCGTTTTTGACCTTATCTGGAACATCCTTTCTGAAAATTTGAAAATTCTTAAAAAATTCGTCCAAAATCTTGACGTCTCCAATCTCTTGGTTTGTACGTTTTTTCCACGTGTCGTGACATCCAATGTATCCCTGCAAAGTTTGGTGAAGATCTGAGTATGTAGTTTTTGACCTTATCTGGAACCTCCCATCTGAAAATTTGAAAATTCTTAAAAAATCCGTCCAAAATCTTGATGTCTCCAATCTCTTGTTTTGTACGTTTTTCCCACGTGTCTTGACATCCAATGTATCCCTGCAAAGTTTGGTGAAGATCTGAGTATGTAGTTTTTGACCTTATCTGGAACCTCCTATCTGAAAATTTGAAAATTCTTCAAAAAATCGTCCAAAATCTTGATGTCTCCAATCTCTTGTTTTGTACGTTTTTTCCACGTGTCTTGACATCCAATGTATCCCTGCAAAGTTTGGTGAAGATCTGAGTATGTAGTTTTTGACCTTATCTGGAACCTCCCATCTGAAAATTTGAAAATTCCTAAAAAATCCGTCCAAAATCTTGATGACCCCAATCTCTTGTTTTGTACGTGTTTTCCACGTGTCTTGACATCCAATGTATCAATGCATAGTTTGGTGAAGATCTGAGTATGTAGTTTTTGACCTTATATGGAACCTCCTATCTGAAAATTTTAAAATCCTTAAAAAATTCTACCAAAATCTTGATGTCCCCAATTCTATGTTTTGTATGTTTTTTCCACGTGTCTTGACATCCAATGTATCCATGCAAAGTTTGGTGAAGATCTGAGTATGTCGTTTTTGACCTTATCTGGAACCTCCCATCTGAAAATTTTGAAAATTCTTAAAAAATTCGTCGAAAATCTTGATGTCTCCAATCTCTTGTTTTGTACGTTTTTTCCACGTGTCTTGACATCCAATGTATCCCTGCAATGTTTGGTGAAGATCTGAGTATGTAGTTTTTGACCTTATATGGAACCTCCTATATGAAAATTTGAAAATTCTTAAAAAATTTGACCAAAATCTTGATGTCCCCAATCCTATGTTTTGTATGTTTTTTCCCACGTGTCTTGACATCCAATGTATCCCTGCAAAGTTTGGTGAAGATCTGAGTATGTAGTTTTTGACCTTATCTGGAACCTCCTATCTGAAAATTTGAAAATTCTTAAAAAATTCGTCCAAAATCTTGATGTCTCCAATCTCTTGTTTTGTACGTTTTTCCACGTGTCTTGACATCCAATGTATCCTTGCAATGTTTGGTGAAGATCTGAGTATGTAGTTTTTGACCTTATATGGAACCTCCTATCTGAAAATTTGAAAATTCTTAAAAAATTTGACCAAAATCTTGATGTCCCCAATCCTATGTTTTGTATGTTTTTCACGTGTCTTGACATCCAATGTATCCCTGCAAAGTTTGGTGAAGATCTGAGTATGTAGTTTTTGACATTATATGGAACCTCCTATCTGAAAATTTGAAAATTCTTAAAAAATTTGACCAAAATCTTGATGTCTCCAATCTCTTGTTTTGTACGTTTTTCCACGTGTCTTGACGTCCAATGTATCCTTGCAATGTTTGGTGAAGATCTGAGTATGTAGTTTTTGACCTTATATGGAACCTCCGATCTGAAAATTTGAAAATTCTTAAAAAATTTGACCAAAATCTTGATGTCCCCAATCCTATGTTTTGTATGTTTTTTCCACATGTCTTGACATCCAATGTATCCCTGCAGAGTTTGGTGAAGATCTGAGTATATCGTTTTTGACCTTATCTGGAACCTCCTATCTGAAAATTTGAAAATTGTTAAAAAATTCGTCCAAAATCTTGATGTCTCCAATCTCTTGTTTTGTACGTTTTTTCCACGTGTCTTGACATCCAATGTATCCCTGCAAAGTTTGGTGAAGATCTGAGTATGTCGTTTTTGACCTTATCTGGAACAACCTTTCTGAAAATTTGAAAATTCTTAAAAAATTCGTCCAAAATCTTGATGTCTCCAATCTCTTGTTTTGTACGTTTTTTCCACGTGTCTTGACACCCAATGTATCCCTGCAATGTTTGGTGAAGATCTGAGTATGTAGTTTTTGACCTTATCTGGAACTTCATTTCTGAAAATTTGAAAATTCCTCAAAAATTCGTCCAAAATCTAAATGTCTCCAATCTCTTGTTTTGTACGTTTTTTCCACGTGTCTTGACATCCAATGTATCCCTGCAAAGTTTGGTGAAGATCTGAGGATGTCGTTTTTGACCTTATCTGGAACATCCTTTCTGAAAATTTGAAAATTCTTGAAAAATTCGTCCAAAATCTTGACGTCTCCAATCTCTTGTTTTGTACGTTTTTTCCACGTGTCTTGACATCCAATGTATCCCTGCAAAGTTTGGTGAAGCTCTGAGTATGTCGTTTTTGACCTTATCTGGAACCTCCCATCTGAAAATTTGAAAATTCCTAAAAAATCCGTCCAAAATCTTGATGACCCCAAACTCTTGTTTTGTACGTTTTTTCCACGTGTCTTGACATCCAATGTATCCCTGCAAAGTTTGGTGAAGATCTGAGTATGTAGTGTTTGACCTTATCTGGAACCTCCTATCTGAAAATTTGAAAATTCTTAAAAAATTCGTCCGAAATCTTGATGTCTCCAATCTCTTGTTTTGTACGTTTTTCCCACGTGTCTTGACATCCAATGTATCCCTGCAGAGTTTGGTGAAGATCTGAGTATGTCGTTTTTGACCTTATCTGGAACATCCTTTCTGAAAATTTGAAAATTCTTAAAAAATTCGTCCAAAATCTTGACGTCTCCAATCTCTTGTTTTGTACGTTTTTTCCACGTGTCTTGACATCCAATGTATCCCTGCAAAGTTTGGTGAAGATCTGAGTATGTAGTTTTTGACCTTATCTGGAACCTCCCATCTGAAAACTTGAAAATTCCTAAAAAATCCGTCCAAAATCTTGATGACCCCAATCTCTTGTTTTGTACGTTTTTTCCACGTGTCTTGACATCGAATGTATCCCTGCAAAGTTTGGTGAAGATCTGAGTATGTAGTTTTTGACCTTATCTGGAACCTCCTATCTGAAAATTTGAAAATTCTTAAAAAATTCGTCCAAAATCTTGATGTCTCCAATCTCTTGTTTTGTACGTTTTTCCCACGTGTCTTGTCATCCAATGTATCCCTGCAAAGTTTGGTGAAGATCTGAGTATGTAGTTTTTGACCTTATCTGGAACCTCCTATCTGAAAATTTGAAAATTGTTAAAAAATTCGTCCAAAATCTTGATGTCTCCAATCTCTTGTTTTGTACGTTTTTCCCACGTGTCTTGACATCCAATGTATCCCTGCAAAGTTTGGTGAAGATCTGAGTATGTAGTTTTTGACCTTATCTGGAACCTCATTTCTGAAAATTTGAAAATTCCTCAAAAATTCGTCCAAAATCTTGATGTCTCCAATCTCTTGTTTTGTACGTTTTTTCCACGTGTCTTGACATCCAATGTATCCCTGCAAAGTTTGGTGAAGATCTGAGTATGTAGTTTTTGTCCTTATCTGGAACCTCCTATCTGAAAATTTGAAAATTCTTAAAAAATTCGTCCAAAATCTTGATGTCTCCAATCTCTTGTTTTGTACGTTTTTTCCACGTGTCTTGACATCCAATGGATCCCTGCAAAGTTTGGTGAAGATCTGAGTATGTCGTTTTTGACCTTATCTGGAACATCCTTTCTGAAAATTTGAAAATTCTTAAAAAATTCGTCCAAAATCTTGACGTCTCCAATCTCTTGTGTTGTACGTTTTTTCCACGTGTCGTGACATCCAATGTATCCCTGCAAAGTTTGGTGAAGATCTGAGTATGTAGTTTTTGACCTTATCTGGAACCTCCCATCTGAAAATTTGAAAATTCTTAAAAAATCCGTCCAAAATCTTGATGTCTCCAATCTCCTCTTTTGTACGTTTTTCCCACGTGTCTTGACATCCAATGTATCCCTGCAAAGTTTGGTGAAGATCTGAGTAAGTAGTTTTTGACCTTATCAGGAACCTCCTATCTGAAAATTTGAAAATTCTTCAAAAAATCGTCCAAAATCTTGATGTCTCCAATCTCTTGTTTTGTACGTTTTTTCCACGTGTCTTGACATCCAATTATATCCCTGCAAAGTTTGGTGAAGATCTGAGTATGTAGTTTTTGACCTTATCTGGAACCTCCCATCTGAAAATTTGAAAATTCCTAAAAAATCCGTCCAAAATCTTGATGACCCCAATCTCTTGTTTTGTACGTTTTTCCACGTGTCTTGACATCCAATGTATCCCTGCATAGTTTGGTGAAGATCTGAGTATGTAGTTTTTGACCTTATCTGGAACCTCCTTTCTGAAAATTTGAAAATTTTGAAAAAATTCGTCCAAAATCTTGATGTCCCCAAATCTATGTTTTGTATGTTTTTCCACGTGTCTTGACATCCAATGTATCCATGCAAAGTTTGGTGAAGATCTGAGTATGTCGTTTTTGACCTTATGTGGAACCTCCCATCTGAAAATTTGAAAATTCTTAAAAAATTCGTCCAAAATCTTGATCTCTCCAATCTCTTGTTTTGTACGTTTTTCCACGTGTCTTGACATCCAATGTATCCCTGCAATGTTTGGTGAAGATCTGAGTATGTAGTTTTTGACCTTATATGGAACCTCCTATCTGAAAATTTGAAAATTCTTAAAAAATTCGTCCAAAATCTTGACGTCTCCAATCTCTTGGTTTGTACGTTTTTTCCACGTGTCGTGACATCCAATGTATCCCTGCAAAGTTTGGTGAAGATCTGAGTATGTAGTTTTTGACCTTATCTGGAACCTCCCATCTGAAAATTTGAAAATTCTTAAAAAATCCGTCCAAAATCTTGATGTCTCCAATCTCTTGTTTTGTACGTTTTTCCCACGTGTCTTGACATCCAATGTATCCCTGCAAAGTTTGGTGAAGATCTGAGTATGTAGTTTTTGACCTTATCTGGAACCTCCTATCTGAAAATTTGAAAATTCTTCAAAAAATCGTCCAAAATCTTGATGTCTCCAATCTCTTGTTTTGTACGTTTTTTCCACGTGTCTTGACATCCAATGTATCCCTGCAAAGTTTGGTGAAGATCTGAGTATGTAGTTTTTGACCTTATCTGGAACCTCCCATCTGAAAATTTGAAAATTCCTAAAAAATCCGTCCAAAATCTTGATGACCCCAATCTCTTGTTTTGTACGTTTTTTCCACGTGTCTTGACATCCAATGTATCCCTGCATAGTTTGGTGAAGATCTGAGTATGTAGTTTTTGACCTTATATGGAACCTCCTATCTGAAAATTTTAAAATCCTTAAAAAATTCTACCAAAATCTTGATGTCCCCAATTCTATGTTTTGTATGTTTTTTCCACGTGTCTTGACATCCAATGTATCCATGCAAAGTTTGGTGAAGATCTGAGTATGTCGTTTTTGACCTTATCTGGAACCTCCCATCTGAAAATTTTGAAAATTCTTAAAAAATTCGTCGAAAATCTTGATGTCTCCAATCTCTTGTTTTGTACGTTTTTTCCACGTGTCTTGACATCCAATGTATCCCTGCAATGTTTGGTGAAGATCTGAGTATGTAGTTTTTGACCTTATATGGAACCTCCTATATGAAAATTTGAAAATTCTTAAAAAAATTGACCAAAATCTTGATGTCCCCAATCCTATGTTTTGTATGTTTTTTCCCACGTGTCTTGACATCCAATGTATCCCTGCAAAGTTTGGTGAAGATCTGAGTATGTAGTTTTTGACCTTATCTGGAACCTCCTATCTGAAAATTTGAAAATTCTTAAAAAATTTGACCAAAATCTTGATGTCTCCAATCTCTTGTTTTGTACGTTTTTCCACGTGTCTTGACGTCCAATGTATCCTTGCAATGTTTGGTGAAGATCTGAGTATGTAGTTTTTGACCTTATATGGAACCTCCTATCTGAAAATTTGAAAATTCTTAAAAAATTTGACCAAAATCTTGATGTCCCCAATCCTATGTTTTGTATGTTTTTTCCACGTGTCTTGACATCCAATGTATCCCTGCAAAGTTTGGTGAAGATCTGAGTATGTCGTTTTTGACCTTGTATGGAACCTCCTATCTGAAAATTTGAAAATTCTTAAAAAATTTGACCAAAATCTTGATGTCCCCAATCCTATGTTTTGTATGTTTTTTCCACATGTCTTGACATCCAATGTATCCCTGCAGAGTTTGGTGAAGATCTGAGTATGTAGTTTTTGACCTTATCTGGAACCTCCTATCTGAAAATTTGAAAATTGTTAAAAAATTCGTCCAAAATCTTGATGTCTCCAATCTCTTGTTTTGTACGTTTTTTCCACGTGTCTTGACATCCAATGTATCCCTGCAAAGTTTGGTGAAGATCTGAGTATGTCGTTTTTGACCTTATCTGGAACAACCTTTCTGAAAATTTGAAAATTCTTAAAAAATTCGTCCAAAATCTTGATGTCTCCAATCTCTTGTTTTGTACGTTTTTTCCACGTGTCTTGACATCCAATGTATCCCTGCAATGTTTGGTGAAGATCTGAGTATGTAGTTTTTGACCTTATCTGGAACCTCATTTCTGAAAATTTGAAAATTCCTCAAAAATTCGTCCAAAATCTTGATGTCTACAATCTCTTGTTTTGTACGTTTTTTCCACGTGTCTTGACATCCAATGTATCCCTGCAAAGTTTGGTGAAGATCTGAGTGTGTAGTTTTTGACCTTATCTGGAACCTCCTATCTAAAAATTTGAAAATTCTTAAAAAATTCGTCCAAAATCTTGATGTCTCCAATCTCTTGTTTTGTACGTTTTTTCCACGTGTCTTGACATTCAATGTATCCCTGCAAAGTTTGGTGAAGATCTGAGGATGTCGTTTTTGACTTTATCTGGAACATCCTTTCTGAAAATTTGAAAATTATTGAAAAATTCGTCCAAAATCTTGACGTCTCCAATCTCTTGTTTTGTACGTTTTTTCCACGTGTCTTGACATCCAATGTATCCCTGCAAAGTTTGGTGAAGATCTGAGTATGTCGTTTTTGACCTTATCTGGAACCTCCCATCTGAAAGTTTGAAAATTCCTAAAAAATCCGTCCAAAATCTTGATGACCCCAAACTCTTGTTTTGTACGTTTTTTCCACGTGTCTTGACATCCAATGTATCCCTGCAAAGTTTAGTGAAGATCTGAGTATGTAGTTTTTGACCTTATCTGGAACCTCCTATCTGAAAATTTGAAAATTCTTAAAAAATTCGTCCGAAATCTTGATGTCTCCAATCTCTTGTTTTGTACGTTTTTCCCACGTGTCTTGACATCCAATGTATCCCTGCAGAGTTTGGTGAAGATCTGAGTATGTCGTTTTTGACCTTATCTGGAACATCCTTTCTGAAAATTTGAAAATTCTTAAAAAATTCGTCCAAAATCTTGACGTCTCCAATCTCTTGTTTTGTACGTTTTTTCCACGTGTCTTGACATCCAATGTATCCCTGCAAAGTTTGGTGAAGATCTGAGTATGTAGTTTTTGACCTTATCTGGAACCTCCCATCTGAAAATTTGAAAATTCCTAAAAAATCCGTCCAAAATCTTGATGACCCCAATCTCTTGTTTTGTACGTTTTTTCCACGTGTCTTGACATCGAATGTATCCCTGCAAAGTTTGGTGAAGATCTGAGTATGTAGTTTTTGACCTTATCTGGAACCTCCTATCTGAAAATTTGAAAATTCTTAAAAAATTCGTCCAAAATCTTGATGTCTCCAATCTCTTGTTTTGTACGTTTTTCCCACGTGTCTTGACATCAAATGTATCCCTGCAAAGTTTGGTGAAGATCTGAGTATGTAGTTTTTGACCTTATCTGGAACCTCCTATCTGAAAATTTGAAAATTGTTAAAAAATTCGTCCAAAATCTTGATGTCTCCAATCTCTTGTTTTGTACGTTTTTCCCACGTGTCTTGACATCCAATGTATCCCTGCAAAGTTTGGTGAAGATCTGAGGATGTAGTTTTTGACCTTATCTGGAACCTCATTTCTGAAAATTTGAAAATTCCTCAAAAATTCGTCCAAAATCTTGATGTCTCCAATCTCTTGTTTTGTACGTTTTTTCCACGTGTCTTGACATCCAATGTATCCCTGCAAAGTTTGATCTGAGTATGTAGTTTTTTACCTTATCTGGAACCTCCTATCTGAAAATTTGAAAATTCTTAAAAAATTCGTCCAAAACCTTGATGTCTCCAATCTCTTGTTTTGTACGTTTTTTCCACGTGTCTTGACATCCAATGGATCCCTGCAAAGTTTGGTGAAGATCTGAGTATGTCGTTTTTGACCTTATCTGGAACATCCTTTCTGAAAATTTGAAAATTCTTAAAAAATTCGTCCAAAATCTTGACGTCTCCAATCTCTTGGTTTGTACGTTTTTTCCACGTGTCGTGACATCCAATGTATCCCTGCAAAGTTTGGTGAAGATCTGAGTATGTAGTTTTTGACCTTATCTGGAACCTCCCATCTGAAAATTTGAAAATTCTTAAAAAATCCGTCCAAAATCTTGATGTCTCCAATCTCTTGTTTTGTACGTTTTTCCCACGTGTCTTGACATCCAATGTATCCCTGCAAAGTTTGGTGAAGATCTGAGTATGTAGTTTTTGACCTTATCTGGAACCTCCTATCTGAAAATTTGAAAATTCTTCAAAAAATCGTCCAAAATCTTGATGTCTCCAATCTCTTGTTTTGTACGTTTTTTCCACGTGTCTTGACATCCAATGTATCCCTGCAAAGTTTGGTGAAGATCTGAGTATGTAGTTTTTGACCTTATCTGGAACCTCCCATCTGAAAATTTGAAAATTCCTAAAAAATCCGTCCAAAATCTTGATGACCCCAATCTCTTGTTTTGTACGTGTTTTCCACGTGTCTTGACATCCAATGTATCAATGCATAGTTTGGTGAAGATCTGAGTATGTAGTTTTTGACCTTATATGGAACCTCCTATCTGAAAATTTTAAAATCCTTAAAAAATTCTACCAAAATCTTGATGTCCCCAATTCTATGTTTTGTATGTTTTTTCCACGTGTCTTGACATCCAATGTATCCATGCAAAGTTTGGTGAAGATCTGAGTATGTCGTTTTTGACCTTATCTGGAACCTCCCATCTGAAAATTTTGAAAATTCTTAAAAAATTCGTCGAAAATCTTGATGTCTCCAATCTCTTGTTTTGTACGTTTTTTCCACGTGTCTTGACATCCAATGTATCCCTGCAATGTTTGGTGAAGATCTGAGTATGTAGTTTTTGACCTTATATGGAACCTCCTATATGAAAATTTGAAAATTCTTAAAAAATTTGACCAAAATCTTGATGTCCCCAATCCTATGTTTTGTATGTTTTTTCCCACGTGTCTTGACATCCAATGTATCCCTGCAAAGTTTGGTGAAGATCTGAGTATGTAGTTTTTGACCTTATCTGGAACCTCCTATCTGAAAATTTGAAAATTCTTAAAAAATTCGTCCAAAATCTTGATGTCTCCAATCTCTTGTTTTGTACGTTTTTCCACGTGTCTTGACATCCAATGTATCCTTGCAATGTTTGGTGAAGATCTGAGTATGTAGTTTTTGACCTTATATGGAACCTCCTATCTGAAAATTTGAAAATTCTTAAAAAATTTGACCAAAATCTTGATGTCCCCAATCCTATGTTTTGTATGTTTTTCACGTGTCTTGACATCCAATGTATCCCTGCAAAGTTTGGTGAAGATCTGAGTATGTAGTTTTTGACATTATATGGAACCTCCTATCTGAAAATTTGAAAATTCTTAAAAAATTTGACCAAAATCTTGATGTCTCCAATCTCTTGTTTTGTACGTTTTTCCACGTGTCTTGACGTCCAATGTATCCTTGCAATGTTTGGTGAAGATCTGAGTATGTAGTTTTTGACCTTATATGGAACCTCCGATCTGAAAATTTGAAAATTCTTAAAAAATTTGACCAAAATCTTGATGTCCCCAATCCTATGTTTTGTATGTTTTTTCCACATGTCTTGACATCCAATGTATCCCTGCAGAGTTTGGTGAAGATCTGAGTATATCGTTTTTGACCTTATCTGGAACCTCCTATCTGAAAATTTGAAAATTGTTAAAAAATTCGTCCAAAATCTTGATGTCTCCAATCTCTTGTTTTGTACGTTTTTTCCTCGTGTCTTGACATCGAATGTATCCCTGCAAAGTTTGGTGAAGATCTGAGTATGTAGTTTTTGACCTTATCTGGAACCTCCTATCTGAAAATTTGAAAATTGTTAAAAAATTCGTCCAAAATCTTGATGTCTCCAATCTCTTGTTTTGTACGTTTTTTCCACGTGTCTTGACATCCAATGTATCCCTGCAAAGTTTGGTGAAGATCTGAGTATGTCGTTTTTGACCTTATCTGGAACAACCTTTCTGAAAATTTGAAAATTCTTAAAAAATTCGTCCAAAATCTTGATGTCTCCAATCTCTTGTTTTGTACGTTTTTTCCACGTGTCTTGACACCCAATGTATCCCTGCAATGTTTGGTGAAGATCTGAGTATGTAGTTTTTGACCTTATCTGGAACTTCATTTCTGAAAATTTGAAAATTCCTCAAAAATTCGTCCAAAATCTAAATGTCTCCAATCTCTTGTTTTGTACGTTTTTTCCACGTGTCTTGACATCCAATGTATCCCTGCAAAGTTTGGTGAAGATCTGAGGATGTCGTTTTTGACCTTATCTGGAACATCCTTTCTGAAAATTTGAAAATTCTTGAAAAATTCGTCCAAAATCTTGACGTCTCCAATCTCTTGTTTTGTACGTTTTTTCCACGTGTCTTGACATCCAATGTATCCCTGCAAAGTTTGGTGAAGCTCTGAGTATGTCGTTTTTGACCTTATCTGGAACCTCCCATCTGAAAATTTGAAAATTCCTAAAAAATCCGTCCAAAATCTTGATGACCCCAAACTCTTGTTTTGTACGTTTTTTCCACGTGTCTTGACATCCAATGTATCCCTGCAAAGTTTGGTGAAGATCTGAGTATGTAGTGTTTGACCTTATCTGGAACCTCCTATCTGAAAATTTGAAAATTCTTAAAAAATTCGTCCGAAATCTTGATGTCTCCAATCTCTTGTTTTGTACGTTTTTCCCACGTGTCTTGACATCCAATGTATCCCTGCAGAGTTTGGTGAAGATCTGAGTATGTCGTTTTTGACCTTATCTGGAACATCCTTTCTGAAAATTTGAAAATTCTTAAAAAATTCGTCCAAAATCTTGACGTCTCCAATCTCTTGTTTTGTACGTTTTTTCCACGTGTCTTGACATCCAATGTATCCCTGCAAAGTTTGGTGAAGATCTGAGTATGTAGTTTTTGACCTTATCTGGAACCTCCCATCTGAAAACTTGAAAATTCCTAAAAAATCCGTCCAAAATCTTGATGACCCCAATCTCTTGTTTTGTACGTTTTTTCCACGTGTCTTGACATCGAATGTATCCCTGCAAAGTTTGGTGAAGATCTGAGTATGTAGTTTTTGACCTTATCTGGAACCTCCTATCTGAAAATTTGAAAATTCTTAAAAAATTCGTCCAAAATCTTGATGTCTCCAATCTCTTGTTTTGTACGTTTTTCCCACGTGTCTTGACATCCAATGTATCCCTGCAAAGTTTGGTGAAGATCTGAGTATGTAGTTTTTGACCTTATCTGGAACCTCCTATCTGAAAATTTGAAAATTGTTAAAAAATTCGTCCAAAATCTTGATGTCTCCAATCTCTTGTTTTGTACGTTTTTCCCACGTGTCTTGACATCCAATGTATCCCTGCAAAGTTTGGTGAAGATCTGAGTATGTAGTTTTTGACCTTATCTGGAACCTCATTTCTGAAAATTTGAAAATTCCTCAAAAATTCGTCCAAAATCTTGATGTCTCCAATCTCTTGTTTTGTACGTTTTTTCCACGTGTCTTGACATCCAATGTATCCCTGCAAAGTTTGGTGAAGATCTGAGTATGTAGTTTTTGTCCTTATCTGGAACCTCCTATCTGAAAATTTGAAAATTCTTAAAAAATTCGTCCAAAATCTTGATGTCTCCAATCTCTTGTTTTGTACGTTTTTTCCACGTGTCTTGACATCCAATGGATCCCTGCAAAGTTTGGTGAAGATCTGAGTATGTCGTTTTTGACCTTATCTGGAACATCCTTTCTGAAAATTTGAAAATTCTTAAAAAATTCGTCCAAAATCTTGACGTCTCCAATCTCTTGTGTTGTACGTTTTTTCCACGTGTCGTGACATCCAATGTATCCCTGCAAAGTTTGGTGAAGATCTGAGTATGTAGTTTTTGACCTTATCTGGAACCTCCCATCTGAAAATTTGAAAATTCTTAAAAAATCCGTCCAAAATCTTGATGTCTCCAATCTCCTCTTTTGTACGTTTTTCCCACGTGTCTTGACATCCAATGTATCCCTGCAAAGTTTGGTGAAGATCTGAGTAAGTAGTTTTTGACCTTATCAGGAACCTCCTATCTGAAAATTTGAAAATTCTTCAAAAAATCGTCCAAAATCTTGATGTCTCCAATCTCTTGTTTTGTACGTTTTTTCCACGTGTCTTGACATCCAATTATATCCCTGCAAAGTTTGGTGAAGATCTGAGTATGTAGTTTTTGACCTTATCTGGAACCTCCCATCTGAAAATTTGAAAATTCCTAAAAAATCCGTCCAAAATCTTGATGACCCCAATCTCTTGTTTTGTACGTTTTTCCACGTGTCTTGACATCCAATGTATCCCTGCATAGTTTGGTGAAGATCTGAGTATGTAGTTTTTGACCTTATCTGGAACCTCCTTTCTGAAAATTTGAAAATTTTGAAAAAATTCGTCCAAAATCTTGATGTCCCCAAATCTATGTTTTGTATGTTTTTCCACGTGTCTTGACATCCAATGTATCCATGCAAAGTTTGGTGAAGATCTGAGTATGTCGTTTTTGACCTTATGTGGAACCTCCCATCTGAAAATTTGAAAATTCTTAAAAAATTCGTCCAAAATCTTGATCTCTCCAATCTCTTGTTTTGTACGTTTTTCCACGTGTCTTGACATCCAATGTATCCCTGCAATGTTTGGTGAAGATCTGAGTATGTAGTTTTTGACCTTATATGGAACCTCCTATCTGAAAATTTGAAAATTCTTAAAAAATTCGTCCAAAATCTTGACGTCTCCAATCTCTTGGTTTGTACGTTTTTTCCACGTGTCGTGACATCCAATGTATCCCTGCAAAGTTTGGTGAAGATCTGAGTATGTAGTTTTTGACCTTATCTGGAACCTCCCATCTGAAAATTTGAAAATTCTTAAAAAATCCGTCCAAAATCTTGATGTCTCCAATCTCTTGTTTTGTACGTTTTTCCCACGTGTCTTGACATCCAATGTATCCCTGCAAAGTTTGGTGAAGATCTGAGTATGTAGTTTTTGACCTTATCTGGAACCTCCTATCTGAAAATTTGAAAATTCTTCAAAAAATCGTCCAAAATCTTGATGTCTCCAATCTCTTGTTTTGTACGTTTTTTCCACGTGTCTTGACATCCAATGTATCCCTGCAAAGTTTGGTGAAGATCTGAGTATGTAGTTTTTGACCTTATCTGGAACCTCCCATCTGAAAATTTGAAAATTCCTAAAAAATCCGTCCAAAATCTTGATGACCCCAATCTCTTGTTTTGTACGTTTTTTCCACGTGTCTTGACATCCAATGTATCCCTGCATAGTTTGGTGAAGATCTGAGTATGTAGTTTTTGACCTTATATGGAACCTCCTATCTGAAAATTTTAAAATCCTTAAAAAATTCTACCAAAATCTTGATGTCCCCAATTCTATGTTTTGTATGTTTTTTCCACGTGTCTTGACATCCAATGTATCCATGCAAAGTTTGGTGAAGATCTGAGTATGTCGTTTTTGACCTTATCTGGAACCTCCCATCTGAAAATTTTGAAAATTCTTAAAAAATTCGTCGAAAATCTTGATGTCTCCAATCTCTTGTTTTGTACGTTTTTTCCACGTGTCTTGACATCCAATGTATCCCTGCAATGTTTGGTGAAGATCTGAGTATGTAGTTTTTGACCTTATATGGAACCTCCTATATGAAAATTTGAAAATTCTTAAAAAATTTGACCAAAATCTTGATGTCCCCAATCCTATGTTTTGTATGTTTTTTCCCACGTGTCTTGACATCCAATGTATCCCTGCAAAGTTTGGTGAAGATCTGAGTATGTAGTTTTTGACCTTATCTGGAACCTCCTATCTGAAAATTTGAAAATTCTTAAAAAATTCGTCCAAAATCTTGATGTCTCCAATCTCTTGTTTTGTACGTTTTTCCACGTGTCTTGACATCCAATGTATCCTTGCAATGTTTGGTGAAGATCTGAGTATGTAGTTTTTGACCTTATATGGAACCTCCTATCTGAAAATTTGAAAATTCTTAAAAAATTTGACCAAAATCTTGATGTCCCCAATCCTATGTTTTGTATGTTTTTCACGAGTCTTGACATCCAATGTATCCCTGCAAAGTTTGGTGAAGATCTGAGTATGTAGTTTTTGACATTATATGGAACCTCCTATCTGAAAATTTGAAAATTCTTAAAAAATTTGACCAAAATCTTGATGTCTCCAATCTCTTGTTTTGTACGTTTTTCCACGTGTCTTGACGTCCAATGTATCCTTGCAATGTTTGGTGAAGATCTGAGTATGTAGTTTTTGACCTTATATGGAACCTCCGATCTGAAAATTTGAAAATTCTTAAAAAATTTGACCAAAATCTTGATGTCCCCAATCCTATGTTTTGTATGTTTTTTCCACATGTCTTGACATCCAATGTATCCCTGCAGAGTTTGGTGAAGATCTGAGTATATCGTTTTTGACCTTATCTGGAACCTCCTATCTGAAAATTTGAAAATTGTTAAAAAATTCGTCCAAAATCTTGATGTCTCCAATCTCTTGTTTTGTACGTTTTTTCCTCGTGTCTTGACATCGAATGTATCCCTGCAAAGTTTGGTGAAGATCTGAGTATGTAGTTTTTGACCTTATCTGGAACCTCCTATCTGAAAATTTGAAAATTGTTAAAAAATTCGTCCAAAATCTTGATGTCTCCGATCTCTTGTTTTGTACGTTTTTTCCACGTGTCTTGACATCCAATGTATCCCTGCAAAGTTTGGTGAAGATCTGAGTATGTCGTTTTTGACCTTATCTGGAACAACCTTTCTGAAAATTTGAAAATTCTTAAAAAATTCGTCCAAAATCTTGATGTCTCCAATCTCTTGTTTTGTACGTTTTTTCCACGTGTCTTGACATCCAATGTATCCCTGCAATGTTTGGTGAAGATCTGAGTATGTAGTTTTTGACCTTATCTGGAACTTCATTTCTGAAAATTTGAAAATTCCTCAAAAATTCGTCCAAAATCTAAATGTCTCCAATCTCTTGTTTTGTACGTTTTTTCCACGTGTCTTGACATCCAATGTATCCCTGCAAAGTTTGGTGAAGATCTGAGGATGTCGTTTTTGACCTTATCTGGAACATCCTTTCTGAAAATTTGAAAATTCTTGAAAAATTCGTCCAAAATCTTGACGTCTCCAATCTCTTGTTTTGTACGTTTTTTCCACGTGTCTTGACATCCAATGTATCCCTGCAAAGTTTGGTGAAGATCTGAGTATGTAGTTTTTGACCTTATCTGGAACCTCCCATCTGAAAACTTGAAAATTCCTAAAAAATCCGTCCAAAATCTTGATGACCCCAATCTCTTGTTTTGTACGTTTTTTCCACGTGTCTTGACATCGAATGTATCCCTGCAAAGTTTGGTGAAGATCTGAGTATGTAGTTTTTGACCTTATCTGGAACCTCCTATCTGAAAATTTGAAAATTCTTAAAAAATTCGTCCAAAATCTTGATGTCTCCAATCTCTTGTTTTGTACGTTTTTCCCACGTGTCTTGACATCCAATGTATCCCTGCAAAGTTTGGTGAAGATCTGAGTATGTAGTTTTTGAACTTATCTGGAACCTCCTATCTGAAAATTTGAAAATTGTTAAAAAATTCGTCCAAAATCTTGATGTCTCCAATCTCTTGTTTTGTACGTTTTTCCCACGTGTCTTGACATCCAATGTATCCCTGCAAAGTTTGGTGAAGATCTGAGTATGTAGTTTTTGACCTTATCTGGAACCTCATTTCTGAAAATTTGAAAATTCCTCAAAAATTCGTCCAAAATCTTGATGTCTCCAATCTCTTGTTTTGTACGTTTTTTCCACGTGTCTTGACATCCAATGTATCCCTGCAAAGTTTGGTGAAGATCTGAGTATGTAGTTTTTGTCCTTATCTGGAACCTCCTATCTGAAAATTTGAAAATTCTTAAAAAATTCGTCCAAAATCTTGATGTCTCCAATCTCTTGTTTTGTACGTTTTTTCCACGTGTCTTGACATCCAATGGATCCCTGCAAAGTTTGGTGAAGATCTGAGTATGTCGTTTTTGACCTTATCTGGAACATCCTTTCTGAAAATTTGAAAAATTTAAAAAATTCGTCCAAAATCTTGACGTCTCCAATCTCTTGTTTTGTACGTTTTTTCCACGTGTCGTGACATCCAATGTATCCCTGCAAAGTTTGGTGAAGATCTGAGTATGTAGTTTTTGACCTTATCTGGAACCTCCCATCTGAAAATTTGAAAATTCTTAAAAAATCCGTCCAAAATCTTGATGTCTCCAATCTCTTGTTTTGTACGTTTTTCCCACGTGTCTTGACATCCAATGTATCCCTGCAAAGTTTGGTGAAGATCTGAGTATGTAGTTTTTTACCTTATCAGGAACCTCCTATCTGAAAATTTGAAAATTCTTCAAAAAATCGTCCAAAATCTTGATGTCTCCAATCTCTTGTTTTGTACGTTTTTTCCACGTGTCTTGACATCCAATTATATCCCTGCAAAGTTTGGTGAAGATCTGAGTATGTAGTTTTTGACCTTATCTGGAACCTCCCATCTGAAAATTTGAAAATTCCTAAAAAATCCGTCCAAAATCTTGATGTCCCCAATCCTATGTTTTGTATGTTTTTCACGTGTCTTGACATCCAATGTATCCCTGCAAAGTTTGGTGAAGATCTGAGTATGTAGTTTTTGACATTATATGGAACCTCCTATCTGAAAATTTGAAAATTCTTAAAAAATTTGACCAAAATCTTGATGTCTCCAATCTCTTGTTTTGTACGTTTTTTCCACGTGTCTTGACGTCCAATGTATCCTTGCAATGTTTGGTGAAGATCTGAGTATGTAGTTTTTGACCTTATATGGAACCTCCGATCTGAAAATTTGAAAATTCTTAAAAAATTTGACCAAAATCTTGATGTCCCCAATCCTATGTTTTGTATGTTTTTTCCACATGTCTTGACATCCAATGTATCCCTGCAGAGTTTGGTGAAGATCTGAGTATATCGTTTTTGACCTTATCTGGAACCTCCTATCTGAAAATTTGAAAATTGTTAAAAAATTCGTCCAAAATCTTGATGTCTCCAATTTCTTGTTTTGTACGTTTTTTCCTCGTGTCTTGACATCGAATGTATCCCTGCAAAGTTTGGTGAAGATCTGAGTATGTAGTTTTTGACCTTATCTGGAACCTCCTATCTGAAAATTTGAAAATTGTTAAAAAATTCGTCCAAAATCTTGATGTCTCCAATCTCTTGTTTTGTACGTTTTTTCCACGTGTCTTGACATCCAATGTATCCCTGCAAAGTTTGGTGAAGATCTGAGTATGTCGTTTTTGACCTTATCTGGAACCTCATTTCTGAAAATTTGAAAATTCCTCAAAAATTCGTCCAAAATCTTGATGTCTCCAATCTCTTGTTTTGTACGTTTTTTCCACGTGTCTTGACATCCAATGTATCCCTGCAAAGTTTGGTGAAGATCTGAGTATGTAGTTTTTGTCCTTATCTGGAACCTCCTATCTGAAAATTTGAAAATTCTTAAAAAATTCGTCCAAAATCTTGATGTCTCCAATCTCTTGTTTTGTACGTTTTTTCCACGTGTCTTGACATCCAATGGATCCCTGCAAAGTTTGGTGAAGATCTGAGTATGTCGTTTTTGACCTTATCTGGAACATCCTTTCTGAAAATTTGAAAATTCTTAAAAAATTCGTCCAAAATCTTGACGTCTCCAATCTCTTGTGTTGTACGTTTTTTCCACGTGTCGTGACATCCAATGTATCCCTGCAAAGTTTGGTGAAGATCTGAGTATGTAGTTTTTGACCTTATCTGGAACCTCCCATCTGAAAATTTGAAAATTCTTAAAAAATCCGTCCAAAATCTTGATGTCTCCAATCTCCTCTTTTGTACGTTTTTCCCACGTGTCTTGACATCCAATGTATCCCTGCAAAGTTTGGTGAAGATCTGAGTAAGTAGTTTTTGACCTTATCAGGAACCTCCTATCTGAAAATTTGAAAATTCTTCAAAAAATCGTCCAAAATCTTGATGTCTCCAATCTCTTGTTTTGTACGTTTTTTCCACGTGTCTTGACATCCAATTATATCCCTGCAAAGTTTGGTGAAGATCTGAGTATGTAGTTTTTGACCTTATCTGGAACCTCCCATCTGAAAATTTGAAAATTCCTAAAAAATCCGTCCAAAATCTTGATGACCCCAATCTCTTGTTTTGTACGTTTTTCCACGTGTCTTGACATCCAATGTATCCCTGCATAGTTTGGTGAAGATCTGAGTATGTAGTTTTTGACCTTATCTGGAACCTCCTTTCTGAAAATTTGAAAATTTTGAAAAAATTCGTCCAAAATCTTGATGTCCCCAAATCTATGTTTTGTATGTTTTTCCACGTGTCTTGACATCCAATGTATCCATGCAAAGTTTGGTGAAGATCTGAGTATGTCGTTTTTGACCTTATGTGGAACCTCCCATCTGAAAATTTGAAAATTCTTAAAAAATTCGTCCAAAATCTTGATCTCTCCAATCTCTTGTTTTGTACGTTTTTCCACGTGTCTTGACATCCAATGTATCCCTGCAATGTTTGGTGAAGATCTGAGTATGTAGTTTTTGACCTTATATGGAACCTCCTATCTGAAAATTTGAAAATTCTTAAAAAATTCGTCCAAAATCTTGACGTCTCCAATCTCTTGGTTTGTACGTTTTTTCCACGTGTCGTGACATCCAATGTATCCCTGCAAAGTTTGGTGAAGATCTGAGTATGTAGTTTTTGACCTTATCTGGAACCTCCCATCTGAAAATTTGAAAATTCTTAAAAAATCCGTCCAAAATCTTGATGTCTCCAATCTCTTGTTTTGTACGTTTTTCCCACGTGTCTTGACATCCAATGTATCCCTGCAAAGTTTGGTGAAGATCTGAGTATGTAGTTTTTGACCTTATCTGGAACCTCCTATCTGAAAATTTGAAAATTCTTCAAAAAATCGTCCAAAATCTTGATGTCTCCAATCTCTTGTTTTGTACGTTTTTTCCACGTGTCTTGACATCCAATGTATCCCTGCAAAGTTTGGTGAAGATCTGAGTATGTAGTTTTTGACCTTATCTGGAACCTCCCATCTGAAAATTTGAAAATTCCTAAAAAATCCGTCCAAAATCTTGATGACCCCAATCTCTTGTTTTGTACGTTTTTTCCACGTGTCTTGACATCCAATGTATCCCTGCATAGTTTGGTGAAGATCTGAGTATGTAGTTTTTGACCTTATATGGAACCTCCTATCTGAAAATTTTAAAATCCTTAAAAAATTCTACCAAAATCTTGATGTCCCCAATTCTATGTTTTGTATGTTTTTTCCACGTGTCTTGACATCCAATGTATCCATGCAAAGTTTGGTGAAGATCTGAGTATGTCGTTTTTGACCTTATCTGGAACCTCCCATCTGAAAATTTTGAAAATTCTTAAAAAATTCGTCGAAAATCTTGATGTCTCCAATCTCTTGTTTTGTACGTTTTTTCCACGTGTCTTGACATCCAATGTATCCCTGCAATGTTTGGTGAAGATCTGAGTATGTAGTTTTTGACCTTATATGGAACCTCCTATATGAAAATTTGAAAATTCTTAAAAAATTTGACCAAAATCTTGATGTCCCCAATCCTATGTTTTGTATGTTTTTTCCCACGTGTCTTGACATCCAATGTATCCCTGCAAAGTTTGGTGAAGATCTGAGTATGTAGTTTTTGACCTTATCTGGAACCTCCTATCTGAAAATTTGAAAATTCTTAAAAAATTCGTCCAAAATCTTGATGTCTCCAATCTCTTGTTTTGTACGTTTTTCCACGTGTCTTGACATCCAATGTATCCTTGCAATGTTTGGTGAAGATCTGAGTATGTAGTTTTTGACCTTATATGGAACCTCCTATCTGAAAATTTGAAAATTCTTAAAAAATTTGACCAAAATCTTGATGTCCCCAATCCTATGTTTTGTATGTTTTTCACGAGTCTTGACATCCAATGTATCCCTGCAAAGTTTGGTGAAGATCTGAGTATGTAGTTTTTGACATTATATGGAACCTCCTATCTGAAAATTTGAAAATTCTTAAAAAATTTGACCAAAATCTTGATGTCTCCAATCTCTTGTTTTGTACGTTTTTCCACGTGTCTTGACGTCCAATGTATCCTTGCAATGTTTGGTGAAGATCTGAGTATGTAGTTTTTGACCTTATATGGAACCTCCGATCTGAAAATTTGAAAATTCTTAAAAAATTTGACCAAAATCTTGATGTCCCCAATCCTATGTTTTGTATGTTTTTTCCACATGTCTTGACATCCAATGTATCCCTGCAGAGTTTGGTGAAGATCTGAGTATATCGTTTTTGACCTTATCTGGAACCTCCTATCTGAAAATTTGAAAATTGTTAAAAAATTCGTCCAAAATCTTGATGTCTCCAATCTCTTGTTTTGTACGTTTTTTCCTCGTGTCTTGACATCGAATGTATCCCTGCAAAGTTTGGTGAAGATCTGAGTATGTAGTTTTTGACCTTATCTGGAACCTCCTATCTGAAAATTTGAAAATTGTTAAAAAATTCGTCCAAAATCTTGATGTCTCCGATCTCTTGTTTTGTACGTTTTTTCCACGTGTCTTGACATCCAATGTATCCCTGCAAAGTTTGGTGAAGATCTGAGTATGTCGTTTTTGACCTTATCTGGAACAACCTTTCTGAAAATTTGAAAATTCTTAAAAAATTCGTCCAAAATCTTGATGTCTCCAATCTCTTGTTTTGTACGTTTTTTCCACGTGTCTTGACATCCAATGTATCCCTGCAATGTTTGGTGAAGATCTGAGTATGTAGTTTTTGACCTTATCTGGAACTTCATTTCTGAAAATTTGAAAATTCCTCAAAAATTCGTCCAAAATCTAAATGTCTCCAATCTCTTGTTTTGTACGTTTTTTCCACGTGTCTTGACATCCAATGTATCCCTGCAAAGTTTGGTGAAGATCTGAGGATGTCGTTTTTGACCTTATCTGGAACATCCTTTCTGAAAATTTGAAAATTCTTGAAAAATTCGTCCAAAATCTTGACGTCTCCAATCTCTTGTTTTGTACGTTTTTTCCACGTGTCTTGACATCCAATGTATCCCTGCAAAGTTTGGTGAAGATCTGAGTATGTAGTTTTTGACCTTATCTGGAACCTCCCATCTGAAAACTTGAAAATTCCTAAAAAATCCGTACAAAATCTTGATGACCCCAATCTCTTGTTTTGTACGTTTTTTCCACGTGTCTTGACATCGAATGTATCCCTGCAAAGTTTGGTGAAGATCTGAGTATGTAGTTTTTGACCTTATCTGGAACCTCCTATCTGAAAATTTGAAAATTCTTAAAAAATTCGTCCAAAATCTTGATGTCTCCAATCTCTTGTTTTGTACGTTTTTCCCACGTGTCTTGACATCCAATGTATCCCTGCAAAGTTTGGTGAAGATCTGAGTATGTAGTTTTTGAACTTATCTGGAACCTCCTATCTGAAAATTTGAAAATTGTTAAAAAATTCGTCCAAAATCTTGATGTCTCCAATCTCTTGTTTTGTACGTTTTTCCCACGTGTCTTGACATCCAATGTATCCCTGCAAAGTTTGGTGAAGATCTGAGTATGTAGTTTTTGACCTTATCTGGAACCTCATTTCTGAAAATTTGAAAATTCCTCAAAAATTCGTCCAAAATCTTGATGTCTCCAATCTCTTGTTTTGTACGTTTTTTCCACGTGTCTTGACATCCAATGTATCCCTGCAAAGTTTGGTGAAGATCTGAGTATGTAGTTTTTGTCCTTATCTGGAACCTCCTATCTGAAAATTTGAAAATTCTTAAAAAATTCGTCCAAAATCTTGATGTCTCCAATCTCTTGTTTTGTACGTTTTTTCCACGTGTCTTGACATCCAATGGATCCCTGCAAAGTTTGGTGAAGATCTGAGTATGTCGTTTTTGACCTTATCTGGAACATCCTTTCTGAAAATTTGAAAAATTTAAAAAATTCGTCCAAAATCTTGACGTCTCCAATCTCTTGTTTTGTACGTTTTTTCCACGTGTCGTGACATCCAATGTATCCCTGCAAAGTTTGGTGAAGATCTGAGTATGTAGTTTTTGACCTTATCTGGAACCTCCCATCTGAAAATTTGAAAATTCTTAAAAAATCCGTCCAAAATCTTGATGTCTCCAATCTCTTGTTTTGTACGTTTTTCCCACGTGTCTTGACATCCAATGTATCCCTGCAAAGTTTGGTGAAGATCTGAGTATGTAGTTTTTTACCTTATCAGGAACCTCCTATCTGAAAATTTGAAAATTCTTCAAAAAATCGTCCAAAATCTTGATGTCTCCAATCTCTTGTTTTGTACGTTTTTTCCACGTGTCTTGACATCCAATTATATCCCTGCAAAGTTTGGTGAAGATCTGAGTATGTAGTTTTTGACCTTATCTGGAACCTCCCATCTGAAAATTTGAAAATTCCTAAAAAATCCGTCCAAAATCTTGATGTCCCCAATCCTATGTTTTGTATGTTTTTCACGTGTCTTGACATCCAATGTATCCCTGCAAAGTTTGGTGAAGATCTGAGTATGTAGTTTTTGACATTATATGGAACCTCCTATCTGAAAATTTGAAAATTCTTAAAAAATTTGACCAAAATCTTGATGTCTCCAATCTCTTGTTTTGTACGTTTTTTCCACGTGTCTTGACGTCCAATGTATCCTTGCAATGTTTGGTGAAGATCTGAGTATGTAGTTTTTGACCTTATATGGAACCTCCGATCTGAAAATTTGAAAATTCTTAAAAAATTTGACCAAAATCTTGATGTCCCCAATCCTATGTTTTGTATGTTTTTTCCACATGTCTTGACATCCAATGTATCCCTGCAGAGTTTGGTGAAGATCTGAGTATATCGTTTTTGACCTTATCTGGAACCTCCTATCTGAAAATTTGAAAATTGTTAAAAAATTCGTCCAAAATCTTGATGTCTCCAATTTCTTGTTTTGTACGTTTTTTCCTCGTGTCTTGACATCGAATGTATCCCTGCAAAGTTTGGTGAAGATCTGAGTATGTAGTTTTTGACCTTATCTGGAACCTCCTATCTGAAAATTTGAAAATTGTTAAAAAATTCGTCCAAAATCTTGATGTCTCCAATCTCTTGTTTTGTACGTTTTTTCCACGTGTCTTGACATCCAATGTATCCCTGCAAAGTTTGGTGAAGATCTGAGTATGTCGTTTTTGACCTTATCTGGAACAACCTTTCTGAAAATTTGAAAATTCTTAAAAAATTCGTCCAAAATCTTGATGTCTCCAATCTCTTGTTTTGTACGTTTTTTCCACGTGTCTTGACATCCAATGTATCCCTGCAATGTTTGGTGAAGATCTGAGTATGTAGTTTTTGACCTTATCTGGAACTTCATTTCTGAAAATTTGAAAATTCCTCAAAAATTCGTCCAAAATCTAAATGTCTCCAATCTCTTGTTTTGTACGTTTTTTCCACGTGTCTTGACATCCAATGTATCCCTGCAAAGTTTGGTGAAGATCTGAGGATGTCGTTTTTGACCTTATCTGGAACATCCTTTCTGAAAATTTGAAAATTCTTGAAAAAATTCGTCCAAAATCTTGACGTCTCCAATCTCTTGTTTTGTACGTTTTTTCCACGTGTCTTGACATCCAATGTATCCCTGCAAAGTTTGGTGAAGATCTGAGTATGTCGTTTTTGACCTTATCTGGAACCTCCCATCTGAAAATTTGAAAATTCCTAAAAAATCCGTCCAAAATCTTGATGACCCCAAACTCTTGTTTTGTACGTTTTTTCCACGTGTCTTGACATCCAATGTATCCCTGCAAAGTTTGGTGAAGATCTGAGTATGTAGTTTTTGACCTTATCTGGAACCTCCTATCTGAAAATTTGAAAATTCTTAAAAAATTCGTCCCAAAATCTTGATGTCTCCAATCTCTTGTTTTGTACGTTTTTCCCACGTGTCTTGACATCCAATGTATCCCTGCAGAGTTTGGTGAAGATCTGAGTATGTCGTTTTTGATCTTATCTGGAACATCCTTTCTGAAAATTTGAAAATTCTTAAAAAATTCGTCCAAAATCTTGACGTCTCCAATCTCTTGTTTTGTACGTTTTTTCCACGTGTCTTGACATCCAATGTATCCCTGCAAAGTTTGGTGAAGATCTGAGTATGTAGTTTTTGACCTTATCTGGAACCTCCCATCTGAAAACTTGAAAATTCCTAAAAAATCCGTCCAAAATCTTGATGACCCCAATCTCTTGTTTTGTACGTTTTTTCCACGTGTCTTGACATCGAATGTATCCCTGCAAAGTTTGGTGAAGATCTGAGTATGTAGTTTTTGACCTTATCTGGAACCTCCTATCTGAAAATTTGAAAATTCTTAAAAAATTCGTCCAAAATCTTGATGTCTCCAATCTCTTGTTTTGTACGTTTTTCCCACGTGTCTTGACATCCAATGTATCCCTGCAAAGTTTGGTGAAGATCTGAGTATGTAGTTTTTGACCTTATCTGGAACCTCCTATCTGAAAATTTGAAAATTGTTAAAAAATTCGTCCAAAATCTTGATGTCTCCAATCTCTTGTTTTGTACGTTTTTCCCACGTGTCTTGACATCCAATGTATCCCTGCAAAGTTTGGTGAAGATCTGAGTATGTAGTTTTTGACCTTATCTGGAACCTCATTTCTGAAAATTTGAAAATTCCTCAAAAATTCGTCCAAAATCTTGATGTCTCCAATCTCTTGTTTTGTACGTTTTTTCCACGTGTCTTGACATCCAATGTATCCCTGCAAAGTTTGGTGAAGATCTGAGTATGTAGTTTTTGTCCTTATCTGGAACCTCCTATCTGAAAATTTGAAAATTCTTAAAAAATTCGTCCAAAATCTTGATGTCTCCAATCTCTTGTTTTGTACGTTTTTTCCACGTGTCTTGACATCCAATGGATCCCTGCAAAGTTTGGTGAAGATCTGAGTATGTCGTTTTTGACCTTATCTGGAACATCCTTTCTGAAA
Source organism: Lepisma saccharinum (assembly GCF_977018435.1). Classification (NCBI taxonomy): domain Eukaryota; kingdom Metazoa; phylum Arthropoda; class Insecta; order Zygentoma; family Lepismatidae; genus Lepisma; species Lepisma saccharinum. The sequence continues at coordinate 2,590,599 of NW_028142907.1, read as the reverse complement.
ATTTGAAAATTCTTAAAAAATTCGTCCAAAATCTTGACGTCTCCAATCTCTTGTTTTGTACGTTTTTTCCACGTGTCGTGACATCCAATGTATCCCTGCAAAGTTTGGTGAAGATCTGAGTATGTAGTTTTTGACCTTATCTGGAACCTCCCATCTGAAAATTTGAAAATTCTTAAAAAATCCGTCCAAAATCTTGATGTCTCCAATCTCTTGTTTTGTACGTTTTTCCCACGTGTCTTGACATCCAATGTATCCCTGCAAAGTTTGGTGAAGATCTGAGTATGTAGTTTTTGACCTTATCAGGAACCTCCTATCTGAAAATTTGAAAATTCTTCAAAAAATCGTCCAAAATCTTGATGTCTCCAATCTCTTGTTTTGTACGTTTTTTCCACGTGTCTTGACATCCAATTATATCCCTGCAAAGTTTGGTGAAGATCTGAGTATGTAGTTTTTGACCTTATCTGGAACCTCCCATCTGAAAATTTGAAAATTCCTAAAAAATCCGTCCAAAATCTTGATGACCCCAATCTCTTGTTTTGTACGTTTTTCCACGTGTCTTGACATCCAATGTATCCCTGCATAGTTTGGTGAAGATCTGAGTATGTAGTTTTTGACCTTATCTGGAACCTCCTTTTCTGAAAATTTGAAAATTTTGAAAAAATTCGTCCAAAATCTTGATGTCCCCAAATCTATGTTTTGTATGTTTTTTCCACGTGTCTTGACATCCAATGTATCCATGCAAAGTTTGGTGAAGATCTGAGTATGTCGTTTTTGACCTTATGTGGAACCTCCCATCTGAAAATTTGAAAATTCTTAAAAAATTCGTCCAAAATCTTGATGTCTCCAATCTCTTGTTTTGTACGTTTTTTCCACGTGTCTTGACATCCAATGTATCCCTGCAAAGTTTAGTGAAGATCTGAGTATGTAGTTTTTGACCTTATCTGGAACCTCCTATCTGAATATTTGAAAATTCTTAAAAAATTCGTCCAAAATCTTGATGTCTCCAATCTCTTGTTTCGTACGTTTTTTCCACGTGTCTTGACATCCAATGTATCCCTGCATAGTTTGGTGAAGATCTGAGTATGTAGTTTCTGACCTTATATGGAACCTCCTATCTGAAAATTTGAAAATTCTTAAAAAATTCGACCAAAATCTTGATGTCCCCAATCCTATGTTTTGTATGTTTTTTCCACGTGTATTGACATCCAATGTATCCATGCAAAGTTTGGTGAAGATCTGAGTATGTAGTTTTTGACCTTATCTGGAACCTCCTATCTGAAAATTTGAAAATTTTGAAAAAAATCGTAAAAAATATTGATGTCTCCAATCTCTTGTTTTGTACGTTTTTTCCACGTGTCTCCACATCCAATGTATCTATGCAAAGTTTGATGAAGATCTGAGTATGTCGTTTTTGACCTTATCTCGAACCTCCTATCTGAAAATTTGAAAATTCTTAAAAAATTCGTCCAAAATCTTGATGTCTCCAATCTCTTGTTTTGTACGTTTTTTCCACGTGTCTTGACATCCAATGTATCCCTGCAATGTTTGGTGAAGATCTGAGTATGTAGTTTTTGACCTTATATGGAACCTCCTATCTGAAAATATGAAAATTCTTAAAAAATTTGACCTAAATCTTGATGTCCCCAATCCTATGTTTTGTATGTTTTTTCCACGTATCTTGACATCCAATGTATCCCTGCAGAGTTTGGTGAAGATCTGAGTATGTCGTTTTTGACCTTATCACGAACATCCTTTCTGAAAATTTGAAACTTCTTAAAAAATTCGTCGAAAATCTTGATGTCTCCAATCTCTTGTTTTGTACGTTTTTTCCACGTGTCTTGACATCCAATGTATCCCTGCAAAGTTTGGTGAAGATCTAAGTATGTAGTTTTTGACCTTATCTGGAACCTCCCATCTGAAAATTTGAAAATTCCTAAAAAATCCGTCCAAAATCTTGATGTCTCCAATCTCTTGTTTTGTAGGTTTTTCCACGTGTCTTGACATCCAATGTATCCCTGCAAAGTTTGGTGAAGATCTGAGTATGTAGTTTTTGACCTTATCTGGAACCTCCTATCTGAAAATTTGAAAATTCTTAAAAAATTCGACCAAAATCTTGATGTCCCCAATCCTATGTTTTGTATGTTTTTCCACGTGTCTTGACATCCAATGTATCCATGCAAAGTTTGGTGAAGATCTGAGTATGTAGTTTTTTACCTTATCTGGAACTTCATTTCTGAAAATTTGAAAATTCCTCAAAAATTCGTCCAAAATCTTGATGTCTCCAATCTCTTGTTTTGTACGTTTTTTCCACGTGTCTTGACATCCAATGTATCCCTGCAAAGTTTGGTGAAGATCTGAGTAAGTTTTTTTTGACCTTATCTGGAACCTCCTATCTGAATATTTGAAAACTCTTAAAGAATTCGTCCAAAATCTTGATGTCTCCAATCTCTTGTTTCGTACGTTTTTTCCACGTGTCTCCACATCCAATGTATCCATGCAAAGTTTAATGAAGATCTGAGTATGTCGTTTTTGACCTTATCTGGAACCTCCCATCTGAAAATTTGAAAATTCTTAAAAAATTCGTCCAAAATCTTGATGTCTCCAATCTCTTGTTTTGTACGTTTTTTCCACGTGTCTTGACATCCAATGTATCCCTGTAATGTTTGGTGAAGATCTGAGTATGTAGTTCTTGACCTTATATGGAACCTCCTATCTGAAAATTTGAAAATTCTTAAAAAATTTGACCAAGATCTTGATGTCCCCAATCCCATGTTTTGTATGTTTTTTCCACGTGTCTTGACATCCAATGTATCCCTGCAGAGTTTGGTGAAGATCTGAGTATGTCGTTTTTGACCTTATCACGAACATCCTTTCTGAAAATTTGAAAATTCTTAAAAAATTCGTCCAAAATCTTGATGTCTCCAATCTCTTGTTTTGTACGTTTTTTCCACGTGTCTTGACATCCAATGTATCCCTGCAAAGTTTGGTGAAGATCTGAGTATGTAGTTTTTGACATTATATGGAACCTCCTATCTGAAAATTTGAAAATTCTTAAAAAATTTGACCAAAATCTTGATGTCTCCAATCTCTTGTTTTGTACGTTTTTCCACGTGTCTTGACGTCCAATGTATCCTTGCAATGTTTGGTGAAGATCTGAGTATGTAGTTTTTGACCTTATATGGAACCTCCGATCTGAAAATTTGAAAATTCTTAAAAAATTTGACCAAAATCTTGATGTCCCCAATCCTATGTTTTGTATGTTTTTTCCACATGTCTTGACATCCAATGTATCCCTGCAGAGTTTGGTGAAGATCTGAGTATATCGTTTTTGACCTTATCTGGAACCTCCTATCTGAAAATTTGAAAATTGTTAAAAAATTCGTCCAAAATCTTGATGTCTCCAATCTCTTGTTTTGTACGTTTTTTCCTCGTGTCTTGACATCGAATGTATCCCTGCAAAGTTTGGTGAAGATCTGAGTATGTAGTTTTTGACCTTATCTGGAACCTCCTATCTGAAAATTTGAAAATTGTTAAAAAATTCGTCCAAAATCTTGATGTCTCCGATCTCTTGTTTTGTACGTTTTTTCCACGTGTCTTGACATCCAATGTATCCCTGCAAAGTTTGGTGAAGATCTGAGTATGTCGTTTTTGACCTTATCTGGAACAACCTTTCTGAAAATTTGAAAATTCTTAAAAAATTCGTCCAAAATCTTGATGTCTCCAATCTCTTGTTTTGTACGTTTTTTCCACGTGTCTTGACATCCAATGTATCCCTGCAATGTTTGGTGAAGATCTGAGTATGTAGTTTTTGACCTTATCTGGAACTTCATTTCTGAAAATTTGAAAATTCCTCAAAAATTCGTCCAAAATCTAAATGTCTCCAATCTCTTGTTTTGTACGTTTTTTCCACGTGTCTTGACATCCAATGTATCCCTGCAAAGTTTGGTGAAGATCTGAGGATGTCGTTTTTGACCTTATCTGGAACATCCTTTCTGAAAATTTGAAAATTCTTGAAAAATTCGTCCAAAATCTTGACGTCTCCAATCTCTTGTTTTGTACGTTTTTTCCACGTGTCTTGACATCCAATGTATCCCTGCAAAGTTTGGTGAAGATCTGAGTATGTAGTTTTTGACCTTATCTGGAACCTCCCATCTGAAAACTTGAAAATTCCTAAAAAATCCGTCCAAAATCTTGATGACCCCAATCTCTTGTTTTGTACGTTTTTTCCACGTGTCTTGACATCGAATGTATCCCTGCAAAGTTTGGTGAAGATCTGAGTATGTAGTTTTTGACCTTATCTGGAACCTCCTATCTGAAAATTTGAAAATTCTTAAAAAATTCGTCCAAAATCTTGATGTCTCCAATCTCTTGTTTTGTACGTTTTTCCCACGTGTCTTGACATCCAATGTATCCCTGCAAAGTTTGGTGAAGATCTGAGTATGTAGTTTTTGAACTTATCTGGAACCTCCTATCTGAAAATTTGAAAATTGTTAAAAAATTCGTCCAAAATCTTGATGTCTCCAATCTCTTGTTTTGTACGTTTTTCCCACGTGTCTTGACATCCAATGTATCCCTGCAAAGTTTGGTGAAGATCTGAGTATGTAGTTTTTGACCTTATCTGGAACCTCATTTCTGAAAATTTGAAAATTCCTCAAAAATTCGTCCAAAATCTTGATGTCTCCAATCTCTTGTTTTGTACGTTTTTTCCACGTGTCTTGACATCCAATGTATCCCTGCAAAGTTTGGTGAAGATCTGAGTATGTAGTTTTTGTCCTTATCTGGAACCTCCTATCTGAAAATTTGAAAATTCTTAAAAAATTCGTCCAAAATCTTGATGTCTCCAATCTCTTGTTTTGTACGTTTTTTCCACGTGTCTTGACATCCAATGGATCCCTGCAAAGTTTGGTGAAGATCTGAGTATGTCGTTTTTGACCTTATCTGGAACATCCTTTCTGAAAATTTGAAAAATTTAAAAAATTCGTCCAAAATCTTGACGTCTCCAATCTCTTGTTTTGTACGTTTTTTCCACGTGTCGTGACATCCAATGTATCCCTGCAAAGTTTGGTGAAGATCTGAGTATGTAGTTTTTGACCTTATCTGGAACCTCCCATCTGAAAATTTGAAAATTCTTAAAAAATCCGTCCAAAATCTTGATGTCTCCAATCTCTTGTTTTGTACGTTTTTCCCACGTGTCTTGACATCCAATGTATCCCTGCAAAGTTTGGTGAAGATCTGAGTATGTAGTTTTTTACCTTATCAGGAACCTCCTATCTGAAAATTTGAAAATTCTTCAAAAAATCGTCCAAAATCTTGATGTCTCCAATCTCTTGTTTTGTACGTTTTTTCCACGTGTCTTGACATCCAATTATATCCCTGCAAAGTTTGGTGAAGATCTGAGTATGTAGTTTTTGACCTTATCTGGAACCTCCCATCTGAAAATTTGAAAATTCCTAAAAAATCCGTCCAAAATCTTGATGTCCCCAATCCTATGTTTTGTATGTTTTTCACGTGTCTTGACATCCAATGTATCCCTGCAAAGTTTGGTGAAGATCTGAGTATGTAGTTTTTGACATTATATGGAACCTCCTATCTGAAAATTTGAAAATTCTTAAAAAATTTGACCAAAATCTTGATGTCTCCAATCTCTTGTTTTGTACGTTTTTTCCACGTGTCTTGACGTCCAATGTATCCTTGCAATGTTTGGTGAAGATCTGAGTATGTAGTTTTTGACCTTATATGGAACCTCCGATCTGAAAATTTGAAAATTCTTAAAAAATTTGACCAAAATCTTGATGTCCCCAATCCTATGTTTTGTATGTTTTTTCCACATGTCTTGACATCCAATGTATCCCTGCAGAGTTTGGTGAAGATCTGAGTATATCGTTTTTGACCTTATCTGGAACCTCCTATCTGAAAATTTGAAAATTGTTAAAAAATTCGTCCAAAATCTTGATGTCTCCAATTTCTTGTTTTGTACGTTTTTTCCTCGTGTCTTGACATCGAATGTATCCCTGCAAAGTTTGGTGAAGATCTGAGTATGTAGTTTTTGACCTTATCTGGAACCTCCTATCTGAAAATTTGAAAATTGTTAAAAAATTCGTCCAAAATCTTGATGTCTCCAATCTCTTGTTTTGTACGTTTTTTCCACGTGTCTTGACATCCAATGTATCCCTGCAAAGTTTGGTGAAGATCTGAGTATGTCGTTTTTGACCTTATCTGGAACAACCTTTCTGAAAATTTGAAAATTCTTAAAAAATTCGTCCAAAATCTTGATGTCTCCAATCTCTTGTTTTGTACGTTTTTTCCACGTGTCTTGACATCCAATGTATCCCTGCAATGTTTGGTGAAGATCTGAGTATGTAGTTTTTGACCTTATCTGGAACTTCATTTCTGAAAATTTGAAAATTCCTCAAAAATTCGTCCAAAATCTAAATGTCTCCAATCTCTTGTTTTGTACGTTTTTTCCACGTGTCTTGACATCCAATGTATCCCTGCAAAGTTTGGTGAAGATCTGAGGATGTCGTTTTTGACCTTATCTGGAACATCCTTTCTGAAAATTTGAAAATTCTTGAAAAAATTCGTCCAAAATCTTGACGTCTCCAATCTCTTGTTTTGTACGTTTTTTCCACGTGTCTTGACATCCAATGTATCCCTGCAAAGTTTGGTGAAGATCTGAGTATGTCGTTTTTGACCTTATCTGGAACCTCCCATCTGAAAATTTGAAAATTCCTAAAAAATCCGTCCAAAATCTTGATGACCCCAAACTCTTGTTTTGTACGTTTTTTCCACGTGTCTTGACATCCAATGTATCCCTGCAAAGTTTGGTGAAGATCTGAGTATGTAGTTTTTGACCTTATCTGGAACCTCCTATCTGAAAATTTGAAAATTCTTAAAAAATTCGTCCCAAAATCTTGATGTCTCCAATCTCTTGTTTTGTACGTTTTTCCCACGTGTCTTGACATCCAATGTATCCCTGCAGAGTTTGGTGAAGATCTGAGTATGTCGTTTTTGATCTTATCTGGAACATCCTTTCTGAAAATTTGAAAATTCTTAAAAAATTCGTCCAAAATCTTGACGTCTCCAATCTCTTGTTTTGTACGTTTTTTCCACGTGTCTTGACATCCAATGTATCCCTGCAAAGTTTGGTGAAGATCTGAGTATGTAGTTTTTGACCTTATCTGGAACCTCCCATCTGAAAACTTGAAAATTCCTAAAAAATCCGTCCAAAATCTTGATGACCCCAATCTCTTGTTTTGTACGTTTTTTCCACGTGTCTTGACATCGAATGTATCCCTGCAAAGTTTGGTGAAGATCTGAGTATGTAGTTTTTGACCTTATCTGGAACCTCCTATCTGAAAATTTGAAAATTCTTAAAAAATTCGTCCAAAATCTTGATGTCTCCAATCTCTTGTTTTGTACGTTTTTCCCACGTGTCTTGACATCCAATGTATCCCTGCAAAGTTTGGTGAAGATCTGAGTATGTAGTTTTTGACCTTATCTGGAACCTCCTATCTGAAAATTTGAAAATTGTTAAAAAATTCGTCCAAAATCTTGATGTCTCCAATCTCTTGTTTTGTACGTTTTTCCCACGTGTCTTGACATCCAATGTATCCCTGCAAAGTTTGGTGAAGATCTGAGTATGTAGTTTTTGACCTTATCTGGAACCTCATTTCTGAAAATTTGAAAATTCCTCAAAAATTCGTCCAAAATCTTGATGTCTCCAATCTCTTGTTTTGTACGTTTTTTCCACGTGTCTTGACATCCAATGTATCCCTGCAAAGTTTGGTGAAGATCTGAGTATGTAGTTTTTGTCCTTATCTGGAACCTCCTATCTGAAAATTTGAAAATTCTTAAAAAATTCGTCCAAAATCTTGATGTCTCCAATCTCTTGTTTTGTACGTTTTTTCCACGTGTCTTGACATCCAATGGATCCCTGCAAAGTTTGGTGAAGATCTGAGTATGTCGTTTTTGACCTTATCTGGAACATCCTTTCTGAAAATTTGAAAATTCTTAAAAAATTCGTCCAAAATCTTGACGTCTCCAATCTCTTGTTTTGTACGTTTTTTCCACGTGTCGTGACATCCAATGTATCCCTGCAAAGTTTGGTGAAGATCTGAGTATGTAGTTTTTGACCTTATCTGGAACCTCCCATCTGAAAATTTGAAAATTCTTAAAAAATCCGTCCAAAATCTTGATGTCTCCAATCTCTTGTTTTGTACGTTTTTCCCACGTGTCTTGACATCCAATGTATCCCTGCAAAGTTTGGTGAAGATCTGAGTATGTAGTTTTTGACCTTATCAGGAACCTCCTATCTGAAAATTTGAAAATTCTTCAAAAAATCGTCCAAAATCTTGATGTCTCCAATCTCTTGTTTTGTACGTTTTTTCCACGTGTCTTGACATCCAATTATATCCCTGCAAAGTTTGGTGAAGATCTGAGTATGTAGTTTTTGACCTTATCTGGAACCTCCCATCTGAAAATTTGAAAATTCCTAAAAAATCCGTCCAAAATCTTGATGACCCCAATCTCTTGTTTTGTACGTTTTTCCACGTGTCTTGACATCCAATGTATCCCTGCATAGTTTGGTGAAGATCTGAGTATGTAGTTTTTGACCTTATCTGGAACCTCCTTTTCTGAAAATTTGAAAATTTTGAAAAAATTCGTCCAAAATCTTGATGTCCCCAAATCTATGTTTTGTATGTTTTTTCCACGTGTCTTGACATCCAATGTATCCATGCAAAGTTTGGTGAAGATCTGAGTATGTCGTTTTTGACCTTATGTGGAACCTCCCATCTGAAAATTTGAAAATTCTTAAAAAATTCGTCCAAAATCTTGATGTCTCCAATCTCTTGTTTTGTACGTTTTTTCCACGTGTCTTGACATCCAATGTATCCCTGCAAAGTTTAGTGAAGATCTGAGTATGTAGTTTTTGACCTTATCTGGAACCTCCTATCTGAATATTTGAAAATTCTTAAAAAATTCGTCCAAAATCTTGATGTCTCCAATCTCTTGTTTCGTACGTTTTTTCCACGTGTCTTGACATCCAATGTATCCCTGCATAGTTTGGTGAAGATCTGAGTATGTAGTTTCTGACCTTATATGGAACCTCCTATCTGAAAATTTGAAAATTCTTAAAAAATTCGACCAAAATCTTGATGTCCCCAATCCTATGTTTTGTATGTTTTTTCCACGTGTATTGACATCCAATGTATCCATGCAAAGTTTGGTGAAGATCTGAGTATGTAGTTTTTGACCTTATCTGGAACCTCCTATCTGAAAATTTGAAAATTTTGAAAAAAATCGTAAAAAATATTGATGTCTCCAATCTCTTGTTTTGTACGTTTTTTCCACGTGTCTCCACATCCAATGTATCTATGCAAAGTTTGATGAAGATCTGAGTATGTCGTTTTTGACCTTATCTCGAACCTCCTATCTGAAAATTTGAAAATTCTTAAAAAATTCGTCCAAAATCTTGATGTCTCCAATCTCTTGTTTTGTACGTTTTTTCCACGTGTCTTGACATCCAATGTATCCCTGCAATGTTTGGTGAAGATCTGAGTATGTAGTTTTTGACCTTATATGGAACCTCCTATCTGAAAATATGAAAATTCTTAAAAAATTTGACCTAAATCTTGATGTCCCCAATCCTATGTTTTGTATGTTTTTTCCACGTATCTTGACATCCAATGTATCCCTGCAGAGTTTGGTGAAGATCTGAGTATGTCGTTTTTGACCTTATCACGAACATCCTTTCTGAAAATTTGAAACTTCTTAAAAAATTCGTCGAAAATCTTGATGTCTCCAATCTCTTGTTTTGTACGTTTTTTCCACGTGTCTTGACATCCAATGTATCCCTGCAAAGTTTGGTGAAGATCTAAGTATGTAGTTTTTGACCTTATCTGGAACCTCCCATCTGAAAATTTGAAAATTCCTAAAAAATCCGTCCAAAATCTTGATGTCTCCAATCTCTTGTTTTGTAGGTTTTTCCACGTGTCTTGACATCCAATGTATCCCTGCAAAGTTTGGTGAAGATCTGAGTATGTAGTTTTTGACCTTATCTGGAACCTCCTATCTGAAAATTTGAAAATTCTTAAAAAATTCGACCAAAATCTTGATGTCCCCAATCCTATGTTTTGTATGTTTTTCCACGTGTCTTGACATCCAATGTATCCATGCAAAGTTTGGTGAAGATCTGAGTATGTAGTTTTTTACCTTATCTGGAACTTCATTTCTGAAAATTTGAAAATTCCTCAAAAATTCGTCCAAAATCTTGATGTCTCCAATCTCTTGTTTTGTACGTTTTTTCCACGTGTCTTGACATCCAATGTATCCCTGCAAAGTTTGGTGAAGATCTGAGTAAGTTTTTTTTGACCTTATCTGGAACCTCCTATCTGAATATTTGAAAACTCTTAAAGAATTCGTCCAAAATCTTGATGTCTCCAATCTCTTGTTTCGTACGTTTTTTCCACGTGTCTCCACATCCAATGTATCCATGCAAAGTTTAATGAAGATCTGAGTATGTCGTTTTTGACCTTATCTGGAACCTCCCATCTGAAAATTTGAAAATTCTTAAAAAATTCGTCCAAAATCTTGATGTCTCCAATCTCTTGTTTTGTACGTTTTTTCCACGTGTCTTGACATCCAATGTATCCCTGTAATGTTTGGTGAAGATCTGAGTATGTAGTTCTTGACCTTATATGGAACCTCCTATCTGAAAATTTGAAAATTCTTAAAAAATTTGACCAAGATCTTGATGTCCCCAATCCCATGTTTTGTATGTTTTTTCCACGTGTCTTGACATCCAATGTATCCCTGCAGAGTTTGGTGAAGATCTGAGTATGTCGTTTTTGACCTTATCACGAACATCCTTTCTGAAAATTTGAAAATTCTTAAAAAATTCGTCCAAAATCTTGATGTCTCCAATCTCTTGTTTTGTACGTTTTTTCCACGTGTCTTGACATCCAATGTATCCCTGCAAAGTTTGGTGAAGATCTGAGTATGTAGTTTTTGACCTTATCTGGAACCTCCCATCTGAAAATTTGAAAATTCCTAAAAAATCCGTCCAAAATCTTGATGTCTCCAATCTCTTGTTTTGTAGGTTTTTTCCACGTGTCTTGACATCCAATGTATCCCTGCAAAGTTTGGTGAAGATCTGAGTATGTAGTTTTTGACCTTATATGGAACCTCCTATCTGAAAATTTGAAAATTCTTAAAAAATTCGACCAAAATCTTGATGTCCCCAATCCTATGTTTTGTATGTTTTTTCCACGTGTCTTGACATCCAATGTATCCATGCAAAGTTTGGTGAAGATCTGAGTATGTAGTTTTTGACCTTATCTGGAATATCCTTTCTGAAAATTTGAAAATTCTTGAAAAATTCGTCCAAAATCTTGACGTCTCCAATCTCTTGTTTTGTACGTTTTTTCCACGTGTCTTGACATCCAATGTATCCCTGCAAAGTTTGGTGAAGATCTGAGTATGTCGTTTTTGACCTTATCTGGAACCTCCCATCTGAAAATTTGAAAATTCCTAAAAAATCCGTCCAAAATCTTGATGACCCCAAACTCTTGTTTTGTACGTTTTTTCCACGTGTCTTGACATCCAATGTATCCCTGCAAAGTTTGGTGAAGATCTGAGTATGTAGTTTTTGACCTTATCTGGAACCTCCTATCTGAAAATTTGAAAATTCTTAAAAAATTCGTCCGAAATCTTGATGTCTCCAATCTCTTGTTTTGTACGTTTTTCCCACGTGTCTTGACATCCAATGTATCCCTGCAGAGTTTGGTGAAGATCTGAGTATGTCGTTTTTGACCTTATCTGGAACATCCTTTCTGAAAATTTGAAAATTCTTAAAAAATTCGTCCAAAATCTTGACGTCTCCAATCTCTTGTTTTGTACGTTTTTTCCACGTGTCTTGACATCCAATGTATCCCTGCAAAGTTTGGTGAAGATCTGAGTTTGTAGTTTTTGACCTTATCTGGAACCTCCCATCTGAAAACTTGAAAATTCCTAAAAAATCCGTCCAAAATCTTGATGACCCCAATCTCTTGTTTTGTACGTTTTTTCCACGTGTCTTGACATCGAATGTATCCCTGCAAAGTTTGGTGAAGATCTGAGTATGTAGTTTTTGACCTTATCTGGAACCTCCTATCTGAAAATTTGAAAATTCTTAAAAAATTCGTCCAAAATCTTGATGTCTCCAATCTCTTGTTTTGTACGTTTTTCCCACGTGTCTTGACATCCAATGTATCCCTGCAAAGTTTGGTGAAGATCTGAGTATGTAGTTTTTGAACTTATCTGGAACCTCCTATCTGAAAATTTGAAAATTGTTAAAAAATTCGTCCAAAATCTTGATGTCTCCAATCTCTTGTTTTGTACGTTTTTCCCACGTGTCTTGACATCCAATGTATCCCTGCAAAGTTTGGTGAAGATCTGAGTATGTAGTTTTTGACCTTATCTGGAACCTCATTTCTGAAAATTTGAAAATTCCTCAAAAATTCGTCCAAAATCTTGATGTCTCCAATCTCTTGTTTTGTACGTTTTTTCCACGTGTCTTGACATCCAATGTATCCCTGCAAAGTTTGGTGAAGATCTGAGTATGTAGTTTTTGTCCTTATCTGGAACCTCCTATCTGAAAATTTGAAAATTCTTAAAAAATTCGTCCAAAATCTTGATGTCTCCAATCTCTTGTTTTGTACGTTTTTTCCACGTGTCTTGACATCCAATGGATCCCTGCAAAGTTTGGTGAAGATCTGAGTATGTCGTTTTTGACCTTATCTGGAACATCCTTTCTGAAAATTTGAAAAATTTAAAAAATTCGTCCAAAATCTTGACGTCTCCAATCTCTTGTTTTGTACGTTTTTTCCACGTGTCGTGACATCCAATGTATCCCTGCAAAGTTTGGTGAAGATCTGAGTATGTAGTTTTTGACCTTAAGTAGTATATCTTATGCTATGGACGGCGCGAGAAAGTACGAACCTCTCTCCAGCAGCTTTGGCCATACTAAAACTTGGTCAACATGCCATTTGAGTTTTTTTGCTCAAGTGTAGAGCTCTTATAATTTAAGATTTTTGTAAAAAATGCCCTCGGGAATTTTTCAGAAAGTACGAACCTCTCCTCAAGCAGATTTGCTACACTTACAAAAGTTGCATTAGCCAGATTTTTGTCAAAAATTGATATATTTTTGGCCACACCAGAAATTAAGCTTATAGTATGTTTTTCTGTCAAAATCCCAGGAATCTTGAATTGATATCTATTGGGTTCTGAGACCGAGTGGAGTATGGTGTATTGCCTAACCCAAGAATTTTATAATTCAGAAAATATCAAACCCCCCTTCAAGCAGATTTACAAAATTGTATCAGTTTGTCTATAAACTTGTATCCATACCCACTTATACATATTTACTTCAGGTTTAAGTTCAATTGGATTTGCTTATCTAATATTAAAACAATGCAATATGCAGAGCCTACCTCTAGAATTGGTCCGTGTTTGCATGTTTCTTCCCCCTCTGCGTCAGTGTGTGGAATTCCCGAGACGGTAGTATTGATTTTTTCCTCAGCGCCAGTATTTACAGAAATTCCCGATTATTGCATCAGCCAGTTATGTGAGAGTGACTGAGAGGAACAGACGTGTTGATACAGTGCTTCTCATACTTACTGGTTTAAATTCATATTGAACAATATTTGTTGTAATCTACTCATATTTAGAGTCAAGCTTATATTTGTCCCAGCCTGTTATACATAACAAGGTTATTGCTATTCAAGATATGCATGTTCGTGCAGGTATTTGCGGAGGGTCAGTGTGAATGATTTTCCACTTGTGGGCTATTGGTTTTACATTTGAATCCCAGGAAATTTTATATAAATACCAAAACCAAAAATATTAAGTGTATATATGTATATATACATATACACATACAAATCACAGTGCTGAACCCAACTGATATTTTTTATCCAGTATAAAGTTTTGAATTGAAACCCTGGAAATTGTATATAATAAACAACAACAAAAATGCCGAATCAAAAATATTGTAATCAGCGCAATAAAAATATATCCAGCTCTAATTGGGCAAAGCATCAAAAAATTTGTAATCCAGACAAATACAAAACTCCCACAAAAATTTGCCCCAAATGCAATAGAAAATACAACATGGAATATTTCACATATAAACATAAAGATACTTGCTCTGCATTGCCCTCTCAACCATCTACATCTGGTCTGAAAAGAAAGCACGAAGCACCTGTTAATACCAGAGCAGCAAAACTGCTACGGATAGGTGCATGGCGTAGCTGTTTTAATGCCCAACTTAGGGATTACCGGTTTGTATCAGAGCGAAGATGTGGCATTGAGAATTTCTTGAACAGTATAAATTCTGATCTGCAGGCAATTCTTAATGCACAAAATGGCTCTTATAAGCTGTCTCTCAAATTGTTTGTACAATATAAGAAACCAAATGGCACAAAATTTACACAGCCCCACATAACAGAAACTGTACCTGTATATTCAAATTCAAATTCAGACAAAATAATAGGCAATTTGATAGATCAATTAAATATCAAACACTCTGAATTTGCAGCAAAAGAGTCCGGATGGAGCCTATGTGGCTCTCCGCACAGGCTCTATGTTAATATTTCTGAATTCAGCCCATTACAAGGATCCACTTATGTGCCATTGCCTGCTAATATCAAAAACAAAAGAGCCGTGGTCAATATAAAAAACGCCGACCAGAAATGCTTTTTGTGGTGTATATTAGCTGCTTTGTATCCAGTTTCAAGGGATCCTCAGAGAATAACTTATTACAAACAACATGAACATCTTTTTGACGATGCAATGGAGGGTTTGGAATATCCAATGTCAGTTCAGAATATTGATAAATTTGAAAAAAAGGCCAGGCATATCAATGGCAAACAATTATCTATTAATGTTTTTATTTATTCCACTGGCAATTGCCCGATAGCACCTCTCAGAATTAGTACAATTGATGATGAATCTGCTATTCCAATTGATCTGCTCTTAATTGAAGGAGATGATACAAACCATTATACTCTGATACATAATCTTGAAGCTTTAGTGAGAACACAACTAGACAAATCTAATAGAATATTCAAGTTGTGCAGAAGATGTTTGACTGTATTTGATGGTCAAAAAATGGTAAAGGGGGTTCCTGAAAAAAATGCAGAAATTGCAAAAAACAAGTTAATTGAGCATCTGAAATACTGTGGCAACCATAAACCTGTTCATATGGTGATGCCCAATCCAAGTGAAAATTGCAAATTCAAAAAGTTTGAAGCCTTGTTGGAACACCCAGCATATATTGTCTGTGATTTCGAATCGAACCTCAAACCTCTTGCATTCTGTAGCCCAGATCCAGAAGAATCATCAAGTACACCATACCAGCAACATGAACCTTCCAGCTTTTGTTATGTGGTTGTACAGGATGGTGTTGTTATTAAAATAGATTCATACATGGGAGAAGATGCCATCAAAATATTTAAACATAGAATAGAAAATGAGTGCCGTGACATAGCATCTAACATCTTATTAATATCAAAGCCCATGTTGCCTTTAACAGAGGAACAGATTGAAGATTTCAACAATGCAGAAAAATGCCCGGTATGTGATTGTGAATTTTCAGATACAAATATCAAGGTTAAACACCATTCTCATACAGATGGTCGATATAAACAGGCCCTGTGTAGTAGCTGCAATATTAAGATCAAGAGACCAAAATTTATCCCCATATTCTGCCACGGAGCATCCAATTATGATTTCCATCATCTGATCAGGTACGAGGGGTTTGAGAAGCAGAATTTAAATATTTTAGCTGAAAATGACGAGAAATATATATCTATTAGCAAGATAATTAAAGTTGATGGTGTTCCTATTCAATTAAGATTTCTTGATTCTTACAGATTTTTACCTGCTAGCCTGGCTACACTGGCCTCTCAATTATCTGATGATGACTTGAAAATCACACGTGCCTCGTTTCCAAATCAGGACCTGAAATTAATTAGGCGGAAGGGTGTATATCCATATGACTATGTCACAGATTTTTCTAAATTCGATGAGTGTTCCCTGCCACCACAAGAAGAGTTTTACAGCAAAATCAGAGGATCTGGAATCACTGATGAAGATTATCACCATGCCCAATTGATGTGGAACAATTTAAATTGCCAGACATTTGGTGATTATCACATGGCATATTTGAAACTTGATGTGACCCTCTTAGCTGATATATTGCAGGCATTCAGAAAATCTTCCATGCAAAATTATGGACTGGACCCAGTGTATTTTTACAGTGCCCCGGGCCTAGCATGGGCCGCAACGTTTTTCAATACCAAAAAGCAATTGGATCTAATCCAAGATCAAGAAAAATATCTGTTTATGGAGGAATGTATAAGAGGAGGGATGGTGCAATGTTCCCAGAGATATGCCAGAGCAAATAACAAGTATATGCCTGATTATGATCCAGCACGGCCATCAAATTATATACTTTATGCGGATGCAAACAACCTCTATGGTCATGCTATGATGGATAAATTGCCATATGCAGGGCTTGAGTGGGTTGAAGATTTCAATATTGAAGATCTTCAGGATTTTGATGACAGTGAATATGGCCTCTTCTTAGAGACTGAACTGACAATTCCTGATCATTTGCACAATAAATTTTCTGATCTGCCCCCAATTCCCGAGGTTAGGTGCCCACCTGGCTCTAAACAGAAGAAGCTCATGATGACACTGGAGCCGAAACAGGGTTATGTCATATATTATAAAAACCTACAGTTCCTGATGAAACATGGTGTTCAAGTAACCAAAGTTGGCAAAGTCTTGAGGTTCAGGCACTCAAGATGGTTGAAACCATACATTGATACAAACACGGAGCTTCGAACATCTGCAAAAAGCGAATTTGATAAGGGCTTGTTTAAATTGATGGTGAATTCAGTGTATGGCAAAACAATTGAAAATGTCAGAAAACATACCGATGTTAAAATAATTACTGACCCCAGCCTGAGCAAAAAATTGGTTGCAAAGCCCAACTTCAATTACAGAAGAATTTATGATGAGCACATGGCACTTTTCAACATGATGAAAACAAAGATCAAATTTGATAAACCTATTTATGTAGGGGCTGTGATATTGGAATTGTCCAAATTACATATGTTAATATTGTATTATGATGTGCTGAAACCTTTTTATGGTGATCGTGTAAAATTATTGTACATGGACACGGATAGTTTTATTCTTGAAATTCAAACAGAAGATGTTTATCAAGATATGTCACAGCCTGAATTGCTTCAATACTTTGATACCAGTGAACATACAAGAATTCAACAACACCACAACAAAAAGGTGCCTGGCAAGTTAAAAGATGAGACACTTGGTGATGTTATTGTGGAATTTGCTGGGTTAAGAGCCAAGATGTACAGTTTTGAAACATGTAGTGGTGCTGTTGCCAAAAAGGCCAAGGGCATTGGCAGAGTAACTGTTGAAAAAGAGCTTGTATTTGAAGATTACAAAAATTGCATCAAATCACAGAGTTCAATTAGAACATCAGAAAATAGAATTCAGAGTGAGAATCACTTGTTGACTTCAAATATTATAACAAAAGTGGCTCTGGACCCACATGATGACAAGAGATGTATTTTGTCATGCGGCATACATACTCTACCTTGGGGGCATTGTGATTTGAAAAATGGGAAACAATGCCCAATTACAGAGCATGATTTGAAATAAATAAACATGCCTATGAACTTATTTGGGTTCAAGAAACAAGGTATTATGGAGCTGCCGACACCACAACCCTCTTCTGATTTACAATCTGTAATGTCTAAACTGAGTGGCTTGTTAATTATTCATCTGAACAGCATACTTACAGATGTTGATGAAGAAACAGGTAAAATATTGTACATATTTAACAATAATTTAAATCATTACCAATTACCTGTAGGTGGGCAATTGCAATTTATTACAACCCCTGAGGGTGATGTCAAGATTTCAGTAGGGAGAAATATTTATAGAATTAAGCACTCAAACATGATTTCTGGCACTGTTTATACTGTTTCTGCTGGTGACTGCTTATATATTGAGGTCCCTGGATCATATGACAAGCTTATACCCTTTTTTATAGAATTAAGAATCAGATACTCTATAATAAATAACCAGTAAAACAAAATGCCTAATGATATATTTGGCCATACAAGACATGAAGATCACAGTGATGAGATTCTGATGCTTGATGTCAGAGTCAAGAAATTAAGAAGTGATTTACAAGCTTTACAAACCACACTCAATGCCAGTCTTCAATTAGAAATTACAAATTTGCAATCACAATGCATGGACCCTCTTCTTAAAATTGATTCCGAACTCAAAGTGCTGCTTCAGAAATATACTGATTTGGCAACATTGGATAATTTTCAAAGTTTGGAAGAAGCTGTAGCAGCTCTTCAAGCCAAATTTAAGACCCAGGCTAACAACTCCGAGCAATTGAAACAGCAATTGGAGGAACAGATAAATAATGTCCAGACACAGCTCCAAACAATTGTCAAAAGCATAAAATCACAAGAAGATTTTGATCTAGTGATTTCCACTCTAAAGGAACAGATTCAGTCACTCCAGATACCTAATCTGGATCCTCTGCACAATGCCATAGCCGAGGTTAAAGAAAAAATTGAGACACTTGAAAATTTTATGAACAACTTGCCATCTTCTGATGCTTTGAGTGCAATAACTCGGAGTGTTGCAAACATCAAGCTGCAACTTGAAACATATGAAGATTTTGGAAAAATTCAAAGTACCATAACCCATCTTGAAGGTACAATAGCAGCAGTGCAAAGTGATTTGGCAAATGTACTAGAATCTCGCCTGCCTGGTATTGTAGACACACTTGTCAGTGTCCAGCACCAAATCACAAAGCTTGAAAACCTCAACACTGAATCTGAGCTATCTCATTTTCATCACTTGATCGATGATATCCAAACAAAACTTGAAATTTTACAACAATCCACACCCACTCAGGCAGATATAGCCCTGCTCCAAAATGCCATGCAAAATGTGGCTGATGCTTCTGAATTAAACAATGTAAAATTGGCACTTGAATCTTTGCAAAATACAGTATCAAATCTTCCTACATCACAGGAACTTAAAAATATTAAGAGAGCTGTGAATCGCATATTGAAATCAGAAGATATCAAGAATATCCAAACAGAGATCAAACAACTCACTCAGACAGTGGCCACTCTACCAACCAATCAACATATTAATGAACTGCATGCCCTGTTTGAGGATATCAGAAGACAGGTCCATGATCTTACTGCTCAAAATTCAAAATTGGCAGTTGTTGAAAATTTGCAACAAATTGTAGCTAATATCAAGCAACAGCTAGGGACCATGGAATCCAATCAAGCAAATGCCCTGTCTGTTTTTGCCACCCAGCTTCAAGAAATTGTGCAACAATACAAGAAACTTATTGTGGACATAAAAATCAAGCCAGGCCACGATGATGTTGTTAGGACCATCAATGAGCACCTTGAATCTGTAACAAGCAGATTGCTCACAGCAGAAAAAGAAATAACGGGCATAATCGAGAATCCAAAACATACAGTAATTCTTGAATTGTACAGCATCCCCAACAAAGAATATGATTCACCATTTACACCAGGTGGCAAAATATATATGCTGTCCCCTGCACAATTTTATTACCAGTTTTTTGTTGGGGGTACACTGAGACCAATCAAGATCAAATATTGGCATCAACCACAGGCACACCACTACCCTACCTTATCAATAACAAATGCTGACAACAAACCAAAAATCACCAGTGTAGAGTTGGAGGATTTTACAGATCCCAATACATTAGAAACAGCCTATACTGAAGATGATGGCACTCTGGAATTTAAAATACAAATAGGGGACAAATTATATTTAGAAAATCCTGCAGTCTCAGCTGCTGAACACCCTATAGTTGCAATATTCTTGTTTTCATATCATGTCTAGACAAATTATTGTTGATGAATTACACAGACAAGCCAGACATAATTTTAAGAGACTGCCAGTAGTCACAAAGGGCATAGATGATTTATGGCAGAGCGACTTGATTGAGTTGGCAAGTGGACAGTTGAAAAACTTAGACAAAATCAACAAGGGCTACAAGTATCTACTTACTGTGATAGACACATTTTCAAAATTTGCCTGGGCTGTGCCACTCAAATCCAAGACTGGAAAATGTGTTACAGAAGCCCTCAGGACAATCATCAATCATTCAGGAAGATCACCGCGCTATTTGCAAACAGATAATGGCAAAGAATTTTATAATTCAGTGTTTCAACAATTTATTAAAAGCCAGGCAATAAAACATTATTCGAGTTACAGTGACCTCAAAGCCTCAATTGTAGAGAGATTCAACAGAACCTTAAAAAATCTTATGTATAAACAATTTACACTTCAAGGTAATTATAAATGGATTAATATTCTTCCAGAACTTCTACATAAATATAACAACTCGGTCCATTCCACAATCAACATGAAACCCTCTGAAGTAACTTCATCTGATGAGCAAAAATTGATCAGGACTGTTTATTATCCTAGATACCAGCCAACAACAAGAAGGGCCAAATACAGGGTGGGTGACCAAGTAAGAATCAGCAAATATAAGCACTTATTCAAAAGAGGCTTTACGAGAAACTGGAGCACTGAATTATTTACAGTGGTTCAAGTTAAACCCGGGACCCTTAACACATATATAATAAAAGATCACCAAGGAGAAATTCTCAAAGGCCGATTCTATGAACAAGAGCTCAGCAAAACTAAACAGCCTGACACATATCTCATAGAAAAAATTATCCGCAAAAAAGGCAACAAGTTACTTGTCAAATGGCTAGGACTTCCAGAACACAGCTGGATCGATGCAGACAAAGTGATAATATGAGCACCTGGGATGTTATAAAAAGGCTGCCAGAACCTGAACAGCAGAATAAGATAAATGGAGTGCTGCTGCCTGATAATATTAGGTGTCTTATTGTTGGGCCATCTGCTTGTGGTAAAACTACACTAATGATTGATAATTTTTTATTGGCACCCAACTGGTTAGACTGGAAAAACAGGCACTTGTATGTTTTCTCTAAGAGCTTGGAACAATTAAAATATCAGCAGCTGATGAAGCTATATGATGGATTGGATATTGCTACTTTTGAATCAGATGTTAAGCCACTTCATGAATGTCTCGATAATTCTGTTGTTGTGTTTGATGACATTATACTGGATAATCAAAACAAGGTTAGAAATTTCTTTACACAGGGCCGACACAAAAACATTGATTGCTTCTACCTGGCACAGACTTTTTCTAAAATACCGAAGCAGCTGATCCGAGACAACAGCAATTTTATATGTGTGTTTCATCAAGATCATACCAACCTCAAACACATACATGATGAATATGTAGGTGGGGACTTGAGCTACAATGATTTTTCCAAATTTTGCAGCAAGTGCTGGAACCAGGACAGTTATGGGTTTGTCACAATTGATATGACAAGAACACCTAACACTGGCAAATACAGAAATAAAATCAACGATTTTCTAGACGTTGAGACATAAATAAACAACCATGAAACGACCAATCATCGATGATCTTAAATTAAGAGATTATCTTGTAAAAAGATTTAAGGGATGGAAATCAGAGAACCGTGGAATTTATGAAAAACACAAACAAACAGAACAGCCTGTCATTGATGCTATTAATAATTTAGGTAAGAATATCAAAACTGTTACAGAGCAGAATCAAAATTTGATCACAGAGCTTGTACCTGTAGCTGCTAGGAACATTTTAGATTATCCATTCACCCCACTTTCCAGCATTCATACACCTAGTCCTGTTGCCCCTCGAAGAATTGAAGCTACTCTGGATCCTATTGAATTGGGTCTTCTTGCTCAAAAATATTTAACCACACCTAAAGACAACAAAGATGAGGTCTTTGGCTTATATGCTGACACAGAGCTTGATGGCAGCATCATACACAGAATCGGTAATTTCAGAGTAACTTTTATGGGAGATGATATCATTGTTTATTCAGAATCTCGTCTCGGAGAAAAAGGTGCTTTTGTTAAGTACCCCGGAACACCTGGGTTGTGGGAACTGATGACTCGGAAAAGGCCTGGCAGCTATACAGATCAAGATTATGAGCATTACAAAGAAATATTAATAAAATCAGATGCTCTATACCAGAACAATGATCCCACACAAAAAAGAGTCAAGTCGAGCAGTGGAGCAAAATACAACAACTTAATCAAGCCCATATGGTCACAGATCAAGACTGGGAGTGGAATCAAACAATACAACACCCTGCCTAAAGAATTTGTGTGGGTTGATGATGTCAGGAAACTTGTAGATAGGTTATTGGTCATAGCTGGGGAGGAAAATGCTGGCAACAACAATTTTTACAATGAAAAGATTGGAATTATGGACATGATAAGCACAAAATTGTCTAATTTTATAGTGAATGACCCTAAGGGGATTGGATATCTCATAAAAATTATTAATACTCTACCACCTAAATTTTGGAATATTTCTGAGGGTCGGGGTTTAGTTAATGACATTATAAACAAGCTGCCATTTGAACTACACATTCCAGGCTATCAGTATTGTGGTCCCGGTACAAAATTGGACCATAGATTAAACAGAGGTGACCCTGGTGTAAATCCCCTAGATGCTGCTTGTAGAGACCATGACATTGCATACAACATACATTCTGATCTTGACAAGAGACATGTTGCAGACAAGAAATTAGAAGAGGCTGCATTTGGTAGATTTGTAAGCAAAGATGCTTCTTTGAGTGAAAAAATAGCAGCATTGGGGACCACCATAGCTATGAGTACCAAACAAAAACTGGGGTGGGGGTTGTGAATATGTATATAATAAACCTACAATGAAGGCCAAGGGTGTTATGTATCAAATACCTTATGCAGGTCTCAAATCTCTTAAAACTATTGACAGTCTTTTGACCAAAAAGCAGCGGAAGAAAAAAAGCTCTTGTCTTGCAAAGGGTCATGGTATGAAATTGTTGCTTAGTACCCCCCAATTAAAAAAATTACAGCAATCAAGGAAAAAATCACATGTGGGGGGTTTCATATTTACTATCCCGGCCATCTTAGCTGCTCTCGGGGCTGTGGGGAGCTTGGCTGGGGGATCAGCTGCCATAGCAAAAACAGTAATAGATGCCAAGAAGAATAGGGCAGAATTAGATGAGCAGAAGCGCCATAACCTGGCAATGGAGAAAAAAGGCAAAGGTATTAAGAGAGCCATGAATAAGTTTAAAAAAAACAAGAGCCGCTTACAAACCAAGATATTGAAGCTTTAATCAAGCCATTGGGCATCAAACATTTTAGAGGTGTGTACATGTCTGATTCTTTACCAGAGCAACCACTCAACAAAGAGTGTGGCATTGTTAATTTGGATGAGTACAAAAATCAGGGCACTCACTGGATCTGTTATCTTAAATATTTAAAAGATGAGGCATTTGTGTTTGATTCATTTGGAGGTGTTCCACCTGAAAATTTAATAAAATATCTAAAATCAACTAATCTTTATTACAATAATGACCGTGTTCAAAACTTCAAAGATGTTAATTGCGGACATTTGTGTTTATCTGTTCTCAGATATATGTCTCAAATAAATAAACCGTCAATTGAAAATTTTCAAAAGGCCTTGTGGTATCTGAAACATCATGGGGGTATTCCATCTCACCAGCCAAAATTCAATATTAAAACTCAAATTACATGATGACATAGTGTATCCCAAAACAATAGCTCTCAGAGCATTTTATGGCATGTACCTGATCCCCAATATTACACACCACAACAACACAATTGCAGTAGGGGATCAAAAAATTGTCATCACTCCAGGGCAATATAATCTGTCCACTCTAAATGCACAATTACCCAGAGGTATAGTTTTAAGTCAAAATTCTGTCACTCACAGAGTAGAGATTGTATCTGCTACAGAGACAGTGCATCTGGGTACTATAGGAGAGCTGTTGGGATTTGAGAACAACACAAAACTTGAACCGGCCATCAAACACACTGCTATGAATATACCCAAATTCTTAGCCATAGAGACTCTGAATATTCACTGTAATGTGGCCGAGGGTATGATCACCAAATCAAATGGCATAGGCACTCACAAACAAACTGGCATCATTGCAACATTCAAACCTAATTCCGAATTCATGGAGCCCATCATCTACAATCCATCCCCAACATTATATTTTCCTGTGTGCCATAATAGAATAGATTATATTGAATTGATGGTCACTAATGAAAAAGAAGAATTAGTTGATTTTGCTGGAGCCACAACAACTGCAATCGTAGAGATTAACATTTAAATAAAAATACATACAATGGAAAATATTGAGAGTTATGAGCTACAATCATTCCCTCCAAACAGGAGGACATTTGCAAATTTAAATCAACCCAACACGGAGGTTGAGGTTGATCTTGATGTGGGGGATGGCTTTATACACCCCCACAGAGCAGATCTATACATCAAATTTGATGTTGTAAAGCTGGATGGTACCGATTTTCCGGCAAATTCGAATATAAGACTTGTAGACAATTTTGTACCGCATCTGTTCTCTGAAATTGAGATCAGAA
The DNA here is from genome assembly GCF_977018435.1 of Lepisma saccharinum. NCBI lineage: Eukaryota > Metazoa > Arthropoda > Insecta > Zygentoma > Lepismatidae > Lepisma > Lepisma saccharinum. Next base: position 2,565,960 of record NW_028142907.1, on the reverse strand, counting down.
AGCATGGTGTTGTTATAAACAGAATAGATTATCCCGGCATTACCTCCACAGCTTTGGCCACATTAAAATTATCCAAAACCGAGGCTTCTTACTACAAAATAGGCGGATTTGAAGCTGGTGATAAGATATTATCTAAAAATCATACTGTATTGTTTCCGATGCGCCTGTTGCCGGGATTCTTCTCGGATTACAAAGATATCATGTGGAAGGGTGGGTTAAGAATCACATTTAGAAGAGCTGCCAATGATAACAATGCTTTGATGAGGTACAGTGCAATAAACCCTACAGGGGAAGCTATGCCTAATACCCTACCTGATGAGGGCAAGTGCATTATTCAGACTATGGAGCTAAGAATCCCCGTTGTTGAATATGAGGCCAGTTACGCTCTTAAATACAAAGCAGATATCCTAAAAAATCCACAGGTTCCTCTTCAATTTTACACATATCAATGCGTACAGAAGCCTGCCTCTGGTACTTATTATGAATTTGATGCCACAAGTTCATTCTCCAGTATTCAATTTGACATGCCCGATTTTGTGGTGGTACTGTTTCAGACTAGGAGACACAATAATCAGGAAAAAAATTCAAGTAGATTTGATAACTGCAACATCAAAAACATATATCTTAAAAATGGCAGAAATGAAGTCTTTCCTAGAGAAAATTATAATTTAGACATGTCCAAGGATGATTTTCTCAAATTATATGAAGCTTTTTCGGCTTTCAAAAGGGTCACTACCGGGAATACAGACCTGTACTACACTCCAGATGAATTCAAGACACGGAGACCCATGTTTGTAATTAACACTTCAAAAAGGAAACAAGTTGTGGTCAATGACAGAACAAACATTAAAATTATCTGTGAATTTCACGAGGCTTTACCAGATGACACCATATGTAGCGTTATTCTCATAGGTGAAAAATCATATATTTATGATGTGAGAAATGAGCGGGTCACAGAGCAGTTCTAGAAGCACGATTCAGGGCTTCCCCCCCATGGCGCAGTGGTAGCATCATTGCCTTGTAATCAAGAGGTCCCGGGTTCGATACCCGGTGGAGGCACAAGTAGTTCGGATCCCACTTTAAAACTGTAGGGTCAGTCCCGATTAGCCTTACTGTGCATAAAATAGACTTAAAACAGCAACTCGAACTAGAAGCACGATTCAAACACAGAAACCCTTTGGATATAAAACAATACTTTACCGTCAGAAAATATATTACCTACCCATTTTATAGCTTACGAGCAGAAAAGCTTTTACCTGCCCAGCACATCTGCCCTTGCAATTATTTTGTTGCGACAATACCAAACCTTTGCATGATAATATCCGAGAAGGCAATTCCTCAATATGATAGATAGTTCCCTGAAAGAGTATATAGTATAGATAAGAATTTCTCTTTGAGTCCCATGACAAATAACATGTAATTTCCCCTCGGAAAAGACACAATAGAGGCAATATCAATAGATATAATCACTCAGGCAAACAGAATAAAGGCAATTACTCTTTAATAATAAATAACGCTCTGAAAAGACGCAGTATAGATTTATATCTGTTGGCATACAACCCCCGGCCATGCATAATTAATTGTTGGCCGAAACATGGGACTGTTGGAAAGAACATGCAATGTTTACGTGACCTCCATTCTATTGTATCGATCAGGCAGTTTTGCCCCGTATTGTTGTTACCCAGATAACAAAACTCTGGCGATTCTTAATAGAGAATAATTTTGCTCTGTTATACAACATTTTTACTAAATTTAAGATCTGGGGGCTATCAACAGAGCAAAATCTCACATATGGAATGCCACATCTATCAGGACTCGAACCCAAAAGCCCCTTTGTTTACAAAACAACAATATTAACATTTTGCCATCAGATTTTATGAGGACTCAAACCCGAGCCTTTTGATTACAAGGCAATACACCATACTCCACTCGGTCTCAGAACCCAATAGATATCAATTCAAGATTCCTGGGATTTTGACAGAAAAACATACTATAAGCTTAATTTCTGGTGTGGCCAAAAATATATCAATTTTTGACAAAAATCTGGCTAATGCAACTTTTGTAAGTGTAGCAAATCTGCTTGAGGAGAGGTTCGTACTTTCTGAAAAATTCCCGAGGGCATTTTTTACAAAAATCTTAAATTATAAGAGCTCTACACTTGAGCAAAAAAACTCAAATGGCATGTTGACCAAGTTTTAGTATGGCCAAAGCTGCTGGAGAGAGGTTCGTACTTTCTCGCGCCGTCCATAGCATAAGATATACTACTACCTTATCTGGAACCTCCCATCTGAAAATTTGAAAATTCTTAAAAAATCCGTCCAAAATCTTGATGTCTCCAATCTCTTGTTTTGTACGTTTTTCCCACGTGTCTTGACATCCAATGTATCCCTGCAAAGTTTGGTGAAGATCTGAGTATGTAGTTTTTTACCTTATCAGGAACCTCCTATCTGAAAATTTGAAAATTCTTCAAAAAATCGTCCAAAATCTTGATGTCTCCAATCTCTTGTTTTGTACGTTTTTTCCACGTGTCTTGACATCCAATTATATCCCTGCAAAGTTTGGTGAAGATCTGAGTATGTAGTTTTTGACCTTATCTGGAACCTCCCATCTGAAAATTTGAAAATTCCTAAAAAATCCGTCCAAAATCTTGATGTCCCCAATCCTATGTTTTGTATGTTTTTCACGTGTCTTGACATCCAATGTATCCCTGCAAAGTTTGGTGAAGATCTGAGTATGTAGTTTTTGACATTATATGGAACCTCCTATCTGAAAATTTGAAAATTCTTAAAAAATTTGACCAAAATCTTGATGTCTCCAATCTCTTGTTTTGTACGTTTTTTCCACGTGTCTTGACGTCCAATGTATCCTTGCAATGTTTGGTGAAGATCTGAGTATGTAGTTTTTGACCTTATATGGAACCTCCGATCTGAAAATTTGAAAATTCTTAAAAAATTTGACCAAAATCTTGATGTCCCCAATCCTATGTTTTGTATGTTTTTTCCACATGTCTTGACATCCAATGTATCCCTGCAGAGTTTGGTGAAGATCTGAGTATATCGTTTTTGACCTTATCTGGAACCTCCTATCTGAAAATTTGAAAATTGTTAAAAAATTCGTCCAAAATCTTGATGTCTCCAATTTCTTGTTTTGTACGTTTTTTCCTCGTGTCTTGACATCGAATGTATCCCTGCAAAGTTTGGTGAAGATCTGAGTATGTAGTTTTTGACCTTATCTGGAACCTCCTATCTGAAAATTTGAAAATTGTTAAAAAATTCGTCCAAAATCTTGATGTCTCCAATCTCTTGTTTTGTACGTTTTTTCCACGTGTCTTGACATCCAATGTATCCCTGCAAAGTTTGGTGAAGATCTGAGTATGTCGTTTTTGACCTTATCTGGAACAACCTTTCTGAAAATTTGAAAATTCTTAAAAAATTCGTCCAAAATCTTGATGTCTCCAATCTCTTGTTTTGTACGTTTTTTCCACGTGTCTTGACATCCAATGTATCCCTGCAATGTTTGGTGAAGATCTGAGTATGTAGTTTTTGACCTTATCTGGAACTTCATTTCTGAAAATTTGAAAATTCCTCAAAAATTCGTCCAAAATCTAAATGTCTCCAATCTCTTGTTTTGTACGTTTTTTCCACGTGTCTTGACATCCAATGTATCCCTGCAAAGTTTGGTGAAGATCTGAGGATGTCGTTTTTGACCTTATCTGGAACATCCTTTCTGAAAATTTGAAAATTCTTGAAAAATTCGTCCAAAATCTTGACGTCTCCAATCTCTTGTTTTGTACGTTTTTTCCACGTGTCTTGACATCCAATGTATCCCTGCAAAGTTTGGTGAAGATCTGAGTATGTCGTTTTTGACCTTATCTGGAACCTCCCATCTGAAAATTTGAAAATTCCTAAAAAATCCGTCCAAAATCTTGATGACCCCAAACTCTTGTTTTGTACGTTTTTTCCACGTGTCTTGACATCCAATGTATCCCTGCAAAGTTTGGTGAAGATCTGAGTATGTAGTTTTTGACCTTATCTGGAACCTCCTATCTGAAAATTTGAAAATTCTTAAAAAATTCGTCCGAAATCTTGATGTCTCCAATCTCTTGTTTTGTACGTTTTTCCCACGTGTCTTGACATCCAATGTATCCCTGCAGAGTTTGGTGAAGATCTGAGTATGTCGTTTTTGATCTTATCTGGAACATCCTTTCTGAAAATTTGAAAATTCTTAAAAAATTCGTCCAAAATCTTGACGTCTCCAATCTCTTGTTTTGTACGTTTTTTCCACGTGTCTTGACATCCAATGTATCCCTGCAAAGTTTGGTGAAGATCTGAGTATGTAGTTTTTGACCTTATCTGGAACCTCCCATCTGAAAACTTGAAAATTCCTAAAAAATCCGTCCAAAATCTTGATGACCCCAATCTCTTGTTTTGTACGTTTTTTCCACGTGTCTTGACATCGAATGTATCCCTGCAAAGTTTGGTGAAGATCTGAGTATGTAGTTTTTGACCTTATCTGGAACCTCCTATCTGAAAATTTGAAAATTCTTAAAAAATTCGTCCAAAATCTTGATGTCTCCAATCTCTTGTTTTGTACGTTTTTCCCACGTGTCTTGACATCCAATGTATCCCTGCAAAGTTTGGTGAAGATCTGAGTATGTAGTTTTTGACCTTATCTGGAACCTCCTATCTGAAAATTTGAAAATTGTTAAAAAATTCGTCCAAAATCTTGATGTCTCCAATCTCTTGTTTTGTACGTTTTTCCCACGTGTCTTGACATCCAATGTATCCCTGCAAAGTTTGGTGAAGATCTGAGTATGTAGTTTTTGACCTTATCTGGAACCTCATTTCTGAAAATTTGAAAATTCCTCAAAAATTCGTCCAAAATCTTGATGTCTCCAATCTCTTGTTTTGTACGTTTTTTCCACGTGTCTTGACATCCAATGTATCCCTGCAAAGTTTGGTGAAGATCTGAGTATGTAGTTTTTGTCCTTATCTGGAACCTCCTATCTGAAAATTTGAAAATTCTTAAAAAATTCGTCCAAAATCTTGATGTCTCCAATCTCTTGTTTTGTACGTTTTTTCCACGTGTCTTGACATCCAATGGATCCCTGCAAAGTTTGGTGAAGATCTGAGTATGTCGTTTTTGACCTTATCTGGAACATCCTTTCTGAAAATTTGAAAATTCTTAAAAAATTCGTTCAAAATCTTGACGTCTCCAATCTCTTGTTTTGTACGTTTTTTCCACGTGTCGTGACATCCAATGTATCCCTGCAAAGTTTGGTGAAGATCTGAGTATGTAGTTTTTGACCTTATCTGGAACCTCCCATCTGAAAATTTGAAAATTCTTAAAAAATCCGTCCAAAATCTTGATGTCTCCAATCTCTTGTTTTGTACGTTTTTCCCACGTGTCTTGACATCCAATGTATCCCTGCAAAGTTTGGTGAAGATCTGAGTATGTAGTTTTTGACCTTATCAGGAACCTCCTATCTGAAAATTTGAAAATTCTTCAAAAAATCGTCCAAAATCTTGATGTCTCCAATCTCTTGTTTTGTACGTTTTTTCCACGTGTCTTGACATCCAATTATATCCCTGCAAAGTTTGGTGAAGATCTGAGTATGTAGTTTTTGACCTTATCTGGAACCTCCCATCTGAAAATTTGAAAATTCCTAAAAAATCCGTCCAAAATCTTGATGACCCCAATCTCTTGTTTTGTACGTTTTTCCACGTGTCTTGACATCCAATGTATCCCTGCATAGTTTGGTGAAGATCTGAGTATGTAGTTTTTGACCTTATCTGGAACCTTCTTTTCTGAAAATTTGAAAATTTTGAAAAAATTCGTCCAAAATCTTGATGTCCCCAAATCTATGTTTTGTATGTTTTTTCCACGTGTCTTGACATCCAATGTATCCATGCAAAGTTTGGTGAAGATCTGAGTATGTCGTTTTTGACCTTATGTGGAACCTCCCATCTGAAAATTTGAAAATTCTTAAAAAATTCGTCCAAAATCTTGATGTCTCCAATCTCTTGTTTTGTACGTTTTTTCCACGTGTCTTGACATCCAATGTATCCCTGCAAAGTTTAGTGAAGATCTGAGTATGTAGTTTTTGACCTTATCTGGAACCTCCTATCTGAATATTTGAAAATTCTTAAAAAATTCGTCCAAAATCTTGATGTCTCCAATCTCTTGTTTCGTACGTTTTTTCCACGTGTCTTGACATCCAATGTATCCCTGCATAGTTTGGTGAAGATCTGAGAATGTAGTTTCTGACCTTATATGGAACCTCCTATCTGAAAATTTGAAAATTCTTAAAAAATTCGACCAAAATCTTGATGTCCCCAATCCTATGTTTTGTATGTTTTTTCCACGTGTATTGACATCCAATGTATCCATGCAAAGTTTGGTGAAGATCTGAGTATGTAGTTTTTGACCTTATCTGGAACCTCCTATCTGAAAATTTGAAAATTTTGAAAAAAATCGTAAAAAATATTGATGTCTCCAATCTCTTGTTTTGTACGTTTTTTCCACGTGTCTCCACATCCAATGTATCTATGCAAAGTTTGATGAAGATCTGAGTATGTCGTTTTTGACCTTATCTGGAACCTCCTATCTGAAAATTTGAAAATTCTTAAAAAATTCGTCCAAAATCTTGATGTCTCCAATCTCTTGTTTTGTACGTTTTTTCCACGTGTCTTGACATCCAATGTATCCCTGCAATGTTTGGTGAAGATCTGAGTATGTAGTTTTTGACCTTATATGGAACCTCCTATCTGAAAATATGAAAATTCTTAAAAAATTTGACCTAAATCTTGATGTCCCCAATCCTATGTTTTGTATGTTTTTTCCACGTATCTTGACATCCAATGTATCCCTGCAGAGTTTGGTGAAGATCTGAGTATGTCGTTTTTGACCTTATCACGAATATCCTTTCTGAAAATTTGAAACTTCTTAAAAAATTCGTCGAAAATCTTGATGTCTCCAATCTCTTGTTTTGTACGTTTTTTCCACGTGTCTTGACATCCAATGTATCCCTGCAAAGTTTGGTGAAGATCTAAGTATGTAGTTTTTGACCTTATCTGGAACCTCCCATCTGAAAATTTGAAAATTCCTAAAAAATCCGTCCAAAATCTTGATGTCTCCAATCTCTTGTTTTGTAGGTTTTTCCACGTGTCTTGACATCCAATGTATCCCTGCAAAGTTTGGTGAAGATCTGAGTATGTAGTTTTTGACCTTATCTGGAACCTCCTATCTGAAAATTTGAAAATTCTTAAAAAATTCGACCAAAATCTTGATGTCCCCAATCCTATGTTTTGTATGTTTTTCCACGTGTCTTGACATCCAATGTATCCATGCAAAGTTTGGTGAAGATCTGAGTATGTAGTTTTTTACCTTAACTGGAACTTCATTTCTGAAAATTTGAAAATTCCTCAAAAATTCGTCCAAAATCTTGATGTCTCCAATATCTTGTTTTGTACGTTTTTTCCACGTGTCTTGACATCCAATGTATCCCTGCAAAGTTTGGTGAAGATCTGAGTAAGTTTTTTTTGACCTTATCTGGAACCTCCTATCTGAATATTTGAAAACTCTTAAAGAATTCGTCCAAAATCTTGATGTCTCCAATCTCTTGTTTCGTACGTTTTTTCCACGTGTCTCCACATCCAATGTATCCATGCAAAGTTTAATGAAGATCTGAGTATGTCGTTTTTGACCTTATCTGGAACCTCCCATCTGAAAATTTGAAAATTCTTAAAAAATTCGTCCAAAATCTTGATGTCTCCAATCTCTTGTTTTGTACGTTTTTTCCACGTGTCTTGACATCCAATGTATCCCTGTAATGTTTGGTGAAGATCTGAGTATGTAGTTTTTGACCTTATATGGAACCTCCTATCTGAAAATTTGAAAATTCTTAAAAAATTTGACCAAGATCTTGATGTCCCCAATCCCATGTTTTGTATGTTTTTTCCACGTGTCTTGACATCCAATGTATCCCTGCAGAGTTTGGTGAAGATCTGAGTATGTCGTTTTTGACCTTATGACGAACATCCTTTCTGAAAATTTGAAAATTCTTAAAAAATTCGTCCAAAATCTTGATGTCTCCAATCTCTTGTTTTGTACGTTTTTTCCACGTGTCTTGACATCCAATGTATCCCTGCAAAGTTTGGTGAAGATCTGAGTATGTAGTTTTTGACCTTATCTGGAACCTCCCATCTGAAAATTTGAAAATTCCTAAAAAATCCGTCCAAAATCTTGATGTCTCCAATCTCTTGTTTTGTAGGTTTTTTCCACGTGTCTTGACATCCAATGTATCCCTGCAAAGTTTGGTGAAGATCTGAGTATGTAGTTTTTGACCTTATATGGAACCTCCTATCTGAAAATTTGAAAATTCTTAAAAAATTCGACCAAAATCTTGATGTCCCCAATCCTGTGTTTTGTATGTTTTTTCCACGTGTCTTGACATCCAATGTATCCATGCAAAGTTTGGTGAAGATCTGAGTATGTAGTTTTTGACCTTATCTGGAACTTCATTTCTGAAAATTTGAAAATTCCTCAAAAATTCGTCCAAAATCTTGATGTCTCCAATCTCTTGTTTTGTATGTTTTTTCCACGTGTCTTGACATCCAATGTATCCATGCAAAGTTTGGTGAAGATCTGAGTATGTAGTTTTTGACCTTATCTGGAACTTCATTTCTGAAAATTTGAAAATTCCTCAAAAATTCGTCCAAAAACTTGATGTCTCCAATCTCTTGTTTTGTACGTTTTTTCCACGTGCCTTGACATCCAATGTATCCCTGCAAAGTTTAGTGAAGATCTGAGTATGTAGTTTTTGACTTTATCTGGAACCTCCTCTCTGAATATTTGAAAACTCTTAAAGAATTCGTCCAAAATCTTCATGTCTCCAATCTCTTGTTTCGTACGTTTTTTCCACGTGTCTCCACATCCAATGTATCCATGCAAAGTTTGATGAAGATCTGAGTATGTCGTTTTTGACCTTATCTGGAACCTCCCATCTGAAAATTTGAAAATTCTTAAAAAATTCGTCCAAAATCTTGATGTCTCCAATCTCTTGTTTCGTACGTTTTTTCCACGTGTCTTGACATCCAATGTATCCCTGCATAGTTTGGTGAAGATCTGAGTATGTAGTTTTTGACCTTATATGGAACCTCCTATCTGAAAATTTGAAAATTCTTAAAAAATTCGACCAAAATCTTGATGTCCCCAATCCTATGTTTTGTATGTTTTTTCCACGTGTATTGACATCCAATGTATCCCTGCAATGTTTGGTGAAGATCTGAGTATGTAGTTTTTGACCTTATATGGAACCTCCTATCTGAAAATTTGAAAATTCTTAAAAAATTTGACCTAAATCTTGATGTCCCCAATCCTATGTTTTGTATGTTTTTTCCACGTGTCTTGACATCCAATGTATCCCTGCAGAGTTTGGTGAAGATCTGAGTATGTCGTTTTTGACCTTATCACGAACATCCTTTCTGAAAATTTGAAAATTCTTAAAAAATTCGTCGAAAATCTTGATGTCTCCAATCTCTTGTTTTGTACGTTTTTTCCACGTGTCTTGACATCCAATGTATCCCTGCAAAGTTTGGTGAAGATCTGAGTATGTAGTTTTTGACCTTATCTGGAACCTCCCATCTGAAAATTTGAAAATTCCTAAAAAATCCGTCCAAAATCTTGATGTCTCCAATCTCTTGTTTTGTAGGTTTTTCCACGTGTCTTGACATCCAATGTATCCCTGCAAAGTTTGGTGAAGATCTGAGTATGTAGTTTTTGACCTTATCTGGAACCTCCTATCTGAAAATTTGAAAATTCTTAAAAAATTCGACCAAAATCTTGATGTCCCCAATCCTATGTTTTGTATGTTTTTTCCACGTGTCTTGACATCCAATGTATCCATGCAAAGTTTGGTGAAGATCTGAGTATGTAGTTTTTTACCTTATCTGGAACTTCATTTCTGAAAATTTGAAAATTCCTCAAAAATTCGTCCAAAATCTTGATGTCTCCAATCTCTTGTTTTGTACGTTTTTTCCACGTGTCTTGACATCCAATGTATCCCTGCAAAGTTTGGTGAAGATGTGAGTATGTTTTTTTTGACCTTATCTGGAACCTCCTATCTGAATATTTGAAAACTCTTAAAGAATTCGTCCAAAATCTTGATGTCTCCAATCTCTTGTTTCGTACGTTTTTTCCACGTGTCTCCACATCCAATGTATCCATGCAAAGTTTAATGAAGATCTGAGTATGTCGTTTTTGACCTTATCTGGAACCTCCCATCTGAAAATTTGAAAATTCTTAAAAAATTCGTCCAAAATCTTGATGTCTCCAATCTCTTGTTTTGTACGTTTTTTCCACGTGTCTTGACATCCAATGTATCCCTGCAATGTTTGGTGAAGATCTGAGTATGTAGTTTTTGACCTTATATGGAACCTCCTATATGAAAATTTGAAAATTCTTAAAAAATTTGACCAAGATCTTGATGTCCCCAATCCCATATTTTGTATGTTTTTTCCACGTGTCTTGACATCCAATGTATCCCTGCAGAGTTTGGTGAAGATCTGAGTATGTCGTTTTTGACCTTATCACGAACATCCTTTCTGAAAATTTGAAAATTCTTAAAAAATTCGTCCAAAATCTTGATGTTTCCAATCTCTTGTTTTGTACGTTTTTTCCACGTGTCTTGACATCCAATGTATCCCTGCAAAGTTTGGTGAAGATCTGAGTATGTAGTTTTTGACCTTATCTGGAACCTCCCATCTGAAAATTTGAAAATTCCTAAAAAATCCGTCCAAAATCTTGATGTCTCCAATCTCTTGTTTTGTAGGTTTTTTCCACGTGTCTTGACATCCAATGTATCCCTGCAAAGTTTGGTGAAGATCTGAGTATGTAGTTTTTGACCTTATATGGAACCTCCTATCTGAAAATTTGAAAATTCTTAAAAAATTCGACCAAAACCTTGATGTCCCCAATCCTATGTTTTGTATGTTTTTTCCACGTGTCTTGACATCCAATGTATCCATGCAAAGTTTGGTGAAGATCTGAGTATGTAGTTTTTGACCTTATCTGGAACTTCATTTCTGAAAATTTGAAAATTCCTCAAAAATTCGTCCAAAATCTTGATGTCTCCAATCTCTTGTTTTGTATGTTTTTTCCACGTGTCTTGACATCCAATGTATCCATGCAAAGTTTGGTGAAGATCTGAGTATGTAGTTTTTGACCTTATCTGGAACTTCATTTCTGAAAATTTGAAAATTCCTCAAAAATTCGTCCAAAAACTTGATGTCTCCAATCTCTTGTTTTGTACGTTTTTTCCACGTGCCTTGACATCCAATGTATCCCTGCAAAGTTTGGTGAAGATCTGAGTATGTAGTTTTTGACTTTATCTGGAACCTCCTATCTGAATATTTGAAAACTCTTAAAGAATTCGTCCAAAATCTTGATGTCTCCAATCTCTTGTTTCGTACGTTTTTTCCACGTGTCTCCACATCCAATGTATCCATGCAAAGTTTGATGAAGATCTCAGTATGTCGTTTTTGACCTTATCTGGAACCTCCCATCTGAAAATTTGAAAATTCTTAAAAAATTCGTCCAAAATCTTGATGTCTCCAATCTCTTGTTTTGTACGTTTTTTCCACGTGTCTTGACATCCAATGTATCCCTGCAATGTTTGGTGAAGATCTGAGTATGTAGTTTTTGACCTTATATGGAACCTCCTATCTGAAAATTTGAAAATTCTTAAAAAATTTGACCAAAATCTTGATGTCCCCAATCCTATGTTTTGTATGTTTTTTCCACGTGTCTTGACATCCAATGTATCCCTGCAATGTTTGGTGAAGATCTGAGTATGTAGTTTTTGACCTTATATGGAACCTCCTATCTGGAAATTTGAAAATTCTTAAAAAATTTGACCAAAATCTTGATGTCCCCAATCCCATGTTTTGTATGTTTTTTCCACGTGTCTTGACATCCAATGTATCCCTGCAGAGTTTGGTGAAGATCTGAGTATGTCGTTTTTGACCTTATCACGAACATCCTTTCTGAAAATTTGAAAATTCTTAAAAAATTCGTCCAAAATCTTGATGTCTCCAATCTCTTGTTTTGTACGTTTTTTCCACGTGTCTTGACATCCAATGTATCCCTGCAAAGTTTGGTGAAGATCTGAGTATGTAGTTTTTGACCTTATCTGGAACCTCCCATCTGAAAATTTGAAAATTCCTAAAAAATCCGTCCAAAATCTTGATGTCTCTAATCTCTTGTTTTGTACGTTTTTTCCACGTGTCTTGACATCCAATGTATCCCTGCAAAGTTTGGTGAAGATCTGAGTATGTAGTTTTTGACCTTATCTGGAACTTCATTTCTGAAAATTTGAAAATTCCTCAAAAATTCGTCCAAAATCTTGATGTCTCCAATCTCTTGTTTTGTACGTTTTTTCCAAGTGTCTTGACATCCAATGTATCCCTGCAAAGTTTGGTGAAGATCTGAGGATGTCGTTTTTGACCTTATCTGGAACATCCTTTCTGAAAATTTGAAAATTCTTGAAAAATTCGTCCAAAATCTTGACGTCTCCAATCTCTTGTTTTGTACGTTTTTTCCACGTGTCTTGACATCCAATGTATCCCTGCAAAGTTTGGTGCAGATCTGAGTATGTCGTTTTTGACCTTATCTGGAACCTCCTATCTGAAAATTTGAAAATTCTTAAAAAATTCGACCAAAATCTTGATGTCCCCAATCCTATGTTTTGTATGTTTTTTCCACGTGTCTTGACATCCAATGTATCCATGCAAAGTTTGGTGAAGATCTGAGTATGTAGTTTTTGACCTTATCTGGAACTTCATTTCTGAAAATTTGAAAATTCCTCAAAAATTCGTCCAAAATCTTGATGTCTCCAATCTCTTGTTTTGTATGTTTTTCCACGTGTTTTGACATCCAATGTATCCATGCAAAGTTTGGTGAAGATCTGAGTATGTAGTTTTTGACCTTATCTGGAACTTCATTTCTGAAAATTTGAAAATTCCTCAAAAATTCGTCCAAAAACTTGATGTCTCCAATCTCTTGTTTTGTACGTTTTTTCCACGTGCCTTGACATCCAATGTATCCCTGCAAAGTTTGGTGAAGATCTGAGTATGTAGTTTTTGACTTTATCTGGAACCTCCTCTCTCAATATTTGAAAACTCTTAAAGAATTCGTCCAAAATCTTGATGTCTCCAATCTCTTGTTTCGTACGTTTTTTCCACGTGTCTCCACATCCAATGTATCCATGCAAAGTTTGATGAAGATCTGAGTATGTCGTTTTTGACCTTATCTGGAACCTCCCATCTGAAAATTTGAAAATTCTTAAAAAATTCGTCCAAAATCTTGATGTCTCCAATCTCTTGTTTCGTACGTTTTTTCCACGTGTCTTGACATCCAATGTATCCCTGCATAGTTTGGTGAAGATCTGAGTATGTAGTTTTTGACCTTATATGGAACCTCCTATCTGAAAATTTGAAAATTCTTAAAAAATTCGACCAAAATCTTGATGTCCCCAATCCTATGTTTTGTATGTTTTTTCCACGTGTCTTGACATCCAATGTATCCATGCAAAGTTTGGTGAAGATCTGAGTATGTAGTTTTTGACCTTATCTGGAACCTCCTATCTGAAAATTTGAAAATTTTGAAAAAATTCGTAAAAAATATTGATGTCTCCAATTTCTTGTTTTGTACGTTTTTTCCACGTGTCTCCACATCCAATGTATCTATGCAAAGTTTGATGAAGATCTGAGTATGTCGTTTTTGACCTTATCTGGAACCTCCCATCTGAAAATTTGAAAATTCTTAAAAAATTCGTCCAAAATCTTGATGTCTCCAATCTCTTGTTTTGTACGTTTTTTCCACGTGTCTTGACATCCAATGTATCCCTGCAATGTTTGGTGAAGATCTGAGTATGTAGTTTTTGACCTTATATGAAACCTCCTATCTGAAAATTTGAAAATTCTTATAAAATTTGACCAAAATCTTGATGTCCCCAATCCTATGTTTTGTATGTTTTTTCCACGTGTCTTGACATCCAATGTATCCCTGCAGAGTTTGGTGAAGATCTGAGTATGTCGTTTTTGACCTTATCACGAACATCCTTTCTGAAAATTTGAAAATTCTTAAAAAATTCGTCGAAAATCTTGATGTCTCCAATCTCTTGTTTTGTACGTTTTTTCCACGTGTCTTGACATCCAATGTATCCCTGCAAAGTTTGGTGAAGATCTGAGTATGTAGTTTTTGACCTTATCTGGAACCTCCCATCTGAAAATTTGAAAATTCCTAAAAAATCCGTCCAAAATCTTGATGTCTCCAATCTCTTGTTTTGTAGGTTTTTCCACATGTCTTGACATCCAATGTATCCCTGCAAAGTTTGGTGAAGATCTGAGTATGTAGTTTTTGACCTTATCTGGAACCTCCTATCTGAAAATTTGAAAATTCTTAAAAAATTCGACCAAAATCTTGATGTCCCCAATCCTATGTTTTGTATGTTTTTTCCACGTGTCTTGACATCCAATGTATCCATGCAAAGTTTGGTGAAGATCTGAGTATGTAGTTTTTTACCTTATCTGGAACTTCATTTCTGAAAATTTGAAAATTCCTCAAAAATTCGTCCAAAATCTTGATGTCTCCAATCTCTTGTTTTGTACGTTTTTTCCACGTGTCTTGACATCCAATGTATCCCTGCAAAGTTTGGTGAAAATCTGAGTATGTTTTTTTTGACCTTATCTGGAACCTCCTATCTGAATATTTGAAAACTCTTAAAGAATTCGTCCAAAATCTTGATGTCTCCAATCTCTTGTTTCGTACGTTTTTTCCACGTGTCTCCACATCCAATGTATCCATGCAAAGTTTAATGAAGATCTGAGTATGTCGTTTTTGACCTTATCTGGAACCTCCCATCTGAAAATTTGAAAATTCTTAAAAAATTCGTCCAAAATCTTGATGTCTCCAATCTCTTGTTTTGTACGTTTTTTCCACGTGTCTTGACATCCAATGTATCCCTGCAATGTTTGGTGAAGATCTGAGTATGTAAGTAGTGGTATTTACGGTACTATAAACTCACGAAAGGAAGAGCACCTCTCAAGCAGATTTGCTATACTTAAAACAGGCTCAACATGCCTACATGAGTTTTTTGCTCAAGTGTGGAACTCTTGCATAATCCAAGATTTTTGTAAAAATGCCCTCAAGAATTTTTCGGAAAGGAAGAGCTTTTTCGGAAAGGAAGAGCCTCCTTGTCTATACTTACAAAAGGCACTTCTGTGAGATTGTTGTCCATAAACTTGTCAAAAAAATGCCCCTCTTGACCACACTTAAAACTAGGCCACCCACACCCATACACACACCCATACACACCCACACCCACCCACACCCACCCACACATATTTACTTCCGGTCTACTTCCGGTCCACTTCCGGTCTACTTCCGGTTTACTTCCGGTCCACTTCCGGTCCACTTCCGGTCCACTTCCGGTCCACTTCCAGTCCACTTCCGGTTTGCCTACTTCCGGCCCACTTGTGACCTACTTCTGATTTATTTCTATTGCATCATGTTTTGCAACAAATTATTAGACATGTGTTGTTTTCTGATTGGTTGCTTATGACATAATGTAATGATGTGTTATATTCTGATTGGCTTATTGTTTTAGATGTTTTCAATGCGGTTCGTGCTTAGGGTATATAAAGAGATTTTGCATTGCATATCAGCCAGTATTGAAAAAGTTGTTGAAGAGAAAGGGTGTGTTGTTGCAGTGCTGCTCATATTTTTTAAACACAAAAATATTGCAGATTTGTATAAATTGAATTACAAATCTATTTGATTTAATATACAGAATTTTTGACAACCTGTCATAGGTTTATTAAGTATAAAGTTTTGATTTTAACCCCAAGAAATTTTATATAAATACCAAAGCCAAAAATATTAACACACATACACACATATACACCTACACACACACAAAGCACACAGCTGAACCCAACTGATATTTTTTATTCAGTATAAAGTTTTGAATTGAAACCCAGGAAATTGTATATAATAAACAACAACAAAAATGCCGAAACAAAAATATTGTAATCAGTGCAATAAAAATATATTTAGCTCTAATTGGGCCAGACACCAAAAAATTTGTAATCCAGACAAATGCAGAACTCCCACAAAAATATGCCCCAAATGCAATAGAAAATACAGCATGCAATACTTCACATATACACATAAAGATACTTGCTCTGCACAACCATCTACTTCTGGTCTGAAAAGAAAGTACGAAGCACCTGTTAATGCCAGAGCAGCAAAGCAGCCACGCCATGAACCTATCCGTAGCAGTTTTAACGGCCAATTAAGGGATCACCGGTTTGTATCAGAGCCAAGATGCGGCATTGAGAATTTCTTGAACAGTGTAAATCCTAAAGTGCAGGCAATTCTAAATGCACAAAATGGCTCTTATAAGCTTTTTCTCAAATTGTTTGTACAATATAAGAAACCAAACGCTACAAAATTTACACACCCCCACGTAACAGAAACTGTACCGGTATATTCAAATCCAAATTTAGACACAATAATAAGCAGCTTGATAAATCAACTGAATATCAAACACTCTGAATTTGCGGCAAAAGAATCAGGATGGAGCCTATGCGGCTCTCCGCACAAGTTATATGTTAATATTTCTGAATTCAACCCATTACAAGGATCTACATATCTGCCATTACCTGCCAATATCAAAAACAAAAGAGCCGTGGTCAATATTGAAAATACCGACCAGAAATGCTTTTTGTGGTGTATATTAGCTGCTTTGTATCCAGTTTCAAGGAATCCTCAGAGAATAAGTTATTACAAGCAACATGAACACGATTTTGACGATGCAATGGAGGGTTTGGAATATCCAATGTCAGTTCAGAATATTGACAAATTTGAAAAAAGAGCCAGGCACATCAATGGCAAACAATTATCTATTAATGTATTTACTTGTTCCACTGGCAATTGCTTGATAGATCCTCTCAGAATCAGTACACTTGATGATGAATCTGCAATTCCGATTGATCTGCTCTTAATTGAAGGGGATGGCACATATCATTACACTCTGATACATAATCTTGAAGCTTTAGTGAGAACACAACTAGACAAATATAAAAAAATATTTAAGTTGTGCAGAAGATGTTTAACTGTATTTGATGGTCAAAAAATGGTGAAGGGGGTTCGGGAAGAGAATGCAGAAATTGCTAAAAACAAGTTAATTGAGCATCTGAAATACTGTGGGAACCATAAACCTGTTCATATGGTGATGCCCAATCCAAGTGAAAATTGCAAATTCAAAAAGAATGAAGCCTTGTTGGAACACCCAGCATATATTGTCTGGGATTCTGAATCGAACCTCAAATCTCTTGCATTCTGTAGCCCAGATCCAGAAGAATCTTCAATTACATCATACCAGCAACATGAACCTTCCAGCTTTTGTTATGTGGTTGTACAGGATGGTGTTGTTATTAAAGAATATTCATACAAGGGACCAAATGCCATCAAAATATTTGCACATAGAATAGAAAATGAGTGCCGTGACATAGCATATAACATCTTATTAAAATCAAAGCCTATGTTGCCTTTAACAGAGGAACAGATTGAAGATTTCAACAAAGCAGAAAAATGTCCGGTATGTGATTCTGAATTTTCAGATACAAATATCAAGGTGAAACACCATTCTCATACAGATGGTCGATATAAACAGGCCCTGTGTAATAGCTGCAATATTAAGATCAAGAGACCAAAATTTATCCCCGTATTTTGCCACGGAGCATCCAATTATGATTTCCATCATTTGATCAGGTACGAGGGGTTTGAGAAGCAGAATTTAAATATTTTAGCTGAAAATGATGAGAAATATATATCTATTAGCAAGATAATTAAAGTTGATGGTGTTCCTATTCACATAAGATTTCTTGATTCTTACAGATTTTTATCAGCTAGCCTGGATACACTGGCCACTCAATTATCTGATGATCAATTCAAAATTACACGTGCATTGTTTCCAAATCAGGACCTGAAATTAATTAGGCGGAAGGGTGTATATCCATATGACTATGTTACAGATTTTTCTAAATTTGATGAGTGTTCCCTGCCACCACAAGAAGAGTTTTACAGCAAAATCAGAGGATCTGGAATCAGTGATGATGACTATCACCATGCTCAGTTGATGTGGAACAATTTAAAATGCAAGACATTTGGTGATTATCACATGGCATATTTAAAACTTGATGTCACCCTCTTAGCTGATATATTGCAGGCATTCAGAAAATCTTCCATGCAAAATTATGGACTGGACCCAGTGTATTTTTACAGTGCCCCGGGTCTAGCATGGGCCGCAACGTTTTTCAACACCAAAAAGCAATTGGATCTGATCCACGATCAAGAT
Source organism: Lepisma saccharinum (assembly GCF_977018435.1). Lineage (NCBI taxonomy): Eukaryota > Metazoa > Arthropoda > Insecta > Zygentoma > Lepismatidae > Lepisma > Lepisma saccharinum. The sequence goes on along the minus strand of NW_028142907.1, from coordinate 2,547,539 downwards.
ATGTATCTGTTTATGGAGAAATGTATAAGAGGAGGGATGGTGCAATGTTCCCAGAGATATGCCAGAGCAAATAACAAGCATATGCCTGATTATGATCCAGCACGGCCTTCAAATTATATACTGTATGTAGATGCAAACAACCTCTATGGTCATGCCATGATGCAAAAATTGCCATATGCAGGGCTTGAATGGGTTGAAGATTTCAATATTGAGGATCTTAAGAACTTTGATGACAGTAACCATGGCCTCTTCTTAGAGGTTGATCTGATAATTCCAGATCATTTACACAATAAATTTTCTGATCTGCCCCCAATTCCCGAGGTTCAGTGCTCACCCGGCTCTAAACAGAAGAAGCTCATGATGACCCTGGAGCCAAAACAAGGATATGTCACATATTACAAAAACCTCCAGTTCCTGATGAAACATGGTGTTCAAGTGACCAAAGTTGGCAAAGTCTTGAGGTTCAGGCACTCAGAATGGTTGAAACCATACATTGATACAAACACGGAGCTTCGAACATCTGCAAAGAGCCAATTTGATAAGAGCTTGTTTAAATTGATGGTGAATTCTGTATATGGCAAAACTATTGAAAATGTCAGAAAACATACCGATGTTAAAATAATTACTGACCCCAGCCTGAGCAAAAAATTGGTTGCAAAGCCCAACTTCAATTATAGAAGAATTTATGATGAGCACATGGCACTTTTCAACATGATGAAAACAAAGATCAAATTTGATAAACCTATTTATGTAGGGGCTGCGATATTGGAATTGTCCAAATTACATATGTTAACATTGTATTATGATGTGCTGAAACCTTTTTATGGTGATCGTGTAAAATTATTGTACATGGACACGGATAGTTTTATTCTTGATATTCAAACAGAAGATGTTTATCAAGATATTGCACAGCCTGAATTGTTTCAATACTTTGATACCAGTGAACATACAAGAATTCAACCCCACAACAAAAAGGTGCCTGGCAAGTTAAAAGATGAGACATGTGGTGATGTTATTGTGGAATTTGCTGGGTTAAGTGCCAAGGTGTACAGTTTTAAAACATGTAGTGCTGTTGTCAAAAAGGCCAAGGGTATTGGCAGAGTTACTGTGGAAAAAGATCTTGTATTTGAAGATTATAAAAATTGCATCAAATCCCAGAATTCAATCAGAACATCAGAAAATAGAATTCAGAGTGAGGATCACTTGTTGACTTCAAATGTTGTAAGAAAAGTGGCCCTGGACCCACATGATGATAAGAGATGCATTTTATCATGTTGCATACATACTCTACCTTGGGGGCATTGTGATTTGAAAAATGGGAAACAATGCCCAATTACAGAGCATGATTTGAAATAAATAAACATGCCTATGAACTTATTTGGGTTCAAGAAACAGGCTATTATGGAGCTACCAACACCACAACCCTCTCCTGATATGCTGTCTAAACTGAGTGGCTTGTTAATTATTCATCTGAACAGCATACTTACAGATGTTGATGAAGAAACAGGTAAAACATTGTACATATTTAACAATAATTTAAATCATTACCAATTACCTGTAGGTGGTCAATTGCAATTTATTACAACCCCTGAGGGTGATGTTAAAATTTCAGTAGGGAGAAATATTTATAGAATTAAGCACTCAAACATGATTTCTGGCACTGTATATACTGTTTCTGCTGGTGACTGCTTATATATTGAGGTCCCTGGATCCTATGACAAGCTTATACCCTTTTTTATAGAATTAAGAATCAGATACTCTATAATAAATAACCATTAAAAGAAAATGCCTAATGATATATTTGGCCATACAAGACATGAAGATCACAGTGATGAGATTCTGATGCTTGATGTCAGAGTCAAGAAATTAAGAAGTGATTTACAAGCTTTACAGACCACACTCAATGCCAGTCTTCAATTAGAAATTACAAATTTACAATCACAATGCATGGACCCTCTTCTTAAAATTGATTCTGAACTCAAAGTGTTGCTTCAGAAATATACTGATCTGGCAACATTAGATAATTTTCAAAGTTTAGAAGAAGCTGTAGCAGCTCTTCAAGCCAAATTTAAGACCCAGGCCACCAACTCCGAGCAATTGAAACAGCAATTGGAAGAGCAGATAAATAATGTCCAGGCACAGCTCCAAACAATTGTCAAAAACATAAAATCACAAGAAGATTTTGATCTAGAGATTTCCACTCTAAAAGAACAGATTCAGTCACTCCAGATACCTAACCTGGACCCTCTGAACAATGCCATAGCCGAGGTTAAAGAAAAAATTGAGACACTTGAAAATTTTATGAACAACTTGCCATCTTCTGATGCTTTGAATGCAATAACTCGGAGTGTTGCAAATATTAAGCTGCAACTTGAAACATATGAAGATTTTGGAAAAATTCAAAGTACCATAACCCATCTTGAAGGTATCATAGCAGCAGTGCAAAGTGATTTGGCAAATGTACAAGAAACTCGCCTGCCCGGTATTGTAGACACTCTTGTTAGTGTCCAGCACCAAATCACAAAGCTTGAAAACCTCAACACTGAATCTGAGCTATCTCATTTTCATCATTTGATCGATGATATCCAAACAAAACTTGAAATTTTACAACAATCCACACCCTCTCAGGCAGATATAGCCCTGCTCCAAAATGCTATGCAAAATGTGGCTGATGCATCTGAATTAAACAATGTAAAATTGGCACTTGAATTTTTACAAAATACAGTATCAAATCTTCCTACATCACAGGAACTTAAAAATATTAAGAGGGCAGTGAATCGCATATTGAAATCAGAAGATATCAAGAATATCCAGACAGAGATCAAACAACTCACTCAGACAGTGGCCACTCTACCAACCAATCAACATATTAATGAACTGCATGCCCTGTTTGAGGATATCAGAAGACAGGTCCATGATCTTACTGCTCAAAATTCAAAATTGGCAGTTGTTGAAAATTTGCAACAAATTGTAGCTAATATCAAGCAACAGCTAGGAACCATGGAATCCAATCAAGCAAATGCTCTGTCTGTTTTTGCCACCCAGCTTCAAGAAATTGTGCAACAATACAAGAAACTTGTTGTGGACATAAAAATCAAGCCAGGTCATGATGATGTTGTTAGGACCATCAATGAGCACCTTGAATCTGTAACAAGCAGATTGCTTACAGCAGAAAAAGAAATAACGGGCATAATCGAGAATCCAAAACATACAGTAATTCTTGAATTGTACAGCATCCCCAACAAAGAATATGATTCACCATTTACACCAGGTGGCAAAATATATATGCTGTCCCCTGCACAATTTTATTACCAGTTTTTTGTTGGGGGCACATTGAGACCAATCAAGATCAAATATTGGTTACAACCACAGGCACACCACTACCCTACCTTATCAATAACAAATGCTGACAACAAACCAAAAATCACCAGTGTAGAGTTAGAGGATTTTACAGATCCCAATACATTAGAAACAGCCTATGCTGAAGATGATGGCTCTCTGGAATTTAAAATACAAATAGGGGACAAATTATATTTAGAAAATCCTGCAGTCTCAGCTGCTGAACACCCCATAGTTGCAATATTCTTGTTTTCATATTATGTCTAGACAAATTATTGTTGATGAATTACACAGACAAGCCAGACATAATTTTAAGAGACTCCCAGTAGTCACAAAGGGCATAGATGATTTAAGGCAGAGCGACTTGATTGAAATGGCAAGTGGGCAGTTGAAAAACTTAGACAAAATCAACAAGGGCTACAAGTATCTACTCACTGTCATAGACACATTTTCAAAATTTGCCTGGGCTGTGCCACTCAAATCCAAGACTGGAAAATGTGTTACAGAAGCCTTCAGGACAATCATCAATTATTCAGGAAGATCTCCGCGCTATTTGCAAACAGATAATGGCAAAGAATTTTATAATTCAGTGTTTCAACAATTTATTAAAAGCCAGGCAATAAAACATTATTCGAGTTACAGTGATCTTAAAGCCTCAATTGTAGAGAGATTCAACAGAACCTTAAAAAATCTTATGTATAAACAATTTACCCTCCAAGGTAATTATAAATGGCTTAATATTCTTCCAGAACTTCTACATAAATATAACAACTCGGTTCATTCCACAATCAACATGAAACCCTCTGAAGTAACTTCATCTGATGAGCAAAAATTGATCAGGACTGTTTATTATCCTAGATACCAGCCAACAACAAGAAAGGCCAAATACAGGGTGGGTGATCAAGTAAGAATCAGCAAATATAAGCACTTATTCAAGAGGGGCTTTACGAGAAACTGGAGCACTGAATTATTTACAGTGGTTCAAGTTAAACCCGGGACCCTTAACACATATATAATAAAAGATCACCGAGGAGAAATTCTCAAAGGCCGATTCTATGAACAAGAGCTCAGCAAAACTAAACAGCCTGACACATATCTCATAGAAAAAATCATCCGCAGAAAAGGCAACAAGTTATTTGTCAAATGGCTAGGTCATCCGGAAAACAGCTGGATCGATGCAGACAAAGTGATAATATGAGCACCTGGGATGTTATAAAGAGGCTGCCAGAACCTGAACAGCAGAATAAGAGAAATGGCAACTTGCTGCCTGAAAATATTAGATGTCTTATTGTTGGGCCATCTGCTTGTGGTAAAACTACACTAATAGTTGATAATTTTTTATTGGCACCCAACTGGTTAGACTGGAAAAACAGGCACTTGTATGTTTTCTCTAAGAGCTTGGAACAATTAAAATATCAGCAGCTGATGAAGCTATATGATGGATTGGATATAGCCACTTTTGAACCAGATGTTAAGCCACTCCATGAATGTCTCGATAATTCTGTTGTTGTGTTTGATGACATTATACTGGATAATCAAAACAAGGTTAGAAATTTCTTTACACAGGGCCGGCACAAAAACATTGATTGCTTCTACCTGGCACAGACTTTTTCTAAAATACCGAAGCAGCTGATCCGAGACAACAGCAATTTTATATGTGTGTTTCATCAAGATCATACCAACCTCAAACACATACATGATGAATATGTAGGTGGGGACTTGAGCTACAATGATTTTTCCAAGTTTTGCAGTAGGTGCTGGAACCAAGACAGTTATGGGTTTGTCACTATTGATATGACAAGAACACCTAATACTGGCAAATACAGAAATAAAATCAACGATTTTCTAGACGTTGAGACGTATATAAATAACCATGAAAAGGCCAATTATTGATGATCTTAAGTTAAGAGATTATCTTGTAAAAAGATTTAAGGGATGGAAATCACAGAACCGTGGAATTTATGAAAAACACAAACAAACAGAACAGCCTGTAATTGATGCTATTAATAATTTAGGTAAGAATATCAAAACTGTTACAGAGCAAAATCAAGATTTGATCACAGAGCTTGTACCTGTAGCTGCAAGGAACATATTAGATTATCCATTCACCCCACTTTCCAGTATTCATACACCTAGTCCTATTGCTCCTAGAAGAATTGAAGCTACTCAGGATCCTATTGAATTGGGTCTTCTTGCTCAAAAATATTTAACCACACCTAAAGACAATAAAGATGAGGTTTTTGGCTTATATGCTGACACAGAGCTTGATGGTAGCATCATACATAGAATTGGCAATTTCAGAGTAACTTTTATGGGGGATGATATAATTGTTTATTCAGAATCTCGTCTCGGAGAAAAAGGTGCTTTTGTTAAGTACCCCGGCACACCTGGATTGTGGGAACTGATGACTAGGAAGAGGCCTGGCAGCTATACAGATCAAGATTATGAACATTACAAAGAAATATTAATAAAATCAGATGCTCTATACCAGAACAATGATCCCACACAAAAAAGGGTTAAGTCTAGCAGTGGGGCAAAATACAACAATTTAATCAAGCCCATATGGTCACAGATCAAGACAGGCAGTGGAATCAAACAATACAACACCCTGCCTAAAGAATTTGTGTGGGTTGATGATGTCAGGAAACTTGTAGATAGGTTATTGGTGATAGCTGGGGAGGAAAATGCTGGGAACCACAATTTTTACAATGAAAAAGTTGGAATTATGGACATGATAAGCACCAAATTATCTAATTTTATAGTGAATGACCCTAAGGGGATTGGATATCTCATAAAAATTATTAATACTCTACCACCTAAATTTTGGAATGTTTCTGAGGGTCGGGGCCTTGTTAATGACATTATAAACAAGCTGCCATTTGAATTACACATTCCAGGCTATCAGTATTGCGGTCCAGGCACAAAATTGGACCATAGATTAAACAGAGGTGACCCTGGTGTAAATCCCCTAGATGCTGCTTGCAGAGACCATGACATAGCATACAACACACATTCTGATCTTGACAAGAGACATGTTGCAGACAAGAAATTAGAAGAGGTTGCATTTGGTAGATTTGTAAGCAAAGATGCTTCTTTGAGTGAAAAAATAGCGGCATTGGGAACCACCATAGCTATGAGCACCAAACAAAAACTGGGGTGGGGGTTGTAAATATATATATAATAAACATAGGATGAAGGCCAAGGGTGTTATGTATCAAATACCTTATGCAGGTCTCAAATCTCTTAAAACTATTGATAGCCTTTTGACCAAAAAGCAGCGCAAGAAAAAAAGCTCTTGTATTGCCAAGGGTCATGGTATGAAATTGTTGCTTAGTACCCCCCAATTAAAAAAATTACAGCAATCAAGAAAAAAATCACATGTAGGGGGTTTCATATTTACCATCCCGGCCATCTTAGCTGCTCTCGGGGCTGTTGGGAGCTTGGCTGGGGGATCAGCTGCCATAGCAAAAACAGTAATAGATGCCAAGAAGAATAAGGCAGAATTAGATGAGCAGAGGCGCCATAACCTGGCCATGGAGAAAAAAGGCAAAGGTGTTAAGAGAGCCATGAATAAGTTTAAAAAAAACAAGAGCCGCTTACAAACCAAGATATTGAAGCTTTAATCAAGCCACTGGGCATCAAAAATTTTAGAGGTGTGTACATGTCTGATTCTTTACCGGAACAACCACTCAACAAAGAGTGTGGCATTGTTAATTTGGATGAGTACAAAAATCAGGGCACTCACTGGATCTGTTATCTTAAATATTTAAAAAATGAGGCATTTGTGTTTGATTCATTTGGAGGTGTTCCACCTGAAAATTTAATAAAATATCTAAAATCAGCTAATCTTTATTACAATAATGCCCGTGTTCAAAACTTCAAAGATGTTAATTGCGGACATTTGTGTTTATCTGTTCTCAGATATATGTCTCAAATAAATAAACCATCAATTGAAGATTTTCAAAAGGCCTTGTGGTATCTGAAACATCATGGGGGTATTCCATCTCACCAGCCAAAATTCAATATTGAAACTCAAATTGCATGATGACATAGTGTATCCCAAAACAATAGCTCTCAGAGCATTTTACGGCATGTACTTGATACCTAATATTACGCACCACAACAATACAATTGCAGTAGGGGATCAAAAAATTGTCATCACTCCAGGGCAGTATAATCTGTCCACTCTAAATGCTCAATTACCCAGAGGTGTAGTGTTAAGTCAAAATTCTGTCACTCACAGAGTAGAAATTGTATCTGCTACGGAGACAGTGCATCTGGGTACTATAGGAGAGCTGCTAGGCTTTGAGAACAACACAAAACTTGAACCAGCAATCAAACACACTGCTATGAATATACCCAAATTCTTAGCCATAGAGACTCTGAATATTCACTGTAATGTGGCCGAGGGTATGATCACCAAATCAAATGGCATAGGCACTCACAAACAAACTGGCATCATTGCAACATTCAAACCTAATTCCGAATTCATGGAGCCCATCATCTACAATCCATCCCCAACATTATATTTTCCTGTGTGCCATAATAGAATAGATTACATTGAGTTGATGGTCACTAATGAAAAAGAAGAATTAGTTGATTTTGCTGGAGCCACAACAACTGCAATCATAGAAATTAATATTTAAATAAAAATACATACAATGGAAAATATTGAGAGTTATGAGCTACAATCGTTCCCTCCAAACAGGAGGACATTTGCAAATTTAAATCAACCCAACACAGAGATCGAGGTTGATCTTGATGTAGGGGATGGCTTTATACACCCCCACAGAGCAGATCTATACATCAAATTTGATGTTGTAAAGCTCGATGGAACAGATTATCCGGCAAATTCAAACATAAGATTGGTGGACAATTTTGTGCCGCATCTGTTCTCTGAAATTGAGATCAGAAAGCATGGTGTTGTTATAAACAGAGTGGATTATCCAGGCATTACCTCCACAGCTTTGGCTACATTAAAATTATCCAAAACCGAGGCTTCATACTACAAAATAGGCGGATTTGAGGCTGGTGATAAGATATTATCTAAGAACCACACAGTGCTGTTCCCGATGCGCCTGTTGCCAGGATTCTTCTCGGATTACAAAGAAATTATGTGGAAGGGGGGGTTAAGAATTACATTTAGAAGAGCTGCAAATGATAATAATGCTTTGATGAGGTACAGTGCGATAAACCCTACAGGAGAAGCTCTGCCCAATACCCTACCTGATGAGGGCAAGTGCATTATTCAGACTATGGAGTTAAGAATCCCTGTTGTTGAATATGAGGCCAGCTATGCTCTTAAATACAAAGCTGATATCCTAAAAAATCCACAGATTCCTCTGCAATTTTACACATATCAATGCGTACAGAAGGTTGCCACTGGTACTTATTATGAATTTGATGCTACAAATTCATTCTCCAGCATACAATTTGACATGCCTGATTTTGTGGTGGTATTGTTTCAGACTGGAAGACACAATAATCAGGAAAAAAATTCAAGCAAATTTGATAACTGCAACATCAAGAACATATATCTTAAAAATGGGAGAAATGAGGTCTTTCCTAGAGAAAATTACAATTTAGACATTTCCAAGGGTGATTTTCTCAAATTATATGAAGCTTTTTCGGCTTTCAAGCGTGTCACTACTGGCAATACTGACATGTATTACACACCAGATGAATTCAAGACACGGAGACCCATGTTTGTCATCAACACTTCAAAAAGAAAACAGGTTGTGGTTAATGACAGAACAAACATTAAAATTATCTGTGAATTCCACGAGGCTTTACCAGATGACACCATATGCAGTGTCATTGTCATAGGTGAAAAATCATATGTTTATGATGTAAGAAATGAGCGGGTCACAGAGCAATTCTAGAGAGTCTCTGCATATTGCATTGTCTTAGTACTAGATATGCAAGATGAGCCTGGTGTCCAATTGAACTTAAACCGGAAGTAAACCGGAAGTAGGCAAACCGGAAGTGGACCGGAAGTAAACCGGAAGTAGACCGGAAGTAGACCGGAAGTAGACCGGAAGTGGACCGGAAGTAGACCGGAAGTAAATATGTGTGGGTGGGTGTGGGTGGGTGTGGGTGTGTATGGGTGTGTGTATGGGTGTGGGTGGCCTAGTTTTAAGTGTGGTCAAGAGGGGCATTTTTTTGACAAGTTTATGGACAACAATCTCACAGAAGTGCCTTTTGTAAGTATAGACAAGGAGGCTCTTCCTTTCCGAAAAAGCTCTTCCTTTCCGAAAAATTCTTGAGGGCATTTTTACAAAAATCTTGGATTATGCAAGAGTTCCACACTTGAGCAAAAAACTCATGTAGGCATGTTGAGCCTGTTTTAAGTATAGCAAATCTGCTTGAGAGGTGCTCTTCCTTTCGTGAGTTTATAGTACCGTAAATACCACTACTTATGTAGTTTTTGACCTTATATGGAACCTCCTATCTGAAAATTTGAAAATTCTTAAAAAATTTGACCAAGATCTTGATGTCCCCAATCCCATGTTTTGTATGTTTTTTCCACGTGTCTTGACATCCAATGTATCCCTGCAGAGTTTGGTGAAGATCTGAGTATGTCGTTTTTGACCTTATCACGAACATCCTTTCTGAAAATTTGAAAATTCTTAAAAAATTCGTCCAAAATCTTGATGTCTCCAATCTCTTGTTTTGTACGTTTTTTCCACGTGTCTTGACATCCAATGTATCCCTGCAAAGTTTGGTGAAGATCTGAGTATGTAGTTTTTGACCTTATCTGGAACCTCCCATCTGAAAATTTGAAAATTCCTAAAAAATCCGTCCAAAATCTTGATGTCTCCAATCTCTTGTTTTGTAGGTTTTTTCCACGTGTCTTGACATCCAATGTATCCCTGCAAAGTTTGGTGAAGATCTGAGTATGTAGTTTTTGACCTTATATGGAACCTCCTATCTGAAAATTTGAAAATTCTTAAAAAATTCGACCAAAATCTTGATGTCCCCAATCCTATGTTTTGTATGTTTTTTCCACGTGTCTTGACATCCAATGTATCCATGCAAAGTTTGGTGAAGATCTGAGTATGTAGTTTTTGACCTTATCTGGAACTTCATTTCTGAAAATTTGAAAATTCCTCAAAAATTCGTCCAAAATCTTGATGTCTCCAATCTCTTGTTTTGTATGTTTTTTCCACGTGTCTTGACATCCAATGTATCCATGCAAAGTTTGGTGAAGATCTGAGTATGTAGTTTTTGACCTCATCTGGAAATTCATTTCTGAAAATTTGAAAATTCCTCAAAAATTCGTCCAAAAACTTGATGTCTCCAATCTCTTGTTTTGTACGTTTTTTCCACGTGCCTTGACATCCAATGTATCCCTGCAAAGTTTGGTGAAGATCTGAGTATGTAGTTTTTGACTTTATCTGGAACCTCCTATCTGAATATTTGAAAACTCTTAAAGAATTCGTCCAAAATCTTGATGTCTCCAATCTCTTGTTTCGTACGTTTTTTCCACGTGTCTCCACATCCAATGTATCCATGCAAAGTTTGATGAAGATCTGAGTATGTCGTTTTTGACCTTATCTGGAACCTCCCATCTGAAAATTTGAAAATTCTTAAAAAATTCGTCCAAAATCTTGATGTCTCCAATCTCTTGTTTTGTACGTTTTTTCCACGTGTCTTGACATCCAATGTATCCCTGCAATGTTTGGTGAAGATCTGAGTATGTAGTTTTTGACCTTATATGGAACCTCCTATCTGAAAATATGAAAATTCTTAAAAAATTTGACCAAAATCTTGATGTCCCCAATCCTATGTTTTGTATGTTTTTTCCACGTGTCTTGACATCCAATGTATCCCTGCAATGTTTGGTGAAGATCTGAGTATGTAGTTTTTGACCTTATATGGAACCTCCTATCTGGAAATTTGAAAATTCTTAAAAAATTTGACCAAAATCTTGATGTCCCCAATCCCATGTTTTGTATGTTTTTTCCACGTGTCTTGACATCCAATGTATCCCTGCAGAGTTTGGTGAAGATCTGAGTATGTCGTTTTTGACCTTATCACGAACATCCTTTCTGAAAATTTGAAAATTCTTAAAAAATTCGTCCAAAATCTTGATGTCTCCAATCTCTTGTTTTGTACGTTTTTTCCACGTGTCTTGACATCCAATGTATCCCTGCAAAGTTTGGTGAAGATCTGAGTATGTAGTTTTTGACCTTATCTGGAACCTCCCATCTGAAAATTTGAAAATTCCTAAAAAATCCGTCCAAAATCTTGATGTCTCTAATCTCTTGTTTTGTAGGTTTTTTCCACGTGTCTTGACATCCAATGTATCCCTGCAAAGTTTGCTGAAGATCTGAGTATGTAGTTTTTGACCTTATCTGGAACCTCATTTCTGAAAATTTGAAAATTCTTAAAAAATTCGTCCAAAATCTTGATGTCTCCAATCTCTTGTTTTGTACGTTTTTTCCACGTGTCTTGACATCCAATGTATCCCTGCAAAGTTTGGTGAAGATCTGAGTATGTAGTTTTTGATCTTATCTGGAACTTCATTTCTGAAAATTTGAAAATTCCTCAAAAATTCGTCCAAAATCTTGATGTCTCCAATCTCTTGTTTTGTACGTTTTTTCCAAGTGTCTTGACATCCAATGTATCCCTGCAAAGTTTGGTGAAGATCTGAGGATGTCGGTTTTGACCTTATCTGGAACATCCTTTCTGAAAATTTGAAAATTCTTGAAAAATTCGTCCAAAATCTTGACGTCTCCAATCTCTTGTTTTGTACGTTTTTTCCACGTGTCTTGACATCCAATGTATCCCTGCAAAGTTTGGTGCAGATCTGAGTATGTCGTTTTTGACCTTATCTGGAACCTCCCATCTGAAAATTTGAAAATTCCTAAAAAATCCTTCCAAAATCTTGATGTCTCCAAACTCTTGTTTTGTACGTTTTTTCCACGTGTCTTGACATCCAATGTATCCCTGCAAAGTTTGGTGAAGATCTGAGTATGTAGTTTTTGACCTTATCTGGAACCTCCTATCTGAAAATTTGAAAATTCTTAAAAAATTCGTCCGAAATCTTGATGTCTCCAATCTCTTGTTTTGTACGTTTTTCCCACGTGTCTTGACATCCAATGTATCCCTGCAGAGTTTGGTGAAGATCTGAGAATGTCGTTTTTGTCCTTATCTGGAACATCCTTTCTGAAAATTTGAAAATTCTTAAAAAATTCGTCCAAAATCTTGACGTCTCCAATCTCTTGTTTTGTACGTTTTTTCCACGTGTCTTGACATCCAATGTATCCCTGCAAAGTTTGGTGAAGATCTGAGTATGTAGTTTTTGTCCTTATCTGGAACCTCCCATCTGAAAATTTGAAAATTCCTAAAAAAACCCGTCCAAAATCTTGATGACCCCAATCTCTTGTTTTGTACGTTTTTTCCACGTGTCTTGACATCGAATGTATCCCTGCAAAGTTTGGTGAAGATCTGAGTATGTAGTTTTTGACCTTATCTGGAACCTCCTATCTGAAAATTAGAAAATTCTTAAAAAATTCGTCCAAAATCTTGATGTCTCCAATCTCTTGTTTTGTACGTTTTTCCCACGTCTCTTGACATCCAATGTATCCCTGCAAAGTTTGGTGAAGATCTGAGTATGTAGTTTTTGACCTTATCTGGAACCTCCTATCTGAAAATTTGAAAATTGTTAAAAAATTCGTCCAAAATCTTGATGTCTCCAATCTCTTGTTTTGTACGTTTTTTCCACGTGTCTTGACATCCAATGTATCCCTGCAAAGCTTGGTGAAGATCTGAGTATGTAGTTTTTGACCTTATCTGGAACCTCATTTCTGAAAATTTGAAAATTCCTCAAAAATTCGTCCAAAATCTTGATGTCTCCAATCTCTTGTTTTGTACGTTTTTTCCACGTGTCTTGACATCCAATGTATCCCTGCAAAGTTTGGTGAAGATCTGAGTATGTAGTTTTTGACCTTATCTGGAACCTCCTATCTGAAAATTTGAAAATTCTTAAAAAATTCGTCCAAAATCTTGATGTCTCCAATCTCTTGTTTTGTACGTTTTTTCAACGTGTCTTGACATCCAATGGATCCCTGCAAAGTTTGGTGAAGATCTGAGTATGTCGTTTTTGACCTTATCTGGAACATCCTTTCTGAAAATTTGAAAATTCTTAAAAAATTCGTCCAAAATCTTGACGTCTCCAATCTCTTGTTTTGTACGTTTTTTCCACGTGTCGTGACATCCAATGTATCCCTGCAAAGTTTGGTGAAGATCTGAGTATGTAGTTTTTGACCTTATCTGGAACCTCCCATCTGAAAATTTTAAAATTCTTAAAAAATCCGTCCAAAATCTTGATGTCTCCAATCTCTTGTTTTGTACGTTTTTCCCACGTGTCTTGACATCCAATGTATCCCTGCAAAGTTTGGTGAAGATCTGAGTATGTAGTTTTTGACTTTATCTGGAACCTCCCATCTGAAAATTTGAAAATTCCTAAAAAATCCGTCCAAAATCTTGATGTCTCCAATCTCTTGTTTTGTAGGTTTTTTCCACGTGTCTTGACATCCAATATATCCCTGCAAAGTTTGGTGAAGATCTGAGTATGTAGTTTTTGACCTTATATGGAACCTCCTATCTGAAAATTTGAAAATTCTTAAAAAATTCGACCAAAATCTTGATGTCCCCAATCCTATGTTTTGTATGTTTTTTCCACGTGTCTTGACATCCAATGTATCCATGCAAAGTTTGGTGAAGATCTGAGTATGTAGTTTTTGACCTTATCTGGAACTTCATTTCTGAAAATTTGAAAATTCCTCAAAAATTCGTCCAAAATCTTGATGTCTCCAATCTCTTGTTTTGTGTGTTTTTTCCACGTGTCTTGACATCCAATGTATCCATGCAAAGTTTGGTGAAGATCTGAGTATGTAGTTTTTGACCTTATCTGGAACTTCATTTCTGAAAATTTGAAAATTCCTCAAAAATTCGTCCAAAAACTTGATGTCTCCAATCTCTTGTTTTGTACGTTTTTTCCACGTGCCTTGACATCCAATGTATCCCTGCAAAGTTTGGTGAAGATCTGAGTATGTAGTTTTTGACTTTATCTGGAACCTCCTATCTGAATATTTGAAAACTCTTAAAGAATTCGTCCAAAATCTTGATGTCTCCAATCTCTTGTTTCGTACGTTTTTTCCACGTGTCTCCACATCCAATGTATCCATGCAAAGTTTGATGAAGATCTGAGTATGTCGTTTTTGACCTTATCTGGAACCTCCCATCTGAAAATTTGAAAATTCTTAAAAAATTCGTCCAAAATCTTGATGTCTCCAATCTCTTGTTTTGTACGTTTTTTCCACGTGTCTTGACATCCAATGTATCCCTGCAATGTTTGGTGAAGATCTGAGTATGTAGTTTTTGACCTTATATGGAACCTCCTATCTGAAAATTTGAAAATTCTTAAAAAATTTGACCAAAATCTTGATGTCCCCAATCCAATGTTTTGTATGTTTTTTCCACGTGTCTTGACATCCAATGTATCCCTGCAATGTTTGGTGAAGATCTGAGTATGTAGTTTTTGACCTTATATGGAACCTCCTATCTGGAAATTTGAAAATTTTTAAAAAATTTGACCAAAATCTTGATGTCCCCAATCCCATGTTTTGTATGTTTTTTCCACGTGTCTTGACATCCAATGTATCCCTGCAGAGTTTGGTGAAGATCTGAGTATGTCGTTTTTGACCTTATCACGAACATCCTTTCTGAAAAATTGAAAATTCTTAAAAAATTCGTCCAAAATCTTGATGTCTCCAATCTCTTGTTTTGTACGTTTTTTCCACGTGTCTTGACATCCAATGTATCCCTGCAAAGTTTGCTGAAGATCTGAGTATGTAGTTTTTGACCTTATCTGGAACCTCATTTCTGAAAATTTGAAAATTCTTAAAAAATTCGTCCAAAATCTTGATGTCTCCAATCTCTTGTTTTGTACGTTTTTTCCACGTGTCTTGACATCCAATGTATCCCTGCAAAGTTTGGTGAAGATCTGAGTATGTAGTTTTTGACCTTATCTGGAACTTCATTTCTGAAAATTTGAAAATTCCTCAAAAATTCGTCCAAAATCTTGATGTCTCCAATCTCTTGTTTTGTACGTTTTTTCCAAGTGTCTTGACATCCAATGTATCCCTGCAAAGTTTGGTGAAGATCTGAGGATGTCGGTTTTGACCTTATCTGGAACATCCTTTCTGAAAATTTGAAAATTCTTGAAAAATTCGTCCAAAATCTTGACGTCTCCAATCTCTTGTTTTGTACGTTTTTTCCACGTGTCTTGACATCCAATGTATCCCTGCAAAGTTTGGTGCAGATCTGAGTATGTCGTTTTTGACCTTATCTGGAACCTCCCATCTGAAAATTTGAAAATTCCTAAAAAATCCTTCCAAAATCTTGATGTCTCCAAACTCTTGTTTTGTACGTTTTTTCCACGTGTCTTGACATCCAATGTATCCCTGCAAAGTTTGGTGAAGATCTGAGTATGTAGTTTTTGACCTTATCTGGAACCTCCTATCTGAAAATTTGAAAATTCTTAAAAAATTCGTCCGAAATCTTGATGTCTCCAATCTCTTGTTTTGTACGTTTTTCCCACGTGTCTTGACATCCAATGTATCCCTGCAGAGTTTGGTGAAGATCTGAGAATGTCGTTTTTGTCCTTATCTGGAACATCCTTTCTGAAAATTTGAAAATTCTTAAAAAATTCGTCCAAAATCTTGACGTCTCCAATCTCTTGTTTTGTACGTTTTTTCCACGTGTCTTGACATCCAATGTATCCCTGCAAAGTTTGGTGAAGATCTGAGTATGTAGTTTTTGTCCTTATCTGGAACCTCCCATCTGAAAATTTGAAAATTCCTAAAAAACCCGTCCAAAATCTTGATGACCCCAATCTCTTGTTTTGTACGTTTTTTCCACGTGTCTTGACATCGAATGTATCCCTGCAAAGTTTGGTGAAGATCTGAGTATGTAGTTTTTGACCTTATCTGGAACCTCCTATCTGAAAATTAGAAAATTCTTAAAAAATTCGTCCAAAATCTTGATGTCTCCAATCTCTTGTTTTGTACGTTTTTCCCACGTCTCTTGACATCCAATGTATCCCTGCAAAGTTTGGTGAAGATCTGAGTATGTAGTTTTTGACCTTATCTGGAACCTCCTATCTGAAAATTTGAAAATTGTTAAAAAATTCGTCCAAAATCTTGATGTCTCCAATCTCTTGTTTTGTACGTTTTTCCCACGTGTCTTGACATCCAATGTATCCCTGCAAAGGTTGGTGAAGATCTGAGTATGTAGTTTTTGACCTTATCTGGAACCTCATTTCTGAAAATTTGAAAATTCCTCAAAAATTCGTCCAAAATCTTGATGTCTCCAATCTCTTGTTTTGTACGTTTTTTCCACGTGTCTTGACATCCAATGTATCCCTGCAAAGTTTGGTGAAGATCTGAGTATGTAGTTTTTGACCTTATCTGGAACCTCCTATCTGAAAATTTGAAAATTCTTAAAAAATTCGTCCAAAATCTTGATGTCTCCAATCTCTTGTTTTGTACGTTTTTTCCACGTGTCTTGACATCCAATGTATCCCTGCAAAGTTTGGTGAAGATCTGAGTATGTCGTTTTTGACCTTATCTGGAACATCCTTTCTGAAAATTTGAAAATTCTTAAAAAATTCGTCCAAAATCTTGACGTCTCCAATCTCTTGTTTTGTACGTTTTTTCCACGTGTCGTGACATCCAATGTATCCCTGCAAAGTTTGGTGAAGATCTGAGTATGTAGTTTTTGACCTTATCTGGAACCTCCCATCTGAAAATTTTAAAATTCTTAAAAAATCCGTCCAAAATCTTGATGTCTCCAATCTCTTGTTTTGTACGTTTTTCCCACGTGTCTTGACATCCAATGTATCCCTGCAAAGTTTGGTGAAGATCTGAGTATGTAGTTTTTGACCTTATCTGGAACCTCCCATCTGAAAATTTGAAAATTCCTAAAAAATCCGTCCAAAATCTTGATGTCTCCAATCTCTTGTTTTGTAGGTTTTTTCCACGTGTCTTGACATCCAATGTATCCCTGCAAAGTTTGGTGAAGATCTGAGTATGTAGTTTTTGACCTTATATGGAACCTCCTATCTGAAAATTTGAAAATTCTTAAAAAATTCGACCAAAATCTTGATGTCCCCAATCCTATGTTTTGTATGTTTTTTCCACGTGTCTTGACATCCAATGTATCCATGCAAAGTTTGGTGAAGATCTGAGTATGTAGTTTTTGACCTTATCTGGAACTTCATTTCTGAAAATTTGAAAATTCCTCAAAAATTCGTCCAAAATCTTGATATCTCCAATCTCTTGTTTTGTATGTTTTTTCCACGTGTCTTGACATCCAATGTATCCATGCAAAGTTTGGTGAAGATCTGAGTATGTAGTTTTTGACCTCATCTGGAAATTCATTTCTGAAAATTTGAAAATTCCTCAAAAATTCGTCCAAAAACTTGATGTCTCCAATCTCTTGTTTTGTACGTTTTTTCCACGTGCCTTGACATCCAATGTATCCCTGCAAAGTTTGGTGAAGATCTGAGTATGTAGTTTTTGACTTTATCTGGAACCTCCTATCTGAATATTTGAAAACTCTTAAAGAATTCGTCCAAAATCTTGATGTCTCCAATCTCTTGTTTCGTACGTTTTTTCCACGTGTCTCCACATCCAATGTATCCATGCAAAGTTTGATGAAGATCTGAGTATGTCGTTTTTGACCTTATCTGGAACCTCCCATCTGAAAATTTGAAAATTCTTAAAAAATTCGTCCAAAATCTTGATGTCTCCAATCTCTTGTTTTGTACGTTTTTTCCACGTGTCTTGACATCAAATGTATCCCTGCAATGTTTGGTGAAGATCTGAGTATGTAGTTTTTGACCTTATATGGAACCTCCTATCTGAAAATTTGAAAATTCTTAAAAAATTTGACCAAAATCTTGATGTCCCCAATCCTATGTTTTGTATGTTTTTTCCACGTGTCTTGACATCCAATGTATCCCTGCAATGTTTGGTGAAGATCTGAGTATGTAGTTTTTGACCTTATATGGAACCTCCTATCTGGAAATTTGAAAATTCTTAAAAAATTTGACCAAAATCTTGATGTCCCCAATCCCATGTTTTGTATGTTTTTTCCACGTGTCTTGACATCCAATGTATCCCTGCAGAGTTTGGTGAAGATCTGAGTATGTCGTTTTTGACCTTATCACGAACATCCTTTCTGAAAATTTGAAAATTCTTAAAAAATTCGTCCAAAATCTTGATGTCTCCAATCTCTTGTTTTGTACGTTTTTTCCACGTGTCTTGACATCCAATGTATCCCTGCAAAGTTTGGTGAAGATCTGAGTATGTAGTTTTTGACCTTATCTGGAACCTCCCATCTGAAAATTTGAAAATTCCTAAAAAATCCGTCCAAAATCTTGATGTCTCTAATCTCTTGTTTTGTAGGTTTTTTCCACGTGTCTTGACATCCAATGTATCCCTGCAAAGTTTGCTGAAGATCTGAGTATGTAGTTTTTGACCTTATCTGGAACCTCATTTCTGAAAATTTGAAAATTCTTAAAAAATTCGTCCAAAATCTTGATGTCTCCAATCTCTTGTTTTGTACGTTTTTTCCACGTGTCTTGACATCCAATGTATCCCTGCAAAGTTTGGTGAAGATCTGAGTATGTAGTTTTTGATCTTATCTGGAACTTCATTTCTGAAAATTTGAAAATTCCTCAAAAATTCGTCCAAAATCTTGATGTCTCCAATCTCTTGTTTTGTACGTTTTTTCCAAGTGTCTTGACATCCAATGTATCCCTGCAAAGTTTGGTGAAGATCTGAGGATGTCGGTTTTGACCTTATCTGGAACATCCTTTCTGAAAATTTGAAAATTCTTGAAAAATTCGTCCAAAATCTTGACGTCTCCAATCTCTTGTTTTGTACGTTTTTTCCACGTGTCTTGACATCCAATGTATCCCTGCAAAGTTTGGTGCAGATCTGAGTATGTCGTTTTTGACCTTATCTGGAACCTCCCATCTGAAAATTTGAAAATTCCTAAAAAATCCTTCCAAAATCTTGATGTCTCCAAACTCTTGTTTTGTACGTTTTTTCCACGTGTCTTGACATCCAATGTATCCCTGCAAAGTTTGGTGAAGATCTGAGTATGTAGTTTTTGACCTTATCTGGAACCTCCTATCTGAAAATTTGAAAATTCTTAAAAAATTCGTCCGAAATCTTGATGTCTCCAATCTCTTGTTTTGTACGTTTTTCCCACGTGTCTTGACATCCAATGTATCCCTGCAGAGTTTGGAGAAGATCTGAGAATGTCGTTTTTGTCCTTATCTGGAACATCCTTTCTGAAAATTTGAAAATTCTTAAAAAATTCGTCCAAAATCTTGACGTCTCCAATCTCTTGTTTTGTACGTTTTTTCCACGTGTCTTGACATCCAATGTATCCCTGCAAAGTTTGGTGAAGATCTGAGTATGTAGTTTTTGTCCTTATCTGGAACCTCCCCTCTGAAAATTTGAAAATTCCTAAAAGAACCCGTCCAAAATCTTGATGACCCCAATCTCTTGTTTTGTACGTTTTTTCCACGTGTCTTGACATCCAATGTATCCCTCCAAAGTTTGGTGAAGATCTGAGTATGTAGTTTTTGACCTTATCTGGAACCTCCTATCTGAAAATTTGAAAATTGTTAAAAAATTCGTCCAAAATCTTGATGTCTCCAATCTCTTGTTTTGTACGTTTTTTCCACGTGTCTTGACATCCAATGTATCCCTGCAAAGTTTGGTGAAGATCTGAGTATGTAGTTTTTGACCTTATCTGGAACCTCATTTCTGAAAATTTGAAAATTCCTCAAAAATTCGTCCAAAATCTTGATGTCTCCAATCTCTTGTTTTGTACGTTTTTTCCACGTGTCTTGACATCCAATGTATCCCTGCAAAGTTTGGTGAAGATCTGAGTATGTAGTTTTTGACCTTATCTGGAACCTCCTATCTGAAAATTTGAAAATTCTTAAAAAATTCGTCCAAAATCTTGATGTCTCCAATCTCTTGTTTTGTACGTTTTTTCCACGTGTCTTGACATCCAATGGATCCCTGCAAAGTTTGGTGAAGATCTGAGTATGTCGTTTTTGACCTTATCTGGAACATCCTTTCTGAAAATTTGAAAATTCTTAAAAAATTCGTCCAAAATCTTGACGTCTCTAATCTCTTGTTTTGTACGTTTTTTCCACGTGTCGTGACATCCAATGTATCCCTGCAAAGTTTGGTGAAGATCTGAGTTTGTAGTTTTTGACCTTATCTGGAACCTCCCATCTGAAAATTTTAAAATTCTTAAAAAATCCGTCCAAAATCTTGATGTCTCCAATCTCTTGTTTTGTACGTTTTTCCCACGTGTCTTGACATCCAATGTATCCCTGCAAAGTTTGGTGAAGATCTGAGTATGTAGTTTTTGACCTTATCTGGAACCTCCCATCTGAAAATTTGAAAATTCCTAAAAAATCCGTCCAAAATCTTGATGTCTCCAATCTCTTGTTTTGTAGGTTTTTTCCACGTGTCTTGACATCCAATATATCCCTGCAAAGTTTGGTGAAGATCTGAGTATGTAGTTTTTGACCTTATATGGAACCTCCTATCTGAAAATTTGAAAATTCTTAAAAAATTCGACCAAAATCTTGATGTCCCCAATCCTATGTTTTGTATGTTTTTTCCACGTGTCTTGACATCCAATGTATCCATGCAAAGTTTGGTGAAGATCTGAGTATGTAGTTTTTGACCTTATCTGGAACTTCATTTCTGAAAATTTGAAAATTCCTCAAAAATTCGTCCAAAATCTTGATGTCTCCAATCTCTTGTTTTGTACGTTTTTTCCACGTGTCTTGACATCCAATGTATCCCTGCAATGTTTGGTGAAGATCTGAGTATGTAGTTTTTGACCTTATATGGAACCTCCTATCTGAAAATTTGAAAATTCTTAAAAAATTTGACCAAAATCTTGATGTCCCCAATCCAATGTTTTGTATGTTTTTTCCACGTGTCTTGACATCCAATGTATCCCTGCAATGTTTGGTGAAGATCTGAGTATGTAGTTTTTGACCTTATATGGAACCTCCTATCTGGAAATTTGAAAATTTTTAAAAAATTTGACCAAAATCTTGATGTCCCCAATCCCATGTTTTGTATGTTTTTTCCACGTGTCTTGACATCCAATGTATCCCTGCAGAGTTTGGTGAAGATCTGAGTATGTCGTTTTTGACCTTATCACGAACATCCTTTCTGAAAATTTGAAAATTCTTAAAAAATTCGTCCAAAATCTTGATGTCTCCAATCTCTTGTTTTGTACGTTTTTTCCACGTGTCTTGACATCCAATGTATCCCTGCAAAGTTTGCTGAAGATCTGAGTATGTAGTTTTTGACCTTATCTGGAACCTCATTTCTGAAAATTTGAAAATTCTTAAAAAATTCGTCCAAAATCTTGATGTCTCCAATCTCTTGTTTTGTACGTTTTTTCCACGTGTCTTGACATCCAATGTATCCCTGCAAAGTTTGGTGAAGATCTGAGTATGTAGTTTTTGACCTTATCTGGAACTTCATTTCTGAAAATTTGAAAATTCCTCAAAAATTCGTCCAAAATCTTGATGTCTCCAATCTCTTGTTTTGTACGTTTTTTCCAAGTGTCTTGACATCCAATGTATCCCTGCAAAGTTTGGTGAAGATCTGAGGATGTCGGTTTTGACCTTATCTGGAACATCCTTTCTGAAAATTTGAAAATTCTTGAAAAATTCGTCCAAAATCTTGACGTCTCCAATCTCTTGTTTTGTACGTTTTTTCCACGTGTCTTGACATCCAATGTATCCCTGCAAAGTTTGGTGCAGATCTGAGTATGTCGTTTTTGACCTTATCTGGAACCTCCCATCTGAAAATTTGAAAATTCCTAAAAAATCCTTCCAAAATCTTGATGTCTCCAAACTCTTGTTTTGTACGTTTTTTCCACGTGTCTTGACATCCAATGTATCCCTGCAAAGTTTGGTGAAGATCTGAGTATGTAGTTTTTGACCTTATCTGGAACCTCCTATCTGAAAATTTGAAAATTCTTAAAAAATTCGTCCGAAATCTTGATGTCTCCAATCTCTTGTTTTGTACGTTTTTCCCACGTGTCTTGACATCCAATGTATCCCTGCAGAGTTTGGTGAAGATCTGAGAATGTCGTTTTTGTCCTTATCTGGAACATCCTTTCTGAAAATTTGAAAATTCTTAAAAAATTCGTCCAAAATCTTGACGTCTCCAATCTCTTGTTTTGTACGTTTTTTCCACGTGTCTTGACATCCAATGTATCCCTGCAAAGTTTGGTGAAGATCTGAGTATGTAGTTTTTGTCCTTATCTGGAACCTCCCATCTGAAAATTTGAAAATTCCTAAAAAACCCGTCCAAAATCTTGATGACCCCAATCTCTTGTTTTGTACGTTTTTTCCACGTGTCTTGACATCGAATGTATCCCTGCAAAGTTTGGTGAAGATCTGAGTATGTAGTTTTTGACCTTATCTGGAACCTCCTATCTGAAAATTAGAAAATTCTTAAAAAATTCGTCCAAAATGTTGATGTCTCCAATCTCTTGTTTTGTACGTTTTTCCCACGTCTCTTGACATCCAATGTATCCCTGCAAAGTTTGGTGAAGATCTGAGTATGTAGTTTTTGACCTTATCTGGAACCTCCTATCTGAAAATTTGAAAATTGTTAAAAAATTCGTCCAAAATCTTGATGTCTCCAATCTCTTGTTTTGTACGTTTTTCCCACGTGTCTTGACATCCAATGTATCCCTGCAAAGGTTGGTGAAGATCTGAGTATGTAGTTTTTGACCTTATCTGGAACCTCATTTCTGAAAATTTGAAAATTCCTCAAAAATTCGTCCAAAATCTTGATGTCTCCAATCTCTTGTTTTGTACGTTTTTTCCACGTGTCTTGACATCCAATGTATCCCTGCAAAGTTTGGTGAAGATCTGAGTATGTAGTTTTTGACCTTATCTGGAACCTCCTATCTGAAAATTTGAAAATTCTTAAAAAATTCGTCCAAAATCTTGATGTCTCCAATCTCTTGTTTTGTACGTTTTTTCCACGTGTGTTGACATCCAATGGATCCCTGCAAAGTTTGGTGAAGATCTGAGTATGTCGTTTTTGACCTTATCTGGAACATCCTTTCTGAAAATTTGAAAATTCTTAAAAAATTCGTCCAAAATCTTGACGTCTCCAATCTCTTGTTTTGTACGTTTTTTCCACGTGTCGTGACATCCAATGTATCCCTGCAAAGTTTGGTGAAGATCTGAGTATGTAGTTTTTGACCTTATCTGGAACCTCCCATCTGAAAATTTTAAAATTCTTAAAAAATCCGTCCAAAATCTTGATGTCTCCAATCTCTTGTTTTGTACGTTTTTCCCACGTGTCTTGACATCCAATGTATCCCTGCAAAGTTTGGTGAAGATCTGAGTATGTAGTTTTTGACCTTATCTGGAACCTCCTATCTGAAAATTTGAAAATTCTTCAAAAAATCGTCCAAAATCTTGATGTCTCCAATCTCTTGTTTTGTACGTTTTTTCCACGTGTCTTGACATCCAATGTATCCCTGCAAAGTTTGGTGAAGATCTGAGTATGTAGTTTTTGACCTTATCTGGAACCTCCCATCTGAAAATTTGAAAATTCCTAAAAAATCCGTCCAAAATCTTGATGACCCCAATCTCTTGTTTGTACGTTTTTTCCACGTGTCTTGACATCCAATGTATCCCTGCATAGTTTGGTGAAGATCTGAGTATGTAGTTTTTGACCTTATCTGGAACCTCCTATCTGAAAATTTGAAAATTTTGAAAAAATTCGTCCAAAATCTTGATGTCCCCAATTCTATGTTTTGTATGTTTTTTCCACGTGTCTTGACATCCAATGTATAAATGCAAAGTTTGGTGAAGATCTGAGTATGTAGTTTTTGACCTTATGTGGAACCTCCCATCTGAAAATTTGAAAATTCTTAAAAAATTCGTCCAAAATCTTGATGTCTCCAATCTCTTGTTTTGTACGTTTTTTCCACGTGTCTTGACATCCAATGTATCCCTGCAATGTTTGGTGAAGATCTGAGTATGTAGTTTTTGACCTTATCACGAACATCCTATCTGAAAATTTGAAAATTCTTAAAAAATTTGACCAAAATCTTGATGTCCCCAATCCTATGTTTTGTACGTTTTTTCCACGTGTCTTGACATCCAATGTATCCCTGCAAAGTTTGGTGAAGATCTGAGTATGTAGTTTTTGACCTTATCTGGAACCTCCTATCTGAATATTTGAATATTCTTAAAAAATTCGTCCAAAATCTTGATGTCTCCAATCTCTTGTTTCGTACGTTTTTTCCACGTGTCTTGACATCCAATGTATCCCTGCATAGTTTGGTGAAGATCTGAGTATGTAGTTTTTGACCTTATATGGAACCTCCTATCTGAAAATTTGAAAATTCTTAAAAAATTCGACCAAAATCTTGATGTCCCCAATCCTATGTTTTGTATGTTTTTTCCACGTTTCTTGACATCCAATGTATCCATGCAAAGTTTGGTGAAGATCTGAGTATGTAGTTTTTGACCTTATCTGGAACCTCCTATCTGAAAATTTGAAAATTTTGAAAAAATTCGTAAAAAATATTGATGTCTCCAATCTCTTGTTTTGTACGTTTTTTCCACGTGTCTCCACATCCAATGTATCTATGCAAAGTTTGATGAAGATCTGAGTATGTCGTTTTTGACCTTATCTGGAACCTCCCATCTGAAAATTTGAAAATTCTTAAAAAATTCGTCCAAAATCTTGATGTCTCCAATCTCTTGTTTTGTACGTTTTTTCCACGTGTCTTGACATCCAATGTATCCCTGCAATGTTTGGTGAAGATCTGAGTATGTAGTTTTTGACCTTATATGGAACCTCCTATCTGAAAATTTGAAAATTCTTAAAAAATTTGACCAAAATCTTGATGTCCCCAATCCTATGTTTTGTATGTTTTTTTCCACGTATCTTGACATCCAATGTATCCCTGCAATGTTTGGTGAAGATCTGAGTATGTAGTTTTTGACCTTATATGGAACCTCCTATCTGAAAATTTGAAAATTCTTAAAAAATTTGACCAAAATCTTGATGTCCCCAATCCTATGTTTTGTATGATTTTTCCACGTGTCTTGACATCCAATGTATCCCTGCAGAGTTTGGTGAAGATCTGAGTATGTCGTTTTTGACCTTATCACGAACATCCTTTCTGAAAATTTCAAATTCTTAAAAAAATCGTCCAAAATCTTGATGTCTCCAATCTCTTGTTTTGTACGTTTTTTCCACGTGTCTTGACATCCAATGTATCCCTGCAAAGTTTGGTGAAGATCTGAGTATGTAGTTTTTGACCTTATCTGGAACCTCCCATCTGAAAATTTGAAAATTCCTAAAAAATCCGTCCAAAATCTTGATGTCTCCAATCTCTTGTTTTGTATGTTTTTTCCACGTGTCTCCACATCCAATGTATCCATGCAAAATTTAATGAAGATCTGAGTATGTCGTTTTTGACCTTATCTGGAACTTCATTTCTGAAAATTTGAAAATTCCTCAAAAATTCGTCCAAAATCTTGATGTCTCCAATCTCTTGTTTTGTACGTTTTTTCCACGTGTCTTGACATCCAATGTATCCCTGCAAAGTTTGGTGAAGATCTGAGTATGTAGTTTTTGACCTTATATGGAACCTCCCATCTGAAAATTTGAAAATTCTTAAAAAATTCGTCCAAAATCTTGATGTCTCCAATCTCTTGTTTTGTACGTTTTTTCCACGTGTCTTGACATCCAATGTATCCCTGCAATGTTTGGTGAAGATCTGAGTATGTAGTTTTTGACCTTATATGGAACCTCCTATCTGAAAATTTGAAAATTCTTAAAAAATTTGACCAAGATCTTGATGTCCACCAATCCCATGTTTTGTATGTTTTTTCCACGTGTCTTGACATCCAATGTATCCCTGCAGAGTTTGGTGAAGATCTGAGTATGTCGTTTTTGACCTTATCACGAACATCCTTTCTGAAAATTTGAAAATTCTTAAAAAATTCGTCCAAAATCTTGATGTCTCCAATCTCTTGTTTTGTACGTTTTTTCCACGTGTCTTGACATCCAATGTATCCCTGCAAAGTTTGGTGAAGATCTGAGTATGTAGTTTTTGACCTTATCTGGAACCTCCCATCTGAAAATTTGAAAATTCGTAAAAAATCCGTCCAAAATCTTGATGTCTCCAATCTCTTGTTTTGTAGGTTTTTTCCACGTGTCTTGACATCCAATGTATCCCTGCAAAGTTTGGTGAAGATCTGAGTATGTAGTTTTTGACCTTATATGGAACCTCCTATCTGAAAATTTGAAAATTCTTAAAAAATTCGACCAAAATCTTGATGTCCCCAATCCTATGTTTTGTATGTTTTTTCCACGTGTCTTGACATCCAATGTATCCATGCAAAGTTTGGTGAAGATCTGAGTATGTAGTTTTTGACCTTATCTAGAACTTCATTTCTGAAAATTTGAAAATTCCTCAAAAATTCATCCAAAATCTTGATGTCTCCAATCTCTTGTTTTGTATGTTTTTTCCACGTGTCTTGACATCCAATGTATCCATGCAAAGTTTGGTGAAGATCTGAGTATGTAGTTTTTGACCTTATCTGGAACTTCATTTCTGAAAATTTGAAAATTCCTCAAAAATTCGTCCAAAAACTTGATGTCTCCAATCTCTTGTTTTGTACGTTTTTTCCACGTGCCTTGACATCCAATGTATCCCTGCAAAGTTTGGTGAAGATCTGAGTATGTAGTTTTTGACTTTATCTGGAACCTCCTATCTGAATATTTGAAAACTCTTAAAGAATTCGTCCAAAATCTTGATGTCTCCAATCTCTTGTTTCGTACGTTTTTTCCACGTGTCTCCACATCCAATGTATCCATGCAAAGTTTGATGAAGATCTGAGTATGTCGTTTTTGACCTTATCTGGAACCTCCCATCTGAAAATTTGAAAATTCTTAAAAAATTCGTCCAAAACCTTGATGTCTCCAATCTCTTGTTTTGTACGTTTTTTCCACGTGTCTTGACATCCAATGTATCCCTGCAATGTTTGGTGAAGATCTGAGTATGTAGTTTTTGACCTTATATGGAACCTCCTATCTGAAAATTTGAAAATTCTTAAAAAATTTGACCAAAATCTTGATGTCCCCAATCCTATGTTTTGTATGTTTTTTCCACGTGTCTTGACATCCAATGTATCCCTGCAATGTTTGGTGAAGATCTGAGTATGTAGTTTTTGACCTTATATGGAACCTCCTATCTGGAAATTTGAAAATTCTTAAAAAATTTGACCAAAATCTTGATGTCCCCAATCCCATGTTTTGTATGTTTTTTCCACGTGTCTTGACATCCAATGTATCCCTGCAGAGTTTGGTGAAGATCTGAGTATGTCGTTTTTGACCTTATCACGAACATCCTTTCTGAAAATTTGAAAATTCTTAAAAAATTCGTCCAAAATCTTGATGTCTCCAATCTCTTGTTTTGTACGTTTTTTCCACGTGTCTTGACATCCAATGTATCCCTGCAAAGTTTGGTGAAGATCTGAGTATGTAGTTTTTGACCTTATCTGGAACCTCCCATCTGAAAATTTGAAAATTCCTAAAAAATCCGTCCAAAATCTTGATGTCTCCAATCTCTTGTTTTGTAGGTTTTTTCCACGTGTCTTGACATCCAATGTATCCCTGCAAAGTTTGCTGAAGATCTGAGTATGTAGTTTTTGACCTTATCTGGAACCTCATTTCTGAAAATTTGAAAATTCTTAAAAAATTCGTCCAAAATCTTGATGTCTCCAATCTCTTGTTTTGTACGTTTTTTCCACGTGTCTTGACATCCAATGTATCCCTGCAAAGTTTGGTGAAGATCTGAGTATGTAGTTTTTGACCTTATCTGGAACTTCATTTCTGAAAATTTGAAAATTCCTCAAAAATTCGTCCAAAATCTTGATGTCTCCAATCTCTTGTTTTGTACGTTTTTTCCACGTGTCTTGACATCCAATGTATCCCTGCAAAGTTTGGTGAAGATCTGAGGATGTCGTTTTTGACCTTATCTGGAACATCCTTTCTGAAAATTTGAAAATTCTTGAAAAATTCGTCCAAAATCTTGACGTCTCCAATCTCTTGTTTTGTACGTTTTTTCCACGTGTCTTGACATCCAATGTATCCCTGCAAAGTTTGGTGCAGATCTGAGTATGTCGTTTTTGACCTTATCTGGAACCTCCCATCTGAAAATTTGAAAATTCCTAAAAAATCCTTCCAAAATCTTGATGACCCCAAACTCTTGTTTTGTACGTTTCTTCCACGTGTCTTGACATCCAATGTATCCCTGCAAAGTTTGGTGAAGATCTGAGTATGTAGTTTTTGACCTTATCTGGAACCTCCTATCTGAAAATTTGAAAATTCTTAAAAAATTCGTCCGAAATCTTGATGTCTCCAATCTCTTGTTTTGTACGTTTTTCCCACGTGTCTTGACATCCAATGTATCCCTGCAAAGTTTGGTGAAGATCTGAGTATGTAGTTTTTGACCTTATCTGGAACCTCCTATCTGAAAATTTGAAAATTGTTAAAAAATTCGTCCAAAATCTTGATGTCTCCAATCTCTTGTTTTGTACGTTTTTTCCACGTGTCTTGACATCCAATGTATCCCTGCAAAGTTTGGTGAAGATCTGAGTATGTAGTTTTTGACCTTATCTGGAACCTCCTATCTGAAAATTTGAAAATTCTTAAAAAATTCGTCCAAAATCTTGATGTCTCCAATCTCTTGTTTTGTACGTTTTTTCCACGTGTCTTGACATCCAATTGATCCCTGCAAAGTTTGGTGAAGATCTGAGTATGTCGTTTTTGACCTTATCTGGAACATCCTTTCTGAAAATTTGAAAATTCTTAAAAAATTCGTCCAAAATCTTGACGTCTCCAATCTCTTGTTTTGTACGTTTTTTCCACGTGTCGTGACATCCAATGTATCCCTGCAAAGTTTGGTGAAGATCTGAGTATGTAGTTTTTGACCTTATCTGGAACCTCCCATCTGAAAATTTTAAAATTCTTAAAAAATCCGTCCAAAATCTTGATGTCTCCAATCTCTTGTTTTGTACGTTTTTCCCACGTGTCTTGACATCCAATGTATCCCTGCAAAGTTTGGTGAAGATCTGAGTATGTAGTTTTTGACTTTATCTGGAACCTCCTATCTGAAAATTTGAAAATTCTTCAAAAAATCGTCCAAAATCTTGATGTCTCCAATCTCTTGTTTTGTACGTTTTTTCCACGTGTCTTGACATCCAATGTATCCCTGCAAAGTTTGGTGAAGATCTGAGTATGTAGTTTTTGACCTTATCTGGAACCTCCCATCTGAAAATTTGAAAATTCCTAAAAAATCCGTCCAAAATCTTGATGACCCCAATCTCTTGTTTTGTACGTTTTTTCCACGTGTCTTGACATCCAATGTATCCCTGCATAGTTTGGTGAAGATCTGAGTATGTAGTTTTTGACCTTATCTGGAACCTCCTATCTGAAAATTTGAAAATTTTGAAAAAATTCGTCCAAAATCTTGATGTCCCCAATTCTATGTTTTGTATGTTTTTTCCACGTGTCTTGACATCCAATGTATAAATGCAAAGTTTGGTGAAGATCTGAGTATGTCGTTTTTGACCTTATGTGGAACCTCCCATCTGAAAATTTGAAAATTCTTAAAAAATTCGTCCAAAATCTT
Source organism: Lepisma saccharinum (assembly GCF_977018435.1). NCBI lineage: Eukaryota > Metazoa > Arthropoda > Insecta > Zygentoma > Lepismatidae > Lepisma > Lepisma saccharinum. The sequence goes on along the minus strand of NW_028142907.1, from coordinate 2,517,386 downwards.
GATGTCTCCAATCTCTTGTTTTGTACGTTTTTTCCACGTGTCTTGACATCCAATGTATCCCTGCAATGTTTGGTGAAGATCTGAGTATGTAGTTTTTGACCTTATATGGAACCTCCTATCTGAAAATTTGAAAATTCTTAAAAAATTTGACCAAAATCTTGATGTCCCCAATCCTATGTTTTGTACGTTTTTTCCACGTGTCTTGACATCCAATGTATCCCTGCAAAGTTTGGTGAAGATCTGAGTATGTAGTTTTTGACCTTATCTGGAACCTCCTATCTGAATATTTGAAAATTCTTAAAAAATTCGTCCAAAATCTTGATGTCTCCAATCTCTTGTTTCGTACGTTTTTTCCACGTGTCTTGACATCCAATGTATCCCTGCATAGTTTGGTGAAGATCTGAGTATGTAGTTTTTGACCTTATATGGAACCTCCTATCTGAAAATTTGAAAATTCTTAAAAAATTCGACCAAAATCTTGATGTCCCCAATCCTATGTTTTGTATGTTTTTTCCACGTGTCTTGACATCCAATGTATCCATGCAAAGTTTGGTGAAGATCTGAGTATGTAGTTTTTGACCTTATCTGGAACCTCCTATCTGAAAATTTGAAAATTTTGAAAAAATTCGTAAAAAATATTGATGTCTCCAATCTCTTGTTTTGTTCGTTTTTTCCACGTGTCTCCACATCCAATGTATCTATGCAAAGTTTGATGAAGATCTGAGTATGTCGTTTTTGACCTTATCTGGAAACTCCCATCTGAAAATTTGAAAATTCTTAAAAAATTCGTCCAAAATCTTGATGTCTCCAATCTCTTGTTTTGTACGTTTTTTCCACGTGTCTTGACATCCAATGTATCCCTGCAATGTTTGGTGAAGATCTGAGTATGTAGTTTTTGACCTTATATGGAACCTCCTATCTGAAAATTTGAAAATTCTTAAAAAATTTGACCAAAATCTTGATGTCCCCAATCCTATGTTTTGTATGTTTTTTCCACGTATCTTGACATCCAATGTATCCCTGCAATGTTTGGTGAAGATCTGAGTATGTAGTTTTTGACCTTATATGGAACCTCCTATCTGAAAATTTGAAAATTCTTAAAAAATTTGACCAAAATCTTGATGTCCCCAATCCTATGTTTTGTATGTTTTTTCCACGTGTCTTGACATCCAATGTATCCCTGCAGAGTTTGGTGAAGATCTGAGTATGTCGTTTTTGACCTTATCACGAACATCCTTTCTGAAAATTTGAAAATTCAAAAAAATTCGTCCAAAATCTTGATGTCTCCAATCTCTTGTTTTGTACGTTTTTTCCACGTGTCTTGACATCCAATGTATCCCTGCAAAGTTTGGTGAAGATCTGAGTATGTAGTTTTTGACCTTATCTGGAAACTCCTATCTGAAAATTTGAAAATTCCTAAAAAATCCGTCCAAAATCTTGATGTCTCCAATCTCTTGTTTTGTAGGTTTTTCCACGTGTCTTGACATCCAATGTATCCCTGCAAAGTTTGATGAAGATCTGAGTATGTTTTTTTTTACATTATCTGGAACCTCCTATCTGAATATTTGAAAACTCTTAAAGAATTCGTCCAAAATCTTGATGTCCCCAATCTCTTGTTTCGTACGTTTTTTCCACGTGTCTCCACATCCAATGTATCCCTGCAGAGTTTGGTGAAGATCTGAGTATGTCGTTTTTGACCTTATCACGAACATCCTTTCTGAAAATTTGAAAATTCTTAAAAAATTCGTCCAAAATCTTGATGTCTCCAATCTCTTGTTTTGTACGTTTTTTCCACGTGTCTTGACATCCAATGTATCCCTGCAAAGTTTGGTGAAGATCTGAGTATGTAGTTTTTGACCTTATCTGGAACCTCCCATCTGAAAATTTGAAAATTCCTAAAAAATCCGTCCAAAATCTTGATGTCTCCAATCTCTTGTTTTGTACGTTTTTTCCACGTCTCTTGACATCCAATGTATCCCTGCAAAGTTTGGTGAAGATCTGAGTATGTAGTTTTTGACCTTATATGGAACCTCCTATCTCAAAATTTGAAAATTCTTAAAAAATTCGACCAAAATCTTGATGTCCCCAATCCTATGTTTTGTATGTTTTTTCCACGTGTCTTGACATCCAATGTATCCATGCAAAGTTTGGTGAAGATCTGAGTATGTAGTTTTTGACCTTATCTGGAACTTCATTTCTGAAAATTTGAAAACTCCTCAAAAATTCGTCCAAAATCTTGATGTCTCCAATCTCTTGTTTTGTACGTTTTTTCCACGTGTCTTGACATCCAATGTATCCCTGCAAAGTTTGGTGAAGATCTGAGTATGTAGTTTTTGACCTTATATGGAACCTCCTATCTGAAAATTTGAAAGTTCTTAAAAAATTCGACCAAAATCTTGATGTCCCCAATCCTATGTTTTGTATGTTTTTTCCACGTGTCTTGACATCCAATGTATCCATGCAAAGTTTGGTGAAGATCTGAGTATGTAGTTTTTGACCTTATCTGGAACCTCCTATCTGAATATTTGAAATCTTTTAAAGAATTCGTCCAAAATCTTGATGTCTCCAATCTCTTGTTTCGTACGTTTTTTCCACGTGTCTCCACATCCAATGTATCTATGTAAAGTTTGATGAAGATCTGAGTATGTAGTTTTTGACCTTATATGGAACCTCCTATCTGAAAATTTGAAAATTCTTAAAAAATTTGACCAAAATCTTGATGTCCCCAATCCTATGTTTTGTATGTTTTTTCCACGTGTCTTGACATCCAATGTATCCCTGCAATGTTTGGTGAAGATCTGAGTATGTAGTTTTTGACCTTATATGGAACCTCCTATCTGAAAATTTGAAAATTCTTAAAAAATTTGACCAAAATCTTGATGTCCCCAATCCTATGTTTTGTATGTTTTTTCCACGTGTCTTGACATCCAATGTATCCCTGCAGAGTTTGGTGAAGATCTGAGTATGTCGTTTTTGACCTTATCACGAACATCCTTTCTGAAAATTTGAAAATTCTTAAAAAATTCGTCCAAAATCTTGATGTCTCCAATCTCTTGTTTTGTACCTTTTTTCCACGTGTCTTGACATCCAATGTATCCCTGCAAAGTTTGGTGAAGATCTGAGTATGAAGTTTTTGACCTTATCTGGAACCTCCCATCTGAAAATTTGAAAATTCCTAAAAAATCCGTCCAAAATCTTGATGTCTCCAATCTCTTGTTTTGTAGGTTTTTCCACGTGTCTTGACATCCAATGTATCCATGCAAAGTTTAATGAAGATCTGAGTATGTAGTTTTTGACCTTATATGGAACCTCCTATCTGAAAATTTGAAAATTCTTAAAAAATTCGACCAAAATCTTGATGTCCCCAATCCTATGTTTTGTATGTTTTTTCCACGTGTCTTGACATCCAATGTATGCCTGCAAAGTTTGGTGAAGATCTGAGTATGTAGTTTTTGACCTTATCTGGAACCTCCCATCTGAAAATTTGAAAATTCCTAAAAAATCCGTCCAAAATCTTGATGTCTCCAATCTCTTGTTTTGTACGTTTTTCCACGTGTCTTGACATCCAATGTATCCATGCAAATTTTGGTGAAGATCTGAGTATGTAGTTTTTGACCTTATATGGAACCTCCTATCTAAAAATTTGAAAGTTCTTAAAAAATTCGACCAAAATCTTGATGTCCCCAATCCTATGTTTTGTATGTTTTTTCCACGTGTCTTGACATCCAATGTATCCATGCAAAGTTTGGTGAAGATCTGAGTATGTAGTTTTTGACCTTATCTGGAACCTCATTTCTGAAAATTTGAAAATTCCTCAAAAATTCGTCCAAAATCTTGATGTCTCCAATCTCTTGTTTTGTACGTTTTTTCCACGTGTCTTGACATCCAATGTATCCCTGCAAAGTTTGGTGAAGATCTGAGTATGTTTTTTTTGACCTTATCTGGAACCTCCTATCTGAATATTTGAAAACTCTTAAAGAATTCGTCCAAAATCTTGATGTCTCCAATCTCTTGTTTCGTACGTTTTTCCACGTGTCTCCACATCCAATGTATCCATGCAAAGTTTAATGAAGATCTGAGTACGTCGTTTTTGACCTTATCTGGAACCTCCCATCTGAAAATTTGAAAATTCTTAAAAAATTCGTCCAAAATCTTGATGTCTCCAATCTCTTGTTTTGTACGTTTTTTCCACGTGTCTTGACATCCAATGTATCCCTGCAATGTTTGGTGAAGATCTGAGTATGTAGTTTTTGACCTTATATGGAACCTCCTATCTGAAAATTTGAAAATTCTTAAAAAATTTGACCAAGATCTTGATGTCCCCAATCCCATGTTTTGTATGTTTTTTCCACGTGTCTTGACATCCAATGTATCCCTGCAGAGTTTGGTGAAGATCTGAGTATGTCGTTTTTGACCTTATCACGAACATCCTTTCTGAAAATTTGAAAATTCTTAAAAAATTCGTCCAAAATCTTGATGTCTCCAATCTCTTGTTTTGTTCGTTTTTTCCACGTGTCTTGACATCCAATGTATCCCTGCAAAGTTTGGTGAAGATCTGAGTATGTAGTTTTTGACCTTATCTGGAACCTCCCATCTGAAAATTTGAAAATTCCTAAAAAATCCGTCCAAAATCTTGATGTCTCCAATCTCTTGTTTTGTAGGTTTTTCCACGTGTCTTGACATCCAATGTATCCCTGCAGTTTGGTGAAGATCTGAGTATGTAGTTTTTGACCTTATATGGAACCTCCTATCTGAAAATTTGAAAATTCTTAAAACATTCGACCAAAATCTTGATGTCCCCAATCCTATGTTTTGTATGTTTTTTCCACGTGTCTTGACATCCAATGTATCCATGCAAAGTTTGGTGAAGATCTGAGTATGTAGTTTTTGACCTTATCTGGAACTTCATTTCTGAAAATTTGAAAATTCCTCAAAAATTCGTCCAAAATCTTGATGTCTCCAATCTCTTGTTTTGTATGTTTTTTCCACGTGTCTTGACATCCAATGTATCCCTGCAAAGTTTGGTGAAGATCTGAGTATGTAGTTTTTGACCTTATATGGAACCTCCTATCTGAAAATTTGAAAATTCTTAAAAAATTTGACCAAAATCTTGATGTCCCCAATCCTATGTTTTGTATGTTTTTTCCACGTGTCTTGACATCCAATGTATCCCTGCAATGTTTGGTGAAGATCTGAGTATGTAGTTTTTGACCTTATATGGAACCTCCTATCTGAAAATTTGAAAATTCTTAAAAAATTTGACCAAAATCTTGATGTCCCCAATCCTATGTTTTGTATGTTTTTTCCACGTGTCTTGACATCCAATGTATCCCTGCAGAGTTTGGTGAAGATCTGAGTATGTCGTTTTTGACCTTATCACGAACATCCTTTCTGAAAATTTGAAAATTCTTAAAAAATTCGTCCAAAATCTTGATGTCTCCAATCTCTTGTTTTGTACGTTTTTTCCACGTGTCTTGACATCCAATGTATCCCTGCAAAGTTTGGTGAAGATCTGAGTATGAAGTTTTTGACCTTATCTGGAACCTCCCATCTGAAAATTTGAAAATTCCTAAAAAATCCGTCCAAAATCTTGATGTCTCCAATCTCTTGTTTTGTAGGTTTTTCCACGTGTCTTGACATCCAATGTATCCATGCAAAGTTTAATGAAGATCTGAGTATGTAGTTTTTGACCTTATATGGAACCTCCTATCTGAAAATTTGAAAATTCTTAAAAAATTCGACCAAAATCTTGATGTCCCCAATCCTATGTTTTGTATGTTTTTTCCACGTGTCTTGACATCCAATGTATCCCTGCAAAGTTTGGTGAAGATCTGAGTATGTAGTTTTTGACCTTATCTGGAACCTCCCATCTGAAAATTTGAAAATTCCTAAAAAATCCGTCCAAAATCTTGATGTCTCCAATCTCTTGTTTTGTACGTTTTTTCCACGTGTCTTGACATCCAATGTATCCCTGCAAATTTTGGTGAAGATCTGAGTATGTAGTTTTTGACCTTATATGGAACCTCCTATCTAAAAATTTGAAAGTTCTTAAAAAATTCGACCAAAATCTTGATGTCCCCAATCCTATGTTTTGTATGTTTCTTCCACGTGTCTTGACATCCAATGTATCCATGCAAAGTTTGGTGAAGATCTGAGTATGTAGTTTTTGACCTTATCTGGAACCTCATTTCTGAAAATTTGAAAATTCCTCAAAAATTCGTCCAAAATCTTGATGTCTCCAATCTCTTGTTTTGTACGTTTTTTCCACGTGTCTTGACATCCAATGTATCCCTGCAAAGTTTGGTGAAGATCTGAGTATGTTTTTTTTGACCTTATCTGGAACCTCCTATCTGAATATTTGAAAACTCTTAAAGAATTCGTCCAAAATCTTGATGTCTCCAATCTCTTGTTTCGTACGTTTTTCCACGTGTCTCCACATCCAATGTATCCATGCAAAGTTTAATGAAGATCTGAGTACGTCGTTTTTGACCTTATCTGGAACCTCCCATCTGAAAATTTGAAAATTCTTAAAAAATTCGTCCAAAATCTTGATGTCTCCAATCTCTTGTTTTGTACGTTTTTTCCACGTGTCTTGACATCCAATGTATCCCTGCAATGTTTGGTGAAGATCTGAGTATGTAGTTTTTGACCTTATATGGAACCTCCTATCTGAAAATTTGAAAATTCTTAAAAAATTTGACCAAGATCTTGATGTCCCCAATCCCATGTTTTGTATGTTTTTTCCACGTGTCTTGACATCCAATGTATCCCTGCAGAGTTTGGTGAAGATCTGAGTATGTCGTTTTTGACCTTATCACGAACATCCTTTCTGAAAATTTGAAAATTCTTAAAAAATTCGTCCAAAATCTTGATGTCTCCAATCTCTTGTTTTGTTCGTTTTTTCCACGTGTCTTGACATCCAATGTATCCCTGCAAAGTTTGGTGAAGATCTGAGTATGTAGTTTTTGACCTTATCTGGAACCTCCCATCTGAAAATTTGAAAATTCCTAAAAAATCCGTCCAAAATCTTGATGTCTCCAATCTCTTGTTTTGTAGGTTTTTCCACGTGTCTTGACATCCAATGTATCCCTGCAGTTTGGTGAAGATCTGAGTATGTAGTTTTTGACCTTATATGGAACCTCCTATCTGAAAATTTGAAAATTCTTAAAAAATTCGACCAAAATCTTGATGTCCCCAATCCTATGTTTTGTATGTTTTTTCCACGTGTCTTGACATCCAATGTATCCATGCAAAGTTTGGTGAAGATCTGAGTATGTAGTTTTTGACCTTATCTGGAACTTCATTTCTGAAAATTTGAAAATTCCTCAAAAATTCGTCCAAAATCTTGATGTCTCCAATCTCTTGTTTTGTATGTTTTTTCCACGTGTCTTGACATCCAATGTATCCCTGCAAAGTTTGGTGAAGATCTGAGTATGTAGTTTTTGACCTTATATGGAACCTCCTATCTGAAAATTTGAAAATTCTTAAAAATTTCGACCAAAATCTTGATATCCCCAATCCTATGTTTTGTATGTTTTTTCCACGTGTCTTGACATCCAATGTATCCATGCAAAGTTTGGTGAAGATCTGAGTATGTAGTTTTTGACCTTATCTGGAACTTCATTTCTGAAAATTTGAAAATTCTTAAAAAATTCGTCCAAAATCTTGATGTCTCCAATCTCTTGTTTTGTACGTTTTTTCCACGTGTCTTGACATCCAATGTATCCCTGCAAAGTTTGGTGAAGATCTGAGTATGTAGTTTTTGACCTTATATGGAACCTCCTATCTGAAAATTTGAAAGTTCTTAAAAAATTCGACCAAAATCTTGATGTCCCCAATCCTATGTTTTGTATGTTTTTTCCACGTGTCTTGACATCCAATGTATCCATGCAAAGTTTGGTGAAGATCTGAGTATGTAGTTTTTGACCTTATCTGGAACCTCATTTCTGAAAATTTGAAAATTCCTCAAAAATTCGTCCAAAATCTTGATGTCTCCAATCTCTTGTTTTGTACGTTTTTTCCACGTGTCTTGACATCCAATGTATCCCTGCAATGTTTGGTGAAGATCTGAGTATGTAGTTTTTGACCTTATCTGGAACCTCCTATCTGAATATTTGAAAACTCTTAAAGAATTCGTCCAAAATCTTGATGTCTCCAATCTCTTGTTTCGTACGTTTTTTCCACGTGTCTTAACATCCAATGTATCTATGCAAAGTTTGATGAAGATCTGAGTATGTAGTTTTTGACCTTATATGGAACCTCCTATCTGAAAATTTGAAAATTCTTAAAAAATTTGACCAAAATCTTGATGTCCCCAATCCTATGTTTTGTATGTTTTTTCCACGTGTCTTGACATCCAATGTATCCCTGCAATGTTTGGTGAAGATCTGAGTATGTAGTTTTTGACCTTATATGGAACCTCCTATTTGGAAATTTGAAAATTCTTAAAAAATTTGACCAAAATCTTGATGTCCCCAATCCCATGTTGTGTATGTTTTTTCCACGTGTCTTGACATCCAATGTATCCCTGCAGAGTTTGTTGAAGATCTGAGTATGTCGTTTTTGACCTTATCACGAACATCCTTTCTGAAAATTTGAAAATTCTTAAAAAATTCGTCCAAAATCTTGATGTCTCCAATCTCTTGTTTTGTACGTTTTTTCCACGTGTCTTGACATCCAATGTATCCCTGCAAAGTTTGGTGAAGATCTGAGTATGTAGTTTTTGACCTTATCTGGAACCTCCCATCTGAAAATTTGAAAATTCCTAAAAAATCCGTCCAAAATCTTGATGTCTCCAATCTCTTGTTTTGTAGGTTTTTCCACGTGTCTTGACATCCAATGTATCCATGCAAAGTTTAATGAAGATCTGAGTATGTAGTTTTTGACCTTATATGGAACCTCCTATCTGAAAATTTGAAAATTCTTAAAAAATTCGACCAAAATCTTGATGTCCCCAATCCTATGTTTTGTATGTTTTTTCCACGTGTCTTGACATCCAATGTATCCATGCAAAGTTTGGTGAAGATCTGAGTATGTAGTTTTTGACCTTATCTGGAACTTCATTTCTGAAAATTTGAAAATTCCTCAAAAATTCGTCCAAAATCTTGATGTCTCCAATCTCTTGTTTTGTACGTTTTTTCCACGTGTCTTGACATCCAATGTATCCCTGCAAATTTTGGTGAAGATCTGAGTATGTAGTTTTTGACCTTATATGGAACCTCCTATCTAAAAATTTGAAAGTTCTTAAAAAATTCGACCAAAATCTTGATGTCCCCAATCCTATGTTTTGTATGTTTTTTCCACGTGTCTTGACATCCAATGTATCCATGCAAAGTTTGGTGAAGATCTGAGTATGTAGTTTTTGACCTTATCTGGAACCTCATTTCTGAAAATTTGAAAATTCCTCAAAAATTCGTCCAAAATCTTGATGTCTCCAATCTCTTGTTTTGTACGTTTTTTCCACGTGTCTTGACATCCAATGTATCCCTGCAAAGTTTGGTGAAGATCTGAGTATGTTTTTTTTGACCTTATCTGGAACCTCCTATCTGAATATTTGAAAACTCTTAAAGAATTCGTCCAAAATCTTGATGTCTCCAATCTCTTGTTTCGTACGTTTTTTCCACGTGTCTCCACATCCAATGTATCCATGCAAAGTTTAATGAAGATCTGAGTATGTCGTTTTTGACCTTATCTGGAACCTCCCATCTGAAAATTTGAAAATTCTTAAAAAATTCGTCCAAAATCTTGATGTCTCCAATCTCTTGTTTTGTACGTTTTTTCCACGTGTCTTGACATCCAATGTATCCCTGCAATGTTTGGTGAAGATCTGAGTATGTAGTTTTTGACCTTATATGGAACCTCCTATCTGAAAATTTGAAAATTCTTAAAAAATTTGACCAAGATCTTGATGTCCCCAATCCCATGTTTTGTATGTTTTTTCCACGTGTCCTGACATCCAATGTATCCCTGCAGAGTTTGGTGAAGATCTGAGTATGTCGTTTTTGACCTTATCACGAACATCCTTTCTGAAAATTTGAAAATTCTTAAAAAATTCGTCCAAAATCTTGATGTCTCCAATCTCTTGTTTTGTTCGTTTTTTCCACGTGTCTTGACATCCAATGTATCCCTGCAAAGTTTGGTGAAGATCTGAGTATGTAGTTTTTGACCTTATCTGGAACCTCCCATCTGAAAATTTGAAAATTCCTAAAAAAATCCGTCCAAAATCTTGATGTCTCCAATCTCTTGTTTTGTAGGTTTTTCCACGTGTCTTGACATCCAATGTATCCCTGCAGTTTGGTGAAGATCTGAGTATGTAGTTTTTGACCTTATATGGAACCTCCTATCTGAAAATTTGAAAATTCTTAAAAAATTCGACCAAAATCTTGATGTCCCCAATCCTATGTTTTGTATGTTTTTTCCACGTGTCTCCACATCCAATGTATCCATTCAAAGTTTGATGAAGATGTGAGTATGTCGTTTTTGACCTTATCTGGAACCTCCTATCTGAATATTTGAAAACTCTTAAAGAATTCGTCCAAAATCTTGATGTCTCCAATCTGTTGTTTCGTACGTTTTTTCCACGTGTCTCCACATCCAATGTATCCATTCAAAGTTTGATGAAGATCTGAGTATGTAGTTTTTGACCTTATCTGGAACCTCCTATCTGAATATTTGAAAACTCTTAAAGAATTCGTCCAAAATCTTGATGTCTCCAATCTGTTGTTTCGTACGTTTTTTCCACGTGTCTCCACATCCAATGTATCCATTCAAAGTTTGATGAAGATGTGAGTATGTCGTTTTTGACCTAATCTGGAACCTCCCATCTGAAAATTTGAAAATTCTTAAAAAATTCGTCCAAAATCTTGATGTCTCCAATCTCTTGTTTTGTACGTTTTTTCCACGTGTCTTGACATCCAATGTATCCCTGCAATGTTTGGTGAAGATCTGAGTATGTAGTTTTTGACCTTATATGGAACCTCCTATCTGAAAATTTGAAAATTCTTAAAAAATTTGACCAAAATCTTGATGTCCCCAATCCTATGTTTTGTATGTTTTTTCCACGTGTCTTGACATCCAATGTATCCCTGCAATGTTTGGTGAAGATCTGAGTATGTAGTTTTTGACCTTATATGAACCTCCTATCTGAAAATTTGAAAATTCTTAAAAAATTTGACCAAAATCTTGATGTCCCCAATCCCATGTTTTGTATGTTTTTTCCACGTGTCTTGACATCCAATGTATCCCTGCAGAGTTTGGTGAAGATCTGAGTATGTCGTTTTTGAACTTATCACGAACATCCTTTCTGAAAATTTGAAAATTCTTAAAAAATTCGTCCAAAATCTTGATGTCTCCAATCTCTTGTTTTGTACGTTTTTTCCACGTGTCTTGACATCCAATGTATCCCTGCAAAGTTTGGTGAAGATCTGAGTATGTAGTTTTTGGCATAATCTGGAACCTCCCATCTGAAAATTTGAAAATTCCTAAAAAATCCGTCCAAAATCTTGATGTCTCCAATCTCTTGTTTTGTACGTTTTTTCCACGTGTCTTGACATCAAAAGTATCCCTGCAAAGTTTGGTGAAGATCTGAGTATGTAGTTTTTGACCTTATATGGAACCTCCTATCTGAAAATTTGAAAATTCTTAAAAAATTCGACCAAAATCTTGATGTCCCCAATCCTATGTTTTGTATGTTTTTTCCACGTGTCTTGACATCCAATGTATCCATGCAAAGTTTGGTGAAGATCTGAGTATGTAGTTTTTGACCTTATCTGGAACTTCATTTCTGAAAATTTGAAAATTCCTCAAAAATTCGTCCAAAATCTTGATGTCTCCAATCTCTTGTTTTGTACGTTTTTTCCACGTGTCTTGACATCCAATGTATCCCTGCAAAGTTTGGTGAAGATCTGAGTATGTAGTTTTTGACCTTATATGGAACCTCCTATCTGAAAATTTGAAAGTTCTTAAAAAATTCGACCAAAATCTTGATGTCCCCAATCCTATGTTTTGTATGTTTTTTCCACGTGTCTTGACATCCAATGTATCCATGCAAAGTTTGGTGAAGATCTGAGTATGTAGTTTTTGACCTTATCTGGAACCTCATTTCTGAAAATTTGAAAATTCCTCAAAAATTCGTCCAAAATCTTGATGTCTCCAATCTCTTGTTTTGTACGTTTTTTCCACGTGTCTTGACATCCAATGTATCCCTGCAAAGTTTGGTGAAGATCTGAGTATGTAGTTTTTGACCTTATCTGGAACCTCCTATCTGAATATTTGAAAACTCTTAAAGAATTCGTCCAAAATCTTGATGTCTTCAATCTCTTGTTTCGTACGTTTTTTCCACGTGTCTCCACATCCAATGTATCTATGCAAAGTTTGATGAAGATCTGAGTATGTAGTTTTTGACCTTATATGGAACCTCCTATCTGAAAATTTGAAAATTCTTAAAAAATTTGACCAAAATCTTGATGTCCCCAATCCTATGTTTTGTATGTTTTTCCACGTGTCTTGACATCCAATGTATCCCTGCAATGTTTGGTGAAGATCTGAGTATGTAGTTTTTGACCTTATATGGAACCTCCTATATGAAAATTTGAAAATTCTTAAAAAAATTGACCAAAATCTTGATGTCCCCAATCCTATGTTTTGTATGTTTTTTCCACGTGTCTTGACATCCAATGTATCCCTGCAGAGTTTGGTGAAGATCTGAGTATGTCGTTTTTGACCTTATCACGAACATCCTTTCTGAAAATTTGAAAATTCTTAAAAAATTCGTCCAAAATCTTGATGTCTCCAATCTCTTGTTTTGTACGTTTTTCCACGTGTCTTGACATCCAATGTATCCCTGCAAAGTTTGGTGAAGATCTGAGTATGTAGTTTTTGACCTTATCTGGAACCTCCCATCTGAAAATTTGAAAATTCCTAAAAAATCCGTCCAAAATCTTGATGTCTCCAATCTCTTGTTTTGTAGGTTTTTTCCACGTGTCTTGACATCCAATGTATCCCTGCAAAGTTTGGTGAAGATCTGAGTATGTAGTTTTTGACCTTATATGGAACCTCCTATCTGAAAATTTGAAAATTCTTAAAAAATTCGACCAAAATCTTGATGTCCCCAATCCTATGTTTTGTATGTTTTTTCCACGTGTCTTGACATCCAATGTATCCATGCAAAGTTTGGTGAAGATCTGAGTATGTAGTTTTTGACCTTATCTGGAACTTCATTTCTGAAAATTTGAAAATTCCTCAAAAATTCGTCCAAAATCTTGATGTCTCCAATCTCTTGTTTTGTACGTTTTTTTCCACGTGTCTTGACATCCAATGTATCCCTGCAAAGTTTGGTGAAGATCTGAGTATGTAGTTTTTGACCTTATATGGAACCTCCTATCTGAAAATTTGAAAGTTCTTAAAAAATTCGACCAAAATCTTGATGTCCCCAATCCTATGTTTTGTATGTTTTTTCCACGTGTCTTGACATCCAATGTATCCATGCAAAGTTTGGTGAAGATCTGAGTATGTAGTTTTTGACCTTATCTGGAACCTCCTATCTGAAAATTTGAAAATTGTTAAAAAATTCGTCCAAAATCTTGATGTCTCCAATCTCTTGTTTTGTACGTTTTTCCCACGTGTCTTGACATCCAATGTATCCCTGCAAAGTTTGGTGAAGATCTGAGTATGTAGTTTTTGACCTTATCTGGAACCTCATTTCTGAAAATTTGAAAATTCCTCAAAAATTCGTCCAAAATCTTGATGTCTCCAATCTCTTGTTTTGTAGGTTTTTTCCACGTGTCTTGACATCCAATGTATCCCTGCAAAGTTTGGTGAAGATCTGAGTATGTAGTTTTTGACCTTATATGGAACCTCCTATCTGAAAATTTGAAAATTCTTGAAAAATTCGTCCAAAATCTTGACGTCTCCAATCTCTTGTTTTGTACGTTTTTTCCACGTGTCTTGACATCCAATGTATCCCTGCAAAGTTTGGTGCAGATCTGAGTATGTCGTTTTTGACCTTATCTGGAACCTCCCATCTGAAAATTTGAAAATTCCTAAAAAATCCTTCCAAAATCTTGATGTCTCCAAACTCTTGTTTTGTACGTTTTTTCCACGTGTCTTGACATCCAATGTATCCCTGCAAAGTTTGGTGAAGATCTGAGTATGTAGTTTTTGACCTTATCTGGAACCTCATTACTGAAAATTTGAAAATTCCTCAAAAATTCGTCCAAAATCTTGATGTCTCCAATCTCTTGTTTTGTACGTTTTTTTCCATGTGTCTTGACATCCAATGTATCCCTGCAAAGTTTGGTGAAGATCTGAGTATGTTTTTTTTGACCTTATCTGGAACCTCCTATCTGAATATTTGAAAAATCTTAAAGAATTCGTCAAAAATCTTGATGTCTCCAATCTCTTGTTTCGTACGTTTTTTCCACGTGTCTCCACATCCAATGTATCCATGCAAAGTTTAATGAAAATCTGAGTATGTCGTTTCTGACCTTATCTGGAACCTCCCATCTGAAAATTTGAAAATTCTTAAAAAATTCGTCCAAAATCTTGATGTCTCCAATCTCTTGTTTTGTACGTTTTTTCCACGTGTCTTGACATCCAATGTATCCCTGCAATGTTTGGTGAAGATCTGAGTATGTAGTTTTTGACCTTATATCGAACCTCCTATCTGAAAATTTGAAAATTCTTAAAAAATTTGACCAAGATCTTGATGTCCCCAATCCCATGTTTTGTATGTTTTTTCCACGTGTCTTGACATCCAATGTATCCCTGCAGAGTTTGGTGAAGATCTGAGTATGTCGTTTTTGACCTTATCACGAACATCCTTTCTGAAAATTTGAAAATTCTTAAAAAATTCGTCCAAAATCTTGATGTCTCCAATCTCTTGTTTTGTTCGTTTTTTCCACGTGTCTTGACATCCAATGTATCCCTGCAAAGTTTGGTGAAGATCTGAGTATGTAGTTTTTGACCTTATCTGGAACCTCCCATCTGAAAATTTGAAAATTCCTAAAAAATCCGTCCAAAATCTTTATGTCTCCAATCTCTTGTTTTGTAGGTTTTTCCACGTGTCTTGACATCCAATGTATCCCTGCAGTTTGGTGAAGATCTGAGTATGTAGTTTTTGACCTTATATGGAACCTCCTATCTGAAAATTTGAAAATTCTTAAAAAATTCGACCAAAATCTTGATGTCCCCAATCCTATGTTTTGTATGTTTTTTCCACGTGTCTTGACATCCAATGTATCCATGCAAAGTTTGGTGAAGATCTGAGTATGTAGTTTTTGACCTTATCTGGAACTTCATTTCTGAAAATTTGAAAATTCCTCAAAAATTCGTCCAAAATCTTGATGTCTCCAATCTCTTGTTTTGTATGTTTTTTCCACGTGTCTTGACATCCAATGTATCCATGCAAAGTTTGGTGAAGATCTGAGTATGTAGTTTTTGACCTTATCTGGAACGTCATTTCTGAAAATTTGAAAATTCCTCAAAAATTCGTCCAAAATCTTGATGTCTCCAATCTCTTGTTTTGTACGTTTTTTCCACGTGCCCTGACATCCAATGTATCCCTGTAAAGTTTGGTGAAGATCTGAGTATGTAGTTTTTGACCTTATCTGGAACCTCCTATCTGAATATTTGAAAACTCTTAAAGAATTCGTCCAAAATCTTGATGTCTCCAATCTCTTGTTTCGTACGTTTTTTCCACGTGTCTCCACTTCCAATGTATCCATTCAAAGTTTGATGAAGATCTGAGTATGTCGTTTTTGACCTAATCTGGAACCTCCCATCTGAAAATTTGAAAATTCTTAAAAAATTCGTCCAAAATCTTGATGTCTCCAATCTCTTGTTTTGTACGTTTTTTTACGTGTCTTGACATCCAATGTATCCCTGCAATGTTTGGTGAAGATCTGAGTATGTCGTTTTTGACCTTATATGGAACCTCCTATCTGAAAATTTGAAAATTCTTAAAAAATTTGACCAAAATCTTGAAGTCCCCAATCCTATGTTTTGTATGTTTTTTCCACGTGTCTTGACATCCAATGTATCCCTGCAATGTTTGGTGAAGATCTGAGTATGTAGTTTTTGACCTTATATGGAACCTCCTATCTGAAAATTTGAAAATTCTTAAAAAATTTGACCAAAATCTTGATGTCCCCAATCCCATGTTTTGTATGTTTTTTCCACGTGTCTTGACATCCAATGTATCCCTGCAGAGTTTGGTGAAGATCTGAGTATGTCGTTTTTGACCTTATCACGAACATCCTTTCTGAAAATTTGAAAATTCTTAAAAAATTCGTCCAAAATCTTGATGTCTCCAATCTCTTGTTTTGTACGTTTTTTCCACGTGTCTTGACATCCAATGTATCCCTGCAAAGTTTGGTGAAGATCTGAGTATGTAGTTTTTGACCTTATCTGGAACCTCCCATCTGAAAATTTGAAAATTCCTAAAAAATCCGTCCAAAATCTTGATGTCTCCAATCTCTTGTTTTGTAGGTTTTTTCCACGTGTCTTGACATCCAATGTATCCCTGCAAAGTTTGGTGAAGATCTGAGTATGTAGTTTTTGACCTTATATGGAACCTTCTATCTGAAAATTTGAAAATTCTTAAAAAATTCGACCAAAATCTTGATGTCCCCAATCCTATGTTTTGTATGTTTTTTCCACGTGTCTTGACATCCAATGTATCCATGCAAAGTTTGGTGAAGATCTGAGTATGTAGTTTTTGACCTTATCTGGAACCTCATTTCTGAAAATTTGAAAATTCCTCAAAAATTCGTCCAAAATCTTGATGTCTCCAATCCCTTGTTTTGTACGTTTTTTCCACGTGTCTTGACATCCAATGTATCCCTGCAAAGTTTGGTGAAGATCTGAGTATGTAGTTTTTGACCTTATCTGGAACCTCCTATCTGAATATTTGAAAACTCTTAAAGAATTCGTCCAAAATCTTGATGTCTCCAATCTCTTGTTTCGTACGTTTTTTCCACGTGTCTCCACATCCAATGTATCTATGCAAAGTTTGATGAAGATCTGAGTATGTAGTTTTTGACCTTATATGGAACCTCCTATCTGAAAATTTGAAAATTCTTAAAAAATTTGACCAAAATCTTGATGTCCCCAATCCTATGTTTTGTATGTTTTTTCCACGTGTCTTGACATCCAATGTATCCCTGCAATGTTTGGTGAAGATCTGAGTATGTAGTTTTTGACCTTATATGGAACCTCCTATCTGAAAATTTGAAAATTCTTAAAAAATTTGACCAAAATCTTGATGTCCCCAATCCTATGTTTTGTATGTTTTTTCCACGTGTCTTGACATCCAATGTATCCCTGCAGAGTTTGGTGAAGATCTGAGTATGTCGTTTTTGACCTTATCACGAACATCCTTTCTGAAAATTTGAAAATTCTTAAAAAATTCGTCCAAAATCTTGATGTCTCCAATCTCTTGTTTTGTACGTTTTTTCCAATTGTCTTGACATCCAATGTATCCCTGCAAAGTTTGGTGAAGATCTGAGTATGTAGTTTTTGACCTTATCTGGAACCTCCCATCTGAAAATTTGAAAATTCCTAAAAAATCCGTCCAAAATCTTGATGTCTCCAATCTCTTGTTTTGTAGGTTTTTTCCACGTGTCTTGACATCCAATGTATCCCTGCAAAGTTTGGTGAAGATCTGAGTATGTAGTTTTTGACCTTATATGGAACCTCCTATCTGAAAATTTGAAAATTCTTAAAAAATTCGACCAAAATCTTGATGTCCCCAATCCTATGTTTTGTATGTTTTTTCCACGTGTCTTGACATCCAATGTATCCATGCAAAGTTTGGTGAAGATCTGAGTATGTAGTTTTTGACCTTATCTGGAACTTCCTTTCTGAAAATTTGAAAATTCCTCAAAAATTCGTCCAAAATCTTGATGTCTCCAATCTCTTGTTTTGTACGTTTTTTTCCACGTGTCTTGACATCCAATGTATCCCTGCAAAGTTTGGTGAAGATCTGAGTATGTAGTTTTTGAACTTATATGGAACCTCCTATCTGAAAATTTGAAAGTTCTTAAAAAATTCGACCAAAATCTTGATGTCCCCAATCCTATGTTTTGTATGTTTTTTCCACGTGTCTTGACATCCAATGTATCCATGCAAAGTTTGGTGAAGATCTGAGTATGTAGTTTTTGACCTTATCTGGAACCTCATTTCTGAAAATTTGAAAATTCCTCAAAAATTCGTCCAAAATCTTGATGTCTCCAATCTCTTGTTTTGTACGTTTTTTCCAAGTGTCTTGACATCCAATGTATCCCTGCAAAGTTTGGTGAAGATCTGAGTATGTAGTTTTTGACCTTATCTGGAACCTCCTATCTGAAAATTTGAAAATTGTTAAAAAATTCGTCCAAAAAATTGATGTCTCCAATCTCTTGTTTTGTACGTTTTTTCCACGTGTCTTGACATCCAATGTATCCCTGCAAAGTTTAGTGAAGATCTGAGTATGTAGTTTTTGACCTTATCTGGAACCTCATTTCTGAAAATTTGAAAATTCCTCAAAAATTCGTCCAAAATCTTGATGTCTCCAATCTCTTGTTTTGTACGTTTTTTCCACGTGTCTTGACATCCAATGTATCCCTGCAAAGTTTGGTGAAGATCTGAGTATGTAGTTTTTGACCTTATCTGGAACCTCATTTCTGAAAATTTGAAAATTCCTCAAAAATTCGTCCAAAATCTTGATGTCTCCAATCTCTTGTTTTGTACGTTTTTCCCGCGTGTCTTGACATCCAATGTATCCCTGCAAAGTTTGGTGAAGATCTGAGTATGTAGTTTTTGACCTTATCTGGAACCTCATTTCTGAAAATTTGAAAATTCCTCAAAAATTCGTCCAAAATCTTGATGTCTCCAATCTCTTGTTTTGTAGGTTTTTTCCACGTGTCTTGACATCCAATGTATCCCTGCAAAGTTTGGTGAAGATCTGAGTATGTAGTTTTTGACCTTATCTGGAACCTCCTATCTGAAAATTTGAAAGTTCTTAAAAAATTCGACCAAAATCTTGATGTCCCCAATCCTATGTTTTGTATGTTTTTTCCACGTGTCTTGACATCCAATGTATCCATGCAAAGTTTGGTGAAGATCTGAGTATGTAGTTTTTGACCTTATCTGGAACCTCATTTCTGAAAATTTGAAAATTCCTCAAAAATTCGTCCAAAATCTTGATGTCTCCAATCTCTTGTTTTGTACGTTTTTTCCACGTGTCTTGACATCCAATGTATCCCTGCAGAGTTTGGTGAAGATCTGAGTATGTCGTTTTTGACCTTATCACGAACATCCTTTCTGAAAATTTGAAAATTCTTAAAAAATTCGTCCAAAATCTTGATGTCTCCAATCTCTTGTTTTGTACGTTTTTTCCACGTGTCTTGACATCCAATGTATCCCTGCAAAGTTTGGTGAAGATCTGAGTATGTAGTTTTTGACCTTATCTGGAACCTCCCATCTGAAAATTTGAAAATTCCTAAAAAATCCGTCCAAAATCTTGATGTCTCCAATCTCTTGTTTTGTAGGTTTTTTCCA
Organism: Lepisma saccharinum; assembly: GCF_977018435.1. Lineage (NCBI taxonomy): Eukaryota > Metazoa > Arthropoda > Insecta > Zygentoma > Lepismatidae > Lepisma > Lepisma saccharinum. Next base: position 2,497,850 of record NW_028142907.1, on the reverse strand, counting down.
CGTGTCTTGACATCCAATGTATCCCTGCAAAGTTTGGTGAAGATCTGAGTATGTAGTTTTTGACCTTATATGGAACCTTCTATCTGAAAATTTGAAAATTCTTAAAAAATTCGACCAAAATCTTGATGTCCCCAATCCTATGTTTTGTATGTTTTTGTATCCATGCAAAGTTTGGTGAAGATCTGAGTATATAGTTTTTGACCTTATCTGGAACTTCATTTCTGAAAATTTGAAAATTCCTCAAAAATTCGTCCAAAATCTTGATGTCTCCAATCTCTTGTTTTGTACGTTTTTCCACGTGTCTTGACATCCAATGTATCCCTGCAAAGTTTGGTGAAGATCTGAGTATGTAGTTTTTGACCTTATATGGAACCTCCTATCTGAAAATTTGAAAGTTCTTAAAAAATTCGACCAAAATCTTGATGTCCCCAATCCTATGTTTTGTATGTTTTTTCCACGTGTCTTGACATCCAATGTATCCATGCAAAGTTTGGTGAAGATCTGAGTATGTAGTTTTTGACCTTATCTGGAACCTCATTTCTGAAAATTTGAAAATTCCTCAAAAATTCGTCCAAAATCTTGATGTCTCCAATCTCTTGTTTTGTACGTTTTTTCCACGTGTCTTGACATCCAATGTATCCCTGCAAAGTTTGGTGAAGATCTGAGTATGTAGTTTTTGACCTTATCTGGAACCTCCTATCTGAATATTTGAAAACTCTTAAAGAATTCCACGTGTCTTGACATCCAATGTATCCCTGCAAAGTTTGGTGAAGATCTGAGTATGTAGTTTTTGAACTTATATGGAACCTCCTATCTGAAAATTTGAAAGTTCTTAAAAAATTCGACCAAAATCTTGATGTCCCCAATCCTATGTTTTGTATGTTTTTTCCACGTGTCTTGACATCCAATGTATCCATGCAAAGTTTGGTGAAGATCTGAGTATGTAGTTTTTGACCTTATCTGGAACCTCATTTCTGAAAATTTGAAAATTCCTCAAAAATTCGTCCAAAATCTTGATGTCTCCAATCTCTTGTTTTGTACGTTTTTTCCACGTGTCTTGACATCCAATGTATCCCTGCAAAGTTTGGTGAAGATCTGAGTATGTAGTTTTTGACCTTATCTGGAACCTCCCATCTGAAAATTTGAAAATTCTTAAAAAATTCGTCCAAAATCTTGATGTCTCCAATCTCTTGTTTTGTACGTTTTTTCCACGTGTCTTGACATCCAATGTATCCCTGCAATGTTTGGTGAAGATCTGAGTATGTAGTTTTTGACCTTATATGGAACCTCCTATCTGAAAATTTGAAAATTCTTAAAAAATTTGACCAAGATCTTCATGTCCCCAATCCCATGTTTTGTATGTTTTTTCCACGTGTCCTGACATCCAATGTATCCCTGCAGAGTTTGGTGAAGATCTGAGTATGTCGTTTTTGACCTTATCACGAACATCCTTTCTGAAAATTTGAAAATTCTTAAAAAATTCGTCCAAAATCTTGATGTCTCCAATCTCTTGTTTTGTAGGTTTTTTCCACGTGTCTTGACATCCAATGTATCCATGCAAAGTTTGGTGAAGATCTGAGTATATAGTTTTTGACCTTATCTGGAACTTCATTTCTGAAAATTTGAAAATTCCTCAAAAATTCGTCCAAAATCTTGATGTCTCCAATCTCTTGTTTTGTACGTTTTTTCCACGTGTCTTGACATCCAATGTATCCCTGCAAAGTTTGGTGAAGATCTGAGTATGTAGTTTTTGACCTTATATGGAACCTCCTATCTGAAAATTTGAAAGTTCTTAAAAAATTCGACCAAAATCTTGATGTCCCCAATCCTATGTTTTGTATGTTTTTTCCACGTGTCTTGACATCCAATGTATCCATGCAAAGTTTGGTGAAGATCTGAGTATGTAGTTTTTGACCTTATCTGGAACCTCATTTCTGAAAATTTGAAAATTCCTCAAAAATTCGTCCAAAATCTTGATGTCTCCAATCTCTTGTTTTGTACGTTTTTTCCACGTGTCTTGACATCCAATGTATCCCTGCAAAGTTTGGTGAAGATCTGAGTATGTAGTTTTTGACCTTATCTGGAACCTCCTATCTGAATATTTGAAAACTCTTAAAGAATTCGTCCAAAATCTTGATGTCTCCAATCTCTTGTTTCGTACGTTTTTTCCACGTGTCTCCACATCCAATGTATCTATGCAAAGTTTGATGAAGATCTGAGTATGTAGTTTTTGACCTTATATGGAACCTCCTATCTGAAAATTTGAAAATTCTTAAAAAATTTGACCAAAATCTTGATGTCCCCAATCCTATGTTTTGTATGTTTTTTCCACGTGTCTTGACATCCAATGTATCCCTGCAATGTTTGGTGAAGATCTGAGTATGTAGTTTTTGACCTTATATGGAACCTCCTATCTGAAAATTTGAAAATTCTTAAAAAATTTGACCAAAATCTTGATGTCCCCAATCCTATGTTTTGTATGTTTTTTCCACGTGTCTTGACATCCAATGTATCCCTGCAGAGTTTGGTGAAGATCTGAGTATGTCGTTTTTGACCTTATCACGAACATCCTTTCTGAAAATTTGAAAATTCTTAAAAAATTCGTCCAAAATCTTGATGTCTCCAATCTCTTGTTTTGTACGTTTTTTCCAATTGTCTTGACATCCAATGTATCCCTGCAAAGTTTGGTGAAGATCTGAGTATGTAGTTTTTGACCTTATCTGGAACCTCCCATCTGAAAATTTGAAAATTCCTAAAAAATCCGTCCAAAATCTTGATGTCTCCAATCTCTTGTTTTGTAGGTTTTTTCCACGTGTCTTGACATCCAATGTATCCCTGCAAAGTTTGGTGAAGATCTGAGTATGTAGTTTTTGACCTTATATGGAACCTTCTATCTGAAAATTTGAAAATTCTTAAAAAATTCGACCAAAATCTTGATGTCCCCAATCCTATGTTTTGTATGTTTTTTCCACGTGTCTTGACATCCAATGTATCCATGCAAAGTTTGGTGAAGATCTGAGTATGTAGTTTTTGACCTTATCTGGAACTTCCTTTCTGAAAATTTGAAAATTCCTCAAAAATTCGTCCAAAATCTTGATGTCTCCAATCTCTTGTTTTGTACGTTTTTTTCCACGTGTCTTGACATCCAATGTATCCCTGCAAAGTTTGGTGAAGATCTGAGTATGTAGTTTTTGAACTTATATGGAACCTCCTATCTGAAAATTTGAAAGTTCTTAAAAAATTCGACCAAAATCTTGATGTCCCCAATCCTATGTTTTGTATGTTTTTTCCACGTGTCTTGACATCCAATGTATCCATGCAAAGTTTGGTGAAGATCTGAGTATGTAGTTTTTGACCTTATCTGGAACCTCATTTCTGAAAATTTGAAAATTCCTCAAAAATTCGTCCAAAATCTTGATGTCTCCAATCTCTTGTTTTGTACGTTTTTTCCACGTGTCTTGACATCCAATGTATCCCTGCAAAGTTTGGTGAAGATCTGAGTATGTAGTTTTTGACCTTATCTGGAACCTCCTATCTGAAAATTTGAAAATTGTTAAAAAATTCGTCCAAAATCTTGATGTCTCCAATCTCTTGTTTTGTACGTTTTTTCCACGTGTCTTGACATCCAATGTATCCCTGCAAAGTTTAGTGAAGATCTGAGTATGTAGTTTTTGACCTTATCTGGAACCTCATTTCTGAAAATTTGAAAATTCCTCAAAAATTCGTCCAAAATCTTGATGTCTCCAATCTCTTGTTTTGTACGTTTTTTCCACGTGTCTTGACATCCAATGTATCCCTGCAAAGTTTGGTGAAGATCTGAGTATGTAGTTTTTGACCTTATCTGGAACCTCATTTCTGAAAATTTGAAAATTCCTCAAAAATTCGTCCAAAATCTTGATGTCTCCAATCTCTTGTTTTGTACGTTTTTCCCACGTGTCTTGACATCCAATGTATCCCTGCAAAGTTTGGTGAAGATCTGAGTATGTAGTTTTTGACCTTATCTGGAACCTCATTTCTGAAAATTTGAAAATTCCTCAAAAATTCGTCCAAAATCTTGATGTCTCCAATCTCTTGTTTTGTACGTTTTTTCCACGTGTCTTGACATCCAATGTATCCCTGCAAAGTTTGGTGAAGATCTGAGTATGTAGTTTTTGACCTTATCTGGAACCTCCTATCTGAAAATTTGAAAGTTCTTAAAAAATTCGACCAAAATCTTGATGTCCCCAATCCTATGTTTTGTATGTTTTTTCCACGTGTCTTGACATCCAATGTATCCATGCAAAGTTTGGTGAAGATCTGAGTATGTAGTTTTTGACCTTATCTGGAACCTCATTTCTGAAAATTTGAAAATTCCTCAAAAATTCGTCCAAAATCTTGATGTCTCCAATCTCTTGTTTTGTACGTTTTTTCCACGTGTCTTGACATCCAATGTATCCCTGCAAAGTTTGGTGAAGATCTGAGTATGTAGTTTTTGACCTTATCTGGAACGTCCTATCTGAAAATTTGAAAATTGTTAAAAAATTCGTCCAAAATCTTGATGTCTCCAATCTCTTGTTTTGTACGTTTTTTCCACGTGTCTTGACATCCAATTTATCCCTGCAAAGTTTAGTGAAGATCTGAGTATGTAGTTTTTGACCTTATCTGGAACCTCATTTCTGAAAATTTGAAAATTCTTAAAAAATTCGAAAAAAATCTTGATGTCCCCAATCCTATGTTTTGTATGTTTTTTCCACGTGTCTTGACATCCAATGTATCCATGCAAAGTTTGGTGAAGATCTGAGTATGTCGTTTTTGACCTTATCTGGAACTTCATTTCTGAAAATTTGAAAATTCCTCAAAAATTCGTCCAAAATCTTGATGTCTCCAATCTCTTGTTTTGTACGTTTTTTTCCACGTGTCTTGACATCCAATGTATCCCTGCAAAGTTTGGTGAAGATCTGAGTATGTAGTTTTTGAACTTATATGGAACCTCCTATCTGAAAATTTGAAAGTTCTTAAAAAATTCGACCAAAATCTTGATGTCCCCAATCCTATGTTTTGTATGTTTTTCCCACGTGTCTTGACATCCAATGTATCCATGCAAAGTTTGGTGAAGATCTGAGTATGTAGTTTTTGACCTTATCTGGAACCTCATTTCTGAAAATTTTGAAATTCCTCAAAAATTCGTCCAAAATCTTGATGTCTCCAATCTCTTGTTTTGTACGTTTTTTCCACGTGTCTTGACATCCAATGTATCCCTGCAAAGTTTGGTGAAGATCTGAGTATGTAGTTTTTGACCTTATCTGGAACCTCATTTCTGAAAATTTGAAAATTCCTCAAAAATTCGTCCAAAATCTTGATGTCTCCAATCTCTTGTTTTGTACGTTTTTCCCACGTGTCTTGACATCCAATGTATCCCTGCAAAGTTTGGTGAAGATCTGAGTATGTCGTTTTTGACCTTATCTGGAACATCCTTTCTGAAAATTTGAAAATTCTTAAAAAATTCGTCGAAAATCTTGATGTCTCCAATCTCTTGTTTTGTACGTTTTTTCCACGTGTCTTGACATCCAATGTATCCCTGCAAAGTTTGGTGAAGATCTGAGTATGTAGTTTTTGACCTTATCTGGAACCTCCTATCTGAAAATTTGAAAGTTCTTAAAAAATTCGACCAAAATCTTGATGTCCCCAATCCTATGTTTTGTATGTTTTTTCCACGTGTCTTGACATCCAATGTATCCATGCAAAGTTTGGTGAAGATCTGAGTATGTAGTTTTTGACCTTATCTGGAACCTCATTTCTGAAAATTTGAAAATTCCTCAAAAATTCGTCCAAAATCTTGATGTCTCCAATCTCTTGTTTTGTACGTTTTTTCCACGTGTCTTGACATCCAATGTATCCCTGCAGAGTTTGGTGAAGATCTGAGTATGTCGTTTTTGACCTTATCACGAACATCCTTTCTGAAAATTTGAAAATTCTTAAAAAATTCGTCCAAAATCTTGATGTCTCCAATCTCTTGTTTTGTACGTTTTTTCCACGTGTCTTGACATCCAATGTATCCCTGCAAAGTTTGGTGAAGATCTGAGTATGTAGTTTTTGACCTTATCTGGAACCTCCCATCTGAAAATTTGAAAATTCCTAAAAAATCCGTCCAAAATCTTGATGTCTCCAATCTCTTGTTTTGTAGGTTTTTTCCACGTGTCTTGACATCCAATGTATCCCTGCAAAGTTTGGTGAAGATCTGAGTATGTAGTTTTTGACCTTATATGGAACCTTCTATCTGAAAATTTGAAAATTCTTAAAAAATTCGACCAAAATCTTGATGTCCCCAATCCTATGTTTTGTATGTTTTTTCCACGTGTCTTGACATCCAATGTATCCATGCAAAGTTTGGTGAAAATCTGAGTATGTAGTTTTTGACCTTATCTGGAACTTCATTTCTGAAAATTTGAAAATTCCTCAAAAATTCGTCCAAAATCTTGATGTCTCCAATCTCTTGTTTTGTACGTTTTTTCCACGTGTCTTGACATCCAATGAATCCCTGCAAAGTTTGGTGAAGATCTGAGTATGTAGTTTTTGACCTTATATGGAACCTCCTATCTGAAAATTTGAAAGTTCTTAAAAAATTCGACCAAAATCTTGATGTCCCCAATCCTATGTTTTGTATGTTTTTTCCACGTGTCTTGACATCCAATGTATCCATGCAAAGTTTGGTGAAGATCTGAGTATGTAGTTTTTGACCTTATCTGGAACCTCATTTCTGAAAATTTGAAAATTCCTCAAAAATTCGTCCAAAATCTTGATGTCTCCAATCTCTTGTTTTGTACGTTTTTTCCACGTGTCTTGACATCCAATGTATCCCTGCAAAGTTTGGTGAAGATCTGAGTATGTAGTTTTTGACCTTATCTGGAACCTCCTATCTGAATATTTGAAAACTCTTAAAGAATTCGTCCAAAATCTTGATGTCTCCAATCTCTTGTTTCGTACGTTTTTTCCACGTGTCTCCACATCCAATGTATCTATGCAAAGTTTGATGAAGATCTGAGTATGTAGTTTTTGACCTTATATGGAACCTCCTATCTGAAAATTTGAAAATTCTTAAAAAATTTGACCAAAATCTGGATGTCCCCAATCCTATGTTTTGTATGTTTTTTCCACGTGTCTTGACATCCAATGTATCCCTGCAATGTTTGGTGAAGATCTGAGTATGTAGTTTTTGACCTTATATGGAACCTCCTATCTGAAAATTTGAAAATTCTTAAAAAATTTGACCAAAATCTTGATGTCCCCAATCCTATGTTTTGTATGTTTTTTCCACGTGTCTTGACATCCAATGTATCCCTGCAGAGTTTGGTGAAGATCTGAGTATGTCGTTTTTGACCTTATCACGAACATCCTTTCTGAAAATTTGAAAATTCTTAAAAAATTCGTCCAAAATCTTGATGTCTCCAATCTCTTGTTTTGTACGTTTTTTCCACGTGTCTTGACATCCAATGTATCCCTGCAAAGTTTGGTGAAGATCTGAGTATGTAGTTTTTGACCTTATCTGGAACCTCCCATCTGAAAATTTGAAAATTCCTAAAAAATCCGTCCAAAATCTTGATGTCTCCAATCTCTTGTTTTGTAGGTTTTTTCCACGTGTCTTGACATCCAATGTATCCCTGCAAAGTTTGGTGAAGATCTGAGTATGTAGTTTTTGACCTTATATGGAACCTTCTATCTGAAAATTTGAAAATTCTTAAAAAATTCGACCAAAATCTTGATGTCCCCAATCCTATGTTTTGTATGTTTTTTCCACGTGTCTTGACATCCAATGTATCCATGCAAAGTTTGGTGAAGATCTGAGTATATAGTTTTTGACCTTATCTGGAACTTCATTTCTGAAAATTTGAAAATTCCTCAAAAATTCGTCCAAAATCTTGATGTCTCCAATCTCTTGTTTTGTACGTTTTTTCCACGTGTCTTGACATCCAATGTATCCCTGCAAAGTTTGGTGAAGATCTGAGTATGTAGTTTTTGACCTTATATGGAACCTCCTATCTGAAAATTTGAAAGTTCTTAAAAAATTCGACCAAAATCTTGATGTCCCCAATCCTATGTTTTGTATGTTTTTTCCACGTGTCTTGACATCCAATGTATCCATGCAAAGTTTGGTGAAGATCTGAGTATGTAGTTTTTGACCTTATCTGGAACCTCATTTCTGAAAATTTGAAAATTCCTCAAAAATTCGTCCAAAATCTTGATGTCTCCAATCTCTTGTTTTGTACGTTTTTTCCACGTGTCTTGACATCCAATGTATCCCTGCAAAGTTTGGTGAAGATCTGAGTATGTAGTTTTTGACCTTATCTGGAACCTCCTATCTGAATATTTGAAAACTCTTAAAGAATTCGTCCAAAATCTTGATGTCTCCAATCTCTTGTTTCGTACGTTTTTTCCACGTGTCTCCACATCCAATGTATCTATGCAAAGTTTGATGAAGATCTGAGTATGTAGTTTTTGACCTTATATGGAACCTCCTATCTGAAAATTTGAAAATTCTTAAAAAATTTGACCAAAATCTTGATGTCCCCAATCCTATGTTTTGTATGTTTTTTCCACGTGTCTTGACATCCAATGTATCCCTGCAATGTTTGGTGAAGATCTGAGTATGTAGTTTTTGACCTTATATGGAACCTCCTATCTGAAAATTTGAAAATTCTTAAAAAATTTGACCAAAATCTTGATGTCCCCAATCCTATGTTTTGTATGTTTTTTCCACGTGTCTTGACATCCAATGTATCCCTGCAGAGTTTGGTGAAGATCTGAGTATGTCGTTTTTGACCTTATCACGAACATCCTTTCTGAAAATTTGAAAATTCTTAAAAAATTCGTCCAAAATCTTGATGTCTCCAATCTCTTGTTTTGTACGTTTTTTCCAATTGTCTTGACATCCAATGTATCCCTGCAAAGTTTGGTGAAGATCTGAGTATGTAGTTTTTGACCTTATCTGGAACCTCCCATCTGAAAATTTGAAAATTCCTAAAAAATCCGTCCAAAATCTTGATGTCTCCAATCTCTTGTTTTGTAGGTTTTTTCCACGTGTCTTGACATCCAATGTATCCCTGCAAAGTTTGGTGAAGATCTGAGTATGTAGTTTTTGACCTTATCTGGAACCTCCTATCTGAAAATTTGAAAATTCTTAAAAAATTCGACCAAAATCTTGATGTCCCCAATCCTATGTTTTGTATGTTTTTTCCACGTGTCTTGACATCCAATGTATCCATGCAAAGTTTGGTGAAGATCTGAGTATGTAGTTTTTGACCTTATCTGGAACTTCCTTTCTGAAAATTTGAAAATTCCTCAAAAATTCGTCCAAAATCTTGATGTCTCCAATCTCTTGTTTTGTACGTTTTTTTCCACGTGTCCTGACATCCAATGTATCCCTGCAAAGTTTGGTGAAGATCTGAGTATGTAGTTTTTGAACTTATATGGAACCTCCTATCTGAAAATTTGAAAGTTCTTAAAAAATTCGACCAAAATCTTGATGTCCCCAATCCTATGTTTTGTATGTTTTTTCCACGTGTCTTGACATCCAATGTATCCATGCAAAGTTTGGTGAAGATCTGAGTATGTAGTTTTTGACCTTATCTGGAACCTCATTTCTGAAAATTTGAAAATTCCTCAAAAATTCGTCCAAAATCTTGATGTCTCCAATCTCTTGTTTTGTACGTTTTTTCCACGTGTCTTGACATCCAATGTATCCCTGCAAAGTTTGGTGAAGATCTGAGTATGTAGTTTTTGACCTTATCTGGAACCTCCTATCTGAAAATTTGAAAATTGTTAAAAAATTCGTCCAAAATCTTGATGTCTCCAATCTCTTGTTTTGTACGTTTTTTCCACGTGTCTTGACATCCAATGTATCCCTGCAAAGTTTAGTGAAGATCTGAGTATGTAGTTTTTGACCTTATCTGGAACCTCATTTCTGAAAATTTGAAAATTCCTCAAAAATTCGTCCAAAATCTTGATGTCTCCAATCTCTTGTTTTGTACGTTTTTTCCACGTGTCTTGACATCCAATGTATCCCTGCAAAGTTTGGTGAAGATCTGAGTATGTAGTTTTTGACCTTATCTGGAACCTCATTTCTGAAAATTTGAAAATTCCTCAAAAATTCGTCCAAAATCTTGATGTCTCCAATCTCTTGTTTTGTACGTTTTTCCCACGTGTCTTGACATCCAATGTATCCCTGCAAAGTTTGGTGAAGATCTGAGTATGTAGTTTTTGACCTTATCTGGAACCTCATTTCTGAAAATTTGAAAATTCCTCAAAAATTCGTCCAAAATCTTGATGTCTCCAATCTCTTGTTTTGTACGTTTTTTCCACGTGTCTTGACATCCAATGTATCCCTGCAAAGTTTGGTGAAGATCTGAGTATGTAGTTTTTGACCTTATCTGGAACCTCCTATCTGAAAATTTGAAAGTTCTTAAAAAATTCGACCAAAATCTTGATGTCCCCAATCCTATGTTTTGTATGTTTTTTCCACGTGTCTTGACATCCAATGTATCCATGCAAAGTTTGGTGAAGATCTGAGTATGTAGTTTTTGACCTTATCTGGAACCTCATTTCTGAAAATTTGAAAATTCCTCAAAAATTCGTCCAAAATCTTGATGTCTCCAATCTCTTGTTTTGTACGTTTTTTCCACGTGTCTTGACATCCAATGTATCCCTGCAAAGTTTGGTGAAGATCTGAGTATGTAGTTTTTGACCTTATCTGGAACGTCCTATCTGAAAATTTGAAAATTGTTAAAAAATTCGTCCAAAATCTTGATGTCTCCAATCTCTTGTTTTGTACGTTTTTTCCACGTGTCTTGACATCCAATTTATCCCTGCAAAGTTTAGTGAAGATCTGAGTATGTAGTTTTTGACCTTATCTGGAACCTCATTTCTGAAAATTTGAAAATTCTTAAAAAATTCGAAAAAAATCTTGATGTCCCCAATCCTATGTTTTGTATGTTTTTTCCACGTGTCTTGACATCCAATGTATCCATGCAAAGTTTGGTGAAGATCTGAGTATGTCGTTTTTGACCTTATCTGGAACTTCATTTCTGAAAATTTGAAAATTCCTCAAAAATTCGTCCAAAATCTTGATGTCTCCAATCTCTTGTTTTGTACGTTTTTTTCCACGTGTCTTGACATCCAATGTATCCCTGCAAAGTTTAGTGAAGATCTGAGTATGTAGTTTTTGACCTTATCTGGAACCTCATTTCTGAAAATTTGAAAATTCCTCAAAAATTCGTCCAAAATCTTGATGTCTCCAATCTCTTGTTTTGTACGTTTTTTCCACGTGTCTTGACATCCAATGTATCCCTGCAAAGTTTGGTGAAGATCTGAGTATGTAGTTTTTGACCTTATCTGGAACCTCATTTCTGAAAATTTGAAAATTCCTCAAAAATTCGTCCAAAATCTTGATGTCTCCAATCTCTTGTTTTGTACGTTTTTCCCACGTGTCTTGACATCCAATGTATCCCTGCAAAGTTTGGTGAAGATCTGAGTATGTAGTTTTTGACCTTATCTGGAACCTCATTTCTGAAAATTTGAAAATTCCTCAAAAATTCGTCCAAAATCTTGATGTCTCCAATCTCTTGTTTTGTACGTTTTTTCCACGTGTCTTGACATCCAATGTATCCCTGCAAAGTTTGGTGAAGATCTGAGTATGTAGTTTTTGACCTTATCTGGAACCTCCTATCTGAAAATTTGAAAGTTCTTAAAAAATTCGACCAAAATCTTGATGTCCCCAATCCTATGTTTTGTATGTTTTTTCCACGTGTCTTGACATCCAATGTATCCATGCAAAGTTTGGTGAAGATCTGAGTATGTAGTTTTTGACCTTATCTGGAACCTCATTTCTGAAAATTTGAAAATTCCTCAAAAATTCGTCCAAAATCTTGATGTCTCCAATCTCTTGTTTTGTACGTTTTTTCCACGTGTCTTGACATCCAATGTATCCCTGCAAAGTTTGGTGAAGATCTGAGTATGTAGTTTTTGACCTTATCTGGAACCTCCTATCTGAAAATTTGAAAATTCTTAAAAAATTCGTCCAAAATCTTGATGTCTCCAATCTCTTGTTTTGTACGTTTTTTCCACGTGTCTTGACATCCAATTTATCCCTGCAAAGTTTAGTGAAGATCTGAGTATGTAGTTTTTGACCTTATCTGGAACCTCATTTCTGAAAATTTGAAAATTCTTAAAAAATTCGAAAAAAATCTTGATGTCCCCAATCCTATGTTTTGTATGTTTTTTCCACGTGTCTTGACATCCAATGTATCCATGCAAAGTTTGGTGAAGATCTGAGTATGTCGTTTTTGACCTTATCTGGAACTTCATTTCTGAAAATTTGAAAATTCCTCAAAAATTCGTCCAAAATCTTGATGTCTCCAATCTCTTGTTTTGTACGTTTTTTTCCACGTGTCTTGACATCCAATGTATCCCTGCAAAGTTTGGTGAAGATCTGAGTATGTAGTTTTTGAACTTATATGGAACCTCCTATCTGAAAATTTGAAAGTTCTTAAAAAATTCGACCAAAATCTTGATGTCCCCAATCCTATGTTTTGTATGTTTTTCCCACGTGTCTTGACATCCAATGTATCCATGCAAAGTTTGGTGAAGATCTGAGTATGTAGTTTTTGACCTTATCTGGAACCTCATTTCTGAAAATTTTGAAATTCCTCAAAAATTCGTCCAAAATCTTGATGTCTCCAATCTCTTGTTTTGTACGTTTTTTCCACGTGTCTTGACATCCAATGTATCCCTGCAAAGTTTGGTGAAGATCTGAGTATGTAGTTTTTGACCTTATCTGGAACCTCATTTCTGAAAATTTGAAAATTCCTCAAAAATTCGTCCAAAATCTTGATGTCTCCAATCTCTTGTTTTGTACGTTTTTCCCACGTGTCTTGACATCCAATGTATCCCTGCAAAGTTTGGTGAAGATCTGAGTATGTCGTTTTTGACCTTATCTGGAACATCCTTTCTGAAAATTTGAAAATTCTTAAAAAATTCGTCGAAAATCTTGATGTCTCCAATCTCTTGTTTTGTACGTTTTTTCCACGTGTCTTGACATCCAATGTATCCCTGCAAAGTTTGGTGAAGATCTGAGTATGTAGTTTTTGACCTTATCTGGAACCTCCTATCTGAAAATTTGAAAGTTCTTAAAAAATTCGACCAAAATCTTGATGTCCCCAATCCTATGTTTTGTATGTTTTTTCCACGTGTCTTGACATCCAATGTATCCATGCAAAGTTTGGTGAAGATCTGAGTATGTAGTTTTTGACCTTATCTGGAACCTCATTTCTGAAAATTTGAAAATTCCTCAAAAATTCGTCCAAAATCTTGATGTCTCCAATCTCTTGTTTTGTACGTTTTTTCCACGTGTCTTGACATCCAATGTATCCCTGCAGAGTTTGGTGAAGATCTGAGTATGTCGTTTTTGACCTTATCACGAACATCCTTTCTGAAAATTTGAAAATTCTTAAAAAATTCGTCCAAAATCTTGATGTCTCCAATCTCTTGTTTTGTACGTTTTTTCCACGTGTCTTGACATCCAATGTATCCCTGCAAAGTTTGGTGAAGATCTGAGTATGTAGTTTTTGACCTTATCTGGAACCTCCCATCTGAAAATTTGAAAATTCCTAAAAAATCCGTCCAAAATCTTGATGTCTCCAATCTCTTGTTTTGTAGGTTTTTTCCACGTGTCTTGACATCCAATGTATCCCTGCAAAGTTTGGTGAAGATCTGAGTATGTAGTTTTTGACCTTATATGGAACCTTCTATCTGAAAATTTGAAAATTCTTAAAAAATTCGACCAAAATCTTGATGTCCCCAATCCTATGTTTTGTATGTTTTTTCCACGTGTCTTGACATCCAATGTATCCATGCAAAGTTTGGTGAAAATCTGAGTATGTAGTTTTTGACCTTATCTGGAACTTCATTTCTGAAAATTTGAAAATTCCTCAAAAATTCGTCCAAAATCTTGATGTCTCCAATCTCTTGTTTTGTACGTTTTTTCCACGTGTCTTGACATCCAATGAATCCCTGCAAAGTTTGGTGAAGATCTGAGTATGTAGTTTTTGACCTTATATGGAACCTCCTATCTGAAAATTTGAAAGTTCTTAAAAAATTCGACCAAAATCTTGATGTCCCCAATCCTATGTTTTGTATGTTTTTTCCACGTGTCTTGACATCCAATGTATCCATGCAAAGTTTGGTGAAGATCTGAGTATGTAGTTTTTGACCTTATCTGGAACCTCATTTCTGAAAATTTGAAAATTCCTCAAAAATTCGTCCAAAATCTTGATGTCTCCAATCTCTTGTTTTGTACGTTTTTTCCACGTGTCTTGACATCCAATGTATCCCTGCAAAGTTTGGTGAAGATCTGAGTATGTAGTTTTTGACCTTATCTGGAACCTCCTATCTGAATATTTGAAAACTCTTAAAGAATTCGTCCAAAATCTTGATGTCTCCAATCTCTTGTTTCGTACGTTTTTTCCACGTGTCTCCACATCCAATGTATCTATGCAAAGTTTGATGAAGATCTGAGTATGTAGTTTTTGACCTTATATGGAACCTCCTATCTGAAAATTTGAAAATTCTTAAAAAATTTGACCAAAATCTTGATGTCCCCAATCCTATGTTTTGTATGTTTTTTCCACGTGTCTTGACATCCAATGTATCCCTGCAATGTTTGGTGAAGATCTGAGTATGTAGTTTTTGACCTTATATGGAACCTCCTATCTGAAAATTTGAAAATTCTTAAAAAATTTGACCAAAATCTTGATGTCCCCAATCCTATGTTTTGTATGTTTTTTCCACGTGTCTTGACATCCAATGTATCCCTGCAGAGTTTGGTGAAGATCTGAGTATGTCGTTTTTGACCTTATCACGAACATCCTTTCTGAAAATTTGAAAATTCTTAAAAAATTCGTCCAAAATCTTGATGTCTCCAATCTCTTGTTTTGTACGTTTTTTCCACGTGTCTTGACATCCAATGTATCCCTGCAAAGTTTGGTGAAGATCTGAGTATGTAGTTTTTGACCTTATCTGGAACCTCCCATCTGAAAATTTGAAAATTCCTAAAAAATCCGTCCAAAATCTTGATGTCTCCAATCTCTTGTTTTGTAGGTTTTTTCCACGTGTCTTGACATCCAATGTATCCCTGCAAAGTTTGGTGAAGATCTGAGTATGTAGTTTTTGACCTTATATGGAACCTTCTATCTGAAAATTTGAAAATTCTTAAAAAATTCGACCAAAATCTTGATGTCCCCAATCCTATGTTTTGTATGTTTTTTCCATGTGTCTTGACATCCAATGTATCCATGCAAAGTTTGGTGAAGATCTGAGTATATAGTTTTTGACCTTATCTGGAACTTCATTTCTGAAAATTTGAAAATTCCTCAAAAATTCGTCCAAAATCTTGATGTCTCCAATCTCTTGTTTTGTACGTTTTTTCCACGTGTCTTGACATCCAATGTATCCCTGCAAAGTTTGGTGAAGATCTGAGTATGTAGTTTTTGACCTTATATGGAACCTCCTATCTGAAAATTTGAAAGTTCTTAAAAAATTCGACCAAAATCTTGATGTCCCCAATCCTATGTTTTGTATGTTTTTTCCACGTGTCTTGACATCCAATGTATCCATGCAAAGTTTGGTGAAGATCTGAGTATGTAGTTTTTGACCTTATCTGGAACCTCATTTCTGAAAATTTGAAAATTCCTCAAAAATTCGTCCAAAATCTTGATGTCTCCAATCTCTTGTTTTGTACGTTTTTTCCACGTGTCTTGACATCCAATGTATCCCTGCAAAGTTTGGTGAAGATCTGAGTATGTAGTTTTTGACCTTATCTGGAACCTCCTATCTGAATATTTGAAAACTCTTAAAGAATTCGTCCAAAATCTTGATGTCTCCAATCTCTTGTTTCGTACGTTTTTTCCACGTGTCTCCACATCCAATGTATCTATGCAAAGTTTGATGAAGATCTGAGTATGTAGTTTTTGACCTTATATGGAACCTCCTATCTGAAAATTTGAAAGTTCTTAAAAAATTTGACCAAAATCTTGATGTCCCCAATCCTATGTTTTGTATGTTTTTTCCACGTGTCTTGACATCCAATGTATCCCTGCAATGTTTGGTGAAGATCTGAGTATGTAGTTTTTGACCTTATATGGAACCTCCTATCTGAAAATTTGAAAATTCTTAAAAAATTTGACCAAAATCTTGATGTCCCCAATCCTATGTTTTGTATGTTTTTTCCACGTGTCTTGACATCCAATGTATCCCTGCAGAGTTTGGTGAAGATCTGAGTATGTCGTTTTTGACCTTATCACGAACATCCTTTCTGAAAATTTGAAAATTCTTAAAAAATTCGTCCAAAATCTTGATGTCTCCAATCTCTTGTTTTGTACGTTTTTTCCAATTGTCTTGACATCCAATGTATCCCTGCAAAGTTTGGTGAAGATCTGAGTATGTAGTTTTTGACCTTATCTGGAACCTCCCATCTGAAAATTTGAAAATTCCTAAAAAATCCGTCCAAAATCTTGATGTCTCCAATCTCTTGTTTTGTAGGTTTTTTCCACGTGTCTTGACATCCAATGTATCCCTGCAAAGTTTGGTGAAGATCTGAGTATGTAGTTTTTGACCTTATATGGAACCTCCTATCTGAAAATTTGAAAATTCTTAAAAAATTCGACCAAAATCTTGATGTCCCCAATCCTATGTTTTGTATGTTTTTTCCACGTGTCTTGACATCCAATGTATCCATGCAAAGTTTGGTGAAGATCTGAGTATGTAGTTTTTGACCTTATCTGGAACTTCCTTTCTGAAAATTTGAAAATTCCTCAAAAATTCGTCCAAAATCTTGATGTCTCCAATCTCTTGTTTTGTACGTTTTTTTCCACGTGTCTTGACATCCAATGTATCCCTGCAAAGTTTGGTGAAGATCTGAGTATGTAGTTTTTGAACTTATATGGAACCTCCTATCTGAAAATTTGAAAGTTCTTAAAAAATTCGACCAAAATCTTGATGTCCCCAATCCTATGTTTTGTATGTTTTTTCCACGTGTCTTGACATCCAATGTATCCATGCAAAGTTTGGTGAAGATCTGAGTATGTAGTTTTTGACCTTATCTGGAACCTCATTTCTGAAAATTTGAAAATTCCTCAAAAATTCGTCCAAAATCTTGATGTCTCCAATCTCTTGTTTTGTACGTTTTTTCCACGTGTCTTGACATCCAATGTATCCCTGCAAAGTTTGGTGAAGATCTGAGTATGTAGTTTTTGACCTTATCTGGAACCTCCTATCTGAAAATTTGAAAATTGTTAAAAAATTCGTCCAAAATCTTGATGTCTCCAATCTCTTGTTTTGTACGTTTTTTCCACGTGTCTTGACATCCAATGTATCCCTGCAAAGTTTAGTGAAGATCTGAGTATGTAGTTTTTGACCTTATCTGGAACCTCATTTCTGAAAATTTGAAAATTCCTCAAAAATTCGTCCAAAATCTTGATGTCTCCAATCTCTTGTTTTGTACGTTTTTTCCACGTGTCTTGACATCCAATGTATCCCTGCAAAGTTTGGTGAAGATCTGAGTATGTAGTTTTTGACCTTATCTGGAACCTCATTTCTGAAAATTTGAAAATTCCTCAAAAATTCGTCCAAAATCTTGATGTCTCCAATCTCTTGTTTTGTACGTTTTTCCCACGTGTCTTGACATCCAATGTATCCCTGCAAAGTTTGGTGAAGATCTGAGTATGTAGTTTTTGACCTTATCTGGAACCTCATTTCTGAAAATTTGAAAATTCCTCAAAAATTCGTCCAAAATCTTGATGTCTCCAATCTCTTGTTTTGTACGTTTTTTCCACGTGTCTTGACATCCAATGTATCCCTGCAAAGTTTGGTGAAGATCTGAGTATGTAGTTTTTGACCTTATCTGGAACCTCCTATCTGAAAATTTGAAAGTTCTTAAAAAATTCGACCAAAATCTTGATGTCCCCAATCCTATGTTTTGTATGTTTTTTCCACGTGTCTTGACATCCAATGTATCCATGCAAAGTTTGGTGAAGATCTGAGTATGTAGTTTTTGACCTTATCTGGAACCTCATTTCTGAAAATTTGAAAATTCCTCAAAAATTCGTCCAAAATCTTGATGTCTCCAATCTCTTGTTTTGTACGTTTTTTCCACGTGTCTTGACATCCAATGTATCCCTGCAAAGTTTGGTGAAGATCTGAGTATGTAGTTTTTGACCTTATCTGGAACGTCCTATCTGAAAATTTGAAAATTGTTAAAAAATTCGTCCAAAATCTTGATGTCTCCAATCTCTTGTTTTGTACGTTTTTTCCACGTGTCTTGACATCCAATTTATCCCTGCAAAGTTTAGTGAAGATCTGAGTATGTAGTTTTTGACCTTATCTGGAACCTCATTTCTGAAAATTTGAAAATTCTTAAAAAATTCGAAAAAAATCTTGATGTCCCCAATCCTATGTTTTGTATGTTTTTTCCACGTGTCTTGACATCCAATGTATCCATGCAAAGTTTGGTGAAGATCTGAGTATGTCGTTTTTGACCTTATCTGGAACTTCATTTCTGAAAATTTGAAAATTCCTCAAAAATTCGTCCAAAATCTTGATGTCTCCAATCTCTTGTTTTGTACGTTTTTTTCCACGTGTCTTGACATCCAATGTATCCCTGCAAAGTTTGGTGAAGATCTGAGTATGTAGTTTTTGAACTTATATGGAACCTCCTATCTGAAAATTTGAAAGTTCTTAAAAAATTCGACCAAAATCTTGATGTCCCCAATCCTATGTTTTGTATGTTTTTCCCACGTGTCTTGACATCCAATGTATCCATGCAAAGTTTGGTGAAGATCTGAGTATGTAGTTTTTGACCTTATCTGGAACCTCATTTCTGAAAATTTTGAAATTCCTCAAAAATTCGTCCAAAATCTTGATGTCTCCAATCTCTTGTTTTGTACGTTTTTTCCACGTGTCTTGACATCCAATGTATCCCTGCAAAGTTTGGTGAAGATCTGAGTATGTAGTTTTTGACCTTATCTGGAACCTCATTTCTGAAAATTTGAAAATTCCTCAAAAATTCGTCCAAAATCTTGATGTCTCCAATCTCTTGTTTTGTACGTTTTTCCCACGTGTCTTGACA
The DNA here is from genome assembly GCF_977018435.1 of Lepisma saccharinum. Lineage (NCBI taxonomy): Eukaryota > Metazoa > Arthropoda > Insecta > Zygentoma > Lepismatidae > Lepisma > Lepisma saccharinum. The sequence goes on along the minus strand of NW_028142907.1, from coordinate 2,478,700 downwards.
TCCAATGTATCCCTGCAAAGTTTGGTGAAGATCTGAGTATGTAGTTTTTGACCTTATCTGGAACCTCATTTCTGAAAATTTGAAAATTCCTCAAAAATTCGTCCAAAATCTTGATGTCTCCAATCTCTTGTTTTGTAGGTTTTTTCCACGTGTCTTGACATCCAATGTATCCCTGCAAAGTTTGGTGAAGATCTGAGTATGTAGTTTTTGACCTTATCTGGAACCTCCTATCTGAAAATTTGAAAGTTCTTAAAAAATTCGACCAAAATCTTGATGTCCCCAATCCTATGTTTTGTATGTTTTTTCCACGTGTCTTGACATCCAATGTATCCATGCAAAGTTTGGTGAAGATCTGAGTATGTAGTTTTTGACCTTATCTGGAACCTCATTTCTGAAAATTTGAAAATTCCTCAAAAATTCGTCCAAAATCTTGATGTCTCCAATCTCTTGTTTTGTACGTTTTTTCCACGTGTCTTGACATCCAATGTATCCCTGCAGAGTTTGGTGAAGATCTGAGTATGTCGTTTTTGACCTTATCACGAACATCCTTTCTGAAAATTTGAAAATTCTTAAAAAATTCGTCCAAAATCTTGATGTCTCCAATCTCTTGTTTTGTACGTTTTTTCCACGTGTCTTGACATCCAATGTATCCCTGCAAAGTTTGGTGAAGATCTGAGTATGTAGTTTTTGACCTTATCTGGAACCTCCCATCTGAAAATTTGAAAATTCCTAAAAAATCCGTCCAAAATCTTGATGTCTCCAATCTCTTGTTTTGTAGGTTTTTTCCACGTGTCTTGACATCCAATGTATCCCTGCAAAGTTTGGTGAAGATCTGAGTATGTAGTTTTTGACCTTATATGGAACCTTCTATCTGAAAATTTGAAAATTCTTAAAAAATTCGACCAAAATCTTGATGTCCCCAATCCTATGTTTTGTATGTTTTTTCCACGTGTCTTGACATCCAATGTATCCATGCAAAGTTTGGTGAAAATCTGAGTATGTAGTTTTTGACCTTATCTGGAACTTCATTTCTGAAAATTTGAAAATTCCTCAAAAATTCGTCCAAAATCTTGATGTCTCCAATCTCTTGTTTTGTACGTTTTTTCCACGTGTCTTGACATCCAATGAATCCATGCAAAGTTTGGTGAAGATCTGAGTATGTAGTTTTTGACCTTATATGGAACCTCCTATCTGAAAATTTGAAAGTTCTTAAAAAATTCGACCAAAATCTTGATGTCCCCAATCCTATGTTTTGTATGTTTTTTCCACGTGTCTTGACATCCAATGTATCCATGCAAAGTTTGGTGAAGATCTGAGTATGTAGTTTTTGACCTTATCTGGAACCTCATTTCTGAAAATTTGAAAATTCCTCAAAAATTCGTCCAAAATCTTGATGTCTCCAATCTCTTGTTTTGTACGTTTTTTCCACGTGTCTTGACATCCAATGTATCCCTGCAAAGTTTGGTGAAGATCTGAGTATGTAGTTTTTGACCTTATCTGGAACCTCCTATCTGAATATTTGAAAACTCTTAAAGAATTCGTCCAAAATCTTGATGTCTCCAATCTCTTGTTTCGTACGTTTTTTCCACGTGTCTCCACATCCAATGTATCTATGCAAAGTTTGATGAAGATCTGAGTATGTAGTTTTTGACCTTATATGGAACCTCCTATCTGAAAATTTGAAAATTCTTAAAAAATTTGACCAAAATCTTGATGTCCCCAATCCTATGTTTTGTATGTTTTTTCCACGTGTCTTGACATCCAATGTATCCCTGCAATGTTTGGTGAAGATCTGAGTATGTAGTTTTTGACCTTATATGGAACCTCCTATCTGAAAATTTGAAAATTCTTAAAAAATTTGACCAAAATCTTGATGTCCCCAATCCTATGTTTTGTATGTTTTTTCCACGTGTCTTGACATCCAATGTATCCCTGCAGAGTTTGGTGAAGATCTGAGTATGTCGTTTTTGACCTTATCACGAACATCCTTTCTGAAAATTTGAAAATTCTTAAAAAATTCGTCCAAAATCTTGATGTCTCCAATCTCTTGTTTTGTACGTTTTTTCCAATTGTCTTGACATCCAATGTATCCCTGCAAAGTTTGGTGAAGATCTGAGTATGTAGTTTTTGACCTTATCTGGAACCTCCCATCTGAAAATTTGAAAATTCCTAAAAAATCCGTCCAAAATCTTGATGTCTCCAATCTCTTGTTTTGTAGGTTTTTTCCACGTGTCTTGACATCCAATGTATCCCTGCAAAGTTTGGTGAAGATCTGAGTATGTAGTTTTTGACCTTATATGGAACCTCCTATCTGAAAATTTGAAAATTCTTAAAAAATTCGACCAAAATCTTGATGTCCCCAATCCTATGTTTTGTATGTTTTTTCCACGTGTCTTGACATCCAATGTATCCATGCAAAGTTTGGTGAAGATCTGAGTATGTAGTTTTTGACCTTATCTGGAACTTCCTTTCTGAAAATTTGAAAATTCCTCAAAAATTCGTCCAAAATCTTGATGTCTCCAATCTCTTGTTTTGTACGTTTTTTTCCACGTGTCTTGACATCCAATGTATCCCTGCAAAGTTTGGTGAAGATCTGAGTATGTAGTTTTTGAACTTATATGGAACCTCCTATCTGAAAATTTGAAAGTTCTTAAAAAATTCGACCAAAATCTTGATGTCCCCAATCCTATGTTTTGTATGTTTTTTCCACGTGTCTTGACATCCAATGTATCCATGCAAAGTTTGGTGAAGATCTGAGTATGTAGTTTTTGACCTTATCTGGAACCTCATTTCTGAAAATTTGAAAATTCCTCAAAAATTCGTCCAAAATCTTGATGTCTCCAATCTCTTGTTTTGTACGTTTTTTCCACGTGTCTTGACATCCAATGTATCCCTGCAAAGTTTGGTGAAGATCTGAGTATGTAGTTTTTGACCTTATCTGGAACCTCCTATCTGAAAATTTGAAAATTGTTAAAAAATTCGTCCAAAATCTTGATGTCTCCAATCTCTTGTTTTGTACGTTTTTTCCACGTGTCTTGACATCCAATGTATCCCTGCAAAGTTTAGTGAAGATCTGAGTATGTAGTTTTTGACCTTATCTGGAACCTCATTTCTGAAAATTTGAAAATTCCTCAAAAATTCGTCCAAAATCTTGATGTCTCCAATCTCTTGTTTTGTACGTTTTTTCCACGTGTCTTGACATCCAATGTATCCCTGCAAAGTTTGGTGAAGATCTGAGTATGTAGTTTTTGACCTTATCTGGAACCTCATTTCTGAAAATTTGAAAATTCCTCAAAAATTCGTCCAAAATCTTGATGTCTCCAATCTCTTGTTTTGTACGTTTTTCCCACGTGTCTTGACATCCAATGTATCCCTGCAAAGTTTGGTGAAGATCTGAGTATGTAGTTTTTGACCTTATCTGGAACCTCATTTCTGAAAATTTGAAAATTCCTCAAAAATTCGTCCAAAATCTTGATGTCTCCAATCTCTTGTTTTGTACGTTTTTTCCACGTGTCTTGACATCCAATGTATCCCTGCAAAGTTTGGTGAAGATCTGAGTATGTAGTTTTTGACCTTATCTGGAACCTCCTATCTGAAAATTTGAAAGTTCTTAAAAAATTCGACCAAAATCTTGATGTCCCCAATCCTATGTTTTGTATGTTTTTTCCACGTGTCTTGACATCCAATGTATCCATGCAAAGTTTGGTGAAGATCTGAGTATGTAGTTTTTGACCTTATCTGGAACCTCATTTCTGAAAATTTGAAAATTCCTCAAAAATTCGTCCAAAATCTTGATGTCTCCAATCTCTTGTTTTGTACGTTTTTTCCAGGTGTCTTGACATCCAATGTATCCCTGCAAAGTTTGGTGAAGATCTGAGTATGTAGTTTTTGACCTTATCTGGAACGTCCTATCTGAAAATTTGAAAATTGTTAAAAAATTCGTCCAAAATCTTGATGTCTCCAATCTCTTGTTTTGTACGTTTTTTCCACGTGTCTTGACATCCAATTTATCCCTGCAAAGTTTAGTGAAGATCTGAGTATGTAGTTTTTGACCTTATCTGGAACCTCATTTCTGAAAATTTGAAAATTCTTAAAAAATTCGAAAAAAATCTTGATGTCCCCAATCCTATGTTTTGTATGTTTTTTCCACGTGTCTTGACATCCAATGTATCCATGCAAAGTTTGGTGAAGATCTGAGTATGTAGTTTTTGACCTTATCTGGAACTTCATTTCTGAAAATTTGAAAATTCCTCAAAAATTCGTCCAAAATCTTGATGTCTCCAATCTCTTGTTTTGTACGTTTTTTTCCACGTGTCTTGACATCCAATGTATCCCTGCAAAGTTTGGTGAAGATCTGAGTATGTAGTTTTTGAACTTATATGGAACCTCCTATCTGAAAATTTGAAAGTTCTTAAAAAATTCGACCAAAATCTTGATGTCCCCAATCCTATGTTTTGTATGTTTTTCCCACGTGTCTTGACATCCAATGTATCCATGCAAAGTTTGGTGAAGATCTGAGTATGTAGTTTTTGACCTTATCTGGAACCTCATTTCTGAAAATTTTGAAATTCCTCAAAAATTCGTCCAAAATCTTGATGTCTCCAATCTCTTGTTTTGTACGTTTTTTCCACGTGTCTTGACATCCAATGTATCCCTGCAAAGTTTGGTGAAGATCTGAGTATGTAGTTTTTGACCTTATCTGGAACCTCCTATCTGAAAATTTGAAAATTGTTAAAAAATTCGTCCAAAATCTTGATGTCTGCAATCTCTTGTTTTGTACGTTTTTTCCACGTGTCTTGACATCCAATGTATCCCTGCAAAGTTTGGTGAAGATCTGAGTATGTAGTTTTTGACCTTATCTGGAACCTCATTTCTGAAAATTTGAAAATTCCTCAAAAATTCGTCCAAAATCTTGATGTCTCCAATCTCTTGTTTTGTACGTTTTTTCCACGTGTCTTGACATCCAATGTATCCCTGCAAAGTTTGGTGAAGATCTGAGTATGTAGTTTTTGACCTTATCTGGAACCTCATTTCTGAAAATTTGAAAATTCCTCAAAAATTCGTCCAAAATCTTGATGTCTCCAATCTCTTGTTTTGTACGTTTTTTCCACGTGTCTTGACATCCAATGTATCCCTGCAAAGTTTGGTGAAGATCTGAGTATGTAGTTTTTGACCTTATCTGGAACCTCATTTCTGAAAATTTGAAAATTCCTCAAAAATTCGTCCAAAATCTTGATGTCTCCAATCTCTTGTTTTGTACGTTTTTTCCACGTGTCTTGACATCCAATGTATCCCTGCAATGTTTGGTGAAGATCTGAGTATGTAGTTTTTGACCTTATATGGAACCTCCTATCTGAAAATTTGAAAATTCTTAAAAAATTTGACCAAAATCTTGATGTCCCCAATCCTATGTTTTGTATGTTTTTCCACGTGTCTTGACATCCAATGTATCCCTGCAATGTTTGGTGAAGATCTGAGTATGTAGTTTTTGACCTTATATGGAACCTCCTATCTGAAAATTTGAAAATTCTTAAAAAATTTGACCAAAATCTTGATGTCCCCAATCCCATGTTTTGTATGTTTTTTCCACGTGTCTTGACATCCAATGTATCCCTGCAGAGTTTGGTGAAGATCTGAGTATGTCGCTTTTGACCTTATCACGAACATCCTTTCTGAAAATTTGAAAATTCTTAAAAAATTCGTCCAAAATCTTGATGTCTCCAATCTCTTGTTTTGTACGTTTTTTCCACGTGTCTTGACATCCAATGTATCCCTGCAAAGTTTGGTGAAGATCTGAGTATGTAGTTTTTGACCTTATATGGAACCTCCTATCTGAAAATTTGAAAATTCTTAAAAAATTCGACCAAAATCTTGATGTCCCCAATCCTATGTTTTGTAGGTTTTTTCCACGTGTCTTGACATCCAATGTATCCATGCAAAGTTTGGTGAAGATCTGAGTATGTAGTTTTTGGCCTTATCTGGAACTTCATTTCTGAAAATTTGAAAATTCCTCAAAAATTCGTCCAAAATCTTGATGTCTCCAATCTCTTGTTTTGTACGTTTTTTCCACGTGTCTTGACATCCAATGTATCCCTGCAAAGTTTGGTGAAGATCTGAGTATGTAGTTTTTGACCTTATATGGAACCTCCTATCTGAAAATTTGAAAGTTCTTAAAAAATTCGACCAAAATCTTGATGTACCCAATCCTATGTTTTGTATGTTTTTTCCACGTGTCTTGACATCCAATGTATCCATGCAAAGTTTGGTGAAGATCTGAGTATGTAGTTTTTGACTTTATCTAAAACCTCATTTCTGAAAATTTGAAAATTCCTCAAAAATTCGTCCAAAATCTTGATGTCTCCAATCTCTTGTTTTGTACGTTTTTTCCACGTGTCTTGACATCCAATGTATCCCTGCAAAGTTTGGTGAAGATCTGAGTATGTAGTTTTTGACCTTATCTGGAACCTCCTATCTGAATATTTGAAAACTCTTAAAGAATTCGTCCAAAATCTTGATGTCTCCAATCTCTTGTTTCGTGCGTTTTTTCCACGTGTCTCCACATCCAATGTATCCATGCAAAGTTTGATGAAGATCTGAGTATGTCGTTTTTGACCTTACCTGGAACCTCCCATCTGAAAATTTGAAAATTCTTAAAAAATTCGTACAAAATCTTGATGTCTCCAATCTCTTGTTTTGTACGTTTTTTTCACGTGTCTTGACATCCAATGTATCCCTGCAATGTTTGGTGAAGATCTGAGTATGTAGTTTTTGACCTTATATGGAACCTCATTTCTGAAAATTTGAAAATTCTTAAAAAATTCGAAAAAAATCTTGATGTCCCCAATCCTATGTTTTGTATGTTTTTTCCACGTGTCTTGACATCCAATGTATCCATGCAAAGTTTGGTGAAGATCTGAGTATGTAGTTTTTGACCTTATCTGGAACTTCATTTCTGAAAATTTGAAAATTCCTCAAAAATTCGTCCAAAATCTTGATGTCTCCAATCTCTTGTTTTGTACGTTTTTTTCCAAGTGTCTTGACATCCAATGTATCCCTGCAAAGTTTGGTGAAGATCTGAGTATGTAGTTTTTGAACTTATATGGAACCTCCTATCTGAAAATTTGAAAGTTCTTAAAAAATTCGACCAAAATCTTGATGTCCCCAATCCTATGTTTTGTATGTTTTTCCCACGTGTCTTGACATCCAATGTATCCATGCAAAGTTTGGTGAAGATCTGAGTATGTAGTTTTTGACCTTATCTGGAACCTCATTTCTGAAAATTTTGAAATTCCTCAAAAATTCGTCCAAAATCTTGATGTCTCCAATCTCTTGTTTTGTACGTTTTTTCCACGTGTCTTGACATCCAATGTATCCCTGCAAAGTTTGGTGAAGATCTGAGTATGTAGTTTTTGACCTTATCTGGAACCTCCTATCTGAAAATTTGAAAATTGTTAAAAAATTCGTCCAAAATCTTGATGTCTGCAATCTCTTGTTTTGTACGTTTTTTCCACGTGTCTTGACATCCAATGTATCCCTGCAAAGTTTGGTGAAGATCTGAGTATGTAGTTTTTGACCTTATCTGGAACCTCATTTCTGAAAATTTGAAAATTCCTCAAAAATTCGTCCAAAATCTTGATGTCTCCAATCTCTTGTTTTGTACGTTTTTTCCACGTGTCTTGACATCCAATGTATCCCTGCAAAGTTTGGTGAAGATCTGAGTATGTAGTTTTTGACCTTATCTGGAACCTCATTTCTGAAAATTTGAAAATTCCTCAAAAATTCGTCCAAAATCTTGATGTCTCCAATCTCTTGTTTTGTACGTTTTTTCCACGTGTCTTGACATCCAATGTATCCCTGCAAAGTTTGGTGAAGATCTGAGTATGTAGTTTTTGACCTTATCTGGAACCTCATTTCTGAAAATTTGAAAATTCCTCAAAAATTCGTCCAAAATCTTGATGTCTCCAATCTCTTGTTTTGTACGTTTTTTCCACGTGTCTTGACATCCAATGTATCCCTGCAATGTTTGGTGAAGATCTGAGTATGTAGTTTTTGACCTTATATGGAACCTCCTATCTGAAAATTTGAAAATTCTTAAAAAATTTGACCAAAATCTTGATGTCCCCAATCCTATGTTTTGTATGTTTTTCCACGTGTCTTGACATCCAATGTATCCCTGCAATGTTTGGTGAAGATCTGAGTATGTAGTTTTTGACCTTATATGGAACCTCCTATCTGAAAATTTGAAAATTCTTAAAAAATTTGACCAAAATCTTGATGTCCCCAATCCCATGTTTTGTATGTTTTTTCCACGTGTCTTGACATCCAATGTATCCCTGCAGAGTTTGGTGAAGATCTGAGTATGTCGCTTTTGACCTTATCACGAACATCCTTTCTGAAAATTTGAAAATTCTTAAAAAATTCGTCCAAAATCTTGATGTCTCCAATCTCTTGTTTTGTACGTTTTTTCCACGTGTCTTGACATCCAATGTATCCCTGCAAAGTTTGGTGAAGATCTGAGTATGTAGTTTTTGACCTTATATGGAACCTCCTATCTGAAAATTTGAAAATTCTTAAAAAATTCGACCAAAATCTTGATGTCCCCAATCCTATGTTTTGTAGGTTTTTTCCACGTGTCTTGACATCCAATGTATCCATGCAAAGTTTGGTGAAGATCTGAGTATGTAGTTTTTGGCCTTATCTGGAACTTCATTTCTGAAAATTTGAAAATTCCTCAAAAATTCGTCCAAAATCTTGATGTCTCCAATCTCTTGTTTTGTACGTTTTTTCCACGTGTCTTGACATCCAATGTATCCCTGCAAAGTTTGGTGAAGATCTGAGTATGTAGTTTTTGACCTTATATGGAACCTCCTATCTGAAAATTTGAAAGTTCTTAAAAAATTCGACCAAAATCTTGATGTACCCAATCCTATGTTTTGTATGTTTTTTCCACGTGTCTTGACATCCAATGTATCCATGCAAAGTTTGGTGAAGATCTGAGTATGTAGTTTTTGACTTTATCTAAAACCTCATTTCTGAAAATTTGAAAATTCCTCAAAAATTCGTCCAAAATCTTGATGTCTCCAATCTCTTGTTTTGTACGTTTTTTCCACGTGTCTTGACATCCAATGTATCCCTGCAAAGTTTGGTGAAGATCTGAGTATGTAGTTTTTGACCTTATCTGGAACCTCCTATCTGAATATTTGAAAACTCTTAAAGAATTCGTCCAAAATCTTGATGTCTCCAATCTCTTGTTTCGTGCGTTTTTTCCACGTGTCTCCACATCCAATGTATCCATGCAAAGTTTGATGAAGATCTGAGTATGTCGTTTTTGACCTTACCTGGAACCTCCCATCTGAAAATTTGAAAATTCTTAAAAAATTCGTACAAAATCTTGATGTCTCCAATCTCTTGTTTTGTACGTTTTTTTCACGTGTCTTGACATCCAATGTATCCCTGCAATGTTTGGTGAAGATCTGAGTATGTAGTTTTTGACCTTATATGGAACCTCCTATCTGAAAATTTGAAAATTCTTAAAAAATTTGACCAAAATATTGATGTCCCCAATCCTATGTCTTGTATGTTTTTTCCACGTGTCTTGACATCCAATGTATCCCTGCAAAGTTTGGTGAAGATCTGAGTATGTCGTTTTTGACCTTATATGGAACCTCCTTTCTGAAAATTTGAAAATTCTTAAAAAATTCGTCCAAAATCTTGATGTCTCCAATCTCTTGTTTTGTACGTTTTTTCCACGTGTCTTGATATCCAATGTATCCCTGCAATGTTTGGTGAAGATCTGAGTATGTAGTTTTTGACCTTATCTGGAACCTCCCATCTGAAAATTTGAAAATTCCTAAAAAATACGTCCAAAATCTTGATGTCCCCAATCCTATGTCTTGTATGTTTTTTCCACGTGTCTTGACATCCAATGTATCCCTGCAAAGTTTGGTGAAGATCTGAGTATGTAGTTTTTGACCTTATCTGGAACCTCCTATCTGAAAATTTGAAAATTCTTCAAAAATTCGTCCAAAATCTTGATGTCACCAATGCTATGTTTTGTATGTTTTTTCCACGTGTCTTGACATCCATTGTATCCATGCAAAGTTTGATGAAGATCTGAGTATGTCGTTTTTGACCTTATCTGGAACCTCCCATCTGAAAATTTGAAAATTCTTAAAAAATTCGTCGAAAATCTTGATGTCTCCAATCTCTTGTTTTGTAGGTTTTTTCCACGTGTCTTGACATGCAAAGTATCCCTGCAAAGTTTGGTGAAGATCTGAGTATGTAGTTTTTGACCTTATCTGGAACCTCCTATCTGAAAATTTGAAAATTCTTAAAAAATTCGTCCAAAATCTTGATGTCTCCAATCTCTTGTTTTGTTCGTTTTTTCCACGTGTCTTGACATCCAATGTATCCCTGCAAAGTTTGGTGAAGATCTGAGTATGTAGTTTTTGACCTTATCTGGAACCTCCCTTCTGAAAATTTGAAAATTGTTAAAAAATTCGTCCAAAATCTTCATGTCTCCAATCTCTTGTTTTGTACGTTTTTTCCACGTGTCTTGACATCCAATGTATCCCTGCAAAATTTGGTGAAGATCTGAGTATGTAGTTTTTGACCTTATCTGGAACCTCCTATCTGAAAATTTGAAAATTGTTAAAAAATTCGTCCAAAATCTTGATGTCTCCAATCTCTTGTTTTGTACGTTTTTTCCACGTGTCTTGACATCCAATGTATCCCTGCAAAGTTTGGTGAAGATCTGAGTATGTAGTTTTTGACATTATCTGGAACCTCATTTCTGAAAATTTGAAAATTCCTCAAAAATTCGTCCAAAATCTTGATGTCTCCAATCTCTTGTTTTGTACGTTTTTTCCACGTGTCTTGACATCCAATGTATCCCTGCAAAGTTTGGTGAAGATCTGAGTATGTAGTTTTTGACCTTATCTGGAACCTCATTTCTGAAAATTTGAAAATTCCTCAAAAATTGGTCCAAAATCTTGATGTCTCCAATCTCTTGTTTTGTACGTTTTTCCCACGTGTCTTGACATCCAATGTATCCCTGCAAAGTTTGGTGAAGATCTGAGTATGTAGTTTTTGACCTTATCTGGAACCTCATTTCTGAAAATTTGAAAATTCCTCAAAAATTCGTCCAAAATCTTGATGTCTCCAATCTCTTGTTTTGTACGTTTTTTCCACGTGTCTTGACATCCAATGTATCCCTGCAATGTTTGGTGAAGATCTGAGTATGTAGTTTCTGACCTTATATGGAACCTCCTATCTGAAAATTTGAAAATTCTTAAAAAATTTGACCAAAATCTTGATGTCCCCAATCCTATGTTTTGTATGTTTTTCCACGTGTCTTGACATCCAATGTATCCCTGCAATGTTTGGTGAAGATCTGAGTATGTAGTTTTTGACCTTATATGGAACCTCCTATCTGAAAATTTGAAAATTTTTAAAAAATTTGACCAAAATCTTGATGTCCCCAATCCCATGTTTTGTATGTTCTTTTCCACGTGTCTTGACATCCAATGTATCCCTGCAGAGTTTGGTGAAGATCTGAGTATGTCGTTTTTGACCTTATCACGAACATCCTTTCTGAAAATTTGAAAATTCTTAAAAAATTCGTCCAAAATCTTGATGTCTCCAATCTCTTGTTTTGTACGTTTTTTCCACGTGTCTTGACATCCAATGTATCCATGCAAAGTTTGGTGAAGATCTGAGTATGTAGTTTTTGACCTTATCTGGAACCTCATTTCTGAAAATTTGAAAATTCCTCAAAAATTCGTCCAAAATCTTGATGTCTCCAATCTCTTGTTTTGTACGTTTTTTTCCACGTGTCTTGACATCCAATGTATCCCTGCAAAGTTTGGTGAAGATCTGAGTATGTAGTTTTTGAACTTATATGGAACATCCTATCTGAAAATTTGAAAGTTCTTAAAAAATTCGACCAAAATCTTGATGTCCCCAATCCTTTGTTTTGTATGTTTTTTCCACGTGTCGTGACATCCAATGTATCCATGCAAAGTTTGGTGAAGATCTGAGTATGTAGTTTTTGACCTTATCTGGAACCTCATTTCTGAAAATTTGAAAATTCCTCAAAAATTCGTCCAAAATCTTGATGTCTCCAATCTCTTGTTTTGTACGTTTTTTCCACGTGTCTTGACATCCAATGTATCCCTGCAAAGTTTGGTGAAGATCTGAGTATGTAGTTTTTGACCTTATCTGGAACCTCCTATCTGAAAATTTGAAAATTGTTAAAAAATTCGTCCAAAATCTTGATGTCTCCAATCTCTTGTTTTGTACGTTTTTTCCACGTGTCTTGACATCCAATGTATCCCTGCAAAGTTTGGTGAAGATCTGAGTATGTAGTTTTTGACCTTATCTGGAACCTCATTTCTGAAAATTTGAAAATTCCTCAAAAATTCGTCCAAAATCTTGATGTCTCCAATCTCTTGTTTTGTACGTTTTTTCCACGTGTCTTGACATCCAATGTATCCCTGCAAAGTTTGGTGAAGATCTGAGTATGTAGTTTTTGACCTTATCTGGAACCTCATTTCTGAAAATTTGAAAATTCCTCAAAAATTCGTCCAAAATCTTGATGTCTCCAATCTCTTGTTTTGTACGTTTTTCCCACGTGTCTTGACATCCAATGTATCCCTGCAAAGTTTGGTGAAGATCTGAGTATGTAGTTTTTGACCTTATCTGGAACCTCATTTCTGAAAATTTGAAAATTCCTCAAAAATTCGTCCAAAATCTTGATGTCTCCAATCTCTTGTTTTGTACGTTTTTTCCACGTGTCTTGACATCCAATGTATCCCTGCAATGTTTGGTGAAGATCTGAGTATGTAGTTTTTGACCTTATATGGAACCTCCTATCTGAAAATTTGAAAATTCTTAAAAAATTTGACCAAAATCTTGATGTCCCCAATCCTATGTTTTGTATGTTTTTCCACGTGTCTTGACATCCAATGTATCCCTGCAATGTTTGGTGAAGATCTGAGTATGTAGTTTTTGACCTTATATGGAACCTCCTATCTGAAAATTTGAAAATTCTTAAAAAATTTGACCAAAATCTTGATGTCCCCAATCCCATGTTTTGTATGTTTTTTCCACGTGTCTTGACATCCAATGTATCCCTGCAGAGTTTGGTGAAGATCTGAGTATGTCGTTTTTGACCTTATCACGAACATCCTTTCTGAAAATTTGAAAATTCTTAAAAAATTCGTCCAAAATCTTGATGTCTATCTCTTGTTTTGTACGTTTTTTCCACGTGTCTTGACATCCAATGTATCCCTGCAAAGTTTGGTGAAGATCTGAGTATGTAGTTTTTGACCTTATATGGAACCTACTATCTGAAAATTTGAAAATTCTTAAAAAATTCGACCAAAATCTTGATGTCCCCAATCCTATGTTTTGTAGGTTTTTTCCACGTGTCTTAACATCCAATGTATCCATGCAAAGTTTGGTGAAGATCTGAGTATGTAGTTTTTGACCTTATCTGGAACTTCATTTCTGAAAATTTGAAAATTCTTCAAAAATTCTTCCAAAATCTTGATGTCTCCAATCTCTTGTTTTGTACGTTTTTTCCACGTGTCTTGACATCCAATGTATCCCTGCAAAGTTTGGTGAAGATCTGAGTATGTAGTTTTTGACCTTATATGGAACCTCCTATCTGAAAATTTGAAAGTTCTTAAAAAATTCGACCAAAATCTTGATGTACCCAATCCTATGTTTTGTATGTTTTTTCCACGTGTCTTGACATCCAATGTATCCATGCAAAGTTTGGTGAAGATTTGAGTAAGTAGTTTTTGACTTCATCTAAAACCTCATTTCTGAAAATTTGAAAATTCCTCGAAAATTCGTCCAAAATCTTGATGTCTCCAATCTCTTGTTTTGTACGTTTTTTCCACGTGTCTTGACATCCAATGTATCCCTGCAAAGTTTGGTGAAGATCTGAGTATGTAGTTTTTGACCTTATCTGGAACCTCCTATCTGAATATTTGAAAACTCTTAAAGAATTCTTCCAAAATCTTGATGTCTCCAATCTCTTGTTTCGTGCGTTTTTTCCACGTGTCTCCACATCCAATGTATCCATGCAAAGTTTGATGAAGATCTGAGTATGTCGTTTTTGACCTTATCTGGAACCTCCCATCAGAAAATTTGAAAATTCTTAAAAAATTCGTCCAAAATCTTGATGTCTCCAATCTCTTGTTTTGTAGGTTTTTTCCACGTGTCTTGACATCCAATGTATCCCTGCAATGTTTGGTGAAGATCTGAGTATGTAGTTTTTGACCTTATATGGAACCTCCTATCTGAAAATTTGAAAATTCTTAAAAAATTTGACCAAAATATTGATGTCCCCAATCCTATGTCTTGTATGTTTTTTCCACGTGTCTTGACATCCAATGTATCCCTGCAAAGTTTGGTGAAGATCTGAGTATGTCGTTTTTGACCTTATATATAACCTCCTTTCTGAAAATTTGAAAATTCTTAAAAAATTCGTCCAAAATCTTGATGTCTCCAATCTCTTGTTTTGTACGTTTTTTCCACGTGTCTTGATATCCAATGTATCCCTGCAATGTTTGGTGAAGATCTGAGTATGTAGTTTTTGACCTTATCTGGAACCTCCCATCTGAAAATTTGAAAATTCCTAAAAAATACGTCCAAAATCTTGATGTCCCCAATCCTATTGTCTTGTATGTTTTTTCCACGTGTCTTGACATCCAATGTATCCCTGCAAAGTTTGGTGAAGATCTGAGTATGTAGTTTTTGACCTTATCTGGAACCTCCTATCTGAAAATTTGAAAATTCTTCAAAAATTCGTCCAAAATCTTGATGTCACCAATACTATGTTTTGTATGTTTTTTCCACGTGTCTTGACATCCATTGTATCCATGCAAAGTTTGATGAAGATCTGAGTATGTCGTTTTTGACCTTATCTGGAACCTCCCATCTGAAAATTTGAAAATTCTTAAAAAATTCGTCGAAAATCTTGATGTCTCCAATCTCTTGTTTTGTAGGTTTTTTCCACGTGTCTTGACATGCAAAGTATCCCTGCAAAGTTTGGTGAAGATCTGAGTATGTAGTTTTTGACCTTATCTGGAACCTCCCATCTGAAAATTTGAAAATTCTTAAAAAAATCGTCCAAAATCTTGATGTCTCCAATCTCTTGTTTTGTACGTTTTTTCCACGTGTCTTGACATCCAATGTATCCCTGCAAAGTTTGGTGAAGATCTGAGTATGTAGTTTTTGACCTTATCTGGAACCTCCCATCTGAAAATTTGAAAATTGTTAAAAAATTCGTCCAAAATCTTGATGTCTCCAATCTCTTGTTTTGTACGTTTTGTCCTCGTGTTTTTTGACATCCAATGTATCCCTGCAAAGTTTGGTGAAGATCTGAGTATGTAGTTTTTGACCTTATCTGGAACCTCCTATCTGAAAATTTGAAAATTCTTAAAAAATTCGTCCAAAATCTTGATGTCTCCAATCTCTTGTTTTGTACGTTTTTTCCACGTGTCTTGACATCCAATGTATCCCTGCAATGTTTGGTGAAGATCTGAGTATGTAGTTTTTGACCTTATCTGGAACCTCCCATCTGAAAATTTGAAAATTCCTAAAAAATCCGTCCAAAATCTTGATGTCTCCAATCTCTTGTTTTGTAGGATTTTTCCACGTGTCTTGACATCCAATGTATCCATGCAAAGTTTGGTGAAGATCTGAGTATGTAGTTTTTGACCTTATCTGGAACTTCATTTCTGAAAATTTGAAAATTCCTCAAAAATTCGTCCAAAATCTTGATGTCTCCAATCTCTTGTTTTGTACGTTTTTTCCACGTGTCTTGACATCCAATGTATCCCTGCAAAGTTTGGTGAAGATCTGAGTATGTAGTTTTTGATCTTATATGGAACCTCCTATCTGAAAATTTGAAAGTTCTTAAAAAATTCGACCAAAATCTTGATGTCCCCAATCCTATGTTTTGTATGTTTTTTCCACGTGTCTTGAAATCCAATGTATCCATGCAAAGTTTCGTGAAGATCTGAGTATGTAGTTTTTGACTTTATCTGGAACCTCATTTCTGAAAATTTGAAAATTCCTCAAAAATTCGTCCAAAATCTTGATGTCTCCAATCTCTTGTTTCGTGCGTTTTTTCCACGTGTCTCCACATCCAATGTATCCATGCAAAGTTTGATGAAGATCTGAGTATGTCGTTTTTGACCTTATCTGGAACCTCCCATCTGAAAATTTGAAAATTCTTAAAAAATTCGTCCAAAATCTTGATGTCTCCAATCTCTTGTTTTGTACGTTTTTTCCACGTGTCTTGACATCCAATGTATCCCTGCAATGTTTGGTGAAGATCTGAGTATGTAGTTTTTGACCTTATATGGAACCTCCTATCTGAAAATTTGAAAATTCTTAAAAAATTTGACCAAAATATTGATGTCCCCAATCCTATGTCTTGTATGTTTTTCCACGTGTCTTGACATCCATTGTATCCCTGCAAAGTTTGGTGAAGATCTGAGTATGTCGTTTTTGACCGTATATGGAACCTCCTTTCTGAAAATTTGAAAATTCTTAAAAAATTCGTCCAAAATCTTGATGTCTCCAATCTCTTGTTTTGTACGTTTCTTCCACGTGTCTTGATATCCAATGTATCCCTGCAATGTTTGGTGAAGATCTGAGTATGTAGTTTTTGACCTTATCTGGAACCTCCCATCTGAAAATTTGAAAATTCCTAAAAAATATGTCCAAAATCTTGATGTCCCCAATCCTATGTCTTGTATGTTTTTTCCACGTGTCTTGACATCCAATGTATCCCTGCAAAGTTTGGTGAAGATCTGAGTATGTAGTTTTTGACCTTATCTGGAACCTCCTATCTGAAAATTTGAAAATTCTTCAAAAATTCGTCCAAAATCTTGATGTCACCAATACTATGTTTTGTATGTTTTTTCCACGTGTCTTGACATCCAATGTATCCATGCAAAGTTTGATGAAGATCTGAGTATGTCGTTTTTGACCTTATCTGGAACCTCCCATCTGAAAATTTGAAAATTCTTAAAAAATTCGTCGAAAATCTTGATGACTCCAATCTCTTGTTTTGTACGTTTTTTCCACGTGTTTTGACATGCAAAGTATCCCTGCAAAGTTTGGTGAAGATCTGAGTATGTAGTTTTTGACCTTATCTGGAACCTCCTATCTGAAAATTTGAAAATTCTTAAAAAATTCGTCCAAAATCTTGATGTCTCCAATCTCCTGTTTTGTACGTTTTTTCCACGTGTCTTGACATCCAATGTATCTCTGCAAAGTTTGGTGAAGATCTGAGTATGTAGTTTTTGACCTTATCTGGAACCTCCCATCTGAAAATTTGAAAATTGTTAAAAAATTCGTTCAAAATCTTGATGTCTCCAATCTCTTGTTTTGTACGTTTTTTCCTCGTGTTTTTTGACATCCAATGTATCCCTGCAAAGTTTGGTGAAGATCTGAGTATGTAGTTTTTGACCTTATCTGGAACCTCCTATCTGAAAATTTGAAAATTCTTAAAAAATTCGTCCAAAATCTTGATGTCTCCAATCTCTTGTTTTGTACGTTTTTTCCACGTGTCTTGACATCCAATGTATCCCTGCAATGTTTGGTGAAGATCTGAGTATGTAGTTTTTGACCTTATATGGAACCTCCTATCTGAAAATTTGAAAATTCTTAAAAAATTTGACCAAAATCTTGATGTCCCCAATCCTATGTTTTGTATGTTTTTTCCACGTGTCTTGACATCCAATGTATCCATGCAAAGTTTGGTGAAGATCTGAGTATGTAGTTTTTGACCTTATCTGGAACCTCATTTCAGAAAATTTGAAAATTCCTCAAAAATTCGTCCAAAATCTTGATGTCTCCAATCTCTTGTTTTGTACGTTTTTTCCACGTGCCTTGACATCCAATGTATCCCTGCAAAGTTTGGTGAAGATCTGAGTATGTAGTTTTTGACCTTATCTGGTACCTCCTATCTGAATATTTGAAAACTCTTAAAGAATTCGTCCAAAATCTTGATGTCTCCAATCTCTTGTTTCGTACGTTTTTTCCAAGTGTCTCCACTTCCAATGTATCCATTCAAAGTTTGATGAAGATCTGAGTATGTCGTTTTTGACCTAATCTGGAACCTCCCATCTGAAAATTTGAAAATTCTTAAAAAATTCGTCCAAAATCTTGATGTCTCCAATCTCTTGTTTTGTACGTTTTTTTTACGTGTCTTGACATCCAATGTATCCCTGCAATGTTTGGTGAAGATCTGAGTATGTAGTTTTTGACCTTATATGGAACCTCCTATCTGAAAATTTGAAAATTCTTAAAAAATTTGACCAAAATCTTGATGTCCCCAATCCTATGTTTTGTATGTTTTTTCCACGTGTCTTGACATCCAATGTATCCCTGCAATGTTTGGTGAAGATCTGAGTATGTAGTTTTTGACCTTATATGGAACCTCCTATCTGAAAATTTGAAAATTCTTAAAAAATTTGACCAAAATCTTGATGTCCCCAATCCCATGTTTTGTATGTTTTTTCCACGTGTCTTGACATCCAATGTATCCCTGCAGAGTTTGGTGAAGATCTGAGTATGTCGTTTTTGACCTTATCACGAACATCCTTTCTGAAAATTTGAAAATTCTTAAAAAATTCGTCCAAAATCTTGATGTCTCCAATCTCTTGTTTTGTACGTTTTTTCCACGTGTCTTGACATCCAATGTATCCCTGCAAAGTTTGGTGAAGATCTGAGTATGTAGTTTTTGACCTTATCTGGAACCTCCCATCTGAAAATTTGAAAATTCCTAAAAAATCCGTCCAAAATCTTGATGTCTCCAATCTCTTGTTTTGTAGGTTTTTTCCACGTGTCTTGACATCCAATGTATCCCTGCAAAGTTTGGTGAAGATCTGAGTATGTAGTTTTTGACCTTATATGGAACCTCCTATCTGAAAATTTGAAAATTCTTAAAAAATTCGACCAAAATCTTGATGTCCCCAATACTATGTTTTGTATGTTTTTTCCACGTGTCTTGACATCCAATGTATCCATGCAATGTTTGGTGAAGATCTGAGTATGTAGTTTTTGACCTTATATGGAACCTCCTATCTGAAAATTTGAAAATTCTTAAAAAATTTGACCAAAATCTTGATGTCCCCAATCCTATGTTTTGTATGTTTTTTCCACGTGTCTTGACATCCAATGTATCCCTGCAGAGTTTGGTGAAGATCTGAGTATGTCGTTTTTGACCTTATCACGAACATCCTTTCTGAAAATTTGAAAATTCTTAAAAAATTCGTCCAAAATCTTGATGTCTCCAATCTCTTGTTTTGTACGTTTTTTCCACGTGTCTTGACATCCAATGTATCCCTGCAAAGTTTGGTGAAGATCTGAGTATGTAGTTTTTGACCTTATCTGGAACCTCCCATCTGAAAATTTGAAAATTCCTAAAAAATCCGTCCAAAATCTTGATGTCTCCAATCTCTTGTTTTGTAGGTTTTTTCCACGTGTCTTGACATCCAATGTATTCTGCAAAGTTTGGTGAAGATCTGAGTATGTAGTTTTTGACCTTATATGGAACCTCATTTCTGAAAATTTGAAAATTCTTAAAAAATTCGACCAAAATCTTGATGTCTCCAATCTCTTTTTTTTTTCCTTTTTTTTCCACGTGTCTTGACATCCAATGTATCCCTGCAAAGTTTGGTGAAGATCTGAGTATGTAGTTTTTGAACTTATATGGAACCTCCTATCTGAAAATTTGAAAGTTCTTAAAAAATTCGACCAAAATCTTGATGTCCCCAATCCTATGTTTTGTATGTTTTTTCCACGTGTCTTGACATCCAATGTATCCATGCAAAGTTTGGTGAAGATCTGAGTATGTAGTTTTTGACCTTATCTGGAACCTCATTTCTGAAAATTTGAAAATTCCTCAAAAATTCGTCCAAAATCTTGATGTCTCCAATCTCTTGTTTTGTACGTTTTTTCCACGTGTCTTGACATCCAATGTATCCCTGCAAAGTTTGGTGAAGATCTGAGTATGTAGTTTTTGACCTTATCTGGAACCTCCTATCTGAAAATTTGAAAATTGTTAAAAAATTCGTCCAAAATCTTGATGTCTCCAATCTCTTGTTTTGTACGTTTTTTCCACGTGTCTTGACATCCAATGTATCCCTGCAAAGTTTGGTGAAGATCTGAGTATGTAGTTTTTGACCTTATCTGGAACCTCATTTCTGAAAATTTGAAAATTCCTCAAAAATTCGTCCAAAATCTTGATGTCTCCAATCTCTTGTTTTGTACGTTTTTTCCACGTGTCTTGACATCCAATGTATCCCTGCAAAGTTTGGTGAAGATCTGAGTATGTAGTTTTTGACCTTATCTGGAACCTCATTTCTGAAAATTTGAAAATTCCTCAAAAATTGGTCCAAAATCTTGATGTCTCCAATCTCTTGTTTTGTACGTTTTTCCCACGTGTCTTGACATCCAATGTATCCCTGCAAAGTTTGGTGAAGATCTGAGTATGTAGTTTTTGACCTTATCTGGAAACTCATTTCTGAAAATTTGAAAATCCCTCAAAAATTCGTCCAAAATCTTGATGTCCCCAATCTCTTGTTTTGTACGTTTTTTCCACGTGTCTTGACATCCAATGTATCATTGCAATGTTTGGTGAAGATCTGAGTATGTAGTTTTTGACCTTATATGGAACCTCCTATCTGAAAATTTGAAAATTCTTAAAAAATTTGACCAAAATCTTGATGTCCCCAATCCTATGTTTTGTATGTTTTTCCACGTGTCTTGACATCCAATGTATCCCTGCAATGTTTGGTGAAGATCTGAGTATGTAGTTTTTGAAATTATATGGAACCTCCTATCTGAAAATTTGAAAATTCTTAAAAAATTTGACCAAAATCTTGATGTCCCCAATCCCATGTTTTGTATGTTTTTTCCACGTGTCTTGACATCCAATGTATCCCTGCAGAGTTTGGTGAAGATCTGAGTATGTCGTTTTTGACCTTATCACGAACATCCTTTCTGAAAATTTGAAAATTCTTAAAAAATTCGTCCAAAATCTTGATGTCTCCAATCTCTTGTTTTGTACGTTTTTTCCACGTGTCTTGACATCCAATGTATCCCTGCAAAGTTTGGTGAAGATCTGAGTATGTAGTTTTTGACCTTATATGGAACTTCCTATCTGAAAATTTGAAAATTCTTAAAAAATTCGACCAAAATCTTGATGTCCCCAATCCTATGTTTTGTAGGTTTTTTCCACGTGTCTTGACATCCAATGTATCCATGCAAAGTTTGGTGAAGATCTGAGTATGTAGTTTTTGACCTTATGTGGAACTTCATTTCTGAAAATTTGAAAATTCCTCAAAAATTCGTCCAAAATCTTGATGTCTCCAATCTCTTGTTTTGTACGTTTTTTCCACGTGACTTGACATCCAATGTATCCCTGCAAAGTTTGGTGAAGACCTGAGTATGTAGTTTTTGACCTTATATGGAACCTCCTATCTGAAAATTTGAAAGTTCTTAAAAAATTCGACCAAAATCTTGATATACCCAATCCTATGTTTTGTATGTTTTTTCCACGTGTCTTGACATCCAATGTATCCATGCAAAGTTTGGTGAAGATCTGCGTATGTAGTTTTTGACTTTATCGAAAACCTCATTTCTGAAAATTTGAAAATTCCTCAAAAATTCGTCCAAAATCTTGATGTCTCCAATCTCTTGTTTTGTACGTTTTTTCCACGTGTCTTGACATCCAATGTATCCCTGCAAAGTTTGGTGAAGATCTGAGTATGTAGTTTTTGACCTTATCTGGAACCTTCTATCTGAATATTTGAAAACTCTTAAAGAATTCGTCCAAAATCTTGATGTCTCCAATCTCTTGTTTCGTGCGTTTTTTCCACGTGTCTCCACATCCAATGTATCCATGCAAAGTTTGATGAAGATCTGAGTATGTCGTTTTTGACCTTATCTGGAACCTCCCATCTGAAAATTTGAAAATTCTTAAAAAATTCGTCCAAAATCTTGATGTCTCCAATCTCTTGTTTTGTACGTTTTTTCCACGTGTCTTGACATCCAATGTATCCCTGCAATGTTTGGTGAAGATCTGAGTATGTAGTTTTGACCTTATATGGAACCTCCTATCTGAAAATTTGAAAATTCTTAAAAAATTTGACCAAAATATTGATGTCCCCAATCCTATGTCTTGTATGTTTTTTCCACGTGTCTTGACATCCAATGTATCCCTGCAAAGATTGGTGAAGATCTGAGTATGTCGTTTTTGACCTTATATGGAACCTCCTTTCTGAAAATTTGAAAATTCTTAAAAAATTCGTCCAAAATCTTGATGTCTCCAATCTCTTGTTTTGTACGTTTTTTCCACGTGTCTTGATATCCAATGTATCCCTGCAATGTTTGGTGAAGATCTGAGTATGTAGTTTTTGACCTTATCTGGAACCTCCTATCTGAAAATTTGAAAATTCTTCAAAAATTCGTCCAAAATCTTGATGTCACCAATACTATGTTTTGTATGTTTTTTCCACTTGTCTTGACATCCATTGTATCCATGCAAAGTTTGATGAAGATCTGAGTATGTCGTTTTTGACCTTATCTGGAACCTCCCATCTGAAAATTTGAAAATTCTTAAAAAATTCGTCGAAAATCTTGATGTCTCCAATCTCTTGTTTTGTAGGTTTTTTCCACGTGTCTTGACATGCAAAGTATCCCTGCAAAGTTTGGTGAAGATCTGAGTATGTAGTTTTTGACCTTATCTGGAACCTCCTATCTGAAAATTTGAAAATTCTTAAAAAATTCGTCCAAAATCTTGATGTCTCCAATCTCTTGTTTTGTACGTTTTTTCCACGTGTCTTGACATCCAATGTATCCCTGCAAAGTTTGGTGAAGATCTGAGTATGTAGTTTTTGACCTTATCTGGAACCTCCCATCTGAAAATTTGAAAATTGTTAAAAAATTCGTCCAAAATCTTGATGTCTCCAATCTCTTGTTTTGTACGTTTTTTCCACGTGTCTTGACATCCAATGTATCCCTGCAAAGTTTGGTGAAGATCTGAGTATGTAGTTTTTGACCTTATCTGGAACCTCCTATCTGAATATTTGAAAATTGTTAAAAAATTCGTCCAAAATCTTGATGTCTCCAATCTCTTGTTTTGTACGTTTTTTCCACGTGTCTTGACATCCAATGTATCCCTGCAAAGTTTGGTGAAGATCTGAGTATGTAGTTTTTGACCTTATCTGGAACCTCATTTCTGAAAATTTGAAAATTCCTCAAAAATTCGTCCAAAATCTTGATGTCTCCAATCTCTTGTTTTGTACGTTTTTTCCACGTGTCTTGACATCCAATGTATCCCTGCAAAGTTTGGTGAAGATCTGAGTATGTAGTTTTTGACCTTATCTGGAACCTCATTTCTGAAAATTTGAAAATTCCTCAAATATTCGTCCAAAATCTTGATGTCTCCAATCTCTTGTTTTGTACGTTTTTCCCACGTGTCTTGACATCCAATGTATCCCTGCAAAGTTTGGTGAAGATCTGAGTATGTAGTTTTTGACCTTATCTGGAACCTCATTTCTGAAAATTTGAAAATTCCTCAAAAATTCGTCCAAAATCTTGATGTCTCCAATCTCTTGTTTTGTACGTTTTTTCCACGTGTCTTGACATCCAATGTATCCCTGCAATGTTTGGTGAAGATCTGAGTATGTAGTTTTTGACCTTATATGGAACCTCCTATCTGAAAATTTGAAAATTCTTAAAAAATTTGACCAAAATCTTGATGTCCCCAATCCCATGTTTTGTATGTTTTTTCCACGTGTCTTGACATCCAATGTATCCCTGCAGAGTTTGGTGAAGATCTGAGTATGTCGTTTTTGACCTTATCACGAACATCCTTTCTGAAAATTTGAAAATTCTTAAAAAATTCGTCCAAAATCTTGATGTCTCCAATCTCGTGTTTTGTACGTTTTTTCCACGTGTCTTGACATCCAATGTATCCCTGCAAAGTTTGGTGAAGATCTGAGTATGTAGTTTTTGACCTTATCTGGAACCTCATTTCTGAAAATTTGAAAATTCCTCAAAAATTCGTCCAAAATCTTGATGTCTCCAATCTCTTGTTTTGTACGTTTTTCCACGTGTCTTGACATCCAATGTATCCCTGCAAAGTTTGGTGAAGATCTGAGTATGTAGTTTTTGACCTTATCTGGAACCTCCTATCTGAATATTTGAAAACTCTTAAAGAATTCGTCCAAAATCTTGATGTCTCCAATCTCTTGTTTCGTACGTTTTTTCCACGTGTCTCCACATCCAATGTATCTATGCAAAGTTTGATGAAGATCTGAGTATGTAGTTTTTGACCTTATATGGAACCTCCTATCTGAAAATTTGAAAATTCTTAAAAAATTTGACCAAAATCTTGATGTCCCCAATCCTATGTTTTGTATGTTTTTTCCACGTGTCTTGACATCCAATGTATCCCTGCAATGTTTGGTGAAGATCTGAGTATGTAGTTTTTGACCTTATATGGAACCTCCTATCTGAAAATTTGAAAATTCTTAAAAAAATTGACCAAAATCTTGATGTCCCCAATCCTATGTTTTGTATGTTTTTTCCACGTGTCTTGACATCCAATGTATCCCTGCAGAGTTTGGTGAAGATCTGAGTATGTCGTTTTTGACCTTATCACGAACATCCTTTCTGAAAATTTGAAAATTCTTAAAAAATTCGTCCAAAATCTTGATGTCTCCAATCTCTTGTTTTGTACGTTTTTTCCACGTGTCTTGACATCCAATGTATCCCTGCAAAGTTTGGTGAAGATCTGAGTATGTAGTTTTTGACCTTATCTGGAACCTCCCATCTGAAAATTTGAAAATTCCTAAAAAATCCGTCCAAAATCTTGATGTCTCCAATCTCTTGTTTTGTAGGTTTTTTCCACGTGTCTTGACATCCAATGTATTCTGCAAAGTTTGGTGAAGATCTGAGTATGTAGTTTTTGACCTTATATGGAACCTCATTTCTGAAAATTTGAAAATTCTTAAAAAATTCGACCAAAATCTTGATGTCCCCAATCCTATGTTTTGTATGTTTTTTCCACGTGTCTTGACATCCAATGTATCCATGCAAAGTTTGGTGAAGATCTGAGTATGTAGTTTTTGACCTTATCTGGAACTTCATTTCTGAAAATTTGAAAATTCCTCAAAAATTCGTCCAAAATCTTGATGTCTCCAATCTCTTGTTTTGTACGTTTTTTTCCACGTGTCTTGACATCCAATGTATCCCTGCAAAGTTTGGTGAAGATCTGAGTATGTAGTTTTTGAACTTATATGGAACCTCCTATCTGAAAATTTGAAAGTTCTTAAAAAATTCGACCAAAATCTTGATGTCCCCAATCCTATGTTTTGTATGTTTTTTCCACGTGTCTTGACATCCAATGTATCCATGCAAAGTTTGGTGAAGATCTGAGTATGTAGTTTTTGACCTTATCTGGAACCTCATTTCTGAAAATTTGAAAATTCCTCAAAAATTCGTCCAAAATCTTGATGTCTCCAATCTCTTGTTTTGTACGTTTTTTCCACGTGTCTTGACATCCAATGTATCCCTGCAAAGTTTGGTGAAGATCTGAGTATGTAGTTTTTGACCTTATCTGGAACCTCCTATCTGAAAATTTGAAAATTGTTAAAAAATTCGTCCAAAATCTTGATGTCTCCAATCTCTTGTTTTGTACGTTTTTTCCACGTGTCTTGACATCCAATGTATCCCTGCAAAGTTTGGTGAAGATCTGAGTATGTAGTTTTTGACCTTATCTGGAACCTCATTTCTGAAAATTTGAAAATTCCTCAAAAATTCGTCCAAAATCTTGATGTCTCCAATCTCTTGTTTTGTACGTTTTTTCCACGTGTCTTGACATCCAATGTATCCCTGCAAAGTTTGGTGAAGATCTGAGTATGTAGTTTTTGACCTTATCTGGAACCTCATTTCTGAAAATTTGAAAATTCCTCAAAAATTGGTCCAAAATCTTGATGTCTCCAATCTCTTGTTTTGTACGTTTTTCCCACGTGTCTTGACATCCAATGTATCCCTGCAAAGTTTGGTGAAGATCTGAGTATGTAGTTTTTGACCTTATCTGGAAACTCATTTCTGAAAATTTGAAAATCCCTCAAAAATTCGTCCAAAATCTTGATGTCCCCAATCTCTTGTTTTGTACGTTTTTTCCACGTGTCTTGACATCCAATGTATCATTGCAATGTTTGGTGAAGATCTGAGTATGTAGTTTTTGACCTTATATGGACCCTCCTATCTGAAAATTTGAAAATTCTTAAAAAATTTGACCAAAATCTTGATGTCCCCAATCTTATGTTTTGTATGTTTTTCCACGTGTCTTGACATCCAATGTATCCCTGCAATGTTTGGTGAAGATCTGAGTATGTAGTTTTTGACCTTATATGGAACCTCCTATCTGAAAATTTGAAAATTCTTAAAAAATTTGACCAAAATCTTGATGTCCCCAATCCCATGTTTTGTATGTTTTTTCCACGTGTCTTGACATCCAATGTATCCCTGCAGAGTTTGGTGAAGATCTGAGTATGTCGTTTTTGACCTTATCACGAACATCCTTTCTGAAAATTTGAAAATTCTTAAAAAATTCGTCCAAAATCTTGATGTCTCCAATCTCTTGTTTTGTACGTTTTTTCCACGTGTCTTGACATCCAATGTATCCCTGCAAAGTTTGGTGAAGATCTGAGTATGTAGTTTTTGACCTTATATGGAACTTCCTATCTGAAAATTTGAAAATTCTTAAAAAATTCGACCAAAATCTTGATGTCCCCAATCCTATGTTTTGTAGGTTTTTTCCACGTGTCTTGACATCCAATGTATCCATGCAAAGTTTGGTGAAGATCTGAGTATGTAGTTTTTGACCTTATGTGGAACTTCATTTCTGAAAATTTGAAAATTCCTCAAAAATTCGTCCAAAATCTTGATGTCTCCAATCTCTTGTTTTGTACGTTTTTTCCACGTGACTTGACATCCAATGTATCCCTGCAAAGTTTGGTGAAGATCTGAGTATGTAGTTTTTGACCTTATATGGAACCTCCTATCTGAAAATTTGAAAGTTCTTAAAAAATTCGACCAAAATCTTGATGTACCCAATCCTATGTTTTGTATGTTTTTTCCACGTGTCTTGACATCCAATGTATCCATGCAAAGTTTGGTGAAGATCTGCGTATGTAGTTTTTGACTTTATCGAAAACCTCATTTCTGAAAATTTGAAAATTCCTCAAAAATTCGTCCAAAATCTTGATGTCTCCAATCTCTTGTTTTGTACGTTTTTTCCACGTGTCTTGACATCCAATGTATCCCTGCAAAGTTTGGTAAAGATCTGAGTATGTAGTTTTTGACCTTATCTGGAACCTTCTATCTGAATATTTGAAAACTCTTAAAGAATTCGTCCAAAATCTTGATGTCTCCAATCTCTTGTTTCGTGCGTTTTTTCCACGTGTCTCCACATCCAATGTATCCATGCAAAGTTTGATGAAGATCTGAGTATGTCGTTTTTGACCTTATCTGGAACCTCCCATCTGAAAATTTGAAAATTCTTAAAAAATTCGTCCAAAATCTTGATGTCTCCAATCTCTTGTTTTGTACGTTTTTTCCACGTGTCTTGACATCCAATGTATCCCTGCAATGTTTGGTGAAGATCTGAGTATGTAGTTTTGACCTTATATGGAACCTCCTATCTGAAAATTTGAAAATTCTTAAAAAATTTGACCAAAATATTGATGTCCCCAATCCTATGTCTTGTATGTTTTTTCCACGTGTCTTGACATCCAATGTATCCCTGCAAAGATTGGTGAAGATCTGAGTATGTCGTTTTTGACCTTATATGGAACCTCCTTTCTGAAAATTTGAAAATTCTTAAAAAATTCGTCCAAAATCTTGATGTCTCCAATCTCTTGTTTTGTACGTTTTTTCCACGTGTCTTGATATCCAATGTATCCCTGCAATGTTTGGTGAAGATCTGAGTATGTAGTTTTTGACCTTATCTGGAACCTCCTATCTGAAAATTTGAAAATTCTTCAAAAATTCGTCCAAAATCTTGATGTCACCAATACTATGTTTTGTATGTTTTTTCCACTTGTCTTGACATCCATTGTATCCATGCAAAGTTTGATGAAGATCTGAGTATGTCGTTTTTGACCTTATCTGGAACCTCCCATCTGAAAATTTGAAAATTCTTAAAAAATTCGTCGAAAATCTTGATGTCTCCAATCTCTTGTTTTGTAGGTTTTTTCCACGTGTCTTGACATGCAAAGTATCCCTGCAAAGTTTGGTGAAGATCTGAGTATGTAGTTTTTGACCTTATCTGGAACCTCCTATCTGAAAATTTGAAAATTCTTAAAAAATTCGTCCAAAATCTTGATGTCTCCAATCTCTTGTTTTGTACGTTTTTTCCACGTGTCTTGACATCCAATGTATCCCTGCAAAGTTTGGTGAAGATCTGAGTATGTAGTTTTTGACCTTATCTGGAACCTCCCATCTGAAAATTTGAAAATTGTTAAAAAATTCGTCCAAAATCTTGATGTCTCCAATCTCTTGTTTTGTACGTTTTTTCCACGTGTCTTGACATCCAATGTATCCCTGCAAAGTTTGGTGAAGATCTGAGTATGTAGTTTTTGACCTTATCTGGAACCTCCTATCTGAATATTTGAAAATTGTTAAAAAATTCGTCCAAAATCTTGATGTCTCCAATCTCTTGTTTTGTACGTTTTTTCCACGTGTCTTGACATCCAATGTATCCCTGCAAAGTTTGGTGAAGATCTGAGTATGTAGTTTTTGACCTTATCTGGAACCTCATTTCTGAAAATTTGAAAATTCCTCAAAAATTCGTCCAAAATCTTGATGTCTCCAATCTCTTGTTTTGTACGTTTTTTCCACGTGTCTTGACATCCAATGTATCCCTGCAAAGTTTGGTGAAGATCTGAGTATGTAGTTTTTGACCTTATCTGGAACCTCATTTCTGAAAATTTGAAAATTCCTCAAATATTCGTCCAAAATCTTGATGTCTCCAATCTCTTGTTTTGTACGTTTTTCCCACGTGTCTTGACATCCAATGTATCCCTGCAAAGTTTGGTGAAGATCTGAGTATGTAGTTTTTGACCTTATCTGGAACCTCATTTCTGAAAATTTGAAAATTCCTCAAAAATTCGTCCAAAATCTTGATGTCTCCAATCTCTTGTTTTGTACGTTTTTTCCACGTGTCTTGACATCCAATGTATCCCTGCAATGTTTGGTGAAGATCTGAGTATGTAGTTTTTGACCTTATATGGAACCTCCTATCTGAAAATTTGAAAATTCTTAAAAAATTTGACCAAAATCTTGATGTCCCCAATCCCATGTTTTGTATGTTTTTTCCACGTGTCTTGACATCCAATGTATCCCTGCAGAGTTTGGTGAAGATCTGAGTATGTCGTTTTTGACCTTATCACGAACATCCTTTCTGAAAATTTGAAAATTCTTAAAAAATTCGTCCAAAATCTTGATGTCTCCAATCTCGTGTTTTGTACGTTTTTTCCACGTGTCTTGACATCCAATGTATCCCTGCAAAGTTTGGTGAAGATCTGAGTATGTAGTTTTTGACCTTATCTGGAACCTCATTTCTGAAAATTTGAAAATTCCTCAAAAATTCGTCCAAAATCTTGATGTCTCCAATCTCTTGTTTTGTACGTTTTTCCACGTGTCTTGACATCCAATGTATCCCTGCAAAGTTTGGTGAAGATCTGAGTATGTAGTTTTTGACCTTATCTGGAACCTCCTATCTGAATATTTGAAAACTCTTAAAGAATTCGTCCAAAATCTTGATGTCTCCAATCTCTTGTTTCGTACGTTTTTTCCACGTGTCTCCACATCCAATGTATCTATGCAAAGTTTGATGAAGATCTGAGTATGTAGTTTTTGACCTTATATGGAACCTCCTATCTGAAAATTTGAAAATTCTTAAAAAATTTGACCAAAATCTTGATGTCCCCAATCCTATGTTTTGTATGTTTTTTCCACGTGTCTTGACATCCAATGTATCCCTGCAATGTTTGGTGAAGATCTGAGTATGTAGTTTTTGACCTTATATGGAACCTCCTATCTGAAAATTTGAAAATTCTTAAAAAAATTGACCAAAATCTTGATGTCCCCAATCCTATGTTTTGTATGTTTTTTCCACGTGTCTTGACATCCAATGTATCCCTGCAGAGTTTGGTGAAGATCTGAGTATGTCGTTTTTGACCTTATCACGAACATCCTTTCTGAAAATTTGAAAATTCTTAAAAAATTCGTCCAAAATCTTGATGTCTCCAATCTCTTGTTTTGTACGTTTTTTCCACGTGTCTTGACATCCAATGTATCCCTGCAAAGTTTGGTGAAGATCTGAGTATGTAGTTTTTGACCTTATCTGGAACCTCCCATCTGAAAATTTGAAAATTCCTAAAAAATCCGTCCAAAATCTTGATGTCTCCAATCTCTTGTTTTGTAGGTTTTTTCCACGTGTCTTGACATCCAATGTATTCTGCAAAGTTTGGTGAAGATCTGAGTATGTAGTTTTTGACCTTATATGGAACCTCATTTCTGAAAATTTGAAAATTCTTAAAAAATTCGACCAAAATCTTGATGTCCCCAATCCTATGTTTTGTATGTTTTTTCCACGTGTCTTGACA
This sequence comes from Lepisma saccharinum, assembly GCF_977018435.1. Taxonomy (NCBI): domain Eukaryota; kingdom Metazoa; phylum Arthropoda; class Insecta; order Zygentoma; family Lepismatidae; genus Lepisma; species Lepisma saccharinum. The sequence continues at coordinate 2,447,984 of NW_028142907.1, read as the reverse complement.
TCCAATGTATCCATGCAAAGTTTGGTGAAGATCTGAGTATGTAGTTTTTGACCTTATCTGGAACTTCATTTCTGAAAATTTGAAAATTCCTCAAAAATTCGTCCAAAATCTTGATGTCTCCAATCTCTTGTTTTGTACGTTTTTTTCCACGTGTCTTGACATCCAATGTATCCCTGCAAAGTTTGGTGAAGATCTGAGTATGTAGTTTTTGAACTTATATGGAACCTCCTATCTGAAAATTTGAAAGTTCTTAAAAAATTCGACCAAAATCTTGATGTCCCCAATCCTATGTTTTGTATGTTTTTTCCACGTGTCTTGACATCCAATGTATCCATGCAAAGTTTGGTGAAGATCTGAGTATGTAGTTTTTGACCTTATCTGGAACCTCATTTCTGAAAATTTGAAAATTCCTCAAAAATTCGTCCAAAATCTTGATGTCTCCAATCTCTTGTTTTGTACGTTTTTTCCACGTGTCTTGACATCCAATGTATCCCTGCAAAGTTTGGTGAAGATCTGAGTATGTAGTTTTTGACCTTATCTGGAACCTCCTATCTGAAAATTTGAAAATTGTTAAAAAATTCGTCCAAAATCTTGATGTCTCCAATCTCTTGTTTTGTACGTTTTTTCCACGTGTCTTGACATCCAATGTATCCCTGCAAAGTTTGGTGAAGATCTGAGTATGTAGTTTTTGACCTTATCTGGAACCTCATTTCTGAAAATTTGAAAATTCCTCAAAAATTCGTCCAAAATCTTGATGTCTCCAATCTCTTGTTTTGTACGTTTTTTCCACGTGTCTTGACATCCAATGTATCCCTGCAAAGTTTGGTGAAGATCTGAGTATGTAGTTTTTGACCTTATCTGGAACCTCATTTCTGAAAATTTGAAAATTCCTCAAAAATTGGTCCAAAATCTTGATGTCTCCAATCTCTTGTTTTGTACGTTTTTCCCACGTGTCTTGACATCCAATGTATCCCTGCAAAGTTTGGTGAAGATCTGAGTATGTAGTTTTTGACCTTATCTGGAAACTCATTTCTGAAAATTTGAAAATCCCTCAAAAATTCGTCCAAAATCTTGATGTCCCCAATCTCTTGTTTTGTACGTTTTTTCCACGTGTCTTGACATCCAATGTATCATTGCAATGTTTGGTGAAGATCTGAGTATGTAGTTTTTGACCTTATATGGACCCTCCTATCTGAAAATTTGAAAATTCTTAAAAAATTTGACCAAAATCTTGATGTCCCCAATCTTATGTTTTGTATGTTTTTCCACGTGTCTTGACATCCAATGTATCCCTGCAATGTTTGGTGAAGATCTGAGTATGTAGTTTTTGACCTTATATGGAACCTCCTATCTGAAAATTTGAAAATTCTTAAAAAATTTGACCAAAATCTTGATGTCCCCAATCCCATGTTTTGTATGTTTTTTCCACGTGTCTTGACATCCAATGTATCCCTGCAGAGTTTGGTGAAGATCTGAGTATGTCGTTTTTGACCTTATCACGAACATCCTTTCTGAAAATTTGAAAATTCTTAAAAAATTCGTCCAAAATCTTGATGTCTCCAATCTCTTGTTTTGTACGTTTTTTCCACGTGTCTTGACATCCAATGTATCCCTGCAAAGTTTGGTGAAGATCTGAGTATGTAGTTTTTGACCTTATATGGAACTTCCTATCTGAAAATTTGAAAATTCTTAAAAAATTCGACCAAAATCTTGATGTCCCCAATCCTATGTTTTGTAGGTTTTTTCCACGTGTCTTGACATCCAATGTATCCATGCAAAGTTTGGTGAAGATCTGAGTATGTAGTTTTTGACCTTATGTGGAACTTCATTTCTGAAAATTTGAAAATTCCTCAAAAATTCGTCCAAAATCTTGATGTCTCCAATCTCTTGTTTTGTACGTTTTTTCCACGTGACTTGACATCCAATGTATCCCTGCAAAGTTTGGTGAAGATCTGAGTATGTAGTTTTTGACCTTATATGGAACCTCCTATCTGAAAATTTGAAAGTTCTTAAAAAATTCGACCAAAATCTTGATGTACCCAATCCTATGTTTTGTATGTTTTTTCCACGTGTCTTGACATCCAATGTATCCATGCAAAGTTTGGTGAAGATCTGCGTATGTAGTTTTTGACTTTATCGAAAACCTCATTTCTGAAAATTTGAAAATTCCTCAAAAATTCGTCCAAAATCTTGATGTCTCCAATCTCTTGTTTTGTACGTTTTTTCCACGTGTCTTGACATCCAATGTATCCCTGCAAAGTTTGGTAAAGATCTGAGTATGTAGTTTTTGACCTTATCTGGAACCTTCTATCTGAATATTTGAAAACTCTTAAAGAATTCGTCCAAAATCTTGATGTCTCCAATCTCTTGTTTCGTGCGTTTTTTCCACGTGTCTCCACATCCAATGTATCCATGCAAAGTTTGATGAAGATCTGAGTATGTCGTTTTTGACCTTATCTGGAACCTCCCATCTGAAAATTTGAAAATTCTTAAAAAATTCGTCCAAAATCTTGATGTCTCCAATCTCTTGTTTTGTACGTTTTTTCCACGTGTCTTGACATCCAATGTATCCCTGCAATGTTTGGTGAAGATCTGAGTATGTAGTTTTGACCTTATATGGAACCTCCTATCTGAAAATTTGAAAATTCTTAAAAAATTTGACCAAAATATTGATGTCCCCAATCCTATGTCTTGTATGTTTTTTCCACGTGTCTTGACATCCAATGTATCCCTGCAAAGATTGGTGAAGATCTGAGTATGTCGTTTTTGACCTTATATGGAACCTCCTTTCTGAAAATTTGAAAATTCTTAAAAAATTCGTCCAAAATCTTGATGTCTCCAATCTCTTGTTTTGTACGTTTTTTCCACGTGTCTTGATATCCAATGTATCCCTGCAATGTTTGGTGAAGATCTGAGTATGTAGTTTTTGACCTTATCTGGAACCTCCTATCTGAAAATTTGAAAATTCTTCAAAAATTCGTCCAAAATCTTGATGTCACCAATACTATGTTTTGTATGTTTTTTCCACTTGTCTTGACATCCATTGTATCCATGCAAAGTTTGATGAAGATCTGAGTATGTCGTTTTTGACCTTATCTGGAACCTCCCATCTGAAAATTTGAAAATTCTTAAAAAATTCGTCGAAAATCTTGATGTCTCCAATCTCTTGTTTTGTAGGTTTTTTCCACGTGTCTTGACATGCAAAGTATCCCTGCAAAGTTTGGTGAAGATCTGAGTATGTAGTTTTTGACCTTATCTGGAACCTCCTATCTGAAAATTTGAAAATTCTTAAAAAATTCGTCCAAAATCTTGATGTCTCCAATCTCTTGTTTTGTACGTTTTTTCCACGTGTCTTGACATCCAATGTATCCCTGCAAAGTTTGGTGAAGATCTGAGTATGTAGTTTTTGACCTTATCTGGAACCTCCCATCTGAAAATTTGAAAATTGTTAAAAAATTCGTCCAAAATCTTGATGTCTCCAATCTCTTGTTTTGTACGTTTTTTCCACGTGTCTTGACATCCAATGTATCCCTGCAAAGTTTGGTGAAGATCTGAGTATGTAGTTTTTGACCTTATCTGGAACCTCCTATCTGAATATTTGAAAATTGTTAAAAAATTCGTCCAAAATCTTGATGTCTCCAATCTCTTGTTTTGTACGTTTTTTCCACGTGTCTTGACATCCAATGTATCCCTGCAAAGTTTGGTGAAGATCTGAGTATGTAGTTTTTGACCTTATCTGGAACCTCATTTCTGAAAATTTGAAAATTCCTCAAAAATTCGTCCAAAATCTTGATGTCTCCAATCTCTTGTTTTGTACGTTTTTTCCACGTGTCTTGACATCCAATGTATCCCTGCAAAGTTTGGTGAAGATCTGAGTATGTAGTTTTTGACCTTATCTGGAACCTCATTTCTGAAAATTTGAAAATTCCTCAAATATTCGTCCAAAATCTTGATGTCTCCAATCTCTTGTTTTGTACGTTTTTCCCACGTGTCTTGACATCCAATGTATCCCTGCAAAGTTTGGTGAAGATCTGAGTATGTAGTTTCTGACCTTATCTGGAACCTCATTTCTGAAAATTTGAAAATTCCTCAAAAATTCGTCCAAAATCTTGATGTCTCCAATCTCTTGTTTTGTACGTTTTTTCCACGTGTCTTGACATCCAATGTATCCCTGCAATGTTTGGTGAAGATCTGAGTATGTAGTTTTTGACCTTATATGGAACCTCCTATCTGAAAATTTGAAAATTCTTAAAAAATTTGACCAAAATCTTGATGTCCCCAATCCCATGTTTTGTATGTTTTTTCCACGTGTCTTGACATCCAATGTATCCCTGCAGAGTTTGGTGAAGATCTGAGTATGTAGTTTTTGACCTTATCTGGAACTTCATTTCTGAAAATTTGAAAATTCCTCAAAAATTCGTCCAAAATCTTGATGTCTCCAATCTCTTGTTTTGTACGTTTTTTTCCACGTGTCTTGACATCCAATGTATCCCTGCAAAGTTTGGTGAAGATCTGAGTATGTAGTTTTTGAACTTATATGGAACCTCCTATCTGAAAATTTGAAAGTTCTTAAAAAATTCGACCAAAATCTTGATGTCCCCAATCCTATGTTTTGTATGTTTTTTCCACGTGTCTTGACATCCAATGTATCCATGCAAAGTTTGGTGAAGATCTGAGTATGTAGTTTTTGACCTTATCTGGAACCTCATTTCTGAAAATTTGAAAATTCCTCAAAAATTCGTCCAAAATCTTGATGTCTCCAATCTCTTGTTTTGTACGTTTTTTCCACGTGTCTTGACATCCAATGTATCCCTGCAAAGTTTGGTGAAGATCTGAGTATGTAGTTTTTGACCTTATCTGGAACCTCCTATCTGAAAATTTGAAAATTGTTAAAAAATTCGTCCAAAATCTTGATGTCTCCAATCTCTTGTTTTGTACGTTTTTTCCACGTGTCTTGACATCCAATGTATCCCTGCAAAGTTTGGTGAAGATCTGAGTATGTAGTTTTTGACCTTATCTGGAACCTCATTTCTGAAAATTTGAAAATTCCTCAAAAATTCGTCCAAAATCTTGATGTCTCCAATCTCTTGTTTTGTACGTTTTTTCCACGTGTCTTGACATCCAATGTATCCCTGCAAAGTTTGGTGAAGATCTGAGTATGTAGTTTTTGGCCTTATCTGGAACCTCATTTCTGAAAATTTGAAAATTCCTCAAAAATTCGTCCAAAATCTTGATGTCTCCAATCTCTTGTTTTGTACGTTTTTCCCACGTGTCTTGACATCCAATGTATCCCTGCAAAGTTTGGTGAAGATCTGAGTATGTAGTTTTTGACCTTATCTGGAACCTCATTTCTGAAAATTTGAAAATTCCTCAAAAATTCGTCCAAAATCTTGATGTCTCCAATCTCTTGTTTTGTACGTTTTTTCCACGTGTCTTGACATCCAATGTATCCCTGCAATGTTTGGTGAAGATCTGAGTATGTAGTTTTTGACCTTATATGGAACCTCCTATATGAAAATTTGAAAATTCTTAAAAAATTTGACCAAAATCTTGATGTCCCCAATCCTATGTTTTGTATGTTTTTCCACGTGTCTTGACATCCAATGTATCCCTGCAATGTTTGGTGAAGATCTGAGTATGTAGTTTTTGACCTTATATGGAACCTCCTATCTGAAAATTTGAAAATTCTTAAAAAATTTGACCAAAATCTTGATGTCCCCAATCCCATGTTTTGTATGTTTTTTCCACGTGTCTTGACATCCAATGTATCCCTGCAGAGTTTGGTGAAGATCTGAGGATGTCGTTTTTGACCTTATCACGAACATCCTTTCTGAAAATTTGAAAATTCTTAAAAAATTCGTCCAAAATCTTGATGTCTCCAATCTCTTGTTTTGTACGTTTTTTCCACGTGTCTTGACATCCAATGTATCCCTGCAAAGTTTGGTGAAGATCTGAGTATGTAGTTTTTGACCTTATATGGAACCTCCTATCTGAAAATTTGAAAATTCTTAAAAAATTCGACCAAAATCTTGATGTCCCCAATCCTATGTTTTGTATGTTTTTTCCACGTGTCTTGACATCCAATGTATCCATGCAAAGTTTGGTGAAGATCTGAGTATGTAGTTTTTGACCTTATCTGGAACTTCATTTCTGAAAATTTGAAAATTCCTCAAAAATTCGTCCAAAATCTTGATGTCTCCAATCTCTTGTTTTGTACGTTTTTTCCACGTGTCTTGACATCCAATGTATCCCTGCAAAGTTTGGTGAAGATCTGAGTATGTAGTTTTTGACCTTATATGGAACCTCCTATCTGAAAATTTGAAAGTTCTTAAAAAATTCGACCAAAATCTTGATGTACCCAATCCTATGTTTTGTATGTTTTTTCCACGTGTCTTGACATCCAATGTATCCATGCAAAGTTTGGTGAAGATCTGAGTATGTAGTTTTTGACTTTATCTAAAACCTCATTTCTGAAAATTTGAAAATTCCTCAAAAATTCGTCCAAAATCTTGATGTCTCCAATCTCTTGTTTTGTACGTTTTTTCCACGTGTCTTGACATCCAATGTATCCCTGCAAAGTTTGGTGAAGATCTGAGTATGTAGTTTTTGACCTTATCTGGAACCTCCTATCTGAATATTTGAAAACTCTTAAAGAATTCGTCCAAAATCTTGATGTCTTCAATCTCTTGTTTCGTGCGTTTTTTCCACGTGTCTCCACATCCAATGTATCCATGCAAAGTTTGATGAAGATCTGAGTATGTCGTTTTTGACCTTATCTGGAACCTCCCATCTGAAAATTTGAAAATTCTTAAAAAATTCGTCCAAAATCTTGATGTCTCCAATCTCTTGTTTTGTTCGTTTTTTCCACGTGTCTTGACATCCAATGTATCCCTGCAATGTTTGGTGAAGATCTGAGTATGTAGTTTTTGACCTTATCTGGAACCTCCTATCTGAAAATTTGAAAATTCTTAAAAAATTTGACCAAAATATTGATGTCCCCAATCCTATGTTTTGTATGTTTTTCCACGTGTCTTGACATCCAATGTATCCATGCAAAGTTTGGTGAAGATCTGAGTATGTAGTTTTTGACCTTATCTGGAACCTCATTTCTGAAAATTTGAAAATTCCTCAAAAATTCGTCCAAAATCTTGATGTCTCCAATCTCTTGTTTTGTACGTTTTTTCCACGTGTCTTGACATCCAATGTATCCCTGCAAAGTTTGGTGAAGATCTGAGTATGTAGTTTTTGACCTTATCTGGAACCTCCTATCTGAAAATTTGAAAATTGTTAAAAAATTCGTCCAAAATCTTGATGTCTCCAATCTCTTGTTTTGTACGTTTTTTCCACGTGTCTTGACATCCAATGTATCCCTGCAAAGTTTGGTGAAGATCTGAGTATGTAGTTTTTGACCTTATCTGGAACCTCATTTCTGAAAATTTGAAAATTCCTCAAAAATTCGTCCAAAATCTTGATGTCTCCAATCTCTTGTTTTGTACGTTTTTTCCACGTGTCTTGACATCCAATGTATCCCTGCAAAGTTTGGTGAAGATCTGAGTATGTAGTTTTTGACCTTATCTGGAACCTCATTTCTGAAAATTTGAAAATTCCTCAAAAATTCGTCCAAAATCTTGATGTCTCCAATCTCTTGTTTTGTACGTTTTTCCCACGTGTCTTGACATCCAATGTATCCCTGCAAAGTTTGGTGAAGATCTGAGTATGTAGTTTTTGACCTTATCTGGAACCTCATTTCTGAAAATTTGAAAATTCCTCAAAAATTCGTCCAAAATCTTGATGTCTCCAATCTCTTGTTTTGTACGTTTTTTCCACGTGTCTTGACATCCAATCTATCCCTGCAATGTTTGGTGAAGATCTGAGTATGTAGTTTTTGACCTTATATGGAACCTCCTATCTGAAAATTTGAAAATTCTTAAAAAATTTGACCAAAATCTTGATGTCTCCAATCCTATGTTTTGTATGTTTTTCCACGTGTCTTGACATCCAATGTATCCCTGCAATGTTTGGTGAAGATCTGAGTATGTAGTTTTTGACCTTATATGGAACCTCCTATCTGAAAATTTGAAAATTCTTAAAAAATTTGACCAAAATCTTGATGTCCCCAATCCCATGTTTTGTATGTTTTTTCCACGTGTCTTGACATCCAATGTATCCCTGCAGAGTTTGGTGAAGATCTGAGTATGTCGTTTTTGACCTTATCACGAACATCCTTTCTGAAAATTTGAAAATTCTTAAAAAATTCGTCCAAAATCTTGATGTCTCCAATCTCTTGTTTTGTACGTTTTTTCCACGTGTCTTGACATCCAATGTATCCCTGCAAAGTTTGGTGAAGATCTGAGTATGTAGTTTTTGACCTTATATGGAACCTCCTATCTGAAAATTTGAAAATTCTTAAAAAATTCGACCAAAATCTTGATGTCCCCAATCCTATGTTTTGTAGGTTTTTTCCACGTGTCTTGACATCCAATGTATCCATGCAAAGTTTGGTGAAGATCTGAGTATGTAGTTTTTGACCTTATCTGGAACTTCATTTCTGAAAATTTGAAAATTCCTCAAAAATTCGTCCAAAATCTTGATGTCTCCAATCTCTTGTTTTGTACGTTTTTTCCACGTGTCTTGACATCCAATGTATCCCTGCAAAGTTTGGTGAAGATCTGAGTATGTAGTTTTTGACCTTATATGGAACCTCCTATCTGAAAATTTGAAAGTTCTTAAAAAATTCGACCAAAATCTTGATGTACCCAATCCTATGTTTTGTATGTTTTTTCCACGTGTCTTGACATCCAATGTATCCATGCAAAGTTTGGTGAAGATCTGAGTATGTAGTTTTTGACTTTATCTAAAACCTCATTTCTGAAAATTTGAAAATTCCTCAAAAATTCGTCCAAAATCTTGATGTCTCCAATCTCTTGTTTTGTACGTTTTTTCCACGTGTCTTGACATCCAATGTATCCCTGCAAAGTTTGGTGAAGATCTGAGTATGTAGTTTTTGACCTTATCTGGAACCTCCTATCTGAATATTTGAAAACTCTTAAAGAATTCGTCCAAAATCTTGATGTCTTCAATCTCTTGTTTCGTGCGTTTTTTCCACGTGTCTCCACATCCAATGTATCCATGCAAAGTTTGATGAAGATCTGAGTATGTCGTTTTTGACCTTATCTGGAACCTCCCATCTGAAAATTTGAAAATTCTTAAAAAATTCGTCCAAAATCTTGATGTCTCCAATCTCTTGTTTTGTACGTTTTTTCCACGTGTCTTGACATCCAATGTATCCCTGCAATGTTTGGTGAAGATCTGAGTATGTAGTTTTTGACCTTATCTGGAACCTCCTATCTGAAAATTTGAAAATTCTTAAAAAATTTGACCAAAATATTGATGTCCACAATCCTATGTCTTGTATGTTTTTTCCACGTGTCTTGACATCCAATGTATACCTGCAAAGTTTGGTGAAGATCTGAGTATGTCGTTTTTGACCTTATATGGAACCTCCTTTCTGAAAATTTGAAAATTCTTAAAAAATTCGTCCAAAATCTTGATGTCTCCAATCTCTTGTTTTGTACGTTTTTTCCACGTGTCTTGATATCCAATGTATCCCTGCAATTTTTGGTGAAGATCTGAGTATGTAGTTTTTGACCTTATCTGGAACCTCCCATCTGAAAATTTGAAAATTCCTAAAAAATAAGTCCAAAATCTTGATGTCCCCAATCCTATGTCTTGTATGTTTTTTCCACGTGTCTTGACATCCAATGTATCCCTGCAAAGTTTGGTGAAGATCTGAGTATGTAGTTTTTGACCTTATCTGGAACCTCCTATCTGAAAATTTGAAAATTCTTCAAAAATTCGTCCAAAATCTTGATGTCACCAATACTATGTTTTGTATGTTTTTTCCACGTGTCTTGACATCCATTGTATCCATGCAAAGTTTGATGAAGATCTGAGTATGTCGTTTTTGACCTTATCTGGAACCTCCCATCTGAAAATTTGAAAATTCTTAAAAAATTCGTCGAAAATCTTGATGTCTCCAATCTCTTGTTTTGTAGGTTTTTTCCACGTGTCTTGACATGCAAAGTATCCCTGCAAAGTTTGGTGAAGATCTGAGTATGTAATTTTTGACCTTATCTGGAACCTCCTATCTGAAAATTTGAAAATTCTTAAAAAATTCGTCCAAAATCTTGATGTCTCCAATCTCTTGTTTTGTACGTTTTTTCCACGTGTCTTGACATCCAATGTATCCCTGCAAAGTTTGGTGAAGATCTGAGTATGTAGTTTTTGACCTTATCTGGAACCTCCCATCTGAAAATTTGAAAATTGTTAAAAAATTCGTCCAAAATCTTGATGTCTCCAATCTCTTGTTTTGTACGTTTTTTCCTCGTGTTTTTTGACATCCAATGTATCCCTGCAAAGTTTGGTGAAGATCTGAGTATGTAGTTTTTGACCTTATCTGGAACCTCCTATCTGAAAATTTGAAAATTCATAAAAAATTCGTCCAAAATCTTGATGTCTCCAATCTCTTGTTTTGTACGTTTTTTCCACGTGTCTTGACATCCAATGTATCCCTGCAATGTTTGGTGAAGATCTGAGTATGTAGTTTTTGACCTTATCTGGAACCTCCCATCTGAAAATTTGAAAATTCCTAAAAAATCCGTCCAAAATCTTGATGTCTCCAATCTCTTGTTTTGTAGGTTTTTTCCACGTGTCTTGACATCCAATGTATCCATGCAAAGTTTGGTGAAGATCTGAGTATGTAGTTTTTGACCTTATCTGGAACTTCATTTCTGAAAATTTGAAAATTCCTCAAAAATTCGTCCAAAATCTTGATGTCTCCAATCTCTTGTTTTGTACGTTTTTTCCACGTGTCTTGACATCCAATGTATCCCTGCAAAGTTTGGTGAAGATCTGAGTAAGTAGTTTTTGACCTTATATGGAACCTCCTATCTGAAAATTTGAAAGTTCTTAAAAAATTCGACCAAAATCTTGATGTCCCCAATCCTATGTTTTGTATGTTTTTTCCACGTGTCTTGACATCCAATGTATCCATGCAAATTTTGGTGAAGATCTGAGTATGTAGTTTTTGACTTTATCTGGAACCTCATTTCTGAAAATTTGAAAATTCCTCAAAAATTCGTCCAAAATCTTGATGTCTCCAATCTCTTGTTTTGTACGTTTTTTCCACGTGTCTTGACATCCAATGTATCCCTGCAATGTTTGGTGAAGATCTGAGTATGTAGTTTTTGACCTTATCTGGAACCTCCTATCTGAATATTTGAAAACTCTTAAAGAATTCGTCCAAAATCTTGATGTCTCCAATCTCTTGTTTCGTGCGTTTTTTCCACGTGTCTCCACATCCAATGTATCCATGCAAAGTTTGATGAAGATCTGAGTATGCCGTTTTTGACCTTATCTGGAACCTCCCATCTGAAAATTTGAAAATTCTTAAAAAATTCGTCCAAAATCTTGATGTCTCCAATCTCTTGTTTTGTACGTTTTTTCCACGTGTCTTGACATCCAATGTATCCCTGCAATGTTTGGTGAAGATCTGAGTATGTAGTTTTTGACCTTATATGGAACCTCCTATCTGAAAATTTGAAAATTCTTAAAAAATTTGACCAAAATATTGATGTCCCCAATCCTATGTCTTGTATGTTTTTCCACGTGTCTTGACATCCAATGTATCCCTGCAAAGTTTGGTGAAGATCTGAGTATGTCGTTTTTGACCTTATATGGAACCTCCTTTCTGAAAATTTGAAAATTCTTAAAAAATTCTTCCAAAATCTTGATGTCTCCAATCTCTTGTTTTGTACGTTTCTTCCACGTGTCTTGATATCCAATGTATCCCTGCAATGTTTGGTGAAGATCTGAGTATGTAGTTTTTGACCTTATCTGGAACCTCCCATCTGAAAATTTGAAAATTCCTAAAAAATATGTCCAAAATCTTGATGTCCCCAATCCTATGTCTTGTATGTTTTTTCCACGTGTCTTGACATCCAATGTATCCCTGCAAAGTTTGGTGAAGATCTGAGTATGTAGTTTTTGACCTTATATGGAACCTCCTATCTGAAAATTTGAAAGTTCTTAAAAAATTCGACCAAAATCTTGATGTACCCAATCCTATGTTTTGTATGTTTTTTCCACGTGTCTTGACATCCAATGTATCCATGCAAAGTTTGGTGAAGATCTGAGTATGTAGTTTTTGACTTTATCTAAAACCTCATTTCTGAAAATTTGAAAATTCCTCAAAAATTCGTCCAAAATCTTGATGTCTCCAATCTCTTGTTTTGTACGTTTTTTCCACGTGTCTTGACATCCAATGTATCCCTGCAAAGTTTGGTGAAGATCTGAGTATGTAGTTTTTGACCTTATCTGGAACCTCCTATCTGAATATTTGAAAACTCTTAAAGAATTCGTCCAAAATCTTGATGTCTTCAATCTCTTGTTTCGTGCGTTTTTTCCACGTGTCTCCACATCCAATGTATCCATGCAAAGTTTGATGAAGATCTGAGTATGTCGTTTTTGACCTTATCTGGAACCTCCCATCTGAAAATTTGAAAATTCTTAAAAAATTCGTCCAAAATCTTGATGTCTCCAATCTCTTGTTTTGTTCGTTTTTTCCACGTGTCTTGACATCCAATGTATCCCTGCAATGTTTGGTGAAGATCTGAGTATGTAGTTTTTGACCTTATCTGGAACCTCCTATCTGAAAATTTGAAAATTCTTAAAAAATTTGACCAAAATATTGATGTCCCCAATCCTATGTTTTGTATGTTTTTCCACGTGTCTTGACATCCAATGTATCCATGCAAAGTTTGGTGAAGATCTGAGTATGTAGTTTTTGACCTTATCTGGAACCTCATTTCTGAAAATTTGAAAATTCCTCAAAAATTCGTCCAAAATCTTGATGTCTCCAATCTCTTGTTTTGTACGTTTTTTCCACGTGTCTTGACATCCAATGTATCCCTGCAAAGTTTGGTGAAGATCTGAGTATGTAGTTTTTGACCTTATCTGGAACCTCCTATCTGAAAATTTGAAAATTGTTAAAAAATTCGTCCAAAATCTTGATGTCTCCAATCTCTTGTTTTGTACGTTTTTTCCACGTGTCTTGACATCCAATGTATCCCTGCAAAGTTTGGTGAAGATCTGAGTATGTAGTTTTTGACCTTATCTGGAACCTCATTTCTGAAAATTTGAAAATTCCTCAAAAATTCGTCCAAAATCTTGATGTCTCCAATCTCTTGTTTTGTACGTTTTTTCCACGTGTCTTGACATCCAATGTATCCCTGCAAAGTTTGGTGAAGATCTGAGTATGTAGTTTTTGACCTTATCTGGAACCTCATTTCTGAAAATTTGAAAATTCCTCAAAAATTCGTCCAAAATCTTGATGTCTCCAATCTCTTGTTTTGTACGTTTTTCCCACGTGTCTTGACATCCAATGTATCCCTGCAAAGTTTGGTGAAGATCTGAGTATGTAGTTTTTGACCTTATCTGGAACCTCATTTCTGAAAATTTGAAAATTCCTCAAAAATTCGTCCAAAATCTTGATGTCTCCAATCTCTTGTTTTGTACGTTTTTTCCACGTGTCTTGACATCCAATCTATTACTGCAATGTTTGGTGAAGATCTGAGTATGTAGTTTTTGACCTTATATGGAACCTCCTATCTGAAAATTTGAAAATTCTTAAAAAATTTGACCAAAATCTTGATGTCTCCAATCCTATGTTTTGTATGTTTTTCCACGTGTCTTGACATCCAATGTATCCCTGCAATGTTTGGTGAAGATCTGAGTATGTAGTTTTTGACCTTATATGGAACCTCCTATCTGAAAATTTGAAAATTCTTAAAAAATTTGACCAAAATCTTGATGTCCCCAATCCCATGTTTTGTATGTTTTTTCCACGTGTCTTGACATCCAATGTATCCCTGCAGAGTTTGGTGAAGATCTGAGTATGTCGTTTTTGACCTTATCACGAACATCCTTTCTGAAAATTTGAAAATTCTTAAAAAATTCGTCCAAAATCTTGATGTCTCCAATCTCTTGTTTTGTACGTTTTTTCCACGTGTCTTGACATCCAATGTATCCCTGCAAAGTTTGGTGAAGATCTGAGTATGTAGTTTTTGACCTTATATGGAACCTCCTATCTGAAAATTTGAAAATTCTTAAAAAATTCGACCAAAATCTTGATGTCCCCAATCCTATGTTTTGTAGGTTTTTTCCACGTGTCTTGACATCCAATGTATCCATGCAAAGTTTGGTGAAGATCTGAGTATGTAGTTTTTGACCTTATCTGGAACTTCATTTCTGAAAATTTGAAAATTCCTCAAAAATTCGTCCAAAATCTTGATGTCTCCAATCTCTTGTTTTGTACGTTTTTTCCACGTGTCTTGACATCCAATGTATCCCTGCAAAGTTTGGTGAAGATCTGAGTATGTAGTTTTTGACCTTATATGGAACCTCCTATCTGAAAATTTGAAAGTTCTTAAAAAATTCGACCAAAATCTTGATGTACCCAATCCTATGTTTTGTATGTTTTTTCCACGTGTCTTGACATCCAATGTATCCATGCAAAGTTTGGTGAAGATCTGAGTATGTAGTTTTTGACTTTATCTAAAACCTCATTTCTGAAAATTTGAAAATTCCTCAAAAATTCGTCCAAAATCTTGATGTCTCCAATCTCTTGTTTTGTACGTTTTTTCCACGTGTCTTGACATCCAATGTATCCCTGCAAAGTTTGGTGAAGATCTGAGTATGTAGTTTTTGACCTTATCTGGAACCTCCTATCTGAATATTTGAAAACTCTTAAAGAATTCGTCCAAAATCTTGATGTCTTCAATCTCTTGTTTCGTGCGTTTTTTCCACGTGTCTCCACATCCAATGTATCCATGCAAAGTTTGATGAAGATCTGAGTATGTCGTTTTTGACCTTATCTGGAACCTCCCATCTGAAAATTTGAAAATTCTTAAAAAATTCGTCCAAAATCTTGATGTCTCCAATCTCTTGTTTTGTACGTTTTTTCCACGTGTCTTGACATCCAATGTATCCCTGCAATGTTTGGTGAAGATCTGAGTATGTAGTTTTTGACCTTATCTGGAACCTCCTATCTGAAAATTTGAAAATTCTTAAAAAATTTGACCAAAATATTGATGTCCACAATCCTATGTCTTGTATGTTTTTTCCACGTGTCTTGACATCCAATGTATACCTGCAAAGTTTGGTGAAGATCTGAGTATGTCGTTTTTGACCTTATATGGAACCTCCTTTCTGAAAATTTGAAAATTCTTAAAAAATTCGTCCAAAATCTTGATGTCTCCAATCTCTTGTTTTGTACGTTTTTTCCACGTGTCTTGATATCCAATGTATCCCTGCAATTTTTGGTGAAGATCTGAGTATGTAGTTTTTGACCTTATCTGGAACCTCCCATCTGAAAATTTGAAAATTCCTAAAAAATAAGTCCAAAATCTTGATGTCCCCAATCCTATGTCTTGTATGTTTTTTCCACGTGTCTTGACATCCAATGTATCCCTGCAAAGTTTGGTGAAGATCTGAGTATGTAGTTTTTGACCTTATCTGGAACCTCCTATCTGAAAATTTGAAAATTCTTCAAAAATTCGTCCAAAATCTTGATGTCACCAATACTATGTTTTGTATGTTTTTTCCACGTGTCTTGACATCCATTGTATCCATGCAAAGTTTGATGAAGATCTGAGTATGTCGTTTTTGACCTTATCTGGAACCTCCCATCTGAAAATTTGAAAATTCTTAAAAAATTCGTCGAAAATCTTGATGTCTCCAATCTCTTGTTTTGTAGGTTTTTTCCACGTGTCTTGACATGCAAAGTATCCCTGCAAAGTTTGGTGAAGATCTGAGTATGTAATTTTTGACCTTATCTGGAACCTCCTATCTGAAAATTTGAAAATTCTTAAAAAATTCGTCCAAAATCTTGATGTCTCCAATCTCTTGTTTTGTACGTTTTTTCCACGTGTCTTGACATCCAATGTATCCCTGCAAAGTTTGGTGAAGATCTGAGTATGTAGTTTTTGACCTTATCTGGAACCTCCCATCTGAAAATTTGAAAATTGTTAAAAAATTCGTCCAAAATCTTGATGTCTCCAATCTCTTGTTTTGTACGTTTTTTCCTCGTGTTTTTTGACATCCAATGTATCCCTGCAAAGTTTGGTGAAGATCTGAGTATGTAGTTTTTGACCTTATCTGGAACCTCCTATCTGAAAATTTGAAAATTCATAAAAAATTCGTCCAAAATCTTGATGTCTCCAATCTCTTGTTTTGTACGTTTTTTCCACGTGTCTTGACATCCAATGTATCCCTGCAATGTTTGGTGAAGATCTGAGTATGTAGTTTTTGACCTTATCTGGAACCTCCCATCTGAAAATTTGAAAATTCCTAAAAAATCCGTCCAAAATCTTGATGTCTCCAATCTCTTGTTTTGTAGGTTTTTTCCACGTGTCTTGACATCCAATGTATCCATGCAAAGTTTGGTGAAGATCTGAGTATGTAGTTTTTGACCTTATCTGGAACTTCATTTCTGAAAATTTGAAAATTCCTCAAAAATTCGTCCAAAATCTTGATGTCTCCAATCTCTTGTTTTGTACGTTTTTTCCACGTGTCTTGACATCCAATGTATCCCTGCAAAGTTTGGTGAAGATCTGAGTAAGTAGTTTTTGACCTTATATGGAACCTCCTATCTGAAAATTTGAAAGTTCTTAAAAAATTCGACCAAAATCTTGATGTCCCCAATCCTATGTTTTGTATGTTTTTTCCACGTGTCTTGACATCCAATGTATCCATGCAAATTTTGGTGAAGATCTGAGTATGTAGTTTTTGACTTTATCTGGAACCTCATTTCTGAAAATTTGAAAATTCCTCAAAAATTCGTCCAAAATCTTGATGTCTCCAATCTCTTGTTTTGTACGTTTTTTCCACGTGTCTTGACATCCAATGTATCCCTGCAATGTTTGGTGAAGATCTGAGTATGTAGTTTTTGACCTTATCTGGAACCTCCTATCTGAATATTTGAAAACTCTTAAAGAATTCGTCCAAAATCTTGATGTCTCCAATCTCTTGTTTCGTGCGTTTTTTCCACGTGTCTCCACATCCAATGTATCCATGCAAAGTTTGATGAAGATCTGAGTATGCCGTTTTTGACCTTATCTGGAACCTCCCATCTGAAAATTTGAAAATTCTTAAAAAATTCGTCCAAAATCTTGATGTCTCCAATCTCTTGTTTTGTACGTTTTTTCCACGTGTCTTGACATCCAATGTATCCCTGCAATGTTTGGTGAAGATCTGAGTATGTAGTTTTTGACCTTATATGGAACCTCCTATCTGAAAATTTGAAAATTCTTAAAAAATTTGACCAAAATATTGATGTCCCCAATCCTATGTCTTGTATGTTTTTCCACGTGTCTTGACATCCAATGTATCCCTGCAAAGTTTGGTGAAGATCTGAGTATGTCGTTTTTGACCTTATATGGAACCTCCTTTCTGAAAATTTGAAAATTCTTAAAAAATTCGTCCAAAATCTTGATGTCTCCAATCTCTTGTTTTGTACGTTTCTTCCACGTGTCTTGATATCCAATGTATCCCTGCAATGTTTGGTGAAGATCTGAGTATGTAGTTTTTGACCTTATCTGGAACCTCCCATCTGAAAATTTGAAAATTCCTAAAAAATATGTCCAAAATCTTGATGTCCCCAATCCTATGTCTTGTATGTTTTTTCCACGTGTCTTGACATCCAATGTATCCATGCAAAGTTTGGTGAAGATCTGAGTATGTAGTTTTTGACCTTATCTGGAACCTCCTATCTGAAAATTTGAAAATTCTTCAAAAATTCGTCCAAAATCTTGATGTCACCAATACTATGTTTTGTATGTTTTTTCCACGTGTCTTGACATCCAATGTATCCATGCAAAGTTTGATGAAGATCTGAGTATGTCGTTTTTGACCTTATCTGGAACCTCCCATCTGAAAATTTGAAAATTCTTAAAAAATTCGTCGAAAATCTTGATGTCTCCAATCTCTTGTTTTGTATGTTTTTTCCACGTGTCTTGACATGCAAAGTATCCCTGCAAAGTTTGGTGAAGATCTGAGTATGTAGTTTTTGACCTTATCTGGAACCTCCTATCTGAAAATTTGAAAATTCTTAAAAAATTCGTCCAAAATCTTGATGTCTCCAATCTCCTGTTTTGTACGTTTTTTCCACGTGTCTTGACATTCAATGTATCCCTGCAAAGTTTGGTGAAGATCTGAGTATGTAGTTTTTGACCTTATCTGGAACCTCCCATCTGAAAATTTGAAAATTGTTAAAAAATTCGTTCAAAAACTTTATGTCTCCAATCTCTTGTTTTGTACGTTTTTTCCTCGTGTTTTTTGACATCCAATGTATCCCTGCAAAGTTTGGTGAAGATCTGAGTATGTAGTTTTTGACCTTATCTGGAACCTCCTATCTGAAAATTTGAAAATTCTTAAAAAATTCGTCCAAAATCTTGATGTCTCCAATCTCTTGTTTTGTACGTTTTTTCCACGTGTCTTGACATCCAATGTATCCCTGCAATGTTTGGTGAAGATCTGAGTATGTAGTTTTTGACCTTATATGGAACCTCCTATCTGAAAATTTGAAAATTCTTAAAAAATTTGACCAAAATCTTGATGTCCCCAATCCTATGTTTTGTATGTTTTTTCCACGTGTCTTGACATCCAATGTATCCATGCAAAGTTTGGTGAAGATCTGAGTATGTAGTTTTTGACTTTATCTAAAACATCATTTCTGAAAATTTGAAAACTCTTAAAGAATTCGTCCAAAATCTTGATGTCTCCAATCTCTTGTTTCGTGCGTTTTTTCCACGTGTCTCCACATCCAATGTATCCATGCAAAGTTTGATGAAGATCTGAGTATGTCGTTTTTGACCTTATCTGGAACCTCCCATCTGAAAATTTGAAAATTCTTAAAAAATTCGTCCAAAATCTTGATGTCTCCAATCTCTTGTTTTGTACTTTTTTTCCACGTGTCTTGACATCCAATGTATCCCTGCAATGTTTGGTGAAGATCTGAGTATGTAGTTTTTGACCTTATATGGAACCTCCTATCTGAAAATTTGAAAATTCTTAAAAAATTTGACCAAAATATTGATGTCCCCAATCCTATGTCTTGTATGTTTTTTCCACGTGTCCTGACATCCAATGTATCCCTGCAAAGTTTGGTGAAGATCTGAGTATGTCGTTTTTGACCTTATATGGAACCTCCTTTCTGAAAATTTGAAAATTCTTAAAAAATTCGTCCATAATCTTGATGTCTCCAATCTCTTGTTTTGTACGTTTTTTCCACGTGTCTTGATATCCAATGTATCCCTGCAATGTTTGGTGAAGATCTGAGTATGTAGTTTTTGACCTTATCTGGAACCTCCCATCTGAAAATTTGAAAATTCCTAAAAAATACGTCCAAAATCTTGATGTCCCCAATCCTATGTCTTGTATGTTTTTTCCACGTGTCTTGACATCCAATGTATCCCTGCAAAGTTTGGTGAAGATCTGAGTATGTAGTTTTTGACCTTATCTGGAACCTCCTATCTGAAAATTTGAAAATTCTTAAAAAATTCGTCCAAAATCTTGATGTCACCAATACTATGTTTTGTATGTTTTTTCCACGTGTCTTGACATCCATTGTATCCATGCAAAGTTTGATGAAGATCTGAGTATGTCGTTTTTGACCTTATCTGGAACCTCCCATCTTAAAATTTGAAAATTCTTAAAAAATTCGTCGAAAATCTTGATGTCTCCAATCTCTTGTTTTGTAGGTTTTTTCCACGTGTCTTGACATGCAAAGTATCCCTGCAAAGTTTGGTGAAGATCTGAGTATGTAGTTTTTGACCTTATCTGGAACCTCCTATCTGAAAATTTGAAAATTCTTAAAAAATTCGTCCAAAATCTTGATGTCTCCAATCTCTTGTTTTGTACGTTTTTTCCACGTGTCTTGACATCCAATGTATCCCTGCAAAGTTTGGTGAAGATCTGAGTATGTAGTTTTTGACCTTATCTGGAACCTCCCACCTGAAAATTTGAAAATTGTTAAAAAATTCGTCCAAAATCTTGATGTCTCCAATCTCTTGTTTTGTACGTTTTTTACTCGTGTTTTTTGACATCCAATGTATCCCTGCAAAGTTTGGTGAAGATCTGAGTATGTAGTTTTTGACCTTATCTGGAACCTCCTATCTGAAAATTTGAAAATTCTTAAAAAATTCGTCCAAAATCTTGATGTCTCCAATCTCTTGTTTTGTACGTTTTTTCCACGTGTCTTGACATCCAATGTATCCCTGCAATGTTTGGTGAAGATCTGAGTATGTAGTTTTTGACCTTATCTGGAACCTCCCATCTGAAAATTTGAAAATTCCTAAAAAATCCGTCCAAAATCTTGATGTCTCCAATCTCTTGTTTTGTAGGTTTTTTCCACGTGTCTTGACATCCAATGTATCCATGCAAAGTTTGGTGAAGATCTGAGTATGTAGTTTTTGACCTTATCTGGAACTTCATTTCTGAAAATTTGAAAATTCCTCAAAAATTCGTCCAAAATCTTGATGTCTCCAATCTCTTGTTTTGTACGTTTTTTCCACGTGTCTTGACATCCAATGTATCCCTGCAAAGTTTGGTGAAGATCTGAGTAAGTAATTTTTGACCTTATCTGGAACCTCCTATCTGAAAATTTGAAAGTTCTTAAAAAATTCGACCAAAATCTTGATGTCCCCAATCCTATGTTTTGTATGTTTTTTCCACGTGTCTTGACATCCAATGTATCCATGCAAAGTTTGGTGAAGATCTGAGTATGTAGTTTTTGACTTTATCTGGAACCTCATTTCTGAAAATTTGAAAATTCCTCAAAAATTCGTCCAAAATCTTGATGTCTCCAATCTCTTGTTTTGTACGTTTTTTCCACGTGTCTTGACATCCAATGTATCCCTGCAAAGTTTGGTGAAGATCTGAGTATGTAGTTTTTGACCTTATCTGGAACCTCCTATCTGAATATTTGAAAACTCTTAAACAATTCGTCCAAAATCTTGATGTCTCCAAACTCTTGTTTCGTGCGTTTTTTCCACGTGTCTCCACATCCAATGTATCCATGCAAAGTTTGATGAAGATCTGAGTATGTCGTTTTTGACCTTATCTGGAACCTCCCATCTGAAAATTTGAAAATTCTTAAAAAATTCGTCCAAAATCTTGATGTCTCCAATCTCTTGTTTTGTACGTTTTTTCCACGTGTCTTGACATCCAATGTATCCCTGCAATGTTTGGTGAAGATCTGAGTATGTAGTTTTTGACCTTATATGGAACCTCCTATCTGAAAATTTGAAAATTCTTAAAAAATTTGACCAAAATATTGATGTCCCCAATCCTATGTCTTGTATGTTTTTCCACGTGTCTTGACATCCAATGTATCCCTGCAAAGTTTGGTGAAGATCTGAGTATGTCGTTTTTGACCTTATATGGAACCTCCTTTCTGAAAATTTGAAAATTCTTAAAAAATTCGTCCAAAATCTTGATGTCTCCAATCTCTTGTTTTGTACGTTTCTTCCACGTGTCTTGATATCCAATGTATCCCTGCAATGTTTGGTGAAGATCTGAGTATGTAGTTTTTGACCTTATCTGGAACCTCCCATCTGAAAATTTGAAAATTCCTAAAAAATATGTCCAAAATCTTGATGTCCCCAATCCTATGTCTTGTATGTTTTTTCCACGTGTCTTGACATCCAATGTATCCCTGCAAAGTTTGGTGAAGATCTGAGTATGTAGTTTTTGACCTTATCTGGAAACTCCTATCTGAAAATTTGAAAATTCTTCAAAAATTCGTCCAAAATCTTGATGTCACCAATACTATGTTTTGTATGTTTTTTCCACGTGTCTTGACATCCAATGTATCCATGCAAAGTTTGATGAAGATCTGAGTATGTCGTTTTTGACCTTATCTGGAACCTCCCATCTGAAAATTTGAAAATTCTTAAAAAATTCGTCCAAAACCTTGATGTCTCCAATCTCCTGTTTTGTACGTTTTTTCCACGTGTCTTGACATCCAATGTATCCCTGCAAAGTTTGGTGAAAATCTGAGTATGTAGTTTTTGACCTTATCTGGAACCTCCCATCTGAAAATTTGAAAATTGTTAAAAAATTCGTTCAAAAACTTTATGTCTCCAATCTCTTGTTTTGTACGTTTTTTCCTCGTGTTTTTTGACATCCAATGTATCCCTGCAAAGTTTGGTGAAGATCTGAGTATGTAGTTTTTGACCTTATCTGGAACCTCCTATCTGAAAATTTGAAAATTCTTAAAAAATTCGTCCAAAATCTTGATGTCTCCAATCTCTTGTTTTGTACGTTTTTTCCACGTGTCTTGACATCCACTGTATCCCTGCAATGTTTGGTGAAGATCTGAGTATGTAGTTTTTGACCTTATATGGAACCTCCTATCTGAAAATTTGAAAATTCTTAAAAAATTTGACCAAAATCTTGATGTCCCCAATCCTATGTTTTGTATGTTTTTTCCACGTGTCTTGACATCCAATGTATCCATGCAAAGTTTGGTGAAGATCTGAGTATGTAGTTTTTGACTTTATCTAAAACCTCATTTCTGAAAATTTGAAAATTCCTCAAAAATTCGTCCAAAAACTTGATGTCTCCAATCTCTTGTTTTGTACGTTTTTTCCACGTGTCTTGACATCCAATGTATCCCTGCAAAGTTTGGTGAAGATCTGAGTATGTAGTTTTTGACCTTATCTGGAACCTCCTATCTGAATATTTGAAAACTCTTAAAGAATTCGTCCAAAATCTTGATGTCTCCAATCTCTTGTTTCGTGCGTTTTTTCCACGTGTCTCCACATCCAATGTATCCCTGCAAAGTTTGGTGAAGATCTGAGTATGTAGTTTTTGACCTTATCTGGAACCTCCTATCTGAAAATTTGAAAATTCTTCAAAAATTCGTCCAAAATCTTGATGTCACCAATACTATGTTTTGTATGTTTTTTCCACGTGTCTTGACATCCAATGTATCCATGCAAAGTTTGATGAAGATCTGAGTATGTCGTTTTTGACCTTATCTGGAACCTCCCATCTGAAAATTTGAAAATTCTTAAAAAATTCGTCCAAAATCTTGATGTCTCCAATCTCCTGTTTTGTACGTTTTTTCCACGTGTCTTGACATCCAATGTATCCCTGCAAAGTTTGGTGAAAATCTGAGTATGTAGTTTTTGACCTTATCTGGAACCTCCCATCTGAAAATTTGAAAATTGTTAAAAAATTCGTTCAAAAACTTTATGTCTCCAATCTCTTGTTTTGTACGTTTTTTCCTCGTGTTTTTTGACATCCAATGTATCCCTGCAAAGTTTGGTGAAGATCTGAGTATGTAGTTTTTGACCTTATCTGGAACCTCCTATCTGAAAATTTGAAAATTCTTAAAAAATTTGACCAAAATCTTGATGTCCCCAATCCTATGTTTTGTATGTTTTTTCCACGTGTCTTGACATCCAATGTATCCATGCAAAGTTTGGTGAAGATCTGAGTATGTAGTTTTGACTTTATCTAAAACCTCATATCTGAAAATTTGAAAATTCCTCAAAAATTCGTCCAAAATCTTGATGTCTCCAATCTCTTGTTTTGTACGTTTTTTCCACGTGTCTTGACATCCAATGTATCCCTGCAAAGTTTGGTGAAGATCTGAGTATGTAGTTTTTGACCTTATCTGGAACCTCCTATCTGAATATTTGAAAACTCTTAAAGAATTCGTCCAAAATCTTGATGTCTCCAATCTCTTGTTTCGTGCGTTTTTTCCACGTGTCTCCACATCCAATGTATCCATGCAAAGTTTGATGAAGATCTGAGTATGTCGTTTTTGACCTTATCTGGAACCTCCCATCTGAAAATTTGAAAATTCTTAAAAAATTCGTCCAAAATCTTGATGTCTCCAATCTCTTGTTTTGTACGTTTTTTCCACGTGTCTTGACATCCAATGTATCCCTGCAATGTTTGGTGAAGATCTGAGTATGTAGTTTTTGACCTTATATGGAACCTCCTATCTGAAAATTTGAAAATTCTTAAAAAATTTGACCAAAATATTGATGTCCCCAATCCTATGTCTTGTATGTTTTTTCCACGTGTCTTGACATCCAATGTATCCCTGCAAAGTTTGGTGAAGATCTGAGTATGTCGTTTTTGACCTTATATGGAACCTCCTTTCTGAAAATTTGAAAATTCTTAAAAAATTCGTCCATAATCTTGATGTCTCCAATCTCTTGTTTTGTACGTTTTTTCCACGTGTCTTGATATCCAATGTATCCCTGCAATGATTGGTGAAGATCTGAGTATGTAGTTTTTGACCTTATCTGGAACCTCCCATCTGAAAATTTGAAAATTCCTAAAAAATACGTCCAAAATCTTGATGTCCCCAATCCTATGTCTTGTATGTTTTTTCCACGTGTCTTGACATCCAATGTATCCCTGCAAAGTTTGGTGAAGATCTGAGTATGTAGTTTTTGACCTTATCTGGAACCTCCTATCTGAAAATTTGAAAATTCTTCAAAAAATCGTCCAAAATCTTGATGTCACCAATACTATGTTTTGTATGTTTTTTCCACGTGTCTTGACATCCATTGTATCCATGCAAAGTTTGATGAAGATCTGAGTATGTCGTTTTTGACCTTATCTGGAACCTCCCATCTGAAAATTTGAAAATTCTTAAAAAATTCGTCGAAAATCTTGATGTCTCCAATCTCTTGTTTTGTAGGTTTTTTCCACGTGTCTTGACATGCAAAGTATCCCTGCAAAGTTTGGTGAAGATCTGAGTATGTAGTTTTTGACCTTATCTGGAACCTCCTATCTGAAAATTTGAAAATTCTTAAAAAATTCGTCCAAAATCTTGATGTCTCCAATCTCTTGTTTTGTACGTTTTTTCCACGTGTCTTGACATCCAATGTATCCCTGCAAAGTTTGGTGAAGATCTGAGTATGTAGTTTTTGACCTTATCTGGAACCTCCCATCTGAAAATTTGAAAATTGTTAAAAAATTCGTCCAAAATCTTGATGTCTCCAATCTCTTGTTTTGTACGTTTTTTCCTCGTGTTTTTTGACATCCAATGTATCCCTGCAAAGTTTGGTGAAGATCTGAGTATGTAGTTTTTGATCTTATCTGGAACATCCTATCTGAAAATTTGAAAATTCTTAAAAAATTCGTCCAAAATCTTGATGTCTCCAATCTCTTGTTTTGTACGTTTTTTCCACGTGTCTTGACATCCAATGTATCCCTGCAATGTTTGGTGAAGATCTGAGTATGTAGTTTTTGACCTTATCTGGAACCTCCCATCTGAAAATTTGAAAATTCCTAAAAAATCCGTCCAAAATCTTGATGTCTCCAATCTCTTGTTTTGTAGGTTTTTTCCACGTGTCTTGACATCCAATGTATCCATGCAAAGTTTGGTGAAGATCTGAGTATGTAGTTTTTGACCTTATCTGGAACTTCATTTCTGAAAATTTGAAAATTCCTCAAAAATTCGTCCAAAATCTTGATGTCTCCAATCTCTTGTTTTGTACGTTTTTTCCACGTGTCTTGACATCCAATGTATCCCTGCAAAGTTTGGTGAAGATCTGAGTATGTAGTTTTTGACCTTATCTGGAACCTCCCATCTGAAAATTTGAAAATTGTTAAAAAATTCGTCCAAAATCTTGATGTCTCCAATCTCTTGTTTTGTACGTTTTTTCCTCGTGTTTTTTGACATCCAATGTATCCCTGCAAAGTTTGGTGAAGATCTGAGTATGTAGTTTTTGACCTTATCTGGAACCTCCTATCTGAAAATTTGAAAATTCTTAAAAAATTCGTCCAAAATCTTGATGTCTCCAATCTCTTGTTTTGTACGTTTTTTCCACGTGTCTTGACATCCAATGTATCCCTGCAATGTTTGGTGAAGATCTGAGTATGTAGTTTTTGACCTTATCTGGAACCTCCCATCTGAAAATTTGAAAATTCCTAAAAAATCCGTCCAAAATCTTGACGTCTCCAATCTCTTGTTTTGTACGTTTTTTCCACGTGTTTTGACATCCAATGTATCCCTGCAAAGTTTGGTGAAGATCTGAGTAAGTAGTTTTTGACCTTATATGGAACCTCCTATCTGAAAATTTGAAAGTTCTTAAAAAATTCGACCAAAATCTTGATGTCCCCAATCCTATGTTTTGTATGTTTTTTCCACGTGTCTTGACATCCAATGTATCCATGCAAAGTTTGGTGAAGATCTGAGTATGTAGTTTTTGACTTTATCTGGAACCTCATTTCTGAAAATTTGAAAATTCCTCAAAAATTCGTCCAAAATCTTGATGTCTCCAATCTCTTGTTTTGTACGTTTTTTCCACGTGTCTTGACATCCAATGTATCCCTGCAAAGTTTGGTGAAGATCTGAGTATGTAGTTTTTGACCTTATCTGGAACCTCCTATCTGAATATTTGAAAACTCTTAAAGAATTCGTCCAAAATCTTGATGTCTCCAATCTCTTGTTTCGTGCGTTTTTTCCACGTGTCTCCACATCCAATGTATCCATGCAAAGTTTGATGAAGATCTGAGTATGTCGTTTTTGACCTTATCTGGAACCTCCCATCTGAAAATTTGAAAATTCTTAAAAAATTCGTCCAAAATCTTGATGTCTCCAATCTCTTGTTTTGTACGTTTTTTCCACGTGTCTTGACATCCAATGTATCCCTGCAATGTTTGGTGAAGATCTGAGTATGTTGTTTTTGATCTTATATGGAACCTCCTATCTGAAAATTTGAAAATTCTTAAAAAATTTGACCAAAATATTGATGTCCCCAATCCTATGTCTTGTATGTTTTTCCACGTGTCTTGACATCCAATGTATCCCTGCAAAGTTTGGTGAAGATCTGAGTATGTCGTTTTTGACCTTATATGGAACCTCCTTTCTGAAAATTTGAAAATTCTTAAAAAATTCGTCCAAAATCTTGATGTCTCCAATCTCTTGTTTTGTACGTTTCTTCCACGTGTCTTGATATCCAATGTATCCCTGCAATGTTTGGTGAAGATCTGAGTATGTAGTTTTTGACCTTATCTGGAACCTCCCATCTGAAAATTTGAAAATTCCTAAAAAATATGTCCAAAATCTTGATGTCCCCAATCCTATGTCTTGTATGTTTTTTCCACGTGTCTTGACATCCAATGTATCCCTGCAAAGTTTGGTGAAGATCTGAGTATGTAGTTTTTGACCTTATCTGGAACCTCCTATCTGAAAATTTGAAAATTCTTCAAAAATTCGTCCAAAATCTTGATGTCACCAATACTATGTTTTGTATGTTTTTTCCACGTGTCTTGACATCCAATGTATCCATGCAAAGTTTGATGAAGATCTGAGTATGTCGTTTTTGACCTTATCTGGAACCTCCCATCTGAAAATTTGAAAATTCTTAAAAAATTCGTCGAAAATCTTCATGTCTCCAATCTCTTGTTTTGTACGTTTTTTCCACGTGTCTTGACATGCAAAGTATCCCTGCAAAGTTTGGTGAAGATCTGAGTATGTAGTTTTTGACCTTATCTGGAACCTCCTATCTGAAAATTTGAAAATTCTTAAAAAATTCGTCCAAAATCTTGATGTCTCCAATCTCCTGTTTTGTACGTTTTTTCCACGTGTCTTGACATCCAATGTATCCCTGCAAAGTTTGGTGAAGATCTGAGTATGTAGTTTTTGACCTTATCTGGAACCTCCCATCTGAAAATTTGAAAATTGTAAAAAAATTCGTTCAAAATCTTGATGTCTCCAATCTCTTGTTTTGTACGTTTTTTCCTCGTGTTTTTTGACATCCAATGTATCCCTGCAAAGTTTGGTGAAGATCTGAGTATGTAGTTTTTGACCTTATCTGGAACCTCCTATCTGAAAATTTGAAAATTCTTAAAAAATTCGTCCAAAATCTTGATGTCTCCAATCTCTTGTTTTGTACGTTTTTTCCACGTGTCTTGACATCCAATGTATCCCTGCAATGTTTGGTGAAGATCTGAGTATGTAGTTTTTGACCTTATATGGAACCTCCTATCTGAAAATTTGAAAATTCTTAAAAAATTTGACCAAAATCTTGATGTCCCCAATCCTATGTTTTATATGTTTTTTCCACGTGTCTTGACATCCAATGTATCCATGCAAAGTTTGGTGAAGATCTGAGTATGTAGTTTTTGACCTTATCTGTTACCTAATTTCTCAAAATTTGAAAATTCCTCAAAAATTCGTCCAAAATCTTGATGTCTCCAATCTCTTGTTTTGTACGTTTTTTCCACTTGTCTTGACATCCAATGTATCCCTGCAAAGTTTGGTGAAGATCTGAGTTTGTAGTTTTTGACCTTATCTGGAACCTCCTATCTGAATATTTGAAAATTCTTAAAAAATTCGTCCAAAATCTTGATGTCCCCAATCTCTTGTTTCGTACGTTTTTTCCACGTGTCTTGACATCCAATGTATCCCTGCATAGCTTGGTGAAGATCTGAGTATGTAGTTTTTGACCTTATATGGAACCTCCTATCTGAAAATTGGAAAATTCCTCAAAAATTCGACCAAAATCTTGATGTCCCCAATCCTATGTTTTGTATGTGTTTTCCACATGTCTTGACATCCAATGTATCCCTGCAAAGTTTGGTGAAGATCTCAGTATGTAGTTTTTGACCTCATCTGGAACCTTCTATCTGAAAATTTGAAAATTCTTAAAAAATTCGTCCAAAATCTTGATGTCTCCAATCTCTTGTTTTGTACGTTTTTTCCACGTGTCTTGACATCCAATGTAACCCTGCAATGTTTGGTGAAGATCTGAGTATGTAGTTTGTGACCTTATATGGAACCTCCTATCTGAAAATTTGAAAATTCTTAAAAAATTTGACCAAAATCTTGATGTCCCCAATCCTATGTTTTGTATGTTTTTTCCACATGTCTTGACATCCAATGTATCCCTGCAAAGTTTGGTGAAGATCTGAGTATGTAGTTTTTGACCTTATCTGGAACCTCCCATCTGAAAATTTGAAAATTGTTAAAAAATTCGTTCAAAAACTTTATGTCTCCAATCTCTTGTTTTGTACGTTTTTTCCTCGTGTTTTTTGACATCCAATGTATCCCTGCAAAGTTTGGTGAAGATCTGAGTATGTCGTTTTTGACCTTATCTGGAACCTCCTATCTGAAAATTTGAAAATTGTTAAAAAATTCGTCCAAAATCTTGATGTCTCCAATCTCTTGTTTTATACGTTTTTTCCACGTGTCTTGACATCCAATGTATCCCTGCAAAGTTTGGTGAAGATCTGAGTATGTAGTTTTTGAACTTATCTGGAACCTCCCATCTGAAAATTTGAAAATTGTTAAAAAATTCGTTCAAAAACTTTATGTCTCCAATCTCTTGTTTTGTACGTTTTTTCCTCGTGTTTTTTGACATCCAATGTATCCCTGCAAAGTTTGGTGAAGATCTGAGTATGTAGTTTTTGACCTTATCTGGAACCTCCTATCTGAAAATTTGAAAATTCTTAAAAAATTCGTCCAAAATCTTGATGTCTCCAATCTCTTGTTTTGTACGTTTTTTCCACGTGTCTTGACACCCAATGTATCCCTGCAATGTTTGGTGAAGATCTGAGTATGTAGTTTTTGACCTTATATGGAACCTCCTATCTGAAAATTTGAAAATTCTTAAAAAATTTGACCAAAATCTTGATGTCCCCAATCCTATGTTTTGTATGTTTTTTCCACGTGTCTTGACATCCAATGTATCCATGCAAAGTTTGGTGAAGATCTGAGTATGTAGTTTTTGACTTTATCTAAAACCTCATTTCTGAAAATTTGAAAATTCCTCAAAAATTCGTCCAAAATCTTGATGTCTCCAATCTCTTGTTTTGTACGTTTTTTCCACGTGTCTTGACATCCAATGTATCCCTGCAAAGTTTGGTGAAGATCTGAGTATGTAGTTTTTGACCTTATCTGGAACCTCCTATCTGAATATTTGAAAACACTTAAAGAATTCGTACAAAATCTTGATGTCTCCAATCTCTTGTTTCGTGCGTTTTTTCCACGTGTCTCCACATCCAATGTATCCATGCAAAGTTTGATGAAGATCTGAGTATGTCGTTTTTGACCATATCTGGAACCTCCCATCTGAAAATTTGAAAATTCTTAAAAAATTCGTCCAAAATCTTGATGTCTCCAATCTCTTGTTTTGTACGTTTTTTCCACGTGTCTTGACATCCAATGTATCCCTGCAATGTTTGGTGAAGATCTGAGTATGTAGTTTTTGACCTTATATGGAACCTCCTATCTGAAAATTTGAAAATTCTTAAAAAATTTGACCAAAATATTGATGTCCCCAATCCTATGTCTTGTATGTTTTTTCCACGTGTCTTGACATCCAATGTATCCCTGCAAAGTTTGGTGAAGATCTGAGTATTTCGTTTTTGACCTTATATGGAACCTCCTTTCTGAAAATTTGAAAATTCTTAAAAAATTCGTCCATAATCTTGATGTCTCCAATCTCTTGTTTTGTACGTTTTTTCCACGTGTCTTGATATCCAATGCATCCCTGCAATGTTTGGTGAAGATCTGAGTATGTAGTTTTTGACCTTATCTGGAACCTCCCATCTGAAAATTTGAAAATTCCTAAAAAATACGTCCAAAATCTTGATGTCCCCAATCCTATGTCTTGTATGTTTTTTCCACGTGTCTTGACATCCAATGTATCCCTGCAAAGTTTGGTGAAGATCTGAGTATGTAGTTTTTGACCTTATCTGGAACCTCCTATCTGAAAATTTGAAAATTCTTCAAAAATTCGTCCAAAATCTTGATGTCACCAATACTATGTTTTGTATGTTTTTTCCACGTGTCTTGACATCCATTGTATCCATGCAAAGTTTGATGAAGATCTGAGTATGTCGTTTTTGACCTTATCTGGAACCTCAAATCTGAAAATTTGAAAATTCTTAAAAAATTCGTCGAAAATCTTGATGTCTCCAATCTCTTGTTTTGTAGGTTTTTTCCACGTGTCTTGACATGCAAAGTATCCCTGCAAAGTTTGGTGAAGATCTGAGTATGTAGTTTTTGACCTTATCTGGAACCTCCTATCTGAAAATTTGAAAATTCTTAAAAAATTCGTCCAAAATCTTGATGTCTCCAATCTCTTGTTTTGTACGTTTTTTCCACGTGTCTTGACATCCAATGTATCCCTGCAAAGTTTGGTGAAGATCTGAGTATGTAGTTTTTGACCTTATCTGGAACCTCCCATCTGAAAATTTGAAAATTGTTAAAAAATTCGTCCAAAATCTTGATGTCTCCAATCTCTTGTTTTGTACGTTTTTTCCTCGTGTTTTTTGACATCCAATGTATCCCTGCAAAGTTTGGTGAAGATCTGAGTATGTAGTTTTTGACCTTATCTGGAACCTCCTATCTGAAAATTTGAAAATTCTTAAAAAATTCGTCCAAAATCTTGATGTCTCCAATCTCTTGTTTTGTACGTTTTTTCCACGTGTCTTGACATCCAATGTATCCCTGCAATGTTTGGTGAAGATCTGAGTATGTAGTTTTTGACCTTATCTGGAACCTCCCATCTGAAAATTTGAAAATTCCTAAAAAATCAGTCCAAAATCTTGATGTCTCCAATCTCTTGTTTTGTAGGTTTTTTCCACGTGTCTTGACATCCAATGTATCCATGCAAAGTTTGGTGAAGATCTGAGTATGTAGTTTTTGACTTTATCTGGAACTTCATTTCTGAAAATTTGAAAATTCCTCAAAAATTCGTCCAAAATCTTGATGTCTCCAATCTCTTGTTTTGTAGGTTTTTTCCACGTGTCTTGACATCCAATGTATCCATGCAAAGTTTGGTGAAGATCTGAGTATGTAGTTTTTGACCTTATCTGGAACCTCCTATCTGAATATTTGAAAACTCTTAAAGAATTCGTCCAAAATCTTGATGTCTCCAATCTCTTGTTTCGTGCGTTTTTTCCACGTGTCTCCACATCCAATGTATCCATGCAAAGTTTGATGAAGATCTGAGTATGTCGTTTTTGACCTTATCTGGAACCTCCCATCTGAAAATTTGAAAATTCTTAAAAAATTCGTCCAAAATCTTGATGTCTCCAATCTCTTGTTTTGTACGTTTCTTCCACGTGTCTTGATATCCAATGTATCCCTGCAATGTTTGGTGAAGATCTGAGTATGTAGTTTTTGACCTTATCTGGAACCTCCCATCTGAAAATTTGAAAATTCTTAAAAAATATGTCCAAAATCTTGATGTCCCCAATCCTATGTCTTGTATGTTTTTTCCACGTGTCTTGACATCCAATGTATCCCTGCAAAGTTTGGTGAAGATCTGAGTATGTAGTTTTTGACCTTATCTGGAACCTCCTATCTGAAAATTTGAAAAATTTCAAAAATTCGTCCAAAATCTTGATGTCACCAATACTATGTTTTGTATGTTTTTTCCACGTGTCTTGACATCCAATGTATCCATGCAAAGTTTGATGAAGATCTGAGTATGTCGTTTTTGACCTTATCTGGAACCTCCCATCTGAAAATTTGAAAATTCTTAAAAAATTCGTCGAAAATCTTCATGTCTCCAATCTCTTGTTTTGTACGTTTTTTCCACGTGTCTTGACATGCAAAGTATCCCTGCAAAGTTTGGTGAAGATCTGAGTATGTAGTTTTTGACCTTATCTGGAACCTCCTATCTGAAAATTTGAAAATTCTTAAAAAATTCGTCCAAAATCTTGATGTCTCCAATCTCCTGTTTTGTACGTTTTTTCCACGTGTCTTGACATCCAATGTATCCCTGCAAAGTTTGGTGAAGATCTGAGTATGTAGTTTTTGACCTTATCTGGAACCTCCCATATGAAAATTTGAAAATTGTTAAAAAATTCGTTCAAAATCTTGATGTCTCCAATCTCTTGTTTTGTACGTTTTTTCCTCGTGTTTTTTGACATCCAATGTATCCCTGCAAAGTTTGGTGAAGATCTGAGTATGTAGTTTTTGACCTTATCTGGAACCTCCTATCTGAAAATTTGAAAATTCTTAAAAAATTCGTCCAAAATCTTGATGTCTCCAATCTCTTGTTTTGTACGTTTTTTCCACGTGTCTTGACATCCAATGTATCCCTGCAATGTTTGGTGAAGATCTGAGTATGTAGTTTTTGACCTTATATGGAACCTCCTATCTGAAAATTTGAAAATTCTTAAAAAATTTGACCAAAATCTTGATGTCCCCAATCCTATGTTTTGTATGTTTTTTCCACGTGTCTTGACATCCAATGTATCCATGCAAAGTTTGGTGAAGATCTGAGTATGTAGTTTTTGACCTTATCTGTTACCTAATTTCTGAAAATTTGAAAATTCCTCAAAAATTCGTCCAAAATCTTGATGTCTCCAATCTCTTGTTTTGTACGTTTTTTCCACGTGTCTTGACATCCAATGTATCCCTGCAAAGTTTGGTGAAGATCTGAGTATGTAGTTTTTGACCTTATCTGGAACCTCCTATCTGAATATTTGAAAATTCTTAAAAAATTCGTCCAAAATCTTGATGTCCCCAATCTCTTGTTTCGTACGTTTTTTCCACGTGTCTTGACATCCAATGTATCCCTGCATAGCTTGGTGAAGATCTGAGTATGTAGTTTTTGACCTTATATGGAACCTCCTATCTGAAAATTGGAAAATTCCTCAAAAATTCGACCAAAATCTTGATGTCCCCAATCCTATGTTTTGTTTGTTTTTTCCACATGTCTTGACATCCAATGTATCCCTGCAAAGTTTGGTGAAGATCTCAGTATGTAGTTTTTGACCTCATCTGGAACCTTCTATCTGAAAATTTGAAAATTCTTAAAAAATTCGTCCAAAATCTTGATGTCTCCAATCTCTTGTTTTGTACGTTTTTTCCACGTGTCTTGACATCCAATGTAACCCTGCAATGTTTGGTGAAGATCTGAGTATGTAGTTTTTGACCTTATATGGAACCTCCTATCTGAAAATTTGAAAATTCTTAAAAAATTTGACCAAAATCTTGATGTCCCCAATCCTATGTTTTGTATGTTTTTTCCACATGTCTTGACATCCAATGTATCCCTGCAGAGTTTGGTGAAGATCTGAGTATGTCGTTTTTGACCTTATCTGGAACCTCCTATCTGAAAATTTGAAAATTGTTAAAAAATTCGTCCAAAATCTTGATGTCTCCAATCTCTTGTTTTATACGTTTTTTCCACGTGTCTTGACATCCAATGTATCCCTGCAAAGTTAGGTGAAGATCTGAGTATGTAGTTTTTGACCTTATCTGGAACCTCCTATCTGAAAATTTGAAAATTGTTAAAAAATTCGTCCAAAAGCTTGATGTCTCCAATCTCTTGTTTTGTACGTTTTTTCCACGTGTCTTGACATCCAATGTATCCCTGCAAAGTTTGGTGAAGATCTGAGTATGTCGTTTTTGACCTTATCTGGAACAACCTTTCTGAAAATTTGAAAATTCTTAAAAAATTCGTCCAAAATCTTGATGTCTCCAATCTCTTGTTTTGTACGTTTTTTCCACGTGTCTTGACATCCAATGTATCAATGCAATGTTTGGTGAAGATCTGAGTATGTAGTTTTTGACCATATCTGGAACCTCATTTCTGAAAATTTGAAAATTCCTCAAAAATTCGTCCAAAATCTTGATGTCTCCAATCTCTTGTTTTGTACGTTTTTTCCACGTGTCTTGACATCCAATGTATCCCTGCAAAGTTTGGTGAAGATCTGAGTGTGTAGTTTTTGACCTTATCTGGAACCTCCTATCTAAAAATTTGAAAATTCTTAAAAAATTCGTCCAAAATCTTGATGTCTCCAATCTCTTGTTTTGTACGTTTTTTCCACGTGTCTTGACATCCAATGTATCCCTGCAAAGTTTGGTGAAGATCTGAGGATGTCGTTTTTGACCTTATCTGGAACATCCTCTCTGAAAATTTGAAAATTATTGAAAAATTCGTCCAAAATCTTGACGTCTCCAATCTCTTGTTTTGTACGTTTTTTGCACGTGTCTTGACATCCAATGTATCCCTGCAAAGTTTGGTGAAGATCTGAGTATGTCGTTTTTGACCTTATCTGGAACCTCCCATCTGAAAATTTGAAAATTCCTAAAAAATCCGTCCAAAATCTTGATGACCCCAAACTCTTGTTTTGTACGTTTTTTCCACGTGTCTTGACATCCAATGTATCCCTGCAAAGTTTAGTGAAGATCTGAGTATGTAGTTTTTGACCTTATCTGGAACCTCCTATCTGAAAATTTGAAAATTCTTAAAAAATTCGTCCGAAATCTTGATTTCTAAAATCTCCTGTTTTTTACGTTTTTCCCACGTGTCTTGACATCCAATGTATCCCTGCAGAGTTTGGTGAAGATCTGAGTATGTCGTTTTTGTCCTTATCTGGAACATCCTTTCTGAAAATTTGAAAATTCTTAAAAAAATCGTCCAAAATCTTGACGTCTCCAATCTCTTGTTTTGTACGTTTTTTCCACGTGTCTTGACATCCAATGTATCCCTGCAAAGTTTGGTGAAGATCTGAGTATGTAGTTTTTGACCTTATCTGGAACCTCCTATCTGAAAATTTGAAAATTCTTAAAAAATTCGTCCAAAATCTTGATGTCTCCAATCTCTTGTTTTGTACGTTTTTCCCACATGTCTTGACATCCAATGTATCCCTGCAAAGTTTGGTGAAGATCTGAGTATGTAGTTTTTGACCTTATCTTGAACCTCATTTCTGAAAATTTGAAAATTCCTCAAAAATTCGTCCAAAATCTTGATGTCTCCAATCTCTTGTTTTGTACGTTTTTTCCACGTGTCTTGACATCCAATGTATCCCTGCAAAGTTTGGTGAAGATCTGAGTATGTAGTTTTTGACCTTATCTGGAACCTCCTATCTGAAAATTTGAAAATTCTTAAAAAATTCGTCCAAAATCTTGATGTCTCCAATCTCTTGTTTTGTACGTTTTTTCCACGTGTCTTGACATCCAATGGATCCCTGCAAAGTTTGGTGAAGATCTGAGTATGTCGTTTTTGACCTTATCTGGAACATCCTTTCTGAAAATTTGAAAATTCTTAAAAAATTCGTCCAAAATCTTGACGTCTCCAAACTCTTGTTTTGTACGTTTTTTCCACGTGTCGTGACATCCAATGTATCCCTGCAAAGTTTGGTGAAGATCTGAGTATGTAGTTTTTGACCTTATCTGGAACCTCCCATCTGAAAATTTGAAAATTCTTAAAAAATCCGTCCAAAATCTTGATGTCTCCAATCTCTTGTTTTGTACGTTTTTCCCACGTGTCTTGACATCCAATGTATCCCTGCAAAGTTTGGTGAAGATCTGAGTATGTAGTTTTTGACCTTATCTGGAACCTCCTATCTGAAAATTTGAAAATTCTTCAAAAAATCGTCCAAAATCTTGATGTCTCCAATCTCTTGTTTTGTACGTTTTTTCCACGTGTCTTGACATCCAATGTATCCCTGCAAAGTTTGGTGAAGATCTGAGTATGTAGTTTTTGACCTTATCTGGAACCTCCCATCTGAAAATTTGAAAATTCCTAAAAAATCCGTCCAAAATCTTGATGACCCCAATCTCTTGTTTTGTACGTTTTTTCCACGTGTCTTGACATCCAATGTATCCCTGCATAGTTTGGTGAAGATCTGAGTATGTAGTTTTTGACCTTATATGGAACCTCCTATCTGAAAATTTGAAAATTCTTAAAAAATTCTACCAAAATCTTGATGTCCCCAATTCTATGTTTTGTATGTTTTTTCCACGTGTCTTGACATCCAATGTATCCATGCAAAGTTTGGTGAAGATCTGAGTATGTCGTTTTTGACCTTATCTGGAACCTCCCATCTGAAAATTTTGAAAATTCTTAAAAAATTCGTCGAAAATCTTGATGTCTCCAATCTCTTGTTTTGTACGTTTTTTCCACGTGTCTTGACATCCAATGTATCCCTGCAATGTTTGGTGAAGATCTGAGTATGTAGTTTTTGACCTTATATGGAACCTCCTATATGAAAATTTGAAAATTCTTAAAAAATTTGACCAAAATCTTGATGTCCCCAATCCTATGTTTTGTATGTTTTTCCCACGTGTCTTGACATCCAATGTATCCCTGCAAAGTTTGGTGAAGATCTGAGTATGTAGTTTTTGACCTTATCTGGAACCTCCTATCTGAAAATTTTAAAATTCTTAAAAAATTCGTCCAAAATCTTGATGTCTCCAATCTCTTGTTTTGTACGTTTTTCCACGTGTCTTGACATCCAATGTATCCTTGCAATGTTTGGTGAAGATCTGAGTATGTAGTTTTTGACCTTATATGGAACCTCCTATCTGAAAATTTGAAAATTCTTAAAAAATTTGACCAAAATCTTGATGTCCCCAATCCTATGTTTTGTATGTTTTTCACGTGTCTTGACATCCAATGTATCCCTGCAAAGTTTGGTGAAGATCTGAGTATGTAGTTTTTGACATTATATGGAACCTCCTATCTGAAAATTTGAAAATTCTTAAAAAATTTGACCAAAATCTTGATGTCCCCAATCCTATGTTTTGTATGTTTTTTCCACGTGTCTTGACATCCAATGTATCCCTGCAAAGTTTGGTGAAGATCTGAGTATGTCGTTTTTGACCTTATATGGAACCTCCTATCTGAAAATTTGAAAATTCTTAAAAAATTTGACCAAAATCTTGATGTCCCCAATCCTATGTTTTGTATGTTTTTTCCACATGTCTTGACATCCAATGTATCCCTGCAGAGTTTGGTGAAGATCTGAGTATATCGTTTTTGACCTTATCTGGAACCTCCTATCTGAAAATTTGAAAATTGTTAAAAAGTTCGTCCAAAATCTTGATGTCTCCAATCTCTTGTTCTGTACGTTTTTTCCTCGTGTCTTGACATCCAATGTATCCCTGCAAAGTTTGGTGAAGATCTGAGTATGTAGTTTTTGACCTTATCTGGAACCTCCTATCTGAAAATTTGAAAATTGATAAAAAATTCGTCAAAAATCTTGATGTCTCCAATCTCTTGTTTTGTACGTTTTTTCCACGTGTCTTGACATCCAATGTATCCCTGCAAAGTTTGGTGAAGATCTGAGTATGTCGTTTTTGACCTTATCTGGAACAACCTTTCTGAAAATTTGAAAATTCTTAAAAAATTCGTCCAAAATCTTGATGTCTCCAATCTCTTGTTTTGTACGTTTTTTCCACGTGTCTTGACATCCAATGTATCCCTGCAATGTTTGGTGAAGATCTGAGTATGTAGTTTTTGACCTTATCTGGAACCTCCTATCTGAAAATTTGAAAATTCTTAAAAAATTCGTCCGAAATCTTGATGTCTCCAATCTCTTGTTTTGTACGTTTTTCCCACGTGACTTGACATCCAATGTATCCCTGCAGAGTTTGGTGAAGATCTGAGTATGTCGTTTTTGACCTTATCTGGAACATCCTTTCTGAAAATTTGAAAATTCTTAAAAAATTCGTCCAAAATCTTGACGTCTCCAATCTCTTGTTTTGTACGTTTTTTCCACGTGTCTTGACATCCAATGTATCCCTGCAAAGTTTGGTGAAGATCTGAGTTTGTAGTTTTTGACCTTATCTGGAACCTCCCATCTGAAAATTTGAAAATTCCTAAAAAATCCGTCCAAAATCTTGATGACCCCAATCTCTTGTTTTGTACGTTTTTTCCACGTGTCTTGACATCGAATGTATCCCTGCAAAGTTTGGTGAAGATCTGAGTATGTAGTTTTTGACCTTATCTGGAACCTCCTATCTGAAAATTTGAAAATTCTTAAAAAATTCGTCCAAAATCTTGATGTCTCCAATCTCTTGTTTTGTACGTTTTTCCCACGTGTCTTGACATCAAATGTATCCCTGCAAAGTTTGGTGAAGATCTGAGTATGTAGTTTTTGACCTTATCTGGAACCTCCTTTCTGAAAATTTGAAAATTGTTAAAAAATTCGTCCAAAATCTTGATGTCTCCAATCTCTTGTTTTGTACGTCTTTCCCACGTGTCTTGACATCCAATGTATCCCTGCAAAGTTTGGTGAAGATCTGAGTATGTAGTTTTTGACCTTATCTGGAACCTCATTTCTGAAAATTTGAAAATTCCTCAAAAATTCGTCCAAAATCTTGATGTCTCCAATCTCTTGTTTTGTAGGTTTTTTCCACGTGTCTTGACATCCAATGTATCCCTGCAAAGTTTGGTGAAGATCTGAGTATGTAGTTTTTGACCTTATCTGGAACCTCCTATCTGAAAATTTGAAAATTCTTAAAAA
Organism: Lepisma saccharinum; assembly: GCF_977018435.1. NCBI lineage: Eukaryota > Metazoa > Arthropoda > Insecta > Zygentoma > Lepismatidae > Lepisma > Lepisma saccharinum. The sequence continues at coordinate 2,408,675 of NW_028142907.1, read as the reverse complement.
ATTCGTCCAAAATCTTGATGTCTCCAATCTCTTGTTTTGTACGTTTTTCCACGTGTCTTGACATCCAATGGATCCCTGCAAAGTTTGGTGAAGATCTGAGTATGTCGTTTTTGACCTTATCTGGAAATTCATTTCTGAAAATTTGAAAATTCTTAAAAAATTCGTCCAAAATCTTGACGTCTCCAATCTCTTGTTTTGTACGTTTTTTCCACGTGTCGTGACATCCAATGTATCCCTGCAAAGTTTGGTGAAGATCTGAGTATGTAGTTTTTGACCTTATCTGGAACCTCCCATCTGAAAATTTGAAAATTCTTAAAAAATCCGTCCAAAATCTTGATGTCTCCAATCTCTTGTTTTGTACGTTTTTCCCACGTGTCTTGACATCCAATGTATCCCTGCAAAGTTTGGTGAAGATCTGAGTATGTAGTTTTTGACCTTATCTGGAACCTCCTATCTGAAAATTTGAAAATTCTTCAAAAAATCGTCCAAAATCTTGATGTCTCCAATCTCTTGTTTTGTACGTTTTTTCCACGTGTCTTGACATCCAATGTATCCCTGCAAAGTTTGGTGAAGATCTGAGTATGTAGTTTTTGACCTTATCTGGAACCTCCCATCTGAAAATTTGAAAATTCCTAAAAAATCCGTCCAAAATCTTGATGACCCCAATATCTTGTTTTGTACGTTTTTTCCACGTGTCTTGACATCCAATGTATCCCTGCATAGTTTGGTGAAGATCTGAGTATGTAGTTTTTGACCTTATATGGAACCTCCTATCTGAAAATTTGAAAATTCTTAAAAAATCCTACCAAAATCTTGATGTCCCCAATTCTATGTTTTGTATGTTTTTTCCAAGTTTCTTGACATCCAATGTATCCATGCAAAGTTTGGTGAAGATCTGAGTATGTCGTTTTTGACCTTATCTGGAACTTCCCATCTGAAAATTTTGAAAATTCTTAAAAAATTCGTCGAAAATCTTGATGTCTCCAATCTCTTGTTTTGTACGTTTTTTCCACGTGTCTTGACATCCAATGTATCCCTGCAAAGTTTGGTGAAGATCTGAGTATGTAGTTTTTGACCTTATCTGGAACCTCTTATCTGAAAATTTGAAAATTCTTAAAAAATTCGTCCAAAATCTTGATGTCTCCAATCTCTTGTTTTGTACGTTTTTCCACGTGTCTTGACATCCAATGTATCCTTGCAATGTTTGGTGAAGATCTGAGTATGTAGTTTTTGACCTTATATGGAACCTATTATCTGAAAATTTGAAAATTCTTAAAAAATTTGACCAAAATCTTGATGTCCCCAATCCTATGTTTTGTATGTTTTTTCCACGTGTCTTGACATCCAATGTATCCCTGCAAAGTTTGGTGAAGATCTGAGTATGTCGTTTTTGACCTTATCTGGAACATCCTTTCTGAAAATTTGAAAATTCTTAAAAAATTCGTCCAAAATCTTGATGTCTCCAATCTCTTGTTTTGTACGTTTTTTCCACGTGTCTTGACATCCAATGTATCCCTGCAAAGTTTGGTGAAGATCTGAGTATGTAGTTTTTGACCTTATCTGGAACCTCTCATCTGAAAATTTGAAAATTCCTAAAAAATCCGTCCAAAATCTTGATGACACCAATCTCTTGTTTTGTATGTTTTTTCCACGTGTCTTGACATCCAATGTATCCCTGCAAAGTTTGGTGAAGATCTGAGTATGTAGTTTTTGACCTTATATGGAACCTCCTATCTGAAAATTTGAAAATTCTTAAAAAATTCGTCCAAAATTTTGATGTCTCCAATCTCTTGTTTTGTACGTTTTTTCCACGTGTCTTGACATCCAATGTATCACTGCAATGTTTGGTGAAGATCTGAGTATGTAGTTTTTGACCTTATATGGAATCTCCTATCTGAAAATTTGAAAATTCTTAAAAAATTTGAACAAAATCTTGATATCCCCAATCCTATGTTTTGTATGTTTTTTCCTCGTGTCTTGACATCAAATGTATCCCTGCAAAGTTTGGTGAAGATCTGAGTATGTAGTTTTTGACCTTATCTGGAACCTCCTATCTGAAAATTTGAAAACTCTTAAAAAATTTGACCAAAATCTTGATGTCCCCAATCCTATGTTTTGTATGTTTTTCACGTGTCTTGACATCCAATGTATCCCTGCAAAGTTTGGTGAAGATCTGAGTATGTAGTTTTTGACATTATATGGAACCTCCTATCTGAAAATTTGAAAATTCTTAAAAAATTTGACCAAAATCTTGATGTCTCCAATCTCTTGTTTTGTACGTTTTTCCCACGTGTCTTGACATCCAATGTATCCATGCAAAGTTTGGTGAAGATCTGAGTATGTAGTTTTTGACCTTATCTGGAACCTCCTATCTGAAAATTTGAAAATTCTTAAAAAATTCTTCCAAAATCTTGATGTCTCCAATCTCTTGTTTTGTACGTTTTTCCACGTGTCTTGACATCCAATGTATCCTTGCAATGTTTGGTGAAGATCTGAGTATGTGGTTTTTGACCTTATATGGAACCTCCTATCTGAAAATTTGAAAATTCTTAAAAAATTTGACCAAAATCTTGATGTCCCCAATCCTATGTTTTGTATGTTTTTCACGTGTCTTGACATCCAATGTATCCCTGCAAAGTTTGGTGAAGATCTGAGTATGTAGTTTTTGACATTATATGGAACCTCCTATCTGAAAATTTGAAAATTCCTAAAAAATTTGACCAAAATCTTGATGTCTCCAATCTCTTGTTTTGTACGTTTTTCCACGTGTCTTGACGTCCAATGTATCCTTGCAATGTTTGGTGAAGATCTGAGTATGTAGTTTTTGACCTTATATGGAACCTCCTATCTGAAAATTTGAAAATTCTTAAAAAATTTGACCAAAATCTTGATGTCCCCAATCCTATGTTTTGTATGTTTTTTCCACGTGTCTTGACATCCAATGGATCCCTGCAAAGTTTGGTGAAGATCTGAGTATGTCGTTTTTGACCTTATATGGAACCTCCTATCTGAAAATTTGAAAATTCTTAAAAAATTTGACCAAAATCTTGATGTCCCCAATCCTATGTTTTGTATGTTTTTTCCACATGTCTTGACATCCAATGTATCCCTGCAGAGTTTGGTGAAGATCTGAGTATATCGTTTTTGACCTTATCTGGAACCTCCTATCTGAAAATTTGAAAATTGTTAAAAAGTTCGTCCAAAATCTTGATGTCTCCAATCTCTTGTTTTGTACGTTTTTTCCTCGTGTCTTGACATCCAATGTATCCCTGCAAAGTTTGGTGAAGATCTGAGTATGTAGTTTTTGACCTTATCTGGAACCTCCTATCTGAAAATTTGAAAATTGTTAAAAAATTCGTCCAAAATCTTGATGTCTCCAATCTCTTGTTTTGTACGTTTTTTCCACGTGTCTTGACATCCAATGTATCCCTGCAAAGTTTGGTGAAGATCTGAGTATGTCGTTTTTGACCTTATCTGGAACAACCTTTCTGAAAATTTGAAAATTCTTAAAAAATTCGTCCAAAATCTTGATGTCTCCAATCTCTTGTTTTGTACGTTTTTTCCACGTGTCTTGACATCCAATGTATCCCTGCAATGTTTGGTGAAGATCTGAGTATGTAGTTTTTGACCTTATCTGGAACCTCATTTCTGAAAATTTGAAAATTCCTCAAAAATTCGTCCAAAATCTTGATGTCTCCAATCTCTTGTTTTGTACGTTTTTTCCACGTGTCTTGACATCCAATGTATCCCTGCAAAGTTTGGTGAAGATCTGAGTGTGTAGTTTTTGACCTTATCTGGAACCTCCTATCTAAAAATTTGAAAATTCTTAAAAAATTCGTCCAAAATCTTGATGTCTCCAATCTCTTGTTTTGTACGTTTTTTCCACGTGTCTTGACATCCAATGTATCCCTGCAATGTTTGGTGAAGATCTGAGTATGTAGTTTTTGACCTTATCTGCAACCTCATTTCTGAAAATTTGAAAATTCTTAAAAAATCCGTCCAAAATCTTGATGTCTCCAATCTCTTGTTTTGTACTATTTTCCCACGTGTCTTGACATCCAATGTATCCCTGCAAAGTTTGGTGAAGATCTGAGTATGTAGTTTTTGACCTTATCTGGAACCTCCTATCTGAAAATTTGAAAATTCTTCAAAAAATCGTCCAAAATCTTGATGTTTCCAATCTCTTGTTTTGTACGTTTTTTCCACGTGTCTTGACATCCAATGTATCCCTGCAAAGTTTGGTGAAGATCTGAGTATGTAGTTTTTGACCTTATCTGGAACCTCCTATCTGAAAATTTGAAAATTGTTAAAAAATTCGTCCAAAATCTTGATGTCTCCAATCTCTTGTTTTGTACGTTTTTTCCACGTGTCTTGACATCCAATGTATCCCTGCAAAGTTTGGTGAAGATCTGAGTATATCGTATTTGACCTTATCTGGAACAACCTTTCTGAAAATTTGAAAATTCTTAAAAAATTCGTCCAAAATCTTGATGTCTCCAATCTCTTGTTTTGTACGTTTTTTCCACGTGTCTTGACATCGAATGTATCCCTGCAATGTTTGGTGAAGATCTGAGTATGTAGTTTTTGACCTTATCTGGAACCTCATTTCTGAAAATTTGAAAATTCCTCAAAAATTCGTCCAAAATCTTGATGTCTCCAATCTCTTGTTTTGTACGTTTTTTCCACGTGTCTTGACATCCAATGTATCCCTGCAAAGTTTGGTGAAGATCTGAGTGTGTAGTTTTTGACCTTATCTGGAACCTCCTATCTAAAAATTTGAAAATTCTTAAAAAATTCGTCCAAAATCTTGATGTCTCCAATCTCTTGTTTTGTACGTTTTTTCCACGTGTCTTGACATCCAATGTATCCCTGCAAAGTTTGGTGAAGATCTGAGGATGTCGTTTTTGACCTTATCTGGAACATCCTTTCTGAAAATTTGAAAATTCTTGAAAAATTCGTCCAAAATCTTGACGTCTCCAATCTCTTGTTTTGTACGTTTTTTCCACGTGTCTTGACATCCAATGTACCCCTGCAAAGTTTGGTGAAGATCTGAGTATGTCGTTTTTGACCTTATCTGGAACCTCCCATCTGAAAATTTGAAAATTCCTAAAAAATCCGTCCAAAATCTTGATGACCCCAAACTCTTGTTTTGTACGTTTTTTCCACGTGTCTTGACATCCAATGTATCCCTGCAAAGTTTGGTGAAGATCTGAGTATGTATGCATCCCCTCAAGCAGCTTTGCTACACTTAAAACTTGCTTAACATGAGCATATGAGTTTTTGAGCAAGTGTGGAATCTTGTCTAATTCAAGATTTTTGTAAAAATGCCCTCGGGAATTTTTCAGAAACGAAGAGCTTCCTCAGATTGATTTGTTTATACTTAAAACTTGTTCAACATGTTCATTTGTTTAAGTGTATCACCTGCCTAACCCAAGAGTTTTGTAATTTTTAAAGTATTAACTCTCCTCAAGCAAATTTGTTAATATTTACAAAAATTGCATCAGCCAGTCTATAAACTTGTATCCATACCCACCTATACATATTTACTTCAGGTTTAAGTTCAATTGGATACTATTCAATTTGCTTATCCAATATTAAAACAATGCAATATGCAGAGCCTACCTCTAGAATTGGTCCGTGTTTGCATGTTTCCCCTCTGTGGCAATGTGCGCAATTCCCGAGACGTTAGTATTGATTTTTTTCCTCAGTATTTACAGAAATTCCCGAATATTGCATCAGCCAGTATTGTGAGACTGACTGAGGGGAACAGACGTGTTGATACAGTGCTTCTCATACTTACTGGTTTAAATTCATATTGAACAATATAAAATCTGTTATTTGTTGTAATCCACTCATATTTAGAGTCAAGCTTATATTTGTCCCAGCCTGTTATACATAACAAGGTTATTGCTATTCAAGATATGCATGTTCGTGCAGGTATTTGCGCCGGATCAATGTGAATGATTTTCCACTTGTGGGCTATTGGCTTTACATTTGAATCCCAGGAAATTTTATATAAATACCAAAGCCAGAAATATTAAGTGTATACACACCTACACACATACACACACATACAAATCACAGTGCTGAACCCAACTGATATTTTTTATCCAGTATAAAGTTTTGAATTGAAACCCAGGAAATTGTATATAATAAACAACAACAAAAATGCCGAATCAAAAATATTGTAATCAATGCAATAAAAATATATTTAGCTCTAATTGGGCCAGACACCAAAAGATTTGTAATCCAGACAAATGCAGAACTCCCACAAAAATTTGCCCCAAATGCAATAGAAAATATAACATGGAATATTTCACATATAAACATAAAGATACTTGCTCTGCATTGCCCTCTCAACCATCTACATCTGGTCTGAAAAGAAAGCACGAAGCACCTCTTAATGCCAGAGGTGCAAAACAGCCACGCCATGAACCTATCCGTAGCAGTTTTAACGGCCAATTAAAGGATCACCGGTTTGTATCAGAGCCAAGATGTGGCATTGAGAATTTCTTGAACAGTATAAATTCTGATCTGCAGGCAATTCTTAATGCACAAAATGGCTCTTATAAGCTGTCTCTCAAATTGTTTGTACAATATAAGAAACCAAATGGCACAAAATTTACACAGCCCCACATAACAGAAACTGTACCTGTATATTCAAATTCAAATTCAGACAAAATAATAGGCAATTTGATAGATCAACTGAACATCAAACACTCTGAATTTGCGGCAAAAGAATCAGGATGGAGCCTATGCGGTTCATCACACAAGTTATATGTTAATATTTCTGAATTCAGCCCATTACAAGGATCTACTTATGTACCATTGCCTGCTAATATCAAAAACAAAAGAGCCGTGGTCAATATAAAAAACACCGACCAGAAATGCTTTTTGTGGTGTATATTAGCTGCTTTGTATCCAGTTTCAAGGAATCCTGAGAGAATAACTTATTACAAACAGCATGAACATCTTTTTGACGATGTAATGGAGGGTTTGGAATATCCAATGTCAGTTCAGAATATTGATAAATTTGAAAAAAGGGCCAAGCACATCAATGGCAAACAATTATCTATTAATATATTTATTTGTTCTACTGGCAATTGCCCGATAGCACCTCTCAGAATCAGTACAATTGATGATGAATCTGCTATTCCGATTGATCTGCTCTTAATTGAAGGAGATGATACATACCATTATACTCTGATACATAATCTTGAAGCTTTAGTGAGAACACAACTAGACAAAACTCATACAATATTCAAGTTGTGTAGAAGATGTTTAACTGTATTTGATGGTAGAAAAATGGTGAATGGTGTTTGTGAAGAGAATGCAGAAATTGCTAAAAACAAGTTAATTGAGCATCTGAAATACTGTGGCAACCATAAACCTGTTCATATGGTGATGCCCAATCCAAGTGAAAATTGCAAATTCAAAAAGTAAGAAGCCTTGTTGGAACACCCAGCATATATTGTCTGTGATTTTGAATCGAACCTCAAACCTCTTGCATTCTGTAGCCCAGATCCAGAAGAATCATCAATTACACCATACCAGCTACATGAACCTTCCAGCTTTTGTTGTGTGGTTATACGGGACGGTGTAGCTAGTGAGCCACACTTATACATGGGACCAAATGCCATCAAAGAATTTGCACATAGAATAGAAAATGTGTGCCGTGACATAGCATCTAACATCTTATTAAAATCAAAGCCTATGCTGCCTTTAACAGAGGAACAGATTGAAGATTTCAACAATGCAGAAAAATGCCCGGTATGTGATTCTGAATTTTCAGATACAAATATCAAGGTGAAACACCATTCTCATACAGATGGTCGATATAAACAGGCCCTGTGTAATAGCTGTAATATTAAGATCAAGAGACCAAGATTTATCCCCATATTTTGCCATGGAGCATCCAATTATGATTTCCATCATCTGATCAGGTACGAGGGGTTTGAGAAGCAGAATTTAAACATTTTAGCTGAAAATGATGAAAAATATATATCTATTAGCAAGATAATTAAAGTTGATGGTGTTCCTATTCACATAAGATTTCTTGATTCTTACAGATTTTTACCTGCTAGCCTGGCTACACTGGCCTCTCAATTATCTGATGATGACTTGAAAATCACACGTGCCTCGTTTCCAGATCAGGAGCTGAAATTAATTAGGCGGAAGGGTGTATATCCATACGACTATGTTACAGATTTTTCTAAATTTGATGAGTGTTCCCTGCCACCACAAGAAGCATTTTATAGCAAAATCAGAGGATCTGGAATTACTGATGAAGATTATCACCATGCCAAATTGATGTGGAAGAGTTTAAAATGCAAGACATTTCGTGATTATCACATGGCTTATTTGAAACTTGATGTGACCATCTCAGCTGATGTAATACAGACATTCAGAAAATCTTCCATGCAAAATTATGGACTGGACCCAGTGTATTTTTACAGTGCCCCGGGCCTAGCATGGGCCGCAACGTTTTTCAATACCAAAAAGCAATTGGATCTAATCCAAGATCAAGATATGTATCTGTTTATGGAGAAATGTATAAGAGGAGGGATGGTGCAATGTTCCCAGAGATATGCCAGAGCAAATAACAAGTATATGCCTGATTATGATCCAGCACGGCCATCAAATTATATACTGTATGTGGATGCCAACAACCTCTATGGTCACGCTATGATGCAAAAACTGCCATATGCAGGGCTTGAGTGGGTTGAAGATTTCAATATTGAAGATCTTAAGAATTTTGATGACAGTGACAGTGGCCTCTTCATAGAGGGTGATCTGATATTTCCAGATCATTTGCACAATAAATTTTCTGATCTGCCCCCAATTCCCGAGGTTCAGTGCTCACCTGGTTCTAAACAGAAGAAGCTCATGATGACCCTGGAGCCGAAACAGGGTTGTGTCTTATATTACAAAAACCTCCAGTTCCTGATGAAACATGGTGTCCAAGTGACCAAAATTGGCAAAGTCTTAAGGTTCAGGCACTCAGAATGGTTGAAACCATACATTGATACAAACACGGAGCTTCGAACATCTGCAAAGAGCCAATTTGATAAGAGCTTGTTTAAATTGATGGTGAATTCAGTGTATGGCAAAACTATTGAAAATGTCAGAAAACATACCGATGTTAAAATAATTACTGACCCCAGCCTGAGCAAAAAATTCGTTGCAAAGCCCAACTTCAATTACAGAAGAATTTATGATGAGTACATGGCACTTTTCAACATGATGAAAACAAAGATCAAGTTTGATAAACCTATTTATGTAGGGGCTGTGATATTGGAATTGTCCAAATTACATATGTTAATATTGTATTATGATGTGCTGAAACCTTTTTATGGTGATCGTGTAAAATTATTGTACATGGACACGGATAGTTTTATTCTTGATATTCAAACAGAAGATGTTTATCAAGATATGTCACAGCCTGAATTGCTTCAATACTTTGATACCAGTGAACATACAAGAATTCAACCCCACAACAAAAAGGTGCCTGGCAAGTTAAAAGATGAGACACTTGGTGATGTTATTGTGGCATTTGCTGGGTTAAGAGCCAAGATGTACAGTTTTGAAACATGTAGTGGTGCTGTTGCCAAAAAGGCCAAGGGCATTGGCAGAGTAACTGTTGAAAAAGAGCTTGTATTTGAAGATTACAAAAATTGCATCAAATCACAGAGTTCAATCAGAACATCAGAAAATAGAATTCAGAGTGAGAATCACTTGTTGACTTCAAATATTGTAACAAAAGTGGCTCTGGACTCACATGATGATAAGAGATGCATTTTGTCATGTGGCACACATACTTTACCTTGGGGGCATTGTGATTTGAAAAGTGGGAAACAATGCCCAATTACAGAGCATGATTTGAAATAAATAAACATGCCTATGAACTTATTTGGGTTCAAAAAACAGGCTATTATGGACCTGCCGACACCACAACCCTCTCCTGATATGCTGTCTAAACTGAGTGGCTTGTTAATTATTCATCTGAACAGCATATTTACAGATAATGATGAAGAAACAGGCAAAATATTGTACATATTTAACAATAATTTAAATCATTACCAATTACCTGTAGGTGGGCAATTGCAATTTATTACAACCCCTGAGGGTGATGTCAAGATTTCAATAGGGAGAAATATTTACAGAATTAAGCACTCAAACATGGTTTCTGGCACTGTATATACTGTTTCTGCTGGTGACTGCTTATATATTGAGGTCCCTGGATCTTATGACAAGCTTATACCCTTTTTTATAGAATTAAGAATCAGATACTCTATAATAAATAACCAGTAAAACAAAATGCCTAATGATATATTTGGCCATACAAGACATGAAGATCACAGTGATGAAATTCTGATGCTTGATGTCAGAGTCAAGAAATTGAGAAGTGATTTACAAGCTTTACAAACCACACTCAATGCCAGTCTTCAACTAGAAATTACAAATTTACAATCACAATGCATGGACCCTCTTCTTAAAATTGATTCTGAACTCAAATTGCTGCTTCAGAAATATACTGATTTGGCCACATTAGATAATTTTCAAAGTTTGGAAGAAGCTGTAGAAGCTCTTCAAGCCAAATTTAAGACCCAGGCTAACAACTCTGAGCAATTGAAACAGCAATTGGAAGAGCAGATAAATAATGTCCAGACACAGCTCCAAACAATTGTCAAAAGCATAAAATCACAGGAAGATTTTGATCTAGTCATTTCCACTCTAAAAGAACAGATTCAGTCACTCCAAATACCTAATCTGGATCCTCTGCACAATGCCATAGCCGAGGTTAAAGAAAAAATTGAGACACTTGAAAATTTTATGAACAACTTGCCATCTTCTGATGCTTTGAATGCAATAACTCGGAGTGTAGCCAACATTAAGCTGCAACTTGAAACATATGAAGATTTTGGAAAAATTCAAAGTACCATAACCCATCTTGAAGGTACAATAGCAGCAGTGCAAAGTGATTTGGCAAATGTACAAGAAACTCGCCTGCCTGGAATTGTAGATACCCTTGTCAGTGTCCAGCAACAAATCACAAAGCTTGAAAACCTCAACACTGAATCTGAACTATCTCATTTTCATCACTTGATCGATGATATCCAAACAAAGCTTGAAATTTTACAACAATCCACACCCTCTCAGGCAGATATAGTCCTGCTCCAAAATGCTATGCAAAATGTGGCTGATGCTTCTGAATTAAACAATGTGAAATTGGCACTTGAATCTTTGCAGAATACAGTATCAAATCTTCCCACATCACAGGAACTTAAAAATATTAAGAGAGCTGTGAATAGGATATTGAAATCAGAAGATATCAAGAATATCCAAGCAGAGATCAAACAACTCACTCAGACAGTTGCCACTCTACCAACCAATCAACATATTAATGAACTGCATGCCCTGTTTGAGGATATCAGAAGACAGGTCCATGATCTTACTGCTCAAAATTCAAAATTGGCAGTTGTTGAAAATTTGCAACAAATTGTAGCTAATATCAAGCAACAGCTAGGGACCATGGAATCCAATCAAGCAAATGCTCTGTCTGTTTTTGCCACCCAGCTTCAAGAGATTGTGCAACAATACAAGAAACTCGTTGTGGACGTAAAGATCAAGCCAGGCCATGATGATGTTGTTAGGACCATCAATGAGCACCTTGAATCTGTAACAAGCAGATTGCTCACAGCAGAAAAAGAAATAACCGGCATAATCGAGAATCCTAAACATACAGTAATTCTTGAATTGTACAGCATCCCCAACAAAGAATATGATTCACCATTTACACCAGGTGGCAAAATATATATGCTGTCCCCTGCACAATTTTATTACCAGTTTTTTGTTGGGGGCACATTGAGACCAATCAAGATCAAATATTGGCATCAGCCACAGGCACACCACTACCCTACCTTATCAATAACAAATGCTGACAACAAACCAAAAATCACCAGTGTAGAATTAGAGGATTTTACAGACCCCAATACATTAGAAACAGCCTATGTTGAAGATGATGGCTCTTTGGAATTTCAAATACAAATAGGGGACAAATTATATTTAGAAAATCCTGCAGTCTCAGCTGCTGAACACCCTATAGTTGCAATATTCTTGTTTTCATACCATGTCTAGACAAATTATTGTTGATGAATTACACAGACAAGCCCGACATAATTATAAGAGACTCCCAGTAGTCACAAAGGGCATAGATGATTTATGGCAGAGCGACTTGATTGAAATGGCAAGTGGACAGTTGAAAAACTTAGACAAAATCAACAAGGGCTACAAGTATCTACTCACTGTGATAGATACATTTTCGAAATTTGCCTGGGCTGTGCCACTCAAATCCAAGACTGGAAAATGTGTTACAGAAGCCCTCAGGACAATCATCAATCATTCAGGAAGATCATCGCGCTATTTGCAAACAGATAATGGCAAAGAATTTTATAATTCAGTGTTCCAACAATTTATTAAAAGCCAGTCAATAAAACATTACTCGAGTTACAGTGATCTCAAAGCCTCAATTGTAGAGAGATTCAACAGAACCTTAAAAAATCTTATGTATAAACAATTTACACTTCAAGGTAATTATAAATGGATTAATATTCTTCCAGAACTTCTACATAAATATAACAACTCGGTCCATTCCACAATCAACATGAAACCCTCTGAAGTAACTTCATCTGATGAGCAAAAATTGATCAGGACTGTTTATTATCCTAGATACCAGCCAACAACAAGAAAGGCCAAATTCAGGGTAGGTGATCAAGTAAGAATCAGCAAATATAAGCACTTATTCAAGAGAGGCTTTACGAGAAACTGGAGCACCGAATTATTTACAGTGGTTCAAGTTAAACCCGGGACCCTTAACACTTATATAATAAAAGATCACCGAGGAGAAATTCTCAAAGGCAGGTTCTATGAACAAGAGCTCAGCAAAACTAAACAGCCTGACACATACCTCATAGAAAAAATCATCCGCAGAAAAGGCAACAAGTTACTTGTCAAATGGCTGGGTCATCCGGAAAACAGCTGGATCGATGCAGACAAAGTGATAATATGAGTACCTGGGATGTTATAAAAAGGCTGCCAGAACCTGAACAACAGAATAAGAGAAATGGCAACTTGCTGCCTGATAATATTAGGTGTCTTATTGTTGGGCCATCGGCTTGTGGTAAAACTACACTAATGGTTGATAATTTTTTATTGGCACCCAACTGGTTAGACTGGAAAAACAGGCACTTGTATGTTTTCTCTAAGAGCTTGGAACAATTAAAATATCAGCAGCTGATGAAGCTATATGATGGATTGGATATTGCCACTTTTGAACCAGATGTTAAGCCACTTGATGAATGTCTCGATAATTCTGTTGTTGTGTTTGATGACATTATACTGGATAATCAAAACAAGGTTAGGAATTTCTTTACACAGGGCCGGCACAAAAACATTGACTGCTTCTACCTGGCACAGACTTTTTCTAAAATTCCGAAGCAGCTGATCCGGGACAACAGCAATTTTATATGTGTGTTTCATCAAGACCATACCAACCTCAAACACATACATGATGAATATGTAGGTGGGGACTTGAGCTACAATGATTTTTCCAAATTTTGCAGCAAGTGCTGGAACCAGGACAGTTATGGGTTTGTCACAATTGATATGACAAGAACACCTAATAGTGGCAAATACAGAAATAAAATCAACGATTTTCTAGACGTTGAAACATATATAAATAACCATGAAACGACCAGTCATTGATGATCTTAAGTTAAGAGATTATCTTGTAAAAAGATTTAAGGGATGGAAATCAGAGAACCGTGGAATTTATGAAAAACACAAACAAACAGAACAGCCTGTCATTGATGCTATTAATAATTTAGGTAAGAATATCAAAACTGTTACAGAGCAAAATCAAGATTTGATCACAGAGCTTGTACCTGTAGCTGCCAGGAACATATTAGATTATCCATTCACCCCACTTTCCAGCATTCATACACCTAGTCCTGTTGCTCCTAGAAGAATTGAAGCTACTCAGGATCCTATTGAATTGGGTCTTCTTGCTCAAAAATATTTAACCACACCTAAAGACAACAAAGATGAGGTGTTTGGCTTATATGCTGACACAGAGCTTGATGGCAGCATCATACATAGAATTGGCAATTTCAAAGTAACATTTATGGGAGATGATATAATTGTTTATTCAGAATCTCGTCTCGGAGAAAAAGGTGCTTTTGTTAAGTACCCCGGCACACCTGGATTGTGGGAACTGATGACTAGGAAAAGGCCTGGCAGCTATACAGATCAAGATTATGAACATTACAAAGAAATATTAATAAAATCAGATGCTCTATACCAGAACAATGATCCCACACAAAAAAGAGTCAAGTCTAGCAGTGGAGCAAAATACAATAATTTAATCAAGCCCATATGGTCACAGATCAAGACTGGCAGTGGAATCAAACAATACAACACCCTGCCTAAAGAATTTGTGTGGGTTGATGATGTCAGGAAACTTGTAGATAGGTTGCTGGTGATAGCTGGGGAGGAAAATGCTGGGAACCACAATTTTTACAATGAAAAGGTTGGAATTATGGACATGATAAGCACAAAATTGTCTAATTTTATAGTGAATGACACTAAGGGGATTGGGTATCTCATAAAAATTATTAATACTCTACCACCTAAATTTTGGAATATTTCTGAGGGTCGGGGGTTGGTTAATGACATCATAAACAAGCTGCCATTTGAACTACACATTCCAGGCTATCAGTATTGTGGTCCAGGTACAAAATTGGACCATAGATTAAACAGAGGGGACCCTGGTGTTAATCCTTTAGATGCTGCTTGTAGAGACCATGACATAGCATACAACACACATTCTGATCTTGACAAGAGACATGTTGCAGACAAGAAATTAGAAGAGGCTGCATTTGGCAGATTTGTAAGCAAAGATGCTTCTTTGAGTGAAAAAATAGCAGCATTGGGAACCACCATAGCTATGAGCACCAAACAAAAACTGGGGTGGGGGCTGTGAATATATATATAATAAACCTACAATGAAGGCCAAGGGTGTTATGTATCAAATACCTTATGCAGGTCTCAAATCTCTTAAAACTATTGACAGTCTTTTGACCAAAAAGCAGCGCAAGAAAAAAAGCTCTTGTCTTGCCAAGGGGCATGGTATGAAATTGTTGCTTAGCACCCCCCAATTAAAAAAATTACAGCAATCTAGAAAAAAATTGCATACAGGGGGCTTCATATTTACTATCCCTGCCATCTTAGCTGCTCTCGGGGCTGTTGGGAGCTTGGCTGGGGGATCAGCTGCCATAGCAAAAACAGTAATAGATGCCAAGAAAAATATGGCAGAATTAGATGAGCAGAAGCGCCATAACCTGGCCATGGAGAAAAAAGGCAAAGGTATTAAGAGAGCCATGAATAAGTTTAAAAAAAACAAGAGCCGCTTACAAACCAAGATATTGAAGCTTTAATCAAACCACTGGGCATCAAACATTTTAGAGGTGTGTACATGTCTGATTCTTTACCGGAACAACCACTCAACAAAGAGTGTGGCATTGTTAATTTGGATGAGTACAAAAATCAGGGCACTCACTGGATCTGTTATCTTAAATATTTAAACAATGAGGCATTTGTGTTTGATTCATTTGGAGGTGTTCCACCTGAAAATTTAGTAAAATATCTAAAATCGGCTAATCTTTATTACAATAATGCCCGTCTTCAAAACTTCAAAGATGTTAATTGCGGACATTTGTGTTTATCAGTTCTTAGATATATGTCTCAAATAAATAAACCATCAATTGAAAATTTTCAAAAGGCCCTGTGGTATCTGAAACATCATGGGGGTATTCCATCTCACCAGCCAAAATTCAATATTGAAACTCAAATTACATGATGATATAGTGTATCCCAAAACAATAGCTCTCAGAGCATTTTACGGCATGTACCTGATCCCTAATATTACACACCACAACAACACAATTGCAGTAGGGGATCAAAAAATTGTCATCACTCCAGGGCAATATAATCTGTCCACTCTAAATGCTCACTTACCCAGAGGTGTGGTGTTAAGTCAAAATTCTGTCACTCACAGAGTAGAAATCGCATCTGCTACAGAAACGGTGCATCTGGGTACTATAGGAGAGCTGTTAGGATTTGAGAACAACACAAAACTCGAACCGGCCATCAAACACACTGCTATGAATATACCTAAATTCTTAGCCATAGAGACTCTGAATATTCACTGTAATGTGGCTGAGGGTATGATCACCAAATCAAATGGCATAGGCACTCACAAACAAACCGGCATCATTGCAACATTCAAACCTAATTCCGAATTCATGGAGCCCATCATCTACAATCCATCCCCAACATTATATTTTCCCGTGTGCCATAATAGAATAGATTATATTGAATTGATGGTCACTAATGAAAAAGAAGAATTAGTTGATTTTGCTGGAGCCACAACAACTGCTATCATAGAGATTAATAATAAAATAAAAATACATACAATGGAAAATATTGAGAGTTATGAGCTACAATCATTCCCTCCAAACAGGAGGACATTTGCAAATTTAAATCAACCCAACACGGAGGTTGAGGTTGATCTTGATGTAGGGGATGGCTTTATACACCCCCACAGAGCAGATCTATACATCAAATTTGATGTTGTAAAGCTCGATGGAACAGATTACCCGGCAAATTCAAATATAAGACTTGTAGACAATTTTGTGCCGCATCTGTTCTCTGAAATTGAGATCAGAAAGCATGGGGTTGTTATAAACAGAATAGATTATCCCGGCATTACCTCCACGGCTTTGGCCACTCTAAAATTATCCAAAACCGAAGCATCATACTACAAAATAGGGGGATTTGAAGCTGGTGATAAGATATTATCTAAAAATCATACAGTGCTGTTCCCCATGCGCCTGTTGCCAGGATTCTTCTCGGATTACAAAGAAATTATGTGGAAGGGCGGGTTAAGAATTACATTTAGAAGAGCTGCAAATGATAATAATGCTTTGATGAGGTACAGTGCGATAAACCCTACAGGAGAAGCTCTGCCCAATACCTTACCTGATGAGGGCAAATGCATTATTCAGACTATGGAGTTAAGAATCCCCGTTGTTGAATATGAGGCCAGTTACGCTCTTAAATACAAAGCTGATATAGTAAAAAATCCCCAGATTCCTCTGCAATTTTACACATATCAATGCGTACAGAAGGTTGCCACTGGTTCTTATTATGAATTTGATGCTACAAATTCATTCTCCAGTATTCAATTTGACATGCCCGATTTTGTAGTGGTACTGTTTCAGACTGGAAGACACAACAATCAGGAAAAAAATTCAAGTAGATTTGATAACTGCAACATCAAAAACATATATCTTAAAAATGGCAGAAATGAGGTATTCCCTAGGGAAAATTATAATTTAGACATGTCCAAGGATGATTTTCTTAAATTATATGAGGCTTTTTCTTCCTTCAAGCGCGTCACTACTGGCAATACTGACCTGTACTACGCACCAGATGAATTCAAGGAACGGAGACCCATGTTTGTAATAAACACTTCAAAAAGAAAACAAGTTGTGGTGAATGACAGAACAAACATTAAAATTATCTGTGAATTCCACGAGGCATTACCTGAAGACACCATTTGTAGCGTCATTCTCATAGGTGAAAAATCATATATTTATGATGTAAGAAATGAGAGAGTCACGGAGCAGTTTTAGAAGCACGATTCAGGGCTTCCCCCATGGCGCAGTGGTAGCGTCATTGCCTTGTAATCAAGGGGTCCCGGGTTCGATACCCGGTGGAGGCACAAGTGGCTCGGATCCCACTTTAAAACTGTAGGGCCAGTCCCGATTAGCCTTACTGTGCATAAAATGGACTTAAAACAGCAACTCGAACTAGAGACACGATTCAAACACAGAAACTCTTTGGATATAAAACAATACTTTACCGTCAGGAAATATATTACTTACCCATTTTATACCACCTCTGCTCGTAGCAGATTCCTACCTAAAATACTGCCAAAAGCTGAAATACAGAAATATTGCAATAATTATTCTGTAAGTTACAGACTTGTATACAACAAGACCAAGCCTAAATGCAATTCAGTTTGCAATGACAATATCCAGGAATTTCCTCAATATGATGGATGGTCCCTGAAAAGGGGGCATAGTATAGATAAGAATTTCTCTTTGAGTTCCATGACAAATAACATGTAATTTCCCCTCTGAAAAGGCACAATAGAGGCAATATCAACAGATATAATCACTCAGGCAAACAGAATGAAGGCAATTACACTTTAATAATAAATAACTCTCTGAAAAGACGCAGTATAGATTATATCTGTTGGCATACAACTCCCGGGCATGCATAATTAATTGTTGGCCGAAACATGGGACTGATCAAAAGATTGGAAAGAGCATGCAATATTTACATGACCTCCATTCTATTGTATTGATTATGCAGTTTTGCCCCCGTATTGTTGAGCTCCCAGATAACAAAACTCTGGTGATTCTTAATAGAGAATAATTTTGCTCTGTTGTATAACATTTTTTACCAAATTTAAGATCTGGGAGCTATCAACAAAACAAAATTATTCTCAAAATCTCACGTATGGAATGCCACATCTCTCAGGACTCGAACCCAAAGCCCCTTTGTTTACAAAACAACAATATTAACATTTTGCCATCAGATTTTATGAGGACTCAAACCCGAGCCTTTTGATTACAAAACAATGCACCACACTCCACTCGGTCTCAGAACCCAATAGATATCAATTCAAGATTCCTGGGATTTTGACAGAAAAACATACTATAAGCTTAATTTCTGGTGTGGCCAAAAATATATCAATTTTTGACAAAAATCTGGCTAATGCAACTTTTGTAAGTATAGCAAATCTGCTTGAGGAGGGGTTCGTACTTTCTGAAAAATTCCCGAGGGCATTTTTACAAAAATCTTAAATTATAAGAGCTCTACACTTGAGCAAAAAAACTCAAATGGGCATGTTGACCAAGTTTTAAGTATGGCCAAAGCTGCTGGAGAGAGGTTCGTACTTTCTCGTCCTGTCCGTAGCATAAAACCCACTACTTCTGAGTATGTAGTTTTTGACCTTATCTGGAACCTCCTATCTGAAAATTTGAAAATTCTTAAAAAATTCGTCCGAAATCTTGATGTCTCCAATCTCTTGTTTTGTACGTTTTTCCCACGTGTCTTGACATCCAATGTATCCCTGCAGAGTTTGGTGAAGATCTGAGTATGTCGTTTTTGACCTTATCTGGAACATCCTTTCTGAAAATTTGAAAATTCTTAAAAAATTCGTCCAAAATCTTGACGTCTCCAATCTCTTGTTTTGTACGTTTTTTCCACGTGTCTTGACATCCAATGTATCCCTGCAAAGTTTGGTGAAGATCTGAGTATGTAGTTTTTGACCTTATCTGGAACCTCCCATCTGAAAATTTGAAAATTCCTAAAAAATCCGTCCAAAATCTTGATGACCCCAATCTCTTGTTTTGTACGTTTTTTCCACGTGTCTTGACATCGAATGTATCCCTGCAAAGTTTGGTGAAGATCTGAGTATGTAGTTTTTGACCTTATCTGGAACCTCCTATCTGAAAATTTGAAAATTCTTAAAAAATTCGTCCAAAATCTTGATGTCTCCAATCTCTTGTTTTGTACGTTTTTCCCACGTGTCTTGACATCCAATGTATCCCTGCAAAGTTTGGTGAAGATCTGAGTATGTAGTTTTTGACCTTATCTGGAACCTCATTTCTGAAAATTTGAAAATTCCTCAAAAATTCGTCCAAAATCTTGATGTCTCCAATCTCTTGTTTTGTACGTTTTTTCCACGTGTCTTGACATCCAATGTATCCCTGCAAAGTTTGGTGAAGATCTGAGTATGTAGTTTTTGACCTTATCTGGAACCTCCTATCCGAAAATTTGAAAATTCTTAAAAAATTCGTCCAAAATCTTGATGTCTCCAATCTCTTGTTTTGTACGTTTTTTCCACGTGTCTTGACATCCAATGTATCCCTGCAAAGTCTGGTGAAGATCTGAGTATGTCGTTTTTGACCTTATCTGGAACAACCTTTCTGAAAATTTGAAAATTCTTAAAAAATTCGTCCAAAATCTTGATGTCTCCAATCTCTTGTTTTGTACGTTTTTTCCACGTGTCTTGACATCCAATGTATCCCTGCAAAGTTTGGTGAAGATCTGAGTGTGTAGTTTTTGACCTTATCTGGAACCTCCTATCTAAAAATTTGAAAATTCTTAAAAAATTCGTCCAAAATCTTGATGTCTCCAATCTCTTGTTTTGTACGTTTTTTCCACGTGTCTTGACATCCAATGGATCCCTGCAAAGTTTGGTGAAGATCTGAGTATGTCGTTTTTGACCTTATCTGGAACATCCTTTCTGAAAATTTGAAAATTCTTAAAAAATTCGTCCAAAATCTTGACGTCTCCAATCTCTTGTTTTGTACGTTTTTTCCACGTGTCGTGACATCCAATGTATCCCTGCAAAGTTTGGTGAAGATCTGAGTATGTAGTTTTTGACCTTATCTGGAACCTCCCATCTGAAAATTTGAAAATTCTTAAAAAATCCGTCCAAAATCTTGATGTCTCCAATCTCTTGTTTTGTACGATTTTCCCACGTGTCTTGACATCCAATGTATCCCTGCAAAGTTTGGTGAAGATCTGAGTATGTAGTTTTTGACCTTATCTGGAACCTCCTATCTGAAAATTTGAAAATTCTTCAAAAAATCGTCCAAAATCTTGATGTTTCCAATCTCTTGTTTTGTACGTTTTTTCCACGTGTCTTGACATCCAATGTATCCCTGCAAAGTTTGGTGAAGATCTGAGTATGTAGTTTTTGACCTTATCTGGAACCTCCTATCTGAAAATTTGAAAATTGTTAAAAAATTCGTCCAAAATCTTGATGTCTCCAATCTCTTGTTTTGTACGTTTTTTCCACGTGTCTTGACATCCAATGTATCCCTGCAAAGTTTGGTGAAGATCTGAGTATGTCGTTTTTGACCTTATCTGGAACAACCTTTCTGAAAATTTGAAAATTCTTAAAAAATTCGTCCAAAATCTTGATGTCTCCAATCTCTTGTTTTGTACGTTTTTTCCACGTGTCTTGACATCCAATGTATCCCTGCAATGTTTGGTGAAGATCTGAGTATGTAGTTTTTGACCTTATCTGGAACCTCATTTCTGAAAATTTGAAAATTCCTCAAAAATTCGTCCAAAATCTTGATGTCTCCAATCTCTTGTTTTGTACGTTTTTTCCACGTGTCTTGACATCCAATGTATCCCTGCAAAGTTTGGTGAAGATCTGAGTGTGTAGTTTTTGACCTTATCTGGAACCTCCTATCTAAAAATTTGAAAATTCTTAAAAAATTCGTCCAAAATCTTGATGTCTCCAATCTCTTGTTTTGTACGTTTTTTCCACGTGTCTTGACATCCAATGTATCCCTGCAAAGTTTGGTGAAGATCTGAGGATGTCGTTTTTGACTTTATCTGGAACATCCTTTCTGAAAATTTGAAAATTCTTGAAAAATTCGTCCAAAATCTTGACGTCTCCAATCTCTTGTTTTGTACGTTTTTTCCACGTGTCTTGACATCCAATGTACCCCTGCAAAGTTTGGTGAAGATCTGAGTATGTCGTTTTTGACCTTATCTGGAACCTCCCATCTGAAAATTTGAAAATTCCTAAAAAATCCGTCCAAAATCTTGATGACCCCAAACTCTTGTTTTGTACGTTTTTTCAACGTGTCTTGACATCCAATGTATCCCTGCAAAGTTTGGTGAAGATCTGAGTATGTAGTTTTTGACCTTATCTGGAACCTCCTATCTGAAAATTTGAAAATTCTTAAAAAATTCGTCCGAAATCTTGATGTCTCCAATCTCTTGTTTTGTACGTTTTTCCCACGTGTCTTGACATCCAATGTATCCCTGCAGAGTTTGGTGAAGATCTGAGTATGTCGTTTTTGACCTTATCTGGAACATCCTTTCTGAAAATTTGAAAATTCTTAAAAAATTCGTCCAAAATCTTGACGTCTCCAATCTCTTGTTTTGTACGTTTTTTCCACGTGTCTTGACATCCAATGTATCCCTGCAAAGTTTGGTGAAGATCTGAGTATGTAGTTTTTGACCTTATCTGGAACCTCCCATCTGAAAATTTGAAAATTCCTAAAAAATCCGTCCAAAATCTTGATGACCCCAATCTCTTGTTTTGTACGTTTTTTCCAGGTGTCTTGACATCGAATGTATCCCTGCAAAGTTTGGTGAAGATCTGAGTATGTAGTTTTTGACCTTATCTGGAACCTCCTATCTGAAAATTTGAAAATTCTTAAAAAAATCGTCCAAAATCTTGATGTCTCCAATCTCTTGTTTTGTACGTTTTTCCCACGTGTCTTGACATCAAATGTATCCCTGCAAAGTTTGGTGAAGATCTGAGTATGTAGTTTTTGACCTTATCTGGAACCTCCTTTCTGAAAATTTGAAAATTGTAAAAAAATTCGTCCAAAATCTTGATGTCTCCAATCTCTTGTTTTGTACGTTTTTCCCACGTGTCTTGACATCCAATGTATCCCTGCAAAGTTTGGTGAAGATCTGAGTATGTAGTTTTTGACCTTATCTGGAACCTCATTTCTGAAAATTTGAAAATTCCTCAAAAATTCGTCCAAAATCTTGATGTCTCCAATCTCTTGTTTTGTACGTTTTTTCCACGTGTCTTGACATCCAATGTATCCCTGCAAAGTTTGGTGAAGATCTGAGTATGTAGTTTTTGACCTTATCTGGAACCTCCTATCCGAAAATTTGAAAATTCTTAAAAAATTCGTCCAAAATCTTGATGTCTCCAATCTCTTGTTTTGTACGTTTTTTCCACGTGTCTTGACATCCAATGGATCCCTGCAAAGTTTGGTGAAGATCTGAGTATGTCGTTTTTGACCTTATCTGGAACATCCTTTCTGAAAATTTGAAAATTCTTAAAAAATTCGTCCAAAATCTTGACGTCTCCAATCTCTTGTTTTGTACGTTTTTTCCACGTGTCGTGACATCCAATGTATCCCTGCAAAGTTTGGTGAAGATCTGAGTATGTAGTTTTTGACCTTATCTGGAACCTCCCATCTGAAAATTTGAAAATTCTTAAAAAATCCGTCCAAAATCTTGATGTCTCCAATCTCTTGTTTTGTACGTTTTTCCCACGTGTCTTGACATCCAATGTATCCCTGCAAAGTTTGGTGAAGATCTGAGTATGTAGTTTTTGACCTTATCTGGAACCTCCTATCTGAAAATTTGAAAATTCTTCAAAAAATCGTCCAAAATCTTGATGTCTCCAATCTCTTGTTTTGTACGTTTTTTCCACGTGTCTTGACATCCAATGTATCCCTGCAAAGTTTGGTGAAGATCTGAGTATGTTGTTTTTGACCTTATCTGGAACCTCCCATCTGAAAATTTGAAAATTCCTAAAAAATCCGTCCAAAATCTTGATGACCCCAATATCTTGTTTTGTACGTTTTTTCCACGTGTCTTGACATCCAATGTATCCCTGCATAGTTTGGTGAAGATCTGAGTATGTAGTTTTTGACCTTATATGGAACCTCCTATCTGAAAATTTGAAAATTCTTAAAAAATTCTACCAAAATCTTGATGTCCCCAATTCTATGTTTTGTATGTTTTTTCCACGTGTCTTGACATCCAATGTATCCATGCAAAGTTTGGTGAAGATCTGAGTATGTCGTTTTTGACCTTATCTGGAACTTCCCATCTGAAAATTTTGAAAATTCTTAAAAAATTCGTCGAAAATCTTGATGTCTCCAATCTCTTGTTTTGTACGTTTTTTCCACGTGTCTTGACATCCAATGTATCCCTGCAATGTTTGGTGAAGATCTGAGTATGTAGTTTTTGACCTTATATGGAACCTCCTATATGAAAATTTGAAAATTCTTAAAAAATTTGACCAAAATCTTGATGTCCCCAATCCTATGTTTTGTATGTTTTTCCCACGTGTCTTGACATCCAATATATCCTTGCAATGTTTGGTGAAGATCTGAGTATGTTTTTTTTGACCTTATATGGAACATCCTATCTGAAAATTTGAAAATTCTTAAAAAATTTGACCAAAATCTTGATGTCTCCAATCTCTTGTTTTGTACGTTTTTCCCACGTGTCTTGACATCCAATGTATCCATGCAACGTTTGGTGAAGATCTGAGTATGTAGTTTTTGACCTTATCTGGAACCTCATTTCTGAAAATTTGAAAATTCCTCAAAAATTCGTCCAAAATCTTGATGTCTTCAATCTCTTGTTTTGTACGTTTTTTCCACGTGTCTTGACATCCAATGTATCCCTGCAAAGTTTGGTGAAGATCTGAGTATGTAGTTTTTGACCTTATCTGGAACCTTCTATCTGAAAATTTGAAAATTCTTAAAAAATTCGTCCAAAATCTTGATGTCTCCAATCTCTTGTTTTGTACGTTTTTTCCACGTGTCTTGACATCCAATGTATCCCTGCATAGTTTGGTGAAGATCTGAGTATGTAGTTTTTGACCTTATATGGAACCTCCTATCTGAAAATTTGAAAATTTTTAAAAAATTCGACCAAAATCTTGATGTCCCCAATTCTATGTTTTGTATGTTTTTTCCACGTGTCTTGACATCCAATGTATCCATGCAAAGTTTGGTGAAGATCTGAGTATGTCGTTTTTGACCTTATGTGGGACCTCCCACCTGAAAATTTGAAAATTCTTAAAAAATTCGTCGAAAATCTTGATGTCTCCAATCTCTTGTTTTGTACGTTTTTTCCACGTGTCTTGACATCCAATGTATCCCTGCAATCTTTGGTGAAGATCTGAGTATGTAGTTTTTGACCTTATCTGGAACCTCCTATCTGAAAATTTGAAAATTCTTAAAAAATTCGTCCAAAATCTTGATGTCTCCAATCTCTTGTTTTGTACGTTTTTTCCACGTGTCTTGACATCCAATGTATCCCTGCAAAGTTTGGTGAAGATCTGAGTATGTCGTTTTTGACCTTATCTGGAACATCCTTTCTGAAAATTTGAAAATTCTTAAAAAATTCGTTCAAAATCTTGATGTCTCCAATCTCTTGTTTCGTACGTTTTTTCCACGTGTCTTGACATCCAATGTATCCCTGCAAAGTTTGGTGAAGATCTGAGTATGTAGTTTTTGACCTTATCTGGAACCTCCCATCTGAAAATTTGAAAATTCCTAAAAAATCCGTCCAAAATCTTGATGACCCCAATCTCTTGTTTTGTACGTTTTTTCCACGTGTCTTGACATCCAATGTATCCCTGCATAGTTTGGTGAAGATCTGAGTATGTAGTTTTTGACCTTATCTGGAACCTCATTTCTGAAAATTTGAAAATTCCTCAAAAATTCGTCCAAAATCTTGATGTCTCCAATCTCTTGTTTTGTACGTTTTTTCCACGTGTCTTGACATCGAATGTATCCCTGCAAAGTTTGGTGAAGATCTGAGTATGTAGTTTTTGACCTTATCTGGAACCTCCTATCTGAAAATTTGAAAATTCTTAAAAAATTCGTCCAAAATCTTGATGTCTCCAATCTCTTGTTTTGTACGTTTTTCCCACGTGTCTTGACATCAAATGTATCCCTGCAAAGTTTGGTGAAGATCTGAGTATGTAGTTTTTGACCTTATCTGGAACCTCCTTTCTGAAAATTTGAAAATTGTTAAAAAATTCGTCCAAAATCTTGATGTCTCCAATCTCTTGTTTTGTACGTTTTTCCCACGTGTCTTGACATCCAATGTATCCCTGCAATGTTTGGTGAAGATCTGAGTATGTAGTTTTTGACCTTATCTGGAACCTCATTTCTGAAAATTTGAAAATTCCTCAAAAATTCGTCCAAAATCTTGATGTCTCCAATCTCTTGTTTTGTACGTTTTTTCCACGTGTCTTGACATCCAATGTATCCCTGCAAAGTTTGGTGAAGATCTGAGTGTGTAGTTTTTGACCTTATCTGGAACCTCCTATCTAAAAATTTGAAAATTCTTAAAAAATTCGTCCAAAATCTTGATGTCTCCAATCTCTTGTTTTGTACGTTTTTTCCACGTGTCTTGACATCCAATGGATCCCTGCAAAGTTTGGTGAAGATCTGAGTATGTCGTTTTTGACCTTATCTGGAACATCCTTTCTGAAAATTTGAAAATTCTTAAAAAATTCGTCCAAAATCTTGACGTCTCCAATCTCTTGTTTTGTACGTTTTTTCCACGTGTCGTGACATCCAATGTATCCCTGCAAAGTTTGGTGAAGATCTGAGTATGTAGTTTTTGACCTTATCTGGAACCTCCCATCTGAAAATTTGAAAATTCTTAAAAAATCCGTCCAAAATCTTGATGTCTCCAATCTCTTGTTTTGTACGATTTTCCCACGTGTCTTGACATCCAATGTATCCCTGCAAAGTTTGGTGAAGATCTGAGTATGTAGTTTTTGACCTTATCTGGAACCTCCTATCTGAAAATTTGAAAATTGTTAAAAAATTCGTCCAAAATCTTGATGTCTCCAATCTCTTGTTTTGTACGTTTTTTCCACGTGTCTTGACATCCAATGTATCCCTGCAAAGTTTGGTGAAGATCTGAGTATGTCGTTTTTGACCTTATCTGGAACAACCTTTCTGAAAATTTGAAAATTCTTAAAAAATTCGTCCAAAATCTTGATGTCTCCAATCTCTTGTTTTGTACGTTTTTTCCACGTGTCTTGACATCCAATGTATCCCTGCAATGTTTGGTGAAGATCTGAGTATGTAGTTTTTGACCTTATCTGGAACCTCATTTCTGAAAATTTGAAAATTCCTCAAAAATTCGTCCAAAATCTTGATGTCTCCAATCTCTTGTTTTGTACGTTTTTTCCACGTGTCTTGACATCCAATGTATCCCTGCAAAGTTTGGTGAAGATCTGAGTGTGTAGTTTTTGACCTTATCTGGAACCTCCTATCTAAAAATTTGAAAATTCTTAAAAAATTCGTCCAAAATCTTGATGTCTCCAATCTCTTGTTTTGTACGTTTTTTCCACGTGTCTTGACATCCAATGTATCCCTGCAAAGTTTGGTGAAGATCTGAGGATGTCGTTTTTGACCTTATCTGGAACATCCTTTCTGAAAATTTGAAAATTCTTGAAAAATTCGTCCAAAATCTTGACGTCTCCAATCTCTTGTTTTGTACGTTTTTTCCACGTGTCTTGACATCCAATGTACCCCTGCAAAGTTTGGTGAAGATCTGAGTATGTCGTTTTTGACCTTATCTGGAACCTCCCATCTGAAAATTTGAAAATTCCTAAAAAATCCGTCCAAAATCTTGATGACCCCAAACTCTTGTTTTGTACGTTTTTTCAACGTGTCTTGACATCCAATGTATCCCTGCAAAGTTTGGTGAAGATCTGAGTATGTAGTTTTTGACCTTATCTGGAACCTCCTATCTGAAAATTTGAAAATTCTTAAAAAATTCGTCCGAAATCTTGATGTCTCCAATCTCTTGTTTTGTACGTTTTTCCCACGTGTCTTGACATCCAATGTATCCCTGCAGAGTTTGGTGAAGATCTGAGTATGTCGTTTTTGACCTTATCTGGAACATCCTTTCTGAAAATTTGAAAATTCTTAAAAAATTCGTCCAAAATCTTGACGTCTCCAATCTCTTGTTTTGTACGTTTTTTCCACGTGTCTTGACATCCAATGTATCCCTGCAAAGTTTGGTGAAGATCTGAGTATGTAGTTTTTGACCTTATCTGGAACCTCCCATCTGAAAATTTGAAAATTCCTAAAAAATCCGTCCAAAATCTTGATGACCCCAATCTCTTGTTTTGTACGTTTTTTCCACGTGTCTCGACATCGAATGTATCCCTGCAAAGTTTGGTGAAGATCTGAGTATGTAGTTTTTGACCTTATCTGGAACCTCCTATCTGAAAATTTGAAAATTCTTAAAAAAATCGTCCAAAATCTTGATGTCTCCAATCTCTTGTTTTGTACGTTTTTCCCACGTGTCTTGACATCAAATGTATCCCTGCAAAGTTTGGTGAAGATCTGAGTATGTAGTTTTTGACCTTATCTGGAACCTCCTTTCTGAAAATTTGAAAATTGTTAAAAAATTCGTCCAAAATCTTGATGTCTCCAATCTCTTGTTTTGTACGTTTTTCCCACGTGTCTTGACATCCAATGTATCCCTGCAAAGTTTGGTGAAGATCTGAGTATGTAGTTTTTGACCTTATCTGGAACCTCATTTCTGAAAATTTGAAAATTCCTCAAAAATTCGTCCAAAATCTTGATGTCTCCAATCTCTTGTTTTGTACGTTTTTTCCACGTGTCTTGACATCCAATGTATCCCTGCAAAGTTTGGTGAAGATCTGAGTATGTAGTTTTTGACCTTATCTGGAACCTCCTATCCGAAAATTTGAAAATTCTTAAAAAATTCGTCCAAAATCTTGATGTCTCCAATCTCTTGTTTTGTACGTTTTTTCCACGTGTCTTGACATCCAATGGATCCCTGCAAAGTTTGGTGAAGATCTGAGTATGTCGTTTTTGACCTTATCTGGAACATCCTTTCTGAAAATTTGAAAATTCTTAAAAAATTCGTCCAAAATCTTGACGTCTCCAATCTCTTGTTTTGTACGTTTTTTCCACGTGTCGTGACATCGAATGTATCCCTGCAAAGTTTGGTGAAGATCTGAGTATGTAGTTTTTGACCTTATCTGGAACCTCCCATCTGAAAATTTGAAAATTCTTAAAAAATCCGTCCAAAATCTTGATGTCTCCAATCTCTTGTTTTGTACGTTTTTCCCACGTGTCTTGACATCCAATGTATCCCTGCAAAGTTTGGTGAAGATCTGAGTATGTAGTTTTTGACCTTATCTGGAACCTCCTATCTGAAAATTTGAAAATTCTTCAAAAAATCGTCCAAAATCTTGATGTCTCCAATCTCTTGTTTTGTACGTTTTTTCCACGTGTCTTGACATCCAATGTATCCCTGCAAAGTTTGGTGAAGATCTGAGTATGTAGTTTTTGACCTTATCTGGAACCTCCCATCTGAAAATTTGAAAATTCCTAAAAAATCCGTCCAAAATCTTGATGACCCCAATATCTTGTTTTGTACGTTTTTTCCACGTGTCTTGACATCCAATGTATCCCTGCATAGTTTGGTGAAGATCTGAGTATGTAGTTTTTGACCTTATATGGAACCTCCTATCTGAAAATTTGAAAATTCTTAAAAAATTCTACCAAAATCTTGTTGTCCCCAATTCTATGTTTTGTATGTTTTTTCCACGTGTCTTGACATCCAATGTATCCATGCAAAGTTTGGTGAAGATCTGAGTATGTAGTTTTTGACCTTATATGGAACCTCCTATCTGAAAATTTGAAAATTCTTAAAAAATTTGACCAAAATCTTGATGTCTCCAATCTCTTGTTTTGTACGTTTTTCCCACGTGTCTTGACATCCAATGTATCCATGCAACGTTTGGTGAAGATCTGAGTATGTAGTTTTTGACCTTATCTGGAACCTCCTATCTGAAAATTTGAAAATTTTTAAAAAATTCGACCAAAATCTTGATGTCCCCAATTCTATGTTTTGTATGTTTTTTCCACGTGTCTTGACATCCAATGTATCCATGCAAAGTTTGGTGAAGATCTGAGTATGTCGTTTTTGACCTTATGTGGGACCTCCCACCTGAAAATTTGAAAATTCTTAAAAAATTCGTCGAAAATCTTGATGTCTCCAATCTCTTGTTTTGTACGTTTTTTCCACGTGTCTTGACATCCAATGTATCCCTGCAATCTTTGGTGAAGATCTGAGTATGTAGTTTTTGACCTTATCTGGAACCTCCTATCTGAAAATTTGAAAATTCTTAAAAAATTCGTCCAAAATCTTGATGTCTCCAATCTCTTGTTTTGTACGTTTTTTCCACGTGTCTTGACATCCAATGTATCCCTGCAAAGTTTGGTAAAGATCTGAGTATGTCGTTTTTGACCTTATCTGGAACATCCTTTCTGAAAATTTGAAAATTCTTAAAAAATTCGTTCAAAATCTTGATGTCTCCAATCTCTTGTTTCGTACGTTTTTTCCACGTGTCTTGACATCCAATGTATCCCTGCAAAGTTTGGTGAAGATCTGAGTATGTAGTTTTTGACCTTATCTGGAACCTCCCATCTGAAAATTTGAAAATTCCTAAAAAATCCGTCCAAAATCTTGATGACCCCAATCTCTTGTTTTGTACGTTTTTTCCACGTGTCTTGACATCCAATGTATCCCTGCATAGTTTGGTGAAGATCTGAGTATGTAGTTTTTGACCTTATCTGGAACAACCTTTCTGAAAATTTGAAAATTCTTAAAAAATTCGTCCAAAATCTTGATGTCTCCAATCTCTTGTTTTGTACGTTTTTTCCACGTGTCTTGACATCCAATGTATCCCTGCAATGTTTGGTGAAGATCTGAGTATGTAGTTTTTGACCTTATCTGGAACCTCATTTCTGAAAATTTGAAAATTCCTCAAAAATTCGTCCAAAATCTTGATGTCTCCAATCTCTTGTTTTGTACGTTTTTTCCACGTGTCTTGACATCGAATGTATCCCTGCAAAGTTTGGTGAAGATCTGAGTATGTAGTTTTTGACCTTATCTGGAACCTCCTATCTGAAAATTTGAAAATTCTTAAAAAATTCGTCCAAAATCTTGATGTCTCCAATCTCTTGTTTTGTACGTTTTTCCCACGTGTCTTGACATCAAATGTATCCCTGCAAAGTTTGGTGAAGATCTGAGTATGTAGTTTTTGACCTTATCTGGAACCTTCTTTCTGAAAATTTGAAAATTGTTAAAAAATTCGTCCAAAATCTTGATGTCTCCAATCTCTTGTTTTGTACGTTTTTCCCACGTGTCTTGACATCCAATGTATCCCTGCAAAGTTTGGTGAAGATCTGAGTATGTAGTTTTTGACCTTATCTGGAACCTCATTTCTGAAAATTTGAAAATTCCTCAAAAATTCGTCCAAAAACTTGATGTCTCCAATCTCTTGTTTTGTACGTTTTTTCCACGTATCTTGACATCCAATGTATCCCTGCAAAGTTTGGTGAAGATCTGAGTATGTAGTTTTTGACCTTATCTGGAACCTCCTATCCGAAAATTTGAAAATTCTTAAAAAATTCGTCCAAAATCTTGATGTCTCCAATCTCTTGTTTTGTACGTTTTTTCCACGTGTCTTGACATCCAATGGATCCCTGCAAAGTTTGGTGAAGATCTGAGTATGTCGTTTTTGACCTTATCTGGAACATCCTTTCTGAAAATTTGAAAATTCTTAAAAAATTCGTCCAAAATCTTGACGTCTCCAATCTCTTGTTTTGTACGTTTTTTCCACGTGTCGTGACATCCAATGTATCCCTGCAAAGTTTGGTGAAGATCTGAGTATGTAGTTTTTGACCTTATCTGGAACCTCCCATCTGAAAATTTGAAAATTCTTAAAAAATCCGTCCAAAATCTTGATGTCTCCAATCTCTTGTTTTGTACGTTTTTCCCACGTGTCTTGACATCCAATGTATCCCTGCAAAGTTTGGTGAAGATCTGAGTATGTAGTTTTTGACCTTATCTGGAACCTCCTATCTGAAAATTTGAAAATTCTTCAAAAAATCGTCCAAAATCTTGATGTCTCCAATCTCTTGTTTTGTACGTTTTTTCCACGTGTCTTGACATCCAATGTATCCCTGCAAAGTTTGGTGAAGATCTGAGTATGTAGTTTTTGACCTTATCTGGAACCTCCCATCTGAAAATTTGAAAATTCCTAAAAAATCCGTCCAAAATCTTGATGACCCCAATATCTTGTTTTGTACGTTTTTTCCACGTGTCTTGACATCCAATGTATCCCTGCATAGTTTGGTGAAGATCTGAGTATGTAGTTTTTGACCTTATATGGAACCTCCTATCTGAAAATTTGAAAATTCTTAAAAAATTCTACCAAAATCTTGATGTCCCCAATTCTATGTTTTGTATGTTTTTTCCTCGTGTCTTGACATCCAATGTATCCATGCAAAGTTTGGTGAAGATCTGAGTATGTCGTTTTTGACCTTATCTGGAACTTCCCATCTGTAAATTTTGAAAATTCTTAAAAAATTCGTCGAAAATCTTGATGTCTCCAATCTCTTGTTTTGTACGTTTTTTCCACGTGTCTTGACATCCAATGTATCCCTGCAATGTTTGGTGAAGATCTGAGTATGTAGTTTTTGACCTTATATGGAACCTCCTATATGAAAATTTGAAAATTCTTAAAAAATTTGACCAAAATCTTGATGTCCCCAATCCTATGTTTTGTATGTTTTTCCCACGTGTCTTGACATCCAATGTATCCCTGCAAAGTTTGGTGAAGATCTGAGTATGTAGTTTTTGACCTTATCTGGAACCTCCTATCTGAAAATTTGAAAATTCTTAAAAAATTCGTCCAAAATCTTGATGTCTCCAATCTCTTGTTTTGTACGTTTTTCCACGTGTCTTGACATCCAATGTATCCTTGCAATGTTTGGTGAAGATCTGAGTATGTAGTTTTTGACCTTATATGGAACCTCCTATCTGAAAATTTGAAAATTCTTAAAAAATTTGACCAAAATCTTGATGTCCCCAATCCTATGTTTTGTATGTTTTTTCCACGTGTCTTGACATCCAATGTATCCCTGCAAAGTTTGGTGAAGATCTGAGTATGTCGTTTTTGACCTTATCTGGAACATCCTTTCTGAAAATTTGAAAATTCTTAAAAAATTCGTCCAAAATCTTGATGTCTCCAATCTCTTGTTTTGTACGTTTTTTCCACGTGTCTTGACATCCAATGTATCCCTGCAAAGTTTGGTGAAGATCTGAGTATGTAGTTTTTGACCTTATCTGGAACCTCTCATCTGAAAATTTGAAAATTCCTAAAAAATCCGTCCAAAATCTTGATGACACCAATCTCTTGTTTTGTATGATTTTTCCACGTGTCTTGACATCCAATGTATCCCTGCAAAGTTTGGTGAAGATCTGAGTATGTAGTTTTTGACCTTATCTGGAACCTCATTTCTGAAAATTTGAAAATTCCTCAAAAATTCGTCCAAAATCTTGATGTCTTCAATCTCTTGTTTTGTACGTTTTTTCCACGTGTCTTGACATCCAATGTATCCCTGCAAAGTTTGGTGAAGATCTGAGTATGTAGTTTTTGACCTTATCTGGAACCTCCTATCAGAAAATTTGAAAATTCTTAAAAAATTCGTCCAAAATCTTGATGTCTCCAATCTCTTGTTTTGTACGTTTTTTCCACGTGTCTTGACATCCAATGTATCCCTGCAAAGTTTGGTAAAGATCTGAGTATGTCGTTTTTGACCTTATCTGGATCATCCTTTCTGAAAATTTGAAAATTCTTAAAAAATTCGTTCAAAATCTTGATGTCTCCAATCTCTTGTTTCGTACGTTTTTTCCACGTGTCTTGACATCCAATGTATCCCTGCAAAGTTTGGTGAAGATCTGAGTATGTAGTTTTTGACCTTATCTGGAACCTCCCATCTGAAAATTTGAAAATTCCTAAAAAATCCGTCCAAAATCTTGATGACCCCAATCTCTTGTTTTGTACGTTTTTTCCACGTGTCTTGACATCCAATGTATCCCTGCATAGTTTGGTGAAGATCTGAGTATGTAGTTTTTGACCTTATCTGGAACAACCTTTCTGAAAATTTGAAAATTCTTTAAAAATTCGTCCAAAATCTTGATGTCTCCAATCTCTTGTTTTGTACGTTTTTTCCACGTGTCTTGACATCCAATGTATCCCTGCAATGTTTGGTGAAGATCTGAGTATGTAGTTTTTGACCTTATCTGGAACCTCATTTCTGAAAATTTGAAAATTCCTCAAAAATTCGTCCAAAATCTTGATGTCTCCAATCTCTTGTTTTGTACGTTTTTTCCACGTGTCTTGACATCCAATGTATCCCTGCAAAGTTTGGTGAAGATCTGAGTGTGTAGTTTTTGACCTTATCTGGAACCTCCTATCTAAAAATTTGAAAATTCTTAAAAAATTCGTCCAAAATCTTGATGTCTCCAATCTCTTGTTTTGTACGTTTTTTCCACGTGTCTTGACATCCAATGGATCCCTGCAAAGTTTGGTGAAGATCTGAGTATGTCGTTTTTGACCTTATCTGGAACATCCTTTCTGAAAATTTGAAAATTCTTAAAAAATTCGTCCAAAATCTTGACGTCTCCAATCTCTTGTTTTGTACGTTTTTTCCACGTGTCGTGACATCCAATGTATCCCTGCAAAGTTTGGTGAAGATCTGAGTATGTAGTTTTTGACCTTATCTGGAACCTCCCATCTGAAAATTTGAAAATTCTTAAAAAATCCGTCCAAAATCTTGATGTCTCCAATCTCTTGTTTTGTACGATTTTCCCACGTGTCTTGACATCCAATGTATCCCTGCAAAGTTTAGTGAAGATCTGAGTATGTAGTTTTTGACCTTATCTGGAACATCCTATCTGAAAATTTGAAAATTCTTCAAAAAATCGTCCAAAATCTTGATGTTTCCATTCTCTTGTTTTGTACGTTTTTTCCACGTGTCTTGACATCCAATGTATCCCTGCAAAGTTTGGTGAAGATCTGAGTATGTAGTTTTTGACCTTATCTGGAACATCCTATCTGAAAATTTGAAAATTCTTCAAAAAATCGTCCAAAATCTTGATGTCTCCAATCTCTTGTCTTGTACGTTTTTTCCACGTGTCTTGACATCCAATGTATCCCTGCAAAGTTTGGTGAAGATCTGAGTATGTCGTTTTTGACCTTATCTGGAACAACCTTTCTGAAAATTTGAAAATTCTTAAAAAATTCGTCCAAAATCTTGATGTCTCCAATCTCTTGTTTTGTACGTTTTTTCCACGTGTCTTGACATCCAATGTATCCCTGCAATGTTTGGTGAAGATCTGAGTATGTAGTTTTTGACCTTATCTGGAACCTCATTTCTGAAAATTTGAAAATTCCTCAAAAATTCGTCCAAAATCTTGATGTCTCCAATCTCTTGTTTTGTACGTTTTTTCCACGTGTCTTGACATCCAATGTATCCCTGCAAAGTTTGGTGAAGATCTGAGTGTGTAGTTTTTGACCTTATCTGGAACCTCCTATCTAAAAATTTGAAAATTCTTAAAAAATTCGTCCAAAATCTTGATGTCTCCAATCTCTTGTTTTGTACGTTTTTTCCACGTGTCTTGACATCCAATGTATCCCTGCAAAGTTTGGTGAAGATCTGAGGATGTCGTTTTTGACCTTATCTGGAACATCCTTTCTGAAAATTTGAAAATTCTTGAAAAATTCGTCCAAAATCTTGACGTCTCCAATCTCTTGTTTTGTACGTTTTTTCCACGTGTCTTGACATCCAATGTATCCCTGCAAAGTTTAGTGAAGATCTGAGTATGTAGTTTTTGACCTTATCTGGAACCTCCTATCTGAAAATTTGAAAATTCTTCAAAAAATCGTCCAAAATCTTGATGTTTCCATTCTCTTGTTTTGTACGTTTTTTCCACGTGTCTTGACATCCAATGTATCCCTGCAAAGTTTGGTGAAGATCTGAGTATGTAGTTTTTGACCTTATATGGAACCTCCTATCTGAAAATTTGAAAATTCTTAAAAAATTCGTCCAAAATCTTGATGTCTCCAATCTCTTGTTTTGTACGTTTTTCCACGTGTCTTGACATCCAATGTATCCTTGCAATGTTTGGTGAAGATCTGAGTATGTAGTTTTTGACCTTATATGGAACCTCCTATCTGAAAATTTGAAAATTCTTAAAAAATTTGACCAAAATCTTGATGTCCCCAATCCTATGTTTTGTATGTTTTTTCCACGTGTCTTGACATCCAATGTATCCCTGCAAAGTTTGGTGAAGATCTGAGTATGTCGTTTTTGACCTTATCTGGAACATCCTTTCTGAAAATTTGAAAATTCTTAAAAAATTCGTCCAAAATCTTGATGTCTCCAATCTCTTGTTTTGTACGTTTTTTCCACGTGTCTTGACATCCAATGTATCCCTGCAAAGTTTGGTGAAGATCTGAGTATGTAGTTTTTGACCTTATCTGGAACCTCTCATCTGAAAATTTGAAAATTCCTAAAAAATCCGTCCAAAATCTTGATGACACCAATCTCTTGTTTTGTATGTTTTTTCCACGTGTCTTGACATCCAATGTATCCCTGCAAAGTTTGGTGAAGATCTGAGTATGTAGTTTTTGACCTTATCTGGAACCTCATTTCTGAAAATTTGAAAATTCCTCAAAAATTCGTCCAAAATCTTGATGTCTTCAATCTCTTGTTTTGTACGTTTTTTCCACGTGTCTTGACATCCAATGTATCCCTGCAAAGTTTGGTGAAGATCTGAGTATGTAGTTTTTGACCTTATCTGGAACCTCCTATCTGAAAATTTGAAAATTCTTAAAAAATTCGTCCAAAATCTTGATGTCTCCAATCTCTTGTTTTGTACGTTTTTTCCACGTGTCTTGACATCCAATGTATCCCTGCAAAGTTTGGTAAAGATCTGAGTATGTCGTTTTTGACCTTATCTGGAACATCCTTTCTGAAAATTTGAAAATTCTTAAAAAATTCGTTCAAAATCTTGATGTCTCCAATCTCTTGTTT
Source organism: Lepisma saccharinum (assembly GCF_977018435.1). NCBI lineage: Eukaryota > Metazoa > Arthropoda > Insecta > Zygentoma > Lepismatidae > Lepisma > Lepisma saccharinum. The sequence continues at coordinate 2,372,013 of NW_028142907.1, read as the reverse complement.
CGTACGTTTTTTCCACGTGTCTTGACATCCAATGTATCCCTGCAAAGTTTGGTGAAGATCTGAGTATGTAGTTTTTGACCTTATCTGGAACCTCCCATCTGAAAATTTGAAAATTCCTAAAAAATCCGTCCAAAATCTTGATGACCCCAATCTCTTGTTTTGTACGTTTTTTCCACGTGTCTTGACATCCAATGTATCCCTGCATAGTTTGGTGAAGATCTGAGTATGTAGTTTTTGACCTTATCTGGAACAACCTTTCTGAAAATTTGAAAATTCTTAAAAAATTCGTCCAAAATCTTGATGTCTCCAATCTCTTGTTTTGTACGTTTTTTCCACGTGTCTTGACATCCAATGTATCCCTGCAATGTTTGGTGAAGATCTGAGTATGTAGTTTTTGACCTTATCTGGAACCTCATTTCTGAAAATTTGAAAATTCCTCAAAAATTCGTCCAAAATCTTGATGTCTCCAATCTCTTGTTTTGTACGTTTTTTCCACGTGTCTTGACATCCAATGTATCCCTGCAAAGTTTGGTGAAGATCTGAGTGTGTAGTTTTTGACCTTATCTGGAACCTCCTATCTAAAAATTTGAAAATTGTTAAAAAATTCGTCCAAAATCTTGATGTCTCCAATCTCTTGTTTTGTACGTTTTTTCCACGTGTCTTGACATCCAATGGATCCCTGCAAAGTTTGGTGAAGATCTGAGTATGTCGTTTTTGACCTTATCTGGAACATCCTTTCTGAAAATTTGAAAATTCTTAAAAAATTCGTCCAAAATCTTGACGTCTCCAATCTCTTGTTTTGTACGTTTTTTCCACGTGTCGTGACATCCAATGTATCCCTGCAAAGTTTGGTGAAGATCTGAGTATGTAGTTTTTGACCTTATCTGGAACCTCCCATCTGAAAATTTGAAAATTCTTAAAAAATCCGTCCAAAATCTTGATGTCTCCAATCTCTTGTTTTGTACGATTTTCCCACGTGTCTTGACATCCAATGTATCCCTGCAAAGTTTAGTGAAGATCTGAGTATGTAGTTTTTGACCTTATCTGGAACATCCTATCTGAAAATTTGAAAATTCTTCAAAAAATCGTCCAAAATCTTGATGTTTCCATTCTCTTGTTTTGTACGTTTTTTCCACGTGTCTTGACATCCAATGTATCCCTGCAAAGTTTGGTGAAGATCTGAGTATGTAGTTTTTGACCTTATCTGGAACATCCTATCTGAAAATTTGAAAATTCTTCAAAAAATCGTCCAAAATCTTGATGTCTCCAATCTCTTGTTTTGTACGTTTTTTCCACGTGTCTTGACATCCAATGTATCCCTGCAAAGTTTGGTGAAGATCTGAGTATGTCGTTTTTGACCTTATCTGGAACAACCTTTCTGAAAATTTGAAAATTCTTAAAAAATTCGTCCAAAATCTTGATGTCTCCAATCTCTTGTTTTGTACGTTTTTTCCACGTGTCTTGACATCCAATGTATCCCTGCAATGTTTGGTGAAGATCTGAGTATGTAGTTTTTGACCTTATCTGGAACCTCATTTCTGAAAATTTGAAAATTCCTCAAAAATTCGTCCAAAATCTTGATGTCTCCAATCTCTTGTTTTGTACGTTTTTTCCACGTGTCTTGACATCCAATGTATCCCTGCAAAGTTTGGTGAAGATCTGAGTGTGTAGTTTTTGAACTTATCTGGAACCTCCTATCTAAAAATTTGAAAATTCTTAAAAAATTCGTCCAAAATCTTGATGTCTCCAATCTCTTGTTTTGTACGTTTTTTCCACGTGTCTTGACATCCAATGTATCCCTGCAAAGTTTGGTGAAGATCTGAGGATGTCGTTTTTGACCTTATCTGGAACATCCTTTCTGAAAATTTGAAAATTCTTGAAAAATTCGTCCAAAATCTTGACGTCTCCAATCTCTTGTTTTGTACGTTTTTTCCACGTGTCTTGACATCCAATGTATCCCTGCAAAGTTTAGTGAAGATCTGAGTATGTAGTTTTTGACCTTATCTGGAACCTCCTATCTGAAAATTTGAAAATTCTTCAAAAAATCGTCCAAAATCTTGATGTTTCCATTCTCTTGTTTTGTACGTTTTTTCCACGTGTCTTGACATCCAATGTATCCCTGCAAAGTTTGGTGAAGATCTGAGTATGTAGTTTTTGACCTTATCTGGAACCTCCTATCTGAAAATTTAAAAATTGTTAAAAAATTCGTCCAAAATCTTGATGTCTCCAATCTCTTGTTTTGTACGTTTTTTCCACGTGTCTTGACATCCAATGTATCCCTGCAAAGTTTGGTGAAGATCTGAGTATGTCGTTTTTGACCTTATCTGGAACAACCTTTCTGAAAATTTGAAAATTCTTAAAAAATTCGTCCAAAATCTTGATGTCTCCAATCTCTTGTTTTGTACGTTTTTTCCACGTGTCTTGACATCCAATGTATCCCTGCAATGTTTGGTGAAGATCTGAGTATGTAGTTTTTGACCTTATCTGGAACCTCATTTCTGAAAATTTGAAAATTCCTCAAAAATTCGTCCAAAATCTTGATGTCTCCAATCTCTTGTTTTGTACGTTTTTTCCACGTGTCTTGACATCCAATGTATCCCTGCAAAGTTTGGTGAAGATCTGAGTGTGTAGTTTTTGACCTTATCTGGAACCTCCTATCTAAAAATTTGAAAATTCTTAAAAAATTCGTCCAAAATCTTGATGTCTCCAATCTCTTGTTTTGTACGTTTTTTCCACGTGTCTTGACATCCAATGTATCCCTGCAAAGTTTGGTGAAGATCTGAGGATGTCGTTTTTGACCTTATCTGGAACATCCTTTCTGAAAATTTGAAAATTCTTGAAAAATTCGTCCAAAATCTTGACGTCTCCAATCTCTTGTTTTGTACGTTTTTTCCACGTGTCTTGACATCCAATGTACCATTGCAAAGTTTGGTGAAGATCTGAGTATGTCGTTTTTGACCTTATCTGGAACCTCCCATCTGAAAATTTGAAAATTCCTAAAAAATCCGTCCAAAATCTTGATGACCCCAAACTCTTGTTTTGTACGTTTTTTCCACGTGTCTTGACATCCAATGTATCCCTGCAAAGTTTGGTGAAGATCTGAGTATGTAGTTTTTGACCTTATCTGGAACCTCCTATCTGAAAATTTGAAAATTCTTAAAAAATTCGTCCGAAATCTTGATGTCTCCAATCTCTTATTTTGTACGTTTTTCCCACGTGTCTTGACATCCAATGTATCCCTGCAATGTTTGGTGAAGATCTGAGTATGTCGTTTTTGACCTTATCTGGAACATCCTTTCTGAAAATTTGAAAATTCCTCAAAAATTCGTCCAAAATCTTGATGTCTCCAATCTCTTGTTTTGTACGTTTTTTCCACGTGTCTTGACATCCAATGTATCCCTGCAAAGTTTGGTGAAGATCTGAGTGTGTAGTTTTTGACCTTATCTGGAACCTCCTATCTAAAAATTTGAAAATTGTTAAAAAATTCGTCCAAAATCTTGATGTCTCCAATCTCTTGTTTTGTACGTTTTTTCCACGAGTCTTGACATCCAATGGATCCCTGCAAAGTTTGGTGAAGATCTGAGTATGTCGTTTTTGACCTTATCTGGAACATCCTTTCTGAAAATTTGAAAATTCTTAAAAAATTCGTCCAAAATCTTGACGTCTCCAATCTCTTGTTTTGTACGTTTTTTCCACGTGTCGTGACATCCAATGTATCCCTGCAAAGTTTGGTGAAGATCTGAGTATGTAGTTTTTGACCTTATCTGGAACCTCCCATCTGAAAATTTGAAAATTCTTAAAAAATCCGTCCAAAATCTTGATGTCTCCAATCTCTTGTTTTGTACGATTTTCCCACGTGTCTTGACATCCAATGTATCCCTGCAAAGTTTAGTGAAGATCTGAGTATGTAGTTTTTGACCTTATCTGGAACATCCTATCTGAAAATTTGAAAATTCTTCAAAAAATCGTCCAAAATCTTGATGTTTCCATTCTCTTGTTTTGTACGTTTTTTCCACGTGTCTTGACATCCAATGTATCCCTGCAAAGTTTGGTGAAGATCTGAGTATGTAGTTTTTGACCTTATCTGGAACATCCTATCTGAAAATTTGAAAATTCTTCAAAAAATCGTCCAAAATCTTGATGTCTCCAATCTCTTGTTTTGTACGTTTTTTCCACGTGTCTTGACATCCAATGTATCCCTGCAAAGTTTGGTGAAGATCTGAGTATGTCGTTTTTGACCTTATCTGGAACAACCTTTCTGAAAATTTGAAAATTCTTAAAAAATTCGTCCAAAATCTTGATGTCTCCAATCTCTTGTTTTGTACGTTTTTTCCACGTGTCTTGACATCCAATGTATCCCTGCAATGTTTGGTGAAGATCTGAGTATGTAGTTTTTGACCTTATCTGGAACCTCATTTCTGAAAATTTGAAAATTCCTCAAAAATTCGTCCAAAATCTTGATGTCTCCAATCTCTTGTTTTGTACGTTTTTTCCACGTGTCTTGACATCCAATGTATCCCTGCAAAGTTTGGTGAAGATCTGAGTGTGTAGTTTTTGACCTTATCTGGAACCTCCTATCTAAAAATTTGAAAATTCTTAAAAAATTCGTCCAAAATCTTGATGTCTCCAATCTCTTGTTTTGTACGTTTTTTCCACGTGTCTTGACATCCAATGTATCCCTGCAAAGTTTGGTGAAGATCTGAGGATGTCGTTTTTGACCTTATCTGGAACATCCTTTCTGAAAATTTGAAAATTCTTGAAAAATTCGTCCAAAATCTTGACGTCTCCAATCTCTTGTTTTGTACGTTTTTTCCACGTGTCTTGACATCCAATGTATCCCTGCAAAGTTTAGTGAAGATCTGAGTATGTAGTTTTTGACCTTATCTGGAACCTCCTATCTGAAAATTTGAAAATTCTTCAAAAAATCGTCCAAAATCTTGATGTTTCCATTCTCTTGTTTTGTACGTTTTTTCCACGTGTCTTGACATCCAATGTATCCCTGCAAAGTTTGGTGAAGATCTGAGTATGTAGTTTTTGACCTTATCTGGAACCTCCTATCTGAAAATTTGAAAATTGTTAAAAAATTCGTCCAAAATCTTGATGTCTCCAATCTCTTGTTTTGTACGTTTTTTCCACGTGTCTTGACATCCAATGTATCCCTGCAAAGTTTGGTGAAGATCTGAGTATGTCGTTTTTGACCTTATCTGGAACCTCATTTCTGAAAATTTGAAAATTCCTCAAAAATTCGTCCAAAATCTTGATGTCTCCAATCTCTTGTTTTGTACGTTTTTTCCACGTGTCTTGACATCCAATGTATCCCTGCAAAGTTTGGTGAAGATCTGAGTGTGTAGTTTTTGACCTTATCTGGAACCTCCTATCTAAAAATTTGAAAATTCTTAAAAAATTCGTCCAAAATCTTGATGTCTCCAATCTCTTGTTTTGTACGTTTTTTCCACGTGTCTTGACATCCAATGTATCCCTGCAAAGTTTGGTGAAGATCTGAGGATGTCGTTTTTGACCTTATCTGGAACATCCTTTCTGAAAATTTGAAAATTCTTGAAAAATTCGTCCAAAATCTTGACGTCTCCAATCTCTTGTTTTGTACGTTTTTTCCACGTGTCTTGACATCCAATGTACCCCTGCAAAGTTTGGTGAAGATCTGAGTATGTCGTTTTTGACCTTATCTGGAACCTCCCATCTGAAAATTTGAAAATTCCTAAAAAATCCGTCCAAAATCTTGATGACCCCAAACTCTTGTTTTGTACGTTTTTTCCACGTGTCTTGACATCCAATGTATCCCTGCAAAGTTTGGTGAAGATCTGAGTATGTAGTTTTTGACCTTATCTGGAACCTCCTATCTGAAAATTTGAAAATTCTTAAAAAATTCGTCCGAAATCTTGATGTCTCCAATCTCTTATTTTGTACGTTTTTCCCACGTGTCTTGACATCCAATGTATCCCTGCATAGTTTGGTGAAGATCTGAGTATGTCGTTTTTGACCTTATCTGGAACATCCTTTCTGAAAATTTGAAAATTCTTAAAAAATTCGTCCAAAATCTTGACGTCTCCAATCTCTTGTTTTGTACGTTTTTTCCACGTGTCTTGACATCCAATGTATCCCTGCAAAGTTTGGTGAAGATCTGAGTATGTAGTTTTTGACCTTATCTGGAACCTCCCATCTGAAAATTTGAAAATTCCTAAAAAATCCGTCCAAAATCTTGATGACCCCAATCTCTTGTTTTGTACGTTTTTTCCACGTGTCTTGACATCGAATGTATCCCTGCAAAGTTTGGTGAAGATCTGAGTATGTAGTTTTTGACCTTATCTGGAACCTCCTATCTGAAAATTTGAAAATTCTTAAAAAATTCGTCCAAAATCTTGATGTCTCCAATCTCTTGTTTTGTACGTTTTTCCCACGTTTCTTGACATCAAATGTATCCCTGCAAAGTTTGGTGAAGATCTGAGTATGTAGTTTTTGACCTTATCTGGAACCTCCTTTCTGAAAATTTGAAAATTGTTAAAAAATTCGTCCAAAATCTTGATGTCTCCAATCTCTTGTTTTGTACGTTTTTCCCACGTGTCTTGACATCCAATGTATCCCTGCAAAGTTTGGTGAAGATCTGAGTATGTAGTTTTTGACCTTATCTGGAACCTCCTATCCGAAAATTTGAAAATTCTTAAAAAATTCGTCCAAAATCTTGATGTCTCCAATCTCTTGTTTTGTACGTTTTTTCCACGTGTCTTGACATCCAATGGATCCCTGCAAAGTTTGGTGAAGATCTGAGTATGTCGTTTTTGACCTTATCTGGAACATCCTTTCTGAAAATTTGAAAATTCTTAAAAAATTCGTCCAAAATCTTGACGTCTCCAATCTCTTGTTTTGTACGTTTTTCCCACGTGTCTTGACATCCAATGTATCCCTGCAAAGTTTGGTGAAGATCTGAGTATGTAGTTTTTGACCTTATCTGGAACCTCCTATCCGAAAATTTGAAAATTCTTAAAAAATTCGTCCAAAATCTTGATGTCTCCAATCTCTTGTTTTGTACGTTTTTTCCACGTGTCTTGACATCCAATGGATCCCTGCAAAGTTTGGTGAAGATCTGAGTATGTCGTTTTTGACCTTATCTGGAACATCCTTTCTGAAAATTTGAAAATTCTTAAAAAATTCGTCCAAAATCTTGACGTCTCCAATCTCTTGTTTTGTACGTTTTTTCCACGTGTCGTGACATCCAATGTATCCCTGCAAAGTTTGGTGAAGATCTGAGTATGTAGTTTTTGACCTTATCTGGAACCTCCCATCTGAAAATTTGAAAATTCTTAAAAAATCCGTCCAAAATCTTGATGTCTCCAATCTCTTGTTTTGTACGTTTTTCCCACGTGTCTTGACATCCAATGTATCCCTGCAAAGTTTGGTGAAGATCTGAGTATGTAGTTTTTGACCTTATCTGGAACCTCCTATCTGAAAATTTGAAAATTCTTCAAAACATCGTCCAAAATCTTGATGTCTCCAATCTCTTGTTTTGTACGTTTTTTCCACGTGTCTTGACATCCAATGTATCCCTGCAAAGTTTGGTGAAGATCTGAGTATGTAGTTTTTGACCTTATCTGGAACCTCCCATCTGAAAATTTGAAAATTCCTAAAAAATCCGTCCAAAATCTTGATGACCCCAATATCTTGTTTTGTACGTTTTTTCCACGTGTCTTGACATCCAATGTATCCCTGCATAGTTTGGTGAAGATCTGAGTATGTAGTTTTTGACCTTATATGGAACCTCCTATCTGAAAATTTGAAAATTCTTAAAAAATTCTACCAAAATCTTGATGTCCCCAATTCTATGTTTTGTATGTTTTTTCCACGTGTCTTGACATCCAATGTATCCATGCAAAGTTTGGTGAAGATCTGAGTATGTCGTTTTTGACCTTATCTGGAACTTCCCATCTGAAAATTTTGAAAATTCTTAAAAAATTCGTCGAAAATCTTGATGTCTCCAATCTCTTGTTTTGTACGTTTTTTCCACGTGTCTTGACATCCAATGTATCCCTGCAATGTTTGGTGAAGATCTGAGTATGTAGTTTTTGACCTTATATGGAACCTCCTATATGAAAATTTGAAAATTCTTAAAAAATTTGACCAAAATCTTGATGTCCCCAATCCTATGTTTTGTATGTTTTTCCCACGTGTCTTGACATCCAATGTATCCCTGCAAAGTTTGGTGAAGATCTGAGTATGTAGTTTTTGACCTTATCTGGAACCTCCTATCTGAAAATTTGAAAATTCTTAAAAAATTCGTCCAAAATCTTGATGTCTCCAATCTCTTGTTTTGTACGTTTTTCCACGTGTCTTGACATCCAATGTATCCTTGCAATGTTTGGTGAAGATCTGAGTATGTAGTTTTTGATCTTATATGGAACCTCCTATCTGAAAATTTGAAAATTCTTAAAAAATTTGACCAAAATCTTGATGTCCCCAATCCTATGTTTTGTATGTTTTTTCCACGTGTCTTGACATCCAATGTATCCCTGCAAAGTTTGGTGAAGATCTGAGTATGTCGTTTTTGACCTTATCTGGAACATCCTTTCTGAAAATTTGAAAATTCTTAAAAAATTCGTCCAAAATCTTGATGTCTCCAATCTCTTGTTTTGTACGTTTTTTCCACGTGTCTTGACATCCAATGTATCCCTGCAAAGTTTGGTGAAGATCTGAGTATGTAGTTTTTGACCTTATCTGGAACCTCTCATCTGAAAATTTGAAAATTCCTAAAAAATCCGTCCAAAATCTTGATGACACCAATCTCTTGTTTTGTATGTTTTTTCCACGTGTCTTGACATCCAATGTATCCCTGCAAAGTTTGGTGAAGATCTGAGTATGTAGTTTTTGACCTTATATGGAACCTCCTATCTGAAAATTTGAAAATTCTTAAAAAATTCGTCCAAAATTTTGATGTCTCCAATCTCTTGTTTTGTACGTTTTTTCCACGTGTCTTGACATCCAATGTATCACTGCAATGTTTGGTGAAGATCTGAGTATGTAGTTTTTGACCTTATATGGAACCTCCTATCTGAAAATTTGAAAATTCTTAAAAAATTTGAACAAAATCTTGATATCCCCAATCCTATGTTTTGTATGTTTTTTCCACGTGTCTTGACATCAAATGTATCCCTGCAAAGTTTGGTGAAGATCTGAGTATGTAGTTTTTGACCTTATCTGGAACCTCCTATCTGAAAATTTGAAAACTCTTAAAAAATTTGACCAAAATCTTGATGTCCCCAATCCTATGTTTTGTATGTTTTTCACGTGTCTTGACATCCAATGTATCCCTGCAAAGTTTGGTGAAGATCTGAGTATGTAGTTTTTGACATTATATGGAACCTCCTATCTGAAAATTTGAAAATTCTTAAAAAATTTGACCAAAATCTTGATGTCTCCAATCTCTTGTTTTGTACGTTTTTCCCACGTGTCTTGACATCCAATGTATCCATGCAAAGTTTGGTGAAGATCTGAGTATGTAGTTTTTGACCTTATCTGGAACCTCATTTCTGAAAATTTGAAAATTCCTCAAAAATTCGTCCAAAATCTTGATGTCTTCAATCTCTTGTTTTGTACGTTTTTTCCACGTGTCTTGACATTCAATGTATCCCTGCAAAGTTTGGTGAAGATCTGAGTATGTAGTTTTTGACCTTATCTGGAACCTCCTATCTGAAAATTTGAAAATTCTTAAAAAATTCGTCCAAAATCTTGATGTCCCCAATTCTATGTTTTGTATGTTTTTTCCACGTGTCTTGACATCCAATGTATCCATGCAAAGTTTGGTGAAGATCTGAGTATGTCGTTTTTGACCTTATGTGGGACCTCCCACCTGAAAATTTGAAAATTCTTAAAAAATTCGTCGAAAATCTTGATGTCTCCAATCTCTTGTTTTGTACGTTTTTTCCACGTGTCTTGACATCCAATGTATCCCTGCAATCTTTGGTGAAGATCTGAGTATGTAGTTTTTGACCTTATCTGGAACCTCCTATCTGAAAATTTGAAAATTCTTAAAAAATTCGTCCAAAATCTTGATGTCTCCAATCTCTTGTTTTGTACGTTTTTTCCACGTGTCTTGACATCCAATGTATCCCTGCAAAGTTTGGTAAAGATCTGAGTATGTCGTTTTTGACCTTATCTGGAACATCCTTTCTGAAAATTTGAAAATTCTTAAAAAATTCGTTCAAAATCTTGATGTCTCCAATCTCTTGTTTCGTACGTTTTTTCCACGTGTCTTGACATCCAATGTATCCCTGCAAAGTTTGGTGAAGATCTGAGTATGTAGTTTTTGACCTTATCTGGAACCTCCCATCTGAAAATTTGAAAATTCCTAAAAAATCCGTCCAAAATCTTGATGACCCCAATCTCTTGTTTTGTACGTTTTTTCCACGTGTCTTGACATCCAATGTATCCCTGCATAGTTTGGTGAAGATCTGAGTATGTAGTTTTTGACCTTATATGGAACCTCCTATCTGAAAATTTGAAAATTCTTAAAAAATTCTACCAAAATCTTGATGTCCCCAATTCTATGTTTTGTATGTTTTTTCCACGTGTCCTGACATCCAATGTATCCATGCAAAGTTTGGTGAAGATCTGAGTATGTCGTTTTTGACCTTATCTGGAACCTCCCATCTGAAAATTTTGAAAATTCTTAAAAAATTCGTCGAAAATCTTGATGTCTCCAATCTCTTGTTTTGTACGTTTTTTCCACGTGTCTTGACATCCAATGTATCCCTGCAATGTTTGGTGAAGATCTGAGTATGTAGTTTTTGACCTTATATGGAACCTCCTATATGAAAATTTGAAAATTCTTAAAAAATTTGACCAAAATCTTGATGTCCCCAATCCTATGATTTGTATGTTTTTCCCACGTGTCTTGACATCCAATGTATCCCTGCAAAGTTTGGTGAAGATCTGAGTATGTAGTTTTTGACCTTATCTGGAACCTCCTATCTGAAAATTTGAAAATTCTTAAAAAATTCGTCCAAAATCTTCATGTCTCCAATCTCTTGTTTTGTACGTTTTTCCACGTGTCTTGACATCCATTGTATCCTTGCAATGTTTGGTGAAGATCTGAGTATGTAGTTTTTGACTTTATATGGAACCTCCTATCTGAAAATTTGAAAATTCTTAAAAAATTTGACCAAAATCTTTATGTCCCCAATCCTATGTTTTGTATGTTTTTCACGTGTCTTGACATCCAATGTATCCCTGCAAAGTTTGGTGAAGATCTGAGTATGTAGTTTTTGACATTATATGGAACCTCCTATCTGAAAATTTGAAAATTCTTAAAAAATTTGACCAAAATCTTGATGTCTCCAATCTCTTGTTTTGTACGTTTTTCCACGTGTCTTGACGTCCAATGTATCCTTGCAATGTTTGGTGAAGATCTGAGTATGTAGTTTTTGACCTTATATGGAAACTCCTATCTGAAAATTTGAAAATTCTTAAAAAATTTGACCAAAATCTTGATGTCCCCAATCCTATGTTTTGTATGTTTTTTCCACGTGTCTTGACATCCAATGTATCCCTGCAAAGTTTGGTGAAGATCTGAGTATGTCGTTTTTGACCTTATCTGGAACATCCTTTCTGAAAAATTGAAAATTCTTAAAAAATTCGTTCAAAATCTTGATGTCTCCAATCTCTTGTTTTGTACGTTTTTTCCACGTGTCTTGACATCCAATGTATCCCTGCAAAGTTTGGTGAAGATCTGAGTATGTCGTTTTTGACCTTATCACGAACATCCTTTCTGAAAATTTGAAAATTCTTAAAAAATTCGTCCAAAATCTTGATGTCTCCAATCTCTTGTTTTGTACGTTTTTTCCACGTGTCTTGACATCCAATGTATCCATGCAAAGTTTGGTGAAGATCTGAGTATGTAGTTTTTGACCTTATCTGGAACCTCCCATCTGAAAATTTGAAAATTCCTAAAAAATCCGTCCAAAATCTTGATGACCCCAATCTTTTGTTTTGTACGTTTTTTCCACGTGTCTTGACATCTAATGTATCCCTGCAAAGTTTGGTGAAGATCTGAGTATGTAGTTTTTGACCTTATCTGGAACCTCCTATCTGAAAATTTGAAAATTGTTAAAAAATTCGTCCAAAATCTTGATGTCTCCAATCTATTGTTTTGTACGTTTTTTCCTCGTGTCTTGACATCCAATGTATCCATGCAAAGTTTGGTGAAGATCTGAGTATGTAGTTTTTGACCTTATCTGGAACCTCCTATCTGAAAATTTGAAAATTCTTAAAAAATTCGTCCAAAATCTTGATGTCTCCAATCTCTTGTTTTGTACGTTTTTTCCACGTGTCTTGACATCCAATGTATCCCTGCAATGTTTGGTGAAGATCTGAGTATGTAGTTTTTGACCTTATATGGAACCTCCTATCTGAAAATTTGAAAATTCTTAAAAAATTTGACCAAAATCTTGATGTCCCCAATCCTATGTTTTGTATGTTTTTTCCACATGTCTTGACATCCAATGTATCCCTGCAGAGTTTGGTGAAGATCTGAGTATGTCGTTTTTGACCTTATCTGGAACCTCCTATCTGAAAATTTGAAAATTCTTAAAAAATTCGTCCAAAATCTTGATGTCTCCAATCTCTTGTTTTGTACGTTTTTTCCTCGTGTCTTGACATCCAATGTATCCCTGCAAAGTTTGGTGAAGATCTGAGTATGTAGTTTTTGACCTTATCTGGAACCTCTTATCTGAAAATTTGAAAATTGTTAAAAAATTCGTCCAAAATCTTGATGTCTCCAATCTCTTGTTTTGTACGTTTTTTCCACGTGTCTTGACATCCAATGTATCCCTGCATAGTTTGGTGAAGATCTGAGTATGTAGTTTTTGACCTTATATGGAACCTCCTATCTGAAAATTTGAAAATTTTTAAAAAATTCGACCAAAATCTTGATGTCCCCAATTCTATGTTTTGTATGTTTTTTCCACGTGTCTTGACATCCAATGTATCCATGCAAAGTTTGGTGAAGATCTGAGTATGTCGTTTTTGACCTTATGTGGGACCTCCCACCTGAAAATTTGAAAATTCTTAAAAAATTCGTCGAAAATCTTGATGTCTCCAATCTCTTGTTTTGTACGTTTTTTCCACGTGTCTTGACATCCAATGTATCCCTGCAATCTTTGGTGAAGATCTGAGTATGTAGTTTTTGACCTTATCTGGAACCTCCTATCTGAAAATTTGAAAATTCTTAAAAAATTCGTCCAAAATCTTGATGTCTCCAATCTCTTGTTTTGTACGTTTTTTCCACGTGTTTTGACATCCAATGTATCCCTGCAAAGTTTGGTAAAGATCTGAGTATGTCGATTTTGACCTTATCTGGAACATCCTTTCTGAAAATTTGAAAATTCTTAAAAAATTCGTTCAAAATCTTGATGTCTCCAATCTCTTGTTTCGTACGTTTTTTCCACGTGTCTTGACATCCAATGTATCCCTGCAAAGTTTGGTGAAGATCTGAGTATGTAGTTTTTGACCTTATCTGGAACCTCCCATCTGAAAATTTGAAAATTCCTAAAAAATCCGTCCAAAATCTTGATGACCCCAATCTCTTGTTTTGTACGTTTTTTCCACGTGTCTTGACATCCAATGTATCCCTGCATAGTTTGGTGAAGATCTGAGTATGTAGTTTTTGAACTTATATGGAACCTCCTATCTGAAAATTTGAAAATTCTTAAAAAATTCTACCAAAATCTTGATGTCCCCAATTCTATGTTTTGTATGTTTTTTCCACGTGTCCTGACATCCAATGTATCCATGCAAAGTTTGGTGAAGATCTGAGTATGTCGTTTTTGACCTTATCTGGAACCTCCCATCTGAAAATTTTGAAAATTCTTAAAAAATTCGTCGAAAATCTTGATGTCTCCAATCTCTTGTTTTGTACGTTTTTTCCACGTGTCTTGACATCCAATGTATCCCTGCAATGTTTGGTGAAGATCTGAGTATGTAGTTTTTGACCTTATATGGAACTTCCTATATGAAAATTTGAAAATTCTTAAAAAATTTGACCAAAATCTTGATGTCCCCAATCCTATGATTTGTATGTTTTTCCCACGTGTCTTGACATCCAATGTATCCCTGCAAAGTTTGGTGAAGATCTGAGTATGTAGTTTTTGACCTTATCTGGAACCTCCTATCAGAAAATTTGAAAATTCTTAAAAAATTCGTCCAAAATCTTGATGTCTCCAATCTCTTGTTTTGTACGTTTTTCCACTTGTCTTGACATCCATTGTATCCTTGCAATGTTTGGTGAAGATCTGAGTATGTAGTTTTTGACTTTATATGGAACCTCCTATCTGAAAATTTGAAAATTCTTAAAAAATTTGACCAAAATCTTTATGTCCCCAATCCTATGTTTTGTATGTTTTTCACGTGTCTTGACATCCAATGTATCCCTGCAAAGTTTGGTGAAGATCTGAGTATGTAGTTTTTGACATTATATGGAACCTCCTATCTGAAAATTTGAAAATTCTTAAAAAATTTGACCAAAATCTTGATGTCTCCAATCTCTTGTTTTGTACGTTTTTCCACGTGTCTTGACGTCCAATGTATCCTTGCAATGTTTGGTGAAGATCTGAGTATGTAGTTTTTGACCTTATATGGAAACTCCTATCTGAAAATTTGAAAATTCTTAAAAAATTTGACCAAAATCTTGATGTCCCCAATCCTATGTTTTGTATGTTTTTTCCACGTGTCTTGACATCCAATGTATCCCTGCAAAGTTTGGTGAAGATCTGAGTATGTCGTTTTTGACCTTATCTGGAACATCCTTTCTGAAAATTTGAAAATTCTTAAAAAATTCGATCAAAATCTTGATGTCTCCAATCTCTTGTTTTGTACGTTTTTTCCACGTGTCTTGACATCCAATGTATCCCTGCAAAGTTTGGTGAAGATCTGAGTATGTAGTTTTTGACCTTATCTGGAACCTCTCATCTGAAAATTTGAAAATTCCTAACAAATCCGTCCAAAATCTTGATGACACCAATCTCTTGTTTTGTATGTTTTTTCCACGTGTCTTGACATCCACTGTATCCCTGCTAAGTTTGGTGAAGATCTGAGTATGTAGTTTTTGACCTTATCTGGAACCTCCTATCTGAAAATTTGAAAATTCTTAAAAAATTCGTCCAAAATCTTGATGTCTCCAATCTCTTGTTTTGTACGTTTTTTCCGCGTGTCTTAACATCCAATGTATCACTGCAATGTTTGGTGAAGATCTGAGTATGTAGTTTTTGTCCTTATATGGAACCTCCTATCTGAAAATTTGAAAATTCTTAAAAAATTTGAACAAAATCTTGATATCCCCAATCCTATGTTTTGTATGTTTTTTCCACGTGTCTTGACATCAAATGTATCCCTGCAAAGTTTGGTGAAGATCTGAGTATGTAGTTTTTGACCTTATCTGGAACCTCCTATCTGAAAATTTGAAAACTCTTAAAAAATTCGTCCAAAATCTTGATGTCTCCAATCTCTTGTTTTGTACGTTTTTCCCACGTGTCTTGACATCCAATGTATCCCTGCAAAGTTTGGTGAAGATCTGAGTATGTAGTTTTTGACCTTATCTGGAACCTCATTTCTGAAAATTTGAAAATTCCTCAAAAATTCGTCCAAAATCTTGATGTCTTCAATCTCTTGTTTTGTACGTTTTTTCCACGTGTCTTGACATCCAATGTATCCCTGCAAAGTTTGGTGAAGATCTGAGTATGTAGTTTTTGACCTTATCTGGAACCTCATTTCTGAAAATTTGAAAATTCCTCAAAAATTCGTCCAAAATCTTGATGTCTTCAATCTCTTGTTTTGTACGTTTTTTCCACGTGTCTTGACATCCAATGTATCCCTGCAAAGTTTGGTGAAGATCTGAGTATGTAGTTTTTGACCTTATCTGGAACCTCCTATCTGAAAATTTGAAAATTCTTAAAAAATTCGTCCAAAATCTTGATGTCTCCAATCTCTTGTTTTGTACGTTTTTTCCACGTGTCTTGACATCCAATGTATCCCTGCATAGTTTGGTGAAGATCTGAGTATGTAGTTTTTGACCTTATATGGAACCTCCTATCTGAAAATTTGAAAATTTTTAAAAAATTCGACCAAAATCTTGATGTCCCCAATTCTATGTTTTGTATGTTTTTTCCACGTGTCTTGACATCCAATGTATCCATGCAAAGTTTGGTGAAGATCTGAGAATGTCGTTTTTGACCTTATGTGGGACCTCCCACCTGAAAATTTGAAAATTCTTAAAAAATTCGTCGAAAATCTTGATGTCTCCAATCTCTTGTTTTGTACGTTTTTTCCACGTGTCTTGACATCCAATGTATCCCTGCAATCTTTGGTGAAGATCTGAGTATGTAGTTTTTGACCTTATCTGGAACCTCCTATCCGAAAATTTGAAAATTCTTAAAAAATTCGTCCAAAATCTTGATGTCTCCAATCTCTTGTTTTGTACGTTTTTTCCACGTGTCTTGACATCCAATGTATCCCTGCAAAGTTTGGTAAAGATCTGAGTATGTCGTTTTTGACCTTATCTGGAACATCCTTTCTGAAAATTTGAAAATTCTTAAAAAATTCGTTCAAAATCTTGATGTCTCCAATCTCTTGTTTCGTACGTTTTTTCCACGTGTCTTGACATCCAATGTATCCCTGCAAAGTTTGGTGAAGATCTGAGTATGTAGTTTTTGACCTTATCTGGAACCTCCCATCTGAAAATTTGAAAATTCCTAAAAAATCCGTCCAAAATCTTGATGACCCCAATCCCTTGTTTTGTACGTTTTTTCCACGTGTCTTGACATCCAATGTATCCCTGCATAGTTTGGTGAAGATCTGAGTATGTAGTTTTTGACCTTATATGGAACCTCCTATCTGAAAATTTGAAAATTCTTAAAAAATTCTACCAAAATCTTGATGTCCCCAATTCTATGTTTTGTATGTTTTTTCCACGTGTCCTGACATCCAATGTATCCATGCAAAGTTTGGTGAAGATCTGAGTATGTCGTTTTTGACCTTATCTGGAACCTCCTATCAGAAAATTTTGAAAATTCTTAAAAAATTCGTCGAAAATCTTGATGTCTCCAATCTCTTGTTTTGTACGTTTTTTCCACGTGTCTTGACATCCAATGTATCCCTGCAATGTTTGGTGAAGATCTGAGTATGTAGTTTTTGACCTTATATGGAACCTCCTATATGAAAATTTGAAAATTCTTAAAAAATTTGACCAAAATCTTGATGTCCCCAATCCTATGATTTGTATGTTATTCCCACGTGTCTTGACATCCAATGTATCCCTGCAAAGTTTGGTGAAGATCTGAGTATGTAGTTTTTGACCTTATCTGGAACCTCCTATCTGAAAATTTGAAAATTCTTAAAAAATTCGTCCAAAATCTTGATTTCTCCAATCTCTTGTTTTGTACGTTTTTCCACGTGTCTTGACATCCATTGTATCCTTGCAATGTTTGGTGAAGATCTGAGTATGTAGTTTTTGACTTTATATGGAACCTCTTATCTGAAAATTTGAAAATTCTTAAAAAATTTGACCAAAATCTTTATGTCCCCAATCCTATGTTTTGTATGTTTTTCACGTGTCTTGACATCCAATGTATCCCTGCAAAGTTTGGTGAAGATCTGAGTATGTAGTTTTTGACATTATATGGAACCTCCTATCTGAAAATTTGAAAATTTTTAAAAAAATTGACCAAAATCTTGATGTCTCCAATCTCTTGTTTTGTACGTTTTTCCACGTGTCTTGACGTCCAATGTATCCATGCAATGTTTGGTGAAGATCTGAGTATGTAGTTTTTGACCTTATATGGAAACTCCTATCTGAAAATTTGAAAATTCTTAAAAAATTTGACCAAAATCTTGATGTCCCCAATCCTATGTTTTGTATGTTTTTTCCACGTGTCTTGACATCCAATGTATCCCTGCAAAGTTTGGTGAAGATCTGAGTATGTCGTTTTTGACCTTATCTGGAACATCCTTTCTGAAAATTTGAAAATTCTTAAAAAATTCGTTCAAAATCTTGATGTCTCCAATCTCTTGTTTTGTACGTTTTTTCCACGTGTCTTGACATCAAATGTATCCCTGCAAAGTTTGGTGAAGATCTGAGTATGTAGTTTTTGACCTTATCTGGAACCTCCTATCTGAAAATTTGAAAACTCTTAAAAAATTCGTCCAAAATCTTGATGTCTCCAATCTCTTGTTTTGTACGTTTTTCCCACGTGTCTTGACATCCAATGTATCCCTGCAAAGTTTGGTGAAGATCTGAGTATGTAGTTTTTGACCTTATCTGGAACCTCATTTCTGAAAATTTGAAAATTCCTCAAAAATTCGTCCAAAATCTTGATGTCTTCAATCTCTTGTTTTGTACGTTTTTTCCACGTGTCTTGACATCCAATGTATCCCTGCAAAGTTTGGTGAAGATCTGAGTATGTAGTTTTTGACCTTATCTGGAACCTCATTTCTGAAAATTTGAAAATTCCTCAAAAATTCGTCCAAAATCTTGATGTCTTCAATCTCTTGTTTTGTACGTTTTTTCCACGTGTCTTGACATCCAATGTATCCCTGCAAAGTTTGGTGAAGATCTGAGTATGTAGTTTTTGACCTTATCTGGAACCTCCTATCTGAAAATTTGAAAATTCTTAAAAAATTCGTCCAAAATCTTGATGTCTCCAATCTCTTGTTTTGTACGTTTTTTCCACGTGTCTTGACATCCAATGTATCCCTGCATAGTTTGGTGAAGATCTGAGTATGTAGTTTTTGACCTTATATGGAACCTCCTATCTGAAAATTTGAAAATTTTTAAAAAATTCGACCAAAATCTTGATGTCCCCAATTCTATGTTTTGTATGTTTTTTCCACGTGTCTTGACATCCAATGTATCCATGCAAAGTTTGGTGAAGATCTGAGAATGTCGTTTTTGACCTTATGTGGGACCTCCCACCTGAAAATTTGAAAATTCTTAAAAAATTCGTCGAAAATCTTGATGTCTCCAATCTCTTGTTTTGTACGTTTTTTGCACGTGTCTTGACATCCAATGTATCCCTGCAATCTTTGGTGAAGATCTGAGTATGTAGTTTTTGACCTTATCTGGAACCTCCTATCCGAAAATTTGAAAATTCTTAAAAAATTCGTCCAAAATCTTGATGTCTCCAATCTCTTGTTTTGTACGTTTTTTCCACGTGTCTTGACATCCAATGTATCCCTGCAAAGTTTGGTAAAGATCTGAGTATGTCGTTTTTGACCTTATCTGGAACATCCTTTCTGAAAATTTGAAAATTCTTAAAAAATTCGTTCAAAATCTTGATGTCTCCAATCTCTTGTTTCGTACGTTTTTTCCACGTGTCTTGACATCCAATGTATCCCTGCAAAGTTTGGTGAAGATCTGAGTATGTAGTTTTTGACCTTATCTGGAACCTCCCATCTGAAAATTTGAAAATTCCTAAAAAATCCGTCCAAAATCTTGATGACCCCAATCTCTTGTTTTGTACGTTTTTTCCACGTGTCTTGACATCCAATGTATCCCTGCATAGTTTGGTGAAGATCTGAGTATGTAGTTTTTGACCTTATATGGAACCTCCTATCTGAAAATTTGAAAATTCTTAAAAAATTCTACCAAAATCTTGATGTCCCCAATTCTATGTTTTGTATGTTTTTTCCACGTGTCCTGACATCCAATGTATCCATGCAAAGTTTGGTGAAGATCTGAGTATGTCGTTTTTGACCTTATCTGGAACCTCCTATCAGAAAATTTTGAAAATTCTTAAAAAATTCGTCGAAAATCTTGATGTCTCCAATCTCTTGTTTTGTACGTTTTTTCCACGTGTCTTGACATCCAATGTATCCCTGCAATGTTTGGTGAAGATCTGAGTATGTAGTTTTTGACCTTATATGGAACCTCCTATATGAAAATTTGAAAATTCTTAAAAAATTTGACCAAAATCTTGATGTCCCCAATCCTATGAATTGTATGTTATTCCCACGTGTCTTGACATCCAATGTATCCCTGCAAAGTTTGGTGAAGATCTGAGTATGTAGTTTTTGACCTTATCTGGAACCTCCTATCTGAAAATTTGAAAATTCTTAAAAAATTCGTCCAAAATCTTGATGTCTCCAATCTCTTGTTTTGTACGTTTTTCCACGTGTCTTGACATCCATTGTATCCTTGCAATGTTTGGTGAAGATCTGAGTATGTAGTTTTTGACTTTATATGGAACCTCCTATCTGAAAATTTGAAAATTCTTAAAAAATTTGACCAAAATCTTTATGTCCCCAATCCTATGTTTTGTATGTTTTTCACGTGTCTTGACATCCAATGTATCCCTGCAAAGTTTGGTGAAGATCTGAGTATGTAGTTTTTGACATTATATGGAACCTCCTATCTGAAAATTTGAAAATTCTTAAAAAAATTGACCAAAATCTTGATGTCTCCAATCTCTTGTTTTGTACGTTTTTCCACGTGTCTTGACGTCCAATGTATCCATGCAATGTTTGGTGAAGATCTGAGTATGTAGTTTTTGACCTTATATGGAAACTCCTATCTGAAAATTTGAAAATTCTTAAAAAATTTGACCAAAATCTTGATGTCCCCAATCCTATGTTTTGTATGTTTTTTCCACGTGTCTTGACATCCAATGTATCCCTGCAAAGTTTGGTGAAGATCTGAGTATGTCGTTTTTGACCTTATCTGGAACATCCTTTCTGAAAATTTGAAAATTCTTAAAAAATTCGTTCAAAATCTTGATGTCTCCAATCTCTTGTTTTGTACGTTTTTTCCACGTGTCTTGACATCCAATGTATCCCTGCAAAGTTTGGTGAAGATCTGAGTATGTAGTTTTTGACCTTATCTGGAACCTCTCATCTGAAAATTTGAAAATTCCTAAAAAATCCGTCCAAAATCTTGATGACACCAATCTCTTGTTTTGTATGTTTTTTCCACGTGTCTTGACATCCAATGTATCCCTGCAAAGTTTGGTGAAGATCTGAGTATGTAGTTTTTGACCTTATATGGAACCTCCTATCTGAAAATTTGAAAATTCTTAAAAAATTCGTCCAAAATCTTGATGTCTCCAATCTCTTGTTTTGTACGTTTTTTCCACGTGTCTTGACATCCAATGTATCACTGCAATGTTTGGTGAAGATCTGAGTATTTAGTTTTTGACCTTATATGGAACCTCCTATCTGAAAATTTGAAAATTCTTAAAAAATTTGAACAAAATCTTGATATCCCCAATCCTATGTTTTGTATGTTTTTTCCACGTGTCTTGACATCAAACGTATCCCTGCAAAGTTTGGTAAAGATCTGAGTATGTAGTTTTTGACCTTATCTGGAACCTCCTATCTGAAAATTTGAAAACTCTTAAAAAATTCGTCCAAAATCTTGATGTCTCCAATCTCTTGTTTTGTACGTTTTTCCCACGTGTCTTGACATCCAATGTATCCCTGCAAAGTTTGGTGAAGATCTGAGTATGTAGTTTTTGACCTTATCTGGAACCTCATTTCTGAAAATTTGAAAATTCCTCAAAAATTCGTCCAAAATCTTGATGTCTTCAATCTCTTGTTTTGTACGTTTTTTCCACGTGTCTTGACATCCAATGTATCCCTGCAAAGTTTGGTGAAGATCTGAGTATGTAGTTTTTGACCTTATCTGGAACCTCCTATCTGAAAATTTGAAAATTCTTAAAAAATTCGTCCAAAATCTTGATGTCTCCAATCTCTTGTTTTGTACGTTTTTTCCACGTGTCTTGACATCCAATGTATCCCTGCATAGTTTGGTGAAGATCTGAGTATGTAGTTTTTGACCTTATATGGAACCTCCTATCTGAAAATTTGAAAATTTTTAAAAAATTCGACCAAAATCTTGATGTCCCCAATTCTATGTTTTGTATGTTTTTTCCACGTGTCTTGACATCCAATGTATCCATGCAAAGTTTGGTGAAGATCTGAGTATGTCGTTTTTGACCTTATCTGGAACCTCCCACCTGAAAATTTGAAAATTCTTAAAAAATTCGTCGAAAATCTTGATGTCTCCAATCTCTTGTTTTGTACGTTTTTTCCACGTGTCTTGACATCCAATGTATCCCTGCAATCTTTGGTGAAGATCTGAGTATATAGTTTTTGACCTTATCTGGAACCTCCTATCTGAAAATTTGAAAATTCTTAAAAAATTCGTCCAAAATCTTGATGTCTCCAATCTCTTGTTTTGTACGTTTTTTCCACGTGTCTTGACATCCAATGCATCCCTGCAAAGTTTGGTGAAGATCTGAGTATGTCGTTTTTGAACTTATCTGGAACATCCTTTCTGAAAATTTGAAAATTCTTAAAAAATTCGTCCAAAATCTTGACGTCTCCAATCTCTTGTTTTGTACGTTTTTTCCACGTGTCTTGACATCCAATGTATCCCTGCAAAGTTTGGTGAAGATCTGAGTATGTAGTTTTTGACCTTATCTGGAACCTCCCATCTGAAAATTCGAAAATTCTTAAAAAATTGGTCCAAAATCTTGATGTCTCCAATCTCTTGTTTTGTACGTTTTTTTCCACGTGTCTTGACATCCAATGTATCCCTGCAATCTTTGGTGAAGATATGAGTATGTAGTTTTTGACCTTATATGGAACCTCCTATCTGAAAATTTGAAAATTCTTAAAAAATTTGACCAAAATCTTGATGTCCCCAATCCTATGTTTTGTATGATTTTCCCACGTGTCTTGACATCCAATGTATCCCTGCAAAGTTTGGTGAAGATCTGAGTATGTAGTTTTTGACCTTATCTGGAACCTCCTATCTGAAAATTTGAAAATTCTTAAAAAATTCGTCCAAAATCTTGATGTCTCCAATCTCTTGTTTTGTACGTTTTTCCACGTGTCTTGACATCCAATGTATCCCTGCAATGTTTGTTGAAAATCTGAGTATGTAGTTTTTGACCTTATATGGAACCTCCTATCTGAAAATTTGAAAATTCTTAAAAAATTTGACCAAAATCTTGATGTCCCCAATCCTATGTTTTGTATGTTCTTTCCACGTGTCTTGACATCCAATGTATCCCTGCAAAGTTTGGTGAAGATCTGAGTATGTCGTTTTTGACCTTATCTGGAACACCCTTTCTGAAAATTTGAAAATTCTTAAAAAAATTCGTCCAAAATCTTGATGTCTCCAATCTCTTGTTTTGTACGTTTTTTTCACGTGTCTTCACATCCAATGTATCCCTGCAAAGTTTGGTGAAGATCTGAGTATGTAGTTTTTGACCTTATCTGGAACCTCTCATCTGAAAATTTGAAAATTCCTAAAAAATCCTTCCAAAATCTTGATGACACCAATCTCTTGTTTTGTACGTTTTTTCCACGTGTCTTGACATCCAATGTATCCCTGCAAAGTTTGGTGAAGATCTGAGTATGTAGTTTTTGACCTTATCTGGAACCTCCTTTCTGAAAATTTGAAAATTCTTCAAAAATTCGTCCAAAATCTTGATGTCTCCACTCTCTTGTTTTGTACGTTTTTTCCACGTGTCTTGACATCCAATGTATCCCTGCAAAGTTTGGTGAAGATCTGAGTATGTAGTTTTTGACCTTATATGGAGCCTCCTTTCTGAAAATTTGAAAATTCTTAAAAAATTCATCCAAAATCTTGATGTCTCCAATCTCTTGTTTTGTACGTTTTTTTCCACGTTTCTTGACATCCAATGTATCCCTGCAAAGTTTGGTGAAGATCTGAGTATGTAGTTTTTGACCTTATATGGAACCACCTATCTGAAAATTTGAAAATTCTTAAAAAAATTGACCAAAATCTTGATATCCCCAATCCTATGTTTTGTATGTTTTTTCCACGTGTCTTGACATCCAATGTATCCCTGCAAAGTTTGGTGAAGATCTGAGTATGTAGTTTTTGACCTTATCTGGAACCTCCTATCTGAAAATTTGAAAATTTTTAAAAAATTCGTCCAAAATCTTGATGTCTTCAATCTCTTGTTTTGTACGTTTTTTCCACGTGTCTTGACCTCCAATGTATCCCTGCAAAGTTTGGTGAAGATCTGAGTATGTCGTTTTTGACCTTATCTGGAACATCCTTTCTGAAAATTTGGAAATTCTTAAAAAATTCGTCGAAAATCTTGATGTCTCCAATCTCTTGTTTTGTACGTTTTTTCCACGTGTCTTGACATCCAATGTATCCTTGCAAAGTTTGGTGAAGATCTGAGTATGTAGTTTTTGACCTTACATGGAACCTCCTTTCTGAAAATTTGAAAATTCTTAAAAAATTCGACCAAAATCTTGATGTCCCCAATCTCTTGTTTTGTACGTTTTTTCCACGTGTCTTGACATCCAATGTATCCCTGCAAAGTTTGGTGAAGATCTGAGTATGTCGTTTTTGACCTTATCTGGAACCATCTGAAAATTTGAAAATTCTTAAAAAATTCGTCGAAAATCTTGATGTCTCCAATCTCTTGTTTTGTACGTTTTTTCCACGTGTCTTGACATCCAATGTATCCCTGCATAGTTTGGTGAAGATCTTAGTATGTAGTTTTTGAACTTATATGGAACCTCCTATCTGAAAATTTGAAAATTCTTAAAAAATTCTACCAAAATCTTGATGTCCCCAATTCTATGTTTTGTATGTTTTTTCCACGTGTCCTGACATCCAATGTATCCATGCAAAGTTTGGTGAAGATCTGAGTATGTCGTTTTTGACTTTATCTGGAACCTCCCATCTGAAAATTTTGAAAATTCTTAAAAAATTCGTCGAAAATCTTGATGTCTCCAATCTCTTGTTTTGTACGTTTTTTCCACGTGTCTTGACATCCAATGTATCCCTGCAATGTTTGGTGAAGATCTGAGTATGTAGTTTTTGACCTTATATGGAACCTCCTATATGAAAATTTGAAAATTCTTAAAAAATTTGACCAAAATCTTGATGTCCCCAATCCTATGATTTGTATGTTTTTCCCACGTGTCTTGACATCCAATGTATCCCTGCAAAGTTTGGTGAAGATCTGAGTATGTAGTTTTTGACCTTATCTGGAACCTCCTATCTGAAAATTTGAAAATTCTTAAAAAATTCGTCCAAAATCTTGATGTCTCCAATCTCTTGTTTTGTACGTTTTTCCACGTGTCTTGACATCCAATGTATCCTTGCAATGTTTGGTGAAGATCTGAGTATGTAGTTTTTGACTTTATATGGAACCTCCTATCTGAAAATTTGAAAATTCTTAAAAAATTTGACCAAAATCTTGATGTCCCCAATCCTATGTTTTGTATGTTTTTCACGTGTCTTGACATCCAATGTATCCCTGCAAAGTTTGGTGAAGATCTGAGTATGTAGTTTTTGACATTATATGGAACCTCCTATCTGAAAATTTGAAAATTCTTAAAAAATTTGACCAAAATCTTGATGTCTCCAATCTCTTGTTTTGTACGTTTTTCCACGTGTCTTGACGTCCAATGTATCCTTGCAATGTTTGGTGAAGATCTGAGTATGTAGTTTTTGACCTTATATTGAACCTCCTATCTGAAAATTTGAAAATTCTTAAAAAATTTGACCAAAATCTTGATGTCCCCAATCCTATGTTTTGTATGTTTTTTCCACGTGTCTTGACATCCAATGTATCCCTGCAAAGTTTGGTGAAGATCTGTGTATGTCGTTTTTGACCTTATCTGGAACATCCTTTCTGAAAATTTGAAAATTCTTAAAAAATTCGTTCAAAATCTTGATGTCTCCAATCTCTTGTTTTGTACGTTTTTTCCACGTGTCTTGACATCCAATGTATCCCTGCAAAGTTTGGTGAAGATCTGAGTATGTAGTTTTTGACCTTATCTGGAACCTCTCATCTGAAAATTTGAAAATTCCTAAAAAATCCGTCCAAAATCTTGATGACACCAATCTCTTGTTTTGTATGTTTTTTCGACGTGTCTTGACATCCAATGTATCCCTGCAAAGTTTGGTGAAGATCTGAGTATGTAGTTTTTGACCTTATATGGAACCTCCTATCTGAAAATTTGAAAATTCTTAAAAAATTCGTCCAAAATCTTGATGTCTCCAATCTCTTGTTTTGTACGTTTTTTCCACGTGTCTTGACATCCAATGTATCACTGCAATGTTTGGTGAAGATCTGAGTATGTAGTTTTTGACCTTATATGGAACCTCCTATCTGAAAATTTGAAAATTCTTAAAAAATTTGAACAAAATCTTGATATCCCCAATCCTATGTTTTGTATGTTTTTTCCACGTGTCTTGACATAAAATGTATCCCTGCAAAGTTTGGTGAAGATCTGAGTATGTAGTTTTTGACCTTATCTGGAACCTCCTATCTGAAAATTTGAAAACTCTTAAAAAATTCGTCCAAAATCTTGATGTCTCCAATCTCTTGTTTTGTACGTTTTTCCCACGTGTCTTGACATCCAATGTATCCCTGCAAAGTTTGGTGAAGATCTGAGTATGTAGTTTTTGACCTTATCTGGAACCTCATTTCTGAAAATTTGAAAATTCCTCAAAAATTCGTCCAAAATCTTGACGTCTTCAATCTCTTGTTTTGTACGTTTTTTCCACGTGTCTTGACATCCAATGTATCCCTGCATAGTTTGGTGAAGATCTGAGTATGTAGTTTTTGACCTTATATGGAACCTCCTATCTGAAAATTTGAAAATTTTTAAAAAATTCGACCAAAATCTTGATGTCCCCAATTCTATGTTTTGTATGTTTTTTCCACGTGTCTTGACATCCAATGTATCCATGCAAAGTTTGGTGAAGATCTGAGTATGTCGTTTTTGACCTTATCTGGAACCTCCCACCTGAAAATTTGAAAATTCTTAAAAAATTCGTCGAAAATCTTGATGTCTCCAATCCCTTGTTTTGTACGTTTTTTCCACGTGCCTTGACATCCAATGTATCCCTGCAATCTTTGGTGAAGATCTGAGTATGTAGTTTTTGACCTTATCTGGAACCTCCTATCTGAAAATTTGAAAATTCTTAAAAAATTAGTCCAAAATCTTGATGTCTCCAATCTCTTGTTTTGTACGTTTTTTTCACGTGTCTTGACATCCAATGTATCCCTGCAAAGTTTGGTGAAGATCTGAGTATGTCGTTTTTGAACTTATCTGGAACATCCTTTCTGAAAATTTGAAAATTCTTAAAAAATTCGTCCAAAATCTTGACGTCTCCAATCTCTTGTTTTGTACGTTTTTTCCACGTGTCTTGACATCCAATGTATCCCTGCAAAGTTTGGTGAAGATCTGAGTATGTAGTTTTTGACCTTATCTGGAACCTCCCATCTAAAAATTTGAAAATTCTTAAAAAATTCGTCCAAAATCTTGATGTCTCCAATCTCTTGTTTTGTACGTTTTTTCCACGTGTCTTGACATCCAATGTATCCCTGCAATCTTTGGTGAAGATCTGAGTATGTAGTTTTTGACCTTATATGGAACCTCCTATCTGAAAATTTGAAAATACTTAAAAAATTTGACCAAAATCTTGATGTCCCCAATCCTATGTTTTGTATGATTTTCCCACGTGTCTTGACATCCAATGTATCCCTGCAATGTTTGGTGAAGATCTGAGTATGTAGTTTTTGACCTTATCTGGAACCTCCTATCTGAAAATTTGAAAATTCTTAAAAAATTCGTCCAAAATCTTGATGTCTCCAATCTCTTGTTTTGTACGTTTTTCCACGTGTCTTGACATCCAATGTATCCCTGCAAAGTTTGGTGAAGTTCTGAGTATGTCGTTTTTGACCTTATCTGGAACATCCTTTCTGAAAATTTGAAAATTCTTAAAAAAATTCGTCCAAAATCTTGATGTCTCCAATCTCTTGTTTTGTACGTTTTTTTCACGTGTATTCACATCCAATGTATCCCTGCAAAGTTTGGTGAAGATCTGAGTATGTAGTTTTTGACCTTATCTGGAACCTCTCATCTGAAAATTTGAAAATTCCTAAAAAATCCTTCCAAAATCTTGATGACACCAATCTCTTGTTTTGTACGTTTTTTCCACGTGTCTTGACATCCAATGTATCCCTGCAAAGTTTGGTGAAGATCTGAGTATGTAGTTTTTGACCTTATCTGGAACCTCCTTTCTGAAAATTTGAAAATTCTTCAAAAATTCGTCGAAAATCATGATGTCTCCACTCTCTTGTTTTGTACGTTTTTTCCACGTGTCTTGACATCCAATGGTTCCCTGCAAAGTTTGGTGAAGATCTGAGTATGTAGTTTTTGACCTTATATGGAGCCTCCTTTCTGAAAATTTGAAAATTCTTAAAAAATTCATCCAAAATCTTGATGTCTTCAATCTCTTGTTTTGTACGTTTTTTCCACGTGTCTTGACATCCAATGTATCCCTGCAAAGTTTGGTGAAGATCTGAGTATGTAGTTTTTGACCTTATATGGAACCTCCTTTCTGAAAATTAGAAAATTCTTAAAAAATTCGTCCAAAATCTTGATGTCCCCAATCCTATGTTTTGTATGTTTTTTCCACGTGTCTTGACATCCAATGTATCCATGCAAAGTTTGGTGAAGATCTGAGTATGTCGTTTTTGACCTTATCTGGAACCTCCCATCTGAAAATTTGAAAATTCTTAAAAAATTCGTCGAAAATCTTGATGTCTCCAATCTCTTGCTTTGTACGTTTTTTCCACGTGTCTTGACATGCAAAGTATCCCTGCAAAGTTTGGTGAAGATCTGAGTATGTAGTTTTTGACCTTATATGGAGCCTCCTTTCTGAAAATTTGAAAATTCTTAAAAAATTCATCCAAAATCTTGATGTCTCCAATCTCTTGTTTTGTACGTTTTTTTCCACGTTTCTTGACATCCAATGTATCCCTGCAAAGTTTGGTGAAGATCTGAGTATGTAGTTTTTGACCTTATATGGAACCACCTATCTGAAAATTTGAAAATTCTTAAAAAAATTGACCAAAATCTTGATATCCCCAATCCTATGTTTTGTATGTTTTTTCCACGTGTCTTGACATCCAATGTATCCCTGCAAAGTTTGGTGAAGATCTGAGTATGTAGTTTTTGACCTTATCTGGAACCTCCTATCTGAAAATTTGAAAATTTTTAAAAAATTCGTCCAAAATCTTGATGTCTTCAATCTCTTGTTTTGTACGTTTTTTCCACGTGTCTTGACCTCCAATGTATCCCTGCAAAGTTTGGTGAAGATCTGAGTATGTCGTTTTTGACCTTATCTGGAACATCCTTTCTGAAAATTTGGAAATTCTTAAAAAATTCGTCGAAAATCTTGATGTCTCCAATCTCTTGTTTTGTACGTTTTTTCCACGTGTCTTGACATCCAATGTATCCTTGCAAAGTTTGGTGAAGATCTGAGTATGTAGTTTTTGACCTTACATGGAACCTCCTTTCTGAAAATTTGAAAATTCTTAAAAAATTCGACCAAAATCTTGATGTCCCCAATCTCTTGTTTTGTACGTTTTTTCCACGTGTCTTGACATCCAATGTATCCCTGCAAAGTTTGGTGAAGATCTGAGTATGTCGTTTTTGACCTTATCTGGAACCATCTGAAAATTTGAAAATTCTTAAAAAATTCGTCGAAAATCTTGATGTCTCCAATCTCTTGTTTTGTACGTTTTTTCCACGTGTCTTGACATCCAATGTATCCCTGCATAGTTTGGTGAAGATCTTAGTATGTAGTTTTTGAACTTATATGGAACCTCCTATCTGAAAATTTGAAAATTCTTAAAAAATTCTACCAAAATCTTGATGTCCCCAATTCTATGTTTTGTATGTTTTTTCCACGTGTCCTGACATCCAATGTATCCATGCAAAGTTTGGTGAAGATCTGAGTATGTCGTTTTTGACTTTATCTGGAACCTCCCATCTGAAAATTTTGAAAATTCTTAAAAAATTCGTCGAAAATCTTGATGTCTCCAATCTCTTGTTTTGTACGTTTTTTCCACGTGTCTTGACATCCAATGTATCCCTGCAATGTTTGGTGAAGATCTGAGTATGTAGTTTTTGACCTTATATGGAACCTCCTATATGAAAATTTGAAAATTCTTAAAAAATTTGACCAAAATCTTGATGTCCCCAATCCTATGATTTGTATGTTTTTCCCACGTGTCTTGACATCCAATGTATCCCTGCAAAGTTTGGTGAAGATCTGAGTATGTAGTTTTTGACCTTATCTGGAACCTCCTATCTGAAAATTTGAAAATTTTTAAAAAATTCGTCCAAAATCTTGATGTCTCCAATCTCTTGTTTTGTACGTTTTTCCACGTGTCTTGACATCCAATGTATCCTTGCAATGTTTGGTGAAGATCTGAGTATGTAGTTTTTGACTTTATATGGAACCTCCTATCTGAAAATTTGAAAATTCTTAAAAAATTTGACCAAAATCTTGATGTCCCCAATCCTATGTTTTGTATGTTTTTCACGTGTCTTGACATCCAATGTATCCCTGCAAAGTTTGGTGAAGATCTGAGTATGTAGTTTTTGACATTATATGGAACCTCCTATCTGAAAATTTGAAAATTCTTAAAAAATTTGACCAAAATCTTGATGTCTCCAATCTCTTGTTTTGTACGTTTTTCCACGTGTCTTGACGTCCAATGTATCCTTGCAATGTTTGGTGAAGATCTGAGTATGTAGTTTTTGACCTTATATTGAACCTCCTATCTGAAAATTTGAAAATTCTTAAAAAATTTGACCAAAATCTTGATGTCCCCAATCCTATGTTTTGTATGTTTTTTCCACGTGTCTTGACATCCAATGTATCCCTGCAAAGTTTGGTGAAGATCTGTGTATGTCGTTTTTGACCTTATCTGGAACATCCTTTCTGAAAATTTGAAAATTCTTAAAAAATTCGTTCAAAATCTTGATGTCTCCAATCTCTTGTTTTGTACGTTTTTTCCACGTGTCTTGACATCCAATGTATCCCTGCAAAGTTTGGTGAAGATCTGAGTATGTAGTTTTTGACCTTATCTGGAACCTCTCATCTGAAAATTTGAAAATTCCTAAAAAATCCGTCCAAAATCTTGATTACACCAATCTCTTGTTTTGTATGTTTTTTCGACGTGTCTTGACATCCAATGTATCCCTGCAAAGTTTGGTGAAGATCTGAGTATGTAGTTTTTGACCTTATATGGAACCTCCTATCTGAAAATTTGAAAATTCTTAAAAAATTCGTCCAAAATCTTGATGTCTCCAATCTCTTGTTTTGTACGTTTTTTCCACGTGTCTTGACATCCAATGTATCACTGCAATGTTTGGTGAAGATCTGAGTATGTAGTTTTTGACCTTATATGGAACCTCCTATCTGAAAATTTGAAAATTCTTAAAAAATTTGAACAAAATCTTGATATCCCCAATCCTATGTTTTGTATGTTTTTTCCACGTGTCTTGACATAAAATGTATCCCTGCAAAGTTTGGTGAAGATCTGAGTATGTAGTTTTTGACCTTATCTGGAACCTCCTATCTGAAAATTTGAAAACTCTTAAAAAATTCGTCCAAAATCTTGATGTCTCCAATCTCTTGTTTTGTACGTTTTTCCCACGTGTCTTGACATCCAATGTATCCCTGCAAAGTTTGGTGAAGATCTGAGTATGTAGTTTTTGACCTTATCTGGAACCTCATTTCTGAAAATTTGAAAATTCCTCAAAAATTCGTCCAAAATCTTGACGTCTTCAATCTCTTGTTTTGTACGTTTTTTCCACGTGTCTTGACATCCAATGTATCCCTGCATAGTTTGGTGAAGATCTGAGTATGTAGTTTTTGACCTTATATGGAACCTCCTATCTGAAAATTTGAAAATTTTTAAAAAATTCGACCAAAATCTTGATGTCCCCAATTCTATGTTTTGTATGTTTTTTCCACGTGTCTTGACATCCAATGTATCCATGCAAAGTTTGGTGAAGATCTGAGTATGTCGTTTTTGACCTTATCTGGAACCTCCCACCTGAAAATTTGAAAATTCTTAAAAAATTCGTCGAAAATCTTGATGTCTCCAATCCCTTGTTTTGTACGTTTTTTCCACGTGCCTTGACATCCAATGTATCCCTGCAATCTTTGGTGAAGATCTGAGTATGTAGTTTTTGACCTTATCTGGAACCTCCTATCTGAAAATTTGAAAATTCTTAAAAAATTAGTCCAAAATCTTGATGTCTCCAATCTCTTGTTTTGTACGTTTTTTTCACGTGTCTTGACATCCAATGTATCCCTGCAAAGTTTGGTGAAGATCTGAGTATGTCGTTTTTGAACTTATCTGGAACATCCTTTCTGAAAATTTGAAAATTCTTAAAAAATTCGTCCAAAATCTTGACGTCTCCAATCTCTTGTTTTGTACGTTTTTTCCACGTGTCTTGACATCCAATGTATCCCTGCAAAGTTTGGTGAAGATCTGAGTATGTAGTTTTTGACCTTATCTGGAACCTCCCATCTGAAAATTTGAAAATTCTTTAAAAATTCGTCCAAAATCTTGATGTCTCCAATCTCTTGTTTTGTACGTTTTTTCCACGTGTCTTGACATCCAATGTATCCCTGCAATCTTTGGTGAAGATCTGAGTATGTAGTTTTTGACCTTATATGGAACCTCCTATCTGAAAATTTGAAAATACTTAAAAAATTTGACCAAAATCTTGATGTCCCCAATCCTATGTTTTGTATGATTTTCCCACGTGTCTTGACATCCAATGTATCCCTGCAAAGTTTGGTGAAGATCTGAGTATGTAGTTTTTGACCTTATCTGGAACCTCCTATCTGAAAATTTGAAAATTCTTAAAAAATTCGTCCAAAATCTTGATGTCTCCAATCTCTTGTTTTGTACGTTTTTCCACGTGTCTTGACATCCAATGTATCCCTGCAAAGTTTGGTGAAGTTCTGAGTATGTCGTTTTTGACCTTATCTGGAACATCCTTTCTGAAAATTTGAAAATTCTTAAAAAAATTCGTCCAAAATCTTGATGTCTCCAATCTCTTGTTTTGTACGTTTTTTTCACGTGTATTCACATCCAATGTATCCCTGCAAAGTTTGGTGAAGATCTGAGTATGTAGTTTTTGACCTTATCTGGAACCTCTCATCTGAAAATTTGAAAATTCCTAAAAAATCCTTCCAAAATCTTGATGACACCAATCTCTTGTTTTGTACGTTTTTTCCACGTGTCTTGACATCCAATGTATCCCTGCAAAGTTTGGTGAAGATCTGAGTATGTAGTTTTTGACCTTATCTGGAACCTCCTTTCTGAAAATTTGAAAATTCTTCAAAAATTCGTCCAAAATCATGATGTCTCCACTCTCTTGTTTTGTACGTTTTTTCCACGTGTCTTGACATCCAATGGTTCCCTGCAAAGTTTGGTGAAGATCTGAGTATGTAGTTTTTGACCTTATATGGAGCCTCCTTTCTGAAAATTTGAAAATTCTTAAAAAATTCATCCAAAATCTTGATGTCTTCAATCTCTTGTTTTGTACGTTTTTTCCACGTGTCTTGACATCCAATGTATCCCTGCAAAGTTTGGTGAAGATCTGAGTATGTAGTTTTTGACCTTATATGGAACCTCCTTTCTGAAAATTAGAAAATTCTTAAAAAATTCGTCCAAAATCTTGATGTCCCCAATTCTATGTTTTGTATGTTTTTTCCACGTGTCTTGACATCCAATGTATCCATGCAAAGTTTGGTGAAGATCTGAGTATGTCGTTTTTGACCTTATCTGGAACCTCCCATCTGAAAATTTGAAAATTCTTAAAAAATTCGTCGAAAATCTTGATGTCTCCAATCTCTTGCTTTGTACGTTTTTTCCACGTGTCTTGACATGCAAAGTATCCCTGCAATGTTTGGTGAAGATCTGAGTATGTAGTTTTTGACCTTATCTGGAACCTCCTATCTGAAAATTTGAAAATTCTTCAAAACTTCGTCCAAAATCTTGATGTCTCCAATCTCTTGTTTTGTACGTTTTTTCCACGTTTCTTGACATACAATGTATCCATGCAATGTTTGGTGAAGATCTGAGTATGTAGTTTTTGACCTTATATGGAACCACCAATCTGAAAATTTGAAAATTCTTAAAAAATTTGACCAAAATCTTGATATCCCCAATCCTATGTTTTGTATGTTTTTCCACGTGTCTTGACATCCAATGTATCCCTGCAAAGTTTGGTGAAGATCTGAGTATGTAGTTTTTGACCTTATCTGGAACCTCCTATCTGAAAATTTGAAAATTTTTAAAAAATTCGTCCAAAATCTTGATGTCTTCAATCTCTTGTTTTGTACGTTTTTTCCACGTGTCTTGACCTCCAATGTATCCCTGCAAAGTTTGGTGAAGATCTGAGTATGTCGTTTTTGACCTTATCTGGAACATCCTTTCTGAAAATTTGGAAATTCTTAAAAAATTCGTCGAAAATCTTGATGTCTCTAATCTCTTGTTTTGTACGTTTTTTCCACGTGTCTTGACATCCAATGTATCCCTGCAAAGTTTGGTGAAGATCTGAGTATGTAGTTTTTGAACTTATATGGAACCTCCTTTCTGAAAATTTGAAAATTCTTAAAAAATTCGTCCAAAATCTTGATGTCCCAAATCTCTTGTTTTGTACGTTTTTTCCACGTGTCTTGACATCCAATGTATCCCTGCAAAGTTTGGTGAAGATCTGAGTATGTCGTTTTTGACCTTATCTGGAACCATCTGAAAATTTGAAAATTCTTAAAAAATTCGTCGAAAATCTTGATGTCTCCAATCTCTTGTTTTGTACGTTTTTTCCACGTGTCTTGACATCCAATGTATCCCTGCAATGTTTGGTGAAGATCTGAGTATGTAGTTTTTGAACTTATATTTAACCTCCTATATGAAAATTTGAAAATTTTTAAAAAATTTGACCAAAATCTTGATGTCCCCAATCCTATGTTTTGTATGTTTTTCCCACGTGTCTTGACATCCAATGTATCCCTGCAAAGTTTGGTGAAGATCTGAGTATGTAGTTTTTGACCTTATCTGGAACCTCCTATCTGAAAATTTGAAAATTATTAAAAAATTCGTCCAAAATCTTGATGTCTCCAATCTCTTGTTTTGTACGTTTTTTCACGTGTCTTGACATCCAATGTATCCTTGCAATGTTTGGTGAAGATCTGAGTATGTAGTTTTTGACCTTATATGGAACCTTCTATCTGAAAATTTGAAAATTCTTAAAAAATTTGACCAAAATCTTGATGTCCCCAATCCTATGTTTTGTATGTTTTTCACGTGTCTTGACATCCAATGTATCCCTGCAAAGTTTGGTGAAGATCTGAGTATGTAGTTTTTGACATTATATGGAACCTCCTATCTGAAAATTTGAAAATTCTTAAAAAATTTGACCAAAATCTTGATGTCTCCAATCTCTTGTTTTGTACGTTTTTCCACGTGTCTTGACGTCCAATGTATCCTTGCAATGTTTGGTGAAGATCTGAGTATGTAGTTTTTGACCTTATATGGAACCTCCTATCTGAAAATTTGAAAATTCTTAAAAAATTTGACCAAAATCTTGATGTCCCCAATCCTATGTTTTGTATGTTTTTCCACGTGTCTTGACATCCAATGTATCCCTGCAAAGTTTGGTGAAGATCTGAGTATGTCGTTTTTGACCTTATCTGGAACATCCTTTCTGAAAATTTGAAAATTCTTAAAAAATTCGTCCAAAATCTTGATGTCTCCAATCTCTTGTTTTGTACGTTTTTTCCACGTGTCTTGACATCCAATGTATCCCTGCAAAGTTTGGTGAAGATCTGAGTATGTAGTTTTTGACCTTATATGGAACCTCCTATCTGAAAATTTGAAAATTCTTAAAAAATTCGTCCAAAATCTTGATGTCTCCAATCTCTTGTTTTGTACGTTTTTTCCACGTGTCTTGACATCCAATGTATCACTGCAATGTTTGGTGAAGATCTGAGTATGTAGTTTTTGACCTTATATGGAACCTCCCATCTGAAAATTTGAAAATTCTTAAAAAATTTGAACAAAATCTTGATATCCCCAATACTATGTTTTGTGTGTTTTTTCCACGTGTCTTGACATCAAATGTATCCCTGCAAAGTTTGGTGAAGATCTGAGTATGTAGTTTTTGACCTTATCTGGAACCTCCCATCTGAAAATTTGAAAATTCTTAAAAAATTCGTCCAAAATCTTGATGTCTCCAATCTCTTGTTTTGTACGTTTTTTCCACGTGTCTTGACATCCAATGTATCCATGCAAAGTTTGGTGAAGATCTGAGTATGTAGTTTTTGACCTTATCTGGAACCTCCTATCTGAAAATTTGAAAATTCTTCAAAAAATCGTCCAAAATCTTGATGTCTCCAATCTCTTGTTTTGTACGTTTTTTCCACGTGTCTTGACATCCAATGTATCCCTGCAAAGTTTGGTGAAGATCTGAGTATGTAGTTTTTGACCATATCTGGAACCTCCCATCTGAAAATTTGAAAATTCCTAAAAAATCCGTCCAAAATCTTGATGACCCCAATCTCTTGTTTTTTACGTTTTTTCCACGTGTCTTGACATCCAATGTATCCCTGCATAGTTTGGTGAAGATCTGAGTATGTAGTTTTTGACCTTATATGGAACCTCCTATCTGAAAATTTGAAAATTCTTAAAAAATTCTACCAAAATCTTGATGTCCCCAATTCTATGTTTTGTATGTTTTTTCCACGTGTCTTGACATCCAATGTATCCATGCAAAGTTTGGTGAAGATCTGAGTATGTCGTTTTTGACCTTATCTGGAACATCTCATCAAAAATTTTGAAAATTCTTAAAAAATTCGTCGAAAATCTTGATGTCTCCAATCTCTTGTTTTGTACGTTTTTTCCACGTGTCTTGACATCCAATGTATCCCAGCAATGTTTGGTGAAGATCTGAGTATGTAGTTTTTGACCTTATATGGAACCTCCTATCTGAAAATTTGAAAATTCTTAAAAAATTTGACCAAAATCCTGATGTCCCCAATCCTATGTTTTGTATGTTTTTCACGTGTCTTGACATCCAATGTATCCCTGCAAAGTTTGGTGAAGATCTGAGTATGTAGTTTTTGACATTATATGGAACCTCCTATCTGAAAATTTGAAAATTCTTAAAAAAATTGACCAAAATCTTGATGTCTCCAATCTCTTGTTTTGTACGTTTTTCCACGTGTCTTGACGTCCAATGTATCCTTGCAATGTTTGGTGAAGATCTGAGTATGTAGTTTTTGACCTTATATGGAACCTCCTATCTGAAAATTTGAAAATTCTTAAAAAATTTGACCAAAATCTTGATGTCCCCAATCCTATGTTTTGTATGTTTTTTCCACGTGTCTTGACATCCAATGTATCCCTGCAAAGTTTGGTGAAGATCTGAGTATGTCGTTTTTGACCTTATCTGGAACATCCTTTCTGAAAATTTGAAAATTCTTAAAAAATTCGTCCAAAATCTTGATGTCTCCAATCTCTTGTTTTGTACGTTTTTTCCACGTGTCTTGACATCCAATGTATCCCTGCAAAGTTTGGTGAAGATCTGAGTATGTAGTTTTTGACCTTATCTGGAACCTCTCATCTGAAAATTTGAAAATTCCTAAAAAATCCGTCCAAAATCTTGATGACACCAATCTCTTGTTTTGTATGTTTTTTCCACGTGTCTTGACATCCAATGTATCCCTGCAAAGTTTGGTGAAGATCTGAGTATGTAGTTTTTGACCTTATATGGAACCTCCTATCTGAAAATTTGAAAATTCTTAAAAAATTCGTCCAAAATCTTGATGTCTCCAATCTCTTGTTTTGTACGTTTTTTCCACGTGTCTTGACATCCAATGTATCACTGCAATGTTTGGTGAAGATCTGAGTATGTAGTTTTTGACCTTATATGGAACCTCCTATCTGAAAATTTGAAAATTCTTAAAAAATTTGATCAAAATCTTGATATCCCCAATCCTATGTTTTGTATGTTTTTTCCACGTGTCTTGACATCAAATGTATCCCTGCAAAGTTTGGTGAAGATCTGAGTATGTAGTTTTTGACCTTATCTGGAACCTCCTATCTGAAAATTTGAAAATTCTTAAAAAATTCGTCCAAAATCTTGATGTCTCCAATCTCTTGTTTTGTACGTTTTTTCCACGTGTCTTGACATCCAATGGATCCCTGCAAAGTTTGGTGAAGATCTGAGTATGTCGTTTTTGACCTTATCTGGAACATCCTTTCTGAAAATTTGAAAATTCTTAAAAAATTCGTCCAAAATCTTGACGTCTCCAATCTCTTGTTTTGTACGTTTTTTCCACGTGTCGTGACATCCAATGTATCCCTGCAAAGTTTGGTGAAAATCTGAGTATGTAGTTTTTGACCTTATCTGGAACCTCCCATCTGAAAATTTTAAAATTCTTAAAAAATCCGTCCAAAATCTTGATGTCTCCAATCTCTTGTTTTGTACGTTTTTCCCACGTGTCTTGACATCCAATGTATCCCTGCAAAGTTTGGTGAAGATCTGAGTATGTAGTTTTTGACCTTATCTGGAACCTCCTATCTGAAAATTTGAAAATTCTTCAAAAAATCGTCCAAAATCTTGATGTCTCCAATCTCTTGTTTTGTACGTTTTTTCCACGTGTCTTGACATCCAATGTATCCCTGCAAAGTTTGGTGAAGATCTGAGTATGTAGTTTTTGACCTTATCTGGAACCTCCCATCTGAACATTTGAAAATTCCTAAAAAATCCGTCCAAAATCTTGATGACCCCAATCTCTTGTTTGTACGTTTTTTCCACGTGTCTTGACATCCAATGTATCCCTGCATAGTTTGGTGAAGATCTGAGTATGTCGTTTTTGACCTTATCTGGAACCTCCCACCTGAAAATTTGAAAATTCTTAAAAAATTCGTCGAAAATCTTGATGTCTCCAATCTCTTGTTTTGTACGTTTTTTCCACGTGTCTTGACATCCAATGTATCCCTGCAATCTTTGGTGAAGATCTGAGTATGTAGTTTTTGACCTTATCTGGAACCTCCTATCTGAAAATTTGAAAATTCTTAAAAAATTCGTCCAAAATCTTGATGTCTCCAATCTCTTGTTTTGTACGTTTTTTCCACGTGTCTTGACATCCAATGTATCCCTGCAAAGTTTGGTGAAGATCTGAGTATGTCGTTTTTGACCTTATCTGGAACTTCCTTTCTGAAAATTTGAAAATTCTTAAAAAATTCGTCCAAAATCTTGACGTCTCCATTCTCTTGTTTTGTACGTTTTTTCCACGTGTCTTGTAATAGGAGCGTTTCAACGCAGTACTTGGTACGAGTGCATGTGTAGCCTCTTTTTTTATCAATTAAATATCATTTTTTGACATATATTGGCAATTTTTTGTCGATGTTTTAGCGCTTAGCGATGTTTTACCGAAATTTTCGATTTTTCCCATCTCGTACTTGGTACGAATGCCATGATCTTAAGTGATATAACTTAACCTATTCTTTTTTCTTATTTATTGTTTCAAAATAATACTTTGTAGAGTAGTACAATTAGGCCGGTTCTGCGCCATCAAGTGAAGCGCAGTGTTGCCAACTCCTCACTCGAAAAAATCACCAAGGTTTTTTTCTTGGTCTAACCTAACCTAAAGCAAGGAGCTGGCAACCTTGCTTGTGCAATCAGCCCGTTTTACAAACCGAAAGTGGAGATCAGTGTTGCCAACTCCTCACTCGAAAAAAAATCACCAAGGTTTTTTTTGGTCTAACCTAACCTAAAGCAAGGAGCTGGCAACCTTGCTTGTGCAATCAACCCGGTTGACCGCCCTCAAGTGGAGATCAGTGTTGCCAACTCCTCACACGAAAAAAATCACCAAGGTTTTTTCCTTGGTCTAACCTAACCTAAAGCAAGGAGCTGGCAACCTTTGCTTGTGCAATCAACCGGGTGGACCCCCCTCAAGTGGAGATCAGTGTTGCCAACTCCTTACTCGAAAAAATCACTAGGTTTTTTTTTGTCTAACCTAACCTAAAGCAAGGAGCTGGCAACCTTTGCTTGTGCAATCAGTCTGGTTGACCGCCATCAAGTGGAGATCAGTGTTACCAACTCCTCACTCGAAAAAAATCACCAAGGTTTTTTTCTTGGTCTAACCTAGGCCGTGTCCGGATTGACAAGCGCTCCCTCCCATTCTCCCCCGTTGCTCTCGCGTGCCGTCGAAATCAAGTCCAAGTCGTCCGAATCTACATGTCCCCTTGTAGTACGGTTGTCACTTTTCCCGCCAGGTGTCAGCCCGAACTTCACCCACCGCGCTCTGGGGCACAGGCGCATCGCACGGAAGCAGAAGGCAGACGTCAAACAAACATGACAATGATTTCCACCTATTTACTACTCATATTGAAAATGTAACACGGTATTTCACCATTTACAATTTTTCTACATTCAGTATTATCGATAAAATGTTAAAGTATAGGTGAGTTTTACATCGTCTAATCAGTAAATGTTGTCTGTACAAAGTGAAAGTTAGAATATGGCTGCCAAGCGCAGGGTCACAGCGAGTTCAAGCGTGCATCTGTCGCGGCTCTCTGCTCTCCCCTCCGACTCCACGTCTGCCGCGAATTCGGACAACGGAGGTTGGCTGAGTCCCCGGATGGAACGGTGCTCTAGGTGACATCTGCTGCCGATTCGGACGCGGCCCAAACCTAAAGCAAGGAGCTGGCAACCTTGCTTGTGCAATCAGCCCGGTTGACCAACACCAAGTGAAGATCGCAGTGTTTCCAATTCCTCACTCGAAAAAAATCACCAAGGTTTTTTTTCGTCTAACCTAACCTAAAGCAAGGAGCTGGCAACCTTGCTTGAGACTTGCCTTACAGTGCATAAAGCAAGGTTGCCAACCTACTGGTACTTTTGCCATGGCCTTTTACAAAAAAGAGAGAGAGGGAAGAGTTAAACAACCGACAGCCCATCTACAGCCTTTTTTGGTCTAACCTAACCTAAAGCAAGGAGCTGGCAACTTTGCTTGAGGCTTGCCTTACAGTGCATAAAGCAATTTTTGCTAACATACATACACTGGGCAAGGAAAGCCGGCACTGCCGTAAAAAAGAGAGAGAGAGAGATGGATGGCAATACAGTATGTGTGCGTGTATAATATGTGGCATTATTAACTAGAGTGTGTTGGCAAACCACCTGCAACTAAAAAAAATAGAGATGCCAACG
The DNA here is from genome assembly GCF_977018435.1 of Lepisma saccharinum. NCBI lineage: Eukaryota > Metazoa > Arthropoda > Insecta > Zygentoma > Lepismatidae > Lepisma > Lepisma saccharinum. The sequence goes on along the minus strand of NW_028142907.1, from coordinate 2,330,922 downwards.
TTGCTGTAAGATGAAGAGAGAGAGAGAGACCTACGGCTGGCAACAGTGGTGAGCGAATGCGCCATATCGCAATTTTCCAAGTCCCGGGGGGGGCCAATGTTTGTATATCGTGACCTTTGTAAACCTACCTCTCTCGGGAACGATGTGCCACACACACGCGCGCGCGCGCCTGTATTGTGACGCGAGCAAACAAAATAATAATAATTGTTGTTTTTTTAGGATTTCTGGCCTCTATAACCCCGCCAGGAGTGCGTGGTGCCCAACACCAAAAAAGTTCTATATAATGGTCGTGGGGCTATCAAAGCCGCCAACAATGCCTCTGTAGAGAGTTTTGTGAATTATTAATTTTTTTTTATTTGCACACCGAACTAACTTACATTGTATTTTATATAACTTTGTTGATTTTTTTAGTATGTGGCAATTATTTTACGAATTATTTTTTAAAACTGCTCTGTGACCCTCTCGTTCTTCACGTCGTGGACGAAGGACTTCTCTGCGACCAGGATGACGCTGCATAGAGTATCGGCGGGCAACGGACTGTTGAACTCACAGACGACCTTGATGTTGGTGCGATCGTTGACCACCACCTTCTTCCTTTTTGTGGTGTTGATGACGAACATCGGCCTGCGGATTTTGAATTCGCTGGGCGTGTAGTACATGTCCACGTTTCCCTCGGTCACGCGTTTGTAAGCCGTGTAAGCTTCGTAAAGTTTGAGGTAATCGTCTTTGGTCATGTCGAGGTTGTAATTCTCGCGCGGGAACACTTCGTTGCGTCCATTCTTGAGATAAACGTTCTTGATCTTGCAGTCGTCGAACTTGCTGGAATCTTTTTCCTGGTTGTTATCGCGCCCGGTCTGAAAGAGCACCACGACGAAATCTGGCATGTCGAACTGTATGTTGTTGAACTGAGTCGTCACGTCGAATTCCATGTGACTTCCCGCCGCCAACTTCTGCACGCACTGGTAGCCGTGAAAGTGAATCGCCACCTGCGGACTTTTCAAGATCTCCGCTTTGTACTTGAGGGCGTAGTTCGTCTCGTATTTCACGATCGGCATTCTCAATTCCATGCTCCGGATGACGCATTTCGCCGCTTCGGGTAATGTGTTGGCTATCGGCGTGCCGTCGGCGTTCAAGTTGGTGTATCGCATCAGTGCGTCGTTGTCGTTGGCCGCTCTTCGAAACGTGACCCTCAGTCCTCCCTTCCACATGATCTCCTTGTAGTCCGAGAAGAAACCGGGTAGCAGACGCATGGGAAAGAGCACCGTGTGACTTGTCGTCGATATTTTGGTCCCCGCTTCGAATCCTCCGGCCTGATAGTATACTGCGTCCGTTTTGGATAATTTCAACGTTCCCACTGCCGTCGACGTGATGCCTGGATAATCGATTCTGTCGATGACGGTACCGTATTTCCTCACCTCCACCTGCGAGAACAGGTGAGGCACGAAGTTGTCCACGAGTTTCAAATTGGAATTGGGCGGAAAGGCTTCTCCGCTTTCTTTCTTCACCACGTCGAATTGAAGGTAGAGGTCCGCTCTGTGAGGATGAACGAACCCGTCCCCTACGTCCACATCGTATTCGATCTCCCTGTTCGCCTCGTTGAGATTGGCGAACGTGCGACGGTTGGGAGGGAAAGATTGCAATTCGTAACTTTCGATTTGTTCCATTTTCACTATGTGTGTTATTTATTATACGCTGATCTCCACGATGGCAGTGGTCGTTGCACCTGCGAAATCCACCACCTCTCCTTTCTCGTTCGTCACTACCAACTCTATGTCGTCTATGCGGTTGCGACATACTGGAAAATAGATCGGTGAAGAGGGCGTGTAGATGATCGGTTCCATGAACTCGGAACTTGGTTTGAACAAGGCTATGATTCCCGTCTGCTTGTGACTTCCTAACAATCCGTCCGAGGATTTCGTGATCATGCCTTCCGCCACGTTACAGTGTACGTTCAGAGTCTCTATGGCCAAGAATTTAGGAATGTTGGTTGCCACGTGCTTGATGCCAGCTTCGAGTTTCGTGTCGTTGTCGAAACCTAAAAGTTCTCCCATGGTGCCAAGGTCCACGGTCTCCGTCGCGGATAGGATTTCCACTCTGTGCGTGACCGAATTTTGAGAAAGGTACGTGCCTTTGGGTAACTGAGCTTGCAAAGTGGAAAGATTGTATTGACCTGGCGTGACGACGATGCGTTCGCTTCCGACGCTAATTTTGTTGTTGTGATGCGTGACGTTAGGTATGAGGTACATGCTGTAGAATGCACGCAGAGCCACGGATTTAGGATAGACGATGTCGTCGTGCAGCGTGAGTTTCAAGATCGAAGATTCGCTCGTGAGATGGAACACGCCCATCGTGTTTCAGGTTCCACAGTGCTTTCTGGAAATCTTCGATCGTAGGGTTATTTATTTTAGAGAGAAACGCGAGCACGGAGAGGCAGAGATGACCGCAGTTCACGTCTCCGAAATCTTGAATGCGTTCGTCGTTGTAGTATATAGAGGTTTTGTTCGTTTTCAGATAATGGACTAAATTTGTAGGTGGAACACCTCCGAAAGAATCGAAAACGAATGCTTTGTTATTGTCATCGTTTTTGTGGTAACATATCCAATGCGTGCCTGGATTTTCTTGATTGTCCAAGTTGACTACTCCACATTCTCTTCTTTTGACGGTTGAAGGTAACGAGTCGGACATGAAAACTCCTCTGAAGTGTTTGATTCATAACGGTTCGATCAGAGATTCAATGTCTCGGTTGGTGAGTGCTGCTGTTTCTTTTTTTTAAACTTTTTCATCACGCCCTTTCCCCCTTTCTTCTCCATGGCCAGGTTGTGACGTTTCTGTTCTTCCAACTCGGCCTTGTTCTTCTTCGAGTCGATGACGGTTTTCGCGATGGCGGCACTTCCGCCGGCCAAACTTCCCACGGCCCCCAATGCTGCCAGGATGGCCGGGATGCTGAATATGAAACCTCCGATCTTTTGCTGTTTCCGCGAACGCTGCAAGCGTCTCAATTGAGGTGTGCTGAGCAGTAATTTCATTCCATGTCCTTTCGACAAGCAAGAACGTTTCTTCTCGCGTTGTTTCTTGGTGAGTAACCCATCGAGGGCACCTAGATTTTTTAGATTCGAATATGGTATCTGGTACACGACACCCTTGGGCTTCATGTTGATGCTCTATGTGTTATTTTCACGGTATGTTATTTATATATAAATGTTCTGAGATTTTTTTCAGTGGATGTTATTTTATATATACTCCGCGTAGCCCCGTTACACAAATTCTATTACATGCTTTGTTTTCTTACCAAGAAGTTCCTTTGTCCCCTTGTACACGATTTGAGTTTTGTTCTCGATTAAGATAGCCAGCTTCTCGTCGGATAACATGTTGGCGTATCGATCTGGTAAAAATAGACTGTATTGTCCGTTGAGCAACAGACGCGCCTTGGGACCATACTGGGTAGAAACGATTGAACCGGAAGTTATCGTGTAAGGTTTGTCGACTTCCAATTCCTGAATTTTTACATACTCGACTGACAAATTTAGCAATTGTTTTAATGCTTGGAGGTCACTCATTTTTTCACTCGTCATATCAAAGAGAAATTTCAGGGGTGTTAGAGAATTTTTAATTTTTCACAATGTGTGTTATTTATATATATTTTTTTTCACGAGATTTTTTTTTTGTATCGAATATTTTTTTTTAACAGAGGAAGAAAGTTCGTGCTTCCGAAAACGCGATGATGTGCGTGATGATTTCTTCCGTCTCCTGCATAGATTTTCTCCAATCATCGGTGCCCCGTCTTCTCCCCTGCCTCGCCTCGTGCAGATCGTCCAACCTCTCGTTCAATTTTTCCCCTGCAGCCAACAGAAGAGTGTCGAGATCACCGCACCTCATTCCACTGATCTCCCGAAGACAATCCTTGAGAACTATTTCGCATCCCATGTGAAATGCCGGCGTCGTTTTAGCTATGATCACAAGTTTATTAACATCTCCGTTAACTACCTTTTTGAATATTTTAGATAGTAGTTCGTGCGGCAAATCAGTTATGCAAGCCATGTTGTTTTTTTTTTACTGTATGTTATTTATATACCCCACCCCAATTTTTGTTTTGTGTTCATGGCGATGGTGGTACCCAGTGCGGCGACCCGTTCACCCAACGATGCGTCTCTGCTCACGAACCTTTCGAAAGCTGCATGTTCCAATTTCTTGTCTGCTTCGTGACGTGCGTCCAGATCCGTCTGCGTGGTGTTGTAGGCGATGTCGTGATCTTTGCATGCCGCGTCCAACGGATTCACACCCTTGTCTCCTCTCTCCAATCTTTTCTCGAGTTTGGTACCCGGTCCGCAGTACTGGTAGCCAGGTAGATGCATCTCGAAAGGTAACTTGTTGATGATGTCGTTCACGAGTCCCTTTCCTTCGGCCACGTTCCAGAATTTCGGAGGCAGCGTGTTGATGATTTTGATCAGGTAACCTATGCCCTTGTCGTCGTTCACGATGAAGTTGGAAAGTTTCGTGCTGATCATGTCCACGATGCCAACCTTCTCGTTGTAGAAATTACGATTGCCTGCATTCTCTTCGCCGGCTATCACCAACAATCGGTCCACGAGTTTCCTAACGTCGTCCACCCAAACGAATTCTTTGGGTAACGTGTTGTAGCGTTTGACGCCGCTGCCTGTTTTGACCTGGTTCCAAATCGGTTTGATGAGATTCCTGTACTTCTCGCCGCTGCTCGATTTCACCCTATTCTGCGAGGCGTCGTTGTTCTGGTACAAGGCATCCGTCATGATCAGAATTTCCTTGTAACTTTGGTAATCTTCGTCGGTGTAATCTTTCGGCTGCTTTTTGGCGACGAGTTCCCACAGTCCCACCGTACCCGGATACCTGTTCCAACTATCCTTGTCGCCTAAATTGACTTTAATGTCGTTGCCTTCGAAGGTCACCTTCGATTTCCCAATCTTCCACACCACACCGCCGCCTTCGTTGCTTTCCATGCTCGGATACAATCCGAACACTTCATCCTTGTCGAACTTCCCCGTGCTCAGGTAGTCTCGCGCCAAAGGCCCCAACTCGATCTTATCCGAAGACGACGTGCTGCCTATGGTTCGACGTTGTGGTACGTTCTTTAGTTCGAACGGCGTCGAAGGAATGCTCGAAATGGGCGTGGGTACAGTATAACTTTTAGCTGCGAGTGGTACGAGTTCGTTGATCAAATTTTTATTTTGTTCCGTGACACTTTTAATTTCTTTACCTAGACCGCTGATGGCATCGATCACGGGTTGATCCTGAAGTTTCTTCTCTTCGTAGAATCCGCGATTCTCGGATTTCCAACCTTTGAAGCGTTTCGCGAGGTATTTTCGCAACTTGAGATTCTCGTCTTCGATTTTTCGTTTCGTCATGACGTTATTTATACACGTCGTTTCTCACAACGTTGCAACGTTTAGAAAGTCGCTGATTTTGTTTCTGTATTTTCCGTCGATGGGTTTCCTCGTCATGTCGATCGTCGCGAATCCGAAATCGTCACTGTTCCAACAGTGGGAGCAGCGTTCCGAAAATTGATTGTAGTTCATGTCTCCGCCTACGTAGTCATCGTACGCGTGCTTGAGGTTGGTGTGATCTTGACGAAACAAACATATGAAATTAGCGTTGTCGCGTAGTAACTGTTTTGGAATTTTGGAAAACGTTTGAGTTAGGTAAAAGCAATCCATTTTTTTGTGACGACCTTGCGTGAAAAAGTTGCGAATTTCATTTTGATTTTCCAGGATGACGTCGTCGAACACAACGACTGAATTTTCACGACAATCGTCGAGTGGTTTTATTTCCGAAGCGAACGTTGCAATGTCCAGACCATCGTACACTTTCATCAGTTGCTGGTATTTGGATTGCTCCAAACTTTTCGAGAACACGTACAGGTGCCTGTTCTTCCAATCTAACCAATTCGGTGCGAGGAGAAAATTGTCCACGAGCAGTGTCGTTTTCCCACACCCCGAAGGACCTACGATCAGACAGCGGATGTTGTCGGGAAGCAATTCGCCGTTCTTTTTTTTCGTTTGATTTTGCGGATCCGGTAGACGCTTCACCACGTTCCACGTACTCACAAGATCACTTCGTTCGCGTCGATCCAACTCTTTTCCGGAAGTCCCAGCCATTTGACAAGCAGTTTGTCACCTTTCCTGCGCAATACTTTCTCGATGAGGTACGTGTCGGGGTGTTTCGTTTTAGAGAGTTCCTCTTCGTAAAATCTTCCTTTCAAAATCTCGCCGCTACTATCTTTTATTATATACGTGTGTCGGTTTCCGGGTAGAACTCGAACCACGGTAAAAAGTTCCGTGCTCCAATTTTTTGTGAACCCCTTCTCGAAGGTGCGTTTGAATTTGCTGATCCTCACCTGGTCTCCAATTTTGTATCTAGCTTTTTTGTCGTGGGTGTGTACTTTGGACAGTAAACTGTAGAAATTAAACGCTGCTCGTCGGACTTGGTAACGTCGGCTGGCTTCATGCCTATCGTTCTGTGTACCGTATCATTATAGGTGTCGACGAGTTCCGGCAGGATGTCGACCCATTTGTAATTTCCCTTAAGCGTGAATCGTTTCCACATGTGTGTTTTCAAGGTTCGATTGAATCTTTCCACGATGCTGGCTTTGATGTGACTGAAGGTCGAATAATGTCGAATGTCATGTTTTTGAATAAACTTTTGGAATACGGCGTTGTAAAATTCCTTCCCCTTGTCCGTTTGCAGAAACCGTGGTCGTCTGCCGCCCCTTTCGCGAAAAATTGTCTTGAATGCTTCCGTGACGCATGTTCCCGTTATCGCCTTCAAAGGTAGAGCCCATGCGAATTTCGAAAACGTGTCTATGACTGTGAGGAGGTACTTGTTGCCCTTGTTCAATTTATGTACGTTTTTCAAATTGCCGCTGCTCATCTCCACGAGGTCGCTTTGCCAGAGGTCGTCGATGCCCTTGGTTACCACCGCCAAACGTTCGTAGTTGCGGCGTGCAGGTTTATGCAATTCTTCGACGATGGCTTGCCTAGACATTTTTTAGAGATTACGTTTCAAAAGAAGCACCAGCGTGATGGGATTCAAAGATGGTGAGTAGTGTATTTAATGCTATAGCAAAACAAGAAAGGAAGAGCTCTTCTCAAGCAGTAAAACAAGCTCAACATGCCTATATGAGGTTTTTGCTCCAGTGTGGAACCCCGTCTAATCCAAGATTTTTGTAAACAATGCCCCACACTTGGGAATTTTTCAGAAAGGAAGAATTCCTCTCAGATTGATACTTACAAAAGGCACTTCTGTGATATTGTTTTGGACACACTTAAAATTAAGCCAAAAACCCACCCCCGCACACACACACACACACACACACACACACACACACACACACACACACACACACACACACACACACACACACACGCACACACATACACATACTCACATACACATATTTATTTTACCTGGAATATTTCAATTGGGCACCAGGCTCAACTTGTATATCTAGTATTAAGATAATATAATTCTTCTAGAATTGCTCTGTGACTCTCTTATTATTATAATCTATTCATATTTAGAGTCTGTCCAAGTTGTTATATAAAATTAATACACATGGCATTAGGTCAGTGCCTTCTGGGACATGCATGTCTGTGCAGGTCAGATTCCCGCGCCACGGAGTTGTGGGATCAATATTCGGGGCAATTTCTCGGCGCGGCAGGCAACAGGTAGGATCGGATCAATATTTCGAGCAGTTCTATTGCCTGCATATATTCTTATTGACAAAGCTCTTGCAGTTCTATTGACTGATTGGAGTAGTTCCAGACAATTCCGCTCGCCTAAGCATGGCGGCGCTGCGGTCTGGATTGCGTGTACGCTCAGCAGAAAAACGGGATGTACGCTCAGGAGACAAAAATATAAGAAAAGGTCTCATGTTTCTGAATGCACCCCCAACCCACCCCCACACACCCCCAACGCACCCCCACACACCCCCAACTCACCCCTACACACCCATATACACACCTACCCACCCCTAACCCACCCGTACCCACACCTACCCACATCTATACATATTTACTCCCCGGTCACTTCTATTGCATCATGTTGTAACTATTTAATCAATTAATATTGTACGACATAATGCGATGTGTGGTGTTTTCTGATTGGCTCTGCAAATCTATATAAGCCAGGGCACAGTGCCGATTCTTTACCACTGCTGGATCGGCAGTGGAACCCACATCGCGGGGGATAGAACCTGAACAGGCTCCACCAAAGTATAGGAGACTTGAAGCATATAATTTGGCGGAATAACCCAAGTAAGGTCATAGAGACAATATACACTAATACAATAAAAGCCAATTTTTGGCAGGGGGGGCCAAAGTGGTTCCTAAATACAATATCTCAAGAACTAATTGACATAGAGCTATGCAGTTTTTTTGTCTGCACTGAGCCCAACTGATCCAGTATAGAGTTTTGATTTGAACCCCAGGAAATTTTATATAAATACCAAAGCCAAAAATATACACACATACACACATACACACATATATACATACACACACACAAAGCACAGTGCTGAACCCAACTGATCCAGCATAGAATTTTGATTTGAATCCCCGGAAATTGTATATAATAAACAACAAGTAAAATGCCAAAACAAAAATATTGTAACCAATGCAATAAAAATATATTTAGCTCTAATTGGGCCAGACACCAAAAGATTTGTAACCCAGACAAATACAGAACTCCCAGAATAATATGCCCTAAATGCCATGAAGAATATAGCATGCCATACTTCATACATAAACATAAAGATACTTGCTCTGTACAGTCATCAACACAACCATCCACATCTGGTCTGAAAAGGAAGCACGAAGCACCTGTTAATGCTGGACCTACAAAGCAGCCACGCAATGCACCACCTATCCGTAGCAGTTTTAATAGCCAATTAAGGGATCACTGTTTTGTATCAGAGCCAAAATGTGGTATTCAGAATTTTTTGAACAGTGTAAACCCTGATGTGCAGGCAATTCTTAATGCACAAAATGGCTCTTATAAGCTGTCCCTCAAATTGTTTACACAATATAAGAAACCAAATGGTACAAAATTTACACAGCCCCACATAACAGAAACTGTACCGGTACATTCAAATGCAAATTCAGACACAATAATAAGCAGTTTGATGGAACAATTGAACATCAAACACTCTGAATTTGCGGCAAAAGAGAGTGGCTGGAGCCTAAGCGGCTCCCCACACAAGTTCTATGTCAATATTTCCGAATTCAGCCCATTACAAGGATCTACATATCTGCCATTACCTGACAATATCAAATACAAAAGAGCCGTGGTCAACATGGAAAATAGTGATGAGAAATGCTTTCTGTGGTGTATATTAGCTGCTTTGTATCCAGTTTCAAGAAATCCTCAGAGAATAAATTATTACAAACAACATGAACATGATTTTGACGATGCAATGGAGGGTTTAGAATACCCAATGTCTGTTCACAATATTGATAAATTTGAAAAAAGAGCCAGGGATATCAATGGCAAACAATTATCTATTAACGTATTTATTTGTTCCACTGGCAATTGCCCGATAGCACCTCTCAGAATCAGTACATTTGGTGATGATTCCGCCGTTCCGATTGATTTGCTCTTAATTGAAGGGGATGGCACATATCATTACACTCTGATACATAATCTTGAAGCTTTAGTCAGAACACAACTAGACAAATCCAATAGAATATTTAAATTGTGCAGAAGATGTTTAACTGTACTTGATGGTCAAAAAATGGTGAAAGGGGTTCAGGAAAAAAATGCAGAAATTGCCAAAAACAAGTTAATTGAGCATCTGAAATACTGTGGCAACCATAAACCCGTTCATATGGTGATGCCCAATCCAAGTGAAAAAGCAAAATTCAATAAGTTTGAAGCCTTGTTGGAACACCCAGCATATATTGTCTGTGATTTTGAATCGAACCTCAAACCTCTTGCATTTTGTAGCCCAGATCCCGAAGATTCTTCAATTACACCATACCAGTTACCTGAACCTTCCAGTTTTTGTTATACAGTTATACGGGACGGTGTAGCTAGTGAGCCACACTCATACATGGGGCCAGATGCCATCAAAATATTTGCACATAGAATAGAAAATGAGTGCCGTGACATAGCATCTAAGATCTTATTAAAATCAAAACCCATGTTGCCTTTAACAGAGGATCAGATTGAAGATTTCAACAATGCAGAAAAATGCCCGGTATGTGAATCTGAATTTTCAGATACAAATATCAAGGAACATCACCATTCTCATACAGATGGTAAATTCTTAATGGCCCTGTGCAAAAGCTGTAATATTAAGATCAAGAGACCAAAATTTATCCCCATATTTTGCCGTGGAGCATCCAATTATGATTTCCATCATCTGATCAGGTACGAGGGGTTTGACAAGCAGAATTTAAATATTTTAGCAGAAAATGATGAGAAATATATTGCTATTAGCAAGAAAATTAAAGTTAAAGGCGTTCCTATTCAATTAAGATTTCTTGATTCTTACAGAATTTTACCTGCTAGCCTGGCTACACTGGCCGCTCAATTATCTGATGAGCAATTCAAAATCACACGTGCCATGTTTCCAAATCTGGACCTGAAATTAATTAGGCGGAAGGGTGTATATCCATATGACTATGTTACAGATTTTTCTAAATTTGATGAGTGTTCCCTGCCACCACAAGAAGCATTTTACAGCAAAATCAGAGCATCTGGAATCACTGATGAAGATTATCACCATGCCCAATTGATGTGGAACAGTTTAAAATGCAAGACATTTGGTGATTATCACATGGCTTATTTGAAACTTGATGTGACCCTCTCAGCTGATGTAATGCAGGCATTCAGAAAATCTTCCATGCAAAATTATGGGTTGGACCCAGTGTATTTTTTCAGTGCCCCAAGTCTAGCATGGTCTGCAATGTTTTTCAACACCAAAAAGCAATTAGATCTGATCCAAGATCAAGATATGTTTATGGAGAAAGGTATAAGAGGAGGGATGGTGCAATGTTCCCAGAGATACGCCAGAGCAAATAACAAACATATGCCTGATTATGATCCAGCACGGCCATCAAATTATATAGTGTATGTAGATGCAAACAGCCTCTATGGTTATGCCATGATGGATAACCTGCCAGATGCAGAGCTTGAATGGGTCGAAGATTTCAATATTGAGGATCTCAAGGACTTTGATGATAGTGACTATGGCCTCTTCTTAGAGGTTGATCTGACAATTCCTGATGATTTGCACAACAAATTTTCTGATCTGCCCCCAATTCCCGAGGTTCAGTGCCCACCTGGCTCTGAACAGAAGAAGCTCATGATGACTCTGGAGCCAAAACAAGATTATGTCATATATTATAAAAACCTCCAGTTCCTGATGAAACATGGTGTTCAAGTGACCAAAGTTGGAAAAGTTTTGAGGTTCAGGCACTCAAGATGGTTGAAACCATACATTGACACAAATACAGAGCTTCGAACATCTGCAAAGAGCCAATTTGATAAGACCTTGTTTAAATTGATGGTTAATTCTGTGTATGGCAAAACTATAGAAAATGTCAGAAAACATACCGATGTTAAAATAATTACTGACCCCAGCCGGAGCAAAAAATTGGTTGCAAAGCCCAACTTCAATTACAGAAGAATTTATGATGAACACATGGCACTTTTCAACATGAAAAAAACAAAGATTATGTTTGATAAGCCTATTTATGTAGGGGCTGTGATATTGGATTTGGCCAAATTACACATGTTAACATTGTATTATGATGTGTTGAAACCTTTTTATGGTGATCGTGTAAAACTGATGTACATGGACACGGATAGTTTTATCCTTGATATTCAGACAGAAGATGTTTATCAAGATATGGCACAGCCTGAATTGTTTAAATATTTTGACACCAGTGAGCATTCAAAAATTGAACACCACCACAACAAAAAAGTACCCGGCATGTTAAAAGATGAGACACTTGGTGATGTTATTGTGGAATTTGCTGGGTTAAGTGCCAAGATTTATACTTTTAAAACATGTAGTGCTGTTGTCAAAAAAGCCAAGGGCATTGGCAGAGTAACTGTTTACAAAGAACTTCAATTTGAAGATTATAAAAATTGCCTCAAATCCCAAAATTTAATCAAAACATCAGAATGCAGAATTCAGAGTGTGGGTCACTCATTGACTTCAAATGTTGTAAGAAAAGTGGCTCTGGACCCACATGATGATAAGAGATGCATTTTATCATGTGGCATACATACTCTACCGTGGGGTCATTGTGATTTGAAAAGTGGGAATCAATGCCCAAGCACAGAGCATGATTTGAAATAAATAAACATGCCTATGAACTTATTTGGGTTCAAAAAACAGGCTATTATGGATCTGCCAACACCACAGCCCTCTTCTGATATGCTGTCTAAACTGAGTGGCTTGTTAATTATTCATCTGAACAGCATACTTACAGATATTGAAGATGAAACAGGCAAAATATTGTACATATTTAACAATAATTTAAATCATTACCAATTACCTGTAGGTGGGCAATTGCAATTTATTACAACCCCTGAGGGTGATGTTAAAATTTCAGTAGGGAGAAATATTTACAGAATCAAGCACTCAAACATGGTTTCTGGCACTGTTTATACTGTTTCTGCTGGTGACTGTTTATATATTGAGGTCCCTGGATCTTATGACAAGCTTATACCCTTTTTTATAGAATTAAGAATCAGATACTCAATAATAAATAACCATTAAAACAAAAATGCCTAATGATATTTTTGGCCATACAAGGCATGAAGATCACAGTGACGAGATTTTGATGCTTGATGTCAGAGTCAAGAAATTAAGAAGTGATTTACAAGCTTTGCAAACTACACTCAATGCCAGTCTTCAATTAGAAATTACAAATTTGCAATCACAATGCATGGACCCTCTTCTTAAAATTGATTCTGAACTCAAATTGTTGCTTCAGAAATATACTGACCTGGCCACATTAGATAATTTTCAAAGTTTGGAAGAAGCTGTAGCAGCTCTTCAAGCCAAATTTAAGACCCAGGCCACCAACTCTGAGCAATTGAAACAGCAATTGGAGGAGCAGATTAATAATGTCCAGGCACAGCTCCAAACAATTGTCAAAAGCATAACATCACAAGAAGATTTTGATCTAGTCATTTCCACTCTAAAAGAACAGATTCAGTCACTCCAAATACCTAATCTGGACCCTCTGAACAATGCCATAGCCGAGGTTAAAGAAAAAATTGAGACACTTGAAAATTTTATGAACAATTTGCCATCTTCTGATGCTTTGAATGCAATAACTCGGAGTGTAGCAAATATTAAGCTGCAACTTGAAACATATGAAGATTTTGGAAAAATTCAAAGTTCCATAACCCATCTTGAAGGTACAATAGCAGCAGTGCAAAGTGATTTGGCAAATGTACTAGAATCCCGATTGCCTGGGATTGTAGATACACTTGTCAGTGTCCAGCAACAAATCACAAAGCTTGAAAACCTCAACACTGAATCTGAACTATCTCATTTCCATCATTTGATCGATGATATCCAAACAAAACTTGAAATTTTACAACATTCAACACCCTCCCAGGCAGATATAGCCCTGCTCCAAAATGCTATGCAAAATGTGGCTGATGCTTCTGAATTAAATAATGTAAAATTGGCACTTGAATTTTTGCAAAATACAGTATCAAATTTGCCCACATCACAGGAACTTAAAAATATTAAGAGGGCAGTGAATCGCATATTGAAATCAGAAGATATCAAGAATATCCAGTCAGAGATCAAACATCTCACTCAGACAGTTGCCACTCTACCAACCAATCAACATATTAATGAATTGCATGCCCTGTTTGAGGATATCAGAAGACAGGTCCATGATCTTACTGCTCAAAATTCAAAATTGGCAATTGTTGAAAATTTGCAACAAATTGTAGCTAATATCAAGCAACAGCTAGGGACCATGGAATCCAATCAAGCAAATGCTCTGTCTGTTTTTGCCACCCAGCTACAAGATATTGTGCAACAATACAAGAAACTTGCTATAGACATAAAAATTAAGCCAGGCCATGATGATGTTGTTAGGACCATCAATGAGCATCTTGAATCTGTAACAAGCAGATTGCTCACAGCAGAAAAGGAAATAACAGGCATAATTGAGAATCCTAAACATTCAGTAATTCTTGAATTGTACAGCATCCCCAACAAAGAATATGATTCTCCATTTACACCAGGTGGTAAAATATATATGCTGTCCCCTGCACAATTTTATTACCAGTTTTTTGTTAGGGGCACATTAAGACCAATCAAAATCAAATATTGGCACCAGCCACAGGCACACCACTACCCTACCTTATCAATAACAAATGCTGATAACAAAGTGAAAATCAGCAGTGTAGAATTAGAGGATTTTACAGATCCCAATACATTGGAAACAGCCTATACTGAAGATGATGGCTCTTTGGAATTTAAAATACATATTGGGGACAAATTATATTTAGAAAATCCTGCAGTATCAGCTGCTGAACACCCTATAGTTGCAATATTCTTGTTTACATATTATGTCTAGACAAATTATTGTTGATGAATTACACAGACAGGCCAGACATAATTTTAAGAGACTCCCAGTAGTCACAAAGGGCATAGATGATTTATGGCAAAGCGACTTGATTGAGTTGTCAAGTGGACAGTTGAAAAACTTAGACAAAATCAACAAGGGCTACAAGTATCTACTCACTGTAATAGACACATTTTCAAAATTTGCCTGGGCTGTGGCACTTAAATCCAAGACAGGAAAATGTGTTACAGAAGCCCTCAGGACAATCATAAATCAGAGTGGAAGATCACCGCGTTATTTGCAAACAGATAATGGCAAAGAATTTTATAATTCAGTGTTTCAACAATTTATTAAAAGCCAGGTAATAAAACATTACTCGAGTTACAGTGACCTCAAGGCCTCAATTGTAGAGAGGTTCAACAGAACCTTAAAAAATCTTATGTATAAACAATTTACACTGCAAGGTAATTATAAATGGATTAATATTCTTCCAGAACTTCTACAAAAATATAACAATTCTCTCCATTCCACAATCAACATGAAACCCTCTGAAGTAACTTCATATGATGAGCAAAAATTGATCAGTACTGTTTATTATCCTAGATACCAGCCAACAACAAGAAAGGCCAAATACAGGGTGGGTGATCAAGTAAGAATCAGCAAATATAAGCACTTATTCAAAAGAGGCTTTACGAGAAACTGGAGCACTGAATTATTTACAGTGGTTCAAATTAAACCCGGGAGCCGATACACATATATAATAAAAGATCACCGAGGAGAAATTCTCAAAGGCAGATTCTATGAAGAAGAACTCAACAAAACTAAACAGCCTGACACATATCTCATAGAAAAAATTATCCGCAGAAAAGGCAACAAGTTACTTGTCAAATGGCTAGGTCATCCGCAAAACAGCTGGATCGATGCAAACAAAGTGATAATATGAACACCTGGGACGTTATAAAGAGGCTGCCAGAACCTGAACAGCAGAATAAGAGAAATGGAAAATTGCTACCTGATAATATTAGGTGTCTTATTGTTGGGCCATCTGCTTGTGGTAAAACTACACTAATTGTTGATAATTTTTTATTGGCACCCAACTGGTTAGACTGGAAAAACAGGCACTTGTATGTCTTCTCTAAGAGCTTGGAACAATTAAAATATCAGCAGTTGATAAAGCTATACGATGGATTGGATATAGCCACTTTTGAACCAGATGTTAAGCCACTCGATGAATGTCTCGATAATTCTGTTGTTGTGTTTGATGACATTATACTGGATAATCAAAACAAGGTTAGAAATTTCTTTACACAGGGCCGGCACAAAAACATTGATTGCTTCTACCTGGCACAGACTTTTTCTAAAATACCGAAGCAACTGATCCGGGACAACAGCAATTTTATATGTGTGTTTCATCAAGATCATACGAACCTCAAGCACATACATTATAACAATAATTAAAAATAAACAAGAGAATGGGCGGCGTTTTGAGTTCGAACCAAGGTTACAGCTAATTTATAGGCATGGATGTCCTAATGTAAGGAGAAATTAAAATGTACCATTAAAATTAGTCACGGTCCAAGATACGGCCGATGGAAAAAGACGATGAAGTTCCCTTTTCATCGGTCTTCGTTTACAAGCCAAATGTTGTTTTACTGGTAGGAATCAAAAATTGAAAAAAATCAGAAATCAGAACACTGGACACTGAAATATGTTACAAAATAATGTTTAATACATTTCTGTTGATATACTTACAATCTCTGGTCGCTCACCGACACAAGACAAAACACTCGTGGACCCATGATGCACCGCTCTAACAAGTGAGCAACGCGGACCGCTGACGGTCGATGCTTTACATAAACGCTACGTTTCTAGCACCATGGCCTATCCAGTTACGTTAAAGAAATTTGAGATCACAAAGCTAAGACTTTAAAACATGGTCCAGAGAAGAGAAAACAATTTCTCTCTGACCTATAAAGTTACGGAAATCAAAGTTTCTATCTGAAACTTTTAACTGTGAATGAATGTTCTAAAACTGTCTCTCAAAAATGTGAATGTCGAACTGCCAAATCGAACTGTCTATTTCCACTCTAAGTTTCCACTGCCTCTGCTAAGTCTTTACTTCGTCTTTTCTTTCCGTTCTCCAAAAAATTGTCCTTCACTCTATTGGTCGTTGAACTTTTTGCTCCGCCCACACGTGGTCACTTCTGGATGTAGGGGTGATAATCGTTTCACACGGGGGCGATAGGGGCGAGAATTGCTTACTGAGAGGCGATAATCGCATAGCATGAAAACACAATAGTACCTTGTTTGAGAGCTGATCTCGAGGAATGAAAAGCATCTGTTCCTTTTAATTTTAATGGCTCTCAACTCAAATTTTATCGCACACAGCTCGGACACTTCAGTAAAGTTATTCCTTCCTTTGCTTTCGAAATCGCATTGAAGCGAAGACATACGAAGAGAAATGTTCTGGCAGGGTTGGAGTTCAAGATTCTCTGCTATTTACTCTTGTCAATTCGACGTCCGTGAGCCAGACGGGCTGGCGGCGATCGTGGAAGTTATGCGTCTCGTGGAGAACACCATGTGTGGAGCAATTGTCTCGATTCAGAGCCTGGCCACCTGCAAAATCTCACGAGGACAGAGGATCTTTGTTCAAAACAAGGGAGAAAGTCTTCTTGGGGTTTTAAATTTTAAATGCCTGAAGTTCCAGGTGATTAGCTCCTTCTCGGCCGAAATCATCTTGATAGGCTCCATCTGGGCTGAAATTATCTTGACGTGAGCCAGAGTTTAGATGAATTTGTATTGGACATATATGGGAGTTTATTGGCGGACACACTGTTTTCTTCACCTTGAAGTAGGGGCGGTGATATATGCGAGGCTTCATGGGAATGAACGCTGGTTTCCCGAGGCAGCTGGGTTTCTTCTCAGAGAGCAGAAAATAAGATCTTGGGGGAAAGCGTAGAAAGACCGATGGAGATTTGTAATTGGCACATGGAAATGGTAATCGGCGCATCGGTTATAACATGATGAATATGTATGTGGGGACTTGAGCTACAATGATTTTTCTAAATTTTGCAGCAGGTGCTGGAACCAGGACAGTTATGGGTTTGTCACAATTGATATGACAAGAACACCCAATAGTGGCAAATACAGAAATAAAATCAACGATTTTCTAGACGTTGAGACGTATATAAACAACCATGAAAAGGCCAATAATTGATGATCTTAAGTTAAGAGATTATCTTGTAAAAAGATTTAAGGGATGGAAATCAGAGAACCGAGGAATTTATGAAAAACACAAACAAACAGAACAGCCTGTAATTGACGCTATTAATAATTTGGGTAAGAATATCAAAACTGTTACAGAGCAAAATCAAAATTTGATCACAGAGCTTGTACCTGTAGCTGCAAGAAACATATTAGATTATCCATTCACTCCACTTTCCAGTATTCATACACCTAGTCCTATTGCTCCTAGAAGAATTGAAGCTACTCAGGACCCTGTTGAACTGGGTCTTCTAGCTCAAAAATATTTAACCACACCTAAAGACAATAAAGATGAGGTGTTTGGCTTATATGCTGATACAGAGCGTGATGGGAGCATTATACATAGAATTGGCAATTTCAGAGTAACATTTATGGGGGATGATCTGATTGTATATTCAGAATCTCGTCTCGGAGAAAAAGGTGCTTTTGTTAAGTACCCCGGCACACCTGGATTGTGGGAATTGATGACTAGGAAAAGGCCTGGCAGCTATACGGATCAGGATTATGATTATTATAAAGAAATATTAATAAAATCAGATGCTCTATACCAGAACAATGATCCCACGCAAAAAAGGGTTAAGTCGAGCAGTGGGGCAAAATACAATAATTTAATCAAACCCATATGGTCACAAATCAAGACTGGCAGTGGAATCAAACAATACAACGCCCTGCCTAAAGAATTTGTGTGGGTTGATGATGTCAGGAAACTTGTAGATAGGCTATTGGTGATAGCTGGGGAGGAAAATGCTGGGAACCACAATTTTTACAATGAAAAGGTTGGCATTATGGACATGATAAGCACAAAATTGTCTAATTTTATAGTGAATGACACTAAGGGGATTGGATATCTCATAAAAATTATTAATACTCTACCACCTAAATTTTGGAATATTTCTGAGGGTCGGGGCCTTGTTAATGATATTATAAACAAGCTGCCATTTGAACTACATATTCCAGGCTATCAGTATTGTGGTCCAGGCACAAAATTGGATCATAGATTAAACAGAGGTGATCCTGGTGTTAATCCCCTAGATGCTGCTTGTAGAGCATGACATAGCATACAACACACATTCTGATCTTGACAAGAGACATGTTGCAGACAAGAAATTAGAAGAGGCTGCATTTGGCAGATTTGTAAGCAAAGATGCATCTTTGAGTGAGAGAATATCAGCATTGGGAACCACCATAGCTATGAGCACCAAACAAAAACTGGGGTGGGGGTTGTGAATATGTATATAATAAACCTACAATGAAGGCCAAGGGTGTTATGTATCAAATACCTTATGCAGGTCTCAAATCTCTTGGGCCTATTGACAGCCTTTTGACCAAAAAGCAGCGCAAGAAAAAAAATTCTTGTATTGCCAAGGGGTATGGTATGAAATTGTTGCTTAGTACCCCCCAATTAAAAAAATTACAGCAATCCAGGAAAAAATCACATGTGGGGGGATTCATATTTACCATCCCTGCCATCTTAGCTGCTCTCGGGGCTGTTGGGAGCTTGGCGGGGGGATCCGCCGCCATAGCAAAAACAGTAATAGATGCCAAGAAAAATAAGGCAGAATTAGATGAGCAGAGGCGCCATAACCTGGCAATGGAGAAACAAGGCAAAGGTGTTAAGAGAGCCATGAATAAGTTTAAAAAAAACAAGAACCGCTTACAAACCAAGATATTGAAGCTTTAATCAAGCCACTGAGCATCAAACATTTTAGAGGTGTGTACATGTCTGATTCTTTACCGGAACAACCACTCAACAAAGAGTGTGGCATTGTTAATTTGGATGAGTACAAAAATCAGGGCACTCACTGGATTTGCTATCTTAAATATTTAAAAAATGAGGCATTTGTGTTCGATTCATTTGGAGGTGTTCCACCTGAAAATTTAGTAAAATATCTAAATTCAGCTAATCTTTATTACAATAATGCCCGTGTTCAAAACTTCAAAGATGTTAATTGCGGACATCTGTGTTTATCTGTTCTTAGATATATGTCTCAAATAAATAAACCATCAATTGAAAATTTTCAAAAAGCCTTGTGGTATCTGAAACATCATGGGGGTATTCCATCTCACCAGCCAAAATTCAATATTGAAACTCAAATTGCATGATGACATAGTGTATCCCAAAACAATAGCTCTCAGAGCATTTTACGGCATGTACTTGATCCCTAATATTACACACCACAACAACACAATTGCAGTAGGGGATCAAAAAATTGTCATCACTCCAGGGCAGTATAATCTGTCCACTCTAAATGCTCAGTTACCCAGAGGTGTAGTGTTAAGTCAAAATTCTGTCACTCACAGAGTAGAGATTGTATCTGCTACAGAAACAGTGGATCTGGTTACTATAGGAGAGCTGTTAGGCTTTGAGAACAACACAAAACTTGAACCGGCCATCAAACACACTGCCATGAATATACCTAAATTCCTAGCCATAGAGACTCTGAATATTCACTGTAATGTGGCCGAGGGTATGATCACCAAATCAAATGGCATAGGCACTCACAAACAAACCGGCATCATTGCAACATTCAAACCCAATTCTGAATTCATGGAGCCAATCATCTACAATCCATCCCCAACATTATATTTTCCTGTGTGTCATAACAGAATAGATTATATTGAATTGATGGTCACTAATGAAAAAGAAGAATTAGTTGATTTTGCTGGAGCCACAACAACTGCAATCATAGAGATTAACATTTAAATAAAAATACATACAATGGAAAATATTGAGAGTTATGAACTGCAATCATTCCCCCCAAACAGGAGGACATTTGCAAATTTAAATCAACCCAACACAGAGATTGAGGTGGATCTTGACGTGGGGGACGGATTTATACACCCCCACAGAGCAGATTTATACATCAAATTTGATGTTGTAAAGCTCGATGGTACAGAGTATACGGCAAATTCAAATATAAGATTGGTGGACAATTTTATGCCGCATCTGTTCTCTGAAATTGAGATCAGAAAACATGGTGTTGTTATAAACAGAGTGGATTATCCCGGCATTACCTCTACAGCTATGGCCACATTAAAATTATCCAAAACCGAGGCTTCTTACTACAAAATAGGTGGATTTGAGGCTGGCGAGAAAATATTAACCAAGAGCCACACAGTGCTGTTCCCGATGCGCCTGTTGCCAGGATTCTTCTCAGATTACAAAGATATTATGTGGAAGGGTGGTTTAAGAATTACATTTAGAAGAGCTGCCAATGATAATAATGCCTTGATGAGATATAGCACATTAAACCCTACAGGAGAAGCTCTGCCTAATACCTTACCTGATGAGGGCAAATGCATTATTCAGACTATGGAGTTAAGAATCCCTGTTGTTGAATATGAGGCCAGTTATGCTCTTAAACACAAAGCAGATATAGTAAAAAATCCACAAATTTCTCTGCAATTTTATACATATCAATGCGTACAGAAGCCCGCATCTGGTACATATTATGAGTTTGATGCTACAAACTCATTCTCCAGTATTCAATATGACATGCCTGATTTTGTGGTGGTACTGTTTCAGACTGGAAGACACAACAATCAGGAAAAAATTTCAAGTAAATTTGATAGCTGCAACATCAAAAACATATATCTTAAAAATGGCAGAAATGAGGTGTTCCCTAGAGAAAATTACAATTTAGACATATCCAAGGATGATTTCCTCAAATTATATGAGGCTTTTTCATCCTTCAAACGTGTCACTACAGGCAATACCGAGATGTATTACACACCAGATGAATTCAAAGCACGGAGACCCATGTTTGTAATAAACACTTCAAAAAGAAAACAAGTTGTGGTGAATGACAGGACAAATATTAAAATTGTCTGTGAATTCCACGAAGCATTACCTGACGACACCATATGTAGTGTTATTCTCATAGGAGAAAAATCATATGTTTATGATGTAAGAAATGAGAGAGTCACAGAGCAATTCTAGAAGATATTTGTTCTATTGTGCTGTTGTACAACACACAAACCTCAACTGTATATCAGCTAGCAGTAAATATCTCATGTGTGGCATTGCGTGTATTTCAATCTATCAGAACTCAAACCCAGAGCTCCTGATTACAATGCACCAATATTAACACTTCTCCATATGGAATATATCCACATTTTACTGGGTTCTGAGACCCTAATACAGACAAAATTGGATTTTGATCTGTCATAATATTCTCAAAGTCTTGGCTAGGCTCGTATTAACAGAATAGAATTGCTTTCAACATGAAGAGCAGTTCATTGCTACTGTGTCAGAAAATTTGTATCTTTATCTCAATGATCTTTGTTACACTTTTACATGTTGCACAGAAAATATGTATCTTTATCTCAATCTTTGTTACACTTTTACATGTCGCACAGAAAAATCATTAATGCTCTCTTCTAGCCGTATAGATTATATCTCTTGCGTGCCGGCAGGACATGCAAGCAATTAATTATGCTTACCCCGCTCTTCTTCTATTGTATTGAGCGAGTGGTTATAACACATGAGAAAATAAGAATACAATATATTGTTGTAAAACATTTTTTACCAGGTTTTCAGATCTGGGGGCTATCAACTAGCAATAATTATTCTCAAAATCTTACGTGTGGACATATTATTTTGCAACATGTATTTCAATCTATCAGGACTCAAACCCGAGCCTTTTGTTTACAAGACAATTGAAAAAAATTGAACCTGGTATCCAATTGAACTTAGGCCAGAAGTAAATGTGTGTGTGTGTGTGTGTGTGTGTGTGTGTGTGTGTGTGTGTGTGTGTGTGTGTGCGGGTGTGTGTGTGTGTGTGTGTGTGTGTGCGGCTTAATTTTAAGTGTGTCCAAAACAATATCACAGAAGTGCCTTTTGTAAGTATCAATCTGAGAGGAATTCTTCCTTTCTGAAAAATTCCCAAGTGTGGGGCATTGTTTACAAAAATCTTGGATTAGACGGGGTTCCACACTGGAGCAAAAACCTCATATAGGCATGTTGAGCTTGTTTTACAGCTTGAGAAGAGCTCTTCCTTTCTTGTTTTGCTATAGCATTAAATACACTACTATGGTGGCACCTCGCTCGTGTTTTGAATGATCAGCTTATCGCCGGCACTCACGTCGAAAACGGTAAGATCTTCGTCTTCGTGTATTTCATATATGTTGCGCGTTTCGTTCCAACGTGCCAGAGGAATGTTTCCTGCTTTCTGGACACCACGATTCGATATCAAAGTCATGGTGGGAACGCTAGCTTTTCTGCCGTGAGACCAGTACGAGAATTCGTTTATCTGAATCGTGCCATCGAGGAGAAACTTGTAGTACGGATGATAAGGATGTAACATGTACAGTTTGTTACCTTCGACGAACGTGGAGATTCTCTGCTGATTGGGTACGCTGTTGATTTCGATGGCTTGCAGAGAATGCAGTTTAGCGAATTTAGTGTCGACGCCGAGCAGATTACTGTGAACGTGTCCGAGTTTATTTTCGATGGGCAGCAAATGCTCGACTATGGTATCCGTTACGGCAGACAACGACGGTTTGATTTTCACTTCCACGTTCAACTGCTTGTAGTTTTCGTTGAGTTCTTGTAACTTGGCACCGAAAGAAGCCAGCGTCGATTCCTGCGTGGATTCCAGCACTCCGACTTGATCTCTGATGTTGACGACGATGTTCTGAAGGTTCTCGACTTGATTCAATTTCGAGCTCTTCTCGGTAAGATCGTTCACGATGCTTCGCATCTCTGTAAACTGCGTGTGAAGATCGGCGACGCTCTGCGAAGTGGGCAGCGTCGACACCAGCGAACTGATTTCGTCTCGAATCTGTTCCACGTTCGCCGTTTCCGTTTCCAGTCGTTTCAGCATACGCGATATGTTCCTTTTCAAAGCGTGCAATTCTTTGGAGGTGGGGAGATTGGCCACCCTACTCTCGAGATCGCTCAACGAACTTTTGATGTCGCTCGATTCGGATAGTGCCGTCACCGCCGTTTTCAATTTTTCCAAATCTTCGCTCGAAGGCACGCTCGTCCGTAACGATTCCAAATCACCCTGTATGTTGTCCAGTACGTGATGAAAATGAGCGAGATTGGATTCGACGTTCAAATTTTCTAAATATTCGATCTTCTGCTGAACCGTGCTCAACGTGTCTTGAATGCTCGTCAACGCTCTCGCTTCAGCGTGAGGGGCCTCCCCAATGGCGCAGTGGTAGCGTCGTCGCCTTGTAATCAAGGGGTCCCGGGTTCGATACCCGGTGGAGGCACAAGTGGTTCGGATCCCACTTTAAACTGTAGGTCCAGTCCCGATTAGCCTTACTGTGCATAAAGTGGACTTAAAGCAACATATCAAATATCGCTTCAGCGTGAATATTTTTAATTTCCTCGTTGATCAATTCCAAGGACGCCTGAAGCGTAGCGATGGTGGTTTGAATGTGTTCGAAATCTTGATAGGCCTCCAATTGAATTTTTATGTTCGCGACGCTTTTACCGATGACCTGCAGTTCGTCCGACGATGGTAGGTTCGCCATTGTATCTTCCAAAGTCTGTAACTTGGATTTAATTTCTTCCAACGTGCCGGTGAATTCTTCTTGTAATTTGGAAACGACGACGTGCAAGCGTTCTACATCAATATCGTTCACCACGGTTTGAAGTTCGGAGAAATTTTTTTCGATTGCGGAAGTTCGTTCTTCGATTTCGAGTTTCAATTTTTCCAAATCTTCATTTTTCGCATGAAATTGCTGTAATTTGGCCAAATCATTTTGAAGCGAATCCACGCTCAACTGTATA
This sequence comes from Lepisma saccharinum, assembly GCF_977018435.1. Lineage (NCBI taxonomy): Eukaryota > Metazoa > Arthropoda > Insecta > Zygentoma > Lepismatidae > Lepisma > Lepisma saccharinum. The sequence continues at coordinate 2,306,340 of NW_028142907.1, read as the reverse complement.
TTTTGAACGTTGTCGTAAGAAGGTACGTCGACATAATTTTTTATGAGCGTTTTCAGTTCGGAGTCGATTTTCAGAATGGGGTCGAGACATTGCGTTTGGAGCGTAGCGATTTCCGACTCTAAACTTTTGTTTAAGGTCTCCTGCAAAGCGATCAAATCGGTCCTCAACTTCTTAACACGAACGTCCAACATGAGAATTTCTTCTGCGTGGTCTACACGCTTGGTGTTGCCGAAAATGTCGTTAGGCATTTTTGGTTAACGGTTATTTATAATAGGATAGACGATTCGTAATTCCACGAAGAGAGGAATGAGTTTGTCGTAATCTCCGAGGAGTTCCATGTAAAAATAATCTCCTGCTGAAACATCGTACGCAATGTTAGAAAGCATTTTGTCGTGCTTGATTCGAAAAATGTTCTTGCTGGTAGAAATTTTGATTTCGTCTACGTTTTCCGGATTCACGGTGATTTGAAGTTTCCCACCGATCGGAATTTCGTAGAAATGTAAATTGTTGTTGAAGACGTAAAAGGTTTTGCCCACGTCCTCATCCAATTTCGTCCAAATGCTGTTGAGGTGAATGATCAACAGACCGTTGAGTTTAGGTAACACTGGAGGTAAGACTTCATGATCTGGTTTGGTTTCCATGATGATCTGTTTTTTGAAACCGAACAAGTTCATAGGCATGCTGGTTATTTAAGGATACGGTCAAAGTTTTTTTTTGTAATGACAGTCAGTGTTTCTCACAACGTTGCAACGTTGCAACGTTTAGAAAGTCGTTGATTTTGTTTCTGTATTTTCCGTCGTTGGGTTTCCTCGTCATGTCGATCGTCGCGAATCCGAAATCGTCACTGTTCCAGCAAAAAAAGCAGCGTTCCGAAAATTGATTGATCAACAGACCGTTAAGTTTAGATAACATGAAAGGTAGAAATTCATGATCTGCCGTGCGGTGTACAGTCTCCATTGTTTGCTTTCGGAAACCATAAAGATTCATTGTCCTTGCTAGTTATTTATTGTGTATGTGATAATTTGAGACAGTTAAAGTTTTTTTATTTTAGTTATAGTTATTTAAGTTTTTTTTTTTTTTTCAATTGCATTGTCTACAATTTTTACTAATTTCTAAACAATAGTGTCCCCAAGGCAACGTGTGGATTCCACAAGACAAAATACATCTTTTATCGTCATGCGGATCTAATGCTACTTTCCTAACTTTGTTTGTTGTAATCACGTGCTCTACACTTTGGATTCTTTGTTCTATACTTAGTATCGTCGATTGTGAGTAAAGGCAATCGATGTAATCGTGGAAGGTGAGTTTGTTCTCTACCGTATTCTTGCCCACACCTTTTGCTTTCTTCGTGACGCTAGTCTCTGTTCTCATGGCATACATCTTCGAACGCAAACCCGCGAACTCGACAATAACATCACCGTTACATTCATCTTTCAGTTTACCTAGGACTTTTTTGTTACGAGATGGAATTCCAAATCTGTTGGGTTGAGGATACGCAGACGTATCGAAATACTCAAGCATGGAAGGATTTTTTATGTCTTCGTATAGGTTAGGTGTTTGTATGCTGTAAATGAAGCTGTCGGTGTCCGTGTACATAAGTGATATTTTATCATTGTAGAAGGGTTTCATCACGTCGTAATGAAATTCGAACATGTAAAGTTTCGACAAGTCGAGAACCGTTGCGCCAACGTAAATTGGCTTTCTGAATTTCATCAATTTTATATCTAGATTGAAAAGTGCCAAATTCTCGTTGTAAATTTTTCTCGACTTGAATCTAGGATCGGCTATCCACTTCCGACATTTATTCTTATCGGAAATTAATTTCACGTCTACGTGCTTTCTAACATTCTCCATGGTCTTTCCGTACACCGCATTGTTCATTAATTTAAAAAAGTCCTTGTCTAAATCGGAAGTGGCAGCTGTCCTATGTTGCGTGTTAGTTTCTATGTAAGGTCTTAACCACGTGGAATGTTTAAACTTTAGTATTCTTCTAACATTTACTATCTGAACACCCTTCCCAATCAAAAACCGGAGATTCTTGTAGTGGACGACGTATCTCTGTTTAGGGTTCAATGTTAACAAAAGCTTGTCTTGAACCGAGTCGGGTGGACATTTGATTTCGGGAGTCGGAGGCAAATCCGAAAACGTGTCGTGCAGGTGGTCGGAGAATTGGAGATCTACCTCTGCGAAGAAACCACACTCGCTATCGTCGAAATGAATAATGTCTATCGAAGTGGGATCTAACCATTCGAATCCCCCGTAAGGAAGTTTCTGAACCATGGCATGTCCGTAGAGATTATTAACGTCGGCGTAGAAGATGTAATTCGATGCTCGATTTGAATCGTAATCTTCTTTCATGTGTACGTTATTAGCTTTCGCATGTCTCTGTACGCATTGCAACATTCCACCTCGTATCCCTCTTTCGATAAATAGCAACATGTCAACGTCCGATATCAGTTCCAGCTTGACCTTTGTCTGGAATAACATTGCCGACCACGCTAATCCCGGTAGACTGTAGAAATACGCTGGATCTAATTTGTAAATATTCGTTGCCGTTTTCCTGAACGCTTGAAAAACATCCGCGAGTATCGTCACGTCTAATTTTAAGTATGCGTCGTGGTAGTCTCCGAGTGTCCTACATTCTAATTTCTCCCACATGAGTTGCGCGTGTTGGTATTCTTCGTCCGTGATTCCTTTCTCTCTGAGTCTGCTGTAAAATTCTCTTGGAAGTGGAAGAGCGTCGTCGTTAAATTTAGAACCATCACTAACGTATTCGTAAGGATAAAGCCCTTTACGTCTAACGAGTTCTACGTCTACGTTGGGAAAACTAGCTCTAGTTATTTTGAATTGTTCGTCGGTGAGTTTGTTTGCTAAAGCATCCAGACTTGCAGAGAGAAATCTATACGAATCCAGGAAGCGCATCTCGATTGTATTTTTCGTTCCCGGAATCGACACTTGCTTGCTGAGACTAATGTAGCGTTCTTCATTCTCGGCCAAGACACCTATACGTTTCGGATCGTAGCCAAGATGTCTCACCAGGTGGTGAAAATCATATCCGCTTCCGTTGTGAAAGAATATGGGGATGAATTTAGGTTTCTGGATTTTAAGATTGCACGTGTTGCAAATTCCACCTATGTAGTTTCCGCTGAAATGATCGTGGTGGAATATTTTTTTGTTCTCATCAGTGAAACTTTGATCACATACCGGACACACCTCAGTGGAATTGTAATTTTGAAGTTCATTTTCAGTTAAAGGTGCCATCGGTTTTGATGTAAGCAGTACGCTGCCAATTACCTCAACCTCCTCCACCATTTTTTCAAGGAAGTGTTCGATTACATTTGGTCCGCGGTATATATATGCTTCATTTATTTTATCACGTCGCACAACAACATAGCCGAAACTATTAGGTTGATGAAGCTGGTACGGTGTTGTGGAGGAAATTTCAGGATCCGGCTCACAGTACGAGAGTGGTTTGAGGAACGCCTCGAAATCAGCAACGATGATGGCCGGATGTTCCAACAATGTTTTGTGCATTTTGAATTCTTCGACTTCGTTTGTTTCGGGCATCAACATTCTAGCCGGTCTGTTGTTGCCGCAATAAATTTTATGTTCGGCAAGTTTCTCGATAGCAATTTGACGACTATGAAGATTTTGATGATCACGTCGGTCACGATCGTCGAACGTGGTTAGGCATCTCGGGCAAACTTCGATGCAATGTTCATACTTGGTAGTTTGACTTCTGACCAAATGTGATAGAGAACGAATTAGCGTGTAGTGATGAACATCCTCGTTTGAAATTAGAAGAAGATTAATCACACAAGCATCGTCATCGTCGATATCGCTTATCCTGACAGGATGCACGAGATATTTATCTGACGTGAAGGAATATACATTAATAGCGATGCGTTTTCCTGCACGATTTTCGAACTTTGTTATATCCGACAATGTCACCGGGTATTCGATGTCAGACATTACACTTTGAAAGTCGGTCTCGTATTGTTTGTAATTAGAAACCTGTTCTGGATGATTTGACCAATGAACAGGATGCAGTGCAGCCAATATACACCAGAGAAAACACTTGTTATCGCTGTTCTGTATATTTAACACAGCCCTCTTGTGTTGAATGTTCGGTGGAAGAGGAACATAGCTGGAAGCGCGAAGAGGCGTGAATCGATTCACGTAAACGGTTAATGTGTGAGGACTTCCACACAGAGACCATCCCGATCCTTTAGCCTCGAAATCGTCATGTTTCTTAACCAGCTCATTGGTAACTTTATAATAGAAGTTGTCTAAATTTTCGACGTCCGCCAAATGAAGAGTCTGGTTTTTTGTACAATGATAAAAAATACTCGTTGTGCCATCAACTTTTTCGTATTCAGAAAACAGAACAACATATACTTTTATAGAGTTGTTTTCAAGTTTATCTTTCAAAATATTTAGTACAGATGTTTTCGTTTCGTCCAAGAAACTTAGAATGTCACGGCCTGGTTCTGACTTAATTGAAAAATCCTGGAGTTGGTCGTTGAATGCAGATCTAATTGGTTTGCGTTCATTAGATAATTTAATTTGCTTGGAAGTGGAAGCTTCCGTATCTGCATTATCGATTTTCCTTTTCAATGTTCCTTGTCCGGTCGATGATTTGCAAATTTTGAGGTGTTTACTTAAATTTGTAATGCTGATCATCTTTCCGCATCGAGCACAAGGCTTAGAAGGTAACGAACGATTAATTCTCGAACCTGTTTCGCTACATCTTACCCTGTGTTTGCTAATATTAGTTTTAGATATTAATTTCTCGCAAGTAACACATTCAGTTTTATCATTTTTATGATTGAAACTGGTGGTGGATGCCATTGCTTTCTCCAAAATCACAGAAATCAAAAAGTCTAGTATATAGCAATACAATTTTCAGGTATGTTATTTTATATAGAATTTCTTGGAGTGATTACAAAACTCAAAAATTCAATCTACTGTAAATAGAATTTCAGGTATGTTATTTATATAGAATTTCTTGTGTGCGAATACAAAAAACTCAAAATACGCCATGGAGATTTCAACCAATCCACTTTACTAGATTGGGGAAACTTTAACTATTATTATTTGGAACCTTAAACCTTTTTGGTGACATAGAGTACGCGTAGAGAGGTTGGGGGTTTAGTGTGTCGGTCGAGCCTCGGTGTCCTCTGTCCTCCTATACCAAAAGAAACATATGTCGTCATGGAACCAAATTTGACCCCTCTGTCGAAAAATTTTCCAAGTCCAGCGTTAAATTGCTAATGTCTCGAAAAACAGTGAGAGATAGAAATAGTGCAAAAATCCTCCCCGTTGACCCTTTTGTCGATATTGGTGATGCAGAGTACGTATACAAAGTTTTTTTTTTTTTTTTTTTTAGAGGTCCTGGGTCAAGAGAGGACCAATTGCCAAAATATTTTTTTCATCGCTCGTAACTTTCGAAAGGATGATCATAGAGGGCTGGGATTTCTTGCATTGGCATCGTCTAGGTGTCCTCTGCCCTCCCATACCAAAATAAACACATCACAATACAGAAATAATGAGAGGCGTATATGTGCGTGTGTGCGTGTATGTGTGGCACATCGTTCCCGAGAGAGGTAGGTTTACAAAGGTCACGATATACAAACATTGCCCCCCCCCGGGACTTGGAAAATTGCGATATGGCGCATTCGCTCACCACTGTTGCCAGCCGTAGGTCTCTCTCTCTCTCTTCATCTTACAGCAACGTTGGCATCTCTATTTTTTTTTAGTTGCAGGTGGTTTGCCAACACACTCTAGTTAATAATGCCACATATTATACACGCACACATACTGTATTGCCATCCATCTCTCTCTCTCTCTTTTTTACGGCAGTGCCGGCTTTCCTTGCCCAGTGTATGTAGGTTAGCAAAAATTGCTTTATGCACTGTAAGGCAAGCCTCATGCAAAGTTGCCAGCTCCTTGCTTTAGGTTAGGTTAGACCAAAAAAGGCTGTAGGTGGGCTGTCGGTTGTTTAACTCTTCCCTCTCTCTCTTTTTTGTAAAAGGCCATGGCAAAAGTACCAGTAGGTTGGCAACCTTGCTTTATGCACTGTAAGGCAAGCCTCAAGCAAGGTTGCCAGCTCCTTGCTTTAGGTTAGGTTAGACGAAAAAAAACCTTGGTGATTTTTTTCGAGTGAGGAGTTGGAAACACTGCGATCTTCACTTGGTGTTGGTCAACCGGGCTGATTGCACAAGCAAGGTTGACAGCTCCTTGCTTTAGGTTTGGGCCGCGTCCGAATCGGCAGCAGATGTCACCTAGAGCACCGTTCCATCCGGGGACTCAGCCAACCTCCGTTGTCCGAATTCGCGGCAGACGTGGAGTCGGAGGGGAGAGCAGAGAGCCGCGACAGATGCACGCTTGAACTCGCTGTGACCCTGCGCTTGGCAGCCATATTCTAACTTTCACTTTGTACAGACAACATTTACTGATTAGACGATGTAAAACTCACCTATACTTTAACATTTTATCGATAATACTGAATGTAGAAAAATTGTAAATGGTGAAATACCGTGTTACATTTTCAATATGAGTAGTAAATAGGTGGAAATCATTGTCATGTTTGTTTGACGTCTGCCTTCTGCTTCCGTGCGATGCGCCTGTGCCCCAGAGCGCGGTGGGTGAAGTTCGGGCTGACACCTGGCGGGAAAAGTGACAACCGTACTACAAGGGGACATGTAGATTCGGACGACTTGGACTTGATTTCGACGGCACGCGAGAGCAACGGGGGAGAATGGGAGGGAGCGCTTGTCAATCCGGACACGGCCTAGGTTAGACCAACAAAAAAACCTTGGTGGTTTTTTTCGAGTGAGGAGTTGGTAACACTGATCTCCACTTGATGGCGGTCAACCAGACTGATTGCACAAGCAAAGGTTGCCAGCTCCTTGCTTTAGGTTAGGTTAGACAAAAAAAAACCCTAGTGATTTTTTCGAGTAAGGAGTTGGCAACACTGATCTCCACTTGAGGGGGTCAACCGGGTTGATTGCACAAGCAAAGGTTGCCAGCTCCTTGCTTTAGGTTAGGTTAGACCAAGGAAAAAACTTTGGAGATTTTTTTTCGTGTGAGGAGTTGGCAACACTGATCTCCACTTGAGGGCGGTCAACCGGGTTGATTGCATAAGCAAGGTTGCCAGCTCCTTGCTTTAGGTTAGGTTAGACCAAAAAAAACCTTGGTGATTTTTTTTCGAGTGAGGAGTTGGCAACACTGATCTCCACTTTCGGTTTGTAAAACGGGCTGATTGCACAAGCAAGGTTGCCAGCTCCTTGCTATAGGTTAGGTTAGACCAAGAAAAAAACCTTGGTGATTTTTTCGAGTGAGGAGTTGGCAACACTGCGCTTCACTTGATGGCGCAGAACCGGCCTGATTGTACTACTCTACAAAGTATTATTTTGAAACAATAAATAAGAAAAAAGAATAGGTTAAGTTATATCACTTAAGATCATGGCATTCGTACCAAGTACGAGATGGGAAAAATCGAAAATTTCGCTAAAACATCGCTAAGAGCTAAAACATCGACAAAAAATTGCCAATATATGTCAAAAAATGATATTTAATTGATAAAAAAAGAGGCTACACATGCACTCGTACCAAGTACTGCGTTGAAACGCTCCTATTACACTACTTCCAATGTATCCCTGCAAAGTTTGGTGAAGATCTGAGTATGTAGTTTTTGACCTTATCTGGAACCTCCCATCTGAAAATTTGAAAATTCTTAAAAAATTCGTCCAAAATCTTGATGTCTCCAATCTCTTGTTTTGTACGTTTTTTCCACGTGTCTTGACATCCAATGTATCCCTGCAATCTTTGGTGAAGATCTGAGTATGTAGTTTTTGACCTTATATGGAACCTCCTATCTGAAAATTTGAAAATTCTTAAAAAATTTGACCAAAATCTTGATGTCCCCAATCCTATGTTTTGTATGATTTTCCCACGTGTCTTGACATCCAATGTATCCCTGCAAAGTTTGGTGAAGATCTGAGTATGTAGTTTTTGACCTTATCTGGAACCTCCTATCTGAAAATTTGAAAATTCTTAAAAAATTCGTCCAAAATCTTGATGTCTCCAATCTCTTGTTTTGTACGTTTTTCCACGTGTCTTGACATCCAATGTATCCCTGCAATGTTTGTTGAAGATCTGAGTATGTAGTTTTTGACCTTATATGGAACCTCCTATCTGAAAATTTGAAAATTCTTAAAAAATTTGACCAAAATCTTAATGTCCCCAATCCTATGTTTTGTATGTTCTTTCCACGTGTCTTGACATCCAATGTATCCCTGCAAAGTTTGGTGAAGATCTGAGTATGTCGTTTTTGACCTTATCTGGAACATCCTTTCTGAAAATTTGAAAATTCTTAAAAAAATTCGTCCAAAATCTTGATGTCTCCAATCTCTTGTTTTGTACGTTTTTTTCACGTGTCTTCACATCCAATGTATCCCTGCAAAGTTTGGTGAAGATCTGAGTATGTAGTTTTTGACCTTATCAGGAACCTCTCATCTGAAAATTTGAAAATTCCTAAAAAATCCTTCCAAAATTTTGATGACACCAATCTCTTGTTTTGTACGTTTTTTCCACGTGTCTTGACATCCAATGTATCCCTGCAAAGTTTGGTGAAGATCTGAGTATGTAGTTTTTGACCTTATCTGGAACCTCCTTTCTGAAAATTTGAAAATTCTTCAAAAATTCGTCCAAAATCTTGATGTCTCCACTCTCTTGTTTTGTACGTTTTTTCCACGTGTCTTGACATCCAATGTATTCCTGCAAAGTTTGGTGAAGATCTGAGTATGTAGTTTTTGACCTTATATGGAGCATCCTTTCTGAAAATTTGAAAATTCTTAAAAAATTCATCCAAAATCTTGATGTCTCCAATCTCTTGTTTTGTACGTTTTTTCCACGTTTCTTGACTTCCAATGTATCCCTGCAAAGTTTGGTGAAGATCTGAGTATGTAGTTTTTGACCTTATATGGAACCTCCTTTCTGAAAATTTGAAAATTCTTAAAAAATTCGTCCAAAATCTTGATGTCCCCAATCCTATGTTTTGTATGTTTTTTCCACGTGTCTTGACATCCAATGTATCCATGCAAAGTTTGGTGAAGATCTGAGTATGTCGTTTTTGACCTTATCTGGAACCTCCCATCTGAAAATTTGAAAATTCTTAAAAAATTCGTCGAAAATCTTGATGTCTCCAATCTCTTGCTTTGTACGTTTTTTCCACGTGTCTTGACATGCAAAGTATCCCTGCAACGTTTGGTGAAGATCTGAGTATGTAGTTTTTGACCTTATCTGGAACCTCCTATCTGAAAATTTGAAAATTCTTCAAAAATTCGTCCAAAATCTTGATGTCTCCAATCTCTTGTTTTGTACGTTTTTTCCACGTTTCTTGACATCCAATGTATCCCTGCAATGTTTGGTGAAGATCTGAGTATGTAGTTTTTGACCTTATATGGAACCTCCTATCTGAAAATTTGAAAATTCTTAAAAAATTTGACCAAAATCTTGATATCCCCAATCCTATGTTTTGTATGTTTTTTCCACGTGTCTTGACATCCAATGTATAACTGCAAAGTTTGGTGAAGATCTGAGTATGTAGTTTTTGACCTTATCTGGAACCTCCTATCTGAAAATTTGAAAATTTTTAAAAAATTCGTCCAAAATCTTGATGTCTTCAATCTCTTGTTTTGTACGTTTTTTCCACGTGTCTTCACCTCCAATGTATTCCTGCAAAGTTTGGTGAAGATCTGAGTATGTCGTTTTTGACCTTATCTGGAACATCCTTTCTGAAAATTTGAAAATTCTTAAAAAATTCGTCGAAAATCTTGATGTCTCCAATCTCTTGTTTTGTACGTTTTTTCCACGTGTCTTGACATCCAATGTATCCCTGCAAAGTTTGGTGAAGATCTGAGTATGTAGTTTTTGACCTTATATGGAACCTCCTTTCTGAAAATTTGAAAATTCTTAAAAAATTCGTCCAAAATCTTGATGTCCCCAATCTCTTGTTTTGTACGTTTTTTCCACGTGTTTTGACATCCAATGTATCCCTGCAAAGTTTGGTGAAGATCTGAGTATGTCGTTTTTGACCTTATCTGGAACCATCTGAAAATTTGAAAATTCTTAAAAAATTCGTCGAAAATCTTGATGTCTCCAATCTCTTGTTTTGTACGTTTTTCCCACGTGTCTTGACATGCAAAGTATCCCTGCAACGTTTGGTGAAGATCTGAGTATGTAGTTTTTGACCTTATCTGGAACCTCCTATCTGAAAATTTGAAAATTCTTCAAAAATTCGTCCAAAATCTTGATGTCTCCAATCTCTTGTTTTGTACGTTTTTTCCACGTGTCTTGACATCCAATGTATCCCTGAAAAATTTGGTGAAGATCTGAGTATGTAGTTTTTGACCTTATCTGGAACCTCCCATCTGAAAATTTGAAAATTCTTAAAAAAATTCGTCCAAAATCTTGATGTCTCCAATCTCTTGTTTTGTACGTTTTTTTCACGTGTCTTCACATCCAATGTATCCCTGCAAAGTTTGGTGAAGATCTGAGTATGTAGTTTTTGACCTTATCAGGAACCTCTCATCTGAAAATTTGAAAATTCCTAAAAAATCCTTCCAAAATTTTGATGACACCAATCTCTTGTTTTGTACGTTTTTTCCACGTGTCTTGACATCCAATGTATCCCTGCAAAGTTTGGTGAAGATCTGAGTATGTAGTTTTTGACCTTATCTGGAACCTCCTTTCTGAAAATTTGAAAATTCTTCAAAAATTCGTCCAAAATCTTGATGTCTCCACTCTCTTGTTTTGTACGTTTTTTCCACGTGTCTTGACATCCAATGTATTCCTGCAAAGTTTGGTGAAGATCTGAGTATGTAGTTTTTGACCTTATATGGAGCATCCTTTCTGAAAATTTGAAAATTCTTAAAAAATTCATCCAAAATCTTGATGTCTCCAATCTCTTGTTTTGTACGTTTTTTCCACGTTTCTTGACTTCCAATGTATCCCTGCAAAGTTTGGTGAAGATCTGAGTATGTAGTTTTTGACCTTATATGGAACCTCCTTTCTGAAAATTTGAAAATTCTTAAAAAATTCGTCGAAAATCTTGATGTCCCCAATCCTATGTTTTGTATGTTTTTTCCACGTGTCTTGACATCCAATGTATCCATGCAAAGTTTGGTGAAGATCTGAGTATGTCGTTTTTGACCTTATCTGGAACCTCCCATCTGAAAATTTGAAAATTCTTAAAAAAATTCGTCCAAAATCTTGATGTCTCCAATCTCTTGTTTTGTACGTTTTTTTCACGTGTCTTCACATCCAATGTATCCCTGCAAAGTTTGGTGAAGATCTGAGTATGTAGTTTTTGACCTTATCAGGAACCTCTCATCTGAAAATTTGAAAATTCCTAAAAAATCCTTCCAAAATTTTGATGACACCAATCTCTTGTTTTGTACGTTTTTTCCACGTGTCTTGACATCCAATGTATCCCTGCAAAGTTTGGTGAAGATCTGAGTATGTAGTTTTTGACCTTATCTGGAACCTCCTTTCTGAAAATTTGAAAATTCTTCAAAAATTCGTCCAAAATCTTGATGTCTAGACTCTCTTGTTTTGTACGTTTTTTCCACGTGTCTTGACATCCAATGTATTCCTGCAAAGTTTGGTGAAGATCTGAGCATGTAGTTTTTGACCTTATATGGAGCATCCTTTCTGAAAATTTGAAAATTCTTAAAAAATTCATCCAAAATCTTGATGTCTCCAATCTCTTGTTTTGTACGTTTTTTCCACGTTTCTTGACTTCCAATGTATCCCTGCAAAGTTTGGTGAAGATCTGAGTATGTAGTTTTTGACCTTATATGGAACCTCCTTTCTTAAAATTTGAAAATTCTTAAAAAATTCGTCCAAAATATTGATGTCCCCAATCCTATGTTTTGTATGTTTTTTCCACGTGTCTTGACATCCAATGTATCCATGCAAAGTTTGGTGAAGATCTGAGTATGTCGTTTTTGACCTTATCTGGAACCTCCCATCTGAAAATTTGAAAATTCTTAAAAAATTCGTCGAAAATCTTGATGTCTCCAATCTCTTGCTTTGTACGTTTTTTCCACGTGTCTTGACATGCAAAGTATCCCTGCAACGTTTGGTGAAGATCTGAGTATGTAGTTTTTGACCTTATCTGGAACCTCCTATCTGAAAATTTGAAAATTCTTCAAAAATTCGTCCAAAATCTTGATGTCTCCAATCTCTTGTTTTGTACGTTTTTTCCACGTTTCTTGACATCCAATGTATCCCTGCAATGTTTGGTGAAGATCTGAGTATGTAGTTTTTGACCTTATATGGAACCTCCTATCTGAAAATTTGAAAATTCTTAAAAAATTTGACCAAAGTCTTGATATCCCTAATCCTATGTTTTGTATGTTTTTTCCACGTGTCTTGACATCCAATGTATCCCTGCAAAGTTTGGTGAAGATCTGAGTATGTAGTTTTTGACCTTATCTGGAACCTCCTATCTGAAAATTTGAAAATTTTTAAAAAATTCGTCCAAAATCTTGATGTCTTCAATCTCTTGTTTTGTACGTTTTTTTCCACGTGTCTTGACCTCCAATGTATTCCTGCAAAGTTTGGTGAAGATCTGAGAATGTCGTTTTTGACCTTATCTGGAACATCCTTTCTGAAAATTTGAAAATTCTTAAAAAATTCGTCGAAAATCTTGATGTCTCCAATCTCTTGTTTTGTACGTTTTTTCCACGTGTCTTGACATCCAATGTATCCCTGCAAAGTTTGGTGAAGATCTGAGTATGTAGTTTTTGACCTTATATGGAACCTCCTTTCTGAAAATTTGAAAATTCTTAAAAAATTCGTCCAAAATCTTGATGTCCCCAATCTCTTGTTTTGTACGTTTTTTCCACGTGTTTTGACATCCAATGTATCCCTGCAAAGTTTGGTGAAGATCTGAGTATGTCGTTTTTGACCTTATCTGGAACCATCTGAAAATTTGAAAATTCTTAAAAAATTCGTCGAAAATCTTGATGTCTCCAATCTCTTGTTTTGTACGTTTTTCCCACGTGTCTTGACATGCAAAGTATCCCTGCAACGTTTGGTGAAGATCTGAGTATGTAGTTTTTGACCTTATCTGGAACCTCCTATCTGAAAATTTGAAAATTCTTCAAAAATTCGTCCAAAATCTTGATGTCTCCAATCTCTTGTTTTGTAGGTTTTTTCCACGTGTCTTGACATCCAATGTATCCCTGAAAAGTTTGGTGAAGATCTGAGTATGTAGTTTTTGACCTTATCTGGAACCTCCCATCTGAAAATTTGAAAATTCTTAAAAAATTCGTCCAAAATCTTGATGTCTCCAATCTTCTGTTTTGTACGTTTTTTCCACGTGTCTTGACATCCAATGTATCCCTGCAAAGTTTGGTGAAGATCTGAGTATGTAGTTTTTGACCTTATCTGGAACCTCCTATCTGAAAATTTGAAAATTCTTCAAAAAATCGTCCAAAATCTTGATGTCTCCAATCTCTTGTTTTGTACGTTTTTTCCACGTGTCTTGACATCCAATGTATCCCTGCAAAGTTTGGTGAAGATCTGAGTATGTAGTTTTTGACCTTATCTGGAACCTCCCATCTGAAAATTTGAAAATTCCTAAAAAATCCGTCCAAAATCTTGATGACCGCAATATCTTGTTTTGTACGTTTTTTCCACGTGTCTTGACATCCAATGTATCCCTGCATAGTTTGGTGAAGATCTGAGTATGTAGTTTTTGACCTTATATGGAACCTCCTATCTGAAAATTTGAAAATTCTTCAAAAATTCGTCCAAAATCTTGATGTCTCCAATCTCTTGTTTTGTACGTTTTTTCCACGTGTCTTCACATCCAATGTATCCCTGCAAAGTTTGGTGAAGATCTGAGTATGTAGTTTTTGACCTTATAAGTAGTGCAATAGGAGCGTTTCAACGCAATACTTGGTACGAGGGGCACTTGTAGCCCTTTTTTTATCAATTAAATATCATTTTTTGACATATATTGGCAATTTTTTGTCGATGTTTTAGCGCTTAGCGATGTTTTAGCGAAATTTTCGATTTTTCCCATCTCATACTTGGTACGAATGCCATGATCTTACGTGATATAACTTAACCTATTTTTTTTTATTTATTGTTTCAAAATAATACTTTGTAGGTATTTTTTTTATCAATTGAAAATCACTTTTTGATATATTTTGACAATTTTTTGTCGATGTTTTAGCGCTTAGCGATGTTTTAGCGAAATTTTCGATTTTTCCCTTCTCATACTTGGTACGAACGCCATGATCTTACGTGATATAACTTAACCTATTTTTTTTTATTTATTGTTTCAAAATAATATTTTGTAGGTATTTTTTTTTATCAATTGAATATCACTTTTTGATATATTTTGACAATTTTTTGTCGATGTTTTAGCATTTTAGTACAATTTTCAATGCAATCAAACAGATTTTTCCTAGGTCTTACCGTTTCCAAGATAACCCCACTTCCGGTCGCCATTTTGGATTTCCAAAAATAGGTTCTATTCATATTTTACTTACATATAAACGTACATGACGAATCCGCAAACAGATTTTTCCTAAGTCTTACCGTTTCCAAGATAACCCCACTTCCGGTCGCCATTTTGGATTTCCGAGCATAGGTTTTATTCATATTTTACTTACATATAGGCGCACATGACGAATCCGCAAACAGATTTTTCCTAAGTCTCACCGTTTCCAACATAACTAGTAGACCCAAATAGAGAATTCAACGCCCGAAAATGAGGCTCGGTGAGGCTCGCAGTGTTGCCAACTCCTCACCCGAAAAAATCACCAAGGTTTTTTTCTTGGTCTAACCTAACCCAAAGCAAGGAGCTGGCAACCTTGCTTGAGGTATTTTCTCGCAGTGTTGCCAACCCTTACTCGAAAAAAATCACCAAGGTTTTTTACTTGGTCTAACCTAACCTCAAGCAAGGAGCTGGCAACACTGCTTGAGGCTTGCCTTACAATACATAAAGCAAGGTTGCCAACCTACTGGTACTTTTACCGTAGCCTTTTACAAGAAAAAAAAGAGAGAGAGAGGGAAGAGTTAAACAGCCGACAGTTTACCTACAGCCCTTTTTTTTTCTTGGTCTAACCTAAAGCAAGGAACTGGCAACACTGCTTGAGGCTTGCCTTACAGTGCATAAAGCAAGGTTGCCAACCTACTGGTACTTTTACCATAGCCTTTTACAAAAAAAAAGAGAGAGAGAGAGAGAGAGGGGAAGAGTTAAACAACCGACAGCTGCCAACACCCACCTACAGCCTTTTTTGGTCTAACCTAACCTAAAGCAAGGAGCTGGCAACACTGCTTGAGGCTTGCCTTACAGTGCATAAAGCAAGGTTGCCAACCTACTGGTACTTTTACCATGGTTTTTTACAAAAAAAAAGAGAGAGAGGGAAGAGTTAAACAACCGACAGCTGCCAACACCCACCTACAGCTTTTTTTGGTCTAACCTAACCTAAAGCAAGGAGCTGGCAACTTTGCTTGAGGCTTGCCTTACAGTGCATAAAGCAATTTTTGACCCATGGCTGGCAACAGTGGTGAGCGAATGCGCCATATCGTAATTTTCCAAGTCCCGGGGGCCAATGTTTGTATATCGCGACCTTTGTAAACCTACCTCTTTCGGGGACGATGTGCCACACACACACACACGCGCGCCTGTGTTGTGACGAAAACAAACAAATAATAATTATTGTTTTTTTAGGATACCTGGCCCCTATAACCTCGCCAGGGTGCGTGGTGCCCAACACCAAAAAAAGTTCTATATAATGGTCGTGGGGCTATCAAAGCCGCCAACAATGCCTCTGTAGAGAGTTTTGTGAATTATTAATTTTTTTTTATTTGCGCACCGAACTAACTTACATTGTATTTTATATAACTTTGTTGATTTTTTTTAGTGTGTGGCAATTATTTTACGAATTATTTTTTAAAACTGCTCTGTGACCCTCTCGTTCTTCACGTCGTGGACGAAGGACTTCTCTGCGACCAGGATGACGCTACATAGAGTATCGGCGGGCAACGGACTGTTGAACTCGCAGACGACCTTGATGTTGGTGCGATCGTTGACCACAACCTGCTTTCTCTTAGATGTGTTGATGACGAACATCGGCCTGCGTGCTTTGAATTCGCTGGGCGTGTAGTACATGTCCACGTTTCCCTCGGTCACGCGTTTGTAAGCCGAAAATGCTTCGTAAAGTTTGAGGTAATCGTCTTTTGTCATGTCGAGGTTGTAATTCTCGCGCGGGAACACTTCGTTGCGTCCATTTTTGAGATAAACGTTCTTGATCTTGCAGTCGTCGAATTTGCTGGAATCTTTTTCCTGGTTGTTATCGCGCCCGGTCTGAAAGAGCACTACGACGAAATCTGGCATGTCGAACTGTATGTTGTTGAACTGCGTCGTCACGTCGAATTCCATGTGACTTCCCGATGCCACCTTCTGTACGCACTGGTAACTGTGAAAGTGAATCGCCACCTGCGGACTTTTCAAGATCTCCGCTTTGTACTTGAGGGCGTAGTTCGTCTCGTATTCCACGATCGGCATTCTCAATTCCATGCTCCGGATGACGCATTTCGCCGCTTCGGGTAAAGTGTTGGCTATCGGCGTGCCGTCGGCGTTCAAGTTGGTGTATCGCATCAGTGCATTGTTGTCGTTGGCCGCTCTTCGAAAGGTAACGCGCAGTCCTCCCTTCCACATGATCTCCTTGTAATCCGAGAAGAAACCGGGCAGCAGATTCATGGGAAAGAGCACCGTGTGACTTGTCGTCGATATTTTGGTCCCCGCTTCGAATCCTCCGGCCTGATAGTATGCTGCGTCCGTTTTGGATAATTTCAATGTTCCCACTGCCGTCGACGTGATGCCAGGATAATCGATTCTGTCGATGACGGTACCGTGTTTCCTCACCTCCACCTGCGAGAACAGGTGAGGCACGAAGTTGTCCACGAGTTTCAAATTTGCATTGGGCGGAAAGGCTTCTCCACTTTCTTTCTTCACCACGTCGAATTGAAGGTAGAGGTCCGCTCTGTGAGGATGAACGAACCCGTCCCCTACGTCCACATCGTATTCGATCTCCCTGTTCGCCTCGTTGAGATTGGCGAACGTGCGACGGTTGGGAGGGAAAGATTGCAATTCGTAACTTTCGATTTGCTCCATTCTCACTATGTGTGTTATTTATTATACGCTGATCTCCACGATGGCAGTGGTCGTTGCACCTGCGAAATCCACCACCTCTCCTTTCTCGTTCGTCACCACCAACTCTATGTCGTCTATGCGGTTGCGACATACTGGAAAATAGATCGGTGAAGAGGGCGTGTAGATGATCGGTTCCATGAACTCGGAACTTGGTTTGAAAGTGGCTATGATTCCCGTCTGCTTGTGACTTCCTAACAATCCGTCCGAAGATTTCGTGATCATTCCTTCCGCCACGTTACAGTGTACGTTCAGAGTCTCTATGGCCAAGAATTTAGGAATGTTGGTTGCCACGTGCTTGATGCCAGCTTCGAGTTTGGTGTCGTTCTCGAAACCTAAAAGTTCTCCCATGGTGCCCAGGTCCACGGTCTCCGTCGCGGATAGGATTTCCACTCTGTGGGTGACCGAATTTTGAGAAAGGTACGTGCCTTTGGGTAACTGAGCTTGCAAAGTGGAAAGATTGTATTGACCTGGCGTGACGACGATGTGTTCGCTTCCGACGCTAATTTTGTTGTTGTGATGCGTGACGTTAGGTATGAGGTACATGCTGTAGAATGCACGCAGAGCCACGGATTTAGGATAGACGATGTCGTCGTGCAGCGTGAGTTTCAAGATCGAAGATTCGCTCGTGAGATGGAACACGCCCATCGTCGTGATGCTGTTTCAGCTTCCACAGTGCTTTCTGGAAATCTTCGATCGTAGGGTTATTTATTTTAGAGAGAAACGCGAGCACGGAGAGGCAGAGATGACCGCAGTTCACGTCCCCGAAATCTTGAATGCGTTCGTCGTTGTAGTATATAGAGGTTTTGTCCGTTTTCAGATAATGGACTAAATTTGTAGGTGGAACACCTCCGAAAGAATCGAAAACGAATGCATTGTTATTGTCGTTTTTGTGGTAACATATCCAATGCGTGCCCGGATTTTCTTGATTGTCCAAGTTGACTACTCCACATTCTCTTCTTTTGACGGTTGAAGGTAACGAGTCGGACATGAAAACTCCTCTGAAGTGTTTGATTCGTAACGGTTCGATCAGAGATTCAATGTCTCGGTTGGTGAGTGCTGCTGCTTCTTTTTTTAAACTTTCTCATCACGCCCTTCCCCCCTTTCTTCTCCATGGCCAGGTTGTGACGTTTCTGTTCTTCCAACTCGGCCTTGTTCTTCTTCGAGTCGATGACGGTTTTCGCGATGGCGGCACTTCCGCCGGCCAAACTTCCAACGGCCCCCAATGCTGCCAGGATGGCCGGGATGCTGAATATGAAACCTCCGATTTTTTGCTGTTTCCGCGAACGCTGCAAGCGTCTCAATTGAGGTGTGCTGAGCAGCAATTTCATTCCGTGTCCTTTCGACAAGCAAGAACGTTTCTTCTCGCGTTGTTTCTTGGTGAGTAACCCATCGAGGGCACCTAGATTTTTTAAATTGGAGTATGGTATCTGGTACACGACACCCTTGGGCTTCATGTTGATGCTCTATGTGTTGTTTTCACGGTATGTTATTTATATATAAATGTTCTGAGATTTTTTTTTTCAATAGATGTTATTTTATATATACTCCGCGTAGCCCCGTTACACAAATTCTATTACATGCTTTGTTTTCTTACCAAGAAGTTCCTTTGTCCCCTTGTACACTATTCGAGTTTTGTTCTCGATTAAGATAGCTAGCTTCTCGTCGGATAACATGTTGGCGTATCGATCTGGTAAAAATAGACTGTATTGTCCGTTGAGCAACAGACGCACCTTGGGACCATACTGGGTAGAAACGATTGAACCGGAAGTTATCGTGTAAGGTT
This sequence comes from Lepisma saccharinum, assembly GCF_977018435.1. Taxonomy (NCBI): domain Eukaryota; kingdom Metazoa; phylum Arthropoda; class Insecta; order Zygentoma; family Lepismatidae; genus Lepisma; species Lepisma saccharinum. The sequence continues at coordinate 2,287,312 of NW_028142907.1, read as the reverse complement.
TGTCGACTTCCAATTCCTGAATTTTTACATACTCGACTGACAAATTTAGCATTTGTTTTAATGCTTGGAGGTCACTTATTTATTCACTCGTCATATCAAAGAGAAATTTCAGGGTGTTAGAGAATTTTTAATTTCACAATGTGTGTTATTTATATATATTTTTTTCACGAGATTTTTTTTTGTATCGAATATTTTTTTAACAGAGGAAGAAAGTTCGTGCTTCCGAAAACGCAATGATGTGCGTGATGATTTCTTCCGTCTCCTGCTTAGATTATCTCCAATCATCGGTGCCCCGTCTTCTCCCCTGCCTCGCCTCGTGCAGTTCGTCCAACCTCTCGTTCAATTTTTCCCCTGCAGCCGACAGAAGAGTGTCGAGATCGCCGCACCTTATTCCACTGATCTCCCGAAGACGGTCCTTGAGAACTATTTCGCATCCCATGTGAAATGCCGGCTATGATCACAAGTTTATTAACATCCCCGTTAACTACCTTTTTGAATATTTTAGATAGTAGTTCGTGCGGCAAATCAGTTATGCAAGCCATGTTGTTTTTTTTACTGTATGTTATTTATATACCCCACCCCAATTTTTGTTTTGTGTTCATGGCGATGGTGGTACCCAGTGCGGCGACCCGTTCACCCAACGATGCGTCTCTGCTCACGAACCTTTCGAAAGCTGCATGTTCCAATTTCTTGTCTGCTTCGTGACGTGCGTCCAGATCCGTCTGCGTGGTGTTGTAGGCGATGTCGTGATCTTTGCATGCCGCGTCCAACGGATTCACACCCTTGTCTCCTCTCTCCAATCTTTTCTCGAGTTTGGTACCCGGTCCGCAGTACTGGTAGCCAGGTAGATGCATCTCGAAAGGTAACTTGTTGATGATGTCGTTCACGAGTCCCCTTCCTTCGGCCACGTTCCAAAATTTCGGAGGCAGCGTGTTGATGATTTTGATCAGGTAACCTATGCCCTTGTCGTCGTTCACGATGAAGTTGGAAAGTTTCGTGCTGATCATGTCCACGATGCCAACCTTCTCGTTGTAGAAATTGCGATTGCCTGCATTCTCTTCGCCGGCTATCACCAACAATCGGTCCACGAGTTTCCTAACGTCGTCCACCCAAACGAATTCTTTGGGTAACGTGTTGTAGCGTTTGACGCCGCTGCCTGTTTTGACCTGGTTCCAAATCGGTTTGATGAGATTCCTGTACTTCTCGCCGCTGCTCGATTTCACCCTATTCTGCGAGGCGTCGTTGTTCTGGTACAAGGCATCCGTCATGATCAGAATTTCCTTGTAACTTTGGTAATCTTCGTCGGTGTAATCTTTCGGCTGCTTTTTGGCGACGAGTTCCCACAGTCCCACCGTACCCGGATACCTGTTCCAACTATCCTTGTCGCCTAAATTGACTTTAATGTCGTTGCCTTCGAAGGACACCTTCGATTTCCCAATCTTCCACTCCACACCGCCGCCTTCGCTGCTTTCCATGCTCGGATACAATCCGAACACTTCATCCTTGTCGAACTTCCCCGTGCTCAGGTAGTCTCGTGCCAAAGGTCCCAACTCGATCTTATCCGAAGACGACGACGTGCTGCCTATGGCTCGACGTCGTGCCGGTACATCCTTCAGTTCGAACGGCGTCGAAGGAATGCTCGAAATGGGTGTGGGTACAGCGTAACTTTTAGCTGCGAGTGGTACGAGTTCGTTGATCAAATTTTTATTTGTTCCGTGACACTTTTAATTTCTTTACCTAGACCGCTGATAGCATCGATCACGGGTTGATCCTGACGTTTCTTCTCTTCGTAGAATCCGCGATTCTCGGATTTCCAACCTTTGAAGCGTTTCGCGAGGTAATCTCGCAACTTGAGATTTTCGTCTTCGATTTTTCGTTTCGTCATGACGTTATTTATACACGTCGTTTCTCACAACGTTGCAACGTTTAGAAAGTCGTTGATTTTATTTCTGTATTTTCCGTCGATGGGTTTCCTCGTCATGTCGATCGTAGCGAATCCGAAATCGTCACTGTTCCAGCAAGAAGAGCAGCGTTCCGAAAATTGATTGTAGTTCATGTCTCCGCCTACGTAATCATCGTACGCGTGCTTGAGGTTGGTGTGATCTTGACGAAACAAACATATGAAATTAGCGTTGTCGCGTAGTAACTGTTTTGGAATTTTGGAAAACGTTTGAGCTAGGTAAAAGCAATCTATTTCTTTGTGACGACCTTGCGTGAAAAAATTGCGAATTTCATTTTGATTTTCCAGGATGGCGTCGTCGAACACAACGACTGAATTTTCACGACAATCGTCGAGTGGTTTTATTTCCGAAGCGAACGTTGCAATGTCCAGACCATCGTACACTTTCATCAGTTGCTGGTATTTGGATTGCTCCAAACTTTTCGAGAACACGTACAGGTGCCTGTTCTTCCAATCTAACCAATTCGGTGCGAGGAGAAAATTGTCCACGAGCAGTGTCGTTTTCCCACACCCCGAAGGTGCTGTCGGGAAGCAACTCGCCGTTCTTTTTTTTTCTCGTTTGACTTTCCGGATCCGGTAGACGCTTCACCACGTTCCACGTACTCACAAGATCACTTCGTTTGCGTCGATCCAACTTTTTTCCGGAAGTCCCAGCCATTTGACAAACAGTTTGTCGCCTTTCCTGCGCAATACTTTCTCGATGAGGTACGTGTCGGGGTGTTTCGTTTTAGAGAGTTCCTCTTCGTAAAATCTTCCTTTCAAAATCTCGCCGCTACTATCTTTTATTATATACGTGTGTCGGTTTCCGGGTAGAACTCGAACCACCGTAAAAAGTTCCGTGCTCCAATTTTTTTGAATCCCTTCTCGAAGGTGCGTTTGAATTTGCTGATCCTCACCTGGTCTCCAATTTTGTATTTAGCTTTCTTTGTCGCGGGTGTGTACTTTGAACAGTAAACTGAAGAAATTAAACGCTGCTCGTCGGACTTGGTAACGTCAGCTGGCTTCATGCCTATCGTTCTGTGTACCGTATCATTATAGGTGTCGACGAGTTCCGGCAGGATGTCGACCCATTTGTAATTCCCCTTAAGCGTGAATCGTTTCCACATGTGAGTTTTCAAGGTTCGATTGAATCTTTCCACGATGCTGGCTTTGATGTGACTGAAGGTCGAATAATGTCGAATATCATGTTTTTGAATAAACTTTTGGAATACGACGTTGTAAAATTCCTTCCCCTTGTCCGTTTGCAGAAACCGTGGTCGTCTGCCGCCGCTTTCGCGAAAAATTGTCTTGAATGCTTCCGTGACGCATGTTCCCGTTTTCGCCTTCAAAGGTAGAGCCCATGCGAATTTCGAAAACGTGTCTATGACGGTGAGGAGGTACTTGTTGCCCTTGTTCAATTTATGTACATTTTTCAAATTGCCGCTGCTCATCTCCACGAGGTCGCTTTGCCAGAGGTCGTCGATGCCCTTGGTTACCACAGCCAAACGTTCGTAGTTGCGGCGTGCAGGTTTATGCAATTCTTCGACGATGGCTTGCCTAGACATTTTTTTTAGAGATTACGTTTCAAAAGAAGCACCAGCGTGATGGGATTCAAACAGGGTGGCACCTCGCTCGTGTTTTGAATGATCAGCTTATCGCCAGCACTCACGTCGAAAACGGTAAGATCTTCGTCTTCGTGTATTTCATATATGTTGCGCGCTTCGTTCCAACGTGCCAGAGGAATGTTTCCTGCTTTCTGGACACCACGATTCGATATCAAAGTCATGGTGGGAACGCTAGCTTTTCTGCCGTGAGACCAGTACGAGAATTCGTTTATCTGAATCGTGCCATCGAGGAGAAACTTGTAGTACGGATGATAAGGATGCAACATGTACAGTTTGTTATCTTCGACGAACGTGGAGATTCTCTGTTGATTGGGTATGCTGTTGATTTCGATGGCCTGCAGAGAATGCAGTTTAGCGAATTTAGTGTCGACGCCGAGCAGATTACTGTGAACGTGTCCGAGTTTATTTTCGATGGGCAGCAAATGCTCGACTATGATATCCGTTACGGCAGACAACGACGGTTTGATTTTCACTTCCACGTTCAACTGCTTGTAGTTTTCGTTGAGTTCTTGTAACTTGGCACCGAAAGAAGTCAGCGTCGATTCCTGCGTGGATTCCAGCACTCCGACTTGATCTCTGATGTTGACGACGATGTTCTGAAGGCTCTCGACTTGATTCAATTTCGAACTATTATCGGAAAGATCGTTCACGATGCTTCGCATCTCTGTAAACTGCGTGTGAAGGTCGGCGACGCTCTGCGAAGTGGGCAGCGTCGACACCAGCGAACTGATTTCGTCTCGAATCTGTTCCACGTTCGCCGTTTCCGTTTCCAGTCGTTTCAGCATACGTGATATGCTCCTTTTCAAAGCGTGCAATTCTTTGGAGGTGGGGAGATTGGCCACCCTACTCTCGAGATCGCTCAACGAACTTTTGATGTCGCTCGATTCGGATAGTGCCGTCACCGCTGTTTTCAATTTTTCCAGTACGTGATGAAAATGAGCGAGATTGGATTCGACGTTCAAATTTTCTAAATATTTGATCTTCTGCTGAACCGTGCTCAACGTGTCCTGAATGCTCGTCAACGCTCTCGCTTCAGCGTGAATATTTTTAATTTCTTCGTTGATCAATTCCAAGGACGCCTGAAGCGTAGCGATGGTGGTTTGAATGTGTTCGAAATCTTGATAGGCCTCCAATTGAATTTTTATGTTCGCGACGCTTTTACCGATGACCTGCAGTTCGTCCGACGATGGTAGGTTCGTCATGGTATCTTCCAAAGTCTGTAACTTGGATTTAATTTCTTCCAACGTGCCGGTGAATTCTTCTTGTAATTTGGAAACGACGACGTGTAAGCGTTCAACATCAATATCGTTCACCACGGTTTGAAGTTCGGAGAAATTTTTTTCGATTGCGGAAGTTCGTTCTTCGATTTCGAGTTTCAATTTTTCCAAATCTTCATTTTTCGATTGAAATTGCTGTAATTTGGCCAAATCATTTTGAAGCGAATCCACGGTCAACTGTATATTTTGAACGTTGTCGTAAGAAGGTACGTCGACATAATTTTTTATGAGCGTTTTCAGTTCGGAATCGATTTTCAGAATGGGGTCGAGACATTGCGTTTGGAGCGTAGCGATTTCCGACTCTAAACTTTTGTTTAAGGTCTCCTGCAAAGCGATCAAATCGGTCCTCAACTTCTTAACACGAACGTCCAACATGAGAATCTCTTCTGCATGGTCTACACGCTTGGTGTTGCCGAAAATATCGTTAGGCATTTTTGGTTAACGGTTATTTATAATAGGATAGACGATTCGTAATTCTACGAAGAGAGGAATGAGTTTGTCGTAATCTCCGAGGAGTTCCATGTAAAAGTAATCTCCTGCTGAAACATCGTACGCAATGTTAGAAAGCATCTTGTCGTGCTTGATTCGAAAAATGTTCTTGCCGGTAGAAATTTTGATTTCGCCTACGTTTTCCGGATTCACGGTGATTTGAAGTTTCCCACCGATCGGAATTTCGTAGAAATGTAAATTGTTGTTGAAGATGTAAAAAGTTTTGCCGACGTCCTCATCCAATTTCGTCCAAATGCTGTTGAGGTGAATGATCAACAGACCGTTGAGTTTAGGTAACACTGGAGGTAAGACTTCATGATCTGGTACAGTTTCCATGATGATCTGTTTTTTGAAACCGAACAAGTTCATAGGCATGCTGGTTATTTAAGGATACGGTGAAAGTTTTTTTTTGTAATGACAGTCAGTGTTTCTCACAACGTTGCAACGTTGCAACGTTTAGAAAGTCGTTGATTTTGTTTCTGTATTTTCCGTCGTTGGGTTTCCTCGTCATGTCGATCGTCGCGAATCCGAAATCGTCACTGTTCCAGCAAGAAGAGCAGCGTTCCGAAAATTGATTGATCAACAGACCGTTAAGTTTAGATAGCATGAAAGGTAGAAATTCATGATCTGCCGTGCGGTGTACAGTCTCCATTGTTTGCTTTCGGAAACCAAAGAGATTCATTGTCCTTGCTAGTTATTTATTGTGTATGTGATAATTTGAGACAGTTAAAGTTTTTTTATTTTAGTTATAGTTATTTAAGTTTTTTTTTCAATTGCATTGTCTACAATTTTTACTAATTTCTAAACAATAGTGTCCCCAAGGCAACGTGTGGATTCCACAAGACAAAATACATCTTTTATCGTCATGCGGATCTAATGCTACTTTCCTAACTTTGTTTGTTGTAATCGCGTGCTCTACACTTTGGATTCCTTGTTCCATACTTAGTATCGTCGATTGTGAGTAAAGGCAATCGATGTAATCGTGGAAGGTGAGTTTGTTCTCTACCGTATTCTTGCCCACACCTTTTGCTTTCTTCGTGACGCTAGTCTCTGTTCTCATGGCATACATCTTCGAACGCAAACCCGCGAACTCGACAATAACATCACCGTTACATTCATCTTTCAGTTTACCTAGGACTTTTTTGTTACGAGATGGAATTCCAAATCTGTTGGGTTGAGGATACGCAGACGTATCGAAATACTCAAGCATGGAAGGATTTTTTATGTCTTCGTATAGGTTAGGTGTTTGTATGCTGTAAATGAAGCTGTCGGTGTCCGTGTACATAAGTGATATTTTATCATTGTAGAAGGGCTTCATCACGTCGTAATGAAATTCGAACATGTAAAGTTTCGACAAGTCGAGAACCGTTGCGCCAACGTAAATTGGCTTTCTGAATTTCATCAATTTTATATCTAGATTGAAAAGTGCTAAATTCTCGTTGTAAATTTTTCTCGACTTGAATCTAGGATCGGCTATCCAATTCCGACATTTATTCTTATCGGAAATTAATTTCACGTCTACGTGTTTTCTAACATTCTCCATGGTCTTTCCGTACACCGCATTGTTCATTAATTTAAAAAAGTCCTTGTCTAAATCGGAAGTGGCAGCTGTCCTATGTTGCGTGTTAGTTTCTATGTAAGGTCTTAACCATGTGGAATGTTTAAACTTTAGTATTCTTCTAACATTTACTATCTGAACACCCTTCCCAATCAAAAACCGGAGATTCTTGTAGTGGACGACGTATCTCTGTTTAGGGTTCAATGTTAACAAAAGCTTGTCTTGAACCGAGTCGGGTGGACATTTGATTTCGGGAGTCGGAGGCAAATCCGAAAACGTGTCGTGCAGGTGGTCGGAGAATTGGAGATCTACCTCTGCGAAGAAACCACACTCGCTATCGTCGAAATGAATAATGTCTATCGAAGTGGGATCTAACCATTCGAATCCCCCGTAAGGAAGTTTCTGAACCATGGCATGTCCGTAGAGATTATTAACGTCGGCGTAGAAGATGTAATTCGATGCTCGATTTGAATCGTAATCTTCTTTCATGTGTACGTTATTAGCTTTCGCATGTCTCTGTACGCATTGCACCATTCCACCTCGTATCCCTCTTTCGATAAATAGCAACATGTCAACGTCCAATATCAGTTCCAGCTCGACCTTTGTCTGGAATAACATTGCCGACCACGCTAATCCCGGTAGACTGTAGAAATACGCTGGATCTAATTTGTAAATATTCGTTGCCGTTTTCCTGAACGCCTGAAAAACATCCGCGAGTATCGTGACGTCTAATTTTAAGTAGGCATCGTGGTAGTCTCCGAGTGTCCTACATTCTAATTTCTCCCACATGAGTTGCGAGTGTTGGTATTCTTCGTCCGTGATTCCTTTCTCTCTGAGTCTGCTGTAAAATTCTCTTGGAGGTGGGAGAACGTCGTCGTTAAATTTAGAACCATCACTAACGTATTCGTAAGGATAAATCCCTTTACGTCTAACGAGTTCTATGTCTACGTTGGGAAAACTAGCTCTAGTTATTTTGAATTGTTCGTCGGTGAGTTTGTTCGCTAAAGCACCCAGACTTGCAGAGAGAAATCTGTACGAATCCAGGAAGCGCAACTCGATTGTATTTTTCGTTCCCGGAATCGACACTTGCTTGCTGAGACTAATGTAGCGTTCTTCATTCTCGGCCAAGACACCTATACGTTTCGGATCGTAGCCAAGATGTCTCACCAGGTGGTGAAAATCATATCCGCTTCCGTTGTGAAAGAATATGGGGATGAATTTAGGTTTCTGGATTTTAAGATTGCACGTGTTGCAAATTCCACCTATGTAGTTTCCGCTGAAATGATCGTGGTGGAATATTTTTTTGTTCTCATCAGTGAAACTTTGATCACATACCGGACACACCTCAGTGGAATTGTAATTTTGAAGTTCATTTTCAGTTAAAGGTGCCATCGGTTTTGATGTAAGCAGTATGCTACCAATTACCTCAACCTCCTCCACCATTTTTTCCAGGAAGTGTTCGATTATATTTGGTCCGCGGTATATATATGCATCATTTATTTTATCACGTCGCACAACAACATAGCCGAAACTATTAGGTTGATGAAGCTGGTACGGTGTTGTGGAGGAAATTTCAGGATCCGGCTCACAGTACGAGAGTGGTTTGAGGAACGCCTCGAAATCAGCAACGATGATGGCCGGATGTTCCAACAATGTTTTGTGCATTTTGAATTCTTCGACTTCGTTCGTTTCGGGCATCAACATTCTAGCCGGTCTGTTGTTGCCGCAATAAATTTTATGTTCGGCAAGTTTCTCGATAGCAATTTGACGACTATGAAGATTTTGATGATCACGTCGGTCACGATCGTCGAACGTGGTTAGGCATCTCGGGCAAACTTCGATGTAATGTTCATACTTGGTAGTTTGACTTCTGACCAAACGTGATAGAGAACGAATTAGCGTGTAGTGATGAACATCCTCATTTGAAATTAGAAGAAGATTAATCACACAAGCATCGTCGTCGTCGATATCGCTTATCCTGACAGGATGCACGAGATATTTATCTGACGTGAAGGAATATACATTAATAGCGATGCGTTTTCCTGCACGATTTTCGAACTTTGTTATATCCGACAATGTCACCGGGTATTCAATGTCAGACATTACACTTTGAAAGTCGGTCTCGTATTGTTTGTAATTAGAAACCTGTTCTGGATGATTTGACCAATGAACAGGATGCAGTGCGGCCAAAACACACCAAAGGAAACACTTGTTATCGCTGTTCTGTATATTTAACACAGCCCTCTTGTGTTGAATGTTCGGTGGAAGAGGAACGTAGCTAGAAGCGCGAAGAGGCGAGAATCGATTCACGTAAACGGTTAACGTGTGAGGACTTCCACACAGAGACCATCCCGACCCTTTAGCCTCGAAATCGTCATGTTTCTTAACCAGCTCATTGGTAACTTTATAATAGAAGTTGTCCAAATTTTCGACGTCCGCCAAATGAAGAGTCTGGTTTTTTGTACAATGATAAAAAATACTCGTTGCGCCATCAACTTTTTCGTATTCAGAAAACAGAACAACATATACTTTTATAGAGTTGTTTTCAAGTTTATTTTTTAGAATATTTAGTACAGATGTTTTCGTTTCGTCCAAGAAACTTAGAATGTCACGGCCCGGTTCTGACTTAATTGAAAAATCCTGGAGTTGGTCGTTGAATGCAGATCTAATTGCTTTGCGTTCATTAGATAATTTAATTTGTTTGGAAGTGGAAGCTTCCGTATCTGCATTATCGATTTTCCTTTTCAATGTTCCTTGCCCGGTCGATGGTTTGCAAATTTTCAGGTGTTTACTTAAATTTGCAATGCTGATCATCTTTCCGCATCGAGCACAGGGCTTAGAAGGTAACGAACGATTAATTCTCGAACCTGTTTCACTACATCTTGCCCTGTGTTTGCTAATATTAGTTTTAGATATTAATTTTTCGCAAGTAACACATTCAGTTTTATCATTTTTATGATTGAAACTGGTGGTGGATGCCATTGCTTTCTCCAAAATCACAGAAATCAAAAAGTCTAGTATATAGCGATACAATTTTCAGGTATGTTATTTTATATAGAATTTCTTGGAGTGATTACAAAACTCAAAAATTCAATCTACTGTAAATAGAATTTCAGGTATGTTATTTATATAGAATTTCTTGTGTGCGAATACAAAAACTCAAAATACGCCTTGGAGATTTCAACCAATCCACTTTACTAGATTGGGGGAAACTTTAACTATTGTTATTTGGAACCTTAAACCTTTTTTTGGTGAAGTAGAGTATACGTAGAGGTCGGGTTTAGTGCGTCGGTCGAGTCTCGGTGTCCTCTGTCCTCCCATACCAAAAAAAACATATGTCGTCATGGAGCCAAATTTGACCCCTCTGTCGAAAAATTTTCCAAGTCCGGCGTTAAATTGCTAATGTCTCGAAAAACAGTGAGAGAGAAAAATAGTGCAAAAATCCACCCCGTTGACCCTTTTGTCGATATTGGTGATGCAGAGTACGTATACAAAGTTTTTTTTTTTTTTTAGAGGTCCTGGGTCAAGAGAGGGCCAATTGCCAAAATATTATTTTCATCGCTCGTAACTTTCGAAAAGATGATCATAGAGAGCTGGGATTTCTTGCATTAGCATCGTCTAGGTGTCATCTGTTTTCCCATACCAAAATAAACACATCACAATACAGAAATAATGAGAGGCGTGTGTGTGTGTGTGCGTGTGTGTGTGGCACATCGTTCCCGAGAGGTAGGTTTACAAAGGTCACGATATAGGGGGTTAAAAAATTACGATATGGTGCATTCGCTCACCACTGTTGCCGGCCGTAGGTCTCTCTCTCTCTAGAACTTGCCAAGTAAAAAAAAAAAGGTGTAGGTAGGGGTTGGCGACACTGCGAGAAAATAGAGCACATGCCTTACAAGAGAAAACCATTAAGGCGAGCTCCACCGAGCTCCACTTTCTGACGTTGAACCCGTGCAGTGTTGCCATCCATCTCTCTCTCTTTTACGGCAGTGCGCGTTTGTTGCCGACTCTCCTTGCCCTGTGTGTGTAGGTTGGCAAAAATTGCTTTATGCACTGTAAGGCAAGCCTCAAGCAAAGTTGCCAGCTCCTTGCTTTAGGTTAGGTTAGACCAAAAAAAGCTGTAGGTGGGTGTTGGCAGCTGTCGGTTGTTTAACTCTTCCCTCTCTCTCTTTTTTTTGTAAAAAACCATGGTAAAAGTACCAGTAGGTTGGCAACCTTGCTTTATGCACTGTAAGGCAAGCCTCAAGCAGTGTTGCCAGCTCCTTGCTTTAGGTTAGGTTAGACCAAAAAAGGATGTAAGTGGGTGTTGGCAGCTGTCGGTTGTTTAACTCCTCCCCTCTCTCTCTCTCTCTCTTTTTTTTTGTAAAAGGCTATGGTAAAAGTACCAGTAGGTTGGCAACCTTGCTTTATGCACTGTAAGGCAAGCCTCAAGCAGTGTTGCCAGCTCCTTGCTTTAGGTTAGACCAAGAAAAAAAAGGGCTGTAGGTAAACTGTCGGCTGTTTAACTCTTCCCTCTCTCTCTTTTTTTTTTTCTTGTAAAAGGCTACGGTAAAAGTACCAGTAGGTTGGCAACCTTGCTTTATGTATTGTAAGGCAAGCCTCAAGCAGTGTTGCCAGCTCCTTGCTTGAGGTTAGGTTAGACCAAGTAAAAAACCTTGGTGATTTTTTTTCGAGTAAGGGTTGGCAACACTGCGAGAAAATACCTCAAGCAAGGTTGCCAGCTCCTTGCTTTGGGTTAGGTTAGACCAAGAAAAAAACCTTGGTGATTTTTTCGGGTGAGGAGTTGGCAACACTGCGAGCCTCACCGAGCCTCATTTTCGGGCGTTGAATTCTCTATTTGGGTCTACTAGTTATGTTGGAAACGGTGAGACTTAGGAAAAATCTGTTTGCGGATTCGTCATGTGCGCCTATATGTAAGTAAAATATGAATAAAACCTATGCTCGGAAATCCAAAATGGCGACCGGAAGTGGGGTTATCTTGGAAACGGTAAGACTTAGGAAAAATCTGTTTGCGGATTCGTCATGTACGTTTATATGTAAGTAAAATATGAATAGAACCTATTTTTGGAAATCCAAAATGACGACCGGAAGTGGGGTTATCTTGGAAACGGTAAGACCTAGGAAAAATCTGTTTGATTGCATTGAAAATTGTACTAAAATGCTAAAACATCGACAAAAAATTGTCAAAATATATCAAAAAGTGATATTCAATTGATAAAAAAAAATACCTACAAAATATTATTTTGAAACAATAAATAAAAAAAAATAGGTTAAGTTATATCACGTAAGATCATGGCGTTCGTACCAAGTATGAGAAGGGAAAAATCGAAAATTTCGCTAAAACATCGCTAAGCGCTAAAACATCGACAAAAAATTGTCAAAATATATCAAAAAGTGATTTTCAATTGATAAAAAAAAATACCTACAAAGTATTATTTTGAAACAATAAATAAAAAAAATAGGTTAAGTTATATCACGTAAGATCATGGCATTCGTACCAAGTATGAGATGGGAAAAATCGAAAATTTCGCTAAAACATCGCTAAGCGCTAAAACATCGACAAAAAATTGCCAATATATGTCAAAAAATGATATTTAATTGATAAAAAAAGGGCTACAAGTGCCCCTCGTACCAAGTATTGCGTTGAAACGCTCCTATTGCACTACTCTTATATGGTACCTCCTTTCTGAAAATTTGAAAATTCTTAAAAAATTCGTCCAAAATCTTCATGTCACCAATCCTATGTTTTGTATGATTTTTCCACGTGTCTTGACATCCAATGTATCCATGCAAAGTTTGGTGAAGATCTGAGTATGTCGTTTTTGACCTTATCTGGAACCTCCCATCTGAAAATTTGAAAATTCTTAAAAAATTCGTCCAAAATCTTGATGTCTCCAATCTCTTGTTTTGTACGTTTTTTCCACGTGTCTTGACATGCAAAGTATCCCTGCAAAGTTTGGTGAAGATCTGAGTATGTAGTTTTTGACCTTATCTGGAACCTCCTATCTGAAAATTTGAAAATTCTTAAAAAATTCGTCCAAAATCTTGATGTCTCCAATCTCTTTATTTGTACGTTTTTTCCACGTGTCCTGACATCCAATGTATCCCTGCAAAGTTTGGTGAAGATCTGAGTATGTAGTTTTTGACCTTATCTGGAACCTCATTTCTGAAAATTTGAAAATTCCTCAAAAATTCGTCCAAAATCTTGATGTCTCCAATCTCTTGTTTTGTACGTTTTTTCCACGTGTCTTGACATCCAATGTATCCCTGCAAAGTTTGGTGAAGATCTGAGTATGTAGTTCTTGACCTTATATGGAACCTCCTATCTGAAAATTTGAAAATTCTTAAAAAATTTGACCAAAATCTTGATGTCCCCAATCCTATGTTTTGTATGTTTTTTCCCCGTGTCTTGACATCCAATGTATCCCTGCAGAGTTTGGTGAAGATCTGAGAATGTCGTTTTTGACCTTATCTGGAACATCCTTTCCGAAAATTTGAAAATTCTTAAAAAATTCGTCCAAAATCTTGACGTCTCCAATCACTTGTTTTATACGTTTTTTCCACGTGTCTTGATATCCAATGTATCCCTGCAAAGTTTGGTGAAGATCTGAGTATGTAGTTTTTGACCTTATCTGGAACCTCCCATCTGAAAATTTGAAAATTCCTAAAAAATCCGTTCAAAATCTTGATGACCCCAATCTCTTGTTTTGTACGTTTTTTCCACGTGTTTTGACATCCAATGTATCCCTGCAAAGTTTGGTGAAGATCTGAGTATGTAGTTTTTGACCTTATCTGGAACCTCCTATCTGAAAATTTGAAAATTCTTAAAAAAATCGTCCAAAATCTTGATGTCTCCAATCTCTTGTTTTGTACGTTTTTCCCACGTGTCTTGACATCCAATGTATCCCTGCAAAGTTTGGTGAAGATCTGAGTATGTAGTTTTTGACCTTATCTGTAACCTCATTTCTGAAAATTTGAAAATTCCTCAAAAATTCGTCCAAAATCTGGATGTCTCCAATCTCTTGTTTTGTACGTTTTTTCCACGTGTCTTGACATCCAATGTATCCCTGGAAAGTTTGGTGAAGATCTGAGTATGTAGTTTTTGACCTTATCTGGAACCTCCTATCTGAAAATTTGAAAATTCTTAAAAAATTCGTCCAAAATCTTGATGTCTCCAATCTCTTGTTTTGTACGTTTTTTCCAGGTGTCTTGACATCCAATGTATCCCTGCATACTTTGGTGAAGATCTGAGTATGTAGTTTTTGACCTTATATGGAATCTCCTTTCTGAAAATTTGAAAATTTTTAAAAAATTCGACCAAAATCTTGATGTCCCCAATTCTATGTTTTGTATGTTTTTTCCACGTGTCTTGACATCCAATGTATCCATGCAAAGTTTGGTGAAGATCTGAGTATGTAGTTTTTGACCTTATATGGAACCTCCTATCTGAAAATTTGAAAATTCTTAAAAAATTTGACCAAAATCTTGATGTTCCCAATCCTATGTTTTGTATGTTTTTCCCACGTGTCTTGACATCCAATGTATCCCTGCAAAGTTTGGTGAAGATCTGAGTATGTAGTTTTGGACCTTATCTGGAACCTCCTATCTGAAAATTTGAAAATTCTTAAAAAATTCGTTCAAAATCTTGATGTCTCCAATCTCTTGTTTTGTACGTTTTTCCACGTGTCTTGACATCCAATGTATCCCTGCAATGTTTGTTGAAGATCTGAGTATGTAGTTTTTGACCTTATATGGAACCTCCTATCTGAAAATTTGAAAATTCCTCAAAAATTCGACCAAAATCTTGATGTCCCCAATCCTATGTTTTGTATGTTTTTTCCACATGTCTTGACATCCAATGTATCCCTGCAAAGTTTGGTGAAGATCTCAGTATGTAGTTTTTGACCTTATCTGGAACCTCCTATCTGAAAATTTGAAAATTTTGAAAAAATTCGTCCAAAATCTTGATGTCTCCAATCTCTTTTTTGTTCGTTTTTTCAAAGTGTCTCCACAACAATGTATCTATGCAAAGTTTGATGAAGATCTGAGTATGTCGTTTTTGACCTTATCTGGAACCTCCCAACTGAAAATTTGAAAATTCTTAAAAAATTCGTCCAAAATCTTGATGTCTCCAATCTCTTGTTTTGTACGTTTTTTCCACGTGTCTTGACATGCAAAGTATCCCTGCAACGTTTGGTGAAGATCTGAGTATGTAGTTTTTGACCTTATATGGAACCTCCTATCTGAAAATTTGAAAATTCTTAAAAAAATTGACCAAAATCTTGATGTCAGTAGTTGTATTTGGGTTGATATAAAACCAGAAAGTATGAGCACTTAAAACAAGCTCAACATTAGCATATGAGCTTTTCGCTCAAGTGTAGCACCCCCTCTAATCCAAGATTTTTGGAAAAATGCTTTTTTCGGAAAGTATGACCCCCCTCAGATTGATTTGCATATACTTATAAAAGGCACTTCTGTGAGATTGTTGTCCATAAACTTGTCAAATTGATGCCCACACCTAAAAGTAGGCCACACACACACACACACACACATACACACCCACACCCACCCACATACACACCTACACATACACACATACACATATTTATTTTACCTGGAATATTTCAATTGGGCACCAGGCTCAACTTGTATATCTAGTATTAAGATAATCTAGAATTGCTCCGTGACCCGCTCATTTCTTACATCATAAACATATGATTTTTCATCTATGAGAATAACACTACATATGGTGTCGTCAGGTAATGCTTCATGGAATTCACAGACAATTTTAATGTTTGTCCTGTCATTCACCACAACTTGTTTTCTTTTTGAAGTGTTGATTACAAACATGGGTCTCCGTGCTTTGAATTCATCTGGCGTGTAATACATCTCAGTATTGCCTGTAGTGACACGTTTGAAGGATGAAAAAGCCTCATATAATTTGAGGAAATCATCCTTGGACATGTCTAAATTGTAATTTTTTCTAGGAAAGACCTCATTTCTGCCATTTTTAAGATATATGTTCTTGATGTTGCAGCTATCAAACTTACTTGAATTTTTTTCCTGATTGTTGTGTCTCCCAGTCTGAAACAGTACCACCACAAAATCAGGCATGTCATATTGAATACTGGAGAATGAATTTGTAGCATCAAACTCATAATATGTACCAGATGCGGGCTTCTGTACGCATTGATATGTATAAAATTGCAGAGGAATCTGTGGATTTTTTACTATATCTGCTTTGTGTTTAAGAGCATAACTGGCCTCATATTCAACAACAGGGATTCTTAACTCCATAGTCTGAATAATGCATTTGCCCTCATCAGGTAAGGTATTAGGCAGAGCTTCCCCTGTAGGGTTTAATGTGCTATACCTCATCAAAGCATTATTATCATTGGCAGCTCTTCTAAATGTAATTCTTAAACCAACCTTCCACATAATTTCTTTGTAATCCGAGAAGAATCCTGGCAACAGGCGCATCGGGAACAGCACTGTGTGGCTCTTGGTTAATATTTTCTCGCCAGCCTCAAATCCACCTATTTTGTAGTAAGAAGCCTCGGTTTTGGATAATTTTAATGTGGCCAAAGCTGTGGAGGTAATGCCGGGATAATCCACTCTGTTTATAACAACGCCGTGCTTTCTAATCTCAATTTCAGAGAACAGATGCGGCACAAAATTGTCTACAAGTCTTATATTTGAATTTGCCGAATAATCTGTTCCATCGAGCTTTACAACATCAAATTTGATGTATAGATCTGCTCTGTGAGGGTGTATAAATCCATCGCCCACATCCAGATCAACTTCAATCTCTGTGTTGGGTTGATTTAAATTTGCAAATGTCAGCTCATAACTCTCAATATTTTCCATTGTATGTATTTTTATTTAAATGTTAATCTCTATGATTGCAGTTGTTGTGGCTCCAGCAAAATCAACTAATTCTTCTTTTTCATTGGTGACCATCAACTCAATATAATCTATTCTGTTGTGGCACACAGGAAAATATAATGTTGGGGATGGATTGTAGATGATGGGCTCCATGAATTCAGAATTAGGTTTGAATGTTGCAATGATGCCTGTTTGTTTGTGAGTGCCTATGCCATTTGATTTGGTGATCATACCCTCGGCCACATTACAGTGAATATTCAGAGTCTCTATGGCTAAGAATTTGGGTATATTCATAGCAGTGTGTTTGATGGCCGGTTCAAGTTTTGTGTTGTTCTCAAAGCCTAACAGCTCTCCTATAGTACCCAGATTCACTGTTTCTGTGGCAGATACAATCTCTACTCTGTGAGTGACAGAATTTTGACTTAACACCACACCTCTGGGTAACTGAGCATTTAGAGTGGACAGATTATATTGCCCTGGAGTGATGACAATTTTTTCATCCCCTACTGCAATTGTGTTGTTGTGGTGTGTAATATTAGGGATCAAGTACATGCCGTAAAATGCTCTGAGAGCTATTGTTTTGGGATACACTATGTCATCATGCAATTTGAGTTTCAATATTGAATTTTGGCTGGTGAGATGGAATATCCCCATGATGTTTCAGATACCACAAGGCTTTTTGAAAATTTTCAATTGATGGTTTATTTATTTGAGACTTATATCTAAGAACTGATAAACACAGATGTCCACAATTAACATCTTTGAAATTTTGAACACGGGCATTATTGTAATAAAGATTGGGTGATTGTAAATATTTTATTAAATTTTCAGGTGGAACACCTCCAAATGAATCAAACACAAATGTATCATTTTTTAAATATTTAAGATAGCAAATCCAGTGAGTGCCCTGATTTTTGTACTCATCCAAATTAACAATGCCACACTCTTTGTTGAGTGGTTGTTCCGGTAAAGAATCAGACATGTACACACCTCTAAAATGTTTGATGCCCAGTGGCTTGATTAAAGCTTCAATATCTTGGTTTGTAAGCGGTTCTTGTTTTTTTTTAAACTTATTCATGGCTCTCTTAACACCTTTGCCTTGTTTCTCCATTGCCAGGTTATGGCGCCTCTGCTCATCTAATTCTGCCCTATTTTTCTTGGCATCTATTACTGTTTTTGCTATGGCGGCTGACCCCCCCGCCAAGCTCCCAACAGCCCCGAGAGCAGCTAAGATGGCAGGGATGGTAAATATGAAACCCCCCACATGTGATTTTTTTCTTGATTGCTGTAATTTTTTTAATTGGGGGGTGCTAAGCAACAATTTCATACCATGCCCCTTTGCAATACAAGAGCTTTTTTTCTTGCGCTGCTTTTTGGTCAAAAGGCTATCAATAGTTTTAAGAGATTTGAGACCTGCATAAGGTATTTGATACATAACACCCTTGGCCTTCATTGTAGGTTTATTATATATATATTCACAACCCCCACCCCAGTTTTTGTTTGGTGCTCATAGCTATGGTGGTTCCCAATGCTGATATTCTCTCACTCAAAGATGCATCTTTGCTTACAAATCTGCCAAATGCAGCCTCTTCTAATTTCTTGTCTGCAACATGTCTCTTGTCAAGATCAGAATGTGTGTTGTATGCTATGTCATGGTCTCTACAAGCAGCATCTAAAGGATTAACACCAGTATCACCTCTGTTTAATCTATGATCCAATTTTGTGCCTGGACCACAATACTGATAGCCTGGAATATGTAGTTCAAATGGCAGCTTGTTTATAATGTCATTAACAAGGCCCCGACCCTCAGAAATATTCCAAAATTTAGGTGGTAGAGTATTAATAATTTTTATGAGATATCCAATCCCCTTAGTGTCATTCACTATAAAATTAGACAATTTTGTGATTATCATGTCCATAATTCCAACCTTTTCATTGTAAAAATTGTGGTTCCCAGCATTTTCCTCCCCAGCTATCACCAATAGCCTATCTACAAGTTTCCTGACATCATCAACCCACACAAATTCTTTGGGCAGGGTGTTGTATTGTTTGATTCCACTCCCTGTCTTAATTTGTGACCATATGGGCTTGATTAAATTGTTGTATTTTGCCCCACTGCTCGACTTGACTCTTTTTTGTGTGGGATCATTGTTCTGGTATAGGGCATCTGATTTTATTAATATTTCTTTATAATGTTCATAATCTTGATCTGTATAGCTGCCAGGTCTCTTCCGAGTCATCAGTTCCCACAATCCAGGTGTTCCGGGGTACTTAACAAAAGCACCTTTTTCTCCGAGACGAGATTCTGAATATACAATCAGATCATCCCCCATAAATGTTACTCTGAAATTGCCAATTCTATGTATAATGCTCCCATCATGCTCTGTGTCAGCATATAAGCCAAACACCTCATCTTTATTGTCTTTAGGTGTGGTTAAATATTTTTGAGCTAGAAGACCCAATTCAATAGGGTCCTGAGTAGCTTCAATTCTTCTAGGAGCAATAGGACCAGGTGTATGAATACTGGAAAGTATGGTGAATGGATAATCTAATATGTTCCTTGCAGCTACAGGTACATGCTCTGTGATCAAATTTTGATTTTGCTCTGTAACAGTTTTGATATTCTTACCTAAATTATTAATAGCATCAATTACAGGCTGTTCTGCTTGTTTGTGTTTTTCATAAATTCCTCGGTTCTCTGATTTCCATCCCTTAAATCTTTTTACAAGATAATCTCTTAACTTCAGATCATCAATTATTGGCCTTTTCATGGTTGTTTATATACGTCTCAACGTCTAGAAAATCGTTGATTATATTTCTGTATTTGCCACTATCAGGTGTTCTTGTCATATCAATTGTGACAAACCCATAACTGTCCTGGTTCCAGCACCTGCTGCAAAATTTAGAAAAATCATTGTAGCTCAAGTCCCCACCTACATATTCATCATGTATGTGCTTGAGGTTCGTATGATCTTGATGAAACACACATATAAAATTGCTGTTGTCCCGGATCAGCTGCTTGGGTATTTTTGAAAACGTCTGTGCCAGGTAGAAGCAATCAATGTTTTTGTGTCGGCCCTGTGTGAAGAAATTTCTAACCATGTTTTGATTATCCAATATAATGTCATCAAACACAACAACAGAATTATCGAGACATTCATCAAGTGGCTTAACATCTGGTTCAAAAGTGGCTATATCCAATCCATCATATAGCTTTATTAGCTGCTGATATTTTAATTGTTCCAAGCTCTTAGAGAAGATATACAAGTGCCTGTTTTTCCAGTCTAACCAGTTGGGTGCCAATAAAAAATTATCAACCATTAGTGTAGTTTTACCACAAGCAGATGGCCCAACAATAAGACACCTAATATTATCAGGCAGCAATTTTCCATTTCTCTTAATCTGCTGTTCAGGTTCTGGCAGTCTTTTTATAACATCCCAGGTGCTCATATTATTATTTTGTCTGCATCGATCCAGCTGTTTTCCGGATGACCTAGCCATTTGACAAGTAACTTGTTGCCTTTTCTGCGGATAATTTTTTCTATGAGATATGTGTCCGGCTGTTTAGTTTTGCTGAGCTCTTGTTCATAGAACCTGCCTTTGAGAATTTCTCCTCGGTGATCTTTTATTATATATGTGTATCGGCTCCCGGGTTTAATTTGAGCCACTGTAAATAATTCAGTGCTCCAGTTCCTTGTAAAGCCTCTCTTGAATAAGTGCTTATATTTGCTGATTCTTACTTGATCCCCCACCCTGTATTTGGCCTTTCTTGTTGTTGGCTGATATTTAGGATAATAAACAGTGCTGATCAATTTTTGCTCATCAGATGAAGTTACTTCAGAGGGTTTCATGTTGATTGTGGAATTTACCGAGTTGTTATATTTATGTAGAAGTTCTGGTAGAATACTGAGCCATTTATAATTACCTTGGAGTGTAAATTGCTTATACATAAGATTTTTTAAGGTTCTGTTGAATCTCTCTACAATTGAGGCTTTGAGGTCACTATAACTCGAGTAATGTTTTATTGCCTGGCTTTTAATAAATTGTTGAAACACAGAATTATAAAATTCTTTGCCATTATCTGTTTGCAAATAGCGCGGGGATCTTCCACTCTGATTGATGGTTGTTCTAAAAGCTTCTGTAACACATTTTCCTGTCTTGGATTTAAGTGCCACAGCCCAGGCAAATTTTGAAAATGTGTCTATTACAGTGAGTAGATACTTGTAGCCCTTGTTGATTTTGTCTAAGTTTTTCAACTGTCCACTTGACAACTCAATCAAGTCGCTCTGCCATAAATCATCTATGCCCTTTGTGACTACTGGGAGTCTCTTAAAATTATGTCGGGCTTGTCTGTGTAATTCATCAACAATAATTTGTCTAGACATAATATGTAAACAAGAATATTGCAACTATAGGGTGTTCAGCAGCTGAGACTGCAGGATTTTCTAAATATAATTTGTCCCCAATATGTATTTTAAATTCCAGAGAGCCATCATCTTCAGCATAAGTTGTTTCTAATGTATTGGGATCTGTAAAATCCTCTAATTCTACACTGGTGATTTTCACTTTGTTATCAGCATTTGTTATTGATAAGGTAGGGTAGTGGTGTGCCTGTGGTTGATGCCAATATTTGATCTTGATTGGTCTCAATGTGCCCCCAACAAAAAATTGGTAATAAAATTGTGCAGGGGACAGCATATATATTTTGCCACCTGGTGTAAATGGAGAATCATATTCTTTGTTGGGGATGCTGTACAATTCAAGAATTACTGAATGTTTTGGATTCTCGATTATGCCTGTTATTTCCTTTTCTGCTGTGAGCAATCTGCTTGTTACAGATTCAAGGTGCTCATTGATGGTCCTAACAACATCATCATGGCCTGGCTTAATTTTTATGTCTATAGCAAGTTTCTTGTATTGTTGCACAATATCTTGTAGCTGTGTGGCAAAAACAGACAGAGCATTTGCTTGATTGGATTCCATGGTCCCTAGCTGTTGCTTGATATTAGCTACAATTTGTTGCAAATTTTCAACAATTGCCAATTTTGAATTTTGAGCAGTAAGATCATGGACCTGTCTTCTGATATCCTCAAACAGGGCATGCAATTCATTAATATGTTGATTGGTTGGTAGAGTGGCAACTGTCTGAGTGAGATGTTTGATCTCTGCCTGGATATTCTTGATATCTTCTTATTTCAATATGCGATTCACAGCCCTCTTAATATTTTTTAGTTCCTGTGATGTGGGAAGATTTGATACTGTATTTTGCAAAAATTCAAGTGCCAATTTCACATTGTTTAATTCAGAAGCATCAGCCACATTTTGCATAGCATTTTGGAGCAGGGCTATATCTGCCTGGGAGGGTGTTGATTGTTGTAAAATTTCAAGTTTTGTTTGGATATCATCGATCAAATGATGGAAATGAGATAGCTCAGATTCAGTGTTGAGGTTTTCAAGCTTTGTGATTTGTTGCTGGACACTGACAAGTGTATCTACAATCCCAGGCAATCTGGATTCTAGTACATTTGCCAAATCACTTTGCACTGCTGCTATTGTACCTTCAAGATGGGTTATGGAACTTTGAATTTTTCCAAAATCTTCATATGTTTCAAGTTGCAGCTTAATATTTGCAACACTCCGAGTTATTGCATTCAAAGCGTCAGAAGATGGCAAATTGTTCATAAAATTTTCAAGTGTCTCAATTTTTTCTTTAACCTCGGCTATGGCATTGTTCAGAGGGTCCAGATTGGGTATTTGGAGTGACTGAATCTGTTCTTTTAGAGTGGAAATCACTAGATCAAAATCTTCTTGTGATTTTATGCTTTTGACAATTGTTTGTAGCTGTGTCTGGACATTATTAATCTGCTCTTCCAATTGCTGTTTCAATTGCTCAGAATTGGTGGCCTGGGTCTTAAATTTGGCTTGAAGAGCTGCTACAGCTTCTTCCAAACTTTGAAAATTATCTAATGTGGCCAGGTCAGTATATTTCTGAAGCAACAATTTGAGTTCAGAATCAATTTTAAGAAGAGGGTCCATGCATTGTGATTGCAAATTTGTAATTTCTAATTGAAGACTGGCATTGAGTGTAGTTTGTAAAGCTTGTAAATCACTTCTTAATTTCTTGACTCTGACATCAAGCATCAAAATCTCGTCACTGTGATCTTCATGCCTTGTATGGCCAAATATATCATTAGGCATTTTGATTAGCGGTTATTTATTATTGAATATCTGATTCTTAATTCTATAAAAAAGGGTATAAGCTTATCATAAGATCCAGGGACCTCAATATATAAGCAGTCACCAGCAGAAACAGTATATACAGTGCCAGAAACCATGTTTGAGTGCTTGATTCTGTAAATATTTCTCCCTACTGAAATTTTAACATCACCCTCAGGGGTTGTAATAAATTGCAATTGCCCGCCTATAGGTAATTGGTAATGATTTAAATTATTGTTAAATATGTACAATATTTTGCCTGTTTCATCTTCAATATCTGTAAGTATGCTGTTCAGATGAATAATTAACAAGCCACTCAGTTTAGACAGCATATCAGAAGAGGGTTGTGGTGTTGGCAGGTCCATAATAGCCTGTTTTTTGAACCCAAATAAGTTCATAGGCATGTTTATTTATTTCAAATCATGCTCTGTAATTGGGCATTGATTCCCACTTTTCAAATCACAATGACCCCACGGTAGAGTATGTATGCCACATGATAAAATGCATCTCTTATCATCATGTGGGTCCAGAGCCACTTTTCTTACAACATTTGAAGTCAATGAGTGACCCACACTCTGAATTCTGCATTCTGATGTTTTGATTAAATTTTGGGATTTGAGGCAATTTTTATAATCTTCAAATTGAAGTTCTTTGTCAACAGTTACTCTGCCAATGCCCTTGGCTTTTTTGACAACAGCACTACATGTTTTAAAAGTGTACATCTTGGCACTTAACCCAGCAAATTCCACAATAACATCACCAAGTGTCTCATCTTTTAACATGCCGGGTACTTTTTTGTTGTGGTGGTGTTCAAATTTTGAATGCTCACTGGTGTCAAAATATTTAAACAATTCAGGCTGTGCCATATCTTGATAAACATCTTCTGTCTGAATATCAAGGATAAAACTATCCGTGTCCATGTACATCAGTTTTACACGATCACCATAAAAAGGTTTCAACACATCATAATACAATGTTAACATGTGTAATTTGGCCAAATCCAATATCACAGCCCCTACATAAATAGGTTTATCAAACTTAATCTTTGTTTTTTTCATGTTGAAAAGTGCCATGTGTTCATCATAAATTCTTCTGTAATTGAAGTTGGGCTTTGCAACCAATTTTTTGCTCCGGCTGGGGTCAGTAATTATTTTAACATCGGTATATTTTCTGACATTTTCAATTGTTTTGCCATATACAGAATTGACCATCAATTTAAACAAGGCCTTATCAAATTGGCTCTTTGCAGATGTTCGAAGCTCTGTGTTTTTATCAATATATGGCTTCAACCATCTTGAGTGCCTGAACCTCAAAACTTTTCCAACTTTGGTTACTTGAACACCATGTTTCATCAAGAACTGGAGGTTTTTGTAATATATGACATAACCCTGTTTCGGCTCCAGTGTCATCATGAGCTTCTTCTGTTTAGAGCCAGGTGAGCACTGAACCTCGGGAATTGGGGGCAGATCAGAAAATGTGTTGTGCAAATCATCAGGAATTGTCAGATCAACCTCTAAGAAGAGGCCATAGTCACTATCATCAAAGTCCTTAAGATCCTCAATATTGAAATCTTCAACCCATTCAAGCCCTGCATATGGCAATTTTTGCATCATGGCATAACCATAGAGGCTGTTTGCATCTACATACACTATATAATTTGATGGCCGTGCTGGATCATAATCAGGCATATCTTTGTTATTTGCTCTGGCATATCTCTGGGAACATTGCACCATCCCCCCTCTTATACCTTTCTCCATAAACAGATACGTATCTTGATCTTGGATCAGATCTAATTGCTTTTTGGTGTTGAAAAACATTGCAGACCATGCTAGGCTCGGGGCACTGAAAAAATATATTGGATCCAACCCATAATTTTCCATGGAAGATTTTCTGAATGCCTGCATTATATCAGCTGAGAGGGTCACATCAAGTTTCAAATAAGCCATGTGGTAATCACCAAATGTCTTGCATTTTAAACTGTTCCACATCAATTGGGCATGGTGATAATCTTCATCAGTGATTCCAGATGCTCTGATTTTGCTGTAAAACTCTTCTTGTGGTGGCAGGGAACACTCATCAAATTTAGAAAAATCTGTAACATAGTCATATGGATATACCCCTTCCGCCTAATTAATTTCAGATCCTGATTTGGAAACATGGCACGTGTGATTTTGAATTGCTCATCTGATAATTGAGTGGCCAGTGTAGCCAGGCTAGCAGACAGAATTCTGTATGAATCAAGAAATTTTAAGTGAATAGAAACACCTTTAACTTTAATTATTTTGCTAATAGCAATATATTTCTCATCATTTTCAGCTAAAATATTTAAATTCTGCTTGTCAAACCCCTCGTACCTGATCAGATGATGGAAATCATAATTGGATGCTCCATGGCAAAATATGGGGATAAATTTTGGTCTCTTGGTCTTAATATTACAGCTTTTACACAGGGCCATTAAGAATTTACCATCTGTATGAGAATGGTGATGTTCCTTAATATTTGTATCTGAAAATTCAGATTCACATACCGGGCATTTTTCAGCATTGTTGAAATCTTCAATCTGATCCTCTGTTAAAGGCAACATGGGTTTTGATTTTAATAAGATCTTAGATGCTATGTCATGGCACTCATTTTCTATTCTATGTGCAAATTCTTTGATGGCATTTGGTCCCAAGTATGAGTGTGGCTCACTAGCCACACCGTCCCGTATAACTGTATAACAAAAACTGGAAGGTTCATGTAACTGGTATGGTGTAATTGAAGAATCTTCGGGATCTGGGCTACAAAATGCAAGAGGTTTGAGGTTCGATTCAAAATCACAGACAATATATGCTGGGTGTTCCAACGAGGCTTCAAACTTATTGAATTTTGCTTTTTCACTTGGATTGGGCATCATCATATGAACGGGTTTATGGTTGCCACAGTATTTCAGATGCTCAATTAACTTGTTTTTTGCAATTTCTGCACTCTCTTCACAATCCCCTTTCACCATTTTCCTGCCATCAAATACAGTTAAACATCTTCTGCACAACCTGAATATTTTTTTATATTTGTCTAGTTGTGTTCTCACTAAAGCTTCAAGATTTTTTATCAGAGTGTAATGATATGTGCCATTCCCTTCAATTAAGAGCAGATCAATCGGAACAGCAGAATCATCATCAAATGTACTGATTCTGAGAGGTTCTATCAAGCAATTGCCACGGCCAGTGGAACAAATAAATACATTAATAGATAATTGTTTATCATTGTTATCCCTGGCCTTTTTTTCAAATTTATCAATATTCTGAACTAACATTGGATATTCTAAACCCTCCATTGCATCGTCAAAATCATGTTCATGTTGTTTGTAATAATTTATTCTCTGAGGATTTCTTGAAACTGGATACAAAGCAGCTAATATACACCACAGAAAGCATTTCTCATCACTATTTTCCATGTTAACCACGGCTCTTTTGTATTTAATATTGTCAGGTAATGGCAGATATGTAGATCCTTTTAATGGGTTGAATTCGGAAATGTTAACATATAACTTGTGTGGGGAGCCGCATAGAGTCCAGCCAGACTCTTTTGCAGCAAATTCAGAGTGTTTGATTTTCAATTGATCCATCAAACTGCTTATTATTGTGTCTGAATTTGCATTTGAATGTACCGGTACAGTTTCTGTTATGTGGGGCTGTGTAAATTTGGTGCCATTTGGCTTCTTATATTGTGTAAACAATTTGAGAGAGAGCTTATAAGAGCCATTTTGTGCATTAAGAATTGCCTGCACATCAGGATTTACACTGTTCAAAAAATTCTGAATACCACATTTTGGCTCTGATACAAACGGGTAATCCCTAAGTTGGCCATTAAAACTGCTATGGATAGGTGGTGCATTGCGTGGCTGCTTTGCCGCTCTGGCATTAAGAGGTGCTTCGTGCTTCCTTTTCAGACCAGATGTGGATGGTTGTGTTGATGACTGTGCAGAGCAAGTATCTTTATGTATATTTATGAAGTATGGCATGCTATATTCTCCATGGCATTTAGGGCATATTATTCTGGGAGTTCTGTATTTGTCTGGGTTGCAAATCTTTTGGTGCTTGGCCCAATTAGGGCTGGATATATTTTTATTGCATTGATTACAATATTTTTGACTTGGCATTTTTTTTGTTGTTTATTATATACAATTTCCGGGGATTCAAATCAAAATTCTATGCTGGATCAGTTGGGTTCAGCACTGTGCTTTGTGTGTGTGTATGTATATATGTGTGTATGTGTGTTAATATTTTTGGCTTTGGTATTTATATAAAATTTCCTGGGGGTTCAAATCAAAACTCTATACTGGATCAGTTGGGCTCAGTGCAGACAAAAAAAACTGCATAGCTCTATGTCAATTAGTTCTTGAGATATTGTATTTAGGAACCACTTTGGCCCCCCCTGCCAAAAATTGGCTTTTATTGTATTAGTGTATATTGTCTCTATGACCTTACTTGGGTTATTCCGCCAAATTATATGCTTCAAGTCTCCTATACTTTGGTGGAGCCTGTTCAGGTTCTATCCCCCGCGATGTGGGTTCCACTGCCGATCCAGCAGTGGTAAAGAATCGGCACTGTGCCCTGGCTTATATAGATTTGCAGAGCCAATCAGAAAACACCACACATCGCATTATGTCGTACAATATTAATTGATTAAATAGTTACAACATGATGCAATAGAAGTGACCGGGGAGTAAATATGTATAGATGTGGGTAGGTGCGGGTACGGGTGGGTTAGGGGTGGGTAGGTGTGTATATGGGTGTGTAGGGGTGAGGTGGGGGTGTGTGGGGGTGGGTTGGGGGTGTGTGGGGGTGGGTTGGGGGTGCATTCAGAAACATGAGACCTTTTCTTATATTTTTGTCTCCTGAGTGTATATCCCGTTTTTCTGCTGAGCGTACATGCAATCTAGACCGTAGCGCCGCCATGCTTAGGGGAGCGGAATTGTCTGGAACTAAAGCAATCAGTCAATAAGACTGCATGAGCTTTGTCAATAAGACTATTTACAGGCAATAGAACTGCTCGAAATATTGATCCGATCCCACCTGTTGCCTGCCGCGCCGAGAAATTGCCCCGAATATTGATCCCACAACTCCGTGGCGCGGGAATCTGACTTGCATAGACATGCATGTCCCAGAAGGCACTGACCTAATGCCATGTGTATTGATATAGGCCTGACTCTAAATATGAATAGATTAGAACAAACAAACTGGATGCAAAATATCCCAGTTTCAATTCAATCCATTTATCTGAATCGAAGAAACCAGCAATTCACATATCCCCATATCATTGTATGCTTGCCCTATTAGTGCCTCTTTTGCTGTTGTGCTCAATTAATTTTCACTAATTGGCAATTTTCACGAAGAGGCCTAATAGAACAAGATACGGCGGTATGAGAAATATGTGAATTAAAGATATTTTAGTAATATACGACGTCTTAAGAAAGGCATATTCGGCTCCAAAGTACTTTGTCTAATGCTTACTACCATTCCCTATTACTGGCAAAAAGAGTTAAAAATATTGACATATTGAAAAAAATTGACTTGTTCCCAAGTGTTCACCGAGTTCAGACATTTGCACATAGATGGCCCTGTTGTTGTTGCTTATCAAATATTGGAATATCTCTAAAACAGGCAAATTTTGTTTATTGTTTTTCTACAATTGGCAATACTGAGATGTATTACACGCCAGATGAATTCAAAGCTCGGAGACCCATGTTTGTAATCAACACTTCAAAAAGAAAACAAGTTGTGGTGAATGACAGGACAAACATTAAAATTGTCTGTGAATTCCATGAAGCATTACCTGACGACACCATATGTAGTGTTATTCTCATAGGAGAAAAATCATATGTTTAGGATGTAAGAAATGAGCGGGTCACGGAGCAATTCTAGATTATCTTAATACTAGATATACAAGTTGAGCCTGGTGCCCAATTGAAATATTCCAGGTAAAATAAATATGTGTATGTGTGTATGTGTAGGTGTGTATGTGGGTGGGTGTGGGTGTGTATGTGTGTGTGTGTGTGTGTGTGTGTGGCCTACTTTTAGGTGTGGGCATCAATTTGACAAGTTTATGGACAACAATCTCACAGAAGTGCCTTTTATAAGTATATGCAAATCAATCTGAGGGGAGTAGTTGTATTTACAATACTATAAACTCGAGAAAGGAAGAGCTTCTCTCCAGCAGATTTGCTATACTTAAAACAAGCTCAACATGCCCATATGAGTTTTTTGAGCAAGTGTGGAATCTTGTCTAATTCAAGATTTTTGTAAAAATGCCCTCGGGAATTTTTCAGAAAAGAAGAGCTCTTCAGATTGATTTGCACATACTTACAAAAGTTGCATCAGCCAGATTTTCATCCATAAATTTGTCAAAAAGTGATATATTTTTGGCCACACCAGAAATTAAGTACATACACACACATATTTACTTCTGGTTTAAGTTTAATTGGATACCATTCAATTTGCTTATCTAATATTAAAACAATGTAATATGTAGAGCCCTCTTCTAGAATTGCTCCGTGCTTGCATGTTTCCTCTCTGTGTCAGTGTGTGGAATTCCCGAGACGGTAGTATTGATTTTTTTCCTCAGCGCCAGTATTTACAGAAATTCCCGATTATTGCATCAGCCAGTTATGTGAGAGTGACTGAGGGGAACAGATGTGTTGATACAGTGCTTCTCATACTTACAGGCCTGTTTGGTTTAATTGAACATTATAAAATCTGATATTTGTTGTAATCCACTCATATTTAGAGTCAAGCTTATATTTGTCCCAGCCTGTTATACAAAAATTAATACATAACAAGGTCACTGCCATTCTATACATGCATGTCCGTGCAGGCATTTGCGGAATGGCAGTGTGAATGAATATTCCACTTGTAAGCTATTGGCTTTACAACCTGTCATAATAAGCATAAAGATTAGATTTAAAACCCAGGAAATTTTATATAAATACCAAAGCCAAAAATATTAAGTGTATACACACATATATACATACACACACACAAAGTACAGTGCTGAACCCCAACTGATATTTTTTATTCAGTATAAAGTTTTGAATTGAAACCCAGGAAATTGTATATAATAAACAACAGCAAAAATGCCAAATCAAAAATATTGTAATCAGTGCAATAAAAATATATTTAGCTCTAATTGGGCCAGACACCAAAAGATTTGTAATCCAGACAAATACAGAACTCCCACAAAAATTTGCCCCAAATGCAATAGAAAATATAACATGGAATATTTCACATATAAACATAAAGATACTTGCTCTGCATTGCCCTCTCAACCATCTACATCTGGTCTGAAAAGAAGGCACGAAGCACCTCTTAATGCCAGAGCAGCAAAGCAGCCACGCCATGCACCACCTATCCGTAGCAGTTTTAACGGCCAATTAAGAGATCATCGGTTTGTATCAGAGCCAAGATGTGGCATTGAGAATTTCTTGAACAGTATAAATTCTGATCTCCAGGCAATTCTAAATGCACAAAATGGCTCTTATAAGCTGTCCCTCAAATTGTTTGTACAATATAAGAAACCAAATGGCACAAAATTTACACATCCCCACATAACAGAAACTGTACCGGTATATTCAAATGCAAATTTAGACACAATAATAGGCAATTTGATAGATCAATTGAATATTAAACACTCTGAATTTGCGGCAAAAGAGTCCGGATGGAGCCTATGCGGTTCATCACACAAGTTATATGTTAATATTTCTGAATTCAGCCCATTACAAGGTTCCACTTATGTGCCATTACCTGCCAATATCAAAAACAGAAGAGCCGTGGTTAATATAGAAAATACCGACCAGAAATGTTTTCTGTGGTGTATATTAGCTGCTTTGTATCCAGTTTTAAGAAATCCTCAGAGAATAAGTTATTACAAACAACATGAACATGATTTTGAGGATGCAATAGAGGGTTTAGAATATCCAATGTCTGTTCAGAATATTGATAAATTTGAAAAAAGGGCCAGGCACATCAATGGCAAACAATTATCTATTAATGTATTTACTTGTTCTACTGGCAATTGCTTGATAGATCCTCTCAGAATCAGTACATTTGATGATGATTCTGCAATTCCGATTGATCTGCTCTTAATTGAAAAGGATGGCACATATCATTACACTCTGATACATAATCTTGAAGCTTTGGTGAGAACACAACTAGACAAAACTCATACAATATTCAAGTTGTGCAGAAGATGTTTATCTGTATTTGATGGTAGAAAAATGGTGAAGGGGGTTCGGGAAGTGAATGCAGAAATTGCCAAAAACAAGTTAATTGAGCATCTGAAATACTGTGGCAATCATAAACCTGTTCATATGGTGATGCCCAATCCAAGTGAAAATTGCAAATTCAAAAAGTCTGAAGCCTTGTTGGAACACCCAGCATATATTGTCTGTGATTTTGAATCGAACGTCAAAAATATTGAATTCTGCAATCCAGATCCCGAAGAATCTGCAATTACACCATACCAGCTGCATGAACCTTCCAGCTTTTGTTATGTGGTTGTACAGGATGGTGTTGTTACTAAAAAAGATTCATACATGGGACCAGATGCCATCAAAATATTTGCACATAGAATAGAAAATGTGTGCCGTGACATAGCATATAACATCTTATTAAAATCAAAACCCATGTTGCCTTTAACAGAGGAACAGATTGAAGATTTCAACAATGCAGAAAAATGCCCGGTATGTGATTATAAATTTTCAGATACAAATATCAAGGTGAAACACCATTCTCATACAGATGGTCGATATAAACAGGCCCTGTGTAATAGCTGTAATATTCAGATCAAGAGACCAAGATTTGTCCCCATATTTTGCCATGGAGCATCCAACTATGATTTCCATCATCTGATCAGGTACGAGGGGTTTGAGAAGCAGAATTTAAATATTTTAGCTGAAAATGATGAAAAATATATATCTATTAGCAAGATAATTAAAGTTGATGGTATTCCTATTCACATAAGATTTCTTGATTCTTACAGATTTTTATCTGCTAGCCTGGCTACACTGGCCTCTCAATTATCTGATGAACAATTCAAAATCACACGTGCATTGTTTCCAAATCAGGACCTGAAATTAATTAGGCGGAAGGGTGTATATCCATATGACTATGTTACAGATTTTTCTAAATTTGATGAGTGTTCCCTGCCACCACAAGAAGAGTTTTACAGCAGAATCAGAGGATCTGGAATCACTGATGAAGATTATCACCATGCTCAGTTGATGTGGAACAATTTAAAATGCAAGACATTTGGTGATTATCACATGGCATATTTAAAACTTGATGTGACCCTCTTAGCTGATATATTGCAGGCATTCAGAAAATCTTCCATGCAAAATTATAAACTGGACCCAATATATTTTTTCAGTGCCCCGGGCCTAGCATGGGCCGCAACGTTTTTGAATACCAAAAAGCAATTGGATCTAATCCAAGATCAAGATATGTATCTGTTTATGGAGAAAGGTATAAGAGGAGGGATGGTGCAATGTTCCCAGAGATATGCCAGAGCAAATAACAAATATATTATGCTGCCTGATTATGATCCAGCACGGCCATCAAATTATATAGTGTATGTAGATGCCAACAGCCTCTATGGTCACGCCATGACGGATAAACTGCCATATGCAGGGCTTGAATGGGTTGAAGATTTCAATATTGAGGATCTTAAGGATTTTGATGACAGTGACCATGGCCTCATCTTAGAGGTTGATCTGGCAATTCCTGATTATTTGCACAATAAATTTTCTGATTTGTCCCCAATTCCTGAGGTTAAGTGCTCACCTGGCTCTAAACAGAAGAAGCTCATGATGACTCTGGAGCCGAAACAAGGCTATGTCACATATTACAAAAACCTCCAGTTCCTGATGAAACATGGTGTTCAAGTGACCAAAGTTGGCAAAGTTTTGAGGTTCAGGCACTCAGAATGGTTGAAACCATACATTGATACAAACACGGAGCTTCGAACATCTGCAAAGAGTCAATTTGATAAGGGCTTGTTTAAATTGATGGTGAATTCAGTGTATGGCAAAACTATTGAAAATGTCAGAAAACATACCGATGTTAAAATAATTACTGACCCCAGCCGGAGCAAAAAATTGGTTGCAAAGCCTAATTTCAATTACAGAAGAATTTATGATGAGCACATGGCTCTTTTCAACATGATGAAAACAAAGATCAAATTTGATAAACCTATTTATGTAGGGGCTGTGATATTGGAATTGTCCAAATTACATATGTTAATATTGTATTATGATGTGCTGAAACCTTTTTATGGTGATCGTGTAAAATTATTGTACATGGACACGGATAGTTTTATTCTTGATATTCAAACAGAAGATGTTTATCAAGATATGTCACAGCCTGAATTGTTTCAATACTTTGATACCAGTGAACATACAAGAATTCAACACCACAACAAAAAGGTGCCTGGCAAGTTAAAAGATGAGACACTTGGTGATGTTATTGTGAAATTTGCTGGGTTAAGTGCCAAGATGTATAGTTTTAAAACATGTAGTGCTGTTGTCAAAAAGGCCAAGGGCATTGGCAAAGTAACTGTGGAAAAAGATCTCCAATTTGAAGATTATGAAAATTGCATCAAATCCCAGAATTCAATCAAAACATCAGAAAATAGAATTCAGAGTGAGGATCACTTGTTGACTAGCAATATTGTAAGAAAAGTGGCTCTGGACCCACATGATGATAAGAGATGCATTTTATCATGTGGCATACATACTTTACCTTGGGGACATTGTGATTTGAAAAGTGGCAAACAATGCCCAATTACAGAGCATGATTTGAAATAAATAAACATGCCTATGAACTTATTTGGGTTCAAAAAACAGGCTATTATGGAGCTGCCGACACCACAAGCCTCTCCTGATATGCTGTCTAAACTGAGTGGCTTGTTAATTATTCATCTGAACAGCATATTTACAGATAATGATGATGAAACGGGCAAAACATTGTATATATTTAACAATAATTTAAATCATTACCAATTACCTGTAGGTGGGCAATTGCAATTTATTACAACCCCTGAGGGTGATGTCAAGATTTCAGTAGGGAGAAATATTTATAGAATTAAACACTCAAACATGGTTTCTGGCACTGTATATACTGTTTCTGCTGGTGACTGCTTATATATTGAGGTCCCTGGATCTTATGACAAGCTTATACCCTTTTTTATAGAATTAAGAATCAGATACTCTATAATAAATAACCATTAAAACAAAAATGCCTAATGATATATTTGGCCATACAAGGCATGAAGATCACAGTGATGAGATTCTGATGCTTGATGTCAGAGTCAAGAAATTAAGAAGTGATTTACAAGCTTTACAAACCACACTCAATGCCAGTCTTCAATTAGAAATTACAAATTTACAATCACAATGCATGGACCCTCTTCTTAAAATTGATTCTGAACTCAAGTTGCTGCTTCAGAAATATACTGATCTGGCAACATTGGATAATTTTCAAAGTTTAGAAGAAGCTGTAGCAGCTCTTCAAGCCAAATTTAAGACCCAGGCCACCAATTCTGAGCAATTGAAACAGCAATTGGAAGAGCAAATAAATAATGTCCAGGCACAGCTCCAAACAATTGTCAAAAGCATAAAATCACAAGAAGATTTTGATCTAGTCATTTCCACTCTAAAAGAACAGATTCAGTCACTCCAGATACCTAACCTGGATAATCTGCACAATGCCATAGCCGAGGTTAAAGAAAAAATTGAGACACTTGAAAATTTTATGAACAATTTGCCATCTTCTGATGCTTTGAATGCAATAACTCGGAGTGTAGCAAATATTAAGCTGCAACTTGAAACATATGAAGATTTTGGAAAAATTCAAAGTACCATAACCCATCTTGAAGGAACAATAGCAGCAGTGCAAAATGATTTGACAAATCTACAAGAATCTCGCCTGCCTGGTATTGTAGATACCCTTGTCAGTGTCCAGCAACAAATCACAAAGCTTGAAAACCTCAACACTGAATCTGAACTATCTCATTTTCATCACTTGATCGATGATATCCAAACAAAGCTTGAAATTTTACAACAGTAAACACCCACTCAGGCAGATATAGCCCTGCTCCAAAATGCTATGCAAAATGTGGCTGATGCTTCTGAATTAAACAATGTAAAATTGGCACTTGAATCTTTGCAAAATACAGTATCAAATCTTCCTACATCACAGGAACTTAAAAATATTAAGAGAGCTGTGAATAGGATATTGAAATCAGAAGATATCAAGAATATCCAAGCAGAGATCAAACAACTGACTCAGACAGTGGCCACTCTACCAACCAATCAACATATTAATGAACTGCATGCCTTGTTTGAGGATATCAGAAGACAGGTCCATGATCTTACTGCTCAAAATTCAAAATTGGCAGTTGTTGAAAATTTGCAACAAATTGTAGCTAATATCAAGCAACAGCTAGGGACCATGGAATCCAATCAAGCAAATGCTCTGTCTGTTTTTGCCACCCAGCTTCAAGAAATTGTGCAACAATACAAGAAACTTGTTGTGGACATAAAAATCAAGCCAGGCCACGATGATGTTGTTAGGACCATCAATGAGCACCTTGAATCTGTAACAAGCAGATTGCTTACAGCAGAAAAGGAAATAACAGGCATAATCGAGAATCCAAAACATACAGTAATTCTTGAATTGTACAGCATCCCCAACAAAGAATATGATTCACCATTTACACCAGGTGGCAAAATATATATGCTGTCCCCTGCACAATTTTATTACCAATTTTTTGTTGGGGGTACACTGAGACCAATCAAGATCAAATATTGGCATCAGCCACAGGCACACCACTACCCTACCTTATCAATAACAAATGCTGACAACAAACCAAAAATCACCAGTGTAGAGTTAGAGGATTTTACAGACCCCAATACATTAGAAACAGCCTATGTTGAAGATGATGGCTCTCTGGAATTTAAAATACAAATAGGAGACAAACTGTATTTAGAAAATCCTGCAGTATCAGCTGCTGAACACCCCATAGTTGCAATATTCTTGTTTACATATTATGTCTAGACAAATTATTGTTGATGAATTACACAGACAAGCCCGACATAATTTTAAGAGACTGCCAGTAGTCACAAAGGGCATAGATGATTTATGGCAAGGGGACTTGATTGAAATGGCAAGTGGACAGTTGAAAAACTTAGACAAAATCAACAAGGGCTACAAGTATCTACTCACTGTCATAGATACATTTTCAAAATTTGCCTGGGCTGTGCCACTCAAATCCAAGACTGGAACATGTGTTACAGAAGCCATCAGGACAATCATCAATCAGAGTGGAAGATCACCGCGCCATTTGCAAACAGATAATGGCAAAGAATTTTATAATTCAGTGTTTCAACAATTTATTAAAAGCCAGGCAATACAACATTATTCGAGTTACAGTGATCTCAAGGCCTCAATTGTAGAGAGATTCAACAAAACTCTAAAAAATCTTATGTATAAACAATTTACACTTCAAGGTAATTATAAATGGATTAATATTCTTCCAGTACTTCTACATAAATATAACAACTCGGTCCATTCCACAATCAACATGAAACCCTCTGAAGTAACTTCATCTGATGAGCAAAAATTGATCAGGACTGTTTATTATCCTAGATACCAGCCAACAACAAGAAAGGCCAAATACAGGGTGGGTGATCAAGTAAGAATCAGCAAATATAAGCACTTATTCAAAAGAGGCTTTACAAGAAACTGGAGCACTGAATTATTTACAGTGGTTCAAGTTAAACCCGGGACTCTTAACACATATATAATAAAAGATCACCGAGGAGAAATTCTCAAAGGCAGGTTCTATGAACAAGAGCTCAGCAAAACTAAACAGCCTGACACATATCTCATAGAAAAAATCATCCGCAGAAAAGGCAACAAGTTACTTGTCAAATGGCTGGGTCATCCGGAAAACAGCTGGATCGATGCAGACAAAATAATAATATGAGCACCTGGGATGTTATAAAAAGGCTGCCAGAACCTGAACAACAGAATAAGAGAAATGGCAACTTGCTGCCTGATAATATTAGGTGTCTTATTGTCGGGCCATCTGCTTGTGGTAAAACTACACTAATGGTTGATAATTTTTTATTGGCCCCCAACTGGTTAGACTGGAAAAACAGGCACTTGTATATCTTCTCTAAGAGCTTGGAACAATTAAAATATCAGCAGCTGATGAAGCTATATGATGGATTGGATATTGCCACTTTTGAACCAGATTTTAAGCCACTCCATGAATGTCTTGATAATTCTGTTGTTGTGTTTGATGATATTATACTGGATAATCAAAACAAGGTTAGAAATTTCTTTACACAGGGGCGGCACAAAAACATTGATTGCTTCTACCTGGCACAGACTTTTTCAAAAATACCGAATCAGCTGATCCGAGACAACAGCAATTTTATATGTGTGTTTCATCAAGACCATACCAACCTCAAACACATACATGATGAATATGTAGGTGGGGACTTGAGCTACAATGACTTTTCCAAGTTTTGCAGTAGGTGCTGGAACCAGGACAGCTATGGGTTTGTCACAATTGATATGACAAGAACACCTAATACTGGCAAATACAGAAACAAAATTAACGATTTTCTAGACGTTGAAACGTATATAAATAACCATGAAAAGGCCAATAATTGATGATCTTAAGTTAAGAGATTATCTTGTAAAAAGATTTAAGGGATGGAAATCAGAGAACCGGGGAATTTATGAAAAACACAAACAAACAGAACAGCCTGTAATTGATGCTATTAATAATTTAGGTAAAAATATCAAAACTGTTACAGAGCAAAATCAATATTTGATCACGGAGCTTGTACCTGTAGCTGCTAGGAACATATTAGATTATCCATTCACCCCACTTTCCAGTATTCATACACCTAGTCCTATTGCTCCTAGAAGAATTGAAGCTACTCAGGATCCTATTGAATTGGGTCTTCTTGCTCAAAAATATTTAAGCACACCTAAAGACAACAAAGATGAGGTGTTTGGCTTATATGCTGACACAGAGCTTGATGGCAGCATCATACATAGAATTGGCAATTTCAGAGTAACATTTATGGGAGATGATATAATTGTTTATTCAGAATCTCGTCTCGGAGAAAAAGGTGCTTTTGTGAAGTACACCGGCACACCTGGATTGTGGGAACTGATGACTAGGAAAAGGCCTGGCAGCTATACAGATCAAGATTATGAGGATTACAAAGAAATATTAATAAAATCAGATGCTCTATACCAGAACAATGATCCCACACAAAAAAGAGTCAAGTCTAGCAGTGGAGCAAAATACAACAATTTAATCAAGCCCATATGGTCACAGATCAAGACTGGCAGTGGAATCAAACAATACAACACCCTGCCTAAAGAATTTGTGTGGGTTGATGATGTCAGGAAACTTGTGGATAGGTTATTGGTGATAGCTGGGGAGGAAAATGCTGGGAACCACAATTTTTACAATGAAAAGGTTGGAATTATGGACATGATAAGCACAAAATTGTCTAATTTTATAGTGAATGACCCTAAGGGGATTGGATATCTCATAAAAATTATTAATACTCTACCCCCCAAATTTTGGAATATTTCTGAGGGTCGGGGCCTGGTTAATGACATTATAAACAAGCTGCCATTTGAACTACATATTCCAGGCTATCAGTATTGTGGTCCAGGCACAAAATTGGATCATAGATTAAACAGAGGGGATCCTGGTGTAAATCCCCTAGATGCTGCTTGTAGAGACCATGACATAGCATACAACACACATTCTGATCTTGACAAGAGACATGTTGCAGACAAGAAATTAGAAGAGGCTGCATTTGGTAGATTTGTAAGCAAAGATGCTTCTTTGAGTGAGAGAATATCAGCATTGGGAACCACCATAGCTATGAGCACCAAGCAAAAACTGGGGTGGGGGCTGTGAATATATATATAATAAACCTAGGATGAAGGCCAAGGGTGTTATGTATCAAATACCTTATGCAGGTCTCAAATCTCTTAAAACTATTGACAGTCTTTTAACCAAAAAGCAGCGCAAGAAAAAAAGCTCTTGTCTTGCAAAGGGACATGGTATGAAATTGTTACTTAGTACCCCCCAATTAAAAAAATTACAGCAATCTAGAAAAAAATCACATGTGGGGGGATTCATATTTACCATCCCTGCCATCTTAGCTGCTCTCGGGGCTGTGGGGAGCTTGGCCGGGGGATCAGCCGCCATAGCAAAAACAGTAATAGATGCCAAGAAAAATAGGGCAGAATTAGATGAGCAGAGGCGCCATAACCTGGCCATGGAGAAAAAAGGCAAAGGTGTTAAGAGAGCCATGAGTAAGTTTAAAAAAAACAAGAGCCGCTTACAAACCAAGATATTGAAGCTTTAATCAAGCCACTGGGCATCAAAAATTTTAGAGGTGTGTACATGTCTGATTCTTTACCAGAACAACCACTCAACAAAGAGTGTGGCATTGTTAATTTGGATGAGTACAAAAATCAGGGCACTCACTGGATCTGTTATCTTAAATATTTAAACAATGAGGCATTTGTGTTTGATTCATTTGGAGGTGTTCCACCTGAAAATTTAGTAAAATATCTAAAATCAGCTAATCTTTATTACAATAATGCCCGTGTTCAAAATTTCAAAGATGTTAATTGCGGACATTTGTGTTTATCTGTTCTCAGATATATGTCTCAAATAAATAAACCATCAATTGAAAATTTTCAAAAAGCCTTGTGGTATTTAAAACATCATGGGGGTATTCCATCTCACCAGCCAAAATTCAATATTGAAACTCAAATTGCATGATGACATAGTGTATCCCAAAACAATAGCTCTCAGAGCATTTTACG
Organism: Lepisma saccharinum; assembly: GCF_977018435.1. NCBI lineage: Eukaryota > Metazoa > Arthropoda > Insecta > Zygentoma > Lepismatidae > Lepisma > Lepisma saccharinum. Next base: position 2,247,410 of record NW_028142907.1, on the reverse strand, counting down.
GCATGTACCTAATCCCTAATATTACGCACCACAACAACACAATTGCAGTAGGGGATCAAAAAATTGTCATCACTCCAGGGCAGTATAATCTGTCCACTCTAAATGCTGAATTACCCAGAGGTGTAGTGTTAAGTCAAAATTCTGTCACTCACAGAGTAGAGATTGTATCTGCTACAGAAACAGTGGATCTGGGTACTATATGAGAGCTGTTAGGCTTTGAGAACAACACAAAACTTGAAGCGGCCATCAAACACACTGCTATGAATATACCTAAATTCTTAGCCATAGAGACTCTGAATATTCACTGTAATGTGGCCGAGGGTATGATCACCAAATCAAATGGCATAGGCACTCACAAACAAACCGGCATCATTGCAACATTCAAACCTAATTCCGAATTCATGGAGCCCATCATCTACAATCCATCCTCAACATTATATTTTCCTGTGTGCCATAATAGAATAGATAATATTGAATTGATGGTCACTAATGAAAAAGAAGAATTAGTTGATTTTGCTGGAGCCACAACAACTGCAATCATAGAGATTAATATTTAAATAAAAATACATACAATAGAAAATATTGAGAGTTATGAGCTACAATCATTCCCTCCAAACAGGAGGACATTTGCAAATTTAAATCAACCCAACACAGAGATTGAGGTTGATCTTGATGTAGGGGATGGCTTTATACACCCTCACAGAGCAGATCTATACATCAAATTTGATGTTGTAAAGCTCGATGGAACAGATTATCCGGCAAATTCAAATATAAGATTGGTGGACAATTTTGTGCCGCATCTGTTCTCTGAAATTGAGATCAGAAAGCATGGCGTTGTTATAAACAGAATAGATTATCCCGGCATTATTTCCACAGCTTTGGCCACATTAAAATTATCCAAAACCGAGGCTCCATACTACAAAATCGGTGGATTTGAGGCTGGTGATAAGATATTATCTAAAAATCACACAGTGCTGTTCCCCATGCGCCTGTTGCCAGGATTCTTCTCGGATTACAAAGATATTATGTGGAAGGGCGGGTTAAGAATTACATTTAGAAGAGCTGCAAATGATAACAATGCTTTGATGAGGTACAGTACATTAAACTCTACAGGGGAAGCTCTGCCTAATACCTTACCAGATGCAGGCAAGTGCATTATTCAGACTATGGAGCTAAGAATCCCTGTTGTTGAGTATGAGGCCAGTTACGCTCTTAAATACAAAGCAGATATAGTAAAAAATCCACAGATTCCTCTGCAATTTTATACATATCAATGCGTACAGAAGCCCGCATCTGGCACATATTATGAGTTTGATGCTACAAATTCATTCTCCAGCATACAATTTGACATGCCTGATTTTGTGGTGGTATTGTTTCAGACTGGAAGACACAACAATCAGGAAAAAAATTCAAGCAAATTTGATAGCTGCAACATCAAGAACATATATCTTAAAAATGGCAGAAATGAGGTCTTTCCTAGAGAAAATTACAATTTAGACATGTCCAAGGATGATTTCCTTAAATTATATGAGGCATTTTCGGCTTTCAAGCGCGTCACTACAGGCAGTACTGACCTGTATTACGCACCAGATGAATTCAAAGCACGGAGACCCATGTTTGTAATTAACACTTCAAAAAGAAAACAGGTTGTGGTTAATGACAGGACAAACATTAAAATTATCTGTGAATTCCATGAGGCTTTACCTGAAGACACCATTTGTAGTGTTATTCTCATAGGAGAAAAATCATATGTTTATGACGTAAGAAATGAGAGAGTCACGGAGCAATTCTAGAAGGTCTCTACATATTGCATTGTCTTAATACTAGATATGCAAATTGAGCCTGGTGCCCAATTGAACCAGAAATAAATATGTGTGTATGTATATGTGTGTGTGTGTGTGTGGCATACTTTTATGTATAGGCAACAAAAAGAGCATATTTTTAACAAGTTTATGGACAACAATCTCACAGAAGTGCCTTTTATAAGTGTATGCAAATCAATCTGAGGGGGTCATACTTTCTGAAAAATTCCCGAGGGCATTTTTTACAAAAATCTTGGATTAGGAAGAGCTCCACACTTGAGCAAAAAGCTCATATGAACATGTTGAGCAAGTTTTAAGTATAGCAAATCTGCTTTAGGGGGGGTTCATACTTTCCTGAGTTTATAGTAGTACCAATACAACTACTGAGGGGGGTCATACTTTCCGAAAAAAGCATTTTTCCAAAAATCTTGGATTAGAGGGGGTGCAACACTTGAGCGAAAAGCTCATATGCTAATGTTGAGCTTGTTTTAAATGCTCATACTTTCTGGTTTTATTTCAACCCAAATACAACTACTGATGTCCCCAATCCTATGTTTTGTATGTTTTTTCCACGTGTCTTGACATCCAATGTATCCCTGCAATGTTTGGTGAAGATCTGAGTATGTAGTTTTTGACCTTATATGGAACCTCCTATCTGAAAATTTGAAAATTCTTAAAAAATTTGACCAAAATCTTGATGTCCCCAATCCTATGTTTTGTATGTTTTTTCCACGTGTCTTGACATCCAATGTATCCCTGCAGAGTTTGGTGAGGATCTGAGTATGTCGTTTTTGACCTTATCACGAACATCTTTTCTGAAAATTTGAAAATTCTTAAAAAATTCGTCCAAAATCTTGATGTCTTCAATCTCTTGTTTTGTACGTTTTTTCCACGTGTCTTGACATTCAATGTATCCCTGCAAAGTTTGGTGAAGATCTGAGTATGTAGTTTTTGACCTTATCTGGAACCTCCCATCTGAAAATTTGAAAATTCCTAAAAAATCCGTCCAAAATCTTGATGACCCCAATCTTTTGTTTTGTACGTTTTTTCCACGTGTCTTGACATCCAATGTATCCCTGCAAAGTTTGGTGAAGATCTGAGTATGTAGTTTTTGACCTTATCTGGAACCTCCTATCTGAAAATTTGAAAATTGTTAAAAAATTCGTCCAAAATCTTGATGTCTCCAATCTCTTGTTTTGTACGTTTTTTCCTCGTGTCTTGACATCCAATGTATCCCTGCAAAGTTTGGTGAAGATCTGAGTATGTAGTTTTTGACCTTATCTGGAACCTCCTATCTGAAAATTTGAAAATTCTTAAAAAATTCGTCCAAAATCTTGATGTCTCCAATCTCTTGTTTTGTACGTTTCTTCCACGTGTCTTGACATCCAATGTATCCCTGCAATGTTTGGTGAAGATCTGAGTATGTAGTTTTTGACCTTATATGGAACCTCCTATCTGAAAATTTGAAATTTCTTAAAAAATTTGACCAAAATCTTGATGTCCCCAATCCTATGTTTTGTATGTTTTTTCCACATGTCTTGACATCCAATGTATCCCTGCAGAGTTTGGTGAAGATCTGAGTATGTCGTTTTTGACCTTATCTGGAACCTCCTATCTGAAAATTTGAAAATTGTTAAAAAATTCGTCCAAAATCTTGATGTCTCCAATCTCTTGTTTTGTACGTTTTTTCATCGTGTCTTGACATCCAATGTATCCCTGCAATCTTTGGTGAAGATCTGAGTATGTAGTTTTTGACCTTATCTGGAACCTCCTATCTGAAAATTTGAAAATTTTTAAAAAATTCGTCCAAAATCTTGATGTCTCCAATCTCTTGTTTTGTACGTTTTTTCCACGTGTCTTGACATCCAATGTATCCCTGCAAAGTTTGGTGAAGATCTGAATATGTCGTTTTTGACCTTATCTGGAACAACCTTTCTGAAAATTTGTAAATTCTTAAAAAATTCGTCCAAGATCTTGATGTCTCCAATCTCTTGTTTTGTACGTTTTTTCCACGTGTCTTGACATCCAATGTATCCCTGCAATGTTTGGTGAAGATCTGAGTATGTAGTTTTTGACCTTATCTGGAACCTCATTTCTGAAAATTTGAAAATTCCTCAAAAATTCGTCCAAAATCTTGATGTCTCCAATCTCTTGTTTTGTACGTTTTTTCCACGTGTCTTGACATCCAATGTATCCCTGCAAAGTTTGGTGAAGATCTGAGTGTGTAGTTTTTGACCTTATCTGGAACCTCCTATCTAAAAATTTGAAAATTCTTAAAAAATTCGTCCAAAATCTTGATGTCTCCAATCTCTTGTTTTGTACGTTTTTTCCACGTGTCTTGACATCCAATGTATCCCTGCAAAGTTTGGTGAAGATCTGAGGATGTCGTTTTTGACCTTATCTGGAACATCCTTTCTGAAAATTTGAAAATTCTTGAAAAATTCGTCCAAAATCTTGACGTCTCCAATCTCTTGTTTTGTACGTTTTTTCCACGTGTCTTGACATCCAATGTATCCCTGCAAAGTTTGGTGAAGATCTGAGTATGTCGTTTTTGACCTTATCTGGAACCTCCCATCTGGAAATTTGAAAATTCCAAAAAAATCCGCCCAAAATCTTGATGACCCCAAACTCTTGTTTTGTACGTTTTTTCCACGTGTCTTGACATCCAATGTATCCCTGCAAAGTTTGGTGAAGATCTGAGTATGTAGTTTTTGACCTTATCTGGAACCTCCTATCTGAAAATTTGAAAATTCTTAAAAAATTCGTCCGAAATCTTGATGTCTCCAATCTCTTGTTTTTTTACGTTTTTCCCACGTGTCTTGACATCCAATGTATCCCTGCAGAGTTTGGTGAAGATCTGAGTATGTAGTTTTTGACCTTATCTGGAACATCCTTTCTGAAAATTTGAAAATTCTTAAAAAATTCGTCCAAAATCTTGACGTCTCCAATCTCTTGTTTTGTACGTTTTTTCCACGTGTCTTGACATCCAATGTATCCCTGCAAAGTTTGGTGAAGATCTGAGTATGTAGTTTTTGACCTTATCTGGAACCTCCCATCTGAAAATTTGAAAATTCCTAAAAAATCCGTCCAAAATCTTGATGACCCCAATCTCTTGTTTTGTACGTTTTTTCCACGTGTCTTGACATCCAATGTATCCCTGCAATGTTTGGTGAAGATCTGAGTATGTAGTTTTTGACCTTATCTGGAACCTCCTATCTGAAAATTTGAAAATTCTTAAAAAATTCGTCCAAAATCTTGATGTCTCCAATCTCTTGTTTTGTACGTTTTTCCCACGTGTCTTGACATCCAATGTATCCCTGCAAAGTTTGGTGAAGATCTGAGTATGTAGTTTTTGACCTTATCTGGAACCTCCTATCTGAAAATTTGAAAATTGTTAAAAAATTCGTCCAAAATCTTGATGTCTCCAATCTCTTGTTTTGTACGTTTTTCCCACGTGTCTTGACATCCAATGTATCCCTGCAAAGTTTGGTGAAGATCTGAGTATGTAGTTTTTGACCTTATCTGGAACCTCCTATCTGAAAATTTGAAAATTCTTCAAAAATTCGTCCAAAATCTTGATGTCTCCAATCTCTTGTTTTGTACGTTTTTTCCACGTGTCTTGACATCCAATGTATCCCTGCAAAGTTTGGTGAAGATCTGAGTATGTAGTTTTTGACCTTATCTGGAACCTCCCATCTGAAAATTTGAAAATTCCTAAAAAATCCGTCCAAAATCTTGATGACCCCAATCTCTTGTTTTGTACGTTTTTTCCACGTGTCTTGACATCCAATATATCCCTGCATAGTTTGGTGAAGATCTGAGTATGTAGTTTTTGACCTTATATGGAACCTCCTATCTGAAAATTTGAAAATTCTTAAAAAATTCTACCAAAATCTTGATGTCCCCAATTCTATGTTTTGTATGTTTTTTCCACGTGTCTTGACATCCAATGTATCCATGCAAAGTTTGGTGAAGATCTGAGTATGTCATTTTTGACCTTATCTGGAACCTCCCTTCTGAAAATTTGAAAATTCTTAAAAAATTCGTCGAAAATCTTGATGTCTCCAATCTCTTGTTTTGTACTTTTTTTCCACGTGTCTTGACATCCAATGTATCCCTGCAATGTTTGGTGAAGATCTGAATATGTAGTTTTTGACCTTATATGGAACCTCCTATCTGAAAATTTGAAAATTCTTAAAAAAATTGACCAAAATCTTGATGTCCCCAATCCTATGTTTTGTATGTTTTTCCCACGTGTCTTGACATCCAATGTATCCCTGCAAAGTTTGGTGAAGATCTGAGTATGTAGTTTTTGACCTTATCTGGAACCTCCTATCTGAAAATTTGAAAATTCTTAAAAAATTTGACCAAAATCTTGATGTCTCCAATCTCTTGTTTTGTACGTTTTTCCACGTGTCTTGATATCCAATGTATCCTTGCAATGTTTGGTGAAGATCTGAGTATGTAGTTTTTGACCTTATATGGAACCTCCTATCTGAAAATTTGAAAATTCTTAAAAAATTTGACCAAAATCTTGATGTCCCCAATCCTATGTTTTGTATGTTTTTTCCACGTGTCTTGACATCCAATGTATCCCTGCAAAGTTTGGTGAAGATCTGAGTATGTCGTTTTTGACCTTATCTGGAACATCCTTTCTGAAAATTTGAAAATTCTTAAAAAATTCGTCCAAAATCTTGATGTTTCCAATCTCTTGTTTTGTACGTTTTTTCCACGTGTCTTGACATCCAATGTATCCCTGCAAAGTTTGGTGAAGATCTGAGTATGTAGTTTTTGACCTTATCTGGAACCTCTCATCTGAAAATTTGAAAATTCCTAAAAAATCCGTCCAAAATCTTGATGACACCAATCTCTTGTTTTGTATGTTTTTTCCACGTGTCTTGACATCCAATGTATCCCTGCAAAGTTTGGTGAAGATCTGAGTATGTAGTTTTTGACCTTATATGGAACCTCCTATCTGAAAATTTGAAAATTCTTAAAAAATTCGTCCAAAATCTTGATGTCTCCAATCTCTTGTTTTGTACGTTTTTTCCACGTGTCTTGACATCCAATGTATCCCTGCAATGTTTGGTGAAGATCTGAGTATGTAGTTTTTGACCTTATATGGAACCTCCTATCTGAAAATTTGAAAATTCTTAAAAAATTTGAACAAAATCTTGATATCCCCAATCCTATGTTTTGTATGTTTTTTCCACGTGTCTTGACATCCAATGTATCCCTGCAAAGTTTGGTGAAGATCTGAGTATGTAGTTTTTGACCTTATCTGGAACCTCCTTTCTGAAAATTTGAAAATTCTTAAAAAATTTGACCAAAATCTTGATGTCCCCAATCCTATGTTTTGTATGTTTTTTCCAAGTGTCTTGACATCCAGTGTATCCCTGCAAAGTTTGGTGAAGATCTGAGTATGTCGTTTTTGACCTTATCTGGAACATCCTTTCTGAAAATTTGAAAATTCTTAAAAAATTCTTCCAAAATCTTGATGTCTCCAATCTTCTGTTTTGTACGTTTTTTCCACGTGTCTTGACATCCAATGTATCCCTGCAAAGTTTGGTGAAGATCTGAGTATGTAGTTTTTGACCTTATATGGAACCTCCTTTCTGAAAATTTGAAAATTCTTAAAAAAATCGTCCAAAATCTTGATGTCTCCAATCTCTTGTTTTGTACTTTTTTCCACTTGTATTCACATCCAATGTATCCCTGCAAAGTTTGGTGAAGATCTGAGTATGTAGTTTTTGACCTTATATGGTACCTCCTTTCTGAAAATTTGAAAATTCTTAAAAAATTCGTCCAAAATCTTCATGTCACCAATCCTATGTTTTGTATGTTTTTTCCACGTGTCTTGACATCCAATGTATCCATGCAAAGTTTGGTGAAGATCTGAGTATGTAGTTTTTGACCTTATCTGGAACGTCCCATCTGAAAATTTGAAAATTCTTAAAAAATTCGTCGAAAATCTTGATGTCTCCAATCTCTTGTTTTGTACGTTTTTTCCACGTGTCTTGACATCCAATGTATCCCTGCAATGTTTGGTGAAGATCTGAGTATGTAGTTTTTGACCTTATATGGAACCTCCTATCTGAAAATTTGAAAATTCTTAAAAAATTTGACCAAAATCTTGATGTCCCCAATCCTATGTTTTGTATGTTTTTCCCACGTGTCTTGACATCCAATGTATCCCTGCAAAGTTTGGTGAAGATCTGAGTATGTAGTTTTTGACCTTATCTGCAACCTCCTATCTGAAAATTTGAAAATTCTTAAAAAATTCGTCCAAAATCTTGATGTCTCCAATCTCTTGTTTTGTACGTTTTTCCACGTGTCTTGACATCCAATGTATCCTTGCAATGTTTGGTGAAGATCTGAGTATGTAGTTTTTGACCTTATATGGAACCTCCTATCTGAAAATTTGAAAATTCTTAAAAAAATTGACCAAAATCTTGATGTCCCCAATCCTATGTTTTGTATGTCTTTCACGTGTCTTGACATCCAATGTATCCCCGCAATGTTTGGTGAAGATCTGAGTATGTAGTTTTTGACATTATATGGAACCTCCTATCTGAAAATTTGAAAATTCTTAAAAAATTTGACCAAAATCTTGTTGTCTCCAATCTCTTGTTTTGTACGTTTTTCCACGTGTCTTGACATCCAATGTATCCTTGCAATGTTTGGTGAAGATCTGAGTATGTAGTTTTTGACCTTATATGGAACCTCCTATCTGAAAATTTGAAAATTCTTAAAAAATTTGACCAAAATCTTGATGTCCCAAATCCTATGTTTTGTATGTTTTTTCCACGTGTCTTGACATCCAATGTATCCCTGCAAAGTTTGGTGAAGATCTGAGTATGTCGTTTTTGACCTTATCTGGAACATCCTTTCTGAAAATTTGAAAATTCTTAAAAAATTCGTCCAAAATCTTGATGTCTCCAATCTCTTGTTTTGTACGTTTTTTCCACGTGTCTTGACATCCAATGTATCCTTGCAATGTTTGGTGAAGATCTGAGTATGTAGTTTTTGACCTTATATGGAACCTCCTATCTGAAAATTTGAAAGTTCTTAAAAAATTTGACCAAAATCTTGATGTCCCAAATCCTATGTTTTGTATGTTTCTCCACGTGTCTTGACATCCAATGTATCCCTGCAAAGTTTGGTGAAGATCTGAGTATGTCGTTTTTGACCTTATATGGAACCTCCTATCAGAAAATTTGAAAATTCTTAAAAAATTCGTCCAAAATCTTGATGTCTCCAATCTCTTGTTTTGTACGTTTTTTCCACGTGTCTTGACATCCAATGTATCCCTACAATGTTTGGTGAAGATCTGAGTATGTAGTTTTTGACCTTATATGGAACTTCCTATCTGAAAATTTGAAAATTCTTAAAAAATTTGGCCAAAATCTTGATATCCCCAATCCTATGTTTTGTATGTTTTTTCCACGTGTCTTGACATCCAATGTATCCCTGCAAAGTTTGGTGAAGATCTGAGTATGTAGTTTTTGACCTTATCTGGAACCTCCTTTCTGAAAATTTGAAAATTCTTAAAAAATTTGACCAAAATCTTGATGTCCCCAATCCTATGTTTTGTATGTTTTTTCCACGTGTCTTGACATCCAGTGTATCCCTGCAAAGTTTGGTGAAGATCTGAGTATGTCGTTTTTCACCTTATCTGGAACATCCTTTCTGAAAATTTGAAAATTCTTAAAAAATTCGTCCAAAATCTTGATGTCTCCAATCTTCTGTTTTGTACGTTTTTTCCACGTGTCTTGACATCCAATGTATCCCTGCAAAGTTTGGTGAAGATCTGAGTATGTAGTTTTTGACCTTATATGGAACCTCCTTTCTGAAAATTTGAAAATTCTTAAAAAATTCGTCCAAAATCTTGATGTCTCCAATCTCTTGTTTTGTACTTTTTTTCCACTTGTCTTCACATCCAATGTATCCCTGCAAAGTTTGGTGAAGATCTGAGTATGTAGTTTTTGACCTTATATGGTACCTCCTTTCTGAAAATTTGAAAATTCTTAAAAAATTCGTCCAAAATCTTCATGTCACCAATCCTATGTTTTGTATGTTTTTTTCCACGTGTCTTGACATCCAATGTATCCATGCAAAGTTTGGTGAAGATCTGAGTATGTCGTTTTTGACCTTATCTGGAACCTCCCATCTGAAAATTTGAAAATTCTTAAAAAATTCGTCGAAAATCTTGATGTCTCCAATCTCTTGTTTTGTACGTTTTTTCCACGTGTCTTGACATGCAAAGTATCCCTGCAAAGTTTGGTGAAGATCTGAGTACGTAGTTTTTGACCTTATCTGGAACCTCCTATCAGAAAATTTGAAAATTCTGAAAAAATTCGTCCAAAATCTTGATGTCTCCAATCTCTTGTTTTGTACGTTTTTTCCACGTGTCTTGACATCCAATGTATCCCTGCAAAGTTTGGTGAAGATCTGAGTATGTAGTTTTTGACCTTATCTGGAACCTCATTTCTGAAAATTTGAAAATTCCTCAAAAATTCGTCCAAAATCTTGATGTCTCCAATCTCTTGTTTTGTACGTTTTTTCCACGTGTCTTGACATCCAATGTATCCCTGCAAAGTTTGGTGAAGATCTGAGTATGTAGTTCTTGACTTTATATGGAACCTCCTATCTGAAAATTTGAAAATTCTTAAAAAATTTGACCAAAATCTTGATGTCCCCAATCCTATGTTTTGTATGTTTTTTCCCCGTGTTTTGACATCCAATGTATCCCTGCAGAGTTTGGTGAAGATCTGAGTATGTCGTTTTTGACCTTATCTGGAACATCCTTTCTGAAAATTTGAAAATTCTTAAAAAATTCGTCCAAAATCTTGACGTCTCCAATCTCTTGTTTTATACGTTTTTTCCACGTGTCTTGATATCCAATGTATCCCTGCAAAGTTTGGTGAAGATCTGAGTATGTAGTTTTTGACCTTATCTGGAACCTCCCATCTGAAAATTTGAAAATTCCTAAAAAATCCGTTCAAAATCTTGATGACCCCAACCTCTTGTTTTGTACGTTTTTCCACGTGTTTTGACATCCAATGTATCCCTGCAAAGTTTGGTGAAGATCTGAGTATGTAGTTTTTGAACTTATCTGGAACCTCCTATCTGAAAATTTGAAAATTCTTAAAAAATTCGTCCAAAATCTTGATGTCTCCAATCTCTTGTTTTGTACGTTTTTCCCACGTGTCTTGACATCCAATGTATCCCTGCAATGTTTGGTGAAGATCTGAGTATGTAGTTTTTGACATTATCTGGAACCTCCTTTCTGAAAATTTGAAAACTCTTAAAAAATTCGTCCAAAATCTTGATGTCTCCAATCTCTTGTTTTGTACGTTTTTCCCACGTGTCTTGACATCCAATGTATCCCTGCAAAGTTTGGTGAAGATCTGAGTATGTAGTTTTTGAACTTATCTGGAACCTCATTTCTGAAAATTTGAAAATTCCTCAAAAATTCGTCCAAAATCTTGATGTCTCCAATCTCTTGTTTTGTACGTTTTTTCCACGTGTCTTGACATCCAATGTATCCCTGCAAAGTTTGGTGAAGATCTGAGTATGTAGTTTTTGACCTTATCTGGAACCTCCTATCTGAAAATTTGAAAATTCTTAAAAAAATCGTCGAAAATCTTGATGTCTCCAATCTCTTGTTTTGTACGTTTTTTCCACGTGTTTTGACATGCAAAGTATCCCTGCAACGTTTGGTGAAGATCTGAGTTTTTGACCTTATATGGAACCTCCTATCTGAAAATTTGAAAATTCTTAAAAAATTTGACCAAAAGCTTGATATCCCCAATCCTATGTTTTGTATGTTTTTTCCACGTGTCTTGACATCCAATGTATCCCTGCAAAGTTTGGTGAAGATCTGAGTATGTAGTTTTTGACCTTATCTGGAACATCATTTCTGAAAATTTGAAAATTCTTAAAAAATTCGTCCAAAATCTTGACGTCTCCAATCTCTTGTTTTGTACGTTTTTTCCACGTGTCTTGACATCCAATGTATCCCTGCAAAGTTTGGTGAAGATCTGAGTATGTAGTTTTTGACCTTATCTGGAACCTCCCATCTTAAAATTTGAAAATTCTTAAAAAATTCGTCCAAAATCTTGATGTCTCCAATCTCTTGTTTTGTACGTTTCTTCCACGTGTCTTGACATCCAATGTATACCTGCAATCTTTGGTGAAGATCTGAGTATGTAGTTTTTGACCTTATATGGAACCTCCTATCTGAAAATTTGAAAATTCTTAAAAAATTTGACCAAAATCTTGATGTCCCCAATCCTATGTTTTGTATGTTTTTCCCACGTGTCTTGACATCCAATGTATCCCTGCAAAGTTTGGTGAAGATCTGAGTATGTAGTTTTTGACCTTATCTGGAACCTCCTTTCTGAAAATTTGAAAATTCTTAAAAAATTTGACCAAAATCTTGATGTCCCCAATCCTATGTTTTGTATGTTTTTTCCACGTGTCTTGACATCCAGTGTATCCCTGCAAAGTTTGGTGAAGATCTGAGTATGTCGTTTTTCACCTTATCTGGAACATCCTTTCTGAAAATTTGAAAATTCTTAAAAAATTCGTCCAAAATCTTGATGTCTCCAATCTTCTGTTTTGTACGTTTTTTCCACGTGTCTTGACATCCAATGTATCCCTGCAAAGTTTGGTGAAGATCTGAGTATGTAGTTTTTGACCTTATATGGAACCTCCTTTCTGAAAATTTGAAAATTCTTAAAAAATTCGTCCAAAATCTTGATGTCTCCAATCTCTTGTTTTGTACTTTTTTCCACTTGTCTTCACATCCAATGTATCCCTGCAAAGTTTGGTGAAGATCTGAGTATGTAGTTTTTGACCTTATATGGTACCTCCTTTCTGAAAATTTGAAAATTCTTAAAAAATTCGTCCAAAATCTTCATGTCACCAATCCTATGTTTTGTATGTTTTTTCCACGTGTCTTGACATCCAATGTATCCATGCAAAGTTTGGTGAAGATCTGAGTATGTAGTTTTTGACCTTATCTGGAACGTCCCATCTGAAAATTTGAAAATTCTTAAAAAATTCGTCGAAAATCTTGATGTCTCCAATCTCTTGTTTTGTACGTTTTTTCCACGTGTCTTGACATCCAATGTATCCCTGCAATGTTTGGTGAAGATCTGAGTATGTAGTTTTTGACCTTATATGGAACCTCCTATCTGAAAATTTGAAAATTCTTAAAAAAATTGACCAAAATCTTGATGTCCCCAATCCTATGTTTTGTATGTTTTTCACGTGTCTTGACATCCAATGTATCCCCGCAATGTTTGGTGAAGATCTGAGTATGTAGTTTTTGACATTATATGGAACCTCCTATCTGAAAATTTGAAAATTCTTAAAAAATTTGACCAAAATCTTGTTGTCTCCAATCTCTTGTTTTGTACGTTTTAACACGTGTCTTGACATCCAATGTATCCTTGCAATGTTTGGTGAAGATCTGAGTATGTAGTTTTTGACCTTATATGGAACCTCCTATCTGAAAATTTGAAAATTCTTAAAAAATTTGACCAAAATCTTGATGTCCCAAATCCTATGTTTTGTATGTTTTTTCCACGTGTCTTGACATCCAATGTATCCCCGCAAAGTTTGGTGAAGATCTGAGTATGTCGTTTTTGACCTTATCTGGAACATCCTTTCTGAAAATTTGAAAATTCTTAAAAAATTCGTCCAAAATCTTGATGTCTCCAATCTCTTGTTTTGTACGTTTTTTCCACGTGTCTTGACATCCAATGTATCCTTGCAATGTTTGGTGAAGATCTGAGTATGTAGTTTTTGACCTTATATGGAACCTCCTATCTGAAAATTTGAAAGTTCTTAAAAAATTTGACCAAAATCTTGATGTCCCAAATCCTATGTTTTGTATGTTTTTCCACGTGTCTTGACATCCAATGTATCCCTGCAAAGTTTGGTGAAGATCTGAGTATGTCGTTTTTGACCTTATCTGGAACCTCCTTTCTGAAAATTTGAAAATTCTTAAAAAATTCGTCCAAAATCTTGATGTCTCCAATCTCTTGTTTTGTACGTTTTTTCCACGTGTCTTGACATCCAATGTATCCCTGCAAAGTTTGGTGAAGATCTGAGTATGTAGTTTTTGACCTTATCTGGAACCTCTCATCTGAAAATTTGAAAATTCCTAAAAAATCCGTCCAAAATCTTGATGACACCAATCTCTTGTTTTATATGTTTTTTCCACGTGTCTTGACATCCAATGTATCCCTGCAAAGTTTGGTGAAGATCTGAGTATGTAGTTTTTGACCTTATATGGAACCTCCTATCAGATTATTTGAAAATTCTTAAAAAATTCGTCCAAAATCTTGATGTCTCCAATCTCTTGTTTTGTACGTTTTTTCCACGTGTCTTGACATCCAATGTATCCCTGCAATGTTTGGTGAAGATCTGAGTATGTAGTTTTTGACCTTATATGGAACTTCCTATCTGAAAATTTGAAAATTCTTAAAAAATTTGACCAAAATCTTGATATCCCCAATCCTATGTTTTGTATGTTTTTTCCACGTGTCTTGACATCCAATGTATCCCTGCAAAGTTTGGTGAAGATCTGAGTATGTAGTTTTTGACCTTATCTGGAACCTCCTTTCTGAAAATTTGAAAATTCTTAAAAAATTTGACCAAAATCTTGATGTCCCCAATCCTATGTTTTGTATGTTTTTTCCACGTGTCTTGACATCCAGTGTATCCCTGCAAAGTTTGGTGAAGATCTGAGTATGTCGTTTTTCACCTTATCTGGAACATCCTTTCTGAAAATTTGAAAATTCTTCAAAAATTCGTCCAAAATCTTGATGTCTCCAATCTTCTGTTTTGTACGTTTTTTCCACGTGTCTTGACATCCAATGTATCCCTGCAAAGTTTGGTGAAGATCTGAGTATGTAGTTTTTGACCTTATATGGAACCTCCTTTCTGAAAATTTGAAAATTCTTAAAAAATTCGTCCAAAATCTTGATGTCTCCAATCTCTTGTTTTGTACTTTTTTTCCACTTGTCTTCACATCCAATGTATCCCTGCAAAGTTTGGTGAAGATCTGAGTATGTAGTTTTTGACCTTATATGGTACCTCCTTTCTGAAAATTTGAAAATTCTTAAAAAATTCGTCCAAAATCTTCATGTCACCAATCCTATGTTTTGTATGTTTTTTTCCACGTGTCTTGACATCCAATGTATCCATGCAAAGTTTGGTGAAGATCTGAGTATGTCGTTTTTGACCTTATCTGGAACCTCCCATCTGAAAATTTGAAAATTCTTAACAAATTCGTCGAAAATCTTGATGTCTCCAATCTCTTGTTTTGTACGTTTTTTCCACGTGTCTTGACATGCAAAGTATCCCTGCAAAGTTTGGTGAAGATCTGAGTATGTAGTTTTTGACCTTATCTGGAACCTCCTATCAGAAAATTTGAAAATTCTGAAAAAATTCGTCCAAAATCTTGATGTCTCCAATTTCTTGTTTTGTACGTTTTTTCCACGTGTCTTGACATCCAATGTATCCCTGCAAAGTTTGGTGAAGATCTGAGTATGTAGTTTTTGACCTTATCTGGAACCTCATTTCTGAAAATTTGAAAATTCCTCAAAAATTCGTCCAAAATCTTGATGTCTCCAATCTCTTGTTTTGTACGTTTTTTCCACGTGTCTTGACATCCAATGTATCCCTGCAAAGTTTGGTGAAGATCTGAGTATGTAGTTCTTGACTTTATATGGAACCTCCTATCTGAAAATTTGAAAATTCTTAAAAAATTTGACCAAAATCTTGATGTCCCCAATCCTATGTTTTGTATGTTTTTTCCCCGTGTTTTGACATCCAATGTATCCCTGCAGAGTTTGGTGAAGATCTGAGTATGTCGTTTTTGACCTTATCTGGAACATCCTTTCTGAAAATTTGAAAATTCTTAAAAAATCCGTTCAAAATCTTGATGACCCCAACCTCTTGTTTTGTACGTTTTTCCACGTGTTTTGACATCCAATGTATCCCTGCAAAGTTTGGTGAAGATCTGAGTATGTAGTTTTTGAACTTATCTGGAACCTCCTATCTGAAAATTTGAAAATTCTTAAAAAATTCGTCCAAAATCTTGATGTCTCCAATCTCTTGTTTTGTACGTTTTTCCCACGTGTCTTGACATCCAATGTATCCCTGCAATGTTTGGTGAAGATCTGAGTATGTAGTTTTTGACCTTATCTGGAACCTCCTATCTGAAAATTTGAAAACTCTTAAAAAATTCGTCCAAAATCTTGATGTCTCCAATCTCTTGTTTTGTACGTTTTTCGCACGTGTCTTGACATCCAATGTATCCCTGCAAAGTTTGGTGAAGATCTGAGTATGTAGTTTTTGAACTTATCTGGAACCTCATTTCTGAAAATTTGAAAATTCCTCAAAAATTCGTCCAAAATCTTGATGTCTCCAATCTCTTGTTTTGTACGTTTTTTCCACGTGTCTTGACATCCAATGTATCCCTGCAAAGTTTGGTGAAGATCTGAGTATGTAGTTTTTGACCTTATCTGGAACCTCCTATCTGAAAATTTGAAAATTCTTAAAAAAATCGTCGAAAATCTTGATGTCTCCAATCTCTTGTTTTGTACGTTTTTTCCACGTGTTTTGACATGCAAAGTATCCCTGCAACGTTTGGTGAAGATCTGAGTTTTTGACCTTATATGGAACCTCCTATCTGAAAATTTGAAAATTCTTAAAAAATTTGACCAAAAGCTTGATATCCCCAATCCTATGTTTTGTATGTTTTTTCCAGGTGTCTTGACATCCAATGTATCCCTGCAAAGTTTGGTGAAGATCTGAGTATGTAGTTTTTGACCTTATCTGGAACCTCCTATCTGAAAATTTGAAAATTTTTAAAAAATTCGTCCAAAATCTTGATGTCTTCAATCTCTTGTTTTGTACGTTTTTTCCACGTGTCTTGACCTCCAATTTATCCCTGCAAAGTTTGGTGAAGATCTGAGTATGTCGTTTTTGACCTTATCTGGAACATCCTTTCTGAAAATTTGAAAATTGTTAAAAAATTCGTCCAAAATCTTGATGTCTCCAATCTCTTGTTTTGTACGTTTTTTCCACGTGTCTTGACATCCAATGTATCCCTACAAAGTTTGGTGAAGATCTGAGTATGTCGTTTTTGACCTTATCTGGAACATCCTTTCTGAAAATTTGAAAATTCTTAAAAAATTCGTCCAAAATCTTGACGTCTCCAATCTCTTGTTTTGTACGTTTTTTCCACGTGTCTTGACATCCAATGTATCCCTGCAAAGTTTGGTGAAGATCTGAGTATGTAGTTTTTGACCTTATATGGAACCTCCCATCTTAAAATTTGAAAATTCTTAAAAAATTCGTCCAAAATCTTGATGTCTCCAATCTCTTGTTTTGTACGTTTCTTCCACGTGTCTTGACATCCAATGTATTCCTGCAATCTTTGGTGAAGATCTGAGTATGTAGTTTTTGACCTTATATGGAACCTCCTATCTGAAAATTTGAAAATTCTTAAAAAATTTGACCAAAATCTTGATGTCCCCAATCCTATGTTTTGTATGTTTTTCCCACGTGTCTTGACATCCAATGTATCCCTGCAAAGTTTGGTGAAGATCTGAGTATGTAGTTTTTGACCTTATCTGGAACCTCCTATCTGAAAATTTGAAAATTTTTAAAAAATTCGTCCAAAATCTTGATGTCTCCAATCTCTTGTTTTGTACGTTTTTCCACGTGTCTTGACATCCAATGTATCCCTGCAATGTTTGTTGAAGATCTGAGTATGTAGTTTTTGACCTTATATGGAACCTCCTATCTGAAAATTTGAAAATTCTTAAAAAATTTGACCAAAATCTTGATGTCCCCAATCCTATGTTTTGTATGTTCTTTCCACGTGTCTTGACATCCAATGTATCCCTGCAAAGTTTGGTGAAGATCTGAGTATGTCGTTTTTGACCTTATCTGGAACATCCTTTCTGAAAATTTGAAAATTCTTAAAAAATTCGTCCAAAATCTTGATGTCTCCAATCTCTTGTTTTGTACGTTTTTTCCACGTGTCTTGACATCCAATGTATCCCTGCAAAGTTTGGTGAAGATCTGAGTATGTAGTTTTTGACCTTATCTGGAACCTCTCATCTGAAAATTTGAAAATTCCTAAAAAATCCTTCCAAAAACTTGATGACACCAATCTCTTGTTTTGTACGTTTTTTCCACGTGTCTTGACATCCAATGTATCCCTGCAAAGTTTGGTGAAGATCTGAGTATGTAGTTTTTGACCTTATCTGGAACCTCCTTTCTGAAAATTTGAAAATTCTTCAAAAATTCGTCCAAAATCTTGATGTCTCCACTCTCTTGTTTTGTACGTTTTTTCCACGTGTCTTGACATCCAATGTATCCCTGCAAAGTTTGGTGAAGATCTCAGTATGTAGTTTTTGACCTTATATGGAGCCTCCTTTCTGAAAATTTGAAAATTCTTAAAAAATTCATCCAAAATCTTGATGTCTCCAATCTCTTGTTTTGTACGTTTTTTCCACGTTTCTTGACATCCAATGTATCCCTGCAAAGTTTGGTGAAGATCTGAGTATGTAGTTTTTGACCTTATATGGAACCTCCTTTCTGAAAATTTGAAAATTCTTAAAAAATTCGTCCAAAATCTTGATGTCCCCAATCCTATGTTTTGTATGTTTTTTCCACGTGTCTTGACATCCAATGTATCCATGCAAAGTTTGGTGAAGATCTGAGTATGTCGTTTTTGACCTTATCTGGAACCTCCCATCTGAAAATTTGAAAATTCTTCAAAAATTCGTCGAAAATCTTGATGTCTCCAATCTCTTGTTTTGTACGTTTTTTCCACGTGTCTTGACATGCAAAGTATCCCTGCAACGTTTGGTGAAGATCTGAGTATGTCGTTTTTGACCTTATCTGAAACCTCCCATCTGAAAATTTGAAAATTCTTAAAAAATTTGACCAAAATCTTGATATCCCCAATCCTATGTTTTGTATGTTTTTTCCACGTGTCTTGACATCCAATGTATCCCTGCAAAGTTTGGTGAAGATCTGAGTATGTAGTTTTTGACCTTATCTGGAACCTCCTATCTGAAAATTTGAAAATTTTTAAAAAATTCGTCCAAAATCTTGATGTCTTCAATCTCTTGTTTTGTACGTTTTTTCCACGTGTCTTGACCTCCAATGTATCCCTGCAAAGTTTGGTGAAGATCTGAGTATGTCGTTTTTGACCTTATCTGGAACATCCTTTCTGAAAATTTGAAAATTCTTAAAAAATTCGTCGAAAAAATTGATGTCTCCAATCTCTTGTTTTGTACGTTTTTTCCACGTGTCTTGACATCCAATGTATCCCTGCAAAGTTTGGTGAAGATCTGAGTATGTAGTTTTTGACCTTATATGGAACCTCCTTTCTGAAAATTTGAAGATTCTTAAAAAATTCGTCCAAAATCTTGATGTCCCCAATCTCTTGTTTTGTATGTTTTTCCCACGTGTCTTGACCTCCAATGTATCCCTGCAAAGTTTGGTGAAGATCTGAGTATGTAGTTTTTGACCTTATCTGGAACCTCCTATCTGAAAATTTGAAAATTCTTAAAAAATTCGTCCAAAATCTTGATGTCTCCAATCTCTTGTTTTGTACGTTTTTCCACGTGTCTTGACATCCAATGTATCCCTGCAATGTTTGTTGAAGATCTGAGTATGTAGTTTTTGACCTTATATGGAACCTTATATCTGAAAATTTGAAAATTCTTAAAGAATTTGACCAAAATCTTGATGTCCCCAATCCTATGTTTTGTATGTTCTTTCCACGTGTCTTGACATCCAATGTATCCCTGAAAAGTTTGGTGAAGATCTGAGTATGTCGTTTTTGACCTTATCTGGAACATCCTTTCTGAAAATTTGAAAATTCTTAAAAAATTCGTCCAAAATCTTGATGTCTCCACTCTCTTGTTTTGTACGTTTTTTCCACGTGTCTTGACATCCAATGTATCCCTGCAAAGTTTGGTGAAGATCTGAGTATGTAGTTTTTGACTTTATATGGAGCCTCCTTTCTGAAAATTTGAAAATTCTTAAAAAATTCATCCAAAATCTTGATGTCTCCAATCTCTTGTTTTGTACGTTTTTTCCACGTTTCTTGACATCCAATGTATCCCTGCAAAGTTTGGTGAAGATCTGAGTATGTAGTTTTTGACCTTATATGGAACCTCCTTTCTGAAAATTTGAAAATTCTTAAAAAATTCGTCCAAAATCTTGATGTCCCCAATCCTATGTTTTGTATGTTTTTTCCACGTGTCTTGACATCCAATGTATCCATGCAAAGTTTGGTGAAGATCTGAGTATGTCGTTTTTGACCTTATCTGAAACCTCCCATCTGAAAATTTGAAAATTCTTAAAAAATTCGTCGAAAATCTTGATGTCTCCAATCTCTTATTTTGTACGTTTTTTCCAAGTGTCTTGACATGCAAAGTATCCCTGCAACGTTTGGTGAAGATCTGAGTATGTAGTTTTTGACCTTATCTGGAACCTCCTATCTGAAAATTTGAAAATTCTTAAAAAATTCGTCCAAAATCTTGATGTCTCCAATCTCTTGTTTTGTACGTTTTTTCCACGTTTCTTGACATCCAATGTATCCCTGCAATGTTTGGTGAAGATCTGAGTATGTAGTTTTTGACCTTATATGGAACCACCTATCTGAAAATTTGAAAATTCTTAAAAAATTTGACCAAAATCTTGATATCCCCAATCCTATGTTTTGTATGTTTTTTCCACGTGTCTTGACATCCAATGTATCCCTGCAAAGTTTGGTGAAGATCTGAGTATGTAGTTTTTGACCTTATCTGGAACCTCCTATCTGAAAATTTGAAAATTTTTAAAAAATTCGTCCAAAATCTTGATGTCTTCAATCTCTTGTTTTGTACGTTTTTTCCACGTGTCTTGACCTCCAATGTATCCCTGCAAAGTTTGGTGAAGATCTGAGTATGTCGTTTTTGACCTTATCTGGAACATCCTTTCTGAAAATTTGAAAATTCTTAAAAAATTCGTCGAAAATCTTGATGTCTCCAATCTCTTGTTTTGTACGTTTTTTCCACGTGTCTTGACATCCAATGTATCCCTGCAAAGTTTGGTGAAGATCTGAGTATGTAGTTTTTGACCTTATATGGAACCTCCTTTCTGAAAATTTGAAAATTCTTAAAAAATTCGTCCAAAATCTTGATGTCCCCAATCTCTTGTTTTGTACGTTTTTTCCACGTGTCTTGACATCCAATGTATCCCTGCAAAGTTTGGTGAAGATCTGAGTATGTAGTTTTTGACCTTATCTGGAACCTCCTATCTGAAAATTTGGAAATTCTTAAAAAATTCGTCCAAAATCTTGATGTCTCCAATCTCTTGTTTTGTACGTTTTTTCCACGTGTCTTGACATCCAATGTATCCCTGCAAAGTTTGGTGAAGATCTGAGTATGTAGTTTTTGACCTTATCTGGAACCTCATTTCTGAAAATTTGAAAATTCCTCAAAAATTCGTCCAAAATCTTGATGTCTCCAATCTCTTGTTTTGTACGTTTTTTCCACGTGTCTTGACATCCAATGTATCCCTGCAAAGTTTGGTGAAGATCTGAGTATGTAGTTCTTGACCTTATATGGAACCTCCTATCTGAAAATTTGAAAATTCTTAAAAAATTTGACCAAAATCTTGATGTCCCCAATCCTATGTTTTGTATGTTTTTTCCCCGTGTCTTGACATCCAATGTATCCCTGCAGAGTTTGGTGAAGATCTGAGTATGTCGTTTTTGACCTTATCTGGAACATCCTTTCT
Organism: Lepisma saccharinum; assembly: GCF_977018435.1. Lineage (NCBI taxonomy): Eukaryota > Metazoa > Arthropoda > Insecta > Zygentoma > Lepismatidae > Lepisma > Lepisma saccharinum. Next base: position 2,225,778 of record NW_028142907.1, on the reverse strand, counting down.
GAAAATTTGAAAATTCTTAAAAAATTCGTCCAAAATCTTGACGTCTCCAATCTCTTGTTTTATACGTTTTTTCCACGTGTCTTGATATCCAATGTATCCCTGCAAAGTTTGGTGAAGATCTGAGTATGTAGTTTTTGACCTTATCTGAAAATTTGAAAATTCCTAAAAAATCCGTTCAAAATCTTGATGACCACAACCTCTTGTTTTGTACGTTTTTTCCACGTGTTTTGACATCCAATGTATCCCTGCAAAGTTTGGTGAAGATCTGAGTATGTAGTTTTTGACCTTATCTGGAACCTCCTATCTGAAAATTTGAAAATTCTTAAAAAATTCGTCCAAAATCTTGATGTCTCCAATCTCTTGTTTTGTACGTTTTTCCCACGTGTCTTGACATCCAATGTATCCCTGCAATGTTTGGTGAAGATCTGAGTATGTAGTTTTTGACCTTATCTGGAACCTCCTATCTGAAAATTTGAAAACTCTTAAAAAATTCATCCAAAATCTTGATGTCTCCAATCTCTTGTTTTGTACGTTTTTCCCACGTGTCTTGACATCCAATGTATCCCTGCAAAGTTTGGTGAAGATCTGAGTATGTAGTTTTTGACCTTATCTGGAACCTCATTTCTGAAAATTTGAAAATTCCTCAAAAATTCGTCCAAAATCTTGATGTCTCCAATCTCTTGTTTTGTACGTTTTTTCCACGTGTCTTGACATCCAATGTATCCCTGCAAAGTTTGGTGAAGATCTGAGTATGTAGTTTTTGACCTTATCTGGAACCTCCTATCTGAAAATTTGAAAATTCTTAAAAAATTCGTCCAAAATCTTGATGTCTCCAATCTCTTGTTTTGTACGTTTTTTCCACGTGTCTTGACATCCAATGTATCCCTGCATAGTTTGGTGAAGATCTGAGTATGTAGTTTTTGACCTTATATGGAACCTCCTATCTGAAAATTTGAAAATTTTTAAAAAATTCGACCAAAATCTTGATGTCCCCAATTCTATGTTTTGTATGTTTTTTCCACGTGTCTTGACATCCAATGTATCCATGCAAAGTTTGGTGAAGATCTGAGTATGTCGTTTTTGACCTTATCTGGAACCTCCCATCTGAAAATTTGAAAATTCTTAAAAAATTCGTCCAAAATCTTGATGTCTCCAATCTCTTGTTTTGTACGTTTTTTCCACGTGTCTTGACATCCAATGTATCCCTGCAATCTTTGGTGAAGATCTGAGTATGTAGTTTTTGACCTTATCTGGAACCTCCTATCTGAAAATTTGAAAATTCTTAAAAAATTCGTCCAAAATCTTGATGTCTCCAATCTCTTGTTTTGTACGTTTTTTCCACGTGTCTTGACATCCAATGTATCCCTGCAAAGTTTGGTGAAGATCTGAGTATGTCGTTTTTGACCTTATCTGGAACATCCTTTCTGAAAATTTGAAAATTCTTAAAAAATTCGTCCAAAATCTTGACGTCTCCACTCTCTTGTTTTGTACGTTTTTTCCACGTGTCTTGACATCCAATGTATCCCTGCAAAGTTTGGTGAAGATCTGAGTATGTAGTTTTTGACCTTATCTGGTACATCCTTTCTGAAAATTTGAAAATTCTTAAAAAATTCGTCCAAAATCTTGACATCTCCAATCTCTTGTTTTGTACGTTTTTTCCACGTGTCTTGACATCCAATGTATCCCTGCAAAGTTTGGTGAAGATCTGAGTATGTAGTTTTTGACCTTATCTGGAACGTCCCATCTGAAAATTTGAAAATTCTTAAAAAATTCGTCCAAAATCTTGATGTCTCCAATCTCTTGTTTTGTACGTTTCTTCCACGTGTCTTGACATCCAATGTATCCCTGCAATCTTTGGAGAAGATCTGAGTATGTAGTTTTTGACCTTATATGGAACCTCCTATCTGAAAATTTGAAAATTCTTAAAAAATTTGACCAAAATCTTGATGTCCCCAATCCTATGTTTTGTATGTTTTTCCCACGTGTCTTGACATCCAATGTATCCCTGCAAAGTTTGTTGAAGATCTGAGTATGTAGTTTTTGACCTTATATGGAACCTCCTATCTGAAAATTTGAAAATTCTTAAAAAATTTGACCAAAATCTTGATGTCCCCAATCCTATGTTTTGTATGTTCTTTCCACGTGTCTTGACATCCAATGTATCCCTGCAAAGTTTGGTGAAGATCTGAGTATGTCGTTTTTGACCTTATCTGGAACATCCTCTCTGAAAATTTGAAAATTCTTAAAAAATTCGTCCAAAATCTTGATGTCTCCAATCTCTTGTTTTGTACGTTTTTTCCACGTGTCTTCACATCCAATGTATCCCTGCAAAGTTTGGTGAAGATCTGAGTATGTCGTTTTTGACCTTATCTGGAACATCCTTTCTGAAAATTTGAAAATTCTTAAAAAATTCGTCGAAAATCTTGATGTCTCCAATCTCTTGTTTTGTACGTTTTTTCCACGTGTCTTGACATCCAATGTATCACTGCAAAGTTTGGTGAAGATCTGAGTATGTAGTTTTTGACCTTATATGGAACCTCCTTTCTGAAAATTTGAAAATTCTTAAAAAATTCGTCCAAAATCTTGATGTCCCCAATCTCTTGTTTTGTACGTTTTTTCCACGTGTCTTGACATCCAATGTATCCCTGCAAAGTTTGGTGAAGATCTGAGTATGTAGTTTTTGACCTTATCTGGAACCTCCTATCTGAAAATTTGAAAATTCTTAAAAAATTCGTCCAAAATCTTGATGTCTCCAATCTCTTGTTTTGTACGTTTTTTCCACGTGTCTTGACATCCAATGTATCCCTGCAAAGTTTGGTGAAGATCTGAGTATGTAGTTTTTGATCTTATCTGGAACCTCATTTCTGAAAATTTGAAAATTCCTCAAAAATTCGTCCAAAATCTTGATGTCTCCAATCTCTTGTTTTGTACGTTTTTTCCACGTGTCTTGACATCCAATGTATCCCTACAAAGTTTGGTGAAGATCTGAGTATGTAGTTCTTGACCTTATATGGAACCTCCTATCTGAAAATTTGAAAATTCTTAAAAAATTTGACCAAAATCTTGATGTCCCCAATCCTATGTTTTGTATGTTTTTTCCCCGTGTCTTGACATCCAATGTATCCCTGCAGAGTTTGGTGAAGATCTGAGTATGTCGTTTTTGACCTTATCTGGAACATCCTTTCTGAAAATTTGAAAATTCTTAAAAAATTCGTCCAAAATCTTGACGTCTCCAATCTCTTGTTTTATACGTTTTTTCCACGTGTCTTGATATCCAATGTATCCCTGCAAAGTTTGGTGAAGATCTGAGTATGTAGTTTTTGACCTTATCTGAAAATTTGAAAATTCCTAAAAAATCCGTTCAAAATCTTGATGACAACAACCTCTTGTTTTGTACGTTTTTTCCACGTGTTTTGACATCCAATGTATCCCTGCAAAGTTTGGTGAAGATCTGAGTATGTAGTTTTTGACCTTATCTGGAACCTCCTATCTGAAAATTTGAAAATTCTTAAAAAATTCATCCAAAATCTTGATGTCTCCAATCTCTTGTTTTGTACGTTTTTCCCACGTGTCTTGACATCCAATGTATCCCTGCAATGTTTGGTGAAGTTCTGAGTATGTAGTTTTTGACCTTATCTGGAACCTCCTATCTGAAAATTTGAAAACTCTTAAAAAATTCGTCCAAAATCTTGATGTCTCCAATCTCTTGTTTTGTACGTTTTTCCCACGTGTCTTGACATCCAATGTATCCCTGCAAAGTTTGGTGAAGATCTGAGTATGTAGTTTTTGACCTTATCTGGAACGTCATTTCTGAAAATTTGAAAATTCCTCAAAAATTCGTCCAAAATCTTGATGTCTCCAATCTCTTGTTTTGTACGTTTTTTCCACGTGTCTTGACATCCAATGTATCCCTGCAAAGTTTGGTGAAGATCTGAGTATGTAGTTTTTGACCTTATCTGGAACCTCCTATCTGAAAATTTGAAAATTCTTAAAAAATTCGTCCAAAATCTTGATGTCTCCAATCTCTTGTTTTGTACGTTTTTTCCACGTGTCTTGACATCCAATGTATCCCTGCATAGTTTGGTGAAGATCTGAGTATGTAGTTTTTGACCTTATATGGAACCTCCTATCTGAAAATTTGAAAATTTTTAAAAAATTCGACCAAAATCTTGATGTCCCCAATTCTATGTTTTGTATGTTTTTTCCACGTGTCTTGACATCCAATGTATCCATGCAAAGTATGGTGAAGATCTGAGTATGTCGTTTTTGACCTTATCTGGAACCTCCCATCTCAAAATTTGAAAATTCTTAAAAAATTCGTCGAAAATCTTGATGTCTCCAATCTCTTGTTTTGTACGTTTTTTCCACGTGTCTTGACATCCAATGTATCCCTGCAATCTTTGGTGAAGATCTGAGTATGTAGTTTTTGACCTTATCTGGAACCTCCTATCTGAAAATTTGAAAATTCTTAAAAAATTCGTCCAAAATCTTGATGTCTCCAATCTCTTGTTTTGTACGTTTTTTCCACGTGTCTTGACATCCAATGTATCCCTGCAAAGTTTGGTGAAGATCTGAGTATGTCGTTTTTGACCTTATCTGGAACATCCTTTCTGAAAATTTGAAAATTCTTAAAAAATTCGTCCAAAATCTTGACGTCTCCAATCTCTTGTTTTGTACGTTTTTTCCACGTGTCTTGACATCCAATGTATCCCTGCAAAGTTTGGTGAAGATCTGAGTATGTAGTTTTTGACCTTATCTGGAACGTCCCATCTGAAAATTTGAAAATTCTTAAAAAATTCGTCCAAAATCTTGATGTCTCCAATCTCTTGTTTTGTACGTTTCTTCCACGTGTCTTGACATCCAATGTATCCCTGCAATCTTTGGAGAAGATCTGAGTATGTAGTTTTTGACCTTATATGGAACCTCCTATCTGAAAATTTGAAAATTCTTAAAAAATTTGACCAAAATCTTGATGTCCCCAATCCTATGTTTTGTATGTTTTTCCCACGTGTCTTGACATCCAATGTATCCCTGCAAAGTTTGGTGAAGATCTGAGTATGTAGTTTTTGACCTTATCTGGAACCTCCTATCTGAAAATTTGAAAATTTTTAAAAATTCGTCCAAAATCTTGATGTCTCCAATCTCTTGTTTTGTACGTTTTTCCACGTGTCTTGACATCCAATGTATCCCTGCAATGTTTGTTGAAGATCTGAGTATGTAGTTTTTGACCTTATATGGAACCTCCTATCTGAAAATTTGAAAATTCTTAAAAAATTTGACCAAAATCTTGATGTCCCCAATCCTATGTTTTGTATGTTCTTTCCACGTGTCTTGACATCCAATGTATCCCTGCAAAGTTTGGTGAAGATCTGAGTATGTCGTTTTTGACCTTATCTGGAACATCCTTTCTGAAAATTTGAAAATTCTTAAAAAATTCGTCCAAAATCTTGATGTCTCCAATCTCTTGTTTTGTACGTTTTTTCCACGTGTCTTCACATCCAATGTATCCCTGCAAAGTTTGGTGAAGATCTGAGTATGTCGTTTTTGACCTTATCTGGAACATCCTTTCTGAAAATTTGAAAATTCTTAAAAAATTCGTCGAAAATCTTGATGTCTCCAATCTCTTGTTTTGTACGTTTTTTCCACGTGTCTTGACATCCAATGTATCCCTGCAAAGTTTGGTGAAGATCTGAGTATGTAGTTTTTGACCTTATATGGAACCTCCTTTCTGAAAATTTGAAAATTCTTAAAAAATTCGTCCAAAATCTTGATGTCCCCAATCTCTTGTTTTGTACGTTTTTTCCACGTGTCTTGACATCCAATGTATCCCTGCAAAGTTTGGTGAAGATCTGAGTATGTAGTTTTTGACCTTATCTGGAACCTCCTATCTGAAAATTTGAAAATTCTTAAAAAATTCGTCCAAAATCTTGATGTCTCCAATCTCTTGTTTTGTACGTTTTTTCCACGTGTCTTGACATCCAATGTATCCCTGCAAAGTTTGGTGAAGATCTGAGTATGTAGTTTTTGACCTTATCTGGAACCTCATTTCTGAAAATTTGAAAATTCCTCAAAAATTCGTCCAAAATCTTGATGTCTCCAATCTCTTGTTTTGTACGTTTTTTCCACGTGTCTTGACATCCAATGTATCCCTGCAAAGTTTGGTGAAGATCTGAGTATGTAGTTCTTGACCTTATATGGAACCTCCTATCTGAAAATTTGAAAATTCTTAAAAAATTTGACCAAAATCTTGATGTCCCCAATCCTAGGTTTTGTATGTTTTTTCCCCGTGTCTTGACATCCAATGTATCCCTGCAGAGTTTGGTGAAGATCTGAGTATGTCGTTTTTGACCTTATCTGGAACATCCTTTCTGAAAATTTGAAAATTCTTAAAAAATTCGTCCAAAATCTTGACGTCTCCAATCTCTTGTTTTGTACGTTTTTTCCACGTGTCTTGATATCCAATGTATCCCTGCAAAGTTTGGTGAATATCTGAGTATGTAGTTTTTGACCTTATCTGGAACGTCCCATCTGAAAATTTGAAAATTCTTAAAAAATTCGTCCAAAATCTTGATGTCTCCAATCTCTTGTTTTGTACGTTTCTTCCACGTGTCTTGACATCCAATGTATCCCTGCAATCTTTGGAGAAGATCTGAGTATGTAGTTTTTGACCTTATATGGAACCTCCTATCTGAAAATTTGAAAATTCTTAAAAAATTTGACCAAAATCTTGATGTCCCCAATCCTATGTTTTGTATGTTTTTCCCACGTGTCTTGACATCCAATGTATCCCTGCAAAGTTTGTTGAAGATCTGAGTATGTAGTTTTTGACCTTATATGGAACCTCCTATCTGAAAATTTGAAAATTCTTAAAAAATTTGACCAAAATCTTGATGTCCCCAATCCTATGTTTTGTATGTTCTTTCCACGTGTCTTGACATCCAATGTATCCCTGCAAAGTTTGGTGAAGATCTGAGTATGTCGTTTTTGACCTTATCTGGAACATCCTTTCTGAAAATTTGAAAATTCTTAAAAAATTCGTCCAAAATCTTGATGTCTCCAATCTCTTGTTTTGTACGTTTTTTCCACGTGTCTTCACATCCAATGTATCCCTGCAAAGTTTGGTGAAGATCTGAGTATGTCGTTTTTGACCTTATCTGGAACATCCTTTCTGAAAATTTGAAAATTCTTAAAAAATTCGTCGAAAATCTTGATGTCTCCAATCTCTTGTTTTGTACGTTTTTTCCAAGTGTCTTGACATCCAATGTATCACTGCAAAGTTTGGTGAAGATCTGAGTATGTAGTTTTTGACATTATCTGGAACCTCATTTCTGAAAATTTGAAAATTCCTGAAAAATTCGTCCAAAATCTTGATGTCTCCAATCTCTTGTTTTGTACGTTTTTTCCACGTGTCTTGACATCCAATGTATCCCTGCAAAGTTTGGTGAAGATCTGAGTATGTAGTTCTTGACCTTATATGGAACCTCCTATCTGAAAATTTGAAAATTCTTAAAAAATTTGACCAAAATCTTGATGTCCCCAATCCTATGTTTTGTATGTTTTTCCCCGTGTCTTGACATCCAATGTATCCCTGCAGAGTTTGGTGAAGATCTGAGTATGTCGTTTTTGACCTTATCTGGAACATCCTTTCTGAAAATTTGAAAATTCTTAAAAAATTCGTCCAAAATCTTGACGTCTCCAATCTCTTGTTTTATACGTTTTTTCCACGTGTCTTGATATCCAATGTATCCCTGCAAAGTTTGGTGAAGATCTGAGTATGTAGTTTTTGACCTTATCTGAAAATTTGAAAATTCCTAAAAAATCCGTTCAAAATCTTGATGACCCCAACCTCTTGTTTTGTACGTTTTTTCCACGTGTTTTGACATCCAATGTATCCCTGCAAAGTTTGGTGAAGATCTGAGTATGTAGTTTTTGACCTTATCTGGAACCTCCTATCTGAAAATTTGAAAATTCTTAAAAAATTCATCCAAAATCTTGATGTCTCCAATCTCTTGTTTTGTACGTTTTTCCCACGTGTCTTGACATCCAATGTATCCCTGCAATGTTTGGTGAAGATCTGAGTATGTAGTTTTTGACCTTATCTGGAACCTCCTATCTGAAAATTTGAAAACTCTTAAAAAATTCGTCCAAAATCTTGATGTCTCCAATCTCTTGTTTTGTACGTTTTTCCCACGTGTCTTGACATCCAATGTATCCCTGCAAAGTTTGGTGAAGATCTGAGTATGTAGTTTTTGACCTTATCTGGAACGTCATTTCTGAAAATTTGAAAATTCCTCAAAAATTCGTCCAAAATCTTGATGTCTCCAATCTCTTGTTTTGTACGTTTTTTCCACGTGTCTTGACATCCAATGTATCCCTGCAAAGTTTGGTGAAGATCTGAGTATGTAGTTTTTGACCTTATCTGGAACCTCCTATCTGAAAATTTGAAAATTCTTAAAAAATTCGTCCAAAATCTTGATGTCTCCAATCTCTTGTTTTGTACGTTTTTTCCACGTGTCTTGACATCCAATGTATCCCTGCATAGTTTGGTGAAGATCTGAGTATGTAGTTTTTGACCTTATATGGAACCTCCTATCTGAAAATTTGAAAATTTTTAAAAAATTCGACCAAAATCTTGATGTCCCCAATTCTATGTTTTGTATGTTTTTTCCACGTGTCTTGACATCCAATGTATCCATGCAAAGTTTGGTGAAGATCTGAGTATGTCGTTTTTGACCTTATCTGGAACCTCCCATCTGAAAATTTGAAAATTCTTAAAAAATTCGTCGAAAATCTTGATGTCTCCAATCTCTTGTTTTGTACGTTTTTTCCACGTGTCTTGACATCCAATGTATCCCTGCAATCTTTGGTGAAGATCTGAGTATGTAGTTTTTGACCTTATCTGGAACCTCCTATCTGAAAATTTGAAAATTCTTAAAAAATTCGTCCAAAATCTTGATGTCTCCAATCTCTTGTTTTGTACGTTTTTTCCACGTGTCTTGACATCCAATGTATCCCTGCAAAGTTTGGTGAAGATCTGAGTATGTCGTTTTTGACCTTATCTGGAACATCCTTTCTGAAAATTTGAAAATTCTTAAAAAATTCGTCCAAAATCTTGACGTCTCCAATCTCTTGTTTTGTACGTTTTTTCCACGTGTCTTGACATCCAATGTATCCCTGCAAAGTTTGGTGAAGATCTGAGTATGTAGTTTTTGACCTTATCTGGAACGTCCCATCTGAAAATTTGAAAATTCTTAAAAAATCGTCCCAAATCTTGATGTCTCCAATCTCTTGTTTTGTACGTTTCTTCCACGTGTCTTGACATCCAATGTATCCCTGCAATCTTTGGAGAAGATCTGAGTATGTAGTTTTTGACCTTATATGGAACCTCCTATCTGAAAATTTGAAAATTCTTAAAAAATTTGACCAAAATCTTGATGTCCCCAATCCTATGTTTTGTATGTTTTTCCCACGTGTCTTGACATCCAATGTATCCCTGCAAAGTTTGGTGAAGATCTGAGTATGTAGTTTTTGACCTTATCTGTAACCTCCTATCTGAAAATTTGAAAATTCTTAAAAAATTCGTCCAAAATCTTGATGTCTCCAATCTCTTGTTTTGTACGTTTTTCCACGTGTCTTGACATCCAATGTATCAATGCAATGTTTGTTGAAGATCTGAGTATGTAGTTTTTGACCTTATATGGAACCTCCTATCTGAAAATTTGAAAATTCTTAAAAAATTCGTCCAAAATCTTGATGTCTCCAATCTCTTGTTTTGTACGTTTTTTCCACGTGTCTTCACATCCAATGTATCCCTGCAAAGTTTGGTGAAGATCTGAGTATGTCGTTTTAGACCTTATCTGGAACATCCTATCTGAAAATTTGAAAATTCTTAAAAAATTCGTCGAAAATCTTGATGTCTCCAATCTCTTGTTTTGTACGTTTTTTCCACGTGTCTTGACATCCAATGTATCCCTGCAAAGTTTGGTGAAGATCTGAGTATGTAGTTTTTGATCTTATCTGGAACCTCCTTTCTGAAAATTTGAAAATTCTTAAAAAATTCGTCCAAAATCTTGATGTCCCCAATCTCTTGTTTTGTACGTTTTTTCCACGTGTCTTGACATCCAATGTATCCCTGCAAAGTTTGGTGAAGATCTGAGTATGTAGTTTTTGACCTTATCTGGAACCTCATTTCTGAAAATTTGAAAATTCCTCAAAAATTCGTCCAAAATCTTGATGTCTCCAATCTCTTGTTTTGTACGTTTTTTCCACGTGTCTTGACATCCAATGTATCCCTGCAAAGTTTGGTGAAGATCTGAGTATGTAGTTCTTGACCTTATATGGAACCTCCTATCTGAAAATTTGAAAATTCTTAAAAAATTTGACCAAAATCTTGATGTCCCCAATCCTAGGTTTTGTATGTTTTTTCCCCGTGTCTTGACATCCAATGTATCCCTGCAGAGTTTGGTGAAGATCTGAGTATGTCGTTTTTGACCTTATCTGGAACATCCTTTCTGAAAATTTGAAAATTCTTAAAAAATTCGTCCAAAATCTTGACGTCTCCAATCTCTTGTTTTATACGTTTTTTCCACGTGTCTTGATATCCAATGTATCCCTGCAGAGTTTGGTGAAGATCTGAGTATGTAGTTTTTGACCTTATCTGAAAATTTGAAAATTCCTAAAAAATCCGTTCAAAATCTTGATGACCCCAACCTCTTGTTTTGTACGTTTTTTCCACGTGTTTTGACATCCAATGTATCCCTGCAAAGTTTGGTGAAGATCTGAGTATGTAGTTTTTGACCTTATCTGGAACCTCCTATCTGAAAATTTGAAAATTCTTAAAAAATTCTTCCAAAATCTTGATGTCTCCAATCTCTTGTTTTGTACGTTTTTCCCACGTGTCTTGACATCCAATGTATCCCTGCAATGTTTGGTGAAGATCTGAGTATGTAGTTTTTGACCTTATCTGGAACCTCCTATCTGAAAATTTGAAAACTCTTAAAAAATTCGTCCAAAATCTTGATGTCTCCAATCTCTTGTTTTGTACGTTTTTCCCACGTGTCTTGACATCCAATGTATCCCTGCAAAGTTTGGTGAAGATCTGAGTATGTAGTTTTTGACCTTATCTGGAACGTCATTTCTGAAAATTTGAAAATTCCTCAAAAATTCGTCCAAAATCTTGATGTCTCCAATCTCTTGTTTTGTACGTTTTTTCCACGTGTCTTGACATCCAATGTATCCCTGCAAAGTTTGGTGAAGATCTGAGTATGTAGTTTTTGACCTTATCTGGAACCTCCTATCTGAAAATTTGAAAATTCTTAAAAAATTCGTACAAAATCTTGATGTCTCCTATCTCTTGTTTTGTACGTTTTTTCCACGTGTCTTGACATCCAATGTATCCCTGCAAAGTTTGGTGAAGATCTGAGTATGTCGTTTTTGACCTTATCTGGTACATCCTTTCTGAAAATTTGAAAATTCTTAAAAAATTCGTCCAAAATCTTGACGTCTCCAATCTCTTGTTTTGTACGTTTTTTCCACGTGTCTTGACATCCAATGTATCCCTGCAAAGTTTGGTGAATATCTGAGTATGTAGTTTTTGACCTTATCTGGAACGTCCCATCTGAAAATTTGAAAATTCTTAAAAAATTCGTCCAAAATCTTGATGTCTCCAATCTCTTGTTTTGTACGTTTCTTCCACGTGTCTTGACATCCAATGTATCCCTGCAATCTTTGGAGAAGATCTGAGTATGTAGTTTTTGACCTTATATGGAACCTCCTATCTGAAAATTTGAAAATTCTTAAAAAATTTGACCAAAATCTTGATGTCCCCAATCCTATGTTTTGTATGTTTTTCCCACGTGTCTTGACATCCAATGTATCCCTGCAAAGTTTGTTGAAGATCTGAGTATGTAGTTTTTGACCTTATATGGAACCTCCTATCTGAAAATTTGAAAATTCTTAAAAAATTTGACCAAAATCTTGATGTCCCCAATCCTATGTTTTGTATGTTCTTTCCACGTGTCTTGACATCCAATGTATCCCTGCAAAGTTTGGTGAAGATCTGAGTATGTCGTTTTTGACCTTATCTGGAACATCCTTTCTGAAAATTTGAAAATTCTTAAAAAATTCGTCCAAAATCTTGATGTCTCCAATCTCTTGTTTTGTACGTTTTTTCCACGTGTCTTCACATCCAATGTATCCCTGCAAAGTTTGGTGAAGATCTGAGTATGTCGTTTTTGACCTTATCTGGAACATCCTTTCTGAAAATTTGAAAATTCTTAAAAAATTCGTCGAAAATCTTGATGTCTCCAATCTCTTGTTTTGTACGTTTTTTCCAAGTGTCTTGACATCCAATGTATCACTGCAAAGTTTGGTGAAGATCTGAGTATGTAGTTTTTGACATTATCTGGAACCTCATTTCTGAAAATTTGAAAATTCCTGAAAAATTCGTCCAAAATCTTGATGTCTCCAATCTCTTGTTTTGTACGTTTTTTCCACGTGTCTTGACATCCAATGTATCCCTGCAAAGTTTGGTGAAGATCTGAGTATGTAGTTCTTGACCTTATATGGAACCTCCTATCTGAAAATTTGAAAATTCTTAAAAAATTTGACCAAAATCTTGATGTCCCCAATCCTATGTTTTGTATGTTTTTCCCCGTGTCTTGACATCCAATGTATCCCTGCAGAGTTTGGTGAAGATCTGAGTATGTCGTTTTTGACCTTATCTGGAACATCCTTTCTGAAAATTTGAAAATTCTTAAAAAATTCGTCCAAAATCTTGACGTCTCCAATCTCTTGTTTTATACGTTTTTTCCACGTGTCTTGATATCCAATGTATCCCTGCAAAGTTTGGTGAAGATCTGAGTATGTAGTTTTTGACCTTATCTGAAAATTTGAAAATTCCTAAAAAATCCGTTCAAAATCTTGATGACCCCAACCTCTTGTTTTGTACGTTTTTTCCACGTGTTTTGACATCCAATGTATCCCTGCAAAGTTTGGTGAAGATCTGAGTATGTAGTTTTTGACCTTATCTGGAACCTCCTATCTGAAAATTTGAAAATTCTTAAAAAATTCATCCAAAATCTTGATGTCTCCAATCTCTTGTTTTGTACGTTTTTCCCACGTGTCTTGACATCCAATGTATCCCTGCAATGTTTGGTGAAGATCTGAGTATGTAGTTTTTGACCTTATCTGGAACCTCCTATCTGAAAATTTGAAAACTCTTAAAAAATTGGTCCAAAATCTTGATGTCTCCAATCTCTTGTTTTGTACGTTTTTCCCACGTGTCTTGACATCCAATGTATCCCTGCAAAGTTTGGTGAAGATCTGAGTATGTAGTTTTTGACCTTATCTAGAACGTCATTTCTGAAAATTTGAAAATTCCTCAAAAATTCGTCCAAAATCTTGATGTCTCCAATCTCTTGTTTTGTACGTTTTTTCCACGTGTCTTGACATCCAATGTATCCCTGCAAAGTTTGGTGAAGATCTGAGTATGTAGTTTTTGACCTTATCTGGAACCTCCTATCTGAAAATTTGAAAATTCTTAAAAAATTCGTCCAAAATCTTGATGTCTCCAATCTCTTGTTTTGTACGTTTTTTCCACGTGTCTTGACATCCAATGTATCCCTGCATAGTTTGGTGAAGATCTGAGTATGTAGTTTTTGACCTTATATGGAACCTCCTATCTGAAAATTTGAAAATTTTTAAAAAATTCGACCAAAATCTTGATGTCCCCAATTCTATGTTTTGTATGTTTTTTCCACGTGTCTTGACATCCAATGTATCCATGCAAAGTTTGGTGAAGATCTGAGTATGTCGTTTTTGACCTTATCTGGAACCTCCCATCTGAAAATTTGAAAATTCTTAAAAAATTCGTCGAAAATCTTGATGTCTCCAATCTCTTGTTTTGTACGTTTTTTCCACGTGTCTTGACATCCAATGTATCCCTGCAATCTTTGGTGAAGATCTGAGTATGTAGTTTTTGACCTTATCTGGAACCTCCTATCTGAAAATTTGAAAATTCTTAAAAAATTCGTCCAAAATCTTGATGTCTCCAATCTCTTGTTTTGTACGTTTTTTCCACGTGTCTTGACATCCAATGTATCCCTGCAAAGTTTGGTGAAGATCTGAGTATGTCGTTTTTGACCTTATCTGGAACATCCTTTCTGAAAATTTGAAAATTCTTAAAAAATTCGTCCAAAATCTTGACGTCTCCAATCTCTTGTTTTGTACGTTTTTTCCACGTGTCTTGACATCCAATGTATCCCTGCAAAGTTTGGTGAAGATCTGAGTATGTAGTTTTTGACCTTATCTGGAACGTCCCATCTGAAAATTTGAAAATTCTTAAAAAATTCGTCCCAAATCTTGATGTCTCCAATCTCTTGTTTTGTACGTTTCTTCCACGTGTCTTGACATCCAATGTATCCCTGCAATCTTTGGAGAAGATCTGAGTATGTACTTTTTGACCTTATATGGAACCTCCTATCTGAAAATTTGAAAATTCTTAAAAAATTTGACCAAAATCTTGATGTCCCCAATCCTATGTTTTGTATGTTTTTCCCACGTGTCTTGACATCCAATGTATCCCTGCAAAGTTTGGTGAAGATCTGAGTATGTAGTTTTTGACCTTATCTGGAACCTCCTATCTGAAAATTTGAAAATTCTTAAAAAATTCGTCCAAAATCTTGATGTCTCCAATCTCTTGTTTTGTACGTTTTTCCACGTGTCTTGACATCCAATGTATCAATGCAATGTTTGTTGAAGATCTGAGTATGTAGTTTTTGACCTTATATGGAACCTCCTATCTGAAAATTTGAAAATTCTTAAAAAATTCGTCCAAAATCTTGATGTCTCCAATCTCTTGTTTTGTACGTTTTTTCCACGTGTCTTCACATCCAATGTATCCCTGCAAAGTTTGGTGAAGATCTGAGTATGTCGTTTTAGACCTTATCTGGAACATCCTATCTGAAAATTTGAAAATTCTTAAAAAATTCGTCGAAAATCTTGATGTCTCCAATCTCTTGTTTTGTACGTTTTTTCCACGTGTCTTGACATCCAATGTATCCCTGCAAAGTTTGGTGAAGATCTGAGTATGTAGTTTTTGACCTTATATGGAACCTCCTTTCTGAAAATTTGAAAATTCTTAAAAAATTCGTCCAAAATCTTGATGTCCCCAATCTCTTGTTTTGTACGTTTTTTCCACGTGTCTTGACATCCAATGTATCCCTGCAAAGTTTGGTGAAGATCTGAGTATGTAGTTTTTGATCTTATCTGGAACCTCCTATCTGAAAATTTGAAAATTCTTAAAAAATTCGTCCAAAATCTTGATGTCTCCAATCTCTTGTTTTGTACGTTTTTTCCACGTGTCTTGACATCCAATGTATCCCTGCATAGTTTGGTGAAGATCTGAGTATGTAGTTTTTGACCTTATATGGAACCTCCTATCTGAAAATTTGAAAATTTTTAAAAAATTCGACCAAAATCTTGATGTCTCCAATCTCTTGTTTTGTACGTTTTTTCCACGTGTCTTGACATCCAATGTATCCCTGCAAAGTTTGGTGAAGATCTGAGTATGTCGTTTTTGACCTTATCTGTAACATCCTTTCTGAAAATTTGAAAATTCTTAAAAAATTCGTCCAAAATCTTGACGTCTCCAATCTCTTGTTTTGTACGTTTTTTCCACGTGTCTTGACATCCAATGTATCCCTGCAAAGTTTGGTGAAAATCTGAGTATGTAGTTTTTGACCTTATCTGGAACGTCCCATCTGAAAATTTGAAAATTCTTAAAAAAATCGTCCAAAATCTTGATGTCTCCAATCTCTTGTTTTGTACGTTTCTTCCACGTGTCTTGACATCCAATGTATCCCTGCAATCTTTGGAGAAGATCTGAGTATGTAGTTTTTGACCTTATATGGAACCTCCTATCTGAAAATTTGAAAATACTTAAAAAATTTGACCAAAATCTTGATGTCCCCAATCCTATGTTTTGTATGTTTTTCCCACGTGTCTTGACATCCAATGTATCCCTGCAAAGTTTGGTGAAGATCTGAGTATGTAGTTTTTGACCTTATCTGGAACCTCCTATCTGAAAATTTGAAAATTCTTAAAAAATTCGTCCAAAATCTTGATGTCTCCAATCTTTTGTTTTGTACGTTTTTCCACGTGTCTTGACATCCAATGTATCCCTGCAATGTTTGTTGAAGATCTGAGTATGTAGTTTTTGACCTTATATGGAACCTCCTATCTGAAAATTTGAAAATTCTTAAAAAATTTGACCAAAATCTTGATGTCCCCAATCCTATGTTTTGTATGTTCTTTCCACGTGTCTTGACATCCAATGTATCCCTGCAAAGTTTGGTCAAGATCTGAGTATGTCGTTTTTGACCTTATCTGGAACATCCTTTCTGAAAATTTGAAAATTCTTAAAAAATTCGTCCAAAATCTTGATGTCTCCAATCTCTTGTTTTGTACGTTTTTTCCACGTGTCTTCACATCCAATGTATCCCTGCAAAGTTTGGTGAAGATCTGAGTATGTCGTTTTTGACCTTATCTGGAACATCCTTTCTGAAAATTTGAAAATTCTTAAAAAATTCGTCGAAAATCTTGATGTCTCCAATCTCTTGTTTTGTACGTTTTTTCCACGTGTCTTGACATCCAATGTATCCCTGCAAAGTTTGGTGAAGATCTGAGTATGTAGTTTTTGACCTTATATGGAACCTCCTTTCTGAAAATTTGAAAATTCTTAAAAAATTCGTCCAAAATCTTGATGTCCCCAATCTCTTGTTTTGTACGTTTTTTCCACGTGTCTTGACATCCAATGTATCCCTGCAAAGTTTGGTGAAGATCTGAGTATGTAGTTTTTGACCTTATCTGGAACCTCCTATCTGAAAATTTGAAAATTCTTAAAAAATTCGTCCAAAATCTTGATGTCTCCAATCTCTTGTTTTGTACGTTTTTTCCACGTGTCTTGACATCCAATGTATCCCTGCAAAGTTTGGTGAAGATCTGAGTATGTAGTTTTTGACCTTATCTGGAACCTCATTTCTGAAAATTTGAAAATTCCTCAAAAATTCGTCCAAAATCTTGATGTCTCCAATCTCTTGTTTTGTACGTTTTTTCCACGTGTCTTGACATCCATTGTATCCCTGCAAAGTTTGGTGAAGATCTGAGTATGTAGTTCTTGACCTTATATGGAACCTCCTATCTGAAAATTTGAAAATTCTTAAAAAATTTGACCAAAATCTTGAATTCCCCAATCCTATGTTTTGTATGTTTTTTCCCCGTGTCTTGACATCCAATGTATCCCTGCAGAGTTTGGTGAAGATCTGAGTATGTCGTTTTTGACCTTATCTGGAACATCCTTTCTGAAAATTTGAAAATTCTTAAAAAATTCGTCCAAAATCTTGACGTCTCCAATCTCTTGTTTTATACGTTTTTTCCACGTGTCTTGATATCCAATGTATCCCTGCAGAGTTTGGTGAAGATCTGAGTATGTAGTTTTTGACCTTATCTGAAAATTTGAAAATTCCTAAAAAATCCGTTCAAAATCTTGATGACCCCAACCTCTTGTTTTGTACGTTTTTTCCACGTGTTTTGACATCCAATGTATCCCTGCAAAGTTTGGTGAAGATCTGAGTATGTAGTTTTTGACCTTATCTGGAACCTCCTATCTGAAAATTTGAAAATTCTTAAAAAATTCTTCCAAAATCTTGATGTCTCCAATCTCTTGTTTTGTACGTTTTTCCCACGTGTCTTGACATCCAATGTATCCCTGCAATGTTTGGTGAAGATCTGAGTATGTAGTTTTTGACCTTATCTGGAACCTCCTATCTGAAAATTTGAAAACTCTTAAAAAATTCGTCCAAAATCTTGATGTCTCCAATCTCTTGTTTTGTACGTTTTTCCCACGTGTCTTGACATCCAATGTATCCCTGCAAAGTTTGGTGAAGATCTGAGTATGTAGTTTTTGACCTTATCTGGAACGTCATTTCTGAAAATTTGAAAATTCCTCAAAAATTCGTCCAAAATCTTGATGTCTCCAATCTCTTGTTTTGTACGTTTTTTCCACGTGTCTTGACATCCAATGTATCCCTGCAAAGTTTGGTGAAGATCTGAGTATGTAGTTTTTGACCTTATCTGGAACCTCCTATCTGAAAATTTGAAAATTCTTAAAAAATTCGTACAAAATCTTGATGTCTCCTATCTCTTGTTTTGTACGTTTTTTCCACGTGTCTTGACATCCAATGTATCCCTGCAAAGTTTGGTGAAGATCTGAGTATGTCGTTTTTGACCTTATCTGGTACATCCTTTCTGAAAATTTGAAAATTCTTAAAAAATTCGTCCAAAATCTTGACGTCTCCAATCTCTTGTTTTGTACGTTTTTTCCACGTGTCTTGACATCCAATGTATCCCTGCAAAGTTTGGTGAATATCTGAGTATGTAGTTTTTGACCTTATCTGGAACGTCCCATCTGAAAATTTGAAAATTCTTAAAAAATTCGTCCAAAATCTTGATGTCTCCAATCTCTTGTTTTGTACGTTTCTTCCACGTGTCTTGACATCCAATGTATCCCTGCAATCTTTGGAGAAGATCTGAGTATGTAGTTTTTGACCTTATATGGAACCTCCTATCTGAAAATTTGAAAATTCTTAAAAAATTTGACCAAAATCTTGATGTCCCCAATCCTATGTTTTGTATGTTTTTCCCACGTGTCTTGACATCCAATGTATCCCTGCAAAGTTTGTTGAAGATCTGAGTATGTAGTTTTTGACCTTATATGGAACCTCCTATCTGAAAATTTGAAAATTCTTAAAAAATTTGACCAAAATCTTGATGTCCCGTATCCTATGTTTTGTATGTTCTTTCCACGTGTCTTGACATCCAATGTATCCCTGCAAAGTTTGGTGAAGATCTGAGTATGTCGTTTTTGACCTTATCTGGAACATCCTTTCTGAAAATTTGAAAATTCTTAAAAAATTCGTCCAAAATCTTGATGTCTCCAATCTCTTGTTTTGTACGTTTTTTCCACGTGTCTTCACATCCAATGTATCCCTGCAAAGTTTGGTGAAGATCTGAGTATGTCGTTTTTGACCTTATCTGGAACATCCTTTCTGAAAATTTGAAAATTCTTAAAAAATTCGTCGAAAATCTTGATGTCTCCAATCTCTTGTTTTGTACGTTTTTTCCAAGTGTCTTGACATCCAATGTATCACTGCAAAGTTTGGTGAAGATCTGAGTATGTAGTTTTTGACATTATCTGGAACCTCATTTCTGAAAATTTGAAAATTCCTGAAAAATTCGTCCAAAATCTTGATGTCTCCAATCTCTTGTTTTGTACGTTTTTTCCACGTGTCTTGACATCCAATGTATCCCTGCAAAGTTTGGTGAAGATCTGAGTATGTAGTTCTTGACCTTATATGGAACCTCCTATCTGAAAATTTGAAAATTCTTAAAAAATTTGACCAAAATCTTGATGTCCCCAATCCTATGTTTTGTATGTTTTTCCCCGTGTCTTGACATCCAATGTATCCCTGCAGAGTTTGGTGAAGATCTGAGTATGTCGTTTTTGACCTTATCTGGAACATCCTTTCTGAAAATTTGAAAATTCTTAAAAAATTCGTCCAAAATCTTGACGTCTCCAATCTCTTGTTTTATACGTTTTTTCCACGTGTCTTGATATCCAATGTATCCCTGCAAAGTTTGGTGAAGATCTGAGTATGTAGTTTTTGACCTTATCTGAAAATTTGAAAATTCCTAAAAAATCCGTTCAAAATCTTGATGACCCCAACCTCTTGTTTTGTACGTTTTTTCCACGTGTTTTGACATCCAATGTATCCCTGCAAAGTTTGGTGAAGATCTGAGTATGTAGTTTTTGACCTTATCTGGAACCTCCTATCTGAAAATTTGAAAATTCTTAAAAAATTCATCCAAAATCTTGATGTCTCCAATCTCTTGTTTTGTACGTTTTTCCCACGTGTCTTGACATCCAATGTATCCCTGCAATGTTTGGTGAAGATCTGAGTATGTAGTTTTTGACCTTATCTGGAACCTCCTATCTGAAAATTTGAAAACTCTTAAAAAATTGGTCCAAAATCTTGATGTCTCCAATCTCTTGTTTTGTACGTTTTTCCCACGTGTCTTGACATCCAATGTATCCCTGCAAAGTTTGGTGAAGATCTGAGTATGTAGTTTTTGACCTTATCTGGAACGTCATTTCTGAAAATTTGAAAATTCCTCAAAAATTCGTCCAAAATCTTGATGTCTCCAATCTCTTGTTTTGTACGTTTTTTCCACGTGTCTTGACATCCAATGTATCCCTGCAAAGTTTGGTGAAGATCTGAGTATGTAGTTTTTGACCTTATCTGGAACCTCCTATCTGAAAATTTGAAAATTCTTAAAAAATTCGTCCAAAATCTTGATGTCTCCAATCTCTTGTTTTGTACGTTTTTTCCACGTGTCTTGACATCCAATGTATCCCTGCATAGTTTGGTGAAGATCTGAGTATGTAGTTTTTGACCTTATATGGAACCTCCTATCTGAAAATTTGAAAATTTTTAAAAAATTCGACCAAAATCTTGATGTCCCCAATTCTATGTTTTGTATGTTTTTTCCACGTGTCTTGACATCCAATGTATCCATGCAAAGTTTGGTGAAGATCTGAGTATGTCGTTTTTGACCTTATCTGGAACCTCCCATCTGAAAATTTGAAAATTCTTAAAAAATTCGTCGAAAATCTTGATGTCTCCAATCTCTTGTTTTGTACGTTTTTTCCACGTGTCTTGACATCCAATGTATCCCTGCAATCTTTGGTGAAGATCTGAGTATGTAGTTTTTGACCTTATCTGGAACCTCCTATCTGAAAATTTGAAAATTCTTAAAAAATTCGTCCAAAATCTTGATGTCTCCAATCTCTTGTTTTGTACGTTTTTTCCACGTGTCTTGACATCCAATGTATCCCTGCAAAGTTTGGTGAAGATCTGAGTATGTCGTTTTTGACCTTATCTGGAACATCCTTTCTGAAAATTTGAAAATTCTTAAAAAATTCGTCCAAAATCTTGACGTCTCCAATCTCTTGTTTTGTACGTTTTTTCCACGTGTCTTGACATCCAATGTATCCCTGCAAAGTTTGGTGAAGATCTGAGTATGTAGTTTTTGACCTTATCTGGAACGTCCCATCTGAAAATTTGAAAATTCTTAAAAAATTCGTCCCAAATCTTGATGTCTCCAATCTCTTGTTTTGTACGTTTCTTCCACGTGTCTTGACATCCAATGTATCCCTGCAATCTTTGGAGAAGATCTGAGTATGTACTTTTTGACCTTATATGGAACCTCCTATCTGAAAATTTGAAAATTCTTAAAAAATTTGACCAAAATCTTGATGTCCCCAATCCTATGTTTTGTATGTTTTTCCCACGTGTCTTGACATCCAATGTATCCCTGCAAAGTTTGGTGAAGATCTGAGTATGTAGTTTTTGACCTTATCTGGAACCTCCTATCTGAAAATTTGAAAATTCTTAAAAAATTCGTCCAAAATCTTGATGTCTCCAATCTCTTGTTTTGTACGTTTTTCCACGTGTCTTGACATCCAATGTATCAATGCAATGTTTGTTGAAGATCTGAGTATGTAGTTTTTGACCTTATATGGAACCTCCTATCTGAAAATTTGAAAATTCTTAAAAAATTCGTCCAAAATCTTGATGTCTCCAATCTCTTGTTTTGTACGTTTTTTCCACGTGTCTTCACATCCAATGTATCCCTGCAAAGTTTGGTGAAGATCTGAGTATGTCGTTTTAGACCTTATCTGGAACATCCTATCTGAAAATTTGAAAATTCTTAAAAAATTCGTCGAAAATCTTGATGTCTCCAATCTCTTGTTTTGTACGTTTTTTCCACGTGTCTTGACATCCAATGTATCCCTGCAAAGTTTGGTGAAGATCTGAGTATGTAGTTTTTGACCTTATATGGAACCTCCTTTCTGAAAATTTGAAAATTCTTAAAAAATTCGTCCAAAATCTTGATGTCCCCAATCTCTTGTTTTGTACGTTTTTTCCACGTGTCTTGACATCCAATGTATCCCTGCAAAGTTTGGTGAAGATCTGAGTATGTAGTTTTTGATCTTATCTGGAACCTCCTATCTGAAAATTTGAAAATTCTTAAAAAATTCGTCCAAAATCTTGATGTCTCCAATCTCTTGTTTTGTACGTTTTTTCCACGTGTCTTGACATCCAATGTATCCCTGCATAGTTTGGTGAAGATCTGAGTATGTAGTTTTTGACCTTATATGGAACCTCCTATCTGAAAATTTGAAAATTTTTAAAAAATTCGACCAAAATCTTGATGTCTCCAATCTCTTGTTTTGTACGTTTTTTCCACGTGTCTTGACATCCAATGTATCCCTGCAAAGTTTGGTGAAGATCTGAGTATGTCGTTTTTGACCTTATCTGTAACATCCTTTCTGAAAATTTGAAAATTCTTAAAAAATTCGTCCAAAATCTTGACGTCTCCAATCTCTTGTTTTGTACGTTTTTTCCACGTGTCTTGACATCCAATGTATCCCTGCAAAGTTTGGTGAAAATCTGAGTATGTAGTTTTTGACCTTATCTGGAACGTCCCATCTGAAAATTTGAAAATTCTTAAAAAAATCGTCCAAAATCTTGATGTCTCCAATCTCTTGTTTTGTACGTTTCTTCCACGTGTCTTGACATCCAATGTATCCCTGCAATCTTTGGAGAAGATCTGAGTATGTAGTTTTTGACCTTATATGGAACCTCCTATCTGAAAATTTGAAAATACTTAAAAAATTTGACCAAAATCTTGATGTCCCCAATCCTATGTTTTGTATGTTTTTCCCACGTGTCTTGACATCCAATGTATCCCTGCAAAGTTTGGTGAAGATCTGAGTATGTAGTTTTTGACCTTATCTGGAACCTCCTATCTGAAAATTTGAAAATTCTTAAAAAATTCGTCCAAAATCTTGATGTCTCCAATCTTTTGTTTTGTACGTTTTTCCACGTGTCTTGACATCCAATGTATCCCTGCAATGTTTGTTGAAGATCTGAGTATGTAGTTTTTGACCTTATATGGAACCTCCTATCTGAAAATTTGAAAATTCTTAAAAAATTTGACCAAAATCTTGATGTCCCCAATCCTATGTTTTGTATGTTCTTTCCACGTGTCTTGACATCCAATGTATCCCTGCAAAGTTTGGTCAAGATCTGAGTATGTCGTTTTTGACCTTATCTGGAACATCCTTTCTGAAAATTTGAAAATTCTTAAAAAATTCGTCCAAAATCTTGATGTCTCCAATCTCTTGTTTTGTACGTTTTTTCCACGTGTCTTCACATCCAATGTATCCCTGCAAAGTTTGGTGAAGATCTGAGTATGTCGTTTTTGACCTTATCTGGAACATCCTTTCTGAAAATTTGAAAATTCTTAAAAAATTCGTCGAAAATCTTGATGTCTCCAATCTCTTGTTTTGTACGTTTTTTCCACGTGTCTTGACATCCAATGTATCCCTGCAAAGTTTGGTGAAGATCTGAGTATGTAGTTTTTGACCTTATATGGAACCTCCTTTCTGAAAATTTGAAAATTCTTAAAAAATTCGTCCAAAATCTTGATGTCCCCAATCTCTTGTTTTGTACGTTTTTTCCACGTGTCTTGACATCCAATGTATCCCTGCAAAGTTTGGTGAAGATCTGAGTATGTAGTTTTTGACCTTATCTGGAACCTCCTATCTGAAAATTTGAAAATTCTTAAAAAATTCGTCCAAAATCTTGATGTCTCCAATCTCTTGTTTTGTACGTTTTTTCCACGTGTCTTGACATCCAATGTATCCCTGCAAAGTTTGGTGAAGATCTGAGTATGTAGTTTTTGACCTTATCTGGAACCTCATTTCTGAAAATTTGAAAATTCCTCAAAAATTCGTCCAAAATCTTGATGTCTCCAATCTCTTGTTTTGTACGTTTTTTCCACGTGTCTTGACATCCATTGTATCCCTGCAAAGTTTGGTGAAGATCTGAGTATGTAGTTCTTGACCTTATATGGAACCTCCTATCTGAAAATTTGAAAATTCTTAAAAAATTTGACCAAAATCTTGAATTCCCCAATCCTATGTTTTGTATGTTTTTTCCCCGTGTCTTGACATCCAATGTATCCCTGCAGAGTTTGGTGAAGATCTGAGTATGTCGTTTTTGACCTTATCTGGAACATCCTTTCTGAAAATTTGAAAATTCTTAAAAAATTCGTCCAAAATCTTGACGTCTCCAATCTCTTGTTTTATACGTTTTTTCCACGTGTCTTGATATCCAATGTATCCCTGCAAAGTTTGGTGAAGATCTGAGTATGTAGTTTTTGACCTTATCTGAAAATTTGAAAATTCCTAAAAAATCCGTTCAAAATCTTGATGACCCCAACCTCTTGTTTTGTACGTTTTTTCCACGTGTTTTGACATCCAATGTATCCCTGCAAAGTTTGGTGAAGATCTGAGTATGTAGTTTTTGAACTTATCTGGAACCTCCTATCTGAAAATTTGAAAATTCTTAAAAAATTCATCCAAAATCTTGATTTCTCCAATCTCTTGTTTTGTACGTTTTTCCCACGTGTCTTGACATCCAATGTATCCCTGCAATGTTTTGGTGAAGATATGAGTATGTAGTTTTTGACCTTATCTGGAACCTCCTATCTGAAAATTTGAAAACTCTTAAAAAATTCGTCCAAAATCTTGATGTCTCCAATCTCTTGTTTTGTACGTTTTTCCCACGTGTCTTGACATCCAATGTATCCCTGCAAAGTTTGGTGAAGATCTGAGTATGTAGTTTTTGACCTTATCTGGAACGTCATTTCTGAAAATTTGAAAATTCCTCAAAAATTCGTCCAAAATCTTGATGTCTCCAATCTCTTGTTTTGTACTTTTTTTCCACGTGTCTTGACATCCAATGTATCCCTGCAAAGTTTGGTGAAGATCTGAGTATGTAGTTTTTGACCTTATCTGGAACCTCCTATCTGAAAATTTGAAAATTCTTAAAAAATTCGTCCAAAATCTTGATGTCTCCAATCTCTTGTTTTGTACGTTTTTTCCACGTGTCTTGACATCCAATGTATCCCTGCATAGTTTGGTGAAGATCTGAGTATGTAGTTTTTGACCTTATATGGAACCTCCTATCTGAAAATTTGAAAATTTTTAAAAAATTCGACCAAAATCTTGATGTCCCCAATTCTATGTTTTGTATGTTTTTTCCACGTGTCTTGACATCCAATGTATCCATGCAAAGTTTGGTGAAGATCTGAGTATGTCGTTTTTGACCTTATCTGGAACCTCCCATCTGAAAATTTGAAAATTCTTAAAAAATTCGTCGAAAATCTTGATGTCTCCAATCTCTTGTTTTGTACGTTTTTTCCACGTGTCTTGACATCCAATGTATCCCTGCAATCTTTGGTGAAGATCTGAGTATGTAGTTTTTGACCTTATCTGGAACCTCCTATCTGAAAATTTGAAAATTCTTAAAAAATTCGTCCAAAATCTTGATGTCTCCAATCTCTTGTTTTGTACGTTTTTTCCACGTGTCTTGACATCCAATGTATCCCTGCAAAGTTTGGTGAAGATCTGAGTATGTCGTTTTTGACCTTATCTGGAACATCCTTTCTGAAAATTTGAAAATTCTTAAAAAATTCGTCCAAAATCTTGACGTCTCCAATCTCTTGTTTTGTACGTTTTTTCCACGTGTCTTGACATCCAATGTATCCCTGCAAAGTTTGGTGAAGATCTGAGTATGTAGTTTTTGACCTTATCTGGAACGTCCCATCTGAAAATTTGAAAATTCTTAAAAAATTCGTCCAAAATCTTGATGTCTCCAATCTCTTGTTTTGTACGTTTCTTCCACGTGTCTTGACATCCAATGTATCCCTGCAATCTTTGGAGAAGATCTGAGTATGTAGTTTCTGACCTTATATGGAACCTCCTATCTGAAAATTTGAAAATTCTTAAAAAATTTGACCAAAATCTTGATGTCCCCAATCCTATGTTTTGTATGTTTTTCCCACGTGTCTTGACATCCAATGTATCCATGCAAAGTTTGGTGAAGATCTGAGTATGTCGTTTTTGACCTTATCTGGAACCTCCCATCTGAAAATTTGAAAATTCTTAAAAAATTCGTCGAAAATCTTGATGTCTCCAATCTCTTGTTTTGTACGTTTTTTCCACGTGTCTTGACATCCAATGTATCCCTGCAATCTTTGGTGAAGATCTGAGTATGTAGTTTTTGACCTTATCTGGAACCTCCTATCTGAAAATTTGAAAATTCTTAAAAAATTCGTCCAAAATCTTGATGTCTCCAATCTCTTGTTTTGTACGTTTTTTCCACGTGTCTTGACATCCAATGTATCCCTGCAAAGTTTGGTGAAGATCTGAGTATGTCGTTTTTGACCTTATCTGGAACATCCTTTCTGAAAATTTGAAAATTCTTAAAAAATTCGTCCAAAATCTTGACGTCTCCAATCTCTTGTTTTGTACGTTTTTTCCACGTGTCTTGACATCCAATGTATCCCTGCAAAGTTTGGTGAAGATCTGAGTATGTAGTTTTTGACCTTATCTGGAACGTCCCATCTGAAAATTTGAAAATTCTTAAAAAATTCGTCCAAAATCTTGATGTCTCCAATCTCTTGTTTTGTACGTTTCTTCCACGTGTCTTGACATCCAATGTATCCCTGCAATCTTTGGAGAAGATCTGAGTATGTAGTTTTTGACCTTATATGGAACCTCCTATCTGAAAATTTGAAAATTCTTAAAAAATTTGACCAAAATCTTGATGTCCCCAATCCTATGTTTTGTATGTTTTTCCCACGTGTCTTGACATCCAATGTATCCCTGCAAAGTTTGGTGAAGATCTGAGTATGTAGTTTTTGACCTTATCTGGAACCTCCTATCTGAAAATTTGAAAATTTTTAAAAATTCGTCCAAAATCTTGATGTCTCCAATCTCTTGTTTTGTACGTTTTTCCACGTGTCTTGACATCCAATGTATCCCTGCAATGTTTGTTGAAGATCTGAGTATGTAGTTTTTGACCTTATATGGAACCTCCTATCTGAAAATTTGAAAATTCTTAAAAAATTTGACCAAAATCTTGATGTCCCCAATCCTATGTTTTGTATGTTCTTTCCACGTGTCTTGACATCCAATGTATCCCTGCAAAGTTTGGTGAAGATCTGAGTATGTCGTTTTTGACCTTATCTGGAACATCCTTTCTGAAAATTTGAAAATTCTTAAAAAATTCGTCCAAAATCTTGATGTCTCCAATCTCTTGTTTTGTACGTTTTTTCCACGTGTCTTCACATCCAATGTATCCCTGCAAAGTTTGGTGAAGATCTGAGTTTGTAGTTTTTGACCTTATCTGGAACCTCTCATCTGAAAATTTGAAAATTCCTAAAAAATCCTTCCAAAACCTTGATGACACCAATCTCTTGTTTTGTACGTTTTTTCCACGCGTCTTGACATCCAATGTATCCCTGCAAAGTTTGGTGAAGATCTGAGTATGTAGTTTTTGACCTTATCTGGAACCTTCTTTCTGAAAATTTGAAAATTCTTCAAAAATTCGTCCAAAATCTTGATGTCTCCACTCTCTTGTTTTGTACGTTTTTTCCACGTGTCTTGACATCCAATGTATCCCTGCAAAGTTTGGTGAAGATCTGAGTATGTAGTTTTTGACCTTATCTGGAACCTTCTTTCTGAAAATTTGAAAATTCTTCAAAAATTCGTCCAAAATCTTGATGTCTCCACTCTCTTGTTTTGTACGTTTTTTCCACGTGTCTTGACCTCCAATGTATCCCTGCAAAGTTTGGTGAAGATCTGAGTATGTCGTTTTGGACCTTATCTGGAACATCCTTTCTGAAAATTTGAAAATTCTTAAAAAATTCGTCCAAAATCTTGATGTCTCCAATCTCTTGTTTTGTACGTTTTTTCCACGTGTCTTGACATCCAATGTATCCCTGCAAAGTTTGGTGAAAATCTGAGTATGTAGTTTTTGACCTTATCTGGAACGTCCCATCTGAAAATTTGAAAATTCTTAAAAAAATCGTCCAAAATCTTGATGTCTCCAATCTCTTGTTTTGTACGTTTCTTCCACGTGTCTTGACATCCAATGTATCCCTGCAATCTTTGGAGAAGATCTGAGTATGTAGTTTTTGACCTTATATGGAACCTCCTATCTGAAAATTTGAAAATACTTAAAAAATTTGACCAAAATCTTGATGTCCCCAATCCTATGTTTTGTATGTTTTTCCCACGTGTCTTGACATCCAATGTATCCCTGCAAAGTTTGGTGAAGATCTGAGTATGTAGTTTTTGACCTTATCTGGAACCTCCTATCTGAAAATTTGAAAATTCTTAAAAAATTCGTCCAAAATCTTGATGTCTCCAATCTTTTGTTTTGTACGTTTTTCCACGTGTCTTGACATCCAATGTATCCCTGCAATGTTTGTTGAAGATCTGAGTATGTAGTTTTTGACCTTATATGGAACCTCCTATCTGAAAATTTGAAAATTCTTAAAAAATTTGACCAAAATCTTGATGTCCCCAATCCTATGTTTTGTATGTTCTTTCCACGTGTCTTGACATCCAATGTATCCCTGCAAAGTTTGGTCAAGATCTGAGTATGTCGTTTTTGACCTTATCTGGAACATCCTTTCTGAAAATTTGAAAATTCTTAAAAAATTCGTCCAAAATCTTGATGTCTCCAATCTCTTGTTTTGTACGTTTTTTCCACGTGTCTTCACATCCAATGTATCCCTGCAAAGTTTGGTGAAGATCTGAGTATGTCGTTTTTGACCTTATCTGGAACATCCTTTCTGAAAATTTGAAAATTCTTAAAAAATTCGTCGAAAATCTTGATGTCTCCAATCTCTTGTTTTGTACGTTTTTTCCACGTGTCTTGACATCCAATGTATCCCTGCAAAGTTTGGTGAAGATCTGAGTATGTAGTTTTTGACCTTATATGGAACCTCCTTTCTGAAAATTTGAAAATTCTTAAAAAATTCGTCCAAAATCTTGATGTCCCCAATCTCTTGTTTTGTACGTTTTTTCCACGTGTCTTGACATCCAATGTATCCCTGCAAAGTTTGGTGAAGATCTGAGTATGTAGTTTTTGACCTTATCTGGAACCTCCTATCTGAAAATTTGAAAATTCTTAAAAAATTCGTCCAAAATCTTGATGTCTCCAATCTCTTGTTTTGTACGTTTTTTCCACGTGTCTTGACATCCAATGTATCCCTGCAAAGTTTGGTGAAGATCTGAGTATGTAGTTTTTGACCTTATCTGGAACCTCATTTCTGAAAATTTGAAAATTCCTCAAAAATTCGTCCAAAATCTTGATGTCTCCAATCTCTTGTTTTGTACGTTTTTTCCACGTGTCTTGACATCCATTGTATCCCTGCAAAGTTTGGTGAAGATCTGAGTATGTAGTTCTTGACCTTATATGGAACCTCCTATCTGAAAATTTGAAAATTCTTAAAAAATTTGACCAAAATCTTGAATTCCCCAATCCTATGTTTTGTATGTTTTTTCCCCGTGTCTTGACATCCAATGTATCCCTGCAGAGTTTGGTGAAGATCTGAGTATGTCGTTTTTGACCTTATCTGGAACATCCTTTCTGAAAATTTGAAAATTCTTAAAAAATTCGTCCAAAATCTTGACGTCTCCAATCTCTTGTTTTATACGTTTTTTCCACGTGTCTTGATATCCAATGTATCCCTGCAAAGTTTGGTGAAGATCTGAGTATGTAGTTTTTGACCTTATCTGAAAATTTGAAAATTCCTAAAAAATCCGTTCAAAATCTTGATGACCCCAACCTCTTGTTTTGTACGTTTTTTCCACGTGTTTTGACATCCAATGTATCCCTGCAAAGTTTGGTGAAGATCTGAGTATGTAGTTTTTGAACTTATCTGGAACCTCCTATCTGAAAATTTGAAAATTCTTAAAAAATTCATCCAAAATCTTGATTTCTCCAATCTCTTGTTTTGTACGTTTTTCCCACGTGTCTTGACATCCAATGTATCCCTGCAATGTTTTGGTGAAGATATGAGTATGTAGTTTTTGACCTTATCTGGAACCTCCTATCTGAAAATTTGAAAACTCTTAAAAAATTCGTCCAAAATCTTGATGTCTCCAATCTCTTGTTTTGTACGTTTTTCCCACGTGTCTTGACATCCAATGTATCCCTGCAAAGTTTGGTGAAGATCTGAGTATGTAGTTTTTGACCTTATCTGGAACGTCATTTCTGAAAATTTGAAAATTCCTCAAAAATTCGTCCAAAATCTTGATGTCTCCAATCTCTTGTTTTGTACTTTTTTTCCACGTGTCTTGACATCCAATGTATCCCTGCAAAGTTTGGTGAAGATCTGAGTATGTAGTTTTTGACCTTATCTGGAACCTCCTATCTGAAAATTTGAAAATTCTTAAAAAATTCGTCCAAAATCTTGATGTCTCCAATCTCTTGTTTTGTACGTTTTTTCCACGTGTCTTGACATCCAATGTATCCCTGCATAGTTTGGTGAAGATCTGAGTATGTAGTTTTTGACCTTATATGGAACCTCCTATCTGAAAATTTGAAAATTTTTAAAAAATTCGACCAAAATCTTGATGTCCCCAATTCTATGTTTTGTATGTTTTTTCCACGTGTCTTGACATCCAATGTATCCATGCAAAGTTTGGTGAAGATCTGAGTATGTCGTTTTTGACCTTATCTGGAACCTCCCATCTGAAAATTTGAAAATTCTTAAAAAATTCGTCGAAAATCTTGATGTCTCCAATCTCTTGTTTTGTACGTTTTTTCCACGTGTCTTGACATCCAATGTATCCCTGCAATCTTTGGTGAAGATCTGAGTATGTAGTTTTTGACCTTATCTGGAACCTCCTATCTGAAAATTTGAAAATTCTTAAAAAATTCGTCCAAAATCTTGATGTCTCCAATCTCTTGTTTTGTACGTTTTTTCCACGTGTCTTGACATCCAATGTATCCCTGCAAAGTTTGGTGAAGATCTGAGTATGTCGTTTTTGACCTTATCTGGAACATCCTTTCTGAAAATTTGAAAATTCTTAAAAAATTCGTCCAAAATCTTGACGTCTCCAATCTCTTGTTTTGTACGTTTTTTCCACGTGTCTTGACATCCAATGTATCCCTGCAAAGTTTGGTGAAGATCTGAGTATGTAGTTTTTGACCTTATCTGGAACGTCCCATCTGAAAATTTGAAAATTCTTAAAAAATTCGTCCAAAATCTTGATGTCTCCAATCTCTTGTTTTGTACGTTTCTTCCACGTGTCTTGACATCCAATGTATCCCTGCAATCTTTGGAGAAGATCTGAGTATGTAGTTTCTGACCTTATATGGAACCTCCTATCTGAAAATTTGAAAATTCTTAAAAAATTTGACCAAAATCTTGATGTCCCCAATCCTATGTTTTGTATGTTTTTCCCACGTGTCTTGACATCCAATGTATCCATGCAAAGTTTGGTGAAGATCTGAGTATGTCGTTTTTGACCTTATCTGGAACCTCCCATCTGAAAATTTGAAAATTCTTAAAAAATTCGTCGAAAATCTTGATGTCTCCAATCTCTTGTTTTGTACGTTTTTTCCACGTGTCTTGACATCCAATGTATCCCTGCAATCTTTGGTGAAGATCTGAGTATGTAGTTTTTGACCTTATCTGGAACCTCCTATCTGAAAATTTGAAAATTCTTAAAAAATTCGTCCAAAATCTTGATGTCTCCAATCTCTTGTTTTGTACGTTTTTTCCACGTGTCTTGACATCCAATGTATCCCTGCAAAGTTTGGTGAAGATCTGAGTATGTCGTTTTTGACCTTATCTGGAACATCCTTTCTGAAAATTTGAAAATTCTTAAAAAATTCGTCCAAAATCTTGACGTCTCCAATCTCTTGTTTTGTACGTTTTTTCCACGTGTCTTGACATCCAATGTATCCCTGCAAAGTTTGGTGAAGATCTGAGTATGTAGTTTTTGACCTTATCTGGAACGTCCCATCTGAAAATTTGAAAATTCTTAAAAAATTCGTCCAAAATCTTGATGTCTCCAATCTCTTGTTTTGTACGTTTCTTCCACGTGTCTTGACATCCAATGTATCCCTGCAATCTTTGGAGAAGATCTGAGTATGTAGTTTTTGACCTTATATGGAACCTCCTATCTGAAAATTTGAAAATTCTTAAAAAATTTGACCAAAATCTTGATGTCCCCAATCCTATGTTTTGTATGTTTTTCCCACGTGTCTTGACATCCAATGTATCCCTGCAAAGTTTGGTGAAGATCTGAGTATGTAGTTTTTGACCTTATCTGGAACCTCCTATCTGAAAATTTGAAAATTTTTAAAAATTCGTCCAAAATCTTGATGTCTCCAATCTCTTGTTTTGTACGTTTTTCCACGTGTCTTGACATCCAATGTATCCCTGCAATGTTTGTTGAAGATCTGAGTATGTAGTTTTTGACCTTATATGGAACCTCCTATCTGAAAATTTGAAAATTCTTAAAAAATTTGACCAAAATCTTGATGTCCCCAATCCTATGTTTTGTATGTTCTTTCCACGTGTCTTGACATCCAATGTATCCCTGCAAAGTTTGGTGAAGATCTGAGTATGTCGTTTTTGACCTTATCTGGAACATCCTTTCTGAAAATTTGAAAATTCTTAAATAATTCGTCCAAAATCTTGATGTCTCCAATCTCTTGTTTTGTACGTTTTTTCCACGTGTCTTCACATCCAATGTATCCCTGCAAAGTTTGGTGAAGATCTGAGTTTGTAGTTTTTGACCTTATCTGGAACCTCTCATCTGAAAATTTGAAAATTCCTAAAAAATCCTTCCAAAACCTTGATGACACCAATCTCTTGTTTTGTACGTTTTTTCCACGCGTCTTGACATCCAATGTATCCCTGCAAAGTTTGGTGAAGATCTGAGTATGTAGTTTTTGACCTTATCTGGAACCTTCTTTCTGAAAATTTGAAAATTCTTCAAAAATTCGTCCAAAATCTTGATGTCTCCACTCTCTTGTTTTGTACGTTTTTTCCACGTGTCTTGACATCCAATGTATCCCTGCAAAGTTTGGTGAAGATCTGAGTATGTAGTTTTTGACCTTATCTGGAACCTTCTTTCTGAAAATTTGAAAATTCTTCAAAAATTCGTCCAAAATCTTGATGTCTCCACTCTCTTGTTTTGTACGTTTTTTCCACGTGTCTTGACCTCCAATGTATCCCTGCAAAGTTTGGTGAAGATCTGAGTATGTCGTTTTGGACCTTATCTGGAACATCCTTTCTGAAAATTTGAAAATTCTTAAAAAATTCGTCCAAAATCTTGATGTCTCCAATCTCTTGTTTTGTACGTTTTTTCCACGTGTCTTGACATCCAATGTATCCCTGCAAAGTTTGGTGAAGATCTGAGTATGTCGTTTTTGACCTTATCTGGAACATCCTTTCTGAAAATTTGAAAATTCTTAAAAAATTCGTCCAAAATCTTGATGTCTCCAATCTCTTGTTTTGTACGTTTTTTCCACGTGTCTTGACATCCAATGTATCCCTGCAAAGTTTGGTGAAGATCTGAGTATGTAGTTTTTGACCTTATATGGAGCCTCCTTTCTGAAAATTTGAAAATTCTTAAAAAATTCATCCAAAATCTTGATGTCTCCAATCTCTTGTTTTGTACTTTTTTTCCACGTTTCTTGACATCCAATGTATCCCTGCAAAGTTTGGTGAAGATCTGAGTATGTAGTTTTTGACCTTATATGGAACCTCCTTTCTGAAAATTTGAAAATTCTTAAAAAATTCGTCCAAAACCTTGATGTCCCCAATCCTATGTTTTGTATGTTTTTTCCACGTGTCTTGACATCCAATGTATCCATGCAAAGTTTGGTGAAGATCTGAGTATGTCGTTTTTGACCTTATCTGGAACCTCCCATCTGAAAATTTTGAAAATTCTTAAAAAATTCATCCAAAATCTTGATGTCTCCTATCTCTTGTTTTGTACGTTTTTTCCACGTGTCTTGACATGCAAAGTATCCCTGCAACGTTTGGTGAAGATCTGAGTATGTAGTTTTTGACCTTAACTGGAACCTCCTATCTGAAAATTTGAAAATTCTTCAAAAATTCGTCCAAAATCTTGATGTCTCCACTCTCTTGTTTTGTACGTTTTTTCCACTTGTCTTGACATCCAATGTATCCCTGCAAAGTTTGGTGAAGATCTGAGTATGTAGTTTTTGACCTTATATGGAGCCTCCTTTCTGAAAATTTGAAAATTCTTAAAAAATTCATCCAAAATCTTGATGTCTCCTATCTCTTGTTTTGTACGTTTTTTCCACGTGTCTTGACCTCCAATGTATCCCTGCAAAGTTTGGTGAAGATCTGAGTATGTCGTTTTTGACCTTATCTGGAACATCCTTTCTGAAAATTTGAAAATTCTTAAAAAATTCGTCGAAAATCTTGATGTCTCCAATCTTGTTTTGTACGTTTTTTCCACGTGTCTTGACATCCAATGTATCCCTGCAAAGTTTGGTGAAGATCTGAGTATGTAGTTTTTGACCTTATATGGAACCTCCTTTCTGAAAATTTGAAAATTCTTAAAAAATTCATCCAAAATCTTGATGTCCCCAATCTCTTGTTTTGTACGTTTTTTCCACGTGTCTTGACATCCAATGTATCCCTGCAAAGTTTGGTGAAGATCTGAGTATGTCGTTTTTGACCTTATATGGAACCTCCCATCTGAAAATTTGAAAATTCTTAAAAAATTCGTCCAAAACCTTGATGTCCCCAATCCTATGTTTTGTATGTTTTTTCCACGTGTCTTGACATCCAATGTATCCATGCAAAGTTTGGTGAAGATCTGAGTATGTCGTTTTTGACCTTATCTGGAACCTCCCATCTGAAAATTTTGAAAATTCTTAAAAAATTCATCCAAAATCTTGATGTCTCCTATCTCTTGTTTTGTACGTTTTTTCCACGTGTCTTGACATGCAAAGTATCCCTGCAACGTTTGGTGAAGATCTGAGTATGTAGTTTTTGACCTTAACTGGAACCTCCTATCTGAAAATTTGAAAATTCTTCAAAAATTCGTCCAAAATCTTGATGTCTCCACTCTCTTGTTTTGTACGTTTTTTCCACTTGTCTTGACATCCAATGTATCCCTGCAAAGTTTGGTGAAGATCTGAGTATGTAGTTTTTGACCTTATATGGAGCCTCCTTTCTGAAAATTTGAAAATTCTTAAAAAATTCATCCAAAATCTTGATGTCTCCTATCTCTTGTTTTGTACGTTTTTTCCACGTGTCTTGACCTCCAATGTATCCCTGCAAAGTTTGGTGAAGATCTGAGTATGTCGTTTTTGACCTTATCTGGAACATCCTTTCTGAAAATTTGAAAATTCTTAAAAAATTCGTCGAAAATCTTGATGTCTCCAATCTTGTTTTGTACGTTTTTTCCACGTGTCTTGACATCCAATGTATCCCTGCAAAGTTTGGTGAAGATCTGAGTATGTAGTTTTTGACCTTATATGGAACCTCCTTTCTGAAAATTTGAAAATTCTTAAAAAATTCGTCCAAAATCTTGATGTCCCCAATCTCTTGTTTTGTACGTTTTTTCCACGTGTCTTGACATCCAATGTATCCCTGCAAAGTTTGGTGAAGATCTGAGTATGTCGTTTTTGACCTTATATGGAACCTCCCATCTGAAAATTTGAAAATTCTTAAAAAATTCGTCGAAAATCTTGATGTCTCCAATCTCTTGTTTTGTACGTTTTTTCCACGTGTCTTGACATGCAAAGTATCCCTGCAACGTTTGGTGAAGATCTGAGTATGTAGTTTTTGACCTTATCTGGAACCTCCTATCTGAAAATTTGAAAATTCTTCAAAAATTCGTCCAAAATCTTGATGTCTCCAATCTCTTGTTTTGTACGTTTTTTCCACGTGTCTTGACATCCAATGTATCCCTTAAAAAAAAAATGTTTGGTGAAGATCTGAGTATGTAGTTTTTGACCTTATCTGGAACCTCCCATCTGAAAATTTGAAAATTCTTAAAAAATTCGTCCAAAATCTTGACGTCTCCAATCTCTTGTTTTATACGTTTTTTCCACGTGTCTTGATATCCAATGTATCCCTGCAAAGTTTGGTGAAGATCTGAGTATGTAGTTTTTGACCTTATCTGGAACCTCCCATCTGAAAATTTGAAAATTCCTAAAAAATCCGTTCAAAATCTTGATGACCCCAATCTCTTGTTTTGTACGTTTTTTCCACGTGTTTTGACATCCAATGTATCCCTGCAAAGTTTGGTGAAGATCTGAGTATGTAGTTTTTGACCTTATCTGGAACCTCCTATCTGAAAATTTGAAAACTCTTAAAAAATTCGTCCAAAATCTTGATGTCACCAATCTCTTGTTTTGTACGTTTTTCCCACGTGTCTTGACATCCAATGTATCCCTGCAAAGTTTGGTGAAGATCTGAGTATGTAGTTTTTGACCTTATCTGGAACCTCATTTCTGAAAATTTGAAAATTCCTCAAAAATTCGTCCAAAATCTGGATGTCTCCAATCTCTTGTTTTGTACGTTTTTTCCACGTGTCTTGACATCCAATGTATCCCTGCAAAGTTTGGTGAAGATCTGAGTATGTAGTTTTTGACCTTATCTGGAACCTCCTATCTGAAAATTTGAAAATTCTTAAAAAATTCGTCCAAAGTCTTGATGTCTCCAATCTCTTGTTTTGTACGTTTTTTCCACGTGTCTTGACATACAATGTATCCCTGCACAGTTTGGTGAAGATCTGAGTATGTAGTTTTTGACCTTATCTGGAACCTCCTATCTGAAAATTTGAAAATTTTTAAAAAATTCGACCAAAATCTTGATGTCCCCAATTCTATGTTTTGTACGTTTTTTCCACGTGTCTTGACATCCAATGTATCCATGCAAAGTTTGGTGAAGATCTGAGTATGTAGTTTTTGACCTTATCTGGAACCTCCCATCTGAAAATTTGAAAATTCTTAAAAAATTCGTCCAAAATCTTGATGTCTCCAATCTCTTGTTTTGTACGTTTTTTCCACGTGTCTTGACATCCAATGTATCCCTGCAATATTTGGTGAAGATCTGAGTATGTATTTTTTGACCTTATCTGGAACCTCCTATCTGAAAATTTGAAAATTCTTAAAAAATTCGTCCAAAATCTTGATGTCTCCAATCTCTTGTTTTGTACGTTTTTTCCACGTGTCTTGACATCCAATGTATCCCTGCAAAGTTTGGTGAAGATCTGAGTATGTCGTTTTTGACCTTATCTGGAACATCCTTTCTGAAAATTTGAAAATTCTTAAAAAATTCGTCCAAAATCTTGACGTCTCCAATCTCTTGTTTTGTACGTTTTTTCCACGTGTCTTGACATCCAATGTATCCCTGCAAAGTTTGGTGAAGATCTGAGTATGTAGTTTTTGACCTTATCTGGAACCTCCCATCTGAAAATTTGAAAATTCTTAAAAAATTCGTCGAAAATCTTGATGTCTCCAATCTCTTGTTTTGTACGTTTTTTCCACGTGTCTTGACATCCAATGTATCCCTGCAATCTTTGGTGAAGATCTGAGTATGTAGTTTTTGACCTTATATGGAACCTCCTATCTGAAAATTTGAAAATTCTTAAAAAATTTGACCAAAATCTTCATGTCCCCAATCCTATGTTTTGTATGTTTTTCCCACGTGTCTTGACATCAAATGTATCCCTGCAAAGATTGGTGAAGATCTGAGTATGTAGTTTTTGACCTTATCTGGAACCTCCTATCTGAAAATTTGAAAATTCTTAAAAAATTCGTCCAAAATCTTGATGTCTCCAATCTCTTGTTTTGTACGTTTTTCCACGTGTCTTGACATCCAATGTATCCCTGCAATGTTTGTTGAAGATCTGAGTATGTAGTTTTTGACCTTATATGGAACCTCCTATCTGAAAATTTGAAAATTCTTAAAAAATTTGACCAAAATCTTGATGTCCCCAATCCTATGTTTTGTATGTTCTTTCCACGTGTCTTGACATCCAATGTATCCCTGCAAAGTTTGGTGAAGATCTGAGTATGTCGTTTTTGACCTTATCTGGAACATCCTTTCTGAAAATTTGAAAATTCTTAAAAAATCCTTCCAAAATCTTGATGTCTCCAATCTCTTGTTTTGTACGTTTTTTCCACGTGTCTTGACATGCAAAGTATCCCTGCAAAGTTTGGTGAAGATCTGAGTATGTAGTTTTTGACCTTATCTGGAACCTCTCATCTGAAAATTTGAAAATTCCTAAAAAATCCGTCCAAAATCTTGATGACACCAATCTCTTGTTTTGTACGTTTTTTCCACGTGTCTTGACATCCAATGTATCCCTGCAAAGTTTGGTGAAGATCTGAGTATGTAGTTTTTGACCTTATCTGGAACCTCCTTTCTGAAAATTTGAAAATTCTTCAAAAATTCGTCCTAAATCTTGATGTCTCCACTCTCTTGTTTTGTACGTTTTTTCCACGTGTCTTGACATCCAATGTATCCCTGCAAAGTTTGGTGAAGATCTGAGTATGTAGTTTTTGACCTTATATGGAGCCTCCTTTCTGAAAATTTGAAAATTCTTAAAAAATTCATCCAAAATCTTCATGTCTCCAATCTCTTGTTTTGTACGTTTTTTCCACGTTTCTTGACATCCAATGTATCCCTGCAAAGTTTGGTGAAGATCTGAGTATGTAGTTTTTGACCTTATATGGAACCTCCTTTCTGAAAATTTGAAAATTCTTAAAAAATTCGTCCAAAATCTTGATGTCCCCAATCCTATGTTTTGTATGTTTTTTCCACGTGTCTTGACATCCAATGTATCCATGCAAAGTTTGGTGAAGATCTGAGTATGTCGTTTTTGACCTTATCTGGAACCTCCCATCTGAAAATTTGAAAATTCTTAAAAAATTCGTCGAAAATCTTGATGTCTCCAATCT
The DNA here is from genome assembly GCF_977018435.1 of Lepisma saccharinum. Lineage (NCBI taxonomy): Eukaryota > Metazoa > Arthropoda > Insecta > Zygentoma > Lepismatidae > Lepisma > Lepisma saccharinum. The sequence goes on along the minus strand of NW_028142907.1, from coordinate 2,186,821 downwards.
CTTGTTTTGTACGTTTTTTCCACGTGTCTTGACATGCAAAGTATCCTTGCAACGTTTGGTGAAGATCTGAGTATGTAGTTTTTGACTTTATATGGATCCTCCTATCTGAAAATTTGAAAATTCTTCAAAAATTCGTCCAAAATCTTGATGTCTCCAATCTCTTGTTTTGTACGTTTTTTCCACGTTTCTTGACATCCAATGTATCCCTGCAATGTTTGGTGAAGATCTGAGTATGTAGATTTTGACCTTATATGGAACCTCCTATCTGAAAATTTGAAAATTCTTAAAAAAATTTACCAAAATTTTGATATGCCCAATCCTATGTTTTGTATGTTTTTTCCACGTGTCTTGACATCCAATGTATCCCTTCAAAGTTTGGGGAAGATCTGAGTCTGTCGTTTTTGACCTTATCTGGAACATCCTTTCTGAAAATTTGAAAATTCTTAAAAAATTCGTCCAAAATCTTGATGTCTCCAATCTCTTGTTTTGTACGTTTTTTCCACGTGTCTTGACATCCAATGTATCCCTGCAAAGTTTGGTGAAAATCTGAGTATGTAGTTTTTGACCTTATATGGAACCTCCTATCTGAAAATTTGAAAAATCTTAAAAAAATTCGTCCACAATCTTGATGTCCCCAATCTCTTGTTTTGTACGTTTTTTCCACGTGTCTTGACATCCAATGTATCCCTGAAAAGTTTGGTGAAGATCTGAGTATGTCGTTTTTGACCTTATCTGGAACCTCCCATCTTAAAATTTGAAAATTCTTAAAAAATTCGTCGAAAATCTTGATGTCTCCAATCTCTTGTTTTGTACGTTTTTTCCACATGTCTTGACATGCAAAGTATCCCTGCAACGTTTGGTGAAGATCTGAGTATGTAGTTTTTGACCTTATCTGGAACCTCCTATCTGAAAATTTGAAAATTCTTCAAAAATACGTCCAAAATCTTGATGTCTCCAATCTCTTGTTTTGTACGTTTTTTCCACGTTTCTTGACATCCAATGTATCCCTGCAATGTTTGGTGAAGATCTGAGTATGTAGTTTTTGACCTTATATGGAACCTCCTATCTGAAAATTTGAAAAATCTTAAAAAATTTGAAAAAAATCTTGATATCGCCAATCCTATGTTTTGTATGTTTTTTCCACGTGTCTTGACATCCAATGTATCCCTGCAATCTTTGGTGAAGATCTGAGTATGTAGTTTTTGACCTTATATGGAACCTCCTATCTTAAAAATTTGAAAATTCTTAAAAAAATTGACCAAAATCTTGATGTCCCCAATCCTATGTTTTGTATGTTTTTCCCACGTGTCTTGACATCCAATGTATCCCTGCAAAGTTTGGTGAAGATCTGAGTATGTCGTTTTTGACCTTATCTGGAACCTCCCATCTTAAAATTTGAAAATTCTTAAAAAATTCGTCGAAAACCTTGATGTCTCCAATCTCTTGTTTTGTACGTTTTTTCCACATGTCTTGACATGCAAAGTATCCCTGCAACGTTTGGTGAAGATCTGAGTATGTAGTTTTTGACCTTATCTGGAACCTCCTATCTGAAAATTTGAAAATTCTACAAAAATACGTCCAAAATCTTGATGTCTCCAATCTCTTGTTTTGTACGTTTTTCCACGTGTCTTGACATCCAATGTATCCCTGCAATGTTTGTTGAAGATCTGAGTATGTAGTTTTTGACCTTATATGGAACCTCCTATCTGAAAATTTGAAGATTCTTAAAAAATTTGACCAAAATCTTGATGTCCCCAATCCTATGTTTTGTATGTTCTTTCCACGTGTCTTGACATCCAATGTATCCCTGCAAAGTTTGGTGAAGATCTGAGTATGTCGTTTTTGACCTTATCTGGAACATCCTTTCTGAAAATTTTAAAATTCTTAAAAAATCCTTCCAAAATCTTGATGTCTCCAATCTCTTGTTTTGTACGTTTTTTCCACGTGTCTTGACATGCAAAGTATCCCTGCAAAGTTTGGTGAAGATCTGAGTATGTAGTTTTTGACCTTATCTGGAACCTCTCATCTGAAAATTTGAAAATTCCTAAAAAATTCATCCAAAATCTTGATGACACCAATCTCTTGTTTTGTACGTTTTTTCCACGTGTCTTGACATCCAATGTATCCCTGCAAAGTTTGGTGAAGATCTGAGTATGTAGTTTTTGACCTTATCTGGAACCTCCTTTCTGAAAATTTGAAAATTCTTCAAAAATTTGTCCAAAATCTTGATGTCTCCACTCTCTTGTTTTGTACGTTTTTTCCACGTGTCTTGACATCCAATGTATCCCTGCAAAGTTTGGTGAAGATCTGAGTATGTAGTTTTTGACCTTATATGGAGCCTCCTTTCTGAAAATTTGAAAATTCTTAAAAAATTCATCCAAAATCTTGATGTCTCCAATCTCTTGTTTTGTACGTTTTTTCCACGTTTCTTGACATCCAATGTATCCCTGCAAAGTTTGGTGAAGATCTGAGTATGTAGTTTTTGACCTTATATGGAACCTCCTTTCTGAAAATTTGAAAATTCTTAAAAAATTCGTCCAAAATCTTGATGTCCCCAATCCTATGTTTTGTATGTTTTTTCCACGTGTCTTGACATCCAATGTATCCATGCAAAGTTTGGTGAAGATCTGAGTATGTCGTTTTTGACCTTATCTGGAACCTCCCATCTGAAAATTTGAAAATTCTTAAAAAATTCGTCGAAAATCTTGATGTCTCCAATCTCTTGTTTTGTACGTTTTTTCCACGTGTCTTGACATGCAAAGTATCCCTGCAACGTTTGGTGAAGATCTGAGTATGTAGTTTTTGACTTTATATGGAACCTCCTATCTGAAAATTTGAAAATTCTTCAAAAATTCGTCCAAAATCTTGATGTCTTCAATCTCTTGTTTTGTACGTTTTTTCCACGTGTCTTGACCTTCAATGTATCCCTGCAAAGTTTGGTGAAGATCTGAGTCTGTCGTTTTTGACCTTATCTGGAACATCTGTTCTGAAAATTTGAAAATTCTTAAAAAATTCGTCCAAAATCTTGATGTCTCCAATCTCTTGTTTTGTACGTTTTTTCCACGTGTCTTGACATCCAATGTATCCCTGCAAAGTTTGGTGAAGATCTGAGTATGTAGTTTTTGACCTTATATGGAACCTCCTATCTGAAAATTTGAAAAATTTTAAAAAATTCGTCCAAAATCTTGATGTCCCCAATCTCTTGTTTTGTACGTTTTTTCCACGTGTCTTGACATCCAATGTATCCCTGCAAAGTTTGGTGAAGATCTGAGTTTGTCGTTTTTGACCTTATATGGAACCTCCCATCTTAAAATTTGAAAATTCTTAAAAAATTCGTCGAAAATCTTGATGTCTCCAATCTCTTGTTTTGTACGTTTTTTCCACATGTCTTGACATGCAAAGTATCCCTGCAACGTTTGGTGAAGATCTGAGTATGTAGTTTTTGACCTTATCTGGAACCTCCTATCTGAAAATTTGAAAATTCTTCAAAAATACGTCCAAAATCTTGATGTCTCCAATCTCTTGTTTTGTACGTTTTTTCCACGTTTCTTGACATCCAATGTATCCCTGCAATGTTTGGTGAAGATCTGAGTATGTAGTTTTTGACCTTATATGGAACCTCCTATCTGAAAATTTGAAAAATCTTAAAAAATTTGAAAAAAATCTTGATATCCCCAATCCTATGTTTTGTATGTTTTTTCCACGTGTCTTGACATCCAATGTATCCCTGCAATCTTTGGTGAAGATCTGAGTATGTAGTTTTTGACCTTATATGGAACCTCCTATCTTAAAAATTTGAAAATTCTTAAAAAATTTGACCAAAATCTTGATGTCCCCAATCCTATGTTTTGTATGTTTTTCCCACGTGTCTTGACATCCAATGTATCCCTGCAAAGTTTGGTGAAGATCTGAGTATGTCGTTTTTGACCTTATCTGGAACATCCTTTCTGAAAATTTGAAAATTCTTAAAAAAATCGTCCAAAATCTTGATGTCTCCAATCTCTTGTTTTGTACGTTTTTTTCACGTGTCTTCACATCCAATGTATCCCTGCAAAGTTTGGTGAAGATCTGAGTATGTAGTTTTTGACCTTATCTGGAACCTCTCATCTGAAAATTTGAAAATTCCTAAAAAATCCGTCCAAAATCTTGATGACACCAATCTCTTGTTTTGTACGTTTTTTCCACGTGTCTTGACATCCAATGTATCCCTGCAAAGTTTGGTGAAGATCTGAGTATGTAGTTTTTGACCTTATCTGGAACCTCCTTTCTGAAAATTTGAAAATTCTTCAAAAATTCGTCCAAAATCTTGATGTCTCCACTCTCTTGTTTTGTACGTTTTTTCCACGTGTCTTGACATCCAATGTATCCCTGCAAAGTTTGGTGAAGATCTGAGTATGTAGTTTTTGACTTTATATGGAGCCTCCTTTCTGAAAATTTGAAAATTCTTAAAAAATTCATCCAAAATCTTGATGTCTCCAATCTCTTGTTTTGTACGTTTTTTCCACGTTTCTTGACATCCAATGTATCCCTGCAAAGTTTGGTGAAGATCTGAGTATGTAGTTTTTGACCTTATATGGAGCCTCCTTTCTGAAAATTTGAAAATTCTTAAAAAATTCATCCAAAATCTTGATGTCTCCAATCTCTTGTTTTGTACGTTTTTTCCACGTTTCTTGACATCCAATGTATCCCTGCAAAGTTTGGTGAAGATCTGAGTATGTCGTTTTTGACCTTATCTGGAACCTCCCATCTGAAAATTTGAAAATTCTTAAAAAATTCGTCGAAAATCTTGATGTCTCCAATCTCTTGTTTTGTACGTTTTTTCCACGTGTCTTGACATGCAAAGTATCCTTGCAACGTTTGGTGAAGATCTGAGTATGTAGTTTTTGACTTTATATGGAACCTCCTATCTGAAAATTTGAAAATTCTTCAAAAATTCGTCCAAAATCTTGATGTCTCCAATCTCTTGTTTTGTACGTTTTTTCCACGTTTCTTGACATCCAATGTATCCCTGCAATGTTTGGTGAAGATCTGAGTATGTAGATTTTGACCTTATATGGAACCTCCTATCTGAAAATTTGAAAATTCTTAAAAAAATTTACCAAAATTTTGATATCCCCAATCCTATGTTTTGTATGTTTTTTCCACGTGTCTTGACATCCAATGTATCCCTTCAAAGTTTGGGGAAGATCTGAGTCTGTCGTTTTTGACCTTATCTGGAACATCCTTTCTGAAAATTTGAAAATTCTTAAAAAATTCGTCCAAAATCTTGATGTCTCCAATCTCTTGTTTTGTACGTTTTTTCCACGTGTCTTGACATCCAATGTATCCCTGCAAAGTTTGGTGAAGATCTGAGTATGTAGTTTTTGACCTTATATGGAACCTCCTATCTGAAAATTTGAAAAATCTTAAAAAAATTCGTCCAAAATCTTGATGTCCCCAATCTCTTGTTTTGTACGTTTTTTCCACGTGTCTTGACATCCAATGTATCCCTGCAAAGTTTGGTGAAGATCTGAGTATGTCGTTTTTGACCTTATCTGGAACCTCCCATCTTAAAATTTGAAAATTCTTAAAAAATTCGTCGAAAATCTTGATGTCTCCAATCTCTTGTTTTGTACGTTTTTTCCACATGTCTTGACATGCAAAGTATCCCTGCAACGTTTGGTGAAGATCTGAGTATGTAGTTTTTGACCTTATCTGGAACCTCCTATCTGAAAATTTGAAAATTCTTCAAAAATACGTCCAAAATCTTGATGTCTCCAATCTCTTGTTTTGTACGTTTTTTCCACGTTTCTTGACATCCAATGTATCCCTGCAAAGTTTGGTGAAGATCTGAGTATGTAGTTTTTGACTTTATATGGAGCCTCCTTTCTGAAAATTTGAAAATTCTTAAAAAATTCATCCAAAATCTTGATGTCTCCAATCTCTTGTTTTGTACGTTTTTTCCACGTTTCTTGACATCCAATGTATCCCTGCAAAGTTTGGTGAAGATCTGAGTATGTAGTTTTTGACCTTATATGGAGCCTCCTTTCTGAAAATTTGAAAATTCTTAAAAAATTCATCCAAAATCTTGATGTCTCCAATCTCTTGTTTTGTACGTTTTTTCCACGTTTCTTGACATCCAATGTATCCCTGCAAAGTTTGGTGAAGATCTGAGTATGTCGTTTTTGACCTTATCTGGAACCTCCCATCTGAAAATTTGAAAATTCTTAAAAAATTCGTCGAAAATCTTGATGTCTCCAATCTCTTGTTTTGTACGTTTTTTCCACGTGTCTTGACATGCAAAGTATCCTTGCAACGTTTGGTGAAGATCTGAGTATGTAGTTTTTGACTTTATATGGAACCTCCTATCTGAAAATTTGAAAATTCTTCAAAAATTCGTCCAAAATCTTGATGTCTCCAATCTCTTGTTTTGTACGTTTTTTCCACGTTTCTTGACATCCAATGTATCCCTGCAATGTTTGGTGAAGATCTGAGTATGTAGATTTTGACCTTATATGGAACCTCCTATCTGAAAATTTGAAAATTCTTAAAAAAATTTACCAAAATTTTGATATCCCCAATCCTATGTTTTGTATGTTTTTTCCACGTGTCTTGACATCCAATGTATCCCTTCAAAGTTTGGGGAAGATCTGAGTCTGTCGTTTTTGACCTTATCTGGAACATCCTTTCTGAAAATTTGAAAATTCTTAAAAAATTCGTCCAAAATCTTGATGTCTCCAATCTCTTGTTTTGTACGTTTTTTCCACGTGTCTTGACATCCAATGTATCCCTGCAAAGTTTGGTGAAGATCTGAGTATGTAGTTTTTGACCTTATATGGAACCTCCTATCTGAAAATTTGAAAAATCTTAAAAAAATTCGTCCAAAATCTTGATGTCCCCAATCTCTTGTTTTGTACGTTTTTTCCACGTGTCTTGACATCCAATGTATCCCTGCAAAGTTTGGTGAAGATCTGAGTATGTCGTTTTTGACCTTATCTGGAACCTCCCATCTTAAAATTTGAAAATTCTTAAAAAATTCGTCGAAAATCTTGATGTCTCCAATCTCTTGTTTTGTACGTTTTTTCCACATGTCTTGACATGCAAAGTATCCCTGCAACGTTTGGTGAAGATCTGAGTATGTAGTTTTTGACCTTATCTGGAACCTCCTATCTGAAAATTTGAAAATTCTTCAAAAATACGTCCAAAATCTTGATGTCTCCAATCTCTTGTTTTGTACGTTTTTTCCACGTTTCTTGACATCCAATGTATCCCTGCAATGTTTGGTGAAGATCTGAGTATGTAGTTTTTGACCTTATATGGAACCTCCTATCTGAAAATTTGAAAAATCTTAAAAAATTTGAAAAAAATCTTGATATCGCCAATCCTATGTTTTGTATGTTTTTTCCACGTGTCTTGACATCCAATGTATCCCTGCAATCTTTGGTGAAGATCTGAGTATGTAGTTTTTGACCTTATATGGAACCTCCTATCTTAAAAATTTGAAAATTCTTAAAAAAATTGACCAAAATCTTGATGTCCCCAATACTATGTTTTGTATGTTTTTCCCACGTGTCTTGACATCCAATGTATCCCTGCAAAGTTTGGTGAAGATCTGAGTATGTCGTTTTTGACCTTATCTGGAACCTCCCATCTTAAAATTTGAAAATTCTTAAAAAATTCGTCGAAAACCTTGATGTCTCCAATCTCTTGTTTTGTACGTTTTTTCCACATGTCTTGACATGCAAAGTATCCCTGCAACGTTTGGTGAAGATCTGAGTATGTAGTTTTTGACCTTATCTGGAACCTCCTATCTGAAAATTTGAAAATTCTACAAAAATACGTCCAAAATCTTGATGTCTCCAATCTCTTGTTTTGTACGTTTTTCCACGTGTCTTGACATCCAATGTATCCCTGCAATGTTTGTTGAAGATCTGAGTATGTAGTTTTTGACCTTATATGGAACCTCCTATCTGAAAATTTGAAGATTCTTAAAAAATTTGACCAAAATCTTGATGTCCCCAATCCTATGTTTTGTATGTTCTTTCCACGTGTCTTGACATCCAATGTATCCCTGCAAAGTATGGTGAAGATCTGAGTATGTCGTTTTTGACCTTATCTGGAACATCCTTTCTGAAAATTTTAAAATTCTTAAAAAATCCTTCCAAAATCTTGATGTCTCCAATCTCTTGTTTTGTACGTTTTTTCCACGTGTCTTGACATGCAAAGTATCCCTGCAAAGTTTGGTGAAGATCTGAGTATGTAGTTTTTGACCTTATCTGGAACCTCTCATCTGAAAATTTGAAAATTCCTAAAAAATTCATCCAAAATCTTGATGACACCAATCTCTTGTTTTGTACGTTTTTTCCACGTGTCTTGACATCCAATGTATCCCTGCAAAGTTTGGTGAAGATCTGAGTATGTAGTTTTTGACCTTATCTGGAACCTCCTTTCTGAAAATTTGAAAATTCTTCAAAAATTTGTCCAAAATCTTGATGTCTCCACTCTCTTGTTTTGTACGTTTTTTCCACGTGTCTTGACATCCAATGTATCCCTGCAAAGTTTGGTGAAGATCTGAGTATGTAGTTTTTGACCTTATATGGAGCCTCCTTTCTGAAAATTTGAAAATTCTTAAAAAATTCATCCAAAATCTTGATGTCTCCAATCTCTTGTTTTGTACGTTTTTTCCACGTTTCTTGACATCCAATGTATCCCTGCAAAGTTTGGTGAAGATCTGAGTATGTAGTTTTTGACCTTATATGGAACCTCCTTTCTGAAAATTTGAAAATTCTTAAAAAATTCGTCCAAAATCTTGATGTCCCCAATCCTATGTTTTGTATGTTTTTTCCACGTGTCTTGACATCCAATGTATCCATGCAAAGTTTGGTGAAGATCTGAGTATGTCGTTTTTGACCTTATCTGGAACCTCCCATCTGAAAATTTGAAAATTCTTAAAAAATTCGTCGAAAATCTTGATGTCTCCAATCTCTTGTTTTGTACGTTTTTTCCACGTGTCTTGACATGCAAAGTATCCCTGCAACGTTTGGTGAAGATCTGAGTATGTAGTTTTTGACTTTATATGGAACCTCCTATCTGAAAATTTGAAAATTCTTCAAAAATTCGTCCAAAATCTTGATGTCTTCAATCTCTTGTTTTGTACGTTTTTTCCACGTGTCTTGACCTTCAATGTATCCCTGCAAAGTTTGGTGAAGATCTGAGTCTGTCGTTTTTGACCTTATCTGGAACATCTGTTCTGAAAATTTGAAAATTCTTAAAAAATTCGTCCAAAATCTTGATGTCTCCAATCTCTTGTTTTGTACGTTTTTTCCACGTGTCTTGACATCCAATGTATCCCTGCAAAGTTTGGTGAAGATCTGAGTATGTAGTTTTTGACCTTATATGGAACCTCCTATCTGAAAATTTGAAAAATCTTAAAAAATTCGTCCAAAATCTTGATGTCCCCAATCTCTTGTTTTGTACGTTTTTTCCACGTGTCTTGACATCCAATGTATCCCTGCAAAGTTTGGTGAAGATCTGAGTATGTCGTTTTTGACCTTATCTGGAACCTCCCATCTTAAAATTTGAAAATTCTTAAAAAATTCGTCGAAAATCTTGATGTCTCCAATCTCTTGTTTTGTACGTTTTTTCCACATGTCTTGACATGCAAAGTATCCCTGCAACGTTTGGTGAAGATCTGAGTATGTAGTTTTTGACCTTATCTGGAACCTCCTATCTAAAAATTTGAAAATTCTTCAAAAATACGTCCAAAATCTTGATGTCTCCAATCTCTTGTTTTGTACGTTTTTTCCACGTTTCTTGACATCCAATGTATCCCTGCAATGTTTGGTGAAGATCTGAGTATGTAGTTTTTGACCTTATATGGAACCTCCTATCTGAAAATTTGAAAAATCTTAAAAAATTTGAAAAAAATCTTGATATCCCCAATCCTATGTTTTGTATGTTTTTTCCACGTGTCTTGACATCCAATGTATCCCTGCAATCTTTGGTGAAGATCTGAGTATGTAGTTTTTGACCTTATATGGAACCTCCTATCTTAAAAATTTGAAAATTCTTAAAAAATTTGACCAAAATCTTGATGTCCCCAATCCTATGTTTTGTATGTTTTTCCCACGTGTCTTGACATCCAATGTATCCCTGCAAAGTTTGGTGAAGATCTGAGTATGTCGTTTTTGACCTTATCTGGAACATCCTTTCTGAAAATTTGAAAATTCTTAAAAAAATCGTCCAAAATCTTGATGTCTCCAATCTCTTGTTTTGTACGTTTTTTTCACGTGTCTTCACATCCAATGTATCCCTGCAAAGTTTGGTGAAGATCTGAGTATGTAGTTTTTGACCTTATCTGGAACCTCTCATCTGAAAATTTGAAAATTCCTAAAAAATCCGTCCAAAATCTTGATGACACCAATCTCTTGTTTTGTACGTTTTTTCCACGTGTCTTGACATCCAATGTATCCCTGCAAAGTTTGGTGAAGATCTGAGTATGTAGTTTTTGACCTTATCTGGAACCTCCTTTCTGAAAATTTGAAAATTCTTCAAAAATTCGTCCAAAATCTTGATGTCTCCACTCTCTTGTTTTGTACGTTTTTTCCACGTGTCTTGACATCCAATGTATCCCTGCAAAGTTTGGTGAAGATCTGAGTATGTAGTTTTTGACTTTATATGGAGCCTCCTTTCTGAAAATTTGAAAATTCTTAAAAAATTCATCCAAAATCTTGATGTCTCCAATCTCTTGTTTTGTACGTTTTTTCCACGTTTCTTGACATCCAATGTATCCCTGCAAAGTTTGGTGAAGATCTGAGTATGTAGTTTTTGACCTTATATGGAACCTCCTTTCTGAAAATTTGAAAATTCTTAAAAAATTCGTCCAAAATCTTGATGTCCCCAATCCTATGTTTTGTATGTTTTTTCCACGTGTCTTGACATCCAATGTGTCCATGCAAAGTTTGGTGAAGATCTGAGTATGTCGTTTTTGACCTTATCTGAAACCTCCCATCTGAAAATTTGAAAATTCTTAAAAAATTCGTCGAAAATCTTGATGTCTCCAATCTCTTGTTTTGTACGTTTTTTCCACGTGTCTTGACATGCAAAGTATCCCTGCAACGTTTGGTGAAGATCTGAGTATGTAGTTTTTGACCTTATCTGGAACATCCTTTCTGAAAATTTGAAAATTCTTAAAAAATCCTTCCAAAATCTTGATGTCTCCAATCTCTTGTTTTGTACGTTTTTTCCACGTGTCTTGACATGCAAAGTATCCCTGCAAAGTTTGGTGAAGATCTGAGTATGTAGTTTTTGACCTTATCTGGAACCTCTCATCTGAAAATTTGAAAATTCCTAAAAAATCCGTCCAAAATCTTGATGACACCAATCTCTTGTTTTGTACGTTTTTTCCACGTGTCTTGACATCCAATGTATCCCTGCAAAGTTTGGTGAAGATCTGAGTATGTAGTTTTTGACCTTATCTGGAACCTCCTTTCTGAAAATTTGAAAATTCTTCAAAAATTCGTCCAAAATCTTGATGTCTCCACTCTCTTGTTTTGTACGTTTTTTCCACGTGTCTTGACATCCAATGTATCCCTGCAAAGTTTGGTGAAGATCTGAGTATGTAGTTTTTGACCTTATATGGAGCCTCCTTTCTGAAAATTTGAAAATTCTTAAAAAATTCATCCAAAATCTTGATGTCTCCAATCTCTTGTTTTGTACGTTTTTTCCACGTTTCTTGACATCCAATGTATCCCTGCAAAGTTTGGTGAAGATCTGAGTATGTAGTTTTTGACCTTATATGGAACCTCCTTTCTGAAAATTTGAAAATTCTTAAAAAATTCGTCCAAAATCTTGATGTCCCCAATCCTATGTTTTGTATGTTTTTTCCACGTGTCTTGACATCCAATGTATCCATGCAAAGTTTGGTGAAGATCTGAGTATGTCGTTTTTGACCTTATCTGGAACCTCCCATCTGAAAATTTGAAAATTCTTAAAAAATTCGTCGAAAATCTTGATGTCTCCAATCTCTTGTTTTGTACGTTTTTTCCACGTGTCTTGACATGCAAAGTATCCTTGCAACGTTTGGTGAAGATCTGAGTATGTAGTTTTTGACTTTATATGGAACCTCCTATCTGAAAATTTGAAAATTCTTCAAAAATTCGTCCAAAATCTTGATGTCTCCAATCTCTTGTTTTGTACGTTTTTTCCACGTTTCTTGACATCCAATGTATCCCTGCAATGTTTGGTGAAGATCTGAGTATGTAGATTTTGACCTTATATGGAACCTCCTATCTGAAAATTTGAAAATTCTTAAAAAAATTTACCAAAATTTTGATATCCCCAATCCTATGTTTTGTATGTTTTTCCACGTGTCTTGACATCCAATGTATCCCTTCAAAGTTTGGGGAAGATCTGAGTCTGTCGTTTTTGACCTTATCTGGAACATCCTTTCTGAAAATTTGAAAATTCTTAAAAAATTCGTCCAAAATCTTGATGTCTCCAATCTCTTGTTTTGTACGTTTTTTCCACGTGTCTTGACATCCAATGTATCCCTGCAAAGTTTGGTGAAGATCTGAGTATGTAGTTTTTGACCTTATATGGAACCTCCTATCTGAAAATTTGAAAAATCTTAAAAAAATTCGTCCAAAATCTTGATGTCCCCAATCTCTTGTTTTGTACGTTTTTTCCACGTGTCTTGACATCCAATGTATCCCTGCAAAGTTTGGTGAAGATCTGAGTATGTCGTTTTTGACCTTATCTGGAACCTCCCATCTTAAAATTTGAAAATTCTTAAAAAATTCGTCGAAAATCTTGATGTCTCCAATCTCTTGTTTTGTACGTTTTTTCCACATGTCTTGACATGCAAAGTATCCCTGCAACGTTTGGTGAAGATCTGAGTATGTAGTTTTTGACCTTATCTGGAACCTCCTATCTGAAAATTTGAAAATTCTTCAAAAATACGTCCAAAATCTTGATGTCTCCAATCTCTTGTTTTGTACGTTTTTTCCACGTTTCTTGACATCCAATGTATCCCTGCAATGTTTGGTGAAGATCTGAGTATGTAGTTTTTGACCTTATATGGAACCTCCTATCTGAAAATTTGAAAAATCTTAAAAAATTTGAAAAAAATCTTGATATCCCCAATCCTATGTTTTGTATGTTTTTTCCACGTGTCTTGACATCCAATGTATCCCTGCAATCTTTGGTGAAGATCTGAGTATGTAGTTTTTGACCTTATATGGAACCTCCTATCTTAAAAATTTGAAAATTCTTAAAAAAATTGACCAAAATCTTGATGTCCCCAATCCTATGTTTTGTATGTTTTTCCCACGTGTCTTGACATCCAATGTATCCCTGCAAAGTTTGGTGAAGATCTGAGTATGTCGTTTTTGACCTTATCTGGAACCTCCCATCTTAAAATTTGAAAATTCTTAAAAAATTCGTCGAAAAGCTTGATGTCTCCAATCTCTTGTTTTGTACGTTTTTTCCACATGTCTTGACATGCAAAGTATCCCTGCAACGTTTGGTGAAGATCTGAGTATGTAGTTTTTGACCTTATCTGGAACCTCCTATCTGAAAATTTGAAAATTCTTCAAAAATACGTCCAAAATCTTGATGTCTCCAATCTCTTGTTTTGTACGTTTTTCCACGTGTCTTGACATCCAATGTATCCCTGCAATGTTTGTTGAAGATCTGAGTATGTAGTTTTTGACCTTATATGGAACCTCCTATCTGAAAATTTGAAAATTCTTAAAAAATTTGACCAAAATCTTGATGTCCCCAATCCTATGTTTTGTATGTTCTTTCCACGTGTCTTGACATCCAATGTATCCCTGCAAAGTTTGGTGAAGATCTGAGTATGTCGTTTTTGACCTTATCTGGAACATCCTTTCTGAAAATTTTAAAATTCTTAAAAAATCCTTCCAAAATCTTGATGTCTCCAATCTCTTGTTTTGTACGTTTTTTCCACGTGTCTTGACATGCAAAGTATCCCTGCAAAGTTTGGTGAAGATCTGAGTATGTAGTTTTTGACCTTATCTGGAACCTCCTTTCTGAAAATTTGAAAATTCTTCAAAAATTTGTCCAAAATCTTGATGTCTCCACTCTCTTGTTTTGTACGTTTTTTCCACGTGTCTTGACATCCAATGTATCCCTGCAAAGTTTGGTGAAGATCTGAGTATGTAGTTTTTGACCTTATATGGAGCCTCCTTTCTGAAAATTTGAAAATTCTTAAAAAATTCATCCAAAATCTTGATGTCTCCAATCTCTTGTTTTGTACGTTTTTTCCACGTTTCTTGACATCCAATGTATCCCTGCAAAGTTTGGTGAAGATCTGAGTATGTAGTTTTTGACCTTATATGGAACCTCCTTTCTGAAAATTTGAAAATTCTTAAAAAATTCGTCCAAAATCTTGATGTCCCCAATCCTATGTTTTGTATGTTTTTTCCACGTGTCTTGACATCCAATGCATCCATGCAAAGTTTGGTGAAGATCTGAGTATGTCGTTTTTGACCTTATCTGGAACCTCCCATCTGAAAATTTGAAAATTCTTAAAAAATTCGTCGAAAATCTTGATGTCTCCAATCTCTTGTTTTGTACGTTTTTTCCACGTGTCTTGACATGCAAAGTATCCCTGCAACGTTTGGTGAAGATCTGAGTATGTAGTTTTTGACTTTATATGGAACCTCCTATCTGAAAATTTGAAAATTCTTCAAAAATTCGTCCAAAATCTTGATGTCTCCAATCTCTTGTTTTGTACGTTTTTTCCACGTTTCTTGACATCCAATGTATCCCTGCAATGTTTGGTGAAGATCTGAGTATGTAGTTTTTGACCTTATATGGAACCTCCTATCTGAAAATTTGAAAATTCTTAAAAAAATTTACCAAAATTTTGATATCCCCAATCCTATGTTTTGTATGTTTTTTCCACGTGTCTTGACATCCAATGTATCCTTTCAAAGTTTGGTGAAGATCTGAGTATGTAGTTTTTGACCTTATCTGGAACCTCCTATCTGAAAATTTGAAAATTTTTAAAAAATTCGTCCAAAATCTTGATGTCTTCAATCTCTTGTTTTGTACGTTTTTTCCACGTGTCTTGACCTCCAATGTATCCCTGCAAAGTTTGGTGAAGATCTGAGTCTGTCGTTTTTGACCTTATCTGGAACATCTGTTCTGAAAATTTGAAAATTCTTAAAAAATTCGTCCAAAATCTTGATGTCTCCAATCTCTTGTTTTGTACGTTTTTTCCACGTGTCTTGACATCCAATGTATCCCTGCAAAGTTTGGTGAAGATCTGAGTATGTAGTTTTTGACCTTATATGAAACCTCCTATCTGAAAATTTGAAAAATCTTAAAAAATTCGTCCAAAATCTTGATGTCCCCAATCTCTTGTTTTGTACGTTTTTTCCACGTGTCTTGACATCCAATGTATCCCTGCAAAGTTTGGTGAAGATCTGAGTATGTCGTTTTTGACCTTATCTGGAACCTCCCATCTTAAAATTTGAAAATTCTTAAAAAATTCGTCGAAAATCTTGATGTCTCCAATCTCTTGTGTTGTACGTTTTTTCCACATGTCTTGACATGCAAAGTATCCCTGCAACGTTTGGTGAAGATCTGAGTATGTAGTTTTTGACCTTATATGGAACCTCCTATCTGAAAATTTGAAAATTCTTCAAAAATACGTCCAAAATCTTGATGTCTCCAATCTCTTGTTTTGTACGTTTTTTCCACGTTTCTTGACATCCAATGTATCCCTGCAATGTTTGGTGAAGATCTGAGTATGTAGTTTTTGACCTTATATGGAACCTCCTATCTGAAAATTTGAAAAATCTTAAAAAATTTGAAAAAAATCTTGATATCCCCAATCCTATGTTTTGTATGTTTTTTCCACGTGTCTTGACATCCAATGTATCCCTGCAATCTTTGGTGAAGATCTGAGTATGTAGTTTTTGACCTTATATGGAACCTCCTATCTGAAAATTTGAAAATTCTTAAAAAATTTGACCAAAATCTTGATGTCTCCAATCTCTTGTTTTGTACGTTTTTTTCGCGTGTCTTCACATCCAATGTATCCCTGCAAAGTTTGGTGAAGATCTGAGTATGTAGTTTTTGACCTTATCTGGAACCTCTCATCTGAAAATTTGAAAATTCCTAAAAAATCCGTCCAAAATCTTGATGACACCAATCTCTTGTTTTGTACGTTTTTTCCACGTGTCTTGACATCCAATGTATCCCTGCAAAGTTTGGTGAAGATCTGAGTATGTAGTTTTTGACCTTATCTGGAACCTCCTTTCTGAAAATTTGAAAATTCTTCAAAAATTCGTCCAAAATCTTGATGTCTCCACTCTCTTGTTTTGTACGTTTTTTCCACGTGTCTTGACATCCAATGTATCCCTGCAAAGTTTGGTGAAGATCTGAGTATGTAGTTTTTGACTTTATATGGAGCCTCCTTTCTGAAAATTTGAAAATTCTTAAAAAATTCATCCAAAATCTTGATGTCTCCAATCTCTTGTTTTGTACGTTTTTTCCACGTTTCTTGACATCCAATGTATCCCTGCAAAGTTTGGTGAAGATCTGAGTATGTAGTTTTTGACCTTATATGGAACCTCCTTTCTGAAAATTTGAAAATTCTTAAAAAATTCGTCCAAAATCTTGATGTCCCCAATCCTATGTTTTGTATGTTTTTTCCACGTGTCTTGACATCCAATGTATCCATGCAAAGTTTGGTGAAGATCTGAGTATGTCGTTTTTGACCTTATCTGAAACCTCCCATCTGAAAATTTGAAAATTCTTAAAAAATTCGTCGAAAATCTTGATGTCTCCAATCTCTTGTTTTGTACGTTTTTTCCACGTGTCTTGACATGCAAAGTATCCCTGCAACGTTTGGTGAAGATCTGAGTATGTAGTTTTTGACCTTATATGGAACCTCCTATCTGAAAATTTGAAAATTCTTAAAAAATTCGTCCAAAATCTTGATGTCTCCAATCTCTTGTTTTGTACGTTTTTTCCACGTTTCTTGACATCCAATGTATCCCTGCAATGTTTGGTGAAGATCTGAGTATGTAGTTTTTGACCTTATATGGAACCTCCTATCTGAAAATTTGAAAATTCTTAAAAAATTTGACCAAAATCTTGATATCCCCAATCCTATGTTTTGTATGTTTTTTCCACGTGTCTTGACATCCAATGTATCCCTGCAAAGTTTGGTGAAGATCTGAGTATGTAGTTTTTGACCTTATCTGGAACCTCCTATCTGAAAATTTGAAAATTTTTAAAAAATTCGTCAAAAATCTTGATGTCTTCAATCTTTGTTTTGTACGTTTTTTCCACGTGTCTTGACCTCCAATGTATCCCTGCAAAGTTTGGTGAAGATCTGAGTATGTCGTTTTTGACCTTATCTGGAACATCCTTTCTGAAAATTTGAAAATTCTTAAAAAATTCGTCCAAAATCTTGATGTCTCCAATCTCTTGTTTTGTACGTTTTTTCCACGTGTCTTGACATGCAAAGTATCCCTGCAACGTTTGGTGAAGATCTGAGTATGTAGTTTTTGACCTTATCTGGAACCTCCTATCTGAAAATTTGAAAATTCTTCAAAAATTCGTCCAAAATCTTGATGTCTCCATTCTCTTGTTTTGTACGTTTTTTCCACGTTTCTTGACATCCAATGTATCCCTGCAATGTTTGGTGAAGATCTGAGTATGTAGTTTTTGACCTTATATGGAACCTCCTATCTGAAAATTTGAAAATTCTTAAAAAATTTGACAAAATCTTGATATCCCCAATCCTATGTTTTGTATGTTTTTTCCACGTGTCTTGACATCCTTGTATCCCTGCAAAGTTTGGTGAAGATCTGAGTATGTAGTTTTTGACCTTATCTGGAACCTCCTATCTGAAAATTTGAAAATTTTTAAAAAATTCGTCCAAAATCTTGATGTCTTCAATCTCTTGTTTTGTACGTTTTTTCCACGTGTCTTGACCTCCTATGTATCCCTGCAAAGTTTGGTGAAGATCTGAGTATGTCGTTTTTGACCTTATCTGGAACATCCTTTCTGAAAATTTGAAAATTCTTAAAAAATTCGTCCAAAAACTTGATTCTCCAATCTCTTGTTTTGTACGTTTTTTCAACGTGTCTTGACATCCAATGTATCCCTGCAAAGTTTGGTGAAGATCTGAGTATGTAGTTTTTGATCTTATATGGAACCTCCTTTCTGAAAATTTGAAAATTCTTAAAAAATTCGTCCAAAATCTTGATGTCTCCAATCTCTTGTTTTGTACGTTTTTTCCACGTTTCTTGACATCCAATGTATCCCTGCAATGTTTGGTGAAGATCTGAGTATGTAGTTTTTGACCTTATATGGAACCTCCTATCTGAAAATTTGAAAAATCTTAAAAAATTTGAAAAAAATCTTGATATCCCCAATCCTATGTTTTGTATGTTTTTTCCACGTGTCTTGACATCCAATGTATCCCTGCAATCTTTGGTGAAGATCTGAGTATGTAGTTTTTGACCTTATATGGAACCTCCTATCTTAAAAATTTGAAAATTCTTAAAAAAATTGACCAAAATCTTGATGTCCCCAATCCTATGTTTTGTATGTTTTTCCCACGTGTCTTGACATCCAATGTATCCCTGCAAAGTTTGGTGAAGATCTGAGTATGTCGTTTTTGACCTTATCTGGAACCTCCCATCTTAAAATTTGAAAATTCTTAAAAAATTCGTCGAAAACCTTGATGTCTCCAATCTCTTGTTTTGTACGTTTTTTCCACATGTCTTGACATGCAAAGTATCCCTGCAACGTTTGGTGAAGATCTGAGTATGTAGTTTTTGACCTTATCTGGAACCTCCTATCTGAAAATTTGAAAATTCTTCAAAAATACGTCCAAAATCTTGATGTCTCCAATCTCTTGTTTTGTACGTTTTTCCACGTGTCTTGACATCCAATGTATCCCTGCAATGTTTGTTGAAGATCTGAGTATGTAGTTTTTGACCTTATATGGAACCTCCTATCTGAAAATTTGAAAATTCTTAAAAAATTTGACCAAAATCTTGATGTCCCCAATCCTATGTTTTGTATGTTCTTTCCACGTGTCTTGACATCCAATGTATCCCTGCAAAGTTTGGTGAAGATCTGAGTATGTCGTTTTTGACCTTATCTGGAACATCCTTTCTGAAAATTTTAAAATTCTTAAAAAATCCTTCCAAAATCTTGATGTCTCCAATCTCTTGTTTTGTACGTTTTTTCCACGTGTCTTGACATGCAAAGTATCCCTGCAAAGTTTGGTGAAGATCTGAGTATGTAGTTTTTGACCTTATCTGGAACCTCTCATCTGAAAATTTGAAAATTCCTAAAAAATCCGTCCAAAATCTTGATGACACCAATCTCTTGTTTTGTACGTTTTTTCCACGTGTCTTGACATCCAATGTATCCCTGCAAAGTTTGGTGAAGATCTGAGTATGTAGTTTTTGACCTTATCTGGAACCTCCTTTCTGAAAATTTGAAAATTCTTCAAAAATTTGTCCAAAATCTTGATGTCTCCACTCTCTTGTTTTGTACGTTTTTTCCACGTGTCTTGACATCCAATGTATCCCTGCAAAGTTTGGTGAAGATCTGAGTATGTAGTTTTTGACCTTATATGGAGCCTCCTTTCTGAAAATTTGAAAATTCTTAAAAAATTCATCCAAAATCTTGATGTCTCCAATCTCTTGTTTTGTACGTTTTTTCCACGTTTCTTGACATCCAATGTATCCCTGCAAAGTTTGGTGAAGATCTGAGTATGTAGTTTTTGACCTTATATGGAACCTCCTTTCTGAAAATTTGAAAATTCTTAAAAAATTCGTCCAAAATCTTGATGTCCCCAATCCTATGTTTTGTATGTTTTTTCCACGTGTCTTGACATCCAATGCATCCATGCAAAGTTTGGTGAAGATCTGAGTATGTCGTTTTTGACCTTATCTGGAACCTCCCATCTGAAAATTTGAAAATTCTTAAAAAATTCGTCGAAAATCTTGATGTCTCCAATCTCTTGTTTTGTACGTTTTTTCCACGTGTCTTGACATCCAATGTATCCCTGCAATCTTTGGTGAAGATCTGAGTATGTAGTTTTTGACCTTATCTGGAACCTCCTATCTGAAAATTTGAAAATTCTTCAAAAATTCGTCCAAAATCTTGATGTCTCCAATCTCTTGTTTTGTACGTTTTTTCCACGTTTCTTGACATCCAATGTATCCCTGCAATGTTTGGTGAAGATCTGAGTATGTAGTTTTTGACCTTATATGGAACCTCCTATCTGAAAATTTGAAAATTCTTAAAAAAATTTACCAAAATTTTGATATCCCCAATCCTATGTTTTGTATGTTTTTTCCACGTGTCTTGACATCCAATGTATCCCTTCAAAGTTTGGTGAAGATCTGAGTATGTAGTTTTTGACCTTATCTGGAACCTCCTATCTGAAAATTTGAAAATTTTTAAAAAATTCGTCCAAAATCTTGATGTCTTCAATCTCTTGTTTTGTACGTTTTTTCCACGTGTCTTGACCTCCAATGTATCCCTGCAAAGTTTGGCGAAGATCTGAGTCTGTCGTTTTTGACCTTATCTGGAACCTCCTATCTGAAAATTTGAAAAATCTTAAAAAATTCGTCCAAAATCTTGATGTCCCCAATCTCTTGTTTTGTACGTTTTTTCCACGTGTCTTGACATCCAATGTATCCCTGCAAAGTTTGGTGAAGATCTGAGTATGTCGTTTTTGACCTTATCTGGAACCTCCCATCTTAAAATTTGAAAATTCTTAAAAAATTCGTCGAAAATCTTGATGTCTCCAATCTCTTGTTTTGTACGTTTTTTCCACATGTCTTGACATGCAAAGTATCCCTGCAACGTTTGGTGAAGATCTGAGTATGTAGTTTTTGACCTTATCTGGAACCTCCTATCTGAAAATTTGAAAATTCTTCAAAAATACGTCCAAAATCTTGATGTCTCCAATCTCTTGTTTTGTACGTTTTTTCCACGTTTCTTGACATCCAATGTATCCCTGCAATGTTTGGTGAAGATCTGAGTATGTAGTTTTTGACCTTATATGGAACCTCCTATCTGAAAATTTGAAAAATCTTAAAAAATTTGAAAAAAATCTTGATATCCCCAATCCTATGTTTTGTATGTTTTTTCCACGTGTCTTGACATCCAATGTATCCCTGCAATCTTTGGTGAAGATCTGAGTATGTAGTTTTTGACCTTATATGGAACCTCCTATCTTAAAAATTTGAAAATTCTTAAAAAATTTGACCAAAATCTTGATGTCCCCAATCCTATGTTTTGTATGTTTTTCCCACGTGTCTTGACATCCAATGTATCCCTGCAAAGTTTGGTGAAGATCTGAGTATGTCGTTTTTGACCTTATCTGGAACATCCTTTCTGAAAATTTGAAAATTCTTAAAAAAATCGTCCAAAATCTTGATGTCTCCAATCTCTTGTTTTGTACGTTTTTTTCACGTGTCTTCACATCCAATGTATCCCTGCAAAGTTTGGTGAAGATCTGAGTATGTAGTTTTTGACCTTATCTGGAACCTCTCATCTGAAAATTTGAAAATTCCTAAAAAATCCGTCCAAAATCTTGATGACACCAATCTCTTGTTTTGTACGTTTTTTCCACGTGTCTTGACATCCAATGTATCCCTGCAAAGTTTGGTGAAGATCTGAGTATGTAGTTTTTGACCTTATCTGGAACCTCCTTTCTGAAAATTTGAAAATTCTTCAAAAATTCGTCCAAAATCTTGATGTCTCCACTCTCTTGTTTTGTACGTTTTTTCCACGTGTCTTGACATCCAATGTATCCCTGCAAAGTTTGGTGAAGATCTGAGTATGTAGTTTTTGACTTTATATGGAGCCTCCTTTCTGAAAATTTGAAAATTCTTAAAAAATTCATCCAAAATCTTGATGTCTCCAATCTCTTGTTTTGTACGTTTTTTCCACGTTTCTTGACATCCAATGTATCCCTACAAAGTTTGGTGAAGATCTGAGTATGTAGTTTTTGACCTTATATGGAACCTCCTTTCTGAAAATTTGAAAATTCTTAAAAAATTCGTCCAAAATCTTGATGTCCCCAATCCTATGTTTTGTATGTTTTTTCCACGTGTCTTGACATTAAATGTATCCATGCAAAGTTTGGTGAAGATCTGAGTATGTCGTTTTTGACCTTATCTGAAACCTCCCATCTGAAAATTTGAAAATTCTTAAAAAATTCGTCGAAAATCTTGATGTCTCCAATCTCTTGTTTTGTACGTTTTTTCCACGTGTCTTGACATGCAAAGTATCCCTGCAACGTTTGGTGAAGATCTGAGTATGTAGTTTTTGACCTTATATGGAACCTCCTATCTGAAAATTTGAAAATTCTTAAAAAATTCGTCCAAAATCTTGATGTCTCCAATCTCTTGTTTTGTACGTTTTTTCCACGTTTCTTGACATCCAATGTATCCCTGCAATGTTTGGTGAAGATCTGAGTATGTAGTTTTTGACCTTATATGGAACCTCCTATCTGAAAATTTGAAAATTCTTAAAAAATTTGACCAAAATCTTGATATCCCCAATCCTATGTTTTGTATGTTTTTTCCACGTGTCTTGACATCCAATGTATCCCTGCAAAGTTTGGTGAAGATCTGAGTATGTAGTTTTTGACCTTATCTGGAACCTCCTATCTGAAAATTTGAAAATTTTTAAAAAATTCGTCAAAAATCTTGATGTCTTCAATCTTTGTTTTGTACGTTTTTTCCACGTGTCTTGACCTCCAATGTATCCCTGCAAAGTTTGGTGAAGATCTGAGTATGTCGTTTTTGACCTTATCTGGAACATCCTTTCTGAAAATTTGAAAATTCTTAAAAAATTCGTCCAAAATCTTGATGTCTCCAATCTCTTGTTTTGTACGTTTTTTCCACGTGTCTTGACATGCAAAGTATCCCTGCAACGTTTGGTGAAGATCTGAGTATGTAGTTTTTGACCTTATCTGGAACCTCCTATCTGAAAATTTGAAAATTCTTCAAAAATTCGTCCAAAATCTTGATGTCTCCATTCTCTTGTTTTGTACGTTTTTTCCACGTTTCTTGACATCCAATGTATCCCTGCAATGTTTGGTGAAGATCTGAGTATGTAGTTTTTGACCTTATATGGAACCTCCTATCTGAAAATTTGAAAATTCTTAAAAAATTTGAGAAAATCTTGATATCCCCAATCCTATGTTTTGTATGTTTTTTCCACGTGTCTTGACATCCATGTATCCCTGCAAAGTTTGGTGAAGATCTGAGTATGTAGTTTTTGACCTTATCTGGAACCTCCTATCTGAAAATTTGAAAATTTTTAAAAAATTCGTCCAAAATCTTGATGTCTTCAATCTCTTGTTTTGTACGTTTTTTTCACGTGTCTTGACCTCCTATGTATCCCTGCAAAGTTTGGTGAAGATCTGAGTATGTCGTTTTTGACCTTATCTGGAACATCCTTTCTGAAAATTTGAAAATTCTTAAAAAATTCGTCCAAAATCTTGATTCTCCAATCTCTTGTTTTGTACGTTTTTTCAACGTGTCTTGACATCCAATGTATCCCTGCAAAGTTTGGTGAAGATCTGAGTATGTAGTTTTTGATCTTATATGGAACCTCCTTTCTGAAAATTTGAAAATTCTTAAAAAATTCGTCCAAAATCTTGATGTCTCCAATCTCTTGTTTTGTACGTTTTTTCCACATGTCTTGACATCCAATGTATCCCTGCAAAGTTTGGTGAAGATCTGAGTATGTAGTTTTTGACCTTATATGGAACCTCCCATCTGAAAATTTGAAAATTCCTAAAAAAATCCGTCTAAAATCTTGATGTCTCCACTCTCTTGTTTTGTACTTTTTTTCCACGTGTCTTGACATCCAATGTATCCCTGCAAAGTTTGGTGAAGATCTGAGTATGTAGTTTTTGACCTTATATGGAACCTCCTTTCTGAAAATTTGAAAATTCTTAAAAAATTCGACCAAAATCTTGATGTCTCCAATCCTATGTTTTGTATGTTTTTTCCACATGTCTTGACATCCAATGTATCCATGCAAAGTTTGGTGAAGATCTGAGTATGTAGTTTTTGACCTTATATGGAACCTCCTATCTGAAAATTTGAAAATTCTTAAAAAATTTGACCAAAATCTTGATATCCCCAATCCTATGTTTTGTATGTTTTTTCCACGTGTCTTGACATCCAATGTATCCCTGCAAAGTTTGGTGAAGATCTGAGTATGTAGTTTTTGACCTTATATGGAGCCTCCTTTCTGAAAATTTGAAAATTCTTAAAAAATTCATCCAAAATCTTTATGTCTCCAATCTCTAGTTTTGTACGTTTTTTCCACGTTTCTTGACATCCAATGTATCCCTGCAAAGTTTGGTGAAGATCTGAGTATGTAGTTTTTGACCTTATATGGAACCTCCTTTCTGAAAATTTGAAAATTCTTAAAAAATTCGTCCAAAATCTTGATGTCCCCAATCCTATGTTTTGTATGTTTTTTCCACGTGTCTTGACATCCAATGTATCCATGCAAAGTTTGGTGAAGATCTGAGTATGTCGTTTTTGACCTTATCTGAAACCTCCCATCTGAAAATTTGAAAATTCTTAAAAAATTCGTCGAAAATCTTGATGTCTCCAATCTCTTGTTTTGTACGTTTTTTCCACGTGTCTTGACATGCAAAGTATCCCTGCAACGTTTGGTGAAGATCTGAGTATGTAGTTTTTGACCTTATCTGGAACCTCCTATCTGAAAATTTGAAAATTCTTAAAAAATTCGTCCAAAATCTTGATGTCTCCAATCTCTTGTTTTGTACGTTTTTTCCACGTTTCTTGACATCCAATGTATCCCTGCAATGTTTGGTGAAGATCTGAGTATGTAGTTTTTGACCTTATATGGAACCTCCTATCTGAAAATTTGAAAATTCTTAAAAAATTTGACCAAAATCTTGATATCCCCAATCCTATGTTTTGTATGTTTTTTCCACGTGTCTTGACATCCAATGTATCCCTGCAAAGTTTGGTGAAGATCTGAGTATGTAGTTTTTGACCTTATCTGGAACCTCCTATCTGAAAATTTGAAAATTTTTAAAAAATTCGTCCAAAATCTTGATGTCTTCAATCTCTTGTTTTGTACGTTTTTTCCACGTGTCTTGACCTCCAATGTATCCCTGCAAAGTTTGGTGAAGATCTGAGTATGTCGTTTTTGACCTTATCTGGAACATACTTTCTGAAAATTTGAAAATTCTTCAAAAATTCGTCCAAAATCTTGATGTCTCCATTCTCTTGTTTTGTACGTTTTTTCCACGTTTCTTGACATCCAATGTATCCCTGCAATGTTTGGTGAAGATCTGAGTATGTAGTTTTTGACCTTATATGGAACCTCCTATCTGAAAATTTGAAAATTCTTAAAAAATTTGACAAAATCTTGATATCCCCAATCCTATGTTTTGTATGTTTTTTCCACGTGTCTTGACATCCATGTATCCCTGCAGAGTTTGGTGAAGATCTGAGTATGTAGTTTTTGACCTTATCTGGAACCTCCTATCTGAAAATTTGAAAATTTTTAAAAAATTCGTCCAAAATCTTGATGTCTTCAATCTCTTGTTTTGTACGTTTTTTCCACGTGTCTTGACCTATAATGTATCCCTGCAAAGTTTGGTGAAGATCTGAGTATGTCGTTTTTGACCTTATCTGGAACAGCCTTTCTGAAAATTTGAAAATTCTTAAAAAATTCGTCCAAAATCTTGATTCTCCAATCTCTTGTTTTGTACGTTTTTTCAACGTGTCTTGACATCCAATGTATCAATGCAAAGTTTGGTGAAGATCTGAGTATGTAGTTTTCGATCTTATATGGAACCTCCTTTCTGAAAATTTGAAAATTCTTAAAAAATTCGTCGAAAATCTTGATGTCTCCAATCTCTTGTTTTGTACGTTTTTTCCACATGTCTTGACATCCAATGTATCCCTGCAAAGTTTGGTGAAGATCTGAGTATGTAGTTTTTGACCTTATATGGAACCTCCCATCTGAAAATTTGAAAATTCCTAAAAAAATCCGTCTAAAATCTTGATGTATCCACTCTCTTGTTTTGTACTTTTTTTCCACGTGTCTTGACATCCAATGTATCCCTGCAAAGTTTGGTGAAGATCTGAGTATGTAGTTTTTGACCTTATATGGAACCTCCTTTCTGAAAATTTGAAAATTCTTAAAAAATTCGACCAAAATCTTGATGTCTCCAATCCTATGTTTTGTATGATTTTTCCACATGTCTTGACATCCAATGTATCCATGCAAAGTTTGGTGAAGATCTGAGTATGTAGTTTTTGACCTTATATGGAACCTCCTATCTGAAAATTTGAGAATTCTTGAAAAATTCGTCCAAAATCTTGATGTCTCCAATCTCTTGTTTTGTACGTTTTTTCCACGTGTCTTGACATCCAATGTATCCCTGCAAAGTTTGGTGAAGTTCTGAGTATGTAGTTTTTGACCTTATCTGGAACCTCCCATCTGAAAATTTGAAAATTCCTAAAAAATCCGTCCAAAATCTTGATCACCTCAATCTCTTGTTTTGTACGTTTTTTCCACGTGTCTTGACATCCAATGTATCCCTGCAATGTTTGGTGAAGATCTGAGTATGTAGTTTTTGACCTTATATGGAACCTCTTATCTGAAAATTTGAAAATTCTTAAAAATATTTGACCAAAATCTTGATGTCCCCAATCCTATGTTTTGTATGTTTTTTCCACGTGTCTTGACATCCAATGTATCCCTGCAAAGTTTGGTGAAGATCTGAGTATGTAGTTTTAGACCTTATCTGGAACCTCATTTCTGAAAATTTGAAAATTCCTCAAAAATTCGTCCAAAATCTTGATGTCTCCAATCTCTTGTTTTGTACGTTTTTTCCACGTGTCTTGACATCCAATGTATCCCTGCAAAGTTTGGTGAAGATCTGAGTATGTAGTTTTTGACCTTATATGGAGACTCCTTTCTGAAAATTTGAAAATTCTTAAAAAATTCATCCAAAATCTTTATGTCTCCAATCTCTTGTTTTGTACGTTTTTTCCACGTTTCTTGACATCCAATGTATCCCTGCAAAGTTTGGTGAAGATCTGAGTATGTAGTTTTTGACCTTATATGGAACCTCCTTTCTGAAAATTTGAAAATTCAAAAAAATTCGTCCAAAATCTTGATGTCCCCAATCCTATGTTTTGTATGTTTTTTCCACGTGTCTTGACATCCAATGTATCCATGCAAAGTTTGGTGAAGATCTGAGTATGTCGTTTTTGACCTTATCTGAAACCTCCCATCTGAAAATTTGAAAATTCTTAAAAAATTCGTCGAAAATCTTGATGTCTCCAATCTCTTGTTTTGTACGTTTTTTCCACGTGTCTTGACATGCAAAGTATCCCTGCAACGTTTGGTGAAGATCTGAGTATGTAGTTTTTGACCTTATATGGAACCTCCTATCTGAAAATTTGAAAATTCTTAAAAAATTCGTCCAAAATCTTGATGTCTCCAATCTCTTGTTTTGTACGTTTTTTCCACGTTTCTTGACATCCAATGTATCCCTGCAATGTTTGGTGAAGATCTGAGTATGTAGTTTTTGACCTTATATGGAACCTCCTATCTGAAAATTTGAAAATTCTTAAAAAATTTGACAAAATCTTGATATCCCCAATCCTATGTTTTGTATGTTTTTTCCACGTGTCTTGACATCCATGTATCCCTGCAAAGTTTGGTGAAGATCTGAGTATGTAGTTTTTGACCTGATCTGGAACCTCTTATCTGAAAATTTGAAAATTTTTAAAAAATTCGTCCAAAATCTTGATGTCTTCAATCTCTTGTTTTGTACGTTTTTTCCACGTGCTTGACCTATAATGTATCCCTGCAAAGTTTGGTGAAGATCTGAGTATGTCGTTTTTGACCTTATCTGGAACATCCTTTCTGAAAATTTGAAAATTCTTAAAAAATTCGTCCAAAATTTTGATTCTCCAATCTCTTGTTTTGTACGTTTTTTCAACGTGTCTTGACATCCAATGTATCCCTGCAAAGTTTGGTGAAGATCTGAGTATGTAGTTTTTGATCTTATATGGAACCTCCTTTCTGAAAATTTGAAAATTCTTAAAAAATTCGTCCAAAATCTTGATGTCTCCAATCTCTTGTTTTGTACGTTTTTTCCACATGTCTTGACATCCAATGTATCCCTGCAAAGTTTGGTGAAGATCTGAGTATGTATTTTTTGACCTTATATGGAACCTCCCATCTGAAAATTTGAAAATTCCTAAAAAAATCCGTCTAAAATCTTGATGTCTCCACTCTCTTGTTTTGTACTTTTTTCCACGTGTCTTGACATCCAATGTATCCCTGCAAAGTTTGGTGAAGATCTGAGTATGTAGTTTTTGACCTTATATGGAACCTCCTTTCTGAAAATTTGAAAATTCTTAAAAAATTCGACCAAAATCTTGATGTCTCCAATCCTATGTTTTGTATGTTTTTTCCACATGTCTTGACATCCAATGTATCCATGCAAAGTTTGGTGAAGATCT
This sequence comes from Lepisma saccharinum, assembly GCF_977018435.1. NCBI lineage: Eukaryota > Metazoa > Arthropoda > Insecta > Zygentoma > Lepismatidae > Lepisma > Lepisma saccharinum. Next base: position 2,158,280 of record NW_028142907.1, on the reverse strand, counting down.
GAGTATGTAGTTTTTGACCTTATATGGAACCTCCTATCTGAAAATTTGAGAATTCTTGAAAAATTCGTCCAAAATCTTGATGTCTCCAATCTCTTGTTTTGTACGTTTTTTCCACGTGTCTTGACATCCAATGTATCCCTGCAAAGTTTGGTGAAGTTCTGAGTATGTAGTTTTTGACCTTATCTGGAACCTCCCATCTGAAAATTTGAAAATTCCTAAAAAATCCGTCCGAAATCTTGATCACCTCAATCTCTTGTTTTGTACGTTTTTTCCACGTGTCTTGACATCCAATGTATCCCTGCAATGTTTGGTGAAGATCTGAGTATGTAGTTTTTGACCTTATATGGAACCTCTTATCTGAAAATTTGAAAATTCTTAAAAATATTTGACCAAAATCTTGATGTCCCCAATCCTATGTTTTGTATGTTTTTTCCACGTGTCTTGACATCCAATGTATCCCTGCAAAGTTTGGTGAAGATCTGAGTATGTAGTTTTAGACCTTATCTGGAACCTCCTATCTGAAAATTTGAAAATTCTTAAAAAATTTGAGAAAATCTTGATATCCCCAATCCTATGTTTTGTATGTTTTTTCCACGTGTCTTGACATCCATGTATCCCTGCAAAGTTTGGTGAAGATCTGAGTATGTAGTTTTTGACCTTATCTGGAACCTCCTATCTGAAAATTTGAAAATTTTTAAAAAATTCGTCCAAAATCTTGATGTCTTCAATCTCTTGTTTTGTACGTTTTTTTCACGTGTCTTGACCTCCTATGTATCCCTGCAAAGTTTGGTGAAGATCTGAGTATGTCGTTTTTGACCTTATCTGGAACATCCTTTCTGAAAATTTGAAAATTCTTAAAAAATTCGTCCAAAATCTTGATTCTCCAATCTCTTGTTTTGTACGTTTTTTCAACGTGTCTTGACATCCAATGTATCCCTGCAAAGTTTGGTGAAGATCTGAGTATGTAGTTTTTGATCTTATATGGAACCTCCTTTCTGAAAATTTGAAAATTCTTAAAAAATTCGTCCAAAATCTTGATGTCTCCAATCTCTTGTTTTGTACGTTTTTTCCACATGTCTTGACATCCAATGTATCCCTGCAAAGTTTGGTGAAGATCTGAGTATGTAGTTTTTGACCTTATATGGAACCTCCCATCTGAAAATTTGAAAATTCCTAAAAAAATCCGTCTAAAATCTTGATGTCTCCACTCTCTTGTTTTGTACTTTTTTTCCACGTGTCTTGACATCCAATGTATCCCTGCAAAGTTTGGTGAAGATCTGAGTATGTAGTTTTTGACCTTATATGGAACCTCCTTTCTGAAAATTTGAAAATTCTTAAAAAATTCGACCAAAATCTTGATGTCTCCAATCCTATGTTTTGTATGTTTTTTCCACATGTCTTGACATCCAATGTATCCATGCAAAGTTTGGTGAAGATCTGAGTATGTAGTTTTTGACCTTATATGGAACCTCCTATCTGAAAATTTGAAAATTCTTAAAAAATTTGACCAAAATCTTGATATCCCCAATCCTATGTTTTGTATGTTTTTTCCACGTGTCTTGACATCCAATGTATCCCTGCAAAGTTTGGTGAAGATCTGAGTATGTAGTTTTTGACCTTATATGGAGCCTCCTTTCTGAAAATTTGAAAATTCTTAAAAAATTCATCCAAAATCTTTATGTCTCCAATCTCTAGTTTTGTACGTTTTTTCCACGTTTCTTGACATCCAATGTATCCCTGCAAAGTTTGGTGAAGATCTGAGTATGTAGTTTTTGACCTTATATGGAACCTCCTTTCTGAAAATTTGAAAATTCTTAAAAAATTCGTCCAAAATCTTGATGTCCCCAATCCTATGTTTTGTATGTTTTTTCCACGTGTCTTGACATCCAATGTATCCATGCAAAGTTTGGTGAAGATCTGAGTATGTCGTTTTTGACCTTATCTGAAACCTCCCATCTGAAAATTTGAAAATTCTTAAAAAATTCGTCGAAAATCTTGATGTCTCCAATCTCTTGTTTTGTACGTTTTTTCCACGTGTCTTGACATGCAAAGTATCCCTGCAACGTTTGGTGAAGATCTGAGTATGTAGTTTTTGACCTTATCTGGAACCTCCTATCTGAAAATTTGAAAATTCTTAAAAAATTCGTCCAAAATCTTGATGTCTCCAATCTCTTGTTTTGTACGTTTTTTCCACGTTTCTTGACATCCAATGTATCCCTGCAATGTTTGGTGAAGATCTGAGTATGTAGTTTTTGACCTTATATGGAACCTCCTATCTGAAAATTTGAAAATTCTTAAAAAATTTGACCAAAATCTTGATATCCCCAATCCTATGTTTTGTATGTTTTTTCCACGTGTCTTGACATCCAATGTATCCCTGCAAAGTTTGGTGAAGATCTGAGTATGTAGTTTTTGACCTTATCTGGAACCTCCTATCTGAAAATTTGAAAATTTTTAAAAAATTCGTCCAAAATCTTGATGTCTTCAATCTCTTGTTTTGTACGTTTTTTCCACGTGTCTTGACCTCCAATGTATCCCTGCAAAGTTTGGTGAAGATCTGAGTATGTCGTTTTTGACCTTATCTGGAACATACTTTCTGAAAATTTGAAAATTCTTCAAAAATTCGTCCAAAATCTTGATGTCTCCATTCTCTTGTTTTGTACGTTTTTTCCACGTTTCTTGACATCCAATGTATCCCTGCAATGTTTGGTGAAGATCTGAGTATGTAGTTTTTGACCTTATATGGAACCTCCTATCTGAAAATTTGAAAATTCTTAAAAAATTTGACAAAATCTTGATATCCCCAATCCTATGTTTTGTATGTTTTTTCCACGTGTCTTGACATCCATGTATCCCTGCAGAGTTTGGTGAAGATCTGAGTATGTAGTTTTTGACCTTATCTGGAACCTCCTATCTGAAAATTTGAAAATTTTTAAAAAATTCGTCCAAAATCTTGATGTCTTCAATCTCTTGTTTTGTACGTTTTTTCCACGTGTCTTGACCTATAATGTATCCCTGCAAAGTTTGGTGAAGATCTGAGTATGTCGTTTTTGACCTTATCTGGAACAGCCTTTCTGAAAATTTGAAAATTCTTAAAAAATTCGTCCAAAATCTTGATTCTCCAATCTCTTGTTTTGTACGTTTTTTCAACGTGTCTTGACATCCAATGTATCAATGCAAAGTTTGGTGAAGATCTGAGTATGTAGTTTTCGATCTTATATGGAACCTCCTTTCTGAAAATTTGAAAATTCTTAAAAAATTCGTCGAAAATCTTGATGTCTCCAATCTCTTGTTTTGTACGTTTTTTCCACATGTCTTGACATCCAATGTATCCCTGCAAAGTTTGGTGAAGATCTGAGTATGTAGTTTTTGACCTTATATGGAACCTCCCATCTGAAAATTTGAAAATTCCTGAAAAAATCCGTCTAAAATCTTGATGTATCCACTCTCTTGTTTTGTACTTTTTTTCCACGTGTCTTGACATCCAATGTATCCCTGCAAAGTTTGGTGAAGATCTGAGTATGTAGTTTTTGACCTTATATGGAACCTCCTTTCTGAAAATTTGAAAATTCTTAAAAAATTCGACCAAAATCTTGATGTCTCCAATCCTATGTTTTGTATGATTTTTCCACATGTCTTGACATCCAATGTATCCATGCAAAGTTTGGTGAAGATCTGAGTATGTAGTTTTTGACCTTATATGGAACCTCCTATCTGAAAATTTGAGAATTCTTGAAAAATTCGTCCAAAATCTTGATGTCTCCAATCTCTTGTTTTGTACGTTTTTTCCACGTGTCTTGACATCCAATGTATCCCTGCAAAGTTTGGTGAAGTTCTGAGTATGTAGTTTTTGACCTTATCTGGAACCTCCCATCTGAAAATTTGAAAATTCCTAAAAAATCCGTCCAAAATCTTGATCACCTCAATCTCTTGTTTTGTACGTTTTTTCCACGTGTCTTGACATCCAATGTATCCCTGCAATGTTTGGTGAAGATCTGAGTATGTAGTTTTTGACCTTATATGGAACCTCTTATCTGAAAATTTGAAAATTCTTAAAAATATTTGACCAAAATCTTGATGTCCCCAATCCTATGTTTTGTATGTTTTTTCCACGTGTCTTGACATCCAATGTATCCCTGCAAAGTTTGGTGAAGATCTGAGTATGTAGTTTTAGACCTTATCTGGAACCTCATTTCTGAAAATTTGAAAATTCCTCAAAAATTCGTCCAAAATCTTGATGTCTCCAATCTCTTGTTTTGTACGTTTTTTCCACGTGTCTTGACATCCAATGTATCCCTGCAAAGTTTGGTGAAGATCTGAGTATGTAGTTTTTGACCTTATATGGAGACTCCTTTCTGAAAATTTGAAAATTCTTAAAAAATTCATCCAAAATCTTTATGTCTCCAATCTCTTGTTTTGTACGTTTTTTCCACGTTTCTTGACATCCAATGTATCCCTGCAAAGTTTGGTGAAGATCTGAGTATGTAGTTTTTGACCTTATATGGAACCTCCTTTCTGAAAATTTGAAAATTCAAAAAAATTCGTCCAAAATCTTGATGTCCCCAATCCTATGTTTTGTATGTTTTTTCCACGTGTCTTGACATCCAATGTATCCATGCAAAGTTTGGTGAAGATCTGAGTATGTCGTTTTTGACCTTATCTGAAACCTCCCATCTGAAAATTTGAAAATTCTTAAAAAATTCGTCGAAAATCTTGATGTCTCCAATCTCTTGTTTTGTACGTTTTTTCCACGTGTCTTGACATGCAAAGTATCCCTGCAACGTTTGGTGAAGATCTGAGTATGTAGTTTTTGACCTTATCTGGAACCTCCTATCTGAAAATTTGAAAATTCTTCAAAAATTCGTCCAAAATCTTGATGTCTCCAATCTCTTGTTTTGTACGTTTTTTCCACGTTTCTTGACATCCAATGTATCCCTGCAATGTTTGGTGAAGATCTGAGTATGTAGTTTTTGACCTTATATGGAACCTCCTATCTGAAAATTTGAAAATTCTTAAAAAATTTGACAAAATCTTGATATCCCCAATCCTATGTTTTGTATGTTTTTTCCACGTGTCTTGACATCCATGTATCCCTGCAAAGTTTGGTGAAGATCTGAGTATGTAGTTTTTGACCTGATCTGGAACCTCTTATCTGAAAATTTGAAAATTTTTAAAAAATTCGTCCAAAATCTTGATGTCTTCAATCTCTTGTTTTGTACGTTTTTTCCACGTGCTTGACCTATAATGTATCCCTGCAAAGTTTGGTGAAGATCTGAGTATGTCGTTTTTGACCTTATCTGGAACATCCTTTCTGAAAATTTGAAAATTCTTAAAAAATTCGTCCAAAATTTTGATTCTCCAATCTCTTGTTTTGTACGTTTTTTCAACGTGTCTTGACATCCAATGTATCCCTGCAAAGTTTGGTGAAGATCTGAGTATGTAGTTTTTGATCTTATATGGAACCTCCTTTCTGAAAATTTGAAAATTCTTAAAAAATTCGTCCAAAATCTTGATGTCTCCAATCTCTTGTTTTGTACGTTTTTTCCACATGTCTTGACATCCAATGTATCCCTGCAAAGTTTGGTGAAGATCTGAGTATGTATTTTTTGACCTTATATGGAACCTCCCATCTGAAAATTTGAAAATTCCTAAAAAAATCCGTCTAAAATCTTGATGTCTCCACTCTCTTGTTTTGTACTTTTTTCCACGTGTCTTGACATCCAATGTATCCCTGCAAAGTTTGGTGAAGATCTGAGTATGTAGTTTTTGACCTTATATGGAACCTCCTTTCTGAAAATTTGAAAATTCTTAAAAAATTCGACCAAAATCTTGATGTCTCCAATCCTATGTTTTGTATGTTTTTTCCACATGTCTTGACATCCAATGTATCCATGCAAAGTTTGGTGAAGATCTGAGTATGTAGTTTTTGACCTTATATGGAACCTCCTATCTGAAAATTTGAGAATTCTTGAAAAATTCGTCCAAAATCTTGATGTCTCCAATCTCTTGTTTTGTACGTTTTTTCCACGTGTCTTGACATCCAATGTATCCCTGCAAAGTTTGGTGAAGTTCTGAGTATGTAGTTTTTGACCTTATCTGGAACCTCCCATCTGAAAATTTGAAAATTCCTAAAAAATCCGTCCGAAATCTTGATCACCTCAATCTCTTGTTTTGTACGTTTTTTCCACGTGTCTTGACATCCAATGTATCCCTGCAATGTTTGGTGAAGATCTGAGTATGTAGTTTTTGACCTTATATGGAACCTCTTATCTGAAAATTTGAAAATTCTTAAAAATATTTGACCAAAATCTTGATGTCCCCAATCCTATGTTTTGTATGTTTTTTCCACGTGTCTTGACATCCAATGTATCCCTGCAAAGTTTGGTGAAGATCTGAGTATGTAGTTTTAGACCTTATCTGGAACCTCATTTCTGAAAATTTGAAAATTCCTCAAAAATTCGTCCAAAATCTTGATGTCTCCAATCTCTTGTTTTGTACGTTTTTTCCACGTGTCTTGACATCCAATGTATCCCTGCAAAGTTTGGTGAAGATCTGAGTATGTAGTTTTTGACCTATATGGAGCCTCCTTTCTGAAAATTTGAAAATTCTTAAAAAATTCATCCAAAATCTTTATGTCTCCAATCTCTTGTTTTGTACGTTTTTTCCACGTTTCTTGACATCCAATGTATCCCTGCAAAGTTTGGTGAAGATCTGAGTATGTAGTTTTTGACCTTATATGGAACCTCCTTTCTGAAAATTTGAAAATTCTTAAAAAATTCGTCCAAAATCTTGATGTCCGCAATCCTATGTTTTGTATGTTTTTTCCACGTGTCTTGACATCCAATGTATCCATGCAAAGTTTGGTGAAGATCTGAGTATGTCGTTTTTGACCTTATCTGAAACCTCCCATCTGAAAATTTGAAAATTCTTAAAAAATTCGTCGAAAATCTTGATGTCTCCAATCTCTTGTTTTGTACGTTTTTTCCACGTGTCTTGACATGCAAAGTATCCCTGCAACGTTTGGTGAAGATCTGAGTATGTAGTTTTTGACCTTATCTGGAACCTCCTATCTGAAAATTTGAAAATTCTTAAAAAATTTGACCAAAATCTTGATATCCCCAATCCTATGTTTTGTATGTTTTTTCCACGTGTCTTGACATCCAATGTATCCCTGCAAAGTTTGGTGAAGATCTGAGTATGTAGTTTTTGACCTTATCTGGAACCTCCTATCTGAAAATTTGAAAATTTTTAAAAAATTCGTCCAAAATCTTGATGTCTTCAATCTCTTGTTTTGTACGTTCTTTCCACGTGTCTTGACCTCCAATGTATCCCTGCAAAGTTTGGTGAAGATCTGAGTATGTCGTTTTTGACCTTATCTGGAACATCCTTTCTGAAAATTTGAAAATTCTTAAAAAATTCGTCCAAAATCTTGATGTCTCCAATCTCTTGTTTTGTACGTTTTTTCCACGTGTCTTGACATCCAATGTATCCCTGCAAAGTTTGGTGAAGATCTGAGTATGTAGTTTTTGACCTTATATGGAACCTCCTTTCTGAAAATTTGAAAATTCTTAAAAAATTCGTCCAAAATCTTGATGTCCCCAATCTCTTGTTTTGTACGTTTTTTCCACGTGTCTTGACATCCAATGTATCCATGCAAAGTTTGGTGAAGATCTGAGTATGTCGTTTTTGACCTTATCTGGAACCTCCCATCTGAAAATTTGAAAATTCTTAAAAAATTCGTCGAAAATCTTGATGTCTCCAATCTCTTGTTTTGTACGTTTTTTCCACGTGTCTTGACATGCAAAGTATCCCTGCAACGTTTGGTGAAGATCTGAGTTTTTGACCTTATATGGAACCTCCTATCTGAAAATTTGAAAATTCTTAAAAAATTTGACCAAAAGCTTGATATCCCCAATCCTATGTTTTGTATGTTTTTTCCACGTGTCTTGACATCCAATGTATCCCTGCAAAGTTTGGTGAAGATCTGAGTATGTAGTTTTTGACCTTGGAACCTCCTATCTGAAAATTTGAAAATTTTTAAAAAATTCGTCCAAAATCTTGATGTCTTCAATCTCTTGTTTTGTACGTTTTTTCCACGTGTCTTGACCTCCAATGTATCCCTGCAAAGTTTGGTGAAGATCTGAGTATGTCGTTTTTGACCTTATCTGGAACATCCTTTCTGAAAATTTGAAAATTCTTAAAAAATTCGTCCAAAATCTTGATGTCTCCAATCTCTTGTTTTGTACGTTTTTTCCACGTGTCTTCACATCCAATGTATCCCTGCAAAATTTGGTGAAGATCTGAGTATGTAGTTTTTGACCTTATATGGTACCTCCTTTCTGAAAATTTGAAAATTCTTAAAAAATTCGTCCAAAATCTTCATGTCACCAATCCTATGTTTTGTATGTTTTTTCCACGTGTCTTGACATCCAATGTATCCATGCAAAGTTTGGTGAAGATCTGAGTATGTCGTTTTTGACCTTATCTGGAACCTCCCATCTGAAAATTTGAAAATTCTTAAAAAAATCGTCGAAAATCTTGATGTCTCCAATCTCTTGTTTTGTACGTTTTTTCCACGTGTCTTGACATGCAAAGTATCCCTGCAAAGTTTGGTGAAGATCTGAGTATGTAGTTTTTGACTTTATCTGGAACCTCCTATCTGAAAATTTGAAAATTCTTAAAAAATTCGTCCAAAATCTTGATGTCTCCAATCTCTTGTTTTGTACGTTTTTTCCACGTGTCCTGACATCCAATGTATCCCTGCAAAGTTTGGTGAAGATCTGAGTATGTAGTTTTTAACCTTATCTGAAACCTCATTTCTGAAAATTTGAAAATTCCTCAAAAATTCGTCCAAAATCTTGATGTCTCCAATCTCTTGTTTTGTACGTTTTTTCCACGTGTCTTGACATCCAATGTATCCCTGCAAAGTTTGGTGAAGATCTGAGTATGTAGTTCTTGACCTTATATGGAACCTCCTATCTGAAAATTTGAAAATTCTTAAAAAATTTGACCAAAATCTTGATGTCCCCAATCCTATGTTTTGTATGTTTTTTCCCCGTGTCTTGACATCCAATGTATCCCTGCAGAGTTTGGTGAAGATCTGAGTATGTCGTTTTTGACCTTATCTGGAACATCCTTTCTGAAAATTTGTAAATTCTTAAAAAATTCGTCCAAAATCTTGACGGCTCCAATCTCTTGTTTTATACGTTTTTTCCACGTGTCTTGATATCCAATGTATCCCTGCAAAGTTTGGTGAAGATCTGAGTATGTAGTGTTTGACCTTATCTGGAACCTCCCATCTGAAAATTTGAAAATTCCTAAAAAATCCGTTCAAAATCTTGATGACCCCAATCTCTTGTTTTGTACGTTTTTTCCACGTGTTTTGACATCCAATGTATCCCTGCAAAGTTTGGTGAAGATCTGAGTATGTAGTTTTTGACCTTATTTGGAACCTCCTATCTGAAAATTTGAAAATTCTTAAAAAATTCGTCCAAAATCTTGATGTCTCCAATCTCTTGTTTTGTACGTTTTTTCCACGTGTCTTGACATGCAAAGTATCACTGCAACGTTTGGTGAAGATCTGAGTTTTTGACCTTATATGGAACCTCCTATCTGAAAATTTGAAAATTCTTAAAAAATTTGACCAAAAGCTTGATATCCCCAATCCTATGTTTTGTATGTTTTTTCCACGTGTCTTGACATCCAATGTATCCCTGCAAAGTTTGGTGAAGATCTGAGTATGTAGTTTTTGACCTTATCTGGAACCTCCTATCTGAAAATTTGAAAATTTTTAAAAAATTCGTCCAAAATCTTGATGTCTTCAATCTCTTGTTTTGTACGTTTTTTCCACGTGTCTTGACCTCCAATGTATCCCTGCAAAGTTTGGTGAAGATCTGAGTATGTAGTTTTTGACCTTATCTGGAACATCCTTTCTGAAAATTTGAAAATTCTTAAAAAATTCGTCCAAAATCTTGATGTCTCCAATCTCTTATTTTGTACGTTTTTTCCACGTGTCTTGACATCCAATGTATCCCTGCAAAGTTTGGTGAAGATCTGAGTATGTAGTTTTTGACCTTATCAGGAACCTCATTTCTGAAAATTTGAAAATTCCTCAAAAATTCGTCCAAAATCTTGATGTCTCCAATCTCTTGTTTTGTACGTTTTTTCCACGTGTCTTGACATCCAATGTATCCCTGCAAAGTTTGGTGAAGATCTGAGTATGTAGTTTTTGACCTTATATGGAGACTCCTTTCTGAAAATTTGAAAATTCTTAAAAAATTCATCCAAAATCTTTATGTCTCCAATCTCTTGTTTTGTACGTTTTTTCCACGTTTCTTGACATCCAATGTATCCCTGCAAAGTTTGGTGAAGATCTGAGTATGTAGTTTTTGACCTTATATGGAACCTTCTTTCTGAAAATTTGAAAATTCTTAAAAAATTCGTCCAAAATCTTGATGTCCCCAATCCTATGTTTTGTATGTTTTTTCCACGTGTCTTGACATCCAATGTATCCATGCAAAGTTTGGTGAAGATCTGAGTATGTCGTTTTTGACCTTATCTGAAACCTCCCATCTGAAAATTTGAAAATTCTTAAAAAATTCGTCGAAAATCTTGATGTCTCCAATCTCTTGTTTTGTACGTTTTTTCCACGTGTCTTGACATGCAAAGTATCCCTGCAACGTTTGGTGAAGATCTGAGTATGTAGTTTTTGACCTTATCTGGAACCTCCTATCTGAAAATTTGAAAATTCTTCAAAAATTCGTCCAAAATCTTGATGTCTCCAATCTCTTGTTTTGTACGTTTTTTCCACGTTTCTTGACATCCAATGTATCCCTGCAATGTTTGGTGAAGATCTGAGTATGTAGTTTTTGACCTTATATGGAACCTCCTATCTGAAAATTTGAAAATTCTTAAAAAATTTGACAAAATCTTGATATCCCCAATCCTATGTTTTGTATGTTTTTTCCACGTGTCTTGACATCCATATATCCCTGCAAAGTTTGGTGAAGATCTGAGTATGTAGTTTTTGACCTTATCTGGAACCTCTTATCTGAAAATTTGAAAATTTTTAAAAAATTCGTCCAAAATCTTGATGTCTTCAATCTCTTGTTTTGTACGTTTTTTCCACGTGCTTGACCTATAATGTATCCCTGCAAAGTTTGGTGAAGATCTGAGTATGTCGTTTTTGACCTTATCTGGAACATCCTTTCTGAAAATTTGAAAATTCTTAAAAAATTCGTCCAAAATTTTGATTCTCCAATCTCTTGTTTTGTACGTTTTTTCAACGTGTCTTGACATCCAATGTATCCCTGCAAAGTTTGGTGAAGATCTGAGTATGTAGTTTTTGATCTTATATGGAACCTCCTTTCTGAAAATTTGAAAATTCTTAAAAAATTCGTCCAAAATCTTGATGTCTCCAATCTCTTGTTTTGTACGTTTTTTCCACATGTCTTGACATCCAATGTATCCCTGCAAAGTTTGGTGAAGATCTGAGTATGTAGTTTTTGACCTTATATGGAACCTCCCATCTGAAAATTTGAAAATTCCTAAAAAAATCCGTCTAAAATCTTGATGTCTCCACTCTCTTGTTTTGTACTTTTTTTCCACGTGTCTTGACATCCAATGTATCCCTGCAAAGTTTGGTGAAGATCTGAGTATGTAGTTTTTGACCTTATATGGAACCTCCTTTCTGAAAATTTGAAAATTCTTAAAAAATTCGACCAAAATCTTGATGTCTCCAATCCTATGTTTTGTATGTTTTTTCCACATGTCTTGACATCCAATGTATCCATGCAAAGTTTGGTGAAGATCTGAGTATGTAGTTTTTGACCTTATATGGAACCTCCTATCTGAAAATTTGAGAATTCTTGAAAAATTCGTCCAAAATCTTGATGTCTCCAATCTCTTGTTTTGTACGTTTTTTCCACGTGTCTTGACATCCAATGTATCCCTGCAAAGTTTGGTGAAGTTCTGAGTATGTAGTTTTTGACCTTATCTGGAACCTCCCATCTGAAAATTTGAAAATTCCTAAAAAATCCGTCCGAAATCTTGATCACCTCAATCTCTTGTTTTGTACGTTTTTTCCACGTGTCTTGACATCCAATGTATCCCTGCAATGTTTGGTGAAGATCTGAGTATGTAGTTTTTGACCTTATATGGAACCTCTTATCTGAAAATTTGAAAATTCTTAAAAATATTTGACCAAAATCTTGATGTCCCCAATCCTATGTTTTGTATGTTTTTTCCACGTGTCTTGACATCCAATGTATCCCTGCAAAGTTTGGTGAAGATCTGAGTATGTAGTTTTAGACCTTATCTGGAACCTCATTTCTGAAAATTTGAAAATTCCTCAAAAATTCGTCCAAAATCTTGATGTCTCCAATCTCTTGTTTTGTACGTTTTTTCCACGTGTCTTGACATCCAATGTATCCCTGCAAAGTTTGGTGAAGATCTGAGTATGTAGTTTTTGACCTTATATGGAGCCTCCTTTCTGAAAATTTGAAAATTCTTAAAAAATTCATCCAAAATCTTTATGTCTCCAATCTCTTGTTTTGTACGTTTTTTCCACGTTTCTTGACATCCAATGTATCCCTGCAAAGTTTGGTGAAGATCTGAGTATGTAGTTTTTGACCTTATATGGAACCTCCTTTCTGAAAATTTGAAGATTCTTAAAAAATTCGTCCAAAATCTTGATGTCCGCAATCCTATGTTTTGTATGTTTTTTCCACGTGTCTTGACATCCAATGTATCCATGCAAAGTTTGGTGAAGATCTGAGTATGTCGTTTTTGACCTTATCTGAAACCTCCCATCTGAAAATTTGAAAATTCTTAAAAAATTCGTCGAAAATCTTGATGTCTCCAATCTCTTGTTTTGTACGTTTTTTCCACGTGTCTTGACATGCAAAGTATCCCTGCAACGTTTGGTGAAGATCTGAGTATGTAGTTTTTGACCTTATCTGGAACCTCCTATCTGAAAATTTGAAAATTCTTAAAAAATTCGTCCAAAATCTTGATGTCTCCAATCTCTTGTTTTGTACGTTTTTTCCACGTTTCTTGACATCCAATGTATCCCTGCAATGTTTGGTGAAGATCTGAGTATGTAGTTTTTGACCTTATATGGAACCTCCTATCTGAAAATTTGAAAATTCTTAAAAAATTTGACCAAAATCTTGATATCCCCAATCCTATGTTTTGTATGTTTTTTCCACGTGTCTTGACATCCAATGTATCCCTGCAAAGTTTGGTGAAGATCTGAGTATTTATTTTTTGACCTTATCTGGAACCTCCTATCTGAAAATTTGAAAATTTTTAAAAAATTCGTCCAAAATCTTGATGTCTTCAATCTCTTGTTTTGTACGTTTTTTCCACGTGTCTTGACCTCCAATGTATCCCTGCAAAGTTTGGTGAAGATCTGAGTATGTTGTTTTTGACCTTATCTGGAACATCCTTTCTGAAAATTTGAAAATTCTTAAAAAATTCGTCCAAAATCTGGATGTCTCCAATCTCTTGTTTTGTACGTTTTTTCCACGTGTCTTGACATCCAATGTATCCCTGCAAAGTTTGGTGAAGATCTGAGTATGTAGTTTTTGACCTTATATGGAACCTCCTTTCTGAAAATTTGAAAATTCTTAAAAAATTCGTCCAAAATCTTGATGTCCCCAATCTCTTGTTTTGTACGTTTTTTCCACGTGTTTTGACATCCAATGTATCCATGCAAAGTTTGGTGAAGATCTGAGTATGTCGTTTTTGACCTTATCTGGAACCTCCCATCTGAAAATTTGAAAATTCTTAAAAAATTCGTCGAAAATCTTGATGTCTCCAATCTCTTGTTTTGTACGTTTTTTCCACGTGTCTTGACATGCAAAGTATCCCTGCAACGTTTGGTGAAGATCTGAGTTTTTGACCTTATATGGAACCTCCTATCTGAAAATTTGAAAATTCTTAAAAAATTTGACCAAAAGCTTGATATCCCCAATCCTATGTTTTGTATGTTTTTTCCACGTGTCTTGACATCCAATGTATCCCTGCAAAGTTTGGTGAAGATCTGAGTATGTAGTTTTTGACCTTGGAACCTCCTATCTGAAAATTTGAAAATTTTTAAAAAATTCGTCCAAAATCTTGATGTCTTCAATCTCTTGTTTTGTATGTTTTTTCCACGTGTCTTGACCTCCAATGTATCCCTGCAAAGTTTGGTGAAGATCTGAGTATGTCGTTTTTGACCTTATCTGGAACATCCTTTCTGAAAATTTGAAAATTCTTAAAAAATTCGTCCAAAATCTTGATGTCTCCAATCTCTTGTTTTGTACGTTTTTTCCACGTGTCTTCACATCCAATGTATCCCTGCAAAATTTGGTGAAGATCTGAGTATGTAGTTTTTGACCTTATATGGTACCTCCTTTCTGAAAATTTGAAAATTCTTAAAAAATTCGTCCAAAATCTTCATGTCACCAATCCTATATTTTGTATGTTTTTTCCACGTGTCTTGACATCCAATGTATCCATGCAAAGTTTGGTGAAGATCTGAGTATGTCGTTTTTGACCTTATCTGGAACCTCCCATCTGAAAATTTGAAAATTCTTAAAAAAATCGTCGAAAATCTTGATGTCTCCAATCTCTTGTTTTGTACGTTTTTTCCACGTGTCTTGACATGCAAAGTATCCCTGCAAAGTTTGGTGAAGATCTGAGTGTGTAGTTTTTGACTTTATCTGGAACCTCCTATCTGAAAATTTGAAAATTCTTAAAAAATTCGTCCAAAATCTTGATGTCTCCAATCTCTTGTTTTGTACGTTTTTTCCACGTGTCCTGACATCCAATGTATCCCTGCAAAGTTTGGTGAAGATCTGAGTATGTAGTTTTTAACCTTATCTGAAACCTCATTTCTGAAAATTTGAAAATTCCTCAAAAATTCGTCCAAAATCTTGATGTCTCCAATCTCTTGTTTTGTACGTTTTTTCCACGTGTCTTGACATCCAATGTATCCCTGCAAAGTTTGGTGAAGATCTGAGTATGTAGTTCTTGACCTTATATGGAACCTCCTATCTGAAAATTTGAAAATTCTTAAAAAATTTGACCAAAATCTTGATGTCCCCAATCCTATGTTTTGTATGTTTTTTCCCCGTGTCTTGACATCCAATGTATCCCTGCAAAGTTTGGTGAAGATCTGAGTATGTAGTTTTTGACTTTATCTGGAACCTCCTATCTGAAAATTTGAAAATTCTTAAAAAATTCGTCCAAAATCTTGATGTCTCCAATCTCTTGTTTTGTACGTTTTTTCCACGTGTCCTGATATCCAATGTATTGCTGCAAAGTTTGGTGAAGATCTGAGTATGTAGTTTTTAACCTTATCTGAAACCTCATTTCTGAAAATTTGAAAATTCCTCAAAAATTCGTCCAAAATCTTGATGTCTCCAATCTCTTGTTTTGTACGTTTTTCCCACGTGTCTTGACATCCAATGTATCCCTGCAAAGTTTGGTGAAGATCTGAGTATGTAGTTCTTGACCTTATATGGAACCTCCCATCTGAAAATTTGAAAATTCCTAAAAAATCCGTTCAAAATCTTGATGACCCCAATCTCTTGTTTTGTACGTTTTTTCCACGTGTTTTGACATCCAATGTATCCCTGCAAAGTTTGGTGAAGATCTGAGTATGTAGTTTTTGACCTTATTTGGAACCTCCTATCTGAAAATTTGAAAATTCTTAAAAAATTCGTCCAAAATCTTGATGTCTCCAATCTCTTGTTTTGTACGTTTTTTCCACGTGTCTTGACATGCAAAGTATCCCTGCAACGTTTGGTGAAGATCTGAGTTTTTGACCTTATATGGAACCTCCTATCTGAAAATTTGAAAATTCTTAAAAAATTTGACCAAAAGCTTGATATCCCCAATCCTATGTTTTGTATGTTTTTTCCACGTGTCTTGACATCCAATGTATCCCTGCAAAGTTTGGTGAAGATCTGAGTATGTAGTTTTTGACCTTATCTGGAACCTCCTATCTGAAAATTTGAAAATTTTTAAAAAATTCGTCCAAAATCTTGATGTCTTCAATCTCTTGTTTTGTACGTTTTTTCCACGTGTCTTGACCTCCAATGTATCCCTGCAAAGTTTGGTGAAGATCTGAGTATGTAGTTTTTGACCTTATCTGGAACATCCTTTCTGAAAATTTGAAAATTCTTAAAAAATTCGTCCAAAATCTTGATGTCTCCAATCTCTTATTTTGTACGTTTTTTCCACGTGTCTTGACATCCAATGTATCCCTGCAAAGTTTGGTGAAGTTCTGAGTATGTAGTTTTTGACCTTATCTGGAACCTCCCATCTGAAAATTTGAAAATTCCTAAAAAATCCGTCCGAAATCTTGATCACCTCAATCTCTTGTTTTGTACGTTTTTTCCACGTGTCTTGACATCCAATGTATCCCTGCAATGTTTGGTGAAGATCTGAGTATGTAGTTTTTGACCTTATATGGAACCTCTTATCTGAAAATTTGAAAATTCTTAAAAATATTTGACCAAAATCTTGATGTCCCCAATCCTATGTTTTGTATGTTTTTTCCACGTGTCTTGACATCCAATGTATCCCTGCAAAGTTTGGAGAAGATCTGAGTATGTAGTTTTAGACCTTATCTGGAACCTCATTTCTGAAAATTTGAAAATTCCTCAAAAATTCGTCCAAAATCTTGATGTCTCCAATCTCTTGTTTTGTACGTTTTTTCCACGTGTCTTGACATCCAATGTATCCCTGCAAAGTTTGGTGAAGATCTGAGTATGTAGTTTTTGACCTTATATGGAGCCTCCTTTCTGAAAATTTGAAAATTCTTAAAAAATTCATCCAAAATCTTTATGTCTCCAATCTCTTGTTTTGTACGTTTTTTCCACGTTTCTTGACATCCAATGTATCCCTGCAAAGTTTGGTGAAGATCTGAGTATGTAGTTTTTGACCTTATATGGAACCTCCTTTCTGAAAATTTGAAGATTCTTAAAAAATTCGTCCAAAATCTTGATGTCCGCAATCCTATGTTTTGTATGTTTTTTCCACGTGTCTTGACATCCAATGTATCCATGCAAAGTTTGGTGAAGATCTGAGTATGTCGTTTTTGACCTTATCTGAAACCTCCCATCTGAAAATTTGAAAATTCTTAAAAAATTCGTCGAAAATCTTGATGTCTCCAATCTCTTGTTTTGTACGTTTTTTCCACGTGTCTTGACATGCAAAGTATCCCTGCAACGTTTGGTGAAGATCTGAGTATGTAGTTTTTGACCTTATCTGGAACCTCTTATCTGAAAATTTGAAAATTCTTAAAAAATTCGTCCAAAATCTTGATGTCTCCAATCTCTTGTTTTGTACGTTTTTTCCACGTTTCTTGACATCCAATGTATCCCTGCAATGTTTGGTGAAGATCTGAGTATGTAGTTTTTGACCTTATATGGAACCTCCTATCTGAAAATTTGAAAATTCTTAAAAAATTTGACCAAAATCTTGATATCCCCAATCCTATGTTTTGTATGTTTTTTCCACGTGTCTTGACATCCAATGTATCCCTGCAAAGTTTGGTGAAGATCTGAGTATTTATTTTTTGACCTTATCTGGAACCTCCTATCTGAAAATTTGAAAATTTTTAAAAAATTCGTCCAAAATCTTGATGTCTTCAATCTCTTGTTTTGTACGTTTTTTCCACGTGTCTTGACCTCCAATGTATCCCTGCAAAGTTTGGTGAAGATCTGAGTATGTTGTTTTTGACCTTATCTGGAACATCCTTTCTGAAAATTTGAAAATTCTTAAAAAATTCGTCCAAAATCTGGATGTCTCCAATCTCTTGTTTTGTACGTTTTTTCCACGTGTCTTGACATCCAATGTATCCCTGCAAAGTTTGGTGAAGATCTGAGTATGTAGTTTTTGACCTTATATGGAACCTCCTTTCTGAAAATTTGAAAATTCTTAAAAAATTCGTCCAAAATCTTGATGTCCCCAATCTCTTGTTTTGTACGTTTTTTCCACGTGTCTTGACATCCAATGTATCCATGCAAAGTTTGGTGAAGATCTGAGTATGTCGTTTTTGACCTTATCTGGAACCTCCCATCTGAAAATTTGAAAATTCTTAAAAAATTCGTCGAAAATCTTGATGTCTCCAATCTCTTGTTTTGTACGTTTTTTCCACGTGTCTTGACATGCAAAGTATCCCTGCAACGTTTGGTGAAGATCTGAGTTTTTGACCTTATATGGAACCTCCTATCTGAAAATTTGAAAATTCTTAAAAAATTTGACCAAAAGCTTGATATCCCCAATCCTATGTTTTGTATGTTTTTTCCACGTGTCTTGACATCCAATGTATCCCTGCAAAGTTTGGTGAAGATCTGAGTATGTAGTTTTTGACCTTGGAACCTCCTATCTGAAAATTTGAAAATTTTTAAAAAATTCGTCCAAAATCTTGATGTCTTCAATCTCTTGTTTTGTATGTTTTTTCCACGTGTCTTGACCTCCAATGTATCCCTGCAAAGTTTGGTGAAGATCTGAGTATGTCGTTTTTGACCTTATCTGGAACATCCTTTCTGAAAATTTGAAAATTCTTAAAAAATTCGTCCAAAATCTTGATGTCTCCAATCTCTTGTTTTGTACGTTTTTTCCACGTGTCTTCACATCCAATGTATCCCTGCAAAATTTGGTGAAGATCTGAGTATGTAGTTTTTGACCTTATATGGTACCTCCTTTCTGAAAATTTGAAAATTCTTAAAAAATTCGTCCAAAATCTTCATGTCACCAATCCTATATTTTGTATGTTTTTTCCACGTGTCTTGACATCCAATGTATCCATGCAAAGTTTGGTGAAGATCTGAGTATGTCGTTTTTGACCTTATCTGGAACCTCCCATCTGAAAATTTGAAAATTCTTAAAAAAATCGTCGAAAATCTTGATGTCTCCAATCTCTTGTTTTGTACGTTTTTTCCACGTGTCTTGACATGCAAAGTATCCCTGCAAAGTTTGGTGAAGATCTGAGTGTGTAGTTTTTGACTTTATCTGGAACCTCCTATCTGAAAATTTGAAAATTCCTCAAAAATTCGTCCAAAATCTTGATGTCTCCAATCTCTTGTTTTGTACGTTTTTTCCACGTGTCTTGACATCCAATGTATCCCTGCAAAGTTTGGTGAAGATCTGAGTATGTAGTTCTTGACCTTATATGGAACCACCTATCTGAAAATTTGAAAATTCTTAAAAAATTTGACCAAAATCTTGATGTCCCCAATCCTATGTTTTGTATGTTTTTTCCCCGTGTCTTGACATCCAATGTATCCCTGCAAAGTTTGGTGAAGATCTGAGTATGTAGTTTTTGACTTTATCTGGAACCTCCTATCTGAAAATTTGAAAATTCTTAAAAAATTCGTCCAAAATCTTGATGTCTCCAATCTCTTGTTTTGTACGTTTTTTCCACGTGTCCTGATATCCAATGTATTGCTGCAAAGTTTGGTGAAGATCTGAGTATGTAGTTTTTAACCTTATCTGAAACCTCATTTCTGAAAATTTGAAAATTCCTCAAAAATTCGTCCAAAATCTTGATGTCTCCAATCTCTTGTTTTGTACGTTTTTCCCACGTGTCTTGACATCCAATGTATCCCTGCAAAGTTTGGTGAAGATCTGAGTATGTAGTTCTTGACCTTATATGGAACCTCCTATCTGAAAATTTGAAAATTCTTAAAAAATTTGACCAAAATCTTGATGTCCCCAATCCTATGTTTTGTATGTTTTTTCCCCGTGTCTTGACATCCAATGTATCCCTGCAGAGTTTGGTGAAGATCTGAGTATGTCGTTTTTGACCTTATCTGGAACATCCTTTCTGAAAATTTGTAAATTCTTAAAAAATTCGTCCAAAATCTTGACGGCTCCAATCTCTTGTTTTATACGTTTTTTCCACGTGTCTTGATATCCAATGTATCCCTGCAAAGTTTGGTGAAGATCTGAGTATGTAGTGTTTGACCTTATCTGGAACCTCCCATCTGAAAATTTGAAAATTCCTAAAAAATCCGTTCAAAATCTTGATGACCCCAATCTCTTGTTTTGTACGTTTTTTCCACGTGTTTTGACATCCAATGTATCCCTGCAAAGTTTGGTGAAGATCTGAGTATGTAGTTTTTGACCTTATTTGGAACCTCCTATCTGAAAATTTGAAAATTCTTAAAAAATTCGTCCAAAATCTTGATGTCTCCAATCTCTTGTTTTGTACGTTTTTTCCACGTGTCTTGACATGCAAAGTATCCCTGCAACGTTTGGTGAAGATCTGAGTTTTTGACCTTATATGGAACCTCCTATCTGAAAATTTGAAAATTCTTAAAAAATTTGACCAAAAGCTTGATATCCCCAATCCTATGTTTTGTATGTTTTTTCCACGTGTCTTGACATCCAATGTATCCCTGCAAAGTTTGGTGAAGATCTGAGTATGTAGTTTTTGACCTTATCTGGAACCTCCTATCTGAAAATTTGAAAATTTTTAAAAAATTCGTCCAAAATCTTGATGTCTTCAATCTCTTGTTTTGTACGTTTTTTCCACGTGTCTTGACCTCCAATGTATCCCTGCAAAGTTTGGTGAAGATCTGAGTATGTAGTTTTTGACCTTATCTGGAACATCCTTTCTGAAAATTTGAAAATTCTTAAAAAATTCGTCCAAAATCTTGATGTCTCCAATCTCTTATTTTGTACGTTTTTTCCACGTGTCTTGACATCCAATGTATCCCTGCAAAGTTTGGTGAAGATCTGAGTATGTAGTTTTTGACCTTATCTGGAACCTCATTTCTGAAAATTTGAAAATTCCTCAAAAATTCGTCCAAAATCTTGATGTCTCCAATCTCTTGTTTTGTACGTTTTTTCCACGTGTCTTGACATCCAATGTATCCCTGCAAAGTTTGGTGAAGATCTGAGTATGTAGTTTTTGACCTTATATGGAGACTCCTTTCTGAAAATTTGAAAATTCTTAAAAAATTCATCCAAAATCTTTATGTCTCCAATCTCTTGTTTTGTACGTTTTTTCCACGTTTCTTGACATCCAATGTATCCCTGCAAAGTTTGGTGAAGATCTGAGTATGTAGTTTTTGACCTTATATGGAACCTCCTTTCTGAAAATTTGAAAATTCTTAAAAAATTCGTCCAAAATCTTGATGTCCCCAATCCTATGTTTTGTATGTTTTTTCCACGTGTCTTGACATCCAATGTATCCATGCAAAGTTTGGTGAAGATCTGAGTATGTCGTTTTTGACCTTATCTGAAACCTCCCATCTGAAAATTTGAAAATTCTTAAAAAATTCGTCGAAAATCTTGATGTCTCCAATCTCTTGTTTTGTACGTTTTTTCCACGTGTCTTGACATGCAAAGTATCCCTGCAACGTTTGGTGAAGATCTGAGTATGTAGTTTTTGACCTTATCTGGAACCTCCTATCTGAAAATTTGAAAATTCTTAAAAAATTTGACAAAATCTTGATATCCCCAATCCTATGTTTTGTATGATTTTTCCACGTGTCTTGACATCCATATATCCCTGCAAAGTTTGGTGAAGATCTGAGTATGTAGTTTTTGACCTTATCTGGAACCTCTTATCTGAAAATTTGAAAATTTTTAAAAAATTCGTCCAAAATCTTGATGTCTTCAATCTCTTGTTTTGTACGTTTTTTCCACGTGCTTGACCTATAATGTATCCCTGCAAAGTTTGGTGAAGATCTGAGTATGTCGTTTTTGACCTTATCTGGAACATCCTTTCTGAAAATTTGAAAATTCTTAAAAAATTCGTCCAAAATTTTGATTCTCCAATCTCTTGTTTTGTACGTTTTTTCAACGTGTCTTGACATCCAATGTATCCCTGCAAAGTTTGGTGAAGATCTGAGTATGTAGTTTTTGATCTTATATGGAACCTCCTTTCTGAAAATTTGAAAATTCTTAAAAAATTCGTCCAAAATCTTGATGTCTCCAATCTCTTGTTTTGTACGTTTTTTCCACATGTCTTGACATCCAATGTATCCCTGCAAAGTTTGGTGAAGATCTGAGTATGTAGTTTTTGACCTTATATGGAACCTCCCATCTGAAAATTTGAAAATTCCTAAAAAAATCCGTCTAAAATCTTGATGTCTCCACTCTCTTGTTTTGTACATTTTTTCCACGTGTCTTGACATCCAATGTATCCCTGCAAAGTTTGGTGAAGATCTGAGTATGTAGTTTTTGACCTTATATGGAACCTCCTTTCTGAAAATTTGAAAATTCTTAAAAAATTCGACCAAAATCTTGATGTCTCCAATCCTATGTTTTGTATGTTTTTTCCACATGTCTTGACATCCAATGTATCCATGCAAAGTTTGGTGAAGATCTGAGTATGTAGTTTTTGACCTTATATGGAACCTCCTATCTGAAAATTTGAGAATTCTTGAAAAATTCGTCCAAAATCTTGATGTCTCCAATCTCTTGTTTTGTACGTTTTTTCCACGTGTCTTGACATCCAATGTATCCCTGCAAAGTTTGGTGAAGTTCTGAGTATGTAGTTTTTGACCTTATCTGGAACCTCCCATCTGAAAATTTGAAAATTCCTAAAAAATCCGTCCGAAATCTTGATCACCTCAATCTCTTGTTTTGTACGTTTTTTCCACGTGTCTTGACATCCAATGTATCCCTGCAATGTTTGGTGAAGATCTGAGTATGTAGTTTTTGACCTTATATGGAACCTCTTATCTGAAAATTTGAAAATTCTTAAAAATATTTGACCAAAATCTTGATGTCCCCAATCCTATGTTTTGTATGTTTTTTCCACGTGTCTTGACATCCAATGTATCCCTGCAAAGTTTGGTGAAGATCTGAGTATGTAGTTTTAGACCTTATCTGGAACCTCATTTCTGAAAATTTGAAAATTCCTCAAAAATTCGTCCAAAATCTTGATGTCTCCAATCTCTTGTTTTGTACGTTTTTTCCACGTGTCTTGACATCCAATGTATCCCTGCAAAGTTTGGTGAAGATCTGAGTATGTAGTTTTTGACCTTATATGGAGCCTCCTTTCTGAAAATTTGAAAATTCTTAAAAAATTCATCCAAAATCTTTATGTCTCCAATCTCTTGTTTTGTACGTTTTTTCCACGTTTCTTGACATCCAATGTATCCCTGCAAAGTTTGGTGAAGATCTGAGTATGTAGTTTTTGACCTTATATGGAACCTCCTTTCTAAAAATTTGAAAATTCTTAAAAAATTCGTCCAAAATCTTGATGTCCGCAATCCTATGTTTTGTATGTTTTTTCCACGTGTCTTGACATCCAATGTATCCATGCAAAGTTTGGTGAAGATCTGAGTATGTCGTTTTTGACCTTATCTGAAACCTCCCATCTGAAAATTTGAAAATTCTTAAAAAATTCGTCGAAAATCTTGATGTCTCCAATCTCTTGTTTTGTACGTTTTTTCCACGTGTCTTGACATGCAAAGTATCCCTGCAACGTTTGGTGAAGATCTGAGTATGTAGTTTTTGACCTTATCTGGAACCTCCTATCTGAAAATTTGAAAATTCTTAAAAAATTCGTCCAAAATCTTGATGTCTCCAATCTCTTGTTTTGTACGTTTTTTCCACGTTTCTTGACATCCAATGTATCCCTGGAATGTTTGGTGAAGATCTGAGTATGTAGTTTTTGACCTTATATGGAACCTCCTATCTGAAAATTTGAAAATTCTTAAAAAATTTGACCAAAATCTTGATATCCCCAATCCTATGTTTTGTATGTTTTTTCCACGTGTCTTGACATCCAATGTATCCCTGCAAAGTTTGGTGAAGATCTGAGTATGTAGTTTTTGACCTTATCTGGAACCTCCTATCTGAAAATTTGAAAATTTTTAAAAAATTCGTCCAAAATCTTGATGTCTTCAATCTCTTGTTTTTTACGTTTTTTCCACGTGTCTTGACCTCCAATGTATCCCTGCAAAGTTTGGTGAAGATCTGAGTATGTTGTTTTTGACCTTATCTGGAACATCCTTTCTGAAAATTTGAAAATTCTTAAAAAATTCGTCCAAAATCTTGATGTCTCCAATCTCTTGTTTTGTACGTTTTTTCCACGTGTCTTGACATCCAATGTATCCCTGCAAAGTTTGGTGAAGATCTGAGTATGTAGTTTTTGACCTTATATGGAACCTCCTTTCTGAAAATTTGAAAATTCTTAAAAAATTCGTCCAAAATCTTGATGTCCCCAATCTCTTGTTTTGTACGTTTTTTCCACGTGTCTTGACATCCAATGTATCCATGCAAAGTTTGGTGAAGATCTGAGTATGTCGTTTTTGACCTTATCTGGAACCTCCCATCTGAAAATTTGAAAATTCTTAAAAAATTCGTCGAAAATCTTGATGTCTCCAATCTCTTGTTTTGTACGTTTTTTCCACGTGTCTTGACATGCAAAGTATCCCTGCAACGTTTGGTGAAGATCTGAGTTTTTGACCTTATATGGAACCTCCTATCTGAAAATTTGAAAATTCTTAAAAAATTTGACCAAAAGCTTGATATCCCCAATCCTATGTTTTGTATGTTTTTTCCACGTGTCTTGACATCCAATGTATCCCTGCAAAGTTTGGTGAAGATCTGAGTATGTAGTTTTTGACCTTGGAACCTCCTATCTGAAAATTTGAAAATTTTTAAAAAATTCGTCCAAAATCTTGATGTCTTCAATCTCTTGTTTTGTATGTTTTTTCCACGTGTCTTGACCTCCAATGTATCCCTGCAAAGTTTGGTGAAGATCTGAGTATGTCGTTTTTGACCTTATCTGGAACATCCTTTCTGAAAATTTGAAATTCTTAAAAAATTCGTCCAAAATCTTGATGTCTCCAATCTCTTGTTTTGTACGTTTTTTCCACGTGTCTTCACATCCAATGTATCCCTGCAAAATTTGGTGAAGATCTGAGTATGTAGTTTTTGACCTTATATGGTACCTCCTTTCTGAAAATTTGAAAATTCTTAAAAAATTCGTCCAAAATCTTCATGTCACCAATCCTATGTTTTGTATGTTTTTTCCACGTGTCTTGACATCCAATGTATCCATGCAAAGTTTGGTGAAGATCTGAGTATGTCGTTTTTGACCTTATCTGGAACCTCCCATCTGAAAATTTGAAAATTCTTAAAAAAATCGTCGAAAATCTTGATGTCTCCAATCTCTTGTTTTGTACGTTTTTTCCACGTGTCTTGACATGCAAAGTATCCCTGCAAAGTTTGGTGAAGATCTGAGTATGTAGTTTTTGACTTTATCTGGAACCTCCTATCTGAAAATTTGAAAATTCTTAAAAAATACGTCCAAAATCTTGATGTCTCCAATCTCTTGTTTTGTACGTTTTTTCCACGTGTCCTGACATCCAATGTATCCCTGCAAAGTTTGGTGAAGATCTGATTATGTAGTTTTTAACCTTATCTGAAACCTCATTTCTGAAAATTTGAAAATTCCTCAAAAATTCGTCCAAAATCTTGATGTCTCCAATCTCTTGTTTTGTACGTTTTTTCCACGTGTCTTGACATCCAATGTATCCCTGCAAAGTTTGGTGAAGATCTGAGTATGTAGTTCTTGACCTTATATGGAACCTCCTATCTGAAAATTTGAAAATTCTTAAAAAATTTGACCAAAATCTTGATGTCCCCAATCCTATGTTTTGTATGTTTTTTCCCCGTGTCTTGACATCCAATGTATCCCTGCAGAGTTTGGTGAAGATCTGAGTATGTAGTTTTTGACCTTATCTGGAACCTCCCATCTGAAAATTTGTAAATTCTTAAAAAATTCGTCCAAAATCTTGACGGCTCCAATCTCTTGTTTTATACGTTTTTTCCACGTGTCTTGATATCCAATGTATCCCTGCAAAGTTTGGTGAAGATCTGAGTATGTAGTGTTTGACCTTATCTGGAACCTCCCATCTGAAAATTTGAAAATTCCTAAAAAATCCGTTCAAAATCTTGATGTCTCCAATCTCTTGTTTTGTACGTTTTTTCCACGTGTTTTGACATCCAATGTATCCCTGCAAAGTTTGGTGAAGATCTGAGTATGTAGTTTTTGACCTTATTTGGAACCTCCTATCTGAAAATTTGAAAATTCTTAAAAAATTCGTCCAAAATCTTGATGTCTCCAATCTCTTGTTTTGTACGTTTTTTCCACGTGTCTTGACATGCAAAGTATCCCTGCAACGTTTGGTGAAGATCTGAGTTTTTGACCTTATATGGAACCTCCTATCTGAAAATTTGAAAATTCTTAAAAAATTTGACCAAAAGCTTGATATCCCCAATCCTATGTTTTGTATGTTTTTTCCACGTGTCTTGACATCCAATGTATCCCTGCAAAGTTTGGTGAAGATCTGAGTATGTAGTTTTTGACCTTATATGGAACCTCCTTTCTGAAAATTTGAAAATTCTTAAAAAATTCGTCGAAAATCTTGATGTCTCCAATCTCTTGTTTTGTACGTTTTTTCCACGTGTCTTGACATCCAATGTATCCCTGCAAAGTTTGGTGAAGATCTGAGTATGTAGTTTTTGACCTTATCTGGAAGCTCCCATCTGAAAATTTGAAAATTCTTAAAAAATTCGTCCAAAATCTTGATGTCTCCAATCTTCTGTTTTGTACGTTTTTTCCACGTGTCTTGACATCCAATGTATCCCTGCAAAGTTTGGTGAAGATCTGAGTATGTAGTTTTTGACCTTATATGGAACCTCCTTTCTGAAAATTTGAAAATTCTTAAAAAATTCGACCAAAATCTTGATGTCTCCAATCCTATGTTTTGTATGTTTTTTCCACATGTCTTGACATCCAATGTATCCATGCAAAGTTTGGTGAAGATCTGAGTATGTAGTTTTTGACCTTATATGGAACCTCCTATCTGAAAATTTGAGAATTCTTGAAAAATTCGTCCAAAATCTTGATGTCTCCAATCTCTTGTTTTGTACGTTTTTTCCACGTGTCTTGACATCCAATGTATCCCTGCAAAGGTTGGTGAAGATCTGAGTATGTAGTTTTTGACCTTATCTGGAACCTCCCATCTGAAAATTTGAAAATTCCTAAAAAATCCGTCCAAAATCTTGATCACCTCAATCTCTTGTTTTGTACGTTTTTTCCACGTGTCTTGACATCCAATGTATCCCTGCAATGTTTGGTGAAGATCTGAGTATGTAGTTTTTGACCTTATATGGAACCTCTTATCTGAAAATTTGAAAATTCTTAAAAATATTTGACCAAAATCTTGATGTCCCCAATCCTATGTTTTGTGTTTTTTCCACGTGTCTTGACATCCAATGTATCCATGCAAAGTTTGGTGAAGATCTGAGTATGTAGTTTTAGACCTTATCTGGAACCTCATTTCTGAAAATTTGAAAATTCCTCAAAAATTCGTCCAAAATCTTGATGTCTCCAATCTCTTGTTTTGTACGTTTTTTCCACGTGTCTTGACATCCAATGTATCCCTGCAAAGTTTGGTGAAGATCTGAGTATGTAGTTTTTGACCTTATATGGAGCCTCCTTTCTGAAAATTTGAAAATTCTTAAAAAATTCATCCAAAATCTTTATGTCTCCAATCTCTTGTTTTGTACGTTTTTTCCACGTTTCTTGACATCCAATGTATCCCTGCAAAGTTTGGTGAAGATCTGAGTATGTAGTTTTTGACCATATATGGAACCTCCTTTCTGAAAATTTGAAAATTCTTAAAAAATTCGTCCAAAATCTTGATGTCCCCAATCCTATGTTTTGTATGTTTTTTCCACGTGTCTTGACATCCAATGTATCCATGCAAAGTTTGGTGAAGATCTGAGTATGTCGTTTTTGACCTTATCTGAAACCTCCCATCTGAAAATTTGAAAATTCTTAAAAAATTCGTCGAAAATCTTGATGTCTCCAATCTCTTGTTTTGTACGTTTTTTCCACGTGTCTTGACATGCAAAGTATCCCTGCAACGTTTGGTGAAGATCTGAGTTTGTAGTTTTTGACCTTATCTGGAACCTCCTATCTGAAAATTTGAAAATTCTTAAAAAATTCGTCCAAAATCTTGATGTCTCCAATCTCTTGTTTTGTACGTTTTTTCCACGTTTCTTGACATCCAATGTATCCCTGCAATGTTTGGTGAAGATCTGAGTATGTAGTTTTTGACCTTATATGGAACCTCCTATCTGAAAATTTGAGTTCTTAAAAAATTTGACCAAAATCTTGATATCCCCAATCCTATGTTTTGTATGTTTTTTCCACGTGTCTTGACATCCAATGTATCCCTGCAAAGTTTGGTGAAGATCTGAGTATGTAGTTTTTGACCTTATCTGGAACCTCCTATCTGAAAATTTGAAAATTTTTAAAAAATTCGTCCAAAATCTTGATGTCTTCAATCTCTTGTTTTGTACGTTTTTTCCACGTGTCTTGACCTCCAATGTATCCCTGCAAAGTTTGGTGAAGATCTGAGTATGTCGTTTTTGACCTTATCTGGAACATCCTTTCTGAAAATTTGAAAATTCTTAAAAAATTCGTCCAAAATCTTGATGTCTCCAATCTCTTGTTTTGTACGTTTTTTCCACGTGTCTTGACATGCAAAGTATCCCTGCAACGTTTGGTGAAGATCTGAGTATGTAGTTTTTGACCTTATCTGGAACCTCCTATCTGAAAATTTGAAAATTCTTAAAAAATTCGTCAAAAATCTTGATGTCTCCAATCTCATGTTTTGTACGTTTTTTCCACGTGTCTTGACATGCAATGTATCCCTGCAAAGTTTGGTGAAGATCTGAGTATGTAGTTTTTATCCTTATCTGGAACCTCATTTCTGAAAATTTGAAAATTCCTCAAAAATTCGTCCAAAATCTTGATGTCTCCAATCTCTTGTTTTGTACGTTTTTTCCACGTGTCTTGACATCCAATGTATCCCTGCAAAGTTTGGTGAAGATCTGAGTATGTAGTTCTTGACCTTATATGGAACCTCCTATCTGAAAATTTGAAAATTCTTAAAAAATTTGACCAAAATCTTGATGTCCCCAATCCTATGTTTTGTGTTTTTTCCACGTGTCTTGACATCCAATGTATCCATGCAAAGTTTGGTGAAGATCTGAGTATGTAGTTTTAGACCTTATCTGGAACCTCATTTCTGAAAATTTGAAAATTCCTCAAAAATTCGTCCAAAATCTTGATGTCTCCAATCTCTTGTTTTGTACGTTTTTTCCACGTGTCTTGACATCCAATGTATCCCTGCAAAGTTTGGTGAAGATCTGAGTATGTAGTTTTTGACCTTATATGGAGCCTCCTTTCTGAAAATTTGAAAATTCTTAAAAAATTCATCCAAAATCTTTATGTCTCCAATCTCTTGTTTTGTACGTTTTTTCCACGTTTCTTGACATCCAATGTATCCCTGCAAAGTTTGGTGAAGATCTGAGTATGTAGTTTTTGACCATATATGGAACCTCCTTTCTGAAAATTTGAAAATTCTTAAAAAATTCGTCCAAAATCTTGATGTCCCCAATCCTATGTTTTGTATGTTTTTTCCACGTGTCTTGACATCCAATGTATCCATGCAAAGTTTGGTGAAGATCTGAGTATGTCGTTTTTGACCTTATCTGAAACCTCCCATCTGAAAATTTGAAAATTCTTAAAAAATTCGTCGAAAATCTTGATGTCTCCAATCTCTTGTTTTGTACGTTTTTTCCACGTGTCTTGACATGCAAAGTATCCCTGCAACGTTTGGTGAAGATCTGAGTTTGTAGTTTTTGACCTTATCTGGAACCTCCTATCTGAAAATTTGAAAATTCTTAAAAAATTCGTCCAAAATCTTGATGTCTCCAATCTCTTGTTTTGTACGTTTTTTCCACGTTTCTTGACATCCAATGTATCCCTGCAATGTTTGGTGAAGATCTGAGTATGTAGTTTTTGACCTTATATGGAACCTCCTATCTGAAAATTTGAGTTCTTAAAAAATTTGACCAAAATCTTGATATCCCCAATCCTATGTTTTGTATGTTTTTTCCACGTGTCTTGACATCCAATGTATCCCTGCAAAGTTTGGTGAAGATCTGAGTATGTAGTTTTTGACCTTATCTGGAACCTCCTATCTGAAAATTTGAAAATTTTTAAAAAATTCGTCCAAAATCTTGATGTCTTCAATCTCTTGTTTTGTACGTTTTTTCCACGTGTCTTGACCTCCAATGTATCCCTGCAAAGTTTGGTGAAGATCTGAGTATGTCGTTTTTGACCTTATCTGGAACATCCTTTCTGAAAATTTGAAAATTCTTAAAAAATTCGTCCAAAATCTTGATGTCTCCAATCTCTTGTTTTGTACGTTTTTTCCACGTGTCTTGACATGCAAAGTATCCCTGCAACGTTTGGTGAAGATCTGAGTATGTAGTTTTTGACCTTATCTGGAACCTCCTATCTGAAAATTTGAAAATTCTTAAAAAATTCGTCAAAAATCTTGATGTCTCCAATCTCATGTTTTGTACGTTTTTTCCACGTGTCTTGACATGCAATGTATCCCTGCAAAGTTTGGTGAAGATCTGAGTATGTAGTTTTTATCCTTATCTGGAACCTCATTTCTGAAAATTTGAAAATTCCTCAAAAATTCGTCCAAAATCTTGATGTCTCCAATCTCTTGTTTTGTACGTTTTTTCCACGTGTCTTGACATCCAATGTATCCCTGCAAAGTTTGGTGAAGATCTGAGTATGTAGTTCTTGACCTTATATGGAACCTCCTATCTGAAAATTTGAAAATTCTTAAAAAATTTGACCAAAATCTTGATGTCCCCAATCCTATGTTTTGTATGTTTTTTCCCCATGTCTTGACATCCAATGTATCCCTGCAGAGTTTGGTGAAGATCTGAGTATGTCGTTTTTGACCTTATCTGGAACATCCTTTCTGAAAATTTGTAAATTCTTAAAAAATTCGTCCAAAATCTTGACGGCTCCAATCTCTTGTTTTGTACCTTTTTTCCACGTGTCTTGATATCCAATGTATCCCTGAAAAGTTTGGTGAAGATCTGAGTATGTAGTTTTTGACCTTATCTGGAACCTCCCATCTGAAAATTTGAAAATTCCTAAAAAATCCGTTCAAAATCTTGATGACCCCAATCTCTTGTTTTGTACGTTTTTTCCACGTGTTTTGACATCCAATGTATCCCTGCAAAGTTTGGTGAAGATCTGAGTATGTAGTTTTTAACCTTATCTGAAACCTCATTTCTGAAAATTTGAAAATTCCTCAAAAATTCGTCCAAAATCTTGATGTCTCCAATCTCTTGTTTTGTACGTTTTTTCCACGTGTCTTGACATCCAATGTATCCCTGCAAAGTTTGGTGAAGATCTGAGTATGTAGTGTTTGACCTTATCTGGAACCTCCCATCTGAAAATTTGAAAATTCTTAAAAAATTCGTCCAAAATCTTGATGTCTCCAATCTCTTGTTTTGTACGTTTTTTCCACGTGTCTTGACATGCAAAGTATCCCTGCAACGTTTGGTGAAGATCTGAGTTTTTGACCTTATATGGAACCTCCTATCTGAAAATTTGAAAATTCTTAAAAAATTTGACCAAAAGCTTGATATCCCCAATCCTATGTTTTGTATGTTTTTTCCACGTGTCTTGACATCCAATGTATCCCTGCAAAGTTTGGTGAAGATCTGAGTATGTAGTTTTTGAGCTTATATGGAACCTCCTTTCTGAAAATTTGAAAATTCTTAAAAAATTCGTCCAAAATCTTGATGTCCCCAATCTCTTGTTTTGTACGTTTTTTCCACGTGTCTTGACATCCAATGTATCCATGCAAAGTTTGGTGAAGATCTGAGTATGTCGTTTTTGACCTTATCTGGAACCTCCCATCTGAAAATTTGAAAATTCTTAAAAAATTCGTCGAAAATCTTGATGTCTCCAATCTCTTGTTTTGTACGTTTTTTCCACGTGTCTTGACATGCAAAGTATCCCTGCAACGTTTGGTGAAGATCTGAGTTTTTGACCTTATATGGAACCTCCTATCTGAAAATTTGAAAATTCTTAAAAAATTTGACCAAAAGCTTGATATCCCCAATCCTATGTTTTGTATGTTTTTTCCACGTGTCTTGACATCCAATGTATCCCTGCAAAGTTTGGTGAAGATCTGAGTATGTAGTTTTTGACCTTGGAACCTCCTATCTGAAAATTTGAAAATTTTTAAAAAATTCGTCCAAAATCTTGATGTCTTCAATCTCTTGTTTTGTATGTTTTTTCCACGTGTCTTGACCTCCAATGTATCCCTGCAAAGTTTGGTGAAGATCTGAGTATGTCGTTTTTGACCTTATCTGGAACATCCTTTCTGAAAATTTGAAATTCTTAAAAAATTCGTCCAAAATCTTGATGTCTCCAATCTCTTGTTTTGTACGTTTTTTCCACGTGTCTTCACATCCAATGTATCCCTGCAAAATTTGGTGAAGATCTGAGTATGTAGTTTTTGACTTTATATGGTACCTCCTTTCTGAAAATTTGAAAATTCTTAAAAAATTCGTCCAAAATCTTCATGTCACCAATCCTATGTTTTGTATGTTTTTTCCACGTGTCTTGACATTAAATGTATCCATGCAAAGTTTGGTGAAGATCTGAGTATGTCGTTTTTGACCTTATCTGGAACCTCCCATCTGAAAATTTGAAAATTCTTAAAAAAATCGTCGAAAATCTTGATGTCTCCAATCTCTTGTTTTGTACGTTTTTTCCACGTGTCTTGACATGCAAAGTATCCCTGCAAAGTTTGGTGAAGATCTGAGTATGTAGTTTTTGACTTTATCTGGAACCTCCTATCTGAAAATTTGAAAATTCTTAAAAAATTCGTCCAAAATCTTGATGTCTCCAATCTCTTGTTTTGTACGTTTTTTCCACGTGTCCTGACATCCAATGTATCCCTGCAAAGTTTGGTGAAGATCTGAGTATGTAGTTTTTAACCTTATCTGAAACCTCATTTCTGAAAATTTGAAAATTCCTCAAAAATTCGTCCAAAATCTTGATGTCTCCAATCTCTTGTTTTGTACGTTTTTTCCACGTGTCTTGACATCCAATGTATCCCTGCAAAGTTTGGTGAAGATCTGAGTATGTAGTTCTTGACCTTATATGGAACCTCCTATCTGAAAATTTGAAAATTCTTAAAAAATTTGACCAAAATCTTGATGTCCCCAATCCTATGTTTTGTATGTTTTTTCCCCGTGTCTTGACATCCAATGTATCCCTGCAGAGTTTGGTGAAGATCTGAGTATGTAGTTTTTGACCTTATCTGGAACCTCCCATCTGAAAATTTGTAAATTCTTAAAAAATTCGTCCAAAATCTTGACGGCTCCAATCTCTTGTTTTATACGTTTTTTCCACGTGTCTTGATATCCAATGTATCCCTGCAAAGTTTGGTGAAGATCTGAGTATGTAGTGTTTGACCTTATCTGGAACCTCCCATCTGAAAATTTGAAAATTCCTAAAAAATCCGTTCAAAATCTTGATGTCTCCAATCTCTTGTTTTGTACGTTTTTTCCACGTGTTTTGACATGCAAAGTATCCCTGCAACGTTTGGTGAAGATCTGAGTTTGTAGTTTTTGACCTTATCTGGAACCTCCTATCTGAAAATTTGAAAATTCTTAAAAAATTCGTCCAAAATCTTGATGTCTCCAATCTCTTGTTTTGTACGTTTTTTCCACGTTTCTTGACATCCAATGTATCCCTGCAATGTTTGGTGAAGATCTGAGTATGTAGTTTTTGACCTTATATGGAACCTCCTATCTGAAAATTTGAGTTCTTAAAAAATTTGACCAAAATCTTGATATCCCCAATCCTATGTTTTGTATGTTTTTTCCACGTGTCTTGACATCCAATGTATCCCTGCAAAGTTTGGTGAAGATCTGAGTATGTAGTTTTTGACCTTATCTGGAACCTCCTATCTGAAAATTTGAAAATTTTTAAAAAATTCGTCCAAAATCTTGATGTCTTCAATCTCTTGTTTTGTACGTTTTTTCCACGTGTCTTGACCTCCAATGTATCCCTGCAAAGTTTGGTGAAGATCTGAGTATGTCGTTTTTGACCTTATCTGGAACATCCTTTCTGAAAATTTGAAAATTCTTAAAAAATTCGTCCAAAATCTTGATGTCTCCAATCTCTTGTTTTGTACGTTTTTTCCACGTGTCTTGACATGCAAAGTATCCCTGCAACGTTTGGTGAAGATTTGAGTATGTAGTTTTTGACCTTATCTGGAACCTCCTATCTGAAAATTTGAAAATTCTTAAAAAATTCGTCAAAAATCTTGATGTCTCCAATCTCATGTTTTGTACGTTTTTTCCACGTGTCTTGACATGCAATGTATCCCTGCAAAGTTTGGTGAAGATCTGAGTATGTAGTTTTTATCCTTATCTGGAACCTCATTTCTGAAAATTTGAAAATTCCTCAAAAATTCGTCCAAAATCTTGATGTCTCCAATCTCTTGTTTTGTACGTTTTTTCCACGTGTCTTGACATCCAATGTATCCCTGCAAAGTTTGGTGAAGATCTGAGTATGTAGTTCTTGACCTTATATGGAACCTCCTATCTGAAAATTTGAAAATTCTTAAAAAATTTGACCAAAATCTTGATGTCCCCAATCCTATGTTTTGTATGTTTTTTCCCCATGTCTTGACATCCAATGTATCCCTGCAGAGTTTGGTGAAGATCTGAGTATGTCGTTTTTGACCTTATCTGGAACATCCTTTCTGAAAATTTGTAAATTCTTAAAAAATTCGTCCAAAATCTTGACGGCTCCAATCTCTTGTTTTGTACCTTTTTTCCACGTGTCTTGATATCCAATGTATCCCTGAAAAGTTTGGTGAAGATCTGAGTATGTAGTTTTTGACCTTATCTGGAACCTCCCATCTGAAAATTTGAAAATTCCTAAAAAATCCGTTCAAAATCTTGATGACCCCAATCTCTTGTTTTGTACGTTTTTTCCACGTGTTTTGACATCCAATGTATCCCTGCAAAGTTTGGTGAAGATCTGAGTATGTAGTTTTTGACCTTATTTGGAACCTCCTATCTGAAAATTTGAAAATTCTTAAAAAATTCGTCCAAAATCTTGATGTCTCCAATCTCTTGTTTTGTACGTTTTTTCCACGTGTCTTGACATGCAAAGTATCCCTGCAACGTTTGGTGAAGATCTGAGTTTTTGACCTTATATGGAACCTCCTATCTGAAAATTTGAAAATTCTTAAAAAATTTGACCAAAAGCTTTTTATCCCCAATCCTATGTTTTGTATGTTTTTTCCACGTGTCTTGACATCCAATGTATCCCTGCAAAGTTTGGTGAAGATCTGAGTATGTAGTTTTTGACCTTATCTGGAACCTCCTATCTGAAAATTTGAAAATTTTTAAAAAATTCGTCCAAAATCTTGATGTCTTCAATCTCTTCTTTTGTACGTTTTTTCCACGTGTCTTGACCTCCAATGTATCCCTGCAAAGTTTGGTGAAGATCTGAGTATGTAGTTTTTGACCTTATATGGAACCTCCTTTCTGAAAATTTGAAAATTCTTAAAAAATTCGTCCAAAATCTTGATGTCCCCAATCTCTTGTTTTGTACGTTTTTTCCACGTGTCTTGACATCCAATGTATCCATGCAAAGTTTGGTGAAGATCTGAGTATGTCGTTTTTGACCTTATCTGGAACCTCCCATCTGAAAATTTGAAAATTCTTAAAAAATTCGTCGAAAATCTTGATGTCTCCAATCTCTTGTTTTGTACGTTTTTTCCACGTGTCTTGACATGCAAAGTATCCCTGCAACGTTTGGTGAAGATCTGAGTTTTTGACCTTATATGGAACCTCCTATCTGAAAATTTGAAAATTCTTAAAAAATTTGACCAAAAGCTTGATATCCCCAATCCTATGTTTTGTATGTTTTTTCCACGTGTCTTGACATCCAATGTATCCCTGCAAAGTTTGGTGAAGATCTGAGTATGTAGTTTTTGACCTTGGAACCTCCTATCTGAAAATTTGAAAATTTTTAAAAAATTCGTCCAAAATCTTGATGTCTTCAATCTCTTGTTTTGTATGTTTTTTCCACGTGTCTTGACCTCCAATGTATCCCTGCAAAGTTTGGTGAAGATCTGAGTATGTCGTTTTTGACCTTATCTGGAACATCCTTTCTGAAAATTTGAAATTCTTAAAAAATTCGTCCAAAATCTTGATGTCTCCAATCTCTTGTTTTGTACGTTTTTTCCACGTGTCTTCACATCCAATGTATCCCTGCAAAATTTGGTGAAGATCTGAGTATGTAGTTTTTGACCTTATATGGTACCTCCTTTCTGAAAATTTGAAAATTCTTAAAAAATTCGTCCAAAATCTTCATGTCACCAATCCTATGTTTTGTATGTTTTTTCCACGTGTCTTGACATTAAATGTATCCATGCAAAGTTTGGTGAAGATCTGAGTATGTCGTTTTTGACCTTATCTGGAACCTCCCATCTGAAAATTTGA
The DNA here is from genome assembly GCF_977018435.1 of Lepisma saccharinum. NCBI lineage: Eukaryota > Metazoa > Arthropoda > Insecta > Zygentoma > Lepismatidae > Lepisma > Lepisma saccharinum. The sequence goes on along the minus strand of NW_028142907.1, from coordinate 2,121,881 downwards.
AAATTCTTAAAAAAATCGTCGAAAATCTTGATGTCTCCAATCTCTTGTTTTGTACGTTTTTTCCACGTGTCTTGACATGCAAAGTATCCCTGCAAAGTTTGGTGAAGATCTGAGTATGTAGTTTTTGACTTTATCTGGAACCTCCTATCTGAAAATTTGAAAATTCTTAAAAAATTCGTCCAAAATCTTGATGTCTCCAATCTCTTGTTTTGTACGTTTTTTCCACGTGTCCTGACATCCAATGTATCCCTGCAAAGTTTGGTGAAGATCTGAGTATGTAGTTTTTAACCTTATCTGAAACCTCATTTCTGAAAATTTGAAAATACCTCAAAAATTCGTCCAAAATCTTGATGTCTCCAATCTCTTGTTTTGTACGTTTTTTCCACGTGTCTTGACATCCAATGTATCCCTGCAAAGTTTGGTGAAGATCTGAGTATGTAGTTCTTGACCTTATATGGAACCTCCTATCTGAAAATTTGAAAATTCTTAAAAAATTTGACCAAAATCTTGATGTCCCCAATCCTATGTTTTGTATGTTTTTTCCCCGTGTCTTGACATCCAATGTATCCCTGCAGAGTTTGGTGAAGATCTGAGTATGTAGTTTTTGACCTTATCTGGAACCTCCCATCTGAAAATTTGTAAATTCTTAAAAAATTCGTCCAAAATCTTGACGGCTCCAATCTCTTGTTTTATACGTTTTTTCCACGTGTCTTGATATCCAATGTATCCCTGCAAAGTTTGGTGAAGATCTGAGTATGTAGTGTTTGACCTTATCTGGAACCTCCCATCTGAAAATTTGAAAATTCCTAAAAAATCCGTTCAAAATCTTGATGTCTCCAATCTCTTGTTTTGTACGTTTTTTCCACGTGTTTTGACATCCAATGTATCCCTGCAAAGTTTGGTGAAGATCTGAGTATGTAGTTTTTGACCTTATTTGGAACCTCCTATCTGAAAATTTGAAAATTCTTAAAAAATTCGTCCAAAATCTTGATGTCTCCAATCTCTTGTTTTGTACGTTTTTTCCACGTGTCTTGACATGCAAAGTATCCCTGCAACGTTTGGTGAAGATCTGAGTTTTTGACCTTATATGGAACCTCCTATCTGAAAATTTGAAAATTCTTAAAAAATTTGACCAAAAGCTTGATATCCCCAATCCTATGTTTTGTATGTTTTTTCCACGTGTCTTGACATCCAATGTATCCCTGCAAAGTTTGGTGAAGATCTGAGTATGTAGTTTTTGACCTTATATGGAACCTCCTTTCTGAAAATTTGAAAATTCTTAAAAAATTCGTCGAAAATCTTGATGTCTCCAATCTCTTGTTTTGTACGTTTTTTCCACGTGTCTTGACATCCAATGTATCCCTGCAAAGTTTGGTGAAGATCTGAGTATGTAGTTTTTGACCTTATCTGGAACCTCCCATCTGAAAATTTGAAAATTCTTAAAAAATTCGTCCAAAATCTTGATGTCTCCAATCTTCTGTTTTGTACGTTTTTTCCACGTGTCTTGACATCCAATGTATCCCTGCAAAGTTTGGTGAAGATCTGAGTATGTAGTTTTTGACCTTATATGGAACCTCCTTTCTGAAAATTTGAAAATTCTTAAAAAATTCGACCAAAATCTTGATGTCTCCAATCCTATGTTTTGTATGTTTTTTCCACATGTCTTGACATCCAATGTATCCATGCAAAGTTTGGTGAAGATCTGAGTATGTAGTTTTTGACCTTATATGGAACCTCCTATCTGAAAATTTGAGAATTCTTGAAAAATTCGTCCAAAATCTTGATGTCTCCAATCTCTTGTTTTGTACGTTTTTTCCACGTGTCTTGACATCCAATGTATCCCTGCAAAGGTTGGTGAAGTTCTGAGTATGTAGTTTTTGACCTTATCTGGAACCTCCCATCTGAAAATTTGAAAATTCCTAAAAAATCCGTCCAAAATCTTGATCACCTCAATCTCTTGTTTTGTACGTTTTTTCCACGTGTCTTGACATCCAATGTATCCCTGCAATGTTTGGTGAAGATCTGAGTATGTCGTTTTTGACCTTATCTGAAACCTCCCATCTGAAAATTTGAAAATTCTTAAAAAATTCGTCGAAAATCTTGATGTCTCCAATCTCTTGTTTTGTACGTTTTTTCCACGTGTCTTGACATGCAAAGTATCCCTGCAACGTTTGGTGAAGATCTGAGTTTGTAGTTTTTGACCTTATCTGGAACCTCCTATCTGAAAATTTGAAAATTCTTAAAAAATTCGTCCAAAATCTTGATGTCTCCAATCTCTTGTTTTGTACGTTTTTTCCACGTTTCTTGACATCCAATGTATCCCTGCAATGTTTGGTGAAGATCTGAGTATGTAGTTTTTGACCTTATATGGAACCTCCTATCTGAAAATTTGAGTTCTTAAAAAATTTGACCAAAATCTTGATATCCCCAATCCTATGTTTTGTATGTTTTTTCCACGTGTCTTGACATCCAATGTATCCCTGCAAAGTTTGGTGAAGATCTGAGTATGTCGTTTTTGACCTTATCTGGAACATCCTTTCTGAAAATTTGAAAATTCTTAAAAAATTCGTCCAAAATCTTGATGTCTCCAATCTCTTGTTTTGTACGTTTTTTCCACGTGTCTTGACATGCAAAGTATCCCTGCAACGTTTGGTGAAGATCTGAGTATGTAGTTTTTGACCTTATCTGGAACCTCCTATCTGAAAATTTGAAAATTCTTAAAAAATTCGTCAAAAATCTTGATGTCTCCAATCTCATGTTTTGTACGTTTTTTCCACGTGTCTTGACATGCAATGTATCCCTGCAAAGTTTGGTGAAGATCTGAGTATGTAGTTTTTATCCTTATCTGGAACCTCATTTCTGAAAATTTGAAAATTCCTCAAAAATTCGTCCAAAATCTTGATGTCTCCAATCTCTTGTTTTGTACGTTTTTTCCACGTGTCTTGACATCCAATGTATCCCTGCAAAGTTTGGTGAAGATCTGAGTATGTAGTTCTTGACCTTATATGGAACCTCCTATCTGAAAATTTGAAAATTCTTAAAAAATTTGACCAAAATCTTGATGTCCCCAATCCTATGTTTTGTATGTTTTTTCCCCATGTCTTGACATCCAATGTATCCCTGCAGAGTTTGGTGAAGATCTGAGTATGTCGTTTTTGACCTTATCTGGAACATCCTTTCTGAAAATTTGTAAATTCTTAAAAAATTCGTCCAAAATCTTGACGGCTCCAATCTCTTGTTTTGTACCTTTTTTCCACGTGTCTTGATATCCAATGTATCCCTGAAAAGTTTGGTGAAGATCTGAGTATGTAGTTTTTGACCTTATCTGGAACCTCCCATCTGAAAATTTGAAAATTCCTAAAAAATCCGTTCAAAATCTTGATGACCCCAATCTCTTGTTTTGTACGTTTTTTCCACGTGTTTTGTCATCCAATGTATCCCTGCAAAGTTTGGTGAAGATCTGAGTATGTAGTTTTTGACCTTATTTGGAACCTCCTATCAGAAAATTTGAAAATTCTTAAAAAATTCGTCCAAAATCTTGATGTCTCCAATCTCTTGTTTTGTACGTTTTTTCCACGTGTCTTGACATGCAAAGTATCCCTGCAACGTTTGGTGAAGATCTGAGTTTTTGACCTTATATGGAACCTCCTATCTGAAAATTTGAAAATTCTTAAAAAATTTGACCAAAAGCTTGATATCCCCAATCCTATGTTTTGTATGTTTTTTCCACGTGTCTTGACATCCAATGTATCCCTGCAAAGTTTGGTGAAGATCTGAGTATGTAGTTTTTGACCTTATCTGGAACCTCCTATCTGAAAATTTGAAAATTTTTAAAAAATTCGTCCAAAATCTTGATGTCTTCAATCTCTTGTTTTGTACGTTTTTTCCACGTGTCTTGACCTCCAATGTATCCCTGCAAAGTTTGGTGAAGATCTGAGTATGTAGTTTTTGACCTTATCTGGAACATCCTTTCTGAAAATTTGAAAATTCTTAAAAAATTCGTCGAAAATCTTGATGTCTCCAATCTCTTGTTTTGTACGTTTTTTCCACGTGTCTTGACATCCAATGTATCCCTGCAAAGTTTGGTGAAGATCTGAGTATGTAGTTTTTGACCTTATCTGGAAGCTCCCATCTGAAAATTTGATAATTCTTAAAAAATTCGTCCAAAATCTTGATGTCTCCAATCTTCTGTTTTGTACGTTTTTTCCACGTGTCTTGACATCCAATGTATCCCTGCAAAGTTTGGTGAAGATCTGAGTATGTAGTTTTTGACCTTATATGGAACCTCCTTTCTGAAAATTTGAAAATTCTTAAAAAATTCGTCCAAAATCTTGATGTCTCCAATCTCTTGTTTTGTACGTTTTTTCCACGTGTCTTCACATCCAATGTATCCCTGCAAAGTTTGGTGAAGATCTGAGAATGTAGTTTTTGACCTTATATGGTACCTCCTTTCTGAAAATTTGAAAATTCTTAAAAAATTCGTCCAAAATCTTCATGTCACCAATCCTATGTTTTGTATGTTTTTTCCACGTGTCTTGACATCCAATGTATCCATGCAAAGTTTGGTGAAGATCTGAGTATGTCGTTTTTGACCTTATCTGGAACCTCCCATTTGAAAATTTGAAAATTCTTAAAAAAATCGTCGAAAATCTTGATGTCTCCAATCTCTTGTTTTGTACGTTTTTTCCACGTGTATTGACATGCAAAGTATCCCTGCAAAGTTTGGCGAAGATCTGAGTATGAGTTTTTGACCTTATCTGGAACCTCCTATCTGAAAATTTGAAAATTCTTAAAAAATTCGTCCAAAATCTTGATGTCTCCAATCTCTTGTTTTGTACGTTTTTCCACGTGTCCTGACATCCAATGTATCCCTGCAAAGTTTGGTGAAGATCTGAGTATGTAGTTTTTAACCTTATCTGGAACCTCATTTCTGAAAATTTGAAAATTCCTCAAAAATTCGTCCAAAATCTTGATGTCTCCAATCTCTTGTTTTGTACGTTTTTTCCACGTGTCTTGACATCCAATGTATCCCTGCAAAGTTTGGTGAAGATCTGAGTATGTAGTGCTTGACCTTATATGGAACCTCCTATCTGAAAATTTGAAAATTCTTAAAAAATTTGACCAAAATCTTGATGACCCCAATCTCTTGTTTTGTACGTTTTTTCCACGTGTTTTGACATCCAATGTATCCCTGCAAAGTTTGGTGAAGATCTGAGTATGTAGTTTTTGACCTTATCTGGAACCTCCTATCTGAAAATTTGAAAATTCTTAAAAAATTCGTCCAAAATCTTGATGTCTCCAATCTCTTGTTTTGTACGTTTTTCCCACGTGTATTGACATCCAATGTATCCCTGCAATGTTTGGTGAAGATCTTAGTATGTAGTTTTTGACCTTATCTGGAACCTCCTATCTGAAAATTTGAAAACTTAAAAAATTCGTCCAAAATCTTGATGTCTCCAATCTCTTGTTTTGTACGTTTTTCCCACGTGTCTTGACATCCAATGTATCCCTGCAAGTTTGGTGAAGATCTGAGTATGTAGTTTTTGACCTTATCTGGAACCTCATTTCTGAAAATTTGAAAATTCCTCAAAAATTCGTCCAAAATCTGGATGTCTCCAATCTCTTGTTTTGTACGTTTTTTCCACGTGTCTTGACATCCAATGTATCCCTGCAAAGTTTGGTGAAGATCTGAGTATGTAGTTTTTGACCTTATCTGGAACCTCCTATCTGAAAATTTGAAAATTCTTAAAAAATTCGTCCAAAATCTTGATGTCTCCAATCTCTTGTTTTGTACGTTTTTTCCAGGTGTCTTGACATCCAATGTATCCCTGCAGAGTTTGGTGAAGATCTGAGTATGTAGTTTTTGACCTTATATGGAACCTCCTATCTGAAAATTTGAAAATTTTTAAAAAATTCGTCGAAAATCTTGATGTCTCCAATCTCTTGTTTTGTACGTTTTTTCCACGTGTCTTGACATCCAATGTATCCCTGCAATCTTTGGTGAAGATCTGAGTATGTAGTTTTTGACCTTATCTGGAACCTCTTATCTGAAAATTTGAAAATTCTTAAAAAATTCGTCCAAAATCTTGATGTCTCCAATCTCTTGTTTTGTACGTTTTTTCCACGTGTCTTGACATCCAATGTATCCCTGCAAAGTTTGGTTAAGATCTGAGTATGTCGTTTTTGACCTTATCTGGAACATCCTTTCTGAAAATTTGAAAATTCTTAAAAAATTCGTCCAAAATCTTGACGTCTCCAATCTCTTGTTTTGTACGTTTTTTCCACGTGTCTTGACATCCAATGTATCCCTGCAAAGTTTGGTGAAGATCTGAGTATGTAGTTTTTGACCTTATCTGGAACCTCCCATCTGAAAATTTGAAAATTCTTACAAAATTCGTCCAAAACCTTGATGTCTCCAATCTCTTGTTTTGTACGTTTTTTCCACGTGTCTTGACATCCAATGTATCCCTGCAATCTTTGGTGAAGATCTGAGTATGTAGTTTTTGACCTTATATGGAACCTCCTATCTGAAAATTTGAAAATTCTTAAAAAATTTGACCAAAATCTTGATGTCCCCAATCCTATGTTTTGTATGTTTTTCCCACGTGTCTTGACATTAAATGTATCCCTGCAAAGTTTGGTGAAGATCTGAGTATGTAGTTTTTGACCTTATCTGGAACCTCCTATCTGAAAATTTGAAAATTCTTAAAAAATTCGTCCAAAATCTTGATGTCTCCAATCTCTTGTTTTGTACGTTTTTCCACGTGTCTTGACATCCAATGTATCCCTGCAATGTTTGTTGAAGATCTGAGTATGTAGTTTTTGACCTTATATGGAACCTCCTATCTGAAAATTTGAAAATTCTTAAAAAATTTGACCAAAATCTTGATGTCCCCAATCCTATGTTTTGTATGTTCTTTCCACGTGTCTTGACATCCAATGTATCCCTGCAAAGTTTGGTGAAGATCTGAGTGTCGTTTTTGACCTTATCTGGAACATCCTTTCTGAAAATTTGAAAATTCTTAAAAAATTCGTCCAAAATCTTGATGTCTCCAATCTCTTGTTTTGTACGTTTTTTCCACGTGTCTTGACATGCAAAGTATCCATGCAAAGTTTGGTGAAGATCTGAGTATGTAGTTTTTGACCTTATCTGGAACCTCTCATCTGAAAATTTGAAAATTCCTAAAAAATCCTTCCAAAATCTTGATGACACCAATCTCTTGTTTTGTACGTTTTTTCCACGTGTCTTGACATCGAATGTATCCCTGCAAAGTTTGGTGAAGATCTGAGTATGTAGTTTTTGACCTTATCTGGAACCTCCTTTCTGAAAATTTGAAAATTCTTCAAAAATTCGTCCAAAATCTTGATGTCTCCACTCTCTTGTTTTGTACGTTTTTTCCACGTGTCTTGACATCCAATGTATCCCTGCAAAGTTTGGTGAAGATCTGAGTATGTAGTTTTTGATCTTATATGGAGCCTCCTTTCTGAAAATTTGAAAATTCTTAAAAAATTCATCCAAAATCTTGATGTCTCCAATCTCTTGTTTTGTACGTTTTTTCCACGTTTCTTGACATCCAATGTATCCCTGCAAAGTTTGGTGAAGATCTGAGTATGTAGTTTTTGACCTTATATGGAACCTCCTTTCTGAAAATTTGAAAATTCTTAAAAAATTCGTCCAAAATCTTGATGTCCCCAATCCTATGTTTTGTATGTTTTTTCCACGTGTCTTGACATCCAATGTATCCATACAAAGTTTGGTGAAGATCTGAGTATGTCGTTTTTGACCTTATCTGGAACCTCCTATCTGAAAATTTGAAAATTCTTAAAAAATTCGTCGAAAATCTTGATGTCTCCAATCTCTTGTTTTGTACGTTTTTTCCACGTGTCTTGACATGCAAAGTATCCCTGCAACGTTTGGTGAAGATCTGAGTATGTAGTTTTTGACCTTATCTGGAACCTCCTATCTGAAAATTTGAAAATTCTTCAAAAATTCGTCCAAAATCTTGATGTCTCCAATCTCTTGTTTTGTACGTTTTTTCCACGTTTCTTGACATCCAATGTATCCCTGCAATGTTTGGTGAAGATCTGAGTATGTAGTTTTTGACCTTATATGGAACCTCCTATCTGAAAATTTGAAAATTCTTAAAAAATTTTACCAAAATTTTGATATCCCCAATCCTATGTTTTGTATGTTTTTTTCCACGTGTCTTGACATCCAATGTATCCCTGCAAAGTTTGGTGAAGATCTGAGTATGTAGTTTTTGACCTTATCTGGAACCTCCTATCTGAAAATTTGAAAATTTTTAAAAATTCGTCCAAAATCTTGATGTCTTCAATCTCTTGTTTTGTACGTTTTTTCCACGTGTCTTGATTTCCAATGTATCCCTGCAAAGTTTGGTGAAGATCTGAGTCTGTCGTTTTTGACATTATCTGGAACATCCTTTCTGAAAATTTGAAAATTCCTAAAAAATCCGTTCAAAATCTTGATGACCCCAATCTCTTGTTTTGTACGTTTTTTCCACGTGTTTTGACATCCAATGTATCACTGCAAAGTTTGGTGAAGATCTGAGTATGTAGTTTTTGACCTTATTTGGAACCTCCTATCTGAAAATTTGAAAATTCTTAAAAAATTCGTCCAAAATCTTGATGTCTCCAATCTCTTGTTTTGTACGTTTTTTCCACGTGTCTTGACATGCAAAGTATCCCTGCAACGTTTGGTGAAGATCTGAGTTTTTGACCTTATATGGAACCTCCTATCTGAAAATTTGAAAATTCTTAAAAAATTTGACCAAAAGCTTGATATCCCCAATCCTATGTTTTGTATGTTTTTTCCACGTGTCTTGACATCCAATGTATCCCTGCAAAGTTTGGTGAAGATCTGAGTATGTAGTTTTTGACCTTATCTGGAACCTCCTATCTGAAAATTTGAAAATTTTTAAAAAATTCGTCCAAAATCTTGATGTCTTCAATCTCTTGTTTTGTACGTTTTTTCCACGTGTCTTGACCTCCAATGTATCAATGCAAAGTTTGGTGAAGATCTGAGTATGTAGTTTTTGACCTTATCTGGAACATCCTTTCTGAAAATTTGAAAATTCTTAAAAAATTCGTCCAAAATCTTGATGTCTCCAATCTCTTGTTTTGTACGTTTTTTCCACGTGTCTTGACATCCAATGTATCCCTGCAAAGTTTGGTTAAGATCTGAGTATGTCGTTTTTGACCTTATCTTTAACATCCTTTCTGAAAATTTGAAAATTCTTAAAAAATTCGTCCAAAATCTTGACGTCTCCAATCTCTTGTTTTGTACGTTTTTTCCACGTGTCTTGACATCCAATGTATCCCTGCAAAGTTTGGTGAAGATCTGAGTATGTAGTTTTTGACCTTATCTGGAACCTCCCATCTGAAAATTTGAAAATTCTTACAAAATTCGTCCAAAATCTTGATGTCTCCAATCTCTTGTTTTGTACGTTTTTTCCACGTGTCTTGACATCCAATGTATCCCTGCAATCTTTGGTGAAGATCTGAGTATGTAGTTTTTGACCTTATAAGGAACCTCCTATCTGAAAATTTGAAAATTCTTAAAAAATTTGACCAAAATCTTGATGTCCCCAATCCTATGTTTTGTATGTTCTTTCCACGTGTCTTGACATCCAATGTATCCCTGCAAAGTTTGGTGAAGATCTGAGTGTCGTTTTTGACCTTATCTGGAACATCCTTTCTGAAAATTTGAAAATTCTTAAAAAATTCGTCCAAAATCTTGATGTCTCCAATCTCTTGTTTTGTACGTTTTTTCCACGTGTCTTGACATCCAAAGTATCCATGCAAAGTTTGGTGAAGATCTGAGTATGTAGTTTTTGACCTTATCTGGAACGTCTCATCTGAAAATTTGAAAATTCCTAAAAAATCCTTCCAAAATCTTGATGACACCAATCTCTTGTTTTGTACGTTTTTTCCACGTGTCTTGACATCGAATGTATCCCTGCAAAGTTTGGTGAAGATCTGAGTATGTAGTTTTTGACCTTATCTGGAACCTCCTTTCTGAAAATTTGAAAATTCTTCAAAAATTCGTCCAAAATCTTGATGTCTCCACTCTCTTGTTTTGTACGTTTTTTCCACGTGTCTTGACATCCAATGTATCCCTGCAAAGTTTGGTGAAGATCTGAGTATGTAGTTTTTGATCTTATATGGAGCCTCCTTTCTGAAAATTTGAAAATTCTTAAAAAATTCATCCAAAATCTTGATGTCTCCAATCTCTTGTTTTGTACGTTTTTTCCACGTTTCTTGACATCCAATGTATCCCTGCAAAGTTTGGTGAAGATCTGAGTATGTAGTTTTTGACCTTATATGGAACCTCCTTTCTGAAAATTTGAAAATTCTTAAAAAATTCGTCCAAAATCTTGATGTTCCCAATCCTATGTTTTGTATGTTTTTTCCACGTGTCTTGACATCCAATGTATCCATGCAAAGTTTGGTGAAGATCTGAGTATGTCGTTTTTGACCTTATCTGGAACCTCCCATCTGAAAATTTGAAAATTCTTAAAAAATTCGTCGAAAATCTTGATGTCTCCAATCTCTTGTTTTGTACGTTTTTTCCACGTGTCTTGACATGCAAAGTATCCCTGCAACGTTTGGTGAAGATCTGAGTATGTAGTTTTTGACCTTATCTGGAACCTCCTATCTGAAAATTTGAAAATTCTTCAAAAATTCGTCCAAAATCTTGATGTCTCCAATCTCTTGTTTTGTACGTTTTTTCCACGTTTCTTGACATCCAATGTATCCCTGCAATGTTTGGTGAAGATCTGAGTATGTAGTTTTTGACCTTATCTGGAACCTCCTATCTGAAAATTTGAAAATTTTTAAAAATTCGTCCAAAATCTTGATGTCTTCAATCTCTTGTTTTGTACGTTTTTTCCACGTGTCTTGATTTCCAATGTATCCCTGCAAAGTTTGGTGAAGATCTGAGTCTGTCGTTTTTGACATTATCTGGAACATCCTTTCTGAAAATTTGAAAATTCCTAAAAAATTCGTCGAAAATTTTGATATCCCCAATCCTATGTTTTGTATGTTTTTTCCACGTGTCTTGACATCCAATGAATCCCTGCAAAGTTTGGTGAAGATCTGAGTATGTAGTTTTTGACCTTATCTGGAACCTCCTATCTGAAAATTTGAAAATTTTTAAAAATTCGTCCAAAATCTTGATGTCTTCAATCTCTTGTTTTGTACGTTTTTTCCACGTGTCTTGATTTCCAATGTATCCCTGCAAAGTTTGGTGAAGATCTGAGTCTGTCGTTTTTGACATTATCTGGAACATCCTTTCTGAAAATTTGAAAATTCCTAAAAAATCCGTTCAAAATCTTGATGACCCCAATCTCTTGTTTTGTACGTTTTTTCCACGTGTTTTGACATCCAATGTATCACTGCAAAGTTTGGTGAAGATCTGAGTATGTAGTTTTTGACCTTATTTGGAACCTCCTATCTGAAAATTTGAAAATTCTTAAAAAATTCGTCCAAAATCTTGATGTCTCCAATCTCTTGTTTTGTACGTTTTTTCCACGTGTCTTGACATGCAAAGTATCCCTGCAACGTTTGGTGAAGATCTGAGTTTTTGACCTTATATGGAACCTCCTATCTGAAAATTTGAAAATTCTTAAAAAATTTGACCAAAAGCTTGATATCCCCAATCCTATGTTTTGTATGTTTTTTCCACGTGTCTTGACATCCAATGTATCCCTGCAAAGTTTGGTGAAGATCTGAGTATGTAGTTTTTGACCTTATCTGGAACCTCCTATCTGAAAATTTGAAAATTTTTAAAAAATTCGTCCAAAATCTTGATGTCTTCAATCTCTTGTTTTGTACGTTTTTTCCACGTGTCTTGACCTCCAATGTATCAATGCAAAGTTTGGTGAAGATCTGAGTATGTAGTTTTTGACCTTATCTGGAACATCCTTTCTGAAAATTTGAAAATTCTTAAAAAATTCGTCGAAAATCTTGATGTCTCCAATCTCTTGTTTTGTACGTTTTTTCCACGTGTCTTGACATCCAATGTATCCCTGCAATCTTTGGTGAAGATCTGAGTATGTAGTTTTTGACCTTATATGGAACCTCCTATCTGAAAATTTGAAAATTCTTAAAAAATTTGACCAAAATCTTGATGTCCCCAATCCTATGTTTTGTATGTTTTTCCCACGTGTCTTGACATTAAATGTATCCCTGCAAAGTTTGGTGAAGATCTGAGTATGTAGTTTTTGACCTTATCTGGAACCTCCTATCTGAAAATTTGAAAATTTTTAAAAAATTCGTCCAAAATCTTGATGTCTTCAATCTCTTGTTTTGTACGTTTTTTCCACGTGTCTTGACCTCCAATGTATCAATGCAAAGTTTGGTGAAGATCTGAGTATGTAGTTTTTGACCTTATCTGGAACATCCTTTCTGAAAATTTGAAAATTCTTAAAAAATTCGTCGAAAATCTTGATGTCTCCAATCTCTTGTTTTGTACGTTTTTTCCACGTGTCTTGACATCCAATGTATCCCTGCAAAGTTTGGTGAAGATCTGAGTATGTAGTTTTTGACCTTATCTGGAAGCTCCCATCTGAAAATTTGAAAATTCTTAAAAAATTCGTCCAAAATCTTGATGTCTCCAATCTTCTGTTTTGTACGTTTTTTCCACGTGTCTTGACATCCAATGTATCCCTGCAAAGTTTGGTGAAGATCTGAGTATGTAGTTTTTGACCTTATATGGAACCTCCTTTCTGAAAATTTGAGAATTCTTGAAAAATTCGTCCAAAATCTTGATGTCTCCAATCTCTTGTTTTGTACGTTTTTTCCACGTGTCTTGACATCCAATGTATCCCTGCAAAGGTTGGTGAAGTTCTGAGTATGTAGTTTTTGACCTTATCTGGAACCTCCCATCTGAAAATTTGAAAATTCCTAAAAAATCCGTCCAAAATCTTGATCACCTCAATCTCTTGTTTTGTACGTTTTTTCCACGTGTCTTGACATCCAATGTATCCCTGCAATGTTTGGTGAAGATCTGAGTATGTCGTTTTTGACCTTATCTGAAACCTCCCATCTGAAAATTTGAAAATTCTTAAAAAATTCGTCGAAAATCTTGATGTCTCCAATCTCTTGTTTTGTACGTTTTTTCCACGTGTCTTGACATGCAAAGTATCCCTGCAACGTTTGGTGAAGATCTGAGTTTGTAGTTTTTGACCTTATCTGGAACCTCCTATCTGAAAATTTGAAAATTCTTAAAAAATTCGTCCAAAATCTTGATGTCTCCAATCTCTTGTTTTGTACGTTTTTTCCACGTTTCTTGACATCCAATGTATCCCTGCAATGTTTGGTGAAGATCTGAGTATGTAGTTTTTGACCTTATATGGAACCTCCTATCTGAAAATTTGAGTTCTTAAAAAATTTGACCAAAATCTTGATATCCCCAATCCTATGTTTTGTATGTTTTTTCCACGTGTCTTGACATCCAATGTATCCCTGCAAAGTTTGGTGAAGATCTGAGTATGTCGTTTTTGACCTTATCTGGAACATCCTTTCTGAAAATTTGAAAATTCTTAAAAAATTCGTCCAAAATCTTGATGTCTCCAATCTCTTGTTTTGTACGTTTTTTCCACGTGTCTTGACATGCAAAGTATCCCTGCAACGTTTGGTGAAGATCTGAGTATGTAGTTTTTGACCTTATCTGGAACCTCCTATCTGAAAATTTGAAAATTCTTAAAAAATTCGTCAAAAATCTTGATGTCTCCAATCTCATGTTTTGTACGTTTTTTCCACGTGTCTTGACATGCAATGTATCCCTGCAAAGTTTGGTGAAGATCTGAGTATGTAGTTTTTATCCTTATCTGGAACCTCATTTCTGAAAATTTGAAAATTCCTCAAAAATTCGTCCAAAATCTTGATGTCTCCAATCTCTTGTTTTGTACGTTTTTTCCACGTGTCTTGACATCCAATGTATCCCTGCAAAGTTTGGTGAAGATCTGAGTATGTAGTTCTTGACCTTATATGGAACCTCCTATCTGAAAATTTGAAAATTCTTAAAAAATTTGACCAAAATCTTGATGTCCCCAATCCTATGTTTTGTATGTTTTTTCCCCATGTCTTGACATCCAATGTATCCCTGCAGAGTTTGGTGAAGATCTGAGTATGTCGTTTTTGACCTTATCTGGAACATCCTTTCTGAAAATTTGTAAATTCTTAAAAAATTCGTCCAAAATCTTGACGGCTCCAATCTCTTGTTTTGTACCTTTTTTCCACGTGTCTTGATATCCAATGTATCCCTGAAAAGTTTGGTGAAGATCTGAGTATGTAGTTTTTGACCTTATCTGGAACCTCCCATCTGAAAATTTGAAAATTCCTAAAAAATCCGTTCAAAATCTTGATGACCCCAATCTCTTGTTTTGTACGTTTTTTCCACGTGTTTTGTCATCCAATGTATCCCTGCAAAGTTTGGTGAAGATCTGAGTATGTAGTTTTTGACCTTATTTGGAACCTCCTATCAGAAAATTTGAAAATTCTTAAAAAATTCGTCCAAAATCTTGATGTCTCCAATCTCTTGTTTTGTACGTTTTTTCCACGTGTCTTGACATGCAAAGTATCCCTGCAACGTTTGGTGAAGATCTGAGTTTTTGACCTTATATGGAACCTCCTATCTGAAAATTTGAAAATTCTTAAAAAATTTGACCAAAAGCTTGATATCCCCAATCCTATGTTTTGTATGTTTTTTCCACGTGTCTTGACATCCAATGTATCCCTGCAAAGTTTGGTGAAGATCTGAGTATGTAGTTTTTGACCTTATCTGGAACCTCCTATCTGAAAATTTGAAAATTTTTAAAAAATTCGTCCAAAATCTTGATGTCTTCAATCTCTTGTTTTGTACGTTTTTTCCACGTGTCTTGACCTCCAATGTATCCCTGCAAAGTTTGGTGAAGATCTGAGTATGTAGTTTTTGACCTTATCTGGAACATCCTTTCTGAAAATTTGAAAATTCTTAAAAAATTCGTCGAAAATCTTGATGTCTCCAATCTCTTGTTTTGTACGTTTTTTCCACGTGTCTTGACATCCAATGTATCCCTGCAAAGTTTGGTGAAGATCTGAGTATGTAGTTTTTGACCTTATCTGGAAGCTCCCATCTGAAAATTTGATAATTCTTAAAAAATTCGTCCAAAATCTTGATGTCTCCAATCTTCTGTTTTGTACGTTTTTTCCACGTGTCTTGACATCCAATGTATCCCTGCAAAGTTTGGTGAAGATCTGAGTATGTAGTTTTTGACCTTATATGGAACCTCCTTTCTGAAAATTTGAAAATTCTTAAAAAATTCGTCCAAAATCTTGATGTCTCCAATCTCTTGTTTTGTACGTTTTTTCCACGTGTCTTCACATCCAATGTATCCCTGCAAAGTTTGGTGAAGATCTGAGAATGTAGTTTTTGACCTTATATGGTACCTCCTTTCTGAAAATTTGAAAATTCTTAAAAAATTCGTCCAAAATCTTCATGTCACCAATCCTATGTTTTGTATGTTTTTTCCACGTGTCTTGACATCCAATGTATCCATGCAAAGTTTGGTGAAGATCTGAGTATGTCGTTTTTGACCTTATCTGGAACCTCCCATTTGAAAATTTGAAAATTCTTAAAAAAATCGTCGAAAATCTTGATGTCTCCAATCTCTTGTTTTGTACGTTTTTTCCACGTGTATTGACATGCAAAGTATCCCTGCAAAGTTTGGCGAAGATCTGAGTATGAGTTTTTGACCTTATCTGGAACCTCCTATCTGAAAATTTGAAAATTCTTAAAAAATTCGTCCAAAATCTTGATGTCTCCAATCTCTTGTTTTGTACGTTTTTCCACGTGTCCTGACATCCAATGTATCCCTGCAAAGTTTGGTGAAGATCTGAGTATGTAGTTTTTAACCTTATCTGGAACCTCATTTCTGAAAATTTGAAAATTCCTCAAAAATTCGTCCAAAATCTTGATGTCTCCAATCTCTTGTTTTGTACGTTTTTTCCACGTGTCTTGACATCCAATGTATCCCTGCAAAGTTTGGTGAAGATCTGAGTATGTAGTGCTTGACCTTATATGGAACCTCCTATCTGAAAATTTGAAAATTCTTAAAAAATTTGACCAAAATCTTGATGACCCCAATCTCTTGTTTTGTACGTTTTTTCCACGTGTTTTGACATCCAATGTATCCCTGCAAAGTTTGGTGAAGATCTGAGTATGTAGTTTTTGACCTTATCTGGAACCTCCTATCTGAAAATTTGAAAATTCTTAAAAAATTCGTCCAAAATCTTGATGTCTCCAATCTCTTGTTTTGTACGTTTTTCCCACGTGTATTGACATCCAATGTATCCCTGCAATGTTTGGTGAAGATCTTAGTATGTAGTTTTTGACCTTATCTGGAACCTCCTATCTGAAAATTTGAAAACTTAAAAAATTCGTCCAAAATCTTGATGTCTCCAATCTCTTGTTTTGTACGTTTTTCCCACGTGTCTTGACATCCAATGTATCCCTGCAAGTTTGGTGAAGATCTGAGTATGTAGTTTTTGACCTTATCTGGAACCTCATTTCTGAAAATTTGAAAATTCCTCAAAAATTCGTCCAAAATCTGGATGTCTCCAATCTCTTGTTTTGTACGTTTTTTCCACGTGTCTTGACATCCAATGTATCCCTGCAAAGTTTGGTGAAGATCTGAGTATGTAGTTTTTGACCTTATCTGGAACCTCCTATCTGAAAATTTGAAAATTCTTAAAAAATTCGTCCAAAATCTTGATGTCTCCAATCTCTTGTTTTGTACGTTTTTTCCAGGTGTCTTGACATCCAATGTATCCCTGCAGAGTTTGGTGAAGATCTGAGTATGTAGTTTTTGACCTTATATGGAACCTCCTATCTGAAAATTTGAAAATTTTTAAAAAATTCGTCGAAAATCTTGATGTCTCCAATCTCTTGTTTTGTACGTTTTTTCCACGTGTCTTGACATCCAATGTATCCCTGCAATCTTTGGTGAAGATCTGAGTATGTAGTTTTTGACCTTATCTGGAACCTCTTATCTGAAAATTTGAAAATTCTTAAAAAATTCGTCCAAAATCTTGATGTCTCCAATCTCTTGTTTTGTACGTTTTTTCCACGTGTCTTGACATCCAATGTATCCCTGCAAAGTTTGGTTAAGATCTGAGTATGTCGTTTTTGACCTTATCTGGAACATCCTTTCTGAAAATTTGAAAATTCTTAAAAAATTCGTCCAAAATCTTGACGTCTCCAATCTCTTGTTTTGTACGTTTTTTCCACGTGTCTTGACATCCAATGTATCCCTGCAAAGTTTGGTGAAGATCTGAGTATGTAGTTTTTGACCTTATCTGGAACCTCCCATCTGAAAATTTGAAAATTCTTACAAAATTCGTCCAAAACCTTGATGTCTCCAATCTCTTGTTTTGTACGTTTTTTCCACGTGTCTTGACATCCAATGTATCCCTGCAATCTTTGGTGAAGATCTGAGTATGTAGTTTTTGACCTTATATGGAACCTCCTATCTGAAAATTTGAAAATTCTTAAAAAATTTGACCAAAATCTTGATGTCCCCAATCCTATGTTTTGTATGTTTTTCCCACGTGTCTTGACATTAAATGTATCCCTGCAAAGTTTGGTGAAGATCTGAGTATGTAGTTTTTGACCTTATCTGGAACCTCCTATCTGAAAATTTGAAAATTCTTAAAAAATTCGTCCAAAATCTTGATGTCTCCAATCTCTTGTTTTGTACGTTTTTCCACGTGTCTTGACATCCAATGTATCCCTGCAATGTTTGTTGAAGATCTGAGTATGTAGTTTTTGACCTTATATGGAACCTCCTATCTGAAAATTTGAAAATTCTTAAAAAATTTGACCAAAATCTTGATGTCCCCAATCCTATGTTTTGTATGTTCTTTCCACGTGTCTTGACATCCAATGTATCCCTGCAAAGTTTGGTGAAGATCTGAGTGTCGTTTTTGACCTTATCTGGAACATCCTTTCTGAAAATTTGAAAATTCTTAAAAAATTCGTCCAAAATCTTGATGTCTCCAATCTCTTGTTTTGTACGTTTTTTCCACGTGTCTTGACATGCAAAGTATCCATGCAAAGTTTGGTGAAGATCTGAGTATGTAGTTTTTGACCTTATCTGGAACCTCTCATCTGAAAATTTGAAAATTCCTAAAAAATCCTTCCAAAATCTTGATGACACCAATCTCTTGTTTTGTACGTTTTTTCCACGTGTCTTGACATCGAATGTATCCCTGCAAAGTTTGGTGAAGATCTGAGTATGTAGTTTTTGACCTTATCTGGAACCTCCTTTCTGAAAATTTGAAAATTCTTCAAAAATTCGTCCAAAATCTTGATGTCTCCACTCTCTTGTTTTGTACGTTTTTTCCACGTGTCTTGACATCCAATGTATCCCTGCAAAGTTTGGTGAAGATCTGAGTATGTAGTTTTTGATCTTATATGGAGCCTCCTTTCTGAAAATTTGAAAATTCTTAAAAAATTCATCCAAAATCTTGATGTCTCCAATCTCTTGTTTTGTACGTTTTTTCCACGTTTCTTGACATCCAATGTATCCCTGCAAAGTTTGGTGAAGATCTGAGTATGTAGTTTTTGACCTTATATGGAACCTCCTTTCTGAAAATTTGAAAATTCTTAAAAAATTCGTCCAAAATCTTGATGTCCCCAATCCTATGTTTTGTATGTTTTTTCCACGTGTCTTGACATCCAATGTATCCATACAAAGTTTGGTGAAGATCTGAGTATGTCGTTTTTGACCTTATCTGGAACCTCCTATCTGAAAATTTGAAAATTCTTAAAAAATTCGTCGAAAATCTTGATGTCTCCAATCTCTTGTTTTGTACGTTTTTTCCACGTGTCTTGACATGCAAAGTATCCCTGCAACGTTTGGTGAAGATCTGAGTATGTAGTTTTTGACCTTATCTGGAACCTCCTATCTGAAAATTTGAAAATTCTTCAAAAATTCGTCCAAAATCTTGATGTCTCCAATCTCTTGTTTTGTACGTTTTTTCCACGTTTCTTGACATCCAATGTATCCCTGCAATGTTTGGTGAAGATCTGAGTATGTAGTTTTTGACCTTATATGGAACCTCCTATCTGAAAATTTGAAAATTCTTAAAAAATTTTACCAAAATTTTGATATCCCCAATCCTATGTTTTGTATGTTTTTTTCCACGTGTCTTGACATCCAATGTATCCCTGCAAAGTTTGGTGAAGATCTGAGTATGTAGTTTTTGACCTTATCTGGAACCTCCTATCTGAAAATTTGAAAATTTTTAAAAATTCGTCCAAAATCTTGATGTCTTCAATCTCTTGTTTTGTACGTTTTTTCCACGTGTCTTGATTTCCAATGTATCCCTGCAAAGTTTGGTGAAGATCTGAGTCTGTCGTTTTTGACATTATCTGGAACATCCTTTCTGAAAATTTGAAAATTCCTAAAAAATCCGTTCAAAATCTTGATGACCCCAATCTCTTGTTTTGTACGTTTTTTCCACGTGTTTTGACATCCAATGTATCACTGCAAAGTTTGGTGAAGATCTGAGTATGTAGTTTTTGACCTTATTTGGAACCTCCTATCTGAAAATTTGAAAATTCTTAAAAAATTCGTCCAAAATCTTGATGTCTCCAATCTCTTGTTTTGTACGTTTTTTCCACGTGTCTTGACATGCAAAGTATCCCTGCAACGTTTGGTGAAGATCTGAGTTTTTGACCTTATATGGAACCTCCTATCTGAAAATTTGAAAATTCTTAAAAAATTTGACCAAAAGCTTGATATCCCCAATCCTATGTTTTGTATGTTTTTTCCACGTGTCTTGACATCCAATGTATCCCTGCAAAGTTTGGTGAAGATCTGAGTATGTAGTTTTTGACCTTATCTGGAACCTCCTATCTGAAAATTTGAAAATTTTTAAAAAATTCGTCCAAAATCTTGATGTCTTCAATCTCTTGTTTTGTACGTTTTTTCCACGTGTCTTGACCTCCAATGTATCAATGCAAAGTTTGGTGAAGATCTGAGTATGTAGTTTTTGACCTTATCTGGAACATCCTTTCTGAAAATTTGAAAATTCTTAAAAAATTCGTCCAAAATCTTGATGTCTCCAATCTCTTGTTTTGTACGTTTTTTCCACGTGTCTTGACATCCAATGTATCCCTGCAAAGTTTGGTTAAGATCTGAGTATGTCGTTTTTGACCTTATCTTTAACATCCTTTCTGAAAATTTGAAAATTCTTAAAAAATTCGTCCAAAATCTTGACGTCTCCAATCTCTTGTTTTGTACGTTTTTTCCACGTGTCTTGACATCCAATGTATCCCTGCAAAGTTTGGTGAAGATCTGAGTATGTAGTTTTTGACCTTATCTGGAACCTCCCATCTGAAAATTTGAAAATTCTTACAAAATTCGTCCAAAATCTTGATGTCTCCAATCTCTTGTTTTGTACGTTTTTTCCACGTGTCTTGACATCCAATGTATCCCTGCAATCTTTGGTGAAGATCTGAGTATGTAGTTTTTGACCTTATAAGGAACCTCCTATCTGAAAATTTGAAAATTCTTAAAAAATTTGACCAAAATCTTGATGTCCCCAATCCTATGTTTTGTATGTTCTTTCCACGTGTCTTGACATCCAATGTATCCCTGCAAAGTTTGGTGAAGATCTGAGTGTCGTTTTTGACCTTATCTGGAACATCCTTTCTGAAAATTTGAAAATTCTTAAAAAATTCGTCCAAAATCTTGATGTCTCCAATCTCTTGTTTTGTACGTTTTTTCCACGTGTCTTGACATCCAAAGTATCCATGCAAAGTTTGGTGAAGATCTGAGTATGTAGTTTTTGACCTTATCTGGAACGTCTCATCTGAAAATTTGAAAATTCCTAAAAAATCCTTCCAAAATCTTGATGACACCAATCTCTTGTTTTGTACGTTTTTTCCACGTGTCTTGACATCGAATGTATCCCTGCAAAGTTTGGTGAAGATCTGAGTATGTAGTTTTTGACCTTATCTGGAACCTCCTTTCTGAAAATTTGAAAATTCTTCAAAAATTCGTCCAAAATCTTGATGTCTCCACTCTCTTGTTTTGTACGTTTTTTCCACGTGTCTTGACATCCAATGTATCCCTGCAAAGTTTGGTGAAGATCTGAGTATGTAGTTTTTGATCTTATATGGAGCCTCCTTTCTGAAAATTTGAAAATTCTTAAAAAATTCATCCAAAATCTTGATGTCTCCAATCTCTTGTTTTGTACGTTTTTTCCACGTTTCTTGACATCCAATGTATCCCTGCAAAGTTTGGTGAAGATCTGAGTATGTAGTTTTTGACCTTATATGGAACCTCCTTTCTGAAAATTTGAAAATTCTTAAAAAATTCGTCCAAAATCTTGATGTTCCCAATCCTATGTTTTGTATGTTTTTTCCACGTGTCTTGACATCCAATGTATCCATGCAAAGTTTGGTGAAGATCTGAGTATGTCGTTTTTGACCTTATCTGGAACCTCCCATCTGAAAATTTGAAAATTCTTAAAAAATTCGTCGAAAATCTTGATGTCTCCAATCTCTTGTTTTGTACGTTTTTTCCACGTGTCTTGACATGCAAAGTATCCCTGCAACGTTTGGTGAAGATCTGAGTATGTAGTTTTTGACCTTATCTGGAACCTCCTATCTGAAAATTTGAAAATTCTTCAAAAATTCGTCCAAAATCTTGATGTCTCCAATCTCTTGTTTTGTACGTTTTTTCCACGTTTCTTGACATCCAATGTATCCCTGCAATGTTTGGTGAAGATCTGAGTATGTAGTTTTTGACCTTATCTGGAACCTCCTATCTGAAAATTTGAAAATTTTTAAAAATTCGTCCAAAATCTTGATGTCTTCAATCTCTTGTTTTGTACGTTTTTTCCACGTGTCTTGATTTCCAATGTATCCCTGCAAAGTTTGGTGAAGATCTGAGTCTGTCGTTTTTGACATTATCTGGAACATCCTTTCTGAAAATTTGAAAATTCCTAAAAAATTCGTCGAAAATTTTGATATCCCCAATCCTATGTTTTGTATGTTTTTTCCACGTGTCTTGACATCCAATGAATCCCTGCAAAGTTTGGTGAAGATCTGAGTATGTAGTTTTTGACCTTATCTGGAACCTCCTATCTGAAAATTTGAAAATTTTTAAAAATTCGTCCAAAATCTTGATGTCTTCAATCTCTTGTTTTGTACGTTTTTTCCACGTGTCTTGATTTCCAATGTATCCCTGCAAAGTTTGGTGAAGATCTGAGTCTGTCGTTTTTGACATTATCTGGAACATCCTTTCTGAAAATTTGAAAATTCCTAAAAAATCCGTTCAAAATCTTGATGACCCCAATCTCTTGTTTTGTACGTTTTTTCCACGTGTTTTGACATCCAATGTATCACTGCAAAGTTTGGTGAAGATCTGAGTATGTAGTTTTTGACCTTATTTGGAACCTCCTATCTGAAAATTTGAAAATTCTTAAAAAATTCGTCCAAAATCTTGATGTCTCCAATCTCTTGTTTTGTACGTTTTTTCCACGTGTCTTGACATGCAAAGTATCCCTGCAACGTTTGGTGAAGATCTGAGTTTTTGACCTTATATGGAACCTCCTATCTGAAAATTTGAAAATTCTTAAAAAATTTGACCAAAAGCTTGATATCCCCAATCCTATGTTTTGTATGTTTTTTCCACGTGTCTTGACATCCAATGTATCCCTGCAAAGTTTGGTGAAGATCTGAGTATGTAGTTTTTGACCTTATCTGGAACCTCCTATCTGAAAATTTGAAAATTTTTAAAAAATTCGTCCAAAATCTTGATGTCTTCAATCTCTTGTTTTGTACGTTTTTTCCACGTGTCTTGACCTCCAATGTATCAATGCAAAGTTTGGTGAAGATCTGAGTATGTAGTTTTTGACCTTATCTGGAACATCCTTTCTGAAAATTTGAAAATTCTTAAAAAATTCGTCGAAAATCTTGATGTCTCCAATCTCTTGTTTTGTACGTTTTTTCCACGTGTCTTGACATCCAATGTATCCCTGCAAAGTTTGGTGAAGATCTGAGTATGTAGTTTTTGACCTTATCTGGAAGCTCCCATCTGAAAATTTGAAAATTCTTAAAAAATTCGTCCAAAATCTTGATGTCTCCAATCTTCTGTTTTGTACGTTTTTTCCACGTGTCTTGACATCCAATGTATCCCTGCAAAGTTTGGTGAAGATCTGAGTATGTAGTTTTTGACCTTATATGGAACCTCCTTTCTGAAAATTTGAAAATTCTTAAAAAATTCGTCCAAAATCTTGATGTCTCCAATCTCTTGTTTTGTACGTTTTTTCCACGTGTCTTCACATCCAATGTATCCCTGCAAAGTTTGGTGAAGATCTGAGAATGTAGTTTTTGACCTTATATGGTACCTCCTTTCTGAAAATTTGAAAATTCTTAAAAAATTCGTCCAAAATCTTCATGTCACCAATCCTATGTTTTGTATGTTTTTTCCACGTGTCTTGACATCCAATGTATCCATGCAAAGTTTGGTGAAGATCTGAGTATGTCGTTTTTGACCTTATCTGGAACCTCCCATTTGAAAATTTGAAAATTCTTAAAAAAATCGTCGAAAATCTTGATGTCTCCAATCTCTTGTTTTGTACGTTTTTTCCACGTGTCTTGACATGCAAAGTATCCCTGCAAAGTTTGGCGAAGATCTGAGTATGTAGTTTTTGACCTTATCTGGAACCTCCTATCTGAAAATTTGAAAAAAATTAAAAAATTCGTCCAAAATCTTGATGTCTCCAATCTCTTGTTTTGTACGTTTTTTCCACGTGTCCTGACATCCAATGTATCCCTGCAAAGTTTGGTGAAGATCTGAGTATGTAGTTTTTAACCTTATCTGGAACCTCATTTCTGAAAATTTGAAAATTCCTCAAAAATTCGTCCAAAATCTTGATGTCTCCAATCTCTTGTTTTGTACGTTTTTTCCACGTGTCTTGACATCCAATGTATCCCTGCAAAGTTTGGTGAAGATCTGAGTATGTAGTGCTTGACCTTATATGGAACCTCCTATCTGAAAATTTGAAAATTCTTAAAAAATTTGACCAAAATCTTGATGTCCCCAATCCTATGTTTTGTATGTTTTTTCCCCGTGTCTTGACATCCAATGTATCCCTGCAGAGTTTGGTGAAGATCTGAGTATGTCGTTTTTGACCTTATCTGGAACATCCTTTCTGAAAATTTGTAAATTCTTAAAAAATTCGTCCAAAATCTTGACGTCTCCAATCTCTTGTTTTATACTTTTTTTCCACGTGTCTTGATATCCAATGTATCCCTGCAAAGTTTGGTGAAGATCTGAGTATATAGTTTTTGACCTTATCTGGAACCTCCCATCTGAATATTTGAAAATTCCTAAAAAATCCGTTCAAAATCTTGATGACCCCAATCTCTTGTTTTGTACGTTTTTTCCACTTGTTTTGACATCCAATGTATCCCTGCAAAGTTTGGTGAAGATCTGAGTATGTAGTTTTTGACCTTATCTGGAACCTCCTATCTGAAAATTTGAAAATTCTTAAAAAATTCGTCCAAAATCTTGATGTCTCCAATCTCTTGTTTTGTACGTTTTTCCCACGTGTATTGACATCCAATGTATCCCTGCAATGTTTGGTGAAGATCTTAGTATGTAGTTTTTGACCTTATCTGGAACCTCCTATCTGAAAATTTGAAAACTCTTAAAAAATTCGTCCAAAATCTTGATGTCTCCAATCTCTTGTTTTGTACGTTTTTCCCACGTGTCTTGACATCCAATGTATCCCTGCAAAGTTTGGTGAAGATCTGAGTATGTAGTTTTTGACCTTATCTGGAACCTCATTTCTGAAAATTTGAAAATTCCTCAAAAATTCGTCCAAAATCTGGATGTCTCCAATCTCTTGTTTTGTACGTTTTTTCCACGTGTCTTCACATCCAATGTATCCCTGCAAAGTTTGGTGAAGATCTGAGTATGTAGTTTTTGACCTTATCTGGAACCTCCTATCTGAAAATTTGAAAATTCTTAAAAAATTCGTCCAAAATCTTGATGTCTCCAATCTCTTGTTTTGTACGTTTTTTCCAGGTGTCTTGACATCCAATGTATCCCTGCAGAGTTTGGTGAAGATCTGAGTATGTAGTTTTTGACCTTATATGGAACCTCCTATCTGAAAATTTGAAAATTTTTAAAAAATTCGACCAAAATCTTGATGTCCCCAATTCTATGTTTTGTACGTTTTTTCCACGTGTCTTGACATCCAATGTATCCATGCAAAGTTTGGTGAAGATTTGAGTATGTAGTTTTTGACCTTATCTGGAACCTCCCATCTGAAAATTTGAAAATTCTTAAAAAATTCGTCGAAAATCTTGATGTCTCCAATCTCTTGTTTTGTACGTTTTTTCCACGTGTCTTGACATCCAATGTATCCCTGCAATCTTTGGTGAAGATCTGAGTATGTAGTTTTTGACCTTATCTGGAACCTCTTATCTGAAAATTTGAAAATTCTTAAAAAATTCGTCCAAAATCTTGATGTCTCCAATCTCTTGTTTTGTACGTTTTTTCCACGTGTCTTGACATCCAATGTATCCCTGCAAAGTTTGGTTAAGATCTGAGTATGTCGTTTTTGACCTTATCTGGAACATCTTTTCTGAAAATTTGAAAATTCTTAAAAAATTCGTCCAAAATCTTGACGTCTCCAATCTCTTGTTTTGTACGTTTTTTCCACGTGTCTTGACATCCAATGTATCCCTGCAAAGTTTGGTGAAGATCTGAGTATGTAGTTTTTGACCTTATCTGGAACCTCCCATCTGAAAATTTGAAAATTCTTAAAAAATTCGTCCAAAATCTTGATGTCTCCAATCTCTTGTTTTGTACGTTTTTTCCACGTGTCTTGACATCCAATGTATCCCTGCAATCTTTGGTGAAGATCTGAGTATGTAGTTTTTGACCTTATATGGAACCTCCTATCTGAAAATTTGAAAATTCTTAAAAAATTTGACCAAAATCTTGATGTCCCCAATCCTATGTTTTGTATGTTTTTCCCACGTGTCTTGACATTAAATGTATCCCTGCAAAGTTTGGTGAAGATCTGAGTATGTAGTTTTTGACCTTATCTGGAACCTCCTATCTGAAAATTTGAAAATTCTTAAAAAATTCGTCCAAAATCTTGATGTCTCCAATCTCTTGTTTTGTACGTTTTTCCACGTGTCTTGACATCCAATGTATCCCTGCAATGTTTGTTGAAGATCTGAGTATGTAGTTTTTGACCTTATATGGAACCTCCTATCTGAAAATTTGAAAATTCTTAAAAAGTTTGACCAAAATCTTGATGTCCCCAATCCTATGTTTTGTATGTTCTTTCCACGTGTCTTGACATCCAATGTATCCCTGCAAAGTTTGGTGAAGATCTGAGTATGTCGTTTTTGACCTTATCTGGAACATCCTTTCTGAAAATTTGAAAATTCTTAAAAAATTCGTCCAAAATCTTGATGTCTCCAATCTCTTGTTTTGTAGGTTTTTCCACGTGTCTTGACATGCAAAGTATCCATGCAAAGTTTGGTGAAGATCTGAGTATGTAGTTTTTGACCTTATCTGGAACCTCTCATCTGAAAATTTGAAAATTCCTAAAAAATCCTTCCAAAATCTTGATGACACCAATCTCTTGTTTTGTACGTTTTTTCCACGTGTCTTGACATCGAATGTATCCCTGCAAAGTTTGGTGAAGATCTGAGTATGTAGTTTTTGACCTTATCTGGAACCTCCTTTCTGAAAATTTGAAAATTCTTCAAAAATTCGTCCAAAATCTTGATGTCTCCACTCTCTTGTTTTGTACGTTTTTTCCACGTGTCTTGACATCCAATGTATCCCTGCAAAGTTTGGTGAAGATCTGAGTATGTAGTTTTTGACCTTATATGGAGCCTCCTTTCTGAAAATTTGAAAATTCTTAAAAAATTCATCCAAAATCTTGATGTCTCCAATCTCTTGTTTTGTACGTTTTTTCCACGTTTCTTGACATCCAATGTATCCCTGCAAAGTTTGGTGAAGATCTGAGTATGTAGTTTTTGACCTTATATGGAACCTCCTTTCTGAAAATTTGAAAATTCTTAAAAAATTCGTCCAAAATCTTGATGTCCCCAATCCTATGTTTTGTATGTTTTTCCACGTGTCTTGACATCCAATGTATCCATGCAAAGTTTGGTGAAGATCTGAGTATGTCGTTTTTGACCTTATCTGGAACCTCCCATCTGAAAATTTGAAAATTCTTAAAAAATTCGTCGAAAATCTTGATGTCTCCAATCTCTTGTTTTGTACGTTTTTTCCACGTGTCTTGACATGCAAAGTATCCCTGCAACGTTTGGTGAAGATCTGAGTATGTAGTTTTTGACCTTATCTGGAACCTCCTATCTGAAAATTTGAAAATTCTTCAAAAATTCGTCCAAAATCTTGATGTCTCCAATCTCTTGTTTTGTACGTTTTTTCCACGTTTCTTGACATCCAATGTATCCCTGCAATGTTTGGTGAAGATCTGAGTATGTAGTTTTTGACCTTATATGGAACCTCCTATCTGAAAATTTGAAAATTCTTAAAAAATTTTACCAAAATTTTGATATCCAAAATCCTATGTTTTGTATGTTTTTTCCACGTGTCTTGACATCCAATGTATCCCTGCAAAGTTTGGTGAAGATCTGAGTATGTAGTTTTTGACCTTATCTGGAACCTCCTATCTGAAAATTTGAAAATTTTTAAAAATTCGTCCAAAATCTTGATGTCTTCAATCTCTTGTTTTGTACGTTTTTTCCACGTGTCTTGATTTCCAATGTATCCCTGCAAAGTTTGGTGAAGATCTGAGTCTGTCGTTTTTGACATTATCTGGAACATCCTTTCTGAAAATTTGAAAATTCTTAAAAAATTCGTCCAAAATCTTCATGTCACCAATCCTATGTTTTGTA
Source organism: Lepisma saccharinum (assembly GCF_977018435.1). Taxonomy (NCBI): domain Eukaryota; kingdom Metazoa; phylum Arthropoda; class Insecta; order Zygentoma; family Lepismatidae; genus Lepisma; species Lepisma saccharinum. The sequence goes on along the minus strand of NW_028142907.1, from coordinate 2,093,908 downwards.
TGTTTTTTCCACGTGTCTTGACATCCAATGTATCCATGCAAAGTTTGGTGAAGATCTGAGTATGTCGTTTTTGACCTTATATGGAACATCCTTTCTGAAAATTTGAAAATTCTTAAAAAATTCGTCCAAAATCTTGATGTCTCCAATCTCTTGTTTTGTACGTTTTTTCCACGTGTCTTCACATCCAATGTATCCCTGCAAAATTTGGTGAAGATCTGAGTATGTAGTTTTTGACCTTATATGGTACCTCCTTTCTGAAAATTTGAAAATTCTTAAAAAATTCGTCCAAAATCTTCATGTCACCAATCCTATGTTTTGTATGTTTTTTCCACGTGTCTTGACATCCAATGTATCCATGCAAAGTTTGGTGAAGATCTGAGTATGTCGTTTTTGACCTTATATGGAACCTCCTTTCTGAAAATTTGAAAATTCTTAAAAAATTCGTCCAAAATCTTGATGTCTCCAATCTCTTGTTTTGTACGTTTTTTCCACGTGTCTTCACATCCAATGTATCCCTGCAAAATTTGGTGAAGATCTGAGTATGTAGTTTTTGACCTTATATGGTACCTCCTTTCTGAAAATTTGAAAATTCTTAAAAAATTCGTCCAAAATCTTGATGTCTCCAATCTCTTGTTTTGTACGTTTTTTCCACGTGTCCTGACATCCAATGTATCCCTGCAAAGTTTGGTGAAGATCTGAGTATGTAGTTTTTGATCTTATATGGAGCCTCCTTTCTGAAAATTTGAAAATTCTTAAAAAATTCATCCAAAATCTTGATGTCTCCAATATCTTGTTTTGTACGTTTTTTCCACGTGTCTTGACATCCAATGTATCCCTGCAAAGTTTGGTGAAGATCTGAGTATGTAGTTCTTGACCTTATATGGAACCTCCTTTCTGAAAATTTGAAAATTCTTAAAAAATTCGTCCAAAATCTTGATGTCCCCAATCCTATGTTTTGTATGTTTTTTCCACGTGTCTTGACATCCAATGTATCCATGCAAAGTTTGGTGAAGATCTGAGTATGTCGTTTTTGACCTTATCTGGAACCTCCCATCTGAAAATTTGAAAATTCTTAAAAAATTCGTCGAAAATCTTGATGTCTCCAATCTCTTGTTTTGTACGTTTTTTCCACGTGTCTTGACATGCAAAGTATCCCTGCAACGTTTGGTGAAGATCTGAGTATGTAGTTTTTGACCTTATCTCCTATCTGAAAATTTGAAAATTCTTCAAAAATTCGTCCAAAATCTTGATGTCTCCAATCTCTTTTTTGTACGTTTTTTCCACGTTTCTTGACATCCAATGTATCCCTGCAATGTTTGGTGAAGATCTGAGTATGTAGTTTTTGACCTTATATGGAACCTCCTATCTGAAAATTTGAAAATTCTTAAAAAATTTGACCAAAATCTTGATATCCCCAATCCTATGTTTTGTATGTTTTTTCCACGTGTCTTGACATCCAATGTATCCCTGCAAAGTTTGGTGAAGATCTGAGTATGTAGTTTTTGACCTTATCTGGAACCTCCTATCTGAAAATTTGAAAATTTTTAAAAATTCGTCCAAAATCTTGATGTCTTCAATCTCTTGTTTTGTACGTTTTTTCCACGTGTCTTGATTTCCAATGTATCCCTGCAAAGTTTGGTGAAGATCTGAGTCTGTCGTTTTTGACATTATCTGGAACATCCTTTCTGAAAATTTGAAAATTCCTAAAAAATCCGTTCAAAATCTTGATGACCCCAATCTCTTGTTTTGTACGTTTTTTCCACGTGTTTTGACATCCAATGTATCACTGCAAAGTTTGGTGAAGATCTGAGTATGTAGTTTTTGACCTTATTTGGAACCTCCTATCTGAAAATTTGAAAATTCTTAAAAAATTCGTCCAAAATCTTGATGTCTCCAATCTCTTGTTTTGTACGTTTTTTCCACGTGTCTTGACATGCAAAGTATCCCTGCAACGTTTGGTGAAGATCTGAGTTTTTGACCTTATATGGAACCTCCTATCTGAAAATTTGAAAATTCTTAAAAAATTTGACCAAAAGCTTGATATCCCCAATCCTATGTTTTGTATGTTTTTTCCACGTGTCTTGACATCCAATGTATCCCTGCAAAGTTTGGTGAAGATCTGAGTATGTAGTTTTTGACCTTATCTGGAACCTCCTATCTGAAAATTTGAAAATTTTTAAAAAATTCGTCCAAAATCTTGATGTCTTCAATCTCTTGTTTTGTACGTTTTTTCCACGTGTCTTGACCTCCAATGTATCAATGCAAAGTTTGGTGAAGATCTGAGTATGTAGTTTTTGACCTTATCTGGAACATCCTTTCTGAAAATTTGAAAATTCTTAAAAAATTCGTCGAAAATCTTGATGTCTCCAATCTCTTGTTTTGTACGTTTTTTCCACGTGTCTTGACATCCAATGTATCCCTGCAAAGTTTGGTGAAGATCTGAGTATGTAGTTTTTGACCTTATCTGGAAGCTCCCATCTGAAAATTTGAAAATTCTTAAAAAATTCGTCCAAAATCTTGATGTCTCCAATCTTCTGTTTTGTACGTTTTTTCCACGTGTCTTGACATCCAATGTATCAATGCAAAGTTTGGTGAAGATCTGAGTATGTAGTTTTTGACCTTATATGGAACCTCCTTTCTGAAAATTTGAAAATTCTTAAAAAATTCGTCCAAAATCTTGATGTCTCCAATCTCTTGTTTTGTACGTTTTTTCCACGTGTCTTCACATCCAATGTATCCCTGCAAAGTTTGGTGAAGATCTGAGAATGTAGTTTTTGACCTTATATGGTACCTCCTTTCTGAAAATTTGAAAATTCTTAAAAAATTCGTCCAAAATCTTCATGTCACCAATCCTATGTTTTGTATGTTTTTTCCACGTGTCTTGACATCCAATGTATCCATGCAAAGTTTGGTGAAGATCTGAGTATGTCGTTTTTGACCTTATCTGGAACCTCCCATTTGAAAATTTGAAAATTCTTAAAAAAATCGTCGAAAATCTTGATGTCTCCAATCTCTTGTTTTGTACGTTTTTTCCACGTGTCTTGACATGCAAAGTATCCCTGCAAAGTTTGGCGAAGATCTGAGTATGTAGTTTTTGATCTTATCTGGAACCTCCTATCTGAAAATTTGAAAATTCTTAAAAAATTCGTCCAAAATCTTGATGTCTCCAATCTCTTGTTTTGTACGTTTTTTCCACGTGTCCTGACATCCAATGTATCCCTGCAAAGTTTGGTGAAGATCTGAGTATGTAGTTTTTAACCTTATCTGGAACCTCATTTCTGAAAATTTGAAAATTCCTCAAAAATTCGTCCAAAATCTTGATGTCTCCAATCTCTTGTTTTGTACGTTTTTTCCACGTGTCTTGACATCCAATGTATCCCTGCAAAGTTTGGTGAAGATCTGAGTATGTAGTGCTTGACCTTATATGGAACCTCCTATCTGAAAATTTGAAAATTCTTAAAAAATTTGACCAAAATCTTGATGTCCCCAATCCTATGTTTTGTATGTTTTTTCCCCGTGTCTTGACATCCAATGTATCCCTGCAGAGTTTGGTGAAGATCTGAGTATGTCGTTTTTGACCTTATCTGGAACATCCTTTCTGAAAATTTGTAAATTCTTAAAAAATTCGTCCAAAATCTTGACGTCTCCAATCTCTTGTTTTATACTTTTTTTCCACGTGTCTTGATATCCAATGTATCCCTGCAAAGTTTGGTGAAGATCTGAGTATATAGTTTTTGACCTTATCTGGAACCTCCCATCTGAAAATTTGAAAATTCCTAAAAAATCCGTTCAAAATCTTGATGACCCCAATCTCTTGTTTTGTACGTTTTTTCCACGTGTTTTGACATCCAATGTATCCCTGCAAAGTTTGGTGAAGATCTGAGTATGTAGTTTTTGACCTTATCTGGAACCTCCTATCTGAAAATTTGAAAATTCTTAAAAAATTCGTCCAAAATCTTGATGTCTCCAATCTCTTGTTTTGTACGTTTTTCCCACGTGTATTGACATCCAATGTATCCCTGCAATGTTTGGTGAAGATCTTAGTATGTAGTTTTTGACCTTATCTGGAACCTCCTATCTGAAAATTTGAAAACTCTTAAAAAATTCGTCCAAAATCTTGATGTCTCCAATCTCTTGTTTTGTACGTTTTTCCCACGTGTCTTGACATCCAATGTATCCCTGCAAAGTTTGGTGAAGATCTGAGTATGTAGTTTTTGACCTTATCTGGAACCTCATTTCTGAAAATTTGAAAATTCCTCAAAAATTCGTCCAAAATCTGGATGTCTCCAATCTCTTGTTTTGTACGTTTTTTCCACGTGTCTTCACATCCAATGTATCCCTGCAAAGTTTGGTGAAGATCTGAGTATGTAGTTTTTGACCTTATCTGGAACCTCCTATCTGAAAATTTGAAAATTCTTAAAAAATTCGTCCAAAATCTTGATGTCTCCAATCTCTTGTTTTGTACGTTTTTTCCAGGTGTCTTGACATCCAATGTATCCCTGCAGAGTTTGGTGAAGATCTGAGTATGTAGTTTTTGACCTTATATGGAACCTCCTATCTGAAAATTTGAAAATTTTTAAAAAATTCGACCAAAATCTTGATGTCCCCAATTCTATGTTTTGTACGTTTTTTCCACGTGTCTTGACATCCAATGTATCCATGCAAAGTTTGGTGAAGATTTGAGTATGTAGTTTTTGACCTTATCTGGAACCTCCCATCTGAAAATTTGAAAATTCTTAAAAAATTCGTCGAAAATCTTGATGTCTCCAATCTCTTGTTTTGTACGTTTTTTCCACGTGTCTTGACATCCAATGTATCCCTGCAATCTTTGGTGAAGATCTGAGTATGTAGTTTTTGACCTTATCTGGAACCTCTTATCTGAAAATTTGAAAATTCTTAAAAAATTCGTCCAAAATCTTGATGTCTCCAATCTCTTGTTTTGTACGTTTTTTCCACGTGTCTTGACATCCAATGTATCCCTGCAAAGTTTGGTTAAGATCTGAGTATGTCGTTTTTGACCTTATCTGGAACATCTTTTCTGAAAATTTGAAAATTCTTAAAAAATTCGTCCAAAATCTTGACGTCTCCAATCTCTTGTTTTGTACGTTTTTTCCACGTGTCTTGACATCCAATGTATCCCTGCAAAGTTTGGTGAAGATCTGAGTATGTAGTTTTTGACCTTATCTGGAACCTCCCATCTGAAAATTTGAAAATTCTTAAAAAATTCGTCCAAAATCTTGATGTCTCCAATCTCTTGTTTTGTACGTTTTTTCCACGTGTCTTGACATCCAATGTATCCCTGCAATCTTTGGTGAAGATCTGAGTATGTAGTTTTTGACCTTATATGGAACCTCCTATCTGAAAATTTGAAAATTCTTAAAAAATTTGACCAAAATCTTGATGTCCCCAATCCTATGTTTTGTATGTTTTTCCCACGTGTCTTGACATTAAATGTATCCCTGCAAAGTTTGGTGAAGATCTGAGTATGTAGTTTTTGACCTTATCTGGAACCTCCTATCTGAAAATTTGAAAATTCTTAAAAAATTCGTCCAAAATCTTGATGTCTCCAATCTCTTGTTTTGTACGTTTTTCCACGTGTCTTGACATCCAATGTATCCCTGCAATGTTTGTTGAAGATCTGAGTATGTAGTTTTTGACCTTATATGGAACCTCCTATCTGAAAATTTGAAAATTCTTAAAAAATTTGACCAAAATCTTGATGTCCCCAATCCTATGTTTTGTATGTTCTTTCCACGTGTCTTGACATCCAATGTATCCCTGCAAAGTTTGGTGAAGATCTGAGTATGTCGTTTTTGACCTTATCTGGAACATCCTTTCTGAAAATTTGAAAATTCTTAAAAAATTCGTCCAAAATCTTGATGTCTCCAATCTCTTGTTTTGTAGGTTTTTCCACGTGTCTTGACATGCAAAGTATCCATGCAAAGTTTGGTGAAGATCTGAGTATGTAGTTTTTGACCTTATCTGGAACCTCTCATCTGAAAATTTGAAAATTCCTAAAAAATCCTTCCAAAATCTTGATGACACCAATCTCTTGTTTTGTACGTTTTTTCCACGTGTCTTGACATCGAATGTATCCCTGCAAAGTTTGGTGAAGATCTGAGTATGTAGTTTTTGACCTTATCTGGAACCTCCTTTCTGAAAATTTGAAAATTCTTCAAAAATTCGTCCAAAATCTTGATGTCTCCACTCTCTTGTTTTGTACGTTTTTTCCACGTGTCTTGACATCCAATGTATCCCTGCAAAGTTTGGTGAAGATCTGAGTATGTAGTTTTTGACCTTATATGGAGCCTCCTTTCTGAAAATTTGAAAATTCTTAAAAAATTCATCCAAAATCTTGATGTCTCCAATCTCTTGTTTTGTACGTTTTTTCCACGTTTCTTGACATCCAATGTATCCCTGCAAAGTTTGGTGAAGATCTGAGTATGTAGTTTTTGACCTTATATGGAACCTCCTTTCTGAAAATTTGAAAATTCTTAAAAAATTCGTCCAAAATCTTGATGTCCCCAATCCTATGTTTTGTATGTTTTTTCCACGTGTCTTGACATCCAATGTATCCATGCAAAGTTTGGTGAAGATCTGAGTATGTCGTTTTTGACCTTATCTGGAACCTCCCATCTGAAAATTTGAAAATTCTTAAAAAATTCGTCGAAAATCTTGATGTCTCCAATCTCTTGTTTTGTACGTTTTTTCCACGTGTCTTGACATGCAAAGTATCCCTGCAACGTTTGGTGAAGATCTGAGTATGTAGTTTTTGACCATATCTGGAACCTCCTATCTGAAAATTTGAAAATTCTTCAAAAATTCGTCCAAAATCTTGATGTCTCCAATCTCTTGTTTTGTACGTTTTTTCCACGTTTCTTGACATCCAATGTATCCCTGCAATGTTTGGTGAAGATCTGAGTATGTAGTTTTTGACGTTATATGGAACCTCCTATCTGAAAATTTGAAAATTCTTAAAAAATTTTACCAAAATTTTGATATCCCCAATCCTATGTTTTGTATGTTTTTTCCACGTGTCTTGACATCCAATGTATCCCTGCAAAGTTTGGTGAAGATCTGAGTATGTAGTTTTTGACCTTATCTGGAACCTCCTATCTGAAAATTTGAAAATTTTTAAAAATTCGTCCAAAATCTTGATGTCTTCAATCTCTTGTTTTGTACGTTTTTTCCACGTGTCTTGATTTCCAATGTATCCCTGCAAAGTTTGGTGAAGATCTGAGTCTGTCGTTTTTGACATTATCTGGAACATCCTTTCTGAAAATTTGAAAATTCTTAAAAAATTCGTCCAAAATCTTCATGTCACCAATCCTATGTTTTGTATGTTTTTTCCACGTGTCTTGACATCCAATGTATCCATGCAAAGTTTGGTGAAGATCTGAGTATGTCGTTTTTGACCTTATATGGAACCTCCTTTCTGAAAATTTGAAAATTCTTAAAAAATTCGTCCAAAATCTTGATGTCTCCAATCTCTTGTTTTGTACGTTTTTTCCACGTGTCTTCACATCCAATGTATCCCTGCAAAATTTGGTGAAGATCTGAGTATGTAGTTTTTGACCTTATATGGTACCTCCTTTCTGAAAATTTGAAAATTCTTAAAAAATTCGTCCAAAATCTTCATGTCACCAATCCTATGTTTTGTATGTTTTTTCCACGTGTCTTGACATCCAATTTATCCATGCAAAGTTTGGTGAAGATCTGAGTATGTCGTTTTTGACCTTATATGGAACCTCCTTTCTGAAAATTTGAAAATTCTTAAAAAATTCGTCCAAAATCTTGATGTCTCCAATCTCTTGTTTTGTACGTTTTTTCCACGTGTCTTCACATCCAATGTATCCCTGCAAAATTTGGTGAAGATCTGAGTATGTAGTTTTTGACCTTATATGGTACCTCCTTTCTGAAAATTTGAAAATTCTTAAAAAATTCGTCCAAAATCTTGATGTCTCCAATCTCTTGTTTTGTACGTTTTTTCCACGTGTCCTGACATCCAATGTATCCCTGCAAAGTTTGGTGAAGATCTGAGTATGTAGTTTTTAACCTTATCTGGAACCTCATTTCTGAAAATTTGAAAATTCCTCAAAAATTCGTCCAAAATCTTGATGTCTCCAATATCTTGTTTTGTACGTTTTTTCCACGTGTCTTGACATCCAATGTATCCCTGCAAAGTTTGGTGAAGATCTGAGTATGTAGTTCTTGACCTTATATGGAACCTCCTATCTGAAAATTTGAAAATTCTTAAAAAATTTGACCAAAATCTTGATGTCCCCAATCCTATGTTTTGTATGTTTTTTCCCCGTGTCTTGACATCCAATGTATCCCTGCAGAGTTTGGTGAAGATCTGAGTATGTCGTTTTTGACCTTATCTGGAACATCCTTTCTGAAAATTTGTAAATTCTTAAAAAATTCGTCCAAAATCTTGACGGCTCCAATCTCTTGTTTTATACGTTTTTTCCACGTGTCTTGATATCCAATGTATCCCTGCAAAGTTTGGTGAAGATCTGAGTATGTAGTTTTTGACCTTATCTGGAACCTCCCATCCGAAAATTTGAAAATTCCTAAAAAATCCGTTCAAAATCTTGATGACCCCAATCTCTTGTTTTGTACGTTTTTTCCACGTGTTTTGACATCCAATGTATCCCTGCAAAGTTTGGTGAAGATCTGAGTATGTAGTTTTTGACCTTATCTGGAACCTCCCATCCGAAAATTTGAAAATTCCTAAAAAATCCGTTCAAAATCTTGATGACCCCAATCTCTTGTTTTGTACGTTTTTTCCACGTGTCTTGACATGCAAAGTATCCCTGCAACGTTTGGTGAAGATCTGAGTTTTTGACCTTATATGGAACCTCCTATCTGAAAATTTGAAAATTCTTAAAAAATTTGACCAAAAGCTTGATATCCCCAATCCTATGTTTTGTATGTTTTTTCCACGTGTCTTGACATCCAATGTATCCCTGCAAAGTTTGGTGAAGATCTGAGTATGTAGTTTTTGACCTTATCTGGAACCTCCTATCTGAAAATTTGAAAATTTTTAAAAAATTCGTCCAAAATCTTGATGTCTTCAATCTCTTGTTTTGTACGTTTTTTCCACGTGTCTTGACCTCCAATGTATCCCTGCAAAGTTTGGTGAAGATCTGAGTATGTAGTTTTTGACCTTATCTGGAACATCCTTTCTGAAAATTTGAAAATTCTTAAAAAATTCGTCCAAAATCTTGATGTCTCCAATCTCTTGTTTTGTACGTTTTTTCCACGTGTCTTGACATCCAATGTATCCCTGCAAAGTTTGGTGAAGATCTGAGTATGTAGTTTTTGACCTTATATGGAACCTCCTTTCTGAAAATTTGAAAATTCTTAAAAAAATCGTCGAAAATCTTGATGTCTCCAATCTCTTGTTTTGTACGTTTTTTCCACGTGTCTTGACATCCAATGTATCCCTGCAAAGTTTGGTGAAGATCTGAGTATGTAGTTTTTGACCTTATCTGGAAGCTCCCATCTGAAAATTTGAAAATTCTTAAAAAATTCGTCCAAAATCTTGATGTCTCCAATCTTCTGTTTTGTACGTTTTTTCCACGTGTCTTGACATCCAATGTATCCCTGCAAAGTTTGGTGAAGATCTGAGTATGTAGTTTTTGACCTTATATGGAACCTCCTTTCTGAAAATTTGAAAATTCTTAAAAAATTCGTCCAAAATCTTGATGTCTCCAATCTCTTGTTTTGTACGTTTTTTCCACGTGTCTTGACATCCAATGTATCCCTGCAAAGTTTGGTGAAGATCTGAGTATGTAGTTTTTGACCTTATCTGGAACCTCCCATCTGAAAATTTGAAAATTCCTAAAAAATCCGTTCAAAATCTTGATGACCCCAATCTCTTGTTTTGTACTTTTTTCCACGTGTTTTGACATCCAATGTATCCCTGCAAAGTTTGGTGAAGATCTGAGTATGTAGTTTTTGACCTTATTTGGAACCTCCTATCTGAAAATTTGAAAATTCTTAAAAAATTCGTCCAAAATCTTGATGTCTCCAATCTCTTGTTTTGTACGTTTTTTCCACGTGTCTTGACATGCAAAGTATCCCTGCAACGTTTGGTGAAGATCTGAGTTTTTGACCTTATATGGAACTCCTATCTGAAAATTTGAAAATTCTTAAAAAATTTGACCAAAAGCTTGATATCCCCAATCCTATGTTTTGTATGTTTTTTCCACGTGTCTTGACATCCAATGTATCCCTGCAAAGTTTGGTGAAGATCTGAGTATGTAGTTTTTGACCTTATCTGGAACCTCCTATCTGAAAATTTGAAAATTTTTAAAAAATTCGTCCAAAATCTTGATGTCTTCAATCTCTTGTTTTGTACGTTTTTTCCACGTGTCTTGACCTCCAATGTATCCCTGCAAAGTTTGGTGAAGATCTGAGTATGTAGTTTTTGACCTTATCTGGAACATCCTTTCTGAAAATTTGAAAATTCTTAAAAAATTCGTCCAAAATCTTGATGTCTCCAATCTCTTGTTTTGTACGTTTTTTCCACGTGTCTTGACATCCAATGTATCCCTGCAAAGTTTGGTGAAGATCTGAGTATGTAGTTCTTGACCTTATATGGAACCTCCTATCTGAAAATTTGAAAATTCTTAAAAAATTTGACCAAAATCTTGATGTCCCCAATCCTATGTCTTGTATGTTTTTTCCCCGTGTCTTGACATCCAATGTATCCCTGCAGAGTTTGGTGAAGATCTGAGTATGTCGTTTTTGACCTTATCTGGAACATCCTTTCTGAAAATTTGTAAATTCTTAAAAAATTCGTCCAAAATCTTGACGGCTCCAATCTCTTGTTTTATACGTTTTTTCCACGTGTCTTGATATCCAATGTATCCCTGCAAAGTTTGGTGAAGATCTGAGTATGTAGTTTTTTACCTTATCTGGAACCTCCCATCTGAAAATTTGAAAATTCCTAAAAAATCCGTTCAAAATCTTGATGACCCCAATCTCTTGTTTTGTACGTTTTTTCCACGTGTTTTGACATCCAATGTATCCCTGCAAAGTTTGGTAAAGATCTGAGTATGTAGTTTTTGACCTTATATGGAGCCTCCTTTCTGAAAATTTGAAAATTCTTAAAAAATTCATCCAAAATCTTGATGTCTCCAATCTCTTGTTTTGTACGTTTTTTCCACGTTTCTTGACATCCAATGTATCCCTGCAAAGTTTGGTGAAGATCTGAGTATGTAGTTTTTGACCTTATATGGAACCTCCTTTCTGAAAATTTGAAAATTCTTAAAAAATTCGTCCAAAATCTTGATGTCCCCAATCCTATGTTTTGTATGTTTTTTCCACGTGTCTTGACATCCAATGTATCCATGCAAAGTTTGGTGAAGATCTGAGTATGTCGTTTTTGACCTTATCTGGAACCTCCCATCTGAAAATTTGAAAATTCTTAAAAAATTCGTCGAAAATCTTGATGTCTCCAATCTCTTGTTTTGTACGTTTTTTCCACGTGTCTTGACATGCAAAGTATCCCTGCAACGTTTGGTGAAGATCTGAGTATGTAGTTTTTGACCATATCTGGAACCTCCTATCTGAAAATTTGAAAATTCTTCAAAAATTCGTCCAAAATCTTGATGTCTCCAATCTCTTGTTTTGTACGTTTTTTCCACGTTTCTTGACATCCAATGTATCCCTGCAATGTTTGGTGAAGATCTGAGTATGTAGTTTTTGACGTTATATGGAACCTCCTATCTGAAAATTTGAAAATTCTTAAAAAATTTTACCAAAATTTTGATATCCCCAATCCTATGTTTTGTATGTTTTTTCCACGTGTCTTGACATCCAATGTATCCCTGCAAAGTTTGGTGAAGATCTGAGTATGTAGTTTTTGACCTTATCTGGAACCTCCTATCTGAAAATTTGAAAATTTTTAAAAATTCGTCCAAAATCTTGATGTCTTCAATCTCTTGTTTTGTACGTTTTTTCCACGTGTCTTGATTTCCAATGTATCCCTGCAAAGTTTGGTGAAGATCTGAGTCTGTCGTTTTTGACATTATCTGGAACATCCTTTCTGAAAATTTGAAAATTCTTAAAAAATTCGTCCAAAATCTTCATGTCACCAATCCTATGTTTTGTATGTTTTTTCCACGTGTCTTGACATCCAATGTATCCATGCAAAGTTTGGTGAAGATCTGAGTATGTCGTTTTTGACCTTATATGGAACCTCCTTTCTGAAAATTTGAAAATTCTTAAAAAATTCGTCCAAAATCTTGATGTCTCCAATCTCTTGTTTTGTACGTTTTTTCCACGTGTCTTCACATCCAATGTATCCCTGCAAAATTTGGTGAAGATCTGAGTATGTAGTTTTTGACCTTATATGGTACCTCCTTTCTGAAAATTTGAAAATTCTTAAAAAATTCGTCCAAAATCTTCATGTCACCAATCCTATGTTTTGTATGTTTTTTCCACGTGTCTTGACATCCAATTTATCCATGCAAAGTTTGGTGAAGATCTGAGTATGTCGTTTTTGACCTTATATGGAACCTCCTTTCTGAAAATTTGAAAATTCTTAAAAAATTCGTCCAAAATCTTGATGTCTCCAATCTCTTGTTTTGTACGTTTTTTCCACGTGTCTTCACATCCAATGTATCCCTGCAAAATTTGGTGAAGATCTGAGTATGTAGTTTTTGACCTTATATGGTACCTCCTTTCTGAAAATTTGAAAATTCTTAAAAAATTCGTCCAAAATCTTGATGTCTCCAATCTCTTGTTTTGTACGTTTTTTCCACGTGTCCTGACATCCAATGTATCCCTGCAAAGTTTGGTGAAGATCTGAGTATGTAGTTTTTAACCTTATCTGGAACCTCATTTCTGAAAATTTGAAAATTCCTCAAAAATTCGTCCAAAATCTTGATGTCTCCAATATCTTGTTTTGTACGTTTTTTCCACGTGTCTTGACATCCAATGTATCCCTGCAAAGTTTGGTGAAGATCTGAGTATGTAGTTCTTGACCTTATATGGAACCTCCTATCTGAAAATTTGAAAATTCTTAAAAAATTTGACCAAAATCTTGATGTCCCCAATCCTATGTTTTGTATGTTTTTTCCCCGTGTCTTGACATCCAATGTATCCCTGCAGAGTTTGGTGAAGATCTGAGTATGTCGTTTTTGACCTTATCTGGAACATCCTTTCTGAAAATTTGTAAATTCTTAAAAAATTCGTCCAAAATCTTGACGGCTCCAATCTCTTGTTTTATACGTTTTTTCCACGTGTCTTGATATCCAATGTATCCCTGCAAAGTTTGGTGAAGATCTGAGTATGTAGTTTTTGACCTTATCTGGAACCTCCCATCCGAAAATTTGAAAATTCCTAAAAAATCCGTTCAAAATCTTGATGACCCCAATCTCTTGTTTTGTACGTTTTTTCCACGTGTTTTGACATCCAATGTATCCCTGCAAAGTTTGGTGAAGATCTGAGTATGTAGTTTTTGACCTTATCTGGAACCTCCCATCCGAAAATTTGAAAATTCCTAAAAAATCCGTTCAAAATCTTGATGACCCCAATCTCTTGTTTTGTACGTTTTTTCCACGTGTCTTGACATGCAAAGTATCCCTGCAACGTTTGGTGAAGATCTGAGTTTTTGACCTTATATGGAACCTCCTATCTGAAAATTTGAAAATTCTTAAAAAATTTGACCAAAAGCTTGATATCCCCAATCCTATGTTTTGTATGTTTTTTCCACGTGTCTTGACATCCAATGTATCCCTGCAAAGTTTGGTGAAGATCTGAGTATGTAGTTTTTGACCTTATCTGGAACCTCCTATCTGAAAATTTGAAAATTTTTAAAAAATTCGTCCAAAATCTTGATGTCTTCAATCTCTTGTTTTGTACGTTTTTTCCACGTGTCTTGACCTCCAATGTATCCCTGCAAAGTTTGGTGAAGATCTGAGTATGTAGTTTTTGACCTTATCTGGAACATCCTTTCTGAAAATTTGAAAATTCTTAAAAAATTCGTCCAAAATCTTGATGTCTCCAATCTCTTGTTTTGTACGTTTTTTCCACGTGTCTTGACATCCAATGTATCCCTGCAAAGTTTGGTGAAGATCTGAGTATGTAGTTTTTGACCTTATATGGAACCTCCTTTCTGAAAATTTGAAAATTCTTAAAAAAATCGTCGAAAATCTTGATGTCTCCAATCTCTTGTTTTGTACGTTTTTTCCACGTGTCTTGACATCCAATGTATCCCTGCAAAGTTTGGTGAAGATCTGAGTATGTAGTTTTTGACCTTATCTGGAAGCTCCCATCTGAAAATTTGAAAATTCTTAAAAAATTCGTCCAAAATCTTGATGTCTCCAATCTTCTGTTTTGTACGTTTTTTCCACGTGTCTTGACATCCAATGTATCCCTGCAAAGTTTGGTGAAGATCTGAGTATGTAGTTTTTGACCTTATATGGAACCTCCTTTCTGAAAATTTGAAAATTCTTAAAAAATTCGTCCAAAATCTTGATGTCTCCAATCTCTTGTTTTGTACGTTTTTTCCACGTGTCTTGACATCCAATGTATCCCTGCAAAGTTTGGTGAAGATCTGAGTATGTAGTTTTTGACCTTATCTGGAACCTCCCATCTGAAAATTTGAAAATTCCTAAAAAATCCGTTCAAAATCTTGATGACCCCAATCTCTTGTTTTGTACTTTTTTCCACGTGTTTTGACATCCAATGTATCCCTGCAAAGTTTGGTGAAGATCTGAGTATGTAGTTTTTGACCTTATTTGGAACCTCCTATCTGAAAATTTGAAAATTCTTAAAAAATTCGTCCAAAATCTTGATGTCTCCAATCTCTTGTTTTGTACGTTTTTTCCACGTGTCTTGACATGCAAAGTATCCCTGCAACGTTTGGTGAAGATCTGAGTTTTTGACCTTATATGGAACTCCTATCTGAAAATTTGAAAATTCTTAAAAAATTTGACCAAAAGCTTGATATCCCCAATCCTATGTTTTGTATGTTTTTTCCACGTGTCTTGACATCCAATGTATCCCTGCAAAGTTTGGTGAAGATCTGAGTATGTAGTTTTTGACCTTATCTGGAACCTCCTATCTGAAAATTTGAAAATTTTTAAAAAATTCGTCCAAAATCTTGATGTCTTCAATCTCTTGTTTTGTACGTTTTTTCCACGTGTCTTGACCTCCAATGTATCCCTGCAAAGTTTGGTGAAGATCTGAGTATGTAGTTTTTGACCTTATCTGGAACATCCTTTCTGAAAATTTGAAAATTCTTAAAAAATTCGTCCAAAATCTTGATGTCTCCAATCTCTTGTTTTGTACGTTTTTTCCACGTGTCTTGACATCCAATGTATCCCTGCAAAGTTTGGTGAAGATCTGAGTATGTAGTTCTTGACCTTATATGGAACCTCCTATCTGAAAATTTGAAAATTCTTAAAAAATTTGACCAAAATCTGATGTCCCCAATCCTATGTCTTGTATGTTTTTTCCCCGTGTCTTGACATCCAATGTATCCCTGCAGAGTTTGGTGAAGATCTGAGTATGTCGTTTTTGACCTTATCTGGAACATCCTTTCTGAAAATTTGTAAATTCTTAAAAAATTCGTCCAAAATCTTGACGGCTCCAATCTCTTGTTTTATACGTTTTTTCCACGTGTCTTGATATCCAATGTATCCCTGCAAAGTTTGGTGAAGATCTGAGTATGTAGTTTTTTACCTTATCTGGAACCTCCCATCTGAAAATTTGAAAATTCCTAAAAAATCCGTTCAAAATCTTGATGACCCCAATCTCTTGTTTTGTACGTTTTTTCCACGTGTTTTGACATCCAATGTATCCCTGCAAAGTTTGGTAAAGATCTGAGTATGTAGTTTTTGACCTTATTTGGAACCTCCTATCTGAAAATTTGAAAATTCTTAAAAAATTCGTCCAAAATCTTGATGTCTCCAATCTCTTGTTTTGTACGTTTTTTCCACGTGTCTTGACATGCAAAGTATCTCTGCAACGTTTGGTGAAGATCTGAGTTTTTGACATTATATGGAACCTCCTATCTGAAAATTTGAAAATTCTTAAAAAAATTGACCAAAAGCTTGATATCCCCAATCCTATGTTTTGTATGTTTTTTCCACGTGTCTTGACATCCAATGTATCCCTGCAAAGTTTGGTGAAGATCTGAGTATGTAGTTTTTGACCTTATCTGGAACCTCCTATCTGAAAATTTGAAAATTTTTAAAAAATTCGTCCAAAATCTTGATGTCTTCAATCTCTTGTTTTGTACGTTTTTTCCACGTGTCTTGACCTCCAATGTATCCCTGCAAAGTTTGGTAAAGATCTGAGTATGTAGTTTTTGACCTTATCTGGAACATCCTTTATGAAAATTTGAAAATTCTTAAAAAATTCGTCCAAAATCTTGATGTCTCCAATCTCTTGTTTTGTACGTTTTTTCCACGTGTCTTGACATCCAATGTATCCCTGCAAAGTTTGGTGAAGATCTGAGTATGTAGTTTTTGACCTTATATGGAACCCCCTTTCTGAAAATTTGAAAATTCTTAAAAAATTCGTCGAAAATCTTGATGTCTCCAATCTCTTGTTTTGTACGTTTTTTCCACGTGTCTTGACATCCAATGTATCCCTGCAAAGTTTGGTGAAGATCTGAGTATGTAGTTTTTGACCTTATCTGGAAGCTCCCATCTGAAAATTTGAAAATTCTTAAAAAATTCGTCCAAAATCTTGATGTCTCCAATCTTCTGTTTTGTACGTTTTTTCCACGTGTCTTGACATCCAATGTATCCCTGCAAAGTTTGGTGAAGATCTGAGTATGTAGTTTTTGACCTTATATGGAACCTCCTTTCTGAAAATTTGAAAATTCTTAAAAAATTCGTCCAAAATCTTGATGTCTCCAATCTCTTGTTTTGTACGTTTTTTCCACGTGTCTTGACATCCAATGTATCCCTGCAAAGTTTGGTGAAGATCTGAGTATGTAGTTTTTGACCTTATCTGGAACCTCCCATCTGAAAATTTGAAAATTCCTAAAAAAATCCGTTCAAAATCTTGATGACCCCAATCTCTTGTTTTGTACTTTTTTCCCACGTGTTTTGACATCCAATGTATCCCTGCAAAGTTTGGTGAAGATCTGAGTATGTAGTTTTTGACCTTATTTGGAACCTCCTATCTGAAAATTTGAAAATTCTTAAAAAATTCGTCCAAAATCTTGATGTCTCCAATCTCTTGTTTTGTACGTTTTTTCCACGTGTCTTGACATGCAAAGTATCCCTGCAACGTTTGGTGAAGATCTGAGTTTTTGACCTTATATGGAACCTCCTATCTGAAAATTTGAAAATTCTTAAAAAATTTGACCAAAAGCTTGATATCCCCAATCCTATGTTTTGTATGTTTTTTCCACGTGTCTTGACATCCAATGTATCCCTGCAAAGTTTGGTGAAGATCTGAGTATGTAGTTTTTGACCTTATCTGGAACCTCCTATCTGAAAATTTGAAAATTTTAAAAAAATTCGTCCAAAATCTTGATGTCTTCAATCTCTTGTTTTGTACGTTTTTTCCACGTGTCTTGACCTCCAATGTATCCCTGCAAAGTTTGGTGAAGATCTGAGTATGTAGTTTTTGACCTTATCTGGAACATCCTTTCTGAAAATTTGAAAATTCTTAAAAAATTCGTCCAAAATATTGATGTCTCCAATCTCTTGTTTTGTACGTTTTTTCCACGTGTCTTGACATCCAATGTATCCCTGCAAAGTTTGGTGAAGATCTGAGTATGTAGTTTTTGACCTTATATGGAACCTCCTTTCTGAAAATTTGAAAATTCTTAAAAAATTCGTCGAAAATCTTGATGTCTCCAATCTCTTGTTTTGTACGTTTTTTCCACGTGTCTTGACATCCAATGTATCCCTGCAAAGTTTGGTGAAGATCTGAGTATGTAGTTTTTGACCCTATCTTAAAGCTCCCATCTGAAAATTTGAAAATTCTTAAAAAATTCGTCCAAAATCTTGATGTCTCCAATCTTCTGTTTTGTACGTTTTTTCCACGTGTCTTGACATCCAATGTATCCCTGCAAAGTTTGGTGAAGATCTGAGTATGTAGATTTTGACCTTATATGGAACCTCCTTTCTGAAAATTTGAAAATTCTTAAAAAAATCGTCCAAAATCTTGATGTCTCCAATCTCTTGTTTTGTACGTTTTTTCCACGTGTCTTCACATCCAATGTATCCCTGCAAAGTTTGGTGAAGATCTGAGTATGTAGTTTTTGACCTTATATGGTACCTCCTTTCTGAAAATTTGAAAATTCTTAAAAAAATCATCCAAAATCTTCATGTCACCAATCCTATGTTTTGTATGTTTTTTCCACGTGTCTTGACATCCAATGTATCCATGCAAAGTTTGGTGAAGATCTGAGTATGTCGTTTTTGACCTTATCTGGAACCTCCCATCTGAAAATTTGAAAATTCTTAAAAAAATCGTCGAAAATCTTGATGTCTCCAATCTCTTGTTTTGTACGTTTTTTCCACGTGTCTTGACATGCAAAGTATCCCTGCAAAGTTTGGTGAAGATCTGAGTATGTAGTTTTTGACCTTATCTGGAACCTCCTATCTGAAAATTTGAAAATTCTTAAAAAATTCGTCCAAAATCTTGATGTCTCCAATCTCTTGTTTTGTACGTTTTTTCCACGTGTCCTGACATCCAATGTATCCCTGCAAAGTTTGGTGAAGATCTGAGTATGTAGTTTTTAACCTTATCTGGAACCTCATTTGTGAAAATTTGAAAATTCCTAAAAAATCCGTCCAAAATCTTGATGACACCAATCTCTTGTTTTGTACGTTTTTTCCACGTGTCTTGACATCCAATGTATCCCTGCAAAGTTTGGTGAAGATCTGAGTATGTAGTTTTTGACCTTATCTGGAACCTCCTTTCTGAAAATTTGAAAATTCTTCAAAAATTCGTCCAAAATCTTGATGTCTCCACTCTCTTGTTTTGTACGTTTTTTCCACGTGTCTTGACATCCAATGTATCCCTGCAAAGTTTGGTGAAGATCTGAGTATGTAGTTTTTGACCTTATATGGAGCCTCCTTTCTGAAAATTTGAAAATTCTTAAAAAATTCATCCAAAATCTTGATGTCTCCAATCTCTTGTTTTGTACGTTTTTTCCACGTTTCTTGACATCCAATGTATCCCTGCAAAGTTTGGTGAAGATCTGAGTATGTAGTTTTTGACCTTATATGGAACCTCCTTTCTGAAAATTTGAAAATTCTTAAAAAATTCGTCCAAAATCTTGATGTCCCCAATCCTATGTTTTGTATGTTTTTTCCACGTGTCTTGACATCCAATGTATCCATGCAAAGTTTGGTGAAGATCTGAGTATGTCGTTTTTGACTTTATCTGAAACCTCCCATCTGAAAATTTGAAAATTCTTAAAAAATTTGTCGAAAATCTTGATGTCTCCAATCTCTTGTTTTGTACGTTTTTTCCAATTGTCTTGACATGCAAAGTATCCCTGCAACGTTTGGTGAAGATCTGAGTATGTAGTTTTTGACCTTATCTGGAACCTCCTATCTGAAAATTTGAAAATTCTTAAAATATTCGTCCAAAATCTTGATGTCTCCAATCTCTTGTTTTGTACGTTTTTTCCACGTTTCTTGACATCCAATGTATCCCTGCAATGTTTGGTGAAGATCTGAGTATGTAGTTTTTGACCTTATATGGAACCTCCTATCTGAAAATTTGAAAATTCTTAAAAAATTTGACCAAAATCTTGATATCCCCAATCCTATGTTTTGTATGTTTTTTCCACGTGTCTTGACATCCAATGTATCCCTGCAAAGTTTGGTGAAGATCTGAGTATGTAGTTTTTGACTTTATCTGGAACCTCCTATCTGAAAATTTGAAATTTTTTAAAAAATTCGTCCAAAATCTTGATGTCTTCAATCTCTTGTTTTGTACGTTTTTTCCACGTGTCTTGACCTCCAATGTATCCCTGCAAAGTTTGGTGAAGATCTGAGTATGTCGTTTTTGACCTTATCTGGAACATCCTTTCTGAAAATTTGAAAATTCTTAAAAAATTCGTCCAAAATATTGATGTCTCCAATCTCTTGTTTTGTACGTTTTTTCCACGTGTCTTGACATGCAAAGTATCCCTGCAACGTTTGGTGAAGATCTGAGTATGTAGTTTTTGACCTTATCTGGAACCTCCTATCTGAAAATTTGAAAATTCTTCAAAAATTCGTCCAAAATCTTGATGTCTCCATTCTCTTGTTTTGTACGTTTTTTCCACGTTTCTTGACATCCAATGTATCCCTGCAATGTTTGGTGAAGATCTGAGTTTGTAGTTTTTGACCTTATATGGAACCTCCTATCTGAAAATTTGAAAATTCTTAAAAAATTTGACCAAAATCTTGATATCCCCAATCCTATGTTTTGTATGTTTTTTCCACGTGTCTTGACATCCATGTATCCCTGCAAAGTTTGGTGAAGATCTGAGTATGTAGTTTTTGACCTTATCTGGAACCTCCTATCTGAAAATTTGAAAATTTTTAAAAAATTCGTCCAAAATCTTGATGTCTTCAATCTCTTGTTTTGTACGTTTTTTCCACGTGTATTGACCTCCAATGTATCCCTGCAAAGTTTGGTGAAGATCTGAGTATGTCGTTTTTGACCTTATCTGGAACATCCTTTCTGAAAATTTGAAAATTCTTAAAAAATTCGTCCAAAATCTTGATGTCTCCAATCTCTTGTTTTGTACGTTTTTTCAACGTGTCTTGACATCCAATGTATCCCTGCAAAGTTTGGTGAAGATCTGAGTATGTAGTTTTTGACCTTATATGGAACCTCCTTTCTGAAAATTTGAAAATTCTTAAAAAATTCGTCCAAAATCTTGATGTCTCCTATCTCTTGTTTTGTACGTTTTTTCCACGTGTCTTGACATCCAATGTATCCCTGCAAAGTTTGGTGAAGATCTGAGTATGTAGTTTTTTACCTTATATGGAACCTCCCATCTGAAAATTTGAAAATTCCTAAAAAATCCGTCTAAAATCTTGATGTCTCCACTCTCTTGTTTTGTACTTTTTTTCCACGTGTCTTGACATCCAATGTATCCCTGCAAAGTTTGGTGAAGATCTGAGTATGTAGTTTTTGACCTTATATGGAACCTCCTTTCTGAAAATTTGAAAATTCTTAAAAAATTCGACCAAAATCTTGATGTCTCCAATCCTATGTTTTGTATGTTTTTTCCACGTGTCTTGACATCCAATGTATCCATGCAAAGTTTGGTGAAGATCTGAGTATGTAGTTTTTGACCTTATATGGAACCTCCTATCTGAAAATTTGAGAATTCTTGAAAAATTCGTCCAAAATCTTGATGTCTCCAATCTCTTGTTTTGTACGTTTTTTCCACGTGTCTTGACATCCAATGTATCCCTGCAGAGTTTGGTGAAGTTCTGAGTATGTAGTTTTTGACCTTATCTGGAACCTCCCATCTGAAAATTTGAAAATTCCTAAAAAATCCGTCCAAAATCTTGATCACCTCAATCTCTTGTTTTGTACGTTTTTTCCACGTGTCTTGACATCAAATGTATCCCTGCAATGTTTGGTGAAGATCTGAGTATGTAGTTTTTGACCTTATATGGAACCTCTTATCTGAAAATTTGAAAATTTTTAAAAATATTTGACCAAAATCTTGATGTCCCCAATCCTATGATTTGTATGTTTTTTCCACGTGTCTTGACATCCAATGTATCCCTGCAAAGTTTGGTGAAGATCTGAGTATGTAGTTTTTGACCTTATATGGAACCTCCTTTCTGAAAATTTGAAAATTCTTAAAAAATTTGACCAAAATCTTGATGTCCCCAATCCTATGTCTTGTATGTTTATTCCCCGTGTCTTGACATCCAATGTATCCCTGCAGAGTTTGGTGAAGATCTGAGTATGTCGTTTTTGACCTTATATGGAACATCCTTTCTGAAAATTTGTAAATTCTTAAAAAATTCGTCCAAAATCTTGACGGCTCCAATCTCTTGTTTTATACGTTTTTTCCACGTGTCTTGATATCCAATGTATCCCTGCAAAGTTTGGTGAAGATCTGAGTATGTAGTTTTTTACCTTATCTGGAACCTCCCATCTGAAAATTTGAAAATTCCTAAAAAATCCGTTCAAAATCTTGATGACCCCAATCTCTTGTTTTGTACGTTTTTTCCACGTGTTTTGACATCCAATGTATCCCTGCAAAGTTTGGTGAAGATCTGAGTATGAAGTTTTTGACCTTATTTGGAACCTCTTATCTGAAAATTTGAAAATTCTTAAAAAATTCGTCCAAAATCTTGATGTCTCCAATCTCTTGTTTTGTACGTTTTTTCCACGTGTCTTGACATGCAAAGTATCCCTGCAACGTTTGGTGAAGATCTGAGTTTTTGACATTATATGGAACCTCTTTGAAAATTTGAAAATTTTTAAAAATATTTGACCAAAATCTTGATGTCCCCAATCCTATGTTTTTTATGTTTTTTTCCACGTGTCTTGACATCCAATGTATCCATGCAAAGTTTGGTGAAGATCTGAGTATGTCGTTTTTGACCTTATCTGAAACCTCCCATCTGAAAATTTCAAAATTCTTAAAAAAATCGTCGAAAACCTTGATGTCTCCAATCTCTTGTTTTGTACGTTCTTTCCACGTGTCTTGACATGCAAAGTATCCCTGCAACGTTTGGTGAAGATCTGAGTATGTAGTTTTTGACCTTATCTGGAACCTCCTATCTGAAAATTTGAAAATTCTTAAAAAATTCGTCCAAAATCTTGATGTCTCCAATCTCTTGTTTTGTACGTTTTTTCCACGTTTCTTGACATCCAATGTATCCCTGCAACGTTTGGTGAAGATCTGAGTATGTAGTTTTTGACCTTATATGGAACCTTCTATCTAAAAATTTGAAAATTCTTAAAAAATTTGACCAAATTCTTGATATCCCCAATCCTATGTTTTGTATGTTTTTTCCACGTGTCTTGACATCCAATGTATCCCTGCAAAGTTTGGTGAAGATCTGAGTATGTAGTTTTTGACCTTATCTGGAACCTCCTATCTGAAAATTTGAAAATTTTTAAAAAATTCGTCCAAAATCTTGATGTCTTCAATCTCTTGTTTTGTACGTTTTTTCCACGTGTCTTGACCTCCAATGTATCCCTGCAAAGTTTGGTGAAGATCTGAGTATGTCGTTTTTGACCTTATCTGGAACATCCTTTCTGAAAATTTGAAAATTCTTAAAAAATTCGTCCAAAATCTTGATGTCTCCAATCTCTTGTTTTGTACGTTTTTTCCACGTGTCTTGACATCCAATGTATCCCTGCAAAGTTTGGTGAAGATCTGAGTATGTAGTTTTTGACCTTATATGGAACCTACTTTCTGAAAATTTGAAAATTCTTAAAAAATTCGTCCAAAATCTTGATGTCCCCAATCTCTTGTTTTGTACGTTTTTTCCACGTGTCTTGACATCCAATGTATCCATGCAAAGTTTGATGAAGATCTGAGTATGTCGTTTTTGACCTTATCTGGAACCTCCCATCTGAAAATTTGAAAATTCTTAAAAAATTCGTCGAAAATCTTGATGTCTCCAATCTCTTGTTTTGTACGTTTTTTCCACGTGTCTTGACATGCAAAGTATCCCTGCAACGTTTGGTGAAGATCTGAGTTTTTGACCTTATATGGAACCTCCTATCTGAAAATTTGAAAATTCTTAAAAAATTTGACCAAAAGCTTGATATCCCCAATCCTATGTTTTGTATGTTTTTTCCACGTGTCTTGACATCCAATGTATCCCTGCAAAGTTTGGTGAAGATCTGAGTATGTAGTTTTTGACCTTATCTGGAACATCCTTTCTGAAAATTTGAAAATTCTTAAAAAATTCGTCCAAAATCTTGATATCTCCAATCTCTTGTTTTGTACGTTTTTTCCACGTGTCTTGACATCCAATGTATCTATGCATAGTTTGGTGAAGATCTGAGTATGTAGTTTTTGACCTTATATGGAACCTCCTTTCTGAAAATTTGAAAATTCTTAAAAAATTCGTCCAAAATCTTGATGTCTCCAATCTCTTGTTTTGTACGTTTTTTCCACGTGTCTTGACATCCAATGTATCCCTGCAAAGTTTGGTGAAGATCTGAGTATGTAGTTTTTGACCTTATATGGAACCTCCCATCTGAAAATTTGAAAATTCCTAAAAAATCCGTCTAAAATCTTGATGTGTCCACTCTCTTGTTTTGTACTTTTTTTCCACGTGTCTTGACATCCAATGTATCCCTGCAAAGTTTGGTGAAGATCTGAGTATGTAGTTTTTGACTTTATATGGAACCTCCTTTCTGAAAATTTGAAAATTCTTAAAAAATTCGACCAAAATCTTGATGTCTCCAATCCTATGTTTTGTATGTTTTTTCCACGTGTCTTGACATCCAATGTATCCATGCAAAGTTTGGTGAAGATCTGAGTATGTAGTTTTTGACCTTATATGGAACCTCCTATCTGAAAATTTGAGAATTCTTGAAAAATTCGTCCAAAATCTTGATGTCTCCAATCTCTTGTTTTGTACGTTTTTTCCACGTGTCTTGACATCCAATGTGACCCTGCAAAGTTTGGTGAAGATCTGAGTATGTCGTTTTTGACCTTATCTGGAACATCCTTTTTGAAAATTTGAAAATTCTTAAAAAATTCGTCCAAAATCTTGATGTCTCCAATCTCTTGTTTTGTACGTTTTTTTCACGTGTCTTCACATCCAATGTATCCCTGCAAAGTTTGGTGAAGATCTGAGTATGTAGTTTTTGACCTTATCTGGAACCTCTCATCTGAAAATTTGAAAATTCCTAAAAAATCCGTCCAAAATCTTGATGACACCAATCTCTTGTTTTGTACGTTTTTTCCACGTGTCTTGACATCCAATGTATAACTGCAAAGTTTGGTGAAGATCTGAGTATGTAGTTTTTGACCTTATCTGGAACCTCCTTTCTGAAAATTTGAAAATTCTTCAAAAATTCGTCCAAAATCTTGATGTCTCCACTCTCTTGTTTTGTACGTTTTTTCCACGTGTCGTGACATCCAATGTATCCCTGCAAAGTTTGGTGAAGATCTGAGTATGTAGTTTTTGACTTTATATGGAACCTCCTTTCTGAAAATTTGAAAATTCTTAAAAAATTCGTCCAAAATCTTGATGTCCCCAATCCTATGTTTTGTATGTTTTTCCACGTGTCTTGACATCCAATGTATCCATGCAAAGTTTGGTGAAGATCTGAGTATGTCGTTTTTGACCTTATCTGAAACCTCCCATCTGAAAATTTGAAAATTCTTAAAAAATTCGTCGAAAATCTTGATGTCTCCAATCTCTTGTTTTGTACGTTTTTTCCACGTGTCTTGACATGCAAAGTATCCCTGCAACGTTTGGTGAAGATCTGAGTATGTAGTTTTTGACCTTATCTGGAACCTCCTATCTGAAAATTTGAAAATTCTTAAAAAATTCTTCCAAAATCTTGATGTCTCCAATCTCTTGTTTTGTACGTTTTTTCCACGTTTCTTGACATCCAATGTATCCCTGCAATGTTTGGTGAAGATCTGAGTATGTAGTTTTTGACCTTATATGGAACCTCCTATCTGAAAATTTGAAAATTCTTAAAAAATTTGACCAAAATCTTGATATCCCCAATCCTATGTTTTGTATGTTTTTTCCACGTGTCTTGACATCCAATGTATCCCTGCAAAGTTTGGTGAAGATCTGAGTATGTAGTTTTTGACTTTATCTGGAACCTCCTATCTGAAAATTTGAAAATTTTTAAAAAAATCGTCCAAAATCTTGATGTCTTCAATCTCTTGTTTTGTACGTTTTTTCCACGTGTTTTGACATCCAATGTATCCCTGCAAAGTTTGGTGAAGATCTGAGTATGTCGTTTTTGACCTTATGTGGAACATCCTTTCTGAAAATTTGAAAATTCTTAAAAAATTCGTCCAAAATCTTGATGTCTCCAATCTCTTGTTTTGTACGTTTTTTCCACGTGTCTTGACATCCAATGTATCCCTGCAAAGTTTGGTGAAGATCTGAGTATGTAGTTTTTGAACTTATATGGAACCTCCTTTCTGAAAATTTGAAAATTCTTAAAAAATTCGTCCAAAATCTTGATGTCCCCAATCTCTTGTTTTGTACGTTTTTTACACGTGTCTTGACATCCAATGTATCCATGCAAAGTTTGGTGAAGATCTGAGTATGTCGTTTTTGACCTTATCTGGAACCTCCCATCTGAAAATTTGAAAATTCTTAAAAAATTCGTCGAAAATCTTGATCTCTCCAATCTCTTGTTTTGTACGTTTTTTCCACGTGACTTGACATGCAAAGTATCCCTGCAACGTTTGGTGAAGATCTGAGTATGTAGTTTTTGACCTTATCTGGAACCTCCTATCTGAAAATTTGAAAATTCTTCAAAAATTCGTCCAAAATCTTGATGTCTCCAATCTCTTGTTTTGTACGTTTTTTCCACGTTTCTTGACATCCAATGTATCCCTGCAATGTTTGGTGAAGATCTGAGTATGTAGTTTTTGACCTTATATGGAACCTCCTATCTGAAAATTTGAAAATTCTTAAAAAATTTTACCAAGATTTTGATATCCCCAATCCTATGTTTTGTATGTTTTTTCCACGTGTCTTGACATCCAATGTATCCCTGCAAAGTTTGGTGAAGATCTGAGTATGTAGTTTTTGACCTTATCTGGAACCTCCTATCTGAAAATTTGAAAATTTTTAAAAATTCGTCCAAAACCTTGATGTCTTCAATCTCTTGTTTTGTACGTTTTTTCCACGTGTCTTGATTTCCAATGTATCCCTGCAAAGTTTGGTGAAGATCTGAGTCTGTCGTTTTTGACCTTATCTGGAACATCCTTTCTGAAAATTTGAAAATTCTTAAAAAATTCGTCCAAAATCTTGATGTCTGCAATCTCTTGTTTTGTACGTTTTTTCCACGTGTCTTGACATCCAATGTATCCCTGCAAAGTTTGGTGAAGATCTGAGTATGTAGTTTTTGACCTTATATGGAACCTCCTATCTGAAAATTTGAAAAATCTTAAAAAATTCGTCCAAAATCTTGATGTCCCCAATCTCTTGTTTTGTACGTTTTTTCCACGTGTCTTGACATCCAATGTATCCCTGCAAAGTTTGGTGAAGATCTGAGTATGTAGTTTTTGACCTTATCTGGAACCTCCTATCTGAAAATTTGAAAATTCTTCAAAAATACGTCCAAAATCTTGACGTCTCCAATCTCTTGTTTTGTACGTTTTTTCCACGTTTCTTGACATCCAATGTATCCCTGCAATGTTTGGTGAAGATCTGAGTATGTAGTTTTTGACCTTACATGGAACCTCCTATCTGAAAATTTGAAAATTCTTAAAAAATTTGAAAAAAATCTTGATATCCCCAATCCTATGTTTTGTATGTTTTTTCCACGTGTCTTGACATCCAATGTATCCCTGCAATGTTTGGTGAAGATCTGAGTATGTAGTTTTTGACCTTATATGGAACCTCCTATCTTAAAAATTTGAAAATTCTTAAAAAATTTGACCAAAATCTTGATGTCCCCAATCCTATGTTTTGTATGTTTTTCCCACGTGTCTTGACATCCAATGTATCCCTGCAAAAGTTTGGTGAAGATCTGAGTATGTAGTTTTTGACCTTATCTGGAACCTCCTATCTGAAAATTTGAAAATTCTAAAAAAATTCGTCCAAAATCTTGATGTCCCCAATCCTATGTTTTGTATGTTTTTCCACGTGTCTTGACATCCAATGTATCCATGCAAAGTTTGGTGAAGATCTGAGTATGTCGTTTTTGACCTTATCTGAAACCTCCCATCTGAAAATTTGAAAATTCTTAAAAAATTCGTCGAAAATCTTGATGTCTCCAATCTCTTGTTTTGTACGTTTTTTCCACGTGTCTTGACATGCAAAGTATCCCTGCAACGTTTGGTGAAGATCTGAGTATGTAGTTTTTGACCTTATCTGGAACCTCCTATCTGAAAATTTGAAAATTCTTAAAAAATTCTTCCAAAATCTTGATGTCTCCAATCTCTTGTTTTGTACGTTTTTTCCACGTTTCTTGACATCCAATGTATCCCTGCAATGTTTGGTGAAGATCTGAGTATGTAGTTTTTGACCTTATATGGAACCTCCTATCTGAAAATTTGAAAATTCTTAAAAAATTTGACCAAAATCTTGATATCCCCAATCCTATGTTTTGTATGTTTTTTCCACGTGTCTTGACATCCAATGTATCCCTGCAAAGTTTGGTGAAGATCTGAGTATGTAGTTTTTGACTTTATCTGGAACCTCCTATCTGAAAATTTGAAAATTTTTAAAAAAATCGTCCAAAATCTTGATGTCTTCAATCTCTTGTTTTGTACGTTTTTTCCACGTGTTTTGACATCCAATGTATCCCTGCAAAGTTTGGTGAAGATCTGAGTATGTCGTTTTTGACCTTATGTGGAACATCCTTTCTGAAAATTTGAAAATTCTTAAAAAATTCGTCCAAAATCTTGATGTCTCCAATCTCTTGTTTTGTACGTTTTTTCCACGTGTCTTGACATCCAATGTATCCCTGCAAAGTTTGGTGAAGATCTGAGTATGTAGTTTTTGAACTTATATGGAACCTCCTTTCTGAAAATTTGAAAATTCTTAAAAAATTCGTCCAAAATCTTGATGTCCCCAATCTCTTGTTTTGTACGTTTTTTACACGTGTCTTGACATCCAATGTATCCATGCAAAGTTTGGTGAAGATCTGAGTATGTCGTTTTTGACCTTATCTGGAACCTCCCATCTGAAAATTTGAAAATTGTTAAAAAATTCGTCGAAAATCTTGATGTCTCCAATCTCTTGTTTTGTACGTTTTTTCCACGTGTCTTGACATGCAAAGTATCCCTGCAACGTTTGGTGAAGATCTGAGTATGTAGTTTTTGACCTTATCTGGAACCTCCTATCTGAAAATTTGAAAATTCTTAAAAAATTCGTCCAAAATCTTGATGTCTCCAATCTCTTGTTTTGTACGTTTTTTCCACGTTTCTTGACATCCAATGTATCCCTGCAATGTTTGGTGAAGATCTGAGTATGTAGTTTTTGACCTTATATGGAACCTCCTATCTGAAAATTTGAAAATTCTTAAAAAATTTTACCAAAATTTTGATATCCCCAATCCTATGTTTTGTATGTTTTTTCCACGTGTCTTGACATCCAATGTATCCCTGCAAAGTTTGGTGAAGATCTGAGTATGTAGTTTTTGACCTTATCTGGAACCTCCTATCTGAAAATTTGAAAATTTTTAAAAATTCGTCCAAAACCTTGATGTCTTCAATCTCTTGTTTTGTACGTTTTTTCCACGTGTCTTGATTTCCAATGTATCCCTGCAAAGTTTGGTGAAGATCTGAGTCTGTCGTTTTTGACCTTATCTGGAACATCCTTTCTGAAAATTTGAAAATTCTTAAAAAATTCGTCCAAAATCTTGATGTCTGCAATCTCTTGTTTTGTACGTTTTTTCCACGTGTCTTGACATCCAATGTATCCCTGCAAAGTTTGGTGAAGATCTGAGTATGTAGTTTTTGACCTTATCTGGAACCTCCTATCTGAAAATTTGAAAATTCTAAAAAAATTCGTCCAAAATCTTGATGTCCCCAATCCTATGTTTTGTATGTTTTTCCACGTGTCTTGACATCCAATGTATCCATGCAAAGTTTGGTGAAGATCTGAGTATGTCGTTTTTGACCTTATCTGAAACCTCCCATCTGAAAATTTGAAAATTCTTAAAAAATTCGTCGAAAATCTTGATGTCTCCAATCTCTTGTTTTGTACGTTTTTTCCACGTGTCTTGACATGCAAAGTATCCCTGCAACGTTTGGTGAAGATCTGAGTATGTAGTTTTTGACCTTATCTGGAACCTCCTATCTGAAAATTTGAAAATTCTTAAAAAATTCTTCCAAAATCTTGATGTCTCCAATCTCTTGTTTTGTACGTTTTTTCCACGTTTCTTGACATCCAATGTATCCCTGCAATGTTTGGTGAAGATCTGAGTATGTAGTTTTTGACCTTATATGGAACCTCCTATCTGAAAATTTGAAAATTCTTAAAAAATTTGACCAAAATCTTGATATCCCCAATCCTATGTTTTGTATGTTTTTTCCACGTGTCTTGACATCCAATGTATCCCTGCAAAGTTTGGTGAAGATCTGAGTATGTAGTTTTTGACTTTATCTGGAACCTCCTATCTGAAAATTTGAAAATTTTTAAAAAAATCGTCCAAAATCTTGATGTCTTCAATCTCTTGTTTTGTACGTTTTTTCCACGTGTTTTGACATCCAATGTATCCCTGCAAAGTTTGGTGAAGATCTGAGTATGTCGTTTTTGACCTTATGTGGAACATCCTTTCTGAAAATTTGAAAATTCTTAAAAAATTCGTCCAAAATCTTGATGTCTCCAATCTCTTGTTTTGTACGTTTTTTCCACGTGTCTTGACATCCAATGTATCCCTGCAAAGTTTGGTGAAGATCTGAGTATGTAGTTTTTGAACTTATATGGAACCTCCTTTCTGAAAATTTGAAAATTCTTAAAAAATTCGTCCAAAATCTTGATGTCCCCAATCTCTTGTTTTGTACGTTTTTTACACGTGTCTTGACATCCAATGTATCCATGCAAAGTTTGGTGAAGATCTGAGTATGTCGTTTTTGACCTTATCTGGAACCTCCCATCTGAAAATTTGAAAATTGTTAAAAAATTCGTCGAAAATCTTGATCTCTCCAATCTCTTGTTTTGTACGTTTTTTCCACGTGTCTTGACATGCAAAGTATCCCTGCAACGTTTGGTGAAGATCTGAGTATGTAGTTTTTGACCTTATCTGGAACCTCCTATCTGAAAATTTGAAATTCTTCAAAAATTCGTCCAAAATCTTGATGTCTCCAATCTCTTGTTTTGTACGTTTTTTCCACGTTTCTTGACATCCAATGTATCCCTGCAATGTTTGGTGAAGATCTGAGTATGTAGTTTTTGACCTTATATGGAACCTCCTATCTGAAAATTTGAAAATTCTTAAAAAATTTTACCAAAATTTTGATATCCCCAATCCTATGTTTTGTATGTTTTTTCCACGTGTCTTGACATCCAATGTATCCCTGCAAAGTTTGGTGAAGATCTGAGTATGTAGTTTTTGACCTTATCTGGAACCTCCTATCTGAAAATTTGAAAATTTTTAAAAATTCGTCCAAAACCTTGATGTCTTCAATCTCTTGTTTTGTACGTTTTTTCCACGTGTCTTGATTTCCAATGTATCCCTGCAAAGTTTGGTGAAGATCTGAGTCTGTCGTTTTTGACCTTATATGGAACATCCTTTCTGAAAATTTGAAAATTCTTAAAAAATTCGTCCAAAATCTTGATGTCTGCAATCTCTTGTTTTGTACGTTTTTTCCACGTGTCTTGACATCCAATGTATCCCTGCAAAGTTTGGTGAAGATCTGAGTATGTAGTTTTTGACCTTATATGGAACCTCCTATCTGAAAATTTGAAAAATCTTAAAAAATTCGTCCAAAATCTTGATGTCCCCAATCTCTTGTTTTGTACGTTTTTTCCACGTGTCTTGACATCCAATGTATCCCTGCAAAGTTTGGTGAAGATCTGAGTATGTCGTTTTTGACCTTATCTGGAACCTCCCATCTTAAAATTTGAAAATTCTTAAAAAATTCGTCGAAAATCTTGATGTCTCCAATCTCTTGTTTTGTACGTTTTTTCCACATGTCTTGACATGCAAAGTATCCCTGCAACGTTTGGTGAAGATCTGAGTATGTAGTTTTTGACCTTATATGGAACCTCCTATCTGAAAATTTGAAAATTCTTAAAAAATTTGAAAAAAATCTTGATATCCCCAATCCTATGTTTTGTATGTTTTTTCCACGTGTCTTGACATCCAATGTATCCCTGCAATCTTTGGTGAAGATCTGAGTATGTAGTTTTTGACCTTATATGGAACCTCCTATCTTAAAAATTTGAAAATTCTTAAAAAATTTGACCAAAATCTTGATGTCCCCAATCCTATGTTTTGTATGTTTTTCCCACGTGTCTTGACATCCAATGTATCCCTGCAAAAGTTTGGTGAATATCTGAGTATGTAGTTTTTGACCTTATCTGGAACCTCCTATCTGAAAATTTGAAAATTCTTAAAAAATTCTTCCAAAATCTTGATGTCTCCAATCTCCTGTTTTGTACGTTTTTCCACGTGTCTTGACATCCAATGTATCCCTGCAATGTTTGTTGAAGATCTGAGTATGTAGTTTTTGACCTTATATGGAACCTCCTATCTGAAAATTTGAAAATTCTTAAAAAATTTGACCAAAATCTTGATGTCCCCAATCCTATGTTTTGTATGTTCTTTCCACGTGTCTTGACATCCAATGTATCCCTGCAAAGTTTGGTGAAGATCTGAGTATGTCGTTTTTGACCTTATCTGGAACATCCTTTCTGAATATTTGAAAATTCTTAAAAAAATCGTCCAAAATCTTGATGTCTCCAATCTCTTGTTTTGTACGTTTTTTTTCACGTGTCTTCACATCCAATGTATCCCTGCAAAGTTTGGTGAAGATCTGATTATGTAGTTTTTGACCTTATCTGGAACCTCTCATCTGAAAATTTGAAAATTCCTAAAAAATCCGTCCAAAATCTTGATGACACCAATCTCTTGTTTTGTACGTTTTTTCCACGTGTCTTGACATCCAATGTATCCCTGCAAAGTTTGGTGAAGATCTGAGTATGTAGTTTTTGACCTTATCTGGAACCTCCTTTCTGAAAATTTGAAAATTCTTCAAAAATTCGTCCAAAATCTTGATGTCTCCACTCTCTTGTTTTGTACGTTTTTTCCACGTGTCTTGACATCCAATGTATCCCTGCAAAGTTTGGTGAAGATCTGAGTATGTAGTTTTTGACCTTATATGGAGCCTCCTTTCTGAAAATTTGAAAATTCTTAAAAAATTCATCCAAAATCTTGATGTCTCCAATCTCTTGTTTTGTACGTTTTTTCCACGTTTCTTGAAAATCCAATGTATCCCTGCAAAGTTTGGTGAAGATCTGAGTATGTAGTTTTTGACCTTATATGGAACCTCCTTTCTGAAAATTTGAAAATTCTTAAAAAATTCGTCCAAAATCTTGATGTCCCCAATCCTATGTTTTGTATGTTTTTTCCACGTGTCTTGACATCCAATGTATCCATGCAAAGTTTGGTGAAGATCTGAGTATGTCGTTTTTGACCTTATCTGAAACCTCCCATCTGAAAATTTGAAAATTCTTAAAAAATTCGTCGAAAATCTTGATGTCTCCAATCTCTTGTTTTGTACGTTTTTTCCAATTGTCTTGACATGCAAAGTATCCCTGCAACGTTTGGTGAAGATCTGAGTATGTAGTTTTTGACCTTATCTGGAACCTCCTATCTGAAAATTTGAAAATTCTTAAAATATTCGTCCAAAATCTTGATGTCTCCAATCTCTTGTTTTGTACGTTTTTTCCAAGTTTCTTGACATCCAATGTATCCCTGCAATGTTTGGTGAAGATCTGAGTATGTAGTTTTTGACCTTATATGGAACCTCCTATCTGAAAATTAGAAAATTCTTAAAAAATTTGACCAAAATCTTGATATCCCCAATCCTATGTTTTGTATGTTTTTTCCACGTGTCTTGACATCCAATGTATCCCTGCAAAGTTTGGTGAAGATCTGAGTATGTAGTTTTTGACTTTATCTGGAACCTCCTATCTGAAAATTTGAAAATTTTTAAAAAATTCGTCGAAAATCTTGATGTCTTCAATCTCTTGTTTTGTACGTTTTTTCCACGTGTCTTGACCTCCAATGTATCCCTGCAAAGTTTGGTGAAGATCTGAGTATGTCGTTTTTGACCTTATCTGGAACATCCTTTCTGAAAATTTGAAAATTCTTCAAAAATTCGTCCAAAATCTTGATGTCTCCATTCTCTTGTTTTGTACGTTTTTTCCACGTTTCTTGACATCCAATGTATCCCTGCAATGTTTGGTGAAGATCTGAGTATGTAGTTTTTGACCTTATATGGAACCTCCTATCTGAAAATTTTAAAATTCTTAAAAAATTTGACCAAAATCTTGATATCCCCAATCCTATGTTTTGTATGTTTTTTCCACGTGTCTTGACCTCCAATGTATCCCTGCAAAGTTTGGTGAAGATCTGAGTATGTCGTTTTTGACCTTATCTGGAACATCCTTTCTGAAAATTTGAAAATTCTTAAAAAATTCGTCCAAAATCTTGATGTCTCCAATCTCTTGTTTTGTACGTTTTTTCAACGTGTCTTGACATCCAATGTATCCCTGCAAAGTTTGGTGAAGATCTGAGTATGTCGTTTTTGACCTTATCTGGAACATCCTTTCTGAAAATTTGAAAATTCTTAAAAAAATCGTCCAAAATCTTGATGTCTCCAATCTCTTGTTTTGTACGTTTTTTTCACGTGTCTTCACATCCAATGTATCCCTGCAAAGTTTGGTGAAGATCTGAGTATGTAGTTTTTGACCTTATCTGGAACCTCTCATCTGAAAATTTGAAAATTCCTAAAAAATCCGTCCAAAATCTTGATGACACCAATCTCTTGTTTTGTACGTTTTTTCCACGTGTCTTGACATCCAATGTATCCCTGCAAAGTTTGGTGAAGATCTGAGTATGCAGTTTTTGACCTTATCTGGAACCTCCTTTCTGAAAATTTGAAAATTCTTCAAAAATTCGTCCAAAATCTTGATGTCTCCACTCTCTTGTTTTGTACGTTTTTTCCACGTGTCTTGACATCCAATGTATCCCTGCAAAGTTTGGTGAAGATCTGAGTATGTAGTTTTTGACCTTATATGGAGCCTCCTTTCTGAAAATTTGAAAATTCTTAAAAAATTCATCCAAAATCTTGATGTCTCCAATCTCTTGTTTTGTACGTTTTTTCCACGTTTCTTGACATCCAATGTATCCCTGCAAAGTTTGGTGAAGATCTGAGTATGTAGTTTTTGACCTTATATGGAACCTCCTTTCTGAAAATTTGAAAATTCTTAAAAAATTCGTCCAAAATCTTGATGTCCCCAATCCTATCTTTTGTATGTTTTTTCCACGTGTCTTGACATTCAATGTATCCATGCAAAGTTTGGTGAAGATCTGAGTATGTCGTTTTTGACTTTATCTGAAACCTCCCATCTGAAAATTTGAAAATTCTTAAAAAATTCGTCGAAAATCTTGATGTCTCCAATCTCTTGTTTTGTACGTTTTTTCCATTTGTCTTGACATGCAAAGTATCCCTGCAACGTTTGGTGAAGATCTGAGTATGTAGTTTTTGACCTTATCTGGAACCTCCTATCTGAAAATTTGAAAATTCTTAAAATATTCGTCCAAAATCTTGATGTCTCCAATCTCTTGTTTTGTACGTTTTTTCCACGTGTTTTGACATCCAATGTATCCCTGCAAAGTTTGGTGAAGATCTGAGTATGTCGTTTTTGACCTTATGTGGAACATCCTTTCTGAAAATTTGAAAATTCTTAAAAAATTCGTCCAAAATCTTGATGTCTCCAATCTCTTGTTTTGTACGTTTTTTCCACGTGTCTTGACATCCAATGTATCCCTGCAAAGTTTGGTGAAGATCTGAGTATGTAGTTTTTGAACTTATATGGAACCTCCTTTCTGAAAATTTGAAAATTCTTAAAAAATTCGTCCAAAATCTTGATGTCCCCAATCTCTTGTTTTGTACGTTTTTTACACGTGTCTTGACATCCAATGTATCCATGCAAAGTTTGGTGAAGATCTGAGTATGTCGTTTTTGACCTTATCTGGAACCTCCCATCTGAAAATTTGAAAATTGTTAAAAAATTCGTCGAAAATCTTGATCTCTCCAATCTCTTGTTTTGTACGTTTTTTCCACGTGTCTTGACATGCAAAGTATCCCTGCAACGTTTGGTGAAGATCTGAGTATGTAGTTTTTGACCTTATCTGGAACCTCCTATCTGAAAATTTGAAAATTCTTCAAAAATTCGTCCAAAATCTTGATGTCTCCAATCTCTTGTTTTGTACGTTTTTTCCACGTTTCTTGACATCCAATGTATCCCTGCAATGTTTGGTGAAGATCTGAGTATGTAGTTTTTGACCTTATATGGAACCTCCTATCTGAAAATTTGAAAATTCTTAAAAAATTTTACCAAAATTTTGATATCCCCAATCCTATGTTTTGTATGTTTTTTCCACGTGTCTTGACATCCAATGTATCCCTGCAAAGTTTGGTGAAGATCTGAGTATGTAGTTTTTGACCTTATCTGGAACCTCCTATCTGAAAATTTGAAAATTTTTAAAAATTCGTCCAAAACCTTGATGTCTTCAATCTCTTGTTTTGTACGTTTTTTCCACGTGTCTTGATTTCCAATGTATCCCTGCAAAGTTTGGTGAAGATCTGAGTCTGTCGTTTTTGACCTTATCTGGAACATCCTTTCTGAAAATTTGAAAATTCTTAAAAAATTCGTCCAAAATCTTGATGTCTGCAATCTCTTGTTTTGTACGTTTTTTCCACGTGTCTTGACATCCAATGTATCCCTGCAAAGTTTGGTGAAGATCTGAGTATGTAGTTTTTGACCTTATATAGAACCTCCTATCTGAAAATTTGAAAAATCTTAAAAAATTCGTCCAAAATCTTGATGTCCCCAATCTCTTGTTTTGTACGTTTTTTCCACGTGTCTTGACATCCAATGTATCCCTGCAAAGTTTGGTGAAGATCTGAGTATGTCGTTTTTGACCTTATCTGGAACCTCCCATCTTAAAATTTGAAAATTCTTAAAAAATTCGTCGAAAATCTTGATGTCTCCAATCTCTTGTTTTGTACGTTTTTTCCACATGTCTTGACATGCAAAGTATCCCTGCAACGTTTGGTGAAGATCTGAGTATGTAGTTTTTGACCTTATCTGGAACCTCCTATCTGAAAATTTGAAAATTCTTCAAAAATACGTCCAAAATCTTGACGTCTCCAATCTCTTGTTTTGTACGTTTTTTCCACGTTTCTTGACATCCAATGTATCCCTGCAATGTTTGGTGAAGATCTGAGTATGTAGTTTTTGACCTTATATGGAACCTCCTATCTGAAAATTTGAAAATTCTTAAAAAATTTGAAAAAAATCTTGATATCCCCAATCCTATGTTTTGTATGTTTTTTCCACGTGTCTTGACATCCAATGTATCCCTGCAATCTTTGGTGAAGATCTGAGTATGTAGTTTTTGACCTTATATGGAACCTCCTATCTTAAAAATTTGAAAATTCTTAAAAAATTTGACCAAAATCTTGATGTCCCCAATCCTATGTTTTGTATGTTTTTCCCACGTGTCTTGACATCCAATGTATCCCTGCAAAAGTTTGGTGAATATCTGAGTATGTAGTTTTTGACCTTATCTGGAACCTCCTATCTGAAAATTTGAAAATTCTTAAAAAATTCTTCCAAAATCTTGATGTCTCCAATCTCCTGTTTTGTACGTTTTTCCACGTGTCTTGACATCCAATGTATCCCTGCAATGTTTGTTGAAGATCTGAGTATGTAGTTTTTGACCTTATATGGAACCTCCTATCTGAAAATTTGAAAATTCTTAAAAAATTTGACCAAAATCTTGATGTCCCCAATCCTATGTTTTGTATGTTCTTTCCACGTGTCTTCACATCCAATGTATCCCTGCAAAGTTTGGTGAAGATCTGAGTATGTAGTTTTTGACCTTATCTGGAACCTCTCATCTGAAAATTTGAAAATTCCTAAAAAATCCGTCCAAAATCTTGATGACACCAATCTCTTGTTTTGTACGTTTTTTCCACGTGTCTTGACATCCAATGTATCCCTGCAAAGTTTGGTGAAGATCTGAGTATGTAGTTTTTGACCTTATCTGGAACCTCCTTTCTGAAAATTTGAAAATTCTTCAAAAATTCGTCCAAAATCTTGATGTCTCCACTCTCTTGTTTTGTACGTTTTTTCCACGTGTCTTGACATCCAATGTATCCCTGCAAAGTTTGGTGAAGATCTGAGTATGTAGTTTTTGACCTTATATGGAGCCTCCTTTCTGAAAATTTGAAAATTCTTAAAAAATTCATCCAAAATCTTGATGTCTCCAATCTCTTGTTTTGTACGTTTTTTCCACGTTTCTTGAAAATCCAATGTATCCCTGCAAAGTTTGGTGAAGATCTGAGTATGTAGTTTTTGACCTTATATGGAACCTCCTTTCTGAAAATTTGAAAATTCTTAAAAAATTCGTCCAAAATCTTGATGTCCCCAATCCTATGTTTTGTATGTTTTTTCCACGTGTCTTGACATCCAATGTATCCATGCAAAGTTTGGTGAAGATCTGAGTATGTAGTTTTTGACTTTATCTGGAACCTCCTATCTGAAAATTTGAAAATTTTTAAAAAATTCGTCGAAAATCTTGATGTCTTCAATCTCTTGTTTTGTACGTTTTTTCCACGTGTCTTGACCTCCAATGTATCCCTGCAAAGTTTGGTGAAGATCTGAGTATGTCGTTTTTGACCTTATCTGGAACATCCTTTCTGAAAATTTGAAAATTCTTAAAAAATTCGTCCAAAATCTTGATGTCTCCAATCTCTTGTTTTGTACGTTTTTTCCACGTGTCTTGACATGCAAAGTATCCCTGCAACGTTTGGTGAAGATCTGAGTATGTAGTTTTTGACCTTATCTGGAACCTCCTATCTGAAAATTTGAAAATTCTTCAAAAATTCGTCCAAAATCTTGATGTCTCCATTCTCTTGTTTTGTACGTTTTTTCCACGTTTCTTGACATCCAATGTATCCCTGCAATGTTTGGTGAAGATCTGAGTATGTAGTTTTTGACCTTATATGGAACCTCCTATCTGAAAATTTTAAAATTCTTAAAAAATTTGACCAAAATCTTGATATCCCCAATCCTATGTTTTGTATGTTTTTTCCACGTGTCTTGACATCCATGTATCCCTGCAAAGTTTGGTGAAGATCTGAGTATGTAGTTTTTGACCTTATCTGGAACCTCCTATCTGAAAATTTGAAAATTT
Source organism: Lepisma saccharinum (assembly GCF_977018435.1). Classification (NCBI taxonomy): domain Eukaryota; kingdom Metazoa; phylum Arthropoda; class Insecta; order Zygentoma; family Lepismatidae; genus Lepisma; species Lepisma saccharinum. The sequence goes on along the minus strand of NW_028142907.1, from coordinate 2,054,839 downwards.
TTAAAAAATTCGTCCAAAATCTTGATGTCTTCAATCTCTTGTTTTGTACGTTTTTTCCACGTGTCTTGACCTCCAATGTATCCCTGCAAAGTTTGGTGAAGATCTGAGTATGTCGTTTTTCACCTTATCTGGAACATCCTTTCTGAAAATTTGAAAATTCTTAAAAAATTCGTCCAAAATCTTGATGTCTCCAATCTCTTGTTTTGTACGTTTTTTCAACGTGTCTTGACATCCAATGTATCCCTGCAAAGTTTGGTGAAGATCTGAGTATGTCGTTTTTGACCTTATCTGGAACATCCTTTCTGAAAATTTGAAAATTCTTAAAAAAATCGTCCAAAATCTTGATGTCTCCAATCTCTTGTTTTGTACGTTTTTTTCACGTGTCTTCACATCCAATGTAAACCTGCAAAGTTTGGTGAAGATCTGAGTATGTAGTTTTTGACCTTATCTGGAACCTCTCATCTGAAAATTTGAAAATTCCTAAAAAATCCGTCCAAAATCTTGATGACACCAATCTCTTGTTTTGTACGTTTTTTCCACGTGTCTTGACATCCAATGTATCCCTGCAAAGTTTGGTGAAGATCTGAGTATGCAGTTTTTGACCTTATCTGGAACCTCCTTTCTGAAAATTTGAAAATTCTTCAAAAATTCGTCCAAAATCTTGATGTCTCCACTCTCTTGTTTTGTACGTTTTTTCCACGTGTCTTGACATCCAATGTATCCCTGCAAAGTTTGGTGAAGATCTGAGTATGTAGTTTTTGACCTTATATGGAGCCTCCTTTCTGAAAATTTGAAAATTCTTAAAAAATTCATCCAAAATCTTGATGTCTCCAATCTCTTGTTTTGTACGTTTTTTCCACGTTTCTTGACATCCAATGTATCCCTGCAAAGTTTGGTGAAGATCTGAGTATGTAGTTTTTGACCTTATATGGAACCTCCTTTCTGAAAAATTGAAAATTCTTAAAAAATTCGTCCAAAATCTTGATGTCCCCAATCCTATCTTTTGTATGTTTTTTCCACGTGTCTTGACATCCAATGTATCCATGCAAAGTTTGGTGAAGATCTGAGTATGTCGTTTTTGACTTTATCTGAAACCTCCCATCTGAAAATTTGAAAATTCTTAAAAAATTCGTCGAAAATCTTGATGTCTCCAATCTCTTGTTTTGTACGTTTTTTCCAATTGTCTTGACATGCAAAGTATCCCTGCAACGTTTGGTGAAGATCTGAGTATGTAGTTTTTGACCTTATCTGGAACCTCCTATCTGAAAATTTGAAAATTCTTAAAATATTCGTCCAAAATCTTGATGTCTCCAATCTCTTGTTTTGTACGTTTTTTCCACGTTTCTTGACATCCAATGTATCCCTGCAATGTTTGGTGAAGATCTGAGTATGTAGTTTTTGACCTTATATGGAACCTCCTATCTGAAAATTTGAAAATTCTTAAAAAATTTGACCAAAATCTTGATATCCCCAATCCTATGTTTTGTATGTTTTTTCCACGTGTCTTGACATCCAATGTATCCCTGCAAAGTTTGGTGAAGATCTGAGTATGTCGTTTTTGACCTTATCTGGAACATCCTTTCTGAAAATTTGAAAATTCTTAAAAAATTCGTCCAAAATCTTGATGTCTCCAATCTCTTGTTTTGTACGTTTTTTCAACGTGTCTTGACATCCAATGTATCCCTGCAAAGTTTGGTGAAGATCTGAGTATGTCGTTTTTGACCTTATCTGGAACATCCTTTCTGAAAATTTGAAAATTCTTAAAAAAATCGTCCAAAATCTTGATGTCTCCAATCTCTTGTTTTGTACGTTTTTTTCACGTGTCTTCACATCCAATGTAAACCTGCAAAGTTTGGTGAAGATCTGAGTATGTAGTTTTTGACCTTATCTGGAACCTCTCATCTGAAAATTTGAAAATTCCTAAAAAATCCGTCCAAAATCTTGATGACACCAATCTCTTGTTTTGTACGTTTTTTCCACGTGTCTTGACATCCAATGTATCCCTGCAAAGTTTGGTGAAGATCTGAGTATGCAGTTTTTGACCTTATCTGGAACCTCCTTTCTGAAAATTTGAAAATTCTTCAAAAATTCGTCCAAAATCTTGATGTCTCCACTCTCTTGTTTTGTACGTTTTTTCCACGTGTCTTGACATCCAATGTATCCCTGCAAAGTTTGGTGAAGATCTGAGTATGTAGTTTTTGACCTTATATGGAGCCTCCTTTCTGAAAATTTGAAAATTCTTAAAAAATTCATCCAAAATCTTGATGTCTCCAATCTCTTGTTTTGTACGTTTTTTCCACGTTTCTTGACATCCAATGTATCCCTGCAAAGTTTGGTGAAGATCTGAGTATGTAGTTTTTGACCTTATATGGAACCTCCTTTCTGAAAAATTGAAAATTCTTAAAAAATTCGTCCAAAATCTTGATGTCCCCAATCCTATCTTTTGTATGTTTTTTCCACGTGTCTTGACATCCAATGTATCCATGCAAAGTTTGGTGAAGATCTGAGTATGTCGTTTTTGACTTTATCTGAAACCTCCCATCTGAAAATTTGAAAATTCTTAAAAAATTCGTCGAAAATCTTGATGTCTCCAATCTCTTGTTTTGTACGTTTTTTCCAATTGTCTTGACATGCAAAGTATCCCTGCAACGTTTGGTGAAGATCTGAGTATGTAGTTTTTGACCTTATCTGGAACCTCCTATCTGAAAATTTGAAAATTCTTAAAATATTCGTCCAAAATCTTGATGTCTCCAATCTCTTGTTTTGTACGTTTTTTCCACGTTTCTTGACATCCAATGTATCCCTGCAATGTTTGGTGAAGATCTGAGTATGTAGTTTTTGACCTTATATGGAACCTCCTATCTGAAAATTTGAAAATTCTTAAAAAATTTGACCAAAATCTTGATATCCCCAATCCTATGTTTTGTATGTTTTTTCCACGTGTCTTGACATCCAATGTATCCCTGCAAAGTTTGGTGAAGATCTGAGTATGTAGTTTTTGAGTTTATCTGGAACCTCCTATCTGAAAATTTGAAAATTTTTAAAAAATTCGTCCAAAATCTTGATGTCTCCAATCTCTTGTTTTGTACGTTTTTTCAACGTGTCTTGACATCCAATGTATCCCTGCAAAGTTTGGTGAAGATCTGAGTATGTAGTTTTTGACCTTATATGGAACCTCCTTTCTGAAAATTTGAAAATTCTTAAAAAATTCGTCCAAAATCTTGATGTCTCCAATCTCTTGTTTTGTACGTTTTTTCCACGTGTCTTGACATCCAATGTATCCCTGCAAAGTTTGGTGAAGATCTGAGTATGTAGTTTTTGACCTTATATGGAACCTCCCATCTGAAAATTTGAAAATTCCTAAAAAATCCGTCTAAAATCTTGATGTCTCCACTCTCTTGTTTTGTACTTTTTTTCCACGTGTCTTGACATCCAATGTATCCCTGCAAAGTTTGGTGAAGATCTGAGTATGTAGTTTTTGACCTTATATGGAACCTCCTTTCTGAAAATTTGAAAATTCTTAAAAAATTCGACCAAAATCTTGATGTCTCCAATCCTATGTTTTGTATGTTTTTTCCACGTGTCTTGACATCCAATGTATCCATGCAAAGTTTGGTGAAGATCTGAGTATGTAGTTTTTGACCTTATATGGAACCTCCTATCTGAAAATTTGAGAATTCTTGAAAAATTCGTCCAAAATCTTGATGTCTCCAATCTCTTGTTTTGTACGTTTTTTCCACGTGTCTTGACATCCAATGTATCCCTGCAGAGTTTGGTGAAGTTCTGAGTATGTAGTTTTTTACCTTATCTGGAACCTCCCATCTGAAAATTTGAAAATTCCTAAAAAATTCGTCCAAAATCTTGATCACCTCAATCTCTTGTTTTGTACGTTTTTTCCACGTGTCTTGACATCCAATGTATCCCTGCAATGTTTGGTGAAGATCTGAGTATGTAGTTTTTGACCTTATATGGAACCTCTTATCTGAAAATTTGAAAATTTTTAAAAATATTTGACCAAAATCTTGATGTCCCCAATCCTATGTTTTGTATGTTTTTCCACGTGTCTTGACATCCAATGTATCCCTGCAAAGTTTGGTGAAGATCTGAGTATGTAGTTTTTGACCTTATATTGAACCTCCTTTCTGAAAATTTGAAAATTCTTAAAAAATTCGTCCAAAATCTTGATGTCCCCAATCCTATGTTTTTTATGTTTTTTTCCACGTGTCTTGACATCCAATGTATCCATGCAAAGTTTGGTGAAGATCTGAGTATGTCGTTTTTGACCTTATCTGAAACCTCCCATCTGAAAATTTGAAAATTCTTAAAAAAATCGTCGAAAACCTTGATGTCTCCAATCTCTTGTTTTGTACGTTTTTTCCACGTGTCTTGACATGCAAAGTATCCCTGCAACGTTTGGTGAAGATCTGAGTATGTAGTTTTTGACCTTATCTGGAACCTCCTATCTGAAAATTTGAAAATTCTTAAAAAATTCGTCCAAAATCTTGATGTCTCCAATCTCTTGTTTTGTACGTTTTTTCCACGTTTCTTGACATCCAATGTATCCCTGCAACGTTTGGTGAAGATCTGAGTATGTAGTTTTTGACCTTATATGGAACCTCCTATCTAAAAATTTGAAAATTCTTAAAAAATTTGACCAAATTCTTGATATCCCCAATCCTATGTTTTGTATGTTTTTTCCACGTGTCTTGACATCCAATGTATCCCTGCAAAGTTTGGTGAAGATCTGAGTATGTAGTTTTTGACCTTATCTGGAACCTCCTATCTGAAAATTTGAAAATTTTTAAAAAATTCGTCCAAAATCTTGATGTCTTCAATCTCTTGTTTTGTACGTTTTTTCCACGTGTCTTGACCTCCAATGTATCCCTGCAAAGTTTGGTGAAGATCTGAGTATGTCGTTTTTGACCTTATCTGGAACATCCTTTCTGAAAATTTGAAAATTCTTAAAAAATTCGTCCAAAATCTTGATGTCTCCAATCTCTTGTTTTGTACGTTTTTTCCACGTGTCTTGACATCCAATGTATCCCTGCAAAGTTTGGTGAAGATCTGAGTATATAGTTTTTGACCTTATATGGAACCTACTTTCTGAAAATTTGAAAATTCTTAAAAAATTCGTCCAAAATCTTGATGTCCCCAATCTCTTGTTTTGTACGTTTTTTCCACGTGTCTTGACATCCAATGTATCCATGCAAAGTTTGGTGAAGATCTGAGTATGTCGTTTTTGACCTTATCTGGAACCTCCCATCTGAAAATTTGAAAATTCTTAAAAAATTCGTCGAAAATCTTGATGTCTCCAATCTCTTGTTTTGTACGTTTTTTCCACGTGTCTTGACATGCAAAGTATCCCTGCAACGTTTGGTGAAGATCTGAGTTTTTGACCTTATATGGAACCTCCTATCTGAAAATTTGAAAATTCTTAAAAAATTTGACCAAAAGCTTGATATCCCCAATCCTATGTTTTGTATGTTTTTTCCACGTGTCTTGACATCCAATGTATCCCTGCAAAGTTTGGTGAAGATCTGAGTATGTAGTTTTTGACCTTATCTGGAACATCCTTTCTGAAAATTTGAAAATTCTTAAAAAATTCGTCCAAAATCTTGATATCTCCAATCTCTTGTTTTGTACGTTTTTTCCACGTGTCTTGACATCCAATGTATCCCTGCAAAGTTTGGTGAAGATCTGAGTATGTAGTTTTTGACCTTATATGGAACCTCCCATCTGAAAATTTGAAAATTCCTAAAAAATCCGTCTAAAATCTTGATGTCTCCACTCTCTTGTTTTGTACTTTTTTTCCACGTGTCTTGACATTCAATGTATCCCTGCAAAGTTTGGTGAAGATCTGAGTATGTAGTTTTTGACTTTATATGGAACCTCCTTTCTGAAAATTTGAAAATTCTTAAAAAATTCGACCAAAATCTTGATGTCTCCAATCCTATGTTTTGTATGTTTTTTCCACGTGTCTTGACATCCAATGTATCCCTGCAAAGTTTGGTGAAGATCTGAGTATGTAGTTTTTGACTTTATCTGGAACCTCCTATCTGAAAATTTGAAAATTTTTAAAAAATTCGTCCAAAATCTTGATGTCTTCAATCTCTTGTTTTGTACGTTTTTTCCACGTGTTTTGACATCCAATGTATCCCTGCAAAGTTTGGTGAAGATCTGAGTATGTCGTTTTTGACCTTATGTGGAACATCCTTTCTGAAAATTTGAAAATTCTTAAAAAATTCGTCCAAAATCTTGATGTCTCCAATCTCTTGTTTTGTACGTTTTTTCCACGTGTCTTGACATCCAATGTATCCCTGCAAAGTTTGGTGAAGATCTGAGTATGTAGTTTTTGAACTTATATGGAACCTCCTTTCTGAAAATTTGAAAATTCTTAAAAAATTCGTCCAAAATCTTGATGTCCCCAATCTCTTGTTTTGTACGTTTTTTTACGTGTCTTGACATCCAATGTATCCATGCAAAGTTTGGTGAAGATCTGAGTATGTCGTTTTTGACCTTATCTGGAACCTCCCATCTGAAAATTTGAAAATTCTTCAAAAATTCGTCGAAAATCTTGATGTCTCCAATCTCTTGTTTTGTACGTTTTTTCCACGTATCTTGACATGCAAAGTATCCCTGCAACGTTTGGTGAAGATCTGAGTATGTAGTTTTTGACCTTATCTGGAACCTCCTATCTGAAAATTTGAAAATTCTTCAAAAATTCGTCCAAAATCTTGATGTCTCCAATCTCTTGTTTTGTACGTTTTTTCCACGTTTCTTGACATCCAATGTATCCCTGCAATGTTTGGTGAAGATCTGAGTATGTAGTTTTTGACCTTATATGGAACCTCCTATCTGAAAATTTGAGAATTCTTAAAAATTTGACCAAAATCTTGATATCCCCTATCCTATGTTTTGTATGTTTTTTCCACGTGTCTTGACATCCAATGTATCCCTGCAAAGTTTGGTGAAGATCTGAGTATGTAGTTTTTGACCTTATCTGGAACATCCTTTCTGAAAATTTGAAAATTCTTAAAAAATTCGTCCAAAATCTTGATGTCTCCAATCTCTTGTTTTGTACGTTTTTTCCACGTGTCTTGACATCCAATGTATCCCTGCAAAGTTTGGTGAAGATCTGAGTATGTAGTTTTTGACCTTATATGGAACCTCCTTTCTGAAAATTTGAAAATTCTTAAAAAATTCGTCCAAAATCTTGATGTCTCCAATCTCTTGTTTTGTACGTTTTTTCCACGTGTCTTGACATCCAATGTATCCCTGCAAAGTTTGGTGAAGATCTGAGTATGTAGTTTTTGACCTTATATGGAACCTCCCATCTGAAAATTTGAAAATTCCTAAAAAATCTGTCTAAAATCTTGATGTCTCCACTCTCTTGTTTTGTACTTTTTTTCCACGTGTCTTGACATCCAATGTATCCCTGCAAAGTTTGGTGAAGATCTGAGTATGTCGTTTTTGACCTTATCTGGAACCTCCTTTCTGAAAATTTGAAAATTCTTAAAAAATTCGACCAAAATCTTGATGTCTCCAATCCTATGTTTTGTATGTTTTTTCCACGTGTCTTGACATCCAATGTATCCATGCAAAGTTTGGTGAAGATCTGAGTATGTAGTTTTTGACCTTATATGGAACCTCCTATCTGAAAATTTGAGAATTCTTGAAAAATTCGTCCAAAATCTTGATGTCTCCAATCTCTTGTTTTGTACGTTTTTTCCACGTGTCTTGACATCCAATGTATCCCTGCAAAGTTTGGTGAAGATCTGAGTATGTCGTTTTTGACCTTATCTGGAACATCCTTACTGAAAATTTGAAAATTCTTAAAAAATTCGTCCTAAATCTTGATGTCTCCAATCTCTTGTTTTGTACGTTTTTTTCACGTGTCTTCACATCCAATGTATCCCTGCAAAGTTTGGTGAAGATCTGAGTATGTAGTTTTTGACCTTATCTGGAACCTCTCATCTGAAAATTTGAAAATTCCTAAAAAATCCGTCCAAAATCTTGATGACACCAATCTCTTGTTTTGTACGTTTTTTCCACGTGTCTTGACATCCAATGTATCCCTGCAAAGTTTGGTGAAGATCTGAGTATGTAGTTTTTGACCTTATCTGGAACCTCCTTTCTGAAAATTTGAAAATTCTTCAAAAATTCGTCCAAAATCTTGATGTCTCCACTCTCTTGTTTTGTACGTTTTTTCCACGTGTCTTGACATCCAATGTATCCCTGCAAAGTTTGGTGAAGATCTGAGTATGTAGTTTTTGACCTTATATGGAGCCTCCTTTCTGAAAATTTGAAAATTCTTAAAAAATTCGTCGAAAATCTTGATGTCTCCAATCTCTTGTTTTGTACGTTTTTTCCACGTGTCTTGACATGCAAAGTATCCCTCCAACGTTTGGTGAAGATCTGAGTATGTAGTTTTTGACCTTATCTGGAACCTCCTATCTGAAAATTTGAAAATTTTTAAAAAATTCGTCCAAAATCTTGATGTCTTCAATCTCTTGTTTTGTACGTTTTTTCCACGTGTCTTGACCTCCAATGTATCCCTGCAAAGTTTGGTGAAGATCTGAGTATGTCGTTTTTGACCTTATGTGGAACATCCTTTCTGAAAATTTGAAAATTCTTAAAAAATTCGTCCAAAATCTTGATGTCTCCAATCTCTTGTTTTGTACGTTTTTTCCACGTGTCTTGACATCCAATGTATCCCTGCAAAGTTTGGTGAAGATCTGAGTATGTAGTTTTTGAACTTATATGGAACCTCCTTTCTGAAAATTTGAAAATTCTTAAAAAATTCGTCCAAAATCTTGATGTCCCCAATCTCTTGTTTTGTATGTTTTTTACACGTGTCTTGACATCCAATGTATCCATGCAAAGTTTGGTGAAGATCTGAGTATGTCGTTTTTGACCTTATCTGGAACCTCCCATCTGAAAATTTGAAAATTCTTCAAAAATTCGTCGAAAATCTTGATGTCTCCAATCTCTTGTTTTGTACGTTTTTTCCACGTGTCTTGACATGCAAAGTATCCCTGCAACGTTTGGTGAAGATCTGAGTATGTAGTTTTTGACCTTATCTGGAACCTCCTATCTGAAAATTTGAAAATTCTTCAAAAATTCGTCCAAAATCTTGATGTCTCCAATCTCTTGTTTTGTACGTTTTTTCCACGTTTCTTGACATCCAATGTATCCCTGCAATGTTTGGTGAAGATCTGAGTATGTAGTTTTTGACCTTATATGGAACCTCCTATCTGAAAATTTGAGAATTCTTAAAAAATTTGACCAAAATCTTGATATCCCCAATCCTATGTTTTGTATGTTTTTTCCACGTGTCTTGACATCCAATGTATCGCTGCAAATTTTAGTGGAGATCTGAGTATGTAGTTTTTGACCTTATATGGAACCTCCTTTCTGAAAATTTGAAAATTTTTAAAAAATTCGTCCAAAATCTTGATGTCTTCAATCTCTTGTTTTGTACGTTTTTTCCACGTGTCTTGACCTCCAATGTATCCCTGCAAAGTTTGGTGAAGATCTGAGTATGTCGTTTTTGACCTTATCTGGAACATCCTTTCTGAAAATTTGAAAATTCTTAAAAAATTCGTCCAAAATCTTGATGTCTCCAATCTCTTGTTTTGTACGTTTTTTCCACGTGTCTTGACATCCAATGTATCCCTGCAAAGTTTGGTGAAGATCTGAGTATGTCGTTTTTGACCTTATCTGGAACATCCTTTCTGAAAATTTGAAAATTCTTAAAAAATTCGTCCAAAATCTTGATGTCTCCAATCTCTTGTTTTGTACGTTTTTTCCACGTGTCTTGACATCCAATGTATCCCTGCAAAGTTTGGTGAAGATCTGAGTATGTAGTTTTTGACCTTATATGGAACCTCATTTCTGAAAATTTGAAAATTCCTAAAAAATTCGTCTAAAATCTTGATGTCTCCACTCTCTTGTTTTGTACTTTTTTTCCACGTGTCTTGACATCCAATGTATCCCTGCAAAGTTTGGTGAAGATCTGAGTATGTAGTTTTTGACCTTATATGGAACCTCCTTTCTGAAAATTTGAAAATTCTTAAAAAATTCGACCAAAATCTTGATGTCTCCAATCCTATGTTTTGTATGTTTTTCCACGTGTCTTGACATCCAATGTATCCATGCAAAGTTTGGTGAAGATCTGAGTATGTAGTTTTTGACCTTATATGGAACCTCCTATCTGAAAATTTGAGAATTCTTGAAAAATTCGTCCAAAATCTTGATGTCTCCAATCTCTTGTTTTGTACGTTTTTTCCACGTGTCTTGACATCCAATGTATCCCTGCAAAGTTTGGTGAAGATCTGAGTATGTAGTTTTAGACCTTATCTGGAACCTCATTTCTGAAAATTTGAAAATTCCTCAAAAATTCGTCCAAAATCTTGATGTCTCCAATCTCTTGTTTTGTACGTTTTTTCCACGTGTCTTGACATCCAATGTATCCCTGCAAAGTTTGGTGAAGATCTGAGTATGTAGTTTTTGACCTTATATGGAGCCTCCTTTCTGAAAATTTGAAAATTCTTAAAAAATTCATCCAAAATCTTGATGTCTCCAACCTCTTGTTTTGTACGTTTTTTCCACGTTTCTTGACATCCAATGTATCCCTGCAAAGTTTGGTGAAGATCTGAGTATGTAGTTTTTGACCTTATATGGAACCTCCTTTCTGAAAATTTGAAAATTCTTAAAAAATTCGTCCAAAATCTTGATGTCCCCAATCCTATGTTTTGTATGTTTTTTCCACGTGTCTTGACATCCAATGTATCCATGCAAAGTTTGGTGAAGATCTGAGTATGTCGTTTTTGACCTTATCTGAAACCTCCCATTTGAAAATTTGAAAAATCTTAAAAAATTCGTCGAAAATCTTGATGTCTCCAATCTCTTGTTTTGTACGTTTTTTCCACGTGTCTTGACATGCAAAGTATCCCTGCAACGTTTGGTGAAGATCTGAGTATGTAGTTTTTGACCTTATCTGGAACCTCCTATCTGAAAATTTGAAAATTCTTAAAAAATTCGTCCAAAATCTTGATGTCTCCAATCTCTTGTTTTGTACGTTTTTTCCACGTTTCTTGACATCCAATGTATCCCTGCAATGTTTGGTGAAGATCTGAGTATGTAGTTTTTGACCTTATATGGAACCTCCTATCTGAAAATTTGAAAATTCTTAAAAAATTCGTCCAAAATCTTGATATCCCCAATCCTATGTTTTGTATGTTTTTTCCACTTGTCTTGACATCCAATGTATCCCTGCAAAGTTTGGTGAAGATCTGAGTATGTAGTTTTTGACTTTATCTGGAACCTCCTATCTGAAAATTTGAAAATTTTTAAAAAATTCGTCCAAAATCTTGATGTCTTCAATCTCTTGTTTTGTACGTTTTTTCCACGTGTCTTGACTTCCAATGTATCCCTGCAAAGTTTGGTGAAGATCTGAGTATGTCGTTTTTGACCTTATCTGGAACATCCTTTCTGAAAGTTTGAAAATTCTTAAAAAAATCGTCCAAAATCTTGATGTCTCCAATCTCTTGTTTTGTACGTTTTTTCCACGTGTCTTGACATCCAATGTATCCCTGCAAAGTTTGGTGAAGATCTGAGTATGTAGTTTTTGACCTTATATAGAACCTCCTATCTGAAAATTTGAAAATTCTTCAAAAATTCGTCCAAAATCTTGATGTCTCCAATCTCTTGTTTTGTACGTTTTTTCCACGTTTCTTGATATCCAATGCATCCCTGCAATGTTTGGTGAAGATCTGAGTTTGTAGTTTTTGACCTTATATGGAACCTCCTATCTGAAAATTTGAGAATTCTTAAAAAATTTGACCAAAATCTTGATATCCCCAATCCTATGTTTTGTATGTTTTTTCCACGTGTCTTGACATCCAATGTATCCCTGCAAAGTTTGGTGAAGATCTGAGTATGTAGTTTTTGACCTTATCTGGAACATCCTTTCTGAAAATTTGAAAATTCTTAAAAAATTCGTCCAAATCTTGATGTCTCCAATCTCTTGTTTTGTACGTTTTTTCCACGTGTCTTGACATCCAATGTATCCCTGCAAAGTTTGGTGAAGATCTGAGTATGTAGTTTTGGACCTTAAATGGAACCTCCTTTCTGAAAATTTGAAAATTCTTAAAAAATTCGTCCAAAATCTTGATGTCTCCAATCTCTTGTTTTGTACGTTTTTTCCACGTGTCTTGACATCCAATGTATCCCTGCAAAGTTTGGTGAAGATCTGAGTCTGTAGTTTTTGACCTTATATGGAACCTCCCATCTGAAAATTTGAAAATTCCTAAAAAATCCGTCTAAAATCTTGATGTCTCCACTCTCTTGTTTTGTACTTTTTTTCCACGTGTCTTGACATCCAATGTATCCCTGCAAAGTTTGGTGAAGATCTGAGTATGTAGTTTTTGACCTTATATGGAACCTCCTTTCTGAAAATTTGAAAATTCTTAAAAAATTCGACCAAAATCTTGATGTCTCCAATCCTATGTTTTGTATGTTTTTTCCACGTGTCTTGACATCCAATGTATCCATGCAAAGTTTGGTGAAGATCTGAGTATGTAGTTTTTTACCTTATATGGAACCTCCTATCTGAAAATTTGAGAATTCTTGAAAAATTCGTCCAAAATCTTGATGTCTCCAATCACTTGTTTTGTACGTTTTTTCCACGTGTCTTGACATCCAATGTATCCCTGCAAAGTTTGGTGAAGATCTGAGTATGTCGTTTTTGACCTTATCTGGAACATCCTTTCTGAAAATTTGAAAATTCTTAAAAAATTCGTCCAAAATCTTGATGTCTCCAATCTCTTGTTTTGTACGTTTTTTTCACGTGTCTTCACATCCAATGTATCCCTGCAAAGTTTGGTGAAGATCTGAGTATGTAGTTTTTGACCTTATCTGGAACCTCTCATCTGAAAATTTGAAAATTCCTAAAAAATCCGTCCAAAATCTTGATGACACCAATCTCTTGTTTTGTACGTTTTTTCCACGTGTCTTGACATCCAATGTATCCCTGCAAAGTTTGGTGAAGATCTGAGTATGTAGTTTTTGACCTTATCTGGAACCTCCTTTCTGAAAATTTGAAAATTCTTCAAAAATTCGTCCAAAATCTTGATGTCTCCACTCTCTTGTTTTGTACGTTTTTTCCACGTGTCTTGACATCCAATGTATCCCTGCAAAGTTTGGTGAAGATCTGAGTATGTAGTTTTTGACCTTATATGGAGCCTCCTTTCTGAAAATTTGAAAATTCTTAAAAAATTCGTCGAAAATCTTGATGTCTCCAATCTCTTGTTTTGTACGTTTTTTCCACGTGTCTTGACATGCAAAGTATCCCTGCAACGTTTGGTGAAGATCTGAGTATGTAGTTTTTGACCTTATCTGGAACCTCCTATCTGAAAATTTGAAAATTCTTAAAAAATTCGTTCAAAATCTTGATGTCTCCAATCTCTTGTTTTGTACGTTTTTTCCACGTTTCTTGACATCCAATGTATCCCTGCAATGTTTGGTGAAGATCTGAGTATGTAGTTTTTGACCTTATATGGAACCTCCTATCTGAAAATTTGAAAATTCTTAAAAAATTTGACCAAAATCTTGATATCCGCAATCCTATGTTTTGTATGTTTTTTCCACGTGTCTTGACATCCAATGTATCCCTGCAAAGTTTGGTGAAGATCTGAGTATGTAGTTTTTGACATTATCTGGAACCTCCTATCTGAAAATTTGAAAATTTTTAAAAAATTCGTCCAAAATCTTGATGTCTTCAATCTCTTGTTTTGTACGTTTTTTCCACGTGTCTTGACCTCCAATGTATCCCTGCAAAGTTTGGTGAAGATCTGAGTATGTCGTTTTTGACCTTATGTGGAACATCCTTTCTGAAAATTTGAAAATTCTTAAAAAATTCGTCCAAAATCTTGATGTCTCCAATCTCTTGTTTTGTACGTTTTTTCCACGTGTCTTGACATCCAATGTATCCCTGCAAAGTTTGGTGAAGATCTGAGTATGTAGTTTTTGAACTTATATGGAACCTCCTTTCTGAAAATTTGAAAATTCTTTAAACATTCGTCCAAAATCTTGATGTCTTCAATCTCTTGTTTTGTACGTTTTTTCCACGTGTCTTGACCTCCAATGTATCCCTGCAAAGTTTGGTGAAGATCTGAGTATGTCGTTTTTGACCTTATCTGGAACATCCTTTCTGAAAATTTGAAAATTCTTAAAAAATTCGTCCAAAATCTTGATGTCTCCAATCTCTTGTTTTGTACGTTTTTTCAACGTGTCTTGACATCCAATGTATCCCTGCAAAGTTTGGTGAAGATCTGAGTATGTCGTTTTTGACCTTATCTGGAACATCCTTTCTGAAAATTTGAAAATTCTTAAAAAAATCGTCCAAAATCTTGATGTCTCCAATCTCTTGTTTTGTACGTTTTTTTCACGTGTCTTCACATCCAATGTATCCCTGCAAAGTTTGGTGAAGATCTGAGTATGTAGTTTTTGACCTTATCTGGAACCTCTCATCTGAAAATTTGAAAATTCCTAAAAAATCCGTCCAAAATCTTGATGACACCAATCTCTTGTTTTGTACGTTTTTTCCACGTGTCTTGACATCCAATGTATCCCTGCAAAGTTTGGTGAAGATCTGAGTATGCAGTTTTTGACCTTATCTGGAACCTCCTTTCTGAAAATTTGAAAATTCTTCAAAAATTCGTCCAAAATCTTGATGTCTCCACTCTCTTGTTTTGTACGTTTTTTCCACGTGTCTTGACATCCAATGTATCCCTGCAAAGTTTGGTGAAGATCTGAGTATGTAGTTTTTGACCTTATATGGAGCCTCCTTTCTGAAAATTTGAAAATTCTTAAAAAATTCATCCAAAATCTTGATGTCTCCAATCTCTTGTTTTGTACGTTTTTTCCACGTTTCTTGACATCCAATGTATCCCTGCAAAGTTTGGTGAAGATCTGAGTATGTAGTTTTTGACCTTATATGGAACCTCCTTTCTGAAAATTTGAAAATTCTTAAAAAATTCGTCCAAAATCTTGATGTCCCCAATCCTATCTTTTGTATGTTTTTTCCACGTGTCTTGACATCCAATGTATCCATGCAAAGTTTGGTGAAGATCTGAGTATGTCGTTTTTGACTTTATCTGAAACCTCCCATCTGAAAATTTGAAAATTCTTAAAAAATTCGTCGAAAATCTTGATGTCTCCAATCTCTTGTTTTGTACGTTTTTTCCAATTGTCTTGACATGCAAAGTATCCCTGCAACGTTTGGTGAAGATCTGAGTATGTAGTTTTTGACCTTATCTGGAACCTCCTATCTGAAAATTTGAAAATTCTTAAAATATTCGTCCAAAATCTTGATGTCTCCAATCTCTTGTTTTGTACGTTTTTTCCACGTTTCTTGACATCCAATGTATCCCTGCAATGTTTGGTGAAGATCTGAGTATGTAGTTTTTGACCTTATATGGAACCTCCTATCTGAAAATTTGAAAATCTTAAAAAATTTGACCAAAATCTTGATATCCCCAATCCTATGTTTTGTATGTTTTTTCCACGTGTCTTGACATCCAATGTATCCCTGCAAAGTTTGGTGAAGATCTGAGTATGTAGTTTTTGAGTTTATCTGGAACCTCCTATCTGAAAATTTGAAAATTTTTAAAAAATTCGTCCAAAATCTTGATGTCTCCAATCTCTTGTTTTGTACGTTTTTTCAACGTGTCTTGACATCCAATGTATCCCTGCAAAGTTTGGTGAAGATCTGAGTATGTAGTTTTTGACCTTATATGGAACCTCCTTTCTGAAAATTTGAAAATTCTTAAAAAATTCGTCCAAAATCTTGATGTCTCCAATCTCTTGTTTTGTACGTTTTTTCCACGTGTCTTGACATCCAATGTATCCCTGCAAAGTTTGGTGAAGATCTGAGTATGTAGTTTTTGACCTTATATGGAACCTCCCATCTGAAAATTTGAAAATTCCTAAAAAATCCGTCTAAAATCTTGATGTCTCCACTCTCTTGTTTTGTACTTTTTTTCCACGTGTCTTGACATCCAATGTATCCCTGCAAAGTTTGGTGAAGATCTGAGTATGTAGTTTTTGACCTTATATGGAACCTCCTTTCTGAAAATTTGAAAATTCTTAAAAAATTCGACCAAAATCTTGATGTCTCCAATCCTATGTTTTGTATGTTTTTTCCACGTGTCTTGACATCCAATGTATCCATGCAAAGTTTGGTGAAGATCTGAGTATGTAGTTTTTGACCTTATATGGAACCTCCTATCTGAAAATTTGAGAATTCTTGAAAAATTCGTCCAAAATCTTGATGTCTCCAATCTCTTGTTTTGTACGTTTTTTCCACGTGTCTTGACATCCAATGTATCCCTGCAGAGTTTGGTGAAGTTCTGAGTATGTAGTTTTTGACCTTATCTGGAACCTCCCATCTGAAAATTTGAAAATTCCTAAAAAATCCGTCCAAAATCTTGATCACCTCAATCTCTTGTTTTGTACGTTTTTTCCACGTGTCTTGACATCCAATGTATCCCTGCAATGTTTGGTGAAGATCTGAGTATGTAGTTTTTGACCTTATATGGAACCTCTTATCTGAAAATTTGAAAATTTTTAAAAATATTTGACCAAAATCTTGATGTCCCCAATCCTATGTTTTGTATGTTTTTCCACGTGTCTTGACATCCAATGTATCCCTGCAAAGTTTGGTGAAGATCTGAGTATGTAGTTTTTGACCTTATATTGAACCTCCTTTCTGAAAATTTGAAAATTCTTAAAAAATTCGTCCAAAATCTTGATGTCCCCAATCCTATGTTTTTTATGTTTTTTTCCACGTGTCTTGACATCCAATGTATCCATGCAAAGTTTGGTGAAGATCTGAGTATGTCGTTTTTGACCTTATCTGAAACCTCCCATCTGAAAATTTGAAAATTCTTAAAAAAATCGTCGAAAACCTTGATGTCTCCAATCTCTTGTTTTGTACGTTTTTTCCACGTGTCTTGACATGCAAAGTATCCCTGCAACGTTTGGTGAAGATCTGAGTATGTAGTTTTTGACCTTATCTGGAACCTCCTATCTGAAAATTTGAAAATTCTTAAAAAATTCGTCCAAAATCTTGATGTCTCCAATCTCTTGTTTTGTACGTTTTTTCCACGTTTCTTGACATCCAATGTATCCCTGCAACGTTTGGTGAAGATCTGAGTATGTAGTTTTTGACCTTATATGGAACCTCCTATCTAAAAATTTGAAAATTCTTAAAAAATTTGACCAAATTCTTGATATCCCCAATCCTATGTTTTGTATGTTTTTTCCACGTGTCTTGACATCCAATGTATCCCTGCAAAGTTTGGTGAAGATCTGAGTATGTAGTTTTTGACCTTATCTGGAACCTCCTATCTGAAAATTTGAAAATTTTTAAAAAATTCGTCCAAAATCTTGATGTCTTCAATCTCTTGTTTTGTACGTTTTTTCCACGTGTCTTGACCTCCAATGTATCCCTGCAAAGTTTGGTGAAGATCTGAGTATGTCGTTTTTGACCTTATCTGGAACATCCTTTCTGAAAATTTGTAAATTCTTAAAAAATTCGTCCAAAATCTTGATGTCTCCAATCTCTTGTTTTGTACGTTTTTTCCACGTGTCTTGACATCCAATGTATCCCTGCAAAGTTTGGTGAAGATCTGAGTATGTAGTTTTTGACCTTATATGGAACCTACTTTCTGAAAATTTGAAAATTCTTAAAAAATTCGTCCAAAATCTTGATGTCCCCAATCTCTTGTTTTGTACGTTTTTTCCACGTGTCTTGACATCCAATGTATCCATGCAAAGTTTGGTGAAGATCTGAGTATGTCGTTTTTGACCTTATCTGGAACCTCCCATCTGAAAATTTGAAAATTCTTAAAAAATTCGTCGAAAATCTTGATGTCTCCAATCTCTTGTTTTGTACGTTTTTTCCACGTGTCTTGACATGCAAAGTATCCCTGCAACGTTTGGTGAAGATCTGAGTTTTTGACCTTATATGGAACCTCCTATCTGAAAATTTGAAAATTCTTAAAAAATTTGACCAAAAGCTTGATATCCCCAATCCTATGTTTTGTATGTTTTTTCCACGTGTCTTGACATCCAATGTATCCCTGCAAAGTTTGGTGAAGATCTGAGTATGTAGTTTTTGACCTTATCTGGAACATCCTTTCTGAAAATTTGAAAATTCTTAAAAAATTCGTCCAAAATCTTGATATCTCCAATCTCTTGTTTTGTACGTTTTTTCCACGTGTCTTGACATCCAATGTATCCCTGCAAAGTTTGGTGAAGATCTGAGTATGTAGTTTTTGACCTTATATGGAACCTCCTTTCTGAAAATTTGAAAATTCTTAAAAAATTCGTCCAAAATCTTGATGTCTCCAATCTCTTGTTTTGTACGTTTTTTCCACGTGTCTTGACATCCAATGTATCCCTGCAAAGTTTGGTGAAGATCTGAGTATGTAGTTTTTGACCTTATATGGAACCTCCCATCTGAAAATTTGAAAATTCCTAAAAAATCCGTCTAAAATCTTGATGTCTCCACTCTCTTGTTTTGTACTTTTTTTCCACGTGTCTTGACATCCAATGTATCCCTGCAAAGTTTGGTGAAGATCTGAGTATGTAGTTTTTGACTTTATATGGAACCTCCTTTCTGAAAATTTGAAAATTCTTAAAAAATTCGACCAAAATCTTGATGTCTCCAATCCTATGTTTTGTATGTTTTTTCCACGTGTCTTGACATCCAATGTATCCCTGCAAAGTTTGGTGAAGATCTGAGTATGTAGTTTTTGACCTTATCTGGAACCTCCTTTCTGAAAATTTGAAAATTCTTCAAAAATTCGTCCAAAATCTTGATGTCTCCACTCTCTTGTTTTGTACGTTTTTTCCACGTGTCTTGACATCCAATGTATCCCTGCAAAGTTTGGTGAAGATCTGAGTATGTAGTTTTTGACCTTATATGGAACCTCCCATCTGAAAATTTGAAAATTCCTAAAAAATCTGTCTAAAATCTTGATGTCTCCACTCTCTTGTTTTGTACTTTTTTTCCACGTGTCTTGACATCCAATGTATCCCTGCAAAGTTTGGTGAAGATCTGAGTATGTCGTTTTTGACCTTATATGGAACCTCCTTTCTGAAAATTTGAAAATTCTTAAAAAATTCGACCAAAATCTTGATGTCTCCAATCCTATGTTTTGTATGTTTTTTCCACGTGTCTTGACATCCAATGTATCCATGCAAAGTTTGGTGAAGATCTGAGTATGTAGTTTTTGACCTTATATGGAACCTCCTATCTGAAAATTTGAGAATTCTTGAAAAATTCGTCCAAAATCTTGATGTCTCCAATCTCTTGTTTTGTACGTTTTTTCCACGTGTCTTGACATCCAATGTATCCCTGCAAAGTTTGGTGAAGATCTGAGTATGTCGTTTTTGACCTTATCTGGAACATCCTTACTGAAAATTTGTAAATTCTTAAAAAATTCGTCCTAAATCTTGATGTCTCCAATCTCTTGTTTTGTACGTTTTTTTCACGTGTCTTCACATCCAATGTATCCCTGCAAAGTTTGGTGAAGATCTGAGTATGTAGTTTTTGACCTTATCTGGAACCTCTCATCTGAAAATTTGAAAATTCCTAAAAAATCCGTCCAAAATCTTGATAACACCAATCTCTTGTTTTGTACGTTTTTTCCACGTGTCTTGACATCCAATGTATCCCTGCAAAGTTTGGTGAAGATCTGAGTATGTAGTTTTTGACCTTATCTGGAACCTCCTTTCTGAAAATTTGAAAATTCTTCAAAAATTCGTCCAAAATCTTGATGTCTCCACTCTCTTGTTTTGTACGTTTTTTCCACGTGTCTTGACATCCAATGTATCCCTGCAAAGTTTGGTGAAGATCTGAGTATGTAGTTTTTGACCTTATATGGAGCCTCCTTTCTGAAAATTTGAAAATTCTTAAAAAATTCGTCGAAAATCTTGATGTCTCCAATCTCTTGTTTTGTACGTTTTTTCCACGTGTCTTGACATGCAAAGTATCCCTCCAACGTTTGGTGAAGATCTGAGTATGTAGTTTTTGACCTTATCTGGAACCTCCTATCTGAAAATTTGAAAATTTTTAAAAAATTCGTCCAAAATCTTGATGTCTTCAATCTCTTGTTTTGTACGTTTTTTCCACGTGTCTTGACCTCCAATGTATCCCTGCAAAGTTTGGTGAAGATCTGAGTATGTCGTTTTTGACCTTATGTGGAACATCCTTTCTGAAAATTTGAAAATTCTTAAAAAATTCGTCCAAAATCTTGATGTCTCCAATCTCTTCTTTTGTACGTTTTTTCCACGTGTCTTGACATCCAATGTATCCCTGCAAAGTTTGGTGAAGATCTGAGTATGTAGTTTTTGAACTTATATGGAACCTCCTTTCTGAAAATTTGAAAATTCTTAAAAAATTCGTCCAAAATCTTGATGTCCCCAATCTCTTGTTTTGTACGTTTTTTACACGTGTCTTGACATCCAATGTATCCATGCAAAGTTTGGTGAAGATCTGAGTATGTCGTTTTTGACCTTATCTGGAACCTCCCATCTGAAAATTTGAAAATTCTTCAAAAATTCGTCGAAAATCTTGATGTCTCCAATCTCTTGTTTTGTACGTTTTTTCCACGTGTCTTGACATGCAAAGTATCCCTGCAACGTTTGGTGAAGATCTGAGTATGTAGTTTTTGACCTTATCTGGAACCTCCTATCTGAAAATTTGAAAATTCTTCAAAAATTCGTCCAAAATCTTGATGTCTCCAATCTCTTGTTTTGTACGTTTTTTCCACGTTTCTTGACATCCAATGTATCCCTGCAATGTTTGGTGAAGATCTGAGTATGTAGTTTTTGACCTTATATGGAACCTCCTATCTGAAAATTTGAGAATTCTTAAAAAATTTGACCAAAATCTTGATATCCCCAATCCTATGTTTTGTATGTTTTTTCCACGTGTCTTGACATCCAATGTATCGCTGCAAATTTTAGTGGAGATCTGAGTATGTAGTTTTTGACCTTATCTGGAACCTCCTATCTGAAAATTTGAAAATTTTTAAAAAATTCGTCCAAAATCTTGATGTCTTCAATCTCTTGTTTTGTACGTTTTTTCCACGTGTCTTGACCTCCAATGTATCCCTGCAAAGTTTGGTGAAGATCTGAGTATGTCGTTTTTGACCTTATCTGGAACATCCTTTCTGAAAATTTGAAAATTCTTAAAAAATTCGTCCAAAATCTTGATGTCTCCAATCTCTTGTTTTGTACGTTTTTTCCACGTGTCTTGACATCCAATGTATCCCTGCAAAGTTTGGTGAAGATCTGAGTATGTAGTTTTTGACCTTATATGGAACCTCATTTCTGAAAATTTGAAAATTCCTAAAAAATTCGTCTAAAATCTTGATGTCTCCACTCTCTTGTTTTGTACTTTTTTTCCACGTGTCTTGACATCCAATGTATCCCTGCAAAGTTTGGTGAAGATCTGAGTATGTAGTTTTTGACTTTATATGGAACCTCCTTTCTGAAAATTTGAAAATTCTTAAAAAATTCGACCAAAATCTTGATGTCTCCAATCCTATGTTTTGTATGTTTTTCCACGTGTCTTGACATCCAATGTATCCATGCAAAGTTTGGTGAAGATCTAAGTATGTAGTTTTTGACCTTATATGGAACCTCCTATCTGAAAATTTGAGAATTCTTGAAAAATTCGTCCAAAATCTTGATGTCTCCAATCTCTTGTTTTGTACGTTTTTTCCACGTGTCTTGACATCCAATGTATCCCTGCAAAGTTTGGTGAAGATCTGAGTATGTAGTTTTAGACCTTATCTGGAACCTCATTTCTGAAAATTTGAAAATTCCTCAAAAATTCGTCCAAAATCTTGATGTCTCCAATCTCTTGTTTTGTACGTTTTTTCCACGTGTCTTGACATCCAATGTATCCCTGCAAAGTTTGGTGAAGATCTGAGTATGTAGTTTTTGACCTTATATGGAGCCTCCTTTCTGAAAATTTGAAAATTCTTAAAAAATTCATCCAAAATCTTGATGTCTCCAATCTCTTGTTTTGTACGTTTTTTCCACGTTTCTTGACATCCAATGTATCAATGCAAAGTTTGGTGAAGATCTGAGTATGTAGTTTTTGACCTTATATGGAACCTCCTTTCTGAAAATTTGAAAATTCTTAAAAAATTCGTCCAAAATCTTGATGTCCCCAATCCTATGTTTTGTATGTTTTTTCCACGTGTCTTGACATCCAATGTATCCATGCAAAGTTTGGTGAAGATCTGAGTATGTCGTTTTTGACCTTATCTGAAACCTCCCATTTGAAAATTTGAAAAATCTTAAAAAATTCGTCGAAAATCTTGATGTCTCCAATCTCTTGTTTTGTACGTTTTTTCCACGTGTCTTGACATGCAAAGTATCCCTGCAACGTTTGGTGAAGATCTGAGTATGTAGTTTTTGACCTTATCTGGAACCTCCTATCTGAAAATTTGAAAATTCTTAAAAAATTCGTCCAAAATCTTGATGTCTCCAATCTCTTGTTTTGTACGTTTTTTCCACGTTTCTTGACATCAAATGTATCCCTGCAATGTTTGGTGAAGATCTGAGTATGTAGTTTTTGACCTTATATGGAACCTCCTATCTGAAAATTTGAAAATTCTTAAAAAATTCGTCCAAAATCTTGATATCCCCAATCCTATGTTTTGTATGTTTTTTCCACGTGTCTTGACATCCAATGTATCCCTGCAAAGTTTGGTGAAGATCTGAGTATGTAGTTTTTGACCTTATCTGGAACCTCCTATCTGAAAATTTGAAAATTTTTAAAAAATTCGTCCAAAATCTTGATGTCTTCAATCTCTTGTTTTGTACGTTTTTTCCACGTGTCTTGACTTCCAATGTATCCCTGCAAAGTTTGGTGAAGATCTGAGTATGTCGTTTTTGACCTTATCTGGAACATCCTTTCTGAAAGTTTGAAAATTCTTAAAAAAATCGTCCAAAATCTTGATGTCTCCAATCTCTTGTTTTGTACGTTTTTTCCACGTGTCTTGACATCCAATGTATCCCTGCAAAGTTTGGTGAAGATCTGAGTATGTAGTTTTTGACCTTATATAGAACCTCCTATCTGAAAATTTGAAAATTCTTCAAAAATTCGTCCAAAATCTTGATGTCTCCAATCTCTTGTTTTGTACGTTTTTTCCACGTTTCTTGATATCCAATGTATCCCTGCAATGTTTGGTGAAGATCTGAGTTTGTAGTTTTTGACCTTATATGGAACCTCCTATCTGAAAATTTGAGAATTCTTAAAAAATTTGACCAAAATCTTGATATCCCCAATCCTATGTTTTGTATGTTTTTTCCACGTGTCTTGACATCCAATGTATCCCTGCAAAGTTTGGTGAAGATCTGAGTATGTAGTTTTTGACCTTATCTGGAACATCCTTTCTGAAAATTTGAAAATTCTTAAAAAATTCGTCCAAATCTTGATGTCTCCAATCTCTTGTTTTGTACGTTTTTTCCACGTGTCTTGACATCCAATGTATCCCTGCAAAGTTTGGTGAAGATCTGAGTATGTAGTTTTGGACCTTAAATGGAACCTCCTTTCTGAAAATTTGAAAATTCTTAAAAAATTCGTCCAAAATCTTGATGTCTCCAATCTCTTGTTTTGTACGTTTTTTCCACGTGTCTTGACATCCAATGTATCCCTGCAAAGTTTGGTGAAGATCTGAGTATGTAGTTTTTGACCTTATATGGAACCTCCCATCTGAAAATTTGAAAATTCCTAAAAAATCCGTCTAAAATCTTGATGTCTCCACTCTCTTGTTTTGTACTTTTTTTCCACGTGTCTTGACATCCAATGTATCCCTGCAAAGTTTGGTGAAGATCTGAGTATGTAGTTTTTGACCTTATATGGAACCTCCTTTCTGAAAATTTGAAAATTCTTAAAAAATTCGACCAAAATCTTGATGTCTCCAATCCTATGTTTTGTATGTTTTTTCCACGTGTCTTGACATCCAATGTATCCATGCAAAGTTTGGTGAAGATCTGAGTATGTAGTTTTTTACCTTATATGGAACCTCCTATCTGAAAATTTGAGAATTCTTGAAAAATTCGTCCAAAATCTTGATGTCTCCAATCACTTGTTTTGTACGTTTTTTCCACGTGTCTTGACATCCAATGTATCCCTGCAAAGTTTGGTGAAGATCTGAGTATGTCGTTTTTGACCTTATCTGGAACATCCTTTCTGAAAATTTGAAAATTCTTAAAAAATTCGTCCAAAATCTTGATGTCTCCAATCTCTTGTTTTGTACGTTTTTTTCACGTGTCTTCACATCCAATGTATCCCTGCAAAGTTTGGTGAAGATCTGAGTATGTAGTTTTTGACCTTATCTGGAACCTCTCATCTGAAAATTTGAAAATTCCTAAAAAATCCGTCCAAAATCTTGATGACACCAATCTCTTGTTTTGTACGTTTTTTCCACGTGTCTTGACATCCAATGTATCCCTGCAAAGTTTGGTGAAGATCTGAGTATGTAGTTTTTGACCTTATCTGGAACCTCCTTTCTGAAAATTTGAAAATTCTTCAAAAATTCGTCCAAAATCTTGATGTCTCCACTCTCTTGTTTTGTACGTTTTTTCCACGTGTCTTGACATCCAATGTATCCCTGCAAAGTTTGGTGAAGATCTGAGTATGTAGTATTTGACCTTATATGGAGCCTCCTTTCTGAAAATTTGAAAATTCTTAAAAAATTCGTCGAAAATCTTGATGTCTCCAATCTCTTGTTTTGTACGTTTTTTCCACGTGTCTTGACATGCAAAGTATCCCTGCAACGTTTGGTGAAGATCTGAGTATGTAGTTTTTGACCTTATCTGGAACCTCCTATCTGAAAATTTTAAAATTCTTAAAAAATTCGTCCAAAATCTTGATGTCTCCAATCTCTTGTTTTGTACGTTTTTTCCACGTTTCTTGACATCCAATGTATCCCTGCAATGTTTGGTGAAGATCTGAGTATGTAGTTTTTGACCTTATATGGAACCTCCTATCTGAAAATTTGAAAATTCTTAAAAAATTTGACCAAAATCTTGATATCCCCAATCCTATGTTTTGTATGTTTTTTCCACGTGTCTTGACATCCAATGTATCCCTGCAAAGTTTGGTGAAGATCTGAGTATGTAGTTTTTGACATTATCTGGAACCTCCTATCTGAAAATTTGAAAATTTTTAAAAAATTCGTCCAAAATCTTGATGTCTTCAATCTCTTGTTTTGTACGTTTTTTCCACGTGTCTTGACCTCCAATGTATCCCTGCAAAGTTTGGTGAAGATCTGAGTATGTCGTTTTTGACCTTATGTGGAACATCCTTTCTGAAAATTTGAAAATTCTTAAAAAATTCGTCCAAAATCTTGATGTCTCCAATCTCTTGTTTTGTACGTTTTTTCCACGTGTCTTGACATCCAATGTATCCCTGCAAAGTTTGGTGAAGATCTGAGTATGTAGTTTTTGAACTTATATGGAACCTCCTTTCTGAAAATTTGAAAATTCTTAAAAAATTCGTCCAAAATCTTGATGTCCCCAATCTCTTGTTTTGTACGTTTTTTACACGTGTCTTGAGATCCAATGTATCCATGCAAAGTTTGGTGAAGATCTGAGTATGTCGTTTTTGACCTTATCTGGAACCTCCCATCTGAAAATTTGAAAATTCTTCAAAAATTCGTCGAAAATCTTGATGTCTCCAATCTCTTGTTTTGTACGTTTTTTCCACGTGTCTTGACATGCAAAGTATCCCTGCAACGTTTGGTGAAGATCTGAGTATGTAGTTTTTGACCTTATCTGGAACCTCCTATCTGAAAATTTGAAAATTCTTCAAAAATTCGTCCAAAATCTTGATGTCTCCAATCTCTTGTTTTGTACGTTTTTTCCACGTTTCTTGACATCCAATGTATCCCTGCAATGTTTGGTGAAGATCTGAGTATGTAGTTTTTGACCTTATATGGAACCTCCTATCTGAAAATTTGAGAATTCTTAAAAAATTTGACCAAAATCTTGATATCCCCAATCCTATGTTTTGTATGTTTTTTCCACGTGTCTTGACATCCAATGTATCGCTGCAAATTTTAGTGGAGATCTGAGTATGTAGTTTTTGACCTTATCTGGAACCTCCTATCTGAAAATTTGAAAATTTTTAAAAAATTCGTCCAAAATCTTGATGTCTTCAATCTCTTGTTTTGTACGTTTTTTCCACGTGTCTTGACCTCCAATGTATCCCTGCAAAGTTTGGTGAAGATCTGAGTATGTCGTTTTTGACCTTATCTGGAACATCCTTTCTGAAAATTTGAAAATTCTTAAAAAATTCGTCCAAAATCTTGATGTCTCCAATCTCTTGTTTTGTACGTTTTTTCCACGTGTCTTGACATCCAATGTATCCCTGCAAAGTTTGGTGAAGATCTGAGTATGTCGTTTTTGACCTTATCTGGAACATCCTTTCTGAAAATTTGAAAATTCTTAAAAAATTCGTCCAAAATCTTGATGTCTCCAATCTCTTGTTTTGTACGTTTTTTCCACGTGTCTTGACATCCAATGTATCCCTGCAAAGTTTGGTGAAGATCTGAGTATGTAGTTTTTGACTTTATATGGAACCTCCCATCTGAAAATTTGAAAATTCCTAAAAAATCCGTCTAAAATCTTGATGTCTCCACTCTCTTGTTTTGTACTTTTTTTCCACGTGTCTTGACATCCAATGTATCCCTGCAAAGTTTGGTGAAGATCTGAGTATGTAGTTTTTGACCTTATATGGAACCTCCTTTCTGAAAATTTGAAAATTCTTAAAAAATTCGACCGAAATCTTGATGTCTCCAATCCTATGTTTTGTATGTTTTTTCCACGTGTCTTGACATCCAATGTATCCATGCAAAGTTTGGTGAAGATCTGAGTATGTAGTTTTTTACCTTATATGGAACCTCCTATCTGAAAATTTGAGAATTCTTGAAAAATTCGTCCAAAATCTTGATGTCTCCAATCTCTTGTTTTGTACGTTTTTTCCACGTGTCTTGACATCCAATGTATCCCTGCAAAGTTTGGTGAAGATCTGAGTATGTCGTTTTTGACCTTATCTGGAACATCCTTTCAGAAAAATTGAAAATTCTTAAAAAATTCGTCCAAAATCTTGATGTCTCCAATCTCTTGTTTTGTACGTTTTTTCACGTGTCTTCACATCCAATGTATCCCTGCAAAGTTTGGTGAAGATCTGAGTATGTAGTTTTTGACCTTATCTGGAACCTATCATCTGAAAATTTGAAAATTCCTAAAAAATCCGTCCAAAATCTTGATGACACCAATCTCTTGTTTTGTACGTTTTTTCCACGTGTCTTGACATCCAATGTATCCCATCAAAGTTTGGTGAAGATCTGAGTATGTAGTTTTTGACCTTATCTGGAACCTCCTTTCTGAAAATTTGAAAATTCTTCAAAAATTCGTCCAAAATCTTGATGTCTCCACTCTCTTGTTTTGTACGTTTTTTCCACGTGTCTTGACATCCAATGTATCCCTGCAAAGTTTGGTGAAGATCTGAGTATGTAGTTTTTGACCTTATCTGGAACCTCCTATCTGAAAATTTGAAAATTCTTAAAAAATTCGTCCAAAATCTTGATGTCTCCAATCTCTTGTTTTGTACGTTTTTTCCACGTTTCTTGACATCCAATGTATCCCTGCAATGTTTGGTGAAGATCTGAGTATGTAGTTTTTGACCTTATATGGAACCTCCTATCTGAAAATTTGAAAATTCTTAAAAAATTTGACCAAAATCTTGATATCCCCAATCCTATGTTTTGTATGTTTTTTCCACGTGTCTTGACATCCAATGTATCCCTGCAAAGTTTGGTGAAGATCTGAGTATGTAGTTTTTGACCTTATCTGGAACCTCCTATCTGAAAATTTGAAAATTTTTAAAAAATTCGTCCAAAATCTTGATGTCTTCAATCTCTTGTTTTGTACGTTTTTTCCACGTGTCTTGACCTCCAATGTATCCCTGCAAAGTTTGGTGAAGATCTGAGTATGTCGTTTTTGACCTTATGTGGAACATCCTTTCTGAAAATTTGAAAATTCTTAAAAAATTCGTCCAAAATCTTGATGTCTCCAATCTCTTGTTTTGTACTTTTTTTCCACGTGTCTTGACATCCAATGTATCCCTGCAAAGTTTGGTGAAGATCTGAGTATGTAGTTTTTGAACTTATATGGAACCTCCTTTCTGAAAATTTGAAAATTCTTAAAAAATTCGTCCAAAATCTTGATGTCCCCAATCTCTTGTTTTGTACGTTTTTTACACGTGTCTTGACATCCAATGTATCCATGCAAAGTTTGGTGAAGATCTGAGTATGTCGTTTTTGACCTTATCTGGAACCTCCCATCTGAAAATTTGAAAATTCTTCAAAAATTCGTCGAAAATCTTGATGTCTCCAATCTCTTGTTTTGTACGTTTTTTCCACGTGTCTTGACATGCAAAGTATCCCTGCAACGTTTGGTGAAGATCTGAGTATGTAGTTTTTGACCTTATCTGGAACCTCCTATCTGAAAATTTGAAAATTCTTCAAAAATTCGTCCAAAATCTTGATGTCTCCAATCTCTTGTTTTGTACGTTTTTTCCACGTTTCTTGACATCCAATGTATCCCTGCAATGTTTGGTGAAGATCTGAGTATGTAGTTTTTGACCTTATATGGAACCTCCTATCAGAAAATTTGAGAATTCTTAAAAAATTTGACCAAAATCTTGATATCCCCAATCCTATGTTTTGTATGTTTTTTCCACGTGTCTTGACATCCAATGTATCGCTGCAAATTTTAGTGGAGATCTGAGTATGTAGTTTTTGACCTTATCTGGAACCTCCTATCTGAAAATTTGAAAATTTTTAAAAAATTCGTCCAAAATCTTGATGTCTTCAATCTCTTGTTTTGTACGTTTTTTCCACGTGTCTTGACCTCCAATGTATCCCTGCAAAGTTTGGTGAAGATCTGAGTATGTCGTTTTTGACCTTATCTGGAACATCCTTTCTGAAAATTTGAAAATTCTTAAAAAATTCGTCCAAAATCTTGATGTCTCCAATCTCTTGTTTTGTACGTTTTTTCCACGTGTCTTGACATCCAATGTATCCCTGCAAAGTTTGGTGAAGATCTGAGTATGTCGTTTTTGACCTTATCTGGAACATCCTTTCTGAAAATTTGAAAATTCTTAAAAAATTCGTCCAAAATCTTGATGTCTCCAATCTCTTGTTTTGTACGTTTTTTCCACGTGTCTTGACATCCAATGTATCCCTGCAAAGTTTGGTGAAGATCTGAGTATGTAGTTTTTGACCTTATATGGAACCTCCCATCTGAAAATTTGAAAATTCCTAAAAAATTCGTCTAAAATCTTGATGTCTCCACTCTCCTGTTTTGTACTTTTTTTCCACGTGTCTTGACATCCAATGTATCCCTGCAAAGTTTGGTGAAGATCTGAGTATGTAGTTTTTGACCTTATATGGAACCTCCTATCTGAAAATTTGAGAATTCTTGAAAAATTCGTCCAAAATCTTGATGTCTCCAATCTCTTGTTTTGTACGTTTTTTCCACGTGTCTTGACATCCAATGTATCCATGCAAAGTTTGGTTAAGATCTGAGTATGTCGTTTTTGACCTTATCTGAAACCTCCCATCTGAAAATTTGAAAAATCTTAAAAAATTCGTCGAAAATCTTGATGTCTCCAATCTCTTGTTTTGTACGTTTTTTCCACGTGTCTTGACATGCAAAGTATCCCTGCAACGTTTGGTGAAGATCTGAGTATGTAGTTTTTGACCTTATCTGGAACCTCCTATCTGAAAATTTGAAAATTCTTAAAAAATTCGTCCAAAATCTTGATGTCTCCAATCTCTTGTTTTGTACGTTTTTTCCACGTTTCTTGACATCCAATGTATCCCTGCAATGTTTGGTGAAGATCTGAGTATGTAGTTTTTGACCTTATATGGAACCTCCTATCTGAAAATTTGAAAATTCTTAAAAAATTCGTCCAAAATCTTGATATCCCCAATCCTATGTTTTGTATGTTTTTTCCACGTGTCTTGACATCCAATGTATCCCTGCAAAGTTTGGTGAAGATCTGAGTATGTAGTTTTTGACCTTATCTGGAACCTCCTATCTGAAAATTTGAAAATTTTTAAAAAATTCGTCCAAAATCTTGATGTCTTCAATCTCTTGTTTTGTACGTTTTTTCCACGTGTCTTGACTTCCAATGTATCCCTGCAAAGTTTGGTGAAGATCTGAGTATGTCGTTTTTGACCTTATCTGGAACATCCTTTCTGAAAGTTTGAAAATTCTTAAAAAAATCGTCCAAAATCTTGATGTCTCCAATCTCTTGTTTTGTACGTTTTTTCCACGTGTCTTGACATCCAATGTATCCCTGCAAAGTTTGGTGAAGATCTGAGTATGTAGTTTTTGACCTTATATGGAACCTCCTTTCTGAAAATTTGAAAATTCTTAAAAAATTCGACCAAAATCTTGATGTCCCCAATCTCTTGTTTTGTACGTTTTTTCCACGTGTCTTGACATCCAATGTATCCATGCAAAGTTTGGTGAAGATCTGAGTATGTCGTTTTTGACCTTATCTGGAACCTCCCATCTGAAAATTTGAAAATTCTTCAAAAATTCGTCGAAAATCTTGATGTCTCCAATCTCTTGTTTTGTACGTTTTTCCCACGTGTCTTGACATGCAAAGTATCCCTGCAACGTTTGGTGAAGATCTGAGTATGTAGTTTTTGACCTTATCTGGAACCTCCCATCTGAAAATTTTAAAATTCCTAAAAAATCCGTCCAAAATCTTGATGACCTCAATCTCTTGTTTTGTACGTTTTTTCCACGTGTCTTGACCTCCAATGTATCCCTGCAATGTTTGGTGAAGATCTGAGTATGTAGTTTTTGACCTTATATGGAACCTCCTATCTGAAAATTTGAAAATTCTTAAAAAATTTGACCAAAATCTTGATGTCCCCAATCCTATGTTTTGTATGTTTTTTCCACGTGTCTTGACATCCAATATATCCCTGCAAAGTTTGGTGAAGATCTGAGTATGTCGTTTTTGACCTTATCTGGAACATCCTTTCTGAAAATTTGAAAATTCTTAAAAAATTCGTCCAAAATCTTGATGTCTCCAATCTCTTGTTTTGTACGTTTTTTCCACGTGTCTTGACATCCAATGTATCCCTGCAAAGTTTGGGGAAGATCTGAGTATGTCGTTTTTGACCTTATGTGGAACATCCTTTCTGAAAATTTGAAAATTCTTAAAAAATTCGTCCAAAATCTTGATGTCTCCAATCTCTTGTTTTGTACGTTTTTTCCACGTGTCTTGACATCCAATGTATCCCTGCAAAGTTTGGTGAAGATCTGAGTATGTAGTTTTTGAACTTATATGGAACCTCCTTTCTGAAAATTTGAAAATTCTTAAAAAAATCATCCAAAATCTTGATGTCCCCAATCTCTTGTTTTGTACGTTTTTTACACGTGTCTTGACATCCAATGTATCCATGCAAAGTTTGGTGAAGATCTGAGTATGTCGTTTTTGACCTTATCTGGAACCTCCCATCTGAAAATTTGAAAATTCTTCAAAAATTCGTCGAAAATCTTGATGTCTCCAATCTCTTGTTTTGTACGTTTTTTCCACGTATCTTGACATGCAAAGTATCCCTGCAACGTTTGGTGAAGATCTGAGTATGTAGTTTTTGACCTTATCTGGAACCTCCTATCTGAAAATTTGAAAATTCTTCAAAAATTCGTCCAAAATCTTGATGTCCCCAATCCTATGTTTTGTATGTTTTTTCCACGTGTCTTGACATCCAATGTATCCCTGCAAAGTTTGGTGAAGATCTGAGTATGTAGTTTTTGACCTTATCTGGAACATCCTTTCTGAAAATTTGAAAATTCTTAAAAAATTCGTCCAAAATCTTGATGTCTCCAATCTCTTGTTTTGTACGTTTTTTCCACGTGTCTTGACATCCAATGTATCCCTGCAAAGTTTGGTGAAGATCTGAGTATGTAGTTTTTGACCTTATATGGAACCTCCTTTCTGAAAATTTGAAAATTCTTAAAAAATTCGTCCAAAATCTTGATGTCTCCAATCTCTTGTTTTGTACGTTTTTTCCACGTGTCTTGACATCCAATGTATCCCTGCAAAGTTTGGTGAAGATCTGAGTATGTAGTTTTTGACCTTATATGGAACCTCCCATCTGAAAATTTGAAAATTCCTAAAAAATCCGTCTAAAATCTTGATGTCTCCACTCTCTTGTTTTGTACTTTTTTTCCACGTGTCTTGACATCCAATGTATCCCTGCAAAGTTTGGTGAAGATCTGAGTATGTCGTTTTTGACCTTATATGGAACCTCCTTTCTGAAAATTTGAAAATTCTTAAAAAATTCGACCAAAATCTTGATGTCTCCAATCCTATGTTTTGTATGTTTTTTCCACGTGTCTTGACATCCAATGTATCCATGCAAAGTTTGGTGAAGATCTGAGTATGTAGTTTTTGACCTTATATGGAACCTCCTATCTGAAAATTTGAGAATTCTTGAAAAATTCGTCCAAAATCTTGATGTCTCCAATCTCTTGTTTTGTACGTTTTTTCCACGTGTCTTGACATCCAATGTATCCCTGCAAAGTTTGGTGAAGATCTGAGTATGTCGTTTTTGACCTTATCTGGAACATCCTTTCTGAAAATTTGAAAATTCTTAAAAAATTCGTCCAAAATCTTGATGTCTCCAATCTCTTGTTTTGTACGTTTTTTCACGTGTCTTCACATCCAATGTATCCCTGCAAAGTTTGGTGAAGATCTGAGTATGTAGTTTTTGACCTTATCTGGAACCTCTCATCTGAAAATTTGAAAATTCCTAAAAAATCCGTCCAAAATCTTGATGACACCAATCTCTTGTTTTGTACGTTTTTTCCACGTGTCTTGACATCCAATGTATCCCTGCAAAGTTTGGTGAAGATCTGAGTATGTAGTTTTTGACCTTATCTGGAACCTCCTTTCTGAAAATTTGAAAATTCTTCAAAAATTCGTCCAAAATCTTGATGTCTCCACTCTCTTGTTTTGTACGTTTTTTCCACGTGTCTTGACATCCAATGTATCCCTGCAAAGTTTGGTGAAGATCTGAGTATGTAGTTTTTGACCTTATATGGAGCCTCCTTTCTGAAAATTTGAAAATTCTTAAAAAATTCGTCGAAAATCTTGATGTCTCCAATCCTATGTTTTGTACGTTTTTCCACGTGTCTTGACATGCAAAGTATCCCTGCAACGTTTGGTGAAGATCTGAGTATGTAGTTTTTGACCTTATCTGGAACCTCCTATCTGAAAATTTGAAAATTCTTAAAAAATTCGTCCAAAATCTTGATGTCTCCAATCTCTTGTTTTGTACGTTTTTTCCACGTTTCTTGACATCCAATGTATCCCTGCAATGTTTGGTGAAGATCTGAGTATGTAGTTTTTGACCTTATATGGAACCTCCTATCTGAAAATTTGAAAATTCTTAAAAAATTTGACCAAAATCTTGATATCCCCAATCCTATGTTTTGTATGTTTTTTCCACGTGTCTTGACATCCAATGTATCCCTGCAAAGTTTGGTGAAGATCTGAGTATGTAGTTTTTGACCTTATCTGGAACCTCCTATCTGAAAATTTGAAAATTTTTAAAAAATTCGTCCAAAATCTTGATGTCTTCAATCTCTTGTTTTGTACGTTTTTTCCACGTGTCTTGACCTCCAATGTATCCCTGCAAAGTTTGGTGAAGATCTGAGTATGTCGTTTTTGACCTTATGTGGAACATCCTTTCTGAAAATTTGAAAATTCTTAAAAAATTCGTCCAAAATCTTGATGTCTCCAATCTCTTGTTTTGTACGTTTTTTCCACGTGTCTTGACATCCAATGTATCCCTGCAAAGTTTGGTGAAGATCTGAGTATGTAGTTTTTGAACTTATATGGAACCTCCTTTCTGAAAATTTGAAAATTCTTAAAAAATTCGTCCAAAATCTTGATGTCCCCAATCTCTTGTTTTGTACGTTTTTTACACGTGTCTTGACATCCAATGTATCCATGCAAAGTTTGGTGAAGATCTGAGTATGTTGTTTTTGACCTTATCTGGAACCTCCCATCTGAAAATTTGAAAATTCTTCAAAAATTCGTCGAAAATCTTGATGTCTCCAATCTCTTGTTTTGTACGTTTTTTCCACGTGTCTTGACATGCAAAGTATCCCTGCAACGTTTGGTGAAGATCTGAGTATGTAGTTTTTGACCTTATCTGGAACCTCCTATCTGAAAATTTGAAAATTCTTCAAAAATTCGTCCAAAATCTTGATGTCTCCAATCTCTTGTTTTGTACGTTTTTTCCACGTTTCTTGACATCCAATGTATCCCTGCAATGTTTGGTGAAGATCTGAGTATGTAGTTTTTGACCTTATATGGAACCTCCTATCTGAAAATTTGAGAATTCTTAAAAAATTTGACCAAAATCTTGATATCCCCAATCCTATGTTTTGTATGTTTTTCCCACGTGTCTTGACATCCAATGTATCGCTGCAAATTTTAGTGGAGATCTGAGTATGTAGTTTTTGACCTTATCTGGAACCTCCTACCTGAAAATTTGAAAATTTTTAAAAAATTCGTCCAAAATCTTGATGTCTCCAATCTCTTGTTTTGTACGTTTTTTCCACGTGTCTTGACATCCAATGTATCCCTGCAAAGTTTGGTGAAGATCTGAGTATGTCGTTTTTGACCTTATCTGGAACATCCTTTCTGAAAATTTGAAAATTCTTAAAAAATTCGTCCAAAATCTTGATGTCTCCAATCTCTTGTTTTGTACGTTTTTTCCACGTGTCTTGACATCCAATGTATCCCTGCAAAGTTTGGTGAAGATCTGAGTATGTAGTTTTTGACCTTATATGGAACCTCCCATCTGAAAATTTGAAAATTCCTAAAAAATTCGTCTAAAATCTTGATGTCTCCACTCTCTTGTTTTGTACTTTTTTTCCACGTGTCTTGACATCCAATGTATCCCTGCAAAGTTTGGTGAAGATCTGAGTATGTAGTTTTTGACCTTATATGGAACCTCCTTTCTGAAAATTTGAAAATTCTTAAAAAATTCGACCAAAATCTTGATGTCTCCAATCCTATGTTTTGTATGTTTTTCCACGTGTCTTGACATCCAATGTATCCATGCAAAGTTTGGTGAAGATCTGAGTATGTAGTTTTTGACCTTATATGGAACCTCCTATCTGAAAATTTGAGAATTCTTGAAAAATTCGTCCAAAATCTTGATGTCTCCAATCTCTTGTTTTGTACGTTTTTTCCACGTGTCTTGACATCCAATGTATCCCTGCAAAGTTTGGTGAAGATCTGAGTATGTAGTTTTTGACCTTATCTGGAACCTACCATCTGAAAATTTGAAAATTCCTAAAAAATCCGTCCAAAATCTTGATGACCTCAATCTCTTGTTTTGTACGTTTTTTCCACGTGTCTTGACTTCCAATGTATCCCTGCAATGTTTGGTGAAGATCTGAGTATGTAGTTTTTGACCTTATATGGAACCTCTTATCTGAAAATTTGAAAATTCTTAAAAATATTTTACCAAAATCTTGATGTCCCCAATCCTATGTTTTGTATGTTTTTTCCACGTGTCTTGACATCCAATGTATCCCTGCAAAGTTTGGTGAAGATCTGAGTATGTAGTTTTAGACCTTATCTGGAACCTCATTTCTGAAAATTTGAAAATTCCTCAAAAATTCGTCCAAAATCTTGATGTCTCCAATCTCTTGTTTTGTACGTTTTTTCCACGTGTCTTGACATCCAATGTATCCCTGCAAAGTTTGGTGAAGATCTGAGTATGTAGTTTTTGACCTTATATGGAGCCTCCTTTCTGAAAATTTGAAAATTCTTAAAAAATTCATCCAAAATCTTGATGTCTCCAATCTCTTGTTTTGTACGTTTTTTCCACGTTTCTTGACATCCAATGTATCCCTGCAAAGTTTGGTGAAGATCTGAGTATGTAGTTTTTGACCTTATATGGAACCTCCTTTCTGAAAATTTGAAAATTCTTAAAAAATTCGTCCAAAATCTTGATGTCCCCAATCCTATGTTTTGTATGTTTTTTCCACGTGTCTTGACATCCAATGTATCCATGCAAAGTTTGGTGAAGATCTGAGTATGTCGTTTTTGACCTTATCTGAAACCTCCCATTTGAAAATTTGAAAAATCTTAAAAAATTCGTCGAAAATCTTGATGTCTCCAATCTCTTGTTTTGTACGTTTTTTCCACGTGTCTTGACATGCAAAGTATCCCTGCAACGTTTGGTGAAGATCTGAGTATGTCGTTTTTGACCTTATCTGGAACCTCCTATCTGAAAATTTGAAAATTCTTAAAAAATTCGTCCAAAATCTTGATGTCTCCAATCTCTTGTTTTGTACGTTTTTTCCACGTTTCTTGACATCCAATGTATCCCTGCAATGTTTGGTGAAGATCTGAGTATGTAGATTTTGACCTTATATGGAACCTCCTATCTGAAAATTTGAAAATTCTTAAAAAATTCGTCCAAAATCTTGATATCCCCAATCCTATGTTTTGTATGTTTTTTCCACGTGTCTTGACATCCAATGTATCCCTGCAAAGTTTGGTGAAGATCTGAGTATGTAGTTTTTGACCTTATCTGGAACCTCCTATCTGAAAATTTGAAAATTTTTAAAAAATTCGTCCAAAATCTTGATGTCTTCAATCTCTTGTTTTGTACGTTTTTTCCACGTGTCTTGACTTCCAATGTATCCCTGCAAAGTTTGGTGAAGATCTGAGTATGTCGTTTTTGACCTTATCTGGAACATCCTTTCTGAAAGTTTGAAAATTCTTAAAAAAATCGTCCAAAATCTTGATGTCTCCAATCTCTTGTTTTGTACGTTTTTTCCACGTGTCTTGACATCCAATGTATCCCTGCAAAGTTTGGTGAAGATCTGAGTATGTAGTTTTTGACCTTATATGGAACCTCCTATCTGAAAATTTGAAAATTCTTCAAAAATTCGTCCAAAATCTTGATGTCTCCAATCTCTTGTTTTGTACGTTTTTTCCACGTTTCTTGTCATCCAATGTATCTCTGCAATGTTTGGTGAAGATCTGAGTATGTAGTTTTTGACCTTATATGGAACCTTCTATCTGAAAATTTGAGAATTCTTAAAAAATTTGACCAAAATCTTGATATCCCCAATCCTATGTTTTGTATGTTTTTTCCACGTGTCTTGACATCCGATGTATCCCTGCAAAGTTTGGTGAAGATCTGAGTATGTAGTTTTTGACCTTATCTGGAACCTCCTATCTGAAAATTTGAAAATTCTTAAAAAATTCGTCCAAAATCTTGATGTCTCCAATCTCTTGTTTTGTACGTTTTTTCCACGTGTCTTGACATCCAATGTATCCCTGCAAAGTTTGGTGAAGATCTGAGTATGTAGTTTTGGACCTTATATGGAACCTCCTTTCTGAAAATTTGAAAATTCTTAAAAAATTCGTCCAAAATCTTGATGTCTCCAATCTCTTGTTTTGTACGTTTTTTCCACGTGTCTTGACATCCAATGTATCCCTGCAAAGTTTGGTGAAGATCTGAGTATGTAGTTTTTGACCTTATATGGAACCTCCCATCTGAAAATTTGAAAATTCCTAAAAAATCCGTCTAAAATCTTGATGTCTCCACTCTCTTGTTTTGTACTTTTTTTCCACGTGTCTTGACATCCAATGTATCCCTGCAAAGTTTGGTGAAGATCTGAGTATGTAGTTTTTGACCTTATATGGAACCTCCTTTCTGAAAATTTGAAAATTCTTAAAAAATTCGACCAAAATCTTGATGTCTCCAATCCTATGTTTTGTATGTTTTTTCCACGTGTCTTGACATCCAATGTATCCATGCAAAGTTTGGTGAAGATCTGAGTATGTAGTTTTTTACCTTATATGGAACCTCCTATCTGAAAATTTGAGAATTCTTGAAAAATTCGTCCAAAATCTTGATGTCTCCAATCTCTTGTTTTGTACGTTTTTTCCACGTGTCTTCACATCCAATGTATCCCTGCAAAGTTTGGTGAAGATCTGAGTATGTCGTTTTTCACCTTATCTGGAACATCCTTTCTGAAAATTTGAAAATTCTTAAAAAATTCGTCCAAAATCTTGATGTCTCCAATCTCTTGTTTTGTACGTTTTTTTCACGTGTCTTCACATCCAATGTATCCCTGCAAAGTTTGGTGAAGATCTGAGTATGTAGTTTTTGACCTTATCTGGAACCTCTCATCTGAAAATTTGAAAATTCCTAAAAAATCCGTCCAAAATCTTGATGACACCAATCTCTTGTTTTGTACGTTTTTTCCACGTGTCTTGACATCCAATGTATCCCTGCAAAGTTTGGTGAAGATCTGAGTATCTAGTTTTTGACCTTATCTGGAACCTCCTTTCTGAAAATTTGAAAATTCTTCAAAAATTCGTCCAAAATCTTGATGTCTCCACTCTCTTGTTTTGTACGTTTTTTCCACGTGTCTTGACATCCAATGTATCCCTGCAAAGTTTGGTGAAGATCTGAGTATGTAGTTTTTGACCTTATATGGAGCCTCCTTTCTGAAAATTTGAAAATTCTTAAAAAATTCGTCGAAAATCTTGATGTCTCCAATCTCTTGTTTTGTACGTTTTTTCCACGTGTCTTGACATGCAAAGTATCCCTGCAACGTTTGGTGAAGATCTGAGTATGTAGTTTTTGACTTTATCTGGAACCTCCTATCTGAAAATTTGAAAATTCTTAAAAAATTCGTCCAAAATCTTGATGTCTCCAATCTCTTGTTTTGTACGTTTTTTCCACGTTTCTTGACATCCAATGTATCCCTGCAATGTTTGGTGAAGATCTGAGTATGTAGTTTTTGACCTTATATGGAACCTCCTATCTGAAAATTTGAAAATTCTTCAAAAATTTGACCAAAATCTTGATATCCCCAATCCTATGTTTTGTATGTTTTTTCCACGTGTCTTGACATCCAATGTATCCCTGCAAAGTTTGGTGAAGATCTGAGTATGTAGTTTTTGAACTTATCTTGAACCTCCTTTCTGAAAATTTGAAAATTCTTAAAAAATTCGTCCAAAATCTTGATGTCTCCAATCTCTTGTTTTGTACGTTTTTTCCACGTGTCTTGACATCCAATGTATCCCTGCAAAGTTTG
Source organism: Lepisma saccharinum (assembly GCF_977018435.1). Taxonomy (NCBI): domain Eukaryota; kingdom Metazoa; phylum Arthropoda; class Insecta; order Zygentoma; family Lepismatidae; genus Lepisma; species Lepisma saccharinum. The sequence goes on along the minus strand of NW_028142907.1, from coordinate 2,015,566 downwards.
GTGAAGATCTGAGTATGTAGTTTTTGAACTTATGTGGAACCTCCTTTCTGAAAATTTGAAAATTCTTAAAAAATTCGTCCAAAATCTTGGTGTCCCCAATCTCTTGTTTTGTACGTTTTTTCCACGTGGCTTGACATCCAATGTATCCCTGCAAAGTTTGGTGAAGATCTGAGTATGTCGTTTTTGACCTTATATGGAACCTCCTTTCTGAAAATTTGAAAATTCTTCAAAAATTCGTCGAAAATCTTGATGTCTCCAATCTCTTGTTTTGTACGTTTTTTCCACGTGTCTTGACATGCAAAGTATCCCTGCAACGTTTGGTGAAGATCTGAGTATGTAGTTTTTGACCTTATCTGGAACCTCCTATCTGAAAATTTGAAAATTTTTAAAAAATTCGTCCAAAATCTTGATGTCTTCAATCTCTTGTTTTGTACGTTTTTTCCACGTGTCTTGACATCCAATGTATCCCTGCAAAGTTTGGTGAAGATCTGAGTATGTAGTTTTTGACCTTATATGGAGCCTCCTTTCTGAAAATTTGAAAATTCTTAAAAAATTCATCCAAAATCTTGATGTCTCCAATCTCTTGTTTTGTACGTTTTTTCCACGTTTCTTGACATCCAATGTATCCCTGCAAAGTTTGGTGAAGATCTGAGTATGTAGTTTTTGACCTTATCTGGAACCTCCTATCTGAAAATTTGAAAATTTTTAAAAAATTCGTCCAAAATCTTGATGTCTTCAATCTCTTGTTTTGTACGTTTTTTCCACGTGTCTTGACTTCCAATGTATCCCTGCAAAGTTTGGTGAAGATCTGAGTATGTCGTTTTTGACCTTATCTGGAACATCCTTTCTGAAAGTTTGAAAATTCTTAAAAAAATCGTCCAAAATCTTGATGTCTCCAATCTCTTGTTTTGTACGTTTTTTCCACGTGTCTTGACATCCAATGTATCCCTGCAAAGTTTGGGGAAGATCTGAGTATGTAGTTTTTGACCTTATATGGAACCTCCTATCTGAAAAATTGAAAATTCTTCAAAAATTCGTCCAAAATCTTGATGTCTCCAATCTCTTGTTTTGTACGTTTTTTCCACGTTTCTTGACATCCAATGTATCCCTGCAATGTTTGGTGAAGATCTGAGTATGTAGTTTTTGACCTTATATGGAACCTCCTATCTGAAAATTTGAGAATTCTTAAAAAATTTGACCAAAATCTTGATATCCCCAATCCTATGTTTTGTATGTTTTTTCCACGTGTCTTGACATCCAATGTATCCCTGCAAAGTTTGGTGAAGATCTGAGTATGTAGTTTTTGACCTTATCTGGAACATCCTTTCTGAAAATTTGAAAATTCTTAAAAAATTCGTCCAAAATCTTGATGTCTCCAATCTCTTGTTTTGTACGTTTTTTCCACGTGTCTTGACATCCAATGTATCCCTGTAAAGTTTGGTGAAGATCTGAGTATGTAGTTTTGGACCTTATATGGAACCTCCTTTCTGAAAATTTGAAAATTCTTAAAAAATTCGTCCAAAATCTTGATGTCTCCAATCTCTTGTTTTGTACGTTTTTTCCACGTGTCTTGACATCCAATGTATCCCTGCAAAGTTTGGTGAAGATCTGAGTATGTAGTTTTTGACCTTATATGGAACCTCCCATCTGAAAATTTGAAAATTCCTAAAAAATCCGTCTAAAATCTTGATGTCTCCACTCTCTTGTTTTGTACTTTTTTTCCACGTGTCTTGACATCCAATGTATCCCTGCAAAGTTTGGTGAAGATCTGAGTATGTAGTTTTTGACCTTATATGGAACCTCCTTTCTGAAAATTTGAAAATTCTTAAAAAATTCGACCAAAATCTTGATGTCTCCAATCCTATGTTTAGTATGTTTTTTTCACGTGTCTTGACATCCAATGTATCCATGCAAAGTTTGGTGAAGATCTGAGTATGTAGTTTTTTACCTTATATGGAACCTCCTATCTGAAAATTTGAGAATTCTTGAAAAATTCGTCCAAAATCTTGATGTCTCCAATCTCTTGTTTTGTACGTTTTTTCCACGTGTCTTGACATCCAATGTATCCCTGCAAAGTTTGGTGAAGATCTGAGTATGTCGTTTTTGACCTTATCTGGAACATCCTTTCTGAAAATTTGAAAATTCTTAAAAAATTCGTCCAAAATCTTGATGTCTCCAATCTCTTGTTTTGTACGTTTTTTTCACGTGTCTTCACATCCAATGTATCCCTGCAAAGTTTGGTGAAGATCTGAGTATGTAGTTTTTGACCTTATCTGGAACCTCTCATCTGAAAATTTGAAAATTCCTAAAAAATCCGTCCAAAATATTGATGACACCAATCTCTTGTTTTGTACGTTTTTTCCACGTGTCTTGACATCCAATGTATCCCTGCAAAGTTTGGTGAAGATCTGAGTATGTAGTTTTTGACCTTATCTGGAACCTCCTTTCTGAAAATTTGAAAATTCTTCAAAAATTCGTCCAAAATCTTGATGTCTCCACTCTCTTGTTTTGTACGTTTTTTCCACGTGTCTTGACATCCAATGTATCTATGCAAAGTTTGGTGAAGATCTGAGTATGTAGTTTTTGACCTTATGTGGAACATCCTTTCTGAAAATTTGAAAATTCTTAAAAAATTCGTCCAAAATCTTGATGTCTCCAATCTCTTGTTTTGTACGTTTTTTCCACGTGTCTTGACATGCAATGTATCCCTGCAAAGTTTGGTGAAGATCTGAGTATGTAGTTTTTGAACTTATATGGAACCTCCTTTCTGAAAATTTGAAAATTCTTAAAAAATTCGTCCAAAATCTTGATGTCCCCAATCTCTTGTTTTGTACGTTTTTTACACGTGTCTTGACATCCAATGTATCCATGCAAAGTTTGGTGAAGATCTGAGTATGTCGTTTTTGACCTTATCTGGAACCTCCCATCTGAAAATTTGAAAATTCTTCAAAAATTCGTCGAAAATCTTGATGTCTCCAATCTCTTGTTTTGTACGTTTTTCCCACGTGTCTTGACATGCAAAGTATCCCTGCAACGTTTGGTGAAGATCTGAGTATGTAGTTTTTGACCTTATCTGGAACCTCCTATCTGAAAATTTGAAAATTCTTCAAAAATTCGTCCAAAATCTTGATGTCTCCAATCTCTTGTTTTGTACGTTTTTTCCACGTTTCTTGACATCCAATGTATCCCTGCCATGTTTGGTGAAGATCTGAGTATGTAGTTTTTGACCTTATATGGAACCTCCTATCTGAAAATTTGAGAATTCTTAAAAAATTTGACCAAAATCTTGATATCCCCAATCCTATGTTTTGTATGTTTTTTCCACGTGTCTTGACATCCAATGTATCGCTGCAAATTTTAGTGGAGATCTGAGTATGTAGTTTTTGACCTTATCTGGAACCTCCTATCTGAAAATTTGAAAATTTTTAAAAAATTCGTCCAAAATCTTGATGTCTTCAATCTCTTGTTTTGTACGTTTTTTCCACGTGTCTTGACCTCCAATGTATCCCTGCAAAGTTTGGTGAAGATCTGAGTATGTCGTTTTTGACCTTATCTGGAACATCCTTTCTGAAAATTTGAAAATTCTTAAAAAATTCGTCCAAAATCTTGATGTCTCCAATCTCTTGTTTTGTACGTTTTTTCCACGTGTCTTGACATCCAATGTATCCCTGCAAAGTTTGGTGAAGATCTGAGTATGTCGTTTTTGACCTTATCTGGAACATCCTTTCTGAAAATTTGAAAATTCTTAAAAAATTCGTCCAAAATCTTGATGTCTCCAATCTCTTGTTTTGTACGTTTTTTCCACGTGTCTTGACATCCAATGTATCCCTGCAAAGTTTGGTGAAGATCTGAGTATGTAGTTTTTGACCTTATATGGAACCTCCCATCTGAAAATTTGAAAATTCCTAAAAAATTCGTCTAAAATCTTGATGTCTCCACTCTCTTGTTTTGTACTTTTTTTCCACGTGTCTTGACATCCAATGTATCCCTGCAAAGTTTGGTGAAGATCTGAGTATGTAGTTTTTGACCTTATATGGAACCTCCTTTCTGAAAATTTGAAAATTCTTAAAAAATTCGACCAAAATCTTGATGTCTCCAATCCTATGTTTTGTATGTTTTTCCACGTGTCTTGACATCCAATGTATCCATGCAAAGTTTGGTGAAGATCTGAGTATGTAGTTTTTGACCTTATATGGAACCTCCTATCTGAAAATTTGAGAATTCTTGAAAAATTCGTCCAAAATCTTGATGTCTCCAATCTCTTGTTTTGTACGTTTTTTCCACGTGTCTTGACATCCAATGTATCCCTGCAAAGTTTGGTGAAGATCTGAGTATGTAGTTTTTGACCTTATCTGGAACCTACCATCTGAAAATTTGAAAATTCCTAAAAAATCCGTCCAAAATCTTGATGACCTCAATCTCTTGTTTTGTACGTTTTTTCCACGTGTCTTGACATCCAATGTATCCCTGCAATGTTTGGTGAAGATCTGAGTATGTAGTTTTTGACCTTATATGGAACCTCTTATCTGAAAATTTGAAAATTCTTAAAAATATTTGACCAAAATCTTGATGTCCCCAATCCTATGTTTTGTATGTTTTTTCCACGTGTCTTGACATCCAATGTATCCCTGCAAAGTTTGGTGAAGATCTGAGTATGTATTTTTAGACCTTATCTGGAACCTCATTTCTGAAAATTTGAAAATTCCTAAAAAATTCGTCTAAAATCTTGATGTCTCCACTCTCCTGTTTTGTACTTTTTTTCCACGTGTCTTGACATCCAATGTATCCCTGCAAAGTTTGGTGAAGATCTGAGTATGTAGTTTTTGACCTTATATGGAGCCTCCTTTCTGAAAATTTGAAAATTCTTAAAAAATTCATCCAAAATCTTGATGTCTCCAATCTCTTGTTTTGTACGTTTTTTCCACGTTTCTTGACATCCAATGTATCCCTGCAAAGTTTGGTGAAGATCTGAGTATGTAGTTTTTGACCTTATATGGAACCTCCTTTCTGAAAATTTGAAAATTCTTAAAAAATTCGTCCTAAATCTTGATGTCCCCAATCCTATGTTTTGTATGTTTTTTCCACGTGTCTTGACATCCAATGTATCCATGCAAAGTTTGGTGAAGATCTGAGTATGTCGTTTTTGACCTTATCTGAAACCTCCCATTTGAAAATTTGAAAAATCTTAAAAAATTCGTCGAAAATCTTGATGTCTCCAATCTCTTGTTTTGTACGTTTTTTCCACGTGTCTTGACATGCAAAGTATCCCTGCAACGTTTGGTGAAGATCTGAGTATGTAGTTTTTGACCTTATCTGGAACCTCCTATCTGAAAATTTGAAAATTCTTAAAAAATTCGTCCAAAATCTTGATGTCTCCAATCTCTTGTTTTGTACGTTTTTTCCACGTTTCTTGACATCCAATGTATCCCTGCAATGTTTGGTGAAGATCTGAGTATGTAGTTTTTGACCTTATATGGAACCTCCTATCTGAAAATTTGAAAATTCTTAAAAAATTCGTCCAAAATCTTGATATCCCCAATCCTATGTTTTGTATGTTTTTTCCACGTGTCTTGACATCCAATGTATCCCTGCAAAGTTTGGTGAAGATCTGAGTATGTAGTTTTTGACCTTATCTGGAACCTCCTATCTGAAAATTTGAAAATTTTTAAAAAATTCGTCCAAAATCTTGATGTCTTCAATGTCTTGTTTTGTACGTTTTTTCCACGTGTCTTGACTTCCAATGTATCCCTGCAAAGTTTGGTGAAGATCTGAGTATGTCGTTTTTGACCTTATCTGGAACATCCTTTCTGAAAGTTTGAAAATTCTTAAAAAAATCGTCCAAAATCTTGATGTCTCCAATCTCTTGTTTTGTACGTTTTTTCCACGTGTCTTGACATCCAATGTATCCCTGCAAAGTTTGGTGAAGATCTGAGTATGTAGTTTTTGACCTTATATAGAACCTCCTATCTGAAAATTTGAAAATTCTTCAAAAATTCGTCCAAAATCTTGATGTCTCCAATCTCTTGTTTTGTACGTTTTTTCCACGTTTCTTGACATCCAATGTATCCCTGCAATGTTTGGTGAAGATCTGAGTTTGTAGTTTTTGACCTTATATGGAACCTCCTATCTGAAAATTTGAGAATTCTTAAAAAATTTGACCAAAATCTTGATATCCCCAATCCTATGTTTTGTATGTTTTTTCCACGTGTCTTGACATCCAATGTATCCCTGCAAAGTTTGGTGAAGATCTGAGTATGTAGTTTTTGACCTTATCTGGAACATCCTTTCTGAAAATTTGAAAATTCTTAAAAAATTCGTCCAAATCTTGATGTCTCCAATCTCTTGTTTTGTACGTTTTTTCCACGTGTCTTGACATCCAATGTATCCCTGCAAAGTTTGGTGAAGATCTGAGTATGTAGTTTTGGACCTTAAATGGAACCTCCTTTCTGAAAATTTGAAAATTCTTAAAAAATTCGTCCAAAATCTTGATGTCTCCAATCTCTTGTTTTGTACGTTTTTTCCACGTGTCTTGACATCCAATGTATCCCTGCAAAGTTTGGTGAAGATCTGAGTATGTAGTTTTTGACCTTATATGGAACCTCCCATCTGAAAATTTGAAAATTCCTAAAAAATCCGTCTAAAATCTTGATGTCTCCACTCTCTTGTTTTGTACTTTTTTTCCACGTGTCTTGACATCCAATGTATCCCTGCAAAGTTTGGTGAAGATCTGAGTATGTAGTTTTTGACCTTATATGGAACCTCCTTTCTGAAAATTTGAAAATTCTTAAAAAATTCGACCAAAATCTTGATGTCTCCAATCCTATGTTTTGTATGTTTTTTCCACGTGTCTTGACATCCAATGTATCCATGCAAAGTTTGGTGAAGATCTGAGTATGTAGTTTTTTACCTTATATGGAACCTCCTATCTGAAAATTTGAGAATTCTTGAAAAATTCGTCCAAAATCTTGATGTCTCCAATCACTTGTTTTGTACGTTTTTTCCACGTGTCTTGACATCCAATGTATCCCTGCAAAGTTTGGTGAAGATCTGAGTATGTCGTTTTTGACCTTATCTGGAACATCCTTTCTGAAAATTTGAAAATTCTTAAAAAATTCGTCCAAAATCTTGATGTCTCCAATCTCTTGTTTTGTACGTTTTTTTCACGTGTCTTCACATCCAATGTATCCCTGCAAAGTTTGGTGAAGATCTGAGTATGTAGTTTTTGACCTTATCTGGAACCTCTCATCTGAAAATTTGAAAATTCCTAAAAAATCCGTCCAAAATCTTGATGACACCAATCTCTTGTTTTGTACGTTTTTTCCACGTGTCTTGACATCCAATGTATCCCTGCAAAGTTTGGTGAAGATCTGAGTATGTAGTTTTTGACCTTATCTGGAACCTCCTTTCTGAAAATTTGAAAATTCTTCAAAAATTCGTCCAAAATCTTGATGTCTCCACTCTCTTGTTTTGTACGTTTTTTCCACGTGTCTTGACATCCAATGTATCCCTGCAAAGTTTGGTGAAGATCTGAGTATGTAGTTTTTGACCTTATATGGAGCCTCCTTTCTGAAAATTTGAAAATTCTTAAAAAATTCGTCGAAAATCTTGATGTCTCCAATCTCTTGTTTTGTACGTTTTTTCCACGTGTCTTGACATGCAAAGTATCCCTGCAACGTTTGGTGAAGATCTGAGTATGTAGTTTTTGACCTTATCTGGAACCTCCTATCTGAAAATTTGAAAATTCTTAAAAAATTCGTCCAAAATCTTGATGTCTCCAATCTCTTGTTTTGTACGTTTTTTCCACGTTTCTTGACATCCAATGTATCCCTGCAATGTTTGGTGAAGATCTGAGTATGTAGTTTTTGACCTTATATGGAACCTCCTATCTGAAAATTTGAAAATTCTTAAAAAATTTGACCAAAATCTTGATATCCCCAATCCTATGTTTTGTATGTTTTTTCCACGTGTCTTGACATCCAATGTATCCCTGCAAAGTTTGGTGAAGATCTGAGTATGTAGTTTTTGACCTTATCTGGAACCTCCTATCTGAAAATTTGAAAATTTTTAAAAAATTCGTCCAAAATCTTGATGTCTTCAATCTCTTGTTTTGTACGTTTTTTCCACGTGTCTTGACCTCCAATGTATCCCTGCAAAGTTTGGTGAAGATCTGAGTATGTCGTTTTTGACCTTATGTGGAACATCCTTTCTGAAAATTTGAAAATTCTTAAAAAATTCGTCCAAAATCTTGATGTCTCCAATCTCTTGTTTTGTACGTTTTTTCCACGTGTCTTGACATCCAATGTATCCCTGCAAAGTTTGGTGAAGATCTGAGTATGTAGTTTTTGAACTTATATGGAACCTCCTTTCTGAAAATTTGAAAATTCTTAAAAAATTCGTCCAAAATCTTGATGTCCCCAATCTCTTGTTTTGTACGTTTTTTACACGTGTCTTGAGATCCAATGTATCCATGCAAAGTTTGGTGAAGATCTGAGTATGTCGTTTTTGACCTTATCTGGAACCTCCCATCTGAAAATTTGAAAATTCTTCAAAAATTCGTCGAAAATCTTGATGTCTACAATCTCTTGTTTTGTACGTTTTTTCCACGTGTCTTGACATGCAAAGTATCCCTGCAACGTTTGGTGAAGATCTGAGTATGTAGTTTTTGACCTTATCTGGAACCTCCTATCTGAAAATTTGAAAATTCTTCAAAAATTCGTCCAAAATCTTGATGTCTCCAATCTCTTGTTTTGTACGTTTTTTCCACGTTTCTTGACATCCAATGTATCCCTGCAATGTTTGGTGAAGATCTGAGTATGTAGTTTTTGACCTTATATGGAACCTCCTATCTGAAAATTTGAGAATTCTTAAAAAATTTGACCAAAATCTTGATATCCCCAATCCTATGTTTTGTATGTTTTTTCCACGTGTCTTGACATCCAATGTATCGCTGCAAATTTTAGTGGAGATCTGAGTATGTAGTTTTTGACCTTATCTGGAACCTCCTATCTGAAAATTTGAAAATTTTTAAAAAATTCGTCCAAAATCTTGATGTCTTCAATCTCTTGTTTTGTACGTTTTTTCCACGTGTCTTGACCTCCAATGTATCCCTGCAAAGTTTGGTGAAGATCTGAGTATGTCGTTTTTGAGCTTATCTGGAACATCCTTTCTGAAAATTTGAAAATTCTTAAAAAATTCGTCCAAAATCTTGATGTCTCCAATCTCTTGTTTTGTACGTTTTTTCCACGTGTCTTGACATCCAATGTATCCCTGCAAAGTTTGGTGAAGATCTGAGTATGTCGTTTTTGACCTTATCTGGAACATCCTTTCTGAAAATTTGAAAATTCTTAAAAAATTCGTCCAAAATCTTGATGTCTCCAATCTCTTGTTTTGTACGTTTTTTCCACGTGTCTTGACATCCAATGTATCCCTGCAAAGTTTGGTGAAGATCTGAGTATGTAGTTTTTGACTTTATATGGAACCTCCCATCTGAAAATTTGAAAATTCCTAAAAAATCCGTCTAAAATCTTGATGTCTCCACTCTCTTGTTTTGTACTTTTTTTCCACGTGTCTTGACATCCAATGTATCCCTGCAAAGTTTGGTGAAGATCTGAGTATGTAGTTTTTGACCTTATATGGAACCTCCTTTCTGAAAATTTGAAAATTCTTAAAAAATTCGACCGAAATCTTGATGTCTCCAATCCTATGTTTTGTATGTTTTTTCCACGTGTCTTGACATCCAATGTATCCATGCAAAGTTTGGAGAAGATCTGAGTATGTAGTTTTTTACCTTATATGGAACCTCCTATCTGAAAATTTGAGAATTCTTGAAAAATTCGTCCAAAATCTTGATGTCTCCAATCTCTTGTTTTGTACGTTTTTTCCACGTGTCTTGACATCCAATGTATCCCTGCAAAGTTTGGTGAAGATCTGAGTATGTCGTTTTTGACCTTATCTGGAACATCCTTTCAGAAAAATTGAAAATTCTTAAAAACTTCGTCCAAAATCTTGATGTCTCCAATCTCTTGTTTTGTACGTTTTTTCACGTGTCTTCACATCCAATGTATCCCTGCAAAGTTTGGTGAAGATCTGAGTATGTAGTTTTTGACCTTATCTGGAACCTATCATCTGAAAATTTGAAAATTCCTAAAAAATCCGTCCAAAATCTTGATGACACCAATCTCTTGTTTTGTACGTTTTTTCCACGTGTCTTGACATCCAATGTATCCCTGCAAAGTTTGGTGAAGATCTGAGTATGTAGTTTTTGACCTTATCTGGAACCTCCTTTCTGAAAATTTGAAAATTCTTCAAAAATTCGTCCAAAATCTTGATGTCTCCACTCTCTTGTTTTGTACGTTTTTTCCACGTGTCTTGACATCCAATGTATCCCTGCAAAGTTTGGTGAAGATCTGAGTATGTAGTTTTTGACCTTATCTGGAACCTCCTATCTGAAAATTTGAAAATTCTTAAAAAATTCGTCCAAAATCTTGATGTCTCCAATCTCTTGTTTTGTACGTTTTTTCCACGTTTCTTGACATCCAATGTATCCCTGATATGTTTGGTGAAGATCTGAGTATGTAGTTTTTGACCTTATATGGAACCTCCTATCTGAAAATTTGAAAATTCTTAAAAAATTTGACCAAAATCTTGATATCCCCAATCCTATGTTTTGTATGTTTTTTCCACGTGTCTTGACATCCAATGTATCCCTGCAAAGTTTGGTGAAGATCTGAGTATGTAGTTTTTGACCTTATCTGGAACCTCCAATCTGAAAATTTGAAAATTTTTAAAAAATTCGTCCAAAATCTTGATGTCTTCAATCTCTTGTTTTGTACGTTTTTTCCACGTGTCTTGACCTCCAATGTATCCCTGCAAAGTTTGGTGAAGATCTGAGTATGTCGTTTTTGACCTTATGTGGAACATCCTTTCTGAAAATTTGAAAATTCTTAAAAAATTCGTCCAAAATCTTGATGTCTCCAATCTCTTGTTTTGTACTTTTTTTCCACGTGTCTTGACATCCAATGTATCCCTGCAAAGTTTGGTGAAGATCTGAGTATGTAGTTTTTGAACTTATATGGAACCTCCTTTCTGAAAATTTGAAAATTCTTAAAAAATTCGTCCAAAATCTTGATGTCCCCAATCTCTTGTTTTGTACGTTTTTTACACGTGTCTTGACATCCAATGTATCCATGCAAAGTTTGGTGAAGATCTGAGTATGTCGTTTTTGACCTTATCTGGAACCTCCCATCTGAAAATTTGAAAATTCTTCAAAAATTCGTCGAAAATCTTGATGTCTCCAATCTCTTGTTTTGTACGTTTTTTCCACGTGTCTTGACATGCAAAGTATCCCTGCAACGTTTGGTGAAGATCTGAGTATGTAGTTTTTGACCTTATCTGGAACCTCCTATCTGAAAATTTGAAAATTCTTCAAAAATTCGTCCAAAATCTTGATGTCTCCAATCTCTTGTTTTGTACGTTTTTTCCACGTTTCTTGACATCCAATGTATCACTGCAATGTTTGGTGAAGATCTGAGTATGTAGTTTTTGACCTTATATGGAACCTCCTATCTGAAAATTTGAGAATTCTTAAAAAATTTGACCAAAATCTTGATATCCCCAATCCTATGTTTTGTATGTTTTTTCCACGTGTCTTGACATCCAATGTATCGCTGCAAATTTTAGTGGAGATCTGAGTATGTAGTTTTTGACCTTATCTGGAACCTCCTATCTGAAAATTTGAAAATTTTTAAAAAATTCGTCCAAAATCTTGATGTCTTCAATCTCTTGTTTTGTACGTTTTTTCCACGTGTCTTGACCTCCAATGTATCCCTGCAAAGTTTGGTGAAGATCTGAGTATGTCGTTTTGGACCTTATCTGGAACATCCTTTCTGAAAATTTGAAAATTCTTAAAAAATTCGTCCAAAATCTTGATGTCTCCAATCTCTTGTTTTGTACGTTTTTTCCACGTGTCTTGACATCCAATGTATCCCTGCAAAGTTTGGTGAAGATCTGAGTATGTCGTTTTTGACCTTATCTGGAACATCCTTTCTGAAAATTTGAAAATTCTTAAAAAATTCGTCCAAAATCTTGATGTCTCCAATCTCTTGTTTTGTACGTTTTTTCCACGTGTCTTGACATCCAATGTATCCCTGCAAAGTTTGGTGAAGATCTGAGTATGTAGTTTTTGACCTTATATGGAACCTCCCATCTGAAAATTTGAAAATTCCTAAAAAATTCGTCTAAAATCTTGATGTCTCCACTCTCCTGTTTTGTACTTTTTTTCCACGTGTCTTGACATCCAATGTATCCCTGCAAAGTTTGGTGAAGATCTGAGTATGTAGTTTTTGACCTTATATGGAACCTCCTATCTGAAAATTTGAGAATTCTTGAAAAATTCGTCCAAAATCTTGATGTCTCCAATCTCTTGTTTTGTACGTTTTTTCCACGTGTCTTGACATCCAATGTATCCATGCAAAGTTTGGTTAAGATCTGAGTATGTCGTTTTTGACCTTATCTGAAACCTCCCATCTGAAAATTTGAAAAATCTTAAAAAATTCGTCGAAAATCTTGATGTCTCCAATCTCTTGTTTTGTACGTTTTTTCCACGTGTCTTGACATGCAAAGTATCCCTGCAACGTTTGGTGAAGATCTGAGTATGTAGTTTTTGACCTTATCTGGAACCTCCTATCTGAAAATTTGAAAATTCTTAAAAAATTCGTCCAAAATCTTGATGTCTCCAATCTCTTGTTTTGTACGTTTTTTCCACGTTTCTTGACATCCAATGTATCCCTGCAATGTTTGGTGAAGATCTGAGTATGTAGTTTTTGACCTTATATGGAACCTCCTATCTGAAAATTTGAAAATTCTTAAAAAATTCGTCCAAAATCTTGATATCCCCAATCCTATGTTTTGTACGTTTTTTCCACGTTTCTTGACATCCAATGTATCCCTGCAATGTTTGGTGAAGATCTGAGTATGTAGTTTTTGACCTTATATGGAACCTCCTTTCTGAAAATTTGAAAATTCTTCAAAAATTCGTCCAAAATCTTGATGTCTCCACTCTCTTGTTTTGTACGTTTTTTCCACGTGTCTTGACATCCAATGTATCCCTGCAAAGTTTGGTGAAGATCTGAGTATGTAGTTTTTGACCTTATCTGGAACCTCCTATCTGAAAATTTGAAAATTCTTAAAAAATTCGTCCAAAATCTTGATGTCTCCAATCTCTTGTTTTGTACGTTTTTTCCACGTTTCTTGACATCCAATGTATCCCTGATATGTTTGGTGAAGATCTGAGTATGTAGTTTTTGACCTTATATGGAACCTCCTATCTGAAAATTTGAAAATTCTTAAAAAATTTGACCAAAATCTTGATATCCCCAATCCTATGTTTTGTATGTTTTTTCCACGTGTCTTGACATCCAATGTATCCCTGCAAAGTTTGGTGAAGATCTGAGTATGTAGTTTTTGACCTTATCTGGAACCTCCTATCTGAAAATTTGAAAATTTTTAAAAAATTCGTCCAAAATCTTGATGTCTTCAATCTCTTGTTTTGTACGTTTTTTCCACGTGTCTTGACCTCCAATGTATCCCTGCAAAGTTTGGTGAAGATCTGAGTATGTCGTTTTTGACCTTATGTGGAACATCCTTTCTGAAAATTTGAAAATTCTTAAAAAATTCGTCCAAAATCTTGATGTCTCCAATCTCTTGTTTTGTACTTTTTTTCCACGTGTCTTGACATCCAATGTATCCCTGCAAAGTTTGGTGAAGATCTGAGTATGTAGTTTTTGAACTTATATGGAACCTCCTTTCTGAAAATTTGAAAATTCTTAAAAAATTCGTCCAAAATCTTGATGTCCCCAATCTCTTGTTTTGTACGTTTTTTACACGTGTCTTGACATCCAATGTATCCATGCAAAGTTTGGTGAAGATCTGAGTATGTCGTTTTTGACCTTATCTGGAACCTCCCATCTGAAAATTTGAAAATTCTTCAAAAATTCGTCGAAAATCTTGATGTCTCCAATCTCTTGTTTTGTACGTTTTTTCCACGTGTCTTGACATGCAAAGTATCCCTGCAACGTTTGGTGAAGATCTGAGTATGTAGTTTTTGACCTTATCTGGAACCTCCTATCTGAAAATTTGAAAATTCTTAAAAAATTCGTCCAAAATCTTGATGTCTCCAATCTCTTGTTTTGTACGTTTTTTCCACGTTTCTTGACATCCAATGTATCCCTGCAATGTTTGGTGAAGATCTGAGTATGTAGTTTTTGACCTTATATGGAACCTCCTATCTGAAAATTTGAAAATTCTTAAAAAATTCGTCCAAAATCTTGATATCCCCAATCCTATGTTTTGTACGTTTTTTCCACGTTTCTTGACATCCAATGTATCCCTGCAATGTTTGGTGAAGATCTGAGTATGTAGTTTTTGACCTTATATGGAACCTCCTTTCTGAAAATTTGAAAATTCTTCAAAAATTCGTCCAAAATCTTGATGTCTCCACTCTCTTGTTTTGTACGTTTTTTCCACGTGTCTTGACATCCAATGTATCCCTGCAAAGTTTGGTGAAGATCTGAGTATGTAGTTTTTGACCTTATCTGGAACCTCCTATCTGAAAATTTGAAAATTCTTAAAAAATTCGTCCAAAATCTTGATGTCTCCAATCTCTTGTTTTGTACGTTTTTTCCACGTTTCTTGACATCCAATGTATCCCTGATATGTTTGGTGAAGATCTGAGTATGTAGTTTTTGACCTTATATGGAACCTCCTATCTGAAAATTTGAAAATTCTTAAAAAATTTGACCAAAATCTTGATATCCCCAATCCTATGTTTTGTATGTTTTTTCCACGTGTCTTGACATCCAATGTATCCCTGCAAAGTTTGGTGAAGATCTGAGTATGTAGTTTTTGACCTTATCTGGAACCTCCTATCTGAAAATTTGAAAATTTTTAAAAAATTCGTCCAAAATCTTGATGTCTTCAATCTCTTGTTTTGTACGTTTTTTCCACGTGTCTTGACCTCCAATGTATCCCTGCAAAGTTTGGTGAAGATCTGAGTATGTCGTTTTTGACCTTATGTGGAACATCCTTTCTGAAAATTTGAAAATTCTTAAAAAATTCGTCCAAAATCTTGATGTCTCCAATCTCTTGTTTTGTACTTTTTTTCCACGTGTCTTGACATCCAATGTATCCCTGCAAAGTTTGGTGAAGATCTGAGTATGTAGTTTTTGAACTTATATGGAACCTCCTTTCTGAAAATTTGAAAATTCTTAAAAAATTCGTCCAAAATCTTGATGTCCCCAATCTCTTGTTTTGTACGTTTTTTACACGTGTCTTGACATCCAATGTATCCATGCAAAGTTTGGTGAAGATCTGAGTATGTCGTTTTTGACCTTATCTGGAACCTCCCATCTGAAAATTTGAAAATTCTTCAAAAATTCGTCGAAAATCTTGATGTCTCCAATCTCTTGTTTTGTACGTTTTTTCCACGTGTCTTGACATGCAAAGTATCCCTGCAACGTTTGGTGAAGATCTGAGTATGTAGTTTTTGACCTTATCTGGAACCTCCTATCTGAAAATTTGAAAATTCTTCAAAAATTCGTCCAAAATCTTGATGTCTCCAATCTCTTGTTTTGTACGTTTTTTCCACGTTTCTTGACATCCAATGTATCACTGCAATGTTTGGTGAAGATCTGAGTATGTAGTTTTTGACCTTATATGGAACCTCCTATCTGAAAATTTGAGAATTCTTAAAAAATTTGACCAAAATCTTGATATCCCCAATCCTATGTTTTGTATGTTTTTTCCACGTGTCTTGACATCCAATGTATCGCTGCAAATTTTAGTGGAGATCTGAGTATGTAGTTTTTGACCTTATCTGGAACCTCCTATCTGAAAATTTGAAAATTTTTAAAAAATTCGTCCAAAATCTTGATGTCTTCAATCTCTTGTTTTGTACGTTTTTTCCACGTGTCTTGACCTCCAATGTATCCCTGCAAAGTTTGGTGAAGATCTGAGTATGTCGTTTTGGACCTTATCTGGAACATCCTTTCTGAAAATTTGAAAATTCTTAAAAAATTCTTCCAAAATCTTGATGTCTCCAATCTCTTGTTTTGTACGTTTTTTCCACGTGTCTTGACATCCAATGTATCCCTGCAAAGTTTGGTGAAGATCTGAGTATGTCGTTTTTGACCTTATCTGGAACATCCTTTCTGAAAATTTGAAAATTCTTAAAAAATTCGTCCAAAATCTTGATGTCTCCAATCTCTTGTTTTGTACGTTTTTTCCACGTGTCTTGACATCCAATGTATCCCTGCAAAGTTTGGTGAAGATCTGAGTATGTAGTTTTTGACCTTATATGGAACCTCCCATCTGAAAATTTGAAAATTCCTAAAAAATTCGTCTAAAATCTTGATGTCTCCACTCTCCTGTTTTGTACTTTTTTTCCACGTGTCTTGACATCCAATGTATCCCTGCAAAGTTTGGTGAAGATCTGAGTATGTAGTTTTTGACCTTATATGGAACCTCCTATCTGAAAATTTGAGAATTCTTGAAAAATTCGTCCAAAATCTTGATGTCTCCAATCTCTTGTTTTGTACGTTTTTTCCACGTGTCTTGACATCCAATGTATCCATGCAAAGTTTGGTTAAGATCTGAGTATGTCGTTTTTGACCTTATCTGAAACCTCCCATCTGAAAATTTGAAAAATCTTAAAAAATTCGTCGAAAATCTTGATGTCTCCAATCTCTTGTTTTGTACGTTTTTTCCACGTGTCTTGACATGCAAAGTATCCCTGCAACGTTTGGTGAAGATCTGAGTATGTAGTTTTTGACCTTATCTGGAACCTCCTATCTGAAAATTTGAAAATTCTTAAAAAATTCGTCCAAAATCTTGATGTCTCCAATCTCTTGTTTTGTACGTTTTTTCCACGTTTCTTGACATCCAATGTATCCCTGCAATGTTTGGTGAAGATCTGAGTATGTAGTTTTTGACCTTATATGGAACCTCCTATCTGAAAATTTGAAAATTCTTAAAAAATTCGTCCAAAATCTTGATATCCCCAATCCTATGTTTTGTATGTTTTTTCCACGTGTCTTGACATCCAATGTATCCCTGCAAAGTTTGGTGAAGATCTGAGTATGTAGTTTTTGACCTTATCTGGAACCTCCTATCTGAAAATTTGAAAATTTTTAAAAAATTCGTCCAAAATCTTGATGTCTTCAATCTCTTGTTTTGTACGTTTTTTCCACGTGTCTTGACTTCCAATGTATCCCTGCAAAGTTTGGTGAAGATCTGAGTATGTCGTTTTTGACCTTATCTGGAACATCCTTTCTGAAAGTTTGAAAATTCTTAAAAAAATCGTCCAAAATCTTGATGTCTCCAATCTCTTGTTTTGTACGTTTTTTCCACGTGTCTTGACATCCAATGTATCCCTGCAAAGTTTGGTGAAGATCTGAGTATGTAGTTTTTGACCTTATATGGAACCTCCTTTCTGAAAATTTGAAAATTCTTAAAAAATTCGTCCAAAATCTTGATGTCCCCAATCTCTTGTTTTGTACGTTTTTTCCACGTGTCTTGACATCCAATGTATCCATGCAAAGTTTGGTGAAGATCTGAGTATGTCGTTTTTGACCTTATCTGGATCCTCCCATCTGAAAATTTGAAAATTCTTCAAAAATTCGTCGAAAATCTTGATGTCTCCAATCTCTTGTTTTGTACGTTTTTCCCACGTGTCTTGACATGCAAAGTATCCCTGCAACGTTTGGTGAAGATCTGAGTATGTAGTTTTTGACCTTATCTGGAACCTCCCATCTGAAAATTTGAAAATTCCTAAAAAATCCGTCCAAAATCTTGATGACCTCAATCTCTTGTTTTGTACGTTTTTTCCACGTGTCTTGACATCCAATGTATCCCTGCAATGTTTGGTGAAGATCTGAGTATGTAGTTTTTGACCTTATATGGAACCTCTTATCTGAAAATTTGAAAATTCTTAAAAATATTTGACAAAAATCTTTGTTGTCCCCAATCCTATGTTTTGTATGTTTTTTCCACGTGTCTTGACATCCAATGTATTTCTGCAAAGTTTGGTGAAGATCTGAGTATGTCGTTTTTGACCTTATCTGGAACCTCCCATCTGAAAATTTGAAAATTCTTAAAAAATTCGACCAAAATCTTGATGTCTCCAATCCTATGTTTTGTATGTTTTTTCCACGTGTCTTGACATCCAATGTATCCATGCAAAGTTTGGTGAAGATCTGAGTATGTAGTTTTTGACCTTATCTGGAACCTCCCATCTGAAAATTTGAAAATTTTTAAAAAATTCGTCCAAAATCTTGATGTCTCCAATCTCTTGTTTTGTACGTTTTTTCCACGTGTCTTGACCTCCAATGTATCCCTGCAATGTTTGGTGAAGATCTGAGTATGTAGTTTTTGACCTTATGTGGAACCTCCTATCTGAAAATTTGAAAATTCTTAAAAAATTTGACCAAAATCTTGATGTCCCCAATCCTATGTTTTGTATGTTTTTTCCACGTGTCTTGACATCCAATATATCCCTGCAAAGTTTGGTGAAGATCTGAGTATGTCGTTTTTGACCTTATCTGGAACATCCTTTCTGAAAATTTGAAAATTCTTAAAAAATTCGTCCAAAATCTTGATGTCTCCAATCTCTTGTTTTGTACGTTTTTTCCACGTGTCTTGACATCCAATGTATCCCTGCAAAGTTTGGGGAAGATCTGAGTATGTCGTTTTTGACCTTATGTGGAACATCCTTTCTGAAAATTTGAAAATTCTTAAAAAATTCGTCCAAAATCTTGATGTCTCCAATCTCTTGTTTTGTACGTTTTTTCCACGTGTCTTGACATCCAATGTATCCCTGCAAAGTTTGGTGAAGATCTGAGTATGTAGTTTTTGAACTTATATGGAACCTCCTTTCTGAAAATTTGAAAATTCTTAAAAAAATCATCCAAAATCTTGATGTCCCCAATCTCTTGTTTTGTACGTTTTTTACACGTGTCTTGACATCCAATGTATCCATGCAAAGTTTGGTGAAGATCTGAGTATGTCGTTTTTGACCTTATCTGGAACCTCCCATCTGAAAATTTGAAAATTCTTCAAAAATTCGTCGAAAATCTTGATGTCTCCAATCTCTTGTTTTGTACGTTTTTTCCACGTATCTTGACATGCAAAGTATCCCTGCAACGTTTGGTGAAGATCTGAGTATGTAGTTTTTGACCTTATCTGGAACCTCCTATCTGAAAATTTGAAAATTCTTCAAAAATTCGTCCAAAATCTTGATGTCTCCAATCTCTTGTTTTGTACGTTTTTTCCACGTTTCTTGACATCCAATGTATCCCTGCAATGTTTGGTGAAGATCTGAGTATGTAGTTTTTGACCTTATATGGAACCTCCTATCTGAAAATTTGAGAATTCTTAAAAAATTTGACCAAAATCTTGATATCCCCAATCCTATGTTTTGTATGTTTTTTCCACGTGTCTTGACATCCAATGTATCCCTGCAAAGTTTGGTGAAGATCTGAGTATGTAGTTTTTGACCTTATCTGGAACATCCTTTCTGAAAATTTGAAAATTCTTAAAAAATTCGTCCAAAATCTTGATGTCTCCAATCTCTTGTTTTGTACGTTTTTTCCACGTGTCTTGACATCCAATGTATCCCTGCAAAGTTTGGTGAAGATCTGAGTATGTAGTTTTTGACCTTATATGGAACCTCCTTTCTGAAAATTTGAAAATTCTTAAAAAATTCGTCCAAAATCTTGATGTCTCCAATCTCTTGTTTTGTACGTTTTTTCCACGTGTCTTGACATCCAATGTATCCCTGCAAAGTTTGGTGAAGATCTGAGTATGTAGTTTTTGACCTTATCTGGAACCTCCTTTCTGAAAATTTGAAAATTCTTCAAAAATTCGTCCAAAATCTTGATGTCTCCACTCTCTTGTTTTGTACGTTTTTTCCACGTGTCTTGACATCCAATGTATCCCTGCAAAGTTTGGTGAAGATCTGAGTATGTAGTTTTTGACCTTATATGGAACCTCCTATCTGAAAATTTGAGAATTCTTGAAAAATTCGTCCAAAATCTTGATGTCTCCAATCTCTTGTTTTGTACGTTTTTTCCACGTGTCTTGACATCCAATGTATCCATGCAAAGTTTGGTTAAGATCTGAGTATGTCGTTTTTGACCTTATCTGAAACCTCCCATCTGAAAATTTGAAAAATCTTAAAAAATTCGTCGAAAATCTTGATGTCTCCAATCTCTTGTTTTGTACGTTTTTTCCACGTGTCTTGACATGCAAAGTATCCCTGCAACGTTTGGTGAAGATCTGAGTATGTAGTTTTTGACCTTATCTGGAACCTCCTATCTGAAAATTTGAAAATTCTTAAAAAATTCGTCCAAAATCTTGATGTCTCCAATCTCTTGTTTTGTACGTTTTTTCCACGTTTCTTGACATCCAATGTATCCCTGCAATGTTTGGTGAAGATCTGAGTATGTAGTTTTTGACCTTATATGGAACCTCCTATCTGAAAATTTGAAAATTCTTAAAAAATTCGTCCAAAATCTTGATATCCCCAATCCTATGTTTTGTATGTTTTTTCCACGTGTCTTGACATCCAATGTATCCCTGCAAAGTTTGGTGAAGATCTGAGTATGTAGTTTTTGACCTTATCTGGAACCTCCTATCTGAAAATTTGAAAATTTTTAAAAAATTCGTCCAAAATCTTGATGTCTTCAATCTCTTGTTTTGTACGTTTTTTCCACGTGTCTTGACTTCCAATGTATCCCTGCAAAGTTTGGTGAAGATCTGAGTATGTCGTTTTTGACCTTATCTGGAACATCCTTTCTGAAAGTTTGAAAATTCTTAAAAAAATCGTCCAAAATCTTGATGTCTCCAATCTCTTGTTTTGTACGTTTTTTCCACGTGTCTTGACATCCAATGTATCCCTGCAAAGTTTGGTGAAGATCTGAGTATGTAGTTTTTGACCTTATATGGAACCTCCTTTCTGAAAATTTGAAAATTCTTAAAAAATTCGTCCAAAATCTTGATGTCCCCAATCTCTTGTTTTGTACGTTTTTTCCACGTGTCTTGACATCCAATGTATCCATGCAAAGTTTGGTGAAGATCTGAGTATGTCGTTTTTGACCTTATCTGGATCCTCCCATCTGAAAATTTGAAAATTCTTCAAAAATTCGTCGAAAATCTTGATGTCTCCAATCTCTTGTTTTGTACGTTTTTCCCACGTGTCTTGACATGCAAAGTATCCCTGCAACGTTTGGTGAAGATCTGAGTATGTAGTTTTTGACCTTATCTGGAACCTCCCATCTGAAAATTTGAAAATTCCTAAAAAATCCGTCCAAAATCTTGATGACCTCAATCTCTTGTTTTGTACGTTTTTTCCACGTGTCTTGACATCCAATGTATCCCTGCAATGTTTGGTGAAGATCTGAGTATGTAGTTTTTGACCTTATATGGAACCTCTTATCTGAAAATTTGAAAATTCTTAAAAATATTTGACAAAAATCTTTGTTGTCCCCAATCCTATGTTTTGTATGTTTTTTCCACGTGTCTTGACATCCAATGTATTTCTGCAAAGTTTGGTGAAGATCTGAGTATGTCGTTTTTGACCTTATCTGGAACCTCCCATCTGAAAATTTGAAAATTCTTAAAAAATTCGACCAAAATCTTGATGTCTCCAATCCTATGTTTTGTATGTTTTTTCCACGTGTCTTGACATCCAATGTATCCATGCAAAGTTTGGTGAAGATCTGAGTATGTAGTTTTTGACCTTATCTGGAACCTCCCATCTGAAAATTTGAAAATTTTTAAAAAATTCGTCCAAAATCTTGATGTCTCCAATCTCTTGTTTTGTACGTTTTTTCCACGTGTCTTGACCTCCAATGTATCCCTGCAATGTTTGGTGAAGATCTGAGTATGTAGTTTTTGACCTTATGTGGAACCTCCTATCTGAAAATTTGAAAATTCTTAAAAAATTTGACCAAAATCTTGATGTCCCCAATCCTATGTTTTGTATGTTTTTTCCACGTGTCTTGACATCCAATATATCCCTGCAAAGTTTGGTGAAGATCTGAGTATGTCGTTTTTGACCTTATCTGGAACATCCTTTCTGAAAATTTGAAAATTCTTAAAAAATTCGTCCAAAATCTTGATGTCTCCAATCTCTTGTTTTGTACGTTTTTTCCACGTGTCTTGACATCCAATGTATCCCTGCAAAGTTTGGGGAAGATCTGAGTATGTCGTTTTTGACCTTATGTGGAACATCCTTTCTGAAAATTTGAAAATTCTTAAAAAATTCGTCCAAAATCTTGATGTCTCCAATCTCTTGTTTTGTACGTTTTTTCCACGTGTCTTGACATCCAATGTATCCCTGCAAAGTTTGGTGAAGATCTGAGTATGTAGTTTTTGAACTTATATGGAACCTCCTTTCTGAAAATTTGAAAATTCTTAAAAAAATCATCCAAATTCTTGATGTCCCCAATCTCTTGTTTTGTACGTTTTTTACACGTGTCTTGACATCCAATGTATCCATGCAAAGTTTGGTGAAGATCTGAGTATGTCGTTTTTGACCTTATCTGGAACCTCCCATCTGAAAATTTGAAAATTCTTCAAAAATTCGTCGAAAATCTTGATGTCTCCAATCTCTTGTTTTGTACGTTTTTTCCACGTATCTTGACATGCAAAGTATCCCTGCAACGTTTGGTGAAGATCTGAGTATGTAGTTTTTGACCTTATCTGGAACCTCCTATCTGAAAATTTGAAAATTCTTCAAAAATTCGTCCAAAATCTTGATGTCTCCAATCTCTTGTTTTGTACGTTTTTTCCACGTTTCTTGACATCCAATGTATCCCTGCAATGTTTGGTGAAGATCTGAGTATGTAGTTTTTGACCTTATATGGAACCTCCTATCTGAAAATTTGAGAATTCTTAAAAAATTTGACCAAAATCTTGATATCCCCAATCCTATGTTTTGTATGTTTTTTCCACGTGTCTTGACATCCAATGTATCCCTGCAAAGTTTGGTGAAGATCTGAGTATGTAGTTTTTGACCTTATCTGGAACATCCTTTCTGAAAATTTGAAAATTCTTAAAAAATTCGTCCAAAATCTTGATGTCTCCAATCTCTTGTTTTGTACGTTTTTTCCACGTGTCTTGACATCCAATGTATCCCTGCAAAGTTTGGTGAAGATCTGAGTATGTAGTTTTTGACCTTATATGGAACCTCCTTTCTGAAAATTTGAAAATTCTTAAAAAATTCGTCCAAAATCTTGATGTCTCCAATCTCTTGTTTTGTACGTTTTTTCCACGTGTCTTGACATCCAATGTATCCCTGCAAAGTTTGGTGAAGATCTGAGTATGTAGTTTTTGACCTTATCTGGAACCTCCTTTCTGAAAATTTGAAAATTCTTCAAAAATTCGTCCAAAATCTTGATGTCTCCACTCTCTTGTTTTGTACGTTTTTTCCACGTGTCTTGACATCCAATGTATCCCTGCAAAGTTTGGTGAAGATCTGAGTATGTAGTTTTTGACCTTATATGGAGCCTCCTTTCTGAAAATTTGAAAATTCTTAAAAAATTCGTCGAAAATCTTGATGTCTCCAATCTCTTGTTTTGTACGTTTTTTCCACGTGTCTTGACATGCAAAGTATCCCTGCAACGTTTGGTGAAGATCTGAGTATGTAGTTTTTGACCTTATCTGGAACCTCCTATCTGAAAATTTGAAAATTCTTAAAAAATTCGTCCAAAATCTTGATGTCTCCAATCTCTTGTTTTGTACGTTTTTTCCACGTTTCTTGACATCCAATGTATCCCTGCAATGTTTGGTGAAGATCTGAGTATGTAGTTTTTGACCTTATATGGAACCTCCTATCTGAAAATTTGAAAATTCTTAAAAAATTTGACCAAAATCTTGATATCCCCAATCCTATGTTTTGTATGTTTTTTCCACGTGTCTTGACATCCAATGTATCCCTGCAAAGTTTGGTGAAGATCTGAGTATGTAGTTTTTGACCTTATCTGGAACCTCCTATCTGAAAATTTGAAAATTTTTAAAAAATTCGTCCAAAATCTTGATGTCTTCAATCTCTTGTTTTGTACGTTTTTTCCACGTGTCTTGACCTCCAATGTATCCCTGCAAAGTTTGGTGAAGATCTGAGTATGTCGTTTTTGACCTTATGTGGAACATCCTTTCTGAAAATTTGAAAATTCTTAAAAAATTCGTCCAAAATCTTGATGTCTCCAATCTCTTGTTTTGTACGTTTTTTCCACGTGTCTTGACATCCAATGTATCCCTGCAAAGTTTGGTGAAGATCTGAGTATGTAGTTTTTGAACTTATATGGAACCTCCTTTCTGAAAATTTGAAAATTCTTAAAAAATTCGTCCAAAATCTTGATGTCCCCAATCTCTTGTTTTGTACGTTTTTTACACGTGTCTTGACATCCAATGTATCCATGCAAAGTTTGGTGAAGATCTGAGTATGTTGTTTTTGACCTTATCTGGAACCTCCCATCTGAAAATTTGAAAATTCTTCAAAAATTCGTCGAAAATCTTGATGTCTCCAATCTCTTGTTTTGTACGTTTTTTCCACGTGTCTTGACATGCGAAGTATCCCTGCAACGTTTGGTGAAGATCTGAGTATGTAGTTTTTGACCTTATCTGGAACCTCCTATCTGAAAATTTGAAAATTCTTCAAAAATTCGTCCAAAATCTTGATGTCTCCAATCTCTTGTTTTGTACGTTTTTTCCACGTTTCTTGACATCCAATGTATCCCTGCAATGTTTGGTGAAGATCTGAGTATGTAGTTTTTGACCTTATATGCAACCTCCTATCTGAAAATTTGAGAATTCTTAAAAAATTTGACCAAAATCTTGATATCCCCAATCCTATGTTTTGTATGTTTTTCCCACGTGTCTTGACATCCAATGTATCGCTGCAAATTTTAGTGGAGATCTGAGTATGTAGTTTTTGACCTTATCTGGAAACTCCTATCTGAAAATTTGAAAATTTTTAAAAAATTCGTCCAAAATCTTGATGTCTCCAATCTCTTGTTTTGTACGTTTTTTCCACGTGTCTTGACATCCAATGTATCCCTGCAAAGTTTGGTGAAGATCTGAGTATGTAGTTTTTGACCTTATATGGAACCTCCCATCTGAAAATTTGAAAATTCCTAAAAAATTCGTCTAAAATCTTGATGTCTCCACTCTCTTGTTTTGTACTTTTTTTCCACGTGTCTTGACATCCAATGTATCCCTGCAAAGTTTGGTGAAGATCTGAGTATGTAGTTTTTGACCTTATATGGAACCTCCTTTCTGAAAATTTGAAAATTCTTAAAAAATTCGACCAAAATCTTGATGTCTCCAATCCTATGTTTTGTATGTTTTTCCACGTGTCTTGACATCCAATGTATCCATGCAAAGTTTGGTGAAGATCTGAGTATGTAGTTTTTGACCTTATAAGGAACCTCCTATCTGAAAATTTGAGAATTCTTGAAAAATTCGTCCAAAATCTTGATGTCTCCAATCTCTTGTTTTGTACGTTTTTTCCACGTGTCTTGACATCCAATGTATCCCTGCAAAGTTTGGTGAAGATCTGAGTATGTAGTTTTTGACCTTATCTGGAACCTACCATCTGAAAATTTGAAAATTCCTAAAAAATCCGTCCAAAATCTTGATGACCTCAATCTCTTGTTTTGTACGTTTTTTCCACGTGTCTTGACATCCAATGTATCCCTGCAATGTTTGGTGAAGATCTGAGTATGTAGTTTTTGACCTTCTCTGGAACCTCTTATCTGAAAATTTGAAAATTCTTAAAAATATTTGACCAAAATCTTGATGTCCCCAATCCTATGTTTTGTATGTTTTTTCCACGTGTCTTGACATCCAATGTATCCCTGCAAAGTTTGGTGAAGATCTGAGTATGTAGTTTTAGACCTTATCTGGAACCTCATTTCTGAAAATTTGAAAATTCCTCAAAAATTCGTCCAAAATCTTGATGTCTCCAATCTCTTGTTTTGTACGTTTTTTCCACGTGTCTTGACATCCAATGTATCCCTGCAAAGTTTGGTGAAGATCTGAGTATGTAGTTTTTGACCTTATATGGAGCCTCCTTTCTGAAAATTTGAAAATTCTTAAAAAATTCATCCAAAATCTTGATGTCTCCAATCTCTTGTTTTGTACGTTTTTTCCACGTTTCTTGACATCCAATGTATCCCTGCAAAGTTTGGTGAAGATCTGAGTATGTAGTTTTTGACCTTATATGGAACCTCCTTTCTGAAAATTTGAAAATTCTTAAAAAATTCGTCCAAAATCTTGATGTCCCCAATCCTATGTTTTGTATGTTTTTTCCACGTGTCTTGACATCCAATGTATCCATGCAAAGTTTGGTGAAGATCTGAGTATGTCGTTTTTGACCTTATCTGAAACCTCCCATTTGAAAATTTGAAAAATCTTAAAAAATTCGTCGAAAATCTTGATGTCTCCAATCTCTTGTTTTGTACGTTTTTTCCACGTGTCTTGACATGCAAAGTATCCCTGCAACGTTTGGTGAAGATCTGAGTATGTCGTTTTTGACCTTATCTGGAACCTCCTATCTGAAAATTTGAAAATTCTTAAAAAATTCGTCCAAAATCTTGATGTCTCCAATATCTTGTTTTGTACGTTTTTTCCACGTGTCTTGACATCCAATGTATCCCTGCAAAGTTTGGTGAAGATCTGAGTATGTAGTTTTTGACCTTATATGGAACCTCCCATCTGAAAATTTGAAAATTCCTAAAAAATCCGTCTAAAATCTTGATGTCTCCACTCCCTTGTTTTGTACTTTTTTTCCACTTGTCTTGACATCCAATGTATCCCTGCAAAGTTTGGTGAAGATCTGAGTATGTCGTTTTTGACCTTATATGGAACCTCCTTTCTGAAAATTTGAAAATTCTTAAAAAATTCGACCAAAATCTTGATGTCTCCAATCCTATGTTTTGTATGTTTTTTCCACGTGTCTTGACATCCAATGTATCCATGCAAAGTTTGGTGAAGATCTGAGTATGTAGTTTTTGACCTTATATGGAACCTCCTATCTGAAAATTTGAGAATTCTTGAAAAATTCGTCCAAAATCTTGATGTCTCCAATCTCTTGTTTTGTACGTTTTTTCCACGTGTCTTGACATCCAATGTATCCCTGCAAAGTTTGGTGAAGATCTGAGTATGTCGTTTTTGACCTTATCTGGAACATCCTTTCTGAAAATTTGAAAATTCTTCAAAAATTCGTCCAAAATCTTGATGTCTCCAATCTCTTGTTTTGTACGTTTTTTCACGTGTCTTCACATCCAATGTATCCCTGCAAAGTTTGGTGAAGATCTGAGTATGTAGTTTTTGACCTTATCTGGAACCTCTCATCTGAAAATTTGAAAATTCCTAAAAAATCCGTCCAAAATCTTGATGACACCAATCTCTTGTTTTGTACGTTTTTTCCACGTGTCTTGACATCCAATGTATCCCTGCAAAGTTTGGTGAAGATCTGAGTATGTAGTTTTTGACCTTATCTGGAACCTCCTTTCTGAAAATTTGAAAATTCTTCAAAAATTCGTCCAAAATCTTGATGTCTCCACTCTCTTGTTTTGTACGTTTTTTCCACGTGTCTTGACATCCAATGTATCCCTGCAAAGTTTGGTGAAGATCTGAGTATGTAGTTTTTGACCTTATATGGAGCCTCCTTTCTGAAAATTTGAAAATTCTTAAAAAATTCGTCGAAAATCTTGATGTCTCCAATCTCTTGTTTTGTACGTTTTTTCCACGTGTCTTGACATGCAAAGTATCCCTGCAACGTTTGGTGAAGATCTGAGTATGTAGTTTTTGACCTTATCTGGAACCTCCTATCTGAAAATTTGAAAATTCTTAAAAAATTCGTCCAAAATCTTGATATCCCCAATCCTATGTTTTGTATGTTTTTTCCACGTGTCTTGACATCCAATGTATCCCTGCAAAGTTTGGTGAAGATCTGAGTATGTAGTTTTTGACCTTATCTGGAACCTCCTATCTGAAAATTTGAAAATTTTTAAAAAATTCGTCCAAAATCTTGATGTCTTCAATCTCTTGTTTTGTACGTTTTTTCCACGTGTCTTGACCTCCAATGTATCCCTGCAAAGTTTGGTGAAGATCTGAGTATGTCGTTTTTGACCTTATGTGGAACATCCTTTCTGAAAATTTGAAAATTCTTAAAAAATTCGTCCAAAATCTTGATGTCTCCAATCTCTTGTTTTGTACGTTTTTTCCACGTGTCTTGACATCCAATGTATCCCTGCAAAGTTTGGTGAAGATCTGAGTATGTAGTTTTTGAACTTATATGGAACCTCCTTTCTGAAAATTTGAAAATTCTTAAAAAATTCGTCCAAAATCTTGATGTCCCCAATCTCTTGTTTTGTACGTTTTTTACACGTGTCTTGACATCCAATGTATCCATGCAAAGTTTGGTGAAGATCTGAGTATGTTGTTTTTGACCTTATCTGGAACCTCCCATCTGAAAATTTGAAAATTCTTCAAAAATTCGTCCAAAATCTTGATGTCTCCAATCTCTTGTTTTGTACGTTTTTTCCACGTGTCTTGACATGCAAAGTATCCCTGCAACGTTTGGTGAAGATCTGAGTATGTAGTTTTTGACCTTATCTGGAACCTCCTATCTGAAAATTTGAAAATTTTTAAAAAATTCGTCCAAAATCTTGATGTCTTCAATCTCTTGTTTTGTACGTTTTTTCCACGTGTCTTGACCTCCAATGTATCCCTGCAAAGTTTGGTGAAGATCTGAGTATGTCGTTTTTGACCTTATGTGGAACATCCTTTCTGAAAATTTGAAAATTCTTAAAAAATTCGTCCAAAATCTTGATGTCTCCAATCTCTTGTTTTGTACGTTTTTTCCACGTGTCTTGACATCCAATGTATCCCTGCAAAGTTTGGTGAAGATCTGAGTATGTAGTTTTTGAACTTATATGGAACCTCCTTTCTGAAAATTTGAAAATTCTTAAAAAATTCGTCCAAAATCTTGATGTCCCCAATCTCTTGTTTTGTACGTTTTTTACACGTGTCTTGACATCCAATGTATCCATGCAAAGTTTGGTGAAGATCTGAGTATGTTGATTTTGACCTTATCTGGAACCTCCCATCTGAAAATTTGAAAATTCTTCAAAAATTCGTCGAAAATCTTGATGTCTCCAATCTCTTGTTTTGTACGTTTTTTCCACGTGTCTTGACATGCAAAGTATCCCTGCAACGTTTGGTGAAGATCTGAGTATGTAGTTTTTGACCTTATCTGGAACCTCCTATCTGAAAATTTGAAAATTCTTCAAAAATTCGTCCAAAATCTTGATGTCTCCAATCTCTTGTTTTGTACGTTTTTTCCACGTTTCTTGACATCCAATGTATCCCTGCAATGTTTGGTGAAGATCTGAGTATGTAGTTTTTGACCTTATATGGAACCTCCTATCTGAAAATTTGAGAATTCTTAAAAAATTTGACCAAAATCTTGATATCCCCAATCCTATGTTTTGTATGTTTTTCCCACGTGTCTTGACATCCAATGTATCGCTGCAAATTTTAGTGGAGATCTGAGTATGTAGTTTTTGACCTTATCTGGACCCTCCTATCTGAAAATTTGAAAATTTTTAAAAAATTCGTCCAAAATCTTGATGTCTCCAATCTCTTGTTTTGTACGTTTTTTCCACGTGTCTTGACATCCAATGGATCCCTGCAAAGTTTGGTGAAGATCTGAGTATGTAGTTTTTGACCTTATATGGAACCTCCCATCTGAAAATTTGAAAATTCCTAAAAAATTCGTCTAAAATCTTGATGTCTCCACTCTCTTGTTTTGTACTTTTTTTCCACGTGTCTTGACATCCAATGTATCCCTGCAAAGTTTGGTGAAGATCTGAGTATGTAGTTTTTGACCTTATATGGAACCTCCTTTCTGAAAATTTGAAAATTCTTAAAAAATTCGACCAAAATCTTGATGTCTCCAATCCTATGTTTTGTATGTTTTTCCACGTGTCTTGACATCCAATGTATCCATGCAAAGTTTGGTGAAGATCTGAGTATGTAGTTTTTGACCTTATATGGAACCTCCTATCTGAAAATTTGAGAATTCTTGAAAAATTCGTCCAAAATCTTGATGTCTCCAATCTCTTGTTTTGTACGTTTTTTCCACGTGTCTTGACATCCAATGTATCCCTGCAAAGTTTGGTGAAGATCTGAGTATGTAGTTTTTGACCTTATCTGGAACCTACCATCTGAAAATTTGAAAATTCCTAAAAAATCCGTCCAAAATCTTGATGACCTCAATCTCTTGTTTTGTACGTTTTTTCCACGTGTCTTGACATCCAATGTATCCCTGCAATGTTTGGTGAAGATCTGAGTATGTAGTTTTTGACCTTATATGGAACCTCTTATCTGAAAATTTGAAAATTCTTAAAAATATTTGACCAAAATCTTGATGTCCCCAATCCTATGTTTTGTATGTTTTTTCCACGTGTCTTGACATCCAATGTATCCCTGCAAAGTTTGGTGAAGATCTGAGTATGTAGTTTTAGACCTTATCTGGAACCTCATTTCTGAAAATTTGAAAATTCCTCAAAAATTCGTCCAAAATCTTGATGTCTCCAATCTCTTGTTTTGTACGTTTTTTCCACGTGTCTTGACATCCAATGTATCCCTGCAAAGTTTGGTGAAGATCTGAGTATGTAGTTTTTGACCTTATATGGAGCCTCCTTTCTGAAAATTTGAAAATTCTTAAAAAATTCATCCAAAATCTTGATGTCTCCAATCTCTTGTTTTGTACGTTTTTTCCACGTTTCTTGACATCCAATGTATCCCTGCAAAGTTTGGTGAAGATCTGAGTATGTAGTTTTTGACCTTATATGGAACCTCCTTTCTGAAAATTTGAAAATTCTTAAAAAATTCGTCCAAAATCTTGATGTCCCCAATCCTATGTTTTGTATGTTTTTTCCACGTGTCTTGACATCCAATGTATCCATGCAAAGTTTGGTGAAGATCTGAGTATGTCGTTTTTGACCTTATCTGAAACCTCCCATTTGAAAATTTGAAAAATCTTAAAAAATTCGTCGAAAATCTTGATGTCTCCAATCTCTTGTTTTGTACGTTTTTTCCACGTGTCTTGACATGCAAAGTATCCCTGCAACGTTTGGTGAAGATCTGAGTATGTCGTTTTTGACCTTATCTGGAACCTCCTATCTGAAAATTTGAAAATTCTTAAAAAATTCGTCCAAAATCTTGATGTCTCCAATCTCTTGTTTTGTACGTTTTTTCCACGTTTCTTGACATCCAATGTATCCCTGCAATGTTTGGTGAAGATCTGAGTATGTAGTTTTTGACCTTATATGGAACCTCCTATCTGAAAATTTGAAAATTCTTAAAAAATTCGTCCAAAATCTTGATATCCCCAATCCTATGTTTTGTATGTTTTTTCCACGTGTCTTGACATCCAATGTATCCCTGCAAAGTTTGGTGAAGATCTGAGTATGTAGTTTTTGACCTTATCTGGAACCTCCTATCTGAAAATTTGAAAATTTTTAAAAAATTCGTCCAAAATCTTGATGTCTTCAATCTCTTGTTTTGTACGTTTTTTCCACGTGTCTTGACTTCCAATGTATCCCTGCAAAGTTTGGTGAAGATCTGAGTATGTCGTTTTTGACCTTATCTGGAACATCCTTTCTGAAAGTTTGAAAATTCTTAAAAAAATCGTCCAAAATCTTGATGTCTCCAATCTCTTGTTTTGTACGTTTTTTCCACGTGTCTTGACATCCAATGTATCCCTGCAAAGTTTGGTGAAGATCTGAGTATGTAGTTTTTGACCTTATATGGAACCTCCTATCTGAAAATTTGAAAATTCTTCAAAAATTCGTCCAAAATCTTGATGTCTCCAATCTCTTGTTTTGTACGTTTTTTCCACGTTTCTTGACATCCAATGTATCTCTGCAATGTTTGGTGAAGATCTGAGTATGTAGTTTTTGACCTTATATGGAACCTCCTATCTGAAAATTTGAGAATTCTTAAAAAATTTGACCAAAATCTTGATATCCCCAATCCTATGTTTTGTATGTTTTTTCCACGTGTCTTGACATCCGATGTATCCCTGCAAAGTTTGGTGAAGATCTGAGTATGTAGTTTTTGACCTTATCTGGAACCTCCTATCTGAAAATTTGAAAATTCTTAAAAAATTCGTCCAAAATCTTGATGTCTCCAATCTCTTGTTTTGTACGTTTTTTCCACGTGTCTTGACATCCAATGTATCCCTGCAAAGTTTGGTGAAGATCTGAGTATGTAGTTTTGGACCTTATATGGAACCTCCTTTCTGAAAATTTGAAAATTCTTAAAAAATTCGTCCAAAATCTTGATGTCTCCAATCTCTTGTTTTGTACGTTTTTTCCACGTGTCTTGACATCCAATGTATCCCTGCAAAGTTTGGTGAAGATCTGAGTATGTAGTTTTTGACCTTATATGGAACCTCCCATCTGAAAATTTGAAAATTCCTAAAAAATCCGTCTAAAATCTTGATGTCTCCACTCTCTTG
Source organism: Lepisma saccharinum (assembly GCF_977018435.1). Lineage (NCBI taxonomy): Eukaryota > Metazoa > Arthropoda > Insecta > Zygentoma > Lepismatidae > Lepisma > Lepisma saccharinum. The sequence goes on along the minus strand of NW_028142907.1, from coordinate 1,982,979 downwards.
TTTTGTACTTTTTTTCCACGTGTCTTGACATCCAATGTATCCCTGCAAAGTTTGGTGAAGATCTGAGTATGTAGTTTTTGACCTTATATGGAACCTCCTTTCTGAAAATTTGAAAATTCTTAAAAAATTCGACCAAAATCTTGATGTCTCCAATCCTATGTTTTGTATGTTTTTTCCACGTGTCTTGACATCCAATGTATCCATGCAAAGTTTGGTGAAGATCTGAGTATGTAGTTTTTTACCTTATATGGAACCTCCTATCTGAAAATTTGAGAATTCTTGAAAAATTCGTCCAAAATCTTGATGTCTCCAATCTCTTGTTTTGTACGTTTTTTCCACGTGTCTTCACATCCAATGTATCCCTGCAAAGTTTGGTGAAGATCTGAGTATGTCGTTTTTCACCTTATCTGGAACATCCTTTCTGAAAATTTGAAAATTCTTAAAAAATTCGTCCAAAATCTAGATGTCTCCAATCTCTTGTTTTGTACGTTTTTTTCACGTGTCTTTACATCCAATGTATCCCTGCAAAGTTTGGTGAAGATCTGAGTATGTAGTTTTTGACCTTATCTGGAACCTCTCATCTGAAAATTTGAAAATTCCTAAAAAATCCGTCCAAAATTTTGATGACACCAATCTCTTGTTTTGTACGTTTTTTCCACGTGTCTTGACATCCAATGTATCCCTGCAAAGTTTGGTGAAGATCTGAGTATCTAGTTTTTGACCTTATCTGGAACCTCCTTTCTGAAAATTTGAAAATTCTTCAAAAATTCGTCCAAAATCTTGATGTCTCCACTCTCTTGTTTTGTACGTTTTTTCCACGTGTCTTGACATCCAATGTATCCCTGCAAAGTTTGGTGAAGATCTGAGTATGTAGTTTTTGACCTTATATGGAGCCTCCTTTCTGAAAATTTGAAAATTCTTAAAAAATTCGTCGAAAATCTTGATGTCTCCAATCTCTTGTTTTGTACGTTTTTTCCACGTGTCTTGACATGCAAAGTATCCCTGCAACGTTTGGTGAAGATCTGAGTATGTAGTTTTTGACTTTATCTGGAACCTCCTATCTGAAAATTTGAAAATTCTTAAAAAATTCGTCCAAAATCTTGATGTCTCCAATCTCTTGTTTTGTACGTTTTTTCCACGTTTCTTGACATCCAATGTATCCCTGCAATGTTTGGTGAAGATCTGAGTATGTAGTTTTTGACCTTATATGGAACCTCCTATCTGAAAATTTGAAAATTCTTAAAAAATTTGACCAAAATCTTGATATCCCCAATCCTATGTTTTGTATGTTTTTTCCACGTGTCTTGACATCCAATGTATCCCTGCAAAGTTTGGTGAAGATCTGAGTATGTAGTTTTTGAACTTATCTGGAACCTCCTTTCTGAAAATTTGAAAATTCTTAAAAAATTCGTCCAAAATCTTGATGTCTCCAATCTCTTGTTTTGTACGTTTTTTCCACGTGTCTTGACATCCAATGTATCCCTGCAAAGTTTGGTGAAGATCTGAGTATGTAGTTTTTGAACTTATGTGGAACCTCCTTTCTGAAAATTTGAAAATTCTTAAAAAATTCGTCCAAAATCTTGGTGTCCCCAATCTCTTGTTTTGTACGTTTTTTCCACGTGTCTTGACATCCAATGTATCCCTGCAAAGTTTGGTGAAGATCTGAGTATGTCGTTTTTGACCTTATATGGAACCTCCTTTCTGAAAATTTGAAAATTCTTCAAAAATTCGTCGAAAATCTTGATGTCTCCAATCTCTTGTTTTGTACGTTTTTTCCACGTGTCTTGACATGCAAAGTATCCCTGCAACGTTTGGTGAAGATCTGAGTATGTAGTTTTTGACCTTATCTGGAACCTCCTATCTGAAAATTTGAAAATTTTTAAAAAATTCGTCCAAAATCTTGATGTCTTCAATCTCTTGTTTTGTACGTTTTTTCCACGTGTCTTGACATCCAATGTATCCCTGCAAAGTTTGGTGAAGATCTGAGTATGTAGTTTTTGACCTTATATGGAGCCTCCTTTCTGAAAATTTGAAAATTCTTAAAAAATTCATCCAAAATCTTGATGTCTCCAATCTCTTGTTTTGTACGTTTTTTCCACGTTTCTTGACATCCAATGTATCCCTGCAAAGTTTGGTGAAGATCTGAGTATGTAGTTTTTGACCTTATCTGGAACCTCCTATCTGAAAATTTGAAAATTTTTAAAAAATTCGTCCAAAATCTTGATGTCTTCAATCTCTTGTTTTGTACGTTTTTTCCACGTGTCTTGACTTCCAATGTATCCCTGCAAAGTTTGGTGAAGATCTGAGTATGTCGTTTTTGACCTTATCTGGAACATCCTTTCTGAAAGTTTGAAAATTCTTAAAAAAATCGTCCAAAATCTTGATGTCTCCAATCTCTTGTTTTGTACGTTTTTTCCACGTGTCTTGACATCCAATGTATCCCTGCAAAGTTTGGGGAAGATCTGAGTATGTAGTTTTTGACCTTATATGGAACCTCCTATCTGAAAAATTGAAAATTCTTCAAAAATTCGTCCAAAATCTTGATGTCTCCAATCTCTTGTTTTGTACGTTTTTTCCACGTTTCTTGACATCCAATGTATCCCTGCAATGTTTGGTGAAGATCTGAGTATGTAGTTTTTGACCTTATATGGAACCTCCTATCTGAAAATTTGAGAATTCTTAAAAAATTTCACCAAAATCTTGATATCCCCAATCCTATGTTTTGTATGTTTTTTCCACGTGTCTTGACATCCAATGTATCCCTGCAAAGTTTGGTGAAGATCTGAGTATGTAGTTTTTGACCTTATCTGGAACATCCTTTCTGAAAATTTGAAAATTCTTAAAAAATTCGTCCAAAATCTTGATGTCTCCAATCTCTTGTTTTGTACGTTTTTTCCACGTGTCTTGACATCCAATGTATCCCTGCAAAGTTTGGTGAAGATCTGAGTATGTAGTTTTGGACCTTATATGGAACCTCCTTTCTGAAAATTTGAAAATTCTTAAAAAATTCGTCCAAAATCTTGATGTCTCCAATCTCTTGTTTTGTACGTTTTTTCCACGTGTCTTGACATCCAATGTATCCCTGCAAAGTTTGGTGAAGATCTGAGTATGTAGTTTTTGACCTTATATGGAACCTCCCATCTGAAAATTTGAAAATTCCTAAAAAATCCGTCTAAAATCTTGATGTCTCCACTCTCTTGTTTTGTACTTTTTTTCCACGTGTCTTGACATCCAATGTATCCCTGCAAAGTTTGGTGAAGATCTGAGTATGTAGTTTTTGACTTTATATGGAACCTCCTTTCTGAAAATTTGAAAATTCTTAAAAAATTCGACCAAAATCTTGATGTCTCCAATCCTATGTTTAGTATGTTTTTTTCACGTGTCTTGACATCCAATGTATCCATGCAAAGTTTGGTGAAGATCTGAGTATGTAGTTTTTTACCTTATATGGAACCTCCTATCTGAAAATTTGAGAATTCTTGAAAAATTCGTCCAAAATCTTGATGTCTCCAATCTCTTGTTTTGTACGTTTTTTCCACGTGTCTTGACATCCAATGTATCCCTGCAAAGTTTGGTGAAGATCTGAGTATGTCGTTTTTGACCTTATCTGGAACATCCTTTCTGAAAATTTGAAAATTCTTAAAAAATTCGTCCAAAATCTTGATGTCTCCAATCTCTTGTTTTGTACGTTTTTTTCACGTGTCTTCACATCCAATGTATCCCTGCAAAGTTTGGTGAAGATCTGAGTATGTAGTTTTTGACCTTATCTGGAACCTCTCATCTGAAAATTTGAAAATTCCTAAAAAATCCGTCCAAAATCTTGATGACACCAATCTCTTGTTTTGTACGTTTTTTCCACGTGTCTTGACATCCAATGTATCCCTGCAAAGTTTGGTGAAGATCTGAGTATGTAGTTTTTGACCTTATCTGGAACCTCCTTTCTGAAAATTTGAAAATTCTTCAAAAATTCGTCCAAAATCTTGATGTCTCCACTCTCTTGTTTTGTACGTTTTTTCCACGTGTCTTGACATCCAATGTATCCCTGCAAAGTTTGGTGAAGATCTGAGTATGTAGTTTTTGACCTTATATGGAGCCTCCTTTCTGAAAATTTGAAAATTCTTAAAAAATTCGTCGAAAATCTTGATGTCTCCAATCTCTTGTTTTGTACGTTTTTTCCACGTGTCTTGACATGCAAAGTATCCCTGCAAAGTTTGGTGAAGATCTGAGTATGTAGTTTTTGACCTTATCTGGAACCTCCTATCTGAAAATTTGAAAATTCTTAAAAAATTCGTCCAAAATCTTGATGTCTCCAATCTGTTTTGTACGTTTTTTCCACGTTTCTTGACATCCAATGTATCCCTGCAATGTTTGGTGAAGATCTGAGTATGTAGTTTTTGACCTTATATGGAACCTCCTATCTGAAAATTTGAAAATTCTTAAAAAATTTGACCAAAATCTTGATATCCCCAATCCTATGTTTTGTATGTTTTTTCCACGTGTCTTGACATCCAATGTATCCCTGCAAAGTTTGGTGAAGATCTGAGTATGTAGTTTTTGACCTTATCTGGAACCTCCTATCTGAAAATTTGAAAATTTTTAAAAAATTCGTCCAAAACCTTGATGTCTTCAATCTCTTGTTTTGTACGTTTTTTCCACGTGTCTTGACCTCCAATGTATCCCTGCAAAGTTTGGTGAAGATCTGAGTATGTCGTTTTTGACCTTATGTGGAACATCCTTTCTGAAAATTTGAAAATTCTTAAAAAATTCGTCCAAAATCTTGATGTCTCCAATCTCTTGTTTTGTACGTTTTTTCCACGTCTCTTGACATCCAATGTATCCCTGCAAAGTTTGGTGAAGATCTGAGTATGTAGTTTTTGAACTTATATGGAACCTCCTTTCTGAAAATTTGAAAATTCTTAAAAAATTCGTCGAAAATCTTGATGTCTCCAATCTCTTGTTTTGTACGTTTTTTCCACGTGTCTTGACATGCAAAGTATCCCTGCAACGTTTGGTGAAGATCTGAGTATGTAGTTTTTGACCTTATCTGGAACCTCCTATCTGAAAATTTGAAAATTCTTCAAAAATTCGTCCAAAATCTTGATGTCTCCAATCTCTTGTTTTGTACGTTTTTTCCACGTTTCTTGACATCCAATGTATCCCTGCAATGTTTGGTGAAGATCTGAGTATGTAGTTTTTGACCTTATATGGAACCTCCTATCTGAAAATTTGAGAATTCTTAAAAAATTTGACCAAAATCTTGATATCCCCAATCCTATGTTTTGTATGTTTTTTCCACGTGTCTTGACATCCAATGTATCGCTGCAAATTTTAGTGGAGATCTGAGTATGTAGTTTTTGACCTTATCTGGAACCTCCTATCTGAAAATTTGAAAATTTTTAAAAAATTCGTCCAAAATCTTGATGTCTTCAATCTCTTGTTTTGTACGTTTTTTCCACGTGTCTTGACCTCCAATGTATCCCTGCAAAGTTTGGTGAAGATCTGAGTATGTCGTTTTTGACCTTATCTGGAACATCCTTTCTGAAAATTTGAAAATTCTTAAAAAATTCGTCCAAAACCTTGATGTCTCCAATCTCTTGTTTTGTACGTTTTTTCCACGTGTCTTGACATCCAATGTATCCCTGCAAAGTTTGGTGAAGATCTGAGTATGTCGTTTTTGACCTTATCTGGAACATCCTTTCTGAAAATTTGAAAATTCTTAAAAAATTCGTCCAAAATCTTGATGTCTCCAATCTCTTGTTTTGTACGTTTTTTCCACGTGTCTTGACATCCAATGTATCCCTGCAAAGTTTGGTGAAGATCTGAGTATGTAGTTTTTGACCTTATATGGAACCTCCCATCTGAAAATTTGAAAATTCCTAAAAAATTCGTCTAAAATCTTGATGTCTCCACTCTCTTGTTTTGTACTTTTTTTCCACGTGTCTTGACATCCAATGTATCCCTGCAAAGTTTGGTGAAGATCTGAGTATGTAGTTTTTGACCTTATATGGAACCTCCTATCTGAAAATTTGAGAATTCTTGAAAAATTCGTCCAAAATCTTGATGTCTCCAATCTCTTGTTTTGTACGTTTTTTCCACGTGTCTTGACATCCAATGTATCCCTGCAAAGTTTGGTGAAGATCTGAGTATGTAGTTTTTGACCTTATCTGGAACCTACCATCTGAAAATTTGAAAATTCCTAAAAAATCCGTCCAAAATCTAGATGACCTCAATCTCTTGTTTTGTACGTTTTTTCCACGTGTCTTGACATCCAATGTATCCCTGCAATGTTTGGTGAAGATCTGAGTATGTAGTTTTTGACCTTATATGGAACCTCTTATCTGAAAATTTGAAAATTCTTAAAAATATTTGACCAAAATCTTGATGTCCCCAATCCTATGTTTTGTATGTTTTTTCCACGTGTCTTGACATCCAATGTATCCCTGCAAAGTTTGGTGAAGATCTGAGTATGTAGTTTTAGACCTTATCTGGAACCTCATTTCTGAAAATTTGAAAATTCCTCAAAAATTCGTCCAAAATCTTGATGTCTCCAATCTCTTGTTTTGTACGTTTTTTCCACGTGTCTTGACATCCAATGTATCCCTGCAAAGTTTGGTGAAGATCTGAGTATGTAGTTTTTGACCTTATCTGGAACCTCCTATCTGAAAATTTGAAAATTCTTAAAAAATTCGTCCAAAATCTTGATGTCTCCAATCTCTTGTTTTGTACGTTTTTTCCACGTTTCTTGACATCCAATGTATCCCTGCAATGTTTGGTGAAGATCTGAGTATGTAGTTTTTGACCTTATATGGAACCTCCTATCTGAAAATTTGAAAATTCTTAAAAAATTCGTCCAAAATCTTGATATCCCCAATCCTATGTTTTGTATGTTTTTTCCACGTGTCTTGACATCCAATGTATCCCTGCAAAGTTTGGTGAAGATCTGAGTATGTAGTTTTTGACCTTATCTGGAACCTCCTATCTGAAAATTTGAAAATTTTTAAAAAATTCGTCCAAAATCTTGATGTCTTCAATCTCTTGTTTTGTACGTTTTTTCCACGTGTCTTGACTTCCAATGTATCCCTGCAAAGTTTGGTGAAGATCTGAGTATGTCGTTTTTGACCTTATCTGGAACATCCTTTCTGAAAGTTTGAAAATTCTTAAAAAAATCGTCCAAAATCTTGATGTCTCCAATCTCTTGTTTTGTACGTTTTTTCCACGTGTCTTGACATCCAATGTATCCCTCCAAAGTTTGGTGAAGATCTGAGTATGTAGTTTTTGACCTTATATGGAACCTCCTTTCTGAAAATTTGAAAATTCTTAAAAAATTCGTCCAAAATCTTGATGTCCCCAATCTCTTGTTTTGTACGTTTTTTCCACGTGTCTTGACATCCAATGTATCCATGCAAAGTTTGGTGAAGATCTGAGTATGTCGTTTTTGACCTTATCTGGAACCTCCCATCTGAAAATTTGAAAATTCTTCAAAAATTCGTCCAAAATCTTGATGTCTCCAATCTCTTGTTTTGTACGTTTTTCCCACGTGTCTTGACATGCAAAGTATCCCTGCAACGTTTGGTGAAGATCTGAGTATGTGGTTTTTGACCTTATCTGGAACCTCCCATCTGAAAATTTGAAAATTCCTAAAAAATCCGTCCAAAATCTTGATGACCTCAACCTCTTGTTTTGTACGTTTTTTCCACGTGTCTTGACATCCAATGTATCCCTGCAATGTTTGGTGAAGATCTGAGTATGTAGTTTTTGACCTTATATGGAACCTCTTATCTGAAAATTTGAAAATTCTTAAAAATATTTGACAAAAATCTTTGTTGTCCCCAATCCTATGTTTTGTATGTTTTTTCCACGTGTCTTGACATCCAATGTATTTCTGCAAAGTTTGGTGAAGATCTGAGTATGTCGTTTTTGACCTTATCTGGAACCTCCCATCTGAAAATTTGAAAATTCTTAAAAAATTCGACCAAAATCTTGATGTCTCCAATCCTATGTTTTGTATGTTTTTTCCACGTGTCTTGACATCCAATGTATCCATGCAAAGTTTGGTGAAGATCTGAGTATGTAGTTTTTGACCTTATCTGGAACCTCCCATCTGAAAATTTGAAAATTTTTAAAAAATTCGTCCAAAATCTTGATGTCTCCAATCTCTTGTTTTGTACGTTTTTTCCACGTGTCTTGACCTCCAATGTATCCCTGCAAAGTTTGGTGAAGATCTGAGTATGTCGTTTTTGACCTTATGTGGAACATCCTTTCTGAAAATTTGAAAATTCTTAAAAAATTCGTCCAAAATCTTGATGTCTCCAATCTCTTGTTTTGTACGTTTTTTCCACGTCTCTTGACATCCAATGTATCCCTGCAAAGTTTGGTGAAGATCTGAGTATGTAGTTTTTGAACTTATATGGAACCTCCTTTCTGAAAATTTGAAAATTCTTAAAAAATTCGTCGAAAATCTTGATGTCTCCAATCTCTTGTTTTGTACGTTTTTTCCACGTGTCTTGACATGCAAAGTATCCCTGCAACGTTTGGTGAAGATCTGAGTATGTAGTTTTTGACCTTATCTGGAACCTCCTATCTGAAAATTTGAAAATTCTTCAAAAATTCGTCCAAAATCTTGATGTCTCCAATCTCTTGTTTTGTACGTTTTTTCCACGTTTCTTGACATCCAATGTATCCCTGCAATGTTTGGTGAAGATCTGAGTATGTAGTTTTTGACCTTATATGGAACCTCCTATCTGAAAATTTGAGAATTCTTAAAAAATTTGACCAAAATCTTGATATCCCCAATCCTATGTTTTGTATGTTTTTTCCACGTGTCTTGACATCCAATGTATCGCTGCAAATTTTAGTGGAGATCTGAGTATGTAGTTTTTGACCTTATCTGGAACCTCCTATCTGAAAATTTGAAAATTTTTAAAAAATTCGTCCAAAATCTTGATGTCTTCAATCTCTTGTTTTGTACGTTTTTTCCACGTGTCTTGACCTCCAATGTATCCCTGCAAAGTTTGGTGAAGATCTGAGTATGTCGTTTTTGACCTTATCTGGAACATCCTTTCTGAAAATTTGAAAATTCTTAAAAAATTCGTCCAAAACCTTGATGTCTCCAATCTCTTGTTTTGTACGTTTTTTCCACGTGTCTTGACATCCAATGTATCCCTGCAAAGTTTGGTGAAGATCTGAGTATGTCGTTTTTGACCTTATCTGGAACATCCTTTCTGAAAATTTGAAAATTCTTAAAAAATTCGTCCAAAATCTTGATGTCTCCAATCTCTTGTTTTGTACGTTTTTTCCACGTGTCTTGACATCCAATGTATCCCTGCAAAGTTTGGTGAAGATCTGAGTATGTAGTTTTTGACCTTATATGGAACCTCCCATCTGAAAATTTGAAAATTCCTAAAAAATTCGTCTAAAATCTTGATGTCTCCACTCTCTTGTTTTGTACTTTTTTTCCACGTGTCTTGACATCCAATGTATCCCTGCAAAGTTTGGTGAAGATCTGAGTATGTAGTTTTTGACCTTATATGGAACCTCCTATCTGAAAATTTGAGAATTCTTGAAAAATTCGTCCAAAATCTTGATGTCTCCAATCTCTTGTTTTGTACGTTTTTTCCACGTGTCTTGACATCCAATGTATCCCTGCAAAGTTTGGTGAAGATCTGAGTATGTAGTTTTTGACCTTATCTGGAACCTACCATCTGAAAATTTGAAAATTCCTAAAAAATCCGTCCAAAATCTAGATGACCTCAATCTCTTGTTTTGTACGTTTTTTCCACGTGTCTTGACATCCAATGTATCCCTGCAATGTTTGGTGAAGATCTGAGTATGTAGTTTTTGACCTTATATGGAACCTCTTATCTGAAAATTTGAAAATTCTTAAAAATATTTGACCAAAATCTTGATGTCCCCAATCCTATGTTTTGTATGTTTTTTCCACGTGTCTTGACATCCAATGTATCCCTGCAAAGTTTGGTGAAGATCTGAGTATGTAGTTTTAGACCTTATCTGGAACCTCATTTCTGAAAATTTGAAAATTCCTCAAAAATTCGTCCAAAATCTTGATGTCTCCAATCTCTTGTTTTGTACGTTTTTTCCACGTGTCTTGACATCCAATGTATCCCTGCAAAGTTTGGTGAAGATCTGAGTATGTAGTTTTTGACCTTATCTGGAACCTCCTATCTGAAAATTTGAAAATTCTTAAAAAATTCGTCCAAAATCTTGATGTCTCCAATCTCTTGTTTTGTACGTTTTTTCCACGTTTCTTGACATCCAATGTATCCCTGCAATGTTTGGTGAAGATCTGAGTATGTAGTTTTTGACCTTATATGGAACCTCCTATCTGAAAATTTGAAAATTCTTAAAAAATTCGTCCAAAATCTTGATATCCCCAATCCTATGTTTTGTATGTTTTTTCCACGTGTCTTGACATCCAATGTATCCCTGCAAAGTTTGGTGAAGATCTGAGTATGTAGTTTTTGACCTTATCTGGAACCTCCTATCTGAAAATTTGAAAATTTTTAAAAAATTCGTCCAAAATCTTGATGTCTTCAATCTCTTGTTTTGTACGTTTTTTCCACGTGTCTTGACTTCCAATGTATCCCTGCAAAGTTTGGTGAAGATCTGAGTATGTCGTTTTTGACCTTATCTGGAACATCCTTTCTGAAAGTTTGAAAATTCTTAAAAAAATCGTCCAAAATCTTGATGTCTCCAATCTCTTGTTTTGTACGTTTTTTCCACGTGTCTTGACATCCAATGTATCCCTCCAAAGTTTGGTGAAGATCTGAGTATGTAGTTTTTGACCTTATATGGAACCTCCTTTCTGAAAATTTGAAAATTCTTAAAAAATTCGTCCAAAATCTTGATGTCCCCAATCTCTTGTTTTGTACGTTTTTTCCACGTGTCTTGACATCCAATGTATCCATGCAAAGTTTGGTGAAGATCTGAGTATGTCGTTTTTGACCTTATCTGGAACCTCCCATCTGAAAATTTGAAAATTCTTCAAAAATTCGTCCAAAATCTTGATGTCTCCAATCTCTTGTTTTGTACGTTTTTCCCACGTGTCTTGACATGCAAAGTATCCCTGCAACGTTTGGTGAAGATCTGAGTATGTGGTTTTTGACCTTATCTGGAACCTCCCATCTGAAAATTTGAAAATTCCTAAAAAATCCGTCCAAAATCTTGATGACCTCAACCTCTTGTTTTGTACGTTTTTTCCACGTGTCTTGACATCCAATGTATCCCTGCAATGTTTGGTGAAGATCTGAGTATGTAGTTTTTGACCTTATATGGAACCTCTTATCTGAAAATTTGAAAATTCTTAAAAATATTTGACAAAAATCTTTGTTGTCCCCAATCCTATGTTTTGTATGTTTTTTCCACGTGTCTTGACATCCAATGTATTTCTGCAAAGTTTGGTGAAGATCTGAGTATGTCGTTTTTGACCTTATCTGGAACCTCCCATCTGAAAATTTGAAAATTCTTAAAAAGTTCGACCAAAATCTTGATGTCTCCAATCCTATGTTTTGTATGTTTTTTCCACGTGTCTTGACATCCAATGTATCCATGCAAAGTTTGGTGAAGATCTGAGTATGTAGTTTTTGACCTTATCTGGAACCTCCCATCTGAAAATTTGAAAATTTTTAAAAAATTCGTCCAAAATCTTGATGTCTCCAATCTCTTGTTTTGTACGTTTTTTCCACGTGTCTTGACCTCCAATGTATCCCTGCAATGTTTGGTGAAGATCTGAGTATGTAGTTTTTGACCTTATATGGAACCTCCTATCTGAAAATTTGAAAATTCTTAAAAAATTTGACCAAAATCTTGATGTCCCCAATCCTATGTTTTGTATATTTTTTCCACGTGTCTTGACATCCAATATATCCCTGCAAAGTTTGGTGAAGATCTGAGTATGTCGTTTTTGACCTTATCTGGAACATCCTTTCTGAAAATTTGAAAATTCTTAAAAAAATCGTCCAAAATCTTGATGTCTCCATTCTCTTGTTTTGTACGTTTTTTCCACGTGTCTTGACATCCAATGTATCCCTGCAAAGTTTGGTGAAGATCTGAGTATGTCGTTTTTGACCTTATCTGGAACATCCTTTCTGAAAATTTGAAAATTCTTAAAAAATTCGTCCAAAATCTTGATGTCTCCAATCTCTTGTTTTGTACGTTTTTTTCACGTGTCTTCACATCCAATGTATCCCTGCAAAGTTTGGTGAAGATCTGAGTATGTAGTTTTTGACCTTATCTGGAACCTCTCATCTGAAAATTTGAAAATTCCTAAAAAATCCGTCCAAAATCTTGATGACACCAATCTCTTGTTTTGTACGTTTTTTCCACGTGTCTTGACATCCAATGTATCCCTGCAAAGTTTGGTGAAGATCTGAGTATGTAGTTTTTGACCTTATCTGGAACCTCCTTTCTGAAAATTTGAAAATTCTTCAAAAATTCGTCCAAAATCTTGATGTCTCCAATCTCTTGTTTTGTACGTTTTTTCCACGTGTCTTGACATCCAATGTATCCCTGCAATGTTTGGTGAAGATCTGAGTATGTAGTTTTTGACCTTATATGGAACCTCCTATCTGAAAATTTGAGAATTCTTAAAAAATTTGACCAAAATCTTGATATCCCCAATCCTATGTTTTGTATGTTTTTTCCACGTGTCTTGACATCCAATGTATCGCTGCAAATTTTAGTGGAGATCTGAGTATGTAGTTTTTGACCTTATCTGGAACCTCCTATCTGAAAATTTGAAAATTTTTAAAAAATTCGTCCAAAATCTTGATGTCTTCAATCTCTTGTTTTGTACGTTTTTTCCACGTGTCTTGACCTCCAATGTATCCCTGCAAAGTTTGGTGAAGATCTGAGTATGTCGTTTTTGACCTTATCTGGAACATCCTTTCTGAAAATTTGAAAATTCTTAAAAAATTCGTCCAAAACCTTGATGTCTCCAATCTCTTGTTTTGTACGTTTTTTCCACGTGTCTTGACATCCAATGTATCCCTGCAAAGTTTGGTGAAGATCTGAGTATGTCGTTTTTGACCTTATCTGGAACATCCTTTCTGAAAATTTGAAAATTCTTAAAAAATTCGTCCAAAATCTTGATGTCTCCAATCTCTTGTTTTGTACGTTTTTTCCACGTGTCTTGACATCCAATGTATCCCTGCAAAGTTTGGTGAAGATCTGAGTATGTAGTTTTTGACCTTATATGGAACCTCCCATCTGAAAATTTGAAAATTCCTAAAAAATTCGTCTAAAATCTTGATGTCTCCACTCTCTTGTTTTGTACTTTTTTTCCACGTGTCTTGACATCCAATGTATCCCTGCAAAGTTTGGTGAAGATCTGAGTATGTAGTTTTTGACCTTATATGGAACCTCCTATCTGAAAATTTGAGAATTCTTGAAAAATTCGTCCAAAATTTTGATGTCTCCAATCTCTTGTTTTGTACGTTTTTTCCACGTGTCTTGACATCCAATGTATCCCTGCAAAGTTTGGTGAAGATCTGAGTATGTAGTTTTTGACCTTATCTGGAACCTACCATCTGAAAATTTGAAAATTCCTAAAAAATCCGTCCAAAATCTAGATGACCTCAATCTCTTGTTTTGTACGTTTTTTCCACGTGTCTTGACATCCAATGTATCCCTGCAATGTTTGGTGAAGATCTGAGTATGTAGTTTTTGACCTTATATGGAACCTCTTATCTGAAAATTTGAAAATTCTTAAAAATATTTGACCAAAATCTTGATGTCCCCAATCCTATGTTTTGTATGTTTTTTCCACGTGTCTTGACATCCAATGTATCCCTGCAAAGTTTGGTGAAGATCTGAGTATGTAGTTTTAGACCTTATCTGGAACCTCATTTCTGAAAATTTGAAAATTCTAAAAAAATTCGTCCAAAATCTTGATGTCTCCAATCTCTTGTTTTGTACGTTTTTTCCACGTGTCTTGACATCCAATGTATCCCTGCAAAGTTTGGTGAAGATCTGAGTATGTAGTTTTTGACCTTATCTGGAACCTCCTATCTGAAAATTTGAAAATTCTTAAAAAATTCGTCCAAAATCTTGATGTCTCCAATCTCTTGTTTTGTACGTTTTTTCCACGTTTCTTGACATCCAATGTATCCCTGCAATGTTTGGTGAAGATCTGAGTATGTAGTTTTTGACCTTATATGGAACCTCCTATCTGAAAATTTGAAAATTCTTAAAAAATTCGTCCAAAATCTTGATATCCCCAATCCTATGTTTTGTATGTTTTTTCCACGTGTCTTGACATCCAATGTATCCCTGCAAAGTTTGGTGAAGATCTGAGTATGTAGTTTTTGACCTTATCTGGAACCTCCTATCTGAAAATTTGAAAATTTTTAAAAAATTCGTCCAAAATCTTGATGTCTTCAATCTCTTGTTTTGTACGTTTTTTCCACGTGTCTTGACTTCCAATGTATCCCTGCAAAGTTTGGTGAAGATCTGAGTATGTCGTTTTTGACCTTATCTGGAACATCCTTTCTGAAAGTTTGAAAATTCTTAAAAAAATCGTCCAAAATCTTGATGTCTCCAATCTCTTGTTTTGTACGTTTTTTCCACGTGTCTTGACATCCAATGTATCCCTCCAAAGTTTGGTGAAGATCTGAGTATGTAGTTTTTGACCTTATATGGAACCTCCTTTCTGAAAATTTGAAAATTCTTAAAAAATTCGTCCAAAATCTTGATGTCCCCAATCTCTTGTTTTGTACGTTTTTTCCACGTGTCTTGACATCCAATGTATCCATGCAAAGTTTGGTGAAGATCTGAGTATGTCGTTTTTGACCTTATCTGGAACCTCCCATCTGAAAATTTGAAAATTCTTCAAAAATTCGTCCAAAATCTTGATGTCTCCAATCTCTTGTTTTGTACGTTTTTCCCACGTGTCTTGACATGCAAAGTATCCCTGCAACGTTTGGTGAAGATCTGAGTATGTGGTTTTTGACCTTATCTGGAACCTCCCATCTGAAAATTTGAAAATTCCTAAAAAATCCGTCCAAAATCTTGATGACCTCAACCTCTTGTTTTGTACGTTTTTTCCACGTGTCTTGACATCCAATGTATCCCTGCAATGTTTGGTGAAGATCTGAGTATGTAGTTTTTGACCTTATATGGAACCTCTTATCTGAAAATTTGAAAATTCTTAAAAATATTTGACAAAAATCTTTGTTGTCCCCAATCCTATGTTTTGTATGTTTTTTCCACGTGTCTTGACATCCAATGTATTTCTGCAAAGTTTGGTGAAGATCTGAGTATGTCGTTTTTGACCTTATCTGGAACCTCCCATCTGAAAATTTGAAAATTCTTAAAAAATTCGACCAAAATCTTGATGTCTCCAATCCTATGTTTTGTATGTTTTTTCCACGTGTCTTGACATCCAATGTATCCATGCAAAGTTTGGTGAAGATCTGAGTATGTAGTTTTTGACCTTATCTGGAACCTCCCATCTGAAAATTTGAAAATTTTTAAAAAATTCGTCCAAAATCTTGATGTCTCCAATCTCTTGTTTTGTACGTTTTTTCCACGTGTCTTGACCTCCAATGTATCCCTGCAATGTTTGGTGAAGATCTGAGTATGTAGTTTTTGACCTTATATGGAACCTCCTATCTGAAAATTTGAAAATTCTTAAAAAATTTGACCAAAATCTTGATGTCCCCAATCCTATGTTTTGTATATTTTTTCCACGTGTCTTGACATCCAATATATCCCTGCAAAGTTTGGTGAAGATCTGAGTATGTCGTTTTTGACCTTATCTGGAACATCCTTTCTGAAAATTTGAAAATTCTTAAAAAATTCGTCCAAAATCTTGATGTCTCCATTCTCTTGTTTTGTACGTTTTTTCCACGTGTCTTGACATCCAATGTATCCCTGCAAAGTTTGGTGAAGATCTGAGTATGTCGTTTTTGACCTTATCTGGAACATCCTTTCTGAAAATTTGAAAATTCTTAAAAAATTCGTCCAAAATCTTGATGTCTCCAATCTCTTGTTTTGTACGTTTTTTTCACGTGTCTTCACATCCAATGTATCCCTGCAAAGTTTGGTGAAGATCTGAGTATGTAGTTTTTGACCTTATCTGGAACCTCTCATCTGAAAATTTGAAAATTCCTAAAAAATCCGTCCAAAATCTTGATGACACCAATCTCTTGTTTTGTACGTTTTTTCCACGTGTCTTGACATCCAATGTATCCCTGCAAAGTTTGGTGAAGATCTGAGTATGTAGTTTTTGACCTTATCTGGAACCTCCTTTCTGAAAATTTGAAAATTCTTCAAAAATTCGTCCAAAATCTTGATGTCTCCACTCTCTTGTTTTGTACGTTTTTTCCACGTGTCTTGACATCCAATGTATCCCTGCAAAGTTTGGTGAAGATCTGAGTATGTAGTTTTTGACCTTATATGGAGCCTCCTTTCTGAAAATTTGAAAATTCTTAAAAAATTCATCCAAAATCTTGATGTCTCCAATCTCTTGTTTTGTACGTTTTTTCCACGTTTCTTGACATCCAATGTATCCCTGCAAAGTTTGGTGAAGATCTGAGTATGTAGTTTTTGACCTTATATGGAACCTCCTTTCTGAAAATTTGAAAATTCTTAAAAAATTCGTCCAAAATCTTGATGTCCCCAATCCTATGTTTTGTATGTTTTTTCCACGTGTCTTGACATCCAATGTATCCATGCAAAGTTTGGTGAAGATCTGAGTATGTCGTTTTTGACCTTATCTGAAACCTCCCATCTGAAAATTTGAAAATTCTTAAAAAATTCGTCGAAAATCTTGATGTCTCCAATCTCTTGTTTTGTACGTTTTTTCCACGTGTCTTGACATGCAAAGTATCCCTGCAACGTTTGGTGAAGATCTGAGTATGTAGTTTTTGACCTTATCTGGAACTTCCTATCTGAAAATTTGAAAATTCTTAAAAAATTCGTCCAAAATCTTGATGTCTCCAATCTCTTGTTTTGTACGTTTTTTCCACGTTTCTTGACATCCAATGTATCCCTGCAATGTTTGGTGAAGATCTGAGTATGTAGTTTTTGACCTTATATGGAACCTCCTATCTGAAAATTTGAAAATTCTTAAAAAATTTGACCAAAATCTTGATATCCCCAATCCTATGTTTTGTATGTTTTTTCCACGTGTCTTGACATCCAATGTATCCCTGCAAAGTTTGGTGAAGATCTGAGTATGTAGTTTTTGACCTTATCTGGAACCTCTCATCTGAAAATTTGAAAATTCCTAAAAAATCCGTCCAAAATCTTGATGACACCAATCTCTTGTTTTGTACGTTTTTTCCACGTGTCTTGACATCCAATGTATCCCTGCAAAGTTTGGTGAAGATCTGAGTATGTAGTTTTTGACCTTATCTGGAACCTCCTTTCTGAAAATTTGAAAATTCTTCAAAAATTCGTCCAAAATCTTGATGTCTCCACTCTCTTGTTTTGTACGTTTTTTCCACGTGTCTTGACATCCAATGTATCCCTGCAAAGTTTGGTGAAGATCTGAGTATGTAGTTTTTGACCTTATATGGAGCCTCCCATCTGAAAATTTGAAAATTCTTAAAAAATTCATCCAAAATCTTGATGTCTCCAATCTCTTGTTTTGTACGTTTTTTCCACGTTTCTTGACATCCAATGTATCCCTGCAAAGTTTGGTGAAGATCTGAGTATGTAGTTTTTGACCTTATATGGAACCTCCTTTCTGAAAATTTGAAAATTCTTAAAAAATTCGTCCAAAATCTTGATGTCCCCAATCCTATGTTTTGTATGTTTTTTCCACGTGTCTTGACATCCAATGTATCCATGCAAAGTTTGGTGAAGATCTGAGTATGTCGTTTTTGACCTTATCTGAAACCTCCCATCTGAAAATTTGAAAATTCTTAAAAAATTCGTCGAAAATCTTGATGTCTCCAATCTCTTGTTTTGTACGTTTTTTCCACGTGTCTTGACATGCAAAGTATCCCTGCAACGTTTGGTGAAGATCTGAGTATGTAGTTTTTGACCTTATCTGGAACTTCCTATCTGAAAATTTGAAAATTCTTAAAAAATTCGTCCAAAATCTTGATGTCTCCAATCTCTTGTTTTGTACGTTTTTTCCACGTTTCTTGACATCCAATGTATCCCTGCAATGTTTGGTGAAGATCTGAGTATGTAGTTTTTGACCTTATATGGAACCTCCTATCTGAAAATTTGAAAATTCTTAAAAAATTTGACCAAAATCTTGATATCCCCAATCCTATGTTTTGTATGTTTTTTCCACGTGTCTTGACATCCAATGTATCCCTGCAAAGTTTGGTGAAGATCTGAGTATGTAGTTTTTGACCTTATCTGGAACCTCCTATCTGAAAATTTGAAAATTTTTAAAAAATTCGTCCAAAATCTTGATGTCTTCAATCTCTTGTTTTGTACGTTTTTTCCACGTGTCTTGACCTCCAATGTATCCCTGCAAAGTTTGGTGAAGATCTGAGTATGTCGTTTTTGACCTTATCTAGAACATCCTTTCTGAAAATTTGAAAATTCTTAAAAAATTCGTCCAAAATCTTGATGTCTCCAATCTCTTGTTTTGTACGTTTTTTCCACGTGTCTTGACATCCAATGTATCCCTGCAAAGTTTGGTGAAGATCTGAGTATGTAGTTTTTGACCTTATATGGAACCTCCTTTCTGAAAATTTGAAAATTCTTAAACAATTCGTCCAAAATCTTGATGTCCCCAATCTCTTGTTTTGTACGTTTTTTCCACGTGTCTTGACATCCAATGTATCCATGCAAAGTTTGGTGAAGATCTGAGTATGTCGTTTTTGACCTTATCTGGAACCTCCCATCTGAAAATTTGAAAATTCTTCAAAAATTCGTCGAAAATCTTGAAGTCTCCAATCTCTTGTTTTGTACGTTTTTTCCACGTGTCTTGACATGCAAAGTATCCCTGCAACGTTTGGTGAAGATCTGAGTATGTAGTTTTTAACCTTATCTGGAACCTCCTATCTGAAAATTTGAAAATTCTTCAAAAATTCGTCCAAAATCTTGATGTCTCCAATCTCTTGTTTTGTACGTTTTTTCCACGTTTCTTGACATCCAATGTATCCCTGCAATGTTTGGTGAAGATCTGAGTATGTAGTTTTTGACCTTATATGGAACCTCCTATCTGAAAATTTGAAAATTCTTAAAAAAATTGACCAAAATCTTGATATCCCCAATCCTATGTTTTGTATGTTTTTTCCACGTGTCTTGACATCCAATGTATCCCTGCAAAGTTTGTTGAAGATCTGAGTATGTAGTTTTTGACCTTATCTGGAACCTCCTATCTGAAAATTTGAAAATTTTTAAAAAATTCGTCCAAAATCTTGATGTCTTCAATCTCTTGTTTTGTACGTTTTTTCCACGTGTCTTGACCTCCAATGTATCCCTGCAAAGTTTGGTGAAGATCTGAGTATGTCGTTTTTGACCTTATCTGGAACATCCTTTCTGAAAATTTGAAAATTCCTAAAAAATCTGTCTAAAATCTTGATGTCTCCACTCTCTTGTTTTGTACTTTTTTTCCACGTGTCTTGACATCCAATGTATCCCTGCAAAGTTTGGTGAAGATCTGAGTATGTAGTTTTTGACCTTATATGGAACCTCCTTTCTGAAAATTTGAAAATTCTTAAAAAATTCGACCAAAATCTTGATGTCTCCAATCCTATGTTTTGTATGTTTTTTCCACGTGTCTTGACATCCAATGTATCCATGCAAAGTTTGGTGAAGATCTGAGTATGTAGTTTTTGATCTTATCTGGAACCTCCTATCTGAAAATTTGAGAATTCTTGAAAAATTCGTCCAAAATCTTGATGTCTCCAATCTCTTGTTTTGTACGTTTTTTCCACGTGTCTTGACATCCAATGTATCCCTGCAAAGTTTGGTGAAGATCTGAGTATGTAGTTTTTGACCTTATCTGGAACCTCCCATCTGAAAATTTGAAAATTCCTAAAAAATCCGTCCAAAATCTTGATGACCTCAATCTCTTGTTTTGTACGTTTTTTCCACGTGTCTTGACATCCAATGTATCCCTGCAAAGATTGGTGAAGATCTGAGTATGTAGTTTTTGACCTTATATGGAGCCTCCTTTCTGAAAATTTGAAAATTCTTAAAAAATTCATCCAAAATCTTGATGTCTCCAATCTCTTGTTTTGTACGTTTTTTCCACGTGTCTTGACATCCAATGTATCCCTGCAAAGTTTGGTGAAGATCTGAGTATGTAGTTTTTGATCTTATATGGAACCTCCTTTCTGAAAATTTGAAAATTCTTAAAAAATTCCTCCAAAATCTTGATGTCCCCAATCTCTTGTTTTGTACGTTTTTTCCACGTGTCTTGACATCCAATGTATCCATGCAAAGTTTGGTGAAGATCTGAGTATGTCGTTTTTGACCTTATCTGGAACCTCCCATCTGAAAATTTGAAAATTCTTCAAAAATTCGTCGAAAATCTTGATGTCTCCAATCTCTTGTTTTGTACGTTTTTCCCACGTGTCTTGACATGCAAAGTATCCCTGCAACGTTTGGTGAAGATCTGAGTATGTAGTTTTTGACCTTATCTGGAACCTCCTTTCTGAAAATTTGAAAATTCTTCAAAAATTCGTCCAAAATCTTGATGTCTCCAATCTCTTGTTTTGTACGTTTTTTCCACGTGTCTTGACATCCAATGTATCCCTGCAAAGTTTGGTGAAGATCTGAGTATGTAGTTTTTGACCTTATATGGAACCTCCCATCTGAAAATTTGAAAATTCCTAAAAAATCCGTCTAAAATCTTGATGTCTCCACTCTCTTGTTTTGTACTTTTTTTCCACGTGTCTTGACATCCAATGTATCCCTGCAAAGTTTGGTGAAGATCTGAGTATGTAGTTTTTGACCTTATATGGAACCTCCTTTCTGAAAATTTGAAAATTCTTAAAAAATTCGACCAAAATCTTGATGTCTCCAATCCTATGTTTTGTATGTTTTTTCCACGTGTCTTGACATCCAATGTATCCATGCAAAGTTTGGTGAAGATCTGAGTATGTAGTTTTTGACCTTATATGGAACCTCATCTGAAAATTTGAGAATTCTTGAAAAATTCGTCCAAAATCTTGATGTCTTCAATCACTTGTTTGTACGTTTTTTCCACGTGTCTTGACATCCAATGTATCCCTGCAAAGTTTGGTGAAGATCTGAGTATGTCGTTTTTGACCTTATCTGGAACATCCTTTCTGAAAATTTGAAAATTCTTAAAAAATTCGTCCAAAATCTTGATGTCTCCAATCTCTTGTTTTGTATGTTTTTTTCACGTGTCTTCACATCCAATGTATCCCTGCAAAGTTTGGTGAAGATCTGAGTATGTAGTTTTTGACCTTATCTGGAACCTCTCATCTGAAAATTTGAAAATTCCTAAAAAATCCGTCCAAAATCTTGATGACACCAATCTCTTGTTTTGTACGTTTTTTCCACGTGTCTTGACATCCAATGTATCCCTGCAAAGTTTGGTGAAGATCTGAGTATGTAGTTTTTGACCTTATCTGGAACCTCCTTTCTGAAAATTTGAAAATTCTTCAAAAATTCGTCCAAAATCTTGATGTCTCCACTCTCTTGTTTTGTAGGTTTTTTCCACGTGTCTTGACATCCAATGTATCCCTGCAAAGTTTGGTGAAGATCTGAGTATGTAGTTTTTGACCTTATATGGAGCCTCCTTTCTGAAAATTTGAAAATTCTTAAAAAATTCATCCAAAATCTTGATGTCTCCAATCTCTTGTTTTGTACGTTTTTTCCACGTTTCTTGACATCCAATGTATCCCTGCAAAGTTTGGTGAAGATCTGAGTATGTAGTTTTTGACCTTATATGGAACCTCCTTTCTGAAAATTTGAAAATTCTTAAAAAATTCGTCCAAAATCTTGATGTCCCAAATCCTATGTTTTGTATGTTTTTTCCACGTGTCTTGACATCCAATGTATCCATGCAAAGTTTGGTGAAGATCTGAGTATGTCGTTTTTGACCTTATCTGAAACCTCCCATCTGAAAATTTGAAAATTCTTCAAAAATTCGTCGAAAATCTTGATGTCTCCAATCTCTTGTTTTGTACGTTTTTTCCACGTGTCTTGACATGCAAAGTATCCCTGCAACGTTTGGTGAAGATCTGAGTATGTAGTTTTTGACCTTATCTGGAACCTCCTATCTGAAAATTTGAAAATTCTTAAAAAATTCGTCCAAAATCTTGATGTCCCCAATCCTATGTTTTGTATGTTTTTTCCACGTGTCTTGACATCCAATGTATCCATGCAAAGTTTGGTGAAGATCTGAGTATGTCGTTTTTGACCTTATCTGATACCTCCCATCTGAAAATTTGAAAATTCTTAAAAAATTCGTCGAAAATCTTGATGTCTCCAATCTCTTGTTTTGTACGTTTTTTCCACGTGTCTTGACATGCAAAGTATCCCTGCAACGTTTGGTGAAGATCTGAGTATGTAGTTTTTGACCTTATCTGGAACCTCCTATCTGAAAATTTGAAAATTCTTAAAAAATTTGACCAAAATCTTGATATCCCCAATCCTATGTTTTGTATGTTTTTTCCACGTGTCTTGACATCCAAGGTATCCCTGCAAAGTTTGGTGAAGATCTGAGTATGTAGTTTTTGACCTTATCTGGAACCTCCTATCTGAAAATTTGAAAATTTTTAAAAAATTCGTCCAAAATCTTGATGTCTTCAATCTCTTGTTTTGTACGTTTTTTCCACGTGTCTTGACCTCCAATGTATCCCTGCAAAGTTTGGTGAAGATCTGAGTATGTCGTTTTTGACCTTATCTGGAACATCCTTTCTGAAAATTTGAAAATTCTTAAAAAATTCGTCCAAAATCTTGATGTCTCCAATCTCTTGTTTTGTACGTTTTTTCCACGTGTCTTGACATCCAATGTATCCCTGCAAAGTTTGGTGAAGATCTGAGTATGTCGTTTTTGACCTTATCTGGAACATCCTTTCTGAAAATTTGAAAATTCTTAAAAAATTCGTCCAAAATCTTGATGTCTCCAATCTCTTGTTTTGTACGTTTTTTCCACGTGTCTTGACATCCAATGTATCCCTGCAAAGTTTGGTGAAGATCTGAGTATGTAGTTTTTGACCTTATATGGAACCTCCCATCTGAAAATTTGAAAATTCCTAAAAAATTCGTCTAAAATCTTGATGTCTCCACTCTCTTGTTTTGTACTTTTTTTCCACGTGTCTTGACATCCAATGTATCCCTGCAAAGTTTGGTGAAGATCTGAGTATGTAGTTTTTGACCTTATATGGAACCTCCTTTCTGAAAATTTGAAAATTCTTAAAAAATTCGACCAAAATCTTGATGTCTCCAATCCTATGTTTTGTATGTTTTTCCACGTGTCTTGACATCCAATGTATTCATGCAAAGTTTGGTGAAGATCTGAGTATGTAGTTTTTGACCTTATATGGAACCTCCTATCTGAAAATTTGAGAATTCTTGAAAAATTCGTCCAAAATCTTGATGTCTCCAATCTCTTGTTTTGTACGTTTTTTCCACGTGTCTTGACATCCAATGTATCCCTGCAAAGTTTGGTGAAGATCTGAGTATGTAGTTTTTGACCTTATCTGGAACCTACCATCTGAAAATTTGAAAATTCCTAAAAAATCCATCCAAAATCTTGATGACCTCAATCTCTTGTTTTGTACGTTTTTTCCACGTGTCTTGACATCCAATGTATCCCTGCAATGTTTGGTGAAGATCTGAGTATGTAGTTTTTGACCTTATATGGAACCTCTTATCTGAAAATTTGAAAATTCTTAAAAATATTTGACCAAAATCTTGATGTCCCCAATCCTATGTTTTGTATGTTTTTTCCACGTGTCTTGACATCCAATGTATCCCTGCAAAGTTTGGTGAAGATCTGAGTATGTAGTTTTAGACCTTATCTGGAACCTCATTTCTGAAAATTTGAAAATTCCTCAAAAATTCGTCCAAAATCTTGATGTCTCCAATCTCTTGTTTTGTACGTTTTTTCCACGTGTCTTGACATCCAATGTATCCCTGCAAAGTTTGGTGAAGATCTGAGTATGTAGTTTTTGACCTTATATGGAGCCTCCTTTCTGAAAATTTGAAAATTCTTAAAAAATTCATCCAAAATCTTGATGTCTCCAATCTCTTGTTTTGTACGTTTTTTCCACGTTTCTTGACATCCAATGTATCCCTGCAAAGTTTGGTGAAGATCTGAGTATGTAGTTTTTGACCTTATATGGAACCTCCTTTCTGAAAATTTGAAAATTCTTAAAAATTTCGTCCAAAATCTTGATGTCCCCAATCCTATGTTTTGTATGTTTTTTCCACGTGTCTTGACATCCAATGTATCCATGCAAAGTTTGGTGAAGATCTGAGTATGTCGTTTTTGACCTTATCTGAAACCTCCCATCTGAAAATTTGAAAAATCTTAAAAAATTCGTCGAAAATCTTGATGTCTAAAATCTCTTGTTTTGTACGTTTTTTCCACGTGTCTTGACATGCAAAGTATCCCTGCAACGTTTGGTGAAGATCTGAGTATGTAGTTTTTGACCTTATCTGGAACCTCCTATCTGAAAATTTGAAAATTCTTAAAAAATTCGTCCAAAATCTTGATGTCTCCAATCTCTTGTTTTGTACGTTTTTTCCACGTTTCTTGACATCC
Source organism: Lepisma saccharinum (assembly GCF_977018435.1). Lineage (NCBI taxonomy): Eukaryota > Metazoa > Arthropoda > Insecta > Zygentoma > Lepismatidae > Lepisma > Lepisma saccharinum. The sequence continues at coordinate 1,958,303 of NW_028142907.1, read as the reverse complement.
AATGTATCCCTGCAATGTTTGGTGAAGATCTGAGTATGTAGTTTTTGACCTTATATGGAACCTCCTATCTGAAAATTTGAAAATTCTTAAAAAATTCGTCCAAAATCTTGATATCCCCAATCCTATGTTTTGTATGTTTTTTCCACGTGTCTTGACATCCAATGTATCCCTGCAAAGTTTGGTGAAGATCTGAGTATGTAGTTTTTGACCTTATCTGGAACCTCCTATCTGAAAATTTTAAAATTTTTAAAAAATTCGTCCAAAATCTTGATGTCTTCAATCTCTTGTTTTGTACGTTTTTTCCACGTGTCTTGACTTCCAATGTATCCCTGCAAAGTTTGGTGAAGATCTGAGTATGTCGTTTTTGACCTTATCTGGAACATCCTTTCTGAAAGTTTGAAAATTCTTAAAAAAATCGTCCAAAATCTTGATGTCTCCAATCTCTTGTTTTGTACGTTTTTTCCACGTGTCTTGACATCCAATGTATCCCTGCAAAGTTTGGTGAAGATCTGAGTATGTAGTTTTTGACCTTATATGGAACCTCCTATCTGAAAATTTGAAAATTCTTCAAAAATTCGTCCAAAATCTTGATGTCTCCAATCTCTTGTTTTGTACGTTTTTTCCACGTTTCTTGACATCCAATGTATCCCTGCAATGTTTGGTGAAGATCTGAGTATGTAGTTTTTGACCTTATATGGAACCTAATATCTGAAAATTTGAGAATTCTTAAAAAATTTGACCAAAATCTTGATATCCCCAATCCTATGTTTTGTATGTTTTTTCCACGTGTCTTGACATCCAATGTATCCCTGCAAAGTTTGGTGAAGATCTGAGTATGTAGTTTTTGACCTTATCTGGAACATCCTTTCTGAAAATTTGAAAATTCTTAAAAAATTCGTCCAAAATCTTGATGTCTCCAATCTCTTGTTTTGTACGTTTTTTCCACGTGTCTTGACATCCAATGTATCCCTGCAAAGTTTGGTGAAGATCTGAGTATGTAGTTTTGGACCTTATATGGAACCTCCTTTCTGAAAATTTGAAAATTCTTAAAAAATTCGTCCAAAATCTTGATGTCTCCAATCTCTTGTTTTGTACGTTTTTTCCACGTGTCTTGACATCCAATGTATCCCTGCAAAGTTTGGTGAAGATCTGAGTATGTAGTTTTTGACCTTATATGGAACCTCCCATCTGAAAATTTGAAAATTCCTAAAAAATCCGTCTAAAATCTTGATGTCTCCACTCTCTTGTTTTGTACTTTTTTTCCACGTGTCTTGACATCCAATGTATCCCTGCAAAGTTTGGTGAAGATCTGAGTATGTAGTTTTTGACCTTATATGGAACCTCCTTTCTGAAAATTTGAAAATTCTTAAAAAATTCGACCAAAATCTTGATGTCTCCAATCCTATGTTTTGTATGTTTTTTCCACGTGTCTTGACATCCAATGTATCCATGCAAAGTTTGGTGAAGATCTGAGTATGTAGTTTTTTACCTTATATGGAACCTCCTATCTGAAAATTTGAGAATTCTTGAAAAATTCGTCCAAAATCTTGATGTCTCCAATCTCTTGTTTTGTACGTTTTTTCCACGTGTCTTGACATCCAATGTATCCCTGCAAAGTTTGGTGAAGATCTGAGTATGTCGTTTTTGACCTTATCTGGAACATCCTTTCTGAAAATTTGAAAATTCTTAAAAAATTCGTCCAAAATCTTGATGTCTCCAATCTCTTGTTTTGTACGTTTTTTTCACGTGTCTTCACATCCAATGTATCCCTGCAAAGTTTGGTGAAGATCTGAGTATGTAGTTTTTGACCTTATCTGGAACCTCTCATCTGAAAATTTGAAAATTCCTAAAAAATCCGTCCAAAATCTTGATGACACCAATCTCTTGTTTTGTACGTTTTTTCCACGTGTCTTGACATCCAATGTATCCCTGCAAAGTTTGGTGAAGATCTGAGTATGTAGTTTTTGACCTTATCTGGAACCTCCTTTCTGAAAATTTGAAAATTCTTCAAAAATTCGTCCAAAATCTTGATGTCTCCACTCTCTTGTTTTGTACGTTTTTTCCACGTGTCTTGACATCCAATGTATCCCTGCAAAGTTTGGTGAAGATCTGAGTATGTAGTTTTTAATCTTATATGGAGCCTCCTTTCTGAAAATTTGAAAATTCTTAAAAAATTCGTCGAAAATCTTGATGTCTCCAATCTCTTGTTTTGTACGTTTTTTCCACGTGTCTTGACATGCAAAGTATCCCTGCAACGTTTGGTGAAGATCTGAGTATGTAGTTTTTGACCTTATCTGGAACCTCCTATCTGAAAATTTGAAAATTCTTAAAAAATTTGACCAAAATCTTGATATCCCCAATCCTATGTTTTGTATGTTTTTTCCACGTGTCTTGACATCCAATGTATCCCTGCAAAGTTTGGTGAAGATCTGAGTATGTAGTTTTTGACCTTATCTGGAACCTCCTATCTGAAAATTTGAAAATTTTTAAAAAATTCGTCCAAAATCTTGATGCCTTCAATCTCTTGTTTTGTACGTTTTTTCCACGTGTCTTGACCTCCAATGTATCCCTGCAAAGTTTGGTGAAGATCTGAGTATGTCGTTTTTGACCTTATGTGGAACATCCTTTCTGAAAATTTGAAAATTCTTAAAAATTTCGTCCAAAATCTTGATGTCTCCAATCTCTTGTTTTGTACGTTTTTCCACGTGTCTTGACATCCAATGTATCCCTGCAAAGTTTGGTGAAGATCTGAGTATGTAGTTTTTGAAGTTATATGGAACCTCCTTTCTGAAAATTTGAAAATTCTTAAAAAAATCGTCCAAAATCTTGATGTCCCCAATCTCTTGTTTTGTACGTTTTTTACACGTGTCTTGACATCCAATGTATCCATGCAAAGTTTGGTGAAGATCTGAGTATGTCGTTTTTGACCTTATCTGGAACCTCCCATCTGAAAATTTGAAAATTCTTCAAAAATTCGTCGAAAATCTTGATGTCTCCAATCTCTTGTTTTGTACGTTTTTTCCACGTGTCTTGACATGCAAAGTATCCCTGCAACGTTTGGTGAAGATCTGAGTATGTAGTTTTTGACCTTATCTGGAACCTCCTATCTGAAAATTTGAAAATTCTTCAAAAATTCGTCCAAAATCTTGATGTCTCCAATCTCTTGTTTTGTACGTTTTTTCCACGTTTCTTGACATCCAATGTATCCCTGCAATGTTTGGTGAAGATCTGAGTATGTAGTTTTTGACCTTATATGGAACCTCCTATCTGAAAATTTGAGAATTCTTAAAAAATTTGACCAAAATCTTGATATCCCCAATCCTATGTTTTGTATGTTTTTTCCACGTGTCTTGACATCCAATGTATCGCTGCAAATTTTAGTGGAGATCTGAGTATGTAGTTTTTGACCTTATCTGGAACCTCCTATCTGAAAATTTGAAAATTTTTAAAAAATTCGTCCAAAATCTTGATGTCTTCAATCTCTTGTTTTGTACGTTTTTTCCACGTGTCTTGACCTCCAATGTATCCCTGCAAAGTTTGGTGAAGATCTGAGTATGTCGTTTTTGACCTTATCTGGAACATCCTTTCTGAAAATTTGAAAATTCTTAAAAAATTCGTCCAAAACCTTGATGTCTCCAATCTCTTGTTTTGTACGTTTTTTCCACGTGTCTTGACATCCAATGTATCCCTGCAAAGTTTGGTGAAGATCTGAGTATGTCGTTTTTGACCTTATCTGGAACATCCTTTCTGAAAATTTGAAAATTCTTAAAAAATTCGTCCAAAATCTTGATGTCTCCAATCTCTTGTTTTGTACGTTTTTTCCACGTGTCTTGACATCCAATGTATCCCTGCAAAGTTTGGTGAAGATCTGAGTATGTAGTTTTTGACCTTATATGGAACCTCCCATCTGAAAATTTGAAAATTCCTAAAAAATTCGTCTAAAATCTTGATGTCTCCACTCTCTTGTTTTGTACTTTTTTTCCACGTGTCTTGACATCCAATGTATCCCTGCAAAGTTTGGTGAAGATCTGAGTATGTAGTTTTTGACCTTATATGGAACCTCCTATCTGAAAATTTGAGAATTCTTGAAAAATTCGTCCAAAATCTTGATGTCTCCAATCTCTTGTTTTGTACGTTTTTTCCACGTGTCTTGACATCCAATGTATCCCTGCAAAGTTTGGTGAAGATCTGAGTATGTAGTTTTTGACCTTATCTGGAACCTACCATCTGAAAATTCGAAAATTCCTAAAAAATCCGTCCAAAATCTTGATGACCTCAATCTCTTGTTTTGTACGTTTTTTCCACGTGTCTTGACATCCAATGTATCCCTGCAATGTTTGGTGAAGATCTGAGTATGTAGTTTTTGACCTTATATGGAACCTCTTATCTGAAAATTTGAAAATTCTTAAAAATATTTGACCAAAATCTTGATGTCCCCAATCCTATGTTTTGTATGTTTTTTCCACGTGTCTTGACATCCAATGTATCCCTGCAAAGTTTGGTGAAGATCTGAGTATGTAGTTTTAGACCTTATCTGGAACCTCATTTCTGAAAATTTGAAAATTCCTCAAAAATTCGTCCAAAATCTTGATGTCTCCAATCTCTTGTTTTGTACGTTTTTTCCACGTGTCTTGACATCCAATGTATCCCTGCAAAGTTTGGTGAAGATCTGAGTATGTAGTTTTTGACCTTATCTGGAACCTCCTATCTGAAAATTTGAAAATTCTTAAAAAATTCGTCCAAAATCTTGATGTCTCCAATCTCTTGTTTTGTACGTTTTTTCCACGTTTCTTGACATCCAATGTATCCCTGCAATGTTTGGTGAAGATCTGAGTATGTAGTTTTTGACCTTATATGGAACCTCCTATCTGAAAATTTGAAAATTCTTAAAAAATTCGTCCAAAATCTTGATATCCCCAATCCTATGTTTTGTATGTTTTTTCCACGTGTCTTGACATCCAATGTATCCCTGCAAAGTTTGGTGAAGATCTGAGTATGTAGTTTTTGACCTTATCTGGAACCTCCTATCTGAAAATTTGAAAATTTTTAAAAAATTCGTCCAAAATCTTGATGTCTTCAATCTCTTGTTTTGTACGTTTTTTCCACGTGTCTTGACTTCCAATGTATCCCTGCAAAGTTTGGTGAAGATCTGAGTATGTCGTTTTTGACCTTATCTGGAACATCCTTTCTGAAAGTTTGAAAATTCTTAAAAAAATCGTCCAAAATCTTGATGTCTCCAATCTCTTGTTTTGTACGTTTTTTCCACGTGTCTTGACATCCAATGTATCCCTCCAAAGTTTGGTGAAGATCTGAGTATGTAGTTTTTGACCTTATATGGAACCTCCTTTCTGAAAATTTGAAAATTCTTAAAAAATTCGTCCAAAATCTTGATGTCCCCAATCTCTTGTTTTGTACGTTTTTTCCACGTGTCTTGACATCCAATGTATCCATGCAAAGTTTGGTGAAGATCTGAGTATGTCGTTTTTGACCTTATCTGGAACCTCCCATCTGAAAATTTGAAAATTCTTCAAAAATTCGTCCAAAATCTTGATGTCTCCAATCTCTTGTTTTGTACGTTTTTCCCACGTGTCTTGACATGCAAAGTATCCCTGCAACGTTTGGTGAAGATCTGAGTATGTAGTTTTTGACCTTATCTGGAACCTCCAATCTGAAAATTTGAAAATTCCTAAAAAATCCGTCCAAAATCTTGATGACCTCAACCTCTTGTTTTGTACGTTTTTTCCACGTGTCTTGACATCCAATGTATCCCTGCAATGTTTGGTGAAGATCTGAGTATGTAGTTTTTGACCTTATATGGAACCTCTTATCTGAAAATTTGAAAATTCTTAAAAATATTTGACAAAAATCTTTGTTGTCCCCAATCCTATGTTTTGTATGTTTTTTCCACGTGTCTTGACATCCAATGTATTTCTGCAAAGTTTGGTGAAGATCTGAGTATGTCGTTTTTGACCTTATCTGGAAACCTCCCATCTGAAAATTTGAAAATTCTTAAAAAATTCGACCAAAATCTTGATGTCTCCAATCCTATGTTTTGTATGTTTTTTCCACGTGTCTTGACATCCAATGTATCCATGCAAAGTTTGGTGAAGATCTGAGTATGTAGTTTTTGACCTTATCTGGAACCTCCCATCTGAAAATTTGAAAATTTTTAAAAAATTCGTCCAAAATCTTGATGTCTCCAATCTCTTGTTTTGTACGTTTTTTCCACGTGTCTTGACCTCCAATGTATCCCTGCAATGTTTGGTGAAGATCTGAGTATGTAGTTTTTGACCTTATATGGAACCTCCTATCTGAAAATTTGAAAATTCTTAAAAAATTTGACCAAAATCTTGATGTCCCCAATCCTATGTTTTGTATATTTTTTCCACGTGTCTTGACATCCAATATATCCCTGCAAAGTTTGGTGAAGATCTGAGTATGTCGTTTTTGACCTTATCTGGAACATCCTTTCTGAAAATTTGAAAATTCTTAAAAAATTCGTCCAAAATCTTGATGTCTCCATTCTCTTGTTTTGTACGTTTTTTCCACGTGTCTTGACATCCAATGTATCCCTGCAAAGTTTGGTGAAGATCTGAGTATGTAGTTTTTGACCTTATATGGAACCTCCTTTCTGAAAATTTGAAAATTCTTAAAAAATTCGTCCAAAATCTTGATGTCTCCAATCTCTTGTTTTGTACGTTTTTTCCACGTGTCTTGACATCCAATGTATCCCTGCAAAGTTTGGTGAAGATCTGAGTATGTCGTTTTTGACCTTATCTGGAACATCCTTTCTGAAAATTTGAAAATTCTTAAAAAATTCGTCCAAAATCTTGATGTCTCCAATCTCTTGTTTTGCACGTTTTTTCCACGTGTCTTGACATCCAATGTATCCCTGCAAAGTTTGGTGAAGATCTGAGTATGTAGTTTTTGACCTTATATGGAACCTCCCATCTGAAAATTTGAAAATTCCTAAAAAATTCGTCTAAAATCTTGATGTCTCCACTCTCTTGTTTTGTACTTTTTTTCCACGTGTCTTGACATCCAATGTATCCCTGCAAAGTTTGGTGAAGATCTGAGTATGTAGTTTTTGACCTTATATGGAACCTCCTTTCTGAAAATTTGAAAATTCTTAAAAAATTCGACCAAAATCTTGATGTCTCCAATCCTATGTTTGTATGTTTTTCCACGTGTCTTGACATCCAATGTATTCATGCAAAGTTTGGTGAAGATCTGAGTATGTAGTTTTTGACCTTATATGGAACCTCCTATCTGAAAATTTGAGAATTCTTGAAAAATTCGTCCAAAATCTTGATGTCTCCAATCTCTTGTTTTGTACGTTTTTTCCACGTGTCTTGACATCCAATGTATCCCTGCAAAGTTTGGTGAAGATCTGAGTATGTAGTTTTTGACCTTATCTGGAACCTACCATCTGAAAATTTGAAAATTCCTAAAAAATCCGTCCAAAATCTTGATGACCTCAATCTCTTGTTTTGTACGTTTTTTCCACGTGTCTTGACATCCAATGTATCCCTGCAATGTTTGGTGAAGATCTGAGTATGTAGTTTTTGACCTTATATGGAACCTCTTATCTGAAAATTTGAAAATTCTTAAAAATATTTGACCAAAATCTTGATGTCCCCAATCCTATGTTTTGTATGTTTTTTCCACGTGTCTTGACATCCAATGTATCCCTGCAAAGTTTGGTGAAGATCTGAGTATGTAGTTTTAGACCTTATCTGGAACCTCATTTCTGAAAATTTGAAAATTCCTCAAAAATTCGTCCAAAATCTTGATGTCTCCAATCTCTTGTTTTGTACGTTTTTTCCACGTGTCTTGACATCCAATGTATCCCTGCAAAGTTTGGTGAAGATCTGAGTATGTAGTTTTTGACCTTATATGGAGCCTCCTTTCTGAAAATTTGAAAATTCTTAAAAAATTCATCCAAAATCTTGATGTCTCCAATCTCTTGTTTTGTACGTTTTTTCCACGTTTCTTGACATCCAATGTATCCCTGCAAAGTTTGGTGAAGATCTGAGTATGTAGTTTTTGACCTTATATGGAACCTCCTTTCTGAAAATTTGAAAATTCTTAAAAATTTCGTCCAAAATCTTGATGTCCCCAATCCTATGTTTTGTATGTTTTTTCCACGTGTCTTGACATCCAATGTATCCATGCAAAGTTTGGTGAAGATCTGAGTATGTCGTTTTTGACCTTATCTGAAACCTCCCATCTGAAAATTTGAAAAATCTTAAAAAATTCGTCGAAAATCTTGATGTCTCCAATCTCTTGTTTTGTACGTTTTTTCCACGTGTCTTGACATGCAAAATATCCCTGCAACGTTTGGTGAAGATCTGAGTATGTAGTTTTTGACCTTATCTGGAACCTCCTATCTGAAAATTTGAAAATTCTTAAAAAATTCGTCCAAAATCTTGATGTCTCCAATCTCTTGTTTTGTACGTTTTTTCCACGTTTCTTGACATCCAATGTATCCCTGCAATGTTTGGTGAAGATATGAGTATGTAGTTTTTGACCTTATATGGAACCTCCTATCTGAAAATTTGAAAATTCTTAAAAAATTCGTCCAAAATCTTGATATCCCCAATCCTATGTTTTGTATGTTTTTTCCACGTGTCTTGACATCCAATGTATCCCTGCAAAGTTTGGTGAAGATCTGAGTATGTAGTTTTTGACCTTATCTGGAACCTCCTATCTGAAAATTTTAAAATTTTTAAAAAATTCGTCCAAAATCTTGATGTCTTCAATCTCTTGTTTTGTACGTTTTTTCCACGTGTCTTGACTTCCAATGTATCCCTGCAAAGTTTGGTGAAGATCTGAGTATGTCGTTTTTGACCTTATCTGGAACATCCTTTCTGAAAGTTTGAAAATTCTTAAAAAAATCGTCCAAAATCTTGATGTCTCCAATCTCTTGTTTTGTACGTTTTTTCCACGTGTCTTGACATCCAATGTATCCCTGCAAAGTTTGGTGAAGATCTGAGTATGTAGTTTTTGACCTTATATGGAACCTCCTATCTGAAAATTTGAAAATTCTTCAAAAATTCGTCCAAAATCTTGATGTCTCCAATCTCTTGTTTTGTACGTTTTTTCCACGTTTCTTGACATCCAATGTATCCCTGCAATGTTTGGTGAAGATCTGAGTATGTAGTTTTTGACCTTATATGGAACCTAATATCTGAAAATTTGAGAATTCTTAAAAAATTTGACCAAAATCTTGATATCCCCAATCCTATGTTTTGTATGTTTTTTCCACTTGTCTTGACATCCAATGTATCCCTGCAAAGTTTGGTGAAGATCTGAGTATGTAGTTTTTGACCTTATCTGGAACATCCTTTCTGAAAATTTGAAAATTCTTAAAAAATTCGTCCAAAATCTTGATGTCTCCAATCTCTTGTTTTGTACGTTTTTTCCACGTGTCTTGACATCCAATGTATCCCTGCAAAGTTTGGTGAAGATCTGAGTATGTAGTTTTGGACCTTATATGGAACCTCCTTTCTGAAAATTTGAAAATTCTTAAAAAATTCGTCCAAAATCTTGATGTCTCCAATCTCTTGTTTTGTACGTTTTTTCCACGTGTCTTGACATCCAATGTATCCCTGCAAAGTTTGGTGAAGATCTGAGTATGTAGTTTTTGACCTTATATGGAACCTCCCATCTGAAAATTTGAAAATTCCTAAAAAATCCGTCTAAAATCTTGATGTCTCCACTCTCTTGTTTTGTACTTTTTTTCCACGTGTCTTGACATCCAATGTATCCCTGCAAAGTTTGGTGAAGATCTGAGTATGTAGTTTTTGACCTTATATGGAACCTCCTTTCTGAAAATTTGAAAATTCTTAAAAAATTCGACCAAAATCTTGATGTCTCCAATCCTATGTTTTGTATGTTTTTTCCACGTGTCTTGACATCCAATGTATCCATGCAAAGTTTGGTGAAGATCTGAGTATGTAGTTTTTTACCTTATATGGAACCTCCTATCTGAAAATTTGAGAATTCTTGAAAAATTCGTCCAAAATCTTGATGTCTCCAATCTCTTGTTTTGTACGTTTTTTCCACGTGTCTTGACATCCAATGTATCCCTGCAAAGTTTGGTGAAGATCTGAGTATGTCGTTTTTGACCTTATCTGGAACATCCTTTCTGAAAATTTGAAAATTCTTAAAAAATTCGTCCAAAATCTTGATGTCTCCAATCTCTTGTTTTGTACGTTTTTTTCACGTGTCTTCACATCCAATGTATCCCTGCAAAGTTTGGTGAAGATCTGAGTATGTAGTTTTTGACCTTATCTGGAACCTCTCATCTGAAAATTTGAAAATTCCTAAAAAATCCGTCCAAAATCTTGATGACACCAATCTCTTGTTTTGTACGTTTTTTCCACGTGTCTTGACATCCAATGTATCCCTGCAAAGTTTGGTGAAGATCTGAGTATGTAGTTTTTGACCTTATCTGGAACCTCCTTTCTGAAAATTTGAAAATTCTTCAAAAATTCGTCCAAAATCTTGATGTCTCCACTCTCTTGTTTTGTACGTTTTTTCCACGTGTCTTGACATCCAATGTATCCCTGCAAAGTTTGGTGAAGATCTGAGTATGTAGTTTTTAACCTTATATGGAGCCTCCTTTCTGAAAATTTGAAAATTCTTAAAAAATTCGTCGAAAATCTTGATGTCTCCAATCTCTTGTTTTGTACGTTTTTTCCACGTGTCTTGACATGCAAAGTATCCCTGCAACGTTTGGTGAAGATCTGAGTATGTAGTTTTTGACCTTATCTGGAACCTCCTATCTGAAAATTTGAAAATTCTTAAAAAATTTGACCAAAATCTTGATATCCCCAATCCTATGTTTTGTATGTTTTTTCCACGTGTCTTGACATCCAATGTATCCCTGCAAAGTTTGGTGAAGATCTGAGTATGTAGTTTTTGACCTTATCTGGAACCTCCTATCTGAAAATTTGAAAATTTTTAAAAAATTCGTCCAAAATCTTGATGCCTTCAATCTCTTGTTTTGTACGTTTTTTCCACGTGTCTTGACCTCCAATGTATCCCTGCAAAGTTTGGTGAAGATCTGAGTATGTCGTTTTTGACCTTATGTGGAACATCCTTTCTGAAAATTTGAAAATTCTTAAAAAATTCGTCCAAAATCTTGATGTCTCCAATCTCTTGTTTTGTACGTTTTTTCCACGTGTCTTGACATCCAATGTATCCCTGCAAAGTTTGGTGAAGATCTGAGTATGTAGTTTTTGAACTTATATGGAACCTCCTTTCTGAAAATTTGAAAATTCTTAAAAAATTCGTCCAAAATCTTGATGTCCCCAATCTCTTGTTTTGTACGTTTTTTACACGTGTCTTGACATCCAATGTATCCATGCAAAGTTTGGTGAAGATCTGAGTATGTCGTTTTTGACCTTATCTGGAACCTCCCATCTGAAAATTTGAAAATTCTTCAAAAATTCGTCGAAAATCTTGATGTCTCCAATCTCTTGTTTTGTACGTTTTTTCCACGTGTCTTGACATGCAAAGTATCCCTGCAACGTTTGGTGAAGATCTGAGTATGTAGTTTTTGACCTTATCTGGAACCTCCTATCTGAAAATTTGAAAATTCTTTAAAAATTCGTCCAAAATCTTGATGTCTCCAATCTCTTGTTTTGTACGTTTTTTCCACGTTTCTTGACATCCAATGTATCCCTGCAATGTTTGGTGAAGATCTGAGTATGTAGTTTTTGACCTTATATGGAACCTCCTATCTGAAAATTTGAGAATTCTTAAAAAATTTGACCAAAATCTTGATATCCCCAATCCTATGTTTTGTATGTTTTTTCCACGTGTCTTGACATCCAATGTATCGCTGCAAATTTTAGTGGAGATCTGAGTATGTAGTTTTTGACCTTATCTGGAACCTCCTATCTGAAAATTTGAAAATTTTTAAAAAATTCGTCCAAAATCTTGATGTCTTCAATCTCTTGTTTTGTACGTTTTTTCCACGTGTCTTGACCTCCAATGTATCCCTGCAAAGTTTGGTGAAGATCTGAGTATGTCGTTTTTGACCTTATCTGGAACATCCTTTCTGAAAATTTGAAAATTCTTAAAAAATTCGTCCAAAATCTTGATGTCTCCAATCTCTTGTTTTGTACGTTTTTTCCACGTGTCTTGACATGCAAAGTATCCCTGCAACGTTTGGTGAAGATCTGAGTATGTAGTTTTTGACCTTATCTGGAACCTCCTATCTGAAAATTTGAAAATTCTTAAAAAATTCGTCCAAAATCTTGATGTCTCCAATCTCTTGTTTTGTACGTTTTTTCCACGTTTCTTGACATCCAATGTATCCCTGCAACGTTTGGTGAAGATCTGAGTATGTAGTTTTTGACCTTATATGGAACCTCCTATCTAAAAATTTGAAAATTCTTAAAAAATTTGACCAAATTCTTGATATCCCCAATCCTATGTTTTGTGTTTTTTCCACGTGTCTTGACATCCAATGTATCCCTGCAAAGTTTGGTGAAGATCTGAGTATGTAGTTTTTGACCTTATCTGGAACCTCCTATCTGAAAATTTGAAAATTTTTAAAAAATTCGTCCAAAATCTTGATGTCTTCAATCTCTTGTTATGTACGTTTTTTCCACGTGTCTTGACCTCCAATGTATCCCTGCAAAGTTTGGTGAAGATCTGAGTATGTCGTTTTTGACCTTATCTGGAACATCCTTTCTGAAAATTTGAAAATTCTTAAAAAATTCGTCCAAAATCTTGATGTCTCCAATCTCTTGTTTTGTACGTTTTTTCCACGTGTCTTGACATCCAATGTATCCCTGCAAAGCTTGGTGAAGATCTGAGTATGTAGTTTTTGACCTTATATGGAACCTACTTTCTGAAAATTTGAAAATTCTTAAAAAATTCGTCCATAATCTTGATGTCCCCAATCTCTTGTTTTGTACGTTTTTTCCACGTGTCTTGACATCCAATGTATCCATGCAAAGTTTGGTGAAGATCTGAGTATGTCGTTTTTGACCTTATCTGGAACCTCCCATCTGAAAATTTGAAAATTCTTAAAAAATTCGTCGAAAATCTTGATGTCTCCAATCTCTTGTTTTGTACGTTTTTTCCACGTGTCTTGACATGCAAAGTATCATTGCAACGTTTGGTGAAGATCTGAGTTTTTGACCTTATATGGAACCTCCTATCTGAAAATTTGAAAATTCTTAAAAAATTTGACCAAAAGCTTGATATCCCCAATCCTATGTTTTGTATGTTTTTTCCACGTGTCTTGACATCCAATGTATCGCTGCAAATTTTAGTGGAGATCTGAGTATGTAGTTTTTGACCTTATCTGGAACCTCCTATCTGAAAATTTGAAAATTTTTAAAAAATTCGTCCAAAATCTTGATGTCTTCAATCTCTTGTTTTGTACGTTTTTTCCACGTGTCTTGACCTCCAATGTATCCCTGCAAAGTTTGGTGAAGATCTGAGTATGTCGTTTTTGACCTTATCTGGAACATCCTTTCTGAAAATTTGAAAATTCTTAAAAAATTCGTCCAAAATCTTGATGTCTCCAATCTCTTGTTTTGTACGTTTTTTCCACGTGTCTTGACATCCAATGTATCCCTGCAAAGTTTGGTGAAGATCTGAGTATGTAGTTTTGGACCTTATATGGAACCTCCTTTCTGAAAATTTGAAAATTCTTAAAAAATTCGTCCCAAATCTTGATGTCTCCAATCTCTTGTTTTGTACGTTTTTTCCACGTGTCTTGACATCCAATGTATCCCTGCAAAGTTTGGTGAAGATCTGAGTATGTAGTTTTTGACCTTATATGGAACCTCCCATCTGAAAATTTGAAAATTCCTAAAAAATCCGTCTAAAATCTTGATGTCTCCACTCTCTTGTTTTGTACTTTTTTTCCACGTGTCTTGACATCCAATGTATCCCTGCAAAGTTTGGTGAAGATCTGAGTATGTAGTTTTTGACTTTATATGGAACCTCCTTTCTGAAAATTTGAAAATTCTTAAAAAATTCGACCAAAATCTTGATGTCTCCAATCCTATGTTTTGTATGTTTTTTCCACGTGTCTTGACATCCAATGTATCCATGCAAAGTTTGGTGAAGATCTGAGTAGGTAGTTTTTTACCTTATATGGAACCTCCTATCTGAAAATTTGAGAATTCTTGAAAAATTCGTCCAAAATCTTGATGTCTCCAATCTCTTGTTTTGTACGTTTTTTCCACGTGTCTTGACATCCAATGTATCCCTGCAAAGTTTGGTGAAGATCTGAGTATGTAGTTTTTGACCTTATCTGGAACCTCCTTTCTGAAAATTTGAAAATTCTTCGAAAATTCGTCCAAAATCTTGATGTCTCCACTCTCTTGTTTTGTACGTTTTTTCCACGTGTCTTGACATCCAATGTATCCCTGCAAAGTTTGGTGAAGATCTGAGTATGTAGTTTTTAACCTTATATGGAGCCTCCTTTCTGAAAATTTGAAAATTCTTAAAAAATTCGTCGAAAATCTTGATGTCTCCAATCTCTTGTTTTGTACGTTTTTTCCACGTGTCTTGACATGCAAAGTATCCCTGCAACGTTTGGTGAAGATCTGAGTATGTAGTTTTTGACCTTATCTGGAACCTCCTATCTGAAAATTTGAAAATTCTTAAAAAATTCGTCCAAAATCTTGATGTCTCCAATCTCTTGTTTTGTACGTTTTTTCCACGTTTCTTGACATCCAATGTATCCCTGCAATGTTTGGGGAAGATCTGAGTATGTAGTTTTTGACCTTATCTGGAACCTCCTATCTGAAAATTTGAAAATTCTTAAAAAATTTGACCAAAATCTTGATATCCCCAATCCTATGTTTTGTATGTTTTTTCCACGTGTTTTGACATCCAATGTATCCCTGCAAAGTTTGGTGAAGATCTGAGTATGTAGTTTTTGACCTTATCTGGAACCTCCTATCTGAAAATTTGAAAATTTTTAAAAAATTCGTCCAAAATCTTGATGTCTTCAATCTCTTGTTTTGTACGTTTTTTCCACGTGTCTTGACCTCCAATGTATCCCTGCAAAGTTTGGTGAAGATCTGAGTATGTCGTTTTTGACCTTATGTGGAACATCCTTTCTGAAAATTTGAAAATTCTTAAAAAATTCGTCCAAAATCTTGATGTCTCCAATCTCTTGTTTTGTACGTTTTTTCCACGTTTCTTGACATCCAATGTATCCCTGCAATGTTTGGGGAAGATCTGAGTATGTAGTTTTTGACCTTATCTGGAACCTCCTATCTGAAAATTTGAAAATTCTTAAAAAATTTGACCAAAATCTTGATATCCCCAATCCTATGTTTTGTATGTTTTTTCCACGTGTTTTGACATCCAATGTATCCCTGCAAAGTTTGGTGAAGATCTGAGTATGTAGTTTTTGACCTTATCTGGAACCTCCTTTCTGAAAATTTGAAAATTCTTCGAAAATTCGTCCAAAATCTTGATGTCTCCACTCTCTTGTTTTGTACGTTTTTTCCACGTGTCTTGACATCCAATGTATCCCTGCAAAGTTTGGTGAAGATCTGAGTATGTAGTTTTTAACCTTATATGGAGCCTCCTTTCTGAAAATTTGAAAATTCTTAAAAAATTCGTCGAAAATCTTGATGTCTCCAATCTCTTGTTTTGTACGTTTTTTCCACGTGTCTTGACATGCAAAGTATCCCTGCAACGTTTGGTGAAGATCTGAGTATGTAGTTTTTGACCTTATCTGGAACCTCCTATCTGAAAATTTGAAAATTCTTAAAAAATTCGTCCAAAATCTTGATGTCTCCAATCTCTTGTTTTGTACGTTTTTTCCACGTTTCTTGACATCCAATGTATCCCTGCAATGTTTGGGGAAGATCTGAGTATGTAGTTTTTGACCTTATCTGGAACCTCCTATCTGAAAATTTGAAAATTCTTAAAAAATTTGACCAAAATCTTGATATCCCCAATCCTATGTTTTGTATGTTTTTTCCACGTGTTTTGACATCCAATGTATCCCTGCAAAGTTTGGTGAAGATCTGAGTATGTAGTTTTTGACCTTATCTGGAACCTCCTATCTGAAAATTTGAAAATTCTTAAAAAATTCGTCCAAAATCTTGATGTCTCCAATCTCTTGTTTTGTACGTTTTTTCCACGTTTCTTGACATCCAATGTATCCCTGCAATGTTTGGTGAAGATATGAGTATGTAGTTTTTGACCTTATATGGAACCTCCTATCTGAAAATTTGAAAATTCTTAAAAAATTCGTCCAAAATCTTGATATCCCCAATCCTATGTTTTGTATGTTTTTTCCACGTGTCTTGACATCCAATGTATCCCTGCAAAGTTTGGTGAAGATCTGAGTATGTAGTTTTTGACCTTATCTGGAACCTCCTATCTGAAAATTTTAAAATTTTTAAAAAATTCGTCCAAAATCTTGATGTCTTCAATCTCTTGTTTTGTACGTTTTTTCCACGTGTCTTGACTTCCAATGTATCCCTGCAAAGTTTGGTGAAGATCTGAGTATGTCGTTTTTGACCTTATCTGGAACATCCTTTCTGAAAGTTTGAAAATTCTTAAAAAAATCGTCCAAAATCTTGATGTCTCCAATCTCTTGTTTTGTACGTTTTTTCCACGTGTCTTGACATCCAATGTATCCCTGCAAAGTTTGGTGAAGATCTGAGTATGTAGTTTTTGACCTTATATGGAACCTCCTATCTGAAAATTTGAAAATTCTTCAAAAATTCGTCCAAAATCTTGATGTCTCCAATCTCTTGTTTTGTACGTTTTTTCCACGTTTCTTGACATCCAATGTATCCCTGCAATGTTTGGTGAAGATCTGAGTATGTAGTTTTTGACCTTATATGGAACCTAATATCTGAAAATTTGAGAATTCTTAAAAAATTTGACCAAAATCTTGATATCCCCAATCCTATGTTTTGTATGTTTTTTCCACTTGTCTTGACATCCAATGTATCCCTGCAAAGTTTGGTGAAGATCTGAGTATGTAGTTTTTGACCTTATCTGGAACATCCTTTCTGAAAATTTGAAAATTCTTAAAAAATTCGTCCAAAATCTTGATGTCTCCAATCTCTTGTTTTGTACGTTTTTTCCACGTGTCTTGACATCCAATGTATCCCTGCAAAGTTTGGTGAAGATCTGAGTATGTAGTTTTGGACCTTATATGGAACCTCCTTTCTGAAAATTTGAAAATTCTTAAAAAATTCGTCCAAAATCTTGATGTCTCCAATCTCTTGTTTTGTACGTTTTTTCCACGTGTCTTGACATCCAATGTATCCCTGCAAAGTTTGGTGAAGATCTGAGTATGTAGTTTTTGACCTTATATGGAACCTCCCATCTGAAAATTTGAAAATTCCTAAAAAATCCGTCTAAAATCTTGATGTCTCCACTCTCTTGTTTTGTACTTTTTTTCCACGTGTCTTGACATCCAATGTATCCCTGCAAAGTTTGGTGAAGATCTGAGTATGTAGTTTTTGACCTTATATGGAACATCCTTTCTGAAAATTTGAAAATTCTTAAAAAATTCGACCAAAATCTTGATGTCTCCAATCCTATGTTTTGTATGTTTTTTCCACGTGTCTTGACATCCAATGTATCCATGCAAAGTTTGGTGAAGATCTGAGTATGTAGTTTTTTACCTTATATGGAACCTCCTATCTGAAAATTTGAGAATTCTTGAAAAATTCGTCCAAAATCTTGATGTCTCCAATCTCTTGTTTTGTACGTTTTTTCCACGTGTCTTGACATCCAATGTATCCCTGCAAAGTTTGGTGAAGATCTGAGTATGTCGTTTTTGACCTTATCTGGAACATCCTTTCTGAAAATTTGAAAATTCTTAAAAAATTCGTCCAAAATCTTGATGTCTCCAATCTCTTGTTTTGTACGTTTTTTTCACGTGTCTTCACATCCAATGTATCCCTGCAAAGTTTGGTGAAGATCTGAGTATGTAGTTTTTGACCTTATCTGGAACCTCTCATCTGAAAATTTGAAAATTCCTAAAAAATCCGTCCAAAATCTTGATGACACCAATCTCTTGTTTTGTACGTTTTTTCCACGTGTCTTGACATCCAATGTATCCCTGCAAAGTTTGGTGAAGATCTGAGTATGTAGTTTTTGACCTTATCTGGAACCTCCTTTCTGAAAATTTGAAAATTCTTCAAAAATTCGTCCAAAATCTTGATGTCTCCACTCTCTTGTTTTGTACGTTTTTTCCACGTGTCTTGACATCCAATGTATCCCTGCAAAGTTTGGTGAAGATCTGAGTATGTAGTTTTTAACCTTATATGGAGCCTCCTTTCTGAAAATTTGAAAATTCTTAAAAAATTCGTCGAAAATCTTGATGTCTCCAATCTCTTGTTTTGTACGTTTTTTCCACGTGTCTTGACATGCAAAGTATCCCTGCAACGTTTGGTGAAGATCTGAGTATGTAGTTTTTGACCTTATCTGGAACCTCCTATCTGAAAATTTGAAAATTCTTAAAAAATTTGACCAAAATCTTGATATCCCCAATCCTATGTTTTGTATGTTTTTTCCACGTGTCTTGACATCCAATGTATCCCTGCAAAGTTTGGTGAAGATCTGAGTATGTAGTTTTTGACCTTATCTGGAACCTCCTATCTGAAAATTTGAAAATTTTTAAAAAATTCGTCCAAAATCTTGATGCCTTCAATCTCTTGTTTTGTACGTTTTTTCCACGTGTCTTGACCTCCAATGTATCCCTGCAAAGTTTGGTGAAGATCTGAGTATGTCGTTTTTGACCTTATGTGGAACATCCTTTCTGAAAATTTGAAAATTCTTAAAAAATTCGTCCAAAATCTTGATGTCTCCAATCTCTTGTTTTGTACGTTTTTTCCACGTGTCTTGACATCCAATGTATCCCTGCAAAGTTTGGTGAAGATCTGAGTATGTAGTTTTTGAACTTATATGGAACCTCCTTTCTGAAAATTTGAAAATTCTTAAAAAATTCGTCCAAAATCTTGATGTCCCCAATCTCTTGTTTTGTACGTTTTTTACACGTGTCTTGACATCCAATGTATCCATGCAAAGTTTGGTGAAGATCTGAGTATGTCGTTTTTGACCTTATCTGGAACCTCCCATCTGAAAATTTGAAAATTCTTCAAAAATTCGTCGAAAATCTTGATGTCTCCAATCTCTTGTTTTGTACGTTTTTTCCACGTGTCTTGACATGCAAAGTATCCCTGCAACGTTTGGTGAAGATCTGAGTATGTAGTTTTTGACCTTATCTGGAACCTCCTATCTGAAAATTTGAAAATTCTTTAAAAATTCGTCCAAAATCTTGATGTCTCCAATCTCTTGTTTTGTACGTTTTTTCCACGTTTCTTGACATCCAATGTATCCCTGCAATGTTTGGTGAAGATCTGAGTATGTAGTTTTTGACCTTATATGGAACCTCCTATCTGAAAATTTGAGAATTCTTAAAAAATTTGACCAAAATCTTGATATCCCCAATCCTATGTTTTGTATGTTTTTTCCACGTGTCTTGACATCCAATGTATCGCTGCAAATTTTAGTGGAGATCTGAGTATGTAGTTTTTGACCTTATCTGGAACCTCCTATCTGAAAATTTGAAAATTTTTAAAAAATTCGTCCAAAATCTTGATGTCTTCAATCTCTTGTTTTGTACGTTTTTTCCACGTGTCTTGACCTCCAATGTATCCCTGCAAAGTTTGGTGAAGATCTGAGTATGTCGTTTTTGACCTTATCTGGAACATCCTTTCTGAAAATTTGAAAATTCTTAAAAAATTCGTCCAAAATCTTGATGTCTCCAATCTCTTGTTTTGTACGTTTTTTCCACGTGTCTTGACATGCAAAGTATCCCTGCAACGTTTGGTGAAGATCTGAGTATGTAGTTTTTGACCTTATCTGGAACCTCCTATCTGAAAATTTGAAAATTCTTAAAAAATTCGTCCAAAATCTTGATGTCTCCAATCTCTTGTTTTGTACGTTTTTTCCACGTTTCTTGACATCCAATGTATCCCTGCAACGTTTGGTGAAGATCTGAGTATGTAGTTTTTGACCTTATATGGAACCTCCTATCTAAAAATTTGAAAATTCTTAAAAAATTTGACCAAATTCTTGATATCCCCAATCCTATGTTTTGTGTTTTTTCCACGTGTCTTGACATCCAATGTATCCCTGCAAAGTTTGGTGAAGATCTGAGTATGTAGTTTTTGACCTTATCTGGAACCTCCTATCTGAAAATTTGAAAATTTTTAAAAAATTCGTCCAAAATCTTGATGTCTTCAATCTCTTGTTATGTACGTTTTTTCCACGTGTCTTGACCTCCAATGTATCCCTGCAAAGTTTGGTGAAGATCTGAGTATGTCGTTTTTGACCTTATCTGGAACATCCTTTCTGAAAATTTGAAAATTCTTAAAAAATTCGTCCAAAATCTTGATGTCTCCAATCTCTTGTTTTGTACGTTTTTTCCACGTGTCTTGACATCCAATGTATCCCTGCAAAGCTTGGTGAAGATCTGAGTATGTAGTTTTTGACCTTATATGGAACCTACTTTCTGAAAATTTGAAAATTCTTAAAAAATTCGTCCATAATCTTGATGTCCCCAATCTCTTGTTTTGTACGTTTTTTCCACGTGTCTTGACATCCAATGTATCCATGCAAAGTTTGGTGAAGATCTGAGTATGTCGTTTTTGACCTTATCTGGAACCTCCCATCTGAAAATTTGAAAATTCTTAAAAAATTCGTCGAAAATCTTGATGTCTCCAATCTCTTGTTTTGTACGTTTTTTCCACGTGTCTTGACATGCAAAGTATCATTGCAACGTTTGGTGAAGATCTGAGTTTTTGACCTTATATGGAACCTCCTATCTGAAAATTTGAAAATTCTTAAAAAATTTGAC
Organism: Lepisma saccharinum; assembly: GCF_977018435.1. Classification (NCBI taxonomy): domain Eukaryota; kingdom Metazoa; phylum Arthropoda; class Insecta; order Zygentoma; family Lepismatidae; genus Lepisma; species Lepisma saccharinum. The sequence goes on along the minus strand of NW_028142907.1, from coordinate 1,937,419 downwards.
CAAAAGCTTGATATCCCCAATCCTATGTTTTGTATGTTTTTTCCACGTGTCTTGACATCCAATGTATCGCTGCAAATTTTAGTGGAGATCTGAGTATGTAGTTTTTGACCTTATCTGGAACCTCCTATCTGAAAATTTGAAAATTTTTAAAAAATTCGTCCAAAATCTTGATGTCTTCAATCTCTTGTTTTGTACGTTTTTTCCACGTGTCTTGACCTCCAATGTATCCCTGCAAAGTTTGGTGAAGATCTGAGTATGTCGTTTTTGACCTTATCTGGAACATCCTTTCTGAAAATTTGAAAATTCTTAAAAAATTCGTCCAAAATCTTGATGTCTCCAATCTCTTGTTTTGTACGTTTTTTCCACGTGTCTTGACATCCAATGTATCCCTGCAAAGTTTGGTGAAGATCTGAGTATGTAGTTTTGGACCTTATATGGAACCTCCTTTCTGAAAATTTGAAAATTCTTAAAAAATTCGTCCCAAATCTTGATGTCTCCAATCTCTTGTTTTGTACGTTTTTTCCACGTGTCTTGACATCCAATGTATCCCTGCAAAGTTTGGTGAAGATCTGAGTATGTAGTTTTTGACCTTATATGGAACCTCCCATCTGAAAATTTGAAAATTCCTAAAAAATCCGTCTAAAATCTTGATGTCTCCACTCTCTTGTTTTGTACTTTTTTTCCACGTGTCTTGACATCCAATGTATCCCTGCAAAGTTTGGTGAAGATCTGAGTATGTAGTTTTTGACTTTATATGGAACCTCCTTTCTGAAAATTTGAAAATTCTTAAAAAATTCGACCAAAATCTTGATGTCTCCAATCCTATGTTTTGTATGTTTTTTCCACGTGTCTTGACATCCAATGTATCCATGCAAAGTTTGGTGAAGATCTGAGTAGGTAGTTTTTTACCTTATATGGAACCTCCTATCTGAAAATTTGAGAATTCTTGAAAAATTCGTCCAAAATCTTGATGTCTCCAATCTCTTGTTTTGTACGTTTTTTCCACGTGTCTTGACATCCAATGTATCCCTGCAAAGTTTGGTGAAGATCTGAGTATGTAGTTTTTGACCTTATCTGGAACCTCCTTTCTGAAAATTTGAAAATTCTTCGAAAATTCGTCCAAAATCTTGATGTCTCCACTCTCTTGTTTTGTACGTTTTTTCCACGTGTCTTGACATCCAATGTATCCCTGCAAAGTTTGGTGAAGATCTGAGTATGTAGTTTTTAACCTTATATGGAGCCTCCTTTCTGAAAATTTGAAAATTCTTAAAAAATTCGTCGAAAATCTTGATGTCTCCAATCTCTTGTTTTGTACGTTTTTTCCACGTGTCTTGACATGCAAAGTATCCCTGCAACGTTTGGTGAAGATCTGAGTATGTAGTTTTTGACCTTATCTGGAACCTCCTATCTGAAAATTTGAAAATTCTTAAAAAATTCGTCCAAAATCTTGATGTCTCCAATCTCTTGTTTTGTACGTTTTTTCCACGTTTCTTGACATCCAATGTATCCCTGCAATGTTTGGGGAAGATCTGAGTATGTAGTTTTTGACCTTATCTGGAACCTCCTATCTGAAAATTTGAAAATTCTTAAAAAATTTGACCAAAATCTTGATATCCCCAATCCTATGTTTTGTATGTTTTTTCCACGTGTTTTGACATCCAATGTATCCCTGCAAAGTTTGGTGAAGATCTGAGTATGTAGTTTTTGACCTTATCTGGAACCTCCTATCTGAAAATTTGAAAATTTTTAAAAAATTCGTCCAAAATCTTGATGTCTTCAATCTCTTGTTTTGTACGTTTTTTCCACGTGTCTTGACCTCCAATGTATCCCTGCAAAGTTTGGTGAAGATCTGAGTATGTCGTTTTTGACCTTATGTGGAACATCCTTTCTGAAAATTTGAAAATTCTTAAAAAATTCGTCCAAAATCTTGATGTCTCCAATCTCTTGTTTTGTACGTTTTTTCCACGTGTCTTGACATCCAATGTATCCCTGCAAAGTTTGGTGAAGATCTGAGTATGTAGTTTTTGAACTTATATGGAACCTCCTTTCTGAAAATTTGAAAATTCTTAAAAAATTCGTCCAAAATCTTGATGTCCCCAATCTCTTGTTTTGTACGTTTTTTACACGTGTCTTGACATCCAATGTATCCATGCAAAGTTTGGTGAAGATCTGAGTATGTCGTTTTTGACCTTATCTGGAACCTCCCATCTGAAAATTTGAAAATTCTTCAAAAATTCGTCGAAAATCTTGATGTCTCCAATCTCTTGTTTTGTACGTTTTTTCCACGTGTCTTGACATGCAAAGTATCCCTGCAACGTTTGGTGAAGATCTGAGTATGTAGTTTTTGACCTTATCTGGAACCTCCTATCTGAAAATTTGAAAATTCTTCAAAAATTCGTCCAAAATCTTGATGTCTCCAATCTCTTGTTTTGTACGTTTTTTCCACGTTTCTTGACATCCAATGTATCCCTGCAATGTTTGGTGAAGATCTGAGTATGTAGTTTTTGACCTTATATGGAACCTCCTATCTGAAAATTTGAGAATTCTTAAAAAATTTGACCAAAATCTTGATATCCCCAATCCTATGTTTTGTATGTTTTTTCCACGTGTCTTGACATCCAATGTATCGCTGCAAATTTTAGTGGAGATCTGAGTATGTAGTTTTTGACCTTATCTGGAACCTCCTATCTGAAAATTTGAAAATTTTTAAAAAATTCGTCCAAAATCTTGATGTCTTCAATCTCTTGTTTTGTACGTTTTTTCCACGTGTCTTGACCTCCAATGTATCCCTGCAAAGTTTGGTGAAGATCTGAGTATGTCGTTTTTGACCTTATCTGGAACATCCTTTCTGAAAATTTGAAAATTCTTAAAAAATTCGTCCAAAATCTTGATGTCTCCAATCTCTTGTTTTGTACGTTTTTTCCACGTGTCTTGACATGCAAAGTATCCCTGCAACGTTTGGTGAAGATCTGAGTATGTAGTTTTTGACCTTATCTGGAACCTCCTATCTGAAAATTTGAAAATTCTTAAAAAATTCGTCCAAAATCTTGATGTCTCCAATCTCTTGTTTTGTACGTTTTTTCCACGTTTCTTGACATCCAATGTATCCCTGCAACGTTTGGTGAAGATCTGAGTATGTAGTTTTTGACCTTATATGGAACCTCCTATCTAAAAATTTGAAAATTCATAAAAAAATTGACCAAATTCTTGATATCCCCAATCCTATGTTTTGTGTTTTTTCCACGTGTCTTGACATCCAATGTATCCCTGCAAAGTTTGGTGAAGATCTGAGTATGTAGTTTTTGACCTTATCTGGAACCTCCTATCTGAAAATTTGAAAATTTTTAAAAAATTCGTCCAAAATCTTGATGTCTTCAATCTCTTGTTATGTACGTTTTTTCCACGTGTCTTGACCTCCAATGTATCCCTGCAAAGTTTGGTGAAGATCTGAGTATGTCGTTTTTGACCTTATCTGGAACATCCTTTCTGAAAATTTGAAAATTCTTAAAAAATTCGTCCAAAATCTTGATGTCTCCAATCTCTTGTTTTGTACGTTTTTTCCACGTGTCTTGACATCCAATGTATCCCTGCAAAGCTTGGTGAAGATCTGAGTATGTAGTTTTTGACCTTATATGGAACCTACTTTCTGAAAATTTGAAAATTCTTAAAAAATTCGTCCATAATCTTGATGTCCCCAATCTCTTGTTTTGTACGTTTTTTCCACGTGTCTTGACATCCAATGTATCCATGCAAAGTTTGGTGAAGATCTGAGTATGTCGTTTTTGACCTTATCTGGAACCTCCCATCTGAAAATTTGAAAATTCTTAAAAAATTCGTCGAAAATCTTGATGTCTCCAATCTCTTGTTTTGTACGTTTTTTCCACGTGTCTTGACATGCAAAGTATCCCTGCAACGTTTGGTGAAGATCTGAGTTTTTGACCTTATATGGAACCTCCTATCTGAAAATTTGAAAATTCTTAAAAAATTTGACCAAAAGCTTGATATCCCCAATCCTATGTTTTGTATGTTTTTTCCACGTGTCTTGACATCCAATGTATCCCTGCAAAGTTTGGTGAAGATCTGAGTATGTAGTTTTTGACCTTATATGGAACCTCCTTTCTGAAAATTTGAAAATTCTTAAAAAATTCGTCCAAAATCTTGATGTCTCCAATCTCTTGTTTTGTACGATTTTTCCACGTGTCTTGACATCCAATGTATCCCTGCAAAGTTTGGTGAAGATCTGAGTATGTAGTTTTTGATCTTATATGGAACCTCCCATCTGAAAATTTGAAAATTCCTAAAAAATCCGTCTAAAATCTTGATGTCTCCACTCTCTTGTTTTGTACTTTTTTTCCACGTGTCTTGACATCCAATGTATCCCTGCAAAGTTTGGTGAAGATCTGAGTATGTAGTTTTTGACCTTATATGGAACCTCCTTTCTGAAAATTTGAAAATTCTTAAAAAATTCGACCAAAATCTTGATGTCTCCAATCCTATGTTTTGTATGTTTTTCCACGTGTCTTGACATCCAATGTATCCATGCAAAGTTTGGTGAAGATCTGAGTATGTAGTTTTTGACCTTATATGGAACCTCCTATCTGAAAATTTGAGAATTCTTGAAAAATTCGTCCAAAATCTTGATGTCTCCAATCTCTTGTTTTGTACGTTTTTTCCACGTGTCTTGACATCCAATGTATCCCTGCAAAGTTTGGTGAAGATCTGAGTATGTCGTTTTTGACCTTATCTGGAACATCCTTTCTGAAAATTTGAAAATTCTTCAAAAATTCGTCCAAAATCTTGATGTCTCCAATCTCTTGTTTTGTACGTTTTTTCCACGTGTCTTGACATCCAATGTATAACTGCAAAGTTTGGTGAAGATCTGAGTATGTAGTTTTTGACCTTATCTGGAACCTCCTTTCTGAAAATTTGAAAATTCTTCAAAAATTAGTCCAAAATCTTGATGTCTCCACTCTCTTGTTTTGTACGTTTTTTCCACGTGTCTTGACATCCAATGTATCCCTGCAAAGTTTGGTGAAGATCTGAGTATGTAGTTTTTGACCTTATATGGAGCCTCCTTTCTGAAAATTTGAAAATTCTTAAAAAATTCATCCAAAATCTTGATGTCTCCAATCTCTTGTTTTGTACGTTTTTTCCACGTTTCTTGACATCCAATGTATCCCTGCAAAGTTTGGTGAAGATCTGAGTATGTAGTTTTTGACCTTATATGGAACCTCCTTTCTGAAAATTTGAAAATTCTTAAAAAATTCGTCCAAAATCTTGATGTCCCCAATCCTATGTTTTGTATGTTTTTCCACGTGTCTTGACATCCAATGTATCCATGCAAATTTTGGTGAAGATCTGAGTATGTCGTTTTTGACCTTATCTGAAACCTCCCATCTGAAAATTTGAAAATTCTTAAAAAATTCGTCGAAAATCTTGATGTCTCCAATCTCTTGTTTTGTACGTTTTTTCCACGTGTCTTGACATGCAAAGTATCCCTGCAACGTTTGGTGAAGATCTGAGTATGTAGTTTTTGACCTTATCTGGAACCTCCTATCTGAAAATTTGAAAATTCTTAAAAAATTCGTCCAAAATCTTGATGTCTCCAATCTCTTGTTTTGTACGTTTTTTCCACGTTTCTTGACATCCAATGTATCCCTGCAATGTTTGGTGAAGATCTGAGTATGTAGTTTTTGACCTTATATGGAACCTCCTATCTGAAAATTTGAAAATTCTTAAAAAATTTGACCAAAATCTTGATATCCCCAATCCTATGTTTTGTATGTTTTTTCCACGTGTCTTGACATCCAATGTATCCCTGCAAAGTTTGGTGAAGATCTGAGTATGTAGTTTTTGACCTTATCTGGAACCTCCTATCTGAAAATTTGAAAATTTTTAAAAAATTCGTCCAAAATCTTGATGTCTTCAATCTCTTGTTTTGTACGTTTTTTCCACGTGTCTTGACCTCCAATGTATCCCTGCAAAGTTTGGTGAAGATCTGAGTATGTCGTTTTTGACCTTATGTGGAACATCCTTTCTGAAAATTTGAAAATTCTTAAAAAATTCGTCCAAAATCTTGATGTCTCCAATCTCTTGTTTTGTACGTTTTTTCCACGTGTCTTGACATCCAATGTATCCCTGCAAAGTTTGGTGAAGATCTGAGTATGTAGTTTTTGAACTTATATGGAACCTCCTTTCTGAAAATTTGAAAATTCTTAAAAAATTCGTCCAAAATCTTGATGTCCCCAATCTCTTGTTTTGTACGTTTTTTACACGTGTCTTGACATCCAATGTATCCATGCAAAGTTTGGTGAAGATCTGAGTATGTCGTTTTTGACCTTATCTGGAACCTCCCATCTGAAAATTTGAAAATTCTTCAAAAATTCGTCGAAAATCTTGATGTCTCCAATCTCTTGTTTTGTACGTTTTTTCCACGTATCTTGACATGCAAAGTATCCCTGCAACGTTTGGTGAAGATCTGAGTATGTAGTTTTTGACCTTATCTGGAACCTCCTATCTGAAAATTTGAAAATTCTTCAAAAATTCGTCCAAAATCTTGATGTCTCCAATCTCTTGTTTTGTACGTTTTTTCCACGTTTCTTGACATCCAATGTATCCCTGCAATGTTTGGTGAAGATCTGAGTATGTAGTTTTTGACCTTATATGGAACCTCCTATCTGAAAATTTGAGAATTCTTAAAAAATTTGACCAAAATCTTGATATCCCCAATCCTATGTTTTGTATGTTTTTTCCACGTGTCTTGACATCCAATGTATCCCTGCAAAGTTTGGTGAAGATCTGAGTATGTAGTTTTTGACCTTATCTGGAACATCCTTTCTGAAAATTTGAAAATTCTTAAAAAATTCGTCCAAAACCTTGATGTCTCCAATCTCTTGTTTTGTACGTTTTTTCCACGTGTCTTGACATCCAATGTATCCCTGCAAAGTTTGGTGAAGATCTGAGTATGTAGTTTTGGACCTTATATGGAACCTCCTTTCTGAAAATTTGAAAATTCTTAAAAAATTCGTCCAAAATCTTGATGTCTCCAATCTCTTGTTTTGTACGTTTTTTCCACGTGTCTTGACATCCAATGTATCCCTGCAAAGTTTGGTGAAGATCTGAGTATGTAGTTTTTGACCTTATATGGAACCTCCCATCTGAAAATTTGAAAATTCCTTAAAAATCCGTCTAAAATCTTGATGTCTCCACTCTCTTGTTTTGTACTTTTTTTCCACGTGTCTTGACATCCAATGTATCCCTGCAAAGTTTGGTGAAGATCTGAGTATGTAGTTTTTGACCTTATATGGAACCTCCTTTCTGAAAATTTGAAAATTCTTAAAAAATTCGACCAAAATCTTGATGTCTCCAATCCTATGTTTTGTATGTTTTTTCCACGTGTCTTGACATCCAATGTATCCATGCAAAGTTTGGTGAAGATCTGAGTATGTAGTTTTTTACCTTATATGGAACCTCCTATCTGAAAATTTGAGAATTCTTGAAAAATTCGTCCAAAATCTTGATGTCTCCAATCTCTTGTTTTGTACGTTCTTTTCACGTGTCTTCACATCCAATGTATCCCTGCAAAGTTTGGTGAAGATCTGAGTATGTAGTTTTTGACCTTATCTGGAACCTCTCATCTGAAAATTTGAAAATTCCTAAAAAATCCGTCCAAAATCTTGATGACACCAATCTCTTGTTTTGTACGTTTTTTCCACGTGTCTTGACATCCAATGTATCCCTGCAAAGTTTGGTGAAGATCTGAGTATGTAGTTTTTGACCTTATCTGGAACCTCCTTTCTGAAAATTTGAAAATTCTTCAAAAATTCGTCCAAAATCTTGATGTCTCCAATCTCTTGTTTTGTACGTTTTTTCCACGTGTCTTGACATCCAATGTATCCCTGCAAAGTTTGGTGAAGATCTGAGTATGTCGTTTTTGACCTTATCTGGAACATCCTTTCTGAAAATTTGAAAATTCTTCAAAAATTCGTCCAAAATCTTGATGTCTCCAATCTCTTGTTTTGTACGTTTTTTCCACGTGTCTTGACATCCAATGTATAACTGCAAAGTTTGGTGAAGATCTGAGTATGTAGTTTTTGACCTTATCTGGAACCTCCTTTCTGAAAATTTGAAAATTCTTCAAAAATTCGTCCAAAATCTTGATGTCTCCACTCTCTTGTTTTGTACGTTTTTTCCACGTGTCTTGACATCCAATGTATCCCTGCAAAGTTTGGTGAAGATCTGAGTATGTAGTTTTTGACCTTATATGGAGCCTCCTTTCTGAAAATTTGAAAATTCTTAAAAAATTCATCCAAAATCTTGATGTCTCCAATCTCTTGTTTTGTACGTTTTTTCCACGTTTCTTGACATCCAATGTATCCCTGCAAAGTTTGGTGAAGATCTGAGTATGTAGTTTTTGACCTTATATGGAACCTCCTTTCTGAAAATTTGAAAATTCTTAAAAAATTCGTCCAAAATCTTGATGTCCCCAATCCTATGTTTTGTATGTTTTTCCACGTGTCTTGACATCCAATGTATCCATGCAAATTTTGGTGAAGATCTGAGTATGTCGTTTTTGACCTTATCTGAAACCTCCCATCTGAAAATTTGAAAATTCTTAAAAAATTCGTCGAAAATCTTGATGTCTCCAATCTCTTGTTTTGTACGTTTTTTCCACGTGTCTTGACATGCAAAGTATCCCTGCAACGTTTGGTGAAGATCTGAGTATGTAGTTTTTGACCTTATCTGGAACCTCCTATCTGAAAATTTGAAAATTCTTAAAAAATTCGTCCAAAATCTTGATGTCTCCAATCTCTTGTTTTGTACGTTTTTTCCACGTTTCTTGACATCCAATGTATCCCTGCAATGTTTGGTGAAGATCTGAGTATGTAGTTTTTGACCTTATATGGAACCTCCTATCTGAAAATTTGAAAATTCTTAAAAAATTTGACCAAAATCTTGATATCCCCAATCCTATGTTTTGTATGTTTTTCCACGTGTCTTGACATCCAATGTATCCCTGCAAAGTTTGGTGAAGATCTGAGTATGTAGTTTTTGACCTTATCTGGAACCTCCTATCTGAAAATTTGAAAATTTTTAAAAAATTCGTCCAAAATCTTGATGTCTTCAATCTCTTGTTTTGTACGTTTTTTCCACGTGTCTTGACCTCCAATGTATCCCTGCAAAGTTTGGTGAAGATCTGAGTATGTCGTTTTTGACCTTATGTGGAACATCCTTTCTGAAAATTTGAAAATTCTTAAAAAATTCGTCCAAAATCTTGATGTCTCCAATCTCTTGTTTTGTACGTTTTTTCCACGTGTCTTGACATCCAATGTATCCCTGCAAAGTTTGGTGAAGATCTGAGTATGTAGTTTTTGAACTTATATGGAACCTCCTTTCTGAAAATTTGAAAATTCTTAAAAAATTCGTCCAAAATCTTGATGTCCCCAATCTCTTGTTTTGTACGTTTTTTACACGTGTCTTGACATCCAATGTATCCATGCAAAGTTTGGTGAAGATCTGAGTATGTCGTTTTTGACCTTATCTGGAACCTCCCATCTGAAAATTTGAAAATTCTTCAAAAATTCGTCGAAAATCTTGATGTCTCCAATCTTTTGTTTTGTACGTTTTTTCCACGTATCTTGACATGCAAAGTATCCCTGCAACGTTTGGTGAAGATCTGAGTATGTAGTTTTTGACCTTATCTGGAACCTCCTATCTGAAAATTTGAAAATTCTTCAAAAATTCGTCCAAAATCTTGATGTCTCCAATCTCTTGTTTTGTACGTTTTTTCCACGTTTCTTGACATCCAATGTATCCCTGCAATGTTTGGTGAAGATCTGAGTATGTAGTTTTTGACCTTATATGGAACCTCCTATCTGAAAATTTGAGAATTCTTAAAAAATTTGACCAAAATCTTGATATCCCCAATCCTATGTTTTGTATGTTTTTTCCACGTGTCTTGACATCCAATGTATCCCTGCAAAGTTTGGTGAAGATCTGAGTATGTAGTTTTTGACCTTATCTGGAACATCCTTTCTGAAAATTTGAAAATTCTTAAAAAATTCGTCCAAAATCTTGATGTCTCCAATCTCTCGTTTTGTACGTTTTTTCCACGTGTCTTGACATCCAATGTATCCCTGCAAAGTTTGGTGAAGATCTGAGTATGTAGTTTTGGACCTTATATGGAACCTCCTTTCTGAAAATTTGAAAATTCTTAAAAAATTCGTCCAAAATCTTGATGTCTCCAATCTCTTGTTTTGTACGTTTTTTCCACGTGTCTTGACATCCAATGTATCCCTGCAAAGTTTGGTGAAGATCTGAGTATGTAGTTTTTGACCTTATATGGAACCTCCCATCTGAAAATTTGAAAATTCCTAAAAAATCCGTCTAAAATCTTGATGTCTCCACTCTCTTGTTTTGTACTTTTTTTCCACGTGTCTTGACATCCAATGTATCCCTGCAAAGTTTGGTGAAGATCTGAGTATGTAGTTTTTGACCTTATATGGAACCTCCTTTCTGAAAATTTGAAAATTCTTAAAAAATTCGACCAAAATCTTCATGTCTCCAATCCTATGTTTTGTATGTTTTTTCCACGTGTCTTGACATCCAATGTATCCATGCAAAGTTTGGTGAAGATCTGAGTATGTAGTTTTTTACCTTATATGGAACCTCCTATCTGAAAATTTGAGAATTCTTGAAAAATTCGTCCAAAATCTTGATGTCTCCAATCTCTTGTTTTGTACGTTCTTTTCACGTGTCTTCACATCCAATGTATCCCTGCAAAGTTTGGTGAAGATCTGAGTATGTAGTTTTTGACCTTATCTGGAACCTCTCATCTGAAAATTTGAAAATTCCTAAAAAATCCGTCCAAAATCTTGATGACACCAATCTCTTGTTTTGTACGTTTTTTCCACGTGTCTTGACATCCAATGTATCCCTGCAAAGTTTGGTGAAGATCTGAGTATGTAGTTTTTGACCTTATCTGGAACCTCCTTTCTGAAAATTTGAAAATTCTTCAAAAATTCGTCCAAAATCTTGATGTCTCCAATCTCTTGTTTTGTAGGTTTGTTCCACGTGTCTTGACATCCAATGTATCCCTGCAAAGTTTGGTGAAGATCTGAGTATGTCGTTTTTGACCTTATCTGGAACATCCTTTCTGAAAATTTGAAAATTCTTAAAAAATTCGTCCAAAATCTTGATGTCTCCAATCTCTTGTTTTGTACGTTCTTTTCACGTGTCTTCACATCCAATGTATCCCTGCAAAGTTTGGTGAAGATCTGAGTATGTAGTTTTTGACCTTATCTGGAACCTCTCATCTGAAAATTTGAAAATTCCTAAAAAATCCTTCCAAAATCTTGATGACACCAATCTCTTGTTTTGTACGTTTTTTCCACGTGTCTTGACATCCAATGTATCCCTGCAAAGTTTGGTGAAGATCTGAGTATGTAGTTTTTGACCTTATCTGGAACCTCCTTTCTGAAAATTTGAAAATTCTTCAAAAATTCGTCCAAAATCTTGATGTCTCCACTCTCTTGTTTTGTACGTTTTTTCCACGTGTCTTGACATCCAATGTATCCCTGCAAAGTTTGGTGAAGATCTGAGTATGTAGTTTTTGACCTTATCTGGAACCTCCTTTCTGAAAATTTGAAAATTCTTCAAAAATTCGTCCAAAATCTTGATGTCTCCAATCTCTTGTTTTGTACGTTTTTTCCACGTGTCTTGACATGCAATGTATCCCTGCAAAGTTTGGTGAAGATCTGAGTATGTCGTTTTTGACCTTATCTGGAACATCCTTTCTGAAAATTTGAAAATTCTTCAAAAATTCGTCCAAAATCTTGATGTCTCCAATCTCTTGTTTTGTACGTTTTTTCCACGTGTCTTGACATCCAATGTATAACTGCAAAGTTTGGTGAAGATCTGAGTATGTAGTTTTTGACCTTATCTGGAACCTCCTTTCTGAAAATTTGAAAATTCTTCAAAAATTCGTCCAAAATCTTGATGTCTCCACTCTCTTGTTTTGTACGTTTTTTCCACGTGTCTTGACATCCAATGTATCCCTGCAAAGTTTGGTGAAGATCTGAGTATGTAGTTTTTGACCTTATCTGGAACCTCCTATCTGAAAATTTGAAAATTTTTAAAAAATTCGTCCAAAATCTTGATGTCTTCAATCTCTTGTTTTGTACGTTTTTTCCACGTGTCTTGACCTCCAATGTATCCCTGCAAAGTTTGGTGAAGATCTGAGTATGTCGTTTTTGACCTTATGTGGAACATCCTTTCTGAAAATTTGAAAATTCTTAAAAAATTCGTCCAAAATCTTGATGTCTCCAATCTCTTGTTTTGTACGTTTTTTCCACGTGTCTTGACATGCAAAGTATCCCTGCAACGTTTGGTGAAGATCTGAGTATGTAGTTTTTGACCTTATCTGGAACCTCCTATCTGAAAATTTGAAAATTCTTAAAAAATTCGTCCAAAATCTTGATGTCTCCAATCTCTTGTTTTGTACGTTTTTTCCACGTTTCTTGACATCCAATGTATCAATGCAATGTTTGGTGAAGATCTGAGTATGTAGTTTTTGACCTTATATGGAACCTCCTATCTGAAAATTTGAAAATTCTTAAAAAATTTGACCAAAATCTTGATATCCCCAATCCTATGTTTTGTATGTTTTTTCCACGTGTCTTGACATCCAATGTATCCCTGCAAAGTTTGGTGAAGATCTGAGTATGTAGTTTTTGACCTTATCTGGAACCTCCTATCTGAAAATTTGAAAATTTTTAAAAAATTCGTCCAAAATCTTGATGTCTTCAATCTCTTGTTTTGTACGTTTTTTCCACGTGTCTTGACCTCCAATGTATCCCTGCAAAGTTTGGTGAAGATCTGAGTATGTCGTTTTTGACCTTATGTGGAACATCCTTTCTGAAAATTTGAAAATTCTTAAAAAATTCGTCCAAAATCTTGATGTCTCCAATCTCTTGTTTTGTACGTTTTTTCCACGTGTCTTGACATCCAATGTATCCCTGCAAAGTTTGGTGAAGATCTGAGTATGTAGTTTTTGAACTTATATGGAACCTCCTTTCTGAAAATTTGAAAATTCTTAAAAAATTCGTCCAAAATCTTGATGTCCCCAATCTCTTGTTTTGTACGTTTTTTACACGTGTCTTGACATCCAATGTATCCATGCAAAGTTTGGTGAAGATCTGAGTATGTCGTTTTTGACCTTATCTGGAACCTCCCATCTGAAAATTTGAAAATTCTTCAAAAATTCGTCGAAAATCTTGATGTCTCCAATCTCTTGTTTTGTACGTTTTTTCCACGTGTCTTGACATGCAAAGTATCCCTGCAACGTTTGGTGAAGATCTGAGTATGTAGTTTTTGACCTTATCTGGAACCTCCTATCTGAAAATTTGAAAATTCTTCAAAAATTCGTCCAAAATCTTGATGTCTCCAATCTCTTGTTTTGTACGTTTTTTCCACGTTTCTTGACATCCAATGTATCCCTGCAATGTTTGGTGAAGATCTGAGTATGTAGTTTTTGACCTTATATGGAACCTCCTATCTGAAAATTTGAGAATTCTTAAAAAATTTGACCAAAATCTTGATATCCCCAATCCTATGTTTTGTATGTTTTTTCCACGTGTCTTGACATCCAATGTATCGCTGCAAATTTTAGTGGAGATCTGAGTATGTAGTTTTTGACCTTATCTGGAACCTCCTATCTGAAAATTTGAAAATTTTTAAAAAATTCGTCCAAAATCTTGATGTCTTCAATCTCTTGTTTTGTACGTTTTTTCCACGTGTCTTGACCTCCAATGTATCCCTGCAAAGTTTGGTGAAGATCTGAGTATGTCGTTTTTGACCTTATCTGGAACATCCTTTCTGAAAATTTGAAAATTCTTCAAAAATTCGTCCAAAATCTTGATGTCTCCAATCTCTTGTTTTGTACGTTTTTTCCACGTGTCTTGACATGCAAAGTATCCCTGCAACGTTTGGTGAAGATCTGAGTATGTAGTTTTTGACCTTATCTGGAACCTCCTATCTGAAAATTTGAAAATTCTTAAAAAATTCGTCCAAAATCTTGATGTCTCCAATCTCTTGTTTTGTACGTTTTTTCCACGTTTCTTGACATCCAATGTATCCCTGCAAAGTTTGGTGAAGATCTGAGTATGTAGTTTTTGACCTTATATGGAACCTCCTATCTAAAAATTTGAAAATTCTTAAAAAATTTGACCAAATTCTTGATATCCCCAATCCTATGTTTTGTGTTTTTTCCACGTGTCTTGACATCCAATGTATCCCTGCAAAGTTTGGTGAAGATCTGAGTATGTAGTTTTTGACCTTATCTGGAACCTCCTATCTGAAAATTTGAAAATTTTTAAAAAATTCGTCCAAAATCTTGATGTCTTCAATCTCTTGTTATGTACGTTTTTTCCACGTGTCTTGACCTCCAATGTATCCCTGCAAAGTTTGGTGAAGATTTGAGTATGTCGTTTTTGACCTTATCTGGAACATCCTTTCTGAAAATTTGAAAATTCTTAAAAAATTCGTCCAAAATCTTGATGTCTCCAATCTCTTGTTTTGTACGTTTTTTCCACGTGTCTTGACATCCAATGTATCCCTGCAAAGTTTGGTGAAGATCTGAGTATGTAGTTTTTGACCTTATATGGAACCTACTTTCTGAAAATTTGAAAATTCTTTAAAAATTCGTCCATAATCTTGATGTCCCCAATCTCTTGTTTTGTACGTTTTTTCCACGTGTCTTGACATCCAATGTATCCATGCAAAGTTTGGTGAAGATCTGAGTATGTCGTTTTTGACCTTATCTGGAACCTCCCATCTGAAAATTTGAAAATTCTTAAAAAATTCGTCGAAAATCTTGATGTCTCCAATCTCTTGTTTTGTACGTTTTTTCCACGTGTCTTGACATGAAAAGTATCCCTGCAACGTTTGGTGAAGATCTGAGTTTTTGACCTTATATGGAACCTCCTATCTGAAAATTTGAAAATTCTTAAAAAATTTGACCAAAAGCTTGATATCCCCAATCCTATGTTTTGTATGTTTTTTCCACGTGTCTTGACATCCAATGTATCCCTGCAAAGTTTGGTGAAGATCTGAGTATGTAGTTTTTGACCTTATATGGAACCTCCTTTCTGAAAATTTGAAAATTCTTAAAAAATTCGTCCAAAATCTTGATGTCTCCAATCTCTTGTTTTGTACGATTTTTCCACGTGTCTTGACATCCAATGTATCCCTGCAAAGTTTGGTGAAGATCTGAGTATGTAGTTTTTGACCTTATATGGAACCTCCCATCTGAAAATTTGAAAATTCCTAAAAAATCCGTCTAAAATCTTGATGTCTCCACTCTCTTGTTTTGTACTTTTTTCCACGTGTCTTGACATTCAATGTATCCCTGCAAAGTTTGGTGAAGATCTGAGTATGTAGTTTTTGACCTTATATGGAACCTCCTTTCTGAAAATTTGAAAATTCTTAAAAAATTCGACCAAAATCTTGATGTCTCCAATCCTATGTTTTGTATGTTTTTCCACGTGTCTTGACATCCAATGTATCCATGCAAAGTTTGGTGAAGATCTGAGTATGTAGTTTTTGACCTTATATGGAACCTCCTATCTGAAAATTTGAGAATTCTTGAAAAATTCGTCCAAAATCTTGATGTCTCCAATCTCTTGTTTTGTACGTTTTTTCCACGTGTCTTGACATCCAATGTATCCCTGCAAAGTTTGGTGAAGATCTGAGTATGTCGTTTTTGACCTTATCTGGAACATCCTTTCTGAAAATTTGAAAATTCTTCAAAAATTCGTCCAAAATCTTGATGTCTCCAATCTCTTGTTTTGTACGTTTTTTCCACGTGTCTTGACATCCAATGTATAACTGCAAAGTTTGGTGAAGATCTGAGTTTGTAGTTTTTGACCTTATCTGGAACCTTTTTTCTGAAAATTTGAAAATTCTTCAAAAATTCGTCCAAAATCTTGATGTCTCCACTCTCTTGTTTTGTACGTTTTTTCCACGTGTCTTGACATCCAATGTATCCCTGCAAAGTTTGGTGAAGATCTGAGTATGTAGTTTTTGACCTTATATGGAGCCTTCTTTCTGAAAATTTGAAAATTCTTAAAAAATTCATCCAAAATCTTGATGTCTCCAATCTCTTGTTTTGTACGTTTTTTCCACGTTTCTCGACATCCAATGTATCCCTGCAAAGTTTGGTGAAGATCTGAGTATGTAGTTTTTGACCTTATATGGAACCTCCTTTCTGAAAATTTGAAAATTCTTAAAAAATTCGTCCAAAATCTTGATGTCCCCAATCCTATGTTTTGTATGTTTTTCCACGTGTCTTGACATCCAATGTATCCATACAAATTTTGGTGAAGATCTGAGTATGTCGTTTTTGACCTTATCTGAAACCTCCCATCTGAAAATTTGAAAATTCTTAAAAAATTCGTCGAAAATCTTGATGTCTCCAATCTCTTGTTTTGTACGTTTTTTCCACGTGTCTTGACATGCAAAGTATCCCTGCAACGTTTGGTGAAGATCTGAGTATGTAGTTTTTGACCTTATCTGGAACCTCCTATCTGAAAATTTGAAAATTCTTAAAAAATTCGTCCAAAATCTTGATGTCTCCAATCTCTTGTTTTGTACGTTTTTTCCACGTTTCTTGACATCCAATGTATCCCTGCAATGTTTGGTGAAGATCTGAGTATGTAGTTTTTGACCTTATATGGAACCTCCTATCTGAAAATTTGAAAATTCTTAAAAAATTTGACCAAAATCTTGATATCCCCAATCCTATGTTTTGTATGTTTTTTCCACGTGTCTTGACATCCAATGTATCCCTGCAAAGTTTGGTGAAGATCTGAGTATGTAGTTTTTGACCTTATCTGGAACCTCCTATCTGAAAATTTGAAAATTTTTAAAAAATTCGTCCAAAATCTTGATGTCTTCAATCTCTTGTTTTGTACGTTTTTTCCACGTGTCTTGACCTCCAATGTATCCCTGCAAAGTTTGGTGAAGATCTGAGTATGTCGTTTTTGACCTTATGTGGAACATCCTTTCTGAAAATTTGAAAATTCTTAAAAAATTCGTCCAAAATCTTGATGTCTCCAATCTCTTGTTTTGTACGTTTTTTCCACGTGTCTTGACATCCAATGTATCCCTGCAAAGTTTGGTGAAGATCTGAGTATGTAGTTTTTGAACTTATATGGAACCTCCTTTCTGAAAATTTGAAAATTCTTAAAAAATTCGTCCAAAATCTTGATGTCCCCAATCTCTTGTTTTGTACGTTTTTTACACGTGTCTTGACATCCAATGTATCCATGCAAAGTTTGGTGAAGATCTGAGTATGTCGTTTTTGACCTTATCTGGAACCTCCCATCTGAAAATTTGAAAATTCTTCAAAAATTCGTCGAAAATCTTGATGTCTCCAATCTCTTGTTTTGTACGTTTTTTCCACGTATCTTGACATGCAAAGTATCCCTGCAACTTTTGGTGAAGATCTGAGTATGTAGTTTTTGACCTTATCTGGAACCTCCTATCTGAAAATTTGAAAATTCTTCAAAAATTCGTCCAAAATCTTGATGTCTCCAATCTCTTGTTTTGTACGTTTTTTCCACGTTTCTTGACATCCAATGTATCCCTGCAATGTTTGGTGAAGATCTGAGTATGTAGTTTTTGACCTTATATGGAACCTCCTATCTGAAAATTTGAGAATTCTTAAAAAATTTGACCAAAATCTTGATATCCCCAATCCTATGTTTTGTATGTTTTTTCCACGTGTCTTGACATCCAATGTATCCCTGCAAAGTTTGGTGAAGATCTGAGTATGTAGTTTTTGACCTTATCTGGAACATCCTTTCTGAAAATTTGAAAATTCTTAAAAAATTCGTCCAAAATCTTGATGTCTCCAATCTCTTGTTTTGTACGTTTTTTCCACGTGTCTTGACATCCAATGTATCCCTGCAAAGTTTGGTGAAGATCTGAGTATGTAGTTTTTGACCTTATATGGAACCTACTTTCTGAAAATTTGAAAATTCTTAAAAAATTCGTCCAAAATCTTGATGTCCCCAATCTCTTGTTTTGTACGTTTTTTTCACGTGTCTTGACATCCAATGTATCCATGCAAAGTTTGGTGAAGATCTGAGTATGTCGTTTTTGACCTTATCTGGAACCTCCCATCTGAAAATTTGAAAATTCTTAAAAAATTCGTCGAAAATCTTGATGTCTCCAATCTCTTGTTTTGTACGTTTTTTCCACGTGTCTTGACATGCAAAGTATCCCTGCAACGTTTGGTGAAGATCTGAGTTTTTGACCTTATATGGAACCTCCTATCTGAAAATTTGAAAATTCTTAAAAAATTTGACCAAAAGCTTGATATCCCCAATCCTATGTTTTGTATGTTTTTTCCACGTGTCTTGACATCCAATGTATCCCTGCAAAGTTTGGTGAAGATCTGAGTATGTAGTTTTTGACCTTATCTGGAACATCCTTTCTGAAAATTTGAAAATTCTTAAAAAATTCGTCCAAAATCTTGATATCCCCAATCTCTTGTTTTGTACGTTTTTTCCACGTGTCTTGACATCCAATGTATCCCTGCAAAGTTTGGTGAAGATCTGAGTATGTAGTTTTTGACCTTATATGGAACCTCCTTTCTGAAAATTTGAAAATTCTTAAAAAATTCGTCCAAAATCTTGATGTCTCCAATCTCTTGTTTTGTACGTTTTTTCCACGTGTCTTGACATCCAATGTATCCCTGCAAAGTTTGGTGAAGATCTGAGTATGTAGTTTTTGACCTTATATGGAACCTCCCATCTGAAAATTTGAAAATTCCTAAAAAATCCGTCTAAAATCTTGATGTCTCCACTCTCTTGTTTTGTACTTTTTTTCCACGTGTCTTGACATCCAATGTATCCCTGCAAAGTTTGGTGAAGATCTGAGTATATAGTTTTTGACCTTATATGGAACCTCCTTTCTGAAAATTTGAAAATTCTTAAAAAATTCGTCCAAAATCTTGATGTCTCCAATCTCTTGTTTTGTTCGTTTTTTCCACGTGTCTTGACATCCAATGTATCCCTGCAAAGTTTGGTGAAGATCTGAGTATGTCGTTTTTGACCTTATCTGGAACATCCTTTCTGAAAATTTGAAAATTCTTCAAAAATTCGTCCAAAATCTTGATGTCTCCAATCTCTTGTTTTGTACGTTTTTTCCACGTGTCTTGACATCCAATGTATAACTGCAAAGTTTGGTGAAGATCTGAGTATGTAGTTTTTGACCTTATCTGGAACCTCCTTTCTGAAAATTTGAAAATTCTTCAAAAATTCGTCCAAAATCTTGATGTCTCCACTCTCTTGTTTTGTACGTTTTTTCCACGTGTCTTGACATCCAATGTATCCCTGCAAAGTTTGGTGAAGATCTGAGTATGTAGTTTTTGACCTTATATGGAGCCTCCTTTCTGAAAATTTGAAAATTCTTAAAAAATTCATCCAAAATCTTGATGTCTCCAATCTCTTGTTTTGTACGTTTTTTCCACGTTTCTTGACATCCAATGTATCCCTGCAAAGTTTGGTGAAGATCTGAGTATGTAGTTTTTGACCTTATCTGGAACCTCCTATCTGAAAATTTGAAAATTCTTCAAAAATTCGTCCAAAATCTTGATGTCTCCAATCTCTTGTTTTGTACGTTTTTTCCACGTTTCTTGACATCCAATGTATCCCTGCAATGTTTGGTGAAGATCTGAGTATGTAGTTTTTGACCTTATATGGAACCTCCTATCTGAAAATTTGAGAATTCTTAAAAAATTTGACCAAAATCTTGATATCCCCAATCCTATGTTTTGTATGTTTTTTCCACGTGTCTTGACATCCAATGTATCCCTGCAAAGTTTGGTGAAGATCTGAGTATGTAGTTTTTGACCTTATCTGGAACATCCTTTCTGAAAATTTGAAAATTCTTAAAAAATTCGTCCAAAATCTTGATGTCTCCAATCTCTTGTTTTGTACGTTTTTTCCACGTGTCTTGACATCCAATGTATCCCTGCAAAGTTTGGTGAAGATCTGAGTATGTAGTTTTTGACCTTATATGGAACCTACTTTCTGAAAATTTGAAAATTCTTAAAAAATTCGTCCAAAATCTTGATGTCCCCAATCTCTTGTTTTGTACGTTTTTTTCACGTGTCTTGACATCCAATGTATCCATGCAAAGTTTGGTGAAGATCTGAGTATGTCGTTTTTGACCTTATCTGGAACCTCCCATCTGAAAATTTGAAAATTCTTAAAAAATTCGTCGAAAATCTTGATGTCTCCAATCTCTTGTTTTGTACGTTTTTTCCACGTGTCTTGACATGCAAAGTATCCCTGCAACGTTTGGTGAAGATCTGAGTTTTTGACCTTATATGGAACCTCCTATCTGAAAATTTGAAAATTCTTAAAAAATTTGACCAAAAGCTTGATATCCCCAATCCTATGTTTTGTATGTTTTTTCCACGTGTCTTGACATCCAATGTATCCCTGCAAAGTTTGGTGAAGATCTGAGTATGTAGTTTTTGACCTTATCTGGAACATCCTTTCTGAAAATTTGAAAATTCTTAAAAAATTCGTCCAAAATCTTGATATCCCCAATCTCTTGTTTTGTACGTTTTTTCCACGTGTCTTGACATCCAATGTATCCCTGCAAAGTTTGGTGAAGATCTGAGTATGTAGTTTTTGACCTTATATGGAACCTCCTTTCTGAAAATTTGAAAATTCTT
This sequence comes from Lepisma saccharinum, assembly GCF_977018435.1. Taxonomy (NCBI): domain Eukaryota; kingdom Metazoa; phylum Arthropoda; class Insecta; order Zygentoma; family Lepismatidae; genus Lepisma; species Lepisma saccharinum. The sequence goes on along the minus strand of NW_028142907.1, from coordinate 1,916,670 downwards.
AAAAAATTCGTCCAAAATCTTGATGTCTCCAATCTCTTGTTTTGTACGTTTTTTCCACGTGTCTTGACATCCAATGTATCCCTGCAAAGTTTGGTGAAGATCTGAGTATGTAGTTTTTGACCTTATATGGAACCTCCCATCTGAAAATTTGAAAATTCCTAAAAAATCCGTCTAAAATCTTGATGTCTCCACTCTCTTGTTTTGTACTTTTTTTCCACGTGTCTTGACATCCAATGTATCCCTGCAAAGTTTGGTGAAGATCTGAGTATATAGTTTTTGACCTTATATGGAACCTCCTTTCTGAAAATTTGAAAATTCTTAAAAAATTCGTCCAAAATCTTGATGTCTCCAATCTCTTGTTTTGTTCGTTTTTTCCACGTGTCTTGACATCCAATGTATCCCTGCAAAGTTTGGTGAAGATCTGAGTATGTCGTTTTTGACCTTATCTGGAACATCCTTTCTGAAAATTTGAAAATTCTTCAAAAATTCGTCCAAAATCTTGATGTCTCCAATCTCTTGTTTTGTACGTTTTTTCCACGTGTCTTGACATCCAATGTATAACTGCAAAGTTTGGTGAAGATCTGAGTATGTAGTTTTTGACCTTATCTGGAACCTCCTTTCTGAAAATTTGAAAATTCTTCAAAAATTCGTCCAAAATCTTGATGTCTCCACTCTCTTGTTTTGTACGTTTTTTCCACGTGTCTTGACATCCAATGTATCCCTGCAAAGTTTGGTGAAGATCTGAGTATGTAGTTTTTGACCTTATATGGAGCCTCCTTTCTGAAAATTTGAAAATTCTTAAAAAATTCATCCAAAATCTTGATGTCTCCAATCTCTTGTTTTGTACGTTTTTTCCACGTTTCTTGACATCCAATGTATCCCTGCAAAGTTTGGTGAAGATCTGAGTATGTAGTTTTTGACTTTATATGGAACCTCCTTTCTGAAAATTTGAAAATTCTTAAAAAAATCGTCCAAAATCTTGATGTCCCCAATCCTATGTTTTGCATGTTTTTCCACGTGTCTTGACATCCAATGTATCCATGCAAAGTTTGGTGAAGATCTGAGTATGTCGTTTTTGACCTTATCTGAAACCTCCCATCTGAAAATTTGAAAATTCTTAAAAAATTCGTCGAAAATCTTGATGTCTCCAATCTCTTGTTTTGTACGTTTTTTCCACGTGTCTTGACATGCAAAGTATCCCTGCAACGTTTGGTGAAGATCTGAGTATGTAGTTTTTGACCTTATCTGGAACCTCCTATCTGAAAATTTGAAAATTCTTAAAAAATTCGTCCAAAATCTTGATGTCTCCAATCTCTTGTTTTGTACGTTTTTTCCACGTTTCTTGACATCCAATGTATCCCTGCAATGTTTGGTGAAGATCTGAGTATGTAGTTTTTGACCTTATATGGAACCTCCTATCTGCAAATTTGAAAATTCTTAAAAAATTTGACCAAAATCTTGATATCCCCAATCCTATGTTTTGTATGTTTTTTCCACGTGTCTTGACATCCAATGTATCCCTGCAAAGTTTGGTGAAGATCTGAGTATGTAGTTTTTGACCTTATCTGGAACCTCCTATCTGAAAATTTGAAAATTTTTAAAAATTCGTCCAAAATCTTGATGTCTTCAATCTCTTGTTTTGTACGTTTTTTCCACGTGTCTTGACCTCCAATGTATCCCTGCAAAGTTTGGTGAAGATCTGAGTATGTCGTTTTTGACCTTATGTGGAACATCCTTTCTGAAAATTTGAAAATTCTTAAAAAATTCGACCAAAAACTTGATGTCTCCAATCTCTTGTTTTGTACGTTTTTTCCACGTGTCTTGACATCCAATGTATCCCTGCAAAGTTTGGTGAAGATCTGAGTATGTAGTTTTTGAACTTATATGGAACCTCCTTTCTGAAAATTTGAAAATTCTTAAAAAATTCGTCCAAAATCTTGATGTCCCCAATCTCTTGTTTTGTACGTTTTTTACACGTGTCTTGACATCCAATGTATCCATGCAAAGTTTGGTGAAGATCTGAGTATGTCGTTTTTGACCTTATCTGGAACCTCCCATCTGAAAATTTGAAAATTCTTCAAAAATTCGTCGAAAATCTTGATGTCTCCAATCTCTTGTTTTGTACGTTTTTTCCACGTATCTTGACATGCAAAGTATCCCTGCAACGTTTGGTGAAGATCTGAGTATGTAGTTTTTGACCTTATCTGGAACCTCCTATCTGAAAATTTGAAAATTCTTCAAAAATTCGTCCAAAATCTTGATGTCTCCAATCTCTTGTTTTGTACGTTTTTTCCACGTTTCTTGACATCCAATGTATCCCTGCAATGTTTGGTGAAGATCTGAGTATGTAGTTTTTGACCTTATATGGAACCTCCTATCTGAAAATTTGAGAATTCTTAAAAAATTTGACCAAAATCTTGATATCCCCAATCCTATGTTTTGTATGTTTTTTCCACGTGTCTTGACATCCAATGTATCCCTGCAAAGTTTGGTGAAGATCTGAGTATGTAGTTTTTGAACTTATCTGGAACATCCTTTCTGAAAATTTGAAAATTCTTAAAAAATTCGTCCAAAATCTTGATGTCTCCAATCTCTTGTTTTGTACGTTTTTTCCACGTGTCTTGACATCCAATGTATCCCTGCAAAGTTTGGTGAAGATCTGAGTATGTAGTTTTTGACCTTATATGGAACCTCCTTTCTGAAAATTTGAAAATTCTTAAAAAATTCGTCCAAAATCTTGATGTCTCCAATCTCTTGTTTTGTACGTTTTTTCCACGTGTCTTGACATCCAATGTATCCCTGCAAAGTTTGGTGAAGATCTGAGTATGTAGTTTTTGACCTTATATGGAACCTCCCATCTGAAAATTTGAAAATTCCTAAAAAATCCGTCAAAAATCTTGATGTCTCCACTCTCTTGTTTTGTACTTTTTTTCCACGTGTCTTGACATCCAATGTATCCCTGCAAAGTTTGGTGAAGATCTGAGTATGTAGTTTTTGACCTTATATGGAACCAACTTTCTGAAAATTTGAAAATTCTTAAAAAATTCGACCAAAATCTTGATGTCTCCAATCCTATGTTTTGTATGTTTTTTCCACGTGTCTTGACATCCAATGTATCCATGCAAAGTTTGGTGAAGATCTGAGTATGTAGTTTTTGACCTTATATGGAACCTCTCATCTGAAAATTTGAGAATTCTTGAAAAATTCGTCCAAAATCTTGATGTCTCCAATCTCTTGTTTTGTACGTTTTTTCCACGTGTCTTGACATCCAATGTATCCCTGCAAAGTTTGGTGAAGATCTGAGTATGTCGTTTTTGACCTTATCTGGAACATCCTTTCTGAAAATTTGAAAATTCTTAAAAAATTCGTCCAAAATCTTGATGTCTCCAATCTCTTGTTTTGTACGTTTTTTTCACGTGTCTTCACATCCAATGTATCCCTGCAAAGTTTGGTGAAGATCTGAGTATGTAGTTTTTGACCTTATCTGGAACCTCTCATCTGAAAATTTGAAAATTCCTAAAAAATCCGTCCAAAATCTTGATGACACCAATCTCTTGTTTTGTACGTTTTTTCCACGTGTCTTGACATCCAATGTATCCCTGCAAAGTTTGGTGAAGATCTGAGTATGTAGTTTTTGACCTTATCTGGAACCTCCTATCTGAAAATTTGAAAATTCTTAAAAAATTCGTCCAAAATCTTGATGTCTCCAATCTCTTGTTTTGTACGTTTTTTCCACGTGTCTTGACATCCAATGTATCCCTGCAAAGTTTGGTGAAGATCTGAGTATGTAGTTTTTGACCTTATATGGAACCTCCTTTCTGAAAATTTGAAAATTCTTAAAAAATTCTTCCAAAATCTTGATGTCTCCAATCTCTTGTTTTGTACGTTTTTTCCACGTGTCTTGACATCCAATGTATCCCTGCAAAGTTTGGTGAAGATCTGAGTATGTAGTTTTTGACCTTATATGGAACCTCCCATCTGAAAATTTGAAAATTCCTAAAAAATCCGTCTAAAATCTTGATGTCTCCACTCTCTTGTTTTGTACTTTTTTTCCACGTGTCTTGACATCCAATGTATCCCTGCAAAGTTTGGTGAAGATCTGAGTATGTAGTTTTTGACCTTATATGGAACCTCCTTTCTGAAAATTTGAAAATTCTTAAAAAATTCGACCAAAATCTTGATGTCTCCAATCCTATGTTTTGTATGTTTTTTCCACGTGTCTTGACATCCAATGTATCCATGCAAAGTTTGGTGAAGATCTGAGTATGTAGTTTTAGACCTTATATGGAACCTCCTATCTGAAAATTTGAGAATTCTTGAAAAATTCGTCCAAAATCTTGATGTCTCCAATCTCTTGTTTTGTACGTTTTTTCCACGTGTCTTGACATCCAATGTATCCCTGCAAAGTTTGGTGAAGATCTGAGTATGTCGTTTTTGACCTTATCTGGAACATCCTTTCTGAAAATTTGAAAATTCTTAAAAAATTCGTCCAAAATCTTGATGTCTCCAATCTCTTGTTTTGTACGTTTTTTTCACGTTACTTCACATCCAATGTATCCCTGCAAAGTTTGGTGAAGATCTGAGTATGTAGTTTTTGACCTTATCTGGAACCTCTCATCTGAAAATTTGAAAATTCCTAAAAAATCCGTCCAAAATCTTGATGACACCAATCTCTTGTTTTGTACGTTTTTTCCACGTGTCTTGACATCCAATGTATCCCTGCAAAGTTTGGTGAAGATCTGAGTATGTAGTTTTTGACCTTATCTGGAACATCCTTTCTGAAAATTTGAAAATTCTTCAAAAATTCGTCCAAAATCTTGATGTCTCCACTCTCTTGTTTTGTACGTTTTTTCCACGTGTCTTGACATCCAATGTATCCCTGCAAAGTTTGGTGAAGATCTGAGTATGTAGTTTTTGACCTTATATGGAGCCTCCTTTCTGAAAATTTGAAAATTCTTAAAAAATTCGTCGAAAATCTTGATGTCTCCAATCTCTTGTTTTGTACGTTTTTTCCACGTGTCTTGACATGCAAAGTATCCCTGCAACGTTTGGTGAAGATCTGAGTATGTAGTTTTTGACCTTATCTGGAACCTCCCATCTGAAAATTTGAAAATTCCTAAAAAATCCGTCTAAAATCTTGATGTCTCCACTCTCTTGTTTTGTACTTTTTTTCCACGTGTCTTGACATCCAATGTATCCCTGCAAAGTTTGGTGAAGATCTGAGTATGTAGTTTTTGACCTTATATGGAACCTCCTTTCTGAAAATTTGAAAATTCTTAAAAAATTCGACCAAAATCTTGATGTCTCCAATCCTATGTTTTGTATGTTTTTTCCACGTGTCTTGACATCCAATGTATCCATGCAAAGTTTGGTGAAGATCTGAGTATGTAGTTTTTGACCTTATCTGGAACCTCCTATCTGAAAATTTGAGAATTCTTGAAAAATTCGTCCAAAATCTTGATGTCTCCAATCTCTTGTTTTGTACGTTTTTTCCACGTGTCTTGACATCCAATGTATCCCTGCAAAGTTTGGTGAAGATCTGAGTATGTCGTTTTTGACCTTATCTGGAACATCCTTTCTGAAAATTTGAAAATTCTTCAAAAATTCGTCCAAAATCTTGATGTCTCCAATCTCTTGTTTTGTACGTTTTTTCCACGTGTCTTGACATCCAATGTATAACTGCAAAGTTTGGTGAAGATCTGAGTATGTAGTTTTTGACCTTATCTGGAACCTCCTTTCTGAAAATTTGAAAATTCTTCAAAAATTCGTCCAAAATCTTGATGTCTCCACTCTCTTGTTTTGTACGTTTTTTCCACGTGTCTTGACATCCAATGTATCCCTGCAAAGTTTGGTGAAGATCTGAGTATGTAGTTTTTGACCTTATATGGAGCCTCCTTTCTGAAAATTTGAAAATTCTTAAAAAATTCATCCAAAATCTTGATGTCTCCAATCTCTTGTTTTGTACGTTTTTTCCACGTTTCTTGACATCCAATGTATCCCTGCAAAGTTTTGTGAAGATCTGAGTATGTAGTTTTTGACCTTATATGGAACCTACTTTCTGAAAATTTGAAAATTCTTAAAAAATTCGTCCAAAATCTTGATGTCCCCAATCCTATGTTTTGTATGTTTTTCCACGTGTCTTGACATCCAATGTATCCATGCAAAGTTTGGTGAAGATCTGAGTATGTCGTTTTTGACCTTATCTGAAACCTCCCATCTGAAAATTTGAAAATTCTTAAAAAATTCGTCGAAAATCTTGATGTCTCCAATCTCTTGTTTTGTACGTTTTTTCCACGTGTCTTGACATGCAAAGTATCCCTGCAAAGTTTGGTGAAGATCTGAGTATGTAGTTTTTGACCTTATCTGGAACCTCCTATCTGAAAATTTGAAAATTCTTAAAAAATTCGTCCAAAATCTTGATGTCTCCAATCTCTTGTTTTGTACGTTTTTTCCACGTGTCTTGACATCCAATGTATCCCTGCAAAGTTTGGTGAAGATCTGAGTATGTCGTTTTTGACCTTATCTGGAACATCCTTTCTGAAAATTTGAAAATTCTTCAAAAATTCGTCCAAAATCTTGATGTCTCCAATCTCTTGTTTTGTACGTTTTTTCCACGTGTCTTGACATCCAATGTATAACTGCAAAGTTTGGTGAAGATCTGAGTATGTAGTTTTTGACCTTATCTGGAACCTCCTTTCTGAAAATTTGAAAATTCTTCAAAAATTCGTCCAAAATCTTGATGTCTCCACTCTCTTGTTTTGTACGTTTTTTCCACGTGTCTTGACATCCAATGTATCCCTGCAAAGTTTGGTGAAGATCTGAGTATGTAGTTTTTGACCTTATATGGAGCCTCCTTTCTGAAAATTTGAAAATTCTTAAAAAATTCATCCAAAATCTTGATGTCTCCAATCTCTTGTTTTGTACGTTTTTTCCACGTGTCTTGACATCCAATGTATCCCTGCAAAGTTTGGTGAAGATCTGAGTATGTAGTTTTTGACCTTATCTGGAACCTCCTATCTGAAAATTTGAAAATTTTTAAAAAATTCGTCCAAAATCTTGATGTCTTCAATCTCTTGTTTTGTACGTTTTTTCCACGTGTCTTGACCTCCAATGTATCCCTGCAAAGTTTGGTGAAGATCTGAGTATGTCGTTTTTGACCTTATGTGGAACATCCTTTCTGAAAATTTGAAAATTCTTAAAAAATTCGACCAAAAACTTGATGTCTCCAATCTCTTGTTTTGTACGTTTTTTCCACGTGTCTTGACATCCAATGTATCCCTGCAAAGTTTGGTGAAGATCTGAGTATGTAGTTTTTGAACTTATATGGAACCTCCTTTCTGAAAATTTGAAAATTCTTAAAAAATTCGTCCAAAATCTTGATGTCCCCAATCTCTTGTTTTGTACGTTTTTTACACGTGTCTTGACATCCAATGTATCCATGCAAAGTTTGGTGAAGATCTGAGTATGTCGTTTTTGACCTTATCTGGAACCTCCCATCTGAAAATTTGAAAATTCTTCAAAAATTCGTCGAAAATCTTGATGTCTCCAATCTCTTGTTTTGTACGTTTTTTCCACGTATCTTGACATGCAAAGTATCCCTGCAACGTTTGGTGAAGATCTGAGTATGTAGTTTTTGACCTTATCTGGAACCTCCTATCTGAAAATTTGAAAATTCTTCAAAAATTCGTCCAAAATCTTGATGTCTCCAATCTCTTGTTTTGTACGTTTTTTCCACGTTTCTTGACATCCAATGTATCCCTGCAATGTTTGGTGAAGATCTGAGTATGTAGTTTTTGACCTTATATGGAACCTCCTATCTGAAAATTTGAGAATTCTTAAAAAATTTGACCAAAATCTTGATATCCCCAATCCTATGTTTTGTATGTTTTTTCCACGTGTCTTGACATCCAATGTATCCCTGCAAAGTTTGGTGAAGATCTGAGTATGTAGTTTTTGAACTTATCTGGAACATCCTTTCTGAAAATTTGAAAATTCCTAAAAAATTCGTCCAAAATCTTGATGTCTCCAATCTCTTGTTTTGTACGTTTTTTCCACGTGTCTTGACATCCAATGTATCCCTGCAAAGTTTGGTGAAGATCTGAGTATGTAGTTTTTGACCTTATATGGAACCTCCTTTCTGAAAATTTGAAAATTCTTAAAAAATTCGTCCAAAATCTTGATGTCTCCAATCTCTTGTTTTGTACGTTTTTTCCACGTGTCTTGACATCCAATGTATCCCTGCAAAGTTTGGTGAAGATCTGAGTATGTAGTTTTTGACCTTATATGGAACCTCCCATCTGAAAATTTGAAAATTCCTAAAAAATCCGTCAAAAATCTTGATGTCTCCACTCTCTTGTTTTGTACTTTTTTTCCACGTGTCTTGACATCCAATGTATCCCTGCAAAGTTTGGTGAAGATCTGAGTATGTAGTTTTTGACCTTATATGGAACCAACTTTCTGAAAATTTGAAAATTCTTAAAAAATTCGACCAAAATCTTGATGTCTCCAATCCTATGTTTTGTATGTTTTTTCCACGTGTCTTGACATCCAATGTATCCATGCAAAGTTTGGTGAAGATCTGAGTATGTAGTTTTTGACCTTATATGGAACCTCCTATCTGAAAATTTGAGAATTCTTGAAAAATTCGTCCAAAATCTTGATGTCTCCAATCTCTTGTTTTGTACGTTTTTTCCACGTGTCTTGACATCCAATGTATCCCTGCAAAGTTTGGTGAAGATCTGAGTATGTCGTTTTTGACCTTATCTGGAACATCCTTTCTGAAAATTTGAAAATTCTTAAAAAATTCGTCCAAAATCTTGATGTCTCCAATCTCTTGTTTTGTACGTTTTTTTCACGTGTCTTCACATCCAATGTATCCCTGCAAAGTTTGGTGAAGATCTGAGTATGTAGTTTTTGACCTTATCTGGAACCTCTCATCTGAAAATTTGAAAATTCCTAAAAAATCCGTCCAAAATCTTGATGACACCAATCTCTTGTTTTGTACGTTTTTTCCACGTGTCTTGACATCCAATGTATCCCTGCAAAGTTTGGTGAAGATCTGAGTATGTAGTTTTTGACCTTATCTGGAACATCCTTTCTGAAAATTTGAAAATTCTTCAAAAATTCGTCCAAAATCTTGATGTCTCCACTCTCTTGTTTTGTACGTTTTTTCCACGTGTCTTGACATCCAATGTATCCCTGCAAAGTTTGGTGAAGATCTGAGTATGTAGTTTTTGACCTTATATGGAGCCTCCTTTCTGAAAATTTGAAAATTCTTAAAAAATTCGTCGAAAATCTTGATGTCTCCAATCTCTTGTTTTGTACGTTTTTTCCACGTGTCTTGACATGCAAAGTATCCCTGCAACGTTTGGTGAAGATCTGAGTATGTAGTTTTTGACCTTATCTGGAACCTCCTATCTGAAAATTTGAAAATTCCTAAAAAATCCGTCTAAAATCTTGATGTCTCCACTCTCTTGTTTTGTACTTTTTTTCCACGTGTCTTGACATCCAATGTATCCCTGCAAAGTTTGGTGAAGATCTGAGTATGTAGTTTTTGACCTTATATGGAACCTCCTTTCTGAAAATTTGAAAATTCTTAAAAAATTCGACCAAAATCTTGATGTCTCCAATCCTATGTTTTGTATGTTTTTTCCACGTGTCTTGACATCCAATGTATCCATGCAAAGTTTGGTGAAGATCTGAGTATGTAGTTTTTGACCTTATATGGAACCTCCTATCTGAAAATTTGAGAATTCTTGAAAAATTCGTCCAAAATCTTGATGTCTCCAATCTCTTGTTTTGTACGTTTTTTCCACGTGTCTTGACATCCAATGTATCCCAGCAAAGTTTGGTGAAGATCTGAGTAGGTCGTTTTTGACCTTATCTGGAACATCCTTTCTGAAAATTTGAAAATTCTTCAAAAATTCGTCCAAAATCTTGATGTCTCCAATCTCTTGTTTTGTACGTTTTTTCCACGTGTCTTGACATCCAATGTATAACTGCAAAGTTTGGTGAAGATCTGAGTATGTAGTTTTTGACCTTATCTGGAACCTCCTTTCTGAAAATTTGAAAATTCTTCAAAAATTCGTCCAAAATCTTGATGTCTCCACTCTCTTGTTTTGTACGTTTTTTCCACGTGTCTTGACATCCAATGTATCCCTGCAAAGTTTGGTGAAGATCTGAGTATGTAGTTTTTGACCTTATATGGAGCCTCCTTTCTGAAAATTTGAAAATTCTTAAAAAATTCATCCAAAATCTTGATGTCTCCAATCTCTTGTTTTGTACGTTTTTTCCACGTTTCTTGACATCCAATGTATCCCTGCAAAGTTTTGTGAAGATCTGAGTATGTAGTTTTTGACCTTATATGGAACCTCCTTTCTGAAAATTTGAAAATTCTTAAAAAATTCGTCCAAAATCTTGATGTCCCCAATCCTATGTTTTGTATGTTTTTCCACGTGTCTTGACATCCAATGTATCCATGCAAAGTTTGGTGAAGATCTGAGTATGTCGTTTTTGACCTTATCTGAAACCTCCCATCTGAAAATTTGAAAATTCTTAAAAAATTCGTCGAAAATCTTGATGTCTCCAATCTCTTGTTTTGTACGTTTTTTCCACGTGTCTTGACATGCAAAGTATCCCTGCAAAGTTTGGTGAAGATCTGAGTATGTAGTTTTTGACCTTATCTGGAACCTCCTATCTGAAAATTTGAAAATTCTTAAAAAATTCGTCCAAAATCTTGATGTCTCCAATCTCTTGTTTTGTACGTTTTTTCCACGTGTCTTGACATCCAATGTATCCCTGCAAAGTTTGGTGAAGATCTGAGTATGTCGTTTTTGAACTTATCTGGAACATCCTTTCTGAAAATTTGAAAATTCTTCAAAAATTCGTCCAAAATCTTGATGTCTCCAATCTCTTGTTTTGTACGTTTTTTCCACGTGTCTTGATATCCAATGTATAACTGCAAAGTTTGGTGAAGATCTGAGTATGTAGTTTTTGACCTTATCTGGAACCTCCTTTCTGAAAATTTGAAAATTCTTCAAAAATTCGTCCAAAATCTTGATGTCTCCACTCTCTTGTTTTGTACGTTTTTTCCACGTGTCTTGACATCCAATGTATCCCTGCAAAGTTTGGTGAAGATCTGAGTATGTAGTTTTTGACCTTATATGTAGCCTCCTTTCTGAAAATTTGAAAATTCTTAAAAAATTCATCCAAAATCTTGATGTCTCCAATCTCTTGTTTTGTACGTTTTTTCCACGTTTCTTGACATCCAATGTATCCCTGCAAAGTTTGGTGAAGATCTGAGTATGTAGTTTTTGACCTTATATGGAACCTCCTTTCTGAAAATTTGAAAATTCTTAAAAAATTCGTCCAAAATCTTGATGTCCCCAATCCTATGTTTTGTATGTTTTTCCACGCGTCTTGACATCCAATGTATCCATGCAAAGTTTGGTGAAGATCTGAGTATGTCGTTTTTGACCTTATCTGAAACCTCCCATCTGAAAATTTGAAAATTCTTAAAAAATTCGTCGAAAATCTTGATGTCTCCAATCTCTTGTTTTGTACGTTTTTTCCACGTGTCTTGACATGCAAAGTATCCCTGCAACGTTTGGTGAAGATCTGAGTATGTAGTTTTTGACCTTATCTGGAACCTCCTATCTGAAAATTTGAAAATTCTTAAAAAATTCGTCCAAAATCTTGATGTCTCCAATCTCTTGTTTTGTACGTTTTTTCCACGTTTCTTGACATCCAATGTATCCCTGCAATGTTTGGTGAAGATCTGAGTATGTAGTTTTTGACCTTATATGGAACCTCCTATCTGAAAATTTGAAAATTCTTAAAAAATTTGACCAAAATCTTGATATCCCCAATCCTATGTTTTGTATGTTTTTTCCACGTGTCTTGACATCCAATGTATCCCTGCAAAGTTTGGTGAAGATCTGAGTATGTACTTTTTGACCTTATCTGGAACCTATCTGAAAATTTGAAAATTTTTAAAAAATTCGTCCAAAATCTTGATGTCTTCAATCTCTTGTTTTGTACGTTTTTTCCACGTGTCTTGACCTCCAATGTATCCCTGCAAAGTTTGGTGAAGATCTGAGTATGTCGTTTTTGACCGTATGTGGAACATCCTTTCTGAAAATTTGAAAATTCTTAAAAAATTCGTCCAAAATCTTGATGTCTCCAATCTCTTGTTTTGTACGTTTTTCCACGTTTCTTGACATCCAATGTATCCCTGCAATGTTTGGTGAAGATCTGAGTATGTAGTTTTTGACCTTATATGGAACCTCCTATCTGAAAATTTGAGAATTCTTAAAAAATTTGACCAAAATCTTGATATCCCCAATCCTATGTTTTGTATGTTTTTTCCACGTGTCTTGACATCCAATGTATCCCTGCAAAGTTTGGTGAAGATCTGAGTATGTAGTTTTTGACCTTATCTGGAACATCCTTTCTGAAAATTTGAAAATTCTTAAAAAATTCGTCCAAAATCTTGATGTCTCCAATCTCTTGTTTTGTACGTTTTTTCCACGTGTCTTGACATCCAATGTATCCCTGCAAAGTTTGGTGAAGATCTGAGTATGTAGTTTTTGACCTTATATGGAACCTCCTTTCTGAAAATTTGAAAATTCTTAAAAAATTCGTCCAAAATCTTGATGTCTCCAATCTCTTGTTTTGTACGTTTTTTCCACGTGTCTTGACATCCAATGTATCCCTGCAAAGTTTGGTGAAGATCTGAGTATGTAGTTTTTGACCTTATATGGAACCTCCCATCTGAAAATTTGAAAATTCCTAAAAAATCCGTCTAAAATCTTGATGTCTCCACTCTCTTGTTTTGTACTTTTTTTCCACGTGTCTTGACATCCAATGTATCCATGCAAAGTTTGGTGAAGATCTGAGTATGTAGTTTTTGACCTTATATGGAACCTCCTATCTGAAAATTTGAGAATTCTTGAAAAATTCGTCCAAAATCTTGATGTCTCCAATCTCTTGTTTTGTACGTTTTTTCCACGTGTCTTGACATCCAATGTATCCCTGCAAAGTTTGGTGAAGATCTGAGTATGTCGTTTTTGACCTTATCTGGAACATCCTTTCTGAAAATTTGAAAATTCTTAAAAAATTCGTCGAAAATCTTGATGTCTCCAATCTCTTGTTTTGTACGTTTTTTCCACGTGTCTTGACATGCAAAGTATCCCTGCAACGTTTGGTGAAGATCTGAGTATGTAGTTTTTGACCTTATCTGGAACCTCCCATCTGAAAATTTGAAAATTCCTAAAAAATCCGTCTAAAATCTTGATGTCTCCACTCTCTTGTTTTGTACTTTTTTTCCACGTGTCTTGACATCCAATGTATCCCTGCAAAGTTTGGTGAAGATCTGAGTATGTAGTTTTTGACCTTATATGGAACCTGCTTTCTGAAAATTTGAAAATTCTTAAAAAATTCGACCAAAATCTTGATGTCTCCAATCCTATGTTTTGTATGTTTTTTCCACGTGTCTTGACATCCAATGTATCCATGCAAAGTTTGGTGAAGATCTGAGTATGTAGTTTTTGACTTTATATGGAACCTCCTATCTGAAAATTTGAGAATTCTTGAAAAATTCGTCCAAAATCTTGATGTCTCCAATCTCTTGTTTTGTACGTTTTTTCCACGTGTCTTGACATCCAATGTATCCCTGCAAAGTTTGGTGAAGATCTGAGTATGTCGTTTTTGACCTTATCTGGAACATCCTTTCTGAAAATTTGAAAATTCTTAAAAAATTCGTCCAAAATCTTGATGTCTCCAATCTCTTGTTTTGTACGTTTTTTCCACGTGTCTTGACATCCAATGTATAACTGCAAAGTTTGGTGAAGATCTGAGTATGTAGTTTTTGACCTTATCTGAAACCTCCCATCTGAAAATTTGAAAATTCTTAAAAAATTCCTCGAAAATCTTGATGTCTCCAATCTCTTGTTTTGTACGTTTTTTCCACGTGTCTTGACATGCAAAGTATCCCTGCAACGTTTGGTGAAGATCTGAGTATGTAGTTTTTGACCTTATCTGGAACCTCCTATCTGAAAATTTGAAAATTCTTCAAAAATTCGTCCAAAATCTTGATGTCTCCAATCTCTTGTTTTGTACGTTTTTTCCACGTTTCTTGACATCCAATGTATCCCTGCAATGTTTGGTGAAGATCTGAGTATGTAGTTTTTGACCTTATATGGAACCTCCTATCTGAAAATTTGAAAATTCTTAAAAAAATTGACCAAAATCTTGATATCCCCAATCCTATGTTTTGTATGTTTTTTCCACGTGTCTTGACATCCAATGTATCCCTGCAAAGTTTGGTGAAGATCTGAGTATGTAGTTTTTGACCTTATCTGGAACATCCTTTCTGAAAATTTGAAAATTCTTAAAAAATTCGTCCAAAATCTTGATGTCTCCAATCTCTTGTTTTGTACGTTTTTTCCACGTGTCTTGACATCCAATGTATCCCTGCAAAGTTTGGTGAAGATCTGAGTATGTAGTTTTTGACCTTATATGGAACCTCCTTTCTGAAAATTTGAAAATTCTTAAAAAAATCGTCCAAAATCTTGATGTCTCCAATCTCTTGTTTTGTACGTTTTTTCCACGTGTGTTGACATCCAATGTATCCCTGCAAAGTTTGGTGAAGATCTGAGTATGTAGTTTTTGACCTTATATGGAACCTCCCATCTGAAAATTTGAAAATTCCTAAAAAATCCGTCTAAAATCTTGATGTCTCCACTCTCTTGTTTTGTACTTTTTTTCCACGTGTCTTGACATCCAATGTATCCCTGCAAAGTTTGGTGAAGATCTGAGTATGTAGTTTTTGACCTTATACGGAACCTCCTTTCTGAAAATTTGAAAATTCTTAAAAAATTCGACCAAAATCTTGATGTCTCCAATCCTATGTTTTGTATGTTTTTTCCACGTGTCTTGACATCCAATGTATCAATGCAAAGTTTGGTGAAGATCTGAGTATGTAGTTTTTGACCTTATATGGAACCTCCTATCTGAAAATTTGAGAATTCTTGAAAAATTCGTCCAAAATCTTGATGTCTCCAATCTCTTGTTTTGTACGTTTTTTCCACGTGTCTTGACATCCAATGTATCCCTGCAAAGTTTGGTGAAGATCTGAGTATGTCGTTTTTGACCTTATCTGGAACATCCTTTCTGAAAATTTGAAAATTCTTAAAAAATTCGTCCAAAATCTTGATGTCTCCAATCTCTTGTTTTGTACGTTTTTTTCACGTGTCTTCACATCCAATGTATCCCTGCAAAGTTTGGTGAAGATCTGAGTATGTAGTTTTTGACCTTATCTGGAACCTCTCATCTGAAAATTTGAAAATTCCTAAAAAATCCGTCCAAAATCTTAATGACACCAATCTCTTGTTTTGTACGTTTTTTCCACGTGTCTTGACATCCAATGTATCCCTGCAAAGTTTGGTGAAGATCTGAGTTTGTAGTTTTTGACCTTATCTGGAACCTCCTTTCTGAAAATTTGAAAATTCTTCAAAAATTCGTCCAAAATCTTGATGTCTCCACTCTCTTGTTTTGTACGTTTTTTCCACGTGTCTTGACATCCAATGTATCCCTGCAAAGTTTGGTGAAGATCTGAGTATGTAGTTTTTGACCTTATATGGAGCCTCCTTTCTGAAAATTTGAAAATTCTTAAAAAATTCGTCGAAAATCTTGATGTCTCCAATCTCTTGTTTTGTACGTTTTTTCCACGTGTCTTGACATGCAAAGTATCCCTGCAACGTTTGGTGAAGATCTGAGTATGTAGTTTTTGACCTTATCTGGAACCTCCTATCTGAAAATTTGAAAATTCTTCAAAAATTCGTCCAAAACCTTGATGTCTCCAATCTCTTGTTTTGTACGTTTTTTCCACGTTTCTTGACATCCAATGTATCCCTGCAATGTTTGGTGAAGATCTGAGTATGTAGTTTTTGACCTTATATGGAACCTCCTATCTGAAAATTTGAGAATTCTTAAAAAATTTGACCAAAATCTTGATATCCCCAATCCTATGTTTTGTATGTTTTTTCCACGTGTCTTGACATCCAATGTATCGCTGCAAATTTTAGTGGAGATCTGAGTATGTAGTTTTTGACCTTATCTGGAACCTCCTATCTGAAAATTTGAAAATTTTTAAAAAATTCGTCCAAAATCTTGATGTCTTCAATCTCTTGTTTTGTACGTTTTTTCCACGTGTCTTGACCTCCAATGTATCCCTGCAAAGTTTGGTGAAGATCTGAGTATGTCGTTTTTGACCTTATCTGGAACATCCTTTCTGAAAATTTGAAAATTCTTAAAAAATTCGTCCAAAATCTTGATGTCTCCAATCTCTTGTTTTGTACGTTTTTTCCACGTGTCTTGACATCCAATGTATCCCTGCAAAGTTTGGTGAAGATCTGAGTATGTCGTTTTTGACCTTATCTGGAACATCCTTTCTGAAAATTTGAAAATTCTTAAAAAATTCGTCCAAAATCTTGATGTCTCCAATCTCTTGTTTTGTACGTTTTTTCCACGTGTCTTGACATCCAATGTATCCCTGCAAAGTTTGGTGAAGATCTGAGTATGTAGTTTTTGACCTTATATGGAACCTCCCATCTGAAAATTTGAAAATTCCTAAAAAATTCGTCTAAAATCTTGATGTCTCCACTCTCTTGTTTTGTACTTTTTTTCCACGTGTCTTGACATCCAATGTATCCCTGCAAAGTTTGGTGAAGATCTGAGTATGTAGTTTTTGACCTTATATGGAACCTCCTTTCTGAAAATTTGAAAATTCTTAAAAAATTCGACCAAAATCTTGATGTCTCCAATCCTATGTTTTGTATGTTTTTCCACGTGTCTTGACATCCAATGTATCCATGCAAAGTTTGGTGAAGATCTGAGTATGTAGTTTTTGACCTTATATGGAACCTCCTATCTGAAAATTTGAGAATTCTTGAAAAATTCGTCCAAAATCTTGATGTCTCCAATCTCTTGTTTTGTACGTTTTTTCCACGTGTCTTGACATCCAATGTATCCCTGCAAAGTTTGGTGAAGATCTGAGTATGTAGTTTTAGACCTTATCTGGAACCTAGCATCTGAAAATTTGAAAATTCCTAAAAAATCCGTCCAAAATCTTGATGACCTCAATCTCTTGTTTTGTACGTTTTTTCCACGTGTCTTGACATCCAATGTATCCCTGCAATGTTTGGTGAAGATCTGAGTATGTAGTTTTTGACCTTATATGGAACCTCTTATCTGAAAATTTGAAAATTCTTAAAAATATTTGACCAAAATCTTGATGTCCCCAATCCTATGTTTTGTATGTTTTTTCCACGTGTCTTGACATCCAATGTATCCCTGCAAAGTTTGGTGAAGATCTGAGTATGTAGTTTTTGACCTTATATGGAACCTCCTTTCTGAAAATTTGAAAATTCTTAAAAAATTCGACCAAAATCTTGATGTCTCCAATCCTATGTTTTGTATGTTTTTTCCACGTGTCTTGACATCCAATGTATCCATGCAAAGTTTGGTGAAGATCTGAGTATGTAGTTTTTGACCTTATATGGAACCTCCTATCTGAAAATTTGAGAATTCTTGAAAAATTCGTCCAAAATCTTGATGTCTCCAATCTCTTGTTTTGTACGTTTTTTCCACGTGTCTTGACATCCAATGTATCCCTGCAAAGTTTGGTGAAGATCT
This sequence comes from Lepisma saccharinum, assembly GCF_977018435.1. Lineage (NCBI taxonomy): Eukaryota > Metazoa > Arthropoda > Insecta > Zygentoma > Lepismatidae > Lepisma > Lepisma saccharinum. Next base: position 1,898,976 of record NW_028142907.1, on the reverse strand, counting down.
GATTATGTCGTTTTTGACCTTATCTGGAACATCCTTTCTGAAAATTTGAAAATTCTTAAAAAATTCGTCCAAAATCTTGATGTCTCCAATCTCTTGTTTTGTACGTTTTTTCCACGTGTCTTGACATCCAATGTATCCCTGCAAAGTTTGGTGAAGATCTGAGTATGTAGTTTTTGACCTTATCTGGAACCTCCTTTCTGAAAATTTGAAAATTCTTCAAAAATTCGTCCAAAATCTTGATGTCTCCACTCTCTTGTTTTGTACGTTTTTTCCACGTGTCTTGACATCCAATGTATCCATGCAAAGTTTGGTGAAGATCTGAGTATGTAGTTTTTGACTTTATCTGGAACCTCCTATCTGAAAATTTGAAAATTTTTAAAAAATTCGTCCAAAATCTTGATGTCTTCAATCTCTTGTTTTGTACGTTTTTTCCACGTGTCTTGACCTCCAATGTATCCCTGCAAAGTTTGGTGAAGATCTGAGTATGTCGTTTTTGACCTTATGTGGAACATCCTTTCTGAAAATTTGAAAATTCTTAAAAAATTCGTCCAAAATCTTGATGTCTCCAATCTCTTGTTTTGTACGTTTTTTCCACGTTTCTTGACATCCAATGTATCCCTGCAATGTTTGGTGAAGATCTGAGTATGTAGTTTTTGACCTTATATGGAACCTCCTATCTGAAAATTTGAAAATTCTTAAAAAATTTGACCAAAATCTTGATATCCCCAATCCTATGTTTTGTATGTTTTTTCCACGTGTCTTGACATCCAATGTATCCATGCAAAGTTTGGTGAAGATCTGAGTATGTAGTTTTTGACTTTATCTGGAACCTCCTATCTGAAAATTTGAAAATTTTTAAAAAATTCGTCCAAAATCTTGATGTCTTCAATCTCTTGTTTTGTACGTTTTTTCCACGTGTCTTGACCTCCAATGTATCCCTGCAAAGTTTGGTGAAGATCTGAGTATGTCGTTTTTGACCTTATCTGGAACATCCTTTCTGAAAATTTGAAAATTCTTAAAAAATTCGTCCAAAATCTTGATGTCTCCAATCTCTTGTTTTGTACGTTTTTTCCACGTGTCTTGACATCCAATGTATCCCTGCAAAGTTTGGTGAAGATCTGAGTATGTCGTTTTTGACCTTATCTGGAACCTCCTATCTGAAAATTTGAAAATTCTTAAAAAATTTGACCAAAATCTTGATATCCCCAATCCTATGTTTTGTATGTTTTTTCCACGTGTCTTGACATCCAATGTATCCATGCAAAGTTTGGTGAAGATCTGAGTATGTAGTTTTTGACTTTATCTGGAACCTCCTATCTGAAAATTTGAAAATTTTTAAAAAATTCGTCCAAAATCTTGATGTCTTCAATCTCTTGTTTTGTACGTTTTTTCCACGTGTCTTGACCTCCAATGTATCCCTGTAAAGTTTGGTGAAGATCTGAGTATGTCGTTTTTGACCTTATGTGGAACATCCTTTCTGAAAATTTGAAAATTCTTAAAAAATTCGTCCAAAATCTTGATGTCTCCAATCTCTTGTTTTGTACGTTTTTTCCACGTGTCTTGACATCCAATGTATCCCTGCAAAGTTTGGTGAAGATCTGAGTATGTAGTTTTTGACCTTATCTGGAACCTCCTATCTGAAAATTTGAAAATTCTTAAAAAATTCGTCCAAAATCTTGATGTCTCCAATCTCTTGTTTTGTACGTTTTTTCCACGTTTCTTGACATCCAATGTATCCCTGCAATGTTTGGTGAAGATCTGAGTATGTAGTTTTTGACCTTATATGGAACCTCCTATCTGAAAATTTGAAAATTCTTAAAAAATTTGACCAAAATCTTGATATCCCCAATCCTATGTTTTGTATGTTTTTTCCACGTGTCTTGACATCCAATGTATCCATGCAAAGTTTGGTGAAGATCTGAGTATGTAGTTTTTGACTTTATCTGGAACCTCCTATCTGAAAATTTGAAAATTTTTAAAAAATTCGTCCAAAATCTTGATGTCTTCAATCTCTTGTTTTGTACGTTTTTTCCACGTGTCTTGACCTCCAATGTATCCCTGCAAAGTTTGGTGAAGATCTGAGTATGTCGTTTTTGACCTTATGTGGAACATCCTTTCTGAAAATTTGAAAATTCTTAAAAAATTCGTCCAAAATCTTGATGTCTCCAATCTCTTGTTTTGTACGTTTTTTCCACGTGTCTTGACATCCAATGTATCCCTGCAAAGTTTGGTGAAGATCTGAGTATGTCGTTTTTGACCTTATCTGGAACCTCCTATCTGAAAATTTGAAAATTCTTAAAAAATTTGACCAAAATCTTGATATCCCCAATCCTATGTTTTGTATGTTTTTTCCACGTGTCTTGACATCCAATGTATCCATGCAAAGTTTGGTGAAGATCTGAGTATGTAGTTTTTGACTTTATCTGGAACCTCCTATCTGAAAATTTGAAAATTTTTAAAAAATTCGTCCAAAATCTTGATGTCTTCAATCTCTTGTTTTGTACGTTTTTTCCACGTGTCTTGACCTCCAATGTATCCCTGTAAAGTTTGGTGAAGATCTGAGTATGTCGTTTTTGACCTTATGTGGAACATCCTTTCTGAAAATTTGAAAATTCTTAAAAAATTCGTCCAAAATCTTGATGTCTCCAATCTCTTGTTTTGTACGTTTTTTCCACGTGTCTTGACATCCAATGTATCCCTGCAAAGTTTGGTGAAGATCTGAGTATGTAGTTTTTGACCTTATCTGGAACCTCCTATCTGAAAATTTGAAAATTCTTAAAAAATTCGTCCAAAATCTTGATGTCTCCAATCTCTTGTTTTGTACGTTTTTTCCACGTTTCTTGACATCCAATGTATCCCTGCAATGTTTGGTGAAGATCTGAGTATGTAGTTTTTGACCTTATATGGAACCTCCTATCTGAAAATTTGAAAATTCTTAAAAAATGTGACCAAAATCTTGATATCCCCAATCCTATGTTTTGTACGTTTTTTCCACGTGTCTTGACCTCCAATGTATCCCTGCAAAGTTTGGTGAAGATCTGAGTATGTCGTTTTTGACCTTATGTGGAACATCCTTTCTGAAAATTTGAAAATTCTTAAAAAATTCGTCCAAAATCTTGATGTCTCCAATCTCTTGTTTTGTACGTTTTTTCCACGTGTCTTGACATCCAATGTATCCCTGCAAAGTTTGGTGAAGATCTGAGTATGTAGTTTTTGAACTTATATGGAACCTCCTTTCTGAAAATTTGAAAATTCTTAAAAAATTCGTCCAAAATCTTGATGTCCCCAATCTCTTGTGTTGTACGTTTTTTACACGTGTCTTGACATCCAATGTATCCATGCAAAGTTTGGTGAAGATCTGAGTATGTCGTTTTTGACCTTATCTGGAACCTCCCATCTGAAAATTTGAAAATTCTTCAAAAATTTGTCGAAAATCTTGATGTCTCCAATCTCTTGTTTTGTACGTTTTTTCCACGTGTCTTGACATGCAAAGTATCCCTGCAACGTTTGGTGAAGATCTGAGTATGTAGTTTTTGACCTTATCTGGAACCTCCTATCTGAAAATTTGAAAATTCTTCAAAAATTCGTCCAAAACCTTGATGTCTCCAATCTCTTGTTTTGTACGTTTTTTCCACGTTTCTTGACATCCAATGTATCCCTGCAATGTTTGGTGAAGATCTGAGTATGTAGTTTTTGACCTTATATGGAACCTCCTATCTGAAAATTTGAGAATTCTTAAAAAATTTGACCAAAATCTTGATATCCCCAATCCTATGTTTTGTATGTTTTTTCCACGTGTCTTGACATCCAATGTATCGCTGCAAATTTTAGTGGAGATCTGAGTATGTAGTTTTTGACCTTATCTGGAACCTCCTATCTGAAAATTTGAAAATTTTTAAAAAATTCGTCCAAAATCTTGATGTCTTCAATCTCTTGTTTTGTACGTTTTTTCCACGTGTCTTGACCTCCAATGTATCCCTGCAAAGTTTGGTGAAGATCTGAGTATGTCGTTTTTGACCTTATCTGGAACATCCTTTCTGAAAATTTGAAAATTCTTAAAAAATTCGTCCAAAATCTTGATGTCTCCAATCTCTTGTTTTGTACGTTTTTTCCACGTGTCTTGACATCCAATGTATCCCTGCAAAGTTTGGTGAAGATCTGAGTATGTCGTTTTTGACCTTATCTGGAACATCCTTTCTGAAAATTTGAAAATTCTTAAAAAATTCGTCCAAAATCTTGATGTCTCCAATCTCTTGTTTTGTACGTTTTTTCCACGTGTCTTGACATCCAATGTATCCCTGCAAAGTTTGGTGAAGATCTGAGTATGTAGTTTTTGACCTTATATGGAACCTCCCATCTGAAAATTTGAAAATTCCTAAAAAATTCGTCTAAAATCTTGATGTCTCCACTCTCTTGTTTTGTACTTTTTTTCCACGTGTCTTGACATCCAATGTATCCCTGCAAAGTTTGGTGAAGATCTGAGTATGTAGTTTTTGACCTTATATGGAACCTCCTTTCTGAAAATTTGAAAATTCTTAAAAAATTCGACCAAAATCTTGATGTCTCCAATCCTATGTTTTGTATGTTTTTCCACGTGTCTTGACATCCAATGTATCCATGCAAAGTTTGGTGAAGATCTGAGTATGTAGTTTTTGACCTTATATGGAACCTCCTATCTGAAAATTTGAGAATTCTTGAAAAATTCGTCCAAAATCTTGATGTCTCCAATCTCTTGTTTTGTACGTTTTTTCCACGTGTCTTGACATCCAATGTATCCCTGCAAAGTTTGGTGAAGATCTGAGTATGTAGTTTTAGACCTTATCTGGAACCTACCATCTGAAAATTTGAAAATTCCTAAAAAATCCGTCCAAAATCTTGATGACCTCAATCTCTTGTTTTGTACGTTTTTTCCACGTGTCTTGACATCCAATGTATCCCTGCAATGTTTGGTGAAGATCTGAGTATGTAGTTTTTGACCTTATATGGAACCTCTTATCTGAAAATTTGAAAATTCTTAAAAATATTTGACCAAAATCTTGATGTCCCCAATCCTATGTTTTGTATGTTTTTTCCACGTGTCTTGACATCCAATGTATCCCTGCAAAGTTTGGTGAAGATCTGAGTATGTAGTTTTTGACCTTATATGGAACCTCCTTTCTGAAAATTTGAAAATTCTTAAAAAATTCGACCAAAATCTTGATGTCTCCAATCCTATGTTTTGTATGTTTTTTCCACGTGTCTTGACATCCAATGTATCCATGCAAAGTTTGGTGAAGATCTGAGTATGTAGTTTTTGACCTTATATGGAACCTCCTATCTGAAAATTTGAGAATTCTTGAAAAATTCGTCCAAAATCTTGATGTCTCCAATCTCTTGTTTTGTACGTTTTTTCCACGTGTCTTGACATCCAATGTATCCCTGCAAAGTTTGGTGAAGATCTGATTATGTCGTTTTTGACCTTATCTGGAACATCCTTTCTGAAAATTTGAAAATTCTTAAAAAATTCGTCCAAAATCTTGATGTCTCCAATCTCTTGTTTTGTACGTTTTTTCCACGTGTCTTGACATCCAATGTATCCCTGCAAAGTTTGGTGAAGATCTGAGTATGTAGTTTTTGACCTTATCTGGAACCTCCTTTCTGAAAATTTGAAAATTCTTCAAAAATTCGTCCAAAATCTTGATGTCTCCACTCTCTTGTTTTGTACGTTTTTTCCACGTGTCTTGACATCCAATGTATCCCTGCAAAGTTTGGTGAAGATCTGAGTATGTAGTTTTTGACCTTATATTTAGCCTCCTTTCTGAAAATTTGAAAATTCTTAAAAAATTCGTCGAAAATCTTGATGTCTCCAATCTCTTGTTTTGTACGTTTTTTCCACGTGTCTTGACATGCAAAGTATCCCTGCAACGTTTGTTGAAGATCTGAGTATGTAGTTTTTGACCTTATCTGGAACCTCCTATCTGAAAATTTGAAAATTCTTAAAAAATTCGTCCAAAATCTTGATGTCTCCAATCTCTTGTTTTGTACGTTTTTTCCACGTTTCTTGACATCCAATGTATCCCTGCAATGTTTGGTGAAGATCTGAGTATGTAGTTTTTGACCTTATATGGAACCTCCTATCTGAAAATTTGAAAATTCTTAAAAAATTTGACCAAAATCTTGATATCCCCAATCCTATGTTTTGTATGTTTTTTCCACGTGTCTTGACATCCAATGTATCCATGCAAAGTTTGGTGAAGATCTGAGTATGTAGTTTTTGACTTTATCTGGAACCTCCTATCTGAAAATTTGAAAATTTTTAAAAAATTCGTCCAAAATCTTGATGTCTTCAATCTCTTGTTTTGTACGTTTTTTCCACGTGTCTTGACCTCCAATGTATCCCTGCAAAATTTGGTGAAGATCTGAGTATGTCGTTTTTGACCTTATGTGGAACATCCTTTCTGAAAATTTGAAAATTCTTAAAAAATTCGTCCAAAATCTTGATGTCTCCAATCTCTTGTTTTGTACGTTTTTTCCACGTGTCTTGACATCCAATGTATCCCTGCAAAGTTTGGTGAAGATCTGAGTATGTCGTTTTTGACCTTATCTGGAACCTCCTATCTGAAAATTTGAAAATTCTTAAAAAATTTGACCAAAATCTTGATATCCCCAATCCTATGTTTTGTATGTTTTTTCCACGTGTCTTGACATCCAATGTATCCATGCAAAGTTTGGTGAAGATCTGAGTATGTAGTTTTTGACTTTATCTGGAACCTCCTATCTGAAAATTTGAAAATTTTTAAAAAATTCGTCCAAAATCTTGATGTCTTCAATCTCTTGTTTTGTACGTTTTTTCCACGTGTCTTGACCTCCAATGTATCCCTGTAAAGTTTGGTGAAGATCTGAGTATGTCGTTTTTGACCTTATGTGGAACATCCTTTCTGAAAATTTGAAAATTCTTAAAAAATTCGTCCAAAATCTTGATGTCTCCAATCTCTTGTTTTGTACGTTTTTTCCACGTGTCTTGACATCCAATGTATCCCTGCAAAGTTTGGTGAAGATCTGAGTATGTAGTTTTTGACCTTATCTGGAACCTCCTATCTGAAAATTTGAAAATTCTTAAAAAATTCGTCCAAAATCTTGATGTCTCCAATCTCTTGTTTTGTACGTTTTTTCCACGTTTCTTGACATCCAATGTATCCCTGCAATGTTTGGTGAAGATCTGAGTATGTAGTTTTTGACCTTATATGGAACCTCCTATCTGAAAATTTGAAAATTCTTAAAAAATTTGACCAAAATCTTGATATCCCCAATCCTATGTTTTGTATGTTTTTTCCACGTGTCTTGACATCCAATGTATCCATGCAAAGTTTGGTGAAGATCTGAGTATGTAGTTTTTGACTTTATCTGGAACCTCCTATCTGAAAATTTGAAAATTTTTAAAAAATTCGTCCAAAATCTTGATGTCTTCAATCTCTTGTTTTGTACGTTTTTTCCACGTGTCTTGACCTCCAATGTATCCCTGCAAAGTTTGGTGAAGATCTGAGTATGTCGTTTTTGACCTTATGTGGAACATCCTTTCTGAAAATTTGAAAATTCTTAAAAAATTCGTCCAAAATCTTGATGTCTCCAATCTCTTGTTTTGTACGTTTTTTCCACGTGTCTTGACATCCAATGTATCCCTGCAAAGTTTGGTGAAGATCTGAGTATGTCGTTTTTGACCTTATCTGGAACCTCCTATCTGAAAATTTGAAAATTCTTAAAAAATTTGACCAAAATCTTGATATCCCCAATCCTATGTTTTGTATGTTTTTTCCACGTGTCTTGACATCCAATGTATCCATGCAAAGTTTGGTGAAGATCTGAGTATGTAGTTTTTGACTTTATCTGGAACCTCCTATCTGAAAATTTGAAAATTTTTAAAAAATTCGTCCAAAATCTTGATGTCTTCAATCTCTTGTTTTGTACGTTTTTTCCACGTGTCTTGACCTCCAATGTATCCCTGTAAAGTTTGGTGAAGATCTGAGTATGTCGTTTTTGACCTTATGTGGAACATCCTTTCTGAAAATTTGAAAATTCTTAAAAAATTCGTCCAAAATCTTGATGTCTCCAATCTCTTGTTTTGTACGTTTTTTCCACGTGTCTTGACATCCAATGTATCCCTGCAAAGTTTGGTGAAGATCTGAGTATGTAGTTTTTGACCTTATCTGGAACCTCCTATCTGAAAATTTGAAAATTCTTAAAAAATTCGTCCAAAATCTTGATGTCTCCAATCTCTTGTTTTGTACGTTTTTTCCACGTTTCTTGACATCCAATGTATCCCTGCAATGTTTGGTGAAGATCTGAGTATGTAGTTTTTGACCTTATATGGAACCTCCTATCTGAAATTTGAAAATTCTTAAAAAATGTGACCAAAATCTTGATATCCCCAATCCTATGTTTTGTATGTTTTTTCCACGTGTCTTGACATCCAATGTATCCATGCAAAGTTTGGTGAAGATCTGAGTATGTAGTTTTTGACTTTACCTGGAACCTCCTATCTGAAAATTTGAAAATTTTTAAAAAATTCGTCCAAAATCTTGATGTCTTCAATCTCTTGTTTTGTACGTTTTTTCCACGTGTCTTGACCTCCAATGTATCCCTGCAAAGTTTGGTGAAGATCTGAGTATGTCGTTTTTGACCTTATGTGGAACATCCTTTCTGAAAATTTGAAAATTCTTAAAAAATTCGTCCAAAATCTTGATGTCTCCAATCTCTTGTTTTGTACGTTTTTTCCACGTGTCTTGACATCCAATGTATCCCTGCAAAGTTTGGTGAAGATCTGAGTATGTAGTTTTTGAACTTATATGGAACCTCCTTTCTGAAAATTTGAAAATTCTTAAAAAATTCGTCCAAAATCTTGATGTACCCAATCTCTTGTTTTGTACGTTTTTTCCACGTGTCTTGACCTCCAATGTATCCCTGCAAAGTTTGGTGAAGATCTGAGTATGTCGTTTTTGACCTTATGTGGAACATCCTTTCTGAAAATTTGAAAATTCTTAAAAAATTCGTCCAAAATCTTGATGTCTCCAATCTCTTGTTTTGTACGTTTTTTCCACGTGTCTTGACATGCAAAGTATCCCTGCAACGTTTGGTGAAGATCTGAGTATGTAGTTTTTGACCTTATCTGGAACCTCCTATCTGAAAATTTGAAAATTCTTCAAAAATTCGTGCAAAACCTTGATGTCTCCAATCTCTTGTTTTGTACGTTTTTTCCACGTTTCTTGACATCCAATGTATCCCTGCAATGTTTGGTGAAGATCTGAGTATGTAGTTTTTGACCTTATATGGAACCTCCTATCTGAAAATTTGAGAATTCTTAAAAAATTTGACCAAAATCTTGATATCCCCAATCCTATGTTTTGTATGTTTTTTCCACGTGTCTTGACATCCAATGTATCGCTGCAAATTTTAGTGGAGATCTGAGTATGTAGTTTTTGACCTTATCTGGAACCTCCTATCTGAAAATTTGAAAATTTTTAAAAAATTCGTCCAAAATCTTGATGTCTTCAATCTCTTGTTTTGTACGTTTTTTCCACGTGTCTTGACCTCCAATGTATCCCTGCAAAGTTTGGTGAAGATCTGAGTATGTCGTTTTTGACCTTATCTGGAACATCCTTTCTGAAAATTTGAAAATTCTTAAAAAATTCGTCCAAAATCTTGATGTCTCCAATCTCTTGTTTTGTACGTTTTTTCCACGTGTCTTGACATCCAATGTATCCCTGCAAAGTTTGGTGAAGATCTGAGTATGTAGTTTTTGACCTTATATGGAACCTCCCATCTGAAAATTTGAAAATTCCTAAAAAATTCGTCTAAAATCTTGATGTCTCCACTCTCTTGTTTTGTACTTTTTTTCCACGTGTCTTGACATCCAATGTATCCCTGCAAAGTTTGGTGAAGATCTGAGTATGTAGTTTTTGACCTTATATGGAACCTCCTTTCTGAAAATTTGAAAATTCTTAAAAAATTCGACCAAAATCTTGATGTCTCCAATCCTATGTTTTGTATGTTTTTCCACGCGTCTTGACATCCAATGTATCCATGCAAAGTTTGGTGAAGATCTGAGTATGTAGTTTTTGACCTTATATGGAACCTCCTATCTGAAAATTTGAGAATTCTTGAAAAATTCGTCCAAAATCTTGATGTCTCCAATCTCTTGTTTTGTACGTTTTTTCCACGTGTCTTGACATCCAATGTATCCCTGCAAAGTTTGGTGAAGATCTGAGTATGTAGTTTTAGACCTTATCTGGAACCTACCATCTGAAAATTTGAAAATTCCTAAAAAATCCGTCCAAAATCTTGATGACCTCAATCTCTTGTTTTGTACGTTTTTTCCACGTGTCTTGACATCCAATGTATCCCTGTAATGTTTGGTGAAGATCTGAGTATGTAGTTTTTGACCTTATATGGAACCTCTTATCTGAAAATTTGAAAATTCTTAAAAATATTTGACCAAAATCTTGATGTCCCCAATCCTATGTTTTGTATGTTTTTTCCACGTGTCTTGACATCCAATGTATCCCTGCAAATTTGGTGAAGATCTGAGTATGTAGTTTTTGACCTTATATGGAACCTCCTTTCTGAAAATTTGAAAATTCTTAAAAAATTCGACCAAAATCTTGATGTCTCCAATCCTATGTTTTGTATGTTTTTTCCACGTGTCTTGACATCCAATGTATCCATGCAAAGTTTGGTGAAGATCTGAGTATGTAGTTTTTGACCTTATATGGAACCTCCTATCTGAAAATTTGAGAATTCTTGAAAAATTCGTCCAAAATCTTGATGTCTCCAATCTCTTGTTTTGTACGTTTTTTCCACGTGTCTTGACATCCAATGTATCCCTGCAAAGTTTGGTGAAGATCTGAGTATGTCGTTTTTGACCTTATCTGGAACATCCTTTCTGAAAATTTGAAAATTCTTAAAAAATTCGTCCAAAATCTTGATGTCTCCAATCTCTTGTTTTGTACGTTTTTTCCACGTGTCTTGACATCCAATGTATCCCTGCAAAGTTTGGTGAAGATCTGAGTATGTAGTTTTTGACCTTATCTGGAACCTCCTTTCTGAAAATTTGAAAATTCTTCAAAAATTCGTCCAAAATCTTGATGTCTCCACTCTCTTGTTTTGTACGTTTTTTCCACGTGTCTTGACATCCAATGTATCCCTGCAAAGTTTGGTGAAGATCTGAGTATGTAGTTTTTGACCTTATATTTAGCCTCCTTTCTGAAAATTTGAAAATTCTTAAAAAATTCGTCGAAAATCTTGATGTCTTCAATCTCTTGTTTTGTACGTTTTTTCCACGTGTCTTGACATGCAAAGTATCCCTGCAACGTTTGGTGAAGATCTGAGTATGTAGTTTTTGACCTTATCTGGAACCTCCTATCTGAAAATTTGAAAATTCTTAAAAAATTCGTCCAAAATCTTGATGTCTCCAATCTCTTGTTTTGTACGTTTTTTCCACGTTTCTTGACATCCAATGTATCCCTGCAATGTTTGGTGAAGATCTGAGTATGTAGTTTTTGACCTTATATGGAACCTCCTATCTGAAAATTTGAAAATTCTTAAAAAATTTGACCAAAATCTTGATATCCTCAATCCTATGTTTTGTATGTTTTTTCCACGTGTCTTGACATCCAATGTATCCATGCAAAGTTTGGTGAAGATCTGAGTATGTAGTTTTTGACTTTATCTGGAACCTCCTATCTGAAAATTTGAAAATTTTTAAAAAATTCGTCCAAAATCTTGATGTCTTCAATCTCTTGTTTTGTACGTTTTTTCCACGTGTCTTGACCTCCAATGTATCCCTGCAAAGTTTGGTGAAGATCTGAGTATGTCGTTTTTGACCTTATGTGGAACATCCTTTCTGAAAATTTGAAAATTCTTAAAAAATTCGTCCAAAATCTTGATGTCTCCAATCTCTTGTTTTGTACGTTTTTTCCACGTGTCTTGACATCCAATGTATCCCTGCAAAGTTTGGTGAAGATCTGAGTATGTAGTTTTTGAACTTATATGGAACCTCCTTTCTGAAAATTTGAAAATTCTTAAAAAATTCGTCCAAAATCTTGATGTACCCAATCTCTTGTTTTGTACGTTTTTTACACGTGTCTTGACATCCAATGTATCCATGCAAAGTTTGGTGAAGATCTGAGTATGTCGTTTTTGACCTTATCTGGAACCTCCCATCTGAAAATTTGAAAATTCTTCAAAAATTCGTCGAAAATCTTGATGTCTCCAATCTCTTGTTTTGTACGTTTTTTCCACGTGTCTTGAGATGCAAAGTATCCCTGCAACGTTTGGTGAAGATCTGAGTATGTAGTTTTTGACCTTATCTGGAACCTCCTATCTGAAAATTTGAAAATTCTTCAAAAATTCGTCCAAAATCTTGATGTCTCCAATCTCTTGTTTTGTACGTTTTTTCCACGTTTCTTGACATCCAATGTATCCCTGCAATGTTTGGTGAAGATCTGAGTATGTAGTTTTTGACCTTATATGGAACCTCCTATCTGAAAATTTGAGAATTCTTAAAAAATTTGACCAAAATCTTGATATCCCCAATCCTATGTTTTGTATGTTTTTCCACGTGTCTTGACATCCAATGTATCGCTGCAAATTTTAGTGGAGATCTGAGTATGTAGTTTTTGACCTTATCTGGAACCTCCTATCTGAAAATTTGAAAATTTTTAAAAAATTCGTCCAAAATCTTGATGTCTTCAATCTCTTGTTTTGTACGTTTTTTCCACGTGTCTTGACCTCCAATGTATCCCTGCAAAGTTTGGTGAAGATCTGAGTATGTCGTTTTTGACTTTATCTGGAACATCCTTTCTGAAAATTTGAAAATTCTTAAAAAATTCGTCCAAAATCTTGATGTCTCCAATCTCTTGTTTTGTACGTTTTTTCCACGTGTCTTGACATCCAATGTATCCCTGCAAAGTTTGGTGAAGATCTGAGTATGTCGTTTTTGACCTTATCTGGAACATCCTTTCTGAAAATTTGAAAATTCTTAAAAAATTCGTCCAAAATCTTGATGTCTCCAATCTCTTGTTTTGTACGTTTTTTCCACGTGTCTTGACATCCAATGTATCCCTGCAAAGTTTGGTGAAGATCTGAGTATGTAGTTTTTGACCTTATATGGAACCTCCCATCTGAAAATTTGAAAATTCCTAAAAAATTCGTCTAAAATCTTGATGTCTCCACTCTCTTGTTTTGTACTTTTTTTCCACGTGTCTTGACATCCAATGTATCCCTGCAAAGTTTGGTGAAGATCTGAGTATGTAGTTTTTGACCTTATATGGAACCTCCTTTCTGAAAATTTGAAAATTCTTAAAAAATTCGACCAAAATCTTGATGTCTCCAATCCTATGTTTTGTATGTTTTTCCACGTGTCTTGACATCCAATGTATCCATGCAAAGTTTGGTGAAGATCTGAGTATGTAGTTTTTGACCTTATATGGAACCTCCTATCTGAAAATTTGAGAATTCTTGAAAAATTCGTCCAAAATCTTGATGTCTCCAATCTCTTGTTTTGTACGTTTTTTCCACGTGTCTTGACATCCAATGTATCCCTGCAAAGTTTGGTGAAGATCTGAGTATGTAGTTTTAGACCTTATCTGGAACCTACCATCTGAAAATTTGAAAATTCCTAAAAAATCCGTCCAAAATCTTGATGACCTCAATCTCTTGTTTTGTACGTTTTTTCCACGTGTCTTGACATCCAATGTATCCCTGTAATGTTTGGTGAAGATCTGAGTATGTAGTTTTTGACCTTATATGGAACCTCTTATCTGAAAATTTGAAAATTCTTAAAAATATTTGACCAAAATCTTGATGTCCCCAATCCTATGTTTTGTATGTTTTTTCCACGTGTCTTGACATCCAATGTATCCCTGCAAAGTTTGGTGAAGATCTGAGTATGTAGTTTTTGACCTTATATGGAACCTCCTTTCTGAAAATTTGAAAATTCTTAAAAAATTCGACCAAAATCTTGATGTCTCCAATCCTATGTTTTGTATGTTTTTTCCACGTGTCTTGACATCCAATGTATCCATGCAAAGTTTGGTGAAGATCTGAGTATGTAGTTTTTGACCTTATATGGAACCTCCTATCTGAAAATTTGAGAATTCTTGAAAAATTCGTCCAAAATCTTGATGTCTCCAATCTCTTGTTTTGTACGTTTTTTCCACGTGTCTTGACATCCAATGTATCCCTGCAAAGTTTGGTGAAGATCTGAGTATGTCGTTTTTGACCTTATCTGGAACATCCTTTCTGAAAATTTGAAAATTCTTAAAAAATTCGTCCAAAATCTTGATGTCTCCAATCTCTTGTTTTGTACGTTTTTTCCACGTGTCTTGACATCCAATGTATCCCTGCAAAGTTTGGTGAAGATCTGAGTATGTAGTTTTTGACCTTATCTGGAACCTCCTTTCTGAAAATTTGAAAATTCTTCAAAAATTCGTCCAAAATCTTGATGTCTCCACTCTCTTGTTTTGTACGTTTTTTCCACGTGTCTTGACATCCAATGTATCCCTGCAAAGTTTGGTGAAGATCTGAGTATGTAGTTTTTGACCTTATATTTAGCCTCCTTTCTGAAAATTTGAAAATTCTTAAAAAATTCCTCGAAAATCTTGATGTCTCCAATCTCTTGTTTTGTACGTTTTTTCCACGTGTCTTGACATGCAAAGTATCCCTGCAACGTTTGGTGAAGATCTGAGTATGTAGTTTTTGACCTTATCTGGAACCTCCTATCTGAAAATTTGAAAATTCTTAAAAAATTCGTCCAAAATCTTGATGTCTCCAATCTCTTGTTTTGTACGTTTTTTCCACGTTTCTTGACATCCAATGTATCCCTGCAATGTTTGGTGAAGATCTGAGTATGTAGTTTTTGACCTTATATGGAACCTCCTATCTGAAAATTTGAAAATTCTTAAAAAATTTGACCAAAATCTTGATATCCTCAATCCTATGTTTTGTATGTTTTTTCCACGTGTCTTGACATCCAATGTATCCATGCAAAGTTTGGTGAAGATCTGAGTATGTAGTTTTTGACTTTATCTGGAACCTCCTATCTGAAAATTTGAAAATTTTTAAAAAATTCGTCCAAAATCTTGATGTCTTCAATCTCTTGTTTTGTACGTTTTTTCCACGTGTCTTGACCTCCAATGTATCCCTGCAAAGTTTGGTGAAGATCTGAGTATGTCGTTTTTGACCTTATGTGGAACATCCTTTCTGAAAATTTGAAAATTCTTAAAAAATTCGTCCAAAATCTTGATGTCTCCAATCTCTTGTTTTGTACGTTTTTTCCACGTGTCTTGACATCCAATGTATCCCTGCAAAGTTTGGTGAAGATCTGAGTATGTAGTTTTTGAACTTATATGGAACCTCCTTTCTGAAAATTTGAAAATTCTTAAAAAATTCGTCCAAAATCTTGATGTACCCAATCTCTTGTTTTGTACGTTTTTTACACGTGTCTTGACATCCAATGTATCCATGCAAAGTTTGGTGAAGATCTGAGTATGTCGTTTTTGACCTTATCTGGAACCTCCCATCTGAAAATTTGAAAATTCTTCAAAAATTCGTCGAAAATCTTGATGTCTCCAATCTCTTGTTTTGTACGTTTTTTCCACGTGTCTTGAGATGCAAAGTATCCCTGCAACGTTTGGTGAAGATCTGAGTATGTAGTTTTTGACCTTATCTGGAACCTCCTATCTGAAAATTTGAAAATTCTTCAAAAATTCGTCCAAAATCTTGATGTCTCCAATCTCTTGTTTTGTACGTTTTTTCCACGTTTCTTGACATCCAATGTATCCCTGCAATGTTTGGTGAAGATCTGAGTATGTAGTTTTTGACCTTATATGGAACCTCCTATCTGAAAATTTGAGAATTCTTAAAAAATTTGACCAAAATCTTGATATCCCCAATCCTATGTTTTGTATGTTTTTCCACGTGTCTTGACATCCAATGTATCGCTGCAAATTTTAGTGGAGATCTGAGTATGTAGTTTTTGACCTTATCTGGAACCTCCTATCTGAAAATTTGAAAATTTTTAAAAAATTCGTCCAAAATCTTGATGTCTTCAATCTCTTGTTTTGTACGTTTTTTCCACGTGTCTTGACCTCCAATGTATCCCTGCAAAGTTTGGTGAAGATCTGAGTATGTCGTTTTTGACCTTATCTGGAACATCCTTTCTGAAAATTTGAAAATTCTTAAAAAATTCGTCCAAAATCTTGATGTCTCCAATCTCTTGTTTTGTACGTTTTTTCCACGTGTCTTGACATCCAATGTATCCCTGCAAAGTTTGGTGAAGATCTGAGTATGTCGTTTTTGACCTTATCGGGAACATCCTTTCTGAAAATTTGAAAATTCTTAAAAAATTCGTCCAAAATCTTGATGTCTCCAATCTCTTGTTTTGTACGTTTTTTCCACGTGTCTTGACATCCAATGTATCCCTGCAAAGTTTGGTGAAGATCTGAGTATGTAGTTTTTGACCTTATATGGAACCTCCCATCTGAAAATTTGAAAATTCCTAAAAAATTCGTCTAAAATCTTGATGTCTCCACTCTCTTGTTTTGTACTTTTTTTCCACGTGTCTTGACATCCAATGTATCCCTGCAAAGTTTGGTGAAGATCTGAGTATGTAGTTTTTGACCTTATATGGAACCTCCTTTCTGAAAATTTGAAAATTCTTAAAAAATTCGACCAAAATCTTGATGTCTCCAATCCTATGTTTTGTATGTTTTTCCACGTGTCTTGACATCCAATGTATCCATGCAAAGTTTGGTGAAGATCTGAGTATGTAGTTTTTGACCTTATATGGAACCTCCTATCTGAAAATTTGAGAATTCTTGAAAAATTCGTCCAAAATCTTGATGTCTCCAATCTCTTGTTTTGTACGTTTTTTCCACGTGTCTTGACATCCAATGTATCCCTGCAAAGTTTGGTGAAGATCTGAGTATGTAGTTTTAGACCTTATCTGGAACCTACCATCTGAAAATTTGAAAATTCCTAAAAAATCCGTCCAAAATCTTGATGACCTCAATCTCTTGTTTTGTACGTTTTTTCCACGTGTCTTGACATCCAATGTATCCCTGCAATGTTTGGTGAAGATCTGAGTATGTAGTTTTTGACCTTATATGGAACCTCTTATCTGAAAATTTGAAAATTCTTAAAAATATTTGACCAAAATCTTGATGTCCCCAATCCTATTTTTTGTATGTTTTTTCCACGTGTCTTGACATCCAATGTATCCCTGCAAAGTTTGGTGAAGATCTGAGTATGTAGTTTTAGACCTTATCTGGAACCTCATTTCTGAAAATTTGAAAATTCCTCAAAAATTCGTCCAAAATCTTGATGTCTCCAATCTCTTGTTTTGTACGTTTTTTCCACGTGTCTTGACATCCAATGTATCCCTGCAAAGTTTGGTGAAGATCTGAGTATGTAGTTTTTGACCTTATATGGAGCCTCCTTTCTGAAAATTTGAAAATTCTTAAAAAATTCATCCAAAATCTTGATGTCTCCAATCTCTTGTTTTGTACGTTTTTTCCACGTTTCTTGACATCCAATGTATCCCTGCAAAGTTTGGTGAAGATCTGAGTATGTAGTTTTTGACCTTATATGGAACCTCCTTTCTGAAAATTTGAAAATTCTTAAAATATTCGTCCAAAATCTTGATGTCCCCAATCCTATGTTTTGTATGTTTTTTCCACGTGTCTTGACATCCAATTTATCCATGCAAAGTTTGGTGAAGATCTGAGTATGTCGTTTTTGACCTTATCTGAAACCTCCCATCTGAAAATTTGAAAAATCTTAAAAAATTCGTCGAAAATCTTGATGTCTCCAATCTCTTGTTTTGTACGTTTTTTCCACGTGTCTTGACATGCAAAGTATCCCTGCAACGTTTGGTGAAGATCTGAGTATGTAGTTTTTGACCTTATCTGGAACCTCCTATCTGAAAATTTGAAAATTCTTAAAAAATTCGTCCAAAATCTTGATGTCTCCAATCTCTTGTTTTGTACGTTTTTTCCACGTTTCTTGACATCCAATGTATCCCTGCAATGTTTGGTGAAGATCTGAGTATGTAGTTTTTGACCTTATATGGAACCTCCTATCTGAAAATTTGAAAATTCTTAAAAAATTCGTCCAAAATCTTGATATCCCCAATCCTATGTTTTGTATGTTTTTCCACGTGTCTTGACATCCAATGTATCCCTGCAAAGTTTGGTGAAGATCTGAGTATGTAGTTTTTGACCTTATCTGGAACCTCCTATCTGAAAATTTGAAAATTTTTAAAAAATTCGTCCAAAATCTTGATGTCTTCAATCTCTTGTTTTGTACGTTTTTTCCACGTGTCTTGACTTCCAATGTATCCCTGCAAAGTTTGGTGAAGATCTGAGTATGTCGTTTTTGACCTTATCTGGAACATCCTTTCTGAAAGTTTGAAAATTCTTAAAAAAATCGTCCAAAATCTTGATGTCTCCAATCTCTTGTTTTGTACGTTTTTTCCACGTGTCTTGACATCTAATGTATCCCTGCAAAGTTTGGTGAAGATCTGAGTATGTAGTTTTTGACCTTATATGGAACCTCCTATCTGAAAATTTGAAAATTCTTCAAAAATTCGTCCAAAATCTTGATGTCTCCAATCTCTTGTTTTGTACGTTTTTTCCACGTTTCTTGACATCCAATGTATCCCTGCAAAGTTTGGTGAAGATCTGAGTATGTAGTTTTTGACCTTATCTGGAACATCCTTTCTGAAAATTTGAAAATTCTTAAAAAATTCGTCCAAAATCTTGATGTCTCCAATCTCTTGTTTTGTACGTTTTTTCCACGTGTCTTGACATCCAATGTATCCCTGCAAAGTTTGGTGAAGATCTGAGTATGTAGTTTTGGACCTTATATGGAACCTCCTTTCTGAAAATTTGAAAATTCTTAAAAAATTCGTCCAAAATCTTGATGTCTCCAATCTCTTGTTTTGTACGTTTTTTCCACGTGTCTTGACATCCAATGTATCCCTGCAAAGTTTGGTGAAGATCTGAGTATGTAGTTTTTGACCTTATATGGAACCTCCCATCTGAAAATTTGAAAATTCCTAAAAAATCCGTCTAAAATCTTGATGTCTCCACTCTCTTGTTTTGTACTTTTTTTCCACGTGTCTTGACATCCAATGTATCCCTGCAAAGTTTGGTGAAGATCTGAGTATGTAGTTTTTGACCTTATATGGAACCTCCTTTCTGAAAATTTGAAAATTCTTAAAAAATTCGACCAAAATCTTGATGTCTCCAATCCTATGTTTTGTATGTTTTTTCCACGTGTCTTGACATCCAATGTATCCATGCAAAGTTTGGTGAAGATCTGAGTATGTAGTTTTTTACCTTATATGGAACCTCCTATCTGAAATTTGAGAATTCTTGAAAAATTCGTCCAAAATCTTGATGTCTCCAATCTCTTATTTTGTACGTTTTTTCCACGTGTCTTGACATCCAATGTATCCCTGCAAAGTTTGGTGAAGATCTGAGTATGTCGTTTTTGACCTTATCTGGAACATCCTTTCTGAAAATTTGAAAATTCTTAAAAAATTCGTCCAAAATCTTGATGTCTCCAATCTCTTGTTTTGTACGTTTTTTTCACGTGTCTTCACATCCAATGTATCCCTGCAAAGTTTGGTGAAGATCTGAGTATGTAGTTTTTGACCTTATCTGGAACCTCTCATCTGAAAATTTGAAAATTCCTAAAAAATCCGTCCAAAATCTTGATGACACCAATCTCTTGTTTTGTACGTTTTTTCCACGTGTCTTGACATCCAATGTATCCCTGCAAAGTTTGGTGAAGATCTGAGTATGTAGTTTTTGACCTTATCTGGAACCTCCTTTCTGAAAATTTGAAAATTCTTCAAAAATTCGTCCAAAATCTTGATGTCTCCACTCTCTTGTTTTGTACGTTTTTTCTACTTGTCTTGACATCCAATGTATCCCTGCAAAGTTTGGTGAAGATCTGAGTATGTAGTTTTTGACCTTATATGGAGCCTCCTTTCTGAAAATTTGAAAATTCTTAAAAAATTCGTCGAAAATCTTGATGTCTCCAATCTCTTGTTTTGTACGTTCTTTCCACGTGTCTTGACATGCAAAGTATCCCTGCAACGTTTGGTGAAGATCTGAGTATGTAGTTTTTGACCTTATCTGGAACCTCCTATCTGAAAATTTGAAAATTCTTAAAAAATTCGTCCAAAATCTTGATGTCTCCAATCTCTTGTTTTGTACGTTTTTTCCACGTTTCTTGACATCCAATGTATCCCTGCAATGTTTGGTGAAGATCTGAGTATGTAGTTTTTGACCATATATGGAACCTCCTATCTGAAAATTTGAAAATTCTTAAAAAATTTGACCAAAATCTTGATATCCCCAAACCTATGTTTTGTATGTTTTTTCCACGTGTCTTGACATCCAATGTATCCCTGCAAAGTTTGGTGAAGATCTGAGTATGTAGTTTTTGACCTTGTCTGGAACCTCCTATCTGAAAATTTGAAAATTTTTAAAAAATTCGTCCAAAATCTTGATGTCTTCAATCTCTTGTTTTGTACGTTTTTTCCACGTGTCTTGACCTCCAATGTATCCCTGCAAAGTTTGGTGAAGATCTGAGTATGTCGTTTTTGACCTTATGTGGAACATCCTTTCTGAAAATTTGAAAATTCTTAAAAAATTCGTCCAAAATCTTGATGTCTCCAATCTCTTGTTTTGTACGTTTTTTCCACGTGTCTTGACATCCAATGTATCCCTGCAAAGTTTGGTGAAGATCTGAGTATGTAGTTTTTGAACTTATATGGAACCTCCTTTCTGAAAATTTGAAAATTCTTAAAAAATTCGTCCAAAATCTTGATGTCCCCAATCTCTTGTTTTGTACGTTTTTTACACGTGTCTTGACATCCAATGTATCCATGCAAAGTTTGGTGAAGATCTGAGTATGTCGTTTTTGACCTTATCTGGAACCTCCCATCTGAAAATTTGAAAATTCTTCAAAAATTCGTCGAAAATCTTGATGTCTCCAATCTCTTGTTTTGTACGTTTTTTCCACGTGTCTTGACATGCAAAGTATCCCTGCAACGTTTGGTGAAGATCTGAGTATGTAGTTTTTGACCTTATCTGGAACCTCCTATCTGAAAATTTGAAAATTCTTCAAAAATTCGTCCAAAATCTTGATGTCTCCAATCTCTTGTTTTGTACGTTTTTTCCACGTTTCTTGACATCCAATGTATCCCTGCAATGTTTGGTGAAGATCTGAGTATGTAGTTTTTGACCTTATATGGAACCTCCTATCTGAAAATTTGAGAATTCTTAAAAAATTTGACCAAAATCTTGATATCCCCAATCCTATGTTTTGTATGTTTTTTCCACGTGTCTTGACATAAAATGTATCGCTGCAAATTTTAGTGGAGATCTGAGTATGTAGTTTTTGACCTTATCTGGAACCTCCTATCTGAAAATTTGAAAATTTTTAAAAAATTCGTCCAAAATCTTGATGTCTCCAATCTCTTGTTTTGTACGTTTTTTCCACGTGTCTTGACATCCAATGTATCCCTGCAAAGTTTGGTGAAGATCTGAGTATGTCGTTTTTGACCTTATCTGGAACATCCTTTCTGAAAATTTGAAAATTCTTAAAAAATTCGTCCAAAATCTTGATGTCTCCAATCTCTTGTTTTGTACGTTTTTTCCACGTGTCTTGACATCCAATGTATCCCTGCAAAGTTTGGTGAAGATCTGAGTATGTAGTTTTTGACCTTATATGGAACCTCCCATCTGAAAATTTGAAAATTCCTAAAAAATTCGTCTAAAATCTTGGTCTCCACTCTCTTGTTTTGTACTTTTTTTCCACGTGTCTTGACATCCAATGTATCCCTGCAAAGTTTGGTGAAGATCTGAGTATGTAGTTTTTGACCTTATATGGAACCTCCTATCTGAAAATTTGAGAATTCTTGAAAAATTCGTCCAAAATCTTGATGTCTCCAATCTCTTGTTTTGTACGTTTTTTCCACGTGTCTTGACATCCAATGTATCCCTGCAAAGTTTGGTGAAGATCTGAGTATGTAGTTTTTGACCTTATCTGGAACCTACCATCTGAAAATTTGAAAATTCCTAAAAAATCCGTCCAAAATCTTGATGACCTCAATCTCTTGTTTTGTACGTTTTTTCCACGTGTCTTGACATCCAATGTATCCCTGCAATGTTTGGTGAAGATCTGAGTATGTAGTTTTTGACCTTATATGGAACCTCTTATCTGAAAATTTGAAAATTCTTAAAAATATTTGACCAAAATCTTGATGTCCCCAATCCTATGTTTTGTATGTTTTTTCCACGTGTCTTGACATCCAATGTATCCCTGCAAAGTTTGGTGAAGATCTGAGTATGTAGTTTTAGACCTTATCTGGAACCTCATTTCTGAAAATTTGAAAATTCCTCAAAAATTCGTCCAAAATCTTGATGTCTCCAATCTCTTGTTTTGTACGTTTTTTCCACGTGTCTTGACATCCAATGTATCCCTGCAAAGTTTGGTGAAGATCTGAGTATGTAGTTTTTGACCTTATATGGAGCCTCCTTTCTGAAAATTTGAAAATTCTTAAAAAATTCATCCAAAATCTTGATGTCTCCAATCTCTTGTTTTGTACGTTTTTTCCACGTTTCTTGACATCCAATGTATCCCTGCAAAGTTTGGTGAAGATCTGAGTATGTAGTTTTTGACCTTATATGGAACCTCCTTTCTGAAAATTTGAAAATTCTTAAAAAATTCGTCCAAAATCTTGATGTCCCCAATCCTATGTTTTGTATGTTTTTTCCACGTGTCTTGACATCCAATGTATCCATGCAAAGTTTGGTGAAGATCTGAGTATGTCGTTTTTGACCTTATCTGAAACCTCCCATCTGAAAATTTGAAAAATCTTAAAAAATTCGTCGAAAATCTTGATGTCTCCAATCTCTTGTTTTGTACGTTTTTTCCACGTGTCTTGACATGCAAAGTATCCCTGCAACGTTTGGTGAAGATCTGAGTATGTAGTTTTTGACCTTATCTGGAACCTCCTATCTGAAAATTTGAAAATTCTTAAAAAATTCGTCCAAAATCTTGATGTCTCCAATCTCTTGTTTTGTACGTTTTTTCCACGTTTCTTGACATCCAATGTATCCCTGCAATGTTTGGTGAAGATCTGAGTATGTAGTTTTTGACCTTATATGGAAGCTCCTATCTGAAAATTTGAAAATTCTTAAAAAATTCGTCCAAAATCTTGATATCCCCAATCCTATGTTTTGTATGTTTTTTCCACGTGTCTTGACATCCAATGTATCCCTGCAAAGTTTGGTGAAGATCTGAGTATGTAGTTTTTGACCTTATCTGGAACCTCCTATCTGAAAATTTGAAAATTTTTAAAAAATTCGTCCAAAATCTTGATGTCTTCAATCTCTTGTTTTGTACGTTTTTTCCACGTGTCTTGACTTCCAATGTATCCCTGCAAAGTTTGGTGAAGATCTGAGTATGTCGTTTTTGACCTTATCTGGAACATCCTTTCTGAAAGTTTGAAAATTCTTAAAAAAATCGTCCAAAATCTTGATGTCTCCAATCTCTTGTTTTGTACGTTTTTTCCACGTGTCTTGACATCCAATGTATCCCTGCAAAGTTTGGTGAAGATCTGAGTATGTAGTTTTTGACCTTATATGGAACCTCCTTTCTGAAAATTTGAAAATTCTTAAAAAATTCGTCCAAAATCTTGATGTCCCCAATCTCTTGTTTTGTACGTTTTTTCCACGTGTCTTGACATCCAATGTATCCATGCAAAGTTTGGTGAAGATCTGAGTATGTCGTTTTTGACCTTATCTGGAACCTCCCATCTGAAAATTTGAAAATTCTTCAAAAATTCGTCGAAAATCTTGATGTCTCCAATCTCTTGTTTTGTACGTTTTTCCCACGTGTCTTGACATGCAAAGTATCCCTGCAACGTTTGGTGAAGATCTGAGTATGTAGTTTTTGACCTTATCTGGAACCTCCCATCTGAAAATTTGAAAATTCCTAAAAAATCCGTCCAAAATCTTGATGACCTCAATCTCTTGTTTTGTACGTTTTTTCCACGTGTCTTGACATCCAATGTATCCCTGCAATGTTTGGTGAAGATCTGAGTATGTAGTTTTTGACCTTATATGGAACCTCTTATCTGAAAATTTGAAAATTCTTAAAAATATTTGACAAAAATCTTTGTTGTCCCCAATCCTATGTTTTGTATGTTTTTTCCACGTGTCTTGACATCCAATGTATTTCTGCAAAGTTTGGTGAAGATCTGAGTATGTCGTTTTTGACCTTATCTGGAACCTCCCATCTGAAAATTTGAAAATTCTTAAAAAATTCGTCGAAAATCTTGATGTCTCCAATCTCTTGTTTTGTACGTTTTTTCCACGTGTCTTGACATGCAAAGTATCCCTGCAACGTTTGGTGAAGATCTGAGTATGTAGTTTTTGACCTTATCTGGAACCTCCTATCTGAAAATTTGAAAATTCTTCAAAAATTCGTCCAAAATCTTGATGTCTCCAATCTCTTGTTTTGTACGTTTTTTCCACGTGTCTTGACATCCAATGTATCCCTGCAAAGTTTGGTGAAGATCTGAGTATGTAGTTTTTGACCTTATCTGGAACCTCCCATCTGAAAATTTGAAAATTCTTAAAAAATTCGTCCAAAATCTTGATGTCTCCAATCTTCTGTTTTGTACGTTTTTTCCACGTGTCTTGACATCCAATGTATCCCTGCAAAGTTTGGTGAAGATCTGAGTATGTAGTTTTTGACCTTATATGGAACCTCCTTTCTGAAAATTTGAAAATTCTTAAAAAATTCGTCCAAAATCTTGATGTCTCCAATCTCTTGTTTTGTACGTTTTTTCCACGTGTCTTCACATCCAATGTATCCCTGCAAAGTTTGGTGAAGATCTGAGTATGTAGTTTTTGACCTTATATGGTACCTCCTTTCTGAAAATTTGAAAATTCTTAAAAAATTCGTCCAAAATCTTGATGTCTCCAATCTCTTGTTTTGTACGTTTTTTCCACGTGTCTTGACATCCAATGTATCCCTGCAAAGTTTGGTGAAGATCTGAGTATGTCGTTTTTGACCTTATCTGGAACATCCTTTCTGAAAATTTGAAAATTCTTAAAAAATTCGTCCAAAATCTTGATGTCTCCAATCTCTTGTTTTGTACGTTTTTTCCACGTGTCTTGACATCCAATGTATCCCTGCAAAGTTTGGTGAAGATCTGAGTATTTAGTTTTTGACCTTATATGGAACCTCCCATCTGAAAATTTGAAAATTCCTAAAAAATTCGTCTAAAATCTTGATGTCTCCACTCTCTTGTTTTGTACTTTTTTCCACGTGTCTTGACATCCAATGTATCCCTGCAAAGTTTGGTGAAGATCTGAGTATGTAGTTTTTGACCTTATATGGAACCTCCTTTCTGAAAATTTGAAAATTCTTAAAAAATTCGACCAAAATCTTGATGTCTCCAATCCTATGTTTTGTATGTTTTTCCACGTGTCTTGACATCCAATGTATCCATGCAAAGTTTGGTGAAGATCTGAGTATGTAGTTTTTGACCTTATATGGAACCTCCTATCTGAAAATTTGAGAATTCTTGAAAAATTCGTCCAAAATCTTGATGTCTCCAATCTCTTGTTTTGTACGTTTTTTCCACGTGTCTTGACATCCAATGTATCCCTGCAAAGTTTGGTGAAGATCTGAGTATGTAGTTTTTGACCTTATCTGGAACCTACCATCTGAAAATTTGAAAATTCCTAAAAAATCCGTTCAAAATCTTGATGACCTCAATCTCTTGTTTTGTACGTTTTTTCCACGTGTCTTGACATCCAATGTATCCCTGCAATGTTTGGTGAAGATCTGAGTATGTAGTTTTTGACCTTACATGGAACCTCTTATCTGAAAATTTGAAAATTCTTAAAAATATTTGACCAAAATCTTGATGTCCCCAATCCTATGTTTTGTATGTTTTTTCCACGTGTCTTGACATCCAATGTATCCCTGCAAAGTTTGGTGAAGATCTGAGTATGTAGTTTTAGACCTTATCTGGAACCTCATTTCTGAAAATTTGAAAATTCCTCAAAAATTCGTCCAAAATCTTGATGTCTCCAATCTCTTGTTTTGTACGTTTTTTCCACGTGTCTTGACATCCAATGTATCCCTGCAAAGTTTTGTGAAGATCTGAGTATGTAGTTTTTGACCTTATATGGAGCCTCCTTTCTGAAAATTTGAAAATTCTTAAAAAATTCATCCAAAATCTTGATGTCTCCAATCTCTTGTTTTGTACGTTTTTTCCACGTTTCTTGACATCCAATGTATCCCTGCAAAGTTTGGTGAAGATCTGAGTATGTAGTTTTTGACCTTATATGGAACCTCCTTTCTGAAAATTTGAAAATACTTAAAAAATTCGTCCAAAATCTTGATGTCCCCAATCCTATGTTTTGTATGTTTTTTCCACGTGTCTTGACATCCAATGTATCCATGCAAAGTTTGGTGAAGATCTGAGTATGTCGTTTTTGACCTTATCTGAAACCTCCTATCTGAAAATTTGAAAATTCTTAAAAAATTCGTCCAAAATCTTGATGTCTCCAATCTCTTGTTTTGTACGTTTTTTCCACGTTTCTTGACATCCAATGTATCCCTGCAATGTTTGGTGAAGATCTGAGTATGTAGTTTTTGACCTTATATGGAAGCTCCTATCTGAAAATTTGAAAATTCTTAAAAAATTCGTCCAAAATCTTGATATCCCCAATCCTATGTTTTGTATGTTTTTTCCACGTGTCTTGACATCCAATGTATCCCTGCAAAGTTTGGTGAAGATCTGAGTATGTAGTTTTTGACCTTATCTGGAACCTCCTATCTGAAAATTTGAAAATTTTTAAAAAATTCGTCCAAAATCTTGATGTCTTCAATCTCTTGTTTTGTACGTTTTTTCCACGTGTCTTGACTTCCAATGTATCCCTGCAAAGTTTGGTGAAGATCTGAGTATGTCGTTTTTGACCTTATCTGGAACATCCTTTCTGAAAGTTTGAAAATTCTTAAAAAAATCGTCCAAAATCTTGATGTCTCCAATCTCTTGTTTTGTACGTTTTTTCCACGTGTCTTGACATCCAATGTATCCCTGCAAAGTTTGGTGAAGATCTGAGTATGTAGTTTTTGACCTTATATGGAACCTCCTTTCTGAAAATTTGAAAATTCTTAAAAAATTCGTCCAAAATCTTGATGTCCCCAATCTCTTGTTTTGTACGTTTTTTCCACGTGTCTTGACATCCAATGTATCCATGCAAAGTTTGGTGAAGATCTGAGTATGTCGTTTTTGACCTTATCTGGAACCTCCCATCTGAAAATTTGAAAATTCTTCAAAAATTCGTCGAAAATCTTGATGTCTCCAATCTCTTGTTTTGTACGTTTTTCCCACGTGTCTTGACATGCAAAGTATCCCTGCAACGTTTGGTGAAGATCTGAGTATGTAGTTTTTGACCTTATCTGGAACCTCCCATCTGAAAATTTGAAAATTCCTAAAAAATCCGTCCAAAATCTTGATGACCTCAATCTCTTGTTTTGTACGTTTTTTCCACGTGTCTTGACATCCAATGTATCCCTGCAATGTTTGGTGAAGATCTGAGTATGTAGTTTTTGACCTTATATGGAACCTCTTATCTGAAAATTTGAAAATTCTTAAAAATATTTGACAAAAATCTTTGTTGTCCCCAATCCTATGTTTTGTATGTTTTTTCCACGTGTCTTGACATCCAATGTATTTCTGCAAAGTTTGGTGAAGATCTGAGTATGTCGTTTTTGACCTTATCTGGAACCTCCCATCTGAAAATTTGAAAATTCTTAAAAAATTCGTCGAAAATCTTGTAGTCTCCAATCTCTTGTTTTGTACGTTTTTTCCACGTGTCTTGACATGCAAAGTATCCCTGCAACGTTTGGTGAAGATCTGAGTATGTAGTTTTTGACCTTATCTGGAACCTCCTATCTGAAAATTTGAAAATTCTTCAAAAATTCGTCCAAAATCTTGATGTCTCCAATCTCTTGTTTTGTACGTTTTTTCCACGTGTCTTGACATCCAATGTATCCCTGCAAAGTTTGGTGAAGATCTGAGTATGTAGTTTTTGACCTTATCTGGAACCTCCCATCTGAAAATTTGAAAATTCTTAAAAAATTCGTCCAAAATCTTGATGTCTCCAATCTTCTGTTTTGTACGTTTTTTCCACGTGTCTTGACATCCAATGTATCCCTGCAAAGTTTGGTGAAGATCTGAGTATGTAGTTTTTGACCTTATATGGAACCTCCTTTCTGAAAATTTGAAAATTCTTAAAAAATTCGTCCAAAATCTTGATGTCTCCAATCTCTTGTTTTGTACGTTTTTTCCACGTGTCTTCACATCCAATGTATCCCTGCAAAGTTTGGTGAAGATCTGAGTATGTAGTTTTTGACCTTATATGGTACCTCCTTTCTGAAAATTTGAAAATTCTTAAAAAATTCGTCCAAAATCTTGATGTCTCCAATCTCTTGTTTTGTACGTTTTTTCCACGTGTCTTGACATCCAATGTATCCCTGCAAAGTTTGGTGAAGATCTGAGTATGTCGTTTTTGACCTTATCTGGAACATCCTTTCTGAAAATTTGAAAATTCTTAAAAAATTCGTCCAAAATCTTGATGTCTCCAATCTCTTGTTTTGTACGTTTTTTCCACGTGTCTTGACATCCAATGTATCCCTGCAAAGTTTGGTGAAGATCTGAGTATTTAGTTTTTGACCTTATATGGAACCTCCCATCTGAAAATTTGAAAATTCCTAAAAAATTCGTCTAAAATCTTGATGTCTCCACTCTCTTGTTTTGTACTTTTTTCCACGTGTCTTGACATCCAATGTATCCCTGCAAAGTTTGGTGAAGATCTGAGTATGTAGTTTTTGACCTTATATGGAACCTCCTTTCTGAAAATTTGAAAATTCTTAAAAAATTCGACCAAAATCTTGATGTCTCCAATCCTATGTTTTGTATGTTTTTCCACGTGTCTTGACATCCAATGTATCCATGCAAAGTTTGGTGAAGATCTGAGTATGTAGTTTTTGACCTTATATGGAACCTCCTATCTGAAAATTTGAGAATTCTTGAAAAATTCGTCCAAAATCTTGATGTCTCCAATCTCTTGTTTTGTACGTTTTTTCCACGTGTCTTGACATCCAATGTATCCCTGCAAAGTTTGGTGAAGATCTGAGTATGTAGTTTTTGACCTTATCTGGAACCTACCATCTGAAAATTTGAAAATTCCTAAAAAATCCGTTCAAAATCTTGATGACCTCAATCTCTTGTTTTGTACGTTTTTTCCACGTGTCTTGACATCCAATGTATCCCTGCAATGTTTGGTGAAGATCTGAGTATGTAGTTTTTGACCTTACATGGAACCTCTTATCTGAAAATTTGAAAATTCTTAAAAATATTTGACCAAAATCTTGATGTCCCCAATCCTATGTTTTGTATGTTTTTTCCACGTGTCTTGACATCCAATGTATCCCTGCAAAGTTTGGTGAAGATCTGAGTATGTAGTTTTAGACCTTATCTGGAACCTCATTTCTGAAAATTTGAAAATTCCTCAAAAATTCGTCCAAAATCTTGATGTCTCCAATCTCTTGTTTTGTACGTTTTTTCCACGTGTCTTGACATCCAATGTATCCCTGCAAAGTTTTGTGAAGATCTGAGTATGTAGTTTTTGACCTTATATGGAGCCTCCTTTCTGAAAATTTGAAAATTCTTAAAAAATTCATCCAAAATCTTGATGTCTCCAATCTCTTGTTTTGTACGTTTTTTCCACGTTTCTTGACATCCAATGTATCCCTGCAAAGTTTGGTGAAGATCTGAGTATGTAGTTTTTGACCTTATATGGAACCTCCTTTCTGAAAATTTGAAAATTCTTAAAAAATTCGTCCAAAATCTTGATGTCCCCAATCCTATGTTTTGTATGTTTTTTCCACGTGTCTTGACATCCAATGTATCCATGCAAAGTTTGGTGAAGATCTGAGTATGTCGTTTTTGACCTTATCTGAAACCTCCCATCTGAAAATTTGAAAAATCTTAAAAAATTCGTCGAAAATCTTGATGTCTCCAATCTCTTGTTTTGTACGTTTTTTCCACGTGTCTTGACATGCAAAGTATCCCTGCAACGTTTGGTGAAGATCTGAGTATGTAGTTTTTGACCTTATCTGGAACCTCTTATCTGAAAATTTGAAAATTCTTAAAAAATTCGTCCAAAATCTTGATGTCTCCAATCTCTTGTTTTGTACGTTTTTTCCACGTTTCTTGACATCCAATGTATCCCTGCAATGTTTGGTGAAGATCTGAGTATGTAGTTTTTGACCTTATATGGAACCTCCTATCTGAAAATTTGAAAATTCTTAAAAAATTCGTCCAAAATCTTGATATCCCCAATCCTATGTTTTGTATGTTTTTTCCACGTGTCTTGACATCCAACGTATCCCTGCAAAGTTTGGTGAAGATCTGAGTATGTAGTTTTTGACCTTATCTGGAACCTCCTATCTGAAAATTTGAAAATTTTTAAAAAATTCGTCCAAAATCTTGATGTCTTCAATCTCTTGTTTTGTACGTTTTTTCCACGTGTCTTGACTTCCAATGTATCCCTGCAAAGTTTGGTGAAGATCTGAGTACGTCGTTTTTGACCTTATCTGGAACATCCTTTCTGAAAGTTTGAAAATTCTTAAAAAAATCGTCCAAAATCTTGATGTCTCCAATCTCTTGTTTTGTACGTTTTTTCCACGTGTCTTGACATCCAATGTATCCCTGCAAAGTTTGGTGAAGATCTGAGTATGTAGTTTTTGACCTTATATGGAACCTCCTATCTGAAAATTTGAAAATTCTTCAAAAATTCGTCCAAAATCTTGATGTCTCCAATCTCTTGTTTTGTACGTTTTTTCCACGTTTCTTGACATCCAATGTATCCCTGCAATGTTTGGTGAAGATCTGAGTATGTAGTTTTTGACCTTATATGGAACCTCCTATCTGAAAATTTGAGAATTCTTAATATATTTGACCAAAATCTTGATATCCCCAATCCTATGTTTTGTATGTTTTTTCCACGTGTCTTGACATCCAATGTATCCCTGCAAAGTTTGGTGAATATCTGAGTATGTAGTTTTTGACCTTATCTGGAACATCCTTTCTGAAAATTTGAAAATTCTTAAAAAATTCGTCCAAAATCTTGATGTCTCCAATCTCTTGTTTTGTACGTTTTTTCCACGTGTCTTGACATCCAATGTATCCCTGCAAAGTTTGGTGAAGATCTGAGTATGTAGTTTTGGACCTTGTATGGAACCTCCTTTCTGAAAATTTGAAAATTCTTAAAAAATTCGTCCAAAATCTTGATGTCTCCAATCTCTTGTTTTGTACGTTTTTTCCACGTGTCTTGACATCCAATGTATCCCTGCAAAGTTTGGTGAAGATCTGAGTATGTAGTTTTTGACCTTATATGGAACCTGCCATCTGAAAATTTGAAAATTCCTAAAAAATCCGTCTAAAATCTTGATGTCTCCACTCTCTTGTTTTGTACTTTTTTTCCACGTGTCTTGACATCCAATGTATCCCTGCAAAGTTTGGTGAAGATCTGAGTATGTAGTTTTTGACCTTTTATGGAACCTCCTTTCTGAAAATTTGAAAATTCTTAAAAAATTCGACCAAAATCTTGATGTCTCCAATCCTATGTTTTGTATGTTTTTTCCACGTGTCTTGACATCCAATGTATCCATGCAAAGTTTGGTGAAGATCTGAGTATGTAGTTTTTTACCTTATATGGAACCTCCTATCTGAAAATTTGAGAATTCTTGAAAAATTCGTCCAAAATCTTGATGTCTCCAATCTCTTGTTTTGTACGTTTTTTCCACGTGTCTTGACATCCAATGTATCCCTGCAAAGTTTGGTGAAGATCTGAGTATGTCGTTTTTGACCTTATCTGGAACATCCTTTCTGAAAATTTGAAAATTCTTAAAAAATTCGTCCAAAATCTTGATGTCTCCAATCTCTTGTTTTGTACGTTTTTTTCACGTGTCTTCACATCCAATGTATCCCTGCAAAGTTTGGTGAAGATCTGAGTATGTAGTTTTTGACCTTATCTGGAACCTCTCATCTGAAAATTTGAAAATTTTTAAAAAATCCGTCCAAAATCTTGATGACACCAATCTCTTGTTTTGTACGTTTTTTCCACGTGTCTTGACATCCAATGTATCCCTGCAAAGTTTGGTGAAGATCTGAGTATGTAGTTTTTGACCTTATCTGGAACCTCCTTTCTGAAAATTTGAAAATTCTTCAAAAATTCGTCCAAAATCTTGATGTCTCCACTCTCTTGTTTTGTACGTTTTTTCCACGTGTCTTGACATCCAATGTATCCCTGCAAAGTTTGGTGAAGATCTGAGTATGTAGTTTTTGACCTTATATGGAGCCTCCTTTCTGAAAATTTGAAAATTCTTAAAAAATTCGTCGAAAATCTTGATGTCTCCAATCTCTTGTTTTGTACGTTTTTTCCACGTGTCTTGACATGCAAAGTATCCCTGCAACGTTTGGTGAAGATCTGAGTATGTAGTTTTTGACCTTATCTGGAACCTCCTATCTGAAAATTTGAAAATTCTTAAAAAATTCGTCCAAAATCTTGATGTCTCCAATCTCTTGTTTTGTACGTTTTTTCCACGTTTCTTGACATCCAATGTATCCCTGCAATGTTTGGTGAAGATCTGAGTATGTAGTTTTTGACCTTATATGGAACCTCCTATCTGAAAATTTGAAAATTCTTAAAAAATTTGACCAAAATCTTGATATCCCCAATCCTATGTTTTGTGTTTTTTCCACGTGTCTTGACATCCAATGTATCCCTGCAAAGTTTGGTGAAGATCTGAGTATGTAGTTTTTGACCTTATCTGGAACCTCCTATCTGAAAATTTGAAAATTTTTAAAAAATTCGTCCAAAATCTTGATGTCTTCAATCTCTTGTTTTGTACGTTTTTTCCACGTGTCTTGACCTCCAATGTATCCCTGCAAAGTTTGGTGAAGATCTGAGTATGTCGTTTTTGACCTTATGTGGAACATCCTTTCTGAAAATTTGAAAATTCTTAAAAAATTCGTCCAAAATCTTGATGTCTCCAATCTCTTGTTTTGTACGTTTTTTCCACGTGTCTTGACATCCAATGTATCCCTGCAAAGTTTGGTGAAGATCTGAGTATGTAGTTTTTGAACTTATATGGAACGTCCTTTCTGAAAATTTGAAAATTCTTAAAAAATTCGTCCAAAATCTTGATGTCTTCAATCTCTTGTTTTGTACGTTTTTTCCACGTGTCTTGACCTCCAATGTATCCCTGCAAAGTTTGGTGAAGATCTGAGTATGTCGTTTTTGACCTTATGTGGAACATCCTTTCTGAAAATTTGAAAATTCTTAAAAAATTCGTCCAAAATCTTGATGTCTCCAATCTCTTGTTTTGTACGTTTTTTACACGTGTCTTGACATCCAATGTATCCATGCAAAGTTTGGTGAAGATCTGAGTATGTCGTTTTTGACCTTATCTGGAACCTCCCATCTGAAAATTTGAAAATTCTTCAAAAATTCGTCGAAAATCTTGATGTCTCCAATCTCTTGTTTTGTACGTTTTTTCCACGTGTCTTGACATGCAAAGTATCCCTGCAACGTTTGGTGAAGATCTGAGTATGTAGTTTTTGACCTTATCTGGAACTTCCTATCTGAAAATTTGAAAATTCTTCAAAAATTCGTCCAAAATCTTGATGTCTC
Organism: Lepisma saccharinum; assembly: GCF_977018435.1. Taxonomy (NCBI): domain Eukaryota; kingdom Metazoa; phylum Arthropoda; class Insecta; order Zygentoma; family Lepismatidae; genus Lepisma; species Lepisma saccharinum. The sequence continues at coordinate 1,865,137 of NW_028142907.1, read as the reverse complement.
CAATCTCTTGTTTTGTACGTTTTTTCCACGTTTCTTGACATCCAATGTATCCCTGCAATGTTTGGTGAAGATCTGAGTATGTAGTTTTTGACCTTATATGGAACCTCCTATCTGAAAATTTGAGAATTCTTAAAAAATTTGACCAAAATCTTGATATCCCCAATCCTATGTTTTGTATGTTTTTTCCACGTGTCTTGACATCCAATGTATCCCTGCAAAGTTTGGTGAAGATCTGAGTATGTCGTTTTTGACCTTATCTGGAACATCCTTTCTGAAAATTTGAAAATTCTTAAAAAATTCGTCCAAAATCTTGATGTCTCCAATCTCTTGTTTTGTACGTTTTTTCCACGTGTCTTGACATCCAATGTATCCCTGCTAAGTTTGGTGAAGATCTGAGTATGTCGTTTTTGACCTTATCTGGAACATCCTTTCTGAAAATTTGAAAATTCTTAAAAAATTCGTCCAAAATCTTGATGTCTCCAATCTCTTGTTTTGTACGTTTTTTCCACGTGTCTTGACATCCAATGTATCCCTGCAAAGTTTGGTGAAGATCTGAGTATGTAGTTTTTGACCTTATATGGAACCTCCCATCTGAAAATTTGAAAATTCCTAAAAAATTCGTCTAAAATCTTGATGTCTCCACTCTCTTGTTTTGTACTTTTTTTCCACGTGTCTTGACATCCAATGTATCCCTGCAAAGTTTGGTGAAGATCTGAGTATGTAGTTTTTGACCTTATATGGAACCTCCTTTCTGAAAATTTGAAAATTCTTAAAAAATTCGACCAAAATCTTGATGTCTCCAATCCTATGTTTTGTATGTTTTTCCACGTGTCTTGACATCCAATGTATCCATGCAAAGTTTGGTGAAGATCTGAGTATGTAGTTTTGGACCTTATATGGAACCTCCTTTCTGAAAATTTGAAAATTCTTAAAAAATTCGTCCAAAATCTTGATGTCTCCAATCTCTTGTTTTGTACGTTTTTTCCACGTGTCTTGACATCCAATGTATCCCTGCAAAGTTTGGTGAAGATCTGAGTATGTAGTTTTTGACCTTATATGGAACCTCCCATCTGAAAATTTGAAAATTCCTAAAAAATCCGTCTAAAATCTTGATGTCTCCACTCTCTTGTTTTGTACTTTTTTTCCACGTGTCTTGACATCCAATGTATCCCTGCAAAGTTTGGTGAAGATCTGAGTATGTAGTTTTTGACCTTATATGGAACCTCCTTTCTGAAAATTTGAAAATTCTTAAAAAATTCGACCAAAATCTTGATGTCTCCAATCCTATGTTTTGTATGTTTTTTCCACGTGTCTTGACATCCAATGTATCCATGCAAAGTTTGGTGAAGATCTGAGTATGTAGTTTTTTACCTTATATGGAACCTCCTATCTGAAAATTTGAGAATTCTTGAAAAATTCGTCCAAAATCTTGATGTCTCCAATCTCTTGTTTTGTACGTTTTTTCCACGTGTCTTGACATCCAATGTATCCCTGCAAATTTTAGTGGAGATCTGAGTATGTAGTTTTTGACCTTATCTGGAACCTCCTATCTGAAAATTTGAAAATTTTTAAAAAATTCGTCCAAAATCTTGATGTCTTCAATCTCTTGTTTTGTACGTTTTTTCCACGTGTCTTGACCTCCAATGTATCCCTGCAAAGTTTGGTGAAGATCTGAGTATGTCGTTTTTGACCTTATCTGGAACATCCTTTCTGAAAATTTGAAAATTCTTAAAAAATTCGTCCAAAATCTTGATGTCTCCAATCTCTTGTTTTGTACGTTTTTTCCACGTGTCTTGACATCCAATGTATCCCTGCAAAGTTTGGTGAAGATCTGAGTATGTCGTTTTTGACCTTATCTGGAACATCCTTTCTGAAAATTTGAAAATTCTTAAAAAATTCGTCCAAAATCTTGATGTCTCCAATCTCTTGTTTTGTACGTTTTTTCCACGTGTCTTGACATCCAATGTATCCCTGCAAAGTTTGGTGAAGATCTGAGTATGTAGTTTTTGACCTTATATGGAACCTCCCATCTGAAAATTTGAAAATTCCTAAAAAATTCGTCTAAAATCTTGATGTCTCCACTCTCTTGTTTTGTACTTTTTTTCCACGTGTCTTGACATCCAATGTATCCCTGCAAAGTTTGGTGAAGATCTGAGTATGTAGTTTTTGACCTTATATGGAACCTCCTTTCTGAAAATTTGAAAATTCTTAAAAAATTCGACCAAAATCTTGATGTCTCCAATCCTATGTTTTGTATGTTTTTCCACGTGTCTTGACATCCAATGTATCCATGCAAAGTTTGGTGAAGATCTGAGTATGTAGTTTTGGACCTTATATGGAACCTCCTTTCTGAAAATTTGAAAATTCTTAAAAAATTCGTCCAAAATCTTGATGTCTCCAATCTCTTGTTTTGTACGTTTTTTCCACGTGTCTTGACATCCAATGTATCCCTGCAAAGTTTGGTGAAGATCTGAGTATGTAGTTTTTGACCTTATATGGAACCTCCCATCTGAAAATTTGAAAATTCCTAAAAAATCCGTCTAAAATCTTGATGTCTCCACTCTCTTGTTTTGTACTTTTTTTCCACGTGTCTTGACATCCAATGTATCCCTGCAAAGTTTGGTGAAGATCTGAGTATGTAGTTTTTGACCTTATATGGAACCTCCTTTCTGAAAATTTGAAAATTCTTAAAAAATTCGACCAAAATCTTGATGTCTCCAATCCTATGTTTTGTATGTTTTTTCCACGTGTCTTGACATCCAATGTATCCATGCAAAGTTTGGTGAAGATCTGAGTATGTAGTTTTTTACCTTATATGGAACCTCCTATCTGAAAATTTGAGAATTCTTGAAAAATTCGTCCAAAATCTTGATGTCTCCAATCTCTTGTTTTGTACGTTTTTTCCACGTGTCTTGACATCCAATGTATCCCTGCAAAGTTTGGTGAAGATCTGAGTATGTCGTTTTTGACCTTATCTGGAACCTCTCATCTGAAAATTTGAAAATTCCTAAAAAATCCGTCCAAAATCTTGATGACACCAATCTCTTGTTTTGTACGTTTTTTCCACGTGTCTTGACATCCAATGTATCCCTGCAAAGTTTGGTGAAGATCTGAGTATGTAGTTTTTGACCTTATCTGGAACCTCCTTTCTGAAAATTTGAAAATTCTTCAAAAATTCGTCCAAAATCTTGATGTCTCCACTCTCTTGTTTTGTACGTTTTTTCCACGTGTCTTGACATCCAATGTATCCCTGCAAAGTTTGGTGAAGATCTGAGTATGTAGTTTTTGACCTTATATGGAGCCTCCTTTCTGAAAATTTGAAAATTCTTAAAAAATTCGTCGAAAATCTTGATGTCTCCAATCTCTTGTTTTGTACGTTTTTTCCACGTGTCTTGACATGCAAAGTATCCCTGCAACGTTTGGTGAAGATCTGAGTATGTAGTTTTTGACCTTATCTGGAACCTCCTATCTGAAAATTTGAAAATTCTTAAAAAATTCGTCCAAAATCTTGATGTCTCCAATCTCTTGTTTTGTACGTTTTTTCCACGTTTCTTGACATCCAATGTATCCCTGCAATGTTTGGTGAAGATCTGAGTATGTAGTTTTTGACCTTATATGGAACCTCCTATCTGAAAATTTGAAAATTCTTAAAAAATTTGACCAAAATCTTGATATCCCCAATCCTATGTTTTGTATGTTTTTTCCACGTGTCTTGACATCCAATGTATCCCTGCAAAGTTTGGTGAAGATCTGAGTATGTAGTTTTTGACCTTATCTGGAACCTCCTATCTGAAAATTTGAAAATTTTTAAAAAATTCGTCCAAAATCTTGATGTCTTCAATCTCTTGTTTTGTACGTTTTTTCCACGTGTCTTGACCTCCAATGTATCCCTGCAAAGTTTGGTGAAGATCTGAGTATGTCGTTTTTGACCTTATGTGGAACATCCTTTCTGAAAATTTGAAAATTCTTAAAAAATTCGTCCAAAATCTTGATGTCTCCAATCTCTTGTTTTGTACGTTTTTTCCACGTGTCTTGACATCCAATGTATCCCTGCAAAGTTTGGTGAAGATCTGAGTATGTAGTTTTTGAACTTATATGGAACCTCCTTTCTGAAAATTTGAAAATTCTTAAAAAATTCGTCCAAAATCTTGATGTCCCCAATCTCTTGTTTTGTACGTTTTTTACACGTGTCTTGACATCCAATGTATCCATGCAAAGTTTGGTGAAGATCTGAGTATGTCGTTTTTGACCTTATCTGGAACCTCCCATCTGAAAATTTGAAAATTCTTCAAAAATTCGTCGAAAATCTTGATGTCTCCAATCTCTTGTTTTGTACGTTTTTTCCACGTGTCTTGACATGCAAAGTATCCCTGCAACGTTTGGTGAAGATCTGAGTATGTAGTTTTTGACCTTATCTGGAACTTCCTATCTGAAAATTTGGAAATTCTTCAAAAATTCGTCCAAAATCTTGATGTCTCCAATCTCTTGTTTTGTACGTTTTTTCCACGTTTCTTGACATCCAATGTATCCCTGCAATGTTTGGTGAAGATCTGGGTATGTAGTTTTTGACCTTATATGGAACCTCCTATCTGAAAATTTGAGAATTCTTAAAAAATTTGACCAAAATCTTGATATCCCCAATCCTATGTTTTGTATGTTTTTTCCACGTGTCTTGACATCCAATGTATCGCTGCAAATTTTAGTGGAGATCTGAGTATGTAGTTTTTGACCTTATCTGGAACCTCCTATCTGAAAATTTGAAAATTTTTAAAAAATTCGTCCAAAATCTTGATGTCTTCAATCTCTTGTTTTGTACGTTTTTTCCACGTGTCTTGACCTCCAATGTATCCCTGCAAAGTTTGGTGAAGATCTGAGTATGTCGTTTTTGACCTTATCTGGAACATCCTTTCTGAAAATTTGAAAATTCTTAAAAAATTCGTCGAAAATCTTGATGTCTCCAATCTCTTGTTTTGTACGTTTTTTCCACGTGTCTTGACATCCAATGTATCCCTGCAAAGTTTGGTGAAGATCTGAGTATGTCGTTTTTGACCTTATCTGGAACATCCTTTCTGAAAATTTGAAAATTCTTAAAAAATTCGTCCAAAATCTTGATGTCTCCAATCTCTTGTTTTGTACGTTTTTTCCACATGTCTTGACATCCAATGTATCCCTGCAAAGTTTGGTGAAGATCTGAGTATGTAGTTTTTGACCTTATATGGAACCTCCCATCTGAAAATTTGAAAATTCCTAAAAAATTCGTCTAAAATCTTGATGTCCCCACTCTCTTGTTTTGTACTTTTTTTCCACGTGTCTTGACATCCAATGTATCCCTGCAAAGTTTGGTGAAGATCTGAGTATGTAGTTTTTGACCTTATATGGAACCTCCTTTCTGAAAATTTGAAAATTCTTAAAAAATTCGACCAAAATCTTGATGTCTCCAATCCTATGTTTTGTATGTTTTTCCACGTGTCTTGACATCCAATGTATCCATGCAAAGTTTGGTGAAGATCTGAGTATGTAGTTTTTGACCTTATATGGAACCTCCTATCTGAAAATTTGAGAATTCTTGAAAAATTCGTCCAAAATCTTGATGTCTCCAATCTCTTGTTTTGTACGTTTTTTCCACGTGTCTTGACATCCAATGTATCCCTGCAAAGTTTGGTGAAGATCTGAGTATGTAGTTTTGGACCTTATATGGAACCTCCTTTCTGAAAATTTGAAAATTCTTAAAAAATTCGTCCAAAATCTTGATGTCTCCAATCTCTTGTTTTGTACGTTTTTTCCACGTGTCTTGACATCCAATGTATCCCTGCAAAGTTTGGTGAAGATCTGAGTATGTAGTTTTTGACCTTATATGGAACCTCCCATCTGAAAATTTGAAAATTCCTAAAAAATCCGTCTAAAATCTTGATGTCTCCACTCTCTTGTTTTGTACTTTTTTTCCACGTGTCTTGACATCCAATGTATCCCTGCAAAGTTTGGTGAAGATCTGAGTATGTAGTTTTTGACCTTATATGGAACCTCCTTTCTGAAAATTTGAAAATTCTTAAAAAATTCGACCAAAATCTTGATGTCTCCAATCCTATGTTTTGTATGTTTTTTCCACGTGTCTTGACATCCAATGTATCCATGCAAAGTTTGGTGAAGATCTGAGTATGTAGTTTTTTACCTTATATGGAACCTCCTATCTGAAAATTTGAGAATTCTTGAAAAATTCGTCCAAAATCTTGATGTCTCCAATCTCTTGTTTTGTACGTTTTTTCCACGTGTCTTGACATCCAATGTATCCCTGCAAAGTTTGGTGAAGATCTGAGTATGTCGTTTTTGACCTTATCTGGAACATCCTTTCTGAAAATTTGAAAATTCTTAAAAAATTCGTCCAAAATCTTGATGTCTCCAATCTCTTGTTTTGTACGTTTTTTTCACGTGTCTTCACATCCAATGTATCCCTGCAAAGTTTGGTGAAGATCTGAGTATGTAGTTTTTGACCTTATCTGGAACCTCTCATCTGAAAATTTGAAAATTCCTAAAAAATCCGTCCAAAATCTTGATGACACCAATCTCTTGTTTTGTACGTTTTTTCCACGTGTCTTGACATCCAATGTATCCCTGCAAAGTTTGGTGAAGATCTGAGTATGTAGTTTTTGACCTTATCTGGAACCTCCTTTCTGAAAATTTGAAAATTCTTCAAAAATTCGTCCAAAATCTTGATGTCTCCACTCTCTTGTTTTGTACGTTTTTTCCACGTGTCTTGACATCCAATGTATCCCTGCAAAGTTTGGTGAAGATCTGAGTATGTAGTTTTTGACCTTATATGGAACCTACCATCTGAAAATTTGAAAATTCCTAAAAAATCCGTCCAAAATCTTGATGACCTCAATCTCTTGTTTTGTACGTTTTTCCACGTGTCTTGACATCCAATGTATCCCTGCAATGTTTGGTGAAGATCTGAGTATGTAGTTTTTGACCTTATATGGAACCTCTTATCTGAAAATTTGAAAATTCTTAAAAATATTTGACCAAAATCTTGATGTCCCCAATCCTATGTTTTGTATGTTTTTTCCACGTGTCTTGACATCCAATGTATCCCTGCAAAGTTTGGTGAAGATCTGAGTATGTAGTTTTACACCTTATCTGGAACCTCATTTCTGAAAATTTGAAAATTCCTCAAAAATTCGTCCAAAATCTTGATGTCTCCAATCTCTTGTTTTGTACGTTTTTTCCACGTGTCTTGACATCCAATGTATCCCTGCAAAGTTTGGTGAAGATCTGAGTATGTAGTTTTTGACCTTATATGGAGCCTACTTTCTGAAAATTTGAAAATTCTTAAAAAATTCATCCAAAATCTTGATGTCTCCAATCTCTTGTTTTGTACGTTTTTTCCACGTTTCTTGACATCCAATGTATCCCTGCAAAGTTTGGTGAAGATCTGAGTATGTAGTTTTTGACCTTATATGGAACCTCCTTTCTGAAAATTTGAAAATTCTTAAAAAATTCGTCCAAAATCTTGATGTCCCCAATCCTATGTTTTGTATGTTTTTTCCACGTGTCTTGACATCCAATGTATCCATGCAAAGTTTGGTGAAGATCTGAGTATGTCGTTTTTGACCTTATCTGAAACCTCCCATCTGAAAATTTGAAAAATCTTAAAAAATTCGTCGAAAATCTTGATGTCTCCAATCTCTTGTTTTGTACGTTTTTTCCACGTGTCTTGACATGCAAAGTATCCCTGCAACGTTTGGTGAAGATCTGAGTATGTAGTTTTTGACCTTATCTGGAACCTCCTATCTGAAAATTTGAAAATTCTTAAAAAATTCTTCCAAAATCTTGATGTCTCCAATCTCTTGTTTTGTACGTTTTTTCCACGTTTCTTGACATCCAATGTATCCCTGCAATGTTTGGTGAAGATCTGAGTATGTAGTTTTTGACCTTATATGGAACCTCCTATCTGAAAATTTGAAAATTCTTAAAAAATTCGTCCAAAATCTTGATATCCCCAATCCTATGTTTTGTATGTTTTTTCCACGTGTCTTGACATCCAATGTATCCCTGCAAAGTTTGGTGAAGATCTGAGTATGTAGTTTTTGACCTTATCTGGAACCTCCTATCTGAAAATTTGAAAATTTTTAAAAAATTCGTCCAAAATCTTGATGTCTTCAATCTCTTGTTTTGTACGTTTTTTCCACGTGTCTTGACTTCCAATGTATCCCTGCAAAGTTTGGTGAAGATCTGAGTATGTCGTTTTTGACCTTATCTGGAACATCCTTTCTGAAAGTTTGAAAATTCTTAAAAAAATCGTCCAAAATCTTGATGTCTCCAATCTCTTGTTTTGTACGTTTTTCCCACGTGTCTTGACATGCAAAGTATCCCTGCAACGTTTGGTGAAGATCTGAGTATGTAGTTTTTGACCTTATCTGGAACCTCCCATCTGAAAATTTGAAAATTCCTAAAAAATCCGTCCAAAATCTTGATGACCTCAATCTCTTGTTTTGTACGTTTTTTCCACGTGTCTTGACATCCAATGTATCCCTGCAATGTTTGGTGAAGATCTGAGTATGTAGTTTTTGACCTTATATGGAACCTCTTATCTGAAAATTTGAAAATTCTTAAAAATATTTGACAAAAATCTTTGTTGTCCCCAATCCTATGTTTTGTATGTTTTTTCCACGTGTCTTGACATCCAATGTATTTCTGCAAAGTTTGGTGAAGATCTGAGTATGTCGTTTTTGACCTTATCTGGAACCTCCCATCTGAAAATTTGAAAATTCTTAAAAAATTCGAACAAAATCTTGATGTCTCCAATCCTATGTTTTGTATGTTTTTTCCACGTGTCTTGACATCCAATGTATCCATGCAAAGTTTGGTGAAGATCTGAGTATGTAGTTTTTGACCTTATCTGGAACCTCCCATCTGAAAATTTGAAAATTTTTAAAAAATTCGTCCAAAATCTTGATGTCTCCAATCTCTTGTTTTGTACGTTTTTTCCACGTGTCTTGACCTCCAATGTATCCCTGCAATGTTTGGTGAAGATCTGAGTATGTAGTTTTTGACCTTATATGGAACCTCCTATCTGAAAATTTGAAAATTCTTAAAAAATTTGACCAAAATCTTGATGTCCCCAATCCTATGTTTTGTATGTTTTTTCCACGTGTCTTGACATCCAATATATCCCTGCAAAGTTTGGTGAAGATCTGAGTATGTCGTTTTTGACCTTATCTGGAACATCCTTTCTGAAAATTTGAAAATTCTTAAAAAATTCGTCCAAAATCTTGATGTCTCCAATCACTTGTTTTGTACGTTTTTTCCACGTGTCTTGACATCCAATGGATCCCTGCAAAGTTTGGTGAAGATCTGAGTATGTAGTTTTTGACCTTATATGGAACCTCCTTTCTGAAAATTTGAAAATTCTTAAAAAATTCGTCCAAAATCTTGATGTCTCCAATCTCTTGTTTTGTACGTTTTTTCCACGTGTCTTGACATCCAATGTATCCCTGCAAAGTTTGGTGAAGATCTGAGTATGTAGTTTTTGACCTTATATGGAACCTCATATCTGAAAATTTGAAAATTCTTAAAAAATTCGACCAAAATCTTGATGTCTCCAATCCTATGTTTTGTATGTTTTTTCCACGTGTCTTGACATCCAATGTATTTCTGCAAAGTTTGGTGAAGATCTGAGTATGTCGTTTTTGACCTTATCTGGAACATCCTTTCTGAAAATTTGAAAATTCTTAAAAAATTCGTCCAAAATCTTGATGTCTCCAATCTCTTGTTTTGTACGTTTTTTCCACGTGTCTTGACATCCAATGTATCCCTGCAAAGTTTGGTGAAGATCTGAGTATGTAGTTTTTGACCTTATATGGAACCTCCCATCTGAAAATTTGAAAATTCTTAAAAAATTCGACCAAAATCTTGATGTCTCCAATCCTATGTTTTGTATGTTTTTTCCACGTGTCTTGACATCCAATGTATCCCTGCAAAGTTTGGTGAAGATCTGAGTATGTAGTTTTTGACCTTATCTGGAACCTCCCATCTGAAAATTTGAAAATTTTTAAAAAATTCGTCCAAAATCTTGATGTCTCCAATCTCTTGTTTTGTACGTTTTTTCCACGTGTCTTGACATCCAATGTATCCCTTCAATGTTTGGTGAAGATCTGAGTATGTAGTTTTTGACCTTATATGGAACCTCCTATCTGAAAATTTGAAAATTCTTAAAAAATTTGACCAAAATCTTGATGTCCCCAATCCTATGTTTTGTATGTTTTTTCCACGTGTCTTGACATCCAATGTATCCCTGCAAAGTTTGGTGAAGATCTGAGTATGTCGTTTTTGACCTTATCTGGAACATCCTTTCTGAAAATTTGAAAATTCTTAAAAAATTCGTCCAAAATCTTGATGTCTCCAATCTCTTGTTTTGTACGTTTTTTCCACGTGTCTTGACATCCAATGTATCCCTGCAAAGTTTGGTGAAGATCTGAGTATGTAGTTTTGACCTTATATGGAACCTCCTTTCTGAAAATTTGAAAATTCTTAAAAAATTCGTCCAAAATCTTGATGTCTCCAATCTCTTGTTATGTACGTTTTTTCCACGTGTCTTGACATCCAATGTATCCCTGCAAAGTTTGGTGAAGATCTGAGTATGTAGTTTTTGACCTTATATGGAACCTCATATCCGAAAATTTGAAAATTCTTAAAAAATTCGACAAAAATCTTGATGTCTCCAATCCTATGTTTTGTATGTTTTTTCCACGTGTCTTGACATCCAATGTATCCACGCAAAGTTTGGTGAAGATCTGAGTATGTAGTTTTTGACCTTAACTGGAACCTCCTATCTGAAAATTTGAAAATTCTTAAAAAATTCGTCCAAAATCTTGATGTCTCCAATCTCTTGTTTTGTACGTTTTTTCCACGTGTCTTGACATCCAAAGTATCCCTGCAAAGTTTGGTGAAGATCTGAGTATGTAGTTTTTGACCTTATCTGGAACCTCCCATCTGAAAATTTGAAAATTCCTAAAAAATCCGTCCAAAATCTTGATGACCTCAATCTCTTGTTTTGTACGTTTTTTCCACGTGTCTTGACATCCAAGGTATCCATGCAAAGTTTGGTGAAGATCTGAGTATGTAGTTTTTGACCTTATATGGAACCTCCCATCTGAAAATTTGAAAATTCCTGAAAAATCCGTCTAAAACCTTGATGTCCCCAATCCTATGTCTTGTAAGTTTTTTCCACGTGTCTTGACATCCAATGTATCCCTGCAAAGTTTGGAGAAGATCTGAGTATGTAGTTTTTGACCTTATATGGAACCTCATATCTGAAAATTTGAAAATTCTTAAAAAATTCGACCAAAATCTTGATGTCTCCAATCCTATGTTTTGTATGTTTTTTCCACGTGTCTTGACATCCAATGTATCCATGCAAAGTTTGGTGAAGATCTGAGTATGTAGTTTTTGACCTTATATGGAACCTCCTATCTGAAAATTTGAGATTTCTTGAAAAATTCGTCCAAAATCTTGATGTCTCCAATCTCTTGTATTGTACGTTTTTTCCACGTGTCTTGACATCCAATGTATACCTGCAAAGTTTGGTGAAGATCTGAGTATGTAGTTTTTGACCTTATCTGGAACCTCCCATCTGAAAATTTGAAAATTCCTAAAAAATCGGTCCAAAATCTTGATGATCTCAATCTCTTGTTTTGTACGTTTTTTCCACGTGTCTTGACATCCAATGTATTCCTGCAATGTTTGGTGAAGATCTGAGTATGTAGTTTTTGACCTTATATGGAACCTCTTATCTGAAAATTTGAAAATTCTTAAAAATATTTGACCAAAATCTTGATGTCCCCAATCCTATGTTTTGTATGTTTTTTCCACGTGTCTTGACATCCAATGTATTTCTGCAAAGTTTGGTGAAGATCTGAGTATGTCGTTTTTGACCTTATCTGGAACATCCTTTCTGAAAATTTGAAAATTCTTAAAAAATTCGTCCAAAATCTTGATGTCTCCAATCTCTTGTTTTGTACGTTTTTTCCACGTGTCTTGACATCCAATGTATCCCTGCAAAGTTTGGTGAAGATCTGAGTATGTAGTTTTTGACCTTATATGGAACCTCCCATCTGAAAATTTGAAAATTCTTAAAAAATTCGACCAAAATCTTGATGTCTCCAATCCTATGTTTTGTATGTTTTTTCCACGTGTCTTGACATCCAATGTATCCATGCAAAGTTTGGTGAAGATCTGAGTATGTAGTTTTTGATCTTATCTGGAACCTCCCATCTGAAAATTTGAAAATTTTTAAAAAATTCGTCCAAAATCTTGATGTCTCCAATCTCTTGTTTTATACGTTTTTTCCACGTGTCTTGACCTCCAATGTATCCCTGCAATGTCTGGTGAAGATCTGAGTATGTAGTTTTTGACCTTATATGGAACCTCCTATCTGAAAATTTGAAAATTCTTAAAAAATTTGACCAAAATCTTGATGTCCCCAATCCTATGTTTTGTATGTTTTTTCCACGTGTCTTGACATCCAATGTATCCCTGCAAAGTTTGGTGAAGATCTGAGTATGTCGTTTTTGACCTTATCTGGAACATCCTTTCTGAAAATTTGAAAATTCTTAAAAAATTCGTCCAAAATCTTGATGTCTCCAATCTCTTGTTTTGTACGTTTTTTCCACGTGTCTTGACATCCAATGTATCCCTGCAAAGTTTGGTGAAGATCTGAGTATGTAGTTTTTGACCTTATATGGAACCTCCTTTCTGAAAATTTGAAAATTCTTAAAAAATTCGTCCAAAATCTTGATGTCTCCAATCTCTTGTTTTGTACGTTTTTTCCACGTGTCTTGACATCCAATGTATCCCTGCAAAGTTTGGTGAAGATCTGAGTATGAAGTTTTTGACCTTATATGGAACCTCCCATCTGAAAATTTGAAAATTCCTAAAAAATCCGTCTAAAATCTTGATGTCCCCAATCCTATGTCTTGTATGTTTTTTCCACGTGTCTTGACATCCAATGTATCCCTGCAAAGTTTGGTGAAGATCTGAGTATGTAGTTTTTGACCTTATATGGAACCTCATATCTGAAAATTTGAAAATTCTTAAAAAATTCGACCAAAATCTTGATGTCTCCAATCCTATGTTTTGTATGTTTTTTCCACGTGTCTTGACATCCAATGTATCCATGCAAAGTTTGGTGAAGATCTGAGTATGTAGTTTTTGACCTTATATGGAACCTCCTATCTGAAAATTTGAAAATTCTTAAAAAATTCGTCCAAAATCTTGATGTCTCCAATCTCTTGTTTTGTACGTTTTTTCCACGTGTCTTGACATCCAATGTATCCCTGCAAAGTTTGGTGAAGATTTGAGTATGTAGTTTTTGACCTTATCTGGAACCTCCCATCTGAAAATTTGAAAATTCCTAAAAAATCCGTCCAAAATCTTGATGACCTCAATCTCTTGTTTTGTACGTTTTTTCCACGTGTCTTGACATCCAATGTATCCCTGCAAAGTTTGGTGAAAATCTGAGTATGTAGTTTTTGACCTTATCTGGAACCTCCTATCTGAAAATTTGAAAATTGTTAAAAAATTCGTCCAAAATCTTGATGTCTCCAATCTCTTGTTTTGTACGTTTTTCCCACGTGTCTTGACATCCAATGTATCCCTTCAAAGTTTGGTGAAGATCTGAGTATGTAGTTTTTGACCTTATATGGAACCTCCTTTCTGAAAATTTGAAAATTCCTCAAAAATTCGTCCAAAATCTAGATGTCTCCAATCTCTTGTTTTGTACGTTTTTTCCACGTGTCTTGACATCCAATGTATCCCTGCAAAGTTTGGTGAAGATCTGAGTATGTAGTTTTTGACCTTATCTGGAACCTCCCATCTGAAAATTTGAAAATTCCTAAAAAATCCGTCCAAAATCTTGATGTCCCCAATCCTATGTCTTGTATGTTTTTTCCACGTGTCTTGACATCCAATGTATCCCTGCAAAGTTTGGTGAAGATCTGAGTATGTAGTTTTTGACCTTATATGGAACCTCATATCTGAAAATTGGAAAATTCTTAAAAAATTCGACCAAAATCGTGATGTCTCCAATCCTATGTTTTGTATGTTTTTTCCACGTGTCTTGACATCCAATGTATCCATGCAAAATTTGGTGAAGATCTGAGTATGTAGTTTTTGACCTTATATGGAACCTCCTATCTGAAAATTTGAAAATTCTTAAAAAATTCGTCCAAAATCTTGATGTCTCCAATCTCTTGTTTTGTATGTTTTTTCCACGTGTCTTGACATCCAATGTATATCTGCAAAGTTTGGTGAAGATCTGAGTATGTAGTTTTTGACCTTATCTGGAACCTCCCATCTGAAAATTTGAAAATTCCTAAAAAATCCGTCCAAAATCTTGATGACCTCAATCTCTTGTTTTGTACGTTTTTTCCACGTGTCTTGACATCCAATGTATCCCTGCAAAGTTTGGTGAAGATCTGAGTATGTAGTTTTTGACCTTATCTGGAACCTCCTATCTGAAAATTTAAAAATTGTTAAAAAATTCGTCCAAAATCTTGATGTATCCAATCTCTTGTTTTGTACGTTTTTCCCACGTGTCTTGACATCCAATGTATCCCTGCAAAGTTTGGTGAAGATCTGAGTATGTAGTTTTTGACCTTATCTGGAACCTTCTTTCTGAAAATTTGAAAATTCCTCAAAAATTCGTCCAAAATCTTGATGTCTCGAATCTCTTGTTTTGTACGTTTTTTCCACGTGTCTTGACATCCAATGTATCCCTGCATAGTTTGGTGAAGATCTGAGTATGTAGTTTTTGACCTTATCTGGAACCTCCCATCTGAAAATTTGAAAATTCCTAAAAAATCCGTCCAAAATCTTGATGTCCCCAATCCTATGTTTTGTATGTTTTTTCCACGTGTCTTGACATCCAATGTATCCATGCAAAGTTTGGTGAAGATCTGAGTATGTAGTTTTTGACCTTATATGTAACCTCCTTTCTGAAAATTTGAAAATTCTAAAAAAAATCGTCCAAAATCTTGATGTCTCCAATCTCTTGTTTTGTACGTTTTTTCCACGTGTCTTGACATCCAATGTATCCCTGCAAAGTTTGGTAAAGATCTGAGCATGTAGTTTTTGACCTTATATGGAACCTCCTTTCTGAAAATTTGAAAATTCTTAAAAAATTCGTCCAAAATCTTGATGTCTCCAATCTCTTGTTTTGTACGTTTTTTCCACGTGTCTTCACATCCAATGTATCCGTGCAAAGTTTGGTGAAGATCTGAGTATGTAGTTTTTGACCTTATATGGAACCTCATATCTGAAAATTTGAAAATTCTTAAAACATTCGACCAAAATCTTGATGTCTCCAATCCTATGTTTTGTATGTTTTTTCCACGTGTCTTGACATCCAATGTATCCATGCAAAGTTTGATGAAGATCTGAGTATGTAGTTTTTGACCTTATATGGAACCTCCTATCTGAAAATTTGAAAATTCTTAAAAAATTCGTCCAAAATCTTGATGTCTCCAATCTCTTGTTTTGTACGTTTTTTCCACGTGTCTTGACATCCAATGTATCCATGCAAAGTTTGGTGAAGATCTGAGTATGTTGTTTTTGACCTTATCTGGAACCTCCTATCTGAAAATTTGAAAATTCCTAAAAAATCCGTCCAAAATCTTGATGACCTCAATCTCTTGTTTTGTACGTTTTTTCCACGTGTCTTGACATCCATTGTATCCCTGCAAAGTTTGGTGAAGATCTGAGTATGTAGTTTTTGACCTTATATGGAACATCCTTTCTGAAAATTTGAAAACTCTTAAAAAATTCGTCCAAAATCTTGATGTCTCCAATCTCTTGTTTTGTACGTTTTTTCCACGTGTCTTGACATCCAATGTATCCCTGCAAAGTTTGGTGAAGATCTGAGTATGTAGTTTTTGACCTTATATGGAACCTCCTTTCTGAAAATTTGAAAATTCTTAAAAAATTCGTCCAAAATCTTGATGTCTCCAATCTCCTGTTTTGTACGTTTTTTCCACGTGTCTTGACATCCAATGTATCCCTGCAAAGTTTGGTGAAGATCTGAGTATGTAGTTTTTGACCTTATATGGAACCTCCCATCTGAAAATTTGAAAATTCCTAAAAAATCCGTCTAAAATCTTGATGTCCCCAATCCTATGTCTTGTATGTTTTTTCCACGTGTCTTGACATCCAATGTATCCCTGCAAAGTTTGGTGAAGATCTGAGTATGTAGTTTTTGACCTTATATGGAACCTCATATCTGAAAATTTGAAAATTCTTAAAAAATTCGACCAAAATCTTGATGTCTCCAATCCTATGTTTTGTATGTTTTTTCCACGTGTCTTGACATCCAATGTATTCATGCAAAGTTTGGTGAAGATCTGAGTATGTAGTTTTTGACCTTATATGGAACCTCCTATCTGAAAATTTGAAAATTCTTAAAAAATTCGTCCAAAATCTTGATGTCTCCAATCTCTTGTTTTGTACGTTTTTTCCACGTGTCTTGACATCCAATGTATCCCTGCAAAGTTTGGTGAAGATCTGAGTATGTAGTTTTTGACCTTATCTGGAACCTCCCATCTGAAAATTTGAAAATTCCTAAAAAATCCGTCCAAAATCTTGATGACCTCAATCTCTTGTTTTGTACGTTTTTTCCACGTGTCTTGACATCCAATGTATCCCTGCAAAGTTTGGTGATGATCTGAGTATGTAGTTTTTGACCTTATCTGGAACCTCCTATCTGAAATTTTGAAAATTGTTAAAAAATTCGTCCAAAATCTTGATGTCTCCAATCTCTTGTTTTGTACGTTTTTCCCACGTGTCTTGACATCCAATGTATCCCTGCAAAGTTTGGTGAAGATCTGAGTATGTAGTTTTTGACCTTATATGGAACCTCGTATCTGAAAATTTGAAAATTCTTAAAAAATTCGTCCAAAATCTTGATGTCTCCAATCTCTTGTTTTGTACGTTTTTTCCACGTGTCTTGACATCCAATGTATCCCTGCAAAGTTTGGTGAAGATCTGAGTATGTAGTTTTTGACCTTATCTGGAACCTCCCATCTGAAAATTTGAAAATTCCTAAAAAATCCGTCCAAAATCTTGATG
Organism: Lepisma saccharinum; assembly: GCF_977018435.1. Classification (NCBI taxonomy): domain Eukaryota; kingdom Metazoa; phylum Arthropoda; class Insecta; order Zygentoma; family Lepismatidae; genus Lepisma; species Lepisma saccharinum. Next base: position 1,848,022 of record NW_028142907.1, on the reverse strand, counting down.
ACCTCAATCTCTTGTTTTGTACGTTTTTTCCACGTGTCTTGACATCCATTGTATCCCTGCAAAGTTTGGTGAAGATCTGAGTATGTAGTTTTTGACCTTATATGGAACCTCCTTTCTGAAAATTTGAAAATTCTTAAAAAATTCGTCCAAACTCTTGATGTCCCCAATCCTATGTTTTGTATGTTTTTTCCACGTGTCTTGACATCCAATGTATCCATGCAAAGTTTGGTGAAGATCTGAGTATGTCGTTTTTGACCTTATCTGGAACCTCCCATCTGAAAATTTGAAAATTCTTCAAAAATTCGTCGAAAATCTTGATGTCTCCAATCTCTTGTTTTGTACGTTTTTTCCACGTGTCTTGACATGCAAAGTATCCCTGCAACGTTTGGTGAAGATCTGAGCATGTAGTTTTTGACCTTATCTGGAACCTCCTATCTGAAAATTTGAAAATTCTTCAAAAATTCGTCCAAAATCTTGATGACACCAATCTCTTGTTTTGTACGTTTTTTCCACGTGTCTTGACATCCAATGTATCCATGCAAAGTTTGGTGAAGATCTGAGTATGTAGTTTTTGACCTTATATGGAACCTCCTATCTGAAAATTTGAAAATTCTTAAAAAATTCGTCCAAAATCTTGATGTCTCCAATCTCTTGTTTTGTACGTTTTTTCCACGTGTCTTGACATCCAATGTATCCCTGCAAAGTTTGGTGAAGATCTGAGTATGTAGTTTTTCACCTTATCTGGAACCTCCCATCTGAAAATTTGAAAATTCCTAAAAAATCCGTCCAAAATCTTGATGACCTCAATCTCTTGTTTTGTACGTTTTTTCCACGTGTCTTGACATCCATTGTATCCCTGCAAAGTTTGGTGAAGATCTGAGTATATAGTTTTTGACCTTATATGGAAACTCCTTTCTGAAAATTTGAAAATTCTTAAAAAATTCGTCCAAAATCTTGATGTCCCCAATCCTATGTTTTGTATGTTTTTTCCACGTGTCTTGACATCCAATGTATCCATGCAAAGTTTGGTGAAGATCTGAGTATGTCGTTTTTGACCTTATCTGGAACCTCCCATCTGAAAATTTGAAAATTCTTCAAAAATTCGTCGAAAATCTTGATGTCAGTAGTGCATATTAGCCGGTTCAACGCAATACTTGGTACGAGGGGCACTTGTAGCCCTTTTTTATCAATTAAATGTCATTTTTTGACACATATTGGCAATTTTTTGTCGATGTTTTAATGCTTAGCGATGTTTTAGCGAAATTTTCGATTTTTCCCATCTCATACTTGGTACGAATGCCATGATCTTACGTGATATAACTTAACCTATTCTTTTTTCTTATTTATTGTTTCAAAATAATACTTTGTAGAGTAGTACAATCAAGCCGGTTCTGCAACATCAAGTGAAGCGCAGTGTTGCCAACTCCTCACCCGAAAAAATCACCAAGGTTTTTTCCTTGGTCTAACCTAACCCAAAGCAAGGGGCTGGCAACACTGCGAGAAAATACCTCAAGCAAGGTTGCCAACCCTTACTCGAAAAAAATCACCAAGGTTTTTTACTTGGTCTAACCTAACCTCAAGCAAGGAGCTGGCAACACTGCTTGAGACTTGCCTTACAATACATAAAGCAAGGTTGCCAACCTACTGGTACTTTTACCATAGCCTTTTACAAGAAAAAAAAAAGAGAGAGAGAGGGAAGAGTTAAACAACCGACAGTTTACCTACAGCCTTTTTTTTCTTGGTCTAACCTAACCTAATGCAAGGAGCTGGCAACCTTGCTTGAGGCTTGCCTTACAGTGCATAAAGCAAGGTTGCCAACCTACTGGTACTTTTACCATAGCCTTTTACAAAAAAAAAAAAGAGAGAGGAGAGAGAGGGAAGAGTTAAACAACCGACAGCTGCCAACTCCCACCTACAGCCTTTTTGGTCTAACCTAACCTAAAGCAAGGAGCTGGCAACACTGCTTGAGACTTGCCTTACAGTGCATAAAGCAATGTTGCCAACCTACTGGTACTTTTACCATGGTTTTTTACAAAAAAAAAAGAGAGAGAGGGGAAGAGTTAAACAACCGACAGCTGCCAACACCCGCCTACAGCCTTTTTTGGTCTAACCTAACCTAAAGCAAGGAGCTGGCAACTTTGCTTGAGACTTGCCTTACAGTGCATAAAGCAATTTTTGTCAACCTACACACACACTGGGCGAGGAGAGCCGGCACTGCCGTAAGAGAGAGATGGATGGATTGCAACACAGTATGTGTGTGCGTGTATAATATGTAGCATTATTAACTAGAGTGTGTTGGCAAACCACCTGCAACTAAAAAAAAAAAAATAGAGATGCCAACGTTGTCGTAAAATAAAGAGAGAGAGACCTATGGCTGGCAACAGTGGTGAGCGAATGCGCCATATCGTAATTTTCCAAGTCCGTATACCGCGACCTTTGTAAACCTACCTCTCGGGAACGATGTGCCACACATACACGCGCGCGCGCCTCTCATTATTTCTGTATTGTGATGTGTTTATTTTGGTATGGGAGGACAGAGGACACCTAGACGATGCTAATGCAGGAAATCCCAGCTCTCTATGATCATCCTTTCGAAAGTTACGAGCGATGAAAAAAATATTTTGGCAATTGCCCCTCTCTTGACCCAGGACCTCTAAAAAAACTTTGTATACGTACTCTGCATCACCAATATCGACAAAAGGGTCAACGGGGAGGATTTTTGCACTATTTTTCTCTCTCACTGTTTTTCGAGACATTAGCAATTTAACGCCGGACTTGGAAAATTTTTCGACAGAGGGGTCAAATTTGGCTCCATGACGACATATGTTTTTTTTGGTATGGGGGGACAGAGGACACCGAGACTCGACCGACGCACTAAACCCGACCTCTCTACGTATACTCTACGTCACCAAAAAAAGGTTTAAGGTTCCAAATAACAATAGTTAAAGTTTCCCCAATCTAGTAAAGTGGATTGGTTGAAATCTCCAAGGCGTATTTTAAGTTTTTGTATTCACACACAAGAAATTCTATATAAATAACATACCTGAAATTCTATTTACAGTAGATTGAATTTTTGAGTTTTGTAATCACCCCAAGTAATTCTATATAAAATAACATACCTGAAAATTGTATCGCTAGACACTTTTTGATTTCTGTGATTTTGGAGAAAGCAATGGCATCCACCACCAGTTTCAATCATAAAAATGATAAAACTGAGTGTGTTACTTGCGAAAAATTAATATCTAAAACTAATATTAGCAAACACAGGGCAAGATGTAGCGAAACAGGTTCGAGAATTAATCGTTCGTTACCTTCTAAGCCCTGTGCTCGATGCGGAAAGATGATCAGCATTGCAAATTTAAGTAAACACCTCAAAATTTGCAAACTATCGATCGAACGAGGAACATTGAAAAGGAAAATCGATAATGCAGATACGGAAGCTTCCACTTCCAAGCAAATTAAATTGTCTAATGAACGCAAAGCAATTAGATCTGCATTCAACGACCAACTCCAGGATTTTTCAATTAAGTCAGAACCAGGCCGTGACATTCTAAGTTTCTTGGACGAAACGAAAACATCTGTACTAAATATTCTAAAAAATAAACTTGAAAACAACTCTATAAAAGTATATGTTGTTCTGTTTTCTGAATACGAGAAAGTTGGTGGCACAACGAGTATTTTTTATCATTGTACAAAAAACCAGACTCTTCATTTGGCGGACGTCGAAAATTTGGACAACTTCTATTATAAAGTTACCAATGAGCTGGTTAAGAAACATGACGATTTCGAGGCTAAAGGGTCGGGATGGTCTCTGTGTGGAAGTCCTCACACGTTAACCGTTTACGTGAACCGATTCTCGCCTCTTCGCGCTTCCAGCTACGTTCCTCTTCCACCGAACATTCAACACAAGAGGGCTGTGTTAAATATACAGAACAGCGATAACAAGTGTTTTCTCTGGTGTATATTGGCTGCACTGCATCCTGTTCATTGGTTAAATCATCCAGAACAGGTTTCTCATTACAAACAATACGAGTCCGAATTTGAAAGTGTAATGTCTGGCATCGAATACCCGGTGACATTGTCGGATATAACAAAGTTCGAAAATCGTGCAGGAAAACGCATCGCGATTAATGTATATTCCTTCACGTCAGATAAATATCTCGTGCATCCTGTCAGGATAAGCGATATCGACGATGACGATGCTCGTGTGATTAATCTTCTTCTAATTTCAAACGAGGATGTTCATCACTACACGCTAATTCGTTCAATGTCTCGATTACTAGGAAGCCAAACAACCAAGCAAGAACATTCCATCGAAGTTTGCCCGAGATGCCTAACCACGTTCGACGATCAAAAACAACTCAATTATCGAAAATACACCGGACGTCAAATTGCTATCGAGAAACTTGCCGAACATAAAATTTATTGCGGCAACAACAGACCGGCTAGAATGTTGATGCCCGAAACGAACGAAGTCGAAGAATTCAAAATGCACAAAGCATTGTTGGAACATCCGGCCATTATTGTTGCTGATTTCGAGGCATTCCTCAAACCACTCTCCTACTGTGAGCCGGATCCTGAAATTTCCTCCACAACGCCGTACCAGCTTCATCAACCAAACAGTTTCGGCTATGTTGTTGTGCGACTTGATAAAATAAATGATGCATATATATACCGCGGGCCAAATGTAATTGAACACTTCCTGGAAAAAATGGTGGAGGAGGTTGAGGTAATTGGTAGCGTACTGCTTACATCAAAACCGATGGCACCTTTAACTGAAAATGAACTTCAAGATTACAATTCCACTGAGGTGTGTCCGGTATGTGATCAAAGTTTCACTGATGAGAACAAAAAAATATTCCACCACGATCATTTCAGCGGAAACTACATAGGTGGAATTTGCAATACGTGCAATCTTAAAATCCAGAAACCTAAATTCATCCCCATATTTTTTCACAACGGAAGCGGATGTGATTTTCACCACCTGGTGAGACATCTTGGCTACGATCCGAAACGTATAGGTGCCTTGGCCGAGAATGAAGAACGCTACATTAGTCTTAGCAAGCAAGTGTCGATTCCGGGAACGAAAAATACAATCGAGATGCGCTTCCTGGATTCGTACAGATTTCTCTCTGCAAGTCTGGATGCTTTAGCGAACAAACTCACCGACGAACAATTCAAAATAACTAGAGCTAGTTTTCCCAACGTAGACATAGAACTCGTTAGACGTAAAGGGATTTATCCTTACGAATACGTTAGTGATGGTTCTAAATTTAACGACGACGCTCTTCCACTTCCAAGAGAATTTTACAGCAGACTCAGAGAGAGAGGAATCACGGACGAGGAATACCAACACGCGCAACTCATGTGGGAGAAATTAGAATGTAGGACACTCGGAGACTACCACGACGCATACTTAAAATTAGACGTGACGATACTCGCGGATGTTTTTCAAGCGTTCAGGAAAACGGCAACGAATATTTACAAATTAGATCCAGCGTATTTCTACAGTCTACCGGGATTAGCGTGGTCGGCAATGTTATTCCAGACAAAGGTCAAGCTGGAACTGATATCGGACGTTGACATGTTGCTATTTATCGAAAGAGGGATACGAGGTGGAATGGTGCAATGCGTACAGAGACATGCAAAAGCTAATAACGTACACATGAAAGAAGATTACGATTCAAATCGAGCATCGAATTACATCTTCTATGCCGACGTTAATAATCTCTACGGACATGCCATGGTTCAGAAACTTCCTTACGGGGGATTCGAATGGTTAGATCCCACTTCGATAGATATTATTTATTTCGACGATAGCGAGTGTGGTTTCTTCGCAGAGGTAGATCTCCAATTCTCCGACCACCTGCACGACACGTTTTCGGATTTGCCTCCAACTCCCGAAATCAAATGTCCACCCGACTCGGTTCAAGACAAGCTTTTGTTAACATTGAACCCTAAACAGAGATACGTCGTCCACTACAAGAATCTCCGGTTTTTGATTGGGAAGGGTGTTCAGATAGTAAATGTTAGAAGAATACTAAAGTTTAAACATTCCACGTGGTTAAGATCTTACATAGAAACTAACACGCAACATAGGACAGCTGCCACTTCCGATTTAGACAAGGATTTTTTTAAATTAATGAACAATGCGGTGTACGGAAAGACCATGGAGAACGTTAGAAAGCACGTAGACGTGAAATTAATTTCCGATAAGAATAAATGTCGGAAGTGGATAGCCGATCCTAGATTCAAGTCGAGAAAAATTTACAACGAGAATTTGGCACTTTTCAATCTAGATATAAAATTGATGAAATTCAGAAAGCCAATTTACGTTGGCGCAACGGTTCTCGACTTCTCGAAACTTTACATGTTCGAATTTCATTACGACGTGATGAAGCCCTTCTACAATGATAAAATATCACTTATGTACACGGACACCGACAGCTTCATTTACAGCATACAAACACCTAACCTATACGAAGACATAAAAAATCCTTCCATGCTTGAGTATTTCGATACGTCTGCGTATCCTCAACCCAACAGATTTGGAATTCCATCTAGTAACAAAAAAGTCCTAGGTAAACTGAAAGATGAATGTAACGGTGATGTTATTGTCGAGTTCGCGGGTTTGCGTTCGAAGATGTATGCCATGAGAACAGAGACTAGCGTCACGAAGAAAGCAAAAGGTGTGGGCAAGAATACGGTAGAGAACAAACTCACCTTCCACGATTACATCGTTTGCCTTTACTCACAATCGACGATACTAAGTATAGAACAAAGAATCCAAAGTGTAGACCACGTGATTACAACAAACAAAGTTAGGAAAGTAGCATTAGATCCGCATGACGATAAAAGATGTATTTTGTCTTGTGGAATCCACACGTTGCCTTGGGGACACTATCGTTTAGAAATTAGTAAAAATTGTAGACAATGCAATTGAAAAAAAACAACTTAAATAACTATAACTAAAATAAAAAAAAACTTTAACTGTCTCAAATTATCACATACACAATAAATAACTAGCAAGGACAATGAATCTCTTTGGTTTCCGAAAGCAAACAATGGAGACTGTACACCGCACGGCAGATCATGAATTTCTACCTTTCATGTTATCTAAACTTAACGGTCTGTTGATCAATCAATTTTCGGAACGCTGCTCTTCTTGCTGGAACAGTGACGATTTCGGATTCGCGACGATCGACATGACGAGGAAACCCAACGACGGAAAATACAGAAACAAAATCAACGACTTTCTAAACGTTGCAACGTTGCAACGTTGTGAGAAACACTGACTGTCATTACAAAAAAAAACTTTGACCGTATCCTTAAATAACCAGCATGCCTATGAATTTGTTCGGTTTCAAAAAACAGATCATCATAGAAACCGTACCAGATCATGAAGTCTTACCTTCCGTGTTACCTAAACTCAACGGTCTGTTGATCATTCACCTCAACAGCATTTGGACGAAATTGGATGAGGACGTGGGCAAAACCTTTTACGTCTTCAACAACAATTTACATCTTTACGAAATTCCGATCGGTGGGAAACTTCAAATCACCGTGAATCCGGAAAACGTAGACGAAATCAAAATTTCTACCGGCAAGAACATTTTTCGAATCAAGCACGACAAGATGCTTTCTAACATTGTGTACGATGTTTCAGCAGGAGATTATTTTTACATGGAACTCCTCGGAGATTACGACAAACTCATTCCTCTCTTCGTGGAATTACGAATCGTCTATCCTATTATAAATAACCGTTAACCAAAAATGCCTAACGACATTTTCGGCAACACCAAGCGTGTAGACCACGCAGAAGAAATTCTCATGTTGGACGTTCGTGTTAAGAAGTTGAGGACCGATTTGATCGCTTTGCAGGAGACCTTAAACAAAAGTTTAGAGTCGGAAATCGCTACGCTCCAAACGCAATGTCTCGACCCCATTCTGAAAATCGATTCCGAACTGAAAACGCTCATAAAAAATTACGTCGACGTACCCTCTTACGACAACGTTCAAAATATACAGTTGAGCGTGGATTCGCTTCAAAATGATTTGGCCAAATTACAGCAATTTCAATTGAAAAATGAAGATTTGGAAAAATTGAAACTCAAAATCGAAGAACGAACTTCCGCAATCGAAAAAAATTTCTCCGAACTTCAAACCGCGGTGAACGATATTGATGTAGAACGCTTGCACGTCGTCGTTTCCAAATTACAAGAAGAATTCACCGGCACGTTGGAAGAAATTAAATCCAAGTTACAGACTTTGGAAGATACCATGACGAACCTACCATCGTCGGACGAACTGCAGGTCATCGGTAAAAGCGTCGCGAACATAAAAATTCAATTGGAGGCCTATCAAGATTTCGAACACATTCAAACCACCATCGCTACGCTTCAGGCGTCCTTGGAATTGATCAACGAGGAAATTAAAAATATTCACGCTGAAGCGAGAGCGTTGACGAGCATTCAAGACACGTTGAGCACGGTTCAGCAGAAGATCGAATATTTAGAAAATTTGAACGTCGAATCCAATCTCGCTCATTTTCATCACGTACTGGACAACATAGAGGGTGATTTGGAATCGTTACGGACGAGCGTACCTTCGAGCGAAGATTTGGAAAAATTGAAAACGGCGGTGACGGCACTATCCGAATCGAGCGACATCAAAATTTCTTTGAGCGATCTCGAGAGTAGGGTGGCCAATCTCCCCACCTCCAAAGAATTGCACGCTTTGAAAAGGAACATATCGCGTATGCTGAAACGACTGGAAACGGAAACGGCGAACGTGGAACAGATTCGAGACGCAATCAGTTCGCTGGTGTCGACGCTGCCCACTTCGCAGAGCGTCGCCGATCTTCACACGCAGTTTACAGAGATGCGAAGCATCGTGAACGATCTTACCGAGAAGAGCTCGAAATTGAATCAAGTCGAGAACCTTCAGAACATCGTCGTCAACATCAGAGATCAAGTCGGAGTGCTGGAATCCACGCAGGAATCGACGCTGACTTCTTTCGGTGCCAAGTTACAAGAACTCAACGAAAACTACAAGCAGTTGAACGTGGAAGTGAAAATCAAACCGTCGTTGTCTGCCGTAACGGATATCATAGTCGAGCATTTGCTGCCCATCGAAAATAAACTCGGACACGTTCACAGTAATCTGCTCGGCGTCGACACTAAATTCGCTAAACTGCATTCTCTGCAAGCCATCGAAATCAACAGCGTACCCAATCAGCAGAGAATCTCCACGTTCGTCGAAGGTAACAAACTGTACATGTTGCATCCTTATCATCCGTACTACAAGTTTCTCCTCGATGGCACGATTCAGATAAACGAATTTTCGTACTGGTCTCACGGCAGAAAAGCTAGCGTTCCCACCATGAATTTGATATCGAATCGTGGTGTCCAGAAAGCAGGAAACATTCCTCTGGCACGTTGGAATGAAACGCGCAACATATATGAAATACACGAAGACGAAGATCTTACCGTTTTCGACGTGAGTGCTGGCGATAAGCTGATCATTCAAAACACGAGCGAGGTGCCACCCTCTTTGAATCCCATCACGCTGGTGCTTCTTTTGAAACGTAATCTCTAAAAAAATGTCTAGGCAAGCCATCGTCGAAGAATTGCATAAACCTGCACGCCGTAACTACGAACGTTTGGCGGTGGTAACCAAGGGCATCGACGACCTCTGGCAAAGCGACCTCGTGGAGATGAGTAGTGGCAATTTGAAAAACGTACATAAATTGAACAAGGGCAACAAGTACCTCCTCACCGTCATAGACACGTTTTCGAAATTCGCATGGGCTCTACCTTTGAAGGAGAAAACGGGAACATGCGTCACGGAAGCATTCAAGACAATTTTTCGCGAAAGCGGCGGCAGACGACCACGGTTTCTGCAAACGGACAAGGGGAAGGAATTTTACAACGCCGTATTCCAAAAGTTTATTCAAAAACATGATATTCGACATTATTCGACCTTCAGTCACATCAAAGCCAGCATCGTGGAAAGATTCAATCGAACCTTGAAAACACACATGTGGAAACGATTCACGCTTAAGGGAAATTACAAATGGGTCGACATCCTGCCGGAACTCGTCGACACCTATAATCACACGGTACACAGAACGATAGGCATGAAGCCAGCTGACGTTACGAAATCTGACGAGCAGCGTTTAATTTCTACAGTTTACTGTCCAAAGTACACACCCACGACAAAAAAAGCTAGATACAAAATTGGAGACCAGGTGAGGATCAGCAAATTCAAACGCACCTTCGAGAAGGGATTCACAAAAAATTGGAGCACGGAACTTTTTACCGTGGTTCGAGTTCTACCCGGAAACCGACACACGTATATAATAAAAGATAGTAGCGGCGAGATTTTGAAAGGAAGATTTTACGAAGAGGAACTCTCTAAAACGAAACACCCCGACACGTACCTCATCGAGAAAGTATTGCGCAGGAAATGTGACAAACTGTTTGTCAAATGGCTGGGACTTCCGGAAAAGAGTTGGATCGACGCGAGCGAAGTGATCTTATGAGTACGTGGAACGTGGTGAAGCGTCTACCGGATCCGGAAAGTCAAACGAGAAAAAAAAGAACGGCGAGTTGCTTCCCGACAGCATCCGCTGTCTGATCGTAGGTCCTTCGGGGTGTGGGAAAACGACGCTGCTCGTGGACAATTTTCTCCGCACTGGGTACCACCATCGCCATGAACACAAAACAAAAATTGGGGTGGGGTATATAAATAACATACAGTAAAAAAAACAACATGGCTTGCATAACTGATTTGCCGCACGAACTACTATCTAAAATATTCAAAAAGGTAGTTAACGGAGATGTTAATAAACTTGTGATCATAGCTAAAACGACGCCGGCATTTCACATGGGATGCGAAATAGTTCTCAAGGACCGTCTTCGGGAGATCAGTGGAATGAGGTGTGGCGATCTCGACACACTTCTGTCGGCTGCAGGGGAAAAATTGAACGAGAGGTTGGACGAACTGCACGAGGCGAGGCAGGGGAGAAGACGGGGCACCGATGATTGGAGAAAATCTATGCAGGAGACGGAAGAAATCATCACGCACATCATCGCATTTTCGGAAGCACGAACTTTCTTCCTCTGTTAAAAAAAAATATTCGATACAAAAAAAAATCTCGTGAAAAAAAATATATATAAATAACACACATTGTGAAAAATTAAAAATTCTCTAACACCCCTGAAATTTCTTTTTGATATGACGAGTGAAAAAATGAGTGACCTCCAAGCATTAAAACAAATGCTAAATTTGTCAGTCGAGTATGTAAAAATTCAGGAATTGGAAGTCGACAAACCTTACACGATAACTTCCGGTTCAATCGTTTCTACCCAGTATGGTCCCAAGGCGCGTCTGTTGCTCAACGGACAATACAGTCTATTTTTACCAGATCGATACGCCAGCATGTTATCCGACGAGAAGCTAGCTATCTTAATCGAGAACAAAACTCGAATCGTGTTCAAGGGGACAAAGGAACTTCTTGGTAAGAAAACAAAGCATGTAATAGAATTTGTGTAACGGGGCTACGCGGAGTATATATAAAATAACATCCACTGAAAAAAAAATCTCAGAACATTTATATATAAATAACATACCGTGAAAATAACACATAGAGCATCAACATGAAGCCCAAGGGTGTCGTGTACCAGATACCATATTCGAATCTAAAAAATCTAGGTGCCCTCGATGGGTTACTCACCAAGAAACAACGCGAGAAGAAACGTTCTTGCTTGTCGAAAGGACATGGAATGAAATTACTGCTCAGCACACCTCAATTGAGACGCTTGCAGAGTTCGCGGAAACAGCAAAAGATCGGAGGTTTCATATTCAGCATCCCGGCCATCCTGGCAGCATTGGGGGCCGTGGGAAGTTTGGCCGGCGGAAGTGCCGCCATCGCGAAAACCGTCATCGACTCGAAGAAGAACAAGGCCGAGTTGGAAGAACAGAAACGTCACAACCTGGCCATGGAGAAGAAGGGGGGGAAGGGCGTGATGAAAAAGCAAAAAAGCAACCTCGATGCTTTGAAGAAATATAAAAAAAAGAAACAGCCCTGTCCAACTTCGATATTGAATCTCTGATCGAACCGTTGGGAATAAGGAGCTTCAGGGGTGTTTTCATGTCCGATTCTCTACCCTCTGCTGTGAAAAAAAAGGAGTATGGCGTGGTCAACCTGGACAGTTACAAAAATCCTGGTACACATTGGATATGCTACCTCAAAATTGACGATAACAATGCATTTGTTTTCGATTCGTTCGGTGGCACACCGCCTGCCAGGTTGGTGAAGTATCTCAGTGTTGCCAACCTCTACTACAATGACAAACGCATCCAGGGTTTCACCGATGTTAACTGCGGCCACCTATGCCTTTCCGTTCTCGCATACATGTCTAAAATAAATAACCCTACGATCGAAGATTTCCAGAAAGCACTGTGGAACCTGAAACACGATGGGCGTGTTCCATCTCACGAGCGAATCTTCGATCTTGAAACTCACGCTGCACGACGACATCGTCTATCCTAAATCCGTGGTTCTGCGTGCATTCTACAGCATGTACCTCATACCTAACGTCACGCATCACAACAACAAAATTAGCGTCGGAAGCGAACACATCGTCGTCACGCCAGGCCAATACAATCTTTCCACTTTGCAAGCTCAGTTACCCAAAGGCACGTACCTTTCTCAAAATTCGGTCACGCACAGAGTGGAAATCCTATCCGCGACGGAGACCGTGGACCTTGGCACCATGGGAGAACTTTTAGGTTTCGACAACGACACGAAACTCGAAGCTGGCATCAAGCACGTGGCAACCAACATTCCTAAATTCTTGGCCATAGAGACTCTGAACGTACACTGTAACGTGGCGGAAGGAATGATCACGAAATCCTCGGACGGGGGTTACTGGGAAGTCACAAGCAGACGGGAATCATAGCCACGTTCAAACCAAGTTCCGAGTTCATGGAACCGATCATCTACACACCCTCTTCGCCGATCTATTTTCCAGTATGCCGCAACCGCATAGACGACATAGAGTTGGTGGTGACGAACGAGAAAGGAGAGGTGGTGGATTTCGCAGGTGCAACGACCACTGCCATCGTGGAGATCAGCGTATAATAAATAACACACATAGTGAAAATGGAACAAATCGAAAGTTACGAATTGCAATCTTTCCCTCCCAACCGTCGCACGTTCGCCAATCTCAACGAAGCGAACAGGGAGATCGAATACGACGTGGACGTAGGGGACGGGTTCGTTCATCCTCACAGAGCGGACCTCTACCTTCAATTCGACGTGGTGAAGAAAGAAAGCGGAGAAGCCTTTCCGCCCAATGCCAATTTGAAACTCGTGGACAACTTCGTGCCTCACCTGTTCTCGCAGGTGGAGGTGAGGAAACACGGTACCGTCATCGACAGAATCGATTATCCTGGCATCACGTCGACGGCAGTGGGAACATTGAAATTATCCAAAACGGACGCAGCATACTATCAGGCCGGAGGATTCGAAGCGGGGACCAAAATATCGACGACAAGTCACACGGTGCTCTTTCCCATGCGTCTGCTGCCCGGTTTCTTCTCCGACTACAAGGAGATCATGTGGAAGGGAGGACTGCGCGTCACGTTTCGAAGAGCGGCCAACGACAACGACGCACTGATGCGATACACCAACTTGAACGCCGACGGCACGCCGATAGCCAACACATTACCCGAAGCGGCGAAATGCGTCATCCGAAGCATGGAATTGAGAATGCCGATCGTGGAATACGAAACGAACTACGCCCTCAAGTACAAAGCGGAGATCTTGAAAAGTCCGCAGGTGGGGATTCACTTTCACGGTTACCAGTGCGTACAGAAGTTGGCGGCGGGAAGTCACATGGAATTCGACGTGACGACGCAGTTTAACAACATACAGTTCGACATGCCAGATTTCGTCGTGGTGCTCTTTCAGACCGGGCGCGATAAGAATCAGGAAAAAGATTCCAGCAAGTTCGACGACTGCAAAATCAAGAACGTTTATCTCAAGAATGGACGGAACGAAGTGTTCCCGCGCGAGAATTACAACCTCGACATGACCAAAGACGATTACCTCAAACTTTACGAAGCTTACACGGCTTACAAACGCGTGACCGAGAGAAGCGTTGACGTGTACTACACGCCCAGCGAATTCAAAACCCACAGGCCGATGTTAGTCATCAATACCACAAAAAGGAAGCAGGTGGTGGTCAACGATCGAACCAACATCAAAGTCGTCTGCGAGTTCCACGATGCCTTGCCCGCCGATACTCTATGCAGCGTTATCCTGATTGCAGAGAAGTCCTTCGTCCACGACGTGAAGAACGAGAGGGTCACAGAGCAGTTTTAAAAAATAATTCGTAAAATAATTGGCACATACTAAAAAAATCAACAAAATTATATAAAATACAATGTAAGTTAGTTCGGTGCGCAAATAAAAAAAAAATAATAATTCACAAAACTCTCTACAGAGGCATGGCTTTGTTAGCCCCACGACCATTATATAGAACTTTTTTGGTGTTGGGCACCACGCACCCTGGCGAGGTTATAGGGGCCAGGTATCCTAAAAAAACAACAATTATTATTTGTTTGTTTGCGTCACAATACAGGCGCGCGCGCGTGTATGTGTAGCACATCGTTCCCGAGAGGTAGGTTTACAAAGGTCGCGGTATACGGACTTGGAAAATTACGATATGGCGCATTCGCTCACCACTGTTGCCAGCCATAGGTCTCTCTCTCTTTATTTTACGACAACGTTGGCATCTCTATTTTTTTTTTTTAGTTGCAGGTGGTTTGCCAACACACTCTAGTTAATAATGCTACATATTATACACGCACACACATACTGTGTTGCCATCCATCCATCTCTCTCTTACGGCAGTGCCACCTCTCCTCGCCCAGTGTGTGTGTAGGTTGACAAAAATTGCTTTATGCACTGTAAGGCAAGTCTCAAGCAAAGTTGCCAGCTCCTTGCTTTAGGTTAGGTTAGACCAAAAAAGGCTGTAGGCGGGTGTTGGCAGCTGTCGGTTGTTTAACTCTTCCCCTCTCTCTCTTTTTTTTGTAAAAAACCATGGTAAAAATACCAGTAGGTTGGCAACATTGCTTTATGCACTGTAAGGCAAGTCTCAAGCAGTGTTGCCAGCTCCTTGCTTTAGGTTAGGTTAGACCAAAAAGGCTGTAGGTGGGAGTTGGCAGCTGTCGGTTGTTTAACTCTTCCCTCTCTCTCCTCTCTCTTTTTTTTTTTGTAAAAGGCTATGGTAAAAGTACCAGTAGGTTGGCAACCTTGCTTTATGCACTGTAAGGCAAGCCTCAAGCAAGGTTGCCAGCTCCTTGCTTTAGGTTAGGTTAGACCAAGAAAAAAAAGGCTGTAGGTAAACTGTCGGTTGTTTAACTCTTCCCTCTCTCTCTTTTTTTTTTCTTGTAAAAGGCTATGGTAAAAGTACCAGTAGGTTGGCAACCTTGCTTTATGTATTGTAAGGCAAGCCTCAAGCAGTGTTGCCAGCTCCTTGCTTGAGGTTAGGTTAGACCAAGTAAAAAACCTTGGTGATTTTTTTCGAGTAAGGGTTGGCAACCTTGCTTGAGGTATTTTCTCGCAGTGTTGCCAGCCCCTTGCTTTGGGTTAGGTTAGACCAAGGAAAAAACCTTGGTGATTTTTTCGGGTGAGGAGTTGGCAACACTGCGCTTCACTTGATGTTGCAGAACCGGCTTGATTGTACTACTCTACAAAGTATTATTTTGAAACAATAAATAAGAAAAAAGAATAGGTTAAGTTATATCACGTAAGATCATGGCATTCGTACCAAGTATGAGATGGGAAAAATCGAAAATTTCGCTAAAACATCGCTAAGCACTAAAACATCGACAAAAAATTGCCAATATGTGTCAAAAAATGACATTTAATTGATAAAAAAAGGGCTACAAGTGCCCCTCGTACCAAGTATTGCGTTGAACCGGCTAATATGCACTACTGATGTCTCCAATCTCTTGTTTTGTACGTTTTTTCCACGTGTCTTGACATGCAAAGTATCCCTGCAACGTTTGGTGAAGATCTGAGTATGTAGTTTTTGATCTTATATGGAACCTCCCATCTGAAAATTTGAAAATTCCTAAAAAATCCGTTCAAAATCTTGATGACCCCAATCTCTTGTTTTGTACGTTTTTTCCACGTGTTTTGACATCCAATGTATCCCTGCAAAGTTTGGTGAAGATCTGAGTATGTAGTTTTTGACCTTATCTGGAACCTCCTATCTGAAAATTTGAAAATTCTTAAAAAATTCGTCCAAAATCTTGATGTCTCCAATCTCTTGTTTTGTACGTTTTTCCCACGTGTCTTGACATCCAATGTATCCCTGCAAAGTTTGTTGAAGATCTGAGTATGTAGTTTTTGACCTTATCTGGAACCTCATTTCTGAAAATTTGAAAATTCCTCAAAAATTCGTCCAAAATCTTGATGTCTCCAATCTCTTGTTTTGTACTTTTTTTCCACGTGTCTTGACATCCAATGTATCCCTGCAAAGTTTGGTGAAGATCTGAGTATGTAGTTTTTGACCTTATCTGGAACCTCCTATCTGAAAATTTGAAAATTCTTAAAAAATTCGTCCAAAATCTTGATGTCTCCAATCTCTTGTTTTGTACGTTTTTTCCACGTGTCTTGACATCCAATGTATCCCTGCATAGTTTGGTGAAGATCTGAGTATGTAGTTTTTGACCTTATATGGAACCTCCTATCTGAAAATTTGAAAATTTTTAAAAAATTCGACCAAAATCTTGATGTCCCCAATTCTATGTTTTGTATGTTTTTTCCACGTGTCTTGACATCCAATGTATCCATGCAAAGTTTGGTGAAGATCTGAGTATGTCGTTTATGACCTTATCTGGAACCTCCCATCTGAAAATTTGAAAATTCTTAAAAAATTCGTCGA
Source organism: Lepisma saccharinum (assembly GCF_977018435.1). Taxonomy (NCBI): domain Eukaryota; kingdom Metazoa; phylum Arthropoda; class Insecta; order Zygentoma; family Lepismatidae; genus Lepisma; species Lepisma saccharinum. Next base: position 1,831,058 of record NW_028142907.1, on the reverse strand, counting down.
AAATCTTGATGTCTCCAATCTCTTGTTTTGTACGTTTTTTCCACGTGTCTTGACATCCAATGTATCCCTGCAATCTTTGGTGAAGATCTGAGTATGTAGTTTTTGACCTTATCTGGAACCTCCTATCTGAAAATTTGAAAATTCTTAAAAAATTCGTCCAAAATCTTGATGTCTCCAATCTCTTGTTTCGTACGTTTTTTCCACGTGTCTTGACATCCAATGTATCCCTGCATAGTTTGGTGAAGATATGAGTATGTAGTTTTTGACCTTATATGGAACATCCTATCTGAAAATTTGAAAATTCTTAAAAAATTCGACCAAAATCTTGATGTCTCCAATCTCTTGTTTCGTACGTTTTTTCCACGTGTCTTGACATCCAATGTATCCCTGCAAAGTTTGGTGAAGATCTGAGGATGTAGTTTTTGACCTTATATGGAACCTTCTTTCTGAAAATTTGAAAATTCCTCAAAAATTCGTCCAAAATCTTGATGTCTCCAATCTCTTGTTTTGTACGTTTTTTCCACGTGTCTTGACATCCAATGTATCCCTGCAAAGTTTGGTGAAGATCTGAGTATGTAGTTTTTGACCTTATCTGGAACCTCCCATCTGAAAATTTGAAAATTCCTAAAAAATCCGTCCAAAATCTTGATGTCCCCAATCCTATGTTTTGTATGTTTTTTCCACGTGTCTTGACATCCAATGTATCCATGCAAAGTTTGGTGAAGATCTGAGTATGTCGTTTTTGACCTTATCTGGAACCTCCCATCTGAAAATTTGAAAATTCTTAAAAAATTCGTCCAAAATCTTGATGTCTCCAATCTCTTGTTTTGTACGTTTTTTCCACGTGTCTTGACATGCAAAGTATCCCTGCAACGTTTGGTGAAGATCTGAGTATGTAGTTTTTGACCTTATCTGGAACCTCCCATCTGAAAAATTGAAAATTCCTAAAAAATCCGTTCAAAATCTTGATGACCCCAATCTCTTGTTTTGTACGTTTTTTCCACGTGTTTTGACATCCAATGTATCCCTGCAAAGTTTGGTGAAGATCTGAGTATGTAGTTTTTGACCTTATCTGGAACCTCCTATCTGAAAATTTGAAAATTCTTAAAAAATTCGTCCAAAATCTTGATGTCTCCAATCTCTTGTTTTGTACGTTTTTCCCACGTGTCTTGACATCCAATGTATCCCTGCAAAGTTTGGTGAAGATCTGAGTATGTAGTTTTTGACCTTATCTGGAACCTCATTTCTGAAAATTTGAAAATTCCTCAAAAATTCGTCCAAAATCTGGATGTCTCCAATCTCTTGTTTTGTACGTTTTTTCCACGTGTCTTGACATCCAATGTATCCCTGCAAAGTTTGGTGAAGATCTGAGTATGTAGTTTTTGACCTTATCTGGAACCTCCTATCTGAAAATTTGAAAATTCTTAAAAAATTCGTCCAAAATCTTGATGTCTCCAATCTCTTGTTTTGTGCGTTTTTTCCACGTGTCTTGACATCCAATGTATCCCTGCATAGTTTGGTGAAGATCTGAGTATGTAGTTTTTGACCTTATATGGAACCTCCTATCTGAAAATTTGAAAATTTTTAAAAAATTCGACCAAAATCTTGATGTCCCCAATTCTATGTTTTGTATGTTTTTTCCACGTGTCTTGACATCCAATGTATCCATGCAAAGTTTGGTGAAGATCTGAGTATGTCGTTTTTGACCTTACCTAGAACCTCCCATCTGAAAATTTGAAAATTCTTAAAAAATTCGTCGAAAATCTTGATGTCTCCAATCTCTTGTTTTGTACGTTTTTTCCACGTGTCTTGACATCCAATGTATCCCTGCAATCTTTGGTGAAGATCTGAGTATGTAGTTTTTGACCTTATCTGGAACCTCCTATCTGAAAATTTGAAAATTCTTAAAAAATTCGTCCAAAATCTTGATGTCTCCAATCTCTTGTTTCGTACGTTTTTTCCACGTGTCTTGACATCCAATGTATCCCTGCATAGTTTGGTGAAGATCTGAGTATGTAGTTTTTGACCTTATATGGAACCTCCTATCTGAAAATTTGAAAATTCTTAAAAAATTCGACCAAAATCTTGATGTCCCCAATCCTATGTTTTGTATGTTTTTTCCACGTGTCTTGACATCCAATGTATCCATGCAAAGTTTGGTGAAGATCTGAGTATGTAGTTTTTGACTTTATCTGGAACCTCCTATCTGAAAATTTGAAAATTTTGAAAAAATTCGTCCAAAATCTTGATGTCTCCAATCTCTTGTTTTGTACGTTTTTTCCACGTGTCTCCACATCCAATGTATCTATGCAAAGTTTGGTGAAGATCTGAGTATGTAGTTTTTGACCTTATATGGAACCTCCCATCTGAAAATTTGAAAATTCTTAAAAAATTCGACCAAAATCTTGATGTCCCCAATCCTATGTTTTGTATGTTTTTTCCACGTGTCTTGACATCCAATGTATCCATGCAAAGTTTGGTGAAGATCTGAGTATGTAGTTTTTGACCTTATCTGGAACCTCCTATCTGAAAATTTGAAAATTCTTAAAAAAATTCGTCCAAAATCTTGATGTCTCCAATCTCTTGTTTTGTACGTTTTTTCCACGTGTCTTGACATCCAATGTATCCCTGCAATGTTTGGTGAAGATCTGAGTATGTAGTTTTTGACCTTATATGGAACCTCCTATCTGAAAATTTGAAAATTCTTAAAAAATTTGACCAAAATCTTGATGTCCCCAATCCTATGTTTTGTATGTTTTTTCCACGTGTCTTGACATCTAATGTATCCCTGCAATGTTTGGTGAAGATCTGAGTATGTAGTTTTTGACCTTATATGGAACCTCCTATCTGAAAATTTGAAAATTCTTAAAAAATTTGACCAAAATCTTGATGTCCCCAATCCTATGTTTTGTATGTTTTTTCCACGTGTCTTGACATCCAATGTATCCCTGCAGAGTTTGGTGAAGATCTGAGTATGTCGTTTTTGACCTTATCACGAACATCCTTTCTGAAAATTTGAAAATTCTTAAAAAATTCTTCCAAAATCTTGATGTCTCCAATTTCTTGTTTTGTACGTTTTTTCCACGTGTCTTGACATCCAATGTATCCCTGCAAAGTTTGGTGAAGATCTGAGTATGTAGTTTTTGACCTTATCTGGAACCTCCCATCTGAAAATTTGAAAATTCCTAAAAAATCCGTCCAAAATCTTGATGTCTCCAATCTCTTGTTTTGTACGTTTTTTCCACGTTTCTTGACATCCAATGTATCCCTGCAAAGTTTGGTGAAGATCTGAGAATGTAGTTTTTGACCTTATCTGGAACCTCCTATCTGAAAATTTGAAAATTCTTAAAAAATTCGACCAAACTCTTGATGTCTCCAATCCTATGTTTTGTATGTTTTTTCCACGTGTCTTGACATCCAATGTATCCATGCAAAGTTTGGTGAAGATGTGAGTATGTAGTTTTTGACCTTATCTGGAACTTCATTTCTGAAAATTTGAAAATTCCTCAAAAATTCGTCCAAAATCTTGATGTCTCAAATCTCTTATTTTGTACGTTTTTTCCACGTGTCTTGACATCCAATTTATCCCTGCAAAGTTTGGTGAAGATCTGAGTATGTAGTTTTTGACCTTATATGGAACCTCCCATCTGAAAATTTGAAAATTCCTAAAAAATCCGTCTAAAATCTTGATGTCCCCAATCCTATGTCTTGTATGTTTTTTCCACGTGTCTTGACATCCAATGTATCCCTGCAAAGTTTGGTGAAGATCTGAGTATGTAGTTTTTGACCTTATATGGAACCTCATATCTGAAAATTTGAAAATTCTTAAAAAATTCGACCAAAATCTTGATGTCTCCAATCCTATGTTTTGTATGTTTTTTCCACGTGTCTTGACATCCAATGTATCCATGCAAAGTTTGGTGAAGTTCTGAGTATGTAGTTTTTGACCTTATATGGAACCTCCTATCTGAAAATTTGAAAATTCTTAAAAAATTCGTCCAAAATCTTGATGTCTCCAATCTCTTGTTTTGTACGTTTTTTCCACGTGTCTTGACATCCAATGTATCCCTGCAAAGTTTGGTGAAGTTCTGAGTATGTAGTTTTTGACCTTATCTGGAACCTCCCATCTGAAAATTTGAAAATTCCTAAAAAATCCGTCCAAAATCTTGATGACCTCAATCTCTTGTTTTGTACGTTTTTTCCACGTGTCTTGACATCCAATGTATCCCTGCAAAGTTTGGTGAAGATCTGAGTATGTAGTTTTTGACCTTATCAGGAACCTCCTATCTGAAAATTTGAAAATTGTTAAAAAATTCGTCCAAAATCTTGATGTCTCCAATCTCTTGTTTTGTACGTTTTTCCCACGTGTCTTGACATCCAATGTATCCCTGCAAAGTTTGGTGAAGATCTGAGTATGTAGTTTTTGACCTTATATGGAACCTCCTTTCTGAAAATTTGAAAATTCCTCAAAAATTCGTCCAAAATCTAGATGTCTCCAATCTCTTGTTTTGTACGTTTTTTCCACGTGTCTTGACATCCAATGTATCCCTGCAAAGTTTGGTGAAGATCTGAGTATGTAGTTTTTGACCTTATCTGGAACCTCCCATCTGAAAATTTGAAAATTCCTAAAAAATCCGTCCAAAATCTTGATGTCCCCAATCCTATGTCTTGTATATTTTTTCCACGTGTCTTGACATCCAATGTATCCCTGCAAAGTTTGGTGAAGATCTGAGTATGTAGTTTTTGACCTTATATGGAACCTCATATCTGAAAATTTGAAAATTCTTAAAAAATTCGACCAAAATCTTGATGTCTCCAATCCTATGTTTTGTATGTTTTTTCCACGTGTCTTGACATCCAATGTATCCCTGCAAAGTTTGGTGAAGATCTGAGTATGTAGTTTTTGACCTTATATGGAACCTCGTATCTGAAAATTTGAAAATTCTTAAAAAATTCGTCCAAAATCTTGATGTCTCCAATCTCTTGTTTTGTACGATTTTTCCACGTGTCTTGACATCCAATGTATCCCTGCAAAGTTTGGTGAAGATCTGAGTATGTAGTTTTTGACCTTATCTGGAACCTCCCATCTGAAAATTTGAAAATTCCTAAAAAATCCGTCCAAAATCTTGATGACCTCAATCTCTTGTTTTGTACGTTTTTGCCACGTGTCTTGACATCCATTGTATCCCTGCAAAGTTTGGTGAAGATCTGAGTATGTAGTTCTTGACCTTATCTGGAACCTCCTTTCTGAAAATTTGAAAATTCTTAAAAAATTCGTCCAAAATCTTGATGTCCCCAATCCTATGTTTTGTATGTTTTTTCCACGTGTCTTGACATCCAATGTATCCATGCAAAGTTTGGTGAAGATCTGAGTATGTCGTTTTTGACCTTATCTGGAACCTCCCATCTGAAAATTTGAAAATTCTTCAAAAATTCGTCGAAAATCTTGATGTCTCCAATCTCTTGTTTTGTACGTTTTTTCCACGTGTCTTGACATGCAAAGTATCCCTGCAACGTTTGGTGAAGATCTGAGTATGTAGTTTTTGACCTTATCTGGAACCTCCTATCTGAAAATTTGAAAATTCTTCAAAAATTCGTCCAAAATCTTGATGACACCAATCTCTTGTTTTGTACGTTTTTTCCACGTGTCTTGACATCCAATGTATCCATGCAAAGTTTGGTGAAGATCTGAGTATGTAGTTTTTGACCTTATATGGAACCTCCTATCTGAAAATTTGAAAATTCTTAAAAAATTCGTCCAAAATCTTGATGTCTCCAATCTCTTGTTTTGTACGTTTTTTCCACGTGTCTTGACATCCAATGTATCCCTGCAAAGTTTGGTGAAGATCTGAGTATGTAGTATTTGACCTTATCTGGAACCTCCCATCTGAAAATTTGAAAATTCCTAAAAAATCCGTCCAAAATCTTGATGACCTCAATCTCTTGTTTTGTACGTTTTTTCCACGTGTCTTGACATCCATTGTATCCTTGCAAAGTTTGGTGAAGATCTGAGTATGTAGTTTTTGACCTTATATGGAAACTCCTTTCTGAAAATTTGAAAATTCTTAAAAAATTCGTCCAAAATCTTGATGTCCACAATCCTATGTTTTGTATGTTTTTTCCAAGTGTCTTGACATCCAATGTATCCATGCAAAGTTTGGTGAAGATCTGAGTATGTCGTTTTTGACCTTATCTGGAACCTCCCATCTGAAAATTTGAAAATTCTTAAAAAATTCGTCCAAAATCTTGATGTCTCCAATCTCTTGTTTTGTACGTTTTTCCCACGTGTCTTGACATCCAATGTATCCCTGCAAAGTTTGGTGAAGATCTGAGTATGTAGTTTTTGACCTTATCTGGAACCTCATTTCTGAAAATTTGAAAATTCCTCAAAAATTCGTCCAAAACCTTGATGTCTCCAATCTCTTGTTTTGTACGTTTTTTCCACGTGTCTTGACATCCAATGTATCCCTGCAAAGTTTGGTGAAGATCTGAGTATGTAGTTTTTGACCTTATCTGGAACCTCCTATCTGAAAATTTGAAAATTCTTAAAAAATTCGTCCAAAATCTTGATGTCTCCAATCTCTTGTTTTGTACGTTTTTTCCACGTGTCTTGACATCCAATGTATCCCTGCATAGTTTGGTGAAGATCTGAGTATGTAGTTTTTGACCTTATATGGAACCTCCTATCTGAAAATTTGAAAATTTTTAAAAAATTCGACCAAAATCTTGATGTCCCCAATTCTATATTTTGTATGTTTTTTCCACGTGTCTTGACATCCAATGTATCCATGCAAAGTTTGGTGAAGATCTGAGTATGTCGTTTTTGACCTTATCTGGAACCTCCCGTCTGAAAATTTGAAAATTCTTAAAAATTCGTCGAAAATCTTGATGTCTCCAATCTCTTGTTTTGTACGTTTTTTCCACGTGTCTTGACATCCAATGTATCCCTGCAATCTTTGGTGAAGATCTGAGTATGTAGTTTTTGACCTTATATGGAACCTCCTATCTGAAAATTTGAAAATTCTTAAAAAATTTGACCAAAATCTTGATGTCTCCAATCTCTTGTTTCGTACGTTTTTTCCACGTGTCTTGACATCCAATGTTTCCCTGCATAGTTTGGTGAAGATATGAGTATGTAGTTTTTGACCTTATATGGAACATCCTATCTGAAAATTTGAAAATTCTTAAAAAATTCGACCAAAATCTTGATGTCTCCAATCTCATGTTTCGTACGTTTTTTCCACGTGTCTTGACATCCAATGTATCCCTGCAAAGTTTGGTGAAGATCTGAGGATGTAGTTTTTGACCTTATATGGAACCTTCTTTCTGAAAATTTGAAAATTCCTCAAAAATTCGTCCAAAACCTTGATGACCTCAATCTCTTGTTTTGTACGTTTTTTCCACGTGTCTTGACATCCATTGTATCCCTGCAAAGTTTGGTGAAGATCTGAGTATGTAGTTTTTGACCTTATATGGAAACTCCTTTCTGAAAATTTGAAAATTCTTAAAAAATTCGTCCAAAATCTTGATGTCCCCAATCCTATGTTTTGTATGTTTTTTCCACGTGTCTTGACATCCAATGTATCCATGCAAAGTTTGGTGAAGATCTGAGTATGTCGTTTTTGACCTTATCTGGAACCTCCCATCTGAAAATTTGAAAATTCTTCAAAAATTCGTCGAAAATCTTGATGTCTCCAATCTCTTGTTTTGTACGTTTTTTCCACGTGTCTTGACATGCAAAGTATCCCTGCAACGTTTGGTGAAGATCTGAGTATGTAGTTTTTGACCTTATCTGGAACCTCCCATCTGAAAATTTGAAAATTCCTAAAAAATCCGTTCAAAATCTTGATGACCCCAATCTCTTGTTTTGTACGTTTTTTCCACGTGTTTTGACATCCAATGTATCCCTGCAAAGTTTGGTGAAGATCTGAGTATGTAGTTTTTGACCTTATCTGGAACCTCCTATCTGAAAATTTGAAAATTCTTAAAAAATTCGTCCAAAATCTTGATGTCTCCAATCTCTTGTTTTGTACGTTTTTCCCACGTGTCTTGACATCCAATGTATCCCTGCAAAGTTTGGTGAAGATCTGAGTATGTAGTTTTTGACCTTATCTGGAACCTCATATCTGAAAATTTGAAAATTCCTCAAAAATTCGTCCAAAATCTGGATGTCTCCAATCTCTTGTTTTGTACGTTTTTTCCACGTGTCTTGACATCCAATGTATCCCTGCAAAGTTTGGTGAAGATCTGAGTATGCAGTTTTTGACCTTATCTGGAACCTCCTATCTGAAAATTTGAAAATTCTTAAAAAATTCGTCCAAAATCTTGATGTCTCCAATCTCTTGTTTTGTACGTTTTTTCCACGTGTCTTGACATCCAATGTATCCCTGCATAGTTTGGTGAAGATCTGAGTATGTAGTTTTTGACCTTATATGGAACCTCCTATCTGAAAATTTGAAAAATTTAAAAAATACGACCAAAATCTTGATGTCCCCAATTCTATGTTTTGTATGTTCTTTCCACGTGTCTTGACATCCAATGTATCCATGCAAAGTTTGGTGAAGATCTGAGTATGTCGTTTTTGACCTTATCTGGAACCTCCCATCTGAAAATTTGAAAATTCTTAAATAATTCGTCGAAAATCTTGATGTCTCCAATCTCTTGTTTTGTACGTTTTTTCCACGTGTCTTGACATCCAATGTATCCCTGCAATCTTTGGTGAAGATCTGAGTATGTAGTTTTTGACCTTATCTGGAACCTCCTATCTGAAAATTTGAAAATTCTTAAACAATTCGTCCAAAATCTTGATGTCTCCAATCTCTTGTTTCGTACGTTTTTTCCACGTGTCTTGACATCCAATGTATCCCTGCATAGTTTGGTGAAGATCTGAGTATGTAGTTTTTGACCTTATCTGGAACCTCCTATCTGAAAATTTGAAAATTCTTAAAAAATTCGACCAAAATCTTGATGTCCCCAATCCTATGTTTTGTATGTTTTTTCCACGTGTCTTGACATCCAATGTATCCATGCAAAGTTTGGTGAAGATCTGAGTATGTAGTTTTTGACTTTGTCTGGAACCTCCTATCTGAAAATTTGAAAATTTTGAAAAAATTCGTCCAAAATCTTGATGTCTCCAATCTCTTGTTTTGTACGTTTTTTCCACGTGTCTCCACATCCAATGTATCTATGCAAAGTTTGATGAAGATCTGAGTATGTCGTTTTTGACCTTATCTGGAACCTCCCATCTGAAAATTTGAAAATTCTTAAAAAATTCGTCCAAAATCTTGATGTCTCCAATCTCTTGTTTTGTACGTTTTTTCCACGTGTCTTGACATCCAATGTATCCCTGCAATGTTTGGTGAAGATCTGAGTATGTAGTTTTTGACCTTATATGGAACCTTCTATCTGAAAATTTGAAAATTCTTAAAAAATTTGACCAAATTCTTGATGTCCCCAATCCTATGTTTTGTACGTTTTTTCCACGTGTCTTGACATCCAATGTATCCCTGCAAAGTTTGGTGAAGATCTGAGTATGTAGTTTTTGACCTTATCTGGAACCTCCTATCTGAATATTTGAAAATTCTTAAAAAAATCGTCCAAAATCTTGATGTCTCCAATCTCTTGTTTCGTACGTTTTTTCCACGTGTCTTGACATCCAATGTATCCCTGCATAGTTTGGTGAAGATCTGAGTATGTAGTTTTTGACCTTATATGGAACCTCCTATCTAAAAATTTGAAAATTCTTAAAAAATTCGACCAAAATCTTGATGTCCCCAATCCTATGTTTTGTATGTTTTTTCCACGTGTCTTGACATCCAATGTATCCATGCAAAGTTTGGTGAAGATCTGAGTATGTAGTTTTTGACCTTATCTGGAACCTCCTATCTGAAAATTTGAAAATTCTTAAAAAATTCGTCCAAAATCTTGATGTCTCCAATCTCTTGTTTTGTACGTTTTTTCCACGTGTCTTGACATCCAATGTATCCCTGCAATGTTTGGTGAAGATCTGAGTATGTAGTTTTTGACCTTATATGGAACCTCCTATCTGAAAATTTGAAAATTCTTAAAAAATTTGACCAAAATCTTGATGTCCCCAATCCTATGTTTTGTATGTTTTTTCCACGTGTCTTGACATCCAATGTATCCCTGCAATGTTTGGTGAAGATCTGAGTATGTAGTTTTTGACCTTATATGGAACCTCCTATCTGAAAATTTGAAAATTCTTAAAAAATTTGACCAAAATCTTGATGTCCCCAATCCTATGTTTTGTATGTTTTTTCCACGTGTCTTGACATCCAATGTATCCCTGCAGAGTTTGGTGAAGATCTGAGTATGTCGTTTTTGACCTTATCACGAACATCCTTTCTGAAAATTTGAAAATTCTTAAAAAATTCTTCCAAAATCTTGATGTCTCCAATTTCTTGTTTTGTACGTTTTTTCCACGTGTCTTGACATCCAATGTATCCCTGCAAAGTTTGGTGAAGATCTGAGTATGTAGTTTTTGACCTTATCTGGAACCTCCCATCTGAAAATTTGAAAATTCCTAAAAAATCCGTCCAAAATCTTGATGTCTCCAATCTCTTGTTTTGTAGGTTCTTTCCACGTGTCTTGACATCCAATGTATCCCTGCAAAGTTTGGTGAAGATCTGAGTATGTAGTTTTTGACCTTATCTGGAACCTCCTATCTGAAAATTTGAAAATTCTTAAAAAATTCGACCAAAATCTTGATGTCCCCAATCCTATGTTTTGTATGTTTTTTCCACGTGTCTTGACATCCAATGTATGCATGCAAAGTTTGGTGAAGATCTGAGTATGTAGTTTTTGACCTTATATGGAACCTCCCATCTGAAAATTTGAAAATTCCTAAAAAATCCGTCCAAAATCTTGATGACCTCAATCTCTTGTTTTGTACGTTTTTTCCACGTGTCTTGACATCCATTGTATCCCTGCAAAGTTTGGTGAAGATCTGAGTATGTAGTTTTTGACCTTATATGGAAACTCCTTTCTGAAAATTTGAAAATTCTTAAAAAATTCGTCCAAAATCTTGATGTCCCCAATCCTATGTTTTGTATGTTTTTTCCACGTGTCTTGACATCCAATGTATCCATGCAAAGTTTGGTGAAGATCTGAGTATGTCGTTTTTGACCTTATCTGGAACCTCCCATCTGAAAATTTGAAAATTCTTCAAAAATTCGTCGAAAATCTTGATGTCTCCAATCTCTTGTTTTGTACGTTTTTACCACGTGTCTTGACATGCAAAGTATCCCTGCAACGTTTGGTGAAGATCTGAGTATGTAGTTTTTGACCTTATCTGGAACCTCCCATCTGAAAATTTGAAAATTCCTAAAAAATCCGTTCAAAATCTTGATGACCCCAATCTCTTGTTTTGTACGTTTTTTCCACATGTTTTGACATCCAATGTATCCCTGCAAAGTTTGGTGAAGATCTGAGTATGTAGTTTTTGACCTTATCTGGAACCTCCTATCTGAAAATTTGAAAATTCTTAAAAAATTCGTCCAAAATCTTGATGTCTCCAATCTCTTGTTTTGTACGTTTTTCCCACGTGTCTTGACATCCAATGTATCCCTGCAAAGTTTGGTGAAGATCTGAGTATGTAGTTTTTGACCTTATCTGGAACCTCATTTCTGAAAATTTGAAAATTCCTCAAAAATTCGTCCAAAATCTGGATGACTCCAATCTCTTGTTTTGTACGTTTTTTCCACGTGTCTTGACATCCAATGTATCCCTGCAAAGTTTGGTGAAGATCTGAGTATGTAGTTTTTGACCTTATCTGGAACCTCCTATCTGAAAATTTGAAAATTCTTAAAAAATTCGTCCAAAATCTTGATGTCTCCAATCTCTTGTTTTGTACGTTTTTTCCTCGTGTCTTGACATCCAATGTATCCCTGCATAGTTTGGTGAAGATCTGAGTATGTAGTTTTTGACCTTATATGGAACCTCCTATCTGAAAATTTGAAAATTTTTAAAAAATTCGACCAAAATCTTGATGTCCCCAATTCTATGTTTTGTATGTTCTTTCCACGTGTCTTGACATCCAATGTATCCATGCAAAGTTTGGTGAAGATCTGAGTATGTCGTTTTTGACCTTATCTGGAACCTCCCATCTGAAAATTTGAAAATTCTTAAATAATTCGTCGAAAATCTTGATGTCTCCAATCTCTTGTTTTGTACGTTTTTTCCACGTGTCTTGACATCCAATGTATCCCTGCAATCTTTGGTGAAGATCTGAGTATGTAGTTTTTGACCTTATCTGGAACCTCCTATCTGAAAATTTGAAAATTCCTCAAAAATTCGTCCAAAATCTGGATGTCTCCAATCTCTTGTTTTGTACGTTTTTTCCACGTGTCTTGACATCCAATGTATCCCTGCAAAGTTTGGTGAAGATCTGAGTATGTAGTTTTTGACCTTATCTGGAACCTCCTATCTGAAAATTTGAAAATTCTTAAAAAATTCGTCCAAAATCTTGATGTCTCCAATCTCTTGTTTTGTACGTTTTTTCCACGTGTCTTGACATCCAATGTATCCTTGCATAGTTTGGTGAAGATCTGAGTATGTAGTTTTTGACCTTATATGGAACCTCCTATCTGAAAATTTGAAAAATTTAAAAAATACGACCAAAATCTTGATGTCCCCAATTCTATGTTTTGTATGTTCTTTCCACGTGTCTTGACATCCAATGTATCCATGCAAAGTTTGGTGAAGATCTGAGTATGTCGTTTTTGACCTTATCTGGAACCTCCCATCTGAAAATTTGAAAATTCTTAAATAATTCGTCGAAAATCTTGATGTCTCCAATCTCTTGTTTTGTACGTTTTTTCCACGTGTCTTGACATCCAATGTATCCCTGCAATCTTTGGTGAAGATCTGAGTATGTAGTTTTTGACCTTATCTGGAACCTCCTATCTGAAAATTTGAAAATTCTTAAACAATTCGTCCAAAATCTTGATGTCTCCAATCTCTTGTTTCGTACGTTTTTTCCACGTGTCTTGACATCCAATGTATCCCTGCATAGTTTGGTGAAGATCTGAGTATGTAGTTTTTGACCTTATCTGGAACCTCCTATCTGAAAATTTGAAAATTCTTAAAAAATTCGACCAAAATCTTGATGTCCCCAATCCTATGTTTTGTATGTTTTTTCCACGTGTCTTGACATCCAATGTATCCATGCAAAGTTTGGTGAAGATCTGAGTATGTAGTTTTTGACTTTGTCTGGAACCTCCTATCTGAAAATTTGAAAATTTTGAAAAAATTCGTCCAAAATCTTGATGTCTCCAATCTCTTGTTTTGTACGTTTTTTCCACGTGTCTCCACATCCAATGTATCTATGCAAAGTTTGATGAAGATCTGAGTATGTCGTTTTTGACCTTATCTGGAACCTCCCATCTGAAAATTTGAAAATTCTTAAAAAATTCGTCCAAAATCTTGATGTCTCCAATCTCTTGTTTTGTACGTTTTTTCCACGTGTCTTGACATCCAATGTATCCCTGCAATGTTTGGTGAAGATCTGAGTATGTAGTTTTTGACCTTATATGGAACCTTCTATCTGAAAATTTGAAAATTCTTAAAAAATTTGACCAAATTCTTGATGTCCCCAATCCTATGTTTTGTACGTTTTTTCCACGTGTCTTGACATCCAATGTATCCCTGCAAAGTTTGGTGAAGATCTGAGTATGTAGTTTTTGACCTTATCTGGAACCTCCTATCTGAATATTTGAAAATTCTTAAAAAATTCGTCCAAAATCTTGATGTCTCCAATCTCTTGTTTCGTACGTTTTTTCCACGTGTCTTGACATCCAATGTATCCCTGCATAGTTTGGTGAAGATCTGAGTATGTAGTTTTTGACCTTATATGGAACCTCCTATCTAAAAATTTGAAAATTCTTAAAAAATTCGACCAAAATCTTGATGTCCCCAATCCTATGTTTTGTATGTTTTTTCCACGTGTCTTGACATCCAATGTATCCATGCAAAGTTTGGTGAAGATCTGAGTATGTAGTTTTTGACCTTATCTGGAACCTCCTATCTGAAAATTTGAAAATTCTTAAAAAATTCGTCCAAAATCTTGATGTCTCCAATCTCTTGTTTTGTACGTTTTTTCCACGTGTCTTGACATCCAATGTATCCCTGCAATGTTTGGTGAAGATCTGAGTATGTAGTTTTTGACCTTATATGGAACCTCCTATCTGAAAATTTGAAAATTCTTAAAAAATTTGACCAAAATCTTGATGTCCCCAATCCTATGTTTTGTATGTTTTTTCCACGTGTCTTGACATCCAATGTATCCCTGCAATGTTTGGTGAAGATCTGAGTATGTAGTTTTTGACCTTATATGGAACCTCCTATCTGAAAATTTGAAAATTCTTAAAAAATTTGACCAAAATCTTGATGTCCCCAATCCTATGTTTTGTATGTTTTTTCCACGTGTCTTGACATCCAATGTATCCCTGCAGAGTTTGGTGAAGATCTGAGTATGTCGTTTTTGACCTTATCACGAACATCCTTTCTGAAAATTTGAAAATTCTTAAAAAATTCTTCCAAAATCTTGATGTCTCCAATTTCTTGTTTTGTACGTTTTTTCCACGTGTCTTGACATCCAATGTATCCCTGCAAAGTTTGGTGAAGATCTGAGTATGTAGTTTTTGACCTTATCTGGAACCTCCCATCTGAAAATTTGAAAATTCCTAAAAAATCCGTCCAAAATCTTGATGTCTCCAATCTCTTGTTTTGTACGTTTTTCCCACGTGTCTTGACATCCAATGTATCCCTGCAAAGTTTGGTGAAGATCTGAGTATGTAGTTTTTGACCTTATCTGGAACCTCATTTCTGAAAATTTGAAAATTCCTCAAAAATTCGTCCAAAATCTGGATGACTCCAATCTCTTGTTTTGTACGTTTTTTCCACGTGTCTTGACATCCAATGTATCCCTGCAAAGTTTGGTGAAGATCTGAGTATGTAGTTTTTGACCTTATCTGGAACCTCCTATCTGAAAATTTGAAAATTCTTAAAAAATTCGTCCAAAATCTTGATGTCTCCAATCTCTTGTTTTGTACGTTTTTTCCTCGTGTCTTGACATCCAATGTATCCCTGCATAGTTTGGTGAAGATCTGAGTATGTAGTTTTTGACCTTATATGGAACCTCCTATCTGAAAATTTGAAAATTTTAAAAAATTCGACCAAAATCTTGATGTCCCCAATTCTATGTTTTGTATGTTCTTTCCACGTGTCTTGACATCCAATGTATCCATGCAAAGTTTGGTGAAGATCTGAGTATGTCGTTTTTGACCTTATCTGGAACCTCCCATCTGAAAATTTGAAATTCTTAAATAATTCGTCGAAAATCTTGATGTCTCCAATCTCTTGTTTTGTACGTTTTTTCCACGTGTCTTGACATCCAATGTATCCCTGCAATCTTTGGTGAAGATCTGAGTATGTAGTTTTTGACCTTATCTGGAACCTCCTATCTGAAAATTTGAAAATTCTTAAACAATTCGTCCAAAATCTTGATGTCTCCAATCTCTTGTTTCGTACGTTTTTTCCACGTGTCTTGACATCCAATGTATCCCTGCATAGTTTGGTGAAGATCTGAGTATGTAGTTTTTGACCTTATCTGGAACCTCCTATCTGAAAATTTGAAAATTCTTAAAAAATTCGACCAAAATCTTGATGTCCCCAATCCTATGTTTTGTATGTTTTTTCCACGTGTCTTGACATCCAATGTATCCATGCAAAGTTTGGTGAAGATCTGAGTATGTAGTTTTTGACTTTGTCTGGAACCTCCTATCTGAAAATTTGAAAATTTTGAAAAAATTCGTCCAAAATCTAGATGTCTCCAATCTCTTGTTTTGTACGTTTTTTCCACGTGTCTCCACATCCAATGTATCTATGCAAAGTTTGATGAAGATCTGAGTATGTCGTTTTTGACCTTATCTGGAACCTCCCATCTGAAAATTTGAAAATTCTTAAAAAATTCGTCCAAAATCTTGATGTCTCCAATCTCTTGTTTTGTACGTTTTTTCCACGTGTCTTGACATCCAATGTATCCCTGCAATGTTTGGTGAAGATCTGAGTATGTAGTTTTTGACCTTATATGGAACCTCCCATCTGAAAATTTGAAAATTCTTAAAAAATTCGACCAAAACCTTGATGTCCCCAATCCTATGTTTTGTATGTTTTTTCCACGTGTCTTGACATCCAATGTATCCATGCAATGTTTGGTGAAGATCTGAGTATGTAGTTTTTGACCTTATCTGGAACCTCCTATCTGAAAATTTGAAAATTCTTAAAAAATTCGTCCAAAATCTTGATGTCTCCAATCTCTTGTTTTGTACGTTTTTTCCACGTGTCTTGACATCCAATGTATCCCTGCAATGTTTGGTGAAGATCTGAGTATGTAGTTTTTGACCTTATATGGAACCTCCTATCTGAAAATTTGAAAATTCTTAAAAAATTTGACCAAAATCTTGATGTCCCCAATCCTATGTTTTGTATGTTTTTTCCACGTGTCTTGACATCCAATGTATCCCTGCAATGTTTGGTGAAGATCTGAGTATGTAGTTTTTGACCTTATATGGAACCTCCTATCTGAAAATTTGAAAATTCTTAAAACATTTGACCAAAATCTTGATGTCCCCAATCCTATGTTTTGTATGTTTTTTCCACGTGTCTTGACATCCAATGTATCCCTGCAGAGTTTGGTGAAGATCTGAGTATGTCGTTTTTGACCTTATCACGAACATCCTTTCTGAAAATTTGAAAATTCTTAAAAAATTCTATCAAAATCTTGATGTCTCCAATTTCTTGTTTTGTACGTTTTTTCCACGTGTCTTGACATCCAATGTATCCCTGCAAAGTTTGGTGAAGATCTGAGTATGTAGTTTTTGACCTTATCTGGAACCTCCCATCTGAAAATTTGAAAATTCCTAAAAAATCAGTCCAAAATCTTGATGTCTCCAATCTCTTGTTTTGTAGGTTTTTTCCACGTGTCTTGACATCCAATGTATCCCTGCAAAGTTTGGTGAAGATCTGAGTATGTAGTTTTTGACCTTATCTGGAACCTCCTATCTGAAAATTTGAAAATTCTTAAAAAATTCGTCCAAAATCTTGATGTCTCCAATCTCTTGTTTTGTACGTTTTTCCCACGTGTCTTGACATCCAATGTATCCCTGCAAAGTTTGGTGAAGATCTGAGTATGTAGTTTTTGACCTTATCTGGAACCTCATTTCTGAAAATTTGAAAATTCCTCAAAAATTCGTCCAAAATCTGGATGACTCCAATCTCTTGTTTTGTACGTTTTTTCCACGTGTCTTGACATCCAATGTATCCCTGCAAAGTTTGGTGAAGATCTGAGTATGTAGTTTTTGACCTTATCTGGAACCTCCTATCTGAAAATTTGAAAATTCTTAAAAAATTCGTCCAAAATCTTGATGTCTCCAATCTCTTGTTTTGTACGTTTTTTCCTCGTGTCTTGACATCCAATGTATCCCTGCATAGTTTGGTGAAGATCTGAGTATGTAGTTTTTGACCTTATATGGAACCTCCTATCTGAAAATTTGAAAATTTTTAAAAAATTCGACCAAAATCTTGATGTCCCCAATTCTATGTTTTGTATGTTCTTTCCACGTGTCTTGACATCCAATGTATCCATGCAAAGTTTGGTGAAGATCTGAGTATGTCGTTTTTGACCTTATCTGGAACCTCCCATCTGAAAATTTGAAAATTCTTAAATAATTCGTCGAAAATCTTGATGTCTCCAATCTCTTGTTTTGTACGTTTTTTCCACGTGTCTTGACATCCAATGTATCCCTGCAATCTTTGGTGAAGATCTGAGTATGTAGTTTTTGACCTTATCTGGAACCTCCTATCTGAAAATTTGAAAATTCTTAAACAATTCGTCCAAAATCTTGATGTCTCCAATCTCTTGTTTCGTACGTTTTTTCCACGTGTCTTGACATCCAATGTATCCCTGCATAGTTTGGTGAAGATCTGAGTATGTAGTTTTTGACCTTATCTGGAACCTCCTATCTGAAAATTTGAAAATTCTTAAAAAATTCGACCAAAATCTTGATGTCCCCAATCCTATGTTTTGTATGTTTTTTCCACGTGTCTTGACATCCAATGTATCCATGCAAAGTTTGGTGAAGATCTGAGTATGTAGTTTTTGACTTTGTCTGGAACCTCCTATCTGAAAATTTGAAAATTTTGAAAAAATTCGTCCAAAATCTTGATGTCTCCAATCTCTTGTTTTGTACGTTTTTTCCACGTGTCTCCACATCCAATGTATCTATGCAAAGTTTGATGAAGATCTGAGTATGTCGTTTTTGACCTTATCTGGAACCTCCCATCTGAAAATTTGAAAATTCTTAAAAAATTCGTCCAAAATCTTGATGTCTCCAATCTCTTGTTTTGTACGTTTTTTCCACGTGTCTTGACATCCAATGTATCCCTGCAATGTTTGGTGAAGATCTGAGTATGTAGTTTTTGACCTTATATGGAACCTTCTATCTGAAAATTTGAAAATTCTTAAAAAATTTGACCAAATTCTTGATGTCCCCAATCCTATGTTTTGTACGTTTTTTCCACGTGTCTTGACATCCAATGTATCCCTGCAAAGTTTGGTGAAGATCTGAGTATGTAGTTTTTGACCTTATCTGGAACCTCCTATATGAATATTTGAAAATTCTTAAAAAATTCGTCCAAAATCTTGATGTCTCCAATCTCTTGTTTCGTACGTTTTTTCCACGTGTCTTGACATCCAATGTATCCCTGCATAGTTTGGTGAAGATCTGAGTATGTAGTTTTTGACCTTATATGGAACCTCCTATCTGAAAATTTGAAAATTCTTAAAAAATTCGACCAAAACCTTGATGTCCCCAATCCTATGTTTTGTATGTTTTTTCCACGTGTCTTGACATCCAATGTATCCATGCAATGTTTGGTGAAGATCTGAGTATGTAGTTTTTGACCTTATCTGGAACCTCCTATCTGAAAATTTGAAAATTCTTAAAAAATTCGTCCAAAATCTTGATGTCTCCAATCTCTTGTTTTGTACGTTTTTTCCACGTGTCTTGACATCCAATGTATCCCTGCAATGTTTGGTGAAGATCTGAGTATGTAGTTTTTGACCTTATATGGAACCTCCTATCTGAAAATTTGAAAATTCTTAAAAAATTTGACCAAAATCTTGATGTCCCCAATCCTATGTTTTGTATGTTTTTTCCACGTGTCTTGACATCCAATGTATCCCTGCAATGTTTGGTGAAGATCTGAGTATGTAGTTTTTGACCTTATATGGAACCTCCTATCTGAAAATTTGAAAATTCTTAAAAAATTTGACCAAAATCTTGATGTCCCCAATCCTATGTTTTGTATGTTTTTTCCACGTGTCTTGACATCCAATGTATCCCTGCAGAGTTTGGTGAAGATCTGAGTATGTCGTTTTTGACCTTATCACGAACATCCTTTCTGAAAATTTGAAAATTCTTAAAAAATTCTATCAAAATCTTGATGTCTCCAATTTCTTGTTTTGTACGTTTTTTCCACGTGTCTTGACATCCAATGTATCCCTGCAAAGTTTGGTGAAGATCTGAGTATGTAGTTTTTGACCTTATCTGGAACCTCCCATCTGAAAATTTGAAAATTCCTAAAAAATCAGTCCAAAATCTTGATGTCTCCAATCTCTTGTTTTGTAGGTTTTTTCCACGTGTCTTGACATCCAATGTATCCCTGCAAAGTTTGGTGAAGATCTGAGTATGTAGTTTTTGACCTTATCTGGAACCTCCTATCTGAAAATTTGAAAACTCTTAAAAAATTCGACCAAAATCTTGATGTCCCCAATCCTATGTTTTGTATGTTTTTTCCACGTGTCTTGACATCCAATGTATCCATGCAAAGTTTGGTGAAGATCTGAGTATGTAGTTTTTGACCTTATATGGAACCTCCTATATGAATATTTGAAAACTCTTAAAGAATTCGTCCAAAATCTTGATGTCTCCAATCTCTTGTTTCGTACGTTTTTTCCACGTGTCTCCACATCCAATGTATCCATGCAAAGTTTGATGAAGATCTGAGTATGTAGTTTTTGACCTTATATGGAACCTCCTATCTGAAAATTTGAAAATTCTTAAAAAATTCGACCAAAATCTTGATGTCCCCAATCATATGTTTTGTATGTTTTTTCCACGTGTCTTGACATCCAATGTATCCATGCAAAGTTTGGTGAAGATCTGAGTATGTAGTTTTTGACCTTATCTGGAACTTCATTTCTGAAAATTTGAAAAGTCCTCAAAAATTCGTCCAAAATCTTGATGTCTCCAATCTCTTGTTTTGTACGTTTTTTCCACGTGTCTTGACATCCAATGTATCCATGCAAAGTTTGGTGAAGATCTGAGTATGTAGTTTTTGACCTTATCTGGAACCTCCTATCTGAAAATTTGAAAATTCCTCAAAAATTCGTCCAAAATCTTGATGTCTCCAATCTCTTGTTTTGTACGTTTTTTCCACGTGTCTTGACATCCAATGTATCCCTGCAAAGTTTGGTGAAGATCTGAGTATGTAGTTTTTGACCTTATCTGGAACCTCCTATCTGAATATTTGAAAACTCTTAAAGCATTCGTCCAAAATCTTGATGTCTCCAATCTCTTGTTTCGTACGTTTTTTCCACGTGTCTCCACATCCAATGTATCTATGCAAAGTTTGATGAAGATCTGAGTATGTAGTTTTTGACCTTATATGGAACCTCCTATCTGAAAATTTGAAAATTCTTAAAAAATTTGACCAAAATCTTGATGTCCCCAATCCTATGTTTTGTATGTTTTTTCCACGTGTCTTGACATCCAATGTATCCCTGCAATGTTTGGTGAAGATCTGAGTATGTAGTTTTTGACCTTATATGGAACCTCCTATCTGAAAATTTGAAAATTCTTAAAAAATTTGACCAAAATCTTGATGTCCCCAATCCCATGTTTTGTATGTTTTTTCCACGTGTCTTGACATCCAATATATCCCTGCAGAGTTTGGTGAAGATCTGAGTATGTCGTTTTTGACCTTATCACGAACATCCTTTCTGAAAATTTGAAAATTCTTAAAAAATTCGTCCAAAATCTTGATGTCTCCAATCTCTTGTTTTGTATGTTTTTTCCACGTGTCTTGACATCCAATGTATCCCTGCAAAGTTTGGTGAAGATCTGAGTATGTAGTTTTTGACCTTATCTGGAACCTCCCATCTGAAAATTTGAAAATTCCTAAAAAATCCGTCCAAAATCTTGATGTCTCCAATCTCTTGTTTTGTAGGTTTTTTCCACGTGTCTTGACATCCAATGTATCCCTGCAAAGTTTGGTGAAGATCTGAGTATGTAGTTTTTGACCTTATATGGAACCTCCTATCTGAAAATTTGAAAATTCTTAAAAAATTCGACCAAAATCTTGATGTCCCCAATCCTATGTTTTGTATGTTTTTTCCACGTGTGTTGACATCCAATGTATCCATGCAAAGTTTGGTGAAGATCTGAGTATGTAGTTTTTGACCTTATCTGGAACTTCATTTCTGAAAATTTGAAAATTCCTCAAAAATTCGTCCAAAATCTTGATGTCTCCAATCTCTTGTTTTGTACGTTTTTTCCACGTGTCTTGACATCCAATGTATCCCTGCAAAGTTTGGTGAAGATCTGAGTATGTAGTTTTTGACCTTATATGGAACCTCCTATCTGAAAATTTGAAAGTTCTTAAAAAATTCGACCAAAATCTTGATGTCCCCAATCCTATGTTTTGTATGTTTTTTCCACGTGTCTTGACATCCAATGTATCCATGCAAAGTTTGGTGAAGATCTGAGTATGTAGTTTTTGACCTTATCTGGAACCTCATTTCTGAAAATTTGAAAATTCCTCAAAAATTCGTCCAAAATCTTGATGTCTCCAATCTCTTGTTTTGTACGTTTTTTCCACGTGTCTTGACATCCAATGTATCCCTGCAAAGTTTGGTGAAGATCTGAGTATGTAGTTTTTGACCTTATCTGGAACCTCCTATCTGAATATTTGAAAACTCTTAAAGAATTCGTCCAAAATCTTGATGTCTCCAATCTCTTGTTTCGTACGTTTTTTCCACGTGTCTCCACATCCAATGTATCTATGCAAAGTTTGATGAAGATCTGAGTATGTAGTTTTTGACCTTATATGGAACCTCCTATCTGAAAATTTGAAAATTCTTAAAAAATTTGACCAAAATCTTGATGTCCCCAATCTTATGTTTTGTATGTTTTTTCCACGTGTCTTGACATCCAATGTATCCCTGCAATGTTTGGTGAAGATCTGAGTATGTAGTTTTTGACCTTATATGGAACCTCCTATCTGAAAATTTGAAAATTCTTAAAAAATTTGACCAAAATCTTGATGTCCCCAATCCTATGTTTTGTATGTTTTTTCCACGTGTCTTGACATCCAATGTATCCCTGCAGAGTTTGGTGAAGATCTGAGTATGTCGTTTTTGACCTTACCACGAACATCCTTTCTGAAAATTTGAAAATTCTTAAAAAATTCGTCCAAAATCTTGATGTCTCCAATCTCTTGTTTTGTACGTTTTTTCCACGTGTCTTGACATCCAATGTATCCCTGCAAAGTTTGGTGAAGATCTGAGTATGTAGTTTTTTACCTTATCTGGAACCTCCCATCTGAAAATTTGAAAATTCCTAAAAAATCCGTCCAAAATCTTGATGTCTCCAATCTCTTCTTTTGTAGGTTTTTTCCACGTGTCTTCACATCCAATGTATCCCTGCAAAGTTTGGTGAAGATCTGAGTATGTAGTTTTTGACCTTATATGGAACCTCCTATCTGAAAATTTGAAAATTCTTAAAAAATTTGACCAAAATCTTGATGTCCCCAATCCTATGTTTTGTATGTTTTTTCCACGTGTCTTGACATCCAATGTATCCATGCAAAGTTTGGTGAAGATCTGAGTATGTCGTTTTTGACCTTATCACGAACATCCTTTCTGAAAATTTGAAAATTCTTAAAAAATTCGTCCAAAATCTTGATGTCTCCAATCTCTTGTTTTGTACGTTTTTTCCACGTGTCTTGACATCCAATGTATCCCTGCAAAGTTTGGTGAAGATCTGAGTATGTAGTTTTTGACCTTATCTGGAACCTCCCATCTGAAAATTTGAAAATTCCTAAAAAATCCGTCCAAAATCTTGATGTCTCCAATCTCTTGTTTTGTAGGTTTTTTCCACGTGTCTTGACATCCAATGTATCCCTGCAAAGTATGGTGAAGATCTGAGTATGTAGTTTTTGACCTTATCTGGAACCTCCTATCTGAAAATTTGAAAATTCTTAAAAAATTCGACCAAAATCTTGATGTCCCCAATCCTATGTTTTGTATGTTTTTTCCACGTGTCTTGACATCCAATGTATCCATGCAAAGTTTGGTGAAGATCTGAGTATGCAGTTTTTGACCTTATCTGGAACTTCATTTCTGAAAATTTGAAAATTCCTCAAAAATTCGTCCAAAATCTTGATGTCTCCAATCTCTTGTTTTGTACGTTTTTTCCACGTGTCTTGACATCCAATGTATCCCTGCAAAGTTTGGTGAAGATCTGAGTATGTAGTTTTTGACCTTATATGGAACCTCCTATCTGAAAATTTGAAAGTTCTTAAAAAATTCGACCAAAATCTTGATGTCCCCAATCCTATGTTTTGTATGTTTTTTCCTTGTGTCTTGACATCCAATGTATCCATGCAAAGTTTGGTGAAGATCTGACTATGTAGTTTTTGACCTTATCTGGAACCTCATTACTGAAAATTTGAAAATTCCTCAAAAATTCGTCCAAAATCTTGATGTCTCCAATCTCTTGTTTTGTACGTTTTTTCCACGTGTCTTGACATCCAATGTATCCCTGCAAAGTTTTTTGATGATCTGAGTATGTTTTTTTTTTACCTTATCTGAAACCTCCTATCTGAATATTTGAAAACTCTTAAAGAATTCGTCCAAAATCTTGATGTCTCCAATCTCTTGTTTCGTACGTTTTTTCCACGTGTCTCCACATCCAATGTATTAATGCAAAGTTTGATGAAGATCTGAGTATGTCGTTTTTGACCTTATCTGGAACCTCCCATCTGAAAATTTGAAAATTTTAAAAAAATTCGTCCAAAATCTTGATGTCTTCAATCTCTTGTTTTGTACGTTTTTTCCACGTGTCTTGACATCCAATGTATCCCTGCAATGTTTGGTGAAGATCTGAGTATGTAGTTTTTGACCTTATATGGAACCTCCTATCTGAAAATTTGAAAATTCTTAAAAAATTTGACCAAAATCTTGATGTCCCCAATCCTATGTTTTGTATGTTTTTTCCACGTGTCTTGACATCCAATGTATCCCTGCAATGTTTGGTGAAGATCTGAGTATGTAGTTTTTGACCTTATATGGAACCTCCTATCTGAAAATTTGAAAATTCTTAAAAAATTTGACCAAGATCTTGTTGTCCCCAATCCCATGTTTTGTATGTTTTTTCCACGTGTCTTGACATCCAATGTATCCCTGCAAAGTTTGGTGAAGATCTGAGTATGTAGTTTTTGACCTTATCTGGAACCTCCCATCTGAAAATTTGAAAATTCCTAAAAAATCCGTCCAAAATCTTGATGTCTCCAATCTCTTGTTTTGTAGGTTTTTTCCAAGTGTCTTGACATCCAATGTATCCCTGCAAAGTTTGGTGAAGATCTGAGTATGTAGTTTTTGACCTTATATGGAACCTCCTATCTGAAAATTTGAAAATTCTTAAAAAATTCGACCAAAATCTTGATGTCCCCAATCCTATGTTTTGTATGTTTTTTCCACGTGTCTTGACATCCAATGTATCCATGCAAAGTTTGGTGAAGATCTGAGTATGTAGTTTTTGACCTTATCTGGAACTTCATTTCTGAAAATTTGAAAATTCCTCAAAAATTCGTCCAAAATCTTGATGTCTCCAATCTCTTGTTTTGTACGTTTTTTCCACGTGTCTTGACATCCAATGTATCCATGCAAAGTTTGGTGAAGATCTGAGTATGTAGTTTTTGACCTTATCTGGAACCTCATTTCTGAAAATTTGAAAATTCCTCAAAAATTCGTCCAAAATCTTGATGTCTCCAATCTCTTGTTTTGTACGTTTTTTCCACGTGTCTTGACATCCAATGTATCCCTGCAAAGTTTGGTGAAGATCTGAGTATGTAGTTTTTGACCTTATCTGGAACCTCCTATCTGAATATTTGAAAACCCTTAAAGAATTCGTCCAAAATCTTGATGTCTCCAATCTCTTGTTTCGTACGTTTTTTCCACGTGTCTCCACATCCAATGTATCCATGCAAAGTTTGATGAAGATCTGAGTATGTCGTTTTGGACCTTATCTGGAACCTTCCATCTGAAAATTTCAAAATTCTTAAAAAATTCGTCCAAAATCTTGATGTCTCCAATTTCTTATTTTGTACGTTTTTTCCGTGTCTTGACATCCAATGTATCTCTGCAATGTTTGGTGAAGATCTGAGTATGTAGTTTTTGACCTTATATGGAACCTCCTATCTGAAAATTTGACCAAAATCTTGATGTCCCCAATCCTATGTTTTGTATGTTTTTTCCACGTGTCTTGACATCCAATGTATCCCTGCAATGTTTGGTGAAGATCTGAGTATGTAGTTTTTGACCTTATATGGAACCTCCTATCTGAAAATTTGAAAATTCTTAAAAAATTTGACCAAAATCTTGATGTCCCCAATCCCATGTTTTGTATGTTTTTTCCACGTGTCTTGACATCCAATGTATCCCTGCAGAGTTTGGTGAAGATCTGAGTATGTCGTTTTTGACCTTATCACGAACATCCTTTCTGAAAATTTGAAAATTCTTAAAAAATTCGTCCAAAATCTTGATGTCTCCAATCTCTTGTTTTGTATGTTTTTTCCACGTGTCTTGACATCCAATGTATCCCTGCGAAGTTTAGTGAAGATCTGAGTATGTAGTTTTTGACCTTATCTGGAACCTCCCATCTGAAAATTTGAAAATTCCTAAAAAATCCGTCCAAAATCTTGATGTCTCCAATCTCTTGTTTTGTAGGTTTTTTCCATGTGTCTTGACATCCAATGTATCCCTGCAAAGTTTGGTGAAGATCTGAGTATGTAGTTTTTGACCTTATATGGAACCTCCTATCTGAAAATTTGAAAATTCTTAAAAAATTCGACCAAAATCTTGATGTCCCCAATCCTATGTTTTGTATGTTTTTTCCACGTGTCTTGACATCTAATGTATCCATGCAAAGTTTGGTGAAGATCTGAGTATGTAGTTTTTGACCTTATCTGGAACTTCATTTCTGAAAATTTGAAAATTCCTCAAAAATTCGTCCAAAATCTTGATGTCTCCAATCTCTTGTTTTGTACGTTTTTTCCACGTGTCTTGACATCCAATGTATCCCTGCAAAGTTTGGTGAAGATCTGAGTATGTAGTTTTTGACCTTATATGGAACCTCCTATCTGAAAATTTGAAAGTTCTTAAAAAATTCGACCAAAATCTTGATGTCCCCAATCCTATGTTTTGTATGTTTTTTCCACGTGTCTTGACATCCAATGTATCCATGCAAAGTTTGGTGAAGATCTGAGTATGTAGTTTTTGACCTTATCTGGAACCTCATTTCTGAAAATTTGAAAATTCCTCAAAAATTCGTCCAAAATCTTGATGTCTCCAATCTCTTGTTTTGTACGTTTTTTCCACGTGTCTTGACATCCAATGTATCCCTGCAAAGTTTGGTGAAGATCTGAGTATGTAGTTTTTGACCTTATCTGGAACCTCCTATCTGAATATTTGAAAACTCTTAAAGAATTCGTCCAAAATCTTGATGTCTCCAATCTCTTGTTTCGTACGTTTTTTCCACGTGTCTCCACATCCAATGTATCTATGCAAAGTTTGATGAAGATCTGAGTATGTAGTTTTTGACCTTATATGGAACCTCCTATCTGAAAATTTGAAAATTCTTAAAAAATTTGACCAAAATCTTGATGTCCCCAATCCTATGTTTTGTATGTTTTTTCCACGTGTCTCGACATCCAATGTATGCCTGCAGAGTTTGGTGAAGATCTGAGTATGTAGTTTTTGACCTTATCACGAACATCCTTTCTGAAAATTTGAAAATTCTTAAAAAATTCGTCCAAAATCTTGATGTCTCCAATCTCTTGTTTCGTACGTTTTTTCCACGTGTCTTGACATCCAATGTATCCCTGCAAAGTTTGGTGAAGATCTGAGTATGTAGTTTTTGACCTTATCTGGAACCTCCCATCTGAAAATTTGAAAATTCCTAAAAAATCCGTCCAAAATCTTGATGTCTCCAATCTCTTGTTTTGTAGGTTTTTTCCACGTGTCTTGACATCCAATGTATCCCTGCAAAGTTTGGTGAAGATCTGAGTATGTAGTTTTTGACCTTATATGGAACCTCCTATCTGAAAATTTGAAAATTCTTAAAAAATTCGACCAAAATCTTGATGTCCCCAATCCTATGTTTTGTATGTTTTTTCCACGTGTCTTGACATCCAATGTATCCATGCAAAGTTTGGTGAAGATCTGAGTATGTAGTTTTTGACCTTATATGGAACCTCCTATCTGAAAATTTGAAAGTTCTTAAAAAATTCGACCAAAATCTTGATGTCCCCAATCCTATGTTTTGTATGTTTTTTCCACGTGTCTTGACATCCAATGTATCCATGCAAAGTTTGGTGAAGATCTGAGTATGTCGTTTTTGACCTTATCTGGAACCTCATTTCTGAAAATTTGAAAATTCCTCAAAAATTCGTCCAAAATCTTGATGTCTCCAATCTCTTGTTTTGTACGTTTTTTCCACGTGTCTTGACATCCAATGTATCCCTGCAAAGTTTGGTGAAGATCTGAGTATGTAGTTTTTGACCTTATCTGGAACCTCATTTCTGAAAATTTGAAAATTCCTCAAAAATTCGTCCAAAATCTTGATGTCTCCAATCTCTTGTTTTGTACTTTTTTTCCACGTGTCTTGACATCCAATGTATCCCTGCAAAGTTTGGTGAAGATCTGAGTATGTAGTTTTTGACCTTATCTGGAACCTCCTATCTGAATATTTGAAAACCCTTAAAGAATTCGTCCAAAATCTTGATGTCTCCAATCTCTTGTTTCGTACGTTTTTTCCACGTGTCTCCACATCCAATGTATCCATGCAAAGTTTGATGAAGATCTGAGTATGTCGTTTTGGACCTTATCTGGAACCTTCCATCTGAAAATTTCAAAATTCTTAAAAAATTCGTCCAAAATCTTGATGTCTCCAATCTCTTGTTTTGTACGTTTTTTCCGTGTCTTGACATCCAATGTATCTCTGCAATGTTTGGTGAAGATCTGAGTATGTAGTTTTTGACCTTATATGGAACCTCCTATCTGAAAATTTGACCAAAATCTTGATGTCCCCAATCCTATGTTTTGTATGTTTTTTCCACGTGTCTTGACATCCAATGTATCCCTGCAGAGTTTGGTGAAGATCTGAGTATGTCGTTTTTGACCTTATCACGAACATCCTTTCTGAAAATTTGAAAATTCTTAAAAAATTCGTCCAAAATCTTGATGTCTCCAATCTCTTGTTTTGTATGTTTTTTCCACGTGTCTTGACATCCAATGTATCCCTGCAAAGTTTGGTGAAGATCTGAGTATGTAGTTTAAGACCTTATCTGGAACCTCCCATCTGAAAATTTGAAAATTCCTAAAAAATCCGTCCAAAATCTTGATGTCTCCAATCTCTTGTTTTGTAGGTTTTTTCCAAGTGTCTTGACATCCAATGTATCCCTGCAAAGTTTGGTGAAGATCTGAGTATGTAGTTTTTGACCTTATATGGAACCTCCTATCTGAAAATTTGAAAATTCTTAAAAAATTCGACCAAAATCTTGATGTCCCCAATCCTATGTTTTGTATGTTTTTTCCACGTGTCTTGACATCCAATGTATCCATGCAAAGTTTGGTGAAGATCTGAGTATGTAGTTTTTGACCTTATCTGGAACTTCATTTCTGAAAATTTGAAAATTCCTCAAAAATTCGTCCAAAATCTTGATGTCTCCAATCTCTTGTTTTGTACGTTTTTTCCACGTGTCTTGACATCCAATGTATCCATGCAAAGTTTGGTGAAGATCTGAGTATGTAGTTTTTGACCTTATCTGGAACCTCATTTCTGAAAATTTGAAAATTCCTCAAAAATTCGTCCAAAATCTTGATGTCTCCAATCTCTTGTTTTGTACGTTTTTTCCACGTGTCTTGACATCCAATGTATCCCTGCAAAGTTTGGTGAAGATCTGAGTATGTAGTTTTTGACCTTATCTGGAACCTCCTATCTGAATATTTGAAAACCCTTAAAGAATTCGTCCAAAATCTTGATGTCTCCAATCTCTTGTTTCGTACGTTTTTTCCACGTGTCTCCACATCCAATGTATCCATGCAAAGTTTGATGAAGATCTGAGTATGTCGTTTTGGACCTTATCTGGAACCTTCCATCTGAAAATTTCAAAATTCTTAAAAAATTCGTCCAAAATCTTGATGTCTCCAATCTCTTATTTTGTACGTTTTTTCCGTGTCTTGACATCCAATGTATCTCTGCAATGTTTGGTGAAGATCTGAGTATGTAGTTTTTGACCTTATATGGAACCTCCTATCTGAAAATTTGACCAAAATCTTGATGTCCCCAATCCTATGTTTTGTATGTTTTTTCCACGTGTCTTGACATCCAATGTATCCCTGCAATGTTTGGTGAAGATCTGAGTATGTAGTTTTTGACCTTATATGGAACCTCCTATCTGAAAATTTGAAAATTCTTAAAAAATTTGACCAAAATCTTGATGTCCCCAATCCCATGTTTTGTATGTTTTTTCCACGTGTCTTGACATCCAATGTATCCCTGCAGAGTTTGGTGAAGATCTGAGTATGTCGTTTTTGACCTTATCACGAACATCCTTTCTGAAAATTTGAAAATTCTTAAAAAATTCGTCCAAAATCTTGATGTCTCCAATCTCTTGTTTTGTATGTTTTTTCCACGTGTCTTGACATCCAATGTATCCCTGCGAAGTTTAGTGAAGATCTGAGTATGTAGTTTTTGACCTTATCTGGAACCTCCCATCTGAAAATTTGAAAATTCCTAAAAAATCCGTCCAAAATCTTGATGTCTCCAATCTCTTGTTTTGTAGGTTTTTTCCATGTGTCTTGACATCCAATGTATCCCTGCAAAGTTTGGTGAAGATCTGAGTATGTAGTTTTTGACCTTATATGGAACCTCCTATCTGAAAATTTGAAAATTCTTAAAAAATTCGACCAAAATCTTGATGTCCCCAATCCCATGTTTTGTATGTTTTTTCCACGTGTCTTGACATCCAATGTATCCATGCAAAGTTTGGTGAAGATCTGAGTATGTAGTTTTTGACCTTATCTGGAACTTCATTTCTGAAAATTTGAAAATTCCTCAAAAATTCGTCCAAAATCTTGATGTCTCCAATCTCTTGTTTTGTACGTTTTTTCCACGTGTCTTGACATCCAATGTATCCATGCAAAGTTTGGTGAAGATCTGAGTATGTAGTTTTTGACCTTATATGGAACCTCCTATCTGAAAATTTGAAAGTTCTTAAAAAATTCGACCAAAATCTTGATGTCCCCAATCCTATGTTTTGTATGTTTTTTCCACGTGTCTTGACATCCAATGTATCCATGCAAAGTTTGGTGAAGATCTGAGTATGTAGTTTTTGACCTTATCTGGAACCTCATTTCTGAAAATTTGAAAATTCCTCAAAAATTCGTCCAAAATCTTGATGTCTCCAATCTCTTGTTTTGTACGTTTTTTCCACGTGTCTTGACATCCAATGTATCCCTGCAAAGTTTGGTGAAGATCTGAGTATGTAGTTTTTGACCTTATCTGGAACCTCCTATCTGAATATTTGAAAACTCTTAAAGAATTCGTCCAAAATCTTGATGTCTCCAATCTCTTGTTTCGTACGTTTTTTCCACGTGTCTCCACATCCAATGTATCTATGCAAAGTTTGATGAAGATCTGAGTATGTAGTTTTTGACCTTATATGGAACCTCCTATCTGAAAATTTGAAAATTCTTAAAAAATTTGACCAAAATCTTGATGTCCCCAATCCTATGTTTTGTATGTTTTTTCCACGTGTCTCGACATCCAATGTATGCCTGCAGAGTTTGGTGAAGATCTGAGTATGTAGTTTTTGACCTTATCACGAACATCCTTTCTGAAAATTTGAAAATTCTTAAAAAATTCGTCCAAAATCTTGATGTCTCCAATCTCTTGTTTCGTACGTTTTTTCCACGTGTCTTGACATCCAATGTATCCCTGCAAAGTTTGGTGAAGATCTGAGTATGTAGTTTTTGACCTTATCTGGAACCTCCCATCTGAAAATTTGAAAATTCCTAAAAAATCCGTCCAAAATCTTGATGTCTCCAATCTCTTGTTTTGTAGGTTTTTTCCACGTGTCTTGACATCCAATGTATCCCTGCAAAGTTTGGTGAAGATCTGAGTATGTAGTTTTTGACCTTATATGGAACCTCCTATCTGAAAATTTGAAAATTCTTAAAAAATTCGACCAAAATCTTGATGTCCCCAATCCTATGTTTTGTATGTTTTTTCCACGTGTCTTGACATCCAATGTATCCATGCAAAGTTTGGTGAAGATCTGAGTATGTAGTTTTTGACCGTATATGGAACCTCCTATCTGAAAATTTGAAAGTTCTTAAAAAATTCGACCAAAATCTTGATGTCCCCAATCCTATGTTTTGTATGTTTTTTCCACGTGTCTTGACATCCAATGTATCCATGCAAAGTTTGGTGAAGATCTGAGTATGTCGTTTTTGACCTTATCTGGAACCTCATTTCTGAAAATTTGAAAATTCCTCAAAAATTCGTCCAAAATCTTGATGTCTCCAATCTCTTGTTTTGTACGTTTTTTCCACGTGTCTTGACATCCAATGTATCCCTGCAAAGTTTGGTGAAGATCTGAGTATGTAGTTTTTGACCTTATCTGGAACCTCATTTCTGAAAATTTGAAAATTCCTCAAAAATTCGTCCAAAATCTTGATGTCTCCAATCTCTTGTTTTGTACGTTTTTTCCACGTGTCTTGACATCCAATGTATCCCTGCAAAGTTTGGTGAAGATCTGAGTATGTAGTTTTTGACCTTATCTGGAACCTCCTATCTGAATATTTGAAAACCCTTAAAGAATTCGTCCAAAATCTTGATGTCTCCAATCTCTTGTTTCGTACGTTTTTTCCACGTGTCTCCACATCCAATGTATCCATGCAAAGTTTGATGAAGATCTGAGTATGTCGTTTTGGACCTTATCTGGAACCTTCCATCTGAAAATTTCAAAATTCTTAAAAAATTCGTCCAAAATCTTGATGTCTCCAATCTCTTGTTTTGTACGTTTTTTCCGTGTCTTGACATCCAATGTATCTCTGCAATGTTTGGTGAAGATCTGAGTATGTAGTTTTTGACCTTATATGGAACCTCCTATCTGAAAATTTGACCAAAATCTTGATGTCCCCAATCCTATGTTTTGTATGTTTTTCCACGTGTCTTGACATCCAATGTATCCCTGCAATGTTTGGTGAAGATCTGAGTATGTAGTTTTTGACCTTATATGGAACCTCCTATCTGAAAATTTGAAAATTCTTAAAAAATTTGACCAAAATCTTGATGTCCCCAATCCCATGTTTTGTATGTTTTTTCCACGTGTCTTGACATCCAATGTATCCCTGCAGAGTTTGGTGAAGATCTGAGTATGTCGTTTTTGACCTTATCACGAACATCCTTTCTGAAAATTTGAAAATTCTTAAAAAATTCGTCCAAAATCTTGATGTCTCCAATCTCTTGTTTTGTATGTTTTTTCCACGTGTCTTGACATCCAATGTATCCCTGCGAAGTTTAGTGAAGATCTGAGTATGTAGTTTTTGACCTTATCTGGAACCTCCCATCTGAAAATTTGAAAATTCCTAAAAAATCCGTCCAAAATCTTGATGTCTCCAATCTCTTGTTTTGTAGGTTTTTTCCATGTGTCTTGACATCCAATGTATCCCTGCAAAGTTTGGTGAAGATCTGAGTATGTAGTTTTTGACCTTATATGGAACCTCCTATCTGAAAATTTGAAAATTCTTAAAAAATTCGACCAAAATCTTGATGTCCCCAATCCTATGTTTTGTATGTTTTTTCCACGTGTCTTGACATCCAATGTATCCATGCAAAGTTTGGTGAAGATCTGAGTATGTAGTTTTTGACCTTATCTGGAACTTCATTTCTGAAAATTTGAAAATTCCTCAAAAATTCGTCCAAAATCTTGATGTCTCCAATCTCTTGTTTTGTACGTTTTTTCCACGTGTCTTGACATCCAATGTATCCCTGCAAAGTTTGGTGAAGATCTGAGTATGTAGTTTTTGACCTTATATGGAACCTCCTATCTGAAAATTTGAAAGTTCTTAAAAAATTCGACCAAAATCTTGATGTCCCCAATCCTATGTTTTGTATGTTTTTTCCACGTGTCTTGACATCCAATGTATCCATGCAAAGTTTGGTGAAGATCTGAGTATGTAGTTTTTGACCTTATCTGGAACCTCATTTCTGAAAATTTGAAAATTCCTCAAAAATTCGTCCAAAATCTTGATGTCTCCAATCTCTTGTTTTGTACGTTTTTTCCACGTGTCTTGACATCCAATGTATCCCTGCAAAGTTTGGTGAAGATCTGAGTATGTAGTTTTTGACCTTATCTGGAACCTCCTATCTGAATATTTGAAAACTCTTAAAGAATTCGTCCAAAATCTTGATGTCTCCAATCTCTTGTTTCGTACGTTTTTTCCACGTGTCTCCACATCCAATGTATCTATGCAAAGTTTGATGAAGATCTGAGTATGTAGTTTTTGACCTTATATGGAACCTCCTATCTGAAAATTTGAAAATTCTTAAAAAATTTGACCAAAATCTTGATGTCCCCAATCCTATGTTTTGTATGTTTTTTCCACGTGTCTCGACATCCAATGTATGCCTGCAGAGTTTGGTGAAGATCTGAGTATGTAGTTTTTGACCTTATCTGGAACCTCCCATCTGAAAATTTGAAAATTCCTAAAAAATCCGTCCAAAATCTTGATGTCTCCAATCTCTTGTTTTGTAGGTTTTTTCCAAGTGTCTTGACATCCAATGTATCCCTGCAAAGTTTGGTGAAGATCTGAGTCTGTAGTTTTTGACCTTATATGGAACCTCCTATCTGAAAATTTGAAAATTCTTAAAAAATTCGACCAAAATCTTGATGTCCCCAATCCTATGTTTTGTATGTTTTTTCCACGTGTCTTGACATCCAATGTATCCATGCAAAGTTTGGTGAAGATCTGAGTATGTAGTTTTTGACCTTATCTGGAACTTCATTTCTGAAAATTTGAAAATTCCTCAAAAATTCGTCCAAAATCTTGATGTCTCCAATCTCTTGTTTTGTACGTGTTTTCCACGTGTCTTGACATCCAATGTATCCATGCAAAGTTTGGTGAAGATCTGAGTATGTAGTTTTTGACCTTATCTGGAACCTCATTTCTGAAAATTTGAAAATTCCTCAAAAATTCGTCCAAAATCTTGATGTCTCCAATCTCTTGTTTTGTACGTTTTTTCCACGTGTCTTGACATCCAATGTATCCCTGCAAAGTTTGGTGAAGATCTGAGTATGTAGTTTTTGACCTTATCTGGAACCTCCTATCTGAATATTTGAAAACCCTTAAAGAATTCTTCCAAAATCTTGATGTCTCCAATCTCTTGTTTCGTACGTTTTTTCCACGTGTCTCCACATCCAATGTATCCATGCAAAGTTTGATGAAGATCTGAGTATGTCGTTTTGGACCTTATCTGGAACCTTCCATCTGAAAATTTCAAAATTCTTAAAAAATTCGTCCAAAATCTTGATGTCTCCAATCTCTTGTTTTGTACGTTTTTTCCGTGTCTTGACATCCAATGTATCTCTGCAATGTTTGGTGAAGATCTGAGTATGTAGTTTTTGACCTTATATGGAACCTCCTTTCTGAAAATTTGACCAAAATCTTGATGTCCCCAATCCTATGTTTTGTATGTTTTTTCCACGTGTCTTGACATCCAATGTATCCCTGCAATGTTTGGTGAAGATCTGAGTATGTAGTTTTTGACCTTATATGGAACCTCCTATCTGAAAATTTGAAAATTCTTAAAAAATTTGACCAAAATCTTGATGTCCCCAATCCCATGTTTTGTATGTTTTTTCCACGTGTCTTGACATCCAATGTATCCCTGCAGAGTTTGGTGAAGATCTGAGTATGTCGTTTTTGACCTTATCACGAACATCCTTTCTGAAAATTTGAAAATTCTTAAAAAATTCGTCCAAAATCTTGATGTCTCCAATCTCTTGTTTTGTATGTTTTTTCCACGTGTCTTGACATCCAATGTATCCCTGCGAAGTTTAGTGAAGATCTGAGTATGTAGTTTTTGACCTTATCTGGAACCTCCCATCTGAAAATTTGAAAATTCCTAAAAAATCCGTCCAAAATCTTGATGTCTCCAATCTCTTGTTTTGTAGGTTTTTTCCATGTGTCTTGACATCCAATGTATCCCTGCAAAGTTTGGTGAAGATCTGAGTATGTAGTTTTTGACCTTATATGGAACCTCCTATCTGAAAATTTGAAAATTCTTAAAAAATTCGACCAAAATCTTGATGTCCCCAATCCTATGTTTTGTATGTTTTTTCCACGTGTCTTGACATCCAATGTATCCATGCAAAGTTTGGTGAAGATCTGAGTATGTAGTTTTTGACCTTATCTGGAACTTCATTTCTGAAAATTTGAAAATTCCTCAAAAATTCGTCCAAAATCTTGATGTCTCCAATCTCTTGTTTTGTACGTTTTTTCCACGTGTCTTGACATCCAATGTATCCCTGCAAAGTTTGGTGAAGATCTGAGTATGTAGTTTTTGACCTTATATGGAACCTCCTATCTGAAAATTTGAAAGTTCTTAAAAAATTCGACCAAAATCTTGATGTCCCCAATCCTATGTTTTGTATGTTTTTTCCACGTGTCTTGACATCCAATGTATCCATGCAAAGTTTGGTGAAGATCTGAGTATGTAGTTTTTGACCTTATCTGGAACCTCATTTCTGAAAATTTGAAAATTCCTCAAAAATTCGTCCAAAATCTTGATGTCTCCAATCTCTTGTTTTGTACGTTTTTTCCACGTGTCTTGACATCCAATGTATCCCTGCAAAGTTTGGTGAAGATCTGAGTATGTAGTTTTTGACCTTATCTGGAACCTCCTATCTGAATATTTGAAAACTCTTAAAGAATTCGTCCAAAATCTTGATGTCTCCAATCTCTTGTTTCGTACGTTTTTTCCACGTGTCTCCACATCCAATGTATCTATGCAAAGTTTGATGAAGATCTGAGTATGTAGTTTTTGACCTTATATGGAACCTCCTATCTGAAAATTTGAAAATTCTTAAAAAATTTGACCAAAATCTTGATGTCCCCAATCCTATGTTTTGTATGTTTTTTCCACGTGTCTCGACATCCAATGTATGCCTGCAGAGTTTGGTGAAGATCTGAGTATGTAGTTTTTGACCTTATCACGAACATCCTTTCTGAAAATTTGAAAATTCTTAAAAAATTCGTCCAAAATCTTGATGTCTCCAATCTCTTGTTTCGTACGTTTTTTCCACGTGTCTTGACATCCAATGTATCCCTGCAAAATTTGGTGAAGATCTGAGTATGTAGTTTTTGACCTTATCTGGAACCTCCCATCTGAAAATTTGAAAATTCCTAAAAAATCCGTCCAAACTCTTGATGTCTCCAATCTCTTGTTTTGTAGGTTTTTTCCACGTGTCTTGACATCCAATGTATCCCTGCAAAGTTTGGTGAAGATCTGAGTATGTAGTTTTTGACCTTATATGGAACCTCCTATCTGAAAATTTGAAAATTCTTAAAAAATTCGACCAAAATCTTGATGTCCCCAATCCTATGTTTTGTATGTTTTTTCCACGTGTCTTGACATCCAATGTATCCATGCAAAGTTTGGTGAAGATCTGAGTATGTAGTTTTTGACCTTATATGGAACCTCTGTAACGATTTGTTGCAAGTAACTTAGCAAAAATCTTACAACTTCCAACTTCGTTGAAAAAAAAATGCTCCGCTCAAAATTACGCGATGTATAATCGCTCATGATTTAATTCTTATAAGTTACGATAGATGGCTCCTATAATCACTCTCCAGTTATCGAATCGTAAAACCACGCCCCCTAAAATCAACGGAAGGCAAGAGCAGCAGACATGTGCAGGTAGAGGCAACAGTCGTGTTTTGCGTTTGGTTTCGTCGACTACTCTTTCGATGCGCCTTTAATGCATCATCGGTAACAAAACTTTGAACATTGACTTTCTATACCATGTTACTTATAACACGCGATGAATTGCAAACGATCCATTAAATACAGTTCCGGAACATTTGTTGAAAAGACGGCAAGCGCTATTTCTTGAATTACGCTACGTGTTACTATGTGGAAACGCGGATTGTGAGAAAAGGCCATTTTAACAGTCTGCACTTAGGAGTAAAATTGGCAATCAAAAATGTACCACGTTGGAACCCAAGCAAGACGTACGCTGGTCTAAGAGGATTTGACGACCAAAAAGTGAAGGAAGTTGTGCACCCCCTTTTTCCAGGACTACGAGAGAGGCAATGTGCAAAAACAAGGTAGGCAACAGTGGTTTTGTTATATTAGTGGTGAATTGATGTGCGATAGACAAAAAAGCATGAATTCAATATTCGATGCACGATTCGCGTGAGTTACTTACGAAGTGCGCCATATTACAGAAATAAAACTTTCCTTTGTCCAAAAAGACAAAAATACGCGTAATAGAGAACTGAATACGGCTTGTCGTAAAATAACTGTTCATCTCGATACCACGTTACCTGCCCCTCACTTTAAATAGATAAAAGGAAAAGGCAAAATACGCGAGTGCAAAAATAGTGTATCATATCGGTTATTCTGCAATGTGCTTGCATTCACATTTGTATTAACTGGAGCAACGGTTGACATTTTTTGTAAGACACGTCGCAAAAAGGTACATTAGGTAATCGCGACGAAGTTTCCGCTAACGTCATTTCTCCTCACATTTCCCCCTTTTGGTCGTTTAGACTTGGTTAAAACTTTGTTAAATTGAACGAGGCAATGTAACACTTAATTTGGGAATGAGCATCTAATGGGGTGGAACCTTTTGTAGGTACCAATAAGATTTTTTTTGTAATTTCTTGGAGACGTTTATTTCTTTTTCAAAAAATGTGGTTTTCGTCCATTTTTTATGAATCTGCGATCACGAACAATTAGTATTTATTTATTATTAATGATGAAATGAATGTTTTTTTTTGATTAACATAAAAAGAGGAATGAAAGAAACTTAAAACTTGGACATATACGTGAGTCAAAATAAATTATATGCCTTTTTGACTTACCTTTGATGCATTGTCACTTTTTGAATTTGTTGTTGAATTCATTGATTATTACTGAGCAGTTTACGCTCAAAAATCATTGTTGATTGTTAGAATGCCAAAAATGAGTTACACTATTGTTATTAAATTGTTAAAATTGAGTCTTTGACTTTCTCTTGATACAATTTACTTTAAGTACCTTCCCAATTTTGCTACGGGCTAATACTTACTAGTGCGTAAGAGCGTGTATGGTACAGTAGTTAGCGATTTGTAGATTGCTTGAAATTGTGTAGTAATAGTTTAGTGACATAATTATTTTGCAGGGTTTGCGCAACGCATTTTTGAAGACTTAATTGGGAATACTGTTTCACCCCTTTGAATATTATATGCATTAACAATTGTTTGGGAATACATTTATGAATGCTGTTACGCTCCCATCGCTAAATCTCTCCCCCCCATTTAGATTTTGTGACGTATGCCGAGGTGCACATAATTTAGATCCAGGACTCTAGGGAAATTGTTTATAACAAGAGGGGGCCCAGTTTACCCAAAAGATAAAAGCACCCGGCAACTTGAACGTTACAAAATTTCTGGCAGCAGAGCTTTGGTTGGAAAATTTTTTTGGGGACAGACATAAAAATTTTTTTTTGAAAGTTGTCAATTTTTTTTAAAAAAAACAATCCTAAAAGATAAAGTTTTGGGGATTTTGTAATTGATTTCATACCTTTGAAATTTTGTAACGTATCAATATTTTTTTTTTTTATTAACATGGCACCCCCGGATTCTCCCATTAAGGAAGACGTGACTATCGTGTCTCCAATGGATTCTGTTTCGCTCCCAATCCCTCCACCTCTACAAGGTCCTTATTTTCCATCCTCTTATCCTTCTCCTTTTCCTTTGACATTCACGCGGCCTGTTCCATCCTTAGTCCAGGCATCTGGGGCGAATACTAATTGCACTTATAGTAACCCACTAGTAAATTTGTCAACTGCAATCCCAAACCCTATATCTTCTGCCTCGCCTTCCCCGCAAGCGTCGGTTGTTCCTAACCATCTAACGCTTCCATCTTGCGCTAATTCACTGGAGAACAAAATGGACATCCGTAATCTAAATTTTGCAATTGATGACATCCCAATTTGTGATGGACAAACTCATGATGTTTTATTCGCCTTCATGAAGGCTTTACACTGTTTAGTGACATCTCAGCAATTTCCCCTCCAATGGATTTTGCGAAACGTCTTACGACGTACCAAGGGAGTTTTTAACTCATTATGGTTATCAATTTTGCCGACACACATGTCTTGGTGGGACATTAAGGTTCACGTTTGGCGTCAGTCTGTACCGATGTCCCTCTATTCCACCTTAGTTGATCACCATGTAAAACGTTCTCAGTATCCTAACGAAACTTTACATGTTTACGTATCTGATGTCAACAATTCTGCACAGGCCTTGGCACTTAATTGGGAGGATTCTATTCTCGTGACCTTCATTTTGCAACATCTTAATGCGGTTACTACGGCTTGCTTATTATTCTTCTCCCGTCCTCGTTCCATGTCGGAGTTGTTAAGTATGGCACAATAAATTACTCCCATGGAAATGCAGAAGTTCTATGACACCCGTAATCCACGTTCATCTCATGTTTCTTTTCCTCACACTCAAGATGCTCGATTTGTTCAAACTACTCCACCACCATTAATCTGTTCATTCTGCCATAAAGCTGGACACAAAGTACATTCTTGTCGACTAAGACTTTCCAGAATGCGTTCGCAACCTTGATATACGGGTACTGACTGTATTTGAAATTATGCAACCCATGTTTTGATAAGATGTATATAAGGGTGTTCTTGTTGTTAATGTTGCATTCTACATATAATAATTTTTTTTGGCAGAATTAATGCTCTGTTTTTGACCATTTCAGTGTATAGATATGAGTTTTTTCTATGAGAAAATTAGGATATTTATTGTGTAAATGTGTACATGTGTTCTTTTTTCATAATATATATATGGTAGTGTCATTTTTATCATATCATTTACATTTACAATTTGCATAACAAAAATCATTTTTCATTCCATTGCATCTTAAAATTGATAATATACTTGCTGGTTTTGACTTTAACATTAAATTTACTTCTGTTTGCATATATGTTTCACCATGGCCTTAGTAACTTTGTAAAGATGCTCATTCCGTAAATGTCTCTGTAACTTCAATATTTCCTCCTTCTTTCCTATCCCCCCTTCTTTTCAATATTTTAATTTCAGATTCTTTTTCTTTTCATGTATTTTTTCGGAGGAAACATTCGTCAAAATCTGTTTACCAAATCGATCCTTGGCATATTTTGGGACAACATACGATTATGATTCCATTTGCATCATTATTTGGTCATCGTGCATGCAATCACCTATGTTATTAGGAAGATTCTATAATGGAAATATTCAAATAATGTATATTCTATGTCTTTTCTTGATTTGTTTTTGTTTCAGAACCAACAATCATATTTATTTATATATATATTTATATTATTATACTGCAATTGTGTGATTTACCATTTATATACGGGTTTATATAATTCAATCTCTGATTCTTGCATCTAGTCATTTTTGAAATTGTAATTACTTGTTTGGTGCTTTTGTGTATAGGTCATTAATTTTTCATTATATATATATATATAAGTGTTCTTATATTTATGTTTGTTGATAATTCCTAGGTTTTATCTATATTTACTATTTATCATTTTATTATTATTGTATATTTGATCGTAAATAATTCTAATGCTTGAATATTTAAAATTCATCGTGTATGATTGATTTATACAAACAAGTTAGAGGTTCAAGTTTGTAAAGATGCTCAAGTGGGGATATTTTTTTTGTCATTGCCAGTGGGGGGAGAATTTGTAACGATTTGTTGCAAGTAACTTAGCAAAAATCTTACAACTTCCAACTTTGTTGAAAAAAAAATGCTCCGCTCAAAATTACGCGATGTATAATCGCTCATGATTTAATTCTTATAAGTTACGATAGATGGCTCCTATAATCACTCTCCAGTTATCGAATCGTAAAACCACGCCCCCTAAAATCAACGGAAGGCAAGAGCAGCAGACATGTGCAGGTAGAGGCAACAGTCGTGTTTTGCGTTTGGTTTCGTCGACTACTCTTTCGATGCGCCTTTAATGCATCATCGGTAACAAAACTTTGAACATTGACTTTCTATACCATGTTACTTATAACACGCGATGAATTGCAAACGATCCATTAAATACAGTTCCGGAACATTTGTTGAAAAGACGGCAAGCGCTATTTCTTGAATTACGCTACGTGTTACTATGTGGAAACGCGGATTGTGAGAAAAGGCCATTTTAACAGTCTGCACTTAGGAGTAAAATTGGCAATCAAAAATGTACCACGTTGGAACCCAAGCAAGACGTACGCTGGTCTAAGAGGATTTGACGACCAAAAAGTGAAGGAAGTTGTGCACCCCCTTTTTCCAGGACTACGAGAGAGGCAATGTGCAAAAACAAGGTAGGCAACAGTGGTTTTGTTATATTAGTGGTGAATTGATGTGCGATAGACAAAAAGCATGAATTCAATATTCGATGCACGATTCGCGTGAGTTACTTACGAAGTGCGCCATATTACAGAAATAAAACTTTCCTTTGTCCAAAAAGACAAAAATACGCGTAATAGAGAACTGAATACGGCTTGTCGTAAAATAACTGTTCATCTCGATACCACGTTACCTGCCCCTCACTTTAAATAGATAAAAGGAAAAGGCAAAATACGCGAGTGCAAAAATAGTGTATCATATCGGTTATTCTGCAATGTGCTTGCATTCACATTTGTATTAACTGGAGCAACGGTTGACATTTTTTGTAAGACACGTCGCAAAAAGGTACATTAGGTAATCGCGACGAAGTTTCCGCTAACGTCATTTCTCCTCACATTTCCCCCTTTTGGTCGTTTAGACTTGGTTAAAACTTTGTTAAATTGAACGAGGCAATGTAACACTTAATTTGGGAATGAGCATCTAATGGGGTGGAACCTTTTGTAGGTACCAATAAGATTTTTTTTGTAATTTCTTGGAGACGTTTATTTCTTTTTCAAAAAATGTGGTTTTCGTCCATTTTTTATGAATCTGCGATCACGAACAATTAGTAGTTATTTATTATTAATGATGAAATGAATGTTTTTTTTTGATTAACATAAAAAAGGAATGAAAGAAACTTAAAACTTGGACATATACGTGAGTCAAAATAAATTATATGCCTTTTTGACTTACCTTTGATGCATTGTCACTTTTTGAATTTGTTGTTGAATTCATTGATTATTACTGAGCAGTTTACGCTCAAAAATCATTGTTGATTGTTAGAATGCCAAAAATGAGTTACACTATTGTTATTAAATTGTTAAAATTGAGTCTTTGACTTTCTCTTGATACAATTTACTTTAAGTACCTTCCCAATTTTGCTACGGGCTAATACTTACTAGTGCGTAAGAGCGTGTATGGTACAGTAGTTAGCGATTTGTAGATTGCTTGAAATTGTGTAGTAATAGTTTAGTGACATAATTATTTTGCAGGGTTTGCGCAACGCATTTTTGAAGACTT
This sequence comes from Lepisma saccharinum, assembly GCF_977018435.1. Taxonomy (NCBI): domain Eukaryota; kingdom Metazoa; phylum Arthropoda; class Insecta; order Zygentoma; family Lepismatidae; genus Lepisma; species Lepisma saccharinum. The sequence continues at coordinate 1,787,964 of NW_028142907.1, read as the reverse complement.
AATTGGGAATACTGTTTCACCCCTTTGAATATTATATGCATTAACAATTGTTTGGGAATACATTTATGAATGCTGTTACGCTCCCATCGCTAAATCTCTCCCCCCCATTTAGATTTTGTGACGTATGCCGAGGTGCACATAATTTAGATCCAGGACTCTAGGGAAATTGTTTATAACAAGAGGGGGCCCAGTTTACCCAAAAGATAAAAGCACCCGGCAACTTGAACGTTACACCTCCTATCTGAAAATTTGAAAGTTCTTAAAAAATTCGACCAAAATCTTGATGTCCCCAATCCTATGTTTTGTATGTTTTTTCCACGTGTCTTGACATCCAATGTATCCATGCAAAGTTTGGTGAAGATCTGAGTATGTAGTTTTTGACTTTATCTGGAACCTCATTTCTGAAAATTTGAAAATTCCTCAAAAATTCGTCCAAAATCTTGATGTCTCCAATCTCTTGTTTTGTACGTTTTTTCCACGTGTCTTGACATCCAATGTATCCCTGCAAAGTTTGGTGAAGATCTGAGTATGTAGTTTTTGACCTTATCTGGAACCTCCTATCTGAATATTTGAAAACTCTTAAAGAATTCGTCCAAAATCTTGATGTCTCCAATCTCTTGTTTCGTACGTTTTTTCCACGTGTCTCCACATCCAATGTATCCATGCAAAGTTTGATGAAGATCTGAGTATGTCGTTTTGACCTTATCTGGAACCTCCCATCTGAAAATTTGAAAATTCTTAAAAAATTCGTCCAAAACCTTGATGTCTCCAATCTCTTGTTTTGTACGTTTTTTCCACGTGTCTTGACATCCAATGTATCCCTGCAATGTTTGGTGAAGATCTGAGTATGTAGTTTTTGACCTTATATGGAACCTCCTATCTGAAAATTTGAAAATTCTTAAAAAATTTGACCAAAATCTTGATGTCCCCAATCCTATGTTTTGTATGTTTTTTCCACGTGTCTTGACATCCAATGTATCCCTGCAATGTTTGGTGAAGATCTGAGTATGTAGTTTTTGACCTTATATGGAACCTCCCATCTGAAAATTTGAAAATTCTTAAAAAATTTGACCAAAATCTTGATGTCCCCAATCCCATGTTTTGTATGTTTTTTCCACGTGTCTTGACATCCAATGTATCCCTGCAGAGTTTGGTGAAGATCTGAGTATGTCGTTTTTGACCTTATCACGAACATCCTTTCTGAAAATTTGAAAATTCTTAAAAAATTCGTCCAAAATCTTGATGTCTCCAATCTCTTGTTTTGTACGTTTTTTCCACGTGTCTTGACATCCAATGTATCCCTGCAAAGTTTGGTGAAGATCTGAGTACGTAGTTTTTTACCTTATCTGGAACCTCCCATCTGAAAATTTGAAAATTCCTAAAAAATCCGTCCAAAATCTTGATGTCTCCAATCTCTTGTTTTGTAGGTTTTTTCCACGTGTCTTGACATCCAATGTATCCCTGCAAAGTTTGGTGAAGATCTGAGTATGTAGTTTTTGACCTTATATGGAACCTCCTATCTGAAAATTTGAAAATTCTTAAAAAATTCGACCAAAATCTTGATGTCCCCAATCCTATGTTTTGTATGTTTTTTCCACGTGTCGTGACATCCAATGTATCCATGCAAAGTTTGGTGAAGATCTGAGTATGTAGTTTTTGACCTTATCTGGAACTTCATTTCTGAAAATTTGAAAATTCCTCAAAAATTCGTCCAAAATCTTGATGTCTCCAATCTCTTGTTTTGTACGTTTTTTCCACGTGTCTTGACATCCAATGTATCCCTGCAAAGTTTGGTGAAGATCTGAGTATGTAGTTTTTGACCTTATATGGAACCTCCTATCTGAAAATTTGAAAGTTCTTAAAAAATTCGACCAAAATCTTGATGTCCCCAATCCTATGTTTTGTATGTTTTTCCACGTGTCTTGACATCCAATGTATCCATGCAAAGTTTGGTGAAGATCTGAGTATGTTGTTTTTGACCTTATCTGGAACCTCATTTCTGAAAATTTGAAAATTCCTCAAAAATTCGTCCAAAATCTTGATGTCTCCAATCTCTTGTTTTGTACGTTTTTTCCACATGTCTTGACATCCAATGTATCCCTGCAAAGTTTGGTGAAGATCTGAGTATGTAGTTTTTGACCTTATCTAGAACCTCCTATCTGAATATTTGAAAAATCTTAAAGAATTCGTCCAAAATCTTGATGTCTCCAATCTCTTGTTTCGTTCGTTTTTTCCACGTGTCTAGACATCAAATGTATCCATGCAAAGTTTGATGAAGATCTGAGTATGTCGTTTTTGACCTTATCTGGAACCTCCCATCTGAAAATTTGAAAATTCTTAAAAAATTCGTCCAAAATCTTGATGTCTCCAATCTCTTGTTTTGTACGTTTTTTCCACGTGTCTTGACATCCAATGTATCCCTGCAATGTTTGGTGAAGATCTGAGTATGTAGTTTTTGACTTTATATGGAACCTCCTATCTGAAAATTTGAACATTCTTAAAAAATTTGACCAAAATATTGATGTCCCCAATCCTATGTTTTGTATGTTTTTTCCACGTGTCTTGACATCCAATGTATCCCTGCAAAGTTTGGTGAAGATCTGAGTATGTCGTTTTTGACCTTATATGGAACCTCCTTTCTGAAAATTTGAAAATTCTTAAAAAATTCGTCCAAAATCTTGATGTCTCCAATCTCTTGTTTTGTACGTTTATTCCACGTGTCTTGATATCCAATGTATCCCTGCAATGTTTGGTGAAGATCTGAGTATGTAGTTTTTGACCTTATCTGGAACCTCCCATCTGAAAATTTGAAAATTCCTAAAAAATCCGTCCAAAATCTTGATGTCCCCAATCCTATGTCTTGTATGTTTTTTCCACGTGTCTTGACATCCAATGTATCCCTTCAAAGTTTGGTGAAGATCTGAGTATGTAGTTTTTGACCTTTTCTGGAAACTCCTATCTGAAAATTTGAAAATTCTTCAAAAATTCGTCCAAAATCTTGATGTCACCAATACTATGTTTTGTATGTTTTTTCCACGTGTCTTGACATCCAATGTATCCATGCAAAGTTTGATGAAGATCTGAGTATGTCGTTTTTGACCTTATCTGGAACCTCCCATCTGAAAATTTGAAAATTCTTAAAAAATTCGTCCAAAATCTTGATGTCTCCAATCTCTTGTTTTGTACGTTTTTTCCACGTGTCTTGACATGCAAAGTATCCCTGCTAAGTTTGGTGAAGATCTGAGTATGTAGTTTTTGACCTTATCTGGAACCTCCTATCTGAAAATTTGAAAATTCTTAAAAAATTCGTCCAAAATCTTGATGTCTCTAATCTCTTGTTTTGTACGTTTTTTCCACGTGTCTTGACATCCAATGTATCCCTGCAAAGTTTGGTGAAGATCTGAGTATGTAGTTTTTGACCTTATCTGGAACCTCCTATCTGAAAATTTGAAAATTGTTAAAAAATTCGTCCAAAATCTTGATGTCTCCAATCTCTTGTTTTGTACGTTTTTTCCTCGTGTTTTTTGACATCCAATGTATCCCTGCAAAGTTTGGTGAAGATCTGAGTATGTAGTTTTTGACCTTATCTGGAACCTCCTATCTGAAAATTTGAAAATTCTTAAAAAATTCGTCCAAAATCTTGATGTCTCCAATCTCTTGTTTTGTACGTTTTTTCCACGTGTCTTGACATCCAATGTATCCCTGCAATGTTTGGTGAAGATCTGAGTATGTAGTTTTTGACCTTATATGGAACCTCCTATCTGAAAATTTGAAAATTCTTAAAAAATTTGACCAAAATCTTGATGTCCCCAATCCTATGTTTTGTATGTTTTTTCCACGTGTCTTGACATACAATGTATCCATGCAAAGTTTGGTGAAGATCTGAGTATGTAGTTTTTGACCTTATCTGGAACCTCATTTCTGAAAATTTGAAAATTCCTCAAAAATTCGTCCAAAATCTTGATGTCTCCAATCTCTTGTTTTGTACGTTTTTTCCACGTGTCTTGACATCCAATGTATCCCTGCAAAGTTTGGTGAAGATCTGAGTATGTAGTTTTTGACCTTATCTGGAACCTCCTATCTGAATATTTGAAAATTCTTAAAAAATTCGTCCAAAATCTTGATGTCTCCAATCTCTTGTTTCGTACGTTCTTTCCACGTGTCTTGACATCCAATGTATCCCTGCATAGTTTGGTGAAGATCTGAGTATGTAGTTTTTGACCTTATATGGAACCTCCCATCTGAAAATTTGAAAATTCCTCAAAAATTCGACCAAAATCTTGATGTCCCCAATCCTATGTTTTGTATGTTTTTTCCACATGTCTTGACATCCAATGTATCCCTGCAAAGTTTGGTGAAGATCTCAGTATGTAGTTTTTGACCTTATCTGGAACCTCCTATCTGAAAATTTGAAAATTTTGAAAAAATTCGTCCAAAATCTTGATGTCTCCAATCTCTTGTTTTGTACGTTTTTTCCACGTGTCTCCACATCCAATGTATCTATGCAAAGTTTGATGAAGATCTGAGTATGTCGTTTTTGACCTTATCTGGAACCTCCCATCTGAAAATTTGAAAATTCTTAAAAAATTCGTCCAAAATCTTGATGTCTCCAATCTCTTGTTTTGTACGTTTTTTCCACGTGTCTTGACATCCAATGTATCCCTGCAATGTTTGGTGAAGATCTGAGTATGTAGTTTTTGACCTTATATGGAACCTCCTATCTGAAAATTTGAAAATTCTTAAAAAATTTGACCAAAATCTTGATGTCCCCAATCCTATGTTTTGTATGTTTTTTCCACGTGTCTTGACATCCAATGTATCCCTGCAATGTTTGGTGAAGATCTGAGTATGTAGTTTTTGACCTTATATGGAACCTCCTATCTGAAAATTTGAAAATTCTTAAAAAATTTGACCAAAATCTTGATGTCCCCAATCCTATGTTTTGTATGTTTTTTCCACGTGTCTTGACATCCAATGTATCCCTGCAAAGTTTGGTGAAGATCTGAGTATGTCGTTTTTGACCTTATCACGAACATCCTTTCTGAAAATTTGAAAATTCTTAAAAAATTCGTCCAAAATCTTGATGTCTCCAATCTCTTGTTTTGTACGTTTTTTCCACGTGTCTTGACATCCAATGTATCCCTGCAAAGTTTGGTGAAGATCTGAGTATGTAGTTTTTGACCTTATCTGGAACATCCCATCTGAAAATTTGAAAATTCCTAAAAAATCCGTCCAAAATCTTGATGACCCCAATCTTTTGTTTTGTACGTTTTTTCCACGTGTCTTGACATCCAATGTATCCCTGCAAAGTTTGGTGAAGATCTGAGTATGTAGTTTTTGACCTTATCTGGAACCTCCTATCTGAAAATTTGAAAATTGTTAAAAAATTCGTCCAAAATCTTGATGTCTCCAATCTATTGTTTTGTACGTTTTTTCCTCGTGTCTTGACATCCAATGTATCCCTGCAAAGTTTGGTGAAGATCTGAGTATGTAGTTTTTGACCTTATCTGGAACCTCCTATCTGAAAATTTGAAAATTCTTAAAAAATTCGTCCAAAATCTTGATGTCTCCAATCTCTTGTTTTGTACGTTTTTTCCACGTGTCTTGACATCCAATGTATCCCTGCAATGTTTGGTGAAGATCTGAGTATGTAGTTTTTGACCTTATATGGAACCTCCTATCTGAAAATTTGAAAATTCTTAAAAAATTTGACCAAAATCTTGATGTCCCCAATCCTATGTTTTGTATGTTTTTTCCACATGTCTTGACATCCAATGTATCCCTGCAGAGTTTGGTGAAGATCTGAGTATGTCGTTTTTGACCTTATCTGGAACCTCCTATCTGAAAATTTGAAAATTCTTAAAAAATTCGTCCAAAATCTTGATGTCTCCAATCTCTTGTTTTGTACGTTTTTTCCTCGTGTCTTGACATCCAATGTATCCCTGCAAAGTTTGGTGAAGATCTGAGTATGTAGTTTTTGACCTTATCTGGAACCTCTTATCTGAAAATTTGAAAATTGTTAAAAAATTCGTCCAAAATCTTGATGTCTCCAATCTCTTGTTTTGTACGTTTTTTCCACGTGTCTTGACATCCAATGTATCCCTGCAAAGTTTGGTGAAGATCTGAGTATGTAGTTTTTGACCTTATCTGGAACAACCTTTCTGAAAATTTGAAAATTCTTAAAAAATTCGTCCAAAATCTTGATGTCTCCAATCTCTTGTTTTGTACGTTTTTTCCACGTGTCTTGACATCCAATGTATCCCTGCAATGTTTGGTGAAGATCTGAGTATGTAGTTTTTGACCTTATATGGAACCTCATTTCTGAAAATTTGAAAATTCCTCAAAAATTCGTCCAAAATCTTGATGTCTCCAATCTCTTGTTTTGTACGTTTTTTCCACGTGTCTTGACATCCAATGTATCCCTGCAAAGTTTGGTAAAGATCTGAGTGTGCAGTTTTTTACCTTATCTGGAACCTCCTATCTAAAAATTTGAAAATTCTTAAAAAATTCGTCCAAAATCTTGATGTCTCCAATCTCTTGTTTTGTACGTTTTTTCCACGTGTCTTGACATCCAATGTATCCCTGCAAAGTTTGGTGAAGATCTGAGGATGTCGTTTTTGACCTTATCTGGAACATCCTTTCTGAAAATTTGAAAATTCTTGAAAAATTCGTCCAAAATCTTGACGTCTCCAATCTCTTGTTTTGTACGTTTTTTCCACGTGTCTTGACATCCAATGTATCCCTGCAAAGTTTGGTGAAGATCTGAGTATGTCGTTTTTGACCTTATCTGGAACCTCCCATCTGAAAATTTGAAAATTCCTAAAAAATCCGTCCAAAATCTTGATGACCCCAAACTCTTGTTTTGTACGTTTTTTCCACGTGTCTTGACATCCAATGTATCCCAGCAAAGTTTGGTGAAGATCTGAGTATGTAGTTTTTGACCTTATCTGGAACCTCCTATCTGAAAATTTGAAAATTCTTAAAAAATTCGTCCGAAATCTTGATGTCTCCAATCTCTTGTTTTGTACGTTTTTCCCACGTGTCTTGACATCCAATGTATCCCTGCAGAGTTTGGTGAAGATCTGAGTATGTCGTTTTTGACCTTATCTGGAACATCCTATCTGAAAATTTGAAAATTCTTAAAAAATTCGTCCAAAATCTTGATGTCTCCAATCTCTTGTTTTGTACGTTTTTCCCACGTGTCTTGACATCCAATGTATCCCTGCAAAGTTTGGTGAAGATCTGAGTATGTAGCTTTTGACCTTATCTGGAACCTCCTATCTGAAAATTTGAAAATTGTTAAAAAATTCGTCCAAAATCTTGATGTCTCCAATCTCTTGTTTTGTACGTTTTTCCCACGTGTCTTGACATCCAATGTATCCCTGCAAAGTTTGGTGAAGATCTGAGTATGTAGTTTTTGACCTTATCTGGAACCTCATTTCTGAAAATTTGAAAATTCTTAAAAAATTCGTCCAAAATCTTGATGTCTCCAATCTCTTGTTTTGTACGTTTTTTCCACGTGTCTTGACATCCAATGGATCCCTGCAAAGTTTGGTGAAGATCTGAGTATGTCGTTTTTGACCTTATCTGGAACATCCTTTCTGAAAATTTGAAAATTCTTAAAAAATTCGTCCAAAATCTTGACGTCTCCAATCTCTTGTTTTGTACGTTTTTTCCACGTGTCGTGACATCCAATGTATCCCTGCAAAGTTTGGTGAAGATCTGAGTATGTAGTTTTTGACCTTATCTGGAACCTCCTATCTGAAAATTTGAAAATTCTTAAAAAATCCGTCCAAAATCTTGATGTCTCCAATCTCTTGTTTTGTACGTTTTTTCCACGTGTCGTGACATCCAATGTATCCCTGCAAAGTTTGGTGAAGATCTGAGTATGTAGTTTTTGACCTTATCTGGAACCTCCTATCTGAAAATTTGAAAATTCTTAAAAAATCCGTCCAAAATCTTGATGTCTCCAATCTCTTGTTTTGTACGTTTTTTCCACGTGTCTTGACATCCAATGTATCCCTGCAAAGTTTGGTGAAGATCTGAGGATGTCGTTTTTGACCTTATCTGGAACATCCTTTCTGAAAATTTGAAAATTCTTGAAAAATTCGTCCAAAATCTTGACGTCTCCAATCTCTTGTTTTGTACGTTTTTTCCACGTGTCTTGACATCCAATGTATCCCTGCAAAGTTTGGTGAAGATCTGAGTATGTCGTTTTTGACCTTATCTGGAACCTCCCATCTGAAAATTTGAAAATTCCTAAAAAATCCGTCCAAAATCTTGATGACCCCAAACTCTTGTTTTGTACGTTTTTTCCACGTGTCTTGACATCCAATGTATCCCTGCAAAGTTTGGTGAAGATCTGAGTATGTAGTTTTTGACCTTATCTGGAACCTCCTTTCTGAAAATTTGAAAATTCTTAAAAAATTCGTCCGAAATCTTGATGTCTCCAATCTCTTGTTTTGTACGTTTTTCCCACGTGTCTTGACATCCAATGTATCCCTGCAGAGTTTGGTGAAGATCTGAGTATGTCGTTTTTGACCTTATCTGGAACATCCTTTCTGAAAATTTGAAAATTCTTAAAAAATTCGTCCAAAATCTTGACGTCTCCAATCTCTTGTTTTGTACGTTTTTTCCACGTGTCTTGACATAAAAAGTATGTCTGCAAAGTTTGGTGAAGATCTGAGTATGTAGTTTTTGACCTTATCTGGAACCTCCCATCTGAAAAATTGAAAATTCCTAAAAAATCCGTCCAAAATCTTGATGACCCCAATCTCTTGTTTTGTACGTTTTTTCCACGTGTCTTGACATCGAATGTATCCCTGCAAAGTTTGGTGAAGATCTGAGTATGTAGTTTTTGACCTTATATGGAACCTCCTATCTGAAAATTTGAAAATTCTTAAAAAATTCGTCCAAAATCTTGATGTCTCCAATCTCTTGTTTTGTACGTTTTTCCCACGTGTCTTGACATCCAATGTATCCCTGCAAAGTTTGGTGAAGATCTGAGTATGTAGTTTTTGACCTTATCTGGAACCTCCTATCTGAAAATTTGAAAATTGTTAAAAAATTCGTCCAAAATCTTGATGTCTCCAATCTCTTGTTTTGTACGTTTTTCCCACGTGTCTTGACATCCAATGTATCCCTGCAAAGTTTGGTGAAGATCTGAGTATGTAGTTTTTGACCTTATCTGGAACCTCATTTCTGAAAATTTGAAAATTCTTAAAAAATTCGTCCAAAATCTTGATGTCTCCAATCTCTTGTTTTGTACGTTTTTTCCACGTGTCTTGACATCCAATGTATCCCTGCAATGTTTGGTGAAGATCTGAGTATGTAGTTTTTGACCTTATATGGAATCTCCTATCTCAAAATTTGAAAATTCTTAAAAAATTTGACCAAAATCTTGATGTCCCCAATCCTATGTTTTGTATGTTTTTTCCACGTGTCTTGACATCCAATGTATCCATGCAAAGTTTGGTGAAGATCTGAGTATGTAGTTTTTGACCTTATCTGGAACCTCATTTCTGAAAATTTGAAAATTCCTCAAAAATTCGTCCAAAATCTTGATGTCTCCAATCTCTTGTTTTGTACGTTTTTTCCACGTGTCTTGACATCCAATGTATCCCTGCAAAGTTTGGTGAAGATCTGAGTATGTAGTTTTTGACCTTATCTGGAACCTCCTATCTGAATATTTGAAAATTCTTAAAAAATTCGTCCAAAATCTTGATGTCTCCAATCTCTTGTTTCGTACGTTCTTTCCACGTGTCTTGACATCCAATGTATCCCTGCATAGTTTGGTGAAGATCTGAGTATGTAGTTTTTGACCTTATCTGGAACCTCATTTCTGAAAATTTGAAAATTCTTAAAAAATTCGACCAAAATCTTGATGTCCCCAATCCTATGTTTTGTATGTTTTTTCCACATGTCTTGACATCCAATGTATCCCTGCAAAGTTTGGTGAAGATCTCAGTAATTAGTTTTTGACCTTATCTGGAACCTCCTATCTGAAAATTTGAAAATTTTGAAAAAATTCGTCCAAAATCTTGATGTCTCCAAGCTCTTGTTTTGTACGTTTTTTCCACGTGTCTCCACATCCAATGTATCTATGCAAAGTTTGATGAAGATCTGAGTATGTCGTTTTTGACCTTATCTGGAACCTCCCATCTGAAAATTTGAAAATTCTTAAAAAATTCGTCCAAAATCTTGATGACCCCAAACTCTTGTTTTGTATGTTTTTTCCACGTGTCTTGACATCCAATGTATCCCTGCAATGTTTGGTGAAGATCTGAGTATGTAGTTTTTGACCTTATATGGAACCTCCTATCTGAAAATTTGAAAATTCTTAAAAAATTTGACCAAAATCTTGATGTCCCCAATCCTATGTTTTGTATGTTTTTTCCACGTGTCTTGACATCCAATGTATCCCTGCAAAGTTTGGTGAAGATCTGAGTATGTCGTTTTTGACCTTTACACGAACATCCTTTCTGAAAATTTAAAAATTCTTAAAAAATTCGTCCAAAATCTTGATGTCTCCAATCTCTTGTTTTGTACGTTTTTTCCACGTGTCTTGACATCCAATGTATCCCTGCAAAGTTTGGTGAAGATCTGAGTATGTAGTTTTTGACCTTATCTGGAACCTCCCATCTGAAAATTTGAAAATTCCTAAAAAATCCGTCCAAAATCTTGATGACCCCAATCTTTTGTTTTGTACGTTTTTTCCACGTGTCTTGACATCCAATGTATCCCTGCAAAGTTTGGTGAAGATCTGAGTATGTAGTTTTTGACCTTATCTGGAACCTCCTATCTGAAAATTTGAAAATTGTTAAAAAATTCGTCCAAAATCTTGATGTCTCCAATCTATTGTTTTGTACGTTTTTTCCTCGTGTCTTGACATCCAATGTATCCATGCAAAGTTTGGTGAAGATCTGAGTATGTAGTTTTTGACCTTATCTGGAACCTCCTATCTGAAAATTTGAAAATTCTTAAAAAATTTGACCAAAATCTTGATGTCCCCAATCCTATGTTTTGTATGTTTTTTCCACGTGTCTTGACATCCAATGTATCCCTGCAAAGTTTGGTGAAGATCTGAGTATGTCGTTTTTGACCTTATCACGAACATCCTTTCTGAAAATTTGAAAATTCTTAAAAAATTCGTCCAAAATCTTGATGTCTCCAATCTCTTGTTTTGTACGTTTTTTCCACGTGTCTTGACATCCAATGTATCCCTGCAAAGTTTGGTGAAGATCTGAGTATGTAGTTTTTGACCTTATCTGGAACCTCCCATCTGAAAATTTGAAAATTCCTAAAAAATCCGTCCAAAATCTTGATGACCCCAATCTTTTGTTTTGTACGTTTTTTCCACGTGTCTTGACATCCAATGTATCCCTGCAAAATTTGGTGAAGATCTGAGTATGTAGTTTTTGACCTTATCTGGAACCTCCTATCTGAAAATTTGAAAATTGTTAAAAAATTCGTCCAAAATCTTGATGTCTCCAATCTATTGTTTTGTACGTTTTTTCCTCGTGTCTTGACATCCAATGTATCCCTGCAAAGTTTGGTGAAGATCTGAGTATGTAGTTTTTGACCTTATCTGGAACCTCCTATCTGAAAATTTGAAAATTCTTAAAAAATTCGTCCAAAATCTTGATGTCTCCAATCTCTTGTTTTGTACGTTTTTTCCACGTGTCTTGACATCCAATGTATCCCTGCAATGTTTGGTGAAGATCTGAGTATGTAGTTTTTGACCTTATATGGAACCTCCTATCTGAAAATTTGAAAATTCTTAAAAAATTTGACCAAAATCTTGATGTCCCCAATCCTATGTTTTGTATGTTTTTTCCACATGTCCTGACATCCAATGCATCCCTGCAAAGTTTGGTGAAGATCTGAGTATGTAGTTTTTGACCTTATCTGGAACCTCTTATCTGAAAATTTGAAAATTGTTAAAAAATTCGTCCAAAATCTTGATGTCTCCAATCTCTTGTTTTGTACGTTTTTTCCACGTGTCTTGACATCCAATGTATCCCTGCAAAGTTTGGTGAAGATCTGAGTATGTCGTTTTTGACCTTTACACGAACATCCTTTCTGAAAATTTGAAAATTCTTAAAAAATTCGTCCAAAATCTTGATGTCTCCAATCTCTTGTTTTGTACGTTTTTTCCACGTGTCTTGACATCCAATGTATCCCTGCAATGTTTGGTGAAGATCTGAGTATGTAGTTTTTGACCTTATATGGAACCTCCTATCTGAAAATTTGAAAATTCTTAAAAAATTTGACCAAAATCTTGATGTCCCCAATCCTATGTTTTGTATGTTTTTTCCACGTGTCTTGACATCCAATGTATCCCTGCAATGTTTGGTGAAGATCTGAGTATGTAGTTTTTGACCTTATATGGAACCTCCTATCTGAAAATTTGAAAATTCTTAAAAAATTTGACCAAAATCTTGATGTCCCCAATCCTATGTTTTGTATGTTTTTTCCACGTGTCTTGACATCCAATGTATCCCTGCAAAGTTTGGTGAAGATCTGAGTATGTCGTTTTTGACCTTTACACGAACATCCTTTCTGAAAATTTGAAAATTCTTAAAAAATTCGTCCAAAATCTTGATGTCTCCAATCTCTTGTTTTGTACGTTTTTTCCACGTGTCTTGACATCCAATGTATCCCTGCAAAGTTTGGTGAAGATCTGAGTATGTAGTTTTTGACCTTATCTGGAACCTCCCATCTGAAAATTTGAAAATTCCTAAAAAATCCGTCCAAAATCTTGATGACCCCAATCTTTTGTTTTGTACGTTTTTTCCACGTGTCTTGACATCCAATGTATCCCTGCAAAGTTTGGTGAAGATCTGAGTATGTAGTTTTTGACCTTATCTGGAACCTCCTATCTGAAAATTTGAAAATTGTTAAAAAATTCGTCCAAAATCTTGATGTCTCCAATCTATTGTTTTGTACGTTTTTTCCTCGTGTCTTGACATCCAATGTATCCATGCAAAGTTTGGTGAAGATCTGAGTATGTAGTTTTTGACCTTATCTGGAACCTCCTATCTGAAAATTTGAAAATTCTTAAAAAATTTGACCAAAATCTTGATGTCCCCAATCCTATGTTTTGTATGTTATTTCCACGTGTCTTGACATCCAATGTATCCCTGCAAAGTTTGGTGAAGATCTGAGTATGTCGTTTTTGACCTTATCACGAACATCCTTTCTGAAAATTTGAAAATTCTTAAAAAATTCTTCCAAAATCTTGATGTCTCCAATCTCTTGTTTTGTACGTTTTTTCCACGTGTCTTGACATCCAATGTATCCCTGCAAAGTTTGGTGAAGATCTGAGTATGTAGTTTTTGACCTTATCTGGAACCTCCCATCTGAAAATTTGAAAATTCCTAAAAAATCCGTCCAAAATCTTGATGACCCCAATCTTTTGTTTTGTACGTTTTTTCCACGTGTCTTGACATCCAATGTATCCCTGCAAAATTTGGTGAAGATCTGAGTATGTAGTTTTTGACCTTATCTGGAACCTCCTATCTGAAAATTTGAAAATTGTTAAAAAATTCGTCCAAAATCTTGATGTCTCCAATCTATTGTTTTGTACGTTTTTTCCTCGTGTCTTGACATCCAATGTATCCCTGCAAAGTTTGGTGAAGATCTGAGTATGTAGTTTTTGACCTTATCTGGAACCTCCTATCTGAAAATTTGAAAATTCTTAAAAAATTCGTCCAAAATCTTGATGTCTCCAATCTCTTGTTTTGTACGTTTTTTCCACGTGTCTTGACATCCAATGTATCCCTGCAATGTTTGGTGAAGATCTGAGTATGTAGTTTTTGACCTTATATGGAACCTCCTATCTGAAAATTTGAAAATTCTTAAAAAATTTGACCAAAATCTTGATGTCCCCAATCCTATGTTTTGTATGTTTTTTCCACATGTCCTGACATCCAATGCATCCCTGCAAAGTTTGGTGAAGATCTGAGTATGTAGTTTTTGACCTTATCTGGAACCTCTTATCTGAAAATTTGAAAATTGTTAAAAAATTCGTCCAAAATCTTGATGTCTCCAATCTCTTGTTTTGTACGTTTTTTCCACGTGTCTTGACATCCAATGTATCCCTGCAAAGTTTGGTGAAGATCTGAGTATGTCGTTTTTGACCTTTACACGAACATCCTTTCTGAAAATTTGAAAATTCTTAAAAAATTCGTCCAAAATCTTGATGTCTCCAATCTCTTGTTTTGTACGTTTTTTCCACGTGTCTTGACATCCAATGTATCCCTGCAAAGTTTGGTGAAGATCTGAGTATGTAGTTTTTGACCTTATCTGGAACCTCCCATCTGAAAATTTGAAAATTCCTAAAAAATCCGTCCAAAATCTTTATGACCCCAATCTTTTGTTTTGTACGTTTTTTCCACGTGTCTTGACATCCAATGTATCCCTGCAAAGTTTGGTGAAGATCTGAGTATGTAGTTTTTGACCTTATCTGGAACCTCCTATCTGAAAATTTGAAAATTGTTAAAAAATTCGTCCAAAATCTTGATGTCTCCAATCTATTGTTTTGTACGTTTTTTCCTCGTGTCTTGACATCCAATGTATCCATGCAAAGTTTGGTGAAGATCTGAGTATGTAGTTTTTGACCTTATCTGGAACCTCCTATCTGAAAATTTGAAAATTCTTAAAAAATTTGACCAAAATCTTGATGTCCCCAATCCTATGTTTTGTATGTTTTTTCCACGTGTCTTGACATCCAATGTATCCCTGCAAAGTTTGGTGAAGATCTGAGTATGTCGTTTTTGACCTTATCACGAACATCCTTTCTGAAAATTTGAAAATTCTTAAAAAATTCGTCCAAAATCTTGATGTCTCCAATCTCTTGTTTTGTACGTTTTTTCCACGTGTCTTGACATCCAATGTATCCCTGCAAAGTTTGGTGAAGATCTGAGTATGTAGTTTTTGACCTTATCTGGAACCTCCCATCTGAAAATTTGAAAATTCCTAAAAAATCCGTCCAAAATCTTGATGGCCCCAATCTTTTGTTTTGTACGTTTTTCCACGTGTCTTGACATCCAATGTATCCCTGCAAAATTTGGTGAAGATCTGAGTATGTAGTTTTTGACCTTATCTGGAACCTCCTATCTGAAAATTTGAAAATTGTTAAAAAATTCGTCCAAAATCTTGATGTCTCCAATCTATTGTTTTGTACGTTTTTTCCTCGTGTCTTGACATCCAATGTATCCCTGCAAAGTTTGGTGAAGATCTGAGTATGTAGTTTTTGACCTTATCTGGAACCTCCTATCTGAAAATTTGAAAATTCTTAAAAAATTCGTCCAAAATCTTGATGTCTCCAATCTCTTGTTTTGTACGTTTTTTCCACGTGTCTTGACATCCAATGTATCCCTGCAATGTTTGGTGAAGATCTGAGTATGTAGTTTTTGACCTTATATGGAACCTCCTATCTGAAAATTTGAAAATTCTTAAAAAATTTGACCAAAATCTTGATGTCCCCAATCCTATGTTTTGTATGTTTTTTCCACATGTCTTGACATCCAATGTATCCCTGCAGAGTTTGGTGAAGATCTGAGTATGTCGTTTTTGACCTTATCTGGAACCTCCTATCTGAAAATTTGAAAATTCTTAAAAAATTCGTCCAAAATCTTGATGTCTCCAATCTCTTGTTTTGTACGTTTTTTCCTCGTGTCTTGACATCCAATGCATCCCTGCAAAGTTTGGTGAAGATCTGAGTATGTAGTTTTTGACCTTATCTGGAACCTCTTATCTGAAAATTTGAAAATTGTTAAAAAATTCGTCCAAAATCTTGATGTCTCCAATCTCTTGTTTTGTACGTTTTTTCCACGTGTCTTGACATCCAATGTATCCCTGCAAAGTTTGGTGAAGATCTGAGTATGTAGTTTTTGACCTTATCTGGAACAACCTTTCTGAAAATTTGAAAATTCTTAAAAAATTCGTCCAAAATCTTGATGTCTCCAATCTCTTGTTTTGTACGTTTTTTCCACGTGTCTTGACATCCAATGTATCCCTGCAATGTTTGGTGAAGATCTGAGTATGTAGTTTTTGACCTTATCTGGAACCTCATTTCTGAAAATTTGAAAATTCCTCAAAAATTCGTCCAAAATCTTGATGTCTCCAATCTCTTGTTTTGTACGTTTTTTCCACGTGTCTTGACATCCAATGTATCCCTGCAAAGTTTGGTAAAGATCTGAGTGTGCAGTTTTTTACCTTATCTGGAACCTCCTATCTAAAAATTTGAAAATTCTTAAAAAATTCGTCCAAAATCTTGATGTCTCCAATCTCTTGTTTTGTACGTTTTTTCCACGTGTCTTGACATCCAATGTATCCCTGCAAAGTTTGGTGAAGATCTGAGGATGTCGTTTTTGGCCTTATCTGGAACATCCTTTCTGAAAATTTGAAAATTCTTGAAAAATTCGTCCAAAATCTTGACGTCTCCAATCTCTTGTTTTGTACGTTTTTTCCACGTGTCTTGACATCCAATGTATCCCTGCAAAGTTTGGTGAAGATCTGAGTATGTCGTTTTTGACCTTATCTGGAACCTCCCATCTGAAAATTTGAAAATTCCTAAAAAATCCGTCCAAAATCTTGATGACCCCAAACTCTTGTTTTGTACGTTTTTTCCACGTGTCTTGACATCCAATGTATCCCTGCAAAGTTTGGTGAAGATCTGAGTATGTAGTTTTTGACCTTATCTGGAACCTCCTATCTGAAAATTTGAAAATTCTTAAAAAATTCGTCCGAAATCTTGATGTCTCCAATCTCTTGTTTTGTACGTTTTTCCCACGTGTCTTGACATCCAATGTATCCCTGCAGAGTTTGGTAAAGATCTGAGTGTGCAGTTTTTTACCTTATCTGGAACCTCCTATCTAAAAATTTGAAAATTCTTAAAAAATTCGTCCAAAATCTTGATGTCTCCAATCTCTTGTTTTGTACGTTTTTTCCACGTGTCTTGACATCCAATGTATCCCTGCAAAGTTTGGTGAAGATCTGAGGATGTCGTTTTTGACCTTATCTGGAACATCCTTTCTGAAAATTTGAAAATTCTTGAAAAATTCGTCCAAAATCTTGACGTCTCCAATCTCTTGTTTTGTACGTTTTTTCCACGTGTCTTGACATCCAATGTATCCCTGCAAAGTTTGGTGAAGATCTGAGTATGTCGTTTTTGACCTTATCTGGAACCTCCCATCTGAAAATTTGAAAATTCCTAAAAAATCTGTCCAAAATCTTGATGACCCCAAACTCTTGTTTTGTACGTTTTTTCCACGTGTCTTGACATCCAATGTATCCCTGCAAAGTTTGGTGAAGATCTGAGTATGTAGTTTTTGACCTTATCTGGAACCTCCTATCTGAAAATTTGAAAATTCTTAAAAAATTCGTCCGAAATCTTGATGTCTCCAATCTCTTGTTTTGTACGTTTTTCCCACGTGTCTTGACATCCAATGTATCCCTGCAGAGTTTGGTGAAGATCTGAGTATGTCGTTTTTGACCTTATCTGGAACCTCCCATCTGAAAAATTGAAAATTCCTAAAAAATCCGTCCAAAATCTTGATGACCCCAATCTCTTGTTTTGTACGTTTTTTCCACGTGTCTTGACATCGAATGTATCCCTGCAAAGTTTGGTGAAGATCTGAGTATGTAGTTTTTGACCTTATCTGGAACCTCCTATCTGAAAATTTGAAAATTGTTAAAAAATTCGTCCAAAATCTTGATGTCTCCAATCTCTTGTTTTGTACGTTTTTCCCACGTGTCTTGACATCCAATGTATCCCTGCAAAGTTTGGTGAAGATCTGAGTATGTAGTTTTTGACCTTATCTGGAACCTCATTTATGAAAATTTGAAAATTCTTAAAAAATTCGTCCAAAATCTTGATGTCTCCAATCTCTTGTTTTGTACGTTTTTTCCACGTGTCTTGACATCCAATGGATCCCTGCAAAGTTTGGTGAAGATCTGAGTATGTCGTTTTTGACCTTATCTGGAACATCCTTTCTGAAAATTTGAAAATTCTTAAAAAATTCGTCCAAAATCTTGACAGTAGTGCTATTGGGGCGTTTCAAAGTAGTACTTAGTAGGTATGGTCTTTTTTTACCAATCGAATATCACTTTTTGACATACTTTGACAATTTTTTGTCGATGTTTTAGCGTTTAGCGATGTTTTAGTACAAATTTTCACCATACTCATTTTTTCCCCACTCGTACTTGGTAGGTATATCATGATGTTACGTGATACAACTTAACCTATCCTTTTTTTTACGATTATTTAATTTTTTTACGATCCTAAGTGATATAACTTAACCTATCATTTTTTTTATTTAGGTACTGTTTGAACGTTATTATTTGAGGATCATATTTTGTAGGTATCCTCTTTTTTTATCAATCGAATATCACTTTTTGACATATTTTGACAATTTTTTGTCGATGTTATAGCGTTTAGCGATGTTTTAGTACAAATTTTCACTGCACTTATTTTTTCCATTTATACTTGGTAGGTATATCACGATGTTACGTGATATAACTTAACCTATCTTTTTTTTTACGATCCTAAGTGATATAACTTAACCTATCGTGGAACTCGCAAACACCCACTCTACAAAAATTCTACTATATGATCTTTCACTGGCTAAGCTAACCTACAAATAGGAATTGGTAGCACTGACTTATAAACCCACTGGGTCTTCTTGGCATGTTTTTTCATGATGTGTTGCCAGGCTATTGGGCATCTTGGCGTATACAATGTATATATTTTTGAGGGGGAGGGGTTATAGCTTTTTATGCTGTACGAATACTAAAAACTTGACAGTGACAACCAACAGAGTAGGTAAACCTACATGCAGAAACTGGCAACACTAGTTTCTGACAGTGAATTTGAAATAAAATATTAAACAAAATACATGAGTAAGCACTGTGATTACAAATAATACCAGTGTTATGCCCCCAACTCCAACTGGGCAACTGGGGGAAATAATTGTACAACAATTTGTACCTAATTGTACAATACTTGTACCTAATTGAGAGAGCCTTCTCGTAACTTACTTTATGCACAATTTATATGATTTTACAACTGTGAAAAGAAAGCATATGTGTTCTGTATGCACATATTCATTCTTATTTTTCGAAGTTGAATGGAAGCACGTGTTTTTTACGCTCTCGTAATACTGACCTTGCCCCAGTGATTTTAAATTGCTTCCATCCGGTTTTTTTTTCTGTGCTATTTCCGCGTGCACGCAACATTCTCTTTCAATAGTTTAATGAAATACAGAAGGAGTGTTAGTTTAGCAGGCTCCGAGTTTTACAATTTATTAAATTAAACAATAATTTATGTAAGAATATACTTGTACTTACCGAACACAAAATAATAAAAGCACATGTGAATCTTTGCGTGCGTTCATGTTATATGACGACTGAGTAAGAAATAATGTTGACTCCCCGAAAGATAAAAGTTCCTGGTTCGACATCAGATGCATGCAAATTTTATGTTTTGCTCTCCAAAATCTTGATTTCTATGTTTGTCCTATTTGTCATACAGCAGAGGAGAAGAGGGGAGAGGGGAGGGGAGGGGGTACTATTAGCGCCATCTATTAGCAAACAATAGAAATAAAAAAGTAGGGTCAAACTTTTTCAACACCCAAAAATTTTAAACGTCGTCGTTTAGTAATACGATCAGCAGAAGACGTTTGAAAGAGTACTCTTAGTCGAGAAAGCTAATTGCTAGGGCCCATATATTGCTAAAATGTTCTTTGATTTGCATATTTCTCATACCGCCATATGTTGTTCTAGTTGACTTCTTCCAAAAAAATGCTAATTAGCGAGAGTTAATTAAGCAAGGCAAGTAAAAGAAGCAAATAGGACAATATGTGGCGGCGTGGAAATATGTAAAAATTCGACTCGATTCGAATTAAAATTGGAGGATATTTTGCATTTTTTTCCTATAATGTACAAAACATTTACCGTACATAATCTTTTCTATTTACAACAGTATAAAATAAGAGGAATGTGCGACAATATCCATATTAATTAGGAAGGTATGTTGTATGCTAGGTTAGCTAATTGTGTCTTCACTGTATAGAGGAAAGATGGAAAAAGAGAACTCTACAAAAACTAACGCTCTTAACAATATTGAACGCCCCGTGAAAATTATATATAAATAAGGCATAAACGCATTATCTACTTTCATGTCAGATTTTCCCGACCTGTGAGCTGTAGTGTTTAGGCGACAAGCGGCTCGCTCAAATATTATACCGTTGACAATATTGAACGCCCCGTGAAAATTATATATAAATAAGGCATAAACGCATTATCTGCTCTCATGTCAGATTTTCCCGACCTGTGAGCTGTAGTGTTTAGGCGACAAGCGACGTGCTCTAATATGATACCGTTGACAATATTGAACGCCCCGAGAAAATTATATATAAATAAGGCATAAACGCATTATCTGCTTTCATGTCAGATTTTACCGACCTGTGAGCTGTAGTGTTTAGGCGACAAGCGACGTGCTCTAATATGATACTGTTGACAATATTGAACGCCCCGAGAAAATTATATATAAATAAGGCATAAACGCATTATCTGCTTTCATGTCAGATTTTACCGACCTGTGAGCTGTAGTGTTTAGGCGACAAGCGACGTGCTCTAATATGATACCGTTGACAATATTGAACGCCCCGAGAAAATTATATATAAATAAGGCATAAACGCATTATCTGCTTTCATGTCAGATTTTACCGACCTGTGAGCTGTAGTGTTTAGGCGACAAGCGGCTCGCTCTAATATGATACCGTTGACAATATTGAACGCCCCGTGAAAATTATATATAAATAAGGCATAAGCGTATTATCTACTTTCATGTCAGATTTTCCCGACCTGTGAGCTGTAGTGTTTAGGCGACAAGCGACGCACTCAAATATAATACCGTTGACAATATTGTACGCCCCGTGAAAATTATATATAAATAAGGCATAAGTGTATTATCTGCTTTCATGTCAGATTTTCCCGACCTGTGAGCTGTAGTGTTTAGGCGACAAGCGGCTCGCTCAAATATAATACCGTTGACAATATTGTACGCCCCGTGAAAATTCCATATAAAATAACATACCTGAAAATTATATTCACAGTAGATTCATTTTTTGAGTTTTGTAATTACCCCAAGAAATTCTATATAAAATAACATACCTGAAATTTGTATTTACAGTAGATTGAATTCTTGAATTTTTGTATTCGCACACAAGAAATTCTATATAAATAACATACCTGAAATTCTATTTACAGTAGATTGAATTTTTGAGTTTTGTAATCACTCCAAGAAATTCTATATAAAATAACATACCTGAAAATTGTGTCGCTATATACTAGACTTTTTGATTTCTGTGATTTTGGAGAAAGCAATGGCATCCACCACCAGTTTCAATCGTAAAAATGATAAAACTGAATGTGTTACTTGTGGGAAGCTAATCTCAAGGAACAATTTATCGGTACACAGGGCAAGATGTAGCGAAACAGGTTCGAGAATTAATCGTTCCTTGCCTTCTAAGCCTTGTGCTCGATGCGGAAAGATGATTAGCATTACAAATTTAAGTAAACATCTCAAAATTTGCAAACCATCGACCGAACAAGGAACATCGAAAAGGAAAATCGATAATTCAGAAACGGAAGCTTCCACTTCTAAACAAGTTAAATTATCTGATGAACGCAAACCAATTAGATCTGCATTCAACCGTCATATTCAGGATTTCTTTTTTACTTCGGAACCAGGCTGCGACATTCTTAGTTTCTTGCGTGAAACAAAAACATCCTTGATAAATATTCTAAAAAATAAATTGGAAAATAATTCCATAAAAGTATACGTTGATCTATTTTCCGAATACGAAAAAGTCGATGGTACAACAAGTATTTTTTATCATCGTACAAAAAACCAGGCTCTTCATTTGGCGGACGTCGAAAATTTGGACGAATTTTATTCTGATCTTTCCAACGAGCTGGTTAACAAACATGACGATTTCGAGGCTAAAGGGTCGGGATGGTCTCTGTGTGGAAGTCCTCACACGTTAAGCGTTTACGTGAACCGATTCTCGCCTCTTCGCGCTTCCAGCTACGTTCCTCTTCCACCGAACATTCAACACAAGAGGGCTGTGTTAAATATACAGAACAGCGATAACAAGTGTTTTCTCTGGTGTGTGTTGGCTGCACTGCATCCTGTTCATTGGTCAAATAATCCAGAACAGGTTTCTCATTACAAACAATACGAGACCGACTTTCAAAGTGTAATGTCTGGCATCGAATACCCGGTGACATTGTCGGATATAACAAAGTTCGAAAATCGTACAGGAAAACGCATCGCTATTAATGTGTATTCCTTCACGTCAGATAAATATCTCGTGCACCCTGTCAGGATAAGCGATATCGACGATGACGATGCCTGTGTAATAAATCTCCTTCTAATTTCCAACGAGGATGTTCATCACTATACGCTAATTCGTTCACTATCACGTTTGGTCAGAAGTCAATCAACCAAGCATGAACATTGCATCGAAGTTTGCCCGAGATGCCTAACCACGTTCGACGATCGTGACCGACGTGATCATCAAAATCTTCATAGTCGTCAAATTGCTATCGAGAAACTTGCCGAACATAAAATTTATTGCGGCGACAACAGACCGGCTAGAATGTTGATGCCCGAAACGAACGAAGTCGAAGAATTCAAAATGCACAAGGCATTGTTAGAACATCCCGCAATCATCGTCGCAGATTTCGAGGCGTTCCTCAAACCACTCTCCTACTGCGAACCGGATCCTGAAATTTCCTCCACAACGCCGTACCAGCTTCATCAACCTAATAGTTTCGGCTATGTTGTTGTGCGACGTGATAAAATAAATGAAGCATATATATACCGCGGGCCAAATGTAATCGAACACTTCCTGGAAAAAATGGTGGAGGAGGTTGAGGTAATTGGTAGCGTACTGCTTACATCAAAACCGATGGCACCTTTAACTGAAAATGAACTTCAAAATTACAATTCCACTGAGGTGTGTCCGGTATGTGATCAAAGTTTCACTGATGAGAACAAAAAAATATT
Organism: Lepisma saccharinum; assembly: GCF_977018435.1. Taxonomy (NCBI): domain Eukaryota; kingdom Metazoa; phylum Arthropoda; class Insecta; order Zygentoma; family Lepismatidae; genus Lepisma; species Lepisma saccharinum. The sequence continues at coordinate 1,764,884 of NW_028142907.1, read as the reverse complement.
GCACCATGATCATTTCAGCGGAAACTACATAGGTGGAATTTGCAACACGTGCAATCTTAAAATCCAGAAACCTAAATTCATCCCCATATTCTTTCACAACGGAAGCGGATATGATTTTCACCACCTGGTGAGACATCTTGGCTACGATCCGAAACGTATAGGTGTCTTGGCCGAGAATGAAGAACGTTACATTAGTCTCAGCAAGCAAGTGTCGATTCCGGGAACGAAAAATACAATCGAGATGCGCTTCCTGGATTCGTATAGATTTCTCTCTGCAAGTCTGGATGCTTTAGCGAACAAACTCACCGACGATCAATTTAAAATAACTAGAGCTAGTTTTCCCAACGTAGACATAGAACTCGTTAGACGTAAAGGGGTTTATCCTTACGAATATGTTAGTGATGGTTCTAAATTTAACGACGACGCTCTTCCACTTCCAAGAGAATTTTACAGCAGACTCAGAGAGAAAGGAATCGCGGAAGAAGAATACCAACACGCGCAACTCATGTGGGAGAAATTAGAATGTAGGACACTCGGAGACTACCACGACGCATACTTAAAATTGGATGTGACGATACTCGCGGATGTTTTTCAAGCGTTCAGGAAAACGGCAACGAATATTTATAAATTAGATCCAGCATATTTCTACAGTCTACCGGGATTAGCGTGGTCGGCAATGTTATTCCAGACAAAGGTCAAGCTGGAACTGATATCGGACGTTGACATGTTGCTATTCATCGAAAGAGGGATACGAGGTGGAATGGTGCAATGCGTACAGAGACATGCAAAAGCTAATAACGTACACATGAAAGAAGATTACGATTCAAATCGAGCATCGAATTACATCTTCTACGCCGACGTTAATAATCTCTACGGACATGCCATGGTTCAGAAACTTCCTTACGGGGGATTCGAATGGTTAGATCCCACTTCGATAGACATTATTCATTTCGACGATAGCGAGTGTGGTTTCTTCGCAGAGGTAGATCTCCAATTCTCCGACCCCCTGCACGACACGTTTTCGGATTTGCCTCCGACTCCCGAAATCAAATGTCCACCCGACTCGGTTCAAGACAAGCTTTTGTTAACATTGGACCCTAAACAGAGATACGTCGTCCACTACAAGAATCTCCGGTTTTTGATTGGGAAGGGTGTTCAGATAGTAAATGTTAGAAGAATACTAAAGTTTAAACATTCCACGTGGTTAAGACCTTACATAGAAACTAACACACAACATAGAACAGCTGCCACTTCCGATTTAGACAAGGACTTCTTTAAATTAATGAACAATGCGGTGTACGGAAAGACCATGGAGAATGTTAGAAAGCACGTAGACGTGAAATTAATTTCCGATAAGAATAAATGTCGGAAGTGGATAGCCGATCCTAGATTCAAGTCGAGAAAAATTTACAACGAGAATTTGGCACTTTTCAATCTACATATAAAATTGATGAAATTCAGAAAACCAATTTACGTTGGCGCAACAGTTCTCGACTTGTCGAAACTTTACATGTTCGAATTTCATTACGACGTGATGAAACCCTTCTACAATGATAAAATATCACTTTTGTACACGGACACCGACAGCTTCATTTACAGCATACAAACACCTAACCTCTATGAAGACATAAAAAATCCTTCCATGCTTGAGTATTTCGATACTTCTGCGTACCCTCAACCCAACAGATTTGGAATTCCATCCCTCAACAAAAAAGTCCTAGGTAAACTGAAAGATGAATGTAACGGTGATATTATTGTCGAGTTCGCGGGTTTGCGTTCGAAGATGTATGCCATAAAAACAGAGAGTAGTGTCACGAAGAAAGCAAAAGGTGTGGGCAAAAATACGGTGGAGAACAAACTCACCTTCCACGATTACATCGATTGCCTCAAGACCAGGTCGTCGGTTCTAAGAGAAGAACAAAGAATCCAGAGCGTCAACCATATCATCACAACAAACAAAATTAGAAAAATTGCGCTGGATCCCGATGACGACAAGAGGTGCGTTCTCGAGTGTGGTATTCACACATTGCCGTGGGGACATCGTCGTTTAGAAATAAATAAGAATTGCGCACAGTGCAAATAATTAACACTCACCACCACACACAACAATTTTCACTAACTCAAGAAAAAAAAACATTTTGTTACTGAGTAAAAAAACACTTTGACTGTCATTACAAAATAAAACTTTGACCGTATCCTTAAATAACCAGCATGCCTATGAACTTGTTCGGTTTCAAAAAACAGATCATCATGGAAACCATACCAGATCATGAAGTCTTACCTTCCGTGTTACCTAAACTCAACGGTCTGTTGATCATTCACCTCAACAGCATTTGGACGAAACTGAATGACGATGTGGGCAAGATGTTTTATGTTTTTAATAACAATTTACATTTCTACGAAATTCCGATCGACGGGAAACTTCAAATCACCGTGAATCCGGAAAACGCAGGCGAAACCAAAATTTCTACCGGCAAGAACATTTTTCGAATCAAGCACGACAAGATGCTTTCTAACATTACGTACGATGTGTCTGCAGGAGATTATTTTTACATAGAACTCCTCGGAGATTACGACAAACTTATTCCTCTCTTCGTAGAATTACGAATCGTCTATCCTATTATAAATAACCGTTAACAAAATGCCTAACGATATTTTCGGCAACACCAAGCGTGTGGACCACGCAGAAGAGATTCTCATGTTGGACATTCGAGTTAAGAAGTTGAGGACCGATTTGATCGCTTTGCAGGAAACCTTAAACAAAAGTTTAGAGTCGGAAATCGCTACGCTCCAAACGCAATGTCTCGACCCCATTCTGAAAATCGATTCCGAACTGAAAACGCTCATAAAAAATTATGTCGACGTACCTTCTTACGACAACGTTCAAAATATACAGTTGAGCGTGGATTCGCTTCAAAATGATTTGGCCAAATTACAGCAATTTCAATCGAAAAATGAAGATTTGGAAAAATTGAAACTCGAAATCGAAGAACGAACTTCCGCAATAGAAAAGAATTTCTCTGAACTTCAAACCGTCGTGAACGATATTGATGTAGAACGCTTGCATGTCGTTGTTTCCAAATTACAAGAAGAATTCACCAGCACGTTGGAAGAAATTAAATCCAAGTTGCTGACTTTGGAAGATACCATGACGAACCTACCATCGTCGGACGAACTGCAGGTCATCGGTAAAAGCGTCGCGAACATAAAAATTCAATTGGAGGCCTATCAAGATTTCGAACACATTCAAACCACCATCGCTACGCTTCAGGCGTCCTTGGAATTGATCAACGAAGAAATTAAAAATATTCACGCTGAAGCGAGAGCGTTGACGAGCATTCAAGACACGTTGAGCACGGTTCAGCAGAAGATCGAATATTTAGAAAATTTAAACGTCGAAACGAATCTCGCTCATTTTCATCACGTACTGGACAACATACAGGGTGACTTGGAATCGTTACGAACGAGCGTGCCTTCGAGCGAAGATTTGGAAAAATTGAAAACGGCGGTGACGGCACTATCAGATTCGAGCGACATCAAAAGTTCGTTGAGCGATCTCGAGAGTAAAGTGGCCAATCTCCCCACCTCCAAAGAATTGCACGCTTTGAAAAGAAACATATCTCGAATGCTGAAACGACTGGAAACGGAAACGGCGAACGTGGAACAGATTCGAGACGAACTTGCTTCGCTGGTGTCGACGCTGCCCACTTCCCAGAGCGTAGCCGACCTTCACACGCAGTTTACAGAGATGCGAAGCATCGTGAACGATCTTACCGAGAAGAGCTCGAAATTGAATCAAGTCGAGAACCTTCAGAACATCGTCGTCAACATCAGAGATCAAGTTGGAGTGCTGGAATCCACGCAGGAATCGACGCTGGCCTCTTTCGGTGCCAAGTTGCAAGAACTCAACGAAAACTACAAGCAGTTGAACGTGGAAGTGAAAATCAAACCGTCGTTTTCTACCGTAACGGATACCATAGTCGAGCATTTGCTGCCCATCGAAAACAAACTCGGACAAGTTCACAGTAATCTGCTCGGCGTCGACACTAAATTCGCTAAACTGCATTCTTTGCAAGCCATCGAAATCAACAGCGTACCCAATCAACAGAGAATCTCCACGTTCGTCGAAGGTAACAAACTGTACATGTTGCATCCTTATCATCCGTACTACAAGTTTCTCCTCGATGGCACGATTCAGATAAACGAATTTTCGTACTGGTCTCACGGTAGAAAAGCTAGCGTTCCCACCATGACTTTGATATCGAATCGTGGTGTCCAGAAAGCAGGAAACATTCCTCTGGCACGTTGGAACGAAACGCGCAACATATATGAAATACACGAAGACGAAGATCTCACCGTTTTCGACGTGAGTGCCGGCGATAAGCTGATCATTCAAAACACGAGCGAAGTGCCGCCCTCTTTGAATCCCATCACGCTTGTGCTTCTCTTGAAACGTAATCTCTAAACAAAAAATGTCTAGGCAAGCCATCGTCGAAGAATTGCATAAACCTGCACGCCGTAACTACGAACGTTTGGCTGTGGTAACCAAGGGCATCGACGACCTCTGGCAAAGTGACCTCGTGGAGATGAGTAGCGGCAATTTGAAAAACGTACATAAATTGAACAAGGGCAACAAGTACCTCCTCACCGTCATAGACACATTTTCGAAATTCGCATGGGCTCTACCTTTGAAGGCGAAAACGGGAACGTGCGTCACGGAAGCATTCAAATTAATTTTTCGCGAAAGCGGTGGCAGACGACCACGGTTTCTGCAAACGGACAACGGTAAAGAATTTTACAACGCCGTATTCCAAAAATTTATTCAAAAACACAAGATTCGACATTATTCGACCTTCAGTCACATCAAAGCCAGCATCGTGGAAAGATTCAATCGAACCTTGAAAACACACATGTGGAAACGATTCACGCTTCGGGGAAATTACAAATGGGTCGACATCCTGCCGGAACTCGTCGACACCTATAATGATACGGTACACAGAACGATAGGTATGAAGCCAGCCGACGTTACCAAGTCCGACGAGCAGCGTTTAATTTCTACCGTTTACTGCCCAAAGTACACGCCCACGACAAAAAAAGCTAAATACAAAATTGGAGACCGGGTGAGGATCAGCAAATTCAAACGCACCTTCGAGAAGGGATTCACAAAAAATTGGAGCACAGAACTCTTTACGGTGGTTCGAGTTCTACCTGGAAACCGACACACGTATATAATAAAAGATAGTAGTGGCGAGATTTTGAAAGGGAGATTTTACGAAGAGGAACTCTCTAAAACGAAACACCCCGACACGTACCTCATCGAGAAAGTATTGCGTAGGAAAGGTGACAAACTGTTTGTCAAATGGTTGGGACTTCCGGAAAAGAGTTGGATCGACGCGGACGAAGTGATCTTGTGAGTACGTGGAACGTGGTGAAGCGTCTACCGGATCCGGAAAGTCAAACGAGAAAGAAAAAAAACGGCGAGTTACTTCCCGACAGCATCCGCTGTCTGATCGTAGGTCCATCGGGGTGTGGGAAAACGACACTGCTCGTGGACAATTTTCTCCTCGCACCGAATTGGTTAGATTGGAAGAACAGGCACCTGTACGTGTTCTCGAAAAGTTTGGAGCAATCCAAATACCAGCAACTGATGAAACTGTACGATGGTCTGGACATTGCAACGTTCGCCTCGGAAATAAAACCACTCGACAATTGTCGTGAAAATTCAGTCGTTGTGTTCGACGACGCCATCCTGGAAAATCAAAATGAAATTCGCAACTTTTTCACGCAAGGTCGTCACAAAGGAATGGATTGCTTCTACCTAGCTCAAACGTTTTCCAAAATTCCAAAACAGTTAGTGCGCGACAACGCTAATTTCATATGTTTGTTTCGTCAAGATCACACCAACCTCAAGCACGCGTACGATGACTACGTAGGCGGAGACATGAACTACAATCAATTTTCGGAACGCTGCTGCTCTACTTGCTGGAACGGTGACGATTTCGGATTTGTGACGATCGACATGACGAGGAAACCCAACGACGGAAAATACAGAAACAAAATCAACGACTTTCTAAACGTTGCAACGTTGTGAGAAACGACGTGTATAAATAACGTCATGACGAAACGAAAAATCGAAGACGAAAATCTCAAGCTTCGCGATTACCTCGCGAAACGCTTCAAAGGTTGGAAATCCGAGAATCGCGGATTCTACGAAGAGAAGAAACGTCAGGATCAACCCGTGATCGATGCCATCAGCAGTCTAGGTAAAGAAATTAAAAGTGTCACGGAACAAAATAAAAATTTGATCAATGAACTCGTACCGCTCGCAGCTAAAAGTTACGCTGTACCCACACCCATTTCGAGCATTCCTTCGACGCCGTTCGAACTGAAGGATGCACCTGTACGACGTCGAGCCATAGGCAGCACGTCGTCGTCTTCGGATAAGATCGAGTTGGGACCTTTGGCACGAGACTACCTGAGCACGGGGAAATTCGACAAGGATGAAGTGTTCGGATTGTATCCCAGCATGGAAACCAGCGAGGGTGGTGGTGTGGTGTGGAAGATTGGGAAATCGAAGGTGACCTTCGAAGGCAACGACATTAAAGTCAATTTAGGCGACAAGGATAGTTGGAACAGGTATCCGGGTACGGTTGGACTGTGGGAACTCGTCGCCAAAAAGCAGCCGAAAGATTACACCGACGAAGATTACCAGAGTTACAAGGAAATTCTGATCATGACGGATGCCTTGTACCAGAACAACGACGCCTCGCAGAATAGGGTGAAATCGAGCAGCGGCGAGAAGTACAGGAATCTCATCAAACCGATTTGGAACCAGGTCAAAACAGGCAGCGGCGTCAAACGCTACAACACGTTACCCAAAGAATTCGTTTGGGTGGACGACGTTAGGAAACTCGTGGACCGATTGTTGGTGATAGCCGGCGAAGAGAATGCAGGCAACCGTAATTTCTACAACGAGAAGGTTGGCATCGTGGACATGATCAGCACGAAACTTTCCAACTTCATCGTGAACGACGACAAGGGCATAGGTTACCTGATCAAAATCATCAACACGCTGCCTCCGAAATTCTGGAACGTTGCCGAAGGAAAGGGACTCGTGAACGACATCATCAACAAGTTACCTTTCGAGATGCATTTACCTGGCTACCAGTACTGCGGACCGGGTACCAAACTCGAGAAAAGATTGGAGAGAGGAGACAAGGGTGTGAATCCGTTGGACGCCGCATGCAAAGATCACGACATCGCCTACAACACCACGCAGACGGATCTGGATGCACGTCACGAAGCAGACAGAAAGTTAGAGCACGCAGCTTTCGAAAGATTCGTGAGTAGAGACGCATCGTTGGGTGAACGGGTCGCCGCACTAGGCACCACCATCGCCATGAACACGAAACAAAAATTGGGGTGGGGTATATAAATAACATACAGTAAAAAAACAACATGGATTGCATAACTAATTTGCCACCCGAGCTACTATCTAAAATATTCAAAAAGGTAGTTAACGGAGATGTTAATAAACTTGTAAACATAGCAAGAACAATGCCGGAATTTCGCATCCCTTGTGAAATGGTTCTCAAGGACCTTCTTCGGGAGATCAGCGGCCTGAGGTGCGGTGATCTCAACATTCTGCTTTTGGCTGCAGGGCAAAAATTGGACGATAGGTCGGACGAACTGTACGAGGCGATGCAGGGAAGAAGACAGTATACTGATGATTGGTACAAGTCTATGCAGGAGAGGAAAGATATCACTACGCACATCCTCGCGTTTTCCGAAGCACGAACTTTCTTCCTCTGTTAAAAAATAATAATATATATACGTGTCAAAAAAAAACTTGATATATAAATAACACACATCGTGAAAAAAAAATAATCTTCGGTATATATAAATAACACACATCGTGAAAAACAATTAAATTTCTCTCTAACACTTTGAAATTTTTCTTTGATATGACGACCGAAAAAATAAGTGATCTCCAAGCATTAAAACAAATGCTAAATTTGTCAGTCGAGTATGTAAAAATTCAGGAATTGGAAGTCGACAAATCTTACACGATAACTTCCGGTTCAATTGTTTCTACCCAGTATGGTCCCAAGGTACGCCTGTTGCTCAACGCACAATACAGTCTATTTTTACCAGATCGATACGCTAACATGTTATCCGACGAGAAGCTATCTATTTTAATCGAGAACAAAACTCGAATCGTGTACAAGGGGACAAAGGAACTTCTTGGCAAGAAAACGAAGCACGTAATAGAATTTGTGTAACGACAGCGAGGCCTTGAAAATATATAAATAACATACCGTAAAAAACTACACAAGAAAAAATCTCAGAATATATATATAAATAACATACCGTGAAAATAACACATAGAGCATCAACATGAAGCCCAAGGGTGTCGTGTACCAGATACCATACTCCAATCTAAAAAATCTAGGTGCTCTCGATGGGTTACTCACCAAGAAACAACGCGAGAAGAAACGTTCTTGCTTGTCGAAAGGACACGGAATGAAATTGCTGCTCAGCACACCTCAATTGAAAAGATTGCAGCGTTCGCGGAAACAGCAAAAGGTCGGAGGTTTCATATTCAGCATCCCGGCCATCCTGGCAGCATTGGGGGCCGTTGGAAGTTTAGCCGGCGGAAGTGCCGCCATCGCAAAAACCGTCATCGACTCGAAGAAGAACAAGGCGGAATTGGAAGAACAGAAACGTCACAATCTGGCCATGGAGAAGAAGGGGAAGGGCGTGATGAAAAAGTTTAAAAAAAAGAAACAGAAGCACTCACCAACCGAGACATTGAATCTCTGATCGAACCGTTACAAATCAAACACTTCAGAGGAGTTTTCATGTCCGACTCGTTACCTTCAACCGTGAAAAAAAAAGAATGCGGAGTAGTCAACTTGGACGGTCAAGAAAATCCAGGCACGCATTGGATATGTTACCACAAAAACGACAATGATAAAGCATTAGTTTTCGATTCTTTCGGAGGTGTTCCACCTGCAAATTTAATTCATTATCTGAAAACGAACAAAACCTCCATATACTACAACGACGAACGCATTCAAAATTTCGGAGACGTGAACTGCGGTCATCTCTGCCTCTCCGTGCTCGCGTTTCTCTCTAAAATAAATAACCCTACGATCGAGGATTTCCAGAAAGCATTGTGGAACCTCAAACAGCATCACTAGGATGGGCGTGTTCCATCTCACGAGCGAATCTTCAATCTTGAAACTCACGCTGCACGACGACATCGTCTATCCTAAATCCGTGGCTCTGCGTGCATTCTACAGCATGTACCTCATACCTAACGTCACCCAGCACAACAACAAAATTAGCGTCGGAAGCGAACACATCGTCGTCACGCCAGGACAATACAATCTTTCCACTTTGCAAGCTCAATTACCCAAAGGCACATACCTTTCTCAAAATTCGGTCACGCACAGAGTGGAAATCCTATCCGCGACGGACACCGTGGACCTGGGCACCATGGGAGAACTTTTAGGTTTCGAGAACGACACCAAACTCGAAGCTGGTATCAAGCACGTAGCAACCAACATTCCTAAATTCTTGGCCATAGAGACTCTGAACGTACACTGTAACGTGGCCGAAGGTATGATCACGAAATCTTCGGACGGATTGTTAGGAAGTCACAAGCAGACGGGAATCATAGCCACTTTCAAACCAAGTTCCGAGTTCATGGAACCGATCATCTACACGCCCTCTTCGCCGATCTATTTTCCGGTATGTCGCAACCGCATAGACGACATAGAGTTGGTGGTGACGAACGAGAAAGGAGACGTGGTGGATTTCGCAGGTGCCACTACGACGGCCATCGTGGAGATCAACGTATAATAAATAACCATACATGTAAAATGGAGCAAATCGAAAGTTACGAATTGCAATCTTTCCCTCCCAACCGTCGCACGTTCGCCAATCTCAACGAGGCGAACAGGGAGATCGAGTACGACGTGGACGTAGGCGACGGGTTCGTTCATCCTCACAGAGCGGACCTCTACCTTCAATTCGACGTGGTGAAGAAAGAAAGCGGAGACGCGTTTCCCGCAGCAGCAAACTTGATACTCGTGGACAACTTCGTGCCTCACCTGTTCTCGCAGGTGGAGGTGAGGAAACACAACACCGTCATCGACAGAATAGATTATCCAGGCATCACGTCGACGGCAGTGGGAACGTTGAAATTATCCAAAACGGACGCAGCGTACTACCAGGCCGGGGGATTCGAAGCCGGGACCAAAATATCGACGAAAAGTCACACGGTGCTCTTTCCCATGCGTCTGCTGCCTGGTTTCTTCTCCGATTACAAGGAGATCATGTGGAAGGGAGGACTGAGGGTTACGTTTCGAAGAGCGGCCAACGACAACGACGCACTGATGCGATACGCTACTTTGGGTCCGGACGGCACCACGCCGATAGCCAACACTCTACCCGAAGCAGCCAAGTGCGTCATCCGGAGCATGGAATTGAGAATGCCGGTGGTGGAATACGAAACGAACTACGCCCTCAAGTACAAAGCGGAGATCTTAAAAAGTCCGCAGGTGTTGATTCACTTTCACGGTTACCAGTGCGTGCAGAAGATGGCGTCGGGAAGTCACATGGAATTCGACGTGACGACGCAGTTCAACAACATACAGTTCGACATGCCAGATTTCGTCGTAGTGCTTTTTCAGACCGGGCGCGATAACAACCAGGAGACAGATTCCAGCAAGTTCGACGACTGCAAGATCAAGAATGTTTATCTGAAGAATGGACGCAACGAAGTGTTCCCGCGCGAGAATTACAACCTCGACGTGACCAAAAACGATTACCTCAAACTTTACGAAGCGTTCTCGGCTTACAAACGCGTGACCGAGGGAAGCGTGGACATGTACTACACGCCCAGCGAGTTCAAAGCACGGAGACCCATGACCGTCATCAACACATCTAAGAGAAAGAAGGTTGTGGTCAACGATCGAACCAACATCAAGGTCGTCTGCGAGTTCCACGACGCGCTGCCCGAGGATACCCTATGCAGTGTCATCCTGATTGCAGAGAAGTCCTTCGCCTACGACGTGAAGAACGAGAGGGTCACAGAGCAGTTTTAAAATTCATAAAAAATTGCCACATACTAAAAAATCAACATCCAACACATTTTAGGTTATATAAAATTTGTGAAAACCTTATAATACTGAAATATTAAAACAAACGGAGTCCCCCTTGTAGGTTAGTTCGGTGCGTAAATAAAAAAAATGATAGGTTAAGTTATATCACTTAGGATCGTAAGAAAATTAAAAAAAATCGTAAAAAAAAAGATAGGTTAAGTTATATCACGTAACATCGTGATATACCTACCAAGTATAAATGGAAAAAATAAGTGCAGTGAAAATTTGTACTAAAACATCGCTAAACGCTATAACATCGACAAAAAATTGTCAAAATATGTCAAAAAGTGATATTCGATTGATAAAAAAAGAGGATACCTACAAAATATGATCCTCAAATAATAACGTTCAAACAGTACCTAAATAAAAAAAATGATAGGTTAAGTTATATCACTTAGGATCGTAAAAAAATTAAATAATCGTAAAAAAAAGGATAGGTTAAGTTGTATCACGTAACATCATGATATACCTACCAAGTACGAGTGGGGAAAAAATGAGTATGGTGAAAATTTGTACTAAAACATCGCTAAACGCTAAAACATCGACAAAAAATTGTCAAAGTATGTCAAAAAGTGATATTCGATTGGTAAAAAAAGACCATACCTACTAAGTACTACTTTGAAACGCCCCAATAGCACTACTCTTGACGTCTCCAATCTCTTGTTTTGTACGTTTTTTCCACGTGTCGTGACATCCAATGTATCCCTGCAAAGTTTGGTGAAGATCTGAGTATGTAGTTTTTAACCTTATCTGGAACCTCCCATCTGAAAATTTGAAAATTCTTAAAAAATCCGTCCAAAATCTTGATGTCTCCAATCTCTTGTTTTGTACGTTTTTTCCACGTGTCTTGACATCCAATGTATCCCTGCAAAGTTTGGTGAAGATCTGAGGATGTCGTTTTTGACCTTATCTGGAACATCCTTTCTGAAAATTTGAAAATTCTTGAAAAATTCGTCCAAAATCTTGACGTCTCCAATCTCTTGTTTTGTACGTTTTTTCCACGTGTCTTGACATCCAATGTATCCCTGCAAAGTTTGGTGAAGATCTGAGTATGTCGTTTTTGACCTTATCTGGAACCTCCCATCTGAAAATTTGAAAATTCCTAAAAAATCCGTCCAAAATCTTGATGACCCCAATCTTTTGTTTTGTACGTTTTTTCCACGTGTCTTGACATCCAATGTATCCCTGCAAAGTTTGGTGAAGATCTGAGTATGTAGTTTTTGACCTTATCTGGAACCTCCTATCTGAAAATTTGAAAATTGTTAAAAAATTCGTCCAAAATCTTGATGTCTCCAATCTATTGTTTTGTACGTTTTTTCCTCGTGTCTTGACATCCAATGTATCCATGCAAAGTTTGGTGAAGATCTGAGTATGTAGTTTTTGACCTTATCTGGAACCTCCTATCTGAAAATTTGAAAATTCTTAAAAAATTTGACCAAAATCTTGATGTCCCCAATCCTATGTTTTGTATGTTTTTTCCACGTGTCTTGACATCCAATGTATCCCTGCAAAGTTTGGTGAAGATCTGAGTATGTCGTTTTTGACCTTATCACGAACATCCTTTCTGAAAATTTGAAAATTCTTAAAAAATTCGTCCAAAATCTTGATGTCTCCAATCTCTTGTTTTGTACGTTTTTTCCACGTGTCTTGACATCCAATGTATCCCTGCAAAGTTTGGTGAAGATCTGAGTATGTAGTTTTTGACCTTATCTGGAACCTCCCATCTGAAAATTTGAAAATTCCTAAAAAATCCGTCCAAAATCTTGATGACCCCAATCTTTTGTTTTGTACGTTTTTTCCACGTGTCTTGACATCCAATGTATCCCTGCAAAATTTGGTGAAGATCTGAGTATGTAGTTTTTGACCTTATCTGGAACCTCCTATCTGAAAATTTGAAAATTGTTAAAAAATTCGTCCAAAATCTTGATGTCTCCAATCTATTGTTTTGTACGTTTTTTCCTCGTGTCTTGACATCCAATGTATCCCTGCAAAGTTTGGTGAAGATCTGAGTATGTAGTTTTTGACCTTATCTGGAACCTCCTATCTGAAAATTTGAAAATTCTTAAAAAATTCGTCCAAAATCTTGATGTCTCCAATCTCTTGTTTTGTACGTTTTTTCCACGTGTCTTGACATCCAATGTATCCCTGCAATGTTTGGTGAAGATCTGAGTATGTAGTTTTTGACCTTATATGGAACCTCCTATCTGAAAATTTGAAAATTCTTAAAAAATTTGACCAAAATCTTGATGTCCCCAATCCTATGTTTTGTATGTTTTTTCCACATATCTTGACATCCAATGTATCCCTGCAGAGTTTGGTGAAGATCTGAGTATGTCGTTTTTGACCTTATCTGGAACCTCCTATCTGAAAATTTGAAAATTCTTAAAAAATTCGTCCAAAATATTGATGTCTCCAATCTCTTGTTTTGTACGTTTTTTCCTCGTGTCTTGACATCCAATGCATCCCTGCAAAGTTTGGTGAAGATCTGAGTATGTAGTTTTTGACCTTATCTGGAACCTCTTATCTGAAAATTTGAAAATTGTTAAAAAATTCGTCCAAAATCTTGATGTCTCCAATCTCTTGTTTAGTACGTTTTTTCCACGTGTCTTGACATCCAATGTATCCCTGCAAAGTTTGGTGAAGATCTGAGTATGTAGTTTTTGACCTTATCTGGAACAACCTTTCTGAAAATTTGAAAATTCTTAAAAAATTCGTCCAAAATCTTGATGTCTCCAATCTCTTGTTTTGTACGTTTTTTCCCCGTGTCTTGACATCCAATGTATCCCTGCAATGTTTGGTGAAGATCTGAGTATGTAGTTTTTGACCTTATATGGAACCTCATTTCTGAAAATTTGAAAATTCCTCAAAAATTCGTCCAAAATCTTGATGTCTCCAATCTCTTGTTTTGTACGTTTTTTCCACGTGTCTTGACATCCAATGTATCCCTGCAAAGTTTGGTAAAGATCTGAGTGTGCAGTTTTTTACCTTATCTGGAACCTCCTATCTAAAAATTTGAAAATTCTTAAAAAATTCGTCCAAAATCTTGATGTCTCCAATCTCTTGTTTTGTACGTTTTTTCCACGTGTCTTGACATCCAATGTATCCCTGCAAAGTTTGGTGAAGATCTGAGGATGTCGTTTTTGACCTTATCTGGAACATCCTTTCTGAAAATTTGAAAATTCTTGAAAAATTCGTCCAAAATCTTGACGTCTCCAATCTCTTGTTATGTACGTTTTTTCCACGTGTCTTGACATCCAATGTATCCCTGCAAAGTTTGGTGAAGATCTGAGTATGTCGTTTTTGACCTTATCTGGAACCTCCCATCTGAAAATTTGAAAATTCCTAAAAAATCCGTCCAAAATCTTGATGACCCCAAACTCTTGTTTTGTACGTTTTTTCCACGTGTCTTGACATCCAATGTATCCCTGCAAAGTTTGGTGAAGATCTGAGTATGTAGTTTTTGACCTTATCTGGAACCTCCTATCTGAAAATTTGAAAATTCTTAAAAAATTCGTCCGAAATCTTGATGTCTCCAATCTCTTGTTTTGTACGTTTTTCCCACGTGTCTTGACATCCAATGTATCCCTGCAGAGTTTGGTGAAGATCTGAGTATGTCGTTTTTGACCTTATCTGGAACATCCTTTCTGAAAATTTGAAAATTCTTAAAAAATTCGTCCAAAATCTTGACGTCTCCAATCTCTTGTTTTGTACGTTTTTTCCACGTGTCTTGACATAAAAAGTATGTCTGCAAAGTTTGGTGAAGATCTGAGTATGTAGTTTTTGACCTTATCTGGAACCTCCCATCTGAAAAATTGAAAATTCCTAAAAAATCCGTCCAAAATCTTGATGACCCCAATCTCTTGTTTTGTACGTTTTTTCCACGTGTCTTGACATCGAATGTATCCCTGCAAAGTTTGGTGAAGATCTGAGTATGTAGTTTTTGACCTTATATGGAACCTCCTATCTGAAAATTTGAAAATTCTTAAAAAATTCGTCCAAAATCTTGATGTCTCCAATCTCTTGCTTTGTACGTTTTTCCCACGTGTCTTGACATCCAATGTATAACTGCAAAGTTTGGTGAAGATCTGAGTATGTAGTTTTTGACCTTATCTGGAACCTCCTATCTGAAAATTTGAAAATTGTTAAAAAACTCGTCCAAAATCTTGATGTCTCCAATCTCTTGTTTTGTACGTTTTTCCCACGTGTCTTGACATCCAATGTATCCCTGCAAAGTTTGGTGAAGGTCTGAGTATGTAGTTTTTGACCTTATCTGGAACCTCATTTCTGAAAATTTGAAAATTCTTAAAAAATTCGTCCAAAATCTTGATGTCTCCAATCTCTTGTTTTGTACGTTTTTTCCACGTGTCTTGACATCCAATGGATCCCTGCAAAGTTTGGTGAAGATCTGAGTATGTCGTTTTTGACCTTATCTGGAACATCCTTTCTGAAAATTTGAAAATTCTTAAAAAATTCGTCCAAAATCTTGACGTCTCCAATCTCTTGTTTTGTACGTTTTTTCCACGTGTCGTGACATCCAATGTATCCCTGCAAAGTTTGGTGAAGATCTGAGTATGTAGTTTTTGACCTTATCTGGAACCTCCCATCTGAAAATTTGAAAATTCTAAAAAAATCCGTCCAAAATCTTGATGTCTCCAATCTCTTGTTTTGTACGTTTTTTCCACGTGTCTTGACATCCAATGTATCCCTGCAAAGTTTGGTGAAGATCTGAGGATGTCGTTTTTGACCTTATCTGGAACATCCTTTCTGAAAATTTGAAAATTCTTGAAAAATTCGTCCAAAATCTTGACGTCTCCAATCTCTTGTTTTGTACGTTTTTTCCACGTGTCTTGACATCCAATGTATCCCTGCAAAGTTTGGTGAAGATCTGAGTATGTCGTTTTTGACCTTATCTGGAACCTCCCATCTGAAAATTTGAAAATTCCTAAAAAATCCGTCCAAAATCTTGATGACCCCAAACTCTTGTTTTGTACGTTTTTTCCACGTGTCTTGACATCCAATGTATCCCTGCAAAGTTTGGTGAAGATCTGAGTATGTAGTTTTTGACCTTATCTGGAACCTCCTTTCTGAAAATTTGAAAATTCTTAAAAAATTCGTCCGAAATCTTGATGTCTCCAATCTCTTGTTTTGTACGTTTTTCCCACGTGTCTTGACATCCAATGTATCCCTGCAGAGTTTGGTGAAGATCTGAGTATGTCGTTTTTGACCTTATCTGGAACATCCTTTCTGAAAATTTGAAAATTCTTAAAAAATTCGTCCAAAATCTTGACGTCTCCAATCTCTTGTTTTGTACGTTTTTTCCACGTGTCTTGACATAAAAAGTATGTCTGCAAAGTTTGGTGAAGATCTGAGTATGTAGTTTTTGACCTTATCTGGAACCTCCCATCTGAAAAATTGAAAATTCCTAAAAAATCCGTCCAAAATCTTGATGACCCCAATCTCTTGTTTTGTACGTTTTTTCCACGTGTCTTGACATCGAATGTATCCCTGCAAAGTTTGGTGAAGATCTGAGTATGTAGTTTTTGACCTTAAATGGAACCTCCTATCTGAAAATTTGAAAATTCTTAAAAAATTCGTCCAAAATCTTGATGTCTCCAATCTCTTGTTTTGTACGTTTTTCCCACGTGTCTTGACATCCAATGTATCCCTGCAAAGTTTGGTGAAGATCTGAGTATGTAGTTTTTGACCTTATCTGGAACCTCCTATCTGAAAATTTGAAAATTGTTAAAAAATTCGTCCAAAATCTTGATGTCTCCAATCTCTTGTTTTGTACGTTTTTCCCACGTGTCTTGACATCCAATGTATCCCTGCAAAGTTTGGTGAAGATCTGAGTATGTAGTTTTTGACCTTATCTGGAACCTCATTTCTGAAAATTTGAAAATTCTTAAAAAATTCGTCCAAAATCTTGATGTCTCCAATCTCTTGTTTTGTACGTTTTTTCCACGTGTCTTGACATCCAATGTATCCCTGCAATGTTTGGTGAAGATATGAGTTTGTAGTTTTTGACCTTATATGGAACCTCCTATCTGAAAATTTGAAAATTCTTAAAAAATTTGACCAAAATCTTGATGTCCCCAATCCTATGTTTTGTATGTTTTTTCCACGTGTCTTGACATCCAATGTATCCATGCAAAGTTTGGTGAAGATCTGAGTATGTAGTTTTTGACCTTATCTGGAACCTCATTTCTGAAAATTTGAAAATTCTTAAAATATTCGTCCAAAATCTTGATGTCTCCAATCTCTTGTTTTGTACGTTTTTTCCACGTGTCTTGACATCCAATGTATCCCTGCAAAGTTTGGTGAAGATCTGAGTATGTAGTTTTTGACCTTATCTGGAACCTCCTATCTGAATATTTGAAAATTCTTAAAAAATTCCTCCAAAATCTTGATGTCTCCAATCTCTTGTTTCGTACGTTCTTTCCACGTGTCTTGACATCCAATGTATCCCTGCATAGTTTGGTGAAGATCTGAGTATGTAGTTTTTGACCTTATATGGAACCTCCCATCTGAAAATTTGAAAATTCTTAAAAAATTCGACCAAAATCTTGATGTCCCCAATCCTATGTTTTGTATGTTTTTTCCACATGTCTTGACATCCAATGTATCCCTGCAAAGTTTGGTGAAGATCTCAGTATGTAGTTTTTGACCTTATCTGGAACCTCCTATCTGAAAATTTGAAAATTTTGAAAAAATTCGTCCAAAATCTTGATGTCTCCAATCTCTTGTTTTGTACGTTTTTTCCACGTGTCTCCACATCCAATGTATCTATGCAAAGTTTGATGAAGATCTGAGTATGTCGTTTTTGACCTTATCTGGAACCTCCCATCTGAAAATTTGAAAATTCTTAAAAAATTCGTCCAAAATCTTGATGTCTCCAATCTCTTGTTTTGTACGTTTTTTCCACGTGTCTTGACATCCAATGTATCCCTGCAATGTTTGGTGAAGATCTGAGTATGTAGTTTTGACCTTATATGGAACCTCCTATCTGAAAATTTGAAAATTCTTAAAAAATGTGACCAAAATCTTGATGTCCCCAATCCTATGTTTTGTATGTTTTTTCCACGTGTCTTGACATCCAATGTATCCCTGCAATGTTTGGTGAAGATCTGAGTATGTAGTTTTTGATCTTATATGGAACCTCCTATCTGAAAATTTGAAAATTCTTAAAAAATTTGACCAAAATCTTGATGTCCCCAATCCTATGTTTTGTATGTTTTTTCCACGTGTCTTGACATCCAATGTATCCCTGCAAAGTTTGGTGAAGATCTGAGTATGTCGTTTTTGACCTTATCACGAACATCCTTTCTGAAAATTTGAAAATTCTTAAAAAATTCGTCCAAAATCTTGATGTCTCCAATCTCTTGTTTTGTACGTTTTTTCCACGTGTCTTGACATCCAATGTATCCCTGCAAAGTTTGGTGAAGATCTGAGTATGTAGTTTTTGACCTTATCTGGAACCTCCCATCTGAAAATTTGAAAATTCCTAAAAAATCCGTCCAAAATCTTGATGACCCCAATCTTTTGTTTTGTACGTTTTTTCCACGTGTCTTGACATCCAATGTATCCCTGCAAAGTTTGGTGAAGATCTGAGTATGTAGTTTTTGACCTTATCTGGAACCTCCTATCTGAAAATTTGAAAATTGTTAAAAAATTCGTCCAAAATCTTGATGTCTCCAATCTATTGTTTTGTACGTTTTTTCCTCGTGTCTTGACATCCAATGTATCCATGCAAAGTTTGGTGAAGATCTGAGTATGTAGTTTTTGACCTTATCTGGAACCTCCTATCTGAAAATTTGAAAATTCTTAAAAAATTCGTCCAAAATCTTGATGTCTCCAATCTCTTGTTTTGTACGTTTTTTCCACGTGTCTTGACATCCAATGTATCCCTGCAAAGTTTGGTGAAGATCTGAGGATGTCGTTTTTGACCTTATCTGGAACATCCTTTCTGAAAATTTGAAAATTCTTGAAAAATTCGTCCAAAATCTTGACGTCTCCAATCTCTTGTTTTGTACGTTTTTTCCACGTGTCTTGACATCCAATGTATCCCTGCAAAGTTTGGTGAAGATCTGAGTATGTCGTTTTTGACCTTATCTGGAACCTCCCATCTGAAAATTTGAAAATTCCTAAAAAATCCGTCCAAAATCTTGATGACCCCAAACTCTTGTTTTGTACGTTTTTTCCACGTGTCTTGACATCCAATGTATCCCTGCAAAGTTTGGTGAAGATCTGAGTATGTAGTTTTTGACCTTATCTGGAACCTCCTATCTGAAAATTTGAAAATTCTTAAAAAATTCGTCCGAAATCTTGATGTCTCCAATCTCTTGTTTTGTACGTTTTTCCCACGTGTCTTGACATCCAATGTATCCCTGCAGAGTTTGGTGAAGATCTGAGTATGTCGTTTTTGACCTTATCTGGAACATCCTTTCTGAAAATTTGAAAATTCTTAAAAAATTCGTCCAAAATCTTGACGTCTCCAATCTCTTGTTTTGTACGTTTTTTCCACGTGTCTTGACATAAAAAGTATGTCTGCAAAGTTTGGTGAAGATCTGAGTATGTAGTTTTTGACCTTATCTGGAACCTCCCATCTGAAAAATTGAAAATTCCTAAAAAATCCGTCCAAAATCTTGATGACCCCAATCTCTTGTTTTGTACGTTTTTTCCACGTGTCTTGACATCGAATGTATCCCTGCAAAGTTTGGTGAAGATCTGAGTATGTAGTTTTTGACCTTATATGGAACCTCCTATCTGAAAATTTGAAAATTCTTAAAAAATTCGTCCAAAATCTTGATGTCTCCAATCTCTTGTTTTGTACGTTTTTCCCACGTGTCTTGACATCCAATGTATCCCTGCAAAGTTTGGTGAAGATCTGAGTATGTAGTTTTTGACCTTATCTGGAACCTCATTTCTGAAAATTTGAAAATTCCTCAAAAATTCGTCCAAAATCTTGATGTCTCCAATCTCTTGTTTTGTACGTTTTTCCCACGTGTCTTGACATCCAATGTATCCCTGCAAAGTTTGGTGAAGATCTGAGTATGTAGTTTTTGACCATATCTGGAACCTCCTATCTGAAAATTTGAAAATTCTTAAAAAATTCGTCCGAAATCTTGATGTCTCCAATCTCTTGTTTTGTACGTTTTTCCCACGTGTCTTGACATCCAATGTATCCCTGCAGAGTTTGGTGAAGATCTGAGTATGTCGTTTTTGACCTTATCTGGAACATCCTTTCTGAAAATTTGAAAATTCTTAAAAAATTCGTCCAAAATCTTGACGTCTCCAATCTCTTGTTTTGTACGTTTTTTCCACGTGTCTTGACATAAAAAGTATGTCTGCAAAGTTTGGTGAAGATCTGAGTATGTAGTTTTTGACCTTATCTGGAACCTCCCATCTGAAAAATTGAAAATTCCTAAAAAATCCGTCCAAAATCTTGATGACCCCAATCTCTTGTTTTGTACGTTTTTTCCACGTGTCTTGACATCGAATGTATCCCTGCAAAGTTTGGTGAAGATCTGAGTATGTAGTTTTTGACCTTATATGGAACCTCCTATCTGAAAATTTGAAAATTCTTAAAAAATTCGTCCAAAATCTTGATGTCTCCAATCTCTTGTTTTGTACGTTTTTCCCACGTGTCTTGACATCCAATGTATCCCTGCAAAGTTTGGTGAAGATCTGAGTATGTAGTTTTTGACCTTATCTGGAACCTCCTATCTGAAAATTTGAAAATTGTTAAAAAATTCGTCCAAAATCTTGATGTCTCCAATCTCTTGTTTTGTACGTTTTTCCCACGTGTCTTGACATCCAATGTATCCCTGCAAAGTTTGGTGAAGATCTGAGTATGTAGTTTTTGACCTTATCTGGAACCTCATTTCTGAAAATTTGAAAATTCTTAAAAAATTCGTCCTAAATCTTGATGTCTCCAATCTCTTGTTTTGTACGTTTTTTCCACGTGTCTTGACATCCAATGGATCCCTGCAAAGTTTGGTGAAGATCTGAGTATGTCGTTTTTGACCTTATCTGGAACATCCTTTCTGAAAATTTGAAAATTCTTAAAAAATTCGTCCAAAATCTTGACGTCTCCAATCTCTTGTTTTGTACGTTTTTTCCACGTGTCGTGACATCCAATGTATCCCTGCAAAGTTTGGTGAAGATCTGAGTATGTAGTTTTTGACCTTATCTGGAACCTCCCATCTGAAATTTTGAAAATTCTTAAAAAATCCGTCCAAAATCTTGATGTATCCAATCTCTTGTTTTGTACGTTTTTCCCACGTGTCTTGACATCCAATGTATCTCTGCAAAGTTTGGTGAAGATCTGAGTATGTAGTTTTTGACCTTATCTGGAACATCCTATCTGAAAATTTGAAAATTCTTCAAAAAATCGTCCAAAATCTTGATGTCTCCAATCTCTTGTTTTGTACGTTTTTTCCACGTGTCTTGACATCCAATGTATCCCTGCATAGTTTGGTGAAGATCTGAGTATGTAGTTTTTGACCTTATATGGAACCTCCTATCTGAAAATTTGAAAATTCTTAAAAAATTCTACCAAAATCTTGATGTCCCCAATTCTATGTTTTGTATGTTTTCCCACGTGTCTTGACATCCAATGTATCCATGCAAAGTTTGGTGAAGATCTGAGTATGTCGTTTTTGACCCTATCTGGAACCTCCCATCTGAAAATTTTGAAAATTCTTAAAAAATTCGTCGAAAATCTTGATGTCTCCAATCTCTTGTTTTGTACGTTTTTTCCACGTGTCTTGACATCCAATGTATCCCTGCAATGTTTGGTGAAGATCTGAGTATGTAGTTTTTGACCTTATATGGAACCTCCTATATGAAAATTTGAAAATTCTTAAAAAATTTGACCAAAATCTTGATGTCCCCAATCCTATGTTTTGTATGTTTTTCCCACGTGTCTTGACATCCAATGTATCCCTGCAAAGTTTGGTGAAGATCTGAGTATGTAGTTTTTGACCTTATCTGGAACCTCCTATCTGAAAATTTGAAAATTCTTAAAAAATTCGTCCAAAATCTTGATGTCTCCAATCTCTTGTTTTGTACGTTTTTCCACGTGTCTTGACATCCAATGTATCCTTGCAATGTTTGGTGAAGATCTGAGTATGTAGTTTTTGACCTTATATGGAACCTCCTATCTGAAAATTTGAAAATTCTTAAATAATTTGACCAAAATCTTGATGTCCCCAATCCTATGTTTTGTATGTTTTTCACGTGTCTTGACATCCAATGTATCCCTGCAAAGTTTGGTGAAGATCTGAGTATGTAGTTTTTGACATTATATGGAACCTCCTATCTGAAAATTTGAAAATTCTTAAAAAATTTGACCAAAATCTTGATGTCTCCAATCTCTTGTTTTGTACGTTTTTCCACGTGTCTTGACATCCAATGTATCCTTGCAATGTTTGGTGAAGATCTGAGTATGTAGTTTTTGACCTTATATGGAACCTCCTATCTGAAAATTTGAAAATTCTTAAAAAATTTGACCAAAATCTTGATGTCCCCAATCCTATGTTTTGTATGTTTTTTCCACGTGTCTTGACATCCAATGTATCCCTGCAAAGTTTGGTGAAGATCTGAGTATGTCGTTTTTGACCTTATCTGGAACATCCTTTCTGAAAATTTTAAAATTCTTAAAAAATTCGTCCAAAATCTTGATGTCTCCAATCTCTTGTTTTGTACGTTTTTTCCACGTGTCTTGACATCCAATGTATCCCTGCAAAGTTTGGTGAAGATCTGAGTATGTAGTTTTTGACCTTATCTGGAACCTCTCATCTGAAAATTTGAAAATTCCTAAAAAATCCGTCCAAAATCTTGATGACACCAATCTCTTGTTTTGTATGTTTTTTTCACGTGTCTTGACATCCAATGTATCCCTGCAAAGTTTGGTGAAGATCTGAGTATGTAGTTTTTGACCTTATATGGAACCTCCTATCTGAAAATTTGAAAATTCTTAAAAAATTCGTCCAAAATCTTGATGTCTCCAATCTCTTGTTTTGTACGTTTTTTCCACGTGTCTTGACATCCAATGTATCCCTGCAATGTTTGGTGAAGATCTGAGTATGTAGTTTTTGACCTTATATGGAACCTCCTATCTGAAAATTTGAAAATTCTTAAAAAATTTGAACAAAATCTTGATATCCCCAATCCTATGTTTTGTATGTTTTTTCCACGTGTCTTGACATCAAATGTATCCCTGCAAAGTTTGGTGAAGATCTGAGTATGTAGTTTTTGACCTTATCTGGAACCTCCTATCTGAAAATTTGAAAACTCTTAAAAAATTCGTCCAAAATCTTGATGTCTCCAATCTCTTGTTTGTACGTTTTTCCCACGTATCTTGACATCCAATGTATCCCTGCAAATTTTGGTGAAGATCTGAGTATGTAGTTTTTGACCTTATCTGGAACCTCATTTCTGAAAATTTGAAAATTCCTCAAAAATTCGTCCAAAATCTTGATGTCTTCAATCTCTTGTTTTGTACGTTTTTTCCACGTGTCTTGACATCCAATGTATCCCTGCATAGTTTGGTGAAGATCTGAGTATGTAGTTTTTGACCTTATATGGAACCTCCTATCTGAAAATTTGAAAATTTTTAAAAAATTCGACCAAAATCTTGATGTCCCCAATTCTATGTTTTGTATGTTTTTTCCACGTGTCTTGACATCCAATGTATCCATGCAAAGTTTGGTGTAGATCTGAGTATGTCGTTTTTGACCTTATCTGGAACCTCCCACCTGAAAATTTGAAAATTCTTAAAAAATTCGTCGAAAATCTTGATGTCTCCAATCTCTTGTTTTGTACGTTTTTTCCACGTCTCTTGACATCCAATGTATCCCTGCAATCTTTGGTGAAGATCTGAGTATGTAGTTTTTGACCTTATCTGGAACCTCCTATCTGAAAATTTGAAAATTCTTAAAAAATTCGTCCAAAATCTTGATGTCTCCAATCTCTTGTTTTGTACGTTTTTTCCACGTGTCTTGACATCCAATGTATCCCTGCAAAGTTTGGTGAAGATCTGAGTATGTCGTTTTTGACCTTATCTGGAACATCCTTTCTGAAAATTTGAAAATTCTTAAAAAATTCGTCCAAAATCTTGACGTCTCTAATCTCTTGTTTTGTACGTTTTTTCCACGTGTCTTGACATCCAATGTATCCCTGCAAAGTTTGGTGAAGATCTGAGTATGTAGTTTTTGACCTTATCTGGAACCTCCCATCTGAAAATTTGAAAATTCTTAAAAAATTCGTCCAAAATCTTGATGTCTCCAATCTCTTGTTTTGTACGTTTTTTCCACGTGTCTTGACATCCAATGTATCCCTGCAATGTTTGGTGAAGATCTGAGTATGTAGTTTTTGACCTTATATGGAACCTCCTATCTGAAAATTTGAAAATTCTTAAAAAATTTGACCAAAATCTTGATGTCCCCAATCCTATGTTTTGTATGTTTTTTCCACATGTCTTGACATCCAATGTATCCCTGCAGAGTTTGGTGAAGATCTGAGTATGTCGTTTTTGACCTTATCTGGAACCTCCTATCTGAAAATTTGAAAATTCTTAAAAAATTCGTCCAAAATCTTGATGTCTCCAATCTCTTGTTTTGTACGTTTTTTCCTCGTGTCTTGACATCCAATGTATCCCTGCAAAGTTTGGTGAAGATCTGAGTATGTAGTTTTTGACCTTATCTGGAACCTCTTATCTGAAAATTTGAAAATTGTTAAAAAATTCGTCCAAAATCTTGATGTCTCCAATCTCTTGTTTTGTACGTTTTTTCCACGTGTCTTGACATCCAATGTATCCCTGCAAAGTTTGGTTAAGATCTGAGTATGTCGTTTTTGACCTTATCTGGAACAACCTTTCTGAAAATTTGAAAATTCTTAAAAAATTCGTCCAAAATCTTGATGTCTCCAATCTCTTGTTTTGTACGTTTTTTCCACGTGTCTTGACATCCAATGTATCCCTGCAATGTTTGGTGAAGATCTGAGTATGTAGTTTTTGACCTTATCTGGAACCTCATTTCTGAAAATTTGAAAATTCCTCAAAAATTCGTCCAAAATCTTGATGTCTCCAATCTCTTGTTTTGTACGTTTTTTCCACGTGTCTTGACATCCAATGTATCCCTGCAAAGTTTGGTGAAGATCTGAGTGTGCAGTTTTTTACCTTATCTGGAACCTCCTATCTAAAAATTTGAAAATTCTTAAAAAATTCGTCCAAAATCTTGACGTCTCCAATCTCTTGTTTTGTACGTCTTTTTCCACGTGTCTTGACATCCAATGTATCCCTGCAAAGTTTGGTGAAGATCTGAGTTTGTCGTTTTTGACCTTATCTGGAACCTCCCATCTGAAAATTTGAAAATTCCTAAAAAATCCGTCCAAAATCTTGATGACCCCAAACTCTTGTTTTGTACGTTTTTTCCACGTGTCTTGACATCCAATGTATCCCTGCAAAGTTTGGTGAAGATCTGAGTATGTAGTTTTTGACCTTATCTGGAACCTCCTATCTGAAAATTTGAAAATTCTTAAAAAATTCGTCCGAAATCTTGATGTCTCCAATCTCTTGTTTTGTACGTTTTTCCCACGTGTCTTGACATCCAATGTATCCCTGCAGAGTTTGGTGAAGATCTGAGTATGTCGTTTTTGACCTTATCTGGAACATCCTTTCTGAAAATTTGAAAATTCTTAAAAAATTCGTCCAAAATCTTGACGTCTCCAATCTCTTGTTTTGTACGTTTTTTTCCACGTGTCTTGACATCCAATGTATCCCTGCAAAGTTTGGTGAAGATCTGAGTTTGTCGTTTTTGACCTTATCTGGAACCTCCCATCTGAAAATTTGAAAATTCCTAAAAAATCCGTCCAAAATCTTGATGACCCCAAACTCTTGTTTTGTACGTTTTTTCCACGTGTCTTGACATCCAATGTATCCCTGCAAAGTTTGGTGAAGATCTGAGTATGTAGTTTTTGACCTTATCTGGAACCTCCTATCTGAAAATTTGAAAATTCTTAAAAAATTCGTCCGAAATCTTGATGTCTCCAATCTCTTGTTTTGTACGTTTTTCCCACGTGTCTTGACATCCAATGTATCCCTGCAGAGTTTGGTGAAGATCTGAGTATGTCGTTTTTGACCTTATCTGGAACATCCTTTCTGAAAATTTGAAAATTCTTAAAAAATTCGTCCAAAATCTTGACGTCTCCAATCTCTTGTTTTGTACGTTTTTTCCACGTCTCTTGACATCCAATGTATCCCTGCAAAGTTTGGTGAAGATCTGAGTATGTAGTTTTTGACCTTATCTGGAACCTCTTATCTGAAAATTTGAAAATTGTTAAAAAATTCGTCCAAAATCTTGATGTCTCCAATCTCTTGTTTTGTACGTTTTTTCCACGTGTCTTGACATCCAATGTATCCCTGCAAAGTTTGGTTAAGATCTGAGTATGTCGTTTTTGACCTTATCTGGAACAACCTTTCTGAAAATTTGAAAATTCTTAAAAAATTCGTCCAAAATCTTGATGTCTCCAATCTCTTGTTTTGTACGTTTTTTCCACGTGTCTTGACATCCAATGTATCCCTGCAATGTTTGGTGAAGATCTGAGTATGTAGTTTTTGACCTTATCTGGAACCTCATTTCTGAAAATTTGAAAATTCCTCAAAAATTCGTCCAAAATCTTGATGTCTCCAATCTCTTGTTTTGTACGTTTTTTCCACGTGTCTTGACATCCAATGTATCCCTGCAAAGTTTGGTGAAGATCTGAGTGTGCAGTTTTTTACCTTATCTGGAACCTCCTATCTAAAAATTTGAAAATTCTTAAAAAATTCGTCCAAAATCTTGACGTCTCCAATCTCTTGTTTTGTACGTCTTTTTCCACGTGTCTTGACATCCAATGTATCCCTGCAAAGTTTGGTGAAGATCTGAGTTTGTCGTTTTTGACCTTATCTGGAACCTCCCATCTGAAAATTTGAAAATTCCTAAAAAATCCGTCCAAAATCTTGATGACCCCAAACTCTTGTTTTGTACGTTTTTTCCACGTGTCTTGACATCCAATGTATCCCTGCAAAGTTTGGTGAAGATCTGAGTATGTAGTTTTTGACCTTATCTGGAACCTCCTATCTGAAAATTTGAAAATTCTTAAAAAATTCGTCCGAAATCTTGATGTCTCCAATCTCTTGTTTTGTACGTTTTTCCCACGTGTCTTGACATCCAATGTATCCCTGCAGAGTTTGGTGAAGATCTGAGTATGTCGTTTTTGACCTTATCTGGAACATCCTTTCTGAAAATTTGAAAATTCTTAAAAAATTCGTCCAAAATCTTGACGTCTCCAATCTCTTGTTTTGTACGTTTTTTTCCACGTGTCTTGACATCCAATGTATCCCTGCAAAGTTTGGTGAAGATCTGAGTTTGTCGTTTTTGACCTTATCTGGAACCTCCCATCTGAAAATTTGAAAATTCCTAAAAAATCCGTCCAAAATCTTGATGACCCCAAACTCTTGTTTTGTACGTTTTTTCCACGTGTCTTGACATCCAATGTATCCCTGCAAAGTTTGGTGAAGATCTGAGTATGTAGTTTTTGACCTTATCTGGAACCTCCTATCTGAAAATTTGAAAATTCTTAAAAAATTCGTCCGAAATCTTGATGTCTCCAATCTCTTGTTTTGTACGTTTTTCCCACGTGTCTTGACATCCAATGTATCCCTGCAGAGTTTGGTGAAGATCTGAGTATGTCGTTTTTGACCTTATCTGGAACATCCTTTCTGAAAATTTGAAAATTCTTAAAAAATTCGTCCAAAATCTTGACGTCTCCAATCTCTTGTTTTGTACGTTTTTTCCACGTCTCTTGACATCCAATGTATCCCTGCAATCTTTGGTGAAGATCTGAGTATGTAGTTTTTGACCTTATCTGGAACCTCCTATCTGAAAATTTGAAAATTCTTAAAAAATTCGTCCAAAATCTTGATGTCTCCAATCTCTTGTTTTGTACGTTTTTTCCACGTGTCTTGACATCCAATGTATCCCTGCAAAGTTTGGTGAAGATCTGAGTATGTCGTTTTTGACCTTATCTGGAACATCCTTTCTGAAAATTTGAAAATTCTTAAAAAATTCGTCCAAAATCTTGACGTCTCTAATCTCTTGTTTTGTACGTTTTTTCCACGTGTCTTGACATCCAATGTATCCCTGCAAAGTTTGGTGAAGATCTGAGTATGTAGTTTTTGACCTTATCTGGAACCTCCCATCTGAAAATTTGAAAATTCTTAAAAAATTCGTCCAAAATCTTGATGTCTCCAATCTCTTGTTTTGTACGTTTTTTCCACGTGTCCTGACATCCAATGTATCCCTGCAATGTTTGGTGAAGATCTGAGTATGTAGTTTTTGACCTTATATGGAACCTCCTATCTGAAAATTTGAAAATTCTTAAAAAATTTGACCAAAATCTTGATGTCCCCAATCCTATGTTTTGTATGTTTTTTCCACATGTCTTGACATCCAATGTATCCCTGCAGAGTTTGGTGAAGACCTGAGTATGTCGTTTTTGACCTTATCTGGAACCTCCTATCTGAAAATTTGAAAATTCTTAAAAAATTCGTCCAAAATCTTGATGTCTCCAATCTCTTGTTTTGTACGTTTTTTCCTCGTGTCTTGACATCCAATGTATCCCTGCAAAGTTTGGTGAAGATCTGAGTATGTAGTTTTTGACCTTATCTGGAACCTCTTATCTGAAAATTTGAAAATTGTTAAAAAATTCGTCCAAAATCTTGATGTCTCCAATCTCTTGTTTTGTACGTTTTTTCCACGTGTCTTGACATCCAATGTATCCCTGCAAAGTTTGGTTAAGATCTGAGTATGTCGTTTTTGACCTTATCTGGAACAACCTTTCTGAAAATTTGAAAATTCTTAAAAAATTCGTCCAAAATCTTGATGTCTCCAATCTCTTGTTTTGTACGTTTTTTCCACGTGTCTTGACATCCAATGTATCCCTGCAATGTTTGGTGAAGATCTGAGTATGTAGTTTTTGACCTTATCTGGAACCTCATTTCTGAAAATTTGAAAATTCCTCAAAAATTCGTCCAAAATCTTGATGTCTCCAATCTCTTGTTTTGTACGTTTTTTCCACGTGTCTTGACATCCAATGTATCCCTGCAAAGTTTGGTGAAGATCTGAGTGTGCAGTTTTTTACCTTATCTGGAACCTCCTATCTAAAAATTTGAAAATTCTTAAAAAATTCGTCCAAAATCTTGACGTCTCCAATCTCTTGTTTTGTACGTCTTTTTCCACGTGTCTTGACATCCAATGTATCCCTGCAAAGTTTGGTGAAGATCTGAGTTTGTCGTTTTTGACCTTATCTGGAACCTCCCATCTGAAAATTTGAAAATTCCTAAAAAATCCGTCCAAAATCTTGATGACCCCAAACTCTTGTTTTGTACGTTTTTTCCACGTGTCTTGACATCCAATGTATCCCTGCAAAGTTTGGTGAAGATCTGAGTATGTAGTTTTTGACCTTATCTGGAACCTCCTATCTGAAAATTTGAAAATTCTTAAAAAATTCGTCCGAAATCTTGATGTCTCCAATCTCTTGTTTTGCACGTTTTTCCCAAGTGTCTTGACATCCAATGTATCCCTGCAGAGTTTGGTGAAGATCTGAGTATGTCGTTTTTGACCTTATCTGGAACATCCTTTCTGAAAATTTGAAAATTCTTAAAAAAATCGTCCAAAATCTTGACGTCTCCAATCTCTTGTTTTGTACGTTTTTTTCCACGTGTCTTGACATCCAATGTATCCCTGCAAAGTTTGGTGAAGATCTGAGTTTGTCGTTTTTGACCTTATCTGGAACCTCCCATCTGAAAATTTGAAAATTCCTAAAAAATCCGTCCAAAATCTTGATGACCCCAAACTCTTGTTTTGTACGTTTTTTCCACGTGTCTTGACATCCAATGTATCCCTGCAAAGTTTGGTGAAGATCTGAGTATGTAGTTTTTGACCTTATCTGGAACCTCCTATCTGAAAATTTGAAAATTCTTAAAAAATTCGTCCGAAACCTTGATGTCTCCAATCTCTTGTTTTGTACGTTTTTCCCACGTGTCTTGACATCCAATGTATCCCTGCAGAGTTTGGTGAAGATCTGAGTATGTCGTTTTTGACCTTATCTGGAACATCCTTTCTGAAAATTTGAAAATTCTTAAAAAATTCGTCCAAAATCTTGACGTCTCCAATCTCTTGTTTTGTACGTTTTTTCCACGTGTCTTGACATAAAAAGTATGTCTGCAAAGTTTGGTGAAGATCTGAGTATGTAGTTTTTGACCTTATCTGGAACCTCCCATCTGAAAAATTGAAAATTCCTAAAAAATCCGTCCAAAATCTTGATGACCCCAATCTCTTGTTTTGTACGTTTTTTCCACGTGTCTTGACATCGAATGTATCCCTGCAAAGTTTGGTGAAGATCTGAGTATGTAGTTTTTGACCTTATATGGAACCTCCTATCTGAAAATTTGAAAATTCTTAAAAAATTCGTCCAAAATCTTGATGTCTCCAATCTCTTGTTTTGTACGTTTTTCCCACGTGTCTTGACATCCAATGTATCCCTGCAAAGTTTGGTGAAGATCTGAGTATGTAGTTTTTGACCTTATCTGGAACCTCATTTCTGAAAATTTGAAAATTCCTCAAAAATTCGTCCAAAATCTTGATGTCTCCAATCTCTTGTTTTGTACGTCTTTTTCCACGTGTCTTGACATCCAATGTATCCCTGCAAAGTTTGGTGAAGATCTGAGTTTGTCGTTTTTGACCTTATCTGGAACCTCCCATCTGAAAATTTGAAAATTCCTAAAAAATCCGTCCAAAATCTTGATGACCCCAAACTCTTGTTTTGTACGTTTTTTCCACGTGTCTTGACATCCAATGTATCCCTGCAAAGTTTGGTGAAGATCTGAGTATGTAGTTTTTGACCTTATCTGGAACCTCCTATCTGAAAATTTGAAAATTCTTAAAAAATTCGTCCGAAATCTTGATGTCTCCAATCTCTTGTTTTGTACGTTTTTCCCACGTGTCTTGACATCCAATGTATCCCTGCAGAGTTTGGTGAAGATCTGAGTATGTCGTTTTTGACCTTATCTGGAACATCCTTTCTGAAAATTTGAAAATTCTTAAAAAATTCGTCCAAAATCTTGACGTCTCCAATCTCTTGTTTTGTACGTTTTTTTCCACGTGTCTTGACATCCAATGTATCCCTGCAAAGTTTGGTGAAGATCTGAGTTTGTCGTTTTTGACCTTATCTGGAACCTCCCATCTGAAAATTTGAAAATTCCTAAAAAATCCGTCCAAAACCTTGATGACCCCAAACTCTTGTTTTGTACGTTTTTTCCACGTGTCTTGACATCCAATGTATCCCTGCAAAGTTTGGTGAAGATCTGAGTATGTAGTTTTTGACCTTATCTGGAACCTCCTATCTGAAAATTTGAAAATTCTTAAAAAATTCGTCCGAAATCTTGATGTCTCCAATCTCTTGTTTTGTACGTTTTTCCCACGTGTCTTGACATCCAATGTATCCCTGCAGAGTTTGGTGAAGATCTGAGTATGTCGTTTTTGACCTTATCTGGAACATCCTTTCTGAAAATTTGAAAATTCTTAAAAAATTCGTCCAAAATCTTGACGTCTCCAATCTCTTGTTTTGTACGTTTTTCCACGTCTCTTGACATCCAATGTATCCCTGCAATCTTTGGTGAAGATCTGAGTATGTAGTTTTTGACCTTATCTGGAACCTCCTATCTGAAAATTTGAAAATTCTTAAAAAATTCGTCCAAAATCTTGATGTCTCCAATCTCTTGTTTTGTACGTTTTTTCCACGTGTCTTGACATCCAATGTATCCCTGCAAAGTTTGGTGAAGATCTGAGTATGTCGTTTTTGACCTTATCTGGAACATCCTTTCTGAAAATTTGAAAATTCTTAAAAAATTCGTCCAAAATCTTGACGTCTCTAATCTCTTGTTTTGTACGTTTTTTCCACGTGTCTTGACATCCAATGTATCCCTGCAAAGTTTGGTGAAGATCTGAGTATGTAGTTTTTGACCTTATCTGGAACCTCCCATCTGAAAATTTGAAAATTCTTAAAAAATTCGTCCAAAATCTTGATGTCTCCAATCTCTTGTTTTGTACGTTTTTTCCACGTGTCTTGACATCCAATGTATCCCTGCAATGTTTGGTGAAGATCTGAGTATGTAGTTTTTGACCTTATATGGAACCTCCTATCTGAAAATTTGAAAATTCTTAAAAAATTTGACCAAAATCTTGATGTCCCCAATCCTATGTTTTGTATGTTTTTTCCACATGTCTTGACATCCAATGTATCCCTGCAGAGTTTGGTGAAGACCTGAGTATGTCGTTTTTGACCTTATCTGGAACCTCCTATCTGAAAATTTGAAAATTCTTAAAAAATTCGTCCAAAATCTTGATGTCTCCAATCTCTTGTTTTGTACGTTTTTTCCTCGTGTCTTGACATCCAATGTATCCCTGCAAAGTTTGGTGAAGATCTGAGTATGTAGTTTTTGACCTTATCTGGAACCTCTTATCTGAAAATTTGAAAATTGTTAAAAAATTCGTCCAAAATCTTGATGTCTCCAATCTCTTGTTTTGTACGTTTTTTCCACGTGTCTTGACATCCAATGTATCCCTGCAAAGTTTGGTTAAGATCTGAGTATGTCGTTTTTGACCTTATCTGGAACAACCTTTCTGAAAATTTGAAAATTCTTAAAAAATTCGTCCAAAATCTTGATGTCCCCAATCTTTTGTTTTGTACGTTTTTTCCACGTGTCTTGACATCCAATGTATCCCTGCAATGTTTGGTGAAGATCTGAGTATGTAGTTTTTGACCTTATCTGGAACCTCATTTCTGAAAATTTGAAAATTCCTCAAAAATTCGTCCAAAATCTTGATGTCTCCAATCTCTTGTTTTGTACGTTTTTTCCACGTGTCTTGACATCCAATGTATCCCTGCAAAGTTTGGTGAAGATCTGAGTGTGCAGTTTTTTACCTTATCTGGAACCTCCTATCTAAAAATTTGAAAATTCTTAAAAAATTCGTCCAAAATCTTGACGTCTCCAATCTCTTGTTTTGTACGTCTTTTTCCACGTGTCTTGACATCCAATGTATCCCTGCAAAGTTTGGTGAAGATCTGAGTTTGTCGTTTTTGACCTTATCTGGAACCTCCCATCTGAAAATTTGAAAATTCCTAAAAAATCCGTCCAAAATCTTGATGACCCCAAACTCTTGTTTTGTACGTTTTTTCCACGTGTCTTGACATCCAATGTATCCCTGCAAAGTTTGGTGAAGATCTGAGTATGTAGTTTTTGACCTTATCTGGAACCTCCTATCTGAAAATTTGAAAATTCTTAAAAAATTCGTCCGAAATCTTGATGTCTCCAATCTCTTGTTTTGCACGTTTTTCCCAAGTGTCTTGACATCCAATGTATCCCTGCAGAGTTTGGTGAAGATCTGAGTATGTCGTTTTTGACCTTATCTGGAACATCCTTTCTGAAAATTTGAAAATTCTTAAAAAATTCGTCCAAAATCTTGACGTCTCCAATCTCTTGTTTTGTACGTTTTTTTCCACGTGTCTTGACATCCAATGTATCCCTGCAAAGTTTGGTGAAGATCTGAGTTTGTCGTTTTTGACCTTATCTGGAACCTCCCATCTGAAAATTTGAAAATTCCTAAAAAATCTCTCCAAAATCTTGATGACCCCAAACTCTTGTTTTGTACGTTTTTTCCACGTGTCTTGACATCCAATGTATCCCTGCAAAGTTTGGTGAAGATCTGAGTATGTAGTTTTTGACCTTATCTGGAACCTCCTATCTGAAAATTTGAAAATTCTTAAAAAATTCGTCCGAAATCTTGATGTCTCCAATCTCTTGTTTTGTACGTTTTTCCCACGAGTCTTGACATCCAATGTATCCCTGCAGAGTTTGGTGAAGATCTGAGTATGTCGTTTTTGACCTTATCTGGAACATCCTTTCTGAAAATTTGAAAATTCTTAAAAAATTCGTCCAAAATCTTGACGTCTCCAATCTCTTGTTTTGTACGTTTTTTCCACGTGTCTTGACATAAAAAGTATGTCTGCAAAGTTTGGTGAAGATCTGAGTATGTAGTTTTTGACCTTATCTGGAACCTCCCATCTGAAAAATTGAAAATTCCTAAAAAATCCGTCCAAAATCTTGATGACCCCAATCTCTTGTTTTGTACGTTTTTTCCACGTGTCTTGACATCGAATGTATCCCTGCAAAGTTTGGTGAAGATCTGAGTATGTAGTTTTTGACCTTATATGGAACCTCCTATCTGAAAATTTGAAAATTCTTAAAAAATTTGTCCAAAATCTTGATGTCTCCAATCTCTTGTTTTGTACGTTTTTCCCACGTGTCTTGACATCCAATGTATCCCTGCAAAGTTTGGTGAAGATCTGAGTATGTAGTTTTTGACCTTATCTGGAACCTCATTTCTGAAAATTTGAAAATTCCTCAAAAATTCGTCCAAAATCTTGATGTCTCCAATCTCTTGTTTTGTACGTTTTTTCCACGTGTCTTGACATCCAATGTATCCCTGCAAAGTTTGGTGAAGATCTGAGTGTGCAGTTTTTTACCTTATCTGGAACCTCCTATCTAAAAATTTGAAAATTCTTAAAAAATTCGTCCAAAATCTTGACGTCTCCAATCTCTTGTTTTGTACGTCTTTTTCCACGTGTCTTGACATCCAATGTATCCCTGCAAAGTTTGGTGAAGATCTGAGTTTGTCGTTTTTGACCTTATCTGGAACCTCCCATCTGAAAATTTGAAAATTCCTAAAAAATCCGTCCAAAATCTTGATGACCCCAAACTCTTGTTTTGTACGTTTTTTCCACGTGTCTTGACATCCAATGTATCCCTGCAAAGTTTGGTGAAGATCTGAGTATGTAGTTTTTGACCTTATCTGGAACCTCCTATCTGAAAATTTGAAAATTCTTAAAAAATTCGTCCGAAATCTTGATGTCTCCAATCTCTTGTTTTGCACGTTTTTCCCAAGTGTCTTGACATCCAATGTATCCCTGCAGAGTTTGGTGAAGATCTGAGTATGTCGTTTTTGACCTTATCTGGAACATCCTTTCTGAAAATTTGAAAATTCTTAAAAAATTCGTCCAAAATCTTGACGTCTCCAATCTCTTGTTTTGTACGTTTTTTTCCACGTGTCTTGACATCCAATGTATCCCTGCAAAGTTTGGTGAAGATCTGAGTTTGTCGTTTTTGACCTTATCTGGAACCTCCCATCTGAAAATTTGAAAATTCCTAAAAAATCCGTC
Source organism: Lepisma saccharinum (assembly GCF_977018435.1). Lineage (NCBI taxonomy): Eukaryota > Metazoa > Arthropoda > Insecta > Zygentoma > Lepismatidae > Lepisma > Lepisma saccharinum. The sequence continues at coordinate 1,729,392 of NW_028142907.1, read as the reverse complement.
CAAAATCTTGATGACCCCAAACTCTTGTTTTGTACGTTTTTTCCACGTGTCTTGACATCCAATGTATCCCTGCAAAGTTTGGTGAAGATCTGAGTATGTAGTTTTTGACCTTATCTGGAACCTCCTATCTGAAAATTTGAAAATTCTTAAAAAATTCGTCCGAAATCTTGATGTCTCCAATCTCTTGTTTTGTACGTTTTTCCCACGTGTCTTGACATCCAATGTATCCCTGCAGAGTTTGGTGAAGATCTGAGTATGTCGTTTTTGACCTTATCTGGAACATCCTTTCTGAAAATTTGAAAATTCTTAAAAAATTCGTCCAAAATCTTGACGTCTCCAATCTCTTGTTTTGTACGTTTTTTCCACGTGTCTTGACATAAAAAGTATGTCTGCAAAGTTTGGTGAAGATCTGAGTATGTAGTTTTTGACCTTATCTGGAACCTCATTTCTGAAAATTTGAAAATTCCTCAAAAATTCGTCCAAAATCTTGATGTCTCCAATCTCTTGTTTTGTACGTCTTTTTCCACGTGTCTTGACATCCAATGTATCCCTGCAAAGTTTGGTGAAGATCTGAGTTTGTCGTTTTTGACCTTATCTGGAACCTCCCATCTGAAAATTTGAAAATTCCTAAAAAATCCGTCCAAAATCTTGATGACCCCAAACTCTTGTTTTGTACGTTTTTTCCACGTGTCTTGACATCCAATGTATCCCTGCAAAGTTTGGTGAAGATCTGAGTATGTAGTTTTTGACCTTATCTGGAACCTCCTATCTGAAAATTTGAAAATTCTTAAAAAATTCGTCCGAAATCTTGATGTCTCCAATCTCTTGTTTTGTACGTTTTTCCCACGTGTCTTGACATCCAATGTATCCCTGCAGAGTTTGGTGAAGATCTGAGTATGTCGTTTTTGACCTTATCTGGAACATCCTTTCTGAAAATTTGAAAATTCTTAAAAAATTCGTCCAAAATCTTGACGTCTCCAATCTCTTGTTTTGTACGTTTTTTTCCACGTGTCTTGACATCCAATGTATCCCTGCAAAGTTTGGTGAAGATCTGAGTTTGTCGTTTTTGACCTTATCTGGAACCTCCCATCTGAAAATTTGAAAATTCCTAAAAAATCCGTCCAAAATCTTGATGACCCCAAACTCTTGTTTTGTACGTTTTTTCCACGTGTCTTGACATCCAATGTATCCCTGCAAAGTTTGGTGAAGATCTGAGTATGTAGTTTTTGACCTTATCTGGAACCTCCTATCTGAAAATTTGAAAATTCTTAAAAAATTCGTCCGAAATCTTGATGTCTCCAATCTCTTGTTTTGTACGTTTTTCCCACGTGTCTTGACATCCAATGTATCCCTGCAGAGTTTGGTGAAGATCTGAGTATGTCGTTTTTGACCTTATCTGGAACATCCTTTCTGAAAATTTGAAAATTCTTAAAAAATTCGTCCAAAATCTTGACGTCTCCAATCTCTTGTTTTGTACGTTTTTTCCACGTGTCTTGACATCCAATGTATCCCTGCAATCTTTGGTGAAGATCTGAGTATGTAGTTTTTGACCTTATCTGGAACCTCCTATCTGAAAATTTGAAAATTCTTAAAAAATTCGTCCAAAATCTTGATGTCTCCAATCTCTTGTTTTGTACGTTTTTTCCACGTGTCTTGACATCCAATGTATCCCTGCAAAGTTTGGTGAAGATCTGAGTATGTAGTTTTTGACCTTATCTGGAACCTCCCATCTGAAAATTTGAAAATTCTTAAAAAATTCGTCCAAAATCTTGATGTCTCCAATCTCTTGTTTTGTACGTTTTTTCCACGTGTCTTGACATCCAATGTATCCCTGCAATGTTTGGTGAAGATCTGAGTATGTAGTTTTTGACCTTATATGGAACCTCCTATCTGAAAATTTGAAAATTCTTAAAAAATTTGACCAAAATCTTGATGTCCCCAATCCTATGTTTTGTATGTTTTTTCCACATGTCTTGACATCCAATGTATCCCTGCAGAGTTTGGTGAAGACCTGAGTATGTCGTTTTTGACCTTATCTGGAACCTCCTATCTGAAAATTTGAAAATTCTTAAAAAATTCGTCCAAAATCTTGATGTCTCCAATCTCTTGTTTTGTACGTTTTTTCCTCGTGTCTTGACATCCAATGTATCCCTGCAAAGTTTGGTGAAGATCTGAGTATGTAGTTTTTGACCTTATCTGGAACCTCTTATCTGAAAATTTGAAAATTGTTAAAAAATTCGTCCAAAATCTTGATGTCTCCAATCTCTTGTTTTGTACGTTTTTTCCACGTGTCTTGACATCCAATGTATCCCTGCAAAGTTTGGTTAAGATCTGAGTATGTCGTTTTTGACCTTATCTGGAACAACCTTTCTGAAAATTTGAAAATTCTTAAAAAATTCGTCCAAAATCTTGACGTCTCCAATCTCTTGTTTTGTACGTTTTTTCCTCGTGTCTTGACATCCAATGTATCCCTGCAAAGTTTGGTGAAGATCTGAGTATGTAGTTTTTGACCTTATCTGGAACCTCATTTCTGAAAATTTGAAAATTCCTCAAAAATTCGTCCAAAATCTTGATGTCTTAAATCTCTTGTTTTGTACGTTTTTTCCACGTGTCTTGACATCCAATGTATCCCTGCAAAGTTTGGTGAAGATCTGAGTGTGCAGTTTTTTACCTTATCTGGAACCTCCTATCTAAAAATTTGAAAATTCTTAAAAAATTCGTCCAAAATCTTGACGTCTCCAATCTCTTGTTTTGTACGTCTTTTTCCACGTGTCTTGACATCCAATGTATCCCTGCAAAGTTTGGTGAAGATCTGAGTTTGTCGTTTTTGACCTTATCTGGAACCTCCCATCTGAAAATTTGAAAATTCCTAAAAAATCCGTCCAAAATCTTGATGACCCCAAACTCTTGTTTTGTACGTTTTTTCCACGTGTCTTGACATCCAATGTATCCCTGCAAAGTTTGGTGAAGATCTGAGTATGTAGTTTTTGACCTTATCTGGAACCTCCTATCTGAAAATTTGAAAATTCTTAAAAAATTCGTCCGAAATCTTGATGTCTCCAATCTCTTGTTTTGCACGTTTTTCCCAAGTGTCTTGACATCCAATGTATCCCTGCAGAGTTTGGTGAAGATCTGAGTATGTCGTTTTTGACCTTATCTGGAACATCCTTTCTGAAAATTTGAAAATTCTTAAAAAATTCGTCGAAAATCTTGATGTCTCCAATCTCTTGTTTTGTACGTTTTTTTCCACGTGTCTTGACATCCAATGTATCCCTGCAAAGTTTGGTGAAGATCTGAGTTTGTCGTTTTTGACCTTATCTGGAACCTCCCATCTGAAAATTTGAAAATTCCTAAAAAATCCCTCCAAAATCTTGATGACCCCAAACTCTTGTTTTGTACGTTTTTTCCACGTGTCTTGACATCCAATGTATCCCTGCAAAGTTTGGTGAAGATCTGAGTATGTAGTTTTTGACCTTATCTGGAACCTCCTATCTGAAAATTTGAAAATTCTTAAAAAATTCGTCCGAAATCTTGATGTCTCCAATCTCTTGTTTTGTACGTTTTTCCCACGTGTCTTGACATCCAATGTATCCCTGCAGAGTTTGGTGAAGATCTGAGTATGTCGTTTTTGACCTTATCTGGAACATCCTTTCTGAAAATTTGAAAATTCTTAAAAAATTCGTCCAAAATCTTGACGTCTCCAATCTCTTGTTTTGTACGTTTTTTCCACGTGTCTTGACATAAAAAGTATGTCTGCAAAGTTTGGTGAAGATCTGAGTATGTAGTTTTTGACCTTATCTGGAACCTCCCATCTGAAAAATTGAAAATTCCTAAAAAATCCGTCCAAAATCTTGATGACCCCAATCTCTTGTTTTGTACGTTTTTTCCACGTGTCTTGACATCGAATGTATCCCTGCAAAGTTTGGTGAAGATCTGAGTATGTAGTTTTTGACCTTATATGGAACCTCCTATCTGAAAATTTGAAAATTCTTAAAAAATTCGTCCAAAATCTTGATGTCTCCAATCTCTTGTTTTGTACGTTTTTCCCACGTGTCTTGACATCCAATGTATCCCTGCAAAGTTTGGTGAAGATCTGAGTATGTAGTTTTTGACCTTATCTGGAACCTCATTTCTGAAAATTTGAAAATTCCTCAAAAATTCGTCCAAAATCTTGATGTCTCCAATCTCTTGTTTTGTACGTTTTTTCCACGTGTCTTGACATCCAATGTATCCCTGCAAAGTTTGGTGAAGATCTGAGTGTGCAGTTTTTTACCTTATCTGGAACCTCCTATCTAAAAATTTGAAAATTCTTAAAAAATTCGTCCAAAATCTTGACGTCTCCAATCTCTTGTTTTGTACGTCTTTTTCCACGTGTCTTGACATCCAATGTATCCCTGCAAAGTTTGGTGAAGATCTGAGTTTGTCGTTTTTGACCTTATCTGGAACCTCCCATCTGAAAATTTGAAAATTCCTAAAAAATCCGTCCAAAATCTTGATGACCCCAAACTCTTGTTTTGTACGTTTTTTCCACGTGTCTTGACATCCAATGTATCCCTGCAAAGTTTGGTGAAGATCTGAGTATGTAGTTTTTGACCTTATCTGGAACCTCCTATCTGAAAATTTGAAAATTCTTAAAAAATTCGTCCGAAATCTTGATGTCTCCAATCTCTTGTTTTGTACGTTTTTCCCACGTGTCTTGACATCCAATGTATCCCTGCAGAGTTTGGTGAAGATCTGAGTATGTCGTTTTTGACCTTATCTGGAACATCCTTTCTGAAAATTTGAAAATTCTTAAAAAATTCGTCCAAAATCTTGACGTCTCCAATCTCTTGTTTTGTACGTTTTTTTCCACGTGTCTTGACATCCAATGTATCCCTGCAAAGTTTGGTGAAGATCTGAGTTTGTCGTTTTTGACCTTATCTGGAACCTCCCATCTGAAAATTTGAAAATTCCTAAAAAATCCGTCCAAAATCTTGATGACCCCAAACTCTTGTTTTGTACGTTTTTTCCACGTGTCTTGACATCCAATGTATCCCTGCAAAGTTTGGTGAAGATCTGAGTATGTAGTTTTTGACCTTATCTGGAACCTCCTATCTGAAAATTTGAAAATTCTTAAAAAATTCGTCCGAAATCTTGATGTCTCCAATCTCTTGTTTTGTACGTTTTTCCCACGTGTCTTGACATCCAATGTATCCCTGCAGAGTTTGGTGAAGATCTGAGTATGTCGTTTTTGACCTTATCTGGAACATCCTTTCTGAAAATTTGAAAATTCTTAAAAAATTCGTCCAAAATCTTGACGTCTCCAATCTCTTGTTTTGTACGTTTTTTCCACGTCTCTTGACATCCAATGTATCCCTGCAATCTTTGGTGAAGATCTGAGTATGTAGTTTTTGACCTTATCTGGAACCTCCTATCTGAAAATTTGAAAATTCTTAAAAAATTCGTCCAAAATCTTGATGTCTCCAATCTCTTGTTTTGTACGTTTTTTCCACGTGTCTTGACATCCAATGTATCCCTGCAAAGTTTGGTGAAGATCTGAGTATGTCGTTTTTGACCTTATCTGGAACATCCTTTCTGAAAATTTGAAAATTCTTAAAAAATTCGTCCAAAATCTTGACGTCTCTAATCTCTTGTTTTGTACGTTTTTTCCACGTGTCTTGACATCCAATGTATCCCTGCAAAGTTTGGTGAAGATCTGAGTATGTAGTTTTTGACCTTATCTGGAACCTCCCATCTGAAAATTTGAAAATTCTTAAAAAATTCGTCCAAAATCTTGATGTCTCCAATCTCTTGTTTTGTACGTTTTTTCCACGTGTCTTGACATCCAATGTATCCCTGCAATGTTTGGTGAAGATCTGAGTATGTAGTTTTTGACCTTATATGGAACCTCCTATCTGAAAATTTGAAAATTCTTAAAAAATTTGACCAAAAGCTTGATATCCCCAATCCTATGTTTTGTATGTTTTTTCCACGTGTCTTGACATCCAATGTATCCCTGCAAAGTTTGGTGAAGATCTGAGTATGTAGTTTTTGACCTTATCTGGAACCTCCTATCTGAAAATTTGAAAATTTTTAAAAAATTCGTCCAAAATCTTGATGTCTTCAATCTCTTGTTTTGTACGTTTTTTCCACGTGTCTTGACCTCCAATGTATCCCTGCAAAGTTTGGTGAAGATCTGAGTATGTAGTTTTTGACCTTATCTGGAACATCCTTTCTGAAAATTTGAAAATTCTTAAAAAATTCGTCCAAAATCTTGATGTCTCCAATCTCTTATTTTGTACGTTTTTTCCACGTGTCTTGACATCCAATGTATCCCTGCAAAGTTTGGTGAAGATCTGAGTATGTAGTTTTTGACCTTATCTGGAACCTTATTTCTGAAAATTTGAAAATTCCTCAAAAATTCGTCCAAAATCTTGATGTCTCCAATCTCTTGTTTTGTACGTTTTTTCCACGTGTCTTGACATCCAATGTATCCCTGCAAAGTTTGGTGAAGATCTGAGTATGTAGTTTTTGACCTTATATGGAGACTCCTTTCTGAAAATTTGAAAATTCTTAAAAAATTCATCCAAAATCTTTATGTCTCCAATCTCTTGTTTTGTACGTTTTTTCCACGTTTCTTGACATCCAATGTATCCCTGCAAAGTTTGGTGAAGATCTGAGTATGTAGTTTTTGACCTTATCTGGAACAACCTTTCTGAAAATTTGAAAATTCTTAAAAAATTCGTCCAAAATCTTGACGTCTCCAATCTCTTGTTTTGTACGTCTTTTTCCACGTGTCTTGACATCCAATGTATCCCTGCAAAGTTTGGTGAAGATCTGAGTTTGTCGTTTTTGACCTTATCTGGAACCTCCCATCTGAAAATTTGAAAATTCCTAAAAAATCCGTCCAAAATCTTGATGACCCCAAACTCTTGTTTTGTACGTTTTTTCCACGTGTCTTGACATCCAATGTATCCCTGCAAAGTTTGGTGAAGATCTGAGTATGTAGTTTTTGACCTTATCTGGAACCTCCTATCTGAAAATTTGAAAATTCTTAAAAAATTCGTCCGAAATCTTGATGTCTCCAATCTCTTGTTTTGCACGTTTTTCCCAAGTGTCTTGACATCCAATGTATCCCTGCAGAGTTTGGTGAAGATCTGAGTATGTCGTTTTTGACCTTATCTGGAACATCCTTTCTGAAAATTTGAAAATTCTTAAAAAATTCGTCCAAAATCTTGACGTCTCCAATCTCTTGTTTTGTACGTTTTTTTCCACGTGTCTTGACATCCAATGTATCCCTGCAAAGTTTGGTGAAGATCTGAGTTTGTCGTTTTTGACCTTATCTGGAACCTCCCATCTGAAAATTTGAAAATTCCTAAAAAATCCGTCCAAAATCTTGATGACCCCAAACTCTTGTTTTGTACGTTTTTTCCACGTGTCTTGACATCCAATGTATCCCTGCAAAGTTTGGTGAAGATCTGAGTATGTAGTTTTTGACCTTATCTGGAACCTCCTATCTGAAAATTTGAAAATTCTTAAAAAATTCGTCCGAAATCTTGATGTCTCCAATCTCTTGTTTTGTACGTTTTTCCCACGTGTCTTGACATCCAATGTATCCCTGCAGAGTTTGGTGAAGATCTGAGTATGTCGTTTTTGACCTTATCTGGAACATCCTTTCTGAAAATTTGAAAATTCTTAAAAAATTCGTCCAAAATCTTGACGTCTCCAATCTCTTGTTTTGTACGTTTTTTCCACGTGTCTTGACATAAAAAGTATGTCTGCAAAGTTTGGTGAAGATCTGAGTATGTAGTTTTTGACCTTATCTGGAACCTCCCATCTGAAAAATTGAAAATTCCTAAAAAATCCGTCCAAAATCTTGATGACCCCAATCTCTTGTTTTGTACGTTTTTTCCACGTGTCTTGACATCGAATGTATCCCTGCAAAGTTTGGTGAAGATCTGAGTATGTAGTTTTTGACCTTATATGGAACCTCCTATCTGAAAATTTGAAAATTCTTAAAAAATTCGTCCAAAATCTTGATGTCTCCAATCTCTTGTTTTGTACGTTTTTCCCACGTGTCTTGACATCCAATGTATCCCTGCAAAGTTTGGTGAAGATCTGAGTATGTAGTTTTTGACCTTATCTGGAACCTCCTATCTGAAAATTTGAAAATTGTTAAAAAATTCGTCCAAAATCTTGATGTCTCCAATCTCTTGTTTTGTACGTTTTTCCCACGTGTCTTGACATCCAATGTATCCCTGCAAAGTTTGGTGAAGATCTGAGTATGTAGTTTTTGACCTTATCTGGAACCTCATTTCTGAAAATTTGAAAATTCTTAAAAAATTCGTCCAAAATCTTGATGTCTCCAATCTCTTGTTTTGTACGTTTTTTCCACGTGTCTTGACATCCAATGGATCCCTGCAAAGTTTGGTGAAGATCTGAGTATGTCGTTTTTGACCTTATCTGGAACATCCTTTCTGAAAATTTGAAAATTCTTAAAAAATTCGTCCAAAATCTTGACGTCTCCAATCTCTTGTTTTGTACGTTTTTTCCACGTGTCGTGACATCCAATGTATCCCTGCAAAGTTTGGTGAAGATCTGAGTATGTAGTTTTTGACCTTATCTGGAACCTCCCATCTGAAAATTTGAAAATTCTTAAAAAATCCGTCCAAAATCTTGATGTCTCCAATCTCTTGTTTTGTACGTTTTTTCCACGTGTCTTGACATCCAATGTATCCCTGCAAAGTTTGGTGAAGATCTGAGGATGTCGTTTTTGACCTTATCTGGAACATCCTTTCTGAAAATTTGAAAATTCTTGAAAAATTCGTCCAAAATCTTGACGTCTCCAATCTCTTGTTTTGTACGTTTTTTCCACGTGTCTTGACATCCAATGTATCCCTGCAAAGTTTGGTGAAGATCTGAGTATGTCGTTTTTGACCTTATCTGGAACCTCCCATCTGAAAATTTGAAAATTCCTAAAAAATCCGTCCAAAATCTTGATGACCCCAAACTCTTGTTTTGTACGTTTTTTCCACGTGTCTTGACATCCAATGTATCCCTGCAAAGTTTGGTGAAGATCTGAGTATGTAGTTTTTGACCTTATCTGGAACCTCCTTTCTGAAAATTTGAAAATTCTTAAAAAATTCGTCCGAAATCTTGATGTCTCCAATCTCTTGTTTTGTACGTTTTTCCCACGTGTCTTGACATCCAATGTATCCCTGCAGAGTTTGGTGAAGATCTGAGTATGTCGTTTTTGACCTTATCTGGAACATCCTTTCTGAAAATTTGAAAATTCTTAAAAAATTCGTCCAAAATCTTGACGTCTCCAATCTCTTGTTTTGTACGTTTTTTCCACGTGTCTTGACATAAAAAGTATGTCTGCAAAGTTTGGTGAAGATCTGAGTATGTAGTTTTTGACCTTATCTGGAACCTCCCATCTGAAAAATTGAAAATTCCTAAAAAATCCGTCCAAAATCTTGATGACCCCAATCTCTTGTTTTGTACGTTTTTTCCACGTGTCTTGACATCGAATGTATCCCTGCAAAGTTTGGTGAAGATCTGAGTATGTAGTTTTTGACCTTATATGGAACCTCCTATCTGAAAATTTGAAAATTCTTAAAAAATTCGTCCAAAATCTTGATGTCTCCAATCTCTTGTTTTGTACGTTTTTCCCACGTGTCTTGACATCCAATGTATCCCTGCAAAGTTTGGTGAAGATCTGAGTATGTAGTTTTTGACCTTATCTGGAACCTCCTATCTGAAAATTTGAAAATTGTTAAAAAATTCGTCCAAAATCTTGATGTCTCCAATCTCTTGTTTTGTACGTTTTTCCCACGTGTCTTGACATCCAATGTATCCCTGCAAAGTTTGGTGAAGATCTGAGTATGTAGTTTTTGACCTTATCTGGAACCTCATTTCTGAAAATTTGAAAATTCTTAAAAAATTCGTCCAAAATCTTGATGTCTCCAATCTCTTGTTTTGTACGTTTTTTCCACGTGTCTTGACATCCAATGTATCCCTGCAATGTTTGGTGAAGATCTGAGTTTGTAGTTTTTGACCTTATATGGAACCTCCTATCTGAAAATTTGAAAATTCTTAAAAAAATTGACCAAAATCTTGATGTCCCCAATCCTATGTTTTGTATGTTTTTTCCACGTGTCTTGACATCCAATGTATCCATGCAAAGTTTGGTGAAGATCTGAGTATGTAGTTTTTGACCTTATCTGGAACCTCATTTCTGAAAATTTGAAAATTCCTCAAAAATTCGTCCAAAATCTTGATGTCTCCAATCTCTTGTTTTGTACGTTTTTTCCACGTGTCTTGACATCCAATGTATCCCTGCAAAGTTTGGTGAAGATCTGAGTATGTAGTTTTTGACCTTATCTGGAACCTCCTATCTGAATATTTCAAAATTCTTAAAAAATTCGTCCAAAATCTTGATGTCTCCAATCTCTTGTTTCGTACGTTCTTTCCACGTGTCTTGACATCCAATGTATCCCTGCATAGTTTGGTGAAGATCTGAGTATGTAGTTTTTGACCTTATATGGAACCTCCCATCTGAAAATTTGAAAATTCTTAAAAAATTCGACCAAAATCTTGATGTCCCCAATCCTATGTTTTGTATGTTTTTTCCACATGTCTTGACATCCAATGTATCCCTGCAAAGTTTGGTGAAGATCTCAGTATGTAGTTTTTGACCTTATCTGGAACCTCCTATCTGAAAATTTGAAAATTTTGAAAAAATTCGTCCAAAATCTTGATGTCTCCAATCTCTTGTTTTGTACGTTTTTTCCACGTGTCTCCACATCCAATGTATCTATGCAAAGTTTGATGAAGATCTGAGTATGTCGTTTTTGACCTTATCTGGAACCTCCCATCTGAAAATTTGAAAATTCTTAAAAAATTCGTCCAAAATCTTGATGTCTCCAATCTCTTGTTTTGTACGTTTTTTCCACGTGTCTTGACATCCAATGTATCCCTGCAATGTTTGGTGAAGATCTGAGTATGTAGTTTTTGACCTTATATGGAACCTCCTATCTGAAAATTTGAAAATTCTTAAAAAATTTGACCAAAATCTTGATGTCCCCAATCCTATGTTTTGTATGTTTTTTCCACGTGTCTTGACATCCAATGTATCCCTGCAATGTTTGGTGAAGATCTGAGTATGTAGTTTTTGACCTTATATGGAACCTCCTATCTGAAAATTTGAAAATTCTTAAAAAATTTGACCAAAATCTTGATGTCCCCTATCCTATGTTTTGTATGTTTTTTCCACGTGTCTTGACATCCAATGTATCCCTGCAAAGTTTGGTGAAGATCTGAGTATGTCGTTTTTGACCTTATCACGAACATCCTTTCTGAAAATTTGAAAATTCTTAAAAAATTCGTCCAAAATCTTGATGTCTCCAATCTCTTGTTTTGTACGTTTTTTCCACGTGTCTTGACATCCAATGTATCCATGCAAAGTTTGGTGAAGATCTGAGTATGTAGTTTTTGACCTTATCTGGAACCTCCCATCTGAAAATTTGAAAATTCCTAAAAAATCCGTCCAAAATCTTGATGACCCCAATCTTTTGTTTTGTACGTTTTTTCCACGTGTCTTGACATCTAATGTATCCCTGCAAAGTTTGGTGAAGATCTGAGTATGTAGTTTTTGACCTTATCTGGAACCTCCTATCTGAAAATTTGAAAATTGTTAAAAAATTCGTCCAAAATCTTGATGTCTCCAATCTATTGTTTTGTACGTTTTTTCCTCGTGTCTTGACATCCAATGTATCCATGCAAAGTTTGGTGAAGATCTGAGTATGTAGTTTTTGACCTTATCTGGAACCTCCTATCTGAAAATTTGAAAATTCTTAAAAAATTCGTCCAAAATCTTGATGTCTCCAATCTCTTGTTTTGTACGTTTTTTCCACGTGTCTTGACATCCAATGTATCCCTGCAATGTTTGGTGAAGATCTGAGTATGTAGTTTTTGACCTTATATGGAACCTCCTATCTGAAAATTTGAAAATTCTTAAAAAATTTGACCAAAATCTTGATGTCCCCAATCCTATGTTTTGTATGTTTTTTCCACATGTCTTGACATCCAATGTATCCCTGCAGAGTTTGGTGAAGATCTGAGTATGTCGTTTTTGACCTTATCTGGAACCTCCTATCTGAAAATTTGAAAATTCTTAAAAAATTCGTCCAAAATCTTGATGTCTCCAATCTCTTGTTTTGTACGTTTTTTCCTCGTGTCTTGACATCCAATGTATCCCTGCAAAGTTTGGTGAAGATCTGAGTATGTAGTTTTTGACCTTATCTGGAACCTCTTATCTGAAAATTTGAAAATTGTTAAAAAATTCGTCCAAAATCTTGATGTCTCCAATCTCTTGTTTTGTACGTTTTTTCCACGTGTCTTGACATCCAATGTATCCCTGCAAAGTTTGGTGAAGATCTGAGTATGTAGTTTTTGACCTTATCTGGAACAACCTTTCTGAAAATTTGAAAATTCTTAAAAAATTCGTCCAAAATCTTGATGTCTCCAATCTCTTGTTTTGTACGTTTTTTCCACGTGTCTTGACATCCAATGTATCCCTGCAATGTTTGGTGAAGATCTGAGTATGTAGTTTTTGACCTTATCTGGAACCTCATTTCTGAAAATTTGAAAATTCCTCAAAAATTCGTCCAAAATCTTGATGTCTCCAATCTCTTGTTTTGTACGTTTTTTCCACGTGTCTTGACATCCAATGTATCCCTGCAAAGTTTGGTAAAGATCTGAGTGTGCAGTTTTTTACCTTATCTGGAACCTCCTATCTAAAAATTTGAAAATTCTTAAAAAATTCGTCCAAAATCTTGATGTCTCCAATCTCTTGTTTTGTACGTTTTTTCCACGTGTCTTGACATCCAATGTATCCCTGCAATGTTTGGTGAAGATCTGAGGATGTCGTTTTTGACCTTATCTGGAACATCCTTTCTGAAAATTTGAAAATTCTTGAAAAATTCGTCCAAAATCTTGACGTCTCCAATCTCTTGTTTTGTACGTTTTTTCCACGTGTCTTGACATCCAATGTATCCCTGCAAAGTTTGGTGAAGATCTGAGTATGTCGTTTTTGACCTTATCTGGAACCTCCCATCTGAAAATTTGAAAATTCCTAAAAAATCCGTCCAAAATCTTGATGACCCCAAACTCTTGTTTTGTACGTTTTTTCCACGTGTCTTGACATCCAATGTATCCCTGCAAAGTTTGGTGAAGATCTGAGTATGTAGTTTTTGACCTTATCTGGAACCTCCTATCTGAAAATTTGAAAATTCTTAAAAAATTCGTCCGAAATCTTGATGTCTCCAATCTCTTGTTTTGTACGTTTTTCCCACGTGTCTTGACATCCAATGTATCCCTGCAGAGTTTGGTGAAGATCTGAGTATGTCGTTTTTGACCTTATCTGGAACATCCTTTCTGAAAATTTGAAAATTCTTAAAAAATTCGTCCAAAATCTTGACGTCTCCAATCTCTTGTTTTGTACGTTTTTTCCACGTGTCTTGACATAAAAAGTATGTCTGCAAAGTTTGGTGAAGATCTGAGTATGTAGTTTTTGACCTTATCTGGAACCTCCCATCTGAAAAATTGAAAATTCCTAAAAAATCCGTCCAAAATCTTGATGACCCCAATCTCTTGTTTTGTACGTTTTTTCCACGTGTCTTGACATCGAATGTATCCCTGCAAAGTTTGGTGAAGATCTGAGTATGTAGTTTTTGACCTTATATGGAACCTCCTATCTGAAAATTTGAAAATTCTTAAAAAATTCGTCCAAAATCTTGATGTCTCCAATCTCTTGTTTTGTACGTTTTTCCCACGTGTCTTGACATCCAATGTATCCCTGCAAAGTTTGGTGAAGATCTGAGTATGTAGTTTTTGACCTTATCTGGAACCTCATTTCTGAAAATTTGAAAATTCCTCAAAAATTCGTCCAAAATCTTGATGTCTCCAATCTCTTGTTTTGTACGTTTTTCCCACGTGTCTTGACATCCAATGTATCCCTGCAAAGTTTGGTGAAGATCTGAGTATGTAGTTTTTGACCTTATCTGGAACCTCATTTCTGAAAATTTGAAAATTCTTAAAAAATTCGTCCAAAATCTTGATGTCTCCAATCTCTTGTTTTGTACGTTTTTTCCACGTGTCGTGACATCCAATGTATCCCTGCAAAGTTTGGTGAAGATCTGAGTATGTAGTTTTTGACCTTATCTGGAACCTCCCATCTGAAAATTTGAAAATTCTTAAAAAATCCGTCCAAAATCTTGATGTCTCCAATCTCTTGTTTTGTACGTTTTTTCCACGTGTCTTGACATCCAATGTATCCCTGCAAAGTTTGGTGAAGATCTGAGGATGTCGTTTTTGACCTTATCTGGAACATCCTTTCTGAAAATTTGAAAATTCTTGAAAAATCCTTCCAAAATCTTGACGTCTCCAATCTCTTGTTTTGTACGTTTTTTCCACGTGTCTTGACATCCAATGTATCCCTGCAAAGTTTGGTGAAGATCTGAGTATGTCGTTTTTGACCTTATCTGGAACCTCCCATCTGAAAATTTGAAAATTCCTAAAAAATCCGTCCAAAATCTTGATGACCCCAAACTCTTGTTTTGTACGTTTTTTCCACGTGTCTTGACATCCAATGTATCCCTGCAAAGTTTGGTGAAGATCTGAGTATGTAGTTTTTGACCTTATCTGGAACCTCATTTCTGAAAATTTGAAAATTCTTAAAAAATTCGTCCAAAATCTTGATGTCTCCAATCTCTTGTTTTGTACGTTTTTTCCACGTGTCTTGACATCCAATGGATCCCTGCAAAGTTTGGTGAAGATCTGAGTATGTCGTTTTTGACCTTATCTGGAACATCCTTTCTGAAAATTTGAAAATTCTTAAAAAATTCGTCCAAAATCTTGACGTCTCCAATCTCTTGTTTTGTACGTTTTTTCCACGTGTCGTGACATCCAATGTATCCCTGCAAAGTTTGGTGAAGATCTGAGTATGTAGTTTTTGACCTTATCTGGAACCTCCCATCTGAAATTTTGAAAATTCTTAAAAAATCCGTCCAAAATCTTGATGTCTCCAATCTCTTGTTTTGTACGTTTTTCCCACGTGTCTTGACATCCAATGTATCTCTGCAAAGTTTGGTGAAGATCTGAGTATGTAGTTTTTGACCTTATCTGGAACATCCTATCTGAAAATTTGAAAATTCTTCAAAAAATCGTCCAAAATCTTGATGTCTCCAATCTCTTGTTTTGTACGTTTTTTCCACGTGTCTTGACATCCAATGTATCCCTGCATAGTTTGGTGAAGATCTGAGTATGTAGTTTTTGACCTTATATGGAACCTCCTATCTGAAAATTTGAAAATTCTTAAAAAATTCTACCAAAATCTTGATGTCCCCAATTCTATGTTTTGTATGTTTTCCCACGTGTCTTGACATCCAATGTATCCATGCAAAGTTTGGTGAAGATCTGAGTATGTCGTTTTTGACCTTATCTGGAACCTCCCATCTGAAAATTTTGAAAATTCTTAAAAAATTCGTCGAAAATCTTGATGTCTCCAATCTCTTGTTTTGTACGTTTTTTCCACGTGTCTTGACATCCAATGTATCCCTGCAATGTTTGGTGAAGATCTGAGTATGTAGTTTTTGACCTTATATGGAACCTCCTATATGAAAATTTGAAAATTCTTAAAAAATTTGACCAAAATCTTGATGTCCCCAATCCTATGTTTTGTATGTTTTTCCCACGTGTCTTGACATCCAATGTATCCCTGCAAAGTTTGGTGAAGATCTGAGTATGTAGTTTTTGACCTTATCTGGAACCTCCTATCTGAAAATTTGAAAATTCTTAAAAAATTCGTCCAAAATCTTGATGTCTCCAATCTCTTGTTTTGTACGTTTTTCCACGTGTCTTGACATCCAATGTATCCTTGCAATGTTTGGTGAAGATCTGAGTATGTAGTTTTTGACCTTATATGGAACCTCCTATCTGAAAATTTGAAAATTCTTAAAAAATTTGACCAAAATCTTGATGTCCCCAATCCTATGTTTTGTATGTTTTTCACGTGTCTTGACATCCAATGTATCCCTGCAAAGTTTGGTGAAGATCTGAGTATGTAGTTTTTGACATTATATGGAACCTCCTATCTGAAAATTTGAAAATTCTTAAAAAATTTGACCAAAATCTTGATGTCTCCAATCTCTTGTTTTGTACGTTTTTCCACGTGTCTTGACATCCAATGTATCCTTGCAATGTTTGGTGAAGATCTGAGTATGTAGTTTTTGACCTTATATGGAACCTCCTATCTGAAAATTTGAAAATTCTTAAAAAATTTGACCAAAATCTTGATGTCCCCAATCCTATGTTTTGTATGTTTTTTCCACGTGTCTTGACATCCAATGTATCCCTGCAAAGTTTGGTGAAGATCTGAGTATGTCGTTTTTGACCTTATCTGGAACATCCTTTCTGAAAATTTTAAAATTCTTAAAAAATTCGTCCAAAATCTTGATGTCTCCAATCTCTTGTTTTGTACGTTTTTTCCACGTGTCTTGACATCCAATGTATCCCTGCAAAGTTTGGTGAAGATCTGAGTATGTAGTTTTTGACCTTATCTGGAAACTCTCATCTGAAAATTTGAAAATTCCTAAAAAATCCGTCCAAAATCTTGATGACACCAATCTCTTGTTTTGTATGTTTTTTCCACGTGTCTTGACATCCAATGTATCCCTGCAAAGTTTGGTGAAGATCTGAGTATGTAGTTTTTGACCTTATATGGAACCTCCTATCTGAAAATTTGAAAATTCTTAAAAAATTCGTCCAAAATCTTGATGTCTCCAATCTCTTGTTTTGTACGTTTTTTCCACGTGTCTTGACATCCAATGTATCCCTGCAATGTTTGGTGAAGATCTGAGTATGTAGTTTTTGACCATATATGGAACCTCCTATCTGAAAATTTGAAAATTCTTAAAAAATTTGAACAAAATCTTGATATCCCCAATCCTAGGTTTTGTATGTTTTTTCCACGTGTCTTGACATCAAATGTATCCCTGCAAAGTTTGGTGAAGATCTGAGTATGTAGTTTTTGACCTTATCTGGAACCTCCTATCTGAAAATTTGAAAACCCTTAAAAAATTCGTCCAAAATCTTGATGTCTCCAATCTCTTGTTTTGTACGTTTTTCCCACGTGTCTTGACATCCAATGTATCCCTGCAAAGTTTGGTGAAGATCTGAGTATGTAGTTTTTGACCTTATCTGGAACCTCATTTCTGAAAATTTGAAAATTCCTCAAAAATTCGTCCAAAATCTTGATGTCTTCAATCTCTTGTTTTGTACGTTTTTTCCACGTGTCTTGACATCCAATGTATCCCTGCATAGTTTGGTGAAGATCTGAGTATGTAGTTTTTGACCTTATATGGAACCTCCTATCTGAAAATTTGAAAATTTTTAAAAAATTCGACTAAAATCTTGATGTCCCCAATTCTATGTTTTGTATGTTTTTTCCACGTGTCTTGACATCCAATGTATCCATGCAAAGTTTGGTGAAGATCTGAGTATGTCGTTTTTGACCTTATCTGGAACCTCCCACCTGAAAATTTGAAAATTCTTAAAAAATTCGTCGAAAATCTTGATGTCTCCAATCTCTTGTTTTGTACGTTTTTCCACGTCTCTTGACATCCAATGTATCCCTGCAATCTTTGGTGAAGATCTGAGTATGTAGTTTTTGACCTTATCTGGAACCTCCTATCTGAAAATTTGAAAATTCTTAAAAAATTCGTCCAAAATCTTGATGTCTCCAATCTCTTGTTTTGTACGTTTTTTCCACGTGTCTTGACATCCAATGTATCCCTGCAAAGTTTGGTGAAGATCTGAGTATGTCGTTTTTGACCTTATCTGGAACATCCTTTCTGAAAATTTGAAAATTCTTAAAAAATTCGTCCAAAATCTTGACGTCTCTAATCTCTTGTTTTGTACGTTTTTTCCACGTGTCTTGACATCCAATGTATCCCTGCAAAGTTTGGTGAAGATCTGAGTATGTAGTTTTTGACCTTATCTGGAACCTCCCATCTGAAAATTTGAAAATTCTTAAAAAATTCGTCCAAAATCTTGATTTCTCCAATCTCTTGTTTTGTACGTTTTTTCCACGTGTCTTGACATCCAATGTATCCCTGCAATGTTTGGTGAAGATCTGAGTATGTAGTTTTTGACCTTATATGGAACCTCCTATCTGAAAATTTGAAAATTCTTAAAAAATTTGACCAAAATCTTGATGTCCCCAATCCTATGTTTTGTATGTTTTTTCCACATGTCTTGACATCCAATGTATCCCTGCAGAGTTTGGTGAAGATCTGAGTATGTCGTTTTTGACCTTATCTGGAACCTCCTATCTGAAAATTTGAAAATTCTTAAAAAATTCGTCCAAAATCTTGATGTCTCCAATCTCTTGTTTTGTACGTTTTTTCCTCGTGTCTTGACATCCAATGTATCCCTGCAAAGTTTGGTGAAGATCTGAGTATGTAGTTTTTGACCTTATCTGGAACCTCTTATCTGAAAATTTGAAAATTGTTAAAAAATTCGTCCAAAATCTTGATGTCTCCAATCTCTTGTTTTGTACGTTTTTTCCACGTGTCTTGACATCCAATGTATCCCTGCAAAGTTTGGTTAAGATCTGAGTATGTCGTTTTTGACCTTATCTGGAACAACCTTTCTGAAAATTTGAAAATTCTTAAAAAATTCGTCCAAAATCTTGATGTCTCCAATCTCTTGTTTTGTACGTTTTTTCCACGTGTCTTGACATCCAATGTATCCCTGCAAAGTTTGGTGAAGATCTGAGTGTGCAGTTTTTTACCTTATCTGGAACCTCCTATCTAAAAATTTGAAAATTCTTAAAAAATTCGTCCAAAATCTTGATGTCTCCAATCTCTTGTTTTGTACGTTTTTTCCACGTGTCTTGACATCCAATGTATCCCTGCAAAGTTTGGTGAAGATCTGAGTATGTCGTTTTTGACCTTATCTGGAACATCCTTTCTGAAAATTTGAAAATTCTTGAAAAATTCGTCCAAAATCTTGACGTCTCCAATCTCTTGTTTTGTACGTTTTTTTCCACGTGTCTTGACATCCAATGTATCCCTGCAAAGTTTGGTGAAGATCTGAGTTTGTCGTTTTTGACCTAATCTGGAACCTCCCATCTGAAAATTTGAAAATTCCTAAAAAATCCTTCCAAAATCTTGATGACCCCAAACTCTTGTTTTGTACGTTTTTTCCACGTGTCTTGACATCCAATGTATGCCTGCAAAGTTTGGTGAAGATCTGAGTATGTAGTTTTTGACCTTATCTGGAACCTCCTATCTGAAAATTTGAAAATTCTTAAAAAATTCGTCCGAAATCGTGATGTCTCCAATCTCTTGTTTTGTACGTTTTTCCCACGTGTCTTGACATCCAATGTATCCCTGCAGAGTTTGGTGAAGATCTGAGTATGTCGTTTTTGACCTTATCTGGAACATCCTTTCTGAAAATTTGAAAATTCTTAAAAAATTCGTCCAAAATCTTGACGTCTCCAATCTCTTGTTTTGTACGTTTTTTCCACGTGTCTTGACATAAAAAGTATGTCTGCAAAGTTTGGTGAAGATCTGAGTATGTAGTTTTTGACCTTATCTGGAACCTCCCATCTGAAAATTTGAAAATTCCTAAAAAATCCGTCCAAAATCTTGATGACCCCAATCTCTTGTTTTGTACGTTTTTTCCACGTGTCTTGACAACGAATGTATCCCTGCAAAGTTTGGTGAAGATCTGAGTATGTAGTTTTTGACCTTATATGGAACCTCCTATCTGAAAATTTGAAAATTCTTAAAAAATTCGTCCAAAATCTTGATGTCTCCAATCTCTTGTTTTGTACGTTTTTCCCACGTGTCTTGACATCCAATGTATCCCTGCAAAGTTTGGTGAAGATCTGAGTATGTAGTTTTTGACCTTATCTGGAACCTCCTATCTGAAAATTTGAAAATTGTTAAAAAATTCGTCCAAAATCTTGATGTCTCCAATCTCTTGTTTTGTACGTTTTTCCCACGTGTCTTGACATCCAATGTATCCCTGCAAAGTTTGGTGAAGATCTGAGTATGTAGTTTTTGACCTTATCTGGAACCTCATTTCTGAAAATTTGAAAATTCTTAAAAAATTCGTCCAAAATCTTGATGTCTCCAATCTCTTGTTTTGTACGTTTTTTCCACGTGTCTTGACATCCAATGGATCCCTGCAAAGTTTGGTGAAGATCTGAGTATGTCGTTTTTGACCTTATCTGGAACATCCTTTCTGAAAATTTGAAAATTCTTAAAAAATTCGTCCAAAATCTTGACGTCTCCAATCTCTTGTTTTGTACGTTTTTTCCACGTGTCGTGACATCCAATGTATCCCTGCAAAGTTTGGTGAAGATCTGAGTATGTAGTTTTTGACCTTATCTGGAACCTCCCATCTGAAATTTTGAAAATTCTTAAAAAATCCGTCCAAAATCTTGATGTCTCCAATCTCTTGTTTTGTACGTTTTTCCCACGTGTCTTGACATCCAATGTATCTCTGCAAAGTTTGGTGAAGATCTGAGTATGTAGTTTTTGACCTTATCTGGAACATCCTATCTGAAAATTTGAAAATTCTTCAAAAAATCGTCCAAAATCTTGATGTCTCCAATCTCTTGTTTTGTACGTTTTTTCCACGTGTCTTGACATCCAATGTATCCCTGCATAGTTTGGTGAAGATCTGAGTATGTAGTTTTTGACCTTATATGGAACCTCCTATCTGAAAATTTGAAAATTCTTAAAAAATTCTACCAAAATCTTGATGTCCCCAATTCTATGTTTTGTATGTTTTCCCACGTGTCTTGACATCCAATGTATCCATGCAAAGTTTGGTGAAGATCTGAGTATGTCGTTTTTGACCTTATCTGGAACCTCCCATCTGAAAATTTTGAAAATTCTTAAAAAATTCGTCGAAAATCTTGATGTCTCCAATCTCTTGTTTTGTACGTTTTTTCCACGTGTCTTGACATCCAATGTATCCCTGCAATGTTTGGTGAAGATCTGAGTATGTAGTTTTTGACCTTATATGGAACCTCCTATATGAAAATTTGAAAATTCTTAAAAAATTTGACCAAAATCTTGATGTCCCCAATCCTATGTTTTGTATGTTTTTCCCACGTGTCTTGACATCCAATGTATCCCTGCAAAGTTTGGTGAAGATCTGAGTATGTAGTTTTTGACCTTATCTGGAACCTCCTATCTGAAAATTTGAAAATTCTTAAAAAATTCGTCCAAAATCTTGATGTCTCCAATCTCTTGTTTTGTACGTTTTTCCACGTGTCTTGACATCCAATGTATCCTTGCAATGTTTGGTGAAGATCTGAGTATGTAGTTTTTGACCTTATATGGAACCTCCTATCTGAAAATTTGAAAATTCTTAAAAAATTTGACCAAAATCTTGATGTCCCCAATCCTATGTTTTGTATGTTTTTCACGTGTCTTGACATCCAATGTATCCCTGCAAAGTTTGGTGAAGATCTGAGTATGTAGTTTTTGACATTATATGGAACCTCCTATCTGAAAATTTGAAAATTCTTAAAAAATTTGACCAAAATCTTGATGTCTCCAATCTCTTGTTTTGTACGTTTTTCCACGTGTCTTGACATCCAATGTATCCTTGCAATGTTTGGTGAAGATCT
This sequence comes from Lepisma saccharinum, assembly GCF_977018435.1. Taxonomy (NCBI): domain Eukaryota; kingdom Metazoa; phylum Arthropoda; class Insecta; order Zygentoma; family Lepismatidae; genus Lepisma; species Lepisma saccharinum. The sequence continues at coordinate 1,707,701 of NW_028142907.1, read as the reverse complement.
GAGTATGTAGTTTTTGACCTTATATGGAACCTCCTATCTGAAAATTTGAAAATTCTTAAAAAATTTGACCAAAATCTTGATGTCCCCAATCCTATGTTTTGTATGTTTTTTCCACGTGTCTTGACATCCAATGTATCCCTGCAAAGTTTGGTGAAGATCTGAGTATGTCGTTTTTGACCTTATCTGGAACATCCTTTCTGAAAATTTTAAAATTCTTAAAAAATTCGTCCAAAATCTTGATGTCTCCAATCTCTTGTTTTGTACGTTTTTTCCACGTGTCTTGACATCCAATGTATCCCTGCAAAGTTTGGTGAAGATCTGAGTATGTAGTTTTTGACCTTATCTGGAACCTCTCATCTGAAAATTTGAAAATTCCTAAAAAATCCGTCCAAAATCTTGATGACACCAATCTCTTGTTTTGTATGTTTTTGTCACGTGTCTTGACATCCAATGTATCCCTGCAAAGTTTGGTGAAGATCTGAGTATGTAGTTTTTGACCTTATCTGGAACCTCCTATCTGAAAATTTGAAAATTCTTAAAAAATTCGTCCAAAATCTTGATGTCTCCAATCTCTTGTTTTGTACGTTTTTCCACGTGTCTTGACATCCAATGTATCCTTGCAATGTTTGGTGAAGATCTGAGTATGTAGTTTTTGACCTTATATGGAACCTCCTATCTGAAAATTTGAAAATTCTTAAAAAATTTGACCAAAATCTTGATGTCCCCAATCCTATGTTTTGTATGTTTTTCACGTGTCTTGACATCCAATGTATCCCTGCAAAGTTTGGTGAAGATCTGAGTATGTAGTTTTTGACATTATATGGAACCTCCTATCTGAAAATTTGAAAATTCTTAAAAAATTTGACCAAAATCTTGATGTCTCCAATCTCTTGTTTTGTACGTTTTTCCACGTGTCTTGACATCCAATGTATCCTTGCAATGTTTGGTGAAGATCTGAGTATGTAGTTTTTGACCTTATATGGAACCTCCTATCTGAAAATTTGAAAATTCTTAAAAAATTTGACCAAAATCTTGATGTCCCCAATCCTATGTTTTGTATGTTTTTTCCACGTGTCTTGACATCCAATGTATCCCTGCAAAGTTTGGTGAAGATCTGAGTATGTCGTTTTTGACCTTATCTGGAACATCCTTTCTGAAAATTTTAAAATTCTTAAAAAATTCGTCCAAAATCTTGATGTCTCCAATCTCTTGTTTTGTACGTTTTTTCCACGTGTCTTGACATCCAATGTATCCCTGCAAAGTTTGGTGAAGATCTGAGTATGTAGTTTTTGACCTTATCTGGAACCTCTCATCTGAAAATTTGAAAATTCCTAAAAAATCCGTCCAAAATCTTGATGACACCAATCTCTTGTTTTGTATGTTTTTTTCACGTGTCTTGACATCCAATGTATCCCTGCAAAGTTTGGTGAAGATGTGAGTATGTAGTTTTTGACCTTATCTGGAACATCCTATCTGAAAATTTGAAAATTCTTCAAAAAATCGTCCAAAATCTTGATGTCTCCAATCTCTTGTTTTGTACGTTTTTTCCACGTGTCTTGACATCCAATGTATCCCTGCATAGTTTGGTGAGGATCTGAGTATGTAGTTTTTGACCTTATATGGAACCTCCTATCTGAAAATTTGAAAATTCTTAAAAAATTCTACCAAAATCTTGATGTCCCCAATTCTATGTTTTGTATGTTTTTTCCACGTGTCTTGACATCCAATGTATCCATGCAAAGTTTGGTGAAGATCTGAGTATGTCGTTTTTGACCTTATCTGGAACCTCCCATCTGAAAATTTTGAAAATTCTTAAAAAATTCGTCGAAAATCTTGATGTCTCCAATCTCTTGTTTTGTACGTTTTTTCCACGTGTCTTGACATCCAATGTATCCTTGGAATGTTTGGTGAAGATCTGAGTATGTAGTTTTTGACCTTATATGGAACCTCCTATCTGAAAATTTGAAAATTCTTAAAAAATTTGACCAAAATCTTGATGTCCCCAATCCTATGTTTTGTATGTTTTTCACGTGTCTTGACATCCAATGTATCCCTGCAAAGTTTGGTGAAGATCTGAGTATGTAGTTTTTGACATTATATGGAACCTCCTATCTGAAAATTTGAAAATTCTTAAAAAATTTGACCAAAATCTTGATGTCTCCAATCTCTTGTTTTGTACGTTTTTCCACGTGTCTTGACATCCAATGTATCCTTGCAATGTTTGGTGAAGGTCTGAGTATGTAATTTTTGACCTTATATGGAACCTCCTATCTGAAAATTTGAAAATTCTTAAAAAATTTGACCAAAATCTTGATGTCCCCAATCCTATGTTTTGTATTTTTTTTCCACGTGTCTTGACATCCAATGTATCCCTGCAAAGTTTGGTGAAGATCTGAGTATGTCGTTTTTGACCTTATCTGGAACATCCTTTCTGAAAATTTGAAAATTCTTAAAAAATTCGTCCAAAATCTTGATGTCTCCAATCTCTTGTTTTGTACGTTTTTTCCACGTGTCTTGACATCCAATGTATCCCTGCAAAGTTTGGTGAAGATCTGAGTATGTAGTTTTTGACCTTATCTGGAACCTCTCATCTGAAAATTTGAAAATTCCTAAAAAATCCGTCCAAAATCTTGATGACACCAATCTCTTGTTTTGTATGTTTTTTCCACGTCTCTTGACATCCAATGTATCCCTGCAAAGTTTGGTGAAGATCTGAGTATGTAGTTTTTGACCTTATATGGAACCTCCTATCTGAAAATTTGAAAATTCTTAAAAAATTCGTCCAAAATCTTGATGTCTCCAATCTCTTGTTTTGTACGTTTTTTCCACGTGTCTTGACATCCAATGTATCCCTGCAATGTTTGGTGAAGATCTGAGTATGTAGTTTTTGACCTTATATGGAACCTCCTATCTGAAAATTTGAAAATTCTTAAAAAATTTGAACAAAATCTTGATATCCCCAATCCTACGTTTTGTATGTTTTTTCCACGTGTCTTGACATCAAATGTATCCCTGCAAAGTTTGGTGAAGATCTGAGTATGTAGTTTTTGACCTTATCTGGAACCTCCTATCTGAAAATTTGAAAACTCTTAAAAAATTCGTCCAAAATCTTGATGTCTCCAATCTCTTGTTTTGTACGTTTTTCCCACGTGTCTTGACATCCAATGTATCCCTGCAAAGTTTGGTGAAGATCTGAGTATGTAGTTTTTGACCTTATCTGGAACCTCATTTCTGAAAATTTGAAAATTCCTCAAAAATTCGTCCAAAATCTTGATGTCTTCAATCTCTTGTTTTGTACGTTATTTCCACGTGTCTTGACATCCAATGTATCCCTGCAAAGTTTGGTGAAGATCTGAGTATGTAGTTTTTGACCTTATCTGGAACCTCCTATCTGAAAATTTGAAAATTCTTAAAAAATTCGTCCAAAATCTTGATGTCTCCAATCTCTTGTTTTGTACGTTTTTTCCACGTGTCTTGACATCCAATGTATCCCTGCATAGTTTGGTGAAGATCTGAGTATGTAGTTTTTGACCTTATATGGAACCTCCTATCTGAAAATTTGAAAATTTTTAAAAAATTCGACTAAAATCTTGATGTCCCCAATTCTATGTTTTGTATGTTTTTTCCACATGTCTTGACATCCAATGTATCCATGCAAAGTTTGGTGAAGATCTGAGTATGTCGTTTTTGACCTTATCTGGAACCTCCCACCTGAAAATTTGAAAATTCTTAAAAAATTCGTCGAAAATCTTGATGTCTCCAATCTCTTGTTTTGTACGTTTTTTCCACGTCTCTTGACATCCAATGTATCCCTGCAATCTTTGGTGAAGATCTGAGTATGTAGTTTTTGACCTTATCTGGAACCTCCTATCTGAAAATTTGAAAATTCTTAAAAAATTCGTCCAACATCTTGATGTCTCCAATCTCTTGTTTTGTACGTTTTTTCCACGTGTCTTGACATCCAATGTATCCCTGCAAAGTTTGGTGAAGATCTGAGTATGTAGTTTTTGACCTTATCTGGAACCTCCCATCTGAAATTTTGAAAATTCTTAAAAAATCCGTCCAAAATCTTGATGTCTCCAATCTCTTGTTTGTACGTTTTTCCCACGTGTCTTGACATCCAATGTATCTCTGCAAAGTTTGGTGAAGATCTGAGTATGTAGTTTTTGACCTTATCTGGAACATCCTATCTGAAAATTTGAAAATTCTTCAAAAAATCGTCCAAAATCTTGATGTCTCCAATCTCTTGTTTTGTACGTTTTTTCCACGTGTCTTGACATCCAATGTATCCCTGCATAGTTTGGTGAAGATCTGAGTATGTAGTTTTTGACCTTATATGGAACCTCCTATCTGAAAATTTGAAAATTCTTAAAAAATTCTACCAAAATCTTGATGTCCCCAATTCTATGTTTTGTATGTTTTCCCACGTGTCTTGACATCCAATGTATCCATGCAAAGTTTGGTGAAGATCTGAGTATGTCGTTTTTGACCTTATCTGGAACCTCCCATCTGAAAATTTTGAAAATTCTTAAAAAATTCGTCGAAAATCTTGATGTCTCCAATCTCTTGTTTTGTACGTTTTTTCCACGTGTCTTGACATCCAATGTATCCCTGCAATGTTTGGTGAAGATCTGAGTATGTAGTTTTTGACCTTATATGGAACCTCCTATATGAAAATTTGAAAATTCTTAAAAAATTTGACCAAAATCTTGATGTCCCCAATCCTATGTTTTGTATGTTTTTCCCACGTGTCTTGACATCCAATGTATCCCTGCAAAGTTTGGTGAAGATCTGAGTATGTAGTTTTTGACCTTATCTGGAACCTCCTATCTGAAAATTTGAAAATTCTTAAAAAATTCGTCCAAAATCTTGATGTCTCCAATCTCTTGTTTTGTACGTTTTTCCACGTGTCTTGACATCCAATGTATCCTTGCAATGTTTGGTGAAGATCTGAGTATGTAGTTTTTGACCTTATATGTAACCTCCTATCTGAAAATTTGAAAATTCTTAAAAAATTTGACCAAAATCTTGATGTCCCCAATCCTATGTTTTGTATGTTTTTCACGTGTCTTGACATCCAATGTATCCCTGCAAAGTTTGGTGAAGATCTGAGTATGTAGTTTTTGACATTATATGGAACCTCCTATCTGAAAATTTGAAAATTCTTAAAAAATTTGACCAAAATCTTGATGTCTCCAATCTCTTGTTTTGTACGTTTTTCCACGTGTCTTGACATCCAATGTGTCCTTGCAATGTTTGGTGAAGATCTGAGTATGTAGTTTTTGACCTTATATGGAACCTCCTATCTGAAAATTTGAAAATTCTTAAAAAATTTGACCAAAATCTTGATGTCCCCAATCCTATGTTTTGTATGTTTTTTCCACGTGTCTTGACATCCAATGTATCCCTGCAAAGTTTGGTGAAGATCTGAGTATGTCGTTTTTGACCTTATCTGGAACATCCTTTCTGAAAATTTTAAAATTCTTAAAAAATTCGTCCAAAATCTTGATGTCTCCAATCTCTTGTTTTGTACGTTTTTTCCACGTGTCTTGACATCCAATGTATCCCTGCAAAGTTTGGTGAAGATCTGAGTATGTAGTTTTTGACCTTATCTGGAAACTCTCATCTGAAAATTTGAAAATTCCTAAAAAATCCGTCCAAAATCTTGATGACACCAATCTCTTGTTTTGTATGTTTTTTCCACGTGTCTTGACATCCAATGTATCCCTGCAAAGTTTGGTGAAGATCTGAGTATGTAGTTTTTGACCTTATATGGAACCTCCTATCTGAAAATTTGAAAATTCTTAAAAAATTCGTCCAAAATCTTGATGTCTCCAATCTCTTGTTTTGTACGTTTTTTCCACGTGTCTTGACATCCAATGTATCCCTGCAATGTTTGGTGAAGATCTGAGTATGTAGTTTTTGACCTTATATGGAACCTCCTATCTGAAAATTTGAAAATTCTTAAAAAATTTGAACAAAATCTTGATATCCCCAATCCTATGTTTTGTATGTTTTTTCCACGTGTCTTGACATCAAATGTATCCCTGCAAAGTTTGGTGAAGATCTGAGTATGTAGTTTTTGACCTTATCTGGAACCTCCTATCTGAAAATTTGAAAACTCTTAAAAAATTCGTCCAAAATCTTGATGTCTCCAATCTCTTGTTTTGTACGTTTTTCCCACGTGTCTTGACATCCAATGTATCCCTGCAAAGTTTGGTGAAGATCTGAGTATGTAGTTTTTGACCTTATCTGGAACCTCATTTCTGAAAATTTGAAAATTCCTCAAAAATTCGTCCAAAATCTTGATGTCTTCAATCTCTTGTTTTGTACGTTTTTTCCACGTGTCTTGACATCCAATGTATCCCTGCATAGTTTGGTGAAGATCTGAGTTCGTAGTTTTTGACCTTATATGGAACCTCCTATCTGAAAATTTGAAAATTTTTAAAAAATTCGACTAAAATCTTGATGTCCCCAATTCTATGTTTTGTATGTTTTTTCCACGTGTCTTGACATCCAATGTATCCATGCAAAGTTTGGTGAAGATCTGAGTATGTCGTTTTTGACCTTGTCTGGAACCTCCCACCTGAAAATTTGAAAATTCTTAAAAAATTCGTCGAAAATCTTGATGTCTCCAATCTCTTGTTTTGTACGTTTTTTCCACGTCTCTTGACATCCAATGTATCCCTGCAATCTTTGGTGAAGATCTGAGTATGTAGTTTTTGACCTTATCTGGAACCTCCTATCTGAAAATTTGAAAATTCTTAAAAAATTCGTCCAAAATCTTGATGTCTCCAATCTCTTGTTTTGTACGTTTTTTCCACGTGTCTTGACATCCAATGTATCCCTGCAAAGTTTGGTGAAGATCTGAGTATGTCGTTTTTGACCTTATCTGGAACATCCTTTCTGAAAATTTGAAAATTCTTAAAAAATTCGTCCAAAATCTTGACGTCTCTAATCTCTTGTTTTGTACGTTTTTTCCACGTGTCTTGACATCCAATGTATCCCTGCAAAGTTTGGTGAAGATCTGAGTATGTAGTTTTTGACCTTATCTGGAACCTCCCATCTGAAAATTTGAAAATTCTTAAAAAATTCGTCCAAAATCTTGATGTCTCCAATCTCTTGTTTTGTACGTTTTTTTCCACGTGTCTTGACATCCAATGTATCCCTGCAATGTTTGGTGAAGATCTGAGTATGTAGTTTTTGACCTTATATGGAACCTCCTATCTGAAAATTTGAAAATTCTTAAAAAATTTGACCAAAATCTTGATGTCCCCAATCCTATGTTTTGTATGTTTTTTCCACATGTCTTGACATCCAATGTATCCCTGCAGAGTTTGGTGAAGATCTGAGTATGTCGTTTTTGACCTTATCTGGAACCTCCTATCTGAAAATTTGAAAATTCTTAAAAAATTCGTCCAAAATCTTGATGTCTCCAATCTCTTGTTTTGTACGTTTTTTCCTCGTGTCTTGACATCCAATGTATCCCTGCAAAGTTTGGTGAAGATCTGAGTATGTAGTTTTTGACCTTATCTGGAACCTCTTATCTGAAAATTTGAAAATTGTTAAAAAATTCGTCCAAAATCTTGATGTCTCCAATCTCTTGTTTTGTACGTTTTTTCCACGTGTCTTGACATCCAATGTATCCCTGCAAAGTTTGGTTAAGATCTGAGTATGTCGTTTTTGACCTTATCTGGAACAACCTTTCTGAAAATTTGAAAATTCTTAAAAAATTCGTCCAAAATCTTGATGTCTCCAATCTCTTGTTTTGTACGTTTTTTCCACGTGTCTTGACATCCAATGTATCCCTGCAATGTTTGGTGAAGATCTGAGTATGTAGTTTTTGACCTTATCTGGAACCTCATTTCTGAAAATTTGAAAATTCCTCAAAAATTCGTCCAAAATCTTGATGTCTCCAATCTCTTGTTTTGTACGTTTTTTCCACGTGTCTTGACATCCAATGTATCCCTGCAAAGTTTGGTGAAGATCTGAGTGTGCAGTTTTTTACCTTATCTGGAACCTCCTATCTAAAAATTTGAAAATTCTTAAAAAATTCGTCCAAAATCTTGATGTCTCCAATCTCTTGTTTTGTACGTTTTTTCCACGTGTCTTGACATCCAATGTATCCCTGCAAAGTTTGGTGAAGATCTGAGTATGTCGTTTTTGACCTTATCTGGAACATCCTTTCTGAAAATTTGAAAATTCTTGAAAAATTCGTCCAAAATCTTGACGTCTCCAATCTCTTGTTTTGTACGTTTTTTTCCACGTGTCTTGACATCCAATGTATCCCTGCAAAGTTTGGTGAAGATCTGAGTTTGTCGTTTTTGACCTTATCTGGAACCTCCCATCTGAAAATTTGAAAATTCCTAAAAAATCCTTCCAAAATCTTGATGACCCCAAACTCTTGTTTTGTACGTTTTTTCCACGTGTCTTGACATCCAATGTATGCCTGCAAAGTTTGGTGAAGATCTGAGTATGTAGTTTTTGACCTTATCTGGAACCTCCCATCTGAAAATTTGAAAATTCTTAAAAAATTCGTCCAAAATCTTGATGTCTCCAATCTCTTGTTTTGTACGTTTTTTTCCACGTGTCTTGACATCCAATGTATCCCTGCAATGTTTGGTGAAGATCTGAGTATGTAGTTTTTGACCTTATATGGAACCTCCTATCTGAAAATTTGAAAATTCTTAAAAAATTTGACCAAAATCTTGATGTCCCCAATCCTATGTTTTGTATGTTTTTTCCACATGTCTTGACATCCAATGTATCCCTGCAGAGTTTGGTGAAGATCTGAGTATGTCGTTTTTGACCTTATCTGGAACCTCCTATCTGAAAATTTGAAAATTCTTAAAAAATTCGTCCAAAATCTTGATGTCTCCAATCTCTTGTTTTGTACGTTTTTTCCTCGTGTCTTGACATCCAATGTATCCCTGCAAAGTTTGGTGAAGATCTGAGTATGTCGTTTTTGACCTTATCTGGAACATCCTTTCTGAAAATTTGAAAATTCTTAAAAAATTCGTCCAAAATCTTGACGTCTCTAATCTCTTGTTTTGTACGTTTTTTCCACGTGTCTTGACATCCAATGTATCCCTGCAAAGTTTGGTGAAGATCTGAGTATGTAGTTTTTGACCTTATCTGGAACCTCCCATCTGAAAATTTGAAAATTCTTAAAAAATTCGTCCAAAATCTTGATGTCTCCAATCTCTTGTTTTGTACGTTTTTTTCCACGTGTCTTGACATCCAATGTATCCCTGCAATGTTTGGTGAAGATCTGAGTATGTAGTTTTTGACCTTATATGGAACCTCCTATCTGAAAATTTGAAAATTCTTAAAAAATTTGACCAAAATCTTGATGTCCCCAATCCTATGTTTTGTATGTTTTTTCCACATGTCTTGACATCCAATGTATCCCTGCAGAGTTTGGTGAAGATCTGAGTATGTCGTTTTTGACCTTATCTGGAACCTCCTATCTGAAAATTTGAAAATTCTTAAAAAATTCGTCCAAAATCTTGATGTCTCCAATCTCTTGTTTTGTACGTTTTTTCCTCGTGTCTTGACATCCAATGTATCCCTGCAAAGTTTGGTGAAGATCTGAGTATGTAGTTTTTGACCTTATCTGGAACCTCTTATCTGAAAATTTGAAAATTGTTAAAAAATTCGTCCAAAATCTTGATGTCTCCAATCTCTTGTTTTGTACGTTTTTTCCACGTGTCTTGACATCCAATGTATCCCTGCAAAGTTTGGTTAAGATCTGAGTATGTCGTTTTTGACCTTATCTGGAACAACCTTTCTGAAAATTTGAAAATTCTTAAAAAATTCGTCCAAAATCTTGATGTCTCCAATCTCTTGTTTTGTACGTTTTTTCCACGTGTCTTGACATCCAATGTATCCCTGCAATGTTTGGTGAAGATCTGAGTATGTAGTTTTTGACCTTATCTGGAACCTCATTTCTGAAAATTTGAAAATTCCTCAAAAATTCGTCCAAAATCTTGATGTCTCCAATCTCTTGTTTTGTACGTTTTTTCCACGTGTCTTGACATCCAATGTATCCCTGCAAAGTTTGGTGAAGATCTGAGTGTGCAGTTTTTTACCTTATCTGGAACCTCCTATCTAAAAATTTGAAAATTCTTAAAAAATTCGTCCAAAATCTTGATGTCTCCAATCTCTTGTTTTGTACGTTTTTTCCACGTGTCTTGACATCCAATGTATCCCTGCAAAGTTTGGTGAAGATCTGAGTATGTCGTTTTTGACCTTATCTGGAACATCCTTTCTGAAAATTTGAAAATTCTTGAAAAATTCGTCCAAAATCTTGACGTCTCCAATCTCTTGTTTTGTACGTTTTTTTCCACGTGTCTTGACATCCAATGTATCCCTGCAAAGTTTGGTGAAGATCTGAGTTTGTCGTTTTTGACCTTATCTGGAACCTCCCATCTGAAAATTTGAAAATTCCTAAAAAATCCTTCCAAAATCTTGATGACCCCAAACTCTTGTTTTGTACGTTTTTTCCACGTGTCTTGACATCCAATGTATGCCTGCAAAGTTTGGTGAAGATCTGAGTATGTAGTTTTTGACCTTATCTGGAACCTCCTATCTGAAAATTTGAAAATTCTTAAAAAATTCGTCCGAAATCGTGATGTCTCCAATCTCTTGTTTTGTACGTTTTTCCCACGTGTCTTGACATCCAATGTATCCCTGCAGAGTTTGGTGAAGATCTGAGTATGTCGTTTTTGACCTTATCTGGAACATCCTTTCTGAAAATTTGAAAATTCTTAAAAAATTCGTCCAAAATCTTGACGTCTCCAATCTCTTGTTTTGTACGTTTTTTCCACGTGTCTTGACATAAAAAGTATGTCTGCAAAGTTTGGTGAAGATCTGAGTATGTAGTTTTTGACCTTATCTGGAACCTCCCATCTGAAAATTTGAAAATTCCTAAAAAATCCGTCCAAAATCTTGATGACCCCAATCTCTTGTTTTGTACGTTTTTTCCACGTGTCTTGACAACGAATGTATCCCTGCAAAGTTTGGTGAAGATCTGAGTATGTAGTTTTTGACCTTATATGGAACCTCCTATCTGAAAATTTGAAAATTCTTAAAAAATTCGTCCAAAATCTTGATGTCTCCAATCTCTTGTTTTGTACGTTTTTCCCACGTGTCTTGACATCCAATGTATCCCTGCAAAGTTTGGTGAAGATCTGAGTATGTAGTTTTTGACCTTATCTGGAACCTCCTATCTGAAAATTTGAAAATTGTTAAAAAATTCGTCCAAAATCTTGATGTCTCCAATCTCTTGTTTTGTACGTTTTTCCCACGTGTCTTGACATCCAATGTATCCCTGCAAAGTTTGGTGAAGATCTGAGTATGTAGTTTTTGACCTTATCTGGAACCTCATTTCTGAAAATTTGAAAATTCTTAAAAAATTCGTCCAAAATCTTGATGTCTCCAATCTCTTGTTTTGTACGTTTTTTCCACGTGTCTTGACATCCAATGGATCCCTGCAAAGTTTGGTGAAGATCTGAGTATGTCGTTTTTGACCTTATCTGGAACATCCTTTCTGAAAATTTGAAAATTCTTAAAAAATTCGTCCAAAATCTTGACGTCTCCAATCTCTTGTTTTGTACGTTTTTTCCACGTGTCGTGACATCCAATGTATCCCTGCAAAGTTTGGTGAAGATCTGAGTATGTAGTTTTTGACCTTATCTGGAACCTCCCATCTGAAAATTTGAAAATTCTTAAAAAATCCGTCCAAAATCTTGATGTCTCCAATCTCTTGTTTTGTACGTTTTTCCCACGTGTCTTGACATCCAATGTATCCCTGCAAAGTTTGGTGAAGATCTGAGTATGTAGTTTTTGACCTTATCTGGAACATCCTATCTGAAAATTTGAAAATTCTTCAAAAAATCGTCCAAAATCTTGATGTCTCCAATCTCTTGTTTTGTACGTTTTTTCCACGTGTCTTGACATCCAATGTATCCCTGCATAGTTTGGTGAGGATCTGAGTATGTAGTTTTTGACCTTATATGGAACCTCCTATCTGAAAATTTGAAAATTCTTAAAAAATTCTACCAAAATCTTGATGTCCCCAATTCTATGTTTTGTATGTTTTTTCCACGTGTCTTGACATCCAATGTATCCATGCAAAGTTTGGTGAAGATCTGAGTATGTCGTTTTTGACCTTATCTGGAACCTCCCATCTGAAAATTTTGAAAATTCTTAAAAAATTCGTCGAAAATCTTGATGTCTCCAATCTCTTGTTTTGTACGTTTTTTCCACGTGTCTTGACATCCAATGTATCCTTGCAATGTTTGGTGAAGATCTGAGTATGTAGTTTTTGACCTTATATGGAACCTCCTATATGAAAATTTGAAAATTCTTAAAAAATTTGACCAAAATCTTGATGTCCCCAATCCTATGTTTTGTATGTTTTTCACGTGTCTTGACATCCAATGTATCCCTGCAAAGTTTGGTGAAGATCTGAGTATGTAGTTTTTGACATTATATGGAACCTCCTATCTGAAAATTTGAAAATTCTTAAAAAATTTGACCAAAATCTTGATGTCTCCAATCTCTTGTTTTGTACGTTTTTCCACGTGTCTTGACATCCAATGTATCCTTGCAATGTTTGGTGAAGATCTGAGTATGTAATTTTTGACCTTATATGGAACCTCCTATCTGAAAATTTGAAAATTCTTAAAAAATTTGACCAAAATCTTGATGTCCCCAATCCTATGTTTTGTATTTTTTTTCCACGTGTCTTGACATCCAATGTATCCCTGCAAAGTTTGGTGAAGATCTGAGTATGTCGTTTTTGACCTTATCTGGAACATCCTTTCTGAAAATTTGAAAATTCTTAAAAAATTCGTCCAAAATCTTGATGTCTCCAATCTCTTGTTTTGTACGTTTTTTCCACGTGTCTTGACATCCAATGTATCCCTGCAAAGTTTGGTGAAGATCTGAGTATGTAGTTTTTGACCTTATCTGGAACCTCTCATCTGAAAATTTGAAAATTCCTAAAAAATCCGTCCAAAATCTTGATGACACCAATCTCTTGTTTTGTATGTTTTTTCCACGTCTCTTGACATCCAATGTATCCCTGCAAAGTTTGGTGAAGATCTGAGTATGTAGTTTTTGACCTTATATGGAACCTCCTATCTGAAAATTTGAAAATTCTTAAAAAATTCGTCCAAAATCTTGATGTCTTAAATCTCTTGTTTTGTACGTTTTTTCCACGTGTCTTGACATCCAATGTATCCCTGCAATGTTTGGTGAAGATCTGAGTATGTAGTTTTTGACCTTATATGGAACCTCCTATCTGAAAATTTGAAAATTCTTAAAAAATTTGAACAAAATCTTGATATCCCCAATCCTACGTTTTGTATGTTTTTTCCACGTGTCTTGACATCAAATGTATCCCTGCAAAGTTTGGTGAAGATCTGAGTATGTAGTTTTTGACCTTATCTGGAACCTCCTATCTGAAAATTTGAAAACTCTTAAAAAATTCGTCCAAAATCTTGATGTCTCCAATCTCTTGTTTTGTACGTTTTTCCCACGTGTCTTGACATCCAATGTATCCCTGCAAAGTTTGGTGAAGATCTGAGTATGTAGTTTTTGACCTTATCTGGAACCTCATTTCTGAAAATTTGAAAATTCCTCAAAAATTCGTCCAAAATCTTGATGTCTTCAATCTCTTGTTTTGTACGTTATTTCCACGTGTCTTGACATCCAATGTATCCCTGCAAAGTTTGGTGAAGATCTGAGTATGTAGTTTTTGACCTTATCTGGAACCTCCTATCTGAAAATTTGAAAATTCTTAAAAAATTCGTCCAAAATCTTGATGTCTCCAATCTCTTGTTTTGTACGTTTTTTCCACGTGTCTTGACATCCAATGTATCCCTGCATAGTTTGGTGAAGATCTGAGTATGTAGTTTTTGACCTTATATGGAACCTCCTATCTGAAAATTTGAAAATTTTTAAAAAATTCGACTAAAATCTTGATGTCCCCAATTCTATGTTTTGTATGTTTTTTCCACGTGTCTTGACATCCAATGTATCCATGCAAAGTTTGGTGAAGATCTGAGTATGTCGTTTTTGACCTTATCTGGAACCTCCCACCTGAAAATTTGAAAATTCTTAAAAAATTCGTCGAAAATCTTGATGTCTCCAATCTCTTGTTCTGTACGTTTTTTCCACGTCTCTTGACATCCAATGTATCCCTGCAATCTTTGGTGAAGATCTGAGTATGTAGTTTTTGACCTTATCTGGAACCTCCTATCTGAAAATTTGAAAATTCTTAAAAAATTCGTCCAACATCTTGATGTCTCCAATCTCTTGTTTTGTACGTTTTTTCCACGTGTCTTGACATCCAATGTATCCCTGCAAAGTTTGGTGAAGATCTGAGTATGTCGTTTTTGACCTTATCTGGAACATCCTTTCTGAAAATTTGAAAATTCTTAAAAAATTCGTCCAAAATCTTGACGTCTCCAATCTCTTGTTTTGTACGTTTTTTCCACGTGTCTTGACATCCAATGTATCCCTGCAATCTTTGGTGAAGATCTGAGTATGTAGTTTTTGACCTTATCTGGAACCTCCTATCTGAAAATTTGAAAATTCTTAAAAAAATTGACCAAAATCTTGATGTCCCCAATCCTATGTTTTGTATGTTTTTCCCACGTGTCTTGACATCCAATGTATCCCTGCAAAGTTTGGTGAAGATCTGAGTATGTAGTTTTTGACCTTACCTGGAACCTCCTATCTGAAAATTTGAAAATTCTTAAAAAATTCGTCCAAAATCTTGATGTCTCCAATCTCTTGTTTTGTACGTTTTTCCACGTGTCTTGACATCCAATGTATCCCTGCAATGTTTGTTGAAGATCTGAGTATGTAGTTTTTGACCTTATATGGAACCTCCTATCTGAAAATTTGAAAATTCTTAAAAAATTCGTCCAAAATCTTGATGTCTCCAATCTCTTGTTTTGTACGTTTTTCCACGTGTCTTGACATCCAATGTATCCCTGCAATGTTTGTTGAAGATCTGAGTATGTAGTTTTTGACCTTATATGGAACCTCCTATCTGAAAATTTGAAAATTCTTAAAAAATTTGACCAAAATCTTGATGTCCCCAATCCTATGTTTTGTATGTTCTTTCCACGTGTCTTCACATCCAATGTATCCCTGCAAAGTTTGGTGAAGATCTGAGTATGTAGTTTTTGACCTTATCTGGAACCTCTCATCTGAAAATTTGAAAATTCCTAAAAAATCCTTCCAAAACCTTGATGACACCAATCTCTTGTTTTGTACGTTTTTTCCACGTGTCTTGACATCCAATGTATCCCTGCAAAGTTTGGTGAAGATCTGAGTATGTAGTTTTTGACCTTATCTGGAACCTCCTTTCTGAAAATTTGAAAATTCTTCAAAAATTCGTCCAAAATCTTGATGTCTCCACTCTCTTGTTTTGTACGTTTTTTCCACGTGTCTTGACATCCAATGTATCCCTGCAAAGTTTGGTGAAGATCTGAGTATGTAGTTTTTGACCTTATATGGAGCCTCCTTTCTGAAAATTTGAAAATTCTTAAAAAATTCATCCAAAATCTTGATGTCTCCAATCTCTTGTTTTGTACGTTTTTTCCACGTTTCTTGACATCCAATGTATCCCTGCAAAGTTTGGTGAAGATCTGAGTATGTAGTTTTTGACCTTATATGGAACCTCCTTTCTGAAAATTAGAAAATTCTTAAAAAATTCGTCCAAAATCTTGATGTCCCCAATCCTATGATTTGTATGTTTTTTCCACGTGTCTTGACATCCAATGTATCCATGCAAAGTTTGGTGAAGATCTGAGTATGTCGTTTTTGACCTTATCTGGAACCTCCCATCTGAAAATTTGAAAATTCTTAAAAAATCCGTCCAAAATCTTGATGTCTCTAATCTCTTGTTTTGTACGTTTTTCCCACGTGTCTTGACATCCAATGTATCCCTGCAAAGTTTGGTGAAGATCTGAGTATGTAGTTTTTGACCTTATCTGGAACATCCTATCTGAAAATTTGAAAATTCTTCAAAAAATCGTCCAAAATCTTGATGTCTCCAATCTCTTGTTTTGTACGTTTTTTCCACGTGTCTTGACATCCAATGTATCCCTGCATAGTTTGGTGAGGATCTGAGTATGTAGTTTTTGACCTTATATGGAACCTCCTATCTGAAAATTTGAAAATTCTTAAAAAATTCTACCAAAATCTTGATGTCCCCAATTCTATGTTTTGTATGTTTTTTCCACGTGTCTTGACATCCAATGTATCCATGCAAAGTTTGGTGAAGATCTGAGTATGTCGTTTTTGACCTTATCTGGAACCTCCCATCTGAAAATTTTGAAAATTCTTAAAAAATTCGTCGAAAATCTTGATGTCTCCAATCTCTTGTTTTGTACGTTTTTTCCACGTGTCTTGACATCCAATGTATCCCTGCAATGTTTGGTGAAGATCTGAGTATGTAGTTTTTGACCTTATATGGAACCTCCTATATGAAAATTTGAAAATTCTTAAAAAATTTGACCAAAATCTTGATGTCCCCAATCCTATGTTTTGTATGTTTTTCCCACGTGTCTTGACATCCAATGTATCCCTGCAAAGTTTGGTGAAGATCTGAGTATGTAGTTTTTGACCTTATCTGGAACCTCCTATCTGAAAATTTGAAAATTCTTAAAAAATTCGTCCAAAATCTTGATGTCTCCAATCTCTTGTTTTGTACGTTTTTCCACGTGTCTTGACATCCAATGTATCCTTGCAATGTTTGGTGAAGATCTGAGTATGTAGTTTTTGACCTTATATGGAACCTCCTATCTGGAAATTTGAAAATTCTTAAAAAATTTGACCAAAATCTTGATGTCCCCAATCCTATGTTTTGTATGTTTTTCACGTGTCTTGACATCCAATGTATCCCTGCAAAGTTTGGTGAAGATCTGAGTATGTAGTTTTTGACATTATATGGAACCTCCTATCTGAAAATTTGAAAATTCTTAAAAAATTTGACCAAAATCTTGATGTCTCCAATCTCTTGTTTTTGTACGTTTTTCCACGTGTCTTGACATCCAATGTATCCTTGCAATGTTTGGTGAAGATCTGAGTATGTAATTTTTGACCTTATATGGAACCTCCTATCTGAAAATTTGAAAATTCTTAAAAAATTTGACCAAAATCTTGATGTCCCCAATCCTATGTTTTGTATGTTTTTTCCACGTGTCTTGACATCCAATGTATCCCTGCAAAGTTTGGTGAAGATCTGAGTATGTCGTTTTTGACCTTATCTGGAACATCCTTTCTGAAAATTTGAAAATTCTTAAAAAATTCGTCCAAAATCTTGATGTCTCCAATCTCTTGTTTTGTACGTTTTTTCCACGTGTCTTGACATCCAATGTATCCCTGCAAAGTTTGGTGAAGATCTGAGTATGTAGTTTTTGACCTTATCTGGAACCTCTCATCTGAAAATTTGAAAATTCCTAAAAAATCCGTCCAAAACCTTGATGACACCAATCTCTTGTTTTGTATGTTTTTTCCACGTGTCTTGACATCCAATGTATCCCTGCAAAGTTTGGTGAAGATCTGAGTATGTAGTTTTTGACCTTATATGGAACCTCCTATCTGAAAATTTGAAAATTCTTAAAAAATTCGTCCAAAATCTTGATGTCTCCAATCTCTTGTTTTGTACGTTTTTTCCACGTGTCTTGACATCCAATGTATCCCTGCAATGTTTGGTGAAGATCTGAGTATGTAGTTTTTGACCTTATATGGAACCTCCTATCTGAAAATTTGAAAATTCTTAAAAAATTTGAACAAAATCTTGATATCCCCAATCCTACGTTTTGTATGTTTTTTCCACGTGTCTTGACATCCAATGTATCCCTGCAAAGTTTGGTGAAGATCTGAGTATGTCGTTTTTGACCTTATCTGGAACATCCTTTCTGAAAATTTGAAAATTCTTAAAAAATTCGTCCAAAATCTTGACGTCTCCAATCTCTTGTTTTGTACGTTTTTTCCACGTGTCTTGACATCCAATGTATCCCTGCAAAGTTTGGTGAAGATCTGAGTATGTAGTTTTTGACCTTATCTGGAACCTCCCACCTGAAAATTTGAAAATTCTTAAAAAATTCGTCCAAAATCTTGATGTCTCCAATCTCTTGTTTTGTACGTTTTTTCCACGTGTCTTGACATCCAATGTATCCCTGCAATCTTTGGTGAAGATCTGAGTATGTAGTTTTTGACCTTATATGGAACCTCCTATCTGAAAATTTGAAAATTCTTAAAAAAATTGACCAAAATCTTGATGTCCCCAATCCTATGTTTTGTATGTTTTTCCCACGTGTCTTGACATCCAATGTATCCCTGCAAAGTTTGGTGAAGATCTGAGTATGTAGTTTTTGACCTTACCTGGAACCTCCTATCTGAAAATTTGAAAATTCTTAAAAAATTCGTCCAAAATCTTGATGTCTCCAATCTTTGTTTTGTACGTTTTTCCACGTGTCTTGACATCCAATGTATCCCTGCAATGTTTGTTGAAGATCTGAGTATGTAGTTTTTGACCTTATATGGAACCTCCTATCTGAAAATTTGAAAATTCTTAAAAAATTTGACCAAAATCTTGATGTCCCCAATCCTATGTTTTGTATGTTCTTTCCACGTGTCTTGACATCCAATGTATGACTGCAAAGTTTGGTGAAGATCTGAGTATGTCGTTTTTGACCTTATCTGGAACATCCTTTCTGAAAATTTGAAAATTCTTAAAAAAATTCGTCCAAAATCTTGATGTCTCCAATCTCTTGTTTTGTACGTTTTTTCACGTGTCTTCACATCCAATGTATCCCTGCAAAGTTTGGTGAAGATCTGAGTATGTAGTTTTTGACCTTATCTGGAACCTCTCATCTGAAAATTTGAAAATTCCTAAAAAATCCTTCCAAAACCTTGATGACACCAATCTCTTGTTTTGTACGTTTTTTCCACGTGTCTTGACATCCAATGTATCCCTGCAAAGTTTGGTGAAGATCTGAGTATGTAGTTTTTGACCTTATCTGGAACCTCCTTTCTGAAAATTTGAAAATTCTTCAAAAATTCGTCCAAAATCTTGATGTCTCCACTCTCTTGTTTTGTACGTTTTTTCCACGTGTCTTGACATCCAATGTATCCCTGCAAAGTTTGGTGAAGATCTGAGTATGTAGTTTTTGACCTTATATGGAGCCTCCTTTCTGAAAATTTGAAAATTCTTAAAAAATTCATCCAAAATCTTGATGTCTCCAATCTCTTGTTTTGTACGTTTTTTCCACGTTTCTTGACATCCAATGTATCCCTGCAAAGTTTGGTGAAGATCTGAGTATGTAGTTTTTGACCTTATATGGAACCTCCTTTCTGAAAATTAGAAAATTCTTAAAAAATTCGTCCAAAATCTTGATGTCCCCAATCCTATGTTTTGTATGTTTTTTCCACGTGTCTTGACATCCAATGTATCCATGCAAAGTTTGGTGAAGATCTGAGTATGTCGTTTTTGACCTTATCTGGAACCTCCCATCTGAAAATTTGAAAATTCTTAAAAAATCCGTCCAAAATCTTGATGTCTCTAATCTCTTGTTTTGTACGTTTTTCCCACGTGTCTTGACATCCAATGTATCCCTGCAAAGTTTGGTGAAGATCTGAGTATGTAGTTTTTGACCTTATCTGGAACATCCTATCTGAAAATTTGAAAATTCTTCAAAAAATCGTCCAAAATCTTGATGTCTCCAATCTCTTGTTTTGTACGTTTTTTCCACGTGTCTTGACATCCAATGTATCCCTGCATAGTTTGGTGAGGATCTGAGTATGTAGTTTTTGACCTTATATGGAACCTCCTATCTGAAAATTTGAAAATTCTTAAAAAATTCTACCAAAATCTTGATGTCCCCAATTCTATGTTTTGTATGTTTTTTCCACGTGTCTTGACATCCAATGTATCCATGCAAAGTTTGGTGAAGATCTGAGTATGTCGTTTTTGACTTTATCTGGAACCTCCCATCTGAAAATTTTGAAAATTCTTAAAAAATTCGTCGAAAATCTTGATGTCTCCAATCTCTTGTTTTGTACGTTTTTTCCACGTGTCTTGACATCCAATGTATCCCTGCAATGTTTGGTGAAGATCTGAGTATGTAGTTTTTGACCTTATATGGAACCTCCTATCTGGAAATTTGAAAATTCTTAAAAAATTTGACCAAAATCTTGATGTCCCCAATCCTATGTTTTGTATGTTTTTCACGTGTCTAGACATCCAATGTATCCCTGCAAAGTTTGGTGAAGATCTGAGTATGTAGTTTTTGACATTATATGGAACCTCCTATCTGAAAATTTGAAAATTCTTAAAAAATTTGACCAAAATCTTGATGTCTCCAATCTCTTGTTTTTGTACGTTTTTCCACGTGTCTTGACATCCAATGTATCCTTGCAATGTTTGGTGAAGATCTGAGTATGTAATTTTTGACCTTATATGGAACCTCGTATCTGAAAATTTGAAAATTCTTAAAAAATTTGACCAAAATCTTGATGTCCCCAATCCTATGTTTTGTATGTTTTTTCCACGTGTCTTGACATCCAATGTATCCCTGCAAAGTTTGGTGAAGATCTGAGTATGTAGTTTTTGACCTTATCTGGAACATCCTATCTGAAAATTTGAAAATTCTTCAAAAAATCGTCCAAAATCTTGATGTCTCCAATCTCTTGTTTTGTACGTTTTTTCCACGTGTCTTGACATCCAATGTATCCCTGCATAGTTTGGTGAGGATCTGAGTATGTAGTTTTTGACCTTATATGGAACCTCCTATATGAAAATTTGAAAATTCTTAAAAAATTTGACCAAAATCTTGATGTCCCCAATCCTATGTTATGTATGTTTTTCCCACGTGTCTTGACATCCAATGTATCCCTGAAAAGTTTGGTGAAGATCTGAGTATGTAGTTTTTGACCTTATCTGGAACCTCCTATCTGAAAATTTGAAAATTCTTAAAAAATTCGTCCAAAATCTTGATGTCTCCAATCTCTTGTTTTGTACGTTTTTCCACGTGTCTTGACATCCAATGTATCCTTGCAATGTTTGGTGAAGATCTGAGTATGTAGTTTTTGACCTTATATGGAACCTCCTATCTGGAAATTTGAAAATTCTTAAAAAATTTGACCAAAATCTTGATGTCCCCAATCCTATGTTTTGTATGTTTTTCACGTGTCTTGACATCCAATGTATCCCTGCAAAGTTTGGTGAAGATCTGAGTATGTAGTTTTTGACATTATATGGAACCTCCTATCTGAAAATTTGAAAATTCTTAAAAAATTTGACCAAAATCTTGATGTCTCCAATCTCTTGTTTTTGTACGTTTTTCCACGTGTCTTGACATCCAATGTATCCTTGCAATGTTTGGTGAAGATCTGAGTATGTAATTTTTGACCTTATATGGAACCTCGTATCTGAAAATTTGAAAATTCTTAAAAAATTTGACCAAAATCTTGATGTCCCCAATCCTATGTTTTGTATGTTTTTTCCACGTGTCTTGACATCCAATGTATCCCTGCAAAGTTTGGTGAAGATCTGAGTATGTCGTTTTTGACCTTATCTGGAACATCCTTTCTGAAAATTTGAAAATTCTTAAAAAATTCGTCCAAAATCTTGATGTCTCCAATCTCTTGTTTTGTACGTTTTTTCCACGTGTCTTGACATCCAATGTATCCCTGCAAAGTTTGGTGAAGATCTGAGTATGTAGTTTTTGACCTTATCTGGAACCTCTCATCTGAAAATTTGAAAATTCCTAAAAAATCCTTCCAAAACCTTGATGACACCAATCTCTTGTTTTGTACGTTTTTTCCACGTGTCTTGACATCCAATGTATCCCTGCAAAGTTTGGTGAAGATCTGAGTATGTAGTTTTTGACCTTATCTGGAACCTCCTTTCTGAAAATTTGAAAATTCTTCAAAAATTCGTCCAAAATCTTGATGTCTCCACTCTCTTGTTTTGTACGTTTTTTCCACGTGTCTTGACATCCAATGTATCCCTGCAAAGTTTGGTGAAGATCTGAGTATGTAGTTTTTGACCTTATATGGAGCCTCCTTTCTGAAAATTTGAAAATTCTTAAAAAATTCATCCAAAATCTTGATGTCTCCAATCTCTTGTTTTGTACGTTTTTTCCACGTTTCTTGACATCCAATGTATCCCTGCAAAGTTTGGTGAAGATCTGAGTATGTAGTTTTTGACCTTATATGGAACCTCCTTTCTGAAAATTAGAAAATTCTTAAAAAATTCGTCCAAAATCTTGATGTCCCCAATCCTATGTTTTGTATGTTTTTTCCACGTGTCTTGACATCCAATGTATCCATGCAAAGTTTGGTGAAGATCTGAGTATGTCGTTTTTGACCTTATCTGGAACCTCCCATCTGAAAATTTGAAAATTCTTAAAAAATCCGTCCAAAATCTTGATGTCTCTAATCTCTTGTTTTGTACGTTTTTCCCACGTGTCTTGACATCCAATGTATCCCTGCAAAGTTTGGTGAAGATCTGAGTATGTAGTTTTTGACCTTATCTGGAACATCCTATCTGAAAATTTGAAAATTCTTCAAAAAATCGTCCAAAATCTTGATGTCTCCAATCTCTTGTTTTGTACGTTTTTTCCACGTGTCTTGACATCCAATGTATCCCTGCATAGTTTGGTGAGGATCTGAGTATGTAGTTTTTGACCTTATATGGAACCTCCTATCTGAAAATTTGAAAATTCTTAAAAAATTCTACCAAAATCTTGATGTCCCCAATTCTATGTCTTGTATGTTTTTTCCACGTGTCTTGACATCCAATGTATCCATGCAAAGTTTGGTGAAGATCTGAGTATGTCGTTTTTGACTTTATCTGGAACCTCCCATCTGAAAATTTTGAAAATTCTTAAAAAATTCGTCGAAAATCTTGATGTCTCCAATCTCTTGTTTTGTACGTTTTTTCCACGTGTCTTGACATCCAATGTATCCCTGCAATGTTTGGTGAAGATCTGAGTATGTAGTTTTTGACCTTATATGGAACCTCCTATCTGGAAATTTGAAAATTCTTAAAAAATTTGACCAAAATCTTGATGTCCCCAATCCTATGTTTTGTATGTTTTTCACGTGTCTTGACATCCAATGTATCCCTGCAAAGTTTGGTGAAGATCTGAGTATGTAGTTTTTGACATTATATGGAACCTCCTATCTGAAAATTTGAAAATTCTTAAAAAATTTGACCAAAATCTTGATGTCTCCAATCTCTTGTTTTTGTACGTTTTTCCACGTGTCTTGACATCCAATGTATCCTTGCAATGTTTGGTGAAGATCTGAGTATGTAATTTTTGACCTTATATGGAACCTCGTATCTGAAAATTTGAAAATTCTTAAAAAATTTGACCAAAATCTTGATGTCCCCAATCCTATGTTTTGTATGTTTTTTCCACGTGTCTTGACATCCAATGTATCCCTGCAAAGTTTGGTGAAGATCTGAGTATGTAGTTTTTGACCTTATCTGGAACATCCTATCTGAAAATTTGAAAATTCTTCAAAAAATCGTCCAAAATCTTGATGTCTCCAATCTCTTGTTTTGTACGTTTTTTCCACGTGTCTTGACATCCAATGTATCCCTGCATAGTTTGGTGAGGATCTGAGTATGTAGTTTTTGACCTTATATGGAACCTCCTATATGAAAATTTGAAAATTCTTAAAAAATTTGACCAAAATCTTGATGTCCCCAATCCTATGTTATGTATGTTTTTCCCACGTGTCTTGACATCCAATGTATCCCTGAAAAGTTTGGTGAAGATCTGAGTATGTAGTTTTTGACCTTATCTGGAACCTCCTATCTGAAAATTTGAAAATTCTTAAAAAATTCGTCCAAAATCTTGATGTCTCCAATCTCTTGTTTTGTACGTTTTTCCACGTGTCTTGACATCCAATGTATCCTTGCAATGTTTGGTGAAGATCTGAGTATGTAGTTTTTGACCTTATATGGAACCTCCTATCTGGAAATTTGAAAATTCTTAAAAAATTTGACCAAAATCTTGATGTCCCCAATCCTATGTTTTGTATGTTTTTCACGTGTCTTGACATCCAATGTATCCCTGCAAAGTTTGGTGAAGATCTGAGTATGTAGTTTTTGACATTATATGGAACCTCCTATCTGAAAATTTGAAAATTCTTAAAAAATTTGACCAAAATCTTGATGTCTCCAGTCTCTTGTTTTTGTACGTTTTTCCACGTGTCTTGACATCCAATGTATCCTTGCAATGTTTGGTGAAGATCTGAGTATGTAATTTTTGACCTTATATGGAACCTCGTATCTGAAAATTTGAAAATTCTTAAAAAATTTGACCAAAATCTTGATGTCCCCAATCCTATGTTTTGTATGTTTTTTCCACGTGTCTTGACATCCAATGTATCCCTGCAAAGTTTGGTGAAGATCTGAGTATGTCGTTTTTGACCTTATCTGGAACATCCTTTCTGAAAATTTGAAAATTCTTAAAAAATTCGTCCAAAATCTTGATGTCTCCAATCTCTTGTTTTGTACGTTTTTTCCACGTGTCTTGACATCCAATGTATCCCTGCAAAGTTTGGTGAAGATCTGAGTATGTAGTTTTTGACCTTATCTGGAACCTCTCATCTGAAAATTTGAAAATTCCTAAAAAATCCGTCCAAAATCTTGATGACACCAATCTCTTGTTTTGTATGTTTTTTCCACGTGTCTTGACATCCAATGTATCCCTGCAAAGTTTGGTGAAGATCTGAGTATGTAGTTTTTGACCTTATATGGAACCTCCTATCTGAAAATTTGAAAATTCTTAAAAAATTCGTCCAAAATCTTGATGTCTCCAATCTCTTGTTTTGTACGTTTTTTCCACGTGTCTTGACATCCAATGTATCCCTGCAATGTTTGGTGAAGATCTGAGTATGTAGTTTTTGACCTTATATGGAACCTCCTATCTGAAAATTTGAAAATTCTTAAAAAATTTGAACAAAATCTTGATATCCCCAATCCTACGTTTTGTATGTTTTTTCCACGTGTCTTGACATCAAATGTATCCCTGCAAAGTTTGGTGAAGATCTGAGTATGTAGTTTTTGACCTTATCTGGAACCTCCTATCTGAAAATTTGAAAACTCTTAAAAAATTCGTCCAAAATCTTGATGTCTCCAATCTCTTGTTTTGTACGTTTTTCCCACGTGTCTTGACATCCAATGTATCCCTGCAAAGTTTGGTGAAGATCTGAGTATGTAGTTTTTGACCTTATCTGGAACCTCATTTCTGAAAATTTGAAAATTCCTCAAAAATTCGTCCAAAATCTTGATGTCTTCAATCTCTTGTTTTGTACGTTATTTCCACGTGTCTTGACATCCAATGTATCCCTGCAAAGTTTGGTGAAGATCTGAGTATGTAGTTTTTGACCTTATCTGGAACCTCCTATCTGAAAATTTGAAAATTCTTAAAAAATTCGTCCAAGATCTTGATGTCTCCAATCTCTTGTTTTGTACGTTTTTTCCACGTGTCTTGACATCCAATGTATCCCTGCATAGTTTGGTGAAGATCTGAGTATGTAGTTTTTGACCTTATATGGAACCTCCTATCTGAAAATTTGAAAATTTTTAAAAAATTCGACTAAAATCTTGATGTCCCCAATTCTATGTTTTGTATGTTTTTTCCACGTGTCTTGACATCCAATGTATCCATGCAAAGTTTGGTGAAGATCTGAGTATGTCGTTTTTGACCTTATCTGGAACCTCCCACCTGAAAATTTGAAAATTCTTAAAAAATTCGTCGAAAATCTTGATGTCTCCAATCTCTTGTTTTGTACGTTTTTTCCACGTCTCTTGACATCCAATGTATCCCTGCAATCTTTGGTGAAGATCTGAGTATGTAGTTTTTGACCTTATCTGGAACCTCCTATCTGAAAATTTGAAAAATTCTTAAAAAATTCGTCCAACATCTTGATGTCTCCAATCTCTTGTTTTGTACGTTTTTTCCATGTGTCTTGACATCCAATGTATCCCTGCAAAGTTTGGTGAAGATCTGAGTATGTCGTTTTTGACCTTATCTGGAACATCCTTTCTGAAAATTTGAAAATTCTTAAAAAATTCGTCCAAAATCTTGACGTCTCCAATCTCTTGTTTTGTACGTTTTTTCCACGTGTCTTGACATCCAATGTATCCCTGCAATCTTTGGTGAAGATCTGAGTATGTAGTTTTTGACCTTATATGGAACCTCCTATCTGAAAATTTGAAAATTCTTAAAAAAATTGACCAAAATCTTGATGTCCCCAATCCTATGTTTTGTATGTTTTTCCCACGTGTCTTGACATCCAATGTATCCCTGCAAAGTTTGGTGAAGATCTGAGTATGTAGTTTTTGACCTTACCTGGAACCTCCTATCTGAAAATTTGAAAATTCTTAAAAAATTCGTCCAAAATCTTGATGTCTCCAATCTCTTGTTTTGTACGTTTTTCCACGTGTCTTGACATCCAATGTATCCCTGCAATGTTTGTTGAAGATCTGAGTATGTAGTTTTTGACCTTATATGGAACCTCCTATCTGAAAATTTGAAAATTCTTAAAAAATTCGTCCAAAATCTTGATGTCTCCAATCTCTTGTTTTGTACGTTTTTCCACGTGTCTTGACATCCAATGTATCCCTGCAATGTTTGTTGAAGATCTGAGTATGTAGTTTTTGACCTTATATGGAACCTCCTATCTGAAAATTTGAAAATTCTTAAAAAATTCGTCCAAAATCTTGATGTCTCCAATCTCTTGTTTTGTACGTTTTTTCACGTGTCTTCACATCCAATGTATCCCTGCAAAGTTTGGTGAAGATCTGAGTATGTAGTTTTTGACCTTATCTGGAACCTCTCATCTGAAAATTTGAAAATTCCTAAAAAATCCTTCCAAAACCTTGATGACACCAATCTCTTGTTTTGTACGTTTTTTCCACGTGTCTTGACATCCAATGTATCCCTGCAAAGTTTGGTGAAGATCTGAGTATGTAGTTTTTGACCTTATCTGGAACCTCCTTTCTGAAAATTTGAAAATTCTTCAAAAATTCGTCCAAAATCTTGATGTCTCCACTCTCTTGTTTTGTACGTTTTTTCCACGTGTCTTGACATCCAATGTATCCCTGCAAAGTTTGGTGAAGATCTGAGTATGTAGTTTTTGACCTTATATGGAGCCTCCTTTCTGAAAATTTGAAAATTCTTAAAAAATTCATCCAAAATCTTGATGTCTCCAATCTCTTGTTTTGTACGTTTTTTCCACGTTTCTTGACATCCAATGTATCCCTGCAAAGTTTGGTGAAGATCTGAGTATGTAGTTTTTGACCTTATATGGAACCTCCTTTCTGAAAATTAGAAAATTCTTAAAAAATTCGTCCAAAATCTTGATGTCCCCAATCCTATGTTTTGTATGTTTTTTCCACGTGTCTTGACATCCAATGTATCCCTGCAAAGTTTGGTGAAGATCTGAGTATGTCGTTTTTGACCGTATCTGGAACATCCTTTCTGAAAATTTGAAAATTCTTAAAAAATTCGTCCAAAATCTTGATGTCTCCAATCTCTTGTTTTGTACGTTTTTTCCACGTGTCTTGACATCCAATGTATCCCTGCAAAGTTTGGTGAAGATCTGAGTATGTAGTTTTTGACCTTATCTGGAACCTCTCATCTGAAAATTTGAAAATTCCTAAAAAATCCGTCCAAAATCTTGATGACACCAATCTCTTGTTTTGTATGTTTTTTCCACGTGTCTTGACATCCAATGTATCCCTGCAAAGTTTGGTGAAGATCTGAGTATGTAGTTTTTGACCTTATATGGAACCTCCTATCTGAAAATTTGAAAATTCTTAAAAAATTCGTCCAAAATCTTGATGTCTCCAATCTCTTGTTTTGTACGTTTTTTCCACGTGTCTTGACATCCAATGTATCCCTGCAATGTTTGGTGAAGATCTGAGTATGTAGTTTTTGACCTTATATGGAACCTCCTATCTGAAAATTTGAAAATTCTTAAAAAATTTGAACAAAATCTTGATATCCCCAATCCTATGTTTTGTATGTTTTTTCCACGTGTCTTGACATCAAATGTATCCCTGCAAAGTTTGGTGAAGATCTGAGTATGTAGTTTTTGACCTTATCTGGAACCTCCTATCTGAAAATTTGAAAACTCTTAAAAAATTCGTCCAAAATCTTGATGTCTCCAATCTCTTGTTTTGTACGTTTTTCCCACGTGTCTTGACATCCAATGTATCCCTGCAAAGTTTGGTGAAGATCTGAGTATGTAGTTTTTGACCTTATCTGGAACCTCATTTCTGAAAATTTGAAAATTCCTCAAAAATTCGTCCAAAATCTTGATGTCTTCAATCTCTTGTTTTGTACGTTATTTCCACGTGTCTTGACATCCAATGTATCCCTGCAAAGTTTGGTGAAGATCTGAGTATGTAGTTTTTGACCTTATCAGGAACCTCCTATCTGAAAATTTGAAAATTCTTAAAAAATTCGTCCAAAATCTTGATGTCTCCAATCTCTTGTTTTGTACGTTTTTTCCACGTGTCTTGACATCCAATGTATCCCTGCATAGTTTGGTGAAGATCTGAGTATGTAGTTTTTGACCTTATATGGAACCTCCTATCTGAAAATTTGAAAATTTTTAAAAAATTCGACTAAAATCTTGATGTCCCCAATTCTATGTTTTGTATGTTTTTTCCACGTGTCTTGACATCCAATGTATCCATGCAAAGTTTGGTGAAGATCTGAGTATGTCGTTTTTGACCTTATCTGGAACCTCCCACCTGAAAATTTGAAAATTCTTAAAAAATTCGTCGAAAATCTTGATGTCTCCAATCTCTTGTTTTGTACGTTTTTTCCACGTCTCTTGACATCCAATGTATCCCTGCAATCTTTGGTGAAGATCTGAGTATGTAGTTTTTGACCTTATCTGGAACCTCCTATCTGAAAATTTGAAAATTCTTAAAAAATTCGTCCAACATCTTGATGTCTCCAATCTCTTGTTTTGTACGTTTTTTCCACGTGTCTTGACATCCAATGTATCCCTGCAAAGTTTGGTGAAGATCTGAGTATGTCGTTTTTGACCTTATCTGGAACATCCTTTCTGAAAATTTGAAAATTCTTAAAAAATTCGTCCAAAATCTTGACGTCTCCAATCTCTTGTTTTGTACGTTTTTTCCACGTGTCTTGACATCCAATGTATCCCTGCAAAGTTTGGTGAAGATCTGAGTATGTAGTTTTTGACCTTATCTGGAACCTCCCATCTGAAAATTTGAAAATTCTTAAAAAATTCGTCCAAAATCTTGATGTCTCCAATCTCTTGTTTTGTACGTTTTTTCCACGTGTCTTGACATCCAATGTATCCCTGCAATCTTTGGTGAAGATCTGAGTATGTAGTTTTTGACCTTATATGGAACCTCCTATCTGAAAATTTGAAAATTCTTAAAAAAATTGACCAAAATCTTGATGTCCCCAATTCTATGTTTTGTATGTTTTTCCCACGTGTCTTGACATCCAATGTATCCCTGCAAAGTTTGGTGAAGATCTGAGTATGTAGTTTTTGACCTTACCTGGAACCTCCTATCTGAAAATTTGAAAATTCTTAAAAAATTCGTCCAAAATCTTGATGTCTCCAATCTCTTGTTTTGTACGTTTTTCCACGTGTCTTGACATCCAATGTATCCCTGCAATGTTTGTTGAAGATCTGAGTATGTAGTTTTTGACCTTATATGGAACCTCCTATCTGAAAATTTGAAAATTCTTAAAAAATTTGACCAAAATCTTGATGTCCCCAATCCTATGTTTTGTATGTTCTTTCCACGTGTCTTGACATCCAATGTATCCCTGCAAAGTTTGGTGAAGATCTGAGTATGTCGTTTTTGACCTTATCTGGAACATCCTTTCTGAAAATTTGAAAATTCTTAAAAAAATTCGTCCAAAATCTTGATGTCTCCAATCTCTTGTTTTGTACGTTTTTTCACGTGTCTTCACATCCAATGTATCCCTGCAAAGTTTGGTGAAGATCTGAGTATGTAGTTTTTGACCTTATCTGGAACCTCCTATCTGAAAATTTGAAAATTCTTAAAAAATTCTACCAAAATCTTGATGTCCCCAATTCTATGTTTTGTATGTTTTTTCCACGTGTCTTGACATCCAATGTATCCATGCAAAGTTTGGTGAAGATCTGAGTATGTCGTTTTTGACCTTATCTGGAACCTCCCATCTGAAAATTTTGAAAATTCTTAAAAAATTCGTCGAAAATCTTGATGTCTCCAATCTCTTGTTTTGTACGTTTTTTCCACGTGTCTTGACATCCAATGTATCCCTGCAATGTTTGGTGAAGATCTGAGTATGTAGTTTTTGACCTTATATGGAACCTCCTATATGAAAATTTGAAAATTCTTAAAAAATTTGACCAAAATCTTGATGTCCCCAATCCTATGTTTTGTATGTTTTTCCCACGTGTCTTGACATCCAATGTATCCCTGCAAAGTTTGGTGAAGATCTGAGTATGTAGTTTTTGACCTTATCTGGAACCTCCTATCTGAAAATTTGAAAATTCTTAAAAAATTCGTCCAAAATCTTGATGTCTCCAATCTCTTGTTTTGTACGTTTTTCCACGTGTCTTGACATCCAATGTATCCTTGCAATGTTTGGTG
Source organism: Lepisma saccharinum (assembly GCF_977018435.1). Lineage (NCBI taxonomy): Eukaryota > Metazoa > Arthropoda > Insecta > Zygentoma > Lepismatidae > Lepisma > Lepisma saccharinum. The sequence goes on along the minus strand of NW_028142907.1, from coordinate 1,677,013 downwards.
AAGATCTGAGTATGTAGTTTTTGACCTTATATGGAACCTCCTATCTGGAAATTTGAAAATTCTTAAAAAATTTGACCAAAATCTTGATGTCCCCAATCCTATGTTTTGTATGTTTTTCACGTGTCTTGACATCCAATGTATCCCTGCAAAGTTTGGTGAAGATCTGAGTATGTAGTTTTTGACATTATATGGAACCTCCTATCTGAAAATTTGAAAATTCTTAAAAAATTTGACCAAAATCTTGATGTCTCCAATCTCTTGTTTTTGTACGTTTTTCCACGTGTCTTGACATCCAATGTATCCTTGCAATGTTTGGTGAAGATCTGAGTATGTAATTTTTGACCTTATATGGAACCTCCTATCTGAAAATTTGAAAATTCTTAAAAAATTTGACCAAAATCTTGATGTCCCCAATCCTATGTTTTGTATGTTTTTTCCACGTGTCTTGACATCCAATGTATCCCTGCAAAGTTTGGTGAAGATCTGAGTATGTCGTTTTTGACCTTATCTGGAACATCCTTTCTGAAAATTTGAAAATTCTTAAAAAATTCGTCCAAAATCTTGATGTCTCCAATCTCTTGTTTTGTACGTTTTTTCCACGTGTCTTGACATCCAATGTATCCCTGCAAAGTTTGGTGAAGATCTGAGTATGTAGTTTTTGACCTTATCTGGAACCTCTCATCTGAAAATTTGAAAATTCCTAAAAAATCCGTCCAAAATCTTGATGACACCAATCTCTTGTTTTGTATGTTTTTTCCACGTGTCTTGACATCCAATGTATCCCTGCAAAGTTTGGTGAAGATCTGAGTATGTAGTTTTTGACCTTATATGGAACCTCCTATCTGAAAATTTGAAAATTCTTAAAAAATTCGTCCAAAATCTTGATGTCTCCAATCTCTTGTTTTGTACGTTTTTTCCACGTGTCTTGACATCCAATGTATCCCTGCAATGTTTGGTGAAGATCTGAGTATGTAGTTTTTGACCTTATATGGAACCTCCTATCTGAAAATTTGAAAATTCTTAAAAAATTTGAACAAAATCTTGATATCCCCAATCCTACGTTTTGTATGTTTTTTCCACGTGTCTTGACATCCAATGTATCCCTGCAAAGTTTGGTGAAGATCTGAGTATGTCGTTTTTGACCTTATCTGGAACATCCTTTCTGAAAATTTGAAAATTCTTAAAAAATTCGTCCAAAATCTTGACGTCTCCAATCTCTTGTTTTGTACGTTTTTTCCACGTGTCTTGACATCCAATGTATCCCTGCAAAGTTTGGTGAAGATCTGAGTATGTAGTTTTTGACCTTATCTGGAACCTCCCACCTGAAAATTTGAAAATTCTTAAAAAATTCGTCCAAAATCTTGATGTCTCCAATCTCTTGTTTTGTACGTTTTTTCCACGTGTCTTGACATCCAATGTATCCCTGCAATCTTTGGTGAAGATCTGAGTATGTAGTTTTTGACCTTATATGGAACCTCCTATCTGAAAATTTGAAAATTCTTAAAAAAATTGACCAAAATCTTGATGTCCCCAATCCTATGTTTTGTATGTTTTTCCCACGTGTCTTGACATCCAATGTATCCCTGCAAAGTTTGGTGAAGATCTGAGTATGTAGTTTTTGACCTTACCTGGAACCTCCTATCTGAAAATTTGAAAATTCTTAAAAAATTCGTCCAAAATCTTGATGTCTCCAATCTTTGTTTTGTACGTTTTTCCACGTGTCTTGACATCCAATGTATCCCTGCAATGTTTGTTGAAGATCTGAGTATGTAGTTTTTGACCTTATATGGAACCTCCTATCTGAAAATTTGAAAATTCTTAAAAAATTTGACCAAAATCTTGATGTCCCCAATCCTATGTTTTGTATGTTCTTTCCACGTGTCTTGACATCCAATGTATCCCTGCAAAGTTTGGTGAAGATCTGAGTATGTCGTTTTTGACCTTATCTGGAACATCCTTTCTGAAAATTTGAAAATTCTTAAAAAAATTCGTCCAAAATCTTGATGTCTCCAATCTCTTGTTTTGTACGTTTTTTCACGTGTCTTCACATCCAATGTATCCCTGCAAAGTTTGGTGAAGATCTGAGTATGTAGTTTTTGACCTTATCTGGAACCTCTCATCTGAAAATTTGAAAATTCCTAAAAAATCCTTCCAAAACCTTGATGACACCAATCTCTTGTTTTGTACGTTTTTTCCACGTGTCTTGACATCCAATGTATCCCTGCAAAGTTTGGTGAAGATCTGAGTATGTAGTTTTTGACCTTATCTGGAACCTCCTTTCTGAAAATTTGAAAATTCTTCAAAAATTCGTCCAAAATCTTGATGTCTCCACTCTCTTGTTTTGTACGTTTTTTCCACGTGTCTTGACATCCAATGTATCCCTGCAAAGTTTGGTGAAGATCTGAGTATGTAGTTTTTGACCTTATATGGAGCCTCCTTTCTGAAAATTTGAAAATTCTTAAAAAATTCATCCAAAATCTTGATGTCTCCAATCTCTTGTTTTGTACGTTTTTTCCACGTTTCTTGACATCCAATGTATCCCTGCAAAGTTTGGTGAAGATCTGAGTATGTAGTTTTTGACCTTATATGGAACCTCCTTTCTGAAAATTAGAAAATTCTTAAAAAATTCGTCCAAAATCTTGATGTCCCCAATCCTATGTTTTGTATGTTTTTTCCACGTGTCTTGACATCCAATGTATCCATGCAAAGTTTGGTGAAGATCTGAGTATGTCGTTTTTGACCTTATCTGGAACCTCCCATCTGAAAATTTGAAAATTCTTAAAAAATCCGTCCAAAATCTTGATGTCTCTAATCTCTTGTTTTGTACGTTTTTCCCACGTGTCTTGACATCCAATGTATCCCTGCAAAGTTTGGTGAAGATCTGAGTATGTAGTTTTTGACCTTATCTGGAACATCCTATCTGAAAATTTGAAAATTCTTCAAAAAATCGTCCAAAATCTTGATGTCTCCAATCTCTTGTTTTGTACGTTTTTTCCACGTGTCTTGACATCCAATGTATCCCTGCATAGTTTGGTGAGGATCTGAGTATGTAGTTTTTGACCTTATATGGAACCTCCTATCTGAAAATTTGAAAATTCTTAAAAAATTCTACCAAAATCTTGATGTCCCCAATTCTATGTTTTGTATGTTTTTTCCACGTGTCTTGACATCCAATGTATCCATGCAAAGTTTGGTGAAGATCTGAGTATGTCGTTTTTGACCTTATCTGGAACCTCCCATCTGAAAATTTTGAAAATTCTTAAAAAATTCGTCGAAAATCTTGATGTCTCCAATCTCTTGTTTTGTACGTTTTTTCCACGTGTCTTGACATCCAATGTATCCCTGCAATGTTTGGTGAAGATCTGAGTATGTAGTTTTTGACCTTATATGGAACCTCCTATATGAAAATTTGAAAATTCTTAAAAAATTTGACCAAAATCTTGATGTCCCCAATCCTATGTTATGTATGTTTTTCCCACGTGTCTTGACATCCAATGTATCCCTGAAAAGTTTGGTGAAGATCTGAGTATGTAGTTTTTGACCTTATCTGGAACCTCCTATCTGAAAATTTGAAAATTCTTAAAAAATTCGTCCAAAATCTTGATGTCTCCAATCTCTTGTTTTGTACGTTTTTCCACGTGTCTTGACATCCAATGTATCCTTGCAATGTTTGGTGAAGATCTGAGTATGTAGTTTTTGACCTTATATGGAACCTCCTATCTGGAAATTTGAAAATTCTTAAAAAATTTGACCAAAATCTTGATGTCCCCAATCCTATGTTTTGTATGTTTTTCACGTGTCTTGACATCCAATGTATCCCTGCAAAGTTTGGTGAAGATCTGAGTATGTAGTTTTTGACCTTATCTGGAACCTCATTTCTGAAAATTTGAAAATTCCTCAAAAATTCGTCCAAAATCTTGATGTCTTCAATCTCTTGTTTTGTACGTTATTTCCACGTGTCTTGACATCCAATGTATCCCTGCAAAGTTTGGTGAAGATCTGAGTATGTAGTTTTTGACCTTATCAGGAACCTCCTATCTGAAAATTTGAAAATTCTTAAAAAATTCGTCCAAAATCTTGATGTCTCCAATCTCTTGTTTTGTACGTTTTTTCCACGTGTCTTGACATCCAATGTATCCCTGCATAGTTTGGTGAAGATCTGAGTATGTAGTTTTTGACCTTATATGGAACCTCCTATCTGAAAATTTGAAAATTTTTAAAAAATTCGACTAAAATCTTGATGTCCCCAATTCTATGTTTTGTATGTTTTTTCCACGTGTCTTGACATCCAATGTATCCATGCAAAGTTTGGTGAAGATCTGAGTATGTCGTTTTTGACCTTATCTGGAACCTCCCACCTGAAAATTTGAAAATTCTTAAAAAATTCGTCGAAAATCTTGATGTCTCCAATCTCTTGTTTTGTACGTTTTTTCCACGTCTCTTGACATCCAATGTATCCCTGCAATCTTTGGTGAAGATCTGAGTATGTAGTTTTTGACCTTATCTGGAACCTCCTATCTGAAAATTTGAAAATTCTTAAAAAATTCGTCCAACATCTTGATGTCTCCAATCTCTTGTTTTGTACGTTTTTTCCACGTGTCTTGACATCCAATGTATCCCTGCAAAGTTTGGTGAAGATCTGAGTATGTCGTTTTTGACCTTATCTGGAACATCCTTTCTGAAAATTTGAAAATTCTTAAAAAATTCGTCCAAAATCTTGACGTCTCCAATCTCTTGTTTTGTACGTTTTTTCCACGTGTCTTGACATCCAATGTATCCCTGCAAAGTTTGGTGAAGATCTGAGTATGTAGTTTTTGACCTTATCTGGAACCTCCCATCTGAAAATTTGAAAATTCTTAAAAAATTCGTCCAAAATCTTGATGTCTCCAATCTCTTGTTTTGTACGTTTTTTCCACGTGTCTTGACATCCAATGTATCCCTGCAATCTTTGGTGAAGATCTGAGTATGTAGTTTTTGACCTTATATGGAACCTCCTATCTGAAAATTTGAAAATTCTTAAAAAAATTGACCAAAATCTTGATGTCCCCAATTCTATGTTTTGTATGTTTTTCCCACGTGTCTTGACATCCAATGTATCCCTGCAAAGTTTGGTGAAGATCTGAGTATGTAGTTTTTGACCTTACCTGGAACCTCCTATCTGAAAATTTGAAAATTCTTAAAAAATTCGTCCAAAATCTTGATGTCTCCAATCTCTTGTTTTGTACGTTTTTCCACGTGTCTTGACATCCAATGTATCCCTGCAATGTTTGTTGAAGATCTGAGTATGTAGTTTTTGACCTTATATGGAACCTCCTATCTGAAAATTTGAAAATTCTTAAAAAATTTGACCAAAATCTTGATGTCCCCAATCCTATGTTTTGTATGTTCTTTCCACGTGTCTTGACATCCAATGTATCCCTGCAAAGTTTGGTGAAGATCTGAGTATGTCGTTTTTGACCTTATCTGGAACATCCTTTCTGAAAATTTGAAAATTCTTAAAAAAATTCGTCCAAAATCTTGATGTCTCCAATCTCTTGTTTTGTACGTTTTTTCACGTGTCTTCACATCCAATGTATCCCTGCAAAGTTTGGTGAAGATCTGAGTATGTAGTTTTTGACCTTATCTGGAACCTCCTATCTGAAAATTTGAAAATTCTTAAAAAATTCTACCAAAATCTTGATGTCCCCAATTCTATGTTTTGTATGTTTTTTCCACGTGTCTTGACATCCAATGTATCCATGCAAAGTTTGGTGAAGATCTGAGTATGTCGTTTTTGACCTTATCTGGAACCTCCCATCTGAAAATTTTGAAAATTCTTAAAAAATTCGTCGAAAATCTTGATGTCTCCAATCTCTTGTTTTGTACGTTTTTTCCACGTGTCTTGACATCCAATGTATCCCTGCAATGTTTGGTGAAGATCTGAGTATGTAGTTTTTGACCTTATATGGAACCTCCTATATGAAAATTTGAAAATTCTTAAAAAATTTGACCAAAATCTTGATGTCCCCAATCCTATGTTTTGTATGTTTTTCCCACGTGTCTTGACATCCAATGTATCCCTGCAAAGTTTGGTGAAGATCTGAGTATGTAGTTTTTGACCTTATCTGGAACCTCCTATCTGAAAATTTGAAAATTCTTAAAAAATTCGTCCAAAATCTTGATGTCTCCAATCTCTTGTTTTGTACGTTTTTCCACGTGTCTTGACATCCAATGTATCCTTGCAATGTTTGGTGAAGATCTGAGTATGTAGTTTTTGACCTTATATGGAACCTCCTATCTGGAAATTTGAAAATTCTTAAAAAATTTGACCAAAATCTTGATGTCCCCAATCCTATGTTTTGTATGTTTTTCACGTGTCTTGACATCCAATGTATCCCTGCAAAGTTTGGTGAAGATCTGAGTATGTAGTTTTTGACATTATATGGAACCTCCTATCTGAAAATTTGAAAATTCTTAAAAAATTTGACCAAAATCTTGATGTCTCCAATCTCTTGTTTTTGTACGTTTTTCCACGTGTCTTGACATCCAATGTATCCTTGCAATGTTTGGTGAAGATCTGAGTATGTAATTTTTGACCTTATATGGAACCTCCTATCTGAAAATTTGAAAATTCTTAAAAAATTTGACCAAAATCTTGATGTCCCCAATCCTATGTTTTGTATGTTTTTTCCACGTGTCTTGACATCCAATGTATCCCTGCAAAGTTTGGTGAAGATCTGAGTATGTCGTTTTTGACCTTATCTGGAACATCCTTTCTGAAAATTTGAAAATTCTTAAAAAATTCGTCCAAAATCTTGATGTCTCCAATCTCTTGTTTTGTACGTTTTTTCCACGTGTCTTGACATCCAATGTATCCCTGCAAAGTTTGGTGAAGATCTGAGTATGTAGTTTTTGACCTTATCTGGAACCTCTCATCTGAAAATTTGAAAATTCCTAAAAAATCCGTCCAAAATCTTGATGACACCAATCTCTTGTTTTGTATGTTTTTTCCACGTGTCTTGACATCCAATGTATCCCTGCAAAGTTTGGTGAAGATCTGAGTATGTAGTTTTTGACCTTATATGGAACCTCCTATCTGAAAATTTGAAAATTCTTAAAAAATTCGTCCAAAATCTTGATGTCTCCAATCTCTTGTTTTGTACGTTTTTTCCACGTGTCTTGACATCCAATGTATCCCTGCAATGTTTGGTGAAGATCTGAGTATGTAGTTTTTGACCTTATATGGAACCTCCTATCTGAAAATTTGAAAATTCTTAAAAAATTTGAACAAAATCTTGATATCCCCAATCCTACGTTTTGTATGTTTTTTCCACGTGTCTTGACATCCAATGTATCCCTGCAAAGTTTGGTGAAGATCTGAGTATGTCGTTTTTGACCTTATCTGGAACATCCTTTCTGAAAATTTGAAAATTCTTAAAAAATTCGTCCAAAATCTTGACGTCTCCAATCTCTTGTTTTGTACGTTTTTTCCACGTGTCTTGACATCCAATGTATCCCTGCAAAGTTTGGTGAAGATCTGAGTATGTAGTTTTTGAACTTATCTGGAACCTCCCACCTGAAAATTTGAAAATTCTTAAAAAATTCGTCCAAAATCTTGATGTCTCCAATCTCTTGTTTTGTACGTTTTTTCCACGTGTCTTGACATCCAATGTATCCCTGCAATCTTTGGTGAAGATCTGAGTATGTAGTTTTTGACCTTATATGGAACCTCCTATCTGAAAATTTGAAAATTCTTAAAAAAATTGACCAAAATCTTGATGTCCCCAATCCTATGTTTTGTATGTTTTTCCCACGTGTCTTGACATCCAATGTATCCCTGCAAAGTTTGGTGAAGATCTGAGTATGTAGTTTTTGACCTTACCTGGAACCTCCTATCTGAAAATTTGAAAATTCTTAAAAAATTCGTCCAAAATCTTGATGTCTCCAATCTTTGTTTTGTACGTTTTTCCACGTGTCTTGACATCCAATGTATCCCTGCAATGTTTGTTGAAGATCTGAGTATGTAGTTTTTGACCTTATATGGAACCTCCTATCTGAAAATTTGAAAATTCTTAAAAAATTTGACCAAAATCTTGATGTCCCCAATCCTATGTTTTGTATGTTCTTTCCACGTGTCTTGACATCCAATGTATCCCTGCAAAGTTTGGTGAAGATCTGAGTATGTCGTTTTTGACCTTATCTGGAACATCCTTTCTGAAAATTTGAAAATTCTTAAAAAAATTCGTCCAAAATCTTGATGTCTCCAATCTCTTGTTTTGTACGTTTTTTCACGTGTCTTCACATCCAATGTATCCCTGCAAAGTTTGGTGAAGATCTGAGTATGTAGTTTTTGACCTTATCTGGAACCTCTCATCTGAAAATTTGAAAATTCCTAAAAAATCCTTCCAAAACCTTGATGACACCAATCTCTTGTTTTGTACGTTTTTTCCACGTGTCTTGACATCCAATGTATCCCTGCAAAGTTTGGTGAAGATCTGAGTATGTAGTTTTTGACCTTATCTGGAACCTCCTTTCTGAAAATTTGAAAATTCTTCAAAAATTCGTCCAAAATCTTGATGTCTCCACTCTCTTGTTTTGTACGTTTTTTCCACGTGTCTTGACATCCAATGTATCCCTGCAAAGTTTGGTGAAGATCTGAGTATGTAGTTTTTGACCTTATATGGAGCCTCCTTTCTGAAAATTTGAAAATTCTTAAAAAATTCATCCAAAATCTTGATGTCTCCAATCTCTTGTTTTGTACGTTTTTTCCACGTTTCTTGACATCCAATGTATCCCTGCAAAGTTTGGTGAAGATCTGAGTATGTAGTTTTTGACCTTATATGGAACCTCCTTTCTGAAAATTAGAAAATTCTTAAAAAATTCGTCCAAAATCTTGATGTCCCCAATCCTATGTTTTGTATGTTTTTTCCACGTGTCTTGACATCCAATGTATCCATGCAAAGTTTGGTGAAGATCTGAGTATGTCGTTTTTGACCTTATCTGGAACCTCCCATCTGAAAATTTGAAAATTCTTAAAAAATCCGTCCAAAATCTTGATGTCTCTAATCTCTTGTTTTGTACGTTTTTCCCACGTGTCTTGACATCCAATGTATCCCTGCAAAGTTTGGTGAAGATCTGAGTATGTAGTTTTTGACCTTATCTGGAACATCCTATCTGAAAATTTGAAAATTCTTCAAAAAATCGTCCAAAATCTTGATGTCTCCAATCTCTTGTTTTGTACGTTTTTTCCACGTGTCTTGACATCCAATGTATCCCTGCATAGTTTGGTGAGGATCTGAGTATGTAGTTTTTGACCTTATATGGAACCTCCTATCTGAAAATTTGAAAATTCTTAAAAAATTCTACCAAAATCTTGATGTCCCCAATTCTATGTTTTGTATGTTTTTTCCACGTGTCTTGACATCCAATGTATCCATGCAAAGTTTGGTGAAGATCTGAGTATGTCGTTTTTGACCTTATCTGGAACCTCCCATCTGAAAATTTTGAAAATTCTTAAAAAATTCGTCGAAAATCTTGATGTCTCCAATCTCTTGTTTTGTACGTTTTTTCCACGTGTCTTGACATCCAATGTATCCCTGCAATGTTTGGTGAAGATCTGAGTATGTAGTTTTTGACCTTATATGGAACCTCCTATATGAAAATTTGAAAATTCTTAAAAAATTTGACCAAAATCTTGATGTCCCCAATCCTATGTTATGTATGTTTTTCCCACGTGTCTTGACATCCAATGTATCCCTGAAAAGTTTGGTGAAGATCTGAGTATGTAGTTTTTGACCTTATCTGGAACCTCCTATCTGAAAATTTGAAAATTCTTAAAAAATTCGTCCAAAATCTTGATGTCTCCAATCTCTTGTTTTGTACGTTTTTCCACGTGTCTTGACATCCAATGTATCCTTGCAATGTTTGGTGAAGATCTGAGTATGTAGTTTTTGACCTTATATGGAACCTCCTATCTGGAAATTTGAAAATTCTTAAAAAATTTGACCAAAATCTTGATGTCCCCAATCCTATGTTTTGTATGTTTTTCACGTGTCTTGACATCCAATGTATCCCTGCAAAGTTTGGTGAAGATCTGAGTATGTAGTTTTTGACATTATATGGAACCTCCTATCTGAAAATTTGAAAATTCTTAAAAAATTTGACCAAAATCTTGATGTCCCCAATCCTATGTTTTGTATGTTTTTTCCACGTGTCTTGACATCCAATGTATCCCTGCAAAGTTTGGTGAAGATCTGAGTATGTCGTTTTTGACCTTATCTGGAACATCCTTTCTGAAAATTTGAAAATTCTTAAAAAATTCGTCCAAAATCTTGATGTCTCCAATCTCTTGTTTTGTACGTTTTTTCCACGTGTCTTGACATCCAATGTATCCCTGCAAAGTTTGGTGAAGATCTGAGTATGTAGTTTTTGACCTTATCTGGAACCTCTCATCTGAAAATTTGAAAATTCCTAAAAAATCCGTCCAAAATCTTGATGACACCAATCTCTTGTTTTGTATGTTTTTTCGACGTGTCTTGACATCCAATGTATCCCTGCAAAGTTTGGTGAAGATCTGAGTATGTAGTTTTTGACCTTATATGGAACCTCCTATCTGAAAATTTGAAAATTCTTAAAAAATTCGTCCAAAATCTTGATGTCTCCAATCTCTTGTTTTGTACGTTTTTTCCACGTGTCTTGACATCCAATGTATCCCTGCAATGTTTGGTGAAGATCTGAGTATGTAGTTTTTGACCTTATATGGAACCTCCTATCTGAAAATTTGAAAATTCTTAAAAAATTTGAACAAAATCTTGATATCCCCAATCCTACGTTTTGTATGTTTTTTCCACGTGTCTTGACATCAAATGTATCCCTGCAAAGTTTGGTGAAGATCTGAGTATGTAGTTTTTGACCTTATCTGGAACCTCCTATCTGAAAATTTGAAAACTCTTAAAAAATTCGTCCAAAATCTTGATGTCTCCAATCTCTTGTTTTGTACGTTTTTCCCACGTGTCTTGACATCCAATGTATCCCTGCAAAGTTTGGTGAAGATCTGAGTATGTAGTTTTTGACCTTATCTGGAACCTCATTTCTGAAAATTTGAAAATTCCTCAAAAATTCGTCCAAAATCTTGATGTCTTCAATCTCTTGTTTTGTACGTTATTTCCACGTGTCTTGACATCCAATGTATCCCTGCAAAGTTTGGTGAAGATCTGAGTATGTAGTTTTTGACCTTATCTGGAACCTCCTATCTGAAAATTTGAAAATTCTTAAAAAATTCGTCCAAAATCTTGATGTCTCCAATCTCTTGTTTTGTACGTTTTTTCCACGTGTCTTGACATCCAATGTATCCCTGCATAGTTTGGTGAAGATCTGAGTATGTAGTTTTTGACCTTATATGGAACCTCCTATCTGAAAATTTGAAAATTTTTAAAAAATTCGACTAAAATCTTGATGTCCCCAATTCTATGTTTTGTATGTTTTTTCCACGTGTCTTGACATCCAATGTATCCATGCAAAGTTTGGTGAAGATCTGAGTATGTCGTTTTTGACCTTATCTGGAACCTCCCACCTGAAAATTTGAAAATTCTTAAAAAATTCGTCGAAAATCTTGATGTCTCCAATCTCTTGTTTTGTACGTTTTTTCCACGTCTCTTGACATCCAATGTATCCCTGCAATCTTTGGTGAAGATCTGAGTATGTAGTTTTTGACCTTATCTGGAACCACCTATCTGAAAATTTGAAAATTCTTAAAAAAATCGTCCAACATCTTGATGTCTCCAATCTCTTGTTTTGTACGTTTTTTCCACGTGTCTTGACATCCAATGTATCCCTGCAAAGTTTGGTGAAGATCTGAGTATGTCGTTTTTGACCTTATCTGGAACATCCTTTCTGAAAATTTGAAAATTCTTAAAAAATTCGTCCAAAATCTTGACGTCTCCAATCTCTTGTTTTGTACGTTTTTTCCACGTGTCTTGACATCCAATGTATCCCTGCAATCTTTGGTGAAGATCTGAGTATGTAGTTTTTGACCTTATATGGAACCTCCTATCTGAAAATTTGAAAATTCTTAAAAAAATTGACCAAAATCTTGATGTCCCCAATCCTATGTTTTGTATGTTTTTCCCACGTGTCTTGACATCCAATGTATCCCTGCAAAGTTTGGTGAAGATCTGAGTATGTAGTTTTTGACCTTACCTGGAACCTCCTATCTGAAAATTTGAAAATTCTTAAAAAATTCGTCCAAAATCTTGATGTCTCCAATCTCTTGTTTTGTACGTTTTTCCACGTGTCTTGACATCCAATGTATCCCTGCAATGTTTGTTGAAGATCTGAGTATGTAGTTTTTGACCTTATATGGAACCTCCTATCTGAAAATTTGAAAATTCTTAAAAAATTCGTCCAAAATCTTGATGTCTCCAATCTCTTGTTTTGTACGTTTTTCCACGTGTCTTGACATCCAATGTATCCCTGCAATGTTTGTTGAAGATCTGAGTATGTAGTTTTTGACCTTATATGGAACCTCCTATCTGAAAATTTGAAAATTCTTAAAAAATTCGTCCAAAATCTTGATGTCTCCAATCTCTTGTTTTGTACGTTTTTTCACGTGTCTTCACATCCAATGTATCCCTGCAAAGTTTGGTGAAGATCTGAGTATGTAGTTTTTGACCTTATCTGGAACCTCTCATCTGAAAATTTGAAAATTCCTAAAAAATCCTTCCAAAACCTTGATGACACCAATCTCTTGTTTTGTACGTTTTTTCCACGTGTCTTGACATCCAATGTATCCCTGCAAAGTTTGGTGAAGATCTGAGTATGTAGTTTTTGACCTTATCTGGAACCTCCTTTCTGAAAATTTGAAAATTCTTCAAAAATTCGTCCAAAATCTTGATGTCTCCACTCTCTTGTTTTGTACGTTTTTTCCACGTGTCTTGACATCCAATGTATCCCTGCAAAGTTTGGTGAAGATCTGAGTATGTAGTTTTTGACCTTATATGGAGCCTCCTTTCTGAAAATTTGAAAATTCTTAAAAAATTCATCCAAAATCTTGATGTCTCCAATCTCTTGTTTTGTACGTTTTTTCCACGTTTCTTGACATCCAATGTATCCCTGCAAAGTTTGGTGAAGATCTGAGTATGTAGTTTTTGACCTTATATGGAACCTCCTTTCTGAAAATTAGAAAATTCTTAAAAAATTCGTCCAAAATCTTGATGTCCCCAATCCTATGTTTTGTATGTTTTTTCCACGTGTCTTGACATCCAATGTATCCCTGCAAAGTTTGGTGAAGATCTGAGTATGTCGTTTTTGACCGAATCTGGAACATCCTTTCTGAAAATTTGAAAATTCTTAAAAAATTCGTCCAAAATCTTGATGTCTCCAATCTCTTGTTTTGTACGTTTTTTCCACGTGTCTTGACATCCAATGTATCCCTGCAAAGTTTGGTGAAGATCTGAGTATGTAGTTTTTGACCTTATCTGGAACCTCTCATCTGAAAATTTGAAAATTCCTAAAAAATCCGTCCAAAATCTTGATGACACCAATCTCTTGTTTTGTATGTTTTTTCCACGTGTCTTGACATCCAATGTATCCCTGCAAAGTTTGGTGAAGATCTGAGTATGTAGTTTTTGACCTTATATGGAACCTCCTATCTGAAAATTTGAAAATTCTTAAAAAATTCGTCCAAAATCTTGATGTCTCCAATCTCTTGTTTTGTACGTTTTTTCCACGTGTCTTGACATCCAATGTATCCCTGCAATGTTTGGTGAAGATCTGAGTATGTAGTTTTTGACCTTATATGGAACCTCCTATCTGAAAATTTGAAAACTCTTAAAAAATTTGAACAAAATCTTGATATCCCCAATCCTATGTTTTGTATGTTTTTTCCACGTGTCTTGACATCAAATGTATCCCTGCAAAGTTTGGTGAAGATCTGAGTATGTAGTTTTTGACCTTATCTGGAACCTCCTATCTGAAAATTTGAAAACTCTTAAAAAATTCGTCCAAAATCTTGATGTCTCCAATCTCTTGTTTTGTACGTTTTTCCCACGTGTCTTGACATCCAATGTATCCCTGCAAAGTTTGGTGAAGATCTGAGTATGTAGTTTTTGACCTTATCTGGAACCTCATTTCTGAAAATTTGAAAATTCCTCAAAAATTCGTCCAAAATCTTGATGTCTTCAATCTCTTGTTTTGTACGTTATTTCCACGTGTCTTGACATCCAATGTATCCCTGCAAAGTTTGGTGAAGATCTGAGTATGTAGTTTTTGACCTTATCAGGAACCTCCTATCTGAAAATTTGAAAATTCTTAAAAAATTCGTCCAAAATCTTGATGTCTCCAATCTCTTGTTTTGTACGTTTTTTCCACGTGTCTTGACATCCAATGTATCCCTGCATAGTTTGGTGAAGATCTGAGTATGTAGTTTTTGACCTTATATGGAACCTCCTATCTGAAAATTTGAAAATTTTTAAAAAATTCGACTAAAATCTTGATGTCCCCAATTCTATGTTTTGTATGTTTTTTCCACGTGTCTTGACATCCAATGTATCCATGCAAAGTTTGGTGAAGATCTGAGTATGTCGTTTTTGACCTTATCTGGAACCTCCCACCTGAAAATTTGAAAATTCTTAAAAAATTCGTCGAAAATCTTGATGTCTCCAATCTCTTGTTTTGTACGTTTTTTCCACGTCTCTTGACATCCAATGTATCCCTGCAATCTTTGGTGAAGATCTGAGTATGTAGTTTTTGACCTTATCTGGAACCTCCTATCTGAAAATTTGAAAATTCTTAAAAAATTCGTCCAACATCTTGATGTCTCCAATCTCTTGTTTTGTACGTTTTTTCCACGTGTCTTGACATCCAATGTATCCCTGCAAAGTTTGGTGAAGATCTGAGTATGTCGTTTTTGACCTTATCTGGAACATCCTTTCTGAAAATTTGAAAATTCTTAAAAAATTCGTCCAAAATCTTGACGTCTCCAATCTCTTGTTTTGTACGTTTTTTCCAAGTGTCTTGACATCCAATGTATCCCTGCAAAGTTTGGTGAAGATCTGAGTATGTAGTTTTTGACCTTATCTGGAACCTCCCATCTGAAAATTTGAAAATTCTTAAAAAATTCGTCCAAAATCTTGATGTCTCCAATCTCTTGTTTTGTACGTTTTTTCCACGTGTCTTGACATCCAATGTATCCCTGCAATCTTTGGTGAAGATCTGAGTATGTAGTTTTTGACCTTATATGGAACCTCCTATCTGAAAATTTGAAAATTCTTAAAAAAATTGACCAAAATCTTGATGTCCCCAATTCTATGTTTTGTATGTTTTTCCCACGTGTCTTGACATCCAATGTATCCCTGCAAAGTTTGGTGAAGATCTGAGTATGTAGTTTTTGACCTTATCTGGAACCTCCTATCTGAAAATTTGAAAATTCTTAAAAAATTCGTCCAAAATCTTGATGTCTCCAATCTCTTGTTTTGTACGTTTTTGCACGTGTCTTGACATCCAATGTATCCCTGCAATGTTTGTTGAAGATCTGAGTATGTAGTTTTTGACCTTATATGGAACCTCCTATCTGAAAATTTGAAAATTCTTAAAAAATTTGACCAAAATCTTGATGTCCCCAATCCTATGTTTTGTATGTTCTTTCCACGTGTCTTGACATCCAATGTATCCCTGCAAAGTTTGGTGAAGATCTGAGTATGTCGTTTTTGACCTTATCTGGAACATCCTTTCTGAAAATTTGAAAATTCTTAAAAAAATTCGTCCAAAATCTTGATGTCTCCAATCTCTTGTTTTGTACGTTTTTTCACGTGTCTTCACATCCAATGTATCCCTGCAAAGTTTGGTGAAGATCTGAGTATGTAGTTTTTGACCTTATCTGGAACCTCTCATCTGAAAATTTGAAAATTCCTAAAAAATCGTTCCAAAACCTTGATGACACCAATCTCTTGTTTTGTACGTTTTTTCCACGTGTCTTGACATCCAATGTATCCCTGCAAAGTTTGGTGAAGATCTGAGTATGTAGTTTTTGACCTTATCTGGAACCTCCTTTCTGAAAATTTGAAAATTCTTCAAAAATTCGTCCAAAATCTTGATGTCTCCACTCTCTTGTTTTGTACGTTTTTTCCACGTGTCTTGACATCCAATGTATCCCTGCAAAGTTTGGTGAAGATCTGAGTATGTAGTTTTTGACCTTATATGGAGCCTCCTTTCTGAAAATTTGAAAATTCTTAAAAAATTCATCCAAAATCTTGATGTCTCCAATCTCTTGTTTTGTACGTTTTTTCCACGTTTCTTGACATCCAATGTATCCCTGCAAAGTTTGGTGAAGATCTGAGTATGTAGTTTTTGACCTTATATGGAACCTCCTTTCTGAAAATTAGAAAATTCTTAAAAAATTCGTCCAAAATCTTGATGTCCCCAATCCTATGTTTTGTATGTTTTTTCCACGTGTCTTGACATCCAATGTATCCATGCAAAGTTTGGTGAAGATCTGAGTATGTCGTTTTTGACCTTATCTGGAACCTCCCATCTGAAAATTTGAAAATTCTTAAAAAATTCGTCGAAAATCTTGATGTCTCCAATCTCTTGTTTTGTACGTTTTTTCCACATGTCTTGACATGCAAAGTATCCCTGCAACGTTTTGTGAAGATCTGAGTATGTAGTTTTTGACCTTATCTGGAACCTCCTATCTGAAAATTTGAAAATTTTCAAAAATTCGTCCAAAATCTTGATGTCTCCAATCTCTTGTTTTGTACGTTTTTTCCACGTTTCTTGACAATCAATGTATCCCTGCAATGTTTGGTGAAGATCTGAGTATGTAGTTTTTGACCTTATATGGAACCACCTATCTGAAAATTTGAAAATTCTTAAAAAATTTGACCAAAATCTTGATATCCCCAATCCTATGTTTTGTATGTTTTTTCCACGTGTCTTGACATCCAATGTATCCCTGCAAAGTTTGGTGAAGATCTGAGTATGTAGTTTTTGACCTTATCTGGAACCTCCTATCTGAAAATTTGAAAATTTTTAAAAAATTCGTCCAAAATCTTGATGTCTTCAATCTCTTGTTTTGTACGTTTTTTCCACGTGTCTTGACCTCCAATGTATCCCTGCAAAGTTTGGTGAAGATCTGAGTATGTCGTTTTTGACCTTATCTGGAACCTCCCATCTGAAAATTTGAAAATTCCTAAAAAATCCTTCCAAAATCTTGATGACACCAATCTCTTGTTTTGTACGTTTTTTCCACGTGTCTTGACATCCAATGTATCCCTGCAAAGTTTGGTGAAGATCTGAGTATGTAGTTTTTGACCTTATCTGGAACCTCATTTCTGAAAATTTGAAAATTCCTCAAAAATTCGTCCAAAATCTTGATGTCTTCAATCTCTTGTTTTGTACGTTTTTTCCACGTGTCTTGACATCGAATGTATCCCTGCAAAGTTTGGTGAAGATCTGAGTATGTAGTTTTTGACCTTATCTGGAACCTCCTATCTGAAAATTTGAAAATTCTTAAAAAATTCGTCCAAAATCTTGATGTCTCCAATCTCTTGTTTTGTACGTTTTTTCCACGTGTCTTGACATCCAATGTATCCCTGCATAGTTTGGAGAAGATCTGAGTATGTAGTTTTTGACTTTATATGGAACCTCCTATCTGAAAATTTGAAAATTTTTAAAAAATTCGACTAAAATCTTGATGTCCCCAATTCTATGTTTTGTATGTTTTTTCCACGTGTCTTGACATCCAATGTATCCATGCAAAGTTTGGTGAAGATCTGAGTATGTCGTTTTTGACCTTATCTGGAACCTCCCACCTGAAAATTTGAAAATTCTTAAAAAATTCGTCGAAAATCTTGATGTCTCCAATCTCTTGTTTTGTACGTTTTTTCCACGTCTCTTGACATCCAATGTATCCCTGCAATCTTTGGTGAAGATCTGAGTATGTAGTTTTTGACCTAATCTGGAACCTCCTATCTGAAAATTTGAAAATTCTTAAAAAATTCGTCCAAAATCTTGATGTCTCCAATCTCTTGTTTTGTACGTTTTTTCCACGTGTCTTGACATCCAATGTATCCCTGCAAAGTTTGGTGAAGATCTGAGTATGTCGTTTTTGACCTTATCTGGAACATCCTTTCTGAAAATTTGAAAATTCTTAAAAAATTCGTCCAAAATCTTGACGTCTCCAATCTCTTGTTTTGTACGTTTTTTCGACGTGTCTTGACATCCAATGTATCCCTGCAAAGTTTGGTGAAGATCTGAGTATGTAGTTTTTGACCTTATCTGGAACCTCCCATCTGAAAATTTGAAAATTCTTAAAAAATTCGTCCAAAATCTTGATGTCTCCAATCTCTTGTTTTGTACGTTTTTTCCACGTGTCTTGACATCCAATGTATCCCTGCAATCTTTGGTGAAGATCTGAGTATGTAGTTTTTGACCTTTTATGGAACCTCCTATCTGAAAATTTGAAAATTCTTAAAAAATTTGACCAAAATCTTGATGTCCCCAATCCTATGTTTTGTATGTTTTTCCCACGTGTCTTGACATCCAATGTATCCCTGCAAAGTTTGGTGAAGATCTGAGTATGTAGTTTTTGACCTTATCTGGAACCTCCTATCTGAAAATTTGAAAATTCTTAAAAAATTCGTCCAAAATCTTGATGTCTCCAATCTCTTGTTTTGTACGTTTTTCCACGTGTCTTGACATCCAATGTATCCCTGCAATGTTTGTTGAAGATCTGAGTATGTAGTTTTTGACCTTATATGGAACCTCCTATCTGAAAATTTGAAAATTCTTAAAAAATTTGACCAAAATCTTGATGTCCCCAATCCTATGTTTTGTATGTTCTTTCCACGTGTCTTGACATCCAATGTATCCCTGCAAATTTTGGTGAAGATCTGAGTATGTCGTTTTTGACCTTATCTGGAACATCCTTTCTGAAAATTTGAAAATTCTTAAAAAAATTCGTCCAAAATCTTGATGTCTCCAATCTCTTGTTTTGTACGTTTTTTCACGTGTCTTCACATCCAATGTATCCCTGCAAAGTTTGGTGAAGATCTGAGTATGTAGTTTTTGACCTTATCTGGAACCTCTCATCTGAAAATTTGAAAATTCCTAAAAAATCCTTCCAAAACCTTGATGACACCAATCTCTTGTTTTGTACGTTTTTTCCACGTGTCTTGACATCCAATGTATCCCTGCAAAGTTTGGTGAAGATCTGAGTATGTAGTTTTTGACCTTATCTGGAACCTCCTTTCTGAAAATTTGAAAATTCTTAAAAAATTCGTCCAAAATCTTGACGTCTCCAATCTCTTGTTTTGTACGTTTTTTCCACGTGCCTTGACATCCAATGTATCCCTGCAAAGTTTGGTGAAGATCTGAGTATGTAGTTTTTGACCTTATCTGGAACCTCCTATCTGAAAATTTGAAAATTCTTAAAAAATTCGTCCAAAATCTTGATGTCTCCAATCTCTTGTTTTGTACGTTTTTGCACGTGTCTTGACATCCAATGTATCCCTGCAATGTTTGTTGAAGATCTGAGTATGTAGTTTTTGACCTTATATAGAACCTCCTATCTGAAAATTTGAAAATTCTTAAAAAATTTGACCAAAATCTTGATGTCCCCAATCCTATGTTTTGTATGTTCTTTCCACGTGTCTTGACATCCAATGTATCCCTGCAAAGTTTGGTGAAGATCTGAGTATGTAGTTTTTGACCTTATCTGAAACCTCCTTTCTGAAAATTTGAAAATTCTTCAAAAATTCGTCCAAAATCTTGATGTCTCCACTCTCTTGTTTTGTACGTTTTTTCCACGTGTCTTGACATCCAATGTATCCCTGCAAAGTTTGGTGAAGATCTGAGTATGTAGTTTTTGACCTCATATGGAACCTCCTTTCTGAAAATTAGAAAATTCTTAAAAAATTCGTCCAAAATCTTGATGTCCCCAATCCTATGTTTTGTATGTTTTTTCCACGTGTCTTGACATCCAATGTATCCATGCAAAGTTTGGTGAAGATCTGAGTATGTCGTTTTTGACCTTATCTGGAACCTCCCATCTGAAAATTTGAAAATTCTTAAAAAATTCGTTGAAAAATCTTGGAGTCTCCAATCTCTTGTTTTGTACGTTTTTTCCACGTGCCTTGACATGCAAAGTATCCCTGCAACGTTTGGTGAAGATCTGAGTATGTAGTTTTTGACCTTATCTGGAACCTCCTATCTGAAAATTTGAAAATTCTTCAAAAATTCGTCCAAAATCTTGATGTCTCCAATCTCTTGTTTTGTACGTTTTTTCCACGTTTCTTGACATCCAATGTATCCCTGCAATGTTTGGTGAAGATCTGAGTATGTAGTTTTTGACCTTATATGGAACCACCTATCTGAAAATTTGAAAATTCTTAAAAAATTTGACCAAAATCTTGATATCCCCAATCCTATGTTTTGTATGTTTTTTCCACGTGTCTTGACATCCAATGTATCCATGCAAAGTTTGGTGAAGATCTGAGTATGTAGTTTTTGACCTTATCTGGAACCTCCCATCTGAAAATTTGAAAATTCTTCAAAAATTCGTCCAAAATCTTGATGTCTCCAATCTCTTGTTTTGTACGTTTTTTCCACGTGTCTTGACATCCAATGTATCCCTGCAATGTTTGGTGAAGATCTGAGTATGTAGTTTTTGACCTTATATGGAACCTCCTATCTGAAAATTTGAAAATTCTTAAAAAATTTGACCAAAATCTTGATGTCCCCAATCCTATGTTTTGTATGTTTTTTCCACGTGTCTTGACATCCAATGTATCCCTGCAGAGTTTGGTGAAGATCTGAGTATGTCGTTTTTGACCTTATCTGGAACCTCCTATCTGAAAATTTGAAAATTCTTAAAAAATTCGTCCAAAATATTGATGTCTCCAATCTCTTGTTTTGTACGTTTTTTCCACGTCTCTTGACATCCAATGTATCCCTGCAATCTTTGGTGAAGATCTGAGTATGTAGTTTTTGACCTAATCTGGAACCTCCTATCTGAAAATTTGAAAATTTTTAAAAAATTCGACTAAAATCTTGATGTCCCCAATTCTATGTTTTGTATGTTTTTTCCACGTGTCTTGACATCCAATGTATCCATGCAAAGTTTGGTGAAGATCTGAGTATGTCGTTTTTGACCTTATCTGGATCCTCCCACCTGAAAATTTGAAAATTCTTAAAAAATTCGTCGAAAATCTTGATGTCTCCAATCTCTTGTTTTGTACGTTTTTTCCACGTCTCTTGACATCCAATGTATCCCTGCAAACTTTGGTGAAGATCTGAGTATGTAGTTTTTGACCTAATCTGGAACCTCCTATCTGAAAATTTGAAAATTCTTAAAAAATTCGTCCAAAATCTTGATGTCTCCAATCTCTTGTTTTGTACGTTTTTTCCACGTGTCTTGACATCCAATGTATCCCTGCAAAGTTTGGTGAAGATCTGAGTATGTCGTTTTTGACCTTATCTGGAACATCCTTTCTGAAAATTTGAAAATTCTTAAAAAATTCGTCCAAAATCTTGACGTCTCCAATCTCTTGTTTTGTACGTTTTTTCGACGTGTCTTGACATCCAATGTATCCCTGCAAAGTTTGGTGAAGATCTGAGTATGTAGTTTTTGACCTTATCTGGAACCTCCCATCTGAAAATTTGAAAATTCTTAAAAAATTCGTCCAAAATCTTGATGTCTCCAATCTCTTGTTTTGTACGTTTTTTCCACGTGTCTTGACATCCAATGTATCCCTGCAATCTTTGGTGAAGATCTGAGTATGTAGTTTTTGACCTTTTATGGAACCTCCTATCTGAAAATTTGAAAATTCTTAAAAAATTTGACCAAAATCTTGATGTCCCCAATCCTATGTTTTGTATGTTTTTCCCACGTGTCTTGACATCCAATGTATCCCTGCAAAGTTTGGTGAAGATCTGAGTATGTAGTTTTTGACCTTATCTGGAACCTCCTATCTGAAAATTTGAAAATTCTTAAAAAATTCGTCCAAAATCTTGATGTCTCCAATCTCTTGTTTTGTACGTTTTTCCACGTGTCTTGACATCCAATGTATCCCTGCAATGTTTGTTGAAGATCTGAGTATGTAGTTTTTGACCTTATATGGAACCTCCTATCTGAAAATTTGAAAATTCTTAAAAAATTTGACCAAAATCTTGATGTCCCCAATCCTATGTTTTGTATGTTCTTTCCACGTGTCTTGACATCCAATGTATCCCTGCAAATTTTGGTGAAGATCTGAGTATGTCGTTTTTGACCTTATCTGGAACATCCTTTCTGAAAATTTGAAAATTCTTAAAAAAATTCGTCCAAAATCTTGATGTCTCCAATCTCTTGTTTTGTACGTTTTTTCACGTGTCTTCACATCCAATGTATCCCTGCAAAGTTTGGTGAAGATCTGAGTATGTAGTTTTTGACCTTATCTGGAACCTCTCATCTGAAAATTTGAAAATTCCTAAAAAATCCTTCCAAAACCTTGATGACACCAATCTCTTGTTTTGTACGTTTTTTCCACGTGTCTTGACATCCAATGTATCCCTGCAAAGTTTGATGAAGATCTGAGTATGTAGTTTTTGACCTTATCTGGAACCTCCTTTCTGAAAATTTGAAAATTCTTAAAAAATTCGTCCAAAATCTTGACGTCTCCAATCTCTTGTTTTGTACGTTTTTTCCACGTGTCTTGACATCCAATGTATCCCTGCAAAGTTTGGTGAAGATCTGAGTATGTAGTTTTTGACCTTATCTGGAACCTCCTATCTGAAAATTTGAAAATTCTTAAAAAATTCGTCCAAAATCTTGATGTCTCCAATCTCTTGTTTTGTACGTTTTTGCACGTGTCTTGACATCCAATGTATCCCTGCAATGTTTGTTGAAGATCTGAGTATGTAGTTTTTGACCTTATATGGAACCTCCTATCTGAAAATTTGAAAATTCTTAAAAAATTTGACCAAAATCTTGATGTCCCCAATCCTATGTTTTGTATGTTCTTTCCACGTGTCTTGACATCCAATGTATCCCTGCAAAGTTTGGTGAAGATCTGAGTATGTCGTTTTTGACCTTATCTGGAACATCCTTTCTGAAAATTTGAAAATTCTTAAAAAAATTCGTCCAAAATCTTGATGTCTCCAATCTCTTGTTTTGTACGTTTTTTCACGTGTCTTCACATCCAATGTATCCCTGCAAAGTTTGGTGAAGATCTGAGTATGTAGTTTTTGACCTTATCTGGAACCTCTCATCTGAAAATTTGAAAATTCCTAAAAAATCCTTCCAAAACCTTGATGACACCAATCTCTTGTTTTGTACGTTTTTTCCACGTGTCTTGACATCCAATGTATCCCTGCAAAGTTTGGTGAAGATCTGAGTATGTAGTTTTTGACCTTATCTGGAACCTCCTTTCTGAAAATTTGAAAATTCTTAAAAAATTCGTCCAAAATCTTGACGTCTCCAATCTCTTGTTTTGTACGTTTTTTCCACGTGCCTTGACATCCAATGTATCCCTGCAAAGTTTGGTGAAGATCTGAGTATGTAGTTTTTGACCTTATCTGGAACCTCCTATCTGAAAATTTGAAAATTCTTAAAAAATTCGTCCAAAATCTTGATGTCTCCAATCTCTTGTTTTGTACGTTTTTGCACGTGTCTTGACATCCAATGTATCCCTGCAATGTTTGTTGAAGATCTGAGTATGTAGTTTTTGACCTTATATAGAACCTCCTATCTGAAAATTTGAAAATTCTTAAAAAATTTGACCAAAATCTTGATGTCCCCAATCCTATGTTTTGTATGTTCTTTCCACGTGTCTTGACATCCAATGTATCCCTGCAAAGTTTGGTGAAGATCTGAGTATGTAGTTTTTGACCTTATCTGAAACCTCCTTTCTGAAAATTTGAAAATTCTTCAAAAATTCGTCCAAAATCTTGATGTCTCCACTCTCTTGTTTTGTACGTTTTTTCCACGTGTCTTGACATCCAATGTATCCCTGCAAAGTTTGGTGAAGATCTGAGTATGTAGTTTTTGACCTCATATGGAACCTCCTTTCTGAAAATTAGAAAATTCTTAAAAAATTCGTCCAAAATCTTGATGTCCCCAATCCTATGTTTTGTATGTTTTTTCCACGTGTCTTGACATCCAATGTATCCATGCAAAGTTTGGTGAAGATCTGAGTATGTCGTTTTTGACCTTATCTGGAACCTCCCATCTGAAAATTTGAAAATTCTTAAAAAATTCGTTGAAAAATCTTGGAGTCTCCAATCTCTTGTTTTGTACGTTTTTTCCACGTGTCTTGACATGCAAAGTATCCCTGCAACGTTTGGTGAAGATCTGAGTATGTAGTTTTTGACCTTATCTGGAACCTCCTATCTGAAAATTTGAAAATTCTTCAAAAATTCGTCCAAAATCTTGATGTCTCCAATCTCTTGTTTTGTACGTTTTTTCCACGTTTCTTGACATCCAATGTATCCCTGCAATGTTTGGTGAAGATCTGAGTATGTAGTTTTTGACCTTATATGGAACCACCTATCTGAAAATTTGAAAATTCTTAAAAAATTTGACCAAAATCTTGATATCCCCAATCCTATGTTTTGTATGTTTTTTCCACGTGTCTTGACATCCAATGTATCCATGCAAAGTTTGGTGAAGATCTGAGTATGTAGTTTTTGACCTTATCTGGAACCTCCCATCTGAAAATTTGAAAATTCTTCAAAAATTCGTCCAAAATCTTGATGTCTCCAATCTCTTGTTTTGTACGTTTTTTCCACGTGTCTTGACATCCAATGTATCCCTGCAATGTTTGGTGAAGATCTGAGTATGTAGTTTTTGACCTTATATGGAACCTCCTATCTGAAAATTTGAAAATTCTTAAAAAATTTGACCAAAATCTAGATGTCCCCAATCCTATGTTTTGTATGTTTTTTCCACGTGTCTTGACATCCAATGTATCCCTGCAGAGTTTGGTGAAGATCTGAGTATGTCGTTTTTGACCTTATCTGGAACCTCCTATCTGAAAATTTGAAAATTCTTAAAAAATTCGTCCAAAATATTGATGTCTCCAATCTCTTGTTTTGTACGTTTTTTCCACGTCTCTTGACATCCAATGTATCCCTGCAATCTTTGGTGAAGATCTGAGTATGTAGTTTTTGACCTAATCTGGAACCTCCTATCTGAAAATTTGAAAATTTTTAAAAAATTCGACTAAAATCTTGATGTCCCCAATTCTATGTTTTGTATGTTTTTTCCACGTGTCTTGACATCCAATGTATCCATGCAAAGTTTGGTGAAGATCTGAGTATGTCGTTTTTGACCTTATCTGGATCCTCCCACCTGAAAATTTGAAAATTCTTAAAAAATTCGTCGAAAATCTTGATGTCTCCAATCTCTTGTTTTGTACGTTTTTTCCACGTCTCTTGACATCCAATGTATCCCTGCAATCTTTGGTGAAGATCTGAGTATGTAGTTTTTGACCTAATCTGGAACCTCCTATCTGAAAATTTGAAAATTCTTAAAAAATTCGTCCAAAATCTTGATGTCTCCAATCTCTTGTTTTGTACGTTTTTTCCACGTGTCTTGACATCCAATGTATCCCTGCAAAGTTTGGTGAAGATCTGAGTATGTCGTTTTTGACCTTATCTGGAACATCCTTTCTGAAAATTTGAAAATTCTTAAAAAATTCGTCCAAAATCTTGACGTCTCCAATCTCTTGTTTTGTACGTTTTTTCGACGTGTCTTGACATCCAATGTATCCCTGCAAAGTTTGGTGAAGATCTGAGTATGTAGTTTTTGACCTTATCTGGAACCTCCCATCTGAAAATTTGAAAATTCTTAAAAAATTCGTCCAAAATCTTGATGTCTCCAATCTCTTGTTTTGTACGTTTTTTCCACGTGTCTTGACATCCAATGTATCCCTGCAATCTTTGGTGAAGATCTGAGTATGTAGTTTTTGACCTTTTATGGAACCTCCTATCTGAAAATTTGAAAATTCTTAAAAAATTTGACCAAAATCTTGATGTCCCCAATCCTATGTTTTGTATGTTTTTCCCACGTGTCTTGACATCCAATGTATCCCTGCAAAGTTTGGTGAAGATCTGAGTATGTAGTTTTTGACCTTATCTGGAACCTCCTATCTGAAAATTTGAAAATTCTTAAAAAATTCGTCCAAAATCTTGATGTCTCCAATCTCTTGTTTTGTACGTTTTTCCACGTGTCTTGACATCCAATGTATCCCTGCAATGTTTGTTGAAGATCTGAGTATGTAGTTTTTGACCTTATATGGAACCTCCTATCTGAAAATTTGAAAATTCTTAAAAAATTTGACCAAAATCTTGATGTCCCCAATCCTATGTTTTGTATGTTCTTTCCACGTGTCTTGACATCCAATGTATCCCTGCAAATTTTGGTGAAGATCTGAGTATGTCGTTTTTGACCTTATCTGGAACATCCTTTCTGAAAATTTGAAAATTCTTAAAAAAATTCGTCCAAAATCTTGATGTCTCCAATCTCTTGTTTTGTACGTTTTTTCACGTGTCTTGACATCCAATGTATCCCTGCAAAGTTTGGTGAAGATCTGAGTATGTAGTTTTTGACCTTATCTGGAACCTCTCATCTGAAAATTTGAAAATTCCTAAAAAATCCTTCCAAAACCTTGATGACACCAATCTCTTGTTTTGTACGTTTTTTCCACGTGTCTTGACATCCAATGTATCCCTGCAAAGTTTGATGAAGATCTGAGTATGTAGTTTTTGACCTTATCTGGAACCTCCTTTCTGAAAATTTGAAAATTCTTAAAAAATTCGTCCAAAATCTTGACGTCTCCAATCTCTTGTTTTGTACGTTTTTTCCACGTGTCTTGACATCCAATGTATCCCTGCAAAGTTTGGTGAAGATCTGAGTATGTAGTTTTTGACCTTATCTGGAACCTCCTATCTGAAAATTTGAAAATTCTTAAAAAATTCGTCCAAAATCTTGATGTCTCCAATCTCTTGTTTTGTACGTTTTTGCACGTGTCTTGACATCCAATGTATCCCTGCAATGTTTGTTGAAGATCTGAGTATGTAGTTTTTGACCTTATATGGAACCTCCTATCTGAAAATTTGAAAATTCTTAAAAAATTTGACCAAAATCTTGATGTCCCCAATCCTATGTTTTGTATGTTCTTTCCACGTGTCTTGACATCCAATGTATCCCTGCAAAGTTTGGTGAAGATCTGAGTATGTCGTTTTTGACCTTATCTGGAACATCCTTTCTGAAAATTTGAAAATTCTTAAAAAAATTCGTCCAAAATCTTGATGTCTCCAATCTCTTGTTTTGTACGTTTTTTCACGTGTCTTCACATCCAATGTATCCCTGCAAAGTTTGGTGAAGATCTGAGTATGTAGTTTTTGACCTTATCTGGAACCTCTCATCTGAAAATTTGAAAATTCCTAAAAAATCCTTCCAAAATCTTGATGACACCAATCTCTTGTTTTGTACGTTTTTTCCACGTGTCTTGACATCCAATGTATCCCTGCAAAGTTTGGTGAAGAACTGAGTATGTAGTTTTTGACCTTATCTGAAACCTCCTTTCTGAAAATTTGAAAATTCTTCAAAAATTCGTCCAAAATCTTGATGTCTCCACTCTCTTGTTTTGTACGTTTTTTCCACGTGTCTTGACATCCAATGTATCCCTGCAAAGTTTGGTGAAGATCTGAGTATGTAGTTTTTGACCTTATATGGAGCCTCCTTTCTGAAAATTTGAAAATTCTTAAAAAATTCATCCAAAATCTTGATGTCTCCAATCTCTTGTTTTGTACGTTTTTTCCACGTTTCTTGATATCCAATGTATCCCTGCAAAGTTTTGTGAAGATCTGAGTATGTAGTTTTTGACCTCATATGGAACCTCCTTTCTGAAAATTAGAAAATTCTTAAAAAATTCGTCCAAAATCTTGATGTCCCCAATCCTATGTTTTGTATGTTTTTTCCACGTGTCTTGACATCCAATGTATCCATGCAAAGTTTGGTGAAGATCTGAGTATGTCGTTTTTGACCTTATCTGGAACCTCCCATCTGAAAATTTGAAAATTCTTAAAAAATTCGTTGAAAAATCTTGATGTCTCCAATCTCTTGTTTTGTACGTTTTTTCCACGTATCTTGACATGCAAAGTATCCCTGCAACGTTTGGTGAAGATCTGAGTATGTAGTTTTTGACCTTATCTGGAACCTCCTATCTGAAAATTTGAAAATTCTTCAAAAATTCGTCCAAAATCTTGATGTCTCCAATCTCTTGTTTTGTACGTTTTTTCCACGTTTCTTGACATCCAATGTATCCCTGCAATGTTTGGTGAAGATCTGAGTATGTAGTTTTTGACCTTATATGGAACCACCTATCTGAAAATTTGAAAATTCTTAAAAAATTTGACCAAAATCTTGATATCCCCAATCCTATGTTTTGTATGTTTTTTCCACGTGTCTTGACATCCAATGTATCCATGCAAAGTTTGGTGAAGATCTGAGTATGTAGTTTTTGACCTTATCTGGAACCTCCCATCTGAAAATTTGAAAATTCTTCAAAAATTCGTCCAAAATCTTGATGTCTCCAATCTCTTGTTTTGTACGTTTTTTCCACGTGTCTTGACATCCAATGTATCCCTGCAATGTTTGGTGAAGATCTGAGTATGTAGTTTTTGACCTTATATGGAACCTCCTATCTGAAAATTTGAAAATTCTTAAAAAATTTGACCAAAATCTTGATGTCCCCAATCCTATGTTTTGTATGTTTTTTCCACGTGTCTTGACATCCAATGTATCCCTGCAGAGTTTGGTGAAGATCTGAGTATGTCGTTTTTGACCTTATATGGAGCCTCCTTTCTGAAAATTTGAAAATTCTTAAAAAATTCATCCAAAATCTTGATGTCTCCAATCTCTTGTTTTGTACGTTTTTTCCACGTTTCTTGATATCCAATGTATCCCTGCAAAGTTTTGTGAAGATCTGAGTATGTAGTTTTTGACCTCATATGGAACCTCCTTTCTGAAAATTTGAAAATTCTTAAAAAATTCGTCGAAAATCTTGATGTCTCCAATCTCTTGTTTTGTACGTTTTTTCCACGTCTCTTGACATCCAATGTATCCCTGCAATCTTTGGTGAAGATCTGAGTATGTAGTTTTTGACCTAATCTGGAACCTCCTATCTGAAAATTTGAAAATTCTTAAAAAATTCGTCCAAAATCTTGATGTCTCCAATCTCTTGTTTTGTACGTTTTTTCCACGTGTCTTGACATCCAATGTATCCCTGCAAAGTTTGGTGAAGATCTGAGTATGTCGTTTTTGACCTTATCTGGAACATCCTTTCTGAAAATTTGAAAATTCTTAAAAAATTCGTCCAAAATCTTGACGTCTCCAATCTCTTGTTTTGTACGTTTTTTCGACGTGTCTTGACATCCAATGTATCCCTGCAAAGTTTGGTGAAGATCTGAGTATGTAGTTTTTGACCTTATCTGGAACCTCCCATCTGAAAATTTGAAAATTCTTAAAAAATTCGTCCAAAATCTTGATGTCTCCAATCTCTTGTTTTGTACGTTTTTTCCACGTGTCTTGACATCCAATGTATCCCTGCAATCTTTGGTGAAGATCTGAGTATGTAGTTTTTGACCTTTTATGGAACCTCCTATCTGAAAATTTGAAAATTCTTAAAAAATTTGACCAAAATCTTGATGTCCCCAATCCTATGTTTTGTATGTTTTTCCCACGTGTCTTGACATCCAATGTATCCCTGCAAAGTTTGGTGAAGATCTGAGTATGTAGTTTTTGACCTTATCTGGAACCTCCTATCTGAAAATTTGAAAATTCTTAAAAAATTCGTCCAAAATCTTGATGTCTCCAATCTCTTGTTTTGTACGTTTTTCCACGTGTCTTGACATCCAATGTATCCCTGCAATGTTTGTTGAAGATCTGAGTATGTAGTTTTTGACCTTATATGGAACCTCCTATCTGAAAATTTGAAAATTCTTAAAAAATTTGACCAAAATCTTGATGTCCCCAATCCTATGTTTTGTATGTTCTTTCCACGTGTCTTGACATCCAATGTATCCCTGCAAATTTTGGTGAAGATCTGAGTATGTCGTTTTTGACCTTATCTGGAACATCCTTTCTGAAAATTTGAAAATTCTTAAAAAAATTCGTCCAAAATCTTGATGTCTCCAATCTCTTGTTTTGTACGTTTTTTCACGTGTCTTCACATCCAATGTATCCCTGCAAAGTTTGGTGAAGATCTGAGTATGTAGTTTTTGACCTTATCTGGAACCTCTCATCTGAAAATTTGAAAATTCCTAAAAAATCCTTCCAAAACCTTGATGACACCAATCTCTTGTTTTGTACGTTTTTTCCACGTGTCTTGACATCCAATGTATCCCTGCAAAGTTTGATGAAGATCTGAGTATGTAGTTTTTGACCTTATCTGGAACCTCCTTTCTGAAAATTTGAAAATTCTTAAAAAATTCGTCCAAAATCTTGACGTCTCCAATCTCTTGTTTTGTACGTTTTTTCCACGTGTCTTGACATCCAATGTATCCCTGCAAAGTTTGGTGAAGATCTGAGTATGTAGTTTTTGACCTTATCTGGAACCTCCTATCTGAAAATTTGAAAATTCTTAAAAAATTCGTCCAAAATCTTGATGTCTCCAATCTCTTGTTTTGTACGTTTTTGCACGTGTCTTGACATCCAATGTATCCCTGCAATGTTTGTTGAAGATCTGAGTATGTAGTTTTTGACCTTATATGGAACCTCCTATCTGAAAATTTGAAAATTCTTAAAAAATTTGACCAAAATCTTGATGTCCCCAATCCTATGTTTTGTATGTTCTTTCCACGTGTCTTGACATCCAATGTATCCCTGCAAAGTTTGGTGAAGATCTGAGTATGTCGTTTTTGACCTTATCTGGAACATCCTTTCTGAAAATTTGAAAATTCTTAAAAAAATTCGTCCAAAATCTTGATGTCTCCAATCTCTTGTTTTGTACGTTTTTTCACGTGTCTTCACATCCAATGTATCCCTGCAAAGTTTGGTGAAGATCTGAGTATGTAGTTTTTGACCTTATCTGGAACCTCTCATCTGAAAATTTGAAAATTCCTAAAAAATCCTTCCAAAATCTTGATGACACCAATCTCTTGTTTTGTACGTTTTTTCCACGTGTCTTGACATCCAATGTATCCCTGCAAAGTTTGGTGAAGAACTGAGTATGTAGTTTTTGACCTTATCTGAAACCTCCTTTCTGAAAATTTGAAAATTCTTCAAAAATTCGTCCAAAATCTTGATGTCTCCACTCTCTTGTTTTGTACGTTTTTTCCACGTGTCTTGACATCCAATGTATCCCTGCAAAGTTTGGTGAAGATCTGAGTATGTAGTTTTTGACCTTATATGGAGCCTCCTTTCTGAAAATTTGAAAATTCTTAAAAAATTCATCCAAAATCTTGATGTCTCCAATCTCTTGTTTTGTACGTTTTTTCCACGTTTCTTGATATCCAATGTATCCCTGCAAAGTTTTGTGAAGATCTGAGTATGTAGTTTTTGACCTCATATGGAACCTCCTTTCTGAAAATTAGAAAATTCTTAAAAAATTCGTCCAAAATCTTGATGTCCCCAATCCTATGTTTTGTATGTTTTTTCCACGTGTCTTGACATCCAATGTATCCATGCAAAGTTTGGTGAAGATCTGAGTATGTCGTTTTTGACCTTATCTGGAACCTCCCATCTGAAAATTTGAAAATTCTTAAAAAATTCGTTGAAAAATCTTGATGTCTCCAATCTCTTGTTTTGTACGTTTTTTCCACGTGTCTTGACATGCAAAGTATCCCTGCAACGTTTGGTGAAGATCTGAGTATGTAGTTTTTGACCTTATCTGGAACCTCCTATCTGAAAATTTGAAAATTCTTCAAAAATTCGTCCAAAATCTTGATGTCTCCAATCTCTTGTTTTGTACGTTTTTTCCACGTTTCTTGACATCCAATGTATCCCTGCAATGTTTGGTGAAGATCTGAGTATGTAGTTTTTGACCTTATATGGAACCACCTATCTGAAAATTTGAAAATTCTTAAAAAATTTGACCAAAATCTTGATATCCCCAATCCTATGTTTTGTATGTTTTTTCCACGTGTCTTGACATCCAATGTATCCATGCAAAGTTTGGTGAAGATCTGAGTATGTAGTTTTTGACCTTATCTGGAACCTCCCATCTGAAAATTTGAAAATTCTTCAAAAATTCGTCCAAAATCTTGATGTCTCCAATCTCTTGTTTTGTACGTTTTTTCCACGTGTCTTGACATCCAATGTATCCCTGCAATGTTTGGTGAAGATCTGAGTATGTAGTTTTTGACCTTATATGGAACCTCCTATCTGAAAATTTGAAAATTCTTAAAAAATTTGACCAAAATCTTGATGTCCCCAATCCTATGTTTTGTATGTTTTTTCCACGTGTCTTGACATCCAATGTATCCCTGCAGAGTTTGGTGAAGATCTGAGTATGTCGTTTTTGACCTTATCTGGAACCTCCTATCTGAAAATTTGAAAATTCTTAAAAAATTCGTCCAAAATATTGATGTCTCCAATCTCTTGTTTTGTACGTTTTTTCCACGTGTCCTGACATCCAATGTATCCCTGCAAAGTTTGGTGAAGATCTGAGTATGTAGTTTTTGACCTTATCTGGAACCTCATTTCTGAAAATTTGAAAATTCCTCAAAAATTCGTCCAAAATCTTGATGTCTCCAATCTCTTGTTTTGTACGTTTTTTCCACGTGTCTTGACATCCAATGTATCCCTGCAAAGTTTGGTGAAGATCTGAGTATGTAGTTCTTGACCTTATATGGAACCTCCTATCTGAAAATTTGAAAATTCTTAAAAAATTTGACCAAAATCTTGATGTCCCCAATCCTATGTTTTGTATGTTTTTTCCCCGTGTCTTGACATCCAATGTATCCCTGCAGAGTTTGGTGAAGATCTGAGTATGTCGTTTTAGACCTTATCTGGAACATCCTTTCTGAAAATTTGAAAATTCTTAAAAAATTCGTCCAAAATCTTGACGTCTCCAATCTCTTGTTTTATACGTTTTTTCCACGTGTCTTGATATCCAATGTATCCCTGCAAAGTTTGGTGAAGATCTGAGTATGTAGTTTTTGACCTTATCTGGAACCTCCCATCTGAAAATTTGAAAATTTCTAAAAAATCCGTTCAAAATCTTGATGACCCCAATCTCTTGTTTTGTACGTTTTTTCCACGTGTTTTGACATCCAATGTATCCCTGCAAAGTTTGGTGAAGATCTGAGTATGTAGTTTTTGACCTTATCTGGAACCTCCTATCTGAAAATTTGAAAATTCTTAAAAAATTCGTCCAAAATCTTGATGTCTCCAATCTCTTGTTTTGTACGTTTTTCCCACATGTCTTGACATCCAATGTATCGCTGCAAAGTTTGGTGAAGATCTGAGTATGTAGTTCTTGACCTTATCTGGAACCTCATTTCTGAAAATTTGAAAATTCCTCAAAAATTCGTCCAAAATCTGGATGTCTCCAATCTCTTGTTTTGTACGTTTTTTCCACGTGTCTTGACATCCAAAGTATCCCTGCAAAGTTTGGTGAAGATCTGAGTATGTAGTTTTTGACCTTATCTGGAACCTCTTATCTGAAAATTTGAAAATTCTTAAAAAATTCGTCCAAAATCTTGATGTCTCCAATCTCTTGTTTTGTACGTTTTTTCAACGTGTCTTGACATCCAATGTATCCCAGCATAGTTTGGTGAAGATCTGAGTATGTAGTTTTTGACCTTATATGGAACCTCCTATCTGAAAATTTGAAAATTTTTAAAAAATTCGACCAAAATCTTGATGTCCCCAATTCTATGTTTTGTATGTTTTTTCCACGTGTCTTGACATCCATTGTATCCATGCAAAGTTTGGTGAAGATCTGAGTATGTCGTTTTTGACCTTATCTGGAACCTCCCATCTGAAAATTTGAAAATTCTTAAAAAATTCGTCGAAAATCGTGATGTCTCCAATCTCTTGTTTTGTACGTTTTTTCCACGTGTCTTGACATCCAATGTATCCCTGCAATCTTTGGTGAAGATCTGAGTATGTAGTTTTTGACCTTATCTGGAACCTATCTGAAAATTTGAAAATTCTTAAAAAATTCGTCCAAAATCTTGATGTCTCCAATCTCTTGTTTTGTACGTTTTTCCACGTGTCTTGACATCCAATGTATCCCTGCAAAGTTTGGTGAAGATCTGAGTATGTAGGTTTTGACCTTATCTGGAATCTATCTGAAAATTTGAAAATTCTTAAAAAATTCGTCCAAAATCTTGATGTCTCCAATCTCTTGTTTTGTACGTTTTTCCACGTGTCTTGACATCCAATGTATCCCTGCAATGTTTGTTGAAGATCTGAGTATGTAGTTTTTGACCTTATATGGAACCTCCTATCTGAAAATTTGAAAATTCTTAAAAAATTTGACCAAAATCTTGATGTCCCCAATCCTATGTTTTGTATGTTCTTTCCACGTGTCTTGACATCCAATGTATCCCTGCAAATTTTGGTGAAGATCTGAGTATGTCGTTTTTGACCTTATCTGGAACATTCTTTCTGAAAATTTGAAAATTCTTAAAAAAATTCGTCCAAAATCTTGATGTCTCCAATCTCTTGTTTTGTACGTTTTTTCACGTGTCTTCACATCCAATGTATCCCTGCAAAGTTTGGTGAAGATCTGAGTATGTAGTTTTTGACCTTATCTGGAACCTCTCATCTGAAAATTTGAAAATTCCTAAAAAATCCTTCCAAAACCTTGATGACACCAATCTCTTGATTTGTACGTTTTTTCCACGTGTCTTGACATCCAATGTATCCCTGCAAAGTTTGATGAAGATCTGAGTATGTAGTTTTTGACCTTATCTGGAACCTCCTTTCTGAAAATTTGAAAATTCTTAAAAAATTCGTCCAAAATCTTGACGTCTCCAATCTCTTGTTTTGTACGTTTTTTCCACGTGTCTTGACATCCAATGTATCCCTGCAAAGTTTGGTGAAGATCTGAGTATGTAGTTTTTGACCTTATCTGGAACCTCCTATCTGAAAATTTGAAAATTCTTAAAAAATTCGTCCAAAATCTTGATGTCTCCAATCTCTTGTTTTGTACGTTTTTGCACGTGTCTTGACATCCAATGTATCCCTGCAATGTTTGTTGAAGATCTGAGTATGTAGTTTTTGACCTTATATGGAACCTCCTATCTGAAAATTTGAAAATTCTTAAAAAATTTGACCAAAATCTTGATGTCCCCAATCCTATGTTTTGTATGTTCTTTCCACGTGTCTTGACATCCAATGTATCCCTGCAAAGTTTGGTGAAGATCTGAGTATGTCGTTTTTGACCTTATCTGGAACATCCTTTCTGAAAATTTGAAAATTCTTAAAAAAATTCGTCCAAAATCTTGATGTCTCCAATCTCTTGTTTTGTACGTTTTTTCACGTGTCTTCACATCCAATGTATCCCTGCAAAGTTTGGTGAAGATCTGAGTATGTAGTTTTTGACCTTATCTGGAACCTCTCATCTGAAAATTTGAAAATTCCTAAAAAATCCTTCCAAAATCTTGATGACACCAATCTCTTGTTTTGTACGTTTTTTCCACGTGTCTTGACATCCAATGTATCCCTGCAAAGTTTGGTGAAGAACTGAGTATGTAGTTTTTGACCTTATCTGAAACCTCCTTTCTGAAAATTTGAAAATTCTTCAAAAATTCGTCCAAAATCTTGATGTCTCCACTCTCTTGTTTTGTACGTTTTTTCCACGTGTCTTGACATCCAATGTATCCCTGCAAAGTTTGGTGAAGATCTGAGTATGTAGTTTTTGACCTTATATGGAGCCTCCTTTCTGAAAATTTGAAAATTCTTAAAAAATTCATCCAAAATCTTGATGTCTCCAATCTCTTGTTTTGTACGTTTTTTCCACGTTTCTTGACATCCAATGTATCCCTGCAAAGTTTTGTGAAGATCTGAGTATGTAGTTTTTGACCTCATATGGAACCTCCTTTCTGAAAATTAGAAAATTCTTAAAAAATTCGTCCAAAATCTTGATGTCCCCAATCCTATGTTTTGTATGTTTTTTCCACGTGTCTTGACATCCAATGTATCCATGCAAAGTTTGGTGAAGATCTGAGTATGTCGTTTTTGACCTTATCTGGAACCTCCCATCTGAAAATTTGAAAATTCTTAAAAAATTCGTTGAAAAATCTTGATGTCTCCAATCTCTTGTTTTGTACGTTTTTTCCACGTGTCTTGACATGCAAAGTATCCCTGCAACGTTTGGTGAAGATCTGAGTATGTAGTTTTTGACCTTATCTGGAACCTCCTATCTGAAAATTTGAAAATTCTTCAAAAATTCGTCCAAAATCTTGATGTCTCCAATCTCTTGTTTTGTACGTTTTTTCCACGTTTCTTGACATCCAATGTATCCCTGCAATGTTTGGTGAAGATCTGAGTATGTAGTTTTTGACCTTATATGGAACCACCTATCTGAAAATTTGAAAATTCTTAAAAAATTTGACCAAAATCTTGATATCCCCAATCCTATGTTTTGTATGTTTTTTCCACGTGTCTTGACATCCAATGTATCCATGCAAAGTTTGGTGAAGATCTGAGTATGTAGTTTTTGACCTTATCTGGAACCTCCCATCTGAAAATTTGAAAATTCTTCAAAAATTCGTCCAAAATCTTGATGTCTCCAATCTCTTGTTTTGTACGTTTTTTCCACGTGTCTTGACATCCAATGTATCCCTGCAATGTTTGGTGAAGATCTGAGTATGTAGTTTTTGACCTTATATGGAACCTCCTATCTGAAAATTTGAAAATTCTTAAAAAATTTGACCAAAATCTTGATGTCCCCAATCCTATGTTTTGTATGTTTTTTCCACGTGTCTTGACATCCAATGTATCCCTGCAGAGTTTGGTGAAGATCTGAGTATGTCGTTTTTGACCTTATCTGGAACCTCCTATCTGAAAATTTGAAAATTCTTAAAAAATTCGTCCAAAATATTGATGTCTCCAATCTCTTGTTTTGTACGTTTTTTCCACGTGTCCTGACATCCAATGTATCCCTGCAAAGTTTGGTGAAGATCTGAGTATGTAGTTTTTGACCTTATCTGGAACCTCATTTCTGAAAATTTGAAAATTCCTCAAAAATTCGTCCAAAATCTTGATGTCTCCAATCTCTTGTTTTGTACGTTTTTTCCACGTGTCTTGACATCCAATGTATCCCTGCAAAGTTTGGTGAAGATCTGAGTATGTAGTTCTTGACCTTATATGGAACCTCCTATCTGAAAATTTGAAAATTCTTAAAAAATTTGACCAAAATCTTGATGTCCCCAATCCTATGTTTTGTATGTTTTTTCCCCGTGTCTTGACATCCAATGTATCCCTGCAGAGTTTGGTGAAGATCTGAGTATGTCGTTTTAGACCTTATCTGGAACATCCTTTCTGAAAATTTGAAAATTCTTAAAAAATTCGTCCAAAATCTTGACGTCTCCAATCTCTTGTTTTATACGTTTTTTCCACGTGTCTTGATATCCAATGTATCCCTGCAAAGTTTGGTGAAGATCTGAGTATGTAGTTTTTGACCTTATCTGGAACCTCCCATCTGAAAATTTGAAAATTTCTAAAAAATCCGTTCAAAATCTTGATGACCCCAATCTCTTGTTTTGTACGTTTTTTCCACGTGTTTTGACATCCAATGTATCCCTGCAAAGTTTGGTGAAGATCTGAGTATGTAGTTTTTGACCTTATCTGGAACCTCCTATCTGAAAATTTGAAAATTCTTAAAAAATTCGTCCAAAATCTTGATGTCTCCAATCTCTTGTTTTGTACGTTTTTCCCACATGTCTTGACATCCAATGTATCGCTGCAAAGTTTGGTGAAGATCTGAGTATGTAGTTCTTGACCTTATCTGGAACCTCATTTCTGAAAATTTGAAAATTCCTCAAAAATTCGTCCAAAATCTGGATGTCTCCAATCTCTTGTTTTGTACGTTTTTTCCACGTGTCTTGACATCCAAAGTATCCCTGCAAAGTTTGGTGAAGATCTGAGTATGTAGTTTTTGACCTTATCTGGAACCTCTTATCTGAAAATTTGAAAATTCTTAAAAAATTCGTCCAAAATCTTGATGTCTCCAATCTCTTGTTTTGTACGTTTTTTCAACGTGTCTTGACATCCAATGTATCCCAGCATAGTTTGGTGAAGATCTGAGTATGTAGTTTTTGACCTTATATGGAACCTCCTATCTGAAAATTTGAAAATTTTTAAAAAATTCGACCAAAATCTTGATGTCCCCAATTCTATGTTTTGTATGTTTTTTCCACGTGTCTTGACATCCATTGTATCCATGCAAAGTTTGGTGAAGATCTGAGTATGTCGTTTTTGACCTTATCTGGAACCTCCCATCTGAAAATTTGAAAATTCTTAAAAAATTCGTCGAAAATCTTGATGTCTCCAATCTCTTGTTTTGTACGTTTTTTCCACGTGTCTTGACATCCAATGTATCCCTGCAATCTTTGGTGAAGATCTGAGTATGTAGTTTTTGACCTTATCTGGAACCTATCTGAAAATTTGAAAATTCTTAAAAAATTCGTCCAAAATCTTGATGTCTCCAATCTCTTGTTTTGTACGTTTTTCCACGTGTCTTGACATCCAATGTATCCCTGCAAAGTTTGGTGAAGATCTGAGTATGTAGTTTTTGACCTTATCTGGAACCTCCCATCTGAAAATTTGAAAATTCTTAAAAAATTCGTCCAAAATCTTGATGTCTCCAATCTCTTGTTTTGTACGTTTTTTCCACGTGTCTTGACATCCAATGTATCCCTGCAATCTTTGGTGAAGATCTGAGTATGTAGTTTTTGACCTTATATGGAACCTCCTATCTGAAAATTTGAAAATTCTTAAAAAATTTGACCAAAATCTAGATGTCCCCAATCCTATGTTTTGTATGTTTTTCCCACGTGTCTTGACATCCAATGTATCCCTGCAAAGTTTGGTGAAGATCTGAGTATGTAGTTTTTGACCTTATCTGGAACCTCCTATCTGAAAATTTGAAAATTCTTAAAAAATTCGTCCAAAATCTTGATGTCTCCAATCTCTTGTTTTGTACGTTTTTCCACGTGTCTTGACATCCAATGTATCCCTGCAATGTTTGTTGAAGATCTGAGTATGTAGTTTTTGACCTTATATGGAACCTCCCATCTGAAAATTTGAAAATTCTTAAAAAATTTGACCAAAATCTTGATGTCCCCAATCCTATGTTTTGTATGTTTTTTCCACATATCTTGACATCCAATGTATCCCTGCAAAGTTTGGTGAAGATCTCAGTATGTAGTTTTTGACCTTATCTGGAATCTCCTATCTGATAATTTGAAAATTTTGAACAAATTCGTCCAAAATCTTGATGACTCCAATCTCTTGTTTTGTACGTTTTTTCCACGTGTCTCCACATCCAATGTATCTATGCAAAGTTTGATGAAGATCTGAGTATGTCGTTTTTGACCTTATCTGGAACCTCCCATCTGAAAATTTGAAAATTCTTAAAAAATTCGTCCAAAATCTTGATGTCTCCAATCTCTTGTTTTGTACGTTTTTT
Source organism: Lepisma saccharinum (assembly GCF_977018435.1). NCBI lineage: Eukaryota > Metazoa > Arthropoda > Insecta > Zygentoma > Lepismatidae > Lepisma > Lepisma saccharinum. The sequence continues at coordinate 1,637,411 of NW_028142907.1, read as the reverse complement.
CCACGTGTCTTGACATCCAATGTATCCCTGCAAAGTTTGGTGAAGATCTGAGTATGTAGTTTTTGACCTTATATGGAGCCTCCTTTCTGAAAATTTGAAAATTCTTAAAAAATTCATCCAAAATCTTGATGTCTCCAATCTCTTGTTTTGTACGTTTTTTCCACGTTTCTTGACATCCAATGTATCCCTGCAAAGTTTGGTGAAGATCTGAGTATGTAGTTTTTGACCTCATATGGAACCTCCTTTCTGAAAATTAGAAAATTCTTAAAAAATTCGTCCAAAATCTTGATGTCCCCAATCCTATGTTTTGTATGTTTTTTCCACGTGTCTTGACATCCAATGTATCCATGCAAAGTTTGGTGAAGATCTGAGTATGTCGTTTTTGACCTTATCTGGAACCTCCCATCTGAAAATTTGAAAATTCTTAAAAAATTCGTTGAAAAATCTTGATGTCTCCAATCTCTTGTTTTGTACGTTTTTTCCACGTGTCTTGACATGCAAAGTATCCCTGCAACGTTTGGTGAAGATCTGAGTATGTAGTTATTGACCTTATCTGGAACCTCCTATCTGAAAATTTGAAAATTCTTCAAAAATTCGTCCAAAATCTTGATGTCTCCAATCTCTTGTTTTGTACGTTTTTTCCACGTTTCTTGACATCCAATGTATCCCTGCAAAGTTTGGTGAAGATCTGAGTATGTAGTTTTTGACCTTATATGGAACCACCTATCTGAAAATTTGAAAATTCTTAAAAAATTTGACCAAAATCTTGATATCCCCAATCCTATGTTTTGTATGTTTTTTCCACGTGTCTTGACATCCAATGTATCCATGCAAAGTTTGGTGAAGATCTGAGTATGTAGTTTTTGACCTTATCTGGAACCTCCCATCTGAAAATTTGAAAATTCTTCAAAAATTCGTCCAAAATCTTGATGTCTCCAATCTCTTGTTTTGTACGTTTTTTCCACGTGTCTTGACATCCAATGTATCCCTGCAATGTTTGGTGAAGATCTGAGTATGTAGTTTTTGACCTTATATGGAACCTCCTATCTGAAAATTTGAAAATTCTTAAAAAATTTGACCAAAATCTTGATGTCCCCAATCCTATGTTTTGTATGCTTTTTCCACGTGTCTTGACATCCAATGTATCCCTGCAGAGTTTGGTGAAGATCTGAGTATGTCGTTTTTGACCTTATCTGGAACCTCCCATCTGAAAATTTGAAAATTCTTAAAAAATTCGTCGAAAATCTTGATGTCCCCAATCCTATGTTTTGTATGCTTTTTCCACGTGTCTTGACATCCAATGTATCCCTGCAGAGTTTGGTGAAGATCTGAGTATGTCGTTTTTGACCTTATCTGGAACCTCCTATCTGAAAATTTGAAAATTCTTAAAAAATTCGTCCAAAATATTGATGTCTCCAATCTCTTGTTTTGTACGTTTTTTCCACGTGTCCTGACATCCAATGTATCCCTGCAAAGTTTGGTGAAGATCTGAGTATGTAGTTTTTGACCTTATCTGGAACCTCATTTCTGAAAATTTGAAAATTCCTCAAAAATTCGTCCAAAATCTTGATGTCTCCAATCTCTTGTTTTGTACGTTTTTTCCACGTGTCTTGACATCCAATGTATCCCTGCAAAGTTTGGTGAAGATCTGAGTATGTAGTTCTTGACCTTATATGGAACCTCCTATCTGAAAATTTGAAAATTCTTAAAAAATTTGACCAAAATCTTGATGTCCCCAATCCTATGTTTTGTATGTTTTTTTCCCCGTGTCTTGACATCCAATGTATCCCTGCAGAGTTTGGTGAAGATCTGAGTATGTCGTTTTTGACCTTATCTGGAACATCCTTTCTGAAAATTTGAAAATTCTTAAAAAATTCGTCCAAAATCTTGATGTCTCCAATCTCTTGTTTTGTACGTTTTTCCCACATGTCTTGACATCCAATGTATCGCTGCAAAGTTTGGTGAAGATCTGAGTATGTAGTTCTTGACCTTATCTGGAACCTCATTTCTGAAAATTTGAAAATTCCTCAAAAATTCGTCCAAAATCTGGATGTCTCCAATCTCTTGTTTTGTACGTTTTTTCCACGTGTCTTGACATCCAAAGTATCCCTGCAAAGTTTGGTGAAGATCTGAGTATGTAGTTTTTGACCTTATCTGGAACCTCTTATCTGAAAATTTGAAAATTCTTAAAAAATTCGTCCAAAATCTTGATGTCTCCAATCTCTTGTTTTGTACGTTTTTTCAACGTGTCTTGACATCCAATGTATCCCAGCATAGTTTGGTGAAGATCTGAGTATGTAGTTTTTGACCTTATATGGAACCTCCTATCTGAAAATTTGAAAATTTTTAAAAAATTCGACCAAAATCTTGATGTCCCCAATTCTATGTTTTGTATGTTTTTTCCACGTGTCTTGACATCCATTGTATCCATGCAAAGTTTGGTGAAGATCTGAGTATGTCGTTTTTGACCTTATCTGGAACCTCCCATCTGAAAATTTGAAAATTCTTAAAAAATTCGTCGAAAATCTTGATGTCTCCAATCTCTTGTTTTGTACGTTTTTTCCACGTGTCTTGACATCCAATGTATCCCTGCAATCTTTGGTGAAGATCTGAGTATGTAGTTTTTGACCTTATCTGGAACCTATCTGAAAATTTGAAAATTCTTAAAAAATTCGTCCAAAATCTTGATGTCTCCAATCTCTTGTTTTGTACGTTTTTCCACGTGTCTTGACATCCAATGTATCCCTGCAAAGTTTGGTGAAAATCTGAGTATGTAGTTTTTGACCTTATCTGGAACCTCCCATCTGAAAATTTGAAAATTCTTAAAAAATTCGTCCAAAATCTTGATGTCTCCAATCTCTTGTTTTGTACGTTTTTTCCACGTGTCTTGACATCCAATGTATCCCTGCAATCTTTGGTGAAGATCTGAGTATGTAGTTTTTGACCTTATATGGAACCTCCTATCTGAAAATTTGAAAATTCTTAAAAAATTTGACCAAAATCTAGATGTCCCCAATCCTATGTTTTGTATGTTTTTCCCACGTGTCTTGACATCCAATGTATCCCTGCAAAGTTTGGTGAAGATCTGAGTATGTAGTTTTTGACCTTATCTGGAACCTCCTATCTGAAAATTTGAAAATTCTTAAAAAATTCGTCCAAAATCTTGATGTCTCCAATCTCTTGTTTTGTACGTTTTTCCACGTGTCTTGACATCCAATGTATCCCTGCAATGTTTGTTGAAGATCTGAGTATGTAGTTTTTGACCTTATATGGAACCTCCCATCTGAAAATTTGAAAATTCTTAAAAAATTTGACCAAAATCTTGATGTCCCCAATCCTATGTTTTGTATGTTTTTTCCACATATCTTGACATCCAATGTATCCCTGCAAAGTTTGGTGAAGATCTCAGTATGTAGTTTTTGACCTTATCTGGAATCTCCTATCTGATAATTTGAAAATTTTGAACAAATTCGTCCAAAATCTTGATGACTCCAATCTCTTGTTTTGTACGTTTTTTCCACGTGTCTCCACATCCAATGTATCTATGCAAAGTTTGATGAAGATCTGAGTATGTCGTTTTTGACCTTATCTGGAACCTCCCATCTGAAAATTTGAAAATTTTTAAAAAATTCGTCCAAAATCTTGATGTCTCCAATCTCTTGTTTTGTACGTTTTTTCCACGTATCTTGACATCCAATGTATCCCTGCAATGTTTGGTGAAGATCTGAGTATGTAGTTTTTGACCTTATATGGAACCTCCTATCTGAAAATTTGAAAATTCTTAAAAAATTCGTCCAAAATCTTGATGTCCCCAATCCTATGTTTTGTATGTTTTTTCCACGTGTCTTGACATCCAATGTATCCATGCAAAGTTTGGTGAAGATCTGAGTATGTCGTTTTTGACCTTATCTGGAACCTCCCATCTGAAAATTTGAAAATTCTTAAAAAATTCGTTGAAAAATCTTGATGTCTCCAATCTCTTGTTTTGTACGTTTTTTCCACGTGTCTTGACATGCAAAGTATCCCTGCAACGTTTGGTGAAGATCTGAGTATGTAGTTATTGACCTTATCTGGAACCTCCTATCTGAAAATTTGAAAATTCTTCAAAAATTCGTCCAAAATCTTGATGTCTCCAATCTCTTGTTTTGTACGTTTTTTCCACGTTTCTTGACATCCAATGTATCCCTGCAAAGTTTGGTGAAGATCTGAGTATGTAGTTTTTGACCTTATATGGAACCACCTATCTGAAAATTTGAAAATTCTTAAAAAATTTGACCAAAATCTTGATATCCCCAATCCTATGTTTTGTATGTTTTTTCCACGTGTCTTGACATCCAATGTATCCATGCAAAGTTTGGTGAAGATCTGAGTATGTAGTTTTTGACCTTATCTGGAACCTCCCATCTGAAAATTTGAAAATTCTTCAAAAATTCGTCCAAAATCTTGATGTCTCCAATCTCTTGTTTTGTACGTTTTTTCCACGTGTCTTGACATCCAATGTATCCCTGCAATATTTGGTGAAGATCTGAGTATGTAGTTTTTGACCTTATATGGAACCTCCTATCTGAAAATTTGAAAATTCTTAAAAAATTTGACCAAAATCTTGATGTCCCCAATCCTATGTTTTGTATGCTTTTTCCACGTGTCTTGACATCCAATGTATCCCTGCAGAGTTTGGTGAAGATCTGAGTATGTCGTTTTTGACCTTATCTGGAACCTCCCATCTGAAAATTTGAAAATTCTTAAAAAATTCGTCGAAAATCTTGATGTCCCCAATCCTATGTTTTGTATGCTTTTTCCACGTGTCTTGACATCCAATGTATCCCTGCAGAGTTTGGTGAAGATCTGAGTATGTCGTTTTTGACCTTATCTGGAACCTCCTATCTGAAAATTTGAAAATTCTTAAAAAATTCGTCCAAAATATTGATGTCTCCAATCTCTTGTTTTGTACGTTTTTTCCACGTGTCCTGACATCCAATGTATCCCTGCAAAGTTTGGTGAAGATCTGAGTATGTAGTTTTTGACCTTATCTGGAACCTCATTTCTGAAAATTTGAAAATTCCTCAAAAATTCGTCCAAAATCTTGATGTCTCCAATCTCTTGTTTTGTACGTTTTTTCCACGTGTCTTGACATCCAATGTATCCCTGCAAAGTTTGGTGAAGATCTGAGTATGTAGTTCTTGACCTTATATGGAACCTCCTATCTGAAAATTTGAAAATTCTTAAAAAATTTGACCAAAATCTTGATGTCCCCAATCCTATGTTTTGTATGTTTTTTCCCCGTGTCTTGACATCCAATGTATCCCTGCAGAGTTTGGTGAAGATCTGAGTATGTCGTTTTTGACCTTATCTGGAACATCCTTTCTGAAAATTTGAAAATTCTTAAAAAATTCGTCCAAAATCTTGACGTCTCCAATCTCTTGTTTTATACGTTTTTTCCACGTGTCTTCATATCCAATGTATCCCTGCAAAGTTTGGTGAAGATCTGAGTATGTAGTTTTTGACCTTATCTGGAACCTCCCATCTGAAAATTTGAAAATTCCTAAAAAATCCGTTCAAAATCTTGATGACCCCAATCTCTTGTTTTGTACGTTTTTTCCACGTGTTTTGACATCCAATGTATCCCTGCAAAGTTTGGTGAAGATCTGAGTATGTAGTTTTTGACCTTATCTGGAACCTCCTATCTGAAAATTTGAAAATTCTTAAAAAATTCGTCCAAAATCTTGATGTCTCCAATCTCTTGTTTTGTACGTTTTTCCCACATGTCTTGACATCCAATGTATCGCTGCAAAGTTTGGTGAAGATCTGAGTATGTAGTTCTTGACCTTATCTGGAACCTCATTTCTGAAAATTTGAAAATTCCTCAAAAATTCGTCCAAAATCTGGATGTCTCCAATCTCTTGTTTTGTACGTTTTTTCCACGTGTCTTGACATCCAAAGTATCCCTGCAAAGTTTGGTGAAGATCTGAGTATGTAGTTTTTGACCTTATCTGGAACCTCTTATCTGAAAATTTGAAAATTCTTAAAAAATTCGTCCAAAATCTTGATGTCTCCAATCTCTTGTTTTGTACGTTTTTTCAACGTGTCTTGACATCCAATGTATCCCAGCATAGTTTGGTGAAGATCTGAGTATGTAGTTTTTGACCTTATATGGAACCTCCTATCTGAAAATTTGAAAATTTTTAAAAAATTCGACCAAAATCTTGATGTCCCCAATTCTATGTTTTGTATGTTTTTTCCACGTGTCTTGACATCCATTGTATCCATGCAAAGTTTGGTGAAGATCTGAGTATGTCGTTTTTGACCTTATCTGGAACCTCCCATCTGAAAATTTGAAAATTCTTAAAAAATTCGTCGAAAATCTTGATGTCTCCAATCTCTTGTTTTGTACGTTTTTTCCACGTGTCTTGACATCCAATGTATCCCTGCAATCTTTGGTGAAGATCTGAGTATGTAGTTTTTGACCTTATCTGGAACCTATCTGAAAATTTGAAAATTCTTAAAAAATTCGTCCAAAATCTTGATGTCTCCAATCTCTTGTTTTGTACGTTTTTCCACGTGTCTTGACATCCAATGTATCCCTGCAAAGTTTGGTGAAAATCTGAGTATGTAGTTTTTGACCTTATCTGGAACCTCCCATCTGAAAATTTGAAAATTCTTAAAAAATTCGTCCAAAATCTTGATGTCTCCAATCTCTTGTTTTGTACGTTTTTTCCACGTGTCTTGACATCCAATGTATCCCTGCAATCTTTGGTGAAGATCTGAGTATGTAGTTTTTGACCTTATATGGAACCTCCTATCTGAAAATTTGAAAATTCTTAAAAAATTTGACCAAAATCTAGATGTCCCCAATCCTATGTTTTGTATGTTTTTCCCACGTGTCTTGACATCCAATGTATCCCTGCAAAGTTTGGTGAAGATCTGAGTATGTAGTTTTTGACCTTATCTGGAACCTCCTATCTGAAAATTTGAAAATTCTTAAAAAATTCGTCCAAAATCTTGATGTCTCCAATCTCTTGTTTTGTACGTTTTTCCACGTGTCTTGACATCCAATGTATCCCTGCAATGTTTGTTGAAGATCTGAGTATGTAGTTTTTGACCTTATATGGAACCTCCCATCTGAAAATTTGAAAATTCTTAAAAAATTTGACCAAAATCTTGATGTCCCCAATCCTATGTTTTGTATGTTTTTTCCACATATCTTGACATCCAATGTATCCCTGCAAAGTTTGGTGAAGATCTCAGTATGTAGTTTTTGACCTTATCTGGAATCTCCTATCTGATAATTTGAAAATTTTGAACAAATTCGTCCAAAATCTTGATGACTCCAATCTCTTGTTTTGTACGTTTTTTCCACGTGTCTCCACATCCAATGTATCTATGCAAAGTTTGATGAAGATCTGAGTATGTCGTTTTTGACCTTATCTGGAACCTCCCATCTGAAAATTTGAAAATTTTTAAAAAATTCGTCCAAAATCTTGATGTCTCCAATCTCTTGTTTTGTACGTTTTTTCCACGTATCTTGACATCCAATGTATCCCTGCAATGTTTGGTGAAGATCTGAGTATGTAGTTTTTGACCTTATATGGAACCTCCTATCTGAAAATTTGAAAATTCTTAAAAAATTTGACCAAAATCTTGATGTCCCCAATCCTATGTTTTGTATGTTTTTTCCACGTGTCTTGACATCCAATGTATCCCTGCAATGTTTGGTGAAGATCTGAGTATGTAGTTTTTGACCTTATATGGAACCTCCTATCTGAAAATTTGAAAATTCTTAAAAAATTTGACCAAAATCTTGATGTCCCCAATCCTTTGTTTTGTATGTTTTTTCCACGTGACTTGACATCCAATGTATCCCTGCAATGTTTGGTGTAGATCTGAGTATGTAGTTTTTGACCTTATATGGAACCTCCCATCTGAAAATTTGAAAATTCTTAAAAAATTTGACCAAAATCTTGATGTCCCCAATCCTATGTTTTGTATGTTTTTTCCACGTGTCTTGACATCCAATGTATCCCTGCAATGTTTGGTGAAGATCTGAGTATGTAGTTTTTGACCTTATATGGAACCTCCTATCTGAAAATTTGAAAATTCTTAAAAAATTCGTCCAAAATCTTGATGTCTCCAATCTCTTGTTTTGTACGTTTTTTCCACGTGTCTTGACATCCAATGTATCCCTGCATAGTTTGGTGAAGATCTGAGTATGTAGTTTTTGACCTTATATGGAACCTCCTATCTGAAAATTTGAAAATTTTTAAAAAATTCGACTAAAATCTTGATGTCCCCAATTCTATGTTTTGTATGTTTTTTCCACGTGCCTTGACATCCAATGTATCCATGCAAAGTTTGGTGAAGATCTGAGTATGTCGTTTTTGACCTTATCTGGAACCTCCCACCTGAAAATTTGAAAATTTTTAAAAAATTCGTCGAAAACCTTGATGTCTCCAATCTCTTGTTTTGTACGTTTTTTCCACGTGTCTTGACATCCAATGTATCCCTGCAAAGTTTGGTGAAGATCTGAGTATGTCGTTTTTGACTTTATCTGGAACATCCTTTCTGAAAATTTGAAAATTCTTAAAAAATTCGTCCAAAATTTTGACGTCTCCAATCTCTTGTTTTGTACGTTTTTTCCACGTGTCTTGACATCCAATGTATCCCTGCAAAGTTTGGTGAAGATCTGAGTATGTAGTTTTTGACCTTATCTGGAACCTCCTTTCTGAAAATTTCAAAATTCTTAAAAAATTCGTCCAAAATCTTGATGTCTCCAATCTCTTGTTTTGTACGTTTTTTCCACGTGTCTTGACATCCAATGTATCCCTGCAATCTTTGGTGAAGATCTGAGTATGTAGTTTTTGACCTTATATGGAACCTCCTATCTGAAAATTTGAAAATTCTTAAAAAATTTGACCAAAATCTTGATGTCCCCAATCCTATGTTTTGTATGTTCTTTCCACGTGTCTTGACATCCAATGTATCCCTGCAAAGTTTGGTGAAGATCTTTGTATGTCGTTTTTGACCTTATCTGGAACATCCTTTCTGAAAATTTGAAAATTCTTAAAAAAATTCGTCCAAAATCTTGATGTCTCCAATCTTTTGTTTTGTACGTTTTTTCACGTGTCTTCACATCCAATGTATCCCTGCAAAGTTTGGTGAAGATCTGAGTATGTAGTTTTTGACCTTATCTGGAACCTCTCATCCGAAAATTTGAAAATTCCTAAAAAATCCTTCCAAAATCTTGATGACACCAATGTCTTGTTTTGTACGTTTTTTCCACGTGTCTTGACATCCAATGTATCCCTGCAAAGTTTGGTGAAGATCTGAGTATGTAGTTTTTGACCTTATCTGGAACCTCCTTTCTGAAAATTTGAAAATTCTTCAAAAATTCGTCCAAAATCTTGATGTCTCCACTCTCTTGTTTTGTACGTTTTTTCCACGTGTCTTGACATCCAATGTATCCCTGCAAAGTTTGGTGAAGATCTGAGTATGTAGTTTTTGACCTTATATGGAGCCTCCTTTCTGAAAATTTGAAAATTCTTAAAAAATTCATCCAAAATCTTGATGTCTCCAATCTCTTGTTTTGTACGTTTTTTCCACGTTTCTTGACATCCAATGTATCCCTGCAAAGTTTGGTGAAGATCTGAGTATGTAGTTTTTGACCTAATCTGGAACCTCCTATCTGAAATTTGAAAATTCTTCAAAAATTCGTCCAAAATCTTGATGTCTCCAATCTCTTGTTTTGTACGTTTTTTCCACGTTTCTTGACATCCAATGTATCCCTGCAATGTTTGGTGAAGAACTGAGTATGTAGTTTTTGACCTTATATGGAACCACCTATCTGAAAATTTGAAAATTCTTAAAAAATTTGACCAAAATCTTGATATCCCCAATCCTATGTTTTGTATGTTTTTTCCACGTGTCTTGACATCCAATGTATCCCTGCAAAGTTTTGGTGAAGATCTGAGTATGTAGTTTTTGACCTTATATGGAACCTCCTTTCTGAAAATTTGAAAATTTTTAAAAAATTCGTCCAAAATCTTGATGTCCCCAATCTCTTGTTTTGTACGTTTTTTCCACGTGTCTTGACATCCAATGTATCCCTGCAAAGTTTGGTGAAGATCTGAGTATGTCGTTTTTGACCTTATCTGGAACCTCCCATCTGAAAATTTGAAAATTCTTAAAAAATTCGTCGAAAATCTTGATGTCTCGAATCTCTTGTTTTGTACGTTTTTTCCACGTGTCTTGACATGCAAAGTATCCCTGCAACGTTTGGTGAAGATCTGAGTATGTAGTTTTTGACCTTATCTGGAACCTCCTATCTGAAAATTTGAAAATTCTTCAAAAATTCGTCCAAAATCTTGATGTCTCCAATCTCTTGTTTTGTACGTTTTTTCCACGTGTCTTGACATCCAATGTATCCCTGCAAAGTTTGGTGAAGATCTGAGTATGTAGTTTTTGACCTTATCTGGAACCTCCCATCTGAAAATTTGAAAATTCTTAAAAAATTTGACCAAAATCTTGATGTCCCCAATCCTATGTTTTGTATGTTTTTTCCACGTGTCTTGACATCCAATGTATCCCTGCAATGTTTGGTGAAGATCTGAGTATGTAGTTTTTGACCTTATATTGAACCTCCTATCTGAAAATTTGAAAATTCTTAAAAAATTCGTCCAAAATCTTGATGTCTCCAATCTCTTGTTTTGTACGTTTTTTCCACGTGTCTTGACATCCAATGTATCCCTGCATAGTTTGGTGAAGATCTGAGTATGTAGTTTTTGACCTTATATGGAACCTCCTATCTGAAAATTTGAAAATTTTTAAAAAATTCGACTAAAATCTTGATGTCCCCAATTCTATGTTTTGTATGTTTTTTCCACGTGCCTTGACATCCAATGTATCCATGCAAAGTTTGGTGAAGATCTGAGTATGTCGTTTTTGACCTTATCTGGAACCTCCCACCTGAAAATTTGAAAATTCTTAAAAAATTCGTCGAAAACCTTGATGTCTCCAATCTCTTGTTTTGTACGTTTTTTCCACGTGTCTTGACATCCAATGTATCCCTGCAAAGTTTGGTGAAGATCTGAGTATGTCGTTTTTGACTTTATCTGGAACATCCTTTCTGAAAATTTGAAAATTCTTAAAAAATTCGTCCAAAATCTTGACGTCTCCAATCTCTTGTTTTGTACGTTTTTTCCACGTGTCTTGACATCCAATGTATCCCTGCAAAGTTTGGTGAAGATCTGAGTATGTAGTTTTTGACCTTATCTGGAACCTCCTTTCTGAAAATTTCAAAATTCTTAAAAAATTCGTCCAAAATCTTGATGTCTCCAATCTCTTGTTTTGTACGTTTTTTCCACGTGTCTTGACATCCAATGTATCCCTGCAATCTTTGGTGAAGATCTGAGTATGTAGTTTTTGACCTTATATGGAACCTCCTATCTGAAAATTTGAAAATTCTTAAAAAATTTGACCAAAATCTTGATGTCCCCAATCCTATGTTTTGTATGTTCTTTCCACGTGTCTTGACATCCAATGTATCCCTGCAAAGTTTGGTGAAGATCTTTGTATATCGTTTTTGACCTTATCTGGAACATCCTTTCTGAAAATTTGAAAATTCTTAAAAAAATTCGTCCAAAATCTTGATGTCTCCAATCTCTTGTTTTGTACGTTTTTTCACGTGTCTTCACATCCAATGTATCCCTGCAAAGTTTGGTGAAGATCTGAGTATGTAGTTTTTGACCTTATCTGGAACCTCTCATCCGAAAATTTGAAAATTCCTAAAAAATTCTTCCAAAATCTTGATGACACCAATGTCTTGTTTTGTACGTTTTTTCCACGTGTCTTGACATCCAATGTATCCCTGCAAAGTTTGGTGAAGATCTGAGTATGTAGTTTTTGACCTTATCTGGAACCTCCTTTCTGAAAATTTGAAAATTCTTCAAAAATTCGTCCAAAATCTTGATGTCTCCACTCTCTTGTTTTGTACGTTTTTTCCACGTGTCTTGACATCCAATGTATCCCTGCAAAGTTTGGTGAAGATCTGAGTATGTAGTTTTTGACCTTATATGGAGCCTCCTTTCTGAAAATTTGAAAATTCTTAAAAAATTCATCCAAAATCTTCATGTCTCCAATCTCTTGTTTTGTACGTTTTTTCCACGTTTCTTGACATCCAATGTATCCCTGCAAAGTTTGGTGAAGATCTGAGTATGTAGTTTTTGACCTTATCTGGAACCTCCTATCTGAAATTTGAAAATTCTTCAAAAATTCGTCCAAAATCTTGATGTCTCCAATCTCTTGTTTTGTACGTTTTTTCCACGTTTCTTGACATCCAATGTATCCCTGCAATGTTTGGTGAAGAACTGAGTATGTAGTTTTTGACCTTATATGGAACCACCTATCTGAAAATTTGAAAATTCTTAAAAAATTTGACCAAAATCTTGATATCCCCAATCCTATGTTTTGTATGTTTTTTCCACGTGTCTTGACATCCAATGTATCCCTGCAAAGTTTGGTGAAGATCTGAGTATGTAGTTTTTGACCTTATATGGAACCTCCTTTCTGAAAATTTGAAAATTCTTAAAAAATTCGTCCAAAATCTTGATGTCCCCAATCTCTTGTTTTGTACGTTTTTTCCACGTGTCTTGACATCCAATGTATCCCTGCAAAGTTTGGTGAAGATCTGAGTATGTCGTTTTTGACCTTAACTGGAACCTCCCATCTGAAAATTTGAAAATTCTTAAAAAATTCGTCGAAAATCTTGATGTCTCGAATCTCTTGTTTTGTACGTTTTTTCCACGTGTCTTGACATGCAAAGTATCCCTGCAACGTTTGGTGAAGATCTGAGTATGTAGTTTTTGACCTTATCTGGAACATCATTTCTGAAAATTTGAAAATTCCTCAAAAATTCGTCCAAAATCTTGATGTCTCCAATCTCTTGTTTTGTACGTTTTTTCCACGTGTCTTGACATGCAAAGTATCCCTGCAACGTTTGGTGAAGATCTGAGTATGTAGTTTTTGACCTTATATGGAACCTCCTTTCTGAAAATTTGAAAATTCTTAAAAAATTTGACCAAAATCTTGATGTCCCCAATCCTATGTTTTGTGTTTTTTCCCCTTGTCTTGACATCCAATGTATCCATGCAAAGTTTGGTGAAGATCTGAGTACGTCGTTTTTGACCTTATCTGGAACCTCCCATCTGAAAATTTGAAAATTCTTAAAAAATTCGTCCAAAATATTGATGTCTCCAATCTCTTGTTTTGTACGTTTTTTCCACGTGTCCTGACATCCAATGTATCCCTGCAAAGTTTGGTGAAGATCTGAGTATGTAGTTTTTGACCTTATCTGGAACATCATTTCTGAAAATTTGAAAATTCCTCAAAAATTCGTCCAAAATCTTGATGTCTCCAATCTCTTGTTTTGTACGTTTTTTCCACGTGTCTTGACATCCAATGTATCCCTGCAAAGTTTGGTGAAGATCTGAGTATGTAGTTCTTGACCTTATATGGAACCTCCTATCTGAAAATTTGAAAATTCTTAAAAAATTTGACCAAAATCTTGATGTCCCCAATCCTATGTTTTGTGTTTTTTCCCCGTGTCTTGACATCCAATGTATCCCTGCAGAGTTTGGTGAAGATCTGAGTATGACGTTTCTGACCTTATCTGGAACATCCTTTCTGAAAATTTGAAAATTCTTAAAAAATTCGTCCAAAATCTTGACGTCTCCAATCTCTTGTTTTATACGTTTTTTCCACGTGTCTTGATATCCAATGTATCCCTGCAAAGTTTGGTGAAGATCTGAGTATGTAGTTTTTGACCTTATCTGGAACCTCCCATCTGAAAATTTGAAAATTCCTAAAAAATCCGTTCAAAATCTTGATGACCCCAATCTCTTGTTTTGTACGTTTTTATCACGTGTTTTGACATCCAATGTATCCCTGCAAAGTTTGGTGAAGATCTGAGTATGTAGTTTTTGACCTTATCTGGAACCTCCTATCTGAAAATTTGAAAATTCTTAAAAAATTCGTCCAAAATCTTGATGTCTCCAATCTTTTGTTTTGTACGTTTTTCCCACGTGTCTTGACATCCAATGTATCCCTGCCAAGTTTGGTGAAGATCTGAGTATGTAGTTTTTGACCTTATCTGGAACCTGATTTCTGAAAATTTGAAAATTCCTCAAAAATTCGTCCAAAATCTGGATGTCTCCAATCTCTTGTTTTGTACGTTTTTTCCACGTGTCTTGACATCCAATGTATCCCTGCAAAGTTTGGTGAAGATCTGAGTATGTAGTTTTTGACCTTATCTGGAACCTCCTATCTGAAAATTTGAAAATTCTTAAAAAATTCGTCCAAAATCTTGATGTCTCCAATCTCTTGTTTTGTACGTTTTTTCCACGTGTCTTGACATCCAATGTATCCCAGCATAGTTTGGTGAAGATCTGAGTATGTAGTTTTTGACCTTATATGGAACCTCCTATCTGAAAATTTGAAAATTTTTAAAAAATTCGACTAAAATCTTGATGTCCCCAATTCTATGTTTTGTATGTTTTTTCCACGTGCCTTGACATCCAATGTATCCATGCAAAGTTTGGTGAAGATCTGAGTATGTCGTTTTTGACCTTATCTGGAACCTCCCACCTGAAAATTTGAAAATTCTTAAAAAATTCGTCGAAAACCTTGATGTCTCCAATCTCTTGTTTTGTACGTTTTTTCCACGTGTCTTGACATCCAATGTATCCCTGCAAAGTTTGGTGAAGATCTGAGTATGTCGTTTTTGACTTTATCTGGAACATCCTTTCTGAAAATTTGAAAATTCTTAAAAAATTCGTCCAAAATCTTGACGTCTCCAATCTCTTGTTTTGTACGTTTTTTCCACGTGTCTTGACATCCAATGTATCCCTGCAAAGTTTGGTGAAGATCTGAGTATGTAGTTTTTGACCTTATCTGGAACCTCCTTTCTGAAAATTTCAAAATTCTTAAAAAATTCGTCCAAAATCTTGATGTCTCCAATCTCTTGTTTTGTACGTTTTTTCCACGTGTCTTGACATCCAATGTATCCCTGCAATCTTTGGTGAAGATCTGAGTATGTAGTTTTTGACCTTATATGGAACCTCCTATCTGAAAATTTGAAAATTCTTAAAAAATTTGACCAAAATCTTGATGTCCCCAATCCTATGTTTTGTATGTTCTTTCCACGTGTCTTGACATCCAATGTATCCCTGCAAAGTTTGGTGAAGATCTTTGTATGTCGTTTTTGACCTTATCTGGAACATCCTTTCTGAAAATTTGAAAATTCTTAAAAAAATTCGTCCAAAATCTTGATGTCTCCAATCTCTTGTTTTGTACGTTTTTTCACGTGTCTTCACATCCAATGTATCCCTGCAAAGTTTGGTGAAGATCTGAGTATGTAGTTTTTGACCTTATCTGGAACCTCTCATCCGAAAATTTGAAAATTCCTAAAAAATTCTTCCAAAATCTTGATGACACCAATGTCTTGTTTTGTACGTTTTTTCCACGTGTCTTGACATCCAATGTATCCCTGCAAAGTTTGGTGAAGATCTGAGTATGTAGTTTTTGACTTTATCTGGAACCTCCTTTCTGAAAATTTGAAAATTCTTCAAAAATTCGTCCAAAATCTTGATGTCTCCACTCTCTTGTTTTGTACGTTTTTTCCACGTGTCTTGACATCCAATGTATCCCTGCAAAGTTTGGTGAAGATCTGAGTATGTAGTTTTTGACCTTATATGGAGCCTCCTTTCTGAAAATTTGAAAATTCTTGAAAAATTCATCCAAAATCTTCATGTCTCCAATCTCTTGTTTTGTACGTTTTTTCCACGTTTCTTGACATCCAATGTATCCCTGCAAAGTTTGGTGAAGATCTGAGTATGTAGTTTTTGACCTTATCTGGAACCTCCTATCTGAAATTTGAAAATTCTTCAAAAATTCGTCCAAAATCTTGATGTCTCCAATCTCTTGTTTTGTACGTTTTTTCCACGTTTCTTGACATCCAATGTATCCCTGCAATGTTTGGTGAAGAACTGAGTATGTAGTTTTTGACCTTATATGGAACCACCTATCTGAAAATTTGAAAATTCTTAAAAAATTTGACCAAAATCTTGATATCCCCAATCCTATGTTTTGTATGTTTTTTCCACGTGTCTTGACATCCAATGTATCCCTGCAAAGTTTGGTGAAGATCTGAGTATGTAGTTTTTGACCTTATATGGAACCTCCTTTCTGAAAATTTGAAAATTCTTAAAAAATTCGTCCAAAATCTTGATGTCCCCAATCTCTTGTTTTGTACGTTTTTTCCACGTGTCTTGACATCCAATGTATCCCTGCAAAGTTTGGTGAAGATCTGAGTATGTCGTTTTTGACCTTAACTGGAACCTCCCATCTGAAAATTTGAAAATTCTTAAAAAATTCGTCGAAAATCTTGATGTCTCGAATCTCTTGTTTTGTACGTTTTTTCCACGTGTCTTGACATGCAAAGTATCCCTGCAACGTTTGGTGAAGATCTGAGTATGTAGTTTTTGACCTTATCTGGAACCTCCTATCTGAAAATTTGAAAATTCTTCAAAAATTCGTCCAAAATCTTGATGTCTCCAATCTCTTGTTTTGTACGTTTTTTCCACGTGTCTTGACATCCAATGTATCCCTGCAAAGTTTGGTGAAGATCTGAGTATGTAGTTTTTGACCTTATCTGGAACCTCCCATCTGAAAATTTGAAAATTCTTAAAGAATTCGTCCAAAATCTTGATGTCTCCAATCTTCTGTTTTGTACGTTTTTTCCACGTGTCTTGACATCCAATGTATTCCTGCAAAGTTTGGTGAAGATCTGAGTATGTAGTTTTTGACCTTATATGGAACTTCCTTTCAGAAAATTTGAAAATTCTTAAAAAATTCGTCCAAAATCTTGATGTCTCCAATCTCTTGTTTTGTACGTTTTTTCCACGTGTCTTCACATCCAATGTATCCCTGCAAAGTTTGGTGAAGATCTGAGTATGTAGTTTTTGACCTTATATGGTACCTCCTTTCTGAAAATTTGAAAATTCTTAAAAAATTAGTCCAAAATCTTCATGTCACCAATCCTATGTTTTGTATGTTTTTTCCACGTGTCTTGACATCCAATGTATCCATGCAAAGTTTGGTGAAGATCTGAGTACGTCGTTTTTGACCTTATCTGGAACCTCCCATCTGAAAATTTGAAAATTCTTAAAAAATTCGTCCAAAATATTGATGTCTCCAATCTCTTGTTTTGTACGTTTTTTCCACGTGTCCTGACATCCAATGTATCCCTGCAAAGTTTGGTGAAGATCTGAGTATGTAGTTTTTGACCTTATCTGGAACATCATTTCTGAAAATTTGAAAATTCCTCAAAAATTCGTCCAAAATCTTGATGTCTCCAATCTCTTGTTTTGTACGTTTTTTCCACGTGTCTTGACATCCAATGTATCCCTGCAAAGTTTGGTGAAGATCTGAGTATGTAGTTCTTGACCTTATATGGAACCTCCTATCTGAAAATTTGAAAATTCTTAAAAAATTTGACCAAAATCTTGATGTCCCCAATCCTATGTTTTGTGTTTTTTCCCCGTGTCTTGACATCCAATGTATCCCTGCAGAGTTTGGTGAAGATCTGAGTATGACGTTTCTGACCTTATCTGGAACATCCTTTCTGAAAATTTGAAAATTCTTAAAAAATTCGTCCAAAATCTTGACGTCTCCAATCTCTTGTTTTATACGTTTTTTCCACGTGTCTTGATATCCAATGTATCCCTGCAAAGTTTGGTGAAGATCTGAGTATGTAGTTTTTGACCTTATCTGGAACCTCCCATCTGAAAATTTGAAAATTCCTAAAAAATCCGTTCAAAATCTTGATGACCCCAATCTCTTGTTTTGTACGTTTTTATCACGTGTTTTGACATCCAATGTATCCCTGCAAAGTTTGGTGAAGATCTGAGTATGTAGTTTTTGACCTTATCTGGAACCTCCTATCTGAAAATTTGAAAATTCTTAAAAAATTCGTCCAAAATCTTGATGTCTCCAATCTTTTGTTTTGTACGTTTTTCCCACGTGTCTTGACATCCAATGTATCCCTGCAAAGTTTGGTGAAGATCTGAGTATGTAGGTTTTGACCTTATCTGGAACCTGATTTCTGAAAATTTGAAAATTCCTCAAAAATTCGTCCAAAATCTGGATGTCTCCAATCTCTTGTTTTGTACGTTTTTTCCACGTGTCTTGACATCCAATGTATCCCTGCAAAGTTTTGTGAAGATCTGAGTATGTAGTTTTTGACCTTATCTGGAACCTCCTATCTGAAAATTTGAAAATTCTTAAAAAATTCGTCCAAAATCTTGATGTCTTCAATCTCTTGTTTTGTACGTTTTTTCCACGTGTCTTGACATCCAATGTATCCCAGCATAGTTTGGTGAAGATCTGAGTATGTAGTTTTTGACCTTATATGGAACCTCCTATCTGAAAATTTGAAAATTTTTAAAAAATTCGACCAAAATCTTGATGTCCCCAATTCTATGTTTTGTATGTTTTTTCCACGTGTCTTGACATCCAATGTATCCATGCAAAGTTTGGTGAAAATCTGAGTATGTCGTTTTTGACCTTATTTGGAACCTCCCATCTGAAAATTTGAAAATTCTTAAAAAATTCGTCGAAAATCTTGATGTCTCCAATCTCTTGTTTTGTACGTTTTTTTCACGTGTCTTGACATCCAATGTATCCCTGCAATCTTTGGTGAAGATCTGAGTATGTAGTTTTTGACCTTATATGGAACCTCCTATCTGAAAATTTGAAAATTCTTAAAAAATTCGTCCAAAATCTTGATGTCCCCAATCCTATGTTTTGTATGTTTTTCCCACGTGTCTTGACATCCAATGTATCCCTGCAAAGTTTGGTGAAGATCTGAGTATGTAGTTTTTGACCTTATCTGGAACCTCCTATCTGAAAATTTGAAAATTCTTAAAAAATTCTTCCAAAATCTTGGTGTCTCCAATCTCTTGTTTTGTACGTTTTTCCACGTGTCTTGACATCCAATGTATCCCTGCAATGTTTGTTGAAGATCTGAGTATGTAGTTTTTGACCTTATATGGAACCTCCTATCTGAAAATTTGAAAATTCCTCAAAAATTCGACCAAAATCTTGATGTCCCCAATCCTATGTTTTGTAAATTTTTTCCACATGTCTTGACATCCAATGTATCCCTGCAAAGTTTGGTGAAGATCTCAGTATGTAGTTTTTGACCTTATCTGGAATCTCCTATCTGAAAATTTGAAAATTTTGAAAAAATTCGTCCAAAATCTTGATGTCTCCAATCTCTTGTTTTGTACGTTTTTTCCACGTGTCTCCACATCCAATGTATCTATGCGAAGTTTGATGAAGATCTGAGTATGTCGTTTTTGACCTTATCTGGAACCTCCCATCTGAAAATTTGAAAATTCTTAAAAAATTCGTCGAAAATCTTGATGTCTCCAATCTCTTGTTTTGTACGTTTTTTCCACGTGTCTTGACATCCAATGTATCCCTGCAAAGTTTGGTGAAGATCTTTGTATGTAGTTTTTGACCTTATATGGAACCTCCTATCTGAAAATTTGAAAATTCTTAAAGAATTTGACCAAAATCTTGATGTCCCCAATCCTATGTTTTGTATGTTTTTTCCACGTGTCTTGACATCCAATGTATCCCTGCAATGTTTGGTGAAGATCTGAGTATGTAGTTTTTGACCTTATATGGAACCTCCTATCTGAAAATTTGAAAATTCTTAAAAAATTTGACCAAAATCTTGATGTCCCCAATCCTATGTTTTGTATGTTTTTTCCACGTGTCTTGACATCCAATGTATCCCTGCAATCTTTGGTGAAGATCTGAGTATGTAGTTTTTGACCTTATATGGAACCTCCTATCTGAAAATTTGAAAATTCTTAAAAAATTTGACCAAAATCTTGATGTCCCCAATCCTATGTTTTGTATGTTTTTTCCACGTGTCTTGACATCCAATGTATCCCTGCAATGTTTGGTGAAGATCTTTGTATGTAGTTTTTGACCTTATATGGAACCTCCTATCTGAAAATTTGAAAATTCTTAAAGAATTTGACCAAAATCTTGATGTCCCCAATCCTATGTTTTGTATGTTTTTTCCACGTGTCTTGACATCCAATGTATCCCTGCAATGTTTGGTGAAGATCTGAGTATGTAGTTTTTGACCTTATATGGAACCTCCTATCTGAAAATTTGAAAATTCTTAAAAAATTTGACCAAAATCTTGATGTCCCCAATCCTATGTTTTGTATGTTTTTTCCACGTGTCTTGACATCCAATGTATCCCTGCAATCTTTGGTGAAGATCTGAGTATGTAGTTTTTGACCTTATATGGAACCTCCTATCTGAAAATTTGAAAATTCTTAAAAAATTTGACCAAAATCTTGATGTCCCCAATCCTATGTTTTGTATGTTCTTTCCACGTGTCTTGACATCCAATGTATCCCTGCAAAGTTTGGTGAAGATCTTTGTATGTCGTTTTTGACCTTATCTGGAACATCCTTTCTGAAAATTTGAAAATTCTTAAAAAAATTCGTCCAAAATCTTGATGTCTCCAATCTCTTGTTTTGTACGTTTTTTCACGTGTCTTCACATCCAATGTATCCCTGCAAAGTTTGGTGAAGATCTGAGTATGTAGTTTTTGACCTTATCTGGAACCTCTCATCTGAAAATTTGAAAATTCCTAAAAAATCCTTCCAAAATCTTGATGGCACCAATCTCTTGTTTTGTACGTTTTTTCCACGTGTCTTGACATCCAATGTATCCCTGCAAAGTTTGGTGAAGATCTGAGTATGTAGTTTTTGACCTTATCTGGAACCTCCTTTCTGAAAATTTGAAAATTCTTCAAAAATTCGTCCAAAATCTTGATGTCTCCACTCTCTTGTTTTGTACGTTTTTTCCACGTGTCTTGACATCCAATGTATCCCTGCAAAGTTTGTTGAAGATCTGAGTTTGTAGTTTTTGACCTTATATGGAGCCTCCTTTCTGAAAATTTGAAAATTCTTAAAAAATTCATCCAAAATCTTGATGTCTCCAATCTCTTGTTTTGTACGTTTTTTCCACGTTTCTTGACATCCAATGTATCCCTGCCAAGTTTGGTGAAGATCTGAGTATGTAGTTTTTGACCTTATATGGAACCTCCTTTCTGAAAATTTGAAAAATCTTAAAAAATTCGTCCAAAATCTTGATGTCCCCAATCTCTTGTTTTGTACGTTTTTTCCACGTGTCTTGACATCCAATGTATCCATGCAAAGTTTGGTGAAGATCTGAGTATGTCGTTTTTGACCTTATCTGGAACCTCCCATCTGAAAATTTGAAAATTCTTAAAAAATTCGTCCAAAATCTTGATGTCTCCAATCTCTTGTTTTGTACGTTTTTTCCACGTGTCTTCACATCCAATGTATCCCTGCAAAGTTTGGTGAAGATCTGAGTATGTAGTTTTTGACCTTATATGGTACCTCCTTTCTGAAAATTTGAAAATTCTTAAAAAATTCGTCCAAAATTTTCATGTCACCAATCCTATGTTTTGTATGTTTTTTCCACGTGTCTTGACATCCAATGTACCCATGCAAAGTTTGGTGGAAATCTGAGTATGTCGTTTTTGACCTTATCTGGAACCTCCCATCTGAAAATTTGAAAATTCTTAAAAAATTCGTCGAAAATCTTGATTCTCCAATCTCTTGTTTTGTACGTTTTTTCCACGTGTCTTGACATGCAAAGTATCCCTGCAAAGTTTGGTGAGGATCTGAGTATGTAGTTTTTGACCTTATCTGGACCCTCCTATCTGAAAATTTGAAAATTCTTAAAAAATTCGTCCAAAATATTGATGTCTCCAATCTCTTGTTTTGTACGTTTTTTCCACGTGTCCTGACATCCAATGTATCCCTGCAAAGTTTGGTGAAGATCTGAGTATGTAGTTTTTGACCTTATCTGGAACATCATTTCTGAAAATTTGAAAATTCCTCAAAAATTCGTCCAAAATCTTGATGTCTCCAATCAATTGTTTTGTACGTTTTTTCCACGTGTCTTGACATCCAATGTATCCCTGCAAAGTTTGGTGAAGATCTGAGTATGTAGTTCTTGACCTTATATGGAACCTCCTATCTGAAAATTTGAAAATTCTTAAAAAATTTGACCAAAATCTTCATGTCCCCAATCCTATGTTTTGTATGTTTTTTCCACGTGTCTTGACATCCAATGTATCCCTGCAGAGTTTGGTGAAGATCTGAGTATGTCGTTTCTGACCTTATCTGGATCATGCTTTCTGAAAATTTGAAAATTCTTCAAAAATTCGTCCAAAATCTTGATGTCTCCACTCTCTTGTTTTGTACGTTTTTTCCACGTGTCTTGACATCCAATGTATCCCTGCAAAGTTTGGTGAAGATCTGAGTATGTAGTTTTTGACCTTATATGGAGCCTCCTTTCTGAAAATTTGAAAATTCTTAAAAAATTCATCCAAAATCTTGATGTCTCCAATCTCTTGTTTTGTACGTTTTTTCCACGTTTCTTGACATCCAATGTATCCCTGCAAAGTTTGGTGAAGATCTGAGTATGTAGTTTTTGACCTTATATGGAACCTCCTTTCTGAAAATTAGAAAATTCTTAAAAAATTCGTCCAAAATCTTGATGTCCCCAATCCTATGTTTTGTATGTT
Organism: Lepisma saccharinum; assembly: GCF_977018435.1. Classification (NCBI taxonomy): domain Eukaryota; kingdom Metazoa; phylum Arthropoda; class Insecta; order Zygentoma; family Lepismatidae; genus Lepisma; species Lepisma saccharinum. The sequence goes on along the minus strand of NW_028142907.1, from coordinate 1,614,712 downwards.
TTTTCCACGTGTCTTGACATCCAATGTATCCATGCAAAGTTTGGTGAAGATCTGAGTATGTCGTTTTTGACCTTATCTGGAACCTCCCATCTGAAAATTTGAAAATTCTTAAAAAATTCGTTGAAAAATCTTGATGTCTCCAATCTCTTGTTTTGTACGTTTTTTCCACGTGTCTTGACATGCAAAGTATCCCTGCAACGTTTGGTGAAGATCTGAGTATGTAGTTTTTGACCTTATCTGGAACCTCCTATCTGAAAATTTGAAAATTCTTAAAAAATTCGTCCAAAATCTTGATGTCTCCAATCTTTTGTTTTGTACGTTTTTCCCACGTGTCTTGACATCCAATGTATCCCTGCAAAGTTTGGTGAAGATCTGAGTATGTAGTTTTTGACCTTATCTGGAACCTGATTTCTGAAAATTTGAAAATTCCTCAAAAATTCGTCCAAAATCTGGATGTCTCCAATCTCTTGTTTTGTACGTTTTTTCCACGTGTCTTGACATCCAATGTATCCCTGCAAAGTTTGGTGAAGATCTGAGTATGTAGTTTTTGACCTTATCTGGAACCTCCTATCTGAAAATTTGAAAATTCTTAAAAAATTCGTCCAAAATCTTGATGTCTCCAATCTCTTGTTTTGTACGTTTTTTCCACGTGTCTTGACATCCAATGTATCCCAGCATAGTTTGGTGAAGATCTGAGTATGTAGTTTTTAACCTTATGTGGAACCTCCTATCTGAAAATTTGAAAATTTTTAAAAAATTCGACCAAAATCTTGATGTCCCCAATTCTATGTTTTGTATGTTTTTTCCACGTGTCTTGACATCCAATGTATCCATGCAAAGTTTGGTGAAAATCTGAGTATGTCGTTTTTGACCTTATTTGGAACCTCCCATCTGAAAATTTGAAAATTCTTAAAAAATTCGTCGAAAATCTTGATGTCTCCAATCTCTTGTTTTGTACGTTTTTTTCACGTGTCTTGACATCCAATGTATCCCTGCAATCTTTGGTGAAGATCTGAGTATGTAGTTTTTGACCTTATATGGAACCTCCTATCTGAAAATTTGAAAATTCCTCAAAAATTCGACCAAAATCTTGATGTCCCCAATCCTATGTTTTGTAAATTTTTTCCACATGTCTTGACATCCAATGTATCCCTGCAAAGTTTGGTGAAGATCTCAGTATGTAGTTTTTGACCTTATCTGGAATCTCCTATCTGAAAATTTGAAAATTTTGAAAAAATTCGTCCAAAATCTTGATGTCTCCAATCTCTTGTTTTGTACGTTTTTTCCACGTGTCTCCACATCCAATGTATCTATGCGAAGTTTGATGAAGATCTGAGTATGTCGTTTTTGACCTTATCTGGAACCTCCCATCTGAAAATTTGAAAATTCTTAAAAAATTCGTCGAAAATCTTGATGTCTCCAATCTCTTGTTTTGTACGTTTTTTCCACGTGTCTTGACATCCAATGTATCCCTGCAATGTTTGGTGAAGATCTGAGTATGTAGTTTTTGACCTTATATGGAACCTCCTATCTGAAAATTTGAAAATTCTTAAAAAATTTGACCAAAATCTTGATGTCCCCAATCCTATGTTTTGTATGTTTTTTCCACGTGTCTTGACATCCAATGTATCCCTGCAATGTTTGGTGAAGATCTTTGTATGTAGTTTTTGACCTTATATGGAACCTCCTATCTGAAAATTTGAAAATTCTTAAAGAATTTGACCAAAATCTTGATGTCCCCAATCCTATGTTTTGTATGTTTTTTCCACGTGTCTTGACATCCAATGTATCCCTGCAATGTTTGGTGAAGATCTGAGTATGTAGTTTTTGACCTTATATGGAACCTCCTATCTGAAAATTTGAAAATTCTTAAAAAATTTGACCAAAATCTTGATGTCCCCAATCCTATGTTTTGTATGTTTTTTCCACGTGTCTTGACATCCAATGTATCCCTGCAATCTTTGGTGAAGATCTGAGTATGTAGTTTTTGACCTTATATGGAACCTCCTATCTGAAAATTTGAAAATTCTTAAAAAATTTGACCAAAATCTTGATGTCCCCAATCCTATGTTTTGTATGTTCTTTCCACGTGTCTTGACATCCAATGTATCCCTGCAAAGTTTGGTGAAGATCTTTGTATGTCGTTTTTGACCTTATCTGGAACATCCTTTCTGAAAATTTGAAAATTCTTAAAAAAATTCGTCCAAAATCTTGATGTCTCCAATCTCTTGTTTTGTACGTTTTTTCACGTGTCTTCACATCCAATGTATCCCTGCAAAGTTTGGTGAAGATCTGAGTATGTAGTTTTTGACCTTATCTGGAACCTCTCATCTGAAAATTTGAAAATTCCTAAAAAATCCTTCCAAAATCTTGATGGCACCAATCTCTTGTTTTGTACGTTTTTTCCACGTGTCTTGACATCCAATGTATCCCTGCAAAGTTTGTTGAAGATCTGAGTATATAGTTTTTGACCTTATATGGAGCCTCCTTTCTGAAAATTTGAAAATTCTTAAAAAATTCATCCAAAGTCTTGATGTCTCCAATCTCTTGTTTTGTACGTTTTTTCCACGTTTCTTGACATCCAATGTATCCCTGCCAAGTTTGGTGAAGATCTGAGTATGTAGTTTTTGACCTTATATGGAACCTCCTTTCTGAAAATTTGAAAAATCTTAAAAAATTCGTCCAAAATCTTGATGTCCCCAATCTCTTGTTTTGTACGTTTTTTCCACGTGTCTTGACATCCAATGTATCCCTGCAAAGTTTGGTGAAGATCTGAGTATGTCGTTTTTGACCTTATCTGGAACCTCCCATCTGAAAATTTGAAAATTCTTAAAAAATTCGTCCAAAATCTTGATGTCTCCAATCTCTTGTTTTGTACGTTTTTTCCACGTGTCTTCACATCCAATGTATCCCTGCAAAGTTTGGTGAAGATCTGAGTATGTAGTTTTTGACCTTATATGGTACCTCCTTTCTGAAAATTTGAAAATTCTTAAAAAATTCGTCCAAAATTTTCATGTCACCAATCCTATGTTTTGTATGTTTTTTCCACGTGTCTTGACATCCAATGTACCCATGCAAAGTTTGGTGAAAATCTGAGTATGTCGTTTTTGACCTTATCTGGAACCTCCCATCTGAAAATTTGAAAATTCTTAAAAAATTCGTCGAAAATCTTGATTCTCCAATCTCTTGTTTTGTACGTTTTTTCCACGTGTCTTGACATGCAAAGTATCCCTGCAAAGTTTGGTGAGGATCTGAGTATGTAGTTTTTGACCTTATATGGAACCTCCTATCTGAAAATTTGAAAATTCCTCAAAAATTCGACCAAAATCTTGATGTCCCCAATCCTATGTTTTGTAAATTTTTTCCACATGTCTTGACATCCAATGTATCCCTGCAAAGTTTGGTGAAGATCTTAGTATGTAGTTTTTGACCTTATCTGGAATCTCCTATCTGAAAATTTGAAAATTTTGAAAAAATTCGTCCAAAATCTTGATGTCTCCAATCTCTTGTTTTGTACGTTTTTTCCACGTGTCTCCACATCCAATGTATCTATGCGAAGTTTGATGAAGATCTGAGTATGTCGTTTTTGACCTTATCTGGAACCTCCCATCTGAAAATTTGAAAATTCTTAAAAAATTCGTCGAAAATCTTGATGTCTCCAATCTCTTGTTTTGTACGTTTTTTCCACGTGTCTTGACATCCAATGTATCCCTGCAATGTTTGGTGAAGATCTGAGTATGTAGTTTTTGACCTTATATGGAACCTCCTATCTGAAAATTTGAAAATTCTTAAAAAATTTGACCAAAATCTTGATGTCCCCAATCCTATGTTTTGTATGTTTTTTCCACGTGTCTTGACATCCAATGTATCCCTGCAATGTTTGGTGAAGATCTGAGTATGTAGTTTTTGACCTTATATGGAACCTCCTATCTGAAAATTTGAAAATTCTTAAAAAATTTGACCAAAATCTTGATGTCCCCAATCCTATGTTTTGTATGTTTTTTCCACGTGTCTTGACATCCAATGTATCCCTGCAATCTTTGGTGAAGATCTGAGTATGTAGTTTTTGACCTTATATGGAACCTCCTATCTGAAAATTTGAAAATTCTTAAAAAATTTGACCAAAATCTTGATGTCCCCAATCCTATGTTTTGTATGTTCTTTCCACGTGTCTTGACATCCAATGTATCCCTGCAAAGTTTGGTGAAGATCTTTGTATGTCGTTTTTGACCTTATCTGGAACATCCTTTCTGAAAATTTGAAAATTCTTAAAAAAATTCGTCCAAAATCTTGATGTCTCCAATCTCTTGTTTTGTACGTTTTTTCACGTGTCTTCACATCCAATGTATCCCTGCAAAGTTTGGTGAAGATCTGAGTATGTAGTTTTTGACCTTATCTGGAACCTCTCATCTGAAAATTTGAAAATTCCTAAAAAATCCTTCCAAAATCTTGATGGCACCAATCTCTTGTTTTGTACGTTTTTTCCACGTGTCTTGACATCCAATGTATCCCTGCAAAGTTTGGTGAAGATCTGAGTATGTAGTTTTTGACCTTATCTGGAACCTCCTTTCTGAAAATTTGAAAATTCTTCAAAAATTCGTCCAAAATCTTGATGTCTCCACTCTCTTGTTTTGTACGTTTTTTCCACGTGTCTTGACATCCAATGTATCCCTGCAAAGTTTGTTGAAGATCTGAGTATGTAGTTTTTGACCTTATATGGAGCCTCCTTTCTGAAAATTTGAAAATTCTTAAAAAATTCATCCAAAATCTTGATGTCTCCAATCTCTTGTTTTGTACGTTTTTTCCACGTTTCTTGACATCCAATGTATCCCTGCCAAGTTTGGTGAAGATCTGAGTATGTAGTTTTTGACCTTATATGGAACCTCCTTTCTGAAAATTTGAAAAATCTTAAAAAATTCGTCCAAAATCTTGATGTCCCCAATCTCTTGTTTTGTACGTTTTTTCCACGTGTCTTGACATCCAATGTATCCCTGCAAAGTTTGGTGAAGATCTGAGTATGTCGTTTTTGACCTTATCTGGAACCTCCCATCTGAAAATTTGAAAATTCTTAAAAAATTCGTCCAAAATCTTGATGTCTCCAATCTCTTGTTTTGTACGTTTTTTCCACGTGTCTTCACATCCAATGTATCCCTGCAAAGTTTGGTGAAGATCTGAGTATGTAGTTTTTGACCTTATATGGTACCTCCTTTCTGAAAATTTGAAAATTCTTAAAAAATTCGTCCAAAATTTTCATGTCACCAATCCTATGTTTTGTATGTTTTTTCCACGTGTCTTGACATCCAATGTACCCATGCAAAGTTTGGTGAAAATCTGAGTATGTCGTTTTTGACCTTATCTGGAACCTCCCATCTGAAAATTTGAAAATTCTTAAAAAATTCGTCGAAAATCTTGATTCTCCAATCTCTTGTTTTGTACGTTTTTTCCACGTGTCTTGACATGCAAAGTATCCCTGCAAAGTTTGGTGAGGATCTGAGTATGTAGTTTTTGACCTTATCTGGACCCTCCTATCTGAAAATTTGAAAATTCTTAAAAAATTCGTCCAAAATATTGATGTCTCCAATCTCTTGTTTTGTACGTTTTTTCCACGTGTCCTGACATTCAATGTATCCCTGCAAAGTTTGGTGAAGATCTGAGTATGTAGTTTTTGACCTTATCTGGAACATCATTTCTGAAAATTTGAAAATTCCTCAAAAATTCTTCCAAAATCTTGATGTCTCCAATCAATTGTTTTGTACGTTTTTTCCACGTGTCTTGACATCCAATGTATCCCCGCAAAGTTTGGTGAAGATCTGAGTATGTAGTTCTTGACCTTATATGGAACCTCCTATCTGAAAATTTGAAAATTCTTAAAAAATTTGACCAAAATCTTGATGTCCCCAATCCTATGTTTTGTATGTTTTTTCCACGTGTCTTGACATCCAATGTATCCCTGCAGAGTTTGGTGAAGATCTGAGTATGTCGTTTCTGACCTTATCTGGATCATCCTTTCTGAAAATTTGAAAATTCTTCAAAAATTCGTCCAAAATCTTGATGTCTCCACTCTCTTGTTTTGTACGTTTTTTCCACGTGTCTTGACATCCAATGTATCCCTGCAAAGTTTGGTGAAGATCTGAGTATGTAGTTTTTGACCTTATATGGAGCCTCCTTTCTGAAAATTTGAAAATTCTTAAAAAATTCATCCAAAATCTTGATGTCTCCAATCTCTTGTTTTGTACGTTTTTTCCACGTTTCTTGACATCCAATGTATCCCTGCAAAGTTTGGTGAAGATCTGAGTATGTAGTTTTTGACCTTATATGGAACCTCCTTTCTGAAAATTAGAAAATTCTTAAAAAATTCGTCCAAAATCTTGATGTCCCCAATCCTATGTTTTGTATGTTTTTTCCACGTGTCTTGACATCCAATGTATCCATGCAAAGTTTGGTGAAGATCTGAGTATGTCGTTTTTGACCTTATCTGGAACCTCCCATCTGAAAATTTGAAAATTCTTAAAAAATTCGTTGAAAAATCTTGATGTCTCCAATCTCTTGTTTTGTACGTTTTTTCCACGTGTCTTGACATGCAAAGTATCCCTGCAACGTTTGGTGAAGATCTGAGTATGTAGTTTTTGACCTTATCTGGAACCTCCTATCTGAAAATTTGAAAATTCTTCAAAAATTCGTCCAAAATCTTGATGTCTCCAATCTCTTGTTTTGTACGTTTTTTCCACGTTTCTTGACATCCAATGTATCCCTGCAATGTTTGGTGAAGATCTGAGTATGTAGTTTTTGACCTTATATGGAACCACCTATCTGAAAATTTGAAAATTCTTAAAAAATTTGACCAAAATCTTGATATCCCCAATCCTATGTTTTGTATGTTTTTTCCACGTGTCTTGACATCCAATGTATCCATGCAAAGTTTGGTGAAGATCTGAGTATGTAGTTTTTGACCTTATCTGGAACCTCCCATCTGAAAATTTGAAAATTCTTCAAAAATTCGTCCAAAATCTTGATGTCTCCAATCTCTTGTTTTGTACGTTTTTTCCACGTGTCTTGACATCCAATGTATCCCTGCAATGTTTGGTGAAGATCTGAGTATGTAGTTTTTGACCTTATATGGAACCTCCTATCTGAAAATTTGAAAATTCTTAAAAAATTTGACCAAAATCTTGATGTCCCCAATCCTATGTTTTGTATGTTTTTTCCACGTGTCTTGACATCCAATGTATCCCTGCAATGTTTGGTGAAGATCTGAGTATGTAGTTTTTGAACTTATATGGAACCTCCTATCTGAAAATTTGAAAATTCTTAAAAAATTTGACCAAAATCTTGATGTCCCCAATCCTATGTTTTGTATGTTTTTTCCACGTGTCTTGACATCCAATGTATCCCTGCAGAGTTTGGTGAAGATCTGAGTATGTCGTTTTTGACCTTATCTGGAACCTCCCATCTGAAAATTTGAAAATTCTTAAAAAATTCGTCGAAAATCTTGATGTCTCCAATCTCTTGTTTTGTACGTTTTTTCCACGTGTCTTGACATGCAAAGTATCCCTGCAAAGTTTGGTGAAGATCTGAGTATGTAGTTTTTGACCTTATCTGGAACCTCCTATCTGAAAATTTGAAAATTCTTAAAAAATTCGTCCAAAATATTGATGTCTCCAATCTCTTGTTTTGTACGTTTTTTCCACGTGTCCTGACATCCAATGTATCCCTGCAAAGTTTGGTGAAGATCTGAGTATGTAGTTTTTGACCTTATCTGGAACCTCATTTCTGAAAATTTGAAAATTCCTCAAAAATTCGTCCAAAATCTTGATGTCTCCAATCTCTTGTTTTGTACGTTTTTTCCACGTGTCTTGACATCCAATGTATCCCTGCAAAGTTTGGTGAAGATCTGAGTATGTAGTTCTTGACCTTATATGGAACCTCCTATCTGAAAATTTGAAAATTCTTAAAAAATTTGACCAAAATCTTGATGTCCCCAATCCTATGTTTTGTATGTTTTTTCCCCGTGTCTTGACATCCAATGTATCCCTGCAGAGTTTGGTGAAGATCTGAGTATGTCGTTTTTGACCTTATCTGGAACATCCTTTCTGAAAATTTGAAAATTCTTAAAAAATTCGTCCAAAATCTTGACGTCTCCAATCTCTTGTTTTATACGTTTTTTCCACGTGTCTTGATATCCAATGTATCCCTGCAAAGTTTGGTGAAGATCTGAGTATGTAGTTTTTGACCTTATCTGGAACCTCCCATCTGAAAATTTGAAAATTCCTAAAAAATCCGTTCAAAATCTTGATGACCCCAATCTCTTGTTTTGTACGTTTTTTCCACGTGTTTTGACATCCAATGTATCCCTGCAAAGTTTGGTGAAGATCTGAGTATGTAGTTTTTGACCTTATCTGGAACCTCCTATCTGAAAATTTGAAAATTCTTAAAAAATTCGTCCAAAATCTTGATGTCTCCAATCTCTTGTTTTGTACGTTTTTCCCACATGTCTTGACATCCAATGTATCGCTGCAAAGTTTGGTGAAGATCTGAGTATGTAGTTTTTGACCTTATCTGGAACTTCATTTCTGAAAATTTGAAAATTCCTCAAAAATTCGTCCAAAATCTGGATGTCTCCAATCTCTTGTTTTGTACGTTTTTTCCACGTGTCTTGACATCCAAAGTATCCCTGCAAAGTTTGGTGAAGATCTGAGTATGTAGTTTTTGACCTTATCTGGAACCTCTTATCTGAAAATTTGAAAATTCTTAAAAAATTCGTCCAAAATCTTGATGTCTCCAATCTCTTGTTTTGTACGTTTTTTCAACGTGTCTTGACATCCAATGTATCCCAGCATAGTTTGGTGAAGATCTGAGTATGTAGTTTTTGACCTTATATGGAACCTCCTATCTGAAAATTTGAAAATTTTTAAAAAATTCGACCAAAATCTTGATGTCCCCTATTCTATGTTTTGTATGTTTTTTCCACGTGTCTTGACATCCAATGTATCCATGCAAAGTTTCGTGAAGATCTGAGTATGTCGTTTTTGACCTTATCTGGAACCTCCCATCTGAAAATTTGAAAATTCTTAAAAAATTCGTCGAAAATCTTGATGTCTCCAATCTCTTGTTTTGTACGTTTTTTCCACGTGTCTTGACATCCAATGTATCCCTGCAATCTTTGGTGAAGATCTGAGTATGTAGTTTTTGACCTTATCTGGAACCTCCTATCTGAAAATTTGAAAATTCTTAAAAAATTCGTCCAAAATCTTGATGTCTCCAATCTCTTGTTTTGTACGTTTTTCCACGTGTCTTGACATCCAATGTACCCATGCAAAGTTTGGTGAAAATCTGAGTATGTCGTTTTTGACCTTATCTGGAACCTCCCATCTGAAAATTTGAAAATTCTTAAAAAATTCGTCGAAAATCTTGATTCTCCAATCTCTTGTTTTGTACGTTTTTTCCACGTGTCTTGACATGCAAAGTATCCCTGCAAAGTTTGGTGAGGATCTGAGTATGTAGTTTTTGACCTTATCTGGACCCTCCTATCTGAAAATTTGAAAATTCTTAAAAAATTCGTCCAAAATATTGATGTCTCCAATCTCTTGTTTTGTACGTTTTTTCCACGTGTCCTGACATCCAATGTATCCCTGCAAAGTTTGGTGAAGATCTGAGTATGTATTTTTTGACCTTATCTGGAACATCATTTCTGAAAATTTGAAAATTCCTCAAAAATTCTTCCAAAATCTTGATGTCTCCAATCAATTGTTTTGTACGTTTTTTCCACGTGTCTTGACATCCAATGTATCCCCGCAAAGTTTGGTGAAGATCTGAGTATGTAGTTCTTGACCTTATATGGAACCTCCTATCTGAAAATTTGAAAATTCTTAAAAAATTTGACCAAAATCTTGATGTCCCCAATCCTATGTTTTGTATGTTTTTTCCACGTGTCTTGACATCCAATGTATCCCTGCAGAGTTTGGTGAAGATCTGAGTATGTCGTTTCTGACCTTATCTGGATCATCCTTTCTGAAAATTTGAAAATTCTTCAAAAATTCGTCCAAAATCTTGATGTCTCCACTCTCTTGTTTTGTACGTTTTTTCCACGTGTCTTGACATCCAATGTATCCCTGCAAAGTTTGGTGAAGATCTGAGTATGTAGTTTTTGACCTTATATGGAGCCTCCTTTCTGAAAATTTGAAAATTCTTAAAAAATTCATCCAAAATCTTGATGTCTCCAATCTCTTGTTTTGTACGTTTTTTCCACGTTTCTTGACATCCAATGTATCCCTGCAAAGTTTGGTGAAGATCTGAGTATGTAGTTTTTGACCTTATATGGAACCTCCTTTCTGAAAATTAGAAAATTCTTAAAAAATTCGTCCAAAATCTTGATGTCCCCAATCCTATGTTTTGTATGTTTTTTCCACGTGTCTTGACATCCAATGTATCCATGCAAAGTTTGGTGAAGATCTGAGTATGTCGTTTTTGACCTTATCTGGAACCTCCCATCTGAAAATTTGAAAATTCTTAAAAAATTCGTTGAAAAATCTTGATGTCTCCAATCTCTTGTTTTGTACGTTTTTTCCACGTGTCTTGACATGCAAAGTATCCCTGCAACGTTTGGTGAAGATCTGAGTATGTAGTTTTTGACCTTATCTGGAACCTCCTATCTGAAAATTTGAAAATTCTTCAAAAATTCGTCCAAAATCTTGATGTCTCCAATCTCTTGTTTTGTACGTTTTTTCCACGTTTCTTGACATCCAATGTATCCCTGCAATGTTTGGTGAAGATCTGAGTATGTAGTTTTTGACCTTATATGGAACCACCTATCTGAAAATTTGAAAATTCTTAAAAAATTTGACCAAAATCTTGATATCCCCAATCCTATGTTTTGTATGTTTTTTCCACGTGTCTTGACATCCAATGTATCCATGCAAAGTTTGGTGAAGATCTGAGTATGTAGTTTTTGACCTTATCTGGAACCTCCCATCTGAAAATTTGAAAATTCTTCAAAAATTCGTCCAAAATCTTGATGTCTCCAATCTCTTGTTTTGTACGTTTTTTCCACGTGTCTTGACATCCAATGTATCCCTGCAATGTTTGGTGAAGATCTGAGTATGTAGTTTTTGACCTTATATGGAACCTCCTATCTGAAAATTTGAAAATTCTTAAAAAATTTGACCAAAATCTTGATGTCCCCAATCCTATGTTTTGTATGTTTTTTCCACGTGTCTTGACATCCAATGTATCCCTGCAATGTTTGGTGAAGATCTGAGTATGTAGTTTTTGAACTTATATGGAACCTCCTATCTGAAAATTTGAAAATTCTTAAAAAATTTGACCAAAATCTTGATGTCCCCAATCCTATGTTTTGTATGTTTTTTCCACGTGTCTTGACATCCAATGTATCCCTGCAGAGTTTGGTGAAGATCTGAGTATGTCGTTTTTGACCTTATCTGGAACCTCCCATCTGAAAATTTGAAAATTCTTAAAAAATTCGTCGAAAATCTTGATGTCTCCAATCTCTTGTTTTGTACGTTTTTTCCACGTGTCTTGACATGCAAAGTATCCCTGCAAAGTTTGGTGAAGATCTGAGTATGTAGTTTTTGACCTTATCTGGAACCTCCTATCTGAAAATTTGAAAATTCTTAAAAAATTCGTCCAAAATATTGATGTCTCCAATCTCTTGTTTTGTACGTTTTTTCCACGTGTCCTGACATCCAATGTATCCCTGCAAAGTTTGGTGAAGATCTGAGTATGTAGTTTTTGACCTTATCTGGAACCTCATTTCTGAAAATTTGAAAATTCCTCAAAAATTCGTCCAAAATCTTGATGTCTCCAATCTCTTGTTTTGTACGTTTTTTCCACGTGTCTTGACATCCAATGTATCCCTGCAAAGTTTGGTGAAGATCTGAGTATGTAGTTCTTGACCTTATATGGAACCTCCTATCTGAAAATTTGAAAATTCTTAAAAAATTTGACCAAAATCTTGATGTCCCCAATCCTATGTTTTGTATGTTTTTTCCCCGTGTCTTGACATCCAATGTATCCCTGCAGAGTTTGGTGAAGATCTGAGTATGTCGTTTTTGACCTTATCTGGAACATCCTTTCTGAAAATTTGAAAATTCTTAAAAAATTCGTCCAAAATCTTGACGTCTCCAATCTCTTGTTTTATACGTTTTTTCCACGTGTCTTGATATCCAATGTATCCCTGCAAAGTTTGGTGAAGATCTGAGTATGTAGTTTTTGACCTTATCTGGAACCTCCCATCTGAAAATTTGAAAATTCCTAAAAAATCCGTTCAAAATCTTGATGACCCCAATCTCTTGTTTTGTACGTTTTTTCCACGTGTTTTGACATCCAATGTATCCCTGCAAAGTTTGGTGAAGATCTGAGTATGTAGTTTTTGACCTTATCTGGAACCTCCTATCTGAAAATTTGAAAATTCTTAAAAAATTCGTCCAAAATCTTGATGTCTCCAATCTCTTGTTTTGTACGTTTTTCCCACATGTCTTGACATCCAATGTATCGCTGCAAAGTTTGGTGAAGATCTGAGTATGTAGTTTTTGACCTTATCTGGAACTTCATTTCTGAAAATTTGAAAATTCCTCAAAAATTCGTCCAAAATCTGGATGTCTCCAATCTCTTGTTTTGTACGTTTTTTCCACGTGTCTTGACATCCAAAGTATCCCTGCAAAGTTTGGTGAAGATCTGAGTATGTAGTTTTTGACCTTATCTGGAACCTCTTATCTGAAAATTTGAAAATTCTTAAAAAATTCGTCCAAAATCTTGATGTCTCCAATCTCTTGTTTTGTACGTTTTTTCAACGTGTCTTGACATCCAATGTATCCCAGCATAGTTTGGTGAAGATCTGAGTATGTAGTTTTTGACCTTATATGGAACCTCCTATCTGAAAATTTGAAAATTTTTAAAAAATTCGACCAAAATCTTGATGTCCCCTATTCTATGTTTTGTATGTTTTTTCCACGTGTCTTGACATCCAATGTATCCATGCAAAGTTTCGTGAAGATCTGAGTATGTCGTTTTTGACCTTATCTGGAACCTCCCATCTGAAAATTTGAAAATTCTTAAAAAATTCGTCGAAAATCTTGATGTCTCCAATCTCTTGTTTTGTACGTTTTTTCCACGTGTCTTGACATCCAATGTATCCCTGCAATCTTTGGTGAAGATCTGAGTATGTAGTTTTTGACCTTATCTGGAACCTCCTATCTGAAAATTTGAAAATTCTTAAAAAATTCGTCCAAAATCTTGATGTCTCCAATCTCTTGTTTTGTACGTTTTTCCACGTGTCTTGACATCCAATGTACCCATGCAAAGTTTGGTGAAAATCTGAGTATGTCGTTTTTGACCTTATCTGGAACCTCCCATCTGAAAATTTGAAAATTCTTAAAAAATTCGTCGAAAATCTTGATTCTCCAATCTCTTGTTTTGTACGTTTTTTCCACGTGTCTTGACATGCAAAGTATCCCTGCAAAGTTTGGTGAGGATCTGAGTATGTAGTTTTTGACCTTATCTGGACCCTCCTATCTGAAAATTTGAAAATTCTTAAAAAATTCGTCCAAAATATTGATGTCTCCAATCTCTTGTTTTGTACGTTTTTTCCACGTGTCCTGACATCCAATGTATCCCTGCAAAGTTTGGTGAAGATCTGAGTATGTAGTTTTTGACCTTATCTGGAACATCATTTCTGAAAATTTGAAAATTCCTCAAAAATTCTTCCAAAATCTTGATGTCTCCAATCAATTGTTTTGTACGTTTTTTCCACGTGTCTTGACATCCAATGTATCCCCGCAAAGTTTGGTGAAGATCTGAGTATGTAGTTCTTGACCTTATATGGAACCTCCTATCTGAAAATTTGAAAATTCTTAAAAAATTTGACCAAAATCTTGATGTCCCCAATCCTATGTTTTGTATGTTTTTTCCACGTGTCTTGACATCCAATGTATCCCTGCAGAGTTTGGTGAAGATCTGAGTATGTCGTTTCTGACCTTATCTGGATCATCCTTTCTGAAAATTTGAAAATTCTTCAAAAATTCGTCCAAAATCTTGATGTCTCCACTCTCTTGTTTTGTACGTTTTTTCCACGTGTCTTGACATCCAATGTATCCCTGCAAAGTTTGGTGAAGATCTGAGTATGTAGTTTTTGACCTTATATGGAGCCTCCTTTCTGAAAATTTGAAAATTCTTAAAAAATTCATCCAAAATCTTGATGTCTCCAATCTCTTGTTTTGTACGTTTTTTCCACGTTTCTTGACATCCAATGTATCCCTGCAAAGTTTGGTGAAGATCTGAGTATGTAGTTTTTGACCTTATATGGAACCTCCTTTCTGAAAATTAGAAAATTCTTAAAAAATTCGTCCAAAATCTTGATGTCCCCAATCCTATGTTTTGTATGTTTTTTCCACGTGTCTTGACATCCAATGTATCCATGCAAAGTTTGGTGAAGATCTGAGTATGTATTTTTTGACCTTATCTGGAACCTCCCATCTGAAAATTTGAAAATTCTTAAAAAATTCGTTGAAAAATCTTGATGTCTCCAATCTCTTGTTTTGTACGTTTTTTCCACGTGTCTTGACATGCAAAGTATCCCTGCAACGTTTGGTGAAGATCTGAGTATGTAGTTTTTGACCTTATCTGGAACCTCCTATCTGAAAATTTGAAAATTCTTCAAAAATTCGTCCAAAATCTTGATGTCTCCAATCTCTTGTTTTGTACGTTTTTTCCACGTTTCTTGACATCCAATGTATCCCTGCAATGTTTGGTGAAGATCTGAGTATGTAGTTTTTGACCTTATATGGAACCACCTATCTGAAAATTTGAAAATTCTTAAAAAATTTGACCAAAATCTTGATATCCCCAATCCTATGTTTTGTATGTTTTTTCCACGTGTCTTGACATCCAATGTATCCATGCAAAGTTTGGTGAAGATCTGAGTATGTAGTTTTTGACCTTATCTGGAACCTCCCATCTGAAAATTTGAAAATTCTTCAAAAATTCGTCCAAAATCTTGATGTCTCCAATCTCTTGTTTTGTACGTTTTTTCCACGTGTCTTGACATCCAATGTATCCCTGCAATGTTTGGTGAAGATCTGAGTATGTAGTTTTTGACCTTATATGGAACCTCCTATCTGAAAATTTGAAAATTCTTAAAAAATTTGACCAAAATCTTGATGTCCCCAATCCTATGTTTTGTATGTTTTTTCCACGTGTCTTGACATCCAATGTATCCCTGCAATGTTTGGTGAAGATCTGAGTATGTAGTTTTTGAACTTATATGGAACCTCCTATCTGAAAATTTGAAAATTCTTAAAAAATTTGACCAAAATCTTGATGTCCCCAATCCTATGTTTTGTATGTTTTTTCCACGTGTCTTGACATCCAATGTATCCCTGCAGAGTTTGGTGAAGATCTGAGTATGTCGTTTTTGACCTTATCTGGAACCTCCCATCTGAAAATTTGAAAATTCTTAAAAAATTCGTCGAAAATCTTGATGTCTCCAATCTCTTGTTTTGTACGTTTTTTCCACGTGTCTTGACATGCAAAGTATCCCTGCAAAGTTTGGTGAAGATCTGAGTATGTAGTTTTTGACCTTATCTGGAACCTCCTATCTGAAAATTTGAAAATTCTTAAAAAATTCGTCCAAAATATTGATGTCTCCAATCTCTTGTTTTGTACGTTTTTTCCACGTGTCCTGACATCCAATGTATCCCTGCAAAGTTTGGTGAAGATCTGAGTATGTAGTTTTTGACCTTATCTGGAACCTCATTTCTGAAAATTTGAAAATTCCTCAAAAATTCGTCCAAAATCTTGATGTCTCCAATCTCTTGTTTTGTACGTTTTTTCCACGTGTCTTGACATCCAATGTATCCCTGCAAAGTTTGGTGAAGATCTG
The DNA here is from genome assembly GCF_977018435.1 of Lepisma saccharinum. NCBI lineage: Eukaryota > Metazoa > Arthropoda > Insecta > Zygentoma > Lepismatidae > Lepisma > Lepisma saccharinum. Next base: position 1,598,820 of record NW_028142907.1, on the reverse strand, counting down.
AGTATGTAGTTCTTGACCTTATATGGAACCTCCTATCTGAAAATTTGAAAATTCTTAAAAAATTTGACCAAAATCTTGATGTCCCCAATCCTATGTTTTGTATGTTTTTTCCCCGTGTCTTGACATCCAATGTATCCCTGCAGAGTTTGGTGAAGATCTGAGTATGTCGTTTTTGACCTTATCTGGAACATCCTTTCTGAAAATTTGAAAATTCTTAAAAAATTCGTCCAAAATCTTGACGTCTCCAATCTCTTGTTTTATACGTTTTTTCCACGTGTCTTGATATCCAATGTATCCCTGCAAAGTTTGGTGAAGATCTGAGTATGTAGTTTTTGACCTTATCTGGAACCTCCCATCTGAAAATTTGAAAATTCCTAAAAAATCCGTTCAAAATCTTGATGACCCCAATCTCTTGTTTTGTACGTTTTTTCCACGTGTTTTGACATCCAATGTATCCCTGCAAAGTTTGGTGAAGATCTGAGTATGTAGTTTTTGACCTTATCTGGAACCTCCTATCTGAAAATTTGAAAATTCTTAAAAAATTTGAACAAAATCTTGATATCCCCAATCCTACGTTTTGTATGTTTTTTCCACGTGTCTTGACATCAAATGTATCCCTGCAAAGTTTGGTGAAGATCTGAGTATGTAGTTTTTGACCTTATCTGGAACTTCATTTCTGAAAATTTGAAAATTCCTCAAAAATTCGTCCAAAATCTGGATGTCTCCAATCTCTTGTTTTGTACGTTTTTTCCACGTGTCTTGACATCCAAAGTATCCCTGCAAAGTTTGGTGAAGATCTGAGTATGTAGTTTTTGACCTTATCTGGAACCTCTTATCTGAAAATTTGAAAATTCTTAAAAAATTCGTCCAAAATCTTGATGTCTCCAATCTCTTGTTTTGTACGTTTTTTCAACGTGTCTTGACATCCAATGTATCCCAGCATAGTTTGGTGAAGATCTGAGTATGTAGTTTTTGACCTTATATGGAACCTCCTATCTGAAAATTTGAAAATTTTTAAAAAATTCGACCAAAATCTTGATGTCCCCTATTCTATGTTTTGTATGTTTTTTCCACGTGTCTTGACATCCAATGTATCCATGCAAAGTTTCGTGAAGATCTGAGTATGTCGTTTTTGACCTTATCTGGAACCTCCCATCTGAAAATTTGAAAATTCTTAAAAAATTCGTCGAAAATCTTGATGTCTCCAATCTCTTGTTTTGTACGTTTTTTCCACGTGTCTTGACATCCAATGTATCCCTGCAAAGTTTGGTGAAGATCTGAGTATGTAGTTTTTGACCTTATCTGGAACCTCCCATCTGAAAATTTGAAAATTCTTAAAAAATTCGTCCAAAATCTTGATGTCTCCAATCTCTTGTTTTGTACGTTTTTTCCACGTGTCTTGACATCCAATGTATCCCTGCAATCTTTGGTGAAGATCTGAGTATGTAGTTTTTGACCTTATATGGAACCTCCTATCTGAAAATTTGAAAATTCTTAAAAAATTTGACCAAAATCTAGATGTCCCCAATCCTATGTTTTGTATGTTTTTCCCACGTGTCTTGACATCCAATGTATCCCTGCAAAGTTTGGTGAAGATCTGAGTATGTAGTTTTTGACCTTATCTGGAACCTCCTAGCTGAAAATTTGAAAATTCTTAAAAAATTCGTCCAAAATCTTGATGTCTCCAATCTCTTGTTTTGTACGTTTTTCCACGTGTCTTGACATCCAATGTATCCCTGCAATGTTTGTTGAAGATCTGAGTATGTAGTTTTTGACCTTATCTGGAACCTCCTAGCTGAAAATTTGAAAATTCTTAAAAAATTCGTCCAAAATCTTGATGTCTCCAATCTCTTGTTTTGTACGTTTTTCCACATATCTTCACATCCAATGTATCCCTGCAAAGTTTGGTGAAGATCTCAGTATGTAGTTTTTGACCTTATCTGGAATCTCCTATCTGATAATTTGAAAATTTTGAACAAATTCGTCCAAAATCTTGATGTCTCCAATCTCTTGTTTTGTACGTTTTTTCCACGTGTCTCCACATCCAATGTATCTATGCAAAGTTTGATGAAGATCTGAGTATGTCGTTTTTGACCTTATCTGGAACCTCCCATCTGAAAATTTGAAAATTCTTAAAAAATTCGTCCAAAATCTTGATGTCTCCAATCTCTTGTTTTGTACGTTTTTTCCACGTGTCTTGACATCCAATGTATCCCTGCAATGTTTGGTGAAGATCTGAGTATGTAGTTTTTGACCTTATATGGAACCTCCTATCGGAAAATTTGAAAATTCTTAAAAAATTTGACCAAAATCTTGATGTCCCCAATCCTATGTTTTGTATGTTTTTTCCACGTGTCTTGACATCCAATGTATCCCTGCAATGTTTGGTGAAGATCTGAGTATGTAGTTTTTGACCTTATATGGAACCTCCTATCTGAAAATTTGAAAATTCTTAAAAAATTTGACCAAAATCTTGATGTCCCCAATCCTTTGTTTTGTATGTTTTTTCCACGTGTCTTGACATCCAATGTATCCCTGCAATGTTTGGTGAAGATCTGAGTATGTAGTTTTTGACCTTTTATGGAACATCCTTTCTGAAAATTTGAAAATTCTTAAAATTTTGACCAAAATCTTGATGTCCCCAATCCTATGTTTTGTATGTTTTTTCCACGTGTCTTGACATCCAATGTATCCCTGCAATGTTTGGTGAAGATCTGAGTATGTAGTTTTTGACCTTATATGGAACCTCCTATCTGAAAATTTGAAAATTCTTAAAAAATTCGTCCAAAATCTTGATGTCTCCAATCTCTTGTTTTGTACGTTTTTTCCACGTGTCTTGACATCCAATGTATCCCTGCATAGTTTGGTGAAGATCTGAGTATGTAGTTTTTGACCTTATATGGAACCTCCTATCTGAAAATTTGAAAATTTTTAAAAAATTCGACTAAAATCTTGATGTCCCCAATTCTATGTTTTGTATGTTTTTTCCACGTGCCTTGACATCCAATGTATCCATGCAAAGTTTGGTGAAGATCTGAGTATGTCGTTTTTGACCTTATCTGGAACCTCCCACCTGAAAATTTGAAAATTCTTAAAAAATTCGTCGAAAACCTTGATGTCTCCAATCTCTTGTTTTGTACGTTTTTTCCACGTGTCTTGACATCCAATGTATCCCTGCAAAGTTTGGTGAAGATCTGAGTATGTCGTTTTTGACTTTATCTGGAACATCCTTTCTGAAAATTTGAAAATTCTTAAAAAATTCGTCCAAAATCTTGACGTCTCCAATCTCTTGTTTTGTACGTTTTTTCCACGTGTCTTGACATCCAATGTATCCCTGCAAAGTTTGGTGAAGATCTGAGTATGTAGTTTTTGACCTTATCTGGAACCTCCTTTCTGAAAATTTCAAAATTCTTAAAAAATTCTTCCAAAATCTTGATGTCTCCAATCTCTTGTTTTGTACGTTTTTTCCACGTGTCTTGACATCCAATGTATCCCTGCAATCTTTGGTGAAGATCTGAGTATGTAGTTTTTGACCTTATATGGAACCTCCTATCTGAAAATTTGAAAATTCTTAAAAAATTTGACCAAAATCTTGATGTCCCCAATCCTATGTTTTGTATGTTCTTTCCACGTGTCTTGACATCCAATGTATCCCTGCAAAGTTTGGTGAAGATCTTTGTATGTCGTTTTTGACCTTATCTGGAACATCCTTTCTGAAAATTTGAAAATTCTTAAAAAAATTCGTCCAAAATCTTGATGTCTCCAATCTCTTGTTTTGTACGTTTTTTCACGTGTCTTCACATCCAATGTATCCCTGCAAAGTTTGGTGAAGATCTGAGTATGTAGTTTTTGACCTTATCTGGAACCTCTCATCCGAAAATTTGAAAATTCCTAAAAAATCCTTCCAAAATCTTGATGACACCAATGTCTTGTTTTGTACGTTTTTTCCACGTGTCTTGACATCCAATGTATCCCTGCAAAGTTTGGTGAAGATCTGAGTATGTAGTTTTTGACCTTATCTGGAACCTCCTTTCTGAAAATTTGAAAATTCTTCAAAAATTCGTCCAAAATCTTGATGTCTCCACTCTCTTGTTTTGTACGTTTTTTCCACGTGTCTTGACATCCAATGTATCCCTGCAAAGTTTGGTGAAGATCTGAGTATGTAGTTTTTGACCTTATATGGAGCCTCCTTTCTGAAAATTTGAAAATTCTTAAAAAATACATCCAAAATCTTGATGTCTCCAATCTCTTGTTTTGTACGTTTTTTCCACGTTTCTTGACATCCAATGTATCCCTGCAAAGTTTGGTGAAGATCTGAGTATGTAGTTTTTGACCTTATCTGGAACCTCCTATCTGAAATTTGAAAATTCTTCAAAAATTCGTCCAAAATCTTGATGTCTCCAATCTCTTGTTTTGTACGTTTTTTCCACGTTTCTTGACATCCAATGTATCCCTGCAATGTTTGGTGAAGAACTGAGTATGTAGTTTTTGACCTTATATGGAACCACCTATCTGAAAATTTGAAAATTCTTAAAAAATTTGACCAAAATCTTGATATCCCCAATCCTGTTTTGTATGTTTTTTCCACGTGTCTTGACATCCAATGTATCCCTGCAAAGTTTGGTGAAGATCTGAGTATGTAGTTTTTGACCTTATATGGAACCTCCTTTCTGAAAATTTGAAAATTCTTAAAAAATTCGTCCAAAATCTTGATGTCCCCAATCTCTTGTTTTGTACGTTTTTTCCACGTGTCTTGACATCCAATGTATCCCTGCAAAGTTTGGTGAAGATCTGAGTATGTCGTTTTTGACCTTATCTGGAACCTCCCATCTGAAAATTTGAAAATTCTTAAAAAATTCGTCGAAAATCTTGATGTCTCGAATCTCTTGTTTTGTACGTTCTTTCCACGTGTCTTGACATGCAAAGTATCCCTGCAACGTTTGGTGAAGATCTGAGTATGTAGTTTTTGACCTTATCTGGAACCTCCTATCTGAAAATTTGAAAATTCTTCAAAAATTCGTCCAAAATCTTGATGTCTCCAATCTCTTGTTTTGTACGTTTTTTCCACGTGTCTTGACATCCAATGTATCCCTGCAAAGTTTGGTGAAGATCTGAGTATGTAGTTTTTGACCTTATCTGGAACCTCCCATCTGAAAATTTGAAAATTCTTAAAGAATTCGTCCAAAATCTTGATGTCTCCAATCTTCTGTTTTGTACGTTTTTTCCACGTGTCTTGACATCCAATGTATTCCTTCAAAGTTTGGTGAAGATCTGAGTATGTAGTTTTTGACCTTATATGGAACCTCCTTTCAGAAAATTTGAAAATTCTTAAAAAATTCGTCCAAAATCTTGATGTCTCCAATCTCTTGTTTTGTACGTTTTTTCCACGTGTCTTCACATCCAATGTATCCCTGCAAAGTTTGGTGAAGATCTGAGTATGTAGTTTTTGACCTTATATGGTACCTCCTTTCTGAAAATTTGAAAATTCTTAAAAAATTCGTCCAAAATCTTCATGTCACCAATCCTATGTTTTGTACGTTTTTTCCACGTGTCTTGACATCCAATGTATCCATGCAAAGTTTGGTGAAGATCTGAGTACGTCGTTTTTGACCTTATCTGGAACCACCCATCTGAAAATTTGAAAATTCTTAAAAAATTCGTCGAAAATCTTGATTCTCCAATCTCTTGTTTTGTACGTTTTTTCCACGTGTCTTGACATGCAAAGTATCCCTGCAAAGTTTGGTGAAGATCTGAGTATGTAGTTTTTGACCTTATCTGGAACCTCCTATCTGAAAATTTGAAAATTCTTAAAAAATTCGTCCAAAATATTGATGTCTCCAATCTCTTGTTTTGTACGTTTTTTCCACGTGTCCTGACATCCAATGTATCCCTGCAAAGTTTGGTGAAGATCTGAGTATGTAGTTTTTGACCTTATCTGGAACATCATTTCTGAAAATTTGAAAATTCCTCAAAAATTCGTCCAAAATCTTGATGTCTCCAATCTCTTGTTTTGTACGTTTTTTCCACGTGTCTTGACATCCAATGTATCCCTGCAAAGTTTGGTGAAGATCTGAGTATGTAGTTCTTGACCTTATATGGAACCTCCTATCTGAAAATTTGAAAATTCTTGAAAAATTTGACCAAAATCTTGATGTCCCCAATCCTATGTTTTGTGTTTTTTCCCCGTGTCTTGACATCCAATGTATCCCTGCGGAGTTTGGTGAAGATCTGAGTATGTCGTTTCTGACCTTATCTGGAACATCCTTTCTGAAAATTTGAAAATTCTTAAAAAATTCGTCCAAAATCTTGACGTCTCCAATCTCTTGTTTTATACGTTTTTTCCACGTGTCTTGATATCCAATGTATCCCTGCAAAGTTTGGTGAAGATCTGAGTATGTAGTTTTTGACCTTATCTGGAACCTCCCATCTGAAAATTTGAAAATTCCTAAAAAATCCGTTCAAAATCTTGATGACCCCAATCTCTTGTTTTGTACGTTTTTATCACGTGTTTTGACATCCAATGTATCCCTGCAAAGTTTGGTGAAGATCTGAGTATGTAGTTTTTGACCTTATCTGGAACCTCCTATCTGAAAATTTGAAAATTCTTAAAAAATTCGTCCAAAATCTTGATGTCTCCAATCTCTTGTTTTGTACGTTTTTTCCACGTGTCTTGACATCCAATGTATCCCAGCTTAGTTTGGTGAAGATCTGAGTATGTAGTTTTTGACCTTATATGGAACCTCCTATCTGAAAATTTGAAAATTTTTAAAAAATTCGACCAAAATCTTGATGTCCATAATTCTATGTTTTGTATGTTTTTTCCACGTGTCTTGACATCCAATGTATCCATGCAAAGTTTGGTGAAATTCTGAGTATGTCGTTTTTGACATCTGGAACCTCCCATCTGAAAATTTGAAAATTCTTAAAAAATTCGTCGAAAATCTTGATGTCTCCAATCTCTTGTTTTGTACGTTTTTTTCACGTGTCTTGACATCCAATGTATCCCTGCAATCTTTGGTGAAGATCTGAGTATGTAGTTTTTGACCTTATATGGAACCTCCTATCTGAAAATTTGAAATTTCTTAAAAAATTTGACCAAAATCTTGATGTCCCCAATCCTATGTTTTGTATGTTTTTTCCACGTGTCTTGACATCCAATGTATCCCTGCAAAGTTTGGTGAAGATCTGAGTATGTAGTTTTTGACCTTATCTGGAACCTCCTATCTGAAATTTGAAAATTCTTCAAAAATTCGTCCAAAATCTTGATGTCTCCAATCTCTTGTTTTGTACGTTTTTTCCACGTTTCTTGACATCCAATGTATCCCTGCAATGTTTGGTGAAGAACTGAGTATGTAGTTTTTGACCTTATATGGAACCACCTATCTGAAAATTTGAAAATTCTTAAAAAATTTGACCAAAATCTTGATATCCCCAATCCTGTTTTGTATGTTTTTTCCACGTGTCTTGACATCCAATGTATCCCTGCAAAGTTTGGTGAAGATCTGAGTATGTAGTTTTTGACCTTATATGGAACCTCCTTTCTGAAAATTTGAAAATTCTTAAAAAATTCGTCCAAAATCTTGATGTCCCCAATCTCTTGTTTTGTACGTTTTTTCCACGTGTCATGACATCCAATGTATCCCTGCAAAGTTTGGTGAAGATCTGAGTATGTCGTTTTTGACCTTATCTGGAACCTCCCATCTGAAAATTTGAAAATTCTTAAAAAATTCGTCGAAAATCTTGATGTCTCGAATCTCTTGTTTTGTACGTTCTTTCCACGTGTCTTGACATGCAAAGTATCCCTGCAACGTTTGGTGAAGATCTGAGTATGTAGTTTTTGACCTTATCTGGAACCTCCTATCTGAAAATTTGAAAATTCTTCAAAAATTCGTCCAAAATCTTGATGTCTCCAATCTCTTGTTTTGTACGTTTTTTCCACGTGTCTTGACATCCAATGTATTCCTGCAAAGTTTGGTGAAGATCTGAGTATGTAGTTTTTGACCTTATCTGGAACCTCCCATCTGAAAATTTGAAAATTCTTAAAGAATTCGTCCAAAATCTTGATGTCTCCAATCTTCTGTTTTGTACGTTTTTTCCACGTGTCTTGACATCCAATGTATTCCTTCAAAGTTTGGTGAAGATCTGAGTATGTAGTTTTTGACCTTATATGGAACCTCCTTTCAGAAAATTTGAAAATTCTTAAAAAATTCGTCCAAAATCTTGATGTCTCCAATCTCTTGTTTTGTACGTTTTTTCCACGTGTCTTCACATCCAATGTATCCCTGCAAAGTTTGGTGAAGATCTGAGTATGTAGTTTTTGACCTTATATGGTACCTCCTTTCTGAAAATTTGAAAATTCTTAAAAAATTCGTCCAAAATCTTCATGTCACCAATCCTATGTTTTGTATGTTTTTTCCACGTGTCTTGACATCCAATGTATCCATGCAAAGTTTGGTGAAGATCTGAGTACGTCGTTTTTGACCTTATCTGGAACCACCCATCTGAAAATTTGAAAATTCTTAAAAAATTCGTCGAAAATCTTGATTCTCCAATCTCTTGTTTTGTACGTTTTTTCCACGTGTCTTGACATGCAAAGTATCCCTGCAAAGTTTGGTGAAGATCTGAGTATGTAGTTTTTGACCTTATCTGGAACCTCCTATCTGAAAATTTGAAAATTCTTAAAAAATTCGTCCAAAATATTGATGTCTCCAATCTCTTGTTTTGTACGTTTTTTCCACGTGTCCTGACATCCAATGTATCCCTGCAAAGTTTGGTGAAGATCTGAGTATGTAGTTTTTGACCTTATCTGGAACATCATTTCTGAAAATTTGAAAATTCCTCAAAAATTCGTCCAAAATCTTGATGTCTCCAATCTCTTGTTTTGTACGTTTTTTCCACGTGTCTTGACATCCAATGTATCCCTGCAAAGTTTGGTGAAGATCTGAGTATGTAGTTCTTGACCTTATATGGAACCTCCTATCTGAAAATTTGAAAATTCTTAAAAAATTTGACCAAAATCTTGATGTCCCCAATCCTATGTTTTGTGTTTTTTCCCCGTGTCTTGACATCCAATGTATCCCTGCGGAGTTTGGTGAAGATCTGAGTATGTCGTTTCTGACCTTATCTGGAACATCCTTTCTGAAAATTTGAAAATTCTTAAAAAATTCGTCCAAAATCTTGACGTCTCCAATCTCTTGTTTTATACGTTTTTTCCACGTGTCTTGATATCCAATGTATCCCTGCAAAGTTTGGTGAAGATCTGAGTATGTAGTTTTTGACCTTATCTGGAACCTCCCATCTGAAAATTTGAAAATTCCTAAAAAATCCGTTCAAAATCTTGATGACCCCAATCTCTTGTTTTGTACGTTTTTATCACGTGTTTTGACATCCAATGTATCCCTGCAAAGTTTGGTGAAGATCTGAGTATGTAGTTTTTGACCTTATCTGGAACCTCCTATCTGAAAATTTGAAAATTCTTAAAAAATTCGTCCAAAATCTTGATGTCTCCAATCTCTTGTTTTGTACGTTTTTTCCACGTGTCTTGACATCCAATGTATCCCAGCATAGTTTGGTGAAGATCTGAGTATGTAGTTTTTGACCTTATATGGAACCTCCTATCTGAAAATTTGAAAATTTTTAAAAAATTCGACCAAAATCTTGATGTCCCCAATTCTATGTTTTGTATGTTTTTTCCACGTGTCTTGACATCCAATGTATCCATGCAAAGTTTGGTGAAATTCTGAGTATGTCGTTTTTGACCTTATCTGGAACCTCCCATCTGAAAATTTGAAAATTCTTAAAAAATTCGTCGAAAATCTTGATGTCTCCAATCTCTTGTTTTGTACGTTTTTTTCACGTGTCTTGACATCCAATGTATCCCTGCAATCTTTGGTGAAGATCTGAGTATGTAGTTTTTGACCTTATATGGAACCTCCTATCTGAAAATTTGAAAATTCTTAAAAAATTTGACCAAAATCTTGATGTCCCCAATCCTATGTTTTGTATGTTTTTTCCACGTGTCTTGACATCCAATGTATCCCTGCAAAGTTTGGTGAAGATCTGAGTATGTAGTTTTTGACCTTATATGGAACCTCCTATCTGAAAATTTGAAAATTCTTAAAAAATTCGTCCAAAATCTTGATGTCTCCAATCTCTTGTTTTGTACGTTTTTCCACGTGCCTTGACATCCAATGTATCCCTGCAATGTTTGTTGAAGATCTGAGTATGTAGTTTTTGACCTTATATGGAACCTCCTATCTGAAAATTTGAAAATTCCTCAAAAATTCGACCAAAATCTTGATGTCCCCAATCCTATGTTTTGTAAATTTTTTCCACATGTCTTTACATCCAATGTATCCCTGCAAAGTTTGGTGAAGATCTCAGTATGTAGTTTTTGACCTTATCTGGAATCGCCTATCTGAAAATTTGAAAATTTTGAAAAAATTCGTCCAAAATCTTGATGTCTCCAATCTCTTGTTTTGTACGTTTTTTCCACGTGTCTCCACATCCAATGTATCTATGCGAAGTTTGATGAAGATCTGAGTATGTCGTTTTTGACCTTATCTGGAACCTCCCATCTGAAAATTTGAAAATTCTTAAAAAATTCGTCGAAAATCTTGATGTCTCCAATCTCTTGTTTTGTACGTTTTTTCCACGTGTCTTGACATCCAATGTATCCCTGCAATGTTTGGTGAAGATCTGAGTATGTAGTTTTTGACCTTATATGGAACCTCCTATCTGAAAATTTGAAAATTCTTAAAAAAATTGACCAAAATCTTGATGTCCCCAATCCTATGTTTTGTATGTTTTTTCCACGTGTCTTGACATGCAATGTATCCCTGCAATGTTTGGTGAAGATCTTTGTATGTAGTTTTTGACCTTATATGGAACATCCTATCTGAAAATTTGAAAATTCTTAAAAAATTTGACCTAAATCTTGATGTCCCCAATCCTATGTTTTGTATGTTTTTTCCACGTGTCTTGACATCCAATGTATCCCTGCAATGTTTGGTGAAGATCTGAGAATGTAGTTTTTGACCTTATATGGAACCTCCTATCTGAAAATTTGAAAATTCTTAAAAAATTTGACCAAAATCTTGATGTCCCCAATCCTATGTTTTGTATGTTTTTTCCACGTGTCTTGACATCCAATGTATCCCTGCAATCTTTGGTGAAGATCTGAGTATGTAGTTTTTGACCTTATATGGAACCTCCTATCTGAAAATTTGAAAATTCTTAAAAAATTTGACCAAAATCTTGATGTCCCCAATCCTATGTTTTGTATGTTCTTTCCACGTGTCTTGACATCCAATGTATCCCTGCAAAGTTTGGTGAAGATCTTTGTATGTCGTTTTTGACCTTATCTGGAACATCCTTTCTGAAAATTTGAAAATTCTTAAAAAAATTCGTCCAAAATCTTGATGTCTCCAATCTCTTGTTTTGTACGTTTTTTCACGTGTCTTCACATCCAATGCATCCCTGCAAAGTTTTGTGAAGATCTGAGTATGTAGTTTTTGACCTTATCTGGAACCTCTCATCTGAAAATTTGAAAATTCCTAAAAAATCCTTCCAAAATCTTGATGGCACCAATCTCTTGTTTTGTACGTTTTTTCCACGTGTCTTGACATCCAATGTATCCCTGCAAAGTTTGGTGAAGATCTGAGTATGTAGTTTTTGACCTTATCTGGAACCTCCTTTCTGAAAATTTGAAAATTCTTCAAAAATTCGTCCAAAATCTTGATGTCTCCACTCTCTTGTTTTGTACGTTTTTTCCACGTGTCTTGACATCCAATGTATCCCTGCAAAGTTTGTTGAAGATCTGAGTATGTAGTTTTTGACCTTATATGGAGCCTCCTTTCTGAAAATTTGAAAATTCTTAAAAAATTCATCCAAAATCTTGATGTCTCCAATCTCTTGTTTTGTACGTTTTTTCCACGTTTCTTGACATCCAATGTATGCCTGCCAAGTTTGGTGAAGATCTGAGTATGTAGTTTTTGACCTTATATGGAACCTCCTTTCTGAAAATTTGAAAAATCTTAAAAAATTCGTCCAAAACCTTGATGTCCCCAATCTCTTGTTTTGTACGTTTTTTCCACGTGTCTTGACATCCAATGTATCCCTGCAAAGTTTGGTGAAGATCTGAGTATGTCGTTTTTGACCTTATCTGGAACCTCCCATCTGAAAATTTGAAAATTCTTAAAAAATTCGTCCAAAATCTTGATGTCTCCAATCTCTTGTTTTGTACGTTTTTTCCACGTGTCTTCACATCCAATGTATCCCTGCAAAGTTTGGTGAAGATCTGAGTATGTAGTTTTTGACCTTATATGGTACCTCCTTTCTGAAAATTTGAAAATTCTTAAAAAATTCGTCCAAAATTTTCATGTCACCAATCCTATGTTTTGTATGTTTTTTCCACGTGTCTTGACATCCAATGTATCCATGCAAAGTTTGGTGAAAATCTGAGTATGTCGTTTTTGACCTTATCTGGAACCTCCCATCTGAAAATTTGAAAATTCTTAAAAAAATCGTCGAAAATCTTGATTCTCCAATCTCTTGTTTTGTACGTTTTTTCCACGTGTCTTGACATGCAAAGTATCCCTGCAAAGTTTTGTGAAGATCTGAGTATGTAGTTTTTGACCTTATCTGGACCCTCCTATCTGAAAATTTGAAAATTCTTAAAAAATTCGTCCAAAATATTGATGTCTCCAATCTCTTGTTTTGTACGTTTTTTCCACGTGTCCTGACATCCAATGTATCCCTGCAAAGTTTGGTGAAGATCTGAGTATGTAGTTTTTGACCTTATCTGGAACATCATTTCTGAAAATTTGAAAATTCCTCAAAAATTCGTCCAAAATCTTGATGTCTCCAATCTCTTGTTTTGTACGTTTTTTCCACGTGTCTTGACATCCAATGTATCCCTGCAAAGTTTGGTGAAGATCTGAGTATGTAGTTCTTGACCTTATATGGAACCTCCTATCTGAAAATTTGAAAATTCTTAAAAAATTTGACCAAAATCTTGATGTCCCCAATCCTATGTTTTGTATGTTTTTTCCACGTGTCTTGACATCCAATGTATCCCTGCAGAGTTTGGTGAAGATCTGAGTATGTCGTTTCTGACCTTATCTGGATCATCCTTTCTGAAAATTTGAAAATTCTTAAAAAATTCGTCCAAAATCTTGACGTCTCCAATCTCTTGTTTTATACGTTTTTTCCACGTGTCTTGATATCCAATGTATCCCTGCAAAGTTTGGTGAAGATCTGAGTATGTAGTTTTTGACCTTATCTGGAACCTCCCATCTGAAAATTTGAAAATTCTTAAAAAATTCTTCCAAAATCTTGATGTCTCCAATCTCTTGTTTTGTACGTTTTTTCCACGTGTCTTGACATCCAATGTATCCATGCAAAGTTTGGTGAAAATCTGAGTATGTCGTTTTTGACCTTATCTGGAACCTCCCATCTGAAAATTTGAAAATTCTTAAAAAATTCGTCGAAAATCTTGATGTCTCCAATCTCTTGTTTTGTACGTTTTTTTCACGTGTCTTGACATCCAATGTATCCCTGCAATCTTTGGTGAAGATCTGAGTATGTAGTTTTTGACCTTATATGGAACCTCCTTTCTGAAAATTTGAAAATTCTTAAAAAATTCGTCCAAAATCTTGATGTCCCCAATCTCTTGTTTTGTACGTTTTTTCCACGTGTCTTGACATCCAATGTATCCCTGCAAAGTTTGGTGAAGATCTGAGTATGACGGTTTTGACCTTATCTGGAACCTCCCATCTGAAAATTTGAAAATTCTTAAAAAATTCGTCGAAAATCTTGATGTCTCGAATCTCTTGTTTTGTACGTTCTTTCCACGTGTCTTGACATGCAAAGTATCCCTGCAACGTTTGGTGAAGATCTGAGTATGTAGTTTTTGACCTTATCTGGAACCTCCTATCTGAAAATTTGAAAATTCTTCAAAAATTCGTCCAAAATCTTGATGTCTCCAATCTCTTGTTTTGTACGTTTTTTCCACGTGTCTTGACATCCAATGTATCCCTGCAAAGTTTGGTGAAGATCTGAGTATGTAGTTTTTGACCTTATCTGGAACCTCCCATCTGAAAATTTGAAAATTCTTAAAGAATTCGTCCAAAATCTTGATGTCTCCAATCTTCTGTTTTGTACGTTTTTTCCACGTGTCTTGACATCCAATGTATTCCTTCAAAGTTTGGTGAAGATCTGAGTATGTAGTTTTTGACCTTATATGGAACCTCCTTTCAGAAAATTTGAAAATTCTTAAAAAATTCGTCCAAAATCTTGATGTCTCCAATCTCTTGTTTTGTACGTTTTTTCCACGTGTCTTCACATCCAATGTATCCCTGCAATCTTTGGTGAAGATCTGAGTATGTAGTTTTTGACCTTATCTGGAACCTCCTATCTGAAAATTTGAAAATTCTTCAAAAATTCGTCCAAAATCTTGATGTCTCCAATCTCTTGTTTTGTACGTTTTTTCCACGTGTCTTGACATCCAATGTATCCCTGCAAAGTTTGGTGAAGATCTGAGTATGTCGTTTTTGACCTTATCTGGAACCTCCCACCTGAAAATTTGAAAATTCTTAAAAAATTCGTCGAAAACCTTGATGTCTCCAATCTCTTGTTTTGTACGTTTTTTCCACGTGTCTTGACATCCAATGTATCCCTGCAAAGTTTGGTGAAGATCTGAGTATGTCGTTTTTGACTTTATCTGGAACATCCTTTCTGAAAATTTGAAAATTCTTAAAAAATTCGTCCAAAATCTTGACGTCTCCAATCTCTTGTTTTGTACGTTTTTTCCACGTGTCTTGACATCCAATGTATCCCTGCAAAGTTTGGTGAAGATCTGAGTATGTAGTTTTTGACCTTATCTGGAACCTCCTTTCTGAAAATTTCAAAATTCTTAAAAAATTCTTCCAAAATCTTGATGTCTCCAATCTCTTGTTTTGTACGTTTTTTCCACGTGTCTTGACATCCAATGTATCCCTGCAATCTTTGGTGAAGATCTGAGTATGTAGTTTTTGACCTTATATGGAACCTCCTATCTGAAAATTTGAAAATTCTTAAAAAATTTGACCAAAATCTTGATGTCCCCAATCCTATGTTTTGTATGTTCTTTCCACGTGTCTTGACATCCAATGTATCCCTGCAAAGTTTGGTGAAGATCTTTGTATGTCGTTTTTGACCTTATCTGGAACATCCTTTCTGAAAATTTGAAAATTCTTAAAAAAATTCGTCCAAAATCTTGATGTCTCCAATCTCTTGTTTTGTACGTTTTTTCACGTGTCTTCACATCCAATGTATCCCTGCAAAGTTTGGTGAAGATCTGAGTATGTAGTTTTTGACCTTATCTGGAACCTCTCATCCGAAAATTTGAAAATTCCTAAAAAATCCTTCCAAAATCTTGATGACACCAATGTCTTGTTTTGTACGTTTTTTCCACGTGTCTTGACATCCAATGTATCCCTGCAAAGTTTGGTGAAGATCTGAGTATGTAGTTTTTGACCTTATCTGGAACCTCCTTTCTGAAAATTTGAAAATTCTTCAAAAATTCGTCCAAAATCTTGATGTCTCCACTCTCTTGTTTTGTACGTTTTTTCCACGTGTCTTGACATCCAATGTATCCCTGCAAAGTTTGGTGAAGATCTGAGTATGTAGTTTTTGACCTTATATGGAGCCTCCTTTCTGAAAATTTGAAAATTCTTAAAAAATTCATCCAAAATCTTGATGTCTCCAATCTCTTGTTTTGTACGTTTTTTCCACGTTTCTTGACATCCAATGTATCCCTGCAAAGTTTGGTGAAGATCTGAGTATGTAGTTTTTGACCTTATCTGGAACCTCCTATCTGAAATTTGAAAATTCTTCAAAAATTCGTCCAAAATCTTGATGTCTCCAATCTCTTGTTTTGTACGTTTTTTCCACGTTTCTTGACATCCAATGCATCCCTGCAATGTTTGGTGAAGAACTGAGTATGTAGTTTTTGACCTTATATGGAACCACCTATCTGAAAATTTGAAAATTCTTAAAAAATTTGACCAAAATCTTGATATCCCCAATCCTGTTTTGTATGTTTTTTCCACGTGTCTTGACATCCAATGTATCCCTGCAAAGTTTGGTGAAGATCTGAGTATGTAGTTTTTGACCTTATATGGAACCTCCTTTCTGAAAATTTGAAAATTCTTAAAAAATTCGTCCAAAATCTTGATGTCCCCAATCTCTTGTTTTGTACGTTTTTTCCACGTGTCTTGACATCCAATGTATCCCTGCAAAGTTTGGTGAAGATCTGAGTATGTAGTTTTTGACCTTATCTGGAACCTCCCATCTGAAAATTTGAAAATTCTTACAGAATTCGTCCAAAATCTTGATGTCTCCAATCTTCTGTTTTGTACGTTTTTTCCACGTGTCTTGACATCCAATGTATTCCTTCAAAGTTTGGTGAAGATCTGAGTATGTAGTTTTTGACCTTATATGGAACCTCCTTTCAGAAAATTTGAAAATTCTTAAAAAATTCGTCCAAAATCTTGATGTCTCCAATCTCTTGTTTTGTACGTTTTTTCCACGTGTCTTCACATCCAATGTATCCCTGCAAAGTTTGGTGAAGATCTGAGTATGTAGTTTTTGACCTTATATGGTACCTCCTTTCTGAAAATTTGAAAATTCTTAAAAAATTCGTCCAAAATCTTCATGTCACCAATCCTATGTTTTGTATGTTTTTTCCACGTGTCTTGACATCCAATGTATCCATGCAAAGTTTGGTGAAGATCTGAGTACGTCGTTTTTGACCTTATCTGGAACCACCCATCTGAAAATTTGAAAATTCTTAAAAAATTCGTCGAAAATCTTGATTCTCCAATCTCTTGTTTTGTACGTTTTTTCCACGTGTCTTGACATGCAAAGTATCCCTGCAAAGTTTGGTGAAGATCTGAGTATGTAGTTTTTGACCTTATCTGGAACCTCCTATCTGAAAATTTGAAAATTCTTAAAAAATTCGTCCAAAATATTGATGTCTCCAATCTCTTGTTTTGTACGTTTTTTCCACGTGTCCTGACATCCAATGTATCCCTGCAAAGTTTGGTGAAGATCTGAGTATGTAGTTTTTGACCTTATCTGGAACATCATTTCTGAAAATTTGAAAATTCCTCAAAAATTCGTCCAAAATCTTGATGTCTCCAATCTCTTGTTTTGTACGTTTTTTCCACGTGTCTTGACATCCAATGTATCCCTGCAAAGTTTGGTGAAGATCTGAGTATGTAGTTCTTGACCTTATATGGAACCTCCTATCTGAAAATTTGAAAATTCTTAAAAAATTTGACCAAAATCTTGATGTCCCCAATCCTATGTTTTGTGTTTTTTCCCCGTGTCTTGACATCCAATGTATCCCTGCGGAGTTTGGTGAAGATCTGAGTATGTCGTTTCTGACCTTATCTGGAACATCCTTTCTGAAAATTTGAAAATTCTTAAAAAATTCGTCCAAAATCTTGACGTCTCCAATCTCTTGTTTTATACGTTTTTTCCACGTGTCTTGATATCCAATGTATCCCTGCAAAGTTTGGTGAAGATCTGAGTATGTAGTTTTTGACCTTATCTGGAACCTCCCATCTGAAAATTTGAAAATTCCTAAAAAATCCGTTCAAAATCTTGATGACCCCAATCTCTTGTTTTGTACGTTTTTATCACGTGTTTTGACATCCAATGTATCCCTGCAAAGTTTGGTGAAGATCTGAGTATGTAGTTTTTGACCTTATCTGGAACCTCCTATCTGAAAATTTGAAAATTCTTAAAAAATTCGTCCAAAATCTTGATGTCTCCAATCTTTTGTTTTATACGTTTTTCCCACGTGTCTTGACATCCAATGTATCCCTGCAAAGTTTGGTGAAGATCTGAGTATGTAGTTTTTGACCTTATCTGGAACCT
Organism: Lepisma saccharinum; assembly: GCF_977018435.1. Taxonomy (NCBI): domain Eukaryota; kingdom Metazoa; phylum Arthropoda; class Insecta; order Zygentoma; family Lepismatidae; genus Lepisma; species Lepisma saccharinum. Next base: position 1,580,895 of record NW_028142907.1, on the reverse strand, counting down.
CATTTCTGAAAATTTGAAAATTCCTCAAAAATTCGTCCAAAATCTGGATGTCTCCAATCTCTTGTTTTGTACGTTTTTTCCACGTGTCTTGACATCCAATGTATCCCTGCAAAGTTTGGTGAAGATCTGAGTATGTAGTTTTTGACCTTATCTGGAACCTCCTATCTGAAAATTTGAAAATTCTTAAAAAATTCGTCCAAAATCTTGATGTCTCCAATCTCTTGTTTTGTACGTTTTTTCCACGTGTCTTGACATCCAATGTATTACAGCATAGTTTGGTGAAGATCTGAGTATGTAGTTTTTGACCTTATATGGAACCTCCTATCTGAAAATTTGAAAATTCTTAAAAAATTCGACCAAAATCTTGATGTCCCCAATTCTATGTTTTGTATGTTTTTTCCACGTGTCTTGACATCCAATGTATCCATGCAAAGTTTGGTGAAATTCTGAGTATGTCGTTTTTGACCTTATCTGGAACCTCCCATCTGAAAATTTGAAAATTCTTAAAAAATTCGTCGAAAATCTTGATGTCTCCAATCTCTTGTTTTGTACGTTTTTTTCACGTGTCTTGACATCCAATGTATCCCTGCAATCTTTGGTGAAGATCTGAGTATGTAGTTTTTGACCTTATATGGAACCTCCTATCTGAAAATTTGAAAATTCTTAAAAAATTTGACCAAAATCTTGATGTCCCCAATCCTATGTTTTGTATGTTTTTCCCACGTGTCTTGACATCCAATGTATCCCTGCAAAGTTTGGTGAAGATCTGAGTATGTAGTTTTTGACCTTATATGGAACCTCCTATCTGAAAATTTGAAAATTCTTAAAAAATTCGTCCAAAATCTTGATGTCTCCAATCTCTTGTTTTGTACGTTTTTCCACGTGTCTTGACATCCAATGTATCCCTGCAATGTTTGGTGAAGATCTGAGTATGTAGTTTTTGACCTTATATGGAACCTCCTATCTGAAAATTTGAAAATTCCTCAAAAATTCGACCAAAATCTTGATGTCCCCAATCCTATGTTTTGTAAATTTTTTCCACATGTCTTGACATCCAATGTATCCCTGCAAAGTTTGGTGAAGATCTGAGTATGTAGTTTTTGACCTTATCTGGAATCTCCTATCTGAAAATTTGAAAATTTTGAAAAAATTCGTCCAAAATCTTGATGTCTCCAATCTCTTGTTTTGTACGTTTTTTCCACGTGTCTCCACATCCAATGTATCTATGCGAAGTTTGATGAAGATCTGAGTATGTCGTTTTTGACCTTATCTGGAACCTCCCATCTGAAAATTTGAAAATTCTTAAAAAATTCGTCGAAAATCTTGATGTCTCCAATCTCTTGTTTTGTACGTTTTTTCCACGTGTCTTGACATCCAATGTATCCCTGCAATGTTTGGTGAAGATCTGAGTATGTAGTTTTTGACCTTATATGGAACCTCCTATCTGAAAATTTGAAAATTCTTAAAAAAATTGACCAAAATCTTGATGTCCCCAATCCTATGTTTTGTATGTTTTTTCCACGTGTCTTGACATGCAATGTATCCCTGCAATGTTTGGTGAAGATCTTTGTATGTAGTTTTTGACCTTATATGGAACATCCTATCTGAAAATTTGAAAATTCTTAAAAAATTTGACCAAAATCTTGATGTCCCCAATCCTATGTTTTGTATGTTTTTTCCACGTGTCTTGACATCCAATGTATCCCTGCAATGTTTGGTGAAGATCTGAGAATGTAGTTTTTGACCTTATATGGAACCTCCTATCTGAAAATTTGAAAATTCTTAAAAAATTTGACCAAAATCTTGATGTCCCCAATCCTATGTTTTGTATGTTTTTTCCACGTGTCTTGACATCCAATGTATCCCTGCAATCTTTGGTGAAGATCTGAGTATGTAGTTTTTGACCTTATATGGAACCTCCTATCTGAAAATTTGAAAATTCTTAAAAAATTTGACCAAAATCTTGATGTCCCCAATCCTATGTTTTGTATGTTCTTTCCACGTGTCTTGACATCCAATGTATCCCTGCAAAGTTTGGTGAAGATCTTTGTATGTCGTTTTTGACCTTATCTGGAACATCCTTTCTGAAAATTTGAAAATTCTTAAAAAAATTCGTCCAAAATCTTGATGTCTCCAATCTCTTGTTTTGTACGTTTTTTCACGTGTCTTCACATCCAATGTATCCCTGCAAAGTTTGGTGAAGATCTGAGTATGTAGTTTTTGACCTTATCTGGAACCTCTCATCTGAAAATTTGAAAATTCCTAAAAAATCCTTCCAAAATCTTGATGGCACCAATCTCTTGTTTTGTACGTTTTTTCCACGTGTCTTGACATCCAATGTATCCCTGCAATGTTTGGTGAAGATCTGAGTATGTAGTTTTTGACCTTATCTGGAACCTCCTTTCTGAAAATTTGAAAATTCTTCAAAAATTCGTCCAAAATCTTGATGTCTCCACTCTCTTGTTTTGTACGTTTTTTCCACGTGTCTTGACATCCAATGTATCCCTGCAAAGTTTGTTGAAGATCTGAGTATGTAGTTTTTGACCTTATATGGAGCCTCCTTTCTGAAAATTTGAAAATTCTTAAAAAATTCATCCAAAATCTTGATGTCTCCAATCTCTTGTTTTGTACGTTTTTTCCACGTTTCTTGACATCCAATGTATCCCTGCCAAGTTTGGTGAAGATCTGAGTATGTAGTTTTTGACCTTATATGGAACCTCCTTTCTGAAAATTTGAAAAATCTTAAAAAATTCGTCCAAGATCTTGATGTCCCCAATCTCTTGTTTTGTACGTTTTTTCCACGTGTCTTGACATCCAATGTATCCCTGCAAAGTTTGGTGAAGATCTGAGTATGTCGTTTTTGACCTTATCTGGAACCTCCCATCTGAAAATTTGAAAATTCTTAAAAAATTCGTCCAAAATCTTGATGTCTCCAATCTCTTGTTTTGTACGTTTTTTCCACGTGTCTTCACATCCAATGTATCCCTGCAAAGTTTGGTGAAGATCTGAGTATGTAGTTTTTGACCTTATATGGTACCTCCTTTCTGAAAATTTGAAAATTCTTAAAAAATTCGTCCAAAATTTTCATGTCACCAATCCTATGTTTTGTATGTTTTTTCCACGTGTCTTGACATCCAATGTATCCATGCAAAGTTTGGTGAAAATCTGAGTATGTCGTTTTTGACCTTATCTGGAACCTCCCATCTGAAAATTTGAAAATTCTTAAAAAATTCGTCGAAAATCTTGATTCTCCAATCTCTTGTTTTGTACGTTTTTTCCACGTGTCTTGACATGCAAAGTATCCCTGCAAAGTTTTGTGAAGATCTGAGTATGTAGTTTTTGACCTTATCTGGACCCTCCTATCTGAAAATTTGAAAATTCTTAAAAAATTCGTCCAAAATATTGATGTCTCCAATCTCTTGTTTTGTACGTTTTTTCCACGTGTCCTGACATCCAATGTATCCCTGCAAAGTTTGGTGAAGATCTGAGTATGTAGTTTTTGACCTTATCTGGAACATCATTTCTGAAAATTTGAAAATTCCTCAAAAATTCGTCCAAAATCTTGATGTCTCCAATCTCTTGTTTTGTACGTTTTTTCCACGTGTCTTGACATCCAATGTATCCCTGCAAAGTTTGGTGAAGATCTGAGTATGTAGTTCTTGACCTTATATGGAACCTCCTATCTGAAAATTTGAAAATTCTTAAAAAATTTGACCAAAATCTTGATGTCCCCAATCCTATGTTTTGTATGTTTTTTCCACGTGTCTTGACATCCAATGTATCCCTGCAGAGTTTGGTGAAGATCTGAGTATGTCGTTTCTGACCTTATCTGGATCATCCTTTCTGAAAATTTGAAAATTCTTAAAAAATTCGTCCAAAATCTTGACGTCTCCAATCTCTTGTTTTATACGTTTTTTCCACGTGTCTTGATATCCAATGTATCCCTGCAAAGTTTGGTGAAGATCTGAGTATGTAGTTTTTGACCTTATCTGGAACCTCCCATCTGAAAATTTGAAAATTCCTAAAAAATCCGTTCAAAATCTTGATGACCCCAATCTCTTGTTTTGTACGTTTTTATCACGTGTTTTGACATCCAATGTATCCCTGCAATGTTTGGTGAAGATCTGAGTATGTAGTTTTTGACCTTATATGGAACCTCCTATCTGAAAATTTGAAAATTCTTAAAAAAATTGACCAAAATCTTGATGTCCCCAATCCTATGTTTTGTATGTTTTTTCCACGTGTCTTGACATGCAATGTATCCCTGCAATGTTTGGTGAAGATCTTTGTATGTAGTTTTTGACCTTATATGGAACATCCTATCTGAAAATTTGAAAATTCTTAAAAAATTTGACCAAAATCTTGATGTCCCCAATCCTATGTTTTGTATGTTTTTTCCACGTGTCTTGACATCCAATGTATCCCTGCAATGTTTGGTGAAGATCTGAGAATGTAGTTTTTGACCTTATATGGAACCTCCTATCTGAAAATTTGAAAATTCTTAAAAAATTTGACCAAAATCTTGATGTCCCCAATCCTATGTTTTGTATGTTTTTTCCACGTGTCTTGACATCCAATGTATCCCTGCAATCTTTGGTGAAGATCTGAGTATGTAGTTTTTGACCTTATATGGAACCTCCTATCTGAAAATTTGAAAATTCTTAAAAAATTTGACCAAAATCTTGATGTCCCCAATCCTATGTTTTGTATGTTCTTTCCACGTGTCTTGACATCCAATGTATCCCTGCAAAGTTTGGTGAAGATCTTTGTATGTCGTTTTTGACCTTATCTGGAACATCCTTTCTGAAAATTTGAAAATTCTTAAAAAAATTCGTCCAAAATCTTGATGTCTCCAATCTCTTGTTTTGTACGTTTTTTCACGTGTCTTCACATCCAATGTATCCCTGCAAAGTTTGGTGAAGATCTGAGTATGTAGTTTTTGACCTTATCTGGAACCTCTCATCTGAAAATTTGAAAATTCCTAAAAAATCCTTCCAAAATCTTGATGGCACCAATCTCTTGTTTTGTACGTTTTTTCCACGTGTCTTGACATCCAATGTATCCCTGCAATGTTTGGTGAAGATCTGAGTATGTAGTTTTTGACCTTATCTGGAACCTCCTTTCTGAAAATTTGAAAATTCTTCAAAAATTCGTCCAAAATCTTGATGTCTCCACTCTCTTGTTTTGTACGTTTTTTCCACGTGTCTTGACATCCAATGTATCCCTGCAAAGTTTGTTGAAGATCTGAGTATGTAGTTTTTGACCTTATATGGAGCCTCCTTTCTGAAAATTTGAAAATTCTTAAAAAATTCATCCAAAATCTTGATGTCTCCAATCTCTTGTTTTGTACGTTTTTTCCACGTTTCTTGACATCCAATGTATCCCTGCCAAGTTTGGTGAAGATCTGAGTATGTAGTTTTTGACCTTATATGGAACCTCCTTTCTGAAAATTTGAAAAATCTTAAAAAATTCGTCCAAGATCTTGATGTCCCCAATCTCTTGTTTTGTACGTTTTTTCCACGTGTCTTGACATCCAATGTATCCCTGCAAAGTTTGGTGAAGATCTGAGTATGTCGTTTTTGACCTTATCTGGAACCTCCCATCTGAAAATTTGAAAATTCTTAAAAAATTCGTCCAAAATCTTGATGTCTCCAATCTCTTGTTTTGTACGTTTTTTCCACGTGTCTTCACATCCAATGTATCCCTGCAAAGTTTGGTGAAGATCTGAGTATGTAGTTTTTGACCTTATATGGTACCTCCTTTCTGAAAATTTGAAAATTCTTAAAAAATTCGTCCAAAATTTTCATGTCACCAATCCTATGTTTTGTATGTTTTTTCCACGTGTCTTGACATCCAATGTATCCATGCAAAGTTTGGTGAAAATCTGAGTATGTCGTTTTTGACCTTATCTGGAACCTCCCATCTGAAAATTTGAAAATTCTTAAAAAATTCGTCGAAAATCTTGATTCTCCAATCTCTTGTTTTGTACGTTTTTTCCACGTGTCTTGACATGCAAAGTATCCCTGCAAAGTTTTGTGAAGATCTGAGTATGTAGTTTTTGACCTTATCTGGACCCTCCTATCTGAAAATTTGAAAATTCTTAAAAAATTCGTCCAAAATATTGATGTCTCCAATCTCTTGTTTTGTACGTTTTTTCCACGTGTCCTGACATCCAATGTATCCCTGCAAAGTTTGGTGAAGATCTGAGTATGTAGTTTTTGACCTTATCTGGAACATCATTTCTGAAAATTTGAAAATTCCTCAAAAATTCGTCCAAAATCTTGATGTCTCCAATCTCTTGTTTTGTACGTTTTTTCCACGTGTCTTGACATCCAATGTATCCCTGCAAAGTTTGGTGAAGATCTGAGTATGTAGTTCTTGACCTTATATGGGACCTCCTATCTGAAAATTTGAAAATTCTTAAAAAATTTGACCAAAATCTTGATGTCCCCAATCCTATGTTTTGTATGTTTTTTCCACGTGTCTTGACATCCAATGTATCCCTGCAGAGTTTGGTGAAGATCTGAGTATGTCGTTTCTGACCTTATCTGGATCATCCTTTCTGAAAATTTGAAAATTCTTAAAAAATTCGTCCAAAATCTTGACGTCTCCAATCTCTTGTTTTATACGTTTTTTCCACGTGTCTTGATATCCAATGTATCCCTGCAAAGTTTGGTGAAGATCTGAGTATGTAGTTTTTGACCTTATCTGGAACCTCCCATCTGAAAATTTGAAAATTCCTAAAAAATCCGTTCAAAATCTTGATGACCCCAATCTCTTGTTTTGTACGTTTTTATCACGTGTTTTGACATCCAATGTATCCCTGCAAAGTTTGGTGAAGATCTGAGTATGTAGTTTTTGACCTTATCTGGAACCTCCTATCTGAAAATTTGAAAATTCTTAAAAAATTCGTCCAAAATCTTGATGTCTCCAATCTCTTGTTTTGTACGTTTTTTCCACGTGTCTTGACATCCAATGTATCCATGCAAAGTTTGGTGAAAATCTGAGTATGTCGTTTTTGACCTTATCTGGAACCTCCCATCTGAAAATTTGAAAATTCTTAAAAAATTCGTCGAAAATCTTGATGTCTCCAATCTCTTGTTTTGTACGTTTTTTTCACGTGTCTTGACATCCAATGTATCCCTGCAATCTTTGGTGAAGATCTGAGTATGTAGTTTTTGACCTTATATGGAACCTCCTTTCTGAAAATTTGAAAATTCTTAAAAAATTCGTCCAAAATCTTGATGTCCCCAATCTCTTGTTTTGTACGTTTTTTCCACGTGTCTTGACATCCAATGTATCCCTGCAAAGTTTGGTGAAGATCTGAGTATGACGTTTTTGACCTTATCTGGAACCTCCCATCTGAAAATTTGAAAATTCTTAAAAAATTCGTCGAAAATCTTGATGTCTCGAATCTCTTGTTTTGTACGTTCTTTCCACGTGTCTTGACATGCAAAGTATCCCTGCAACGTTTGGTGAAGATCTGAGTATGTAGTTTTTGACCTTATCTGGAACCTCCTATCTGAAAATTTGAAAATTCTTCAAAAATTCGTCCAAAATCTTGATGTCTCCAATCTCTTGTTTTGTACGTTTTTTCCACGTGTCTTGACATCCAAAGTATCCCTGCAAAGTTTGGTGAAGATCTGAGTATGTAGTTTTTGACCTTATCTGGAACCTCCCATCTGAAAATTTGAAAATTCTTAAAGAATTCGTCCAAAATCTTGATGTCTCCAATCTTCTGTTTTGTACGTTTTTTCCACGTGTCTTGACATCCAATGTATTCCTTCAAAGTTTGGTGAAGATCTGAGTACGTAGTTTTTGACCTTATATGGAACCTCCTTTCAGAAAATTTGAAAATTCTTAAAAAATTCGTCCAAAATCTTGATGTCTCCAATCTCTTGTTTTGTACGTTTTTTCCACGTGTCTTCACATCCAATGTATCCCTGCAAAGTTTGGTGAAGATCTGAGTATGTCGTTTTTGACCTTATATGGTACCTCCTTTCTAAAAAATTTGAAAATTCTTAAAAAATTCGTCCAAAATCTTCATGTCACCAATCCTATGTTTTGTATGTTTTTTCCACGTGTCTTGACATCCAATGTATCCATGCAAAGTTTGGTGAAGATCTGAGTACGTCGTTTTTGACCTTATCTGGAACCACCCATCTGAAAATTTGAAAATTCTTAAAAAATTCGTCGAAAATCTTGATTCTCCAATCTCTTGTTTTGTACGTTTTTTCCACGTGTCTTGACATGCAAAGTATCCCTGCAAAGTTTGGTGAAGATCTGAGTATGTAGTTTTTGACCTTATCTGGAACCTCCTATCTGAAAATTTGAAAATTCTTAAAAAATTCGTCCAAAATATTGATGTCTCCAATCTCTTGTTTTGTACGTTTTTTCCACGTGTCCTGACATCCAATGTATCCCTGCAAAGTTTGGTGAAGATCTGAGTATGTAGTTTTTGACCTTATCTGGAACATCATTTCTGAAAATTTGAAAATTCCTCAAAAATTCGTCCAAAATCTTGATGTCTCCAATCTCTTGTTTTGTACGTTTTTTCCACGTGTCTTGACATCCAATGTATCCCTGCAAAGTTTGGTGAAGATCTGAGTATGTAGTTCTTGACCTTATATGGAACCTCCTATCTGAAAATTTGAAAATTCTTAAAAAATTTGACCAAAATCTTGATGTCCCCAATCCTATGTTTTGTGTTTTTTCCCCGTGTCTTGACATCCAATGTATCCCTGCAGAGTTTGGTGAAGATCTGAGTATGTCGTTTCTGACCTTATCTGGAACATCCTTTCTGAAAATTTGAAAATTCTTAAAAAATTCGTCCAAAATCTTGACGTCTCCAATCTCTTGTTTTATACGTTTTTTCCACGTGTCTTGATATCCAATGTATCCCTGCAAAGTTTGGTTTAGATCTGAGTATGTAGTTTTTGACCTTATCTGGAACCTCCCATCTGAAAATTTGAAAATTCCTAAAAAATCCGTTCAAAATCTTGATGACCCCAATCTCTTGTTTTGTACGTTTTTATCACGTGTTTTGACATCCAATGTATCCCTGCAAAGTTTGGTGAAGATCTGAGTATGTAGTTTTTGACCTTATCTGGAACCTCCTATCTGAAAATTTGAAAATTCTTAAAAAATTCGTCCAAAATCTTGATGTCTCCAATCTTTTGTTTTGTACGTTTTTCCCACGTGTCTTGACATCCAATGTATCCCTGCAAAGTTTGGTGAAGATCTGAGTATGTAGTTTTTGACCTTATCTGGAACCTCATTTCTGAAAATTTGAAAATTCCTCAAAAATTCGTCCAAAATCTGGATGTCTCCAATCTCTTGTTTTGTACGTTTTTTCCACGTGTCTTGACATCCAATGTATCCATGCAAAGTTTGGTGAAGATCTGAGTATGTAGTTTTTGACCTTATCTGGAACCTCCTTTCTGAAAATTTGAAAATTCTTAAAAAATTCATCCAAAATCTTGATGTCTCCAATCTCTTGTTTTGTACGTTTTTTCCACGTTTCTTGACATCCAATGTATCCCTGCCAAGTTTGGTGAAGATCTGAGTATGTAGTTTTTGACCTTATATGGAACCTCCTTTCTGAAAATTTGAAAAATCTTAAAAAATTCGTCCAAAATCTTGATGTCCCCAATCTCTTGTTTTGTACGTTTTTTCCACGTGTCTTGACATCCAATGTATCCCTGCAAAGTTTGGTGAAGATCTGAGTATGTCGTTTTTGACCTTATCTGGAACCTCCCATCTGAAAATTTGAAAATTCTTAAAAAATTCGTCCAAAATCTTGATGTCTCCAATCTCTTGTTTTGTACGTTTTTTCCACGTGTCTTCACATCCAATGTATCCCTGCAAAGTTTGGTGAAGATCTGAGTATGTAGTTTTTGACCTTATATGTTACCTCCTTTCTGAAAATTTGAAAATTCTTAAAAAATTCGTCCAAAATTTTCATGTCACCAATCCTATGTTTTGTATGTTTTTTCCACGTGTCTTGACATCCAATGTATCCATGCAAAGTTTGGTGAAAATCTGAGTATGTCGTTTTTGACCTTATCTGGAACCTCCCATCTGAAAATTTGAAAATTCTTAAAAAATTCGTCGAAAATCTTGATTCTCCAATCTCTTGTTTTGTACGTTTTTTCCACGTGTCTTGACATGCAAAGTATCCCTGCAAAGTTTTGTGAAGATCTGAGTATGTAGTTTTTGACCTTATCTGGACCCTCCTATCTGAAAATTTGAAAATTCTTAAAAAATTCGTCCAAAATATTGATGTCTCCAATCTCTTGTTTTGTACGTTTTTTCCACGTGTCCTGACATCCAATGTATCCCTGCAAAGTTTGGTGAAGATCTGAGTATGTAGTTTTTGACCTTATCTGGAACATCATTTCTGAAAATTTGAAAATTCCTCAAAAATTCGTCCAAAATCTTGATGTCTCCAATCTCTTGTTTTGTACGTTTTTTCCACGTGTCTTGACATCCAATGTATCCCTGCAAAGTTTGGTGAAGATCTGAGTATGTAGTTCTTGACCTTATATGGAACCTCCTATCTGAAAATTTGAAAATTCTTAAAAAATTTGACCAAAATCTTGATGTCCCCAATCCTATGTTTTGTATGTTTTTTCCACGTGTCTTGACATCCAATGTATCCCTGCAAAGTTTGGTGAAGATCTGAGTATGTAGTTTTTGACCTTATCTGGAACCTCCTATCTGAAAATTTGAAAATTCTTAAAAAATTCGTCCAAAATCTTGATGTCTCCAATCTCTTGTTTTGTACGTTTTTTCCACGTGTCTTGACATCCAATGTATCCATGCAAAGTTTGGTGAAAATCTGAGTATGTCGTTTTTGACCTTATCTGGAACCTCCCATCTGAAAATTTGAAAATTCTTAAAAAATTCGTCGAAAATCTTGATGTCTCCAATCTCTTGTTTTGTACGTTTTTTTCACGTGTCTTGACATCCAATGTATCCCTGCAATCTTTGGTGAAGATCTGAGTATGTAGTTTTTGACCTTATATGGAACCTCCTTTCTGAAAATTTGAAAATTCTTAAAAAATTCGTCCAAAATCTTGATGTCCCCAATCTCTTGTTTTGTACGTTTTTTCCACGTGTCTTGACATCCAATGTATCCCTGCAAAGTTTGGTGAAGATCTGAGTATGACGTTTTTGACCTTATCTGGAACCTCCCATCTGAAAATTTGAAAATTCTTAAAAAATTCGTCGAAAATCTTGATGTCTCGAATCTCTTGTTTTGTACGTTCTTTCCACGTGTCTTGACATGCAAAGTATCCCTGCAACGTTTGGTGAAGATCTGAGTATGTAGTTTTTGACCTTATCTGGAACCTCCTATCTGAAAATTTGAAAATTCTTCAAAAATTCGTCCAAAATCTTGATGTCTCCAATCTCTTGTTTTGTACGTTTTTTCCACGTGTCTTGACATCCAATGTATCCCTGCAAAGTTTGGTGAAGATCTGAGTATGTAGTTTTTGACCTTATCTGGAACCTCCCATCTGAAAATTTGAAAATTCTTAAAGAATTCGTCCAAAATCTTGATGTCTCCAATCTTCTGTTTTGTACGTTTTTTCCACGTGTCTTGACATCCAATGTATTCCTTCAAAGTTTGGTGAAGATCTGAGTATGTAGTTTTTGACCTTATATGGAACCTCCTTTCAGAAAATTTGAAAATTCTTAAAAAATTCGTCCAAAATCTTGATGTCTCCAATCTCTTGTTTTGTACGTTTTTTCCACGTGTCTTCACATCCAATGTATCCCTGCAAAGTTTGGTGAAGATCTGAGTATGTAGTTTTTGACCTTATATGGTACCTCCTTTCTAAAAAATTTGAAAATTCTTAAAAAATTCGTCCAAAATCTTCATGTCACCAATCCTATGTTTTGTATGTTTTTTCCACGTGTCTTGACATCCAATGTATCCATGCAAAGTTTGGTGAAGATCTGAGTACGTCGTTTTTGACCTTATCTGGAACCACCCATCTGAAAATTTGAAAATTCTTAAAAAATTCGTCGAAAATCTTGATTCTCCAATCTCTTGTTTTGTACGTTTTTTCCACGTGTCTTGACATGCAAAGTATCCCTGCAAAGTTTGGTGAAGATCTGAGTATGTAGTTTTTGACCTTATCTGGAACCTCCTATCTGAAAATTTGAAAATTCTTAAAAAATTCGTCCAAAATATTGATGTCTCCAATCTCTTGATTTGTACGTTTTTTCCACGTGTCCTGACATCCAATGTATCCCTGCAAAGTTTGGTGAAGATCTGAGTATGTAGTTTTTGACCTTATCTGGAACATCATTTCTGAAAATTTGAAAATTCCTCAAAAATTCGTCCAAAATCTTGATGTCTCCAATCTCTTGTTTTGTACGTTTTTTCCACGTGTCTTGACATCCAATGTATCCCTGCAAAGTTTGGTGAAGATCTGAGTATGTAGGTCTTGACCTTATATGGAACCTCCTATCTGAAAATTTGAAAATTCTTAAAAAATTTGACCAAAATCTTGATGTCCCCAATCCTATGTATTGTGTTTTTTCCCCGTGTCTTGACATCCAATGTATCCCTGCAGAGTTTGGTGAAGATCTGAGTATGTCGTTTCTGACCTTATCTGGAACATCCTTTCTGAAAATTTGAAAATTCTTAAAAAATTCGTCCAAAATCTTGACGTCTCCAATCTCTTGTTTTATACGTTTTTTCCACGTGTCTTGATATCCAATGTATCCCTGCAAAGTTTGGTGAAGATCTGAGTATGTAGTTTTTGACCTTATCTGGAACCTCCCATCTGAAAATTTGAAAATTCCTAAAAAATCCGTTCAAAATCTTGATGACCCCAATCTCTTGTTTTATACGTTTTTATCACGTATTTTGACATCCAATGTATCCCTGCAAAGTTTGGTGAAGATCTGAGTATGTAGTTTTTGACTTTATCTGGAACCTCCTTTCTGAAAATTTGAAAATTCTTAAAAAATTCGTCCAAAATCTTGATGTCTCCAATCTTTTGTTTTGTACGTTTTTCCCACGTGTCTTGACATCCAATGTATCCCTGCAAAGTTTGGTGAAGATCTGAGTATGTAGTTTTTGACCTTATCTGGAACCTCATTTCTGAAAATTTGAAAATTCCTCAAAAATTCGTCCAAAATCTGGATGTCTCCAATCTCTTGTTTTGTACGTTTTTTCCACGTGTCTTGACATCCAATGTATCCATGCAAAGTTTGGTGAAGATCTGAGTATGTAGTTTTTGACCTTATCTGGAACCTCCTATCTGAAAATTTGAAAATTCTTAAAAAATTCGTCCAAAATCTTGATGTCTCCAATCTCTTGTTTTGTACGTTTTTTCCACGTGTCTTGACATCCAATGTATCCCAGCATAGTTTGGTGAAGATCTGAGTATGTAGTTTTTGACCTTCTATGGAACCTCCTATCTGAAAATTTGAAAATTTTTAAAAAATTCGACCAAAATCTTGATGTCCCCAATTCTATGTTTTGTATGTTTTTTCCACGTGTCTTGACATCCAATGTATCCATGCAAAGTTTGGTGAAAATCTGAGTATGTCGTTTTTGACATTATCTGGAACCTCCCATCTGAAAATTTGAAAATTCTTAAAAAATTCGTCGAAAATCTTGATGTCTCCAATCTCTTGTTTTGTACGTTTTTTTCACGTGTCTTGACATCCAATGTATCCCTGCAATCTTTGGTGAAGATCTGAGTATGTAGTTTTTGACCTTATATGGAACCTCCTATCTGAAAATTTGAAAATTCTTAAAAAATTTGACCAAAATCTTGATGTCCCCAATCCTATGTTTTGTATGTTTTTCCCACGTGTCTTGACATCCAATGTATCCCTGCAAAGTTTGGTGAAGATCTGAGTATGTAGTTTTTGACCTTATATGGAACCTCCTATCTGAAAATTTGAAAATTCTTAAAAAATTCGTCCAAAATCTTGATGTCTCCAATCTCTTGTTTTGTACGTTTTTCCACGTGTCTTGACATCCAATGTATCCCTGCAATGTTTGTTGAAGATCTGAGTATGTAGTTTTTGACCTTATATGGAACCTCCTATCTGAAAATTTGAAAATTCCTCAAAAATTCGACCAAAATCTTGATGTCCCCAATCCTATGTTTTGTAAATTTTTTCCACATGTCTTGACATCTAATGTATCCCTGCAAAGTTTGGTGAAGATCTCAGTATGTAGTTTTTGACCTTATCTGGAATCTCCTATCTGAAAATTTGAAAATTTTGAAAAAATTCGTCCAAAATCTTGATGTCTCCAATCTCTTGTTTTGTACGTTTTTTCCACGTGTCTCCACATCCAATGTATCTATGCGAAGTTTGATGAAGATCTGAGTATGTCGTTTTTGACCTTATCTGGAACCTCCCATCTGAAAATTTGAAAATTCTTAAAAAATTCGTCGAAAATCTTGATGTCTCCAATCTCTTGTTTTGTACGTTTTTTCCACGTGTCTTGACATCCAATGTATCCCTGCAATGTTTGGTGAAGATCTGAGTATGTAGTTTTTGACCTTATATGGAACCTCCTATCTGAAAATTTGAAAATTCTTAAAAAATTTGACCAAAATCTTGATGTCCCCAATCCTATGTTTTGTATGTTTTTTCCACGTGTCTTGACATCCAATGTATCCCTGCAATGTTTGGTGAAGATCTTTGTATGTAGTTTTTGACCTTATATGGAACATCCTATCTGAAAATTTGAAAATTCTTAAAAAATTTGACCAAAATCTTGATGTCCCCAATCCTATGTTTTGTATGTTTTTTCCACGTGTCTTGACATCCAATGTATCCCTGCAATGTTTGGTGAAGATCTGAGAATGTAGTTTTTGACCTTATATGGAACCTCCTATCTGAAAATTTCAAAATTCTTAAAAAATTTGACCAAAATCTTGATGTCCCCAATCCTATGTTTTGTATGTTTTTTCCACGTGTCTTGACATCCAATGTATCCCTGCAATCTTTGGTGAAGATCTGAGTATGTAGTTTTTGACCTTATATGGAACCTCCTATCTGAAAATTTGAAAATTCTTAAAAAATTTGACCAAAATCTTGATGTCCCCAATCCTATGTTTTGTATGTTCTTTCCACGTGTCTTGACATCCAATGTATCCCTGCAAAGTTTGGTGAAGATCTTTGTATGTCGTTTTTGACCTTATCTTGAACATCCTTTCTGAAAATTTGAAAATTCTTAAAAAAATTCGTCCAAAATCTTGATGTCTCCAATCTCTTGTTTTGTACGTTTTTTCACGTGTCTTCACATCCAATGTATCCCTGCAAAGTTTGGTGAAGATCTGAGTATGTAGTTTTTGACCTTATCTGGAACCTCTCATCTGAAAATTTGAAAATTCCTAAAAAATCCTTCCAAAATCTTGATGGCACCAATCTCTTGTTTTGTACGTTTTTTCCACGTGTCTTGACATCCAATGTATCCCTGCAAAGTTTGGTGAAGATCTGAGTATGTAGTTTTTGACCTTATCTGGAACCTCCTTTCTGAAAATTTGAAAATTCTTCAAAAATTCGTCCAAAATCTTGATGTCTCCACTCTCTTGTTTTGTACGTTTTTTCCACGTGTCTTGACATCCAATGTATCCCTGCAAAGTTTGTTGAAGATCTGAGTATGTAGTTTTTGACCTTATATGGAGCCTCCTTTCTGAAAATTTGAAAATTCTTAAAAAATTCATCCAAAATCTTGATGTCTCCAATCTCTTGTTTTGTACGTTTTTTCCACGTTTCTTGACATCCAATGTATCCCTGCCAAGTTTGGTGAAGATCTGAGTATGTAGTTTTTGACCTTATATGGAACCTCCTTTCTGAAAATTTGAAAAATCTTAAAAAATTCGTCCAAAATCTTGATCTCCCCAATCTCTTGTTTTGTACGTTTTTTCCACGTGTCTTGACATCCAATGTATCCCTGCAAAGTTTGGTGAAGATCTGAGTATGTCGTTTTTGACCTTATCTGGAACCTCCCATCTGAAAATTTGAAAATTCTTAAAAAATTCGTCCAAAATCTTGATGTCTCCAATCTCTTGTTTTGTACGTTTTTTCCACGTGTCTTGACATCCAATGTATCCCTGCAAAGTTTGGTGAAGATCTGAGTATGTAGTTTTTGACCTTATATGGTACCTCCTTTCTGAAAATTTGAAAATTCTTAAAAAAATCGTCCAAAATTTTCATGTCACCAATCCTATGTTTTGTATGTTTTTTCCACGTGTCTTGACATCCAATGTATCCATGCAAAGTTTGGTGAAAATCTGAGTATGTCGTTTTTGACCTTATCTGGAACCTCCCATCTGAAAATTTGAAAATTCTTAAAAAATTCGTCGAAAATCTTGATTCTCCAATCTCTTGTTTTGTACGTTTTTTCCACGTGTCTTGACATGCAAAGTATCCCTGCAAAGTTTTGTGAAGATCTGAGTATGTAGTTTTTGACCTTATCTGGACCCTCCTATCTGAAAATTTGAAAATTCTTAAAAAATTCGTCCAAAATATTGATGTCTCCAATCTCTTGTTTTGTACGTTTTTTCCACGTGTCCTGACATCCAATGTATCCCTGCAAAGTTTGGTGAAGATCTGAGTATGTAGTTTTTGACCTTATCTGGAACATCATTTCTGAAAATTTGAAAATTCCTCAAAAATTCGTCCAAAATCTTGATGTCTCCAATCTCTTGTTTTGTACGTTTTTTCCACGTGTCTTGACATCCAATGTATCCCTGCAAAGTTTGGTGAAGATCTGAGTATGTAGTTCTTGACCTTATATGGAACCTCCTATCTGAAAATTTGAAAATTCTTAAAAAATTTGACCAAAATCTTGATGTCCCCAATCCTATGTTTTGTATGTTTTTTCCACGTGTCTTGACATCCAATGTATCCCTGCAGAGTTTGGTGAAGATCTGAGTATGTCGTTTCTGACTTTATCTGGATCATCCTTTCTGAAAATTTGAAAATTCTTAAAAAATTCGTCCAAAATCTTGACGTCTCCAATCTCTTGTTTTATACGTTTTTTCCACGTGTCTTGATATCCAATGTATCCCTGCAAAGTTTGGTGAAGATCTGAGTATGTAGTTTTTGACCTTATCTGGAACCTCCCATCTGAAAATTTGAAAATTCCTAAAAAATCCGTTCAAAATCTTGATGACCCCAATCTCTTGTTTTGTACGTTTTTATCACGTGTTTTGACATCCAATGTATCCCTGCAAAGTTTGGTGAAGATCTGAGTATGTAGTTTTTGACCTTATCTGGAACCTCCTATCTGAAAATTTGAAAATTCTTAAAAAATTCGTCCAAAATCTTGATGTCTCCAATCTCTTGTTTTGTACGTTTTTTCCACGTGTCTTGACATCCAATGTATCCATGCAAAGTTTGGTGAAAATCTGAGTATGTCGTTTTTGACCTTATCTGGAACCTCCCATCTGAAAATTTGAAAATTCTTAAAAAATTCGTCGAAAATCTTGATGTCTCCAATCTCTTGTTTTGTACGTTTTTTTCACGTGTCTTGACATCCAATGTATCCCTGCAATCTTTGGTGAAGATCTGAGTATGTAGTTTTTGACCTTATATGGAACCTCCTATCTGAAAATTTGAAAATTCTTAAAAAATTTGACCAAAATCTTGATGTCCCCAATCCTATGTTTTGTATGTTTTTCCCACGTGTCTTGACATCCAATGTATCCCTGCAAAGTTTGTTGAAGATCTGAGTATGTAGTTTTTGACCTTATCTGGAACCTCCTATCTGAAAATTTGAAAATTCTTAAAAAATTCGTCCAAAATCTTGATGTCTCCAATCTCTTGTTTTGTACGTTTTTCCACGTGTCTTGACATCCAATGTATCCCTGCAATGTTTGTTGAAGATCTGAGTATGTAGTTTTTGACCTTATATGGAACCTCCTATCTGAAAATTTGAAAATTCCTCAAAAATTCGACCAAAATCTTGATGTCCCCAATCCTATGTTTTGTAAATTTTTTCCACATGTCTTGACATCCAATGTATCCCTGCAAAGTTTGGTGAAGATCTCAGTATGTAGTTTTTGACCTTATCTGGAATCTCCTATCTGAAAATTTGAAAATTTTGAAAAAATTCGTCCAAAATCTTGATGTCTCCAATCTCTTGTTTTGTACGTTTTTTCCACGTGTCTCCACATCCAATGTATCTATGCGAAGTTTGATGAAGATCTGAGTATGTCGTTTTTGACCTTATCTGGAACCTCCCATCTGAAAATTTGAAAATTCTTAAAAAATTCGTCGAAAATCTTGATGTCTCCAATCTCTTGTTTTGTACGTTTTTTCCACGTGTCTTGACATCCAATGTATCCCTGCAATGTTTGGTGAAGATCTGAGTATGTAGTTTTTGACCTTATATGGAACCTCCTATCTGAAAATTTGAAAATTCTTAAAAAATTTGACCAAAATCTTGATGTCCCCAATCCTATGTTTTGTATGTTTTTTCCACGTGTCTTGACATCCAATGTATCCCTGCAATGTTTGGTGAAGATCTTTGTATGTAGTTTTTGACCTTATATGGAACCTCCTATCTGAAAATTTGAAAATTCTTAAAAAATTTGACCAAAATCTTGATGTCCCCAATCCTATGTTTTGTATGTTTTTTCCACGTGTCTTGACATCCAATGTATCCCTGCAATGTTTGGTGAAGATCTGAGTATGTAGTTTTTGACCTTATATGGAACCTCCTATCTGAAAATTTGAAAATTCTTAAAAAATTTGACCAAAATCTTGATGTCCCCAATCCTATGTTTTGTATGTTTTTTCCACGTGTCTTGACATCCAATGTATCCCTGCAATCTTTGGTGAAGATCTGAGTATGTAGTTTTTGACCTTATATGGTACCTCCTTTCTGAAAATTTGAAAATTCTTAAAAAATTCGTCCAAAATCTTCATGTCACCAATCCTATGTTTTGTATGTTTTTTCCACGTGTCTTGACATCCAATGTATCCATGCAAAGTTTGGTGAAGATCTGAGTACGTCGTTTTTGACCTTATCTGGAACCACCCATCTGAAAATTTGAAAATTCTTAAAAAATTCGTCGAAAATCTTGATTCTCCAATCTCTTGTTTTGTACGTTTTTTCCACGTGTCTTGACATGCAAAGTATCCCTGCAAAGTTTGGTGAAGATCTGAGTATGTAGTTTTTGACCTTATCTGGAACCTCTCATCTGAAAATTTGAAAATTCCTAAAAAATCCTTCCAAAATCTTGATGGCACCAATGTCTTGTTTTGTACGTTTTTTCCACGTGTCTTGACATCTAATGTATCCCTGCAAAGTTTGGTGAAGATCTGAGTATGTAGTTTTTGACCTTATCTGGAACCTCCTTTCTGAAAATTTGAAAATTCTTCAAAAATTCGTCCAAAATCTTGATGTCTCCACTCTCTTGTTTTGTACGTTTTTTCCACGTGTCTTGACATCCAATGTATCCCTGCAAAGTTTGTTGAAGATCTGAGTATGTAGTTTTTGACCTTATATGGAGCCTCCTTTCTGAAAATTTGAAAATTCTTAAAAAATTCATCCAAAATCTTGATGTCTCCAATCTCTTGTTTTGTACGTTTTTTCCACGTTTCTTGACATCCAATGTATCCCTGCCAAGTTTGGTGAAGATCTGAGTATGTAGTTTTCGACCTTATATGGAACCTCCTTTCTGAAAATTTGAAAAATCTTAAAAAATTCGTCCAAAATCTTGATGTCCCCAATCTCTTGTTTTGTACGTTTTTTCCACGTGTCTTGACATCCAATGTATCCCTGCAAAGTTTGGTGAAGATCTGAGTATGTCGTTTTTGACCTTATCTGGAACCTCCCATCTGAAAATTTGAAAATTCTTAAAAAATTCGTCCAAAATATTGATGTCTCCAATCTCTTGTTTTGTACGTTTTTTCCACGTGTCTTCACATCCAATGTATCCCTGCAAAGTTTGGTGAAGATCTGAGTATGTAGTTTTTGACCTTATATGGTACCTCCTTTCTGAAAATTTGAAAATTCTTAAAAAATTCGTCCAAAATTTTCATGTCACCAATCCTATGTTTTGTATGTTTTTTCCACGTGTCTTGACATCCAATGTATCCATGCAAAGTTTGGTGAAAATCTGAGTATGTCGTTTTTGACCTTATCTGGAACCTCCCATCTGAAAATTTGAAAATTCTTAAAAAATTCGTCGAAAATCTTGATTCTCCAATCTCTTGTTTTGTACGTTTTTTCCACGTGTCTTGACATGCAAAGTATCCCTGCAAAGTTTTGTGAAGATCTGAGTATGTAGTTTTTGACCTTATCTGGACCCTCCTATCTGAAAATTTGAAAATTCTTAAAAAATTCGTCCAAAATATTGATGTCTCCAATCTCTTGTTTTGTACGTTTTTTCCACGTGTCCTGACATCCAATGTATCCCTGCAAAGTTTGGTGAAGATCTGAGTATGTAGTTTTTGACCTTATCTGGAACATCATTTCTGAAAATTTGAAAATTCCTCAAAAATTCGTCCAAAATCTTGATGTCTCCAATCTCTTGTTTTGTACGTTTTTTCCACGTGTCTTGACATCCAATGTATCCATGCAAAGTTTGGTGAAGATCTGAGTATGTAGTTCTTGACCTTATATGGAACCTCCTATCTGAAAATTTGAAAATTCTTAAAAAATTTGACAAAAATCTTGATGTCAGCAATCCTATGTTTTGTATGTTTTTTCCACGTGTCTTGACATCCAATGTATCCCTGCAGAGTTTGGTGAAGATCTGAGTATGTCCTTTCTGACCTTATCTGGATCATCCTTTCTGAAAATTTGAAAATTCTTAAAAAATTCGTCCAAAATCTTGACGTCTCCAATCTCTTGTTTTATACGTTTTTTCCACGTGTCTTGATATCCAATGTATCCCTGCAAAGTTTGGTGAAGATCTGAGTATGTAGTTTTTGACCTTATCTGGAACCTCCCATCTGAAAATTTGAAAATTCCTAAAAAATCCGTTCAAAATCTTGATGACCCCAATCTCTTGTTTTGTACGTTTTTATCACGTGTTTTGACATCCAATGTATCCCTGCAAAGTTTGGTGAAGATCTGAGTATGTAGTTTTTGACCTTATCTGGAACCTCCTATCTGAAAATTTGAAAATTCTTAAAAAATTCGTCCAAAATCTTGATGTCTCCAATCTCTTGTTTTGTACGTTTTTCCCACGTGTCTTGACATCCAATGTATCCCTGCAAAGTTTGGTGAAGATCTGAGTATGTAGTTTTTGACCTTATCTGGACCCTCATTTCTGAAAATTTGAAAATTCCTCAAAAATTCGTCCAAAATCTGGATGTCTCCAATCTCTTGTTTTGTACGTTTTTTCCACGTGTCTTGACATCCAATGTATCCCTGCAAAGTTTGGTGAAGATCTGAGTATGTAGTTTTTGACCTTATCTGGAACCTCCTATCTGAAAATTTGAAAATTCTTAAAAAATTCGTCCAAAATCTTGATGTCTCCAATCTCTTGTCTTGTACGTTTTTCCACGTGTCTTGACATCCAATGTATCCCTGCAATGTTTGTTGAAGATCTGAGTATGTAGTTTTTGACCTTATCTGGAACCTCCTATCTGAAAATTTGAAAATTCTTAAAAAATTCGTCCAAAATCTTGATGTCTCCAATCTCTTGTTTTGTACGTTTTTTCCACGTGTCTTGACATCCAATGTATCCATGCAAAGTTTGGTGAAAATCTGAGTATGTCGTTTTTGACCTTATCTGGAACCTCCCATCTGAAAATTTGAAAATTCTTAAAAAATTCGTCGAAAATCTTGATGTCTCCAATCTCTTGTTTTGTACGTTTTTTTCACGTGTCTTGACATCCAATGTATCCCTGCAATCTTTGGTGAAGATCTGAGTATGTAGTTTTTGACCTTATATGGAACCTCCTATCTGAAAATTTGAAAATTCTTAAAAAATTTGACCAAAATCTTGATGTCCCCAATCCTATGTTTTGTATGTTTTTCCCACGTGTCTTGACATCCAATGTATCCCTGCAAAGTTTGGTGAAGATCTGAGTATGTAGTTTTTGACCTTATCTGGAACCTCCTATCTGAAAATTTGAAAATTCTTAAAAAATTCGTCCAAAATCTTGATGTCTCCAATCTCTTGTTTTGTACGTTTTTCCACGTGTCTTGACATCCAATGTATCCCTGCAATGTTTGTTGAAGATCTGAGTATGTAGTTTTTGACCTTATATGGAACCTCCTATCTGAAAATTTGAAAATTCCTCAAAAATTCGACCAAAATCTTGATGTCCCCAATCCTATGTTTTGTAAATTTTTTCCACATGTCTTGACATCCAATGTATCCCTGCAAAGTTTGGTGAAGATCTCAGTATGTAGTTTTTGACCTTATCTGGAATCTCCTATCTGAAAATTTGAAAATTTTGAAAAAATTCGTCCAAAATCTTGATGTCTCCAATCTCTTGTTTTGTACGTTTTTTCCACGTGTCTCCACATCCAATGTATCTATGCGAAGTTTGATGAAGATCTGAGTATGTCGTTTTTGACCTTATCTGGAACCTCCCATCTGAAAATTTGAAAATTCTTAAAAAATTCGTCGAAAATCTTGATGTCTCCAATCTCTTGTTTTGTACGTTTTTTCCACGTGTCTTGACATCCAATGTATCCCTGCAATGTTTGGTGAAGATCTGAGTATGTAGTTTTTGACCTTATATGGAACCTCCTATCTGAAAATTTGAAAATTCTTAAAAAATTTGACCAAAATCTTGATGTCCCCAATCCTATGTTTTGTATGTTTTTTCCACGTGTCTTGACATCCAATGTATCCCTGCAATGTTTGGTGAAGATCTTTGTATGTAGTTTTTGACCTTATATGGAACCTCCTATCTGAAAATTTGAAAATTCTTAA
Source organism: Lepisma saccharinum (assembly GCF_977018435.1). Classification (NCBI taxonomy): domain Eukaryota; kingdom Metazoa; phylum Arthropoda; class Insecta; order Zygentoma; family Lepismatidae; genus Lepisma; species Lepisma saccharinum. Next base: position 1,558,003 of record NW_028142907.1, on the reverse strand, counting down.
AAAATTTGACCAAAATCTTGATGTCCCCAATCCTATGTTTTGTATGTTTTTTCCACGTGTCTTGACATCCAATGTATCCCTGCAATGTTTGGTGAAGATCTGAGTATGTAGTTTTTGACCTTATATGGAACCTCCTATCTGAAAATTTGAAAATTCTTAAAAAATTTGACCAAAATCTTGATGTCCCCAATCCTATGTTTTGTATGTTTTTTCCACGTGTCTTGACATCCAATGTATCCCTGCAATCTTTGGTGAAGATCTGAGTATGTAGTTTTTGACCTTATATGGTACCTCCTTTCTGAAAATTTGAAAATTCTTAAAAAATTCGTCCAAAATCTTCATGTCACCAATCCTATGTTTTGTATGTTTTTTCCACGTGTCTTGACATCCAATGTATCCATGCAAAGTTTGGTGAAGATCTGAGTACGTCGTTTTTGACCTTATCTGGAACCACCCATCTGAAAATTTGAAAATTCTTAAAAAATTCGTCGAAAATCTTGATTCTCCAATCTCTTGTTTTGTACGTTTTTTCCACGTGTCTTGACATGCAAAGTATCCCTGCAAAGTTTGGTGAAGATCTGAGTATGTAGTTTTTGACCTTATCTGGAACCTCTCATCTGAAAATTTGAAAATTCCTAAAAAATCCTTCCAAAATCTTGATGGCACCAATGTCTTGTTTTGTACGTTTTTTCCACGTGTCTTGACATCTAATGTATCCCTGCAAAGTTTGGTGAAGATCTGAGTATGTAGTTTTTGACCTTATCTGGAACCTCATTTCTGAAAATTTGAAAATTCTTCAAAAATTCGTCCAAAATCTTGATGTCTCCACTCTCTTGTTTTGTACGTTTTTTCCACGTGTCTTGACATCCAATGTATCCCTGCAAAGTTTGTTGAAGATCTGAGTATGTAGTTTTTGACCTTATATGGAGCCTCCTTTCTGAAAATTTGAAAATTCTTAAAAAATTCATCCAAAATCTTGATGTCTCCAATCTCTTGTTTTGTACGTTTTTTCCACGTTTCTTGACATCCAATGTATCCCTGCCAAGTTTGGTGAAGATCTGAGTATGTAGTTTTCGACCTTATATGGAACCTCCTTTCTGAAAATTTGAAAAATCTTAAAAAATTCGTCCAAAATCTTGATGTCCCCAATCTCTTGTTTTGTACGTTTTTTCCACGTGTCTTGACATCCAATGTATCCCTGCAAAGTTTGGTGAAGATCTGAGTATGTCGTTTTTGACCTTATCTGGAACCTCCCATCTGAAAATTTGAAAATTCTTAAAAAATTCGTCCAAAATATTGATGTCTCCAATCTCTTGTTTTGTACGTTTTTTCCACGTGTCTTCACATCCAATGTATCCCTGCAAAGTTTGGTGAAGATCTGAGTATGTAGTTTTTGACCTTATATGGTACCTCCTTTCTGAAAATTTGAAAATTCTTAAAAAATTCGTCCAAAATTTTCATGTCACCAATCCTATGTTTTGTATGTTTTTTCCACGTGTCTTGACATCCAATGTATCCATGCAAAGTTTGGTGAAAATCTGAGTATGTCGTTTTTGACCTTATCTGGAACCTCCCATCTGAAAATTTGAAAATTCTTAAAAAATTCGTCGAAAATCTTGATTCTCCAATCTCTTGTTTTGTACGTTTTTTCCACGTGTCTTGACATGCAAAGTATCCCTGCAAAGTTTTGTGAAGATCTGAGTATGTAGTTTTTGACCTTATCTGGACCCTCCTTTCTGAAAATTTGAAAATTCTTAAAAAATTCGTCCAAAATATTGATGTCTCCAATCTCTTGTTTTGTACGTTTTTTCCACGTGTCCTGACATCCAATGTATCCCTGCAAAGTTTGGTGAAGATCTGAGTATGTAGTTTTTGACCTTATCTGGAACATCATTTCTGAAAATTTGAAAATTCCTCAAAAATTCGTCCAAAATCTTGATGTCTCCAATCTCTTGTTTTGTACGTTTTTTCCACGTGTCTTGACATCCAATGTATCCATGCAAAGTTTGGTGAAGATCTGAGTATGTAGTTCTTGACCTTATATGGAACCTCCTATCTGAAAATTTGAAAATTCTTAAAAAATTTGACAAAAATCTTGATGTCAGCAATCCTATGTTTTGTATGTTTTTTCCACGTGTCTTGACATCCAATGTATCCCTGCAGAGTTTGGTGAAGATCTGAGTATGTCCTTTCTGACCTTATCTGGATCATCCTTTCTGAAAATTTGAAAATTCTTAAAAAATTCGTCCAAAATCTTGACGTCTCCAATCTCTTGTTTTATACGTTTTTTCCACGTGTCTTGATATCCAATGTATCCCTGCAAAGTTTGGTGAAGATCTGAGTATGTAGTTTTTGACCTTATCTGGAACCTCCCATCTGAAAATTTGAAAATTCCTAAAAAATCCGTTCAAAATCTTGATGACCCCAATCTCTTGTTTTGTACGTTTTTATCACGTGTTTTGACATCCAATGTATCCCTGCAAAGTTTGGTGAAGATCTGAGTATGTAGTTTTTGACCTTATCTGGAACCTCCTATCTGAAAATTTGAAAATTCTTAAAAAATTCGTCCAAAATCTTGATGTCTCCAATCTCTTGTTTTGTACGTTTTTCCCACGTGTCTTGACATCCAATGTATCCCTGCAAAGTTTGGTGAAGATCTGAGTATGTAGTTTTTGACCTTATCTGGACCCTCATTTCTGAAAATTTGAAAATTCCTCAAAAATTCGTCCAAAATCTGGATGTCTCCAATCTCTTGTTTTGTACGTTTTTTCCACGTGTCTTGACATCCAATGTATCCCTGCAAAGTTTGGTGAAGATCTGAGTATGTAGTTTTTGACCTTATCTGGAACCTCCTATCTGAAAATTTGAAAATTCTTAAAAAATTCGTCCAAAATCTTGATGTCTCCAATCTCTTGTCTTGTACGTTTTTCCACGTGTCTTGACATCCAATGTATCCCTGCAATGTTTGTTGAAGATCTGAGTATGTAGTTTTTGACCTTATATGGAACCTCCTATCTGAAAATTTGAAAATTCCTCAAAAATTCGACCAAAATCTTGATGTCCCCAATCCTATGTTTTGTAAATTTTTTCCACATGTCTTGACATCCAATGTATCCCTGCAAAGTTTGGTGAAGATCTCAGTATGTAGTTTTTGACTTTATCTGGAATCTCCTATCTGAAAATTTGAAAATTTTGAAAAAATTCGTCCAAAATCTTGATGTCTCCAATCTCTTGTTTTGTACGTTTTTTCCACGTGTCTCCACATCCAATGTATCTATGCGAAGTTTGATGAAGATCTGAGTATGTCGTTTTTGACCTTATCTGGAACCTCCCATCTGAAAATTTGAAAATTCTTAAAAAATTCGTCGAAAATCTTGATGTCTCCAATCTCTTGTTTTGTACGTTTTTTCCACGTGTCTTGACATCCAATGTATCCCTGCAATGTTTGGTGAAGATCTGAGTATGTAGTTTTTGACCTTATATGGAACCTCCTATCTGAAAATTTGAAAATTCTTAAAAAATTTGACCAAAATCTTGATGTCCCCAATCCTATGTTTTGTATGTTTTTTCCACGTGTCTTGACATCCAATGTATCCCTGCAATGTTTGGTGAAGATCTTTGTATGTAGTTTTTGACCTTATATGGAACCTCCTATCTGAAAATTTGAAAATTCTTAAAAAATTTGACCAAAATCTTGATGTCCCCAATCCTATGTTTTGTATGTTTTTTCCACGTGTCTTGACATCCAATGTATCCCTGCAATGTTTGGTGAAGATCTGAGTATGTAGTTTTTGACCTTATATGGAACCTCCTATCTGAAAATTTGAAAATTCTTAAAAAATTTGACCAAAATCTTGATGTCCCCAATCCTATGTTTTGTATGTTTTTTCCACGTGTCTTGACATCCAATGTATCCCTGCAATCTTTGGTGAAGATCTGAGTATGTAGTTTTTGACCTTATATGGAACCTCCTATCTGAAAATTTGAAAATTCTTAAAAAATTTGACCAAAATCTTGATGTCCCCAATCCTATGTTTTGTATGTTCTTTCCACGTGTCTTGACATCCAATGTATCCCTGCAAAGTTTGGTGAAGATCTTTGTATGTCGTTTTTGACCTTATCTGGAACATCCTTTCTGAAAATTTGAAAATTCTTAAAAAAATTCGTCCAAAATCTTGATGTCTCCAATCTCTTGTTTTGTACGTTTTTTCACGTGTCTTCACATCCAATGTATCCCTGCAAAGTTTGGTGAAGATCTGAGTATGTAGTTTTTGACCTTATCTGGAACCTCTCATCTGAAAATTTGAAAATTCTTAAAAAATCCTTCCAAAATCTTGATGGCACCAATGTCTTGTTTTGTACGTTTTTTCCACGTGTCTTGACATCTAATGTATCCCTGCAAAGTTTGGTGAAGATCTGAGTATGTAGTTTTTGACCTTATCTGGAACCTCCTTTCTGAAAATTTGAAAATTCTTCAAAAATTCGTCCAAAATCTTGATGTCTCCACTCTCTTGTTTTGTACGTTTTTTCCACGTGTCTTGACATCCAATGTATCCCTGCAAAGTTTGTTGAAGATCTGAGTATGTAGTTTTTGACCTTATATGGAGCCTCGTTTCTGAAAATTTGAAAATTCTTAAAAAATTCATCCAAAATCTTGATGTCTCCAATCTCTTGTTTTGTACGTTTTTTCCACGTTTCTTGACATCCAATGTATCCCTGCCAAGTTTGGTGAAGATCTGAGTATGTAGTTTTTGACCTTATATGGAACCTCCTTTCTGAAAATTTGAAAAATCTTAAAAAATTCGTCCAAAATCTTGATGTCCCCAATCTCTTGTTTTGTACGTTTTTTCCACGTGTCTTGACATCCAATGTATCCCTGCAAAGTTTGGTGAAGATCTGAGTATGTCGTTTTTGACCTTATCTGGAACCTCCCATCTGAAAATTTGAAAATTCTTAAAAAATTCGTCCAAAATATTGATGTCTCCAATCTCTTGTTTTGTACGTTTTTTCCACGTGTCTTCACATCCAATGTATCCCTGCAAAGTTTGGTGAAGATCTGAGTATGTAGTTTTTGACCTTATATGGTACCTCCTTTCTGAAAATTTGAAAATTCTTAAAAAATTCGTCCAAAATTTTCATGTCACCAATCCTATGTTTTGTATGTTTTTTCCACGTGTCTTGACATCCAATGTATCCATGCAAAGTTTGGTGAAAATCTGAGTATGTCGTTTTTGACCTTATCTGGAACCTCCCATCTGAAAATTTGAAAATTCTTAAAAAAATCGTCGAAAATCTTGATTCTCCAATCTCTTGTTTTGTACGTTTTTTCCACGTGTCTTGACATGCAAAGTATCCCTGCAAAGTTTTGTGAAGATCTGAGTATGTAGTTTTTGACCTTATCTGGACCCTCCTATCTGAAAATTTGAAAATTCTTAAAAAATTCGTCCAAAATATTGATGTCTCCAATCTCTTGTTTTGTACGTTTTTTCCACGTGTCCTGACATCCAATGTATCCCTGCAAAGTTTGGTGAAGATCTGAGTATGTAGTTTTTGACCTTATCTGGAACATCATTTCTGAAAATTTGAAAATTCCTCAAAAATTCTTCCAAAATCTTGATGTCTCCAATCTCTTGTTTTGTACGTTTTTTCCACGTGTCTTGACATCCAATGTATCCCTGCAAAGTTTGGTGAAGATCTGAGTATGTAGTTCTTGACCTTATATGGAACCTCCTATCTGAAAATTTGAAAATTCTTAAAAAATTTGACAAAAATCTTGATGTCCCCAATCCTATGTTTTGTATGTTTTTTCCACGTGTCTTGACATCCAATGTATCCCTGCAGAGTTTGGTGAAGATCTGAGTATGTCGTTTCTGACCTTATCTGGATCATCCTTTCTGAAAATTTGAAAATTCTTAAAAAATTCGTCCAAAATCTTGACGTCTCCAATCTCTTGTTTTATACGTTTTTTCCACGTGTCTTGATATCCAATGTATCCCTGCAAAGTTTGGTGAAGATCTGAGTATGTAGTTTTTGACCTTATCTGGAACCTCCCATCTGAAAATTTGAAAATTCCTAAAAAATCCGTTCAAAATCTTGATGACCCCAATCTCTTGTTTTGTACGTTTTTTCCACGTGTCTTGACATCCAATGTATCCCTGCAATGTTTGGTGAAGATCTGAGTATGTAGTTTTTGACCTTATATGGAACCTCCTATCTGAAAATTTGAAAATTCTTAAAAAATTTGACCAAAATCTTGATGTCCCCAATCCTATGTTTTGTATGTTTTTTCCACGTGTCTTGACATCCAATGTATCCCTGCAATGTTTGGTGAAGATCTTTGTATGTAGTTTTTGACCTTATATGGAACCTCCTATCTGAAAATTTGAAAATTCTTAAAAAATTTGACCAAAATCTTGATGTCCCCAATCCTATGTTTTGTATGTTTTTTCCACGTGTCTTGACATCCAATGTATCCCTGCAATGTTTGGTGAAGATCTGAGTATGTAGTTTTTGACCTTATATGGAACCTCCTATCTGAAAATTTGAAAATTCTTAAAAAATTTGACCAAAATCTTGATGTCCCCAATCCTATGTTTTGTATGTTTTTTCCACGTGTCTTGACATCCAATGTATCCCTGCAATCTTTGGTGAAGATCTGAGTATGTAGTTTTTGACCTTATATGGAACCTCCTATCTGAAAATTTGAAAATTCTTAAAAAATTTGACCAAAATCTTGATGTCCCCAATCCTATGTTTTGTATGTTCTTTCCACGTGTCTTGACATCCAATGTATCCCTGCAAAGTTTGGTGAAGATCTTTGTATGTCGTTTTTGACCTTATCTGGAACATCCTTTCTGAAAATTTGAAAATTCTTAAAAAAATTCGTCCAAAATCTTGATGTCTCCAATCTCTTGTTTTGTACGTTTTTTCACGTGTCTTCACATCCAATGTATCCCTGCAAAGTTTGGTGAAGATCTGAGTATGTAGTTTTTGACCTTATCTGGAACCTCTCATCTGAAAATTTGAAAATTCTTAAAAAATCCTTCCAAAATCTTGATGGCACCAATGTCTTGTTTTGTACGTTTTTTCCACGTGTCTTGACATCTAATGTATCCCTGCAAAGTTTGGTGAAGATCTGAGTATGTAGTTTTTGACCTTATCTGGAACCTCCTTTCTGAAAATTTGAAAATTCTTCAAAAATTCGTCCAAAATCTTGATGTCTCCACTCTCTTGTTTTGTACGTTTTTTCCACGTGTCTTGACATCCAATGTATCCCTGCAAAGTTTGTTGAAGATCTGAGTATGTAGTTTTTGACCTTATATGGAGCCTCGTTTCTGAAAATTTGAAAATTCTTAAAAAATTCATCCAAAATCTTGATGTCTCCAATCTCTTGTTTTGTACGTTTTTTCCACGTTTCTTGACATCCAATGTATCCCTGCCAAGTTTGGTGAAGATCTGAGTATGTAGTTTTTGACCTTATATGGAACCTCCTTTCTGAAAATTTGAAAAATCTTAAAAAATTCGTCCAAAATCTTGATGTCCCCAATCTCTTGTTTTGTACGTTTTTTCCACGTGTCTTGACATCCAATGTATCCCTGCAAAGTTTGGTGAAGATCTGAGTATGTCGTTTTTGACCTTATCTGGAACCTCCCATCTGAAAATTTGAAAATTCTTAAAAAATTCGTCCAAAATATTGATGTCTCCAATCTCTTGTTTTGTACGTTTTTTCCACGTGTCTTCACATCCAATGTATCCCTGCAAAGTTTGGTGAAGATCTGAGTATGTAGTTTTTGACCTTATATGGTACCTCCTTTCTGAAAATTTGAAAATTCTTAAAAAATTCGTCCAAAATTTTCATGTCACCAATCCTATGTTTTGTATGTTTTTTCCACGTGTCTTGACATCCAATGTATCCATGCAAAGTTTGGTGAAAATCTGAGTATGTCGTTTTTGACCTTATCTGGAACCTCCCATCTGAAAATTTGAAAATTCTTAAAAAATTCGTCGAAAATCTTGATTCTCCAATCTCTTGTTTTGTACGTTTTTTCCACGTGTCTTGACATGCAAAGTATCCCTGCAAAGTTTTGTGAAGATCTGAGTATGTAGTTTTTGACCTTATCTGGACCCTCCTATCTGAAAATTTGAAAATTCTTAAAAAATTCGTCCAAAATATTGATGTCTCCAATCTCTTGTTTTGTACGTTTTTTCCACGTGTCCTGACATCCAATGTATCCCTGCAAAGTTTGGTGAAGATCTGAGTATGTAGTTTTTGACCTTATCTGGAACATCATTTCTGAAAATTTGAAAATTCCTCAAAAATTCGTCCAAAATCTTGATGTCTCCAATCTCTTGTTTTGTACGTTTTTTCCACGTGTCTTGACATCCAATGTATCCCTGCAAAGTTTGGTGAAGATCTGAGTATGTAGTTCTTGACCTTATATGGAACCTCCTATCTGAAAATTTGAAAATTCTTAAAAAATTTGACAAAAATCTTGATGTCCCCAATCCTATGTTTTGTATGTTTTTTCCACGTGTCTTGACATCCAATGTATCCCTGCAGAGTTTGGTGAAGATCTGAGTATGTCGTTTCTGACCTTATCTGGATCATCCTTTCTGAAAATTTGAAAATTCTTAAAAAATTCGTCCAAAATCTTGACGTCTCCAATCTCTTGTTTTATACGTTTTTTCCACGTGTCTTGATATCCAATGTATCCCTGCAAAGTTTGGTGAAGATCTGAGTATGTAGTTTTTGACCTTATCTGGAACCTCCCATCTGAAAATTTGAAAATTCCTAAAAAATCCGTTCAAAATCTTGATGACCCCAATCTCTTGTTTTGTACGTTTTTATCACGTGTTTTGACATCCAATGTATCCCTGCAAAGTTTGGTGAAGATCTGAGTATGTAGTTTTTGACCTTATCTGGAACCTCCTATCTGAAAATTTGAAAATTCTTAAAAAATTCGTCCAAAATCTTGATGTCTCCAATCTCTTGTTTTGTACGTTTTTCCCACGTGTCTTGACATCCAATGTATCCCTGCAAAGTTTGGTGAAGATCTGAGTATGTAGTTTTTGACTTTATCTGGACCCTCATTTCTGAAAATTTGAAAATTCCTCAAAAATTCGTCCAAAATCTGGATGTCTCCAATCTCTTGTTTTGTACGTTTTTTCCACGTGTCTTGACATCCAATGTATCCCTGCAAAGTTTGGTGAAGATCTGAGTATGTAGTTTTTGACCTTATCTGGAACCTCCTATCTGAAAATTTGAAAATTCTTAAAAAATTCGTCCAAAATCTTGATGTCTCCAATCTCTTGTTTTGTACGTTTTTCCACGTGTCTTGACATCCAATGTATCCCAGCATAGTTTGGTGAAGATCTGAGTATGTAGTTTTTGACCTTATATGGAACCTCCTATCTGAAAATTTGAAAATTTTTAAAAAATTCGACCAAAATCTTGATGTCCCCAATTCTATGTTTTGTATGTTTTTTCCACGTGTCTTGACATCCAATGTATCCATGCAAAGTTTGGTGAAGATCTGAGTATGTCGTTTTTGACCTTATCTGGAACCTCCCATCTGAAAATTTGAAAATTCTTAAAAAATTCGTCGAAAATCTTGATGTCTCCAATCTCTTGTTTTGTACGTTTTTTCCACGTGTCTTGACATCCAATGTATCCCTGCAATCTTTGGTGAAGATCTGAGTATGTAGTTTTTGACCTTATCTGGAACCTCCTATCTGAAAATTTGAAAATTCTTAAAAAATTCGTCCAAAATCCTGATGTCTCCAATCTCTTGTCTTGTACGTTTTTTCCACGTGTCTTGACATCCAATGTATCCCTGCAAAGTTTGGTGAAGATCTGAGTATGTAGTTTTTGACCTTATCTGGAACCTCCCATCTGAAAATTTGAAAATTCCTAAAAAATCCGTCCAAAATTTTGATGACCCCAGTCTCTTGTTTTGTGTTTTTTCCACGTGTCTTGACATCCAATGTATCCCTGCAAAGTGTGGTGAAGATCTGAGTATGTAGTTTTTGACCTTATATGGAACCTCCTATCTGAAAATTTGAAAATTCTTAAAAAATTCGTCCAAAATCTTGATGTATCCAATCTCTTGTTTGGAAGTTTTTTCCACGTGTCTTGACATCCAATGTATCCCTGAAAAGTTTGGTGAAGATCTGAGTATGTCGTTTTTGACCTTATCTGGAACCTCCCATCTGAAAATTTGAAACTTCTTTAAAAATTCGTCCAAAATCTTGATGTCTCCAATCTCTTGTTTTGTACGTTTTTTCCACGTGTCTCGACATCCAATGTATCCCTGCAAAGTTTGGTGAAGATCTGAGTATGTAGTTTTTGACCTTATCTGGAACCTCCCATCTGAAAATTTGAAAATTCCTAAAAAATCCGTCCAAATTCTTGATGTCTCCAATCTCTTGTTTTGTACGTTTTTTCCACGTGTCTTGACATCCAATGTATCCCTTCAAAGTTTGGTGATGATCTGAGTATGTAGTTTTTGACCTTATATGGAACCTCCTTTCTGAAAATTTGAAAATTCTTAAAAAATTCGTCCAAAATCTTGATGTCTCCAATCCCTTTGTTTTGTACGTTTTTTCCACGTGTCTTGACATCCAATGTATCCCTGCAACGTTTGGTGAAGATCTGAGTATGTAGTTTTTGACCTTATCTGGAACCTCCTATCTGAAAGTTTGAAAATTCTTCAAAAATTCTTCCAAAATCTTGATGTCTCCAATCTCTTGTTTTGTACTTTTTTTCCACGTGTCTTGACATCCAATGTATCCCTGCAATGTTTGGTGAAGATCTGAGTATGTAGTTTTTGACCTTATATGGAACCTCCTATCTGAAAATTTGAAAGTTCTTAAAAAATTTGACCAAAATCTTGATATCCCCAATCCTATGTTTTGTATGTTTTTTCCACGTGTCTTGACATCCAATGTATCCCTGCAAAGTTTGGTGAAGATCTGAGTATGTAGTTTTTGACCTTATCTGGAACATCCTATCTGAAAATTTGAAAATTCTTAAAAAATTCGACCAAAATCTTGATGTCCCCAATCCTATGTTTTGTATGTTTTTTCCACGTGTCTTGACATCCAATGTATCCCTGCAAAGTTTGGTGAAGATCTGAGTATGTAGTTTTTGACCTTATCTGGAACCTCCTTTCTGAAAATTTGAAAATTCTTAAAAAATTCGTCCAAAATCTTGATGTCTCCAATCTGTTGTTTTGTACGTTTTTTCCACGTGTCTTGACATCCAATGTATCCCTGCAATGTTTGGTGAAGATCTGAATATGTATTCTTTGACCTTATATGGAACCTCCTATCTGAAAATTTGAAAATTCTTAAAAAATTTGACCAAAATCTTGATGTCCCCAATCCTATGTTTTGTATGTTTTTTCCACGTGTCTTGACATCCAATGTATCCCTGAAAAGTTTGATGAAGATCTGAGTATGTCGTTTTTGACCTTATCTGGAACCTCCCATCTGAAAATTTGAAAATTCTTAAAAAATTCGTCCAAAATCTTGATGTCTCCAATCTTTTGTTTTGTACGTTTTTTCCACGTGTCTCGACATCCAATGTATCCCTGGAAAGTTTGGTGAAGATCTGAGTATGTAGTTTTTGACCTTATATGGAACCTCCTATCTGAAAATTTGAAAGTTCTTAAAAAAATTGACCAAAATCTTGATATCATCAATCCTATGTTTTGTATGTTTTTCCACGTGTCTTGACATCCAATGTATCCCTGCAAAGTTTGGTGAAGATCTGAGTATGTAGTTTTTGACCTTATCTGGAACATCCTATCTGAAAATTTGAAAATTCTTAAAAAATTCGACCAAAATCTTGATGTCCCCAATCCTATGTTTTGTATGTTTTTTCCACGTGTCTTGACATCCAATGTATCCCTGCAAAGTTTGGTGAAGATCTGAGTTTGTAGTTTTTGACCTTATATGGAACCTCCTATCTGAAAATTTGAAAATTCTTAAAAAATTTGACCAAAATCTTGATGTCTCCAATCTCTTGTGTTGTACGTTTTTTCCATGTGTCTTGACATCCAATGTATCCCTGCAAAGTTTGGTGAAGATCTGAGTATGTAGTTTTTGACCTTATCTGGAACCTCCTTTCTGAAAATTTGAAAATTTTTAAAAAATTCGTCAAAAATCTTGATGTCTCCAATCTCTTGTTTTGTACGTTTTTTCCACGTGTCTTGACATCCAATGTATCCCTGCAATGTTTGGTGAAGATCTGAGTATGTATTCTTTGACCTTATATGAAACCTCATATCTGAAAATTTGAAAATTCCTAAAAAATCCGTCCAAAATCTTGATGTCTCCAATATCTTGTTTTGTACGTTTTTTCCACGTGTCTTGACATCCAATGTATCCCTTCAAAGTTTGGTGAAGATCTGAGTATGTAGTTTTTGACCATATATGGAACCTCCTTTCTGAAAATTTGAAAATTCTTAAAAAATTCGTCCAAAATCTTGATGTCTCCAATCTCTTGTTTTGTACGTTTTTTCCACGTGTCTTGACATCCAATGTATCCCTGCAATGTTTGGTGAAGATCTGAGTATGTAGTTTTTGACCTTATATGGAACCTCCTATCTGAAAATTTGAAAAATTCTTAAAAAATTTGACCAAAATCTTGATGTCCCCAATCCTGTGTTTTGTATGTTTTTTCCACGTGTCTTGGCATCCAATGTATCCCTGCAATGTTTGGTGAAGATCTTTGTATGTAGTTTTTGACCTTATATGGAACCTCCTATCTGAAAATTTGAAAATTCTTAAAAAATTTGACCAAAATCTTGATGTCCCCAATCCTATGTTTTGTATGTTTTTTCCACGTGTCTTGACATCCAATGTATCCCTGCAATGTTTGGTGAAGATCTGAGTATGTAGTTTTTGACCTTATATGGAACCTCCTATCTGAAAATTTGAAAATTCTTAAAAAATTTGACCAAAATCTTGATGTCCCCAATCCTATGTTTTGTATGTTTTTTCCACGTGTCTTGACATCCAATGTATCCCTGCAATCTTTGGTGAAGATCTGAGTATGTAGTTTTTGACCTTATATGGAACCTCCTATCTGAAAATTTGAAAATTCTTAAAAAATTTGACCAAAATCTTGATGTCCCCAATCCTATGTTTTGTATGTTCTTTCCACGTGTCTTGACATCCAATGTATCCCTGCAAAGTTTTGTGAAGATCTTTGTATGTCGTTTTTGACCTTATCTGGAACATCCTTTCTGAAAATTTGAAAATTCTTAAAAAAATTCGTCCAAAATCTTGATGTCTCCAATCTCTTGTTTTGTACGTTTTTTCACGTGTCTTCACATCCAATGTATCCCTGCAAAGTTTGGTGAAGATCTGAGTATGTAGTTTTTGACCTTATCTGGAACCTCTCATCTGAAAATTTGAAAATTCTTAAAAAATCCTTCCAAAATCTTGATGGCACCAATCTCTTGTTTTGTACGTTTTTTCCACGTGTCTTGACATCCAATGTATCCCTGCAAAGTTTGGTGAAGATCTGAGTATGTAGTTTTTGACCTTATCTGGAACCTCCTTTCTGAAAATTTGAAAATTCTTCAAAAATTCGTCCAAAATCTTGATGTCTCCACTCTCTTGTTTTGTACGTTTTTTCCACGTGTCTTGACATCCAATGTATCCCTGCAAAGTTTGTTGAAGATCTGAGTATGTAGTTTTTGACCTTATATGGAGCCTCGTTTCTGAAAATTTGAAAATTCTTAAAAAATTCATCCAAAATCTTGATGTCTCCAATCTCTTGTTTTGTACGTTTTTTCCACGTTTCTTGACATCCAATGTATCCCTGCCAAGTTTGGTGAAGATCTGAGTATGTAGTTTTTGACCTTATATGGAACCTCCTTTCTGAAAATTTGAAAAATCTTAAAAAATTCGTCCAAAATCTTGATGTCCCCAATCTCTTGTTTTGTACGTTTTTTCCACGTGTCTTGACATCCAATGTATCCCTGCAAAGTTTGGTGAAGATCTGAGTATGTCGTTTTTGACCTTATCTGGAACCTCCCATCTGAAAATTTGAAAATTCTTAAAAAATTCGTCCAAAATCTTGATGTCTCCAATCTCTTGTTTTGTACGTTTTTTCCACGTGTCTTCACATCCAATGTATCCCTGCAAAGTTTGGTGAAGATCTGAGTATGTAGTTTTTGACCTTATATGGTACCTCCTTTCTGAAAATTTGAAAATTCTTAAAAAATTCGTCCAAAATTTTCATGTCACCAATCCTATGTTTTGTATGTTTTTTCCACGTGTCTTGACATGCAAAGTATCCCTGCAAAGTTTTGTGAAGATCTGAGTATGTAGTTTTTGACCTTATCTGGACCCTCCTATCTGAAAATTTGAAAATTCTTAAAAAATTCGTCCAAAATATTGATGTCTCCAATCTCTTGTTTTGTACGTTTTTTCCACGTGTCCTGACATCCAATGTATCCCTGCAAAGTTTGGTGAAGATCTGAGTATGTAGTTTTTGTCCTTATCTGGAACATCATTTCTGAAAATTTGAAAATTCCTCAAAAATTCGTCCAAAATCTTGATGACCCCAATCTCTTGTTTTGTATGTTTTTTCCACGTGTCTTGACATCCAATGTATCCCTGCAAAGTTTGGTGAAGATCTGAGTATGTAGTTTTTGACTTTATATGGAACCTCCTATCTGAAAATTTGAAAATTCTTAAAAAATTCGTCCAAAATCTTGATGTATCCAATCTCTTGTTTTGTACGTTTTTTCCACGTGTCTTGACATCCAATGTATCCCTGAAAAGTTTGGTGAAGATCTGAGTATGTCGTTTTTGACTTTATCTGGAACCTCCCATCTGAAAATTTGAAAATTCTTAAAAAATTCGTCCAAAATCTTGATGTCTCCAATCTCTTGTTTTGTACGTTTTTTCCACGTGTCTCGACATCCAATGTATCCCTGCAAAGTTTGGTGAAGATCTGAGTATGTAGTTTTTGACCTTATCTGGAACCTCCCATCTGAAAATTTGAAAATTCCTAAAAAATCCGTCCAAATTCTTGATGTCTCCAATCTCTTGTTTTGTACGTTTTTTCCACGTGTCTTGACATCCAATGTATCCCTTCAAAGTTTGGTGATGATCTGAGTATGTAGTTTTTGACCTTATATGGAACCTCCTTTCTGAAAATTTGAAAATTCTTAAAAAATTCGTCCAAAATCTTGATGTCTCCAATCCCTTTGTTTTGTACGTTTTTTCCACGTGTCTTGACATCCAATGTATCCCTGCAACGTTTGGTGAAGATCTGAGTATGTAGTTTTTGACCTTATCTGGAACCTCCTATCTGAAAGTTTGAAAATTCTTCAAAAATTCGTCCAAAATCTTGATGTCTCCAATCTCTTGTTTTGTACTTTTTTTCCACGTGTCTTGACATCCAATGTATCCCTGCAATGTTTGGTGAAGATCTGAGTATGTAGTTTTTGACCTTATATGGAACCTCCTATCTGAAAATTTGAAAGTTCTTAAAAAATTTGACCAAAATCTTGATATCCCTAATCCTATGTTTTGTATGTTTTTTCCACGTGTCTTGACATCCAATGTATCCCTGCAAAGTTTGGTGAAGATCTGAGTATGTAGTTTTTGACCTTATCTGGAACATCCTATCTGAAAATTTGAAAATTCTTAAAAAATTCGACCAAAATCTTGATGTCCCCAATCCTATGTTTTGTATGTTTTTTCCACGTGTCTTGACATCCAATGTATCCCTGCAAAGTTTGGTGAAGATCTGAGTATGTAGTTTTTGACCTTATCTGGAACCTCCTTTCTGAAAATTTGAAAATTCTTAAAAAATTCGTCCAAAATCTTGATGTCTCCAATCTGTTGTTTTGTACGTTTTTTCCACGTGTCTTGACATCCAATGTATCCCTGCAATGTTTGGTGAAGATCTGAATATGTATTCTTTGACCTTATATGGAACCTCCTATCTGAAAATTTGAAAATTCTTAAAAAATTTGACCAAAATCTTGATGTCCCCAATCCTATGTTTTGTATGTTTTTTCCACGTGTCTTGACATCCAATGTATCCCTGAAAAGTTTGATGAAGATCTGAGTATGTCGTTTTTGACCTTATCTGGAACCTCCCATCTGAAAATTTGAAAATTCTTAAAAAATTCGTCCAAAATCTTGATGTCTCCAATCTTTTGTTTTGTACGTTTTTTCCACGTGTCTCGACATCCAATGTATCCCTGGAAAGTTTGGTGAAGATCTGAGTATGTAGTTTTTGACCTTATATGGAACCTCCTATCTGAAAATTTGAAAGTTCTTAAAAAAATTGACCAAAATCTTGATATCATCAATCCTATGTTTTGTATGTTTTTCCACGTGTCTTGACATCCAATGTATCCCTGCAAAGTTTGGTGAAGATCTGAGTATGTAGTTTTTGACCTTATCTGGAACCTCCTTTCTGAAAATTTGAAAATTTTTTAAAAATTCGTCAAAAATCTTGATGTCTCCAATCTCTTGTTTTGTACGTTTTTTCCACGTGTCTTGACATCCAATGTATCCCTGCAATGTTTGGTGAAGATCTGAGTATGTATTCTTTGACCTTATATGAAACCTCCTATCTGAAAATTTGAAAATTTTTAAAAAATTTGACCAAAATCTTGATGTCCCCAACCCTATGTTTTGTATGTTTTTTCCACGTGTCTTGACATCCAATGTATCCCTGAAAAGTTTGGTGAAGATCTGAGTATGTCGTTTTTGACCTCATCTGGAACCTCCCATCTGAAAATTTGAAAATTCTTAAAAAATTCGTCCAAAATCTTGATGTCTCCAATCTCTTGTTTTGTACGTTTTTTCCACGTGTCTCGACATCCAATGTATCCCTGCAAAGTTTGGTGAAGATCTGAGTATGTAGTTTTTGACCTTATCTGGAACCTCCCACCTGAAAATTTGAAAATTCCTAAAAAATCCGTCCAAAATCTTGATGTCTCCAATATCTTGTTTTGTACGTTTTTTCCACGTGTCTTGACATCCAATGTATCCCTTCAAAGTTTGGTGAAGATCTGAGTATGTAGTTTTTGACCTTATATGGAACCTCCTTTCTGAAAATTTGAAAATTCTTAAAAAATTCGTCCAAAATCTTGATGTCTCCAATCTCTTGTTTTGTACGTTTTTTCCACGTGTCTTGACATCCAATGTATCCCTGCAATGTTTGGTGAAGATCTGAGTATGTAGTTTTTGACCTTATATGGAACCTCCTATCTGAATATTTGAAAATTCTTAAAAAATTTGACCAAAATCTTGATGTCCCCAATCCTGTGTTTTGTATGTTTTTTCCACGTGTCTTGGCATCCAATGTATCCCTGCAATGTTTGGTGAAGATCTTTGTATGTAGTTTTTGACCTTATATGGAACCTCCTATCTGAAAATTTGAAAATTCTTAAAAAATTTGACCAAAATCTTGATGTCCCCAATCCTATGTTTTGTATGTTTTTTCCACGTGTCTTGACATCCAATGTATCCCTGCAATGTTTGGTGAAGATCTGAGTATGTAGTTTTTGACCTTATATGGAACCTCCTATCTGAAAATTTGAAAATTCTTAAAAAATTTGACCAAAATCTTGATGTCCCCAATCCTATGTTTTGTATGTTTTTTCCACGTGTCTTGACATCCAATGTATCCCTGCAATCTTTGGTGAAGATCTGAGTATGTAGTTTTTGACCTTATATGGAACCTCCTATCTGAAAATTTGAAAATTCATAAAAAATTTGACCAAAATCTTGATGTCCCCAATCCTATGTTTTGTATGTTCTTTCCACGTGTCTTGACATCCAATGTATCCCTGCAAAGTTTGGTGAAGATCTTTGTATGTCGTTTTTGACCTTATCTGGAACATCCTTTCTGAAAATTTGAAAATTCTTAAAAAAATTCGTCCAAAATCTTGATGTCTCCAATCTCTTGTTTTGTACGTTTTTTCACGTGTCTTCACATCCAATGTATCCCTGCAAAGTTTGGTGAAGATCTGAGTATGTAGTTTTTGACCTTATCTGGAACCTCTCATCTGAAAATTTGAAAATTCCTAAAAAATCCTTCCAAAATCTTGATGGCACCAATCTCTTGTTTTGTACGTTTTTTCCACGTGTCTTGACATCCAATGTATCCCTGCAAAGTTTGGTGAAGATCTGAGTATGTAGTTTTTGACCTTATCTGGAACCTCCTTTCTGAAAATTTGAAAATTCTTCAAAAATTCGTCCAAAATCTTGATGTCTCCACTCTCTTGTTTTGTACGTTTTTTCCAAGTGTCTTGACATCCAATGTATCCCTGCAAAGTTTGTTGAAGATCTGAGTATGTAGTTTTTGACCTTATATGGAGCCTCCTTTCTGAAAATTTGAAAATTCTTAAAAAATTCATCCAAAATCTTGATGTCTCCAATCTCTTGTTTTGTACGTTTTTTCCACGTTTCTTGACATCCAATGTATCCCTGCCAAGTTTGGTGAAGATCTGAGTATGTAGTTTTTGACCTTATATGGAACCTCCTTTCTGAAAATTTGAAAAATCTTAAAAAATTCGTCCAAAATCTTGATGTCCCCAATCTCTTGTTTTGTACGTTTTTTCCACGTGTCTTGACATCCAATGTATCCCTGCAAAGTTTGGTGAAGATCTGAGTATGTCGTTTTTGACCTTATCTGGAACCTCCCATCTGAAAATTTGAAAATTCTTAAAAAATTCATCCAAAATCTTGATGTCTCCAATCTCTTGTTTTGTACGTTTTTTCCACGTGTCTTCACATCCAATGTATCCCTGCAAAGTTTGGTGAAGATCTGAGTATGTAGTTTTTGACCTTATATGGTACCTCCTTTCTGAAAATTTGAAAATTCTTAAAAAATTCGTCCAAAATTTTCATGTCACCAATCCTATGTTTTGTATGTTTTTTCCACGTGTCTTGACATGCAAAGTATCCCTGCAAAGTTTTGTGAAGATCTGAGTATGTAGTTTTTGACCTTATCTGGACCCTCCTATCTGAAAATTTGAAAATTCTTAAAAAATTCGTCCAAAATATTGATGTCTCCAATCTCTTGTTTTGTACGTTTTTTCCACGTGTCCTGACATCCAATGTATAACTGCAAAGTTTGGTGAAGATCTGAGTATGTAGTTTTTGACCTTATCTGGAACATCATTTCTGAAAATTTGAAAATTCCTCAAAAATTCGTCCAAAATCTTGATGTCTCCAATCTCTTGTTTTGTACGTTTTTCCACGTGTCTTGACATCCAATGTATCCCTGCAAAGTTTGGTGAAGATCTGAGTATGTAGTTCTTGACCTTATATGGAACCTCCTATCTGAAAATTTGAAAATTCTTAAAAAATTTGACCAAAATCTTGATGTCCCCAATCCTATGTTTTGTATGTTTTTTCCACGTGTCTTGACATCCAATGTATCCCTGCAGAGTTTGGTGAAGATCTGAGTATGTCGTTTCTGACCTTATCTGGATCATCCTTTCTGAAAATTTGAAAATTCTTAAAAAATTCGTCCAAAATCTTGACGTCTCCAATCTCTTGTTTTATACGTTTTTTCCACGTGTCTTGATATCCAATGTATCCCTGCAAAGTTTGGTGAAGATCTGAGTATGTAGTTTTTGACCTTATCTGGAACCTCCCATCTGAAAATTTGAAAATTCCTAAAAAATCCGTTCAAAATCTTGATGACCCCAATCTCTTGTTTTGTACGTTTTTATCACGTGTTTTGACATCCAATGTATCCCTGCAAAGTTTGGTGAAGATCTGAGTATGTAGTTTTTGACCTTATCTGGAACCTCCTATCTGAAAATTTGAAAATTCTTAAAAAATTCGTCCAAAATCTTGATGTCTCCAATCTCTTGTTTTGTACGTTTTTCCCACGTGTCTTGACATCCAATGTATCCCTGCAAAGTTTGGTGAAGATCTGAGTATGTAGTTTTTGACCTTATCTGGAACCTCATTTCTGAAAATTTGAAAATTCCTCAAAAATTCGTCCAAAATCTGGATGTCTCCAATCTCTTGTTTTGTACGTTTTTTCCACGTGTCTTGACATCCAATGTATCCCTGCAAAGTTTGGTGAAGATCTGAGTATGTAGTTTTTGACCTTATCTGGAACCTCCTATCTGAAAATTTGAAAATTCTTAAAAAATTCGTCCAAAATCTTGATGTCTCCAATCTCTTGTTTTGTACGTTTTTCCACGTGTCTTGACATCCAATGTATCCCAGCATAGTTTGGTGAAGATCTGAGTATGTAGTTTTTGACCTTATATGGAACCTCTTATCTGAAAATTTGAAAATTTTTAAAAAATTCGACCAAAATCTTGATGTCCCCAATTCTATGTTTTGTATGTTTTTTCCACGTGTCTTGACATCCAATGTATCCATGCAAAGTTTGGTGAAGATCTGAGTATGTCGTTTTTGACCTTATCTGGAACCTCCCATCTGAAAATTTGAAAATTCTTAAAAAATTCGTCGAAAATCTTGATGTCTCCAATCTCTTGTTTTGTACGTTTTTTCCACGTGTCTTGACATCCAATGTATCCCTGCAATCTTTGGTGAAGATCTGAGTATGTAGTTTTTGACCTTATCTGGAACCTCCTATCTGAAAATTTGAAAATTCTTAAAAAATTCGTCCAAAATCTTGATGTCTCCAATCTCTTGTCTTGTACGTTTTTTCCACGTGTCTTGACATCCAATGTATCCCTGCAAAGTTTGGTGAAGATCTGAGTATGTAGTTTTTGACCTTATCTGGAACCTCCCATCTGAAAATTTGAAAATTCCTAAAAAATCCGTCCAAAATCTTGATGACCCCAATCTCTTGTTTTGTATGTTTTTTCCACGTGTCTTGACATCCAATGTATCCCTGCAAAGTTTGGTGAAGATCTGAGTATGTAGTTTTTGACCTTATATGGAACCTCCTATCTGAAAATTTGAAAATTCTTAAAAAATTCGTCCAAAATCTTGATGTATCCAATCTCTTGTTTTGTACGTTTTTTCCACGTGTCTTGACATCCAATGTATCCCTGAAAAGTTTGGTGAAGATCTGAGTATGTCGTTTTTGACTTTATCTGGAACCTCCCATCTGAAAATTTGAAAATTCTTAAAAAATTCGTCCAAAATCTTGATGTCTCCAATCTCTTGTTTTGTACGTTTTTTCCACGTGTCTCGACATCCAATGTATCCCTGCAAAGTTTGGTGAAGATCTGAGTATGTAGTTTTTGACCTTATCTGGAACCTCCCATCTGAAAATTTGAAAATTCCTAAAAAATCCGTCCAAATTCTTGATGTCTCCAATCTCTTGTTTTGTACGTTTTTTCCACGTGTCTTGACATCCAATGTATCCCTTCAAAGTTTGGTGATGATCTGAGTATGTAGTTTTTGACCTTATATGGAACCTCCTTTCTGAAAATTTGAAAATTCTTAAAAAATTCGTCCAAAATCTTGATGTCTCCAATCCCTTTGTTTTGTACGTTTTTTCCACGTGTCTTGACATCCAATGTATCCCTGCAACGTTTGGTGAAGATCTGAGTATGTAGTTTTTGACCTTATCTGGAACCTCCTATCTGAAAGTTTGAATATTCTTCAAAAATTCGTCCAAAATCTTGATGTCTCCAATCTCTTGTTTTGTACGTTTTTTCCACGTGTCTTGACATCCAATGTATCCCTGCAATGTTTGGTGAAGATCTGAGTATGTAGTTTTTGACCTTATATGGAACCTCCTATCTGAAAATTTGAAAGTTCTTAAAAAATTTGACCAAAATCTTGATATCCCCAATCCTATGTTTTGTATGTTTTTTCCACGTGTCTTGACATCCAATGTATCCCTGCAAAGTTTGGTGAAGATCTGAGTATGTAGTTTTTGACCTTATCTGGAACATCCTATCTGAAAATTTGAAAATTCTTAAAAAATTCGACCAAAATCTTGATGTCCCCAATCCTATGTTTTGTATGTTTTTTCCACGTGTCTTGACATCCAATGTATCCCTGCAAAGTTTGGTGAAGATCTGAGTATGTAGTTTTTGACCTTATCTGGAACCTCCTTTCTGAAAATTTGAAAATTCTTAAAAAATTCGTCGAAAATCTTGATGTCTCCAATCTGTTGTTTTGTACGTTTGTTCCACGTGTCTTGACATCCAATGTATCCCTGCAAAGTTTGGTGAAGATCTGAGTATGTATTCTTTGACCTTATATGGAACCTCCTATCTGAAAATTTGAAAATTCTTAAAAAATTTGACCAAAATCTTGATGTCCCCAATCCTATGTTTTGTATGTTTTTTCCACGTGTCTTGACATCCAATGTATCCCTGAAAAGTTTGATGAAGATCTGAGTATGTCGTTTTTGACCTTATCTGGAACCTCCCATCTGAAAATTTGAAAATTCTTAAAAAATTCGTCCAAAATCTTGATGTCTCCAATCTTTTGTTTTGTACGTTTTTTCCACGTGTCTCGACATCCAATGTATCCCTGGAAAGTTTGGTGAAGATCTGAGTATGTAGTTTTTGACCTTATATGGAACCTCCTATCTGAAAATTTGAAAGTTCTTAAAAAAATTGACCAAAATCTTGATATCATCAATCCTATGTTTTGTATGTTTTTCCACGTGTCTTGACATCCAATGTATCCCTGCAAAGTTTGGTGAAGATCTGAGTATGTAGTTTTTGACCTTATCTGGAACATCCTATCTGAAAATTTGAAAATTCTTAAAAAATTCGACCAAAATCTTGATGTCCCCAATCCTATGTTTTGTATGTTTTTTCCACGTGTCTTGACATCCAATGTATCCCTGCAAAGTTTGGTGAAGATCTGAGTTTGTAGTTTTTGACCTTATATGGAACCTCCTATCTGAAAATTTGAAAATTCTTAAAAAATTTGACCAAAATCTTGATGTCTCCAATCTCTTGTGTTGTACGTTTTTTCCATGTGTCTTGACATCCAATGTATCCCTGCAAAGTTTGGTGAAGATCTGAGTATGTAGTTTTTGACCTTATCCGGAACCTCCTTTCTGAAAATTTGAAAATTTTTAAAAAATTCGTCAAAAATCTTGATGTCTCCAATCTCTTGTTTTGTACGTTTTTTCCACGTGTCTTGACATCCAATGTATCCCTGCAATGTTTGGTGAAGATCTGAGTATGTATTCTTTGACCTTATATGAAACCTCCTATCTGAAAATTTGAAAATTTTTAAAAAATTTGACCAAAATCTTGATGTCCCCAACCCTATGTTTTGTATGTTTTTTCCACGTGTCTTGACATCCAATGTATCCCTGAAAAGTTTGGTGAAGATCTGAGTATGTCGTTTTTGACCTCATCTGGAACCTCCCATCTGAAAATTTGAAAATTCTTAAAAAATTCGTCCAAAATCTTGATGTCTCCAATCTCTTGTTTTGTACGTTTTTTCCACGTGTCTCGACATCCAATGTATCCCTGCAAAGTTTGGTGAAGATCTGAGTATGTAGTTTTTGACCTTATCTGGAACCTCCCACCTGAAAATTTGAAAATTCCTAAAAAATCCGTCCAAAATCTTGATGTCTCCAATATCTTGTTTTGTACGTTTTTTCCACGTGTCTTGACATCCAATGTATCCCTTCAAAGTTTGGTGAAGATCTGAGTATGTAGTTTTTGACCTTATATGGAACCTCCTTTCTGAAAATTTGAAAATTCTTAAAAAATTCGTCCAAAATCTTGATGTCTCCAATCCCATGTTTTGTACGTTTTTTCCACGTGTCTTGACATACAATGTATCCCTGCAACGTTTGGTGAAGTTCTGAGTATGTAGTTTTTGACCTTATCTGGAACCTCCTATCTGAAAGTTTGAAAATTCTTAAAAAATTCGTCCAAAATCTTGATGTCTCCAATCTCTTGTTTTGTACGTTTTTTCCACGTGTCCTGACATCCAATGTATCCCTGCAAAGTTTGGTGAAGATCTGAGTATGTAGTTTTTGACCTTATCTGGAATATCATTTCTGAGAAATTTGAAAATTCCTCAAAAATTCGTCCAAAATCTTGATGTCTCCAATCTCTTGTTTTGTACGTTTTTTCCACGTGTCTTGACATCCAATGTATCCCTGCAAAGTTTGGTGAAGATCTGAGTATGTAGTTTTTGACCTTATCTGGAACATCCTATCTGAAAATTTGAAAATTCTTAAAAAATTCGACCAAAATCTTGATGTCCCCAATCCTATGTTTTGTATGTTTTTTCCACGGGTCATGACATCCAATGTATCCCTGCAAAGTTTGGTGAAGATCTGAGTATGTAGTTTTTGACCTTATATGGAACCTCCTATCTGAAAATTTGAAAATTCTTAAAAAATTTGACCAAAATCTTGATGTCTCCAATCTCTTGTTTTGTACGTTTTTTCCATGTGTCTTGACATCCAATGTATCCCTGCAAAGTTTGGTGAAGATCTGAGTATGTAGTTTTTGACCTTATCTGGAACCTTCTTTCTGAAAATTTGAAAATTCTTAAAAAATTCGTCCAAAATCTTGATGTCTCCAATCTTTTGTTTTGTACGTTTTTTCCACGTGTCTTGACATCCAATGTATCCCTGCAAAGTTTGGTGAAGATCTGAGTATGTAGTTTTTGACCTTATCTGGAA
Source organism: Lepisma saccharinum (assembly GCF_977018435.1). Lineage (NCBI taxonomy): Eukaryota > Metazoa > Arthropoda > Insecta > Zygentoma > Lepismatidae > Lepisma > Lepisma saccharinum. Next base: position 1,533,402 of record NW_028142907.1, on the reverse strand, counting down.
CATCCTATCTGAAAATTTGAAAATTCCTAAAAAATCCGTACAAAATCTTCATGACCCCAATCTCTTGTTTTGTATGTTTTTTCCACGTGTCTTGACATCCAATGTATCCCTGCAACGGTTGGTGAAGATCTGAGTATGTAGTTTTTGACCTTATATGGAACCTCCTATCTGAAAATTTGAAAATTCTTAAAAAATTCGTCCAAAATCTTGATGTATCCAATCTCTTGTTTTGTACGTTTTTTCCACGTGTCTTGACATCCAATGTATCCCTGAAAATTTTGGTGAAGATCTGAGTATGTCGTTTTTGACCTTATCTGGAACCTCCCATCTGAAAATTTGAAAATTCTTAAAAAATTCGTCCAAAAACTTGATGTCTCCAATCTCTTGTTTTGTACGTTTTTTCCACGTCTCTCGACATCCAATGTATCCCTGCAAAGTTTGGTGAAGATTTGAGTATGTAGTTTTTGACCTTATCTGGAACCTCCCATCTGAAAATTTGAAAATTCCTAAAAAATCCGTCGAAAACCTTGATGTCTCCAATCTCTTGTTTTGTACGTTTTTTCCACGTGTCTTGACATCCAATGTATCCCTTCAAAGTTTGGTGATGATCTGAGTATGTAGTTTTTGACCTTATATGGAACCTCCTTTCTGAAAATTTGAAAATTCTTAAAAAATTCGTCCAAAATCTTGATGTCTCCAATCCCTTTGTTTTGTACGTTTTTTCCACGTGTCTTGACATCTAATGTATCCCTGCAACGTTTGGTGAAGATCTGAGTATGTAGTTTTTGACCTTATCTGGAACCTCCTATCTGAAAGTTTGAAAATTCTTAAAAAATTCGTCCAAAATCTTGACGTCTCCAATCTCTTGTTTTATACGTTTTTTCCACGTGTCTTGATATCCAATGTATCCCTGCAAAGTTTGGTGAAGATCTGAGTATGTAGTTTTTGACCTTATCTGGAACCTCCCATCTGAAAATTTGAAAATTCCTAAAAAATCCGTTCAAAATCTTGATGACCCCAATCTCTTGTTTTGTACGTTTTTATCACGTGTTTTGACATCCAATGTATCCCTGCAAAGTTTGGTGAAGATCTGAGTATGTAGTTTTTGACCTTATCTGGAACCTCCTATCTGAAAATTTGAAAATTCTTAAAAAATTCGTCCAAAATCTTGATGTCTCCAATCTTTTGTTTTGTACGTTTTTCCCACGTGTCTTGACATCCAATGTATCCCTGCAAAGTTTGGTGAAGATCTGAGTATGTAGTTTTTGACCTTATCTGGAACCTCATTTCTGAAAATTTGAAAATTCCTCAAAAATTCGTCCAAAATCTGGATGTCTCCAATCTCTTGTTTTGTACGTTTTTTCCACGTGTCTTGACATCCAATGTATCCCTGCAAAGTTTGGTGAAGATCTGAGTATGTAGTTTTTGACCTTATCTGGAACCTCCTATCTGAAAATTTGAAAATTCTTAAAAAATTCGTCCAAAATCTTGATGTCTCCAATCTCTTGTTTTGTACGTTTTTTCCACGTGTCTTGACATCCAATGTATCCCAGCATAGTTTGGTGAAGATCTGAGTATGTAGTTTTTGACCTTATATGGAACCTCCTATCTGAAAATTTGAAAATTTTTAAAAAATTCGACCAAAATCTTGATGTCCCCAATTCTATGTTTTGTATGTTTTTTCCACGTGTCTTGACATCCAATGTATCCATGCAAAGTTTGGTGAAAATCTGAGTATGTCGTTTTTGACCTTATCTGGAACCTCCCATCTGAAAATTTGAAAATTCTTAAAAAATTCGTCGAAAATCTTGATGTCTCCAATCTCTTGTTTTGTACGTTTTTTTCACGTGTCTTGACATCCAATGTATCCCTGCAATCTTTGGTGAAGATCTGAGTATGTAGTTTTTGACCTTATATGGAACCTCCTATCTGAAAATTTGAAAATTCTTAAAAAATTTGACCAAAATCTTGATGTCCCCAATCCTATGTTTTGTATGTTTTTCCCACGTGTCTTGACATCCAATGTATCCCTGCAAAGTTTGGTGAAGATCTGAGTATGTAGTTTTTGACCTTATCTGGAACCTCCTATCTGAAAATTTGAAAATTCTTAAAAAATTCGTCCAAAATCTTGATGTCTCCAATCTCTTGTTTTGTACGTTTTTCCACGTGTCTTGACAACCAATGTATCCCTGCAATGTTTGTTGAAGATCTGAGTATGTAGTTTTTGACCTTATATGGAACCTCCTATCTGAAAATTTGAAAATTCCTCAAAAATTCGACCAAAATCTTGATGTCCCCAATCCTATGTTTTGTAAATTTTTTCCACATGTCTTGACATCCAATGTATCCCTGCAAAGTTTGGTGAAGATCTCAGTATGTAGTTTTTGACCTTATCTGGAATCTCCTATCTGAAAATTTGAAAATTTTGAAAAAATTCGTCCAAAATCTTGATGTCTCCAATCTCTTGTTTTGTACGTTTTTTCCACGTGTCTCCACATCCAATGTATCTATGCGAAGTTTGATGAAGATCTGAGTATGTCGTTTTTGACCTAATCTGGAACCCCCCATCTGAAAATTTGAAAATTCTTAAAAAATTCGTCGAAAATCTTGATGTCTCCAATCTCTTGTTTTGTACGTTTTTTCCACGTGTCTTGACATCCAATGTATCCCTGCAATGTTTGGTGAAGATCTGAGTATGTAGTTTTTGACCTTATATGGAACCTCCTATCTGAAAATTTGAAAATTCTTAAAAAATTTGACCAAAATCTTGATGTCCCCAATCCTATGTTTTGTATGTTTTTTCCACGTGTCTTGACATCCAATGTATCCCTGCAATGTTTGGTGAAGATCTTTGTATGTAGTTTTTGACCTTATATGGAACCTCCTATCTGAAAATTTGAAAATTCTTAAAAAATTTGACCAAAATCTTGATGTCCCCAATCCTATGTTTTGTATATTTTTCCACGTGTCTTGACATCCAATGTATCCCTGCAATGTTTGGTGAAGATCTGAGTATGTAGTTTTTGACCTTATATGGAACCTCCTATCTGAAAATTTGAAAATTCTTAAAAAATTTGACCAAAATCTTGATGTCCCCAATCCTATGTTTTGTATGTTTTTTCCACGTGTCTTGACATCCAATGTATCCCTGCAATCTTTGGTGAAGATCTGAGTATGTAGTTTTTGACCTTATATGGAACCTCCTATCTGAAAATTTGAAAATTCTTAAAAAATTTGACCAAAATCTTGATGTCCCCAATCCTATGTTTTGTATGTTCTTTCCACGTGTCTTGACATCCAATGTATCCCTGCAAAGTTTGGTGAAGATCTTTGTATGTCGTTTTTGACCTTATCTGGAACATCCTTTCTGAAAATTTGAAAATTCTTAAAAAAATTCGTCCAAAATCTTGATGTCTCCAATCTCTTGTTTTGTACGTTTTTTCACGTGTCTTCACATCCAATGTATCCCTGCAAAGTTTGGTGAAGATCTGAGTATGTAGTTTTTGACCTTATCTGGAACCTCTCATCTGAAAATTTGAAAATTCCTAAAAAATCCTTCCAAAATCTTGATGACACCAATCTCTTGTTTTGTACGTTTTTTCCACGTGTCTTGACATCCAATGTATCCCTGCAAAGTTTGGTGAAGATCTGAGTATGTAGTTTTTGACCTTATCTGGAACCTCCTTTCTGAAAATTTGAAAATTCTTCAAAAATTCGTCCAAAATCTTGATGTCTCCACTCTCTTGTTTTGTACGTTTTTTCCACGTGTCTTGACATCCAATGTATCCCTGCAAAGTTTGTTGAAGATCTGAGTATGTAGTTTTTGACCTTATATGGAGCCTCCTTTCTGAAAATTTGAAAATTCTTAAAAAATTCATCCAAAATCTTGATGTCTCCAATCTCTTGTTTTGTACGTTTTTTCCACGTTTCTTGACATCCAATGTATCCCTGCCAAGTTTGGTGAAGATCTGAGTATGTAGTTTTTGACCTTATATGGAACCTCCTTTCTGAAAATTTGAAAAATCTTAAAAAATTCGTCCAAAATCTTGATGTCCCCAATCTCTTGTTTTGTACGTTTTTTCCACGTGTCTTGACATCCAATGTATCCCTGCAAAGTTTGGTGAAGATCTGAGTATGTCGTTTTTGACCTTATCTGGAACCTCCCATCTGAAAATTTGAAAATTCTTAAAAAATTCGTCCAAAATATTGATGTCTCCAATCTCTTGTTTTGTACGTTTTTTCCACGTGTCTTGACATCCAATGTATCCCTGCAAAGTTTGGTGAAGATCTGAGTATGTAGTTTTTGACCTTATCTGGAACCTCCTATCTGAAAATTTGAAAATTCTTAAAAAATTCGTCCAAAATCTTGATGTCTCCAATCTCTTGTTTTGTACGTTTTTCCACGTGTCTTGACATCCAATGTATCCCAGCATAGTTTGGTGAAGATCTGAGTATGTAGTTTTTGACCTTATATGGAACCTCCTATCTGAAAATTTGAAAATTTTTAAAAAATTCGACCAAAATCTTGATGTCCCCAATTCTATGTTTTGTATGTTTTTTCCACGTGTCTTGACATCCAATGTATCCATGCAAAGTTTGGTGAAGATCTGAGTATGTCGTTTTTGACCTTATCTGGAACCTCCCATCTGAAAATTTGAAAATTCTTAAAAAATTCGTCGAAAATCTTGATGTCTCCAATCTCTTGTTTTGTACGTTTTTTCCACGTGTCTTGACATCCAATGTATCCCTGCAATCTTTGGTGAAGATATGAGTATGTAGTTTTTGACCTTATCTGGAACCTCCTATCTGAAAATTTGAAAATTCTTAAAAAATTCGTCCAAAATCTTGATGTCTCCAATCTCTTGTCTTGTACGTTTTTTCCACGTGTCTTGACATCCAATGTATCCCTGCAAAGTTTGGTGAAGATCTGAGTATGTAGTTTTTGACCTTATCTGGAACCTCCCATCTGAAAATTTGAAAATTCCTAAAAAATCCGTCCAAAATCTTGATGACCCCAATCTCTTGTTTTGTATGTTTTTTCCACGTGTCTTGACATCCAATGTATCCCTGCAAAGTTTGGTGAAGATCTGAGTATGTAGTTTTTGACCTTATATGGAACCTCCTATCTGAAAATTTGAAAATTCTTAAAAAATTCGTCCAAAATCTTGATGTATCCAATCTCTTGTTTTGTACGTTTTTTCCACGTGTCTTGACATCCAATGTATCCCTGCAAAGTTTGGTGAAGATCTGAGTATGTCGTTTTTGACCTTATCTGGAACCTCCCATCTGAAAATTTGAAAATTCTTAAAAAATTCGTCCAAAATCTTGATGTCTCCAATCTCTTGTTTTGTACGTTTTTTCCACGTGTCTTGACATCCAATGTATCCCTGCAATGTTTGGTGAAGATCTGAGTATGTAGTTTTTGACCTTATATGGAACCTCCTATCTGAAAATTTGAAAGTTCTTAAAAAATTTGACCAAAATCTTGATATCCCCAATCCTATGTTTTGTATCTTTTTTCCACGTGTCTTGACATCCAATGTATCCCTGCAAAGTTTGGTGAAGATCTGAGTATGTAGTTTTTGACCTTATATGGAACATCCTATCTGAAAATTTGAAAATTCTTAAAAAATTCGACCAAAATCTTGATGTCCCCAATCCTATGTTTTGTATGTTTTTTCCACGTGTCTTGACATCCAATTTATCCCTGCAAAGTTTGGTGAAGATCTGAGTATGTAGTTTTTGACCTTATCTGGAACCTCCTTTCTGAAAATTTGAAAATTCTTAAAAAATTCTTCCAAAATCTTGATGTCTCCAATCTGTTGTTTTGTACGTTTTTTCCACGTGTCTTGACATCCAATGTATCCCTGCAATGTTTGGTGAAGATCTGAGTATGTATTCTTTGACCTTATCTGGAACCTCCCATCTGAAAATTTGAAAATTCTTAAAAAATTCGTCCAAAATCTTGATGTCTCCAATCTTTTGTTTTGTACGTTTTTTCCACGTGTCTCGACATCCAATGTATCCCTGTAAAGTTTGGTGAAGATCTGAGTATGTAGTTTTTGACCTTATATGGAACCTCCTATCTGAAAATTTGAAAGTTCTTAAAAAAATTGACCAAAATCTTGATATCATCAATCCTATGTTTTGTATGTTTTTCCACGTGTCTTGACATCCAATGTATCCCTGCAAAGTTTGGTGAAGATCTGAGTATGTAGTTTTTGACCTTATCTGGAACATCCTATCTGAAAATTTGAAAATTCTTAAAAAATTCGACCAAAATCTTGTTGTCCCCAATCCTATGTTTTGTATGTTTTTTCCACGTGTCTTGACATCCAATGTATCCCTGCAAAGTTTGGTGAAGATCTGAGTATGTAGTTTTTGACCTTATATGCAACCTCCTTTCTGAAAATTTTAAAATTCTTAAAAAATTCGTCCAAAATCTTGATGTCTCCAATCTCTTGTTTTGTATGTTTTTTCCACGTGTTTTGACATCCAATGTATCCCTGCAAAGTTTGGTGAAGATCTGAGTTTGTAGTTTTTGACCTTATATGGAACCTCCTATCTGAAAATTTGAAAATTCTTAAAAAATTTGACCAAAATCTTGATGTCTCCAATCTCTTGTGTTGTACGTTTTTTCCATGTGTCTTGACATCCAATGTATCCCTGCAAAGTTTGGTGAAGATCTGAGTATGTAGTTTTTGACCTTATCTGGAACCTCCTTTCTGAAAATTTGAAAATTTTTAAAGAATTCGTCAAAAATCTTGATGTCTCCAATCTCTTGTTTTGTACGTTTTTTCCACGTGTCTTGACATCCAATGTATCCCTGCAATGTTTGGTGAAGATCTGAGTATGTATTCTTTGACCTTATATGGAACCTCCTATCTGAAAATTTGAAAATTTTTAAAAAATTTGACCAAAATCTTGATGTCCCCAACCCTATGTTTTGTATGTTTTTTCCACGTGTCTTGACATCCAATGTATCCCTGAAAAGTTTGGTGAAGATCTGAGTATGTCGTTTTTGACCTCATCTGGAACCTCCCATCTGAAAATTTGAAAATTCTTAAAAAATTCGTCCAAAATCTTGATGTCTCCAATCTCTTGTTTTGTACGTTTTTTCCACGTGTCTCGACATCCAATGTATCCCTGCAAAGTTTGGTGAAGATCTGAGTATGTAGTTTTTGACCTTATCTGGAACCTCCCACCTGAAAATTTGAAAATTCCTAAAAAATCCGTCCAAAATCTTGATGTCTCCAATATCTTGTTTTGTACGTTTTTTCCACGTGTCTTGACATCCAATGTATCCCTTCAAAGTTTGGTGAAGATCTGAGTATGTAGTTTTTGACCTTATCTGGAACCTCATTTCTGAAAATTTGAAAATTCCTCAAAAATTCGTCCAAAATCTGGATGTCTCCAATCTCTTGTTTTGTACGTTTTTTCCACGTGTCTTGACATCCAATGTATCCCTGCAAAGTTTGGTGAAGATCTGAGTATGTAGTTTTTGACCTTATCTGGAACCTCCTATCTGAAAGTTTGAAAATTTTTAAAAAATTCGACCAAAATCTTGATGTCCCCAATTCTATGTTTTGTATGTTTTTTCCACGTGTCTTGACATCCAATGTATCCAAGCAAAGTTTGGTGAAGATCTGAGTATGTCGTTTTTGACCTTATCTGGAACCTCCCATCTGAAAATTTGAAAATTCTTAAAAAATTCGTCGAAAATCTTGATGTCTCCAATCTCTTGTTTTGTACGTTTTTTCCACGTGTCTTGACATCCAATGTATCCCTGCAATCTTTGGTGAAGATCTGAGTATGTAGTTTTTGACCTTATCTGGAACCTCCTATCTGAAAATTTGAAAATTCTTAAAAAATTCGTCCAAAATCTTGATGTCTCCAATCTCTTGTCTTGTACGTTTTTTCCACGTGTCTTGACATCCAATGTATCCCTGCAAAGTTTGGTGAAGATCTGAGTATGTAGTTTTTGACCTTATCTGGAACCTCCCATCTGAAAATTTGAAAATTCCTAAAAAATCCGTCCAAAATCTTGATGACCCCAATCTCTTGTTTTGTATGTTTTTTCCACGTGTCTTGACATCCAATGTATCCCTGCAAAGTTTGGTGAAGATCTGAGTATGTAGTTTTTGACCTTATCTGGAACCTCCCATCTGAAAATTTGAAAATTCCTAAAAAATCAGTTCAAAATCTTGATGACCCCAATCTCTTGTTTTGTACGTTTTTATCACGTGTTTTGACATCCAATGTATCCCTGCAAAGTTTGGTGAAGATCTGAGTATGTAGTTTTTGACCTTATCTGGAACCTCCTATCTGAAAATTTGAAAATTCTTAAAAAAATCGTCCAAAATCTTGATGTCTCCAATCTCTTGTTTTGTACGTTTTTCCCACGTGTCTTGACATCCAATGTATCCCTGCAAAGTTTGGTGAAGATCTGAGTATGTAGTTTTTGACCTTATCTGGAACCTCATTTCTGAAAATTTGAAAATTCCTCAAAAATTCGTCCAAAATCTGGATGTCTCCAATCTCTTGTTTTGTACGTTTTTTCCACGTGTCTTGACATCCAATGTATCCCTGCAAAGTTTGGTGAAGATCTGAGTATGTAGTTTTTGACCTTATCTGGAACCTCCTATCTGAAAATTTGAAAATTCTTAAAAAATTCGTCCAAAATCTTGATGTCTCCAATCTCTTGTTTTGTACGTTTTTCCACGTGTCTTGACATCCAATGTATCCCAGCATAGTTTGGTGAAGATCTGAGTATGTAGTTTTTGACCTTATATGGAACCTCCTATCTGAAAATTTGAAAATTTTTAAAAAATTCGACCAAAATCTTGATGTCCCCAATTCTATGTTTTGTATGTTTTTTCCACGTGTCTTGACATCCAATGTATCCATGCAAAGTTTGGTGAAGATCTGAGTATGTCCTTTTTGACCTTATCTGGAACCTCCCATCTGAAAATTTGAAAATTCTTAAAAAATTCGTCGAAAATCTTGATGTCTCCAATCTCTTGTTTTGTACGTTTTTTCCACGTGTCTTGACATCCAATGTATCCCTGCAATCTTTGGTGAAGATATGAGTATGTAGTTTTTGACCTTATCTGGAACCTCCTATCTGAAAATTTGAAAATTCTTAAAAAATTCGTCCAAAATCTTGATGTCTCCAATCTCTTGTCTTGTACGTTTTTTCCACGTGTCTTGACATCCAATGTATCCCTGCAAAGTTTGGTGAAGATCTGAGTATGTAGTTTTTGACCTTATCTGGAACCTCCCATCTGAAAATTTGAAAATTCCTAAAAAATCCGTCCAAAATCTTGATGACCCCAATCTCTTGTTTTGTATGTTTTTTCCACGTGTCTTGACATCCAATGTATCCCTGCAAAGTTTGGTGAAGATCTGAGTATGTAGTTTTTGACCTTATATGGAACCTCCTATCTGAAAATTTGAAAATTCTTAAAAAATTCGTCCAAAATCTTGATGTATCCAATCTCTTGTTTTGTACGTTTTTTCCACGTGTCTTGACATCCAATGTATCCCTGCAAAGTTTGGTGAAGATCTGAGTATGTCGTTTTTGACCTTATCTGGAACCTCCCATCTGAAAATTTGAAAATTCTTAAAAAATTCGTCCAAAATCTTGATGTCTCCAATCTCTTGTTTTGTACGTTTTTTCCACGTGTCTTGACATCCAATGTATCCCTGCAATGTTTGGTGAAGATCTGAGTATGTAGTTTTTGACCTTATATGGAACCTCCTATCTGAAAATTTGAAAGTTCTTAAAAAATTTGACCAAAATCTTGATATCCCCAATCCTATGTTTTGTATCTTTTTTCCACGTGTCTTGACATCCAATGTATCCCTGCAAAGTTTGGTGAAGATCTGAGTATGTAGTTTTTGACCTTATATGGAACATCCTATCTGAAAATTTGAAAATTCTTAAAAAATTCGACCAAAATCTTGATGTCCCCAATCCTATGTTTTGTATGTTTTTTCCACGTGTCTTGACATCCAATTTATCCCTGCAAAGTTTGGTGAAGATCTGAGTATGTAGTTTTTGACCTTATCTGGAACCTCCTTTCTGAAAATTTGAAAATTCTTAAAAAATTCTTCCAAAATCTTGATGTCTCCAATCTGTTGTTTTGTACGTTTTTTCCACGTGTCTTGACATCCAATGTATCCCTGCAATGTTTGGTGAAGATCTGAGTATGTATTCTTTGACCTTATCTGGAACCTCCCATCTGAAAATTTGAAAATTCTTAAAAAATTCGTCCAAAATCTTGATGTCTCCAATCTTTTGTTTTGTACGTTTTTTCCACGTGTCTCGACATCCAATGTATCCCTGTAAAGTTTGGTGAAGATCTGAGTATGTAGTTTTTGACCTTATATGGAACCTCCTATCTGAAAATTTGAAAGTTCTTAAAAAAATTGACCAAAATCTTGATATCATCAATCCTATGTTTTGTATGTTTTTCCACGTGTCTTGACATCCAATGTATCCCTGCAAAGTTTGGTGAAGATCTGAGTATGTAGTTTTTGACCTTATCTGGAACATCCTATCTGAAAATTTGAAAATTCTTAAAAAATTCGACCAAAATCTTGTTGTCCCCAATCCTATGTTTTGTATGTTTTTTCCACGTGTCTTGACATCCAATGTATCCCTGCAAAGTTTGGTGAAGATCTGAGTATGTAGTTTTTGACCTTATATGCAACCTCCTTTCTGAAAATTTTAAAATTCTTAAAAAATTCGTCCAAAATCTTGATGTCTCCAATCTCTTGTTTTGTATGTTTTTTCCACGTGTTTTGACATCCAATGTATCCCTGCAAAGTTTGGTGAAGATCTGAGTTTGTAGTTTTTGACCTTATATGGAACCTCCTATCTGAAAATTTGAAAATTCTTAAAAAATTTGACCAAAATCTTGATGTCTCCAATCTCTTGTTTTGTACGTTTTTTCCATGTGTCTTGACATCCAATGTATCCCTGCAAAGTTTGGTGAAGATCTGAGTATGTAGTTTTTGACCTTATCTGGAACCTCCTTTCTGAAAATTTGAAAATTTTTAAAAAATTCGTCAAAAATCTTGATGTCTCCAATCTCTTGTTTTGTACGTTTTTTCCACGTGTCTTGACATCCAATGTATCCCTGCAATGTTTGGTGAAGATCTGAGTATGTATTGTTTGACCTTATATGGAACCTCCTATCTGAAAATTTGAAAATTTTTAAAAAATTTGACCAAAATCTTGATGTCCCCAACCCTATGTTTTGTATGTTTTTTCCACGTGTCTTGACATCCAATGTATCCCTGAAAAGTTTGGTGAAGATCTGAGTATGTCGTTTTTGACCTCATCTGGAACCTCCCATCTGAAAATTTGAAAATTCTTAAAAAATTCGTCCAAAATCTTGATGTCTCCAATCTCTTGTTTTGTACGTTTTTTCCACGTGTCTCGACATCCAATGTATCCCTGCAAAGTTTGGTGAAGATCTGAGTATGTAGTTTTTGACCTTATCTGGAACCTCCCACCTGAAAATTTGAAAATTCCTAAAAAATCCGTCCAAAATCTTGATGTCTCCAATATCTTGTTTTGTACGTTTTTTCCACGTGTCTTGACATCCAATGTATCCCTTCAAAGTTTGGTGAAGATCTGAGTATGTAGTTTTTGACCTTATCTGGAACCTCATTTCTGAAAATTTGAAAATTCCTCAAAAATTCGTCCAAAATCTGGATGTCTCCAATCTCTTGTTTTGTACGTTTTTTCCACGTGTCTTGACATCCAATGTATCCCTGCAAAGTTTGGTGAAGATCTGAGTATGTAGTTTTTGACCTTATCTGGAACCTCCTATCTGAAAGTTTGAAAATTTTTAAAAAATTCGACCAAAATCTTGATGTCCCCAATTCTATGTTTTGTATGTTTTTTCCACGTGTCTTGACATCCAATGTATCCATGCAAAGTTTGGTGAAGATCTGAGTATGTCGTTTTTGACCTTATCTGGAACCTCCCATCTGAAAATTTGAAAATTCTTAAAAAATTCGTCGAAAATCTTGATGTCTCCAATCTCTTGTTTTGTACGTTTTTTCCACGTGTCTTGACATCCAATGTATCCCTGCAATCTTTGGTGAAGATCTGAGTATGTAGTTTTTGACCTTATCTGGAACCTCCTATCTGAAAATTTGAAAATTCTTAAAAAATTCGTCCAAAATCTTGATGTCTCCAATCTCTTGTCTTGTACGTTTTTTCCACGTGTCTTGACATCCAATGTATCCCTGCAAAGTTTGGTGAAGATCTGAGTATGTAGTTTTTGACCTTATCTGGAACCTCCCATCTGAAAATTTGAAAATTCCTAAAAAATCCGTCCAAAATCTTGATGACCCCAATCTCTTGTTTTGTATGTTTTTTCCACGTGTCTTGACATCCAATGTATCCCTGCAAAGTTTGGTGAAGATCTGAGTATGTAGTTTTTGACCTTATATGGAACCTCCTATCTGAAAATTTGAAAATTCTTAAAAAATTCGTCCAAAATCTTGATGTATCCAATCTCTTGTTTTGTACGTTTTTTCCACGTGTCTTGACATCCAATGTATCCCTGAAAAGTTTGGTGAAGATCTGAGTATGTCGTTTTTGACCTTATCTGGAACCTCCCATCTGAAAATTTGAAAATTCTTAAAAAATTCGTCCAAAATCTTGATGTCTCCAATCTCTTGTTTTGTACGTTTTTTCCACGTGTCTCGACATCCAATGTATCCCTGCAAAGTTTGGTGAAGATCTGAGTATGTAGTTTTTGACCTTATCTGGAACCTCCCATCTGAAAATTTGAAAATTCCTAAAAAATCCGTCCAAATTCTTGATGTCTCCAATCTCTTGTTTTGTACGTTTTTTCCACGTGTCTTGACATCCAATGTATCCCTTCAAAGTTTGGTGATGATCTGAGTATGTAGTTTTTGACCTTATATGGAACCTCCTTTCTGAAAATTTGAAAATTCTTAAAAAATTCGTCCAAAATCTTGATGTCTCCAATCCCTTTGTTTTGTACGTTTTTTCCACGTGTCTTGACATCCAATGTATCCCTGCAACGTTTGGTGAAGATCTGAGTATGTAGTTCTTGACCTTATCTGGAACCTCCTATCTGAAAGTTTGAAAATTCTTCAAAAATTCGTCCAAAATCTTGATGTCTCCAATCTCTTGTTTTGTACGTTTTTTCCACGTGTCTTGACATCTAATGTATCCCTGCAAAGTTTGGTGAAGATCTGAGTATGTAGTTTTTGACCTTATCTGGAACATCCTATCTGAAAATTTGAAAATTCTTAAAAAATTCGACCAAAATCTTGATGTCCCCAATCCTATGTTTTGTATGTTTTTTCCACGTGTCTTGACATCCAATTTATCCCTGCAAAGTTTGGTGAAGATCTGAGTATGTAGTTTTTGACCTTATCTGGAACCTCCTTTCTGAAAATTTGAAAATTCTTAAAAAATTCGTCCAAAATCTTGATGTCTCCAATCTGTTGTTTTGTACGTTTTTTCCACGTGTCTTGACATCCAATGTATCCCTGCAATGTTTGGTGAAGATCTGAGTATGTATTCTTTGACCTTATATGGAACCTCCTATCTGAAAATTTGAAAATTCTTAAAAAATTTGAATAAAATCTTGATGTCCCCAATCCTATGTTTTGTATGTTTTTTCCACGTGTCTTGACATCCAATGTATCCCTGAAAAGTTTGATGAAGATCTGAGTATGTCGTTTTTGACCTTATCTGGAACCTCCCATCTGAAAATTTGAAAATTCTTAAAAAATTCGTCCAAAATCTTGATGTCTCCAATCTTTTGTTTTGTACGTTTTTTCCACGTGTCTCGACATCCAATGTATCCCTGGAAAGTTTGGTGAAGATCTGAGTATGTAGTTTTTGACCTTATCTGGAACCTCCTTTCTGAAAATTTGAAAATTTTTAAAAAATTCGTCAAAAATCTTGATGTCTCCAATCTCTTGTTTTGTACGTTTTTTCCACGTGTCTTGACATCCAATGTATCCCTGCAATGTTTGGTGAAGATCTGAGTATGTATTCTTTGACCTTATATGGAACCTCCTATCTGAAAATTTGAAAATTTTTAAAAAATTTGACCAAAATCTTGATGTCCCCAACCCTATGTTTTGTATGTTTTTTCCACGTGTCTTGACATCCAATGTATCCCTGAAAAGTTTGGTGAAGATCTGAGTATGTCGTTTTTGACCTCATCTGGAACCTCCCATCTGAAAATTTGAAAATTCTTAAAAAATTCGTCCAAAATCTTGATGTCTCCAATCTCTTGTTTTGTACGTTTTTTCCACGTGTCTCGACATCCAATGTATCCCTGCAAAGTTTGGTGAAGATCTGAGTATGTAGTTTTTGACCTTATCTGGAACCTCCCACCTGAAAATTTGAAAATTCCTAAAAAATCCGTCCAAAATCTTGATGTCTCCAATATCTTGTTTTGTACGTTTTTTCCACGTGTCTTGACATCCAATGTATCCCTTCAAAGTTTGGTGAAGATCTGAGTATGTAGTTTTTGACCTTATCTGGAACCTCATTTCTGAAAATTTGAAAATTCCTCAAAAATTCGTCCAAAATCTGGATGTCTCCAATCTCTTGTTTTGTACGTTTTTTCCACGTGTCTTGACATCCAATGTATCCCTGCAAAGTTTGGTGAAGATCTGAGTATGTAGTTTTTGACCTTATCTGGAACCTCCTATCTGAAAGTTTGAAAATTTTTAAAAAATTCGACCAAAATCTTGATGTCCCCAATTCTATGTTTTGTATGTTTTTTCCACGTGTCTTGACATCCAATGTATCCATGCAAAGTTTGGTGAAGATCTGAGTATGTCGTTTTTGACCTTATCTGGAACCTCCCATCTGAAAATTTGAAAATTCTTAAAAAATTCGTCGAAAATCTTGATGTCTCCAATCTCTTGTTTTGTACGTTTTTTCCACGTGTCTTGACATCCAATGTATCCCTGCAATCTTTGGTGAAGATCTGAGTATGTAGTTTTTGACCTTATCTGGAACCTCCTATCTGAAAATTTGAAAATTCTTAAAAAATTCGTCCAAAATCTTGATGTCTCCAATCTCTTGTCTTGTACGTTTTTTCCACGTGTCTTGACATCCAATGTATCCCTGCAAAGTTTGGTGAAGATCTGAGTATGTAGTTTTTGACCTTATCTGGAACCTCCCATCTGAAAATTTGAAAATTCCTAAAAAATCCGTCCAAAATCTTGATGACCCCAATCTCTTGTTTTGTATGTTTTTTCCACGTGTCTTGACATCCAATGTATCCCTGCAAAGTTTGGTGAAGATCTGAGTATGTAGTTTTTGACCTTATATGGAACCTCCTATCTGAAAATTTGAAAATTCTTAAAAAATTCGTCCAAAATCTTGATGTATCCAATCTCTTGTTTTGTACGTTTTTTCCACGTGTCTTGACATCCAATGTATCCCTGAAAAGTTTGGTGAAGATCTGAGTATGTCGTTTTTGACCTTATCTGGAACCTCCCATCTGAAAATTTGAAAATTCTTAAAAAATTCGTCCAAAATCTTGATGTCTCCAATCTCTTGTTTTGTACGTTTTTTCCACGTGTCTCGACATCCAATGTATCCCTGCAAAGTTTGGTGAAGATCTGAGTATGTAGTTTTTGACCTTATCTGGAACCTCCCATCTGAAAATTTGAAAATTCCTAAAAAATCCGTCCAAATTCTTGATGTCTCCAATCTCTTGTTTTGTACGTTTTTTCCACGTGTCTTGACATCCAATGTATCCCTTCAAAGTTTGGTGATGATCTGAGTATGTAGTTTTTGACCTTATATGGAACCTCCTTTCTGAAAATTTGAAAATTCTTAAAAAATTCGTCCAAAATCTTGATGTCTCCAATCCCTTTGTTTTGTACGTTTTTTCCACGTGTCTTGACATCCAATGTATCCCTGCAACGTTTGGTGAAGATCTGAGTATGTAGTTTTTGACCTTATCTGGAACCTCCTATCTGAAAGTTTGAAAATTCTTCAAAAATTCGTCCAAAATCTTGATGTCTCCAATCTCTTGTTTTGTACGTTTTTTCCACGTGTCTTGACATCTAATGTATCCCTGCAAAGTTTGGTGAAGATCTGAGTATGTAGTTTTTGACCTTATCTGGAACATCCTATCTGAAAATTTGAAAATTCTTAAAAAATTCGACCAAAATCTTGATGTCCCCAATCCTATGTTTTGTATGTTTTTTCCACGTGTCTTGACATCCAATTTATCCCTGCAAAGTTTGGTGAAGATCTGAGTATGTAGTTTTTGACCTTATCTGGAACCTCCTTTCTGAAAATTTGAAAATTCTTAAAAAATTCGTCCAAAATCTTGATGTCTCCAATCTGTTGTTTTGTACGTTTTTTCCACGTGTCTTGACATCCAATGTATCCCTGCAATGTTTGGTGAAGATCTGAGTATGTATTCTTTGACCTTATATGGAACCTCCTATCTGAAAATTTGAAAATTCTTAAAAAATTTGAATAAAATCTTGATGTCCCCAATCCTATGTTTTGTATGTTTTTTCCACGTGTCTTGACATCCAATGTATCCCTGAAAAGTTTGATGAAGATCTGAGTATGTCGTTTTTGACCTTATCTGGAACCTCCCATCTGAAAATTTGAAAATTCTTAAAAAATTCGTCCAAAATCTTGATGTCTCCAATCTTTTGTTTTGTACGTTTTTTCCACGTGTCTCGACATCCAATGTATCCCTGGAAAGTTTGGTGAAGATCTGAGTATGTAGTTTTTGACCTTATATGGAACCTCCTATCTGAAAATTTGAAAGTTCTTAAAAAAATTGACCAAAATCTTGATATCATCAATCCTATGTTTTGTATGTTTTTCCACGTGTCTTGACATCCAATGTATCCCTGCAAAGTTTGGTGAAGATCTGAGTATGTAGTTTTTGACCTTATCTGGAACATCCTATCTGAAAATTTGAAAATTCTTAAAAAATTCGACCAAAATCTTGTTGTCCCCAATCCTATGTTTTGTATGTTTTTTCCACGTGTCTTGACATCCAATGTATCCCTGCAAAGTTTGGTGAAGATCTGAGTATGTAGTTTTTGACCTTATATGCAACCTCCTTTCTGAAAATTTTAAAATTCTTAAAAAATTCGTCCAAAATCTTGATGTCTCCAATCTCTTGTTTTGTATGTTTTTTCCACGTGTCTTGACATCCAATGTATCCCTGCAAAGTTTGGTGAAGATCTGAGTTTGTAGTTTTTGACCTTATATGGAACCTCCTATCTGAAAATTTGAAAATTCTTAAAAAATTTGACCAAAATCTTGATGTCTCCAATCTCTTGTGTTGTACGTTTTTTCCATGTGTCTTGACATCCAATGTATCCCTGCAAAGTTTGGTGAAGATCTGAGTATGTAGTTTTTGACCTTATCTGGAACCTCCTTTCTGAAAATTTGAAAATTTTTAAAAAATTCGTCAAAAATCTTGATGTCTCCAATCTCTTGTTTTGTACGTTTTTTCCACGTGTCTTGACATCCAATGTATCCCTGCAATGTTTGGTGAAGATCTGAGTATGTATTCTTTGACCTTATATGGAACCTCCTATCTGAAAATTTGAAAATTTTTAAAAAATTTGACCAAAATCTTGATGTCCCCAACCCTATGTTTTGTATGTTTTTTCCACGTGTCTTGACATCCAATGTATCCCTGAAAAGTTTGGTGAAGATCTGAGTATGTCGTTTTTGACCTCATCTGGAACCTCCCATCTGAAAATTTGAAAATTCTTAAAAAATTCGTCCAAAATCTTGATGTCTCCAATCTCTTGTTTTGTACGTTTTTTCCACGTGTCTTGACATCCAATGTATCCCTGCAAAGTTTGGTGAAGATCTGAGTATGTAGTTTTTGACCTTATCTGGAACCTCCCACCTGAAAATTTGAAAATTCCTAAAAAATCCGTCCAAAATCTTGATGTCTCCAATATCTTGTTTTGTACGTTTTTTCCACGTGTCTTGACATCCAATGTATCCCTTCAAAGTTTGGTGAAGATCTGAGTATGTAGTTTTTGACCTTATATGGAACCTCCTTTCTGAAAATTTGAAAATTCTTAAAAAATTCGTGCAAAATCTTGATGTCTCCAATCCCATGTTTTGTACGTTTTTTCCACGTGTCTTGACATACAATGTATCCCTGCAACGTTTGGTGAAGTTCTGAGTATGTAGTTTTTGACCTTATCTGGAACCTCCTATCTGAAAGTTTGAAAATTCTTAAAAAATTCGTCCAAAATCTTGATGTCTCCAATCTCTTGTTTTGTACGTTTTTTCCACGTGTCTTGACATCCAATGTATCCCTGCAATGTTTGGTGAAGATCTGAGTATGTAGTTTTTGACCTTATATGGAACCTCCTATCTGAAAATTTGAAAGTTCTTAAAAAAATTGACCAAAATCTTGATATCCCCAATCCTATGTTTTGTATGTTTTTTCCACGTGTCTTGACATCCAATGTATCCCTGCAAAGTTTGGTGAAGATTTGAGTATGTAGTTTTTGACCTTATCTGGAACATCCTATCTGAAAATTTGAAAATTCTTAAAAAATTCGACCAAAATCTTGATGTCCCCAATCCTATGTTTTGTATGTTTTTTCCACGGGTCTTGACATCCAATGTATCCCTGCAAAGTTTGGTGAAGATCTGAGTATGTAGTTTTTGACCTTATATGGAACCTCCTATCTGAAAATTTGAAAATTCTTAAAAAATTTGACCAAAATCTTGATGTCTCCAATCTCTTGTTTTGTACGTTTTTTCCATGTGTCTTGACATCCAATGTATCCCTGCAAAGTTTGGTGAAGATCTGAGTATTTAGTTTTTGACCTTATCTGGAACATCCTTTCTGAAAATTTGAAAATTCTTAAAAAATTCGTCCAAAATCTTGATGTCTCCAATCTTTTGTTTTGTACGTTTTTTCCACGTGTCTTGACATCCAATGTATCCCTGCAAAGTTTGGTGAAGATCTGAGTATGTAGTTTTTGACCTTATATGCAACCTCCTTTCTGAAAATTTGAAAATTCTTAAAAAATTCGTCCAAAATCTTGATGTCTCCAATCTCTTGTTTTGTATGTTTTTTCCACGTGTCTTGACATCCAATGTATCCCTGCAAAGTTTGGTGAAGATCTGAGTTTGTAGTTTTTGACCTTATATGGAACCTCCTATCTGAAAATTTGAAAAGTCTTAAAAAATTTGACCAAAATCTTGATGTCTCCAATCTCTTGTGTTGTACGTTTTTTCCATGTGTCTTGACATCCAATGTATCCCTGCAAAGTTTGGTGAAGATCTGAGTATGTAGTTTTTGACCTTATCTGGAACCTCCTTTCTGAAAATTTGAAAATTTTTAAAAAATTCGTCAAAAATCTTGATGTCTCCAATCTCTTGTTTTGTACGTTTTTTCCACGTGTCTTGACATCCAATGTATCCCTGCAATGTTTGGTGAAGATCTGAGTATGTAATCTTTGACCTTATATGGAACCTCCTATCTGAAAATTTGAAAATTTTTAAAAAATTTGACCAAAATCTTGATGTCCCCAACCCTATGTTTTGTATGTTTTTTCCACGTGTCTTGACATCCAATGTATCCCTGAAAAGTTTGGTGAAGATCTGAGTATGTCGTTTTTGACCTCATCTGGAACCTCCCATCTGAAAATTTGAAAATTCTTAAAAAATTCGTCCAAAATCTTGATGTCTCCAATCTCTTGTTTTGTACGTTTTTTCCACGTGTCTCGACATCCAATGTATCCCTGCAAAGTTTGGTGAAGATCTGAGTATGTAGTTTTTGACCTTATCTGGAACCTCCCACCTGAAAATTTGAAAATTCCTAAAAAATCCGTCCAAAATCTTGATGTCTCCAATATCTTGTTTTGTACGTTTTTTCCACGTGTCTTGACATCCAATGTATCCCTTCAAAGTTTGGTGAAGATCTGAGTATGTAGTTTTTGACCTTATATGGAACCTCCTTTCTGAAAATTTGAAAATTCTTAAAAAATTCGTGCAAAATCTTGAAGTCTCCAATCCCATGTTTTGTACGTTTTTTCCACGTGTCTTGACATACAATGTATCCCTGCAACGTTTGGTGAAGTTCTGAGTATGTAGTTTTTGACCTTATCTGGAACCTCCTATCTGAAAGTTTGAAAATTCTTAAAAAATTCGTCCAAAATCTTGATGTCTCCAATCTCTTGTTTTGTACGTTTTTTCCACGTGTCTTGACATCCAATGTATCCCTGCAATGTTTGGTGAAGATCTGAGTATGTAGTTTTTGACCTTATATGGAACCTCCTATCTGAAAATTTGAAAGTTCTTAAAAAAATTGACCAAAATCTTGATATCCCCAATCCTATGTTTTGTATGTTTTTTCCACGTGTCTTGACATCCAATGTATCCCTGCAAAGTTTGGTGAAGATTTGAGTATGTAGTTTTTGACCTTATCTGGAACATCCTATCTGAAAATTTGAAAATTCTTAAAAAATTCGACCAAAATCTTGATGTCCCCAATCCTATGTTTTGTATGTTTTTTCCACGGGTCTTGACATCCAATGTATCCCTGCAAAGTTTGGTGAAGATCTGAGTATGTAGTTTTTGACCTTATATGGAACCTCCTATCTGAAAATTTGAAAATTCTTAAAAAATTTGACCAAAATCTTGATGTCTCCAATCTCTTGTTTTGTACGTTTTTTCCATGTGTCTTGACATCCAATGTATCCCTGCAAAGTTTGGTGAAGATCTGAGTATTTAGTTTTTGACCTTATCTGGAACATCCTTTCTGAAAATTTGAAAATTCTTAAAAAATTCGTCCAAAATCTTGATGTCTCCAATCTTTTGTTTTGTACGTTTTTTCCACGTGTCTTGACATCCAATGTATCCCTGCAAAGTTTGGTGAAGATCTGAGTATGTAGTTTTTGACCTTATATGCAACCTCCTTTCTGAAAATTTGAAAATTCTTAAAAAATTCGTCCAAAATCTTGATGTCTCCAATCTCTTGTTTTGTATGTTTTTTCCACGTGTCTTGACATCCAATGTATCCCTGCAAAGTTTGGTGAAGATCTGAGTTTGTAGTTTTTGACCTTATATGGAACCTCCTATCTGAAAATTTGAAAATTCTTAAAAAATTTGACCAAAATCTTGATGTCTCCAATCTCTTGTGTTGTACGTTTTTTCCATGTGTCTTGACATCCAATGTATCCCTGCAAAGTTTGGTGAAGATCTGAGTATGTAGTTTTTGACCTTATCTGGAACCTCCTTTCTGAAAATTTGAAAATTTTTAAAAAATTCGTCAAAAATCTTGATGTCTCCAATCTCTTGTTTTGTACGTTTTTTCCACGTGTCTTGACATCCAATGTATCCCTGCAATGTTTGGTGAAGATCTGAGTATGTATTCTTTGACTTTATATGGAACCTCCTATCTGAAAATTTGAAAATTTTTAAAAAATTTGACCAAAATCTTGATGTCCCCAACCCTATGTTTTGTATGTTTTTTCCACGTGTCTTGACATCCAATGTATCCCTGAAAAGTTTGGTGAAGATCTGAGTATGTCGTTTTTGACCTCATCTGGAACCTCCCATCTGAAAATTTGAAAATTCTTAAAAAATTCGTCCAAAATCTTGATGTCTCCAATCTCTTGTTTTGTACGTTTTTTCCACGTGTCTCGACATCCAATGTATCCCTGCAAAGTTTGGTGAAGATCTGAGTATGTAGTTTTTGACCTTATCTGGAACCTCCCACCTGAAAATTTGAAAATTCCTAAAAAATCCGTCCAAAATCTTGATGTCTCCAATATCTTGTTTTGTACTTTTTTTCCACGTGTCTTGACATCCAATGTATCCCTTCAAAGTTTGGTGAAGATCTGAGTATGTAGTTTTTGACCTTATATGGAACCTCCTTTCTGAAAATTTGAAAATTCTTAAAAAATTCGTCCAAAATCTTGATGTCTCCAATCCCATGTTTTGTACGTTTTTTCCACGTGTCTTGACATACAATGTATCCCTGCAACGTTTGGTGAAGTTCTGAGTATGTAGTTTTTGACCTTATCTGGAACCTCCTATCTGAAAGTTTGAAAATTCTTAAAAAATTCGTCCAAAATCTTGATGTCTCCAATCTCTTGTTTTGTACGTTTTTTCCACGTGTCTTGACATCCAATGTATCCCTGCAATGTTTGGTGAAGATCTGAGTATGTAGTTTTTGACCTTATATGGAACCTCCTATCTGAAAATTTGAAAGTTCTTAAAAAAATTGACCAAAATCTTGATATCCCCAATCCTATGTTTTGTATGTTTTTTCCACGTGTCTTGACATCCAATGTATCCCTGCAAAGTTTGGTGAAGATCTGAGTATGTAGTTTTTGACCTTATCTGGAACATCCTATCTGAAAATTTGAAAATTCTTAAAAAATTCGACCAAAATCTTGATGTCCCCAATCCTATGTTTTGTATGTTTTTTCCACGGGTCTTGACATCCAATGTATCCCTGCAAAGTTTGGTGAAGATCTGAGTATGTAGTTTTTGACCTTATATGGAACCTCCTATCTGAAAATTTGAAAATTCTTAAAAAATTTGACCAAAATCTTGATGTCTCCAATCTCTTGTTTTGTACGTTTTTTCCATGTGTCTTGACATCCAATGTATCCCTGCAAAGTTTGGTGAAGATCTGAGTATGTAGTTTTTGACATTATCTGGAACCTCCTTTCTGAAAATTTGAAAATTCTTAAAAAATTCGTCCAAAATCTTGATGTCTCCAATCTTTTGTTTTGTACGTTTTTTCCACGTGTCTTGACATCCAATGTATCCCTGCAAAGTTTGGTGAATATCTGAGTATGTAGTTTTTGACCTTATATGGAACCTCCTATCTGAAAATTTGAAAATTCTTAAAAAATTCGTCCAAAATCTTGATGTATCCAATCTCTTGTTTTGTACGTTTTTTCCACGTGTCTTGACATCCAATGTATCCCTGAAAATTTTGGTGAAGATCTGAGTATGTCGTTTTTGACCTTATCTGGAACCTCCCATCTGAAAATTTGAAAATTCTTAAAAAATTCGTCCAAAAACTTGATGTCTCCAATCTCTTGTTTTGTACGTTTTTTCCACGTGTCTCGACATCCAATGTATCCCTGCAAAGTTTGGTGAAGATTTGAGTATGTAGTTTTTGACCTTATCTGGAACCTCCCATCTGAAAATTTGAAAATTCCTAAAAAATCCGTCGAAAATCTTGATGTCTCCAATCTCTTGTTTTGTACGTTTTTTCCACGTGTCTTGACATCCAATGTATCCCTTCAAAGTTTGGTGATGATCTGAGTATGTAGTTTTTGACCTTATATGGAACCTCCTTTCTGAAAATTTGAAAATTCTTAAAAAATTCGTCCAAAATCTTGATGTCTCCAATCCCTTTGTTTTGTACGTTTTTTCCACGTGTCTTGACATCTAATGTATCCCTGCAACGTTTGGTGAAGATCTGAGTATGTAGTTTTTGACCTTATCTGGAACCTCCTATCTGAAAGTTTGAAAATTCTTCAAAAATTCGTCCAAAATCTTGATGTCTCCAATCTCTTGTTTTGTACGCTTTTTCCACGTGTCTTGACATCCAATGTATCCCTGCAATGTTTGGTGAAGATCTGAGTATGTAGTTTTTGACCTTATATGGAACCTCCTATCTGAAAATTTGAAAGTTCTTAAAAAATTTGACCAAAATCTTGATATCCCAAATCCTATGTTTTGTATGTTTTTTCCACGTGTCTTGACATCCAATGTATCCCTGCAAAGTTTGGTGAAGATCTGAGTATGTAGTTTTTGACCTTATCTGGAACATCCTATCTGAAAATTTGAAAATTCTTAAAAAATTCGACCAAAATCTTGATGTCCCCAATCCTATGTTTTGTATGTTATTTCCACGTGTCTTGACATCCAATGTATCCCTGCAAAGTTTGTTGAAGATCTGAGTATGTAGTTTTTGACCTTATGTGGAACCTCCTATCTGAAAATTTGAAAATTCTTAAAAAATTCGTCCAAAATCTTGATGTCTCCAATCTCTTGTTTTGTACGTTTTTTCCATGTGTTTTGACATCCAATGTATCCCAGCAAAGTTTGGTGAAGATCTGAGTATGTAGTTTTTTACCTTATCTGGAACCTCCTTTCTGAAAATTTGAAAATTCTTAAAAAATTCGTCCAAAATCTTGATGTCCCCAATCCTATGTTTTGTATGTTTTTTCCACGTGTCTTGTCATCCAATGTATCCATGCAAAGTTTGGTGAAGATCTGAGTATGTCGTTTTTGACCTTATCTAGAACTTCCCATCTGAAAATTTGAAAATTTTGAAAAAATTCGTCCAAAATCTTGATGTCTCCAATCTCTTGTTTTGTACGTTTTTTCCACGTGTCTTGACATCCAATGTATCCCTGCAAAGTTTGGTGAAAATCTGAGTATGTAGTTTTTGACCTTATATGGAACCTCCTTTCTGAAAATTTGAAAATTCTTAAAAAATTCGTCCAAAATCTTGATGTCCCCAATCTCTTGTTTTGTACGTTTTTTCCACGTGTCTTGACATGCAAAGTATCCCTGCAACGTTTGGTGAAGATCTGAGTATGTAGTTTTTGACCTTATCTGGAACATCCTATCTGAAAATTTGAAAATTCTTAAAAAATTCGTCCAAAATCTTGATGTCTCCAATCTCTTGTTTTGTACGTTTTTTCCACGTGTCTTGACATCCAATGTATCCCTGCAAAGTCTGGTGAAGATCTGAGTATGTAGTTTTTGACCTTATCTGGAACATCCTTTCTGAAAATTTGAAAATTCTTAAAAAATTCGTCGAAAATCTTGATGTCTCCAATCTCTTGTTTTGTATGTTTTTTCCACGTGTCTTGACATCCAATGTATCCCTGCAAAGTTTGGTGAAGATCTGAGTATGTAGTTTTTGACCTTATCTGGAACATCCTATCTGAAAATTTGAAAATTCTTAAAAAATTCGACCAAAATCTTGATGTCCCCAATCCTATGTTTTGTATGTTTTTTCCACGTGTCTTGACATCCAATGTATCCCTGCAAAGTTTGGTGAAGATCTGAGTATGTAGTTTTTGACCTTATATGGAACCTCCTTTCTGAAAATTTGAAAATTCTTAAAAAATTCGTCCAAAATCTTGATGTCTCCAATCTCTTGTTTTGTACGTTTTTTCCACGTGTCTTGACATCCAATGTATCCCTGCAATATTTGGTGAAGATCTGAGTATGTATTCTTTGACCTTATATGGAACCTCCTATCTGAAAATTTGAAAATTTTAAAAAAATTTGACCAAAATCTTGATGTCCCCAACCCTATGTTTTGTATGTTTTTTCCACGTGTCTTGACATCCAATGTATCCCTGAAAGGTTTGGTGAAGATCTGAGTATGTCGTTTTTGACCTTATCTGGAACCTCCCATCTGAAAATTTGAAAATTCTTAAAAAATTCGTCCAAAATCTTGATGTCTCCAATCTCTTGTTTTGTACGTTTTTTCCACGTGTCTCGACATCTAATGTATCCCTGCAAAGTTTGGTGAAGATCTGAGTATGTAGTTTTTGACCTTATCTGGAACCTCCCATCTGAAAATTTGAAAATACCTAAAAAATCCGTCCAAAATCTTGATGTCTCCAATCTCTTGTTTTGTACGTTTTTTCCACGTGTCTTGACATCCAATGTATCCCTTCAAAGTTTTAGTGAAGATCTGAGTATGTAGTTTTTGACCTTATATGGAACCTCCTTTCTGAAAATTTGAAAATTCTTAAAAAATTCGTCCAAAATCTTGATGTCTCCAATCCCTTGTTTTGTACGTTTTTTCCACGTGTCTTGACATACAATGTATCCCTGCAACGTTTGGTGAAGTTCTGAGTATGTAGTTTTTGACCTTATCTGGAACCTCTTATCTGAAAGTTTGAAAATTCTTCAAAAATTCGTCCAAAATCTTGATATCCCCAATCCTATGTTTTGTATGTTTTTTCCACGTGTCTTGACATCCAATGTATCCCTGCAAAGTTTGGTGAAGTTCTGAGTATGTAGTTTTTGACCTTATCTGGAACATCCTATCTGAAAATTTGAAAATTCTTAAAAAATTCGACCAAAATCTTGATGTCCAAAATCCTATGTTTTGTATGTTTTTTCCACGTGTCTTGACATCCAATGTATCCCTGCAAAGTTTGGTGAAGATCTGAGTATGTAGTTTTTGACCTTATATGGAACCTCCTATCTGAAAGTTTGAAAATTCTTCAAAAATTTGACCAAAATCTTGATGTCTCCAATCTCTTGTTTTGTACGTTTTTTCCATGTGTCTTGACATCCAATGTATCCCTGCAATGTTTGGTGAAGATCTGAGTATGTAGTTTTTGACCTTATATGGAACCTCCTATCTGAAAATTTGAAAGTTCTTAAAAAAATTGACCAAAATCTTGATATCTCCAATCCTATGTTTTGTATGTTTTTTCCACGTGTCTTGACATCCAATGTATCCCTGCAAAGTTTGGTGAAGATCTGAGTATGTAGTTTTTGACCTTATCTGGAACATCCTATCTGAAAATTTGAAAATTCTTAAAAAATTTGACCAAAATCTTGATGTCTCCAATCTCTTGTTTTGTACGTTTTTTCCATGTGTCTTGACATCCAATGTATCCCTGCAAAGTTTGGTGAAGATCTGAGTATGTAGTTTTTGACCTTATCTGGAACCTCCTTTCTGAAAATTTGAAAATTCTTAAAAAATTCGTCCAAAATCTTGATGTCTCCAATCTCTTGTTTTGTACGTTTTTTCCACGTGTCTTGACATCCAAGGTATCCCTGCAAAGTTTGGTGAAGATCTGAGTATGTAGTTTTTGACCTTATCTGGAACCTCCTTTCTGAAAATTTGAAAATTCCTAAAAAATCCGTACAAAATCTTCATGACCCCAATCTCTTGTTTTGTATGTTTTTTCCACGTGTCTTGACATCCAATGTATCCCTGCAAAGTTTGGTGAAGATCTGAGTATGTAGTTTTTGACCTTATATGGAACCTCCTATCTGAAAATTTGAAAATTCTTAAAAAATTCGTCCAAAATCTTGATGTATCCAATCTCTTGTTTTGTACGTTTTTTCCACGTGTCTTGACATCCAATGTATCCCTGAAAAGTTTGGTGAAGATCTGAGTATGTCGTTTTTGACCTTATCTGGAACCTCCTATCTGAAAATTTGAAAATTCTTAAAAAATTCGTCCAAAAACTTGATGTCTCCAATCTCTTGTTTTGTACGTTTTTTCCACGTGTCTCGACATCCAATGTATCCCTGCAAAGTTTGGTGAAGATCTGAGTATGTAGTTTTTGACCTTATCTGGAACCTCCCATCTGAAAATTTGAAAATTCCTAAAAAATCCGTCGAAAATCTTGATGTCTCCAATCTCTTGTTTTGTACGTTTTTTCCACGTGTCTTGACATCCAATGTATCCCTTCAAAGTTTGGTGATGATCTGAGTATGTAGTTTTTGACCTTATATGGAACCTCCTTTCTGAAAATTTGAAAATTCTTAAAAAATTCGTCCAAAATCTTGATGTCTCCAATCCCTTTGTTTTGTACGTTTTTTCCACGTGTCTTGACATCTAATGTATCCCTGCAACGTTTGGTGAAGATCTGAGTATGTAGTTTTTGACCTTATCTGGAACATCCTTTCTGAAAATTTGAAAATTCTTAAAAAATTCGTCCAAAATCTTGATGTCTCCAATCTCTTGTTTTGTATGTTTTTTCCACGTGTCTTGACATCCAATGTATCCCTGCAAAGTTTGGTGAAGATCTGAGTATGTAGTTTTTGACCTTATCTGGAACATCCTATCTGAAAATTTGAAAATTCTTAAAAAATTCGACCAAAATCTTGATGTCCCCAATCCTATGGTTTGTATGTTTTTTCCACGTGTCTTGACATCCAATGTATCCCTGCAAAGTTTGGTGAAGATCTGAGTATGTAGTTTTTGACCTTATATGGAACCTCCTTTCTGAAAATTTGAAAATTCTTAAAAAATTCGTCCAAAATCTTGATGTCTCCAATCTCTTGTTTTGTACGTTTTTTCCACGTGTCTTGACATCCAATGTATCCCTGCAATGTTTGGTGAAGATCTGAGTATGTATTCTTTGACCTTATATGGAACCTCCTATCTGAAAATTTGAAAATTTTTAAAAAATTTGACCAAAATCTTGATGTCCCCAACCCTATGTTTTGTATGTTTTTTCCACGTGTCTTGACATCCAATGTATCCCTGAAAAGTTTGGTGAAGATCTGAGTATGTCGTTTTTGACCTTATCTGGAACCTCCCATCTGAAAATTTGAAAATTCTTAAAAAATTCGTCCAAAATCTTGATGTCTCCAATCTCTTGTTTTGTACGTTTTTTCCACGTGTCTCGACATCTAATGTATCCCTGCAAAGTTTGGTGAAGATCTGAGTATGTAGTTTTTGACTTTATCTGGAACCTCCCATCTGAAAATTTGAAAATTCCTAAAAAATCCGTCCAAAATCTTGATGTCTCCAATCTCTTGTTTTGTACGTTTTTTCCACGTGTCTTGACATCCAATGTATCCCTTCAAAGTTTGGTGAAGATCTGAGTATGTAGTTTTTGACCTTATATGGAACCTCCTTTCTGAAAATTTGAAAATTCTTAAAAAATTCGTCCAAAATCTTGATGTCTCCAATCCCTTGTTTTGTACGTTTTTTCCACGTGTCTTGACATACAATGTATCCCTGCAACGTTTGGTGAAGTTCTGAGTATGTAGTTTTTGACCTTATCTGGAACCTCCTATCTGAAATTTTGAAAATTCTTCAAAAATTCGTCCAAAATCTTGATATCCCCAATCCTATGTTTTGTATGTTTTTTCCACGTGTCTTGACATCCAATGTATCCCTGCAAAGTTTGGTGAAGTTCTGAGTATGTAGTTTTTGACCTTATCTGGAACATCCTATCTGAAAATTTGAAAATTCTTAAAAAATTCGACCAAAATCTTGATGTCCCCAATCCTATGTTTTGTATGTTTTTTCCACGTGTCTTGACATCCAATGTATCCCTGCAAAGTTTGGTGAAGATCTGAGTATGTAGTTTTTGACCTTATATGGAACCTCCTATCTGAAAGTTTGAAAATTCTTCAAAAATTTGACCAAAATCTTGATGTCTCCAATCTCTTGTTTTGTACGTTTTTTCCACGTGTCTTGACATCCAATGTATCCCTGCAATGTTTGGTGAAGATCTGAGTATGTATTCTTTGACCTTATATGGAACCTCCTATCTGAAAATTTGAAAATTTTTAAAAAATTTGACCAAAATCTTGATGTCCCCAACCCTATGTTTTGTATGTTTTTTCCACGTGTCTTGACATCCAATGTATCCCTGAAAAGTTTGGTGAAGATCTGAGTATGTCGTTTTTGACCTTATCTGGAACCTCCCATCTGAAAATTTGAAAATTCTTAAAAAATTCGTCCAAAATCTTGATGTCTCCAATCTCTTGTTTTGTACGTTTTTTCCACGTGTCTCGACATCTAATGTATCCCTGCAAAGTTTGGTGAAGATCTGAGTATGTAGTTTTTGACCTTATCTGGAACCTCCCATCTGAAAATTTGAAAATTCCTAAAAAATCCGTCCAAAATCTTGATGTCTCCAATCTCTTGTTTTGTACGTTTTTTCCACGTGTCTTGACATCCAATGTATCCCTTCAAAGTTTGGTGAAGATCTGAGTATGTAGTTTTTGACCTTATATGGAACCTCCTTTCTGAAAATTTGAAAATTCTTAAAAAATTCGTCCAAAATCTTGATGTCTCCAATCCCTTGTTTTGTACGTTTTTTCCACGTGTCTTGACATACAATGTATCCCTGCAACGTTTGGTGAAGTTCTGAGTATGTAGTTTTTGACCTTATCTGGAACCTCCTATCTGAAAGTTTGAAAATTCTTCAAAAATTCGTCCAAAATCTTGATATCCCCAATCCTATGTTTTGTATGTTTTTTCCACGTGTCTTGACATCCAATGTATCCCTGCAAAGTTTGGTGAAGTTCTGAGTATGTAGTTTTTGACCTTATCTGGAACATCCTATCTGAAAATTTGAAAATTCTTAAAAAATTCGACCAAAATCTTGATGTCCCCAATCCTATGTTTTGTATGTTTCTTCCACGTGTCTTGACATCCAATGTATCCCTGCAAAGTTTGGTGAAGATCTGAGTATGTAGTTTTTGACCTTATATGGAACCTCCTATCTGAAAGTTTGAAAATTCTTCAAAAATTTGACCAAAATCTTGATGTCTCCAATCTCTTGTTTTGTACGTTTTTTCCATGTGTCTTGACATCCAATGTATCCCTGCAATGTTTGGTGAAGATCTGAGTATGTAGTTTTTGACCTTATATGGAACCTCCTATCTGAAAATTTGAAAGTTCTTAAAAAAATTGACCAAAATCTTGATATCTCCAATCCTATGTTTTGTATGTTTTTTCCACGTGTCTTGACATCCAATGTATCCCTGCAAAGTTTGGTGAAGATCTGAGTATGTAGTTTTTGACCTTATCTGGAACATCCTATCTGAAAATTTGAAAATTCTTAAAAAATTCGACCAAAATCCTGATGTCCCCAATCCTATGGTTTGTATGTTTTTTCCACGTGTCTTGACATCCAATGTATCCCTGCAAAGTTTGGTGAAGATCTGAGTATGTAGTTTTTGACCTTATACGACACCTCCTATCTGAAAATTTGAAAATTCTTAAAAAATTTGACCAAAATCTTGATGTCTCCAATCTCTTGTTTTGTACGTTTTTTCCATGTGTCTTGACATCCAATGTATCCCTGCAAAGTTTGGTGAAGATCTGAGTATGTAGTTTTTGACCTTATCTGGAACCTCCTTTCTGAAAATTTGAAAATTCTTAAAAAATTCGTCCAAAATCTTGATGTCTCCAATCTCTTGTTTTGTACGTTTTTTCCACGTGTCTTGACATCCAATGTATCCCTGCAAAGTTTGGTGAAGATCTGAGTATGTAGTTTTTGACCTTATCTGGAACCTCCTTTCTGAAAATTTGAAAATTCCTAAAAAATCCGTACAAAATCTTCATGACCCCAATCTCTTGTTTTGTATGTTTTTTCCACGTGTCTTGACATCCAATGTATCCCTGCAAAGTTTGGTGAAGATCTGAGTATGTAGTTTTTGACCTTATATGGAACCTCCTATCTGAAAATTTGAAAATTCTTAAAAAATTCGTCCAAAATCTTGATGTATCCAATCTCTTGTTTTGTACGTTTTTTCCACGTGTCTTGACATCCAATGTATCCCTGAAAAGTTTGGTGAAGATCTGAGTATGTCGTTTTTGACCTTATCTGGAACCTCCCATCTGAAAATTTGAAAATTCTTAAAAAATTCGTCCAAAAACTTGATGTCTCCAATCTCTTGTTTTGTACGTTTTTTCCACGTGTCTCGACATCCAATGTATCCCTGCAAAGTTTGGTGAAGATCTGAGTATGTAGTTTTTGACCTTATCTGGAACCTCCCATCTGAAAATTTGAAAATTCCTAAAAAATCCGTCGAAAATCTTGATGTCTCCAATCTCTTGTTTTGTACGTTTTTTCCTTGTGTCTTGACATCCAATGTATCCCTTCAAAGTTTGGTGATGATCTGAGTATGTAGTTTTTGACCTTATATGGAACCTCCTTTCTGAAAATTTGAAAATTCTTAAAAAATTCGTCCAAAATCTTGATGTCTCCAATCCCTTTGTTTTGTACGTTTTTTCCACGTGTCTTGACATCTAATGTATCCCTGCAACGTTTGGTGAAGATCTGAGTATGTAGTTTTTGACCTTATCTGGAACATCCTTTCTGAAAATTTGAAAATTCTTAAAAAATTCGTCCAAAATCTTGATGTCTCCAATCTCTTGTTTTGTATGTTTTTTCCACGTGTCTTGACATCCAATGTATCCCTGCAAAGTTTGGTGAAGATCTGAGTATGTAGTTTTTGACCTTATCTGGAACATCCTATCTGAAAATTTGAAAATTCTTAAAAAATTCGACCAAAATCTTGATGTCCCCAATCCTATGTTTTGTATGTTTTTTCCACGTGTCTTGACATCCATTGTATCCCTGCAAAGTTTGGTGAAGATCTGAGTATGTAGTTTTTGACCTTATATGGAACCTCCTTTCTGAAAATTTGAAAATTCTTAAAAAATTCGTCCAAAATCTTGATGTCTCCAATCTCTTGTTTTGTACGTTTTTTCCACGTGTCTTGACATCCAATGTATCCCTGCAATGTTTGGTGAAGATCTGAGTATGTATTCTTTGACCTTATATGGAACCTCCTATCTGAAAATTTGAAAATTTTTAAAAAATTTGACCAAAATCTTGATGTCCCCAACCCTATGTTTTGTATGTTTTTTCCACGTGTCTTGACATCCAATGTATCCCTGAAAAGTTTGGTGAAGATCTGAGTATGTCGTTTTTGACCTTATCTGGAACCTCCCATCTGAAAATTTGAAAATTCTTAAAAAATTCGTCCAAAATCTTGATGTCTCCAATCTCTTGTTTTGTACGTTTTTTCCACGTGTCTCGACATCTAATGTATCCCTGCAAAGTTTGGTGAAGATCTGAGTATGTAGTTTTTGACTTTATCTGGAACCTCCCATCTGAAAATTTGAAAATTCCTAAAAAATCCGTCCAAAATCTTGATGTCTCCAATCTCTTGTTTTGTACGTTTTTTCCACGTGTCTTGACATCCAATGTATCCCTTCAAAGTTTGGTGAAGATCTGAGTATGTAGTTTTTGACCTTATATGGAACCTCCTTTCTGAAAATTTGAAAATTCTTAAAAAATTCGTCCAAAATCTTGATGTCTCCAATCCCTTGTTTTGTACGTTTTTTCCACGTGTCTTGACATACAATGTATCCCTGCAACGTTTGGTGAAGTTCTGAGTATGTAGTTTTTGACCTTATCTGGAACCTCCTATCTGAAATTTTGAAAATTCTTCAAAAATTCGTCCAAAATCTTGATATCCCCAATCCTATGTTTTGTATGTTTTTTCCACGTGTCTTGACATCCAATGTATCCCTGCAAAGTTTGGTGAAGTTCTGAGTATGTAGTTTTTGACCTTATCTGGAACATCCTATCTGAAAATTTGAAAATTCTTAAAAAATTCGACCAAAATCTTGATGTCCCCAATCCTATGTTTTGTATGTTTTTTCCACGTGTCTTGACATCCAATGTATCCCTGCAAAGTTTGGTGAAGATCTGAGTATGTAGTTTTTGACCTTATATGGAACCTCCTATCTGAAAGTTTGAAAATTCTTCAAAAATTTGACCAAAATCTTGATGTCTCCAATCTCTTGTTTTGTACGTTTTTTCCACGTGTCTTGACATCCAATGTATCCCTGCAATGTTTGGTGAAGATCTGAGTATGTATTCTTTGACCTTATATGGAACCTCCTATCTGAAAATTTGAAAATTTTTAAAAAATTTGACCAAAATCTTGATGTCCCCAACCCTATGTTTTGTATGTTTTTTCCACGTGTCTTGACATCCAATGTATCCCTGAAAAGTTTGGTGAAGATCTGAGTATGTCGTTTTTGACCTTATCTGGAACCTCCCATCTGAAAATTTGAAAATTCTTAAAAAATTCGTCCAAAATCTTGATGTCTCCAATCTCTTGTTTTGTACGTTTTTTCCACGTGTCTCGACATCTAATGTATCCCTGCAAAGTTTGGTGAAGATCTGAGTATGTAGTTTTTGACCTTATCTGGAACCTCCCATCTGAAAATTTGAAAATTCCTAAAAAATCCGTCCAAAATCTTGATGTCTCCAATCTCTTGTTTTGTACGTTTTTTCCACGTGTCTTGACATCCAATGTATCCCTTCAAAGTTTGGTGAAGATCTGAGTATGTAGTTTTTGACCTTATATGGAACCTCCTTTCTGAAAATTTGAAAATTCTTAAAAAATTCGTCCAAAATCTTGATGTCTCCAATCCCTTGTTTTGTACGTTTTTTCCACGTGTCTTGACATACAATGTATCCCTGCAACGTTTGGTGAAGTTCTGAGTATGTAGTTTTTGACCTTATCTGGAACCTCCTATCTGAAAGTTTGAAAATTCTTCAAAAATTCGTCCAAAATCTTGATATCCCCAATCCTATGTTTTGTATGTTTTTTCCACGTGTCTTGACATCCAATGTATCCCTGCAAAGTTTGGTGAAGTTCTGAGTATGTAGTTTTTGACCTTATCTGGAACATCCTATCTGAAAATTTGAAAATTCTTAAAAAATTCGACCAAAATCTTGATGTCCCCAATCCTATGTTTTGTATGTTTCTTCCACGTGTCTTGACATCCAATGTATCCCTGCAAAGTTTGGTGAAGTTCTGAGTATGTAGTTTTTGACCTTATATGG
This sequence comes from Lepisma saccharinum, assembly GCF_977018435.1. NCBI lineage: Eukaryota > Metazoa > Arthropoda > Insecta > Zygentoma > Lepismatidae > Lepisma > Lepisma saccharinum. Next base: position 1,499,004 of record NW_028142907.1, on the reverse strand, counting down.
AACCTCCTATCTGAAAGTTTGAAAATTCTTCAAAAATTTGACCAAAATCTTGATGTCTCCAATCTCTTGTTTTGTACGTTTTTTCCATGTGTCTTGACATCCAATGTATCCCTGCAATGTTTGGTGAAGATCTGAGTATGTAGTTTTTGACCTTATATGGAACCTCCTATCTGAAAATTTGAAAGTTCTTAAAAAAATTGACCAAAATCTTGATATCTCCAATCCTATGTTTTGTATGTTTTTTCCACGTGTCTTGACATCCAATGTATCCCTGCAAAGTTTGGTGAAGATCTGAGTATGTAGTTTTTGACCTTATCTGGAACATCCTATCTGAAAATTTGAAAATTCTTAAAAAATTCGACCAAAATCCTGATGTCCCCAATCCTATGGTTTGTATGTTTTTTCCACGTGTCTTGACATCCAATGTATCCCTGCAAAGTTTGGTGAAGATCTGAGTATGTAGTTTTTGACCTTATACGACACCTCCTATCTGAAAATTTGAAAATTCTTAAAAAATTTGACCAAAATCTTGATGTCTCCAATCTCTTGTTTTGTACGTTTTTTCCATGTGTCTTGACATCCAATGTATCCCTGCAAAGTTTGGTGAAGATCTGAGTATGTAGTTTTTGACCTTATCTGGAACCTCCTTTCTGAAAATTTGAAAATTCTTAAAAAATTCGTCCAAAATCTTGATGTCTCCAATCTCTTGTTTTGTACGTTTTTTCCACGTGTCTTGACATCCAATGTATCCCTGCAAAGTTTGGTGAAGATCTGAGTATGTAGTTTTTGACCTTATCTGGAACCTCCTTTCTGAAAATTTGAAAATTCCTAAAAAATCCGTACAAAATCTTCATGACCCCAATCTCTTGTTTTGTATGTTTTTTCCACGTGTCTTGACATCCAATGTATCCCTGCAAAGTTTGGTGAAGATCTGAGTATGTAGTTTTTGACCTTATATGGAACCTCCTATCTGAAAATTTGAAAATTCTTAAAAAATTCGTCCAAAATCTTGATGTATCCAATCTCTTGTTTTGTACGTTTTTTCCACGTGTCTTGACATCCAATGTATCCCTGAAAAGTTTGGTGAAGATCTGAGTATGTCGTTTTTGACCTTATCTGGAACCTCCCATCTGAAAATTTGAAAATTCTTAAAAAATTCGTCCAAAAACTTGATGTCTCCAATCTCTTGTTTTGTACGTTTTTTCCACGTGTCTCGACATCCAATGTATCCCTGCAAAGTTTGGTGAAGATCTGAGTATGTAGTTTTTGACCTTATCTGGAACCTCCCATCTGAAAATTTGAAAATTCCTAAAAAATCCGTCGAAAATCTTGATGTCTCCAATCTCTTGTTTTGTACGTTTTTTCCTTGTGTCTTGACATCCAATGTATCCCTTCAAAGTTTGGTGATGATCTGAGTATGTAGTTTTTGACCTTATATGGAACCTCCTTTCTGAAAATTTGAAAATTCTTAAAAAATTCGTCCAAAATCTTGATGTCTCCAATCCCTTTGTTTTGTACGTTTTTTCCACGTGTCTTGACATCTAATGTATCCCTGCAACGTTTGGTGAAGATCTGAGTATGTAGTTTTTGACCTTATCTGGAACATCCTTTCTGAAAATTTGAAAATTCTTAAAAAATTCGTCCAAAATCTTGATGTCTCCAATCTCTTGTTTTGTATGTTTTTTCCACGTGTCTTGACATCCAATGTATCCCTGCAAAGTTTGGTGAAGATCTGAGTATGTAGTTTTTGACCTTATCTGGAACATCCTATCTGAAAATTTGAAAATTCTTAAAAAATTCGACCAAAATCTTGATGTCCCCAATCCTATGTTTTGTATGTTTTTTCCACGTGTCTTGACATCCATTGTATCCCTGCAAAGTTTGGTGAAGATCTGAGTATGTAGTTTTTGACCTTATATGGAACCTCCTTTCTGAAAATTTGAAAATTCTTAAAAAATTCGTCCAAAATCTTGATGTCTCCAATCTCTTGTTTTGTACGTTTTTTCCACGTGTCTTGACATCCAATGTATCCCTGCAATGTTTGGTGAAGATCTGAGTATGTATTCTTTGACCTTATATGGAACCTCCTATCTGAAAATTTGAAAATTTTTAAAAAATTTGACCAAAATCTTGATGTCCCCAACCCTATGTTTTGTATGTTTTTTCCACGTGTCTTGACATCCAATGTATCCCTGAAAAGTTTGGTGAAGATCTGAGTATGTCGTTTTTGACCTTATCTGGAACCTCCCATCTGAAAATTTGAAAATTCTTAAAAAATTCGTCCAAAATTTTGATGTCTCCAATCTCTTGTTTTGTACGTTTTTTCCACGTGTCTCGACATCTAATTTATCCCTGCAAAGTTTGGTGAAGATCTGAGTATGTAGTTTTTGACCTTATCTGGAACCTCCCATCTGAAAATTTGAAAATTCCTAAAAAATCCGTCCAAAATCTTGATGTCTCCAATCTCTTGTTTTGTACGTTTTTTCCACGTGTCTTGACATCCAATGTATCCCTTCAAAGTTTGGTGAAGATCTGAGTATGTAGTTTTTGACCTTATATGGAACCTCCTTTCTGAAAATTTGAAAATTCTTAAAAAATTCGTCCAAAATCTTGATGTCTCCAATCCCTTGTTTTGTACGTTTTTTCCACGTGTCTTGACATACAATGTATCCCTGCAACGTTTGGTGAAGTTCTGAGTATGTAGTTTTTGACCTTATCTGGAACCTCCTATCTGAAAGTTTGAAAATTCTTCAAAAATTCGTCCAAAATCTTGATATCCCCAATCCTATGTTTTGTATGTTTTTTCCACGTGTCTTGACATCCAATGTATCCCTGCAAAGTTTGGTGAAGTTCTGAGTATGTAGTTTTTGACCTTATATGGAACCTCCTATCTGAAAGTTTGAAAATTCTTCAAAAATTTGACCAAAATCTTGATGTCTCCAATCTCTTCTTTTGTACGTTTTTTCCATGTGCCTTGACATCCAATGTATCCCTGCAATGTTTGGTGAAGATCTGAGTATGTAGTTTTTGACCTTATATGGAACCTCCTATCTGAAAATTTGAAAGTTCTTAAAAAAATTGACCAAAATCTTGATATCTCCAATCCTATGTTTTGTATGTTTTTTCCACGTGTCTTGACATCCAATGTATCCCTGCAAAGTTTGGTGAAGATCTGAGTATGTAGTTTTTGACCTTATCTGGAACATCCTATCTGAAAATTTGAAAATTCTTAAAAAATTCGACCAAAATCTTGATGTCCCCAATCCTATGGTTTGTATGTTTTTTCCACGTGTCTTGACATCCAATGTATCCCTGCAAAGTTTGGTGAAGATCTGAGTATGTAGTTTTTGACCTTATATGGAACCTCCTATCTGAAAATTTGAAAATTCTTAAAAAATTTGACCAAAATCTTGATGTCTCCAATCTCTTGTTTTGTACGTTTTTTCCATGTGTCTTGACATCCAATGTATCCCTGCAAAGTTTGGTGAAGATCTGAGTATGTAGTTTTTGACCTTATCTGGAACCTCCTTTCTGAAAATTTGAAAATTCTTAAAAAATTCGTCCAAAATCTTGATGTCTCCAATCTCTTGTTTTGTACGTTTTTTCCACGTGTCTTGACATCCAATGTATCCCTGCAAAGTTTGGTGAAGATCTGAGTATGTAGTTTTTGACCTTATCTGGAACCTCCCATCTGAAAATTTGAAAATTCCTAAAAAATCCGTACAAAATCTTCATGACCCCAATCTCTTGTTTTGTATGTTTTTTCCACGTGTCTTGACATCCAATGTATCCCTGATAAGTTTGGTGAAGATCTGAGTATGTGGTTTTTGACCTTATATGGAACCTCCTATCTGAAAATTTGAAAATTCTTAAAAAATTCGTCCAAAATCTTGATGTATCCAATCTCTTGTTTTGTACGTTTTTTCCACGTGTCTTGACATCCAATGTATCCCTGAAAAGTTTGGTGAAGATCTGAGTATGTCGTTTTTGACCTTATCTGGAACCTCCCATCTGAAAATTTGAAAATTCTTAAAAAATTCGTCCAAAAACTTGATGTCTCCAATCTCTTGTTTTGTACGTTTTTTCCACGTGTCTCGACATCCAATGTATCCCTGCAAAGTTTGGTGAAGATCTGAGTATGTAGTTTTTGACCTTATCTGGAACCTCCCATCTGAAAATTTGAAAATTCCTAAAAAATCCGTCGAAAATCTTGATGTCTCCAATCTCTTGTTTTGTACGTTTTTTCCACGTGTCTTGACATCCAATGTATCCCTTCAAAGTTTGGTGATGATCTGAGTATGTAGTTTTTGACATTATATGGAACCTCCTTTCTGAAAATTTGAAAATTCTTAAAAAATTCGTCCAAAATCTTGATGTCTCCAATCCCTTTGTTTTGTACGTTTTTTCCACGTGTCTCGACATCCAATGTATCCCTGCAAAGTTTGGTGAAGATCTGAGTATGTAGTTTTTGACCTTATCTGGAACCTCCCATCTGAAAATTTGAAAATTCCTAAAAAATCCGTCCAAAATCTTGATGTCTCCAATCTCTTGTTTTGTACGTTTTTTCCACGTGTCTTGACATCCAAAGTATCCCTTCAAAGTTTGGTGAAGATCTGAGTATGTAGTTTTTGACCTTATATGGAACCTCCTTTCTGAAAATTTGAAAATTCTTAAAAAATTCGTCCAAAATCTTGATGTCTCCAATCCCTTGTTTTGTACGTTTTTTCCACGTGTCTTGACATACAATGTATCCCTGCAACGTTTGGTGAAGTTCTGAGTATGTAGTTTTTGACCTTATCTGGAACCTCCTATCTGAAAGTTTGAAAATTCTTCAAAAATTCGTCCAAAATCTTGATATCCCCAATCCTATGTTTTGTATGTTTTTTCCACGTGTCTTGACATCCAATGTATCCCTGCAAAGTTTGGTGAAGTTCTGAGTATGTAGTTTTTGACCTTATATGGAACCTCCTATCTGAATGTTTGAAAATTCTTCAAAAATTTGACCAAAATCTTGATGTCTCCAATCTCTTCTTTTGTACGTTTTTTCCATGTGCCTTGACATCCAATGTATCCCTGCAATGTTTGGTGAAGATCTGAGTATGTAGTTTTTGACCTTATCTGGAACCTCCCATCTGAATATTTGAAAATTCCTAAAAAATCCGTCCAAAATCTTGATGTCTCCAATCTCTTGTTTTGTACGTTTTTTCCACGTGTCTTGACATCCAATGTATCCCTTCAAAGTTTGGTGAAGATCTGAGTATGTAGTTTTTGACCTTATATGGAACCTCCTTTCTGAAAATTTGAAAATTCTTAAAAAATTCGTCCAAAATCTTGATGTCTCCAATCCCTTGTTTTGTACGTTTTTTCCACGTGTCTTGACATACAATGTATCCCTGCAACGTTTGGTGAAGTTCTGAGTATGTAGTTTTTGACCTTATCTGGAACCTCCTATCTGAAAGTTTGAAAATTCTTCAAAAATTCGTCCAAAATCTTGATATCCCCAATCCTATGTTTTGTATGTTTTTTCCACGTGTCTTGACATCCAATGTATCCCTGCAAAGTTTGGTGAAGTTCTGAGTATGTAGTTTTTGACCTTATATGGAACCTCCTATCTGAAAGTTTGAAAATTCTTCAAAAATTTGACCAAAATCTTGATGTCTCCAATCTCTTCTTTTGTACGTTTTTTCCATGTGCCTTGACATCCAATGTATCCCTGCAATGTTTGGTGAAGATCTGAGTATGTAGTTTTTGACCTTATATGGAACCTCCCATCTGAAAATTTGAAAGTTCTTAAAAAAATTGACCAAAATCTTGATATCTCCAATCCTATGTTTTGTATGTTTTTTCCACGTGTCTTGACATCCAATGTATCCCTGCAAAGTTTGGTGAAGATCTGAGTATGTAGTTTTTGACCTTATCTGGAACATCCTATCTGAAAATTTGAAAATTCTTAAAAAATTCGACCAAAATCTTGATGTCCCCAATCCTATGGTTTGTATGTTTTTTCCACGTGTCTTGACATCCAATGTATCCCTGCAAAGTTTGGTGAAGATCTGAGTATGTAGTTTTTGACCTTATATGGAACCTCCTATCTGAAAATTTGAAAATTCTTAAAAAATTTGACCAAAATCTTGATGTCTCCAATCTCTTGTTTTGTACGTTTTTTCCATGTGTCTTGACATCCAATGTATCCCTGCAAAGTTTGGTGAAGATCTGAGTATGTAGTTTTTGACCTTATCTGGAACCTCCTTTCTGAAAATTTGAAAATTCTTAAAAAATTCGTCCAAAATCTTGATGTCTCCAATCTCTTGTTTTGTACGTTTTTTCCACGTGTCTTGACATCCAATGTATCCCTGCAAAGTTTGGTGAAGATCTGAGTATGTAGTTTTTGACCTTATCTGGAACCTCCCATCTGAAAATTTGAAAATTCCTAAAAAATCCGTACAAAATCTTCATGACCCCAATCTCTTGTTTTGTATGTTTTTTCCACGTGTCTTGACATCCAATGTATCCCTGATAAGTTTGGTGAAGATCTGAGTATGTGGTTTTTGACCTTATATGGAACCTCCTATCTGAAAATTTGAAAATTCTTAAAAAATTCGTCCAAAATCTTGATGTATCCAATCTCTTGTTTTGTACGTTTTTTCCACGTGTCTTGACATCCAATGTATCCCTGAAAAGTTTGGTGAAGATCTGAGTATGTCGTTTTTGACCTTATCTGGAACCTCCCATCTGAAAATTTGAAAATTCTTAAAAAATTCGTCCAAAAACTTGATGTCTCCAATCTCTTGTTTTGTACGTTTTTTCCACGTGTCTCGACATCCAATGTATCCCTGCAAAGTTTGGTGAAGATCTGAGTATGTAGTTTTTGACCTTATCTGGAACCTCCTATCTGAAAGTTTGAAAATTCTTAAAAAATTCGACCAAAATCTTGATGTCTCCAATCCCTTGTTTTGTATGTTTTTTCCACGTGTCTTGACATACAATGTATCCCTGCAACGTTTGGTGAAGTTCTGAGTATGTAGTTTTTGACCTTATCTGGAACCTCCTATCTGAAAGTTTGAAAATTCTTCAAAAATTCGTCCAAAATCTTGATATCCCCAATCCTATGTTTTGTATGTTTTTTCCACGTGTCTTGACATCCAATGTATCCCTGCAAAGTTTGGTGAAGTTCTGAGTATGTAGTTTTTGACCTTATATGGAACCTCCTATCTGAAAGTTTGAAAATTCTTCAAAAATTTGACCAAAATCTTGATGTCTCCAATCTCTTCTTTTGTACGTTTTTTCCATGTGCCTTGACATCCAATGTATCCCTGCAATGTTTGGTGAAGATCTGAGTATGTAGTTTTTGACCTTATATGGAACCTCCTATCTGAAAATTTGAAAGTTCTTAAAAAAATTGACCAAAATCTTGATATCTCCAATCCTATGTTTTGTATGTTTTTTCCACGTGTCTTGACATCCAATGTATCCCTGCAAAGTTTGGTGAAGATCTGAGTATGTAGTTTTTGACCTTATCTGGAACATCCTATCTGAAAATTTGAAAATTCTTAAAAAATTCGACCAAAATCTTGATGTCCCCAATCCTATGGTTTGTATGTTTTTTCCACGTGTCTTGACATCCAATGTATCCCTGCAAAGTTTGGTGAAGATCTGAGTATGTAGTTTTTGACCTTATATGGAACCTCCTATCTGAAAATTTGAAAATTCTTAAAAAATTTGACCAAAATCTTGATGTCTCCAATCTCTTGTTTTGTACGTTTTTTCCATGTGTCTTGACATCCAATGTATCCCTGCAAAGTTTGGTGAAGATCTGAGTATGTAGTTTTTGACCTTATCTGGAACCTCCTTTCTGAAAATTTGAAAATTCTTAAAAAATTCGTCCAAAATCTTGATGTCTCCAATCTCTTGTTTTGTACGTTTTTTCCACGTGTCTTGACATCCAATGTATCCCTGCAAAGTTTGGTGAAGATCTGAGTATGTAGTTTTTGACCTTATCTGGAACCTCCCATCTGAAAATTTGAAAATTCCTAAAAAATCCGTACAAAATCTTCATGACCCCAATCTCTTGTTTTGTATGTTTTTTCCACGTGTCTTGACATCCAATGTATCCCTGATAAGTTTGGTGAAGATCTGAGTATGTGGTTTTTGACCTTATATGGAACCTCCTATCTGAAAATTTGAAAATTCTTAAAAAATTCGTCCAAAATCTTGATGTATCCAATCTCTTGTTTTGTACGTTTTTTCCACGTGTCTTGACATCCAATGTATCCCTGAAAAGTTTGGTGAAGATCTGAGTATGTCGTTTTTGACCTTATCTGGAACCTCCCATCTGAAAATTTGAAAATTCTTAAAAAATTCGTCCAAAAACTTGATGTCTCCAATCTCTTGTTTTGTACGTTTTTTCCACGTGTCTCGACATCCAATGTATCCCTGCAAAGTTTGGTGAAGATCTGAGTATGTAGTTTTTGACCTTATCTGGAACCTCCCATCTGAAAATTTGAAAATTCCTAAAAAATCCGTCGAAAATCTTGATGTCTCCAATCTCTTGTTTTGTACGTTTTTTCCACGTGTCTTGACATCCAATGTATCCCTTCAAAGTTTGGTGATGATCTGAGTATGTAGTTTTTGACCTTATATGGAACCTCCTTTCTGAAAATTTGAAAATTCTTAAAAAATTCGTCCAAAATCTTGATGTCTCCAATCCCTTTGTTTTGTACGTTTTTTCCACTTGTCTTGACATCTAATGTATCCCTGCAACGTTTGGTGAAGATCTGAGTATGTAGTTTTTGACCTTATCTGGAACCTCCTATCTGAAAGTTTGAAAATTCTTAAAAAATTCGACCAAAATCTTGATGTCCCCAATCCTATGTTTTGTATGTTATTTCCACGTGTCTTGACATCCAATGTATCCCTGCAAAGTTTGGTGAAGATCTGAGTATGTAGTTTTTGACCTTATCTGGAACATCCTATCTGAAATTTTGAAAATTCTTAAAAAATTCGACCAAAATCTTGATATCCCAAATCCTATGTTTTGTATGTTTTTTCCACGTGTCTTGACATCCAATGTATCCCTGCAAAGTTTGGTGAAGATCTGAGTATGTAGTTTTTGACCTTATCTGGAACATCCTATCTGAAATTTTGAAAATTCTTAAAAAATTCGACCAAAATCTTGATGTCCCCAATCCTATGTTTTGTATGTTATTTCCACGTGTCTTGACATCCAATGTATCCCTGCAAAGTTTGTTGAAGATCTGAGTATGTAGTTTTTGACCTTATGTGGAACCTCCTATCTGAAAGTTTGAAAATTCTTAAAAAATTCGTCCAAAATCTTGATGTCTCCAATCTCTTGTTTTGTACGTTTTTTCCATGTGTTTTGACATCCAATGTATCCCAGCAAAGTTTGGTGAAGATCTGAGTATGTAGTTTTTGACCTTATCTGGAACCTCCTTTCTGAAAATTTGAAAATTCTTAAAAAATTCGTCCAAAATCTTGATGTCCCCAATCCTATGTTTTGTATGTTTTTTCCACGTGTCTTGACATCCAATGTATCCATGCAAAGTTTGGTGAAGATCTGAGTATGTCGTTTTTGACCTTATCTAGAACCTCCCATCTGAAAATTTGAAAATTTTGAAAAAATTCGTCCAAAATCTTGATGTCTCCAATCTCTTGTTTTGTACGTTTTTTCCACGTGTCTTGACATCCAATGTATCCCTGCAAAGTTTGGTGAAAATCTGAGTATGTAGTTTTTGACCTTATCTGGAACCTCCTTTCTGAAAATTTGAAAATTCTTAAAAAATTCGTCCAAAATCTTGATATCCCCAATCTCTTGTTTTGTACGTTTTTTCCACGTGTCTTGACATGCAAAGTATCCCTGCAACGTTTGGTGAAGATCTGAGTATGTAGTTTTTGACCTTATCTGGAACATCCTATCTGAAAATTTGAAAATTCTTAAAAAATTCGTCCAAAATCTTGATGTCTCCAATCTCTTGTTTTGTACGTTTTTTCCACGTGTCTTGACATCCAATGTATCCCTGCAAAGTCTGGTGAAGATCTGAGTATGTAGTTTTTGACCTTATCTGGAACCTCCTGTCTGAAAATTTGAAAATTGTTAAAAAATTCGTCCAAAATCTTGATGTCTCCAATCTCTTGTTTTGTACGTTTTTCCCACGTGTCTTGACATCCAATGTATCCCTGCAAATTTTGGTGAAGATCTGAGTATGTAGTTTTTGACCTTATCTGGAATATCCTTTCTGAATATTTGAAAATTCTTAAAAAATTCGTCGAAAATCTTGATGTCTCCAATCTCTTGTTTTGTATGTTTTTTCCACGTGTCTTGACATCCAATGTATCCCTGCAAAGTTTGGTGAAGATCTGAGTATGTAGTTTTTGACCTTATCTGGAACATCCTATCTGAAAATTTGAAAATTCTTAAAAAATTCGACCAAAATCTTGATGTCCCCAATCCTATGTTTTGTATGTTTTATCCACGTGTCTTGACATCCAATGTATCCCTGCAAAGTTTGGTGAAGATCTGAGTATGTAGTTTTTGACCTTATATGGAACCTCCTTTCTGAAAATTTGAAAATTCTTAAAAAATTCGTCCAAAATCTTGATGTCTCCAATCTCTTGTTTTGTACGTTTTTTCCACGTGTCTTGACATCCAATGTATCCCTGCAAATTCTGGTGAAGATCTGAGTATGTAGTTTTTGACCTTATCTGGAACCTCCTGTCTGAAAATTTGAAAATTGTTAAAAAATTCGTCCAAAATCTTGATGTCTCCAATCTCTTGTTTTGTACGTTTTTTCCACGTGTCTTGACATCCAATGTATCCCTGCAAATTCTGGTGAAGATCTGAGTATGTAGTTTTTGACCTTATCTGGAACCTCCTGTCTGAAAATTTGAAAATTGTTAAAAAATTCGTCCAAAATCTTGATGTCTCCAATCTCTTGTTTTGTACGTTTTTCCCACGTGTCTTGACATCCAATGTATCCCTGCAAATTTTGGTGAAGATCTGAGTATGTAGTTTTTGACCTTATCCGGAACATCCTTTCTGAATATTTGAAAATTCTTAAAAAATTCGTCGAAAATCTTGATGTCTCCAATCTCTTGTTTTGTGTTTTTTCCAAGTGTCTTGACATCCAATGTATCCCTGCAAAGTTGGTGAAGATCTGAGTATGTAGTTTTTGACCTTATCTGGAAAATCCTATCTGAAAATTTGAAAATTCTTAAAAAATTCGACCAAAATCTTGATGTCCCCAATCCTATGTTTTGTATGTTTTTTCCACGTGTCTTGACATCCAATGTATCCCTGCAAAGTTTGGTGAAGATCTGAGTATGTAGTTTTTGACCTTATATGGAACCTCCTTTCTGAAAATTTGAAAATTCTTAAAAAATTCGTCCAAAATCTTGATGTCTCCAATCTCTTGTTTTGTACGTTTTTTCCACGTGTCTTGACATCCAATGTATCCCTGCAATGTTTGGTGAAGATCTGAGTATGTATTCTTTGACCTTATATGGAACCTCCTATCTGAAAATTTGAAAATTTTTAAAAAATTTGACCAAAATCTTGATGTCCCCAATCCTATGTTTTGTATGTTTTTCCCACGTGTCTTGACATCCAATGTATCCCTGCAAAGTTTGGTGAAGATCTGAGTATGTAGTTTTTGACCTTATCTGGAACCTCCTATCTGAAAATTTGAAAATTCTTAAAAAATTCGTCCAAAATCTTGATGTCTCCAATCTCTTGTTTTGTACGTTTTTCCACGTGTCTTGACATCCAATGTATCCCTGCAATGTTTGTTGAAGATCTGAGTATGTAGTTTTTGACCTTATATGGAACCTCCTATCTGAAAATTTGAAAATTCCTCAAAATTTCGACCAAAATCTTGATGTCCCCAATCCTATGTTTTGTAAATTTTTTCCACATGTCTTGACATCCAATGTATCCCTGCAAAGTTTGGTGAAGATCTCAGTATGTAGTTTTTGACCTTATCTGGAATCTCCTATCTGAAAATTTGAAAATTTTGAAAAAATTCGTCCAAAATCTTCATGTCTCCAATCTCTTGTTTTGTACGTTTTTTTCACGTGTCTCCACATCCAATGTATCTATGCGAAGTTTGATGAAGATCTGAGTATGTCGTGTTTGACCTTATCTGGAACCTCCCATCTGAAAATTTGAAAATTCTTCAAAAATTCGTCGAAAATCTTGATGTCTCCAATCTCTTGTTTTGTACGTTTTTTCCACGTGTCTTGACATCCAATGTATCCCTGCAATGTTTGTTGAAGATCTGAGTATGTAGTTTTTGACCTTATATGGAACCTCCTATCTGAAAATTTGAAAATTCTTAAAAAATTTGACCAAAATCTTGATGTCCCCAATCCTATGTTTTGTATGTTTTTTCCACGTGTCTTGACATCCAATGTATCCCTGCAATGTTTGGTGAAGATCTTTGTATGTAGTTTTTGACCTTATATGGAACCTCCTATCTGAAAATTTGAAAATTCTTAAAAAATTTGACCAAAATCTTGATGTCCCCAATCCTATGTTTTGTATGTTTTTTCCACGTGTCTTGACATCCAATGTATCCCTGCAATGTTTGGTGAAGATCTGAGTATGTAGTTTTTGACCTTATATGGAACCTCCTATCTGAAAATTTGAAAATTCTTAAAAAATTTGACCAAAATCTTGATGTCCCCAATCCTATGTTTTGTGTGTTTTTTCCACGTGTCTTGACATCCAATGTATCCCTGCAATCTTTGGTGAAGATCTGAGTATGTAGTTTTTGACCTTATATGGAACCTCCTATCTGAAAATTTGAAAATTCTTAAAAAATTTGACCAAAATCTTGATGTTCCCAATCCTATGTTTTGTATGTTCTTTCCACGTGTCTTGACATCCAATGTATCCCTGCAAAGTTTGGTGAAGATCTTTGTATGTCGTTTTTGACCTTATCTGGAACATCCTTTCTGAAAATTTGAAAATTCTTAAAAAAATTCGTCCAAAATCTTGATGTCTCCAATCTCTTGTTTTGTACGTTTTTTCACGTGTCTTCACATCCAATGTATCCCTGCAAAGTTTGGTGAAGATCTGAGTATGTAGTTTTTGACCTTATCTGGAACCTCTCATCTGAAAATTTGAAAATTCCTAAAAAATCCTTCCAAAATCTTGATGACACCAATCTCTTGTTTTGTACGTTTTTTCCACGTGTCTTGACATCCAATGTATCCCTGCAAAGTTTGGTGAAGATTTGAGTATGTAGTTTTTGACCTTATCTGGAACCTCCTTTCTGAAAATTTGAAAATTCTTCAAAAATTCGTCCAAAATCTTGATGTCTCCACTCTCTTGTTTTGTACGTTTTTTCCACGTGTCTTGACATCCAATGTATCCCTGCAAAGTTTGTTGAAGATCTGAGTATGTAGTTTTTGATCTTATATGGAGCCTCCTTTCTGAAAATTTGAAAATTCTTAAAAAATTCATCCAAAATCTTGATGTCTCCAATCTCTTGTTTTGTACGTTTTTTCCACGTTTCTTGACATCCAATGTATCCCTGCCAAGTTTGGTGAAGATCTGAGTATGTAGTTTTTGACCTTATATGGAACCTCCTTTCTGAAAATTTGAAAAATCTTAAAAAATTCGTCCAAAATCTTGATGTCCCCAATCTCTTGTTTTGTACGTTTTTTCCACGTGTCTTGACATCCAATGTATCCCTGCAAAGTTTGGTGAAGATCTGAGTATGTCGTTTTTGACCTTATCTGGAACCTCCCATCTGAAAATTTGAAAATTCTTCAAAAATTCGTCCAAAATCTTGATGTCTCCAATCTCTTGTTTTGTACGTTTTTTCCACGTGTCTTCACATCCAATGTATCCCTGCAAAGTTTGGTGAAGATCTGAGTATGTAGTTTTTGACCTTATATGGTACCTCCTTTCTGAAAATTTGAAAATTCTTAAAAAATTCGTCCAAAATTTTCATGTCACCAATCCTATGTTTTGTATGTTTTTTCCACGTGTCTTGACATCCAATGTATCCATGCAAAGTTTGGTGAAAATCTGAGTATGTCGTTTTTGACCTTATCTGGAACCTCCCATCTGAAAATTTGAAAATTCTTAAAAAATTCGTCGAAAATCTTGATTCTCCAATCTCTTGTTTTGTACGTTTTTTCCACGTGTCTTGACATGCAAAGTATCCCTGCAAAGTTTGGTGAGGATCTGAGTATGTAGTTTTTGACCTTATCTGCACCCTCCTATCTGAAAATTTGAAAATTCTTAAAAAATTCGTCCAAAATATTGATGTCTCCAATCTCTTGTTTTGTACGTTTTTTCCACGTGTCCTGACATCCAATGTATCCCTGCAAAGTTTGGTGAAGATCTGAGTGTGTAGTTTTTGACCTTATCTGGAACATCATTTCTGAAAATTTAAAAATTCCTCAAAAATTCGTCCAAAATCTTGATGTCTCCAATCTCTTGTTTTGTACGTTTTTTCCACGTGTCTTGACATCCAATGTCTCCCTGCAAAGTTTGGTGAAGATCTGAGTATGTAGTTCTTGACCTTATATGGAACCTCCTATCTGAAAATTTGAAAATTCTTAAAAAATTTGACCAAAATCTTGATGTCCCCAATTCTATGTTTTGTATGTTTTTTCCACGTGTCTTGACATCCAATGTATCCCTGCAGAGTTTGGTGAAGATCTGAGTATGTCGTTTCTGACCTTATCTGGATCATCCTTTCTGAAAATTTGAAAATTCTTAAAAAATTCTTCCAAAATCTTGACGTCTCCAATCTCTTGTTTTATACGTTTTTTCCACGTGTCTTGATATCCAATGTATCCCTGCAAAGTTTGGTGAAGATCTGAGTATGTAGTTTTTGACCTTATCTGGAACCTCCCATCTGAAAATTTGAAAATTCCTAAAAAATCCGTTCAAAATCTTGATGACCCCAATCTCTTGTTTTGTACGTTTTTATCACGTGTCTTGACATCCAATGTATCCCTGCAAAGTTTGGTGAAGATCTGAGTATGTAGTTTTTGACCTTATCTGGAACCTCCTATCTGAAAATTTGAAAATTCTTAAAAAAATCGTCCAAAATCTTGATGTCTCCAATCTCTTGTTTTGTACGTTTTTCCCACGTGTCTTGACATCCAATGTATCCCTGCAAAGTTTGGTGAAGATCTGAGTATGTAGTTTTTGACCTTATCTGGAACCTCATTTCTGAAAATTTGAAAATTCCTCAAAAATTCGTCCAAAATCTGGATGTCTCCAATCTCTTGTTTTGTACGTTTTTTCCACGTGTCTTGACATCCAATGTATCCCTGCAAAGTTTGGTGAAGATCTGAGTATGTAGTTTTTGACCTTATCTGGAACCTCCTATCTGAAAATTTGAAAATTCTTAAAAAATTCGTCCAAAATCTTGATGTCTCCAATCTCTTGTTTTGTACGTTTTTCCACGTGTCTTGACATCCAATGTATCCCAGCATAGTTTGGTGAAGATCTGAGTATGTAGTTTTTGACCTTATATGGAACCTCCTATCTGAAAATTTGAAAATTTTTAAAAAATTCGACCAAAATCTTGATGTCCGCAATTCTATGTTTTGTATGTTTTTTCCACGTGTCTTGACATCCAATGTATCCATGCAAAGTTTGGTGAAGATCTGAGTATGTAGTTTTTGACCTTATCTGGAACCTCCCATCTGACAATTTGAAAATTCTTAAAAAATTCGTCGAAAATCTTGATGTCTCCAATCTCTTGCTTTGTACGTTTTTTCCACGTGTCTTGACATCCAATGTATCCCTGCAATCTTTGGTGAAGATCTGAGTATGTAGTTTTTGACTTTATCTGGAACCTCCTATCTGAAAATTTGAAAATTCTTAAAAAATTCGTCCAAAATCTTGATGTCTCCAATCTCTTGTTTTGTACGTTTTTTCCACGTGTCTTGACATCCAATGTATTCCCTGCAAAGTTTGGTGAAGATCTGAGTATGTCGTTTTTGACCTTATCTGGAACATCCTTTCTGAAAATTTGAAAATTCTTAAAAAAATCGTCCAAAATCTTGACGTCTCCAATCTCTTGTTTTGTACGTTTTTTCCACGTGTCTTGACATCCAATGTATCCCTGCAAAGTTTGGTGAAGATCTGAGTATGTAGTTTTTGACCTTATCTGGAACCTCCCATCTGAAAATTTGAAAATTCTTAAAAAATTCATCCAAAATCTTGATGTCTCCAATCTCTTGTTTTGTACGTTTTTTCCACGTGTCTTGACATCCAATGTATCCCTGCAATCTTTGGTGAAGATCTGAGTATGTAGTTTTTGACCTTATATGGAACCTCCTATTTGAAAATTTCAAAATTCTTAAAAAATTTGACCAAAATCTTGATGTCCCCAATCCTATGTTTTGTATGTTTTTCCCACGTGTCTTGACATCCAATGTATCCCTGCAATGTTTGGTGAAGATCTTTGTATGTAGTTTTTGACCTTATATGGAACCTCCTATCTGAAAATTTCAAAATTCTTAAAAAATTTGACCAAAATCTTGATGTCCCCAATCCTATGTTTTGTATGTTTTTTCCACGTGTCTTGACATCCAATGTATCCCTGCAATGTTTGGTGAAGATCTTTGTATGTAGTTTTTGACCTTATATGGAACCTCCTATCTGAAAATTTGAAAATTCTTAAAAAATTTGACCAAAATCTTGATGTCCCCAACCCTATGTTTTGTATGTTTTTTCCACGTGTCTTGACATCCAATGTATCCCTGCAATGTTTGGTGAAGATCTGAGTATGTAGTTTTTGACCTTATATGGAACCTCCTATCTGAAAATTTGAAAATTCTTAAAAAATTTTACCAAAATCTTGATGTCCCCAATCCTATGTTTTGTATGTTTTTTCCACGTGTCTTGACATCCAATGTATCCCTGCATAGTTTGGTGAAGATCTGAGTATGTAGTTTTTGACCTTATATGGAACCTCCTATCTGAAAATTTGAAAATTTTTAAAAAATTCGACTAAAATCTTGATGTCCCCAATTCTATGTTTTGTATGTTTTTTCCACGTGTCTTGACATCCAATGTATCCATGCAAAGTTTGGTGAAGATCTGAGTATGTCGTTTTTGACCTTATCTGGAACCTCCCACCTGAAAATTTGAAAATTCTTAAAAAATTCGTCGAAAATCTTGATGTCTCCAATCTCTTGTTTTGTACGTTTTTTCCACGTGTCTTGACATCCAATGTATCCCTGCAATCTTTGGTGAAGATCTGAGTATGTAGTTTTTGACCTTATCTGGAACCTCCCATCTGAAAATTTGAAAATTCTTAAAAAATTCGTCCAAAATCTTGATGTCTCCAATCTCTTGTTTTGTACGTTTTTTCCACGTGTCTTGACATCCAATGTATCCCTGCAATCTTTGGTAAAGATCTGAGTATGTAGTTTTTGACCTTATATGGAACCGCCCATCAGAAAATTTGAAGATTCTTAAAAAATTTGACCAAAATCTTGATGTCCCCAATCCTATGTTTTGTATGTTTTTCCCACGTGTCTTGACATCCAATGTATCCCTGCAAAGTTTGGTGAAGATCTGAGTATGTAGTTTTTGACCTTATCTGGAACCTCCTATCTGAAAATTTGAAAATTCTTAAAAAATTCGTCCAAAATCTTGATGTCTCCAATCTCTTGTTTTGTACGTTTTTCCACGTGTCTTGACATCCAATGTATCCCTGCAATGTTTGTTGAAGATCTGAGTATGTAGTTTTTGACCTTATATGGAACCTCCTATCTGAAAATTTGAAAATTCTTAAAAAATTTGACCAAAATCTTCATGTCCCCAATCCTATGTTTTGTATGTTCTTTCCACGTGTCTTGACATCCAATGTATCCCTGCAAAGTTTGGTGAAGATCTGAGTATGTCGTTTTTGACCTTATCTGGAACATCCTTTCTGAAAATTTGAAAATTCTTAAAAAAATTCGTCCAAAATCTTGATGTCTCCAATCTCTTGTTTTGTACGTTATTCCACGTGTCTTCACATCCAATGTATCCCTGCAAAGTTTGGTGAAGATCTGAGTATGTAGTTTTTGACCTTATCTGGAACCTCTCATCTGAAAATTTGAAAATTCCTAAAAAATCCTTCCAAAATCTTGATGACACCAATCTCTTGTTTTGTACGTTTCTTTCCACGTGTCTTGACATCCAATGTATCCCTGCAAAGTTTGGTGAAGATCTGAGTATGTAGTTTTTTTACCTTATATGGAGCCTCCTTTCTGAAAATTTGAAAATTCTTAAAAAATTCATCCAAAATCTTGATGTCTCCAATCTCTTCTTTTGTACGTTTTTTCCACGTTTCTTGACATCCAATGTATCCCTGCAAAGTTTGGTGAAGATCTGAGTATGTAGTTTTTGACCTTATATGGAACCTCCTTTCTGAAAATTAGAAAATTCTTAAAAAATTCGTCCAAAATCTTGATGTCCCCAATCCTATGTTTTGTATGTTTTTTCCACGTGTCTTGACATCCAATGTATCCATGCAAAGTTTATTGAAGATCTGAGTATGTCGTTTTTGACCTTATCTGGAACCTCCCATCTGAAAATTTGAAAATTCTTAAAAAATTCGTCCAAAATCTTGATGTCTCCAATCTCTTGTTTTGTACGTTTTTTCCACGTGTCTTGACATGCAAAGTATCCCTGCAACGTTTGGTGAAGATCTGAGTACGTAGTTTTTGACCTTATCTGGAACCTCCTATCTGAAAATTTGAAAATTCTTCAAAAATTCATCCAAAATCTTGATGTCTCCAATCTCTTGTTTTGTACGTTTTTTCCACGTTTCTTGACATCCAATGTATCCCTGCAATGTTTGGTGAAGATCTGAGTATGTAGTTTTTGACCTTATATGGAACCACCTATCTGAAGATTTGAAAATTCTTAAAAAATTTGACCAAAATCTTGATATCCATAATCCTATGTTTTGTATGTTTTTTCCACGTGTCTTGACATCCAATGTATCCCTGCAAAGTTTGGTGAAGATCTGAGTATGTCGTTTTTGACCTTATCTGGAACCTCCTATCTGAAAATTTGAAAATTTTTAAAAAATTCGTCCAAAATCTTGATGTCTTCAATCTCTTGTTTTGTACGTTTTTTCCACGTGTCTTGACCTCCAATGTATCCCTGCAAAGTTTGGTGAAGATCTGAGTATGTCGTTTTTGACCTTATCTGGAACATCCTTTCTGAAAATTTGAAAATTCTTAAAAAATTCGTCGAAAATCTTGATGTCTCCAATCTCTTGTTTTGTACGTTTTTTCCACGTGTCTTGACATCCAATGTATCCCTGCAAAGTTTGGTGAAGATCTGAGTATGTCGTTTTTGACCTTATATGGAACCTCCTTTCTGAAAATTTGAAAATTCTTAAAAAATTCGTCCAAAATCTTGATGTCCCCAATCCTATGTTTTGTATGTTTTTTCCACGTGTCTTGACATCCAATGTATCCATGCAAAGTTTGGTGAAGATCTGAGTATGTAGTTTTTGACTTTATATGGAACCTCCTTTCTGAAAATTTGAAAATTCTTAAAAAATTTGACCAAAATCTTGATATCCATAATCCTATGTTTTGTATGTTTTTCCCACGTGTCTTGACATCCAATGTATCCCTGCAAAGTTTGGTGAAGATCTGAGTATGTAGTTTTTGACCTTATCTGGAACCTCATTTCTGAAAATTTGAAAATTCCTCAAAAATTCGTCCAAAATCTGGATGTCTCCAATCTCTTGTTTTGTACGTTTTTTCCACGTGTCTTGACATCCAATGTATCCCTGCAAAGTTTGGTGAAGATCTGAGTATGTAGTTTTTGACCTTATCTGGAACCTCCTATCTGAAAATTTGAAAATTTTTAAAAAATTCGTCCAAAATCTTGATGTCTCCAATCTCTTGTTTTGTACGTTTTTCCACGTGTCTTGACATCCAATGTATCCCAGCATAGTTTGGTGAAGATCTGAGTATGTAGTTTTTGACCTTATATGGAACCTCCTATCTGAAAATTTGAAAATTTTTAAAAAATTCGACCAAAATCTTGATGTCCCCAATTCTATGTTTTGTATGTTTTTTCCACGTGTCTTGACATCCAATGTATCCATACAAAGTTTGGTGAAGATCTGAGTATGTCGTTTTTGACCTTATCTGGAACCTCCCATCTGAAAATTTGAAAATTCTTAAAAAATTCGTCGAAAATCTTGATGTCTCCAATCTCTTGTTTTGTACGTTTTTTCCACGTGTCTTGACATCCAATGTATCCCTGCAATCTTTGGTGAAGATCTGAGTATGTAGTTTTTGACCTTATCTGGAACCTCCTATCTGAAAATTTGAAAATTCTTAAAAAATTCGTCCAAAATCTTGATGTCTCCAATCTCTTGTTTTGTACGTTTTTTCCACGTGTCTTGACATCCAATGTATTCCCTGCAAAGTTTGGTGAAGATCTGAGTATGTCGTTTTTGACCTTATCTGGAACATCCTTTCTGAAAATTTGAAAATTCTTAAAAAAATCGTCCAAAATCTTGACGTCTCCAATCTCTTGTTTTGTACGTTTTTTCCACGTGTCTTGATATCCAATGTATCCCTGCAAAGTTTGGTGAAGATCTGAGTATGTAGTTTTTGACCTTATCTGGAACCTCCCATCTGAAAATTTGAAAATTCTTAAAAAATTCATCCAAAATCTTGATGTCTCCAATCTCTTGTTTTGTACGTTTTTTCCACGTGTCTTGACATCCAATGTATCCCTGCAATCTTTGGTGAAGATCTGAGTATGTAGTTTTTGACCTTATCTGGAACCTCCCATCTGAAAATTTGAAAATTCTTAAAAAATTCGTCCAAAATCTTGATGTCTCCAATCTCTTGTTTTGTACGTTTTTTCCACGTGTCTTGACATCCAATGTATCCCTGCAATCTTTGGTAAAGATCTGAGTATGTAGTTTTTGACCTTATATGGAACCTCCTATCTGAAAATTTGAAAATTCTTAAAAAATTTGACCAAAATCTTGATGTCCCCAATCCTATGTTTTGTATGTTTTTCCCACGTGTCTTGACATCCAATGTATCCCTGCAAAGTTTGGTGAAGATCTGAGTATGTAGTTTTTGACCTTATCTGGAACCTCCTATCTGAAAATTTGAAAATTCTTAAAAAATTCGTCCAAAATATTGATGTCTCCAATCTCTTGTTTTGTACGTTTTTCCACGTGTCTTGACATCCAATGTATCCCTGCAATGTTTGTTGAAGATCTGAGTATGTAGTTTTTGACCTTATATGGAACCTCCTATCTGAAAATTTGAAAATTCTTAAAAAATTTGACCAAAATCTTGATGTCCCCAATCCTATGTTTTGTATGTTCTTTCCACGTGTCTTGACATCCAATGTATCCCTGCAAAGTTTGGTGAAGATCTGAGTATGTCGTTTTTGACCTTATCTGGAACATCCTTTCTGAAAATTTGAAAATTCTTAAAAAAATTCGTCCAAAATCTTGATGTCTCCAATCTCTTGTTTTGTACGTTATTCCACTTGTCTTCACATCCAATGTATCCCTGCAAAGTTTGGTGAAGATCTGAGTATGTAGTTTTTGACCTTATCTGGAACCTCTCATCTGAAAATTTGAAAATTCCTAAAAAATCCTTCCAAAATCTTGATGACACCAATCTCTTGTTTTGTACGTTTCTTTCCACGTGTCTTGACATCCAATGTATCCCTGCAAAGTTTGGTGAAGATCTGAGTATGTAGTTTTTTTACCTTATATGGAACCTCCTTTCTGAAAATTTGAAAATTCTTAAAAAATTCATCCAAAATCTTGATGTCTCCAATCTCTTGTTTTGTACGTTTTTTCCACGTTTCTTGACATCCAATGTATCCCTGCAAAGTTTGGTGAAGATCTGAGTATGTAGTTTTTGACCTTATATGGAACCTCCTTTCTGAAAATTAGAAAATTCTTAAAAAATTCGTCCAAAATCTTGATGTCCCCAATCCTATGTTTTGTATGTTTCTTCCACGTGTCTTGACATCCAATGTATCCATGCAAAGTTTATTGAAGATCTGAGTATGTCGTTTTTGACCTTATCTGGAACCTCCCATCTGAAAATTTGAAAATTCTTAAAAAATTCGTCGAAAATCTTGATGTCTCCAATCTCTTGTTTTGTACGTTTTTTCCACGTGTCTTGACATGCAAAGTATCCCTGCAACGTTTGGTGAAGATCTGAGTATGTAGTTTTTGACCTTATCTGGAACCTCCTATCTGAAAATTTGAAAATTCTTCAAATATTCGTCCAAAATCTTGATGTCTCCAATCTCTTGTTTTGTACGTTTTTTCCACGTTTCTTGACATCCAATGTATCCCTGCAATGTTTGGTGAAGATCTGAGTATGTAGTTTTTGACCTTATATGGAACCACCTATCTGAAAATTTGAAAATTCTTAAAAAATTTTACCAAAATCTTGATATCCATAATCCTATGTTTTGTATGTTTTTTCCACGTGTCTTGACATCCAATGTATCCCTGCAAAGTTTGGTGAAGATCTGAGTATGTAGTTTTTGACCTTATCTGGAACCTCCTATCTGAAAATTTGAAAATTTTTAAAAAATTCGTCCAAAATCTTGATGTCTTCAATCTCTTGTTTTGTACGATTTTTCCACGTGTCTTGACCTCCAATGTATCCCTGCAAAGTTTGGTGAAGATCTGAGTATGTCGTTTTTGACCTTATCTGGAACATCCTTTCTGAAAATTTGAAAATTCTTAAAAAATTCGTCGAAAATCTTGATGTCTCCAATCTCTTGTTTTGTACGTTTTTTCCACGTGTCTTGACATCCAAAGTATCCCTGCAAAGTTCGGTGAAGATCTGAGTATGTCGTTTTTGACCTTATATGGAACCTCCTTTCTGAAAATTTGAAAATTCTTAAAAAATTCGTCCAAAATCTTGATGTCCCCAATCCTATGTTTTGTATGTTTTTTCCACGTGTCTTGACATCCAATGTATCCATGCAAAGTTTGGTGAAGATCTGAGTATGTAGTTTTTGACCTTATATGGAACCTCCTTTCTGAAAATTTGAAAATTCTTAAAAAATTTGACCAAAATCTTGATATCCATAATCCTATGTTTTGTATGTTTTTTCCACGTGTCTTGACATCCAATGTATCCCTGCAAAGTTTGGTGAAGATCTGAGTATGTAGTTTTTGACCTTATCTGGAACCTCCTTTCTGAAAATTTGAAAATTCTTCAAAAATTCGTCCAAAATCTTGATGTCTCCACTCTCTTGTTTTGTACGTTTTTTCCACGTGTCTTGACATCCAATGTATCCCTGCAAAGTTTGGTGAAGATCTGAGTATGTAGTTTTTTTACCTTATATGGAGCCTCCTTTCTGAAAATTTGAAAATTCTTAAAAAATTCATCCAAAATCTTGATGTCTCCAATCTCTTGTTTTGTACGTTTTTTCCACGTTTCTTGACATCCAATGTATCCCTGCAATGTTTGGTGAAGATCTGAGTATGTAGTTTTTGACCTTATATGGAACCTCCTTTCTGAAAATTAGAAAATTCTTAAAAAATTCGTCCAAAATCTTGATGTCCCCAATCCTATGTTTTGTATGTTTTTTCCACGTGTCTTGACATCCAATGTATCCATGCAAAGTTTGGTGAAGATCTGAGTATGTCGTTTTTGACCTTATCTGGAACCTCCCATCTGAAAATTTGAAAATTCTTAAAAAATTCGTCGAAAATCTTGATGTCTCCAATCTCTTGTTTTGTACGTTTTTTCCACGTGTCTTGACATGCAAAGTATCCCTGCAACGTTTGGTGAAGATCTGAGTATGTAGTTTTTGACCTTATCTGGAACCTCCTATCTGAAAATTTGAAAATTCTTCAAAAATTCGTCCAAAATCTTGATGTCTCCAATCTCTTGTTTTGTACGTTTTTTCCACGTTTCTTGACATCCAATGTATCCCTGCAATGTTTGGTGAAGATCTGAGTATGTAGTTTTTGACCTTATATGGAACCACCTATCTGAAAATTTGAAAATTCTTAAAAAATTTGACCAAAATCTTGATATCCATAATCCTATGTTTTGTATGTTTTTTCCACGTGTCTTGACATCCAATGTATCCCTGCAAAGTTTGGTGAAGATCTGAGTATGTAGTTTTTGACCTTATCTGGAACCTCCTATCTGAAAATTTGAAAATTTTTAAAAAATTCGTCCAAAATCTTGATGTCTTCAATCTCTTGTTTTGTACGTTTTTTACACGTGTCTTGGCCTCCAATGTATCCCTGCAAAGTTTGGTGAAGATCTGAGTATGTCGTTTTTGACCTTATCTGGAACATCCTTTCTGAAAATTTGAAAATTCTTAAAAAATTCGTCGAAAATCTTGATGTCTCCAATCGCTTGTTTTGTACGTTTTTTCCACGTGTCTTGACATCCAATGTATCCCTGCAAAGTTTGGTGAAGATCTGAGTATGTAGTTTTTGACCTTATATGGAACCTCCTTTCTGAAAATTTGAAAATTCTTAAAAAATTCGTCCAAAATCTTGATGTCCCCAATCTCTTGTTTTGTACGTTTTTTCCACGTGTCTTGACATCCAATGTATCCCTGCAAAGTTTGGTGAAGATCTGAGTATGTCGTTTTTGACCTTATCTGGAACCTCCCATCTGAAAATTTGAAAATTCTTAAAAAATTCGTCGAAAATCTTGATGTCTCCAATCTCTTGTTTTGTACGTTTTTTCCACGTGTCTTGACATGCAAAGTATCCCTGCAACGTTTGGTGAAGATCTGAGTATGTAGTTTTTGACCTTATATGGAACCTCATTTCTGAAAATTTGAAAATTCTTCAAAAATTCGTCCAAAATCTTGATGTCTCCAATCTCTTGTTTTGTACGTTTTTTCCACGTGTCTTGACATCCAATGTATCCCTGCAAAGTTTGGTGAAGATCTGAGTATGTAGTTTTTGACCTTATCTGGAACCTCCCATCTGAAAATTTGAAAATTCATAAAAAATTCGTCCAAAATCTTGATGTCTCCAATCTTCTGTTTTGTACGTTTTTTCCACGTGTCTTGACATCCAATGTATCCCTGCAAAGTTTGGTGAAGATCTGAGTATGTAGTTTTTGACCTTATCTGGAACCTCCTATCTGAAAATTTGAAAATTCTTAAAAAATTCGTCCAAAATCTTGATGTCTCCAATCTCTTGTTTTGTACGTTTTTTCCACGTGTCCTGACATCCAATGTATCCCTGCAAGCTTTGGTGAAGATCTAAGTATGTAGTTTTTGACCTTATCTGGAACCTCATTTCTGAAAATTTGAAAATTCCTCAAAAATTCGTCCAAAATCTTGATGTCTCCAATCTCTTGTTTTGTACGTTTTTTCCACGTGTCTTGACATCCAATGTATCCCTGCAAAGTTTGGTGAAGATCTGAGTATGTAGTTCTTGACCTTATATGGAACCTCCTATCTGAAAATTTGAAAATTCTTAAAAAATTTGACCAAAACCTTGATGTCCCCAATCCTATGTTTTGTATGTTTTTTCCCCGTGTCTTGACATCCAATGTATCCCTGCAGAGTTTGGTGAAGATCTGAGTATGTCGTTTTTGACCTTATCTGGAACATCCTTTCTGAAAATTTGAAAATTCTTAAAAAATTCGTCCAAAATCTTGACGTCTCCAATCTCTTGTTTTATACGTTTTTTCCACGTGTCTTGATATCCAATGTATCCCTGCAAAGTTTGGTGAAGATCTGAGTATGTAGTTTTTGACCTTATCTGGAACCTCCCATCTGAAAATTTGAAAATTCCTAAAAAATCCGTTCAAAATCTTGATGACCCCAATCTCTTGTTTTGTACGTTTTTTCCACGTGTTTTGACATCCAATGTATCCCTGCAAAGTTTGGTGAAGATCTGAGTATGTCGTTTTTGACCTTATCTGGAACCTCCCATCTGAAAATTTGAAAATTCTTAAAAAATTCGTCGAAAATCTTGATGTCTCCAATCTCTTGTTTTGTACGTTTTTTCCACGTGTCTTGACATGCAAAGTATCCCTGCAAAGTTTGGTGAAAATCTGAGTATGTAGTTTTTGACCTTATCTGGAACCTCCTATCTGAAAATTTGAAAATTCTTAAAAAATTCGTCCAAAATATTGATGTCTCCAATCTCTTGTTTTGTACGTTTTTTCCACGTGTCCTGACATCCAATGTATCCCTGCAAAGTTTGGTGAAGATCTGAGTATGTAGTTTTTGACCTTATCTGGAACCTCATTTCTGAAAATTTGAAAATTCCTCAAAAATTCGTCCAAAATCTTGATGTCTCCAATCTCTTGTTTTGTACGTTTTTTCCACGTGTCTTGACATCCAATGTATCCCTGCAAAGTTTGGTGAAGATCTGAGTATGTAGTTCTTGACTTTATATGGAACCTCCCATCTGAAAATTTGAAAATTCTTAAAAAATTTGACCAAAATCTTGATGTCCCCAATCCTATGTTTTGTATGTTTTTTCCCCGTGTCTTGACATCCAATGTATCCCTGCAGAGTTTGGTGAAGATCTGAGTATGTCGTTTTTGACCTTATCTGGAACATCCTTTCTGAAAATTTGAAAATTCTTAAAAAATTCGTCCAAAATCTTGATGTCTCCAATCTCTTGTTTTGTACGTTTTTTCCACGTGTCTTGACATCCAATGTATCCATGCAAAGTTTGGTGAAGATCTGAGTATGTAGTTTTTTACTTTATATGGAACCTTCTTTCTGAAAATTTGAAAATTCTTAAAAAATTTGACCAAAATCTTGATATCCATAATCCTATGTTTTGTATGTTTTTCCCACGTGTCTTGACATCCAATGTATCCCTGCAAAGTTTGGTGAAGATCTGAGTATGTAGTTTTTGACCTTATCTGGAACCTCATTTCTGAAAATTTGAAAATTCCTCAAAAATTCGTCCAAAATCTGGATGTCTCCAATCTCTTGTTTTGTACGTTTTTTCCACGTGTCTTGACATCCAATGTATCCCTGCAAAGTTTGGTGAAGATCTGAGTATGTAGTTTTTGACCTTATCTGGAACCTCCTATCTGAAAATTTGAAAATTCTTAAAAAATTCGTCCAAAATCTTGATGTCTCCAATCTCTTGTTTTGTACGTTTTTCCACGTGTCTTGACATCCAATGTATCCCAGCATAGTTTGGTGAAGATCTGAGTATGTAGTTTTTGACCTTATATGGAACCTCCTATCTGAAAATTTGAAAATTTTTAAAAAATTCGACCAAAATCTTGATGTCCCCAATTCTATGTTTTGTATGTTTTTTCCACGTGTCTTGACATCCAATGTATCCATGCAAAGTTTGGTGAAGATCTGAGTATGTCGTTTTTGACCTTATCTGGAACCTCCCATCTGAAAATTTGAAAATTCTTAAAAAATTCGTCGAAAATCTTGATGTCTCCAATCTCTTGTTTTGTACGTTTTTTCCACGTGTCTTGACATCCAATGTATCCCTGCAATCTTTGGTGAAGATCTGAGTATGTAGTTTTTGACCTTATCTGGAACCTCCTATCTGAAAATTTGAAAATTCTTAAAAAATTCGTCCAAAATCTTGATGTCTCCAATCTCTTGTTTTGTACGTTTTTTCCACGTGTCTTGACATCCAATGTATTCCCTGCAAAGTTTGGTGAAGATCTGAGTATGTCGTTTTTGACCTTATCTGGAACATCCTTTCTGAAAATTTGAAAATTCTTAAAAAAATCGTCCAAAATCTTGACGTCTCCAATCTCTTGTTTTGTACGTTTTTTCCACGTGTCTTGATATCCAATGTATCCCTGCAAAGTTTGGTGAAGATCTGAGTATGTAGTTTTTGACCTTATCTGGAACCTCCCATCTGAAAATTTGAAAATTCTTAAAAAATTCATCCAAAATCTTGATGTCTCCAATCTCTTGTTTTGTACGTTTTTTCCACGTGTCTTGACATCCAATGTATCCCTGCAATCTTTGGTGAAGATCTGAGTATGTAGTTTTTGACCTTATCTGGAACCTCCCATCTGAAAATTTGAAAATTCTTAAAAAATTCGTCCAAAATCTTGATGTCTCAAATCTCTTGTTTTGTACGTTTTTTCCACGTGTCTTGACATCCAATGTATCCCTGCAATCTTTGGTAAAGATCTGAGTATGTAGTTTTTGACCTTATATGGAACCTCCTATCTGAAAATTTGAAAATTCTTAAAAAATTTGACCAAAATCTTGATGTCCCCAATCCTATGTTTTGTATGTTTTTCCCACGTGTCTTGACATCCAATGTATCCCTGCAAAGTTTGGTGAAGATCTGAGTATGTAGTTTTTGACCTTATCTGGAACCTCCTATCTGAAAATTTGAAAATTCTTAAAAAATTCGTCCAAAATCTTGATGTCTCCAATCTCTTGTTTTGTACGTTTTTCCACGTGTCTTGACATCCAATGTATCCCTGCAATGTTTGTTGAAGATCTGAGTATGTAGTTTTTGACCTTATATGGAACCTCCTATCTGAAAATTTGAAAATTCTTAAAAAATTTGACCAAAATCTTGATGTCCCCAATCCTATGTTTTGTATGTTCTTTCCACGTGTCTTGACATCCAATGTATCCCTGCAAAGTTTGGTGAAGATCTGAGTATGTCGTTTTTGACCTTATCTGGAACATCCTTTCTGAAAATTTGAAAATTCTTAAAAAAATTCGTCCAAAATCTTGATGTCTCCAATCTCTTGTTTTGTACGTTATTCCACGTGTCTTCACATCCAATGTATCCCTGCAAAGTTTGGTGAAGATCTGAGTATGTAGTTTTTGACCTTATCTGGAACCTCTCATCTGAAAATTTGAAAATTCCTAAAAAATCCTTCCAAAATCTTGATGACACCAATCTCTTGTTTTGTACGTTTCTTTCCACGTGTCTTGACATCCAATGTATCCCTGCAAAG
Source organism: Lepisma saccharinum (assembly GCF_977018435.1). NCBI lineage: Eukaryota > Metazoa > Arthropoda > Insecta > Zygentoma > Lepismatidae > Lepisma > Lepisma saccharinum. Next base: position 1,470,084 of record NW_028142907.1, on the reverse strand, counting down.
TTTGGTGAAGATCTGAGTATGTAGTTTTTGACCTTATCTGGAACCTCCTTTCTGAAAATTTGAAAATTCTTAAAAAATTCATCCAAAATCTTGATGTCTCCAATCTCTTGTTTTGTACGTTTTTTCCACGTTTCTTGACATCCAATGTATCCCTGCAAAGTTTGGTGAAGATCTGAGTATGTAGTTTTTGACCTTATATGGAACCTCCTTTCTGAAAATTAGAAAATTCTTAAAAAATTCGTCCAAAATCTTGATGTCCCCTATCCTATGTTTTGTATGTTTCTTCCACGTGTCTTGACATCCAATGTATCCATGCAAAGTTTATTGAAGATCTGAGTATGTCGTTTTTGACCTTATCTGGAACCTCCCATCTGAAAATTTGAAAATTCTTAAAAAATTCGTCGAAAATCTTGATGTCTCCAATCTCTTGTTTTGTACGTTTTTTCCACGTGTCTTGACATGCAAAGTATCCCTGCAACGTTTGGTGAAGATCTGAGTATGTAGTTTTTGACCTTATCTGGAACCTCCTATCTGAAAATTTGGAAATTCTTCAAATATTCGTCCAAAATCTTGATGTCTCCAATCTCTTGTTTTGTACGTTTTTTCCACGTTTCTTGACATCCAATGTATCCCTGCAATGTTTGGTGAAGATCTGAGTATGTAGTTTTTGATCTTATATGGAACCACCTATCTGAAAATTTGAAAATTCTTAAAAAATTTTACCAAAATCTTGATATCCATAATCCTATGTTTTGTATGTTTTTTCCACGTGTCTTGACATCCAATGTATCCCTGCAAAGTTTGGTGAAGATCTGAGTATGTAGTTTTTGACCTTATCTGGAACCTCCTATCTGACAATTTGAAAATTTTTAAAAAATTCGTCCAAAATCTTGATGTCTTCAATCTCTTGTTTTGTACGTTTTTTCCACGTGTCTTGACCTCCAATGTATCCCTGCAAAGTTTGGTGAAGATCTGAGTATGTCGTTTTTGACCTTATCTGGAACATCCTTTCTGAAAATTTGAAAATTCTTAAAAAATTCGTCGAAAATCTTGATGTCTCCAATCTCTTGTTTTGTACGTTTTCTCCACGTGTCTTGACATCCAAAGTATCCCTGCAAAGTTCGGTGAAGATCTGAGTATGTCGTTTTTGACCTTATATGGAACCTCCTTTCTGAAAATTTGAAAATTCTTAAAAAATTCGTCCAAAATCTACATGTCCCCAATCCTATGTTTTGTATGTTTTTTCCACGTGTCTTGACATCCAATGTATCCATGCAAAGTTTGGTGAAGATCTGAGTATGTAGTTTTTGACCTTATATGGAACCTCCTTTCTGAAAATTTGAAAATTCTTAAAAAATTTGACCAAAATCTTGATATCCATAATCCTATGTTTTGTATGTTTTTTCCCCTTATCTTGACATCCAATGTATCCCTGCAAAGTTTGGTGAAGATCTGAGTATGTAGTTTTTGACCTTATCTGGAACCTCCTTTCTGAAAATTTGAAAATTCTTCAAAAATTCGTCCAAAATCTTGATGTCTCCACTCTCTTGTTTTGTACGTTTTTTCCACGTGTCTTGACATCCAATGTATCCCTGCAAAGTTTGGTGAAGATCTGAGTATGTAGTTTTTTTACCTAATATGGAGCCTCCTTTCTGAAAATTTGAAAATTCTAAAAAAATTCATCCAAAATCTTGATGTCTCCAATCTCTTGTTTTGTACGTTTTTTCCACGTTTCTTGACATCCAATGTATCCCTGCAAAGTTTGGTGAAGATCTGAGTATGTAGTTTTTGACCTTATATGGAACCTCCTTTCTGAAAATTAGAAAATTCTTAAAAAATTCGTCCAAAATCTTGATGTCCCCAATCCTATGTTTTGTATGTTTTTTCCACGTGTCTTGACATCCAATGTATCCATGCAAAGTTTGGTGAAGATCTGAGTATGTCGTTTTTGACCTTATCTGGAACCTCCCATCTGAGAATTTGAAAATTCTTAAAAAATTCGTCGAAAATCTTGATGTCTCCAATCTCTTGTTTTGTACGTTTTTTCCACGTGTCTTGACATGCAAAGTATCCCTGCAACGTTTGGTGAAGATCTGAGTATGTAGTTTTTGACCTTATCTGGAACCTCCTATCTGAAAATTTGAAAATTCTTCAAAAATTCGTCCAAAATCTTGATGTCTCCAATCTCTTGTTTTGTACGTTTTTTCCACGTTTCTTGACATCCAATGTATCCCTGCAATGTTTGGTGAAGATCTGAGTATGTAGTTTTTGACCTTATATGGAACCACCTATCTGAAAATTTGAAAATTCTTAAAAAATTTGACCAAAATCTTGATATCCATAATCCTATGTTTTGTATGTTTTTTCCACGTGTCTTGACATCCAATGTATCCCTGCAAAGTTTGGTGAAGATCTGAGTATGTAGTTTTTGACCTTATATGGAACCTCCTTTCTGAAAATTTGAAAATTCTTAAAAAATTCGTCCAAAATCTTGATGTCCCCAATCTCTTGTTTTGTACGTTTTTTCCACGTGTCTTGACATCCAATGTATCCCTGCAAAGTTTGGTGAAGATCTGAGTATGTCGTTTTTGACCTTATCTGGAACCTCCCATCTGAAAATTTGAAAATTCTTAAAAAATTCGTCGAAAATCTTGATGTCTCCAATCTCTTGTTTTGTACGTTTTTTCCACGTGTCTTGACATGCAAAGTATCCCTGCAACGTTTGGTGAAGATCTGAGTATGTAGTTTTTGACCTTATATGGAACCTCATTTCTGAAAATTTGAAAATTCTTCAAAAATTCGTCCAAAATCTTGATGTCTCCAATCTCTTGTTTTGTACGTTTTTTCCACGTGTCTTGACATCCAATGTATCCCTGCAAAGTTTGGTGAAGATCTGAGTATGTAGTTTTTGACCTTATCTGGAACCTCCCATCTGAAAATTTGAAAATTCTTAAAAAATTCGTCCAAAATCTTGATGTCTCCAATCTTCTGTTTTGTACGTTTTTTCCACGTGTCTTGACATCCAATGTATCCCTGCAAAGTTTGGTGAAGATCTGAGTATGTAGTTTTTGACCTTATCTGGAACCTCCTATCTGAAAATTTGAAAATTCTTAAAAAATTCGTCCAAAATCTTGATGTCTCCAATCTCTTGTTTTGTACGTTTTTTCCACGTGTCCTGACATCCAATGTATCCCTGCAAGCTTTGGTGAAGATCTAAGTATGTAGTTTTTGACCTTATCTGGAACCTCATTTCTGAAAATTTGAAAATTCCTCAAAAATTCGTCCAAAATCTTGATGTCTCCAATCTCTTGTTTTGTACGTTTTTTCCACGTGTCTTGACATCCAATGTATCCCTGCAAAGTTTGGTGAAGATCTGAGTATGTAGTTCTTGACCTTATATGGAACCTCCTATCTGAAAATTTGAAAATTCTTAAAAAATTTGACCAAAACCTTGATGTCCACAATCCTATGTTTTGTATGTTTTTTCCCCGTGTCTTGACATCCAATGTATCCCTGCAGAGTTTGGTGAAGATCTGAGTATGTCGTTTTTGACCTTATCTGGAACATCCTTTCTGAAAATTTGAAAATTCTTAAAAAATTCGTCCAAAATCTTGACGTCTCCAATCTCTTGTTTTATACGTTTTTTCCACGTGTCTTGATATCCAATGTATCCCTGCAAAGTTTGGTGAAAATCTGAGTATGTAGTTTTTGACCTTATCTGGAACCTCCTATCTGAAAATTTGAAAATTCTTAAAAAATTCGTCCAAAATATTGATGTCTCCAATCTCTTGTTTTGTACGTTTTTTCCACGTGTCCTGACATCCAATGTATCCCTGCAAAGTTTGGTGAAGATCTGAGTATGTAGTTTTTGACCTTATCTGGAACCTCATTTCTGAAAATTTGAAAATTCCTCAAAAATTCGTCCAAAATCTTGATGTCTCCAATCTCTTGTTTTGTACGTTTTTTCCACGTGTCTTGACATCCAATGTATCCCTGCAAAGTTTGGTGAAGATCTGAGTATGTAGTTCTTGACTTTATATGGAACCTCCCATCTGAAAATTTGAAAATTCTTAAAAAATTTGACCAAAATCTTGATGTCCCCAATCCTATGTTTTGTATGTTTTTTCCCCGTGTCTTGACATCCAATGTATCCCTGCAGAGTTTGGTGAAGATCTGAGTATGTCGTTTTTGACCTTATCTGGAACATCCTTTCTGAAAATTTGAAAATTCTTAAAAAATTCGTCCAAAATCTTGACGTCTCCAATCTCTTGTTTTATACTTTTTTTCCACGTGTCCTGACATCCAATGTATCCCTGCAAAGTTTGGTGAAGATCTGAGTATGTAGTTTTTGACCTTATCTGGAACCTCATTTCTGAAAATTTGAAAATTCCTCAAAAATTCGTCCAAAATCTTGATGTCTCCAATCTCTTGTTTTGTACGTTTTTTCCACGTGTCTTGACATCCAATGTATCCCTGCAAAGTTTGGTGAAGATCTGAGTATGTAGTTCTTGACCTTATATGGAACCTCCTATCTGAAAATTTGAAAATTCTTAAAAAATTTGACCAAAATCTTGATGTCCCCAATCCTATGTTTTGTATGTTTTTTTCCCCGTGTCTTGACATCCAATGTATCCCTGCAGAGTTTGGTGAAGATCTGAGTATGTCGTTTTTGACCTTATCTGGAACATCCATTCTGAAAATTTGAAAATTCTTAAAAAATTCGTCCAAAATCTTGACGTCTCCAATCTCTTGTTTTATACGTTTTTTCCACGTGTCTTGATATCCAATGTATCCCTGCAAAGTTTGGTGAAGATCTGAGTATGTAGTTTTTGACCTTATCTGGAACCTCCCATCTGAAAATTTGAAAATTCCTAAAAAATCCGTTCAAAATCTTGATGACCCCAATCTCTTGTCTTGTACGTTTTTTCCACGTGTTTTGACATCCAATGTATCCCTGCAAAGTTTGGTGAAGATCTGAGTATGTCGTTTTTGACCTTATCTGGAACCTCCCATCTGAAAATTTGAAAATTCTTAAAAAATTCGTCGAAAATCTTGATGTCTCCAATCTCTTGTTTTGTACGTTTTTTCCACGTGTCTTGACATGCAAAGTATCCCTGCAAAGTTTGGTGAAGATCTGAGTATGTAGTTTTTGACCTTATCTGGAACCTCCTATCTGAAAATTTGAAAATTCTTAAAAAATTCGTCCAAAATATTGATGTCTCCAATCTCTTGTTTTGTACGTTTTTTCCACGTGTCCTGACATCCAATGTATCCCTGCAAAGTTTGGTGAAGATCTGAGTATGTAGTTTTTGACCTTATCTGGAACCTCATTTCTGAAAATTTGAAAATTCCTCAAAAATTCGTCCAAAATCTTGATGTCTCCAATCTCTTGTTTTGTACGTTTTTTCCACGTGTCTTGACATCCAATGTATCCCTGCAAAGTTTGGTGAAGATCTGAGTATGTAGTTCTTGACCTTATATGGAACATCCTTTCGGAAAATTTAAAAATTCTTAAAAAATTTGACCAAAATCTTGATGTCCCCAATCCTATGTTTTGTATGTTTTTTCCCCGTGTCTTGACATCCAATGTATCCCTGCAGAGTTTGGTGAAGATCTGAGTATGTCGTTTTTGACCTTATCTGGAACATCCTTTCTGAAAATTTGAAAATTCTTAAAAAATTCGTCCAAAATCTTGACGTCTCCAATCTCTTGTTTTATACGTTTTTTCCACGTGTCTTGATATCCAATGTATCCCTGCAAAGTTTGGTGAAGATCTGAGTATGTAGTTTTTGACCTTATCTGGAACCTCCCATCTGAAAATTTGAAAATTCCTAAAAAATCCGTTCAAAATCTTGATGACCCCAATCTCTTGTTTTGTACGTTTTTTCCACGTGTTTTGACATCCAATGTATCCCTGCAAAGTTTGGTGAAGATCTGAGTATGTAGTTTTTGACCTTATCTGGAACCTCCTATCTGAAAATTTGAAAATTCTTAAAAAATTCGTCCAAAATCTTGATGTCTCCAATCTCTTGTTTTGTACGTTTTTCCCACGTGTCTTGACATCCAATGTATCCCTGCAAAGTTTGGTGAAGATCTGAGTATGTAGTTTTTGACCTTATCTGGAACCTCATTTCTGAAAATTTGAAAATTCCTCAAAAATTCGTCCAAAATCTGGATGTCTCCAATCTCTTGTTTTGTACATTTTTTCCACGTGTCTTGACATCCAATGTATCCCTGCAAAGTTTGGTGAAGATCTGAGTATGTAGTTTTTGACCTTATCTGGAACCTCCTATCTGAAAATTTGAAAATTCTTAAAAAATTCGTCCAAAATCTTGATGTCTCCAATCTCTTGTTTTGTACGTTTTTTCCACGTGTCTTGACATCCAATGTATCCCAGCATAGTTTGGTGAAGATCTGAGTATGTAGTTTTTGACCTTATATGGAACCTCCTATCTGAAAATTTGAAAATTTTTAAAAAATTCGACCAAAATCTTGATGTCCCCAATTCTATGTTTTGTATGTTTTTTCCACGTGTCTTAACATCCAATGTATCCATGCAAAGTTTGGTGAAGATCTGAGTATGTCGTTTTTGACCTTATCTGGAACCTCCCATCTGAAAATTTGAAAATTCTTAAAAAATTCGTCGAAAATCTTGATGTCTCCAATCTCTTGTTTTGTACGTTTTTTCCACGTGTCTTGACATCCAATGTATCCCTGCAATCTTTGGTGAAGATCTGAGTATGTAGTTTTTGACCTTATCTGGAACCTTTTATCTGAAAATTTGAAAATTCTTAAAAAATTCGTCCAAAATCTTGATGTCTCCAATCTCGTGTTTTGTACGTTTTTTCCACGTGTCTTGACATCCAATGTATTCCCTGCAAAGTTTGGTGAAGATCTGAGTATGTCGTTTTTGACCTTATCTGGAACATCCTTTCTGAAAATTTGAAAATTCTTAAAAAAATCGTCCAAAATCTTGACGTCTCCAATCTCTGGTTTTGTACGTTTTTTCCACGTGTCTTGACATCCAATGTATCCCTGCAAAGTTTGGTGAAGATCTGAGTATGTAGTTTTTGACCTTATCTGGAACCTCCCATCTGAAAATTTGAAAATTCTTAAAAAATTCGTCCAAAATCTTGATGTCTCCAATCTCTTGTTTTGTACGTTTTTTCCACGTGTCTTGACATCCAATGTATCCCTGCAATCTTTGGTGAAGATCTGAGTATGTAGTTTTTGACCTTATATGGAACCTCCTATCTGAAAATTTGAAAATTCTTAAAAAATTTGACCAAAATCTTGATGTCCCCAATCCTATGTTTTGTATGTTTTTCCCACGTGTCTTGACATCCAATGTATCCCTGCAAAGTTTGGTGAAGATCTGAGTATGTAGTTTTTGACCTTATATGGAACCTCCTATCTGAAAATTTGAAAATTCTTAAAAAATTCGTCCAAAATCTTGATGTCTCCAATCTCTTGTTTTGTACGTTTTTCCACGTGTCTTGACATCCAATGTATCCCTGCAATGTTTGTTGAAGATCTGAGTATGTAGTTTTTGACCTTATATGGAACCTCCTATCTGAAAATTTGAAAATTCCTCAAAAATTCGACCAAAATCTTGATGTCCCCAATCCTATGTTTTGTAAATTTTTTCCACATGTCTTGACATCCAATGTATCCCTGCAAAGTTTGGTGAAGATCTCAGTATGTAGTTTTTGACCTTATCTGGAATCTCCTATCTGAAAATTTGAAAATTTTGAAAAAATTCGTCCAAAATCTTGATGTCTCCAATCTCTTGTTTTGTACGTTTTTTCCACGTGTCTCCACATCCAATGTATCTATGCAAAGTTTGATGAAGATCTGAGTATGTCGTTTTTGACCTTATCTGGAACCTCCCATCTGAAAATTTGAAAATTCTGAAAAAAATTCGTCCAAAATCTTGATGTCTCCAATCTCTTGTTTTGTACGTTTTTTCCACGTGCCTTGACATCCAATGTATCCCTGCAATGTTTGGTGAAGATCTGAGTATGTAGTTTTTGACCTTATATGGAACCTCCTATCTGAAAATTTGAAAATTCTTAAAAAATTTGACCAAAATCATGATGTCCCCAATCCTATGTTTTGTATGTTTTTTCCACGTGTCTTGACATCCAATGTATCCCTGCAATGTTTGGTGAAGATCTGAGTATGTAGTTTTTGACCTTATATGGAACCTCCTATCTGAAAATTTGAAAATTCTTAAAAAATTCGTCCAAAATATTGATGTCTCCAATCTCTTGTTTTGTACGTTTTTTCCACGTGACCTGACATCCAATGTATCCCTGCAAAGTTTGGTGAAGATCTGAGTATGTAGTTTTTGACCTTATCTGGAACCTCATTTCTGAAAATTTGAAAATTCCTCCAAAATTCGTCCAAAATCTTGATGTCTCCAATCTCTTGTTTTGTACGTTTTTTCCACGTGTCTTGACATCCAATGTATCCCTGCAAAGTTTGGTGAAGATCTGAGTATGTAGTTCTTGACCTTATATGGAACCTCCTATCTGAAAATTTAAAAATTCTTAAAAAATTTGACCAAAATCTTGATGTCCCCAATCCTATGTTTTGTATGTTTTTTCCCCGTGTCTTGACATCCAATGTATCCCTGCAGAGTTTGGTGAAGATCTGAGTATGTCGTTTTTGACCTTATCTGGAACATCCTTTCTGAAAATTTGAAAATTCTTAAAAAATTCGTCCAAAATCTTGACGTCTCCAATCTCTTGTTTTATACGTTTTTTCCACGTGTCTTGATATCCAATGTATCCCTGCAAAGTTTGGTGAAGATCTGAGTATGTAGTTTTTGACCTTATCTGGAACCTCCCATCTGAAAATTTGAAAATTCCTAAAAAATCCGTTCAAAATCTTGATGACCCCAATCTCTTGTTTTGTACGTTTTTTCCACGTGTTTTGACATCCAATGTATCCCTGCAAAGTTTGGTGAAGATCTGAGTATGTAGTTTTTGACCTTATCTGGAACCTCCTATCTGAAAATTTGAAAATTCTTAAAAAATTCGTCCAAAATCTTGATGTCTCCAATCTCTTGTTTTGTACGTTTTTCCCACGTGTCTTGACATCCAATGTATCCCTGCAAAGTTTGGTGAAGATCTGAGTATGTAGTTTTTGACCTTATCTGGAACCTCATTTCTGAAAATTTGAAAATTCCTCAAAAATTCGTCCAAAATCTGGATGTCTCCAATCTCTTGTTTTGTACATTTTTTCCACGTGTCTTGACATCCAATGTATCCCTGCAAAGTTTGGTGAAGATCTGAGTATGTAGTTTTTGACCTTATCTGGAACCTCCTATCTGAAAATTTGAAAATTCTTAAAAAATTCGTCCAAAATCTTGATGTCTCCAATCTCTTGTTTTGTACGTTTTTTCCACGTGTCTTGACATCCAATGTATCCCAGCATAGTTTGGTGAAGATCTGAGTATGTAGTTTTTGACCTTATCTGGAACATCCTATCTGAAAATTTGAAAATTTTTAAAAAATTCGACCAAAATCTTGATGTCCCCAATTCTATGTTTTGTATGTTTTTTCCACGTGTCTTAACATCCAATGTATCTATGCAAAGTTTGGTGAAGATCTGAGTATGTCGTTTTTGACCTTATCTGGAACCTCCCATCTGAAAATTTGAAAATTCTTAAAAAATTCGTCGAAAATCTTGATGTCTCCAATCTCTTGTTTTGTACGTTTTTTCCACGTGTCTTGACATCCAATGTATCCCTGCAATCTTTGGTGAAGATCTGAGTATGTATTTTTTGACCTTATCTGGAACCTCCTATCTGAAAATTCGAAAATTCTTAAAAAATTCGTCCAAAATCTTGATGTCTCCAATCTCGTGTTTTGTACGTTTTTTCCACGTGTCTTGACATCCAATGTATTCCCTGCAAAGTTTGGTGAAGATCTGAGTATGTTGTTTTTGACCTTATCTGGAACATCCTTTCTGAAAATTTGAAAATTCTTAAAAAAATCGTCCAAAATCTTAACGTCTCCAATCTCTTGTTTTGTACGTTTTTTCCACGTGTCTTGACATCCAATGTATCCCTGCAAAGTTTGGTGAAGATCTGAGTATGTAGTTTTTGACCTTATCTGGAACCTCCCATCTGAAAATTTGAAAATTCTTAAAAAATTCGTCCAAAATCTTGATGTCTCCAATCTCTTGTTTTGTACGTTTTTTCCACGTGTCTTGACATCCAATGTATCCCTGCAATCTTTGGTGAAGATCTGAGTATGTAGTTTTTGACCTTATATGGAGCCTCCTATCTGAAAATTTGAAAATTCTTAAAAAATTTGACCAAAATCTTGATGTCCCCAATCCTATGTTTTGTATGTTTTTCCCACGTGTCTTGACATCCAATGTATCCCTGCAAAGTTTGGTGAAGATCTGAGTATGTATTTTTTGACCTTATCTGGAACCTCCTATCTGAAAATTTGAAAATTCTTAAAAAATTCGTCCAAAATCTTGATGTCTCCAATCACTTGTTTTGTACGTTTTTCCACGTGTCTTGACATCCAATGTATCCCTGCAATGTTTGTTGAAGATCTGAGTATGTAGTTTTTGACCTTATATGGAACCTCCTATCTGAAAATTTGAAAATTCCTCAAAAATTCGACCAAAATCTTGATGTCCCCAATCCTATGTTTTGTAAATTTTTTCCACATGTCTTGACATCCAATGTATCCCTGCAAAGTTTGGTGAAGATCTCAGTATGTAGTTTTTGACCTTATCTGGAATCTCCTATCTGAAAATTTGAAAATTTTGAAAAAATTCGTCCAAAATCTTGATGTCTCCAATCTCTTGTTTTGTACGTTTTTTCCACGTGTCTCCACATCCAATGTATCTATGCAAAGTTTGATGAAGATCTGAGTATGTCGTTTTTGACCTTATCTGGAACCTCCCATCTGAAAATTTGAAAATTCTGAAAAAAATTCGTCCAAAATCTTGATGTCTCCAATCTCTTGTTTTGTACGTTTTTTCCACGTGCCTTGACATCCAATGTATCCCTGCAATGTTTGGTGAAGATCTGAGTATGTAGTTTTTGACCTTATATGGAACCTCCTATCTGAAAATTTGAAAATTCTTAAAAAATTTGACCAAAATCATGATGTCCCCAATCCTATGTTTTGTATGTTTTTTCCACGTGTCTTGACATCCAATGTATCCCTGCAATGTTTGGTGAAGATCTGAGTATGTAGTTTTTGACCTTATATGGAACCTCCTATCTGAAAATTTGAAAATTCTTAAAAAATTTGACTAAAATCTTGATGTCCCCAATCCTATGTTTTGTATGTTTTTTCCACGTGTCTTGACATCCAATGTATCCCTGCAGAGTTTGGTGAAGATCTGAGTATGTCGTTTTTGACCTTATCACGAACATCCTTTCTGAAAATTTGAAAATTCTTAAAAAATTCGTCCAAAATCTTGATGTCTTCAATCTCTTGTTTTGTACGTTTTTTCCACGTGTCTTGACATCCAATGTATCCCTGCAAAGTTTGGTGAAGATCTGAGTATGTAGTTTTTGACCTTATCTGGAACCTCCTATCTGAAAATTTGAAAATTCTTAAAAAATTTGACCAAAATCTTGATGTCCCCAATCCTATGTTTTGTATGTTTTTTCCACATGTCTTGACATCCAATGTATCCCTGCAGAGTTTGGTGAAGATCTGAGTATGTCGTTTTTGACCTTATCTGGAACCTCCTATCTGAAAATTTGAAAATTGTTAAAAAATTCGTCCAAAATCTTGATGTCTCCAATCTCTTGTTTTGTACGTTTTTTCCTCGTGTCTTGACATCCAATGTATCCCTGCAAAGTTTGGTGAAGATCTGAGTATGTAGTTTTTGACCTTATCTGGAACCTCCCATCTGAAAATTTGAAAATTCTTAAAAAATTCGTCCAAAATCTTGATGTCTCCAATCTCTTGTTTTGTACGTTTTTTCCACGTGTCTTGACATCCAATGTATCCCTGCAAAGTTTGGTGAAGATCTGAGTATGTAGTTTTTGACCTTATCTGGAACAACCTTTCTGAAAATTTGAAAATTCTTAAAAAATTCGTCCAAAATCTTGATGTCTCCAATCTCTTGTTTTGTACGTTTTTTCCACGTGTCTTGACATCCAATGTATCCCTGCAATGTTTGGTGAAGATCTGAGTATGTAGTTTTTGACCTTATCTGGAACCTCATTTCTGAAAATTTGAAAATTCCTCAAAAATTCGTCCAAAATCTTGATGTCTCCAATCTCTTGTTTTGTACGTTTTTTCCACGTGTCTTGACATCCAATGTATCCCTGCAAAGTTTGGTGAAGATCTGAGTGTGTAGTTTTTGACCTTATCTGGAACCTCCTATCTAAAAATTTGAAAATTCTTAAAAAATTCGTCCAAAATCTTGATGTCTCCAATCTCTTGTTTTGTACGTTTTTTCCACGTGTCTTGACATCCAATGTATCCCTGCAAAGTTTGGTGAAGATCTGAGGATGTCGTTTTTGACCTTATCTGGAACATCCTTTCTGAAAATTTAAAAATTCTTCAAAAATTCGTCCGAAATCTTGACGTCTCCAATCTCTTGTTTTGTACGTTTTTTCCACGTGTCTTGACATCCAATGTATCCCTGCAAAGTTTGGTGAAGATCTGAGTATGTCGTTTTTGACCTTATCTGGAACCTCCCATCTGAAAATTTGAAAATTCCTAAAAAATCCGTCCAAAATCTTGATGACCCAAAACTCTTGTTTTGTACGTTTTTTCCACGTGTCTTGACATCCAATGTATCCCTGCAAAGTTTGGTGAAGATCTGAGTAGGTAGTTTTTGACCTTATCTGGAACCTCCTATCTGAAAATTTGAAAATTCTTAAAAAATTCGTCCGAAATCTTGATGTCTCCAATCTCTTGTTTTGTACGTTTTTCCCACGTGTCTTGACAACCAATGTATCCCTGCAGAGTTTGGTGAAGATTTGAGTATGTCGTTTTTGACCTTGCCTGGAACATCCTTTCTGAAAATTTGAAAATTCTTAAAAAATTCGTCCAAAATCTTGACGTCTCCAATCTCTTGTTTTGTACGTTTTTTCCACGTGTCTTGACATCCAATGTATCCCTGCAAAGTTTGGTGAAGATCTGAGTATGTAGTTTTTGACATTATCTGGAACCTCCCATCTGAAAATTTGAAAATTCCTAAAAAATTCGTCCAAAATCTTGATGACCCCAATCTCTTGTTTTGTACGTTTTTTCCACGTGTCTTGACATCCAATGTATCCCTGCAAAGTTTGGTGAAGATCTGAGTATGTAGTTTTTGACCTTATCTGGAACCTCCTATCTGAAAATTTGAAAATTTTTAAAAAATTCGACCAAAATCTTGATGTCCCCAATTCTATGTTTTGTATGTTTTTTCCACGTGTCTTAACATCCAATGTATCCATGCAAAGTTTGGTGAAGATCTGAGTATGTCGTTTTTGACCTTATCTGGAACCTCCCATCTGAAAATTTGAAAATTCTTAAAAAATTCGTCGAAAATCTTGATGTCTCCAATCTCTTGTTTTGTACGTTTTTTCCACGTGTCTTGACATCCAATGTATCCCTGCAATCTTTGGTGAAGATCTGAGTATGTAGTTTTTGACCTTATCTGGAAAATCCTATCTGAAAATTTGAAAATTCTTAAAAAATTCGTCCAAAATCTTGATGTCTCCAATCTCTTGTTTTGTACGTTTTTTCCACGTGTCTTGACATCCAATGTATTCCCTGCAAAGTTTGGTGAAGATCTGAGTATGTCGTTTTTGACCTTATCTGGAACATCCTTTCTGAAAATTTGAAAATTCTTAAAAAAATCGTCCAAAATCTTGATGTCTTCAATCTCTTGTTTTGTACGTTTTTTCCACGTGTCTTGACATCCAATGTATCCCTGCAAAGTTTGGTGAAGATCTGAGTATGTAGTTTTTGACCTTATCTGGAACCTCCCATCTGAAAATTTGAAAATTCTTAAAAAATTCGTCCAAAATCTTGATGTCTCCAATCTCTTGTTTTGTACGTTTTTCCACGTGTCTTGACATCCAATGTATCCCTGCAATGTTTGTTGAAGATCTGAGTATGTAGTTTTTGACCTTATATGGAACCTCCTATCTGAAAATTTGAAAATTCCTCAAAAATTCGACCAAAATCTTGATGTCCCCAATCCTATGTTTTGTAAATTTTTTCCACATGTCTTGACATCCAATGTATCCCTGCAAAGTTTGGTGAAGATCTCAGTATGTAGTTTTTGACCTTATCTGGAATCTCCTATCTGAAAATTTGAAAATTCTTAAAAAATTTGACTAAAATCTTGATGTCCCCAATCCTATGTTTTGTATGTTTTCTCCACGTGTCTTGACATCCAATGTATCACTGCAGAGTTTGGTGAAGATCTGAGTATGTCGTTTTTGACCTTATCACGAACATCCTTTCTGAAAATTTGAAAATTCTTAAAAAATTCGTCCAAAATCTTGATGTCTTCAATCTCTTGTTTTGTACGTTTTTTCCACGTGTCTTGACATCCAATGTATCCCTGCAAAGTTTGGTGAAGATCTGAGTATGTAGTTTTTGACCTTATCTGGAACCTCCTATCTGAAAATTTGAAAATTCTTAAAAAATTTGACCAAAATCTTGATGTCCCCAATCCTATGTTTTGTATGTTTTTTCCACATGTCTTGACATCCAATGTATCCCTGCAGAGTTTGGTGAAGATCTGAGTATGTCGTTTTTGACCTTATCTGGAACCTCCTATCTGAAAATTTGAAAATTGTTAAAAAATTCGTCCAAAATCTTGATGTCTCCAATCTCTTGTTTTGTACGTTTTTTCCTCGTGTCTTGACATCCAATGTATCCCTGCAATCTTTGGTGAAGATCTGAGTATGTCGTTTTTGACCTTATCTGGAACAACCTTTCTGAAAATTTGAAAATTCTTAAAAAATTCGTCCAAAATCTTGATGTCTCCAATCTCTTGTTTTGTACGTTTTTTCCACGTGTCTTGACATCCAATGTATCCCTGCAATGTTTGGTGAAGATCTGAGTATGTAGTTTTTGACCTTATCTGGAACCTCATTTCTGAAAATTTGAAAATTCCTCAAAAATTCGTCCAAAATCTTGATGTCTCCAATCTCTTGTTTTGTACGTTTTTTCCACGTGTCTTGACATCCAATGTATCCCTGCAAAATTTGGTGAAGATCTGAGTGTGTAGTTTTTGACTTTATCTGGAACCTCCTATCTAAAAATTTGAAAATTCTTAAAAAATTCGTCCAAAATCTTGATGTCTCCAATCTCTTGTTTTGTACGTTTTTTCCACGTGTCTTGACATCCAATGTATCCCTGCAAAGTTTGGTGAAGATCTGAGGATGTCGTTTTTGACCTTATCTGGAACATCCTTTTTGAAAATTTGAAAATTCTTCAAAAATTCGTCCGAAATCTTGACGTCTCCAATCTCTTGTTTTGTACGTTTTTTCCACGTATCTTGACATCCAATGTATCCCTGCAAAGTTTGGTGAAGATCTGAGTATGTCGTTTTTGACCTTATCTGGAACCTCCCATCTGAAAATTTGAAAATTCCTAAAAAATCCGTCCAAAATCTTGATGACCCCAAACTCTTGTTTTGTACGTTTTTTCCACGTGTCTTGACATCCAATGTATCCCTGCAAAGTTTGGTGAAGATCTGAGTATGTAGTTTTTGACCTTATCTGGAACCTCCTATCTGAAAATTTGAAAATTCTTAAAAAATTCGTCCGAAATCTTGATGTCTCCAATCTCTTGTTTTGTACGTTTTTCCCAAGTGTCTTGACATCCAATGTATCCCTGCAGAGTTTGGTGAAGATTTGAGTATGTCGTTTTTGACCTTATCTGGAACATCCTTTCTGAAAATTTGAAAATTCTTAAAAAATTCGTCCAAAATCTTGACGTCTCCAATCTCTTGTTTTGTACGTTTTTTCCACGTGTCTTGACATCCAATGTATCCCTGCAAAGTTTGGTGAAGATCTGAGTATGTAGTTTTTGACCTTATCTGGAACCTCCCATCTGAAAATTTGAAAATTCTTAAAAAATTCGTCCAAAATCTTGATGTCTTCAATCTCTTGTTTTGTACGTTTTTTCCACGTGTCTTGACATCCAATGTATCCCTGCAAAGTTTGGTGAAGATCTGAGTATGTAGTTTTTGACCTTATCTGGAACCTCCCATCTGAAAATTTGAAAATTCTTAAAAAATTCGTCCAAAATCTTGATGTCTCCAATCTCTTGTTTTGTACGTTTTTCCACGTGTCTTGACATCCAATGTATCCCTGCAATGTTTGTTGAAGATCTGAGTATGTAGTTTTTGACCTTATATGGAACCTCCTATCTGAAAATTTGAAAATTCCTCAAAAATTCGACCAAAATCTTGATGTCCCCAATCCTATGTTTTGTAAATTTTTTCCACATGTCTTGACATCCAATGTATCCCTGCAAAGTTTGGTGAAGATCTCAGTATGTAGTTTTTGACCTTATCTGGAATCTCCTATCTGAAAATTTGAAAATTTTGAAAAAATTCGTCCAAAATCTTGATGTCTCCAATCTCTTGTTTTGTACGTTTTTTCCACGTGTCTCCACATCCAATGTATCTATGCAAAGTTTGATGAAGATCTGAGTATGTCGTTTTTGACCTTATCTGGAACCTCCCATCTGAAAATTTGAAAATTCTTAAAAAATTCGTCCAAAATCTTGATGTTTCCAATCTCTTGTTTTGTACGTTTTTTCCACGTGTCTTGACATCCAATGTATCCCTGCAATGTTTGGTGAAGATCTGAGTATGTAGTTTTTGACCTTATATGGAACCTCCTATCTGAAAATTTGAAAATTCTTAAAAAATTTGACCAAAATCATGATGTCCCCAATCCTATGTTTTGTTTGTTTTTTCCACGTGTCTTGACATCCAATGTATCCCTGCAATGTTTGGTGAAGATCTGAGTATGTAGTTTTTGACCTTATATGGAACCTCCTATCTGAAAATTTGAAAATTCTTAAAAAATTTGACTAAAATCTTGATGTCCCCAATCCTATGTTTTGTATGTTTTCTCCACGTGTCTTGACATCCAATGTATCACTGCAGAGTTTGGTGAAGATCTGAGTATGTCGTTTTTGACCTTATCACGAACATCCTTTCTGAAAATTTGAAAATTCTTAAAAAATTCGTCCAAAATCTTGATGTCTTCAATCTCTTGTTTTGTACGTTTTTTCCACGTGTCTTGACATCCAATGTATCCCTGCAAAGTTTGGTGAAGATCTGAGTATGTAGTTTTTGACCTTATCTGGAACCTCCTATCTGAAAATTTGAAAATTCTTAAAAAATTTGACCAAAATCTTGATGTCCCCTATCCTATGTTTTGTATGTTTTTTCCACATGTCTTGACATCCAATGTATCCCTGCAGAGTTTGGTGAAGATCTGAGTATGTCGTTTTTGACCTTATCTGGAACCTCCTATCTGAAAATTTGAAAATTGTTAAAAAATTCGTCCAAAATCTTGATGTCTCCAATCTCTTGTTTTGTACGTTTTTTCCTCGTGTCTTGACATCCAATGTATCCCTGCAATCTTTGGTGAAGATCTGAGTATGTCGTTTTTGACCTTATCTGGAACAACCTTTCTGAAAATTTGAAAATTCTTAAAAAATTCGTCCAAAATCTTGATGTCTCCAATCTCTTGTTTTGTACGTTTTTTCCACGTGTCTTGACATCCAATGTATCCCTGCAATGTTTGGTGAAGATCTGAGTATGTAGTTTTTGACCTTATCTGGAACCTCATTTCTGAAAATTTGAAAATTCCTCAAAAATTCGTCCAAAATCTTGATGTCTCCAATCTCTTGTTTTGTACGTTTTTTCCACGTGTCTTGACATCCAATGTATCCCTGCAAAGTTTGGTGAAGATCTGAGTGTGTAGTTTTTGACCTTATCTGGAACCTCCTATCTAAAAATTTGAAAATTCTTAAAAAATTCGTCCAAAATCTTGATGTCTCCAATCTCTTGTTTTGTACGTTTTTTCCACGTGTCTTGACATCCCTGCAAAGTTTGGTGAAGATCTGAGGATGTCGTTTTTGACCTTATCTGGAACATCCTTTTTGAAAATTTGAAAATTCTTCAAAAATTCGTCCGAAATCTTGACGTCTCCAATCTCTTGTTTTGTACGTTTTTTCCACGTGTCTTGACATCCAATGTATCCCTGCAAAGTTTGGTGAAGATCTGAGTATGTCGTTTTTGACCTTATCTGGAACCTCCCATCTGAAAATTTGAAAATTCCTAAAAAATCCGTCCAAAATCTTGATGACCCCAAACTCTTGTTTTGTACGTTTTTTCCACGTGTCTTGACATCCAATGTATCCCTGCAAAGTTTGGTGAAGATCTGAGTATGTAGTTTTTGACCTTATCTGGAACCTCCTATCTGAAAATTTGAAAATTCTTAAAAAATTCGTCCGAAATCTTGATGTCTCCAATCTCTTGTTTTGTACGTTTTTCCCAAGTGTCTTGACATCCAATGTATCCCTGCAGAGTTTGGTGAAGATTTGAGTATGTCGTTTTTGACCTTATCTGGAACATCCTTTCTGAAAATTTGAAAATTCTTAAAAAATTCGTCCAAAATCTTGACGTCTCCAATCTCTTGTTTTGTACGTTTTTTCCACGTGTCTTGACATCCAATGTATCCCTGCAAAGTTTGGTGAAGATCTGAGTATGTAGTTTTTGACCTTATCTGGAACCTCCCATCTGAAAATTTGAAAATTCCTAAAAAATTCGTCCAAAATCTTGATGACCCCAATCTCTTGTTTTCTACGTTTTTTCCACGTGTCTTGACATCCAATGTATCCCTGCAAAGTTTGGTGAAGATCTGAGTATGTAGTTTTTGACCTTATCTGGAACCTCCTATCTGAAAATTTGAAAATTTTTAAAAAATTCGACCAAAATCTTGATGTCCCCAATTCTATGTTTTGTATGTTTTTTCCACGTGTCTTAACATCCAATGTATCCATGCAAAGTTTGGTGAAGATCTGAGTATGTCGTTTTTGACCTTATCTGGAACCTCCCATTTGAAAATTTGAAAATTCTTAAAAAATTCGTCGAAAATCTTGATGTCTCCAATCTCTTGTTTTGTACGTTTTTTCCACGTGTCTTGACATCCAATGTATCCCTGCAATCTTTGGTGAAGATCTGAGTATGTAGTTTTTGACCTTATCTGGAACCTCCTATCTGAAAATTTGAAAATTCTTAAAAAATTCGTCCAAAATCTTGATGTCTCCAATCTCTTGTTTTGTACGTTTTTTCCACGTGTCTTGACATCCAATGTATTCCCTGCAAAGTTTGGTGAAGATCTGAGTATGTCGTTTTTGACCTTATCTGGAACATCCTTTCTGAAAATTTGAAAATTCTTAAAAAAATCGTCCAAAATCTTGACGTCTCCAATCTCTTGTTTTGTACGTTTTTTCCACGTGTCTTGACATCCAATGTATCCCTGCAAAGTTTGGTGAAGATCTGAGTATGTAGTTTTTGACCTTATCTGGAACCTCCCACCTGAAAATTTGAAAATTCTTAAAAAATTCGTCCAAAATCTTGATGTCTCCAATCTCTTGTTTTGTACGTTTTTTCCACCTGTCTTGACATCCAATGTATCCCTGCAGTCTTTGGTGAAGATCTGAGTATGTAGTTTTTGACCTTATATGGAACCTCCTATCTGAAAATTTGAAAATTCTTAAAAAATTTGACCAAAATCTTGATGTCCCCAATCCTATGTTTTGTATGTTTTTCCCACGTGTCTTGACATCCAATGTATCTATGCAAAGTTTGATGAAGATCTGAGTATGTCGTTTTTGACCTTATCTGGAACCTCCCATCTGAAAATTTGAAAATTCTTAAAAAATTCGTCCAAAATCTTGATGTCTTCAATCTCTTGTTTTGTACGTTTTTTCCACGTGTCTTGACATCCAATGTATCCCTGCAGAGTTTGGTGAAGATCTGAGTATGTCGTTTTTGACCTTATCACGAACATCCTTTCTGAAAATTTGAAAATTCTTAAAAAATTCTTCCAAAATCTTGATGTCTTCAATCTCTTGTTTTGTACGTTTTTTCCACGTGTCCTGACATCCAATGTATCCCTGCAAAGTTTGGTGAAGATCTGAGTATGTAGTTTTTGACCTTATCTGGAACCTCCTATCTGAAAATTTGAAAATTCTTAAAAAATTTGACCAAAATCTTGATGTCCCCAATCCTATGTTTTGTATGTTTTTTCCACATGTCTTGACATCCAATGTATCCCTGCAGAGTTTGGTGAAGATCTGAGTATGTCGTTTTTGACCTTATCTGGAACCTCCTATCTGAAAATTTGAAAATTGTTAAAAAATTCGTCCAAAATCTTGATGTCTCCAATCTCTTGTTTTGTACGTTTTTTCCTCGTGTCTTGACATCCAATGTATCCCTGCAATCTTTGGTGAAGATCTGAGTATGTAGTTTTTGACCTTATCTGGAACCTCCTATCTGAAAATTTGAAAATTGTTAAAAAATTCGTCCAAAATCTTGATGTCTCCAATCTCTTGTTTTGTACGTTTTTTCCACGTGTCTTGACATCCAATGTATCCCTGCAAAGTTTGGTGAAGATCTGAGTATGTCGTTTTTGACCTTATCTGGAACAACCTTTCTGAAAATTTGAAAATTCTTAAAAAATTCGTCCAAAATCTTGATGTCTCCAATCTCTTGTTTTGTACGTTTTTTCCACGTGTCTTGACATCCAATGTATCCCTGCAATGTTTGGTGATGATCTGAGTATGTAGTTTTTGACCTTATCTGGAACCTCATTTCTGAAAATTTGAAAATTCCTCAAAAATTCGTCCAAAATCTTGATGTCTCCAATCTCTTGTTTTGTACGTTTTTTCCACGTGTCTTGACATCCAATGTATCCCTGCAAAGTTTGGTGAAGATCTGAGGATGTCGTTTTTGACCTTATCTGGAACATCCTTTTTGAAAATTTGAAAATTCTTCAAAAATTCGTCCGAAATCTTGACGTCTCCAATCTCTTGTTTTGTACGTTTTTTCCACGTATCTTGACATCCAATGTATCCCTGCAAAGTTTGGTGAAGATCTGAGTATGTCGTTTTTGACCTTATCTGGAACCTCCCATCTGAAAATTTGAAAATTCCTAAAAAATCCGTCCAAAATCTTGATGACCCCAAACTCTTGTTTTGTACGTTTTTTCCACGTGTCTTGACATCCAATGTATCCCTGCAAAGTTTGGTGAAGATCTGAGTATGTCGTTTTTGACCTTATCTGGAACCTCCTATCTGAAAATTTGAAAATTCTTAAAAAATTCGTCCGAAATCTTGATGTCTCCAATCTCTTGTTTTGTACGTTTTTCCCAAGTGTCTTGACATCCAATGTATCCCTGCAGAGTTTGGTGAAGATTTGAGTATGTCGTTTTTGACCTTATCTGGAACATCCTTTCTGAAAATTTGAAAATTCTTAAAAAATTCGTCCAAAATCTTGACGTCTCCAATCTCTTGTTTTGTACGTTTTTTCCACGTGTCTTGACATCCAATGTATCCCTGCAAAGTTTGGTGAAGATCTGAGTATGTAGTTTTTGACCTTATCTGGAACCTCCCATCTGAAAATTTGAAAATTCTTAAAAAATTCGTCCAAAATCTTGATGTCTTCAATCTCTTGTTTTGTACGTTTTTTCCACGTGTCTTGACATCCAATGTATCCCTGCAAAGTTTGGTGAAGATCTGAGTATGTAGTTTTTGACCTTATCTGGAACCTCCCATCTGAAAATTTGAAAATTCTTAAAAAATTCGTCCAAAATCTTGATGTCTCCAATCTCTTGTTTTGTACGTTTTTCCACGTGTCTTGACATCCAATGTATCCCTGCAATGTTTGTTGAAGATCTGAGTATGTAGTTTTTGACCTTATATGGAACCTCCTATCTGAAAATTTGAAAATTCCTCAAAAATTCGACCAAAATCTTGATGTCCCCAATCCTATGTTTTGTAAATTTTTTCCACATGTCTTGACATCCAATGTATCCCTGCAAAGTTTGGTGAAGATCTCAGAATGTATTTTTTGACCTTATCTGGAATCTCCTATCTGAAAATTTGAAAATTTTGAAAAAATTCGTCCAAAATCTTGATGTCTCCAATCTCTTGTTTTGTACGTTTTTTCCACGTGTCTCCACATCCAATGTATCTATGCAAAGTTTGATGAAGATCTGAGTATGTCGTTTTTGACCTTATCTGGAACCTCCCATCTGAAAATTTGAAAATTCTTAAAAAATTCGTCCAAAATCTTGATGTTTCCAATCTCTTGTTTTGTACGTTTTTTCCACGTGTCTTGACATCCAATGTATCCCTGCAATGTTTGGTGAAGATCTGAGTATGTAGTTTTTGACCTTATATGGAACCTCCTATCTGAAAATTTGAAAATTCTTAAAAAATTTGACCAAAATCATGATGTCCCCAATCCTATGTTTTGTTTGTTTTTTCCACGTGTCTTGACATCCAATGTATCCCTGCAATGTTTGGTGAAGATCTGAGTATGTAGTTTTTGACCTTATATGGAACCTCCTATCTGAAAATTTGAAAATTCTTAAAAAATTTGACTAAAATCTTGATGTCCCCAATCCTATGTTTTGTATGTTTTCTCCACGTGTCTTGACATCCAATGTATCACTGCAGAGTATGGTGAAGATCTGAGTATGTCGTTTTTGACCTTATCACGAACATCCTTTCTGAAAATTTGAAAATTCTTAAAAAATTCGTCCAAAATCTTGATGTCTTCAATCTCTTGTTTTGTACGTTTTTTCCACGTGTCTTGACATCCAATGTATCCCTGCAAAGTTTGGTGAAGATCTGAGTATGTAGTTTTTGACCTTATCTGGAACCTCCCATCTGAAAATTTGAAAATTCTTAAAAAATTCGTCCAAAATCTTGATGTCTCCAATCTCTTGTTTTGTACGTTTTTTCCACGTGTCTTGACATCCAATGTATCCCTGCAATCTTTGGTGAAGATCTGAGTATGTAGTTTTTGACCTTATATGGAGCCTCCTATCTGAAAATTTGAAAATTCTTAAAAAATTTGACCAAAATCTTGATGTCCCCAATCCTATGTTTTGTATGTTTTTCCCACGTGTCTTGACATCCAATGTATCCCTGCAAAGTTTGGTGAAGATCTGAGTATGTATTTTTTGACCTTATCTGGAACCTCCTATCTGAAAATTTGAAAATTCTTAAAAAATTCGTCCAAAATCTTGATGTCTCCAATCACTTGTTTTGTACGTTTTTCCACGTGTCTTGACATCCAATGTATCCCTGCAATGTTTGTTGAAGATCTGAGTATGTAGTTTTTGACCTTATATGGAACCTCCTATCTGAAAATTTGAAAATTCCTCAAAAATTCGACCAAAATCTTGATGTCCCCAATCCTATGTTTTGTAAATTTTTTCCACATGTCTTGACATCCAATGTATCCCTGCAAAGTTTGGTGAAGATCTCAGTATGTAGTTTTTGACCTTATCTGGAATCTCCTATCTGAAAATTTGAAAATTTTGAAAAAATTCGTCCAAAATCTTGATGTCTCCAATCTCTTGTTTTGTACGTTTTTTCCACGTGTCTCCACATCCAATGTATCTATGCAAAGTTTGATGAAGATCTGAGTATGTCGTTTTTGACCTTATCTGGAACCTCCCATCTGAAAATTTGAAAATTCTGAAAAAAATTCGTCCAAAATCTTGATGTCTCCAATCTCTTGTTTTGTACGTTTTTTCCACGTGCCTTGACATCCAATGTATCCCTGCAATGTTTGGTGAAGATCTGAGTATGTAGTTTTTGACCTTATATGGAACCTCCTATCTGAAAATTTGAAAATTCTTAAAAAATTTGACCAAAATCATGATGTCCCCAATCCTATGTTTTGTAT
The DNA here is from genome assembly GCF_977018435.1 of Lepisma saccharinum. Classification (NCBI taxonomy): domain Eukaryota; kingdom Metazoa; phylum Arthropoda; class Insecta; order Zygentoma; family Lepismatidae; genus Lepisma; species Lepisma saccharinum. The sequence continues at coordinate 1,446,132 of NW_028142907.1, read as the reverse complement.
GTTTTTTCCACGTGTCTTGACATCCAATGTATCCCTGCAATGTTTGGTGAAGATCTGAGTATGTAGTTTTTGACCTTATATGGAACCTCCTATCTGAAAATTTGAAAATTCTTAAAAAATTTGACTAAAATCTTGATGTCCCCAATCCTATGTTTTGTATGTTTTTTCCACGTGTCTTGACATCCAATGTATCCCTGCAGAGTTTGGTGAAGATCTGAGTATGTCGTTTTTGACCTTATCACGAACATCCTTTCTGAAAATTTGAAAATTCTTAAAAAATTCGTCCAAAATCTTGATGTCTTCAATCTCTTGTTTTGTACGTTTTTTCCACGTGTCTTGACATCCAATGTATCCCTGCAAAGTTTGGTGAAGATCTGAGTATGTAGTTTTTGACCTTATCTGGAACCTCCTATCTGAAAATTTGAAAATTCTTAAAAAATTTGACCAAAATCTTGATGTCCCCAATCCTATGTTTTGTATGTTTTTTCCACATGTCTTGACATCCAATGTATCCCTGCAGAGTTTGGTGAAGATCTGAGTATGTCGTTTTTGACCTTATCTGGAACCTCCTATCTGAAAATTTGAAAATTGTTAAAAAATTCGTCCAAAATCTTGATGTCTCCAATCTCTTGTTTTGTACGTTTTTTCCTCGTGTCTTGACATCCAATGTATCCCTGCAAAGTTTGGTGAAGATCTGAGTATGTAGTTTTTGACCTTATCTGGAACCTCCCATCTGAAAATTTGAAAATTCTTAAAAAATTCGTCCAAAATCTTGATGTCTCCAATCTCTTGTTTTGTACGTTTTTTCCACGTGTCTTGACATCCAATGTATCCCTGCAAAGTTTGGTGAAGATCTGAGTATGTAGTTTTTGACCTTATCTGGAACAACCTTTCTGAAAATTTGAAAATTCTTAAAAAATTCGTCCAAAATCTTGATGTCTCCAATCTCTTGTTTTGTACGTTTTTTCCACGTGTCTTGACATCCAATGTATCCCTGCAATGTTTGGTGAAGATCTGAGTATGTAGTTTTTGACTTTATCTGGAACCTCATTTCTGAAAATTTGAAAATTCCTCAAAAATTCGTCCAAAATCTTGATGTCTCCAATCTCTTGTTTTGTACGTTTTTTCCACGTGTCTTGACATCCAATGTATCCCTGCAAAGTTTGGTGAAGATCTGAGTGTGTAGTTTTTGACCTTATCTGGAACCTCCTATCTAAAAATTTGAAAATTCTTAAAAAATTCGTCCAAAATCTTGATGTCTCCAATCTCTTGTTTTGTACGTTTTTTCCACGTGTCTTGACATCCAATGTATCCCTGCAAAGTTTGGTGAAGATCTGAGGATGTCGTTTTTGACCTTATCTGGAACATCCTTTCTGAAAATTTAAAAATTCTTCAAAAATTCGTCCGAAATCTTGACGTCTCCAATCTCTTGTTTTGTACGTTTTTTCCACGTGTCTTGACATCCAATGTATCCCTGCAAAGTTTGGTGAAGATCTGAGTATGTCGTTTTTGACCTTATCTGGAACCTCCCATCTGAAAATTTGAAAATTCCTAAAAAATCCGTCCAAAATCTTGATGACCCAAAACTCTTGTTTTGTACGTTTTTTCCACGTGTCTTGACATCCAATGTATCCCTGCAAAGTTTGGTGAAGATCTGAGTAGGTAGTTTTTGACCTTATCTGGAACCTCCTATCTGAAAATTTGAAAATTCTTAAAAAATTCGTCCGAAATCTTGATGTCTCCAATCTCTTGTTTTGTACGTTTTTCCCACGTGTCTTGACAACCAATGTATCCCTGCAGAGTTTGGTGAAGATTTGAGTATGTCGTTTTTGACCTTGCCTGGAACATCCTTTCTGAAAATTTGAAAATTCTTAAAAAATTCGTCCAAAATCTTGACGTCTCCAATCTCTTGTTTTGTACGTTTTTTCCACGTGTCTTGACATCCAATGTATCCCTGCAAAGTTTGGTGAAGATCTGAGTATGTAGTTTTTGACATTATCTGGAACCTCCCATCTGAAAATTTGAAAATTCCTAAAAAATTCGTCCAAAATCTTGATGACCCCAATCTCTTGTTTTGTACGTTTTTTCCACGTGTCTTGACATCCAATGTATCCCTGCAAAGTTTGGTGAAGATCTGAGTATGTAGTTTTTGACCTTATCTGGAACCTCCTATCTGAAAATTTGAAAATTTTTAAAAAATTCGACCAAAATCTTGATGTCCCCAATTCTATGTTTTGTATGTTTTTTCCACGTGTCTTAACATCCAATGTATCCATGCAAAGTTTGGTGAAGATCTGAGTATGTCGTTTTTGACCTTATCTGGAACCTCCCATCTGAAAATTTGAAAATTCTTAAAAAATTCGTCGAAAATCTTGATGTCTCCAATCTCTTGTTTTGTACGTTTTTTCCACGTGTCTTGACATCCAATGTATCCCTGCAATCTTTGGTGAAGATCTGAGTATGTAGTTTTTGACCTTATCTGGAAAATCCTATCTGAAAATTTGAAAATTCTTAAAAAATTCGTCCAAAATCTTGATGTCTCCAATCTCTTGTTTTGTACGTTTTTTCCACATGTCTTGACATCCAATGTATTCCCTGCAAAGTTTGGTGAAGATCTGAGTATGTCGTTTTTGACCTTATCTGGAACATCCTTTCTGAAAATTTGAAAATTCTTAAAAAAATCGTCCAAAATCTTGATGTCTTCAATCTCTTGTTTTGTACGTTTTTTCCACGTGTCTTGACATCCAATGTATCCCTGCAAAGTTTGGTGAAGATCTGAGTATGTAGTTTTTGACCTTATCTGGAACCTCCCATCTGAAAATTTGAAAATTCTTAAAAAATTCGTCCAAAATCTTGATGTCTCCAATCTCTTGTTTTGTACGTTTTTCCACGTGTCTTGACATCCAATGTATCCCTGCAATGTTTGTTGAAGATCTGAGTATGTAGTTTTTGACCTTATATGGAACCTCCTATCTGAAAATTTGAAAATTCCTCAAAAATTCGACCAAAATCTTGATGTCCCCAATCCTATGTTTTGTAAATTTTTTCCACATGTCTTGACATCCAATGTATCCCTGCAAAGTTTGGTGAAGATCTCAGTATGTAGTTTTTGACCTTATCTGGAATCTCCTATCTGAAAATTTGAAAATTCTTAAAAAATTTGACTAAAATCTTGATGTCCCCAATCCTATGTTTTGTATGTTTTCTCCACGTGTCTTGACATCCAATGTATCACTGCAGAGTTTGGTGAAGATCTGAGTATGTCGTTTTTGACCTTATCACGAACATCCTTTCTGAAAATTTGAAAATTCTTAAAAAATTCGTCCAAAATCTTGATGTCTTCAATCTCTTGTTTTGTACGTTTTTTCCACGTGTCTTGACATCCAATGTATCCCTGCAAAGTTTGGTGAAGATCTGAGTATGTAGTTTTTGACCTTATCTGGAACCTCCTATCTGAAAATTTGAAAATTCTTAAAAAATTTGACCAAAATCTTGATGTCCCCAATCCTATGTTTTGTATGTTTTTTCCACATGTCTTGACATCCAATGTATCCCTGCAGAGTTTGGTGAAGATCTGAGTATGTCGTTTTTGACCTTATCTGGAACCTCCTATCTGAAAATTTGAAAATTGTTAAAAAATTCGTCCAAAATCTTGATGTCTCCAATCTCTTGTTTTGTACGTTTTTTCCTCGTGTCTTGACATCCAATGTATCCCTGCAATCTTTGGTGAAGATCTGAGTATGTCGTTTTTGACCTTATCTGGAACAACCTTTCTGAAAATTTGAAAATTCTTAAAAAATTCGTCCAAAATCTTGATGTCTCCAATCTCTTGTTTTGTACGTTTTTTCCACGTGTCTTGACATCCAATGTATCCCTGCAATGTTTGGTGAAGATCTGAGTATGTAGTTTTTGACCTTATCTGGAACCTCATTTCTGAAAATTTGAAAATTCCTCAAAAATTCGTCCAAAATCTTGATGTCTCCAATCTCTTGTTTTGTACGTTTTTTCCACGTGTCTTGACATCCAATGTATCCCTGCAAAATTTGGTGAAGATCTGAGTGTGTAGTTTTTGACTTTATCTGGAACCTCCTATCTAAAAATTTGAAAATTCTTAAAAAATTCGTCCAAAATCTTGATGTCTCCAATCTCTTGTTTTGTACGTTTTTTCCACGTGTCTTGACATCCAATGTATCCCTGCAAAGTTTGGTGAAGATCTGAGGATGTCGTTTTTGACCTTATCTGGAACATCCTTTTTGAAAATTTGAAAATTCTTCAAAAATTCGTCCGAAATCTTGACGTCTCCAATCTCTTGTTTTGTACGTTTTTTCCACGTATCTTGACATCCAATGTATCCCTGCAAAGTTTGGTGAAGATCTGAGTATGTCGTTTTTGACCTTATCTGGAACCTCCCATCTGAAAATTTGAAAATTCCTAAAAAATCCGTCCAAAATCTTGATGACCCCAAACTCTTGTTTTGTACGTTTTTTCCACGTGTCTTGACATCCAATGTATCCCTGCAAAGTTTGGTGAAGATCTGAGTATGTAGTTTTTGACCTTATCTGGAACCTCCTATCTGAAAATTTGAAAATTCTTAAAAAATTCGTCCGAAATCTTGATGTCTCCAATCTCTTGTTTTGTACGTTTTTCCCAAGTGTCTTGACATCCAATGTATCCCTGCAGAGTTTGGTGAAGATTTGAGTATGTCGTTTTTGACCTTATCTGGAACATCCTTTCTGAAAATTTGAAAATTCTTAAAAAATTCGTCCAAAATCTTGACGTCTCCAATCTCTTGTTTTGTACGTTTTTTCCACGTGTCTTGACATCCAATGTATCCCTGCAAAGTTTGGTGAAGATCTGAGTATGTAGTTTTTGACCTTATCTGGAACCTCCCATCTGAAAATTTGAAAATTCTTAAAAAATTCGTCCAAAATCTTGATGTCTTCAATCTCTTGTTTTGTACGTTTTTTCCACGTGTCTTGACATCCAATGTATCCCTGCAAAGTTTGGTGAAGATCTGAGTATGTAGTTTTTGACCTTATCTGGAACCTCCCATCTGAAAATTTGAAAATTCTTAAAAAATTCGTCCAAAATCTTGATGTCTCCAATCTCTTGTTTTGTACGTTTTTCCACGTGTCTTGACATCCAATGTATCCCTGCAATGTTTGTTGAAGATCTGAGTATGTAGTTTTTGACCTTATATGGAACCTCCTATCTGAAAATTTGAAAATTCCTCAAAAATTCGACCAAAATCTTGATGTCCCCAATCCTATGTTTTGTAAATTTTTTCCACATGTCTTGACATCCAATGTATCCCTGCAAAGTTTGGTGAAGATCTCAGTATGTAGTTTTTGACCTTATCTGGAATCTCCTATCTGAAAATTTGAAAATTTTGAAAAAATTCGTCCAAAATCTTGATGTCTCCAATCTCTTGTTTTGTACGTTTTTTCCACGTGTCTCCACATCCAATGTATCTATGCAAAGTTTGATGAAGATCTGAGTATGTCGTTTTTGACCTTATCTGGAACCTCCCATCTGAAAATTTGAAAATTCTTAAAAAATTCGTCCAAAATCTTGATGTTTCCAATCTCTTGTTTTGTACGTTTTTTCCACGTGTCTTGACATCCAATGTATCCCTGCAATGTTTGGTGAAGATCTGAGTATGTAGTTTTTGACCTTATATGGAACCTCCTATCTGAAAATTTGAAAATTCTTAAAAAATTTGACCAAAATCATGATGTCCCCAATCCTATGTTTTGTTTGTTTTTTCCACGTGTCTTGACATCCAATGTATCCCTGCAATGTTTGGTGAAGATCTGAGTATGTAGTTTTTGACCTTATATGGAACCTCCTATCTGAAAATTTGAAAATTCTTAAAAAATTTGACTAAAATCTTGATGTCCCCAATCCTATGTTTTGTATGTTTTCTCCACGTGTCTTGACATCCAATGTATCACTGCAGAGTTTGGTGAAGATCTGAGTATGTCGTTTTTGACCTTATCACGAACATCCTTTCTGAAAATTTGAAAATTCTTAAAAAATTCGTCCAAAATCTTGATGTCTTCAATCTCTTGTTTTGTACGTTTTTTCCACGTGTCTTGACATCCAATGTATCCCTGCAAAGTTTGGTGAAGATCTGAGTATGTAGTTTTTGACCTTATCTGGAACCTCCTATCTGAAAATTTGAAAATTCTTAAAAAATTTGACCAAAATCTTGATGTCCCCTATCCTATGTTTTGTATGTTTTTTCCACATGTCTTGACATCCAATGTATCCCTGCAGAGTTTGGTGAAGATCTGAGTATGTCGTTTTTGACCTTATCTGGAACAACCTTTCTGAAAATTTGAAAATTCTTAAAAAATTCGTCCAAAATCTTGATGTCTCCAATCTCTTGTTTTGTACGTTTTTTCCACGTGTCTTGACATCCAATGTATCCCTGCAATGTTTGGTGAAGATCTGAGTATGTAGTTTTTGACCTTATCTGGAACCTCATTTCTGAAAATTTGAAAATTCCTCAAAAATTCGTCCAAAATCTTGATGTCTCCAATCTCTTGTTTTGTACGTTTTTTCCACGTGTCTTGACATCCAATGTATCCCTGCAAAGTTTGGTGAAGATCTGAGTGTGTAGTTTTTGACCTTATCTGGAACCTCCTATCTAAAAATTTGAAAATTCTTAAAAAATTCGTCCAAAATCTTGATGTCTCCAATCTCTTGTTTTGTACGTTTTTTCCACGTGTCTTGACATCCCTGCAAAGTTTGGTGAAGATCTGAGGATGTCGTTTTTGACCTTATCTGGAACATCCTTTTTGAAAATTTGAAAATTCTTCAAAAATTCGTCCGAAATCTTGACGTCTCCAATCTCTTGTTTTGTACGTTTTTTCCACGTGTCTTGACATCCAATGTATCCCTGCAAAGTTTGGTGAAGATCTGAGTATGTCGTTTTTGACCTTATCTGGAACCTCCCATCTGAAAATTTGAAAATTCCTAAAAAATCCGTCCAAAATCTTGATGACCCCAAACTCTTGTTTTGTACGTTTTTTCCACGTGTCTTGACATCCAATGTATCCCTGCAAAGTTTGGTGAAGATCTGAGTATGTAGTTTTTGACCTTATCTGGAACCTCCTATCTGAAAATTTGAAAATTCTTAAAAAATTCGTCCGAAATCTTGATGTCTCCAATCTCTTGTTTTGTACGTTTTTCCCAAGTGTCTTGACATCCAATGTATCCCTGCAGAGTTTGGTGAAGATTTGAGTATGTCGTTTTTGACCTTATCTGGAACATCCTTTCTGAAAATTTGAAAATTCTTAAAAAATTCGTCCAAAATCTTGACGTCTCCAATCTCTTGTTTTGTACGTTTTTTCCACGTGTCTTGACATCCAATGTATCCCTGCAAAGTTTGGTGAAGATCTGAGTATGTAGTTTTTGACCTTATCTGGAACCTCCCATCTGAAAATTTGAAAATTCCTAAAAAATTCGTCCAAAATCTTGATGACCCCAATCTCTTGTTTTCTACGTTTTTTCCACGTGTCTTGACATCCAATGTATCCCTGCAAAGTTTGGTGAAGATCTGAGTATGTAGTTTTTGACCTTATCTGGAACCTCCTATCTGAAAATTTGAAAATTTTTAAAAAATTCGACCAAAATCTTGATGTCCCCAATTCTATGTTTTGTATGTTTTTTCCACGTGTCTTAACATCCAATGTATCCATGCAAAGTTTGGTGAAGATCTGAGTATGTCGTTTTTGACCTTATCTGGAACCTCCCATTTGAAAATTTGAAAATTCTTAAAAAATTCGTCGAAAATCTTGATGTCTCCAATCTCTTGTTTTGTACGTTTTTTCCACGTGTCTTGACATCCAATGTATCCCTGCAATCTTTGGTGAAGATCTGAGTATGTAGTTTTTGACCTTATCTGGAACCTCCTATCTGAAAATTTGAAAATTCTTAAAAAATTCGTCCAAAATCTTGATGTCTCCAATCTCTTGTTTTGTACGTTTTTTCCACGTGTCTTGACATCCAATGTATTCCCTGCAAAGTTTGGTGAAGATCTGAGTATGTCGTTTTTGACCTTATCTGGAACATCCTTTCTGAAAATTTGAAAATTCTTAAAAAAATCGTCCAAAATCTTGACGTCTCCAATCTCTTGTTTTGTACGTTTTTTCCACGTGTCTTGACATCCAATGTATCCCTGCAAAGTTTGGTGAAGATCTGAGTATGTAGTTTTTGACCTTATCTGGAACCTCCCACCTGAAAATTTGAAAATTCTTAAAAAATTCGTCCAAAATCTTGATGTCTCCAATCTCTTGTTTTGTACGTTTTTTCCACCTGTCTTGACATCCAATGTATCCCTGCAGTCTTTGGTGAAGATCTGAGTATGTAGTTTTTGACCTTATATGGAACCTCCTATCTGAAAATTTGAAAATTCTTAAAAAATTTGACCAAAATCTTGATGTCCCCAATCCTATGTTTTGTATGTTTTTCCCACGTGTCTTGACATCCAATGTATCTATGCAAAGTTTGATGAAGATCTGAGTATGTCGTTTTTGACCTTATCTGGAACCTCCCATCTGAAAATTTGAAAATTCTTAAAAAATTCGTCCAAAATCTTGATGTCTTCAATCTCTTGTTTTGTACGTTTTTTCCACGTGTCTTGACATCCAATGTATCCCTGCAGAGTTTGGTGAAGATCTGAGTATGTCGTTTTTGACCTTATCACGAACATCCTTTCTGAAAATTTGAAAATTCTTAAAAAATTCTTCCAAAATCTTGATGTCTTCAATCTCTTGTTTTGTACGTTTTTTCCACGTGTCCTGACATCCAATGTATCCCTGCAAAGTTTGGTGAAGATCTGAGTATGTAGTTTTTGACCTTATCTGGAACATCCTTTCTGAAAATTTGAAAATTCTTAAAAAAATCGTCCAAAATCTTGACGTCTCCAATCTCTTGTTTTGTACGTTTTTTCCACGTGTCTTGACATCCAATGTATCCCTGCAAAGTTTGGTGAAGATCTGAGTATGTAGTTTTTGACCTTATCTGGAACCTCCCACCTGAAAATTTGAAAATTCTTAAAAAATTCGTCCAAAATCTTGATGTCTCCAATCTCTTGTTTTGTACGTTTTTTCCACCTGTCTTGACATCCAATGTATCCCTGCAGTCTTTGGTGAAGATCTGAGTATGTAGTTTTTGACCTTATATGGAACCTCCTATCTGAAAATTTGAAAATTCTTAAAAAATTTGACCAAAATCTTGATGTCCCCAATCCTATGTTTTGTATGTTTTTCCCACGTGTCTTGACATCCAATGTATCTATGCAAAGTTTGATGAAGATCTGAGTATGTCGTTTTTGACCTTATCTGGAACCTCCCATCTGAAAATTTGAAAATTCTTAAAAAATTCGTCCAAAATCTTGATGTCTTCAATCTCTTGTTTTGTACGTTTTTTCCACGTGTCTTGACATCCAATGTATCCCTGCAGAGTTTGGTGAAGATCTGAGTATGTCGTTTTTGACCTTATCACGAACATCCTTTCTGAAAATTTGAAAATTCTTAAAAAATTCTTCCAAAATCTTGATGTCTTCAATCTCTTGTTTTGTACGTTTTTTCCACGTGTCCTGACATCCAATGTATCCCTGCAAAGTTTGGTGAAGATCTGAGTATGTAGTTTTTGACCTTATCTGGAACCTCCTATCTGAAAATTTGAAAATTCTTAAAAAATTTGACCAAAATCTTGATGTCCCCAATCCTATGTTTTGTATGTTTTTTCCACATGTCTTGACATCCAATGTATCCCTGCAGAGTTTGGTGAAGATCTGAGTATGTCGTTTTTGACCTTATCTGGAACCTCCTATCTGAAAATTTGAAAATTGTTAAAAAATTCGTCCAAAATCTTGATGTCTCCAATCTCTTGTTTTGTACGTTTTTTCCTCGTGTCTTGACATCCAATGTATCCCTGCAATCTTTGGTGAAGATCTGAGTATGTAGTTTTTGACCTTATCTGGAACCTCCTATCTGAAAATTTGAAAATTGTTAAAAAATTCGTCCAAAATCTTGATGTCTCCAATCTCTTGTTTTGTACGTTTTTTCCACGTGTCTTGACATCCAATGTATCCCTGCAAAGTTTGGTGAAGATCTGAGTATGTCGTTTTTGACCTTATCTGGAACAACCTTTCTGAAAATTTGAAAATTCTTAAAAAATTCGTCCAAAATCTTGATGTCTCCAATCTCTTGTTTTGTACGTTTTTTCCACGTGTCTTGACATCCAATGTATCCCTGCAATGTTTGGTGATGATCTGAGTATGTAGTTTTTGACCTTATCTGGAACCTCATTTCTGAAAATTTGAAAATTCCTCAAAAATTCGTCCAAAATCTTGATGTCTCCAATCTCTTGTTTTGTACGTTTTTTCCACGTGTCTTGACATCCAATGTATCCCTGCAAAGTTTGGTGAAGATCTGAGGATGTCGTTTTTGACCTTATCTGGAACATCCTTTTTGAAAATTTGAAAATTCTTCAAAAATTCGTCCGAAATCTTGACGTCTCCAATCTCTTGTTTTGTACGTTTTTTCCACGTATCTTGACATCCAATGTATCCCTGCAAAGTTTGGTGAAGATCTGAGTATGTCGTTTTTGACCTTATCTGGAACCTCCCATCTGAAAATTTGAAAATTCCTAAAAAATCCGTCCAAAATCTTGATGACCCCAAACTCTTGTTTTGTACGTTTTTTCCACGTGTCTTGACATCCAATGTATCCCTGCAAAGTTTGGTGAAGATCTGAGTATGTCGTTTTTGACCTTATCTGGAACCTCCTATCTGAAAATTTGAAAATTCTTAAAAAATTCGTCCGAAATCTTGATGTCTCCAATCTCTTGTTTTGTACGTTTTTCCCAAGTGTCTTGACATCCAATGTATCCCTGCAGAGTTTGGTGAAGATTTGAGTATGTCGTTTTTGACCTTATCTGGAACATCCTTTCTGAAAATTTGAAAATTCTTAAAAAATTCGTCCAAAATCTTGACGTCTCCAATCTCTTGTTTTGTACGTTTTTTCCACGTGTCTTGACATCCAATGTATCCCTGCAAAGTTTGGTGAAGATCTGAGTATGTAGTTTTTGACCTTATCTGGAACCTCCCATCTGAAAATTTGAAAATTCTTAAAAAATTCGTCCAAAATCTTGATGTCTTCAATCTCTTGTTTTGTACGTTTTTTCCACGTGTCTTGACATCCAATGTATCCCTGCAAAGTTTGGTGAAGATCTGAGTATGTAGTTTTTGACCTTATCTGGAACCTCCCATCTGAAAATTTGAAAATTCTTAAAAAATTCGTCCAAAATCTTGATGTCTCCAATCTCTTGTTTTGTACGTTTTTCCACGTGTCTTGACATCCAATGTATCCCTGCAATGTTTGTTGAAGATCTGAGTATGTAGTTTTTGACCTTATATGGAACCTCCTATCTGAAAATTTGAAAATTCCTCAAAAATTCGACCAAAATCTTGATGTCCCCAATCCTATGTTTTGTAAATTTTTTCCACATGTCTTGACATCCAATGTATCCCTGCAAAGTTTGGTGAAGATCTCAGAATGTATTTTTTGACCTTATCTGGAATCTCCTATCTGAAAATTTGAAAATTTTGAAAAAATTCGTCCAAAATCTTGATGTCTCCAATCTCTTGTTTTGTACGTTTTTTCCACGTGTCTCCACATCCAATGTATCTATGCAAAGTTTGATGAAGATCTGAGTATGTCGTTTTTGACCTTATCTGGAACCTCCCATCTGAAAATTTGAAAATTCTTAAAAAATTCGTCCAAAATCTTGATGTTTCCAATCTCTTGTTTTGTACGTTTTTTCCACGTGTCTTGACATCCAATGTATCCCTGCAATGTTTGGTGAAGATCTGAGTATGTAGTTTTTGACCTTATATGGAACCTCCTATCTGAAAATTTGAAAATTCTTAAAAAATTTGACCAAAATCATGATGTCCCCAATCCTATGTTTTGTTTGTTTTTTCCACGTGTCTTGACATCCAATGTATCCCTGCAATGTTTGGTGAAGATCTGAGTATGTAGTTTTTGACCTTATATGGAACCTCCTATCTGAAAATTTGAAAATTCTTAAAAAATTTGACTAAAATCTTGATGTCCCCAATCCTATGTTTTGTATGTTTTCTCCACGTGTCTTGACATCGAATGTATCACTGCAGAGTATGGTGAAGATCTGAGTATGTCGTTTTTGACCTTATCACGAACATCCTTTCTGAAAATTTGAAAATTCTTAAAAAATTCGTCCAAAATCTTGATGTCTTCAATCTCTTGTTTTGTACGTTTTTTCCACGTGTCTTGACATCCAATGTATCCCTGCAAAGTTTGGTGAAGATCTGAGTATGTAGTTTTTGACCTTATCTGGAACCTCCTATCTGAAAATTTGAAAATTCTTAAAAAAATTGACCAAAATCTTGATGTCCCCTATCCTATGTTTTGTATGTTTTTTCCACATGTCTTGACATCCAATGTATCCCTGCAGAGTTTGGTGAAGATCTGAGTATGTCGTTTTTGACCTTATCTGGAACCTCCTATCTGAAAATTTGAAAATTGTTAAAAAATTCGTCCAAAATCTTGATGTCTCCAATCTCTTGTTTTGTACGTTTTTTCCTCGTGTCTTGACATCCAATGTATCCCTGCAATCTTTGGTGAAGATCTGAGTATGTCGTTTTTGACCTTATCTGGAACAACCTTTCTGAAAATTTGAAAATTCTTAAAAAATTCGTCCAAAATCTTGATGTCTCCAATCTCTTGTTTTGTACGTTTTTTCCACGTGTCTTGACATCCAATGTATCTATGCAAAGTTTGATGAAGATCTGAGTATGTCGTTTTTGACCTTATCTGGAACCTCCCATCTGAAAATTTGAAAATTCTTAAAAAATTCGTCCAAAATCTTGATGTCTTCAATCTCTTGTTTTGTACGTTTTTTCCACGTGTCTTGACATCCAATGTATCCCTGCAGAGTTTGGTGAAGATCTGAGTATGTCGTTTTTGACCTTATCACGAACATCCTTTCTGAAAATTTGAAAATTCTTAAAAAATTCTTCCAAAATCTTGATGTCTTCAATCTCTTGTTTTGTACGTTTTTTCCACGTGTCCTGACATCCAATGTATCCCTGCAAAGTTTGGTGAAGATCTGAGTATGTAGTTTTTGACCTTATCTGGAACATCCTTTCTGAAAATTTGAAAATTCTTAAAAAAATCGTCCAAAATCTTGACGTCTCCAATCTCTTGTTTTGTACGTTTTTTCCACGTGTCTTGACATCCAATGTATCCCTGCAAAGTTTGGTGAAGATCTGAGTATGTAGTTTTTGACCTTATCTGGAACCTCCCACCTGAAAATTTGAAAATTCTTAAAAAATTCGTCCAAAATCTTGATGTCTCCAATCTCTTGTTTTGTACGTTTTTTCCACCTGTCTTGACATCCAATGTATCCCTGCAGTCTTTGGTGAAGATCTGAGTATGTAGTTTTTGACCTTATATGGAACCTCCTATCTGAAAATTTGAAAATTCTTAAAAAATTTGACCAAAATCTTGATGTCCCCAATCCTATGTTTTGTATGTTTTTCCCACGTGTCTTGACATCCAATGTATCTATGCAAAGTTTGATGAAGATCTGAGTATGTCGTTTTTGACCTTATCTGGAACCTCCCATCTGAAAATTTGAAAATTCTTAAAAAATTCGTCCAAAATCTTGATGTCTTCAATCTCTTGTTTTGTACGTTTTTTCCACGTGTCTTGACATCCAATGTATCCCTGCAGAGTTTGGTGAAGATCTGAGTATGTCGTTTTTGACCTTATCACGAACATCCTTTCTGAAAATTTGAAAATTCTTAAAAAATTCTTCCAAAATCTTGATGTCTTCAATCTCTTGTTTTGTACGTTTTTTCCACGTGTCCTGACATCCAATGTATCCCTGCAAAGTTTGGTGAAGATCTGAGTATGTAGTTTTTGACCTTATCTGGAACCTCCTATCTGAAAATTTGAAAATTCTTAAAAAATTTGACCAAAATCTTGATGTCCCCAATCCTATGTTTTGTATGTTTTTTCCACATGTCTTGACATCCAATGTATCCCTGCAGAGTTTGGTGAAGATCTGAGTATGTCGTTTTTGACCTTATCTGGAACCTCCTATCTGAAAATTTGAAAATTGTTAAAAAATTCGTCCAAAATCTTGATGTCTCCAATCTCTTGTTTTGTACGTTTTTTCCTCGTGTCTTGACATCCAATGTATCCCTGCAATCTTTGGTGAAGATCTGAGTATGTAGTTTTTGACCTTATCTGGAACCTCCTATCTGAAAATTTGAAAATTGTTAAAAAATTCGTCCAAAATCTTGATGTCTCCAATCTCTTGTTTTGTACGTTTTTTCCACGTGTCTTGACATCCAATGTATCCCTGCAAAGTTTGGTGAAGATCTGAGTATGTCGTTTTTGACCTTATCTGGAACAACCTTTCTGAAAATTTGAAAATTCTTAAAAAATTCGTCCAAAATCTTGATGTCTCCAATCTCTTGTTTTGTACGTTTTTTCCACGTGTCTTGACATCCAATGTATCCCTGCAATGTTTGGTGATGATCTGAGTATGTAGTTTTTGACCTTATCTGGAACCTCATTTCTGAAAATTTGAAAATTCCTCAAAAATTCGTCCAAAATCTTGATGTCTCCAATCTCTTGTTTTGTACGTTTTTTCCACGTGTCTTGACATCCAATGTATCCCTGCAAAGTTTGGTGAAGATCTGAGGATGTCGTTTTTGACCTTATCTGGAACATCCTTTTTGAAAATTTGAAAATTCTTCAAAAATTCGTCCGAAATCTTGACGTCTCCAATCTCTTGTTTTGTACGTTTTTTCCACGTATCTTGACATCCAATGTATCCCTGCAAAGTTTGGTGAAGATCTGAGTATGTCGTTTTTGACCTTATCTGGAACCTCCCATCTGAAAATTTGAAAATTCCTAAAAAATCCGTCCAAAATCTTGATGACCCCAAACTCTTGTTTTGTACGTTTTTTCCACGTGTCTTGACATCCAATGTATCCCTGCAAAGTTTGGTGAAGATCTGAGTATGTCGTTTTTGACCTTATCTGGAACCTCCTATCTGAAAATTTGAAAATTCTTAAAAAATTCGTCCGAAATCTTGATGTCTCCAATCTCTTGTTTTGTACGTTTTTCCCAAGTGTCTTGACATCCAATGTATCCCTGCAGAGTTTGGTGAAGATTTGAGTATGTCGTTTTTGACCTTATCTGGAACATCCTTTCTGAAAATTTGAAAATTCTTAAAAAATTCGTCCAAAATCTTGACGTCTCCAATCTCTTGTTTTGTACGTTTTTTCCACGTGTCTTGACATCCAATGTATCCCTGCAAAGTTTGGTGAAGATCTGAGTATGTAGTTTTTGACCTTATCTGGAACCTCCCATCTGAAAATTTGAAAATTCTTAAAAAATTCGTCCAAAATCTTGATGTCTTCAATCTCTTGTTTTGTACGTTTTTTCCACGTGTCTTGACATCCAATGTATCCCTGCAAAGTTTGGTGAAGATCTGAGTATGTAGTTTTTGACCTTATCTGGAACCTCCCATCTGAAAATTTGAAAATTCTTAAAAAATTCGTCCAAAATCTTGATGTCTCCAATCTCTTGTTTTGTACGTTTTTCCACGTGTCTTGACATCCAATGTATCCCTGCAATGTTTGTTGAAGATCTGAGTATGTAGTTTTTGACCTTATATGGAACCTCCTATCTGAAAATTTGAAAATTCCTCAAAAATTCGACCAAAATCTTGATGTCCCCAATCCTATGTTTTGTAAATTTTTTCCACATGTCTTGACATCCAATGTATCCCTGCAAAGTTTGGTGAAGATCTCAGAATGTATTTTTTGACCTTATCTGGAATCTCCTATCTGAAAATTTGAAAATTTTGAAAAAATTCGTCCAAAATCTTGATGTCTCCAATCTCTTGTTTTGTACGTTTTTTCCACGTGTCTCCACATCCAATGTATCTATGCAAAGTTTGATGAAGATCTGAGTATGTCGTTTTTGACCTTATCTGGAACCTCCCATCTGAAAATTTGAAAATTCTTAAAAAATTCGTCCAAAATCTTGATGTTTCCAATCTCTTGTTTTGTACGTTTTTTCCACGTGTCTTGACATCCAATGTATCCCTGCAATGTTTGGTGAAGATCTGAGTATGTAGTTTTTGACCTTATATGGAACCTCCTATCTGAAAATTTGAAAATTCTTAAAAAATTTGACCAAAATCATGATGTCCCCAATCCTATGTTTTGTTTGTTTTTTCCACGTGTCTTGACATCCAATGTATCCCTGCAATGTTTGGTGAAGATCTGAGTATGTAGTTTTTGACCTTATATGGAACCTCCTATCTGAAAATTTGAAAATTCTTAAAAAATTTGACTAAAATCTTGATGTCCCCAATCCTATGTTTTGTATGTTTTCTCCACGTGTCTTGACATCCAATGTATCACTGCAGAGTATGGTGAAGATCTGAGTATGTCGTTTTTGACCTTATCACGAACATCCTTTCTGAAAATTTGAAAATTCTTAAAAAATTCGTCCAAAATCTTGATGTCTTCAATCTCTTGTTTTGTACGTTTTTTCCACGTGTCTTGACATCCAATGTATCCCTGCAAAGTTTGGTGAAGATCTGAGTATGTAGTTTTTGACCTTATCTGGAACCTCCTATCTGAAAATTTGAAAATTCTTAAAAAAATTGACCAAAATCTTGATGTCCCCTATCCTATGTTTTGTATGTTTTTTCCACATGTCTTGACATCCAATGTATCCCTGCAGAGTTTGGTGAAGATCTGAGTATGTCGTTTTTGACCTTATCTGGAACCTCCTATCTGAAAATTTGAAAATTGTTAAAAAATTCGTCCAAAATCTTGATGTCTCCAATCTCTTGTTTTGTACGTTTTTTCCTCGTGTCTTGACATCCAATGTATCCCTGCAATCTTTGGTGAAGATCTGAGTATGTCGTTTTTGACCTTATCTGGAACAACCTTTCTGAAAATTTGAAAATTCTTAAAAAATTCGTCCAAAATCTTGATGTCTCCAATCTCTTGTTTTGTACGTTTTTTCCACGTGTCTTGACATCCAATGTATCCCTGCAATGTTTGGTGAAGATCTGAGTATGTAGTTTTTGACCTTATCTGGAACCTCATTTCTGAAAATTTGAAAATTCCTCAAAAATTCGTCCAAAATCTTGATGTCTCCAATCTCTTGTTTTGTACGTTTTTTCCACGTGTCTTGACATCCAATGTATCCCTGCAAAGTTTGGTGAAGATCTGAGTGTGTAGTTTTTGACCTTATCTGGAACCTCCTATCTAAAAATTTGAAAATTCTTAAAAAATTCGTCCAAAATCTTGATGTCTCCAATCTCTTGTTTTGTACGTTTTTTCCACGTGTCTTGACATCCAATGTATCCCTGCAAAGTTTGGTGAAGATCTGAGGATGTCGTTTTTGACCTTATCTGGAACATCCTTTTTGAAAATTTGAAAATTCTTCAAAAATTCGTCCGAAATCTTGACGTCTCCAATCTCTTGTTTTGTACGTTTTTTCCACGTGTCTTGACATCCAGTGTATCCCTGCAAAGTTTGGTGAAGATCTGAGTATGTCGTTTTTGACCTTATCTGGAACCTCCCATCTGAAAATTTGAAAATTCCTAAAAAATCCGTCCAAAATCTTGATGACCCCAAACTCTTGTTTTGTACGTTTTTTCCACGTGTCTTGACATCCAATGTATCCCTGCAAAGTTTGGTGAAGATCTGAGTATGTAGTTTTTGACCTTATCTGGAACCTCCTATCTGAAAATTTGAAAATTCTTAAAAAATTCGTCCGAAATCTTGATGTCTCCAATCTCTTGTTTTGTACGTTTTTCCCAAGTGTCTTGACATCCAATGTATCCCTGCAGAGTTTGGTGAAGATTTGAGTATGTCGTTTTTGACCTTATCTGGAACATCCTTTCTGAAAATTTGAAAATTCTTAAAAAATTCGTCCAAAATCTTGACGTCTCCAATCTCTTTTTTTGTACGTTTTTTCCACGTGTCTTGACATCCAATGTATCCCTGCAAAGTTTGGTGAAGATCTGAGTATGTAGTTTTTGACCTTATCTGGAACCTCCCATCTGAAAATTTGAAAATTCCTAAAACATTCGTCCAAAATCTTGATGACCCCAATCTCTTGTTTTCTACGTTTTTTCCACGTGTCTTGACATCCAATGTATCCCTGCAAAGTTTGGTGAAGATCTGAGTATGTAGTTTTTGACCTTATCTGGAACCTCCTATCTGAAAATTTGAAAATTTTTAAAAAATTCGACCAAAATCTTGATGTCCCCAATTCTATGTTTTGTATGTTTTTTCCACGTGTCTTAACATCCAATGTATCCATGCAAAGTTTGGTGAAGATCTGAGTATGTCGTTTTTGACCTTATCTGGAACCTCCCATTTGAAAATTTGAAAATTCTTAAAAAATTCGTCGAAAATCTTGATGTCTCCAATCTCTTGTTTTGTACGTTTTTTCCACGTGTCTTGACATCCAATGTATCCCTGCAATCTTTGGTGAAGATCTGAGTATGTAGTTTTTGACCTTATCTGGAACCTCCTATCTGAAAATTTGAAAATTCTTAAAAAATTCGTCCAAAATCTTGATGTCTCCAATCTCTTGTTTTGTACGTTTTTTCCACGTGTCTTGACATCCAATGTATTCCCTGCAAAGTTTGGTGAAGATCTGAGTATGTCGTTTTTGACCTTATCTGGAACATCCTTTCTGAAAATTTGAAAATTCTTAAAAAAATCGTCCAAAATCTTGACGTCTCCAATCTCTTGTTTTGTACGTTTTTTCCACGTGTCTTGACATCCAATGTATCCCTGCAAAGTTTGGTGAAGATCTGAGTATGTAGTTTTTGACCTTATCTGGAACCTCCCATCTGAAAATTTGAAAATTCTTAAAAAATTCGTCCAAAATCTTGATGTCTCCAATCTCTTGTTTTGTACGTTTTTTCCACCTGTCTTGACATCCAATGTATCCCTGCAATCTTTGGTGAAGATCTGAGTATGTAGTTTTTGACCTTATATGGAACCTCCTATCTGAAAATTTGAAAATTCTTAAAAAATTTGACCAAAATCTTGATGTCCCCAATCCTATGTTTTGTATGTTTTTCCCACGTGTCTTGACATCCAATGTATCTATGCAAAGTTTGATGAAGATCTGAGTATGTCGTTTTTGACCTTATCTGGAACCTCCCATCTGAAAATTTGAAAATTCTTAAAAAATTCGTCCAAAATCTTGATGTCTTCAATCTCTTGTTTTGTACGTTTTTTCCACGTGTCTTGACATCCAATGTATCCCTGCAGAGTTTGGTGAAGATCTGAGTATGTCGTTTTTGACCTTATCACGAACATCCTTTCTGAAAATTTGAAAATTCTTAAAAAATTCTTCCAAAATCTTGATGTCTTCAATCTCTTGTTTTGTACGTTTTTTCCACGTGTCCTGACATCCAATGTATCCCTGCAAAGTTTGGTGAAGATCTGAGTATGTAGTTTTTGACCTTATCTGGAACCTCCTATCTGAAAATTTGAAAATTCTTAAAAAATTTGACCAAAATCTTGATGTCCCCAATCCTATGTATTGTATGTTTTTTCCACATGTCTTGACATCCAATGTATCCCTGCAGAGTTTGGTGAAGATCTGAGTATGTCGTTTTTGACCTTATCTGGAACCTCCTATCTGAAAATTTGAAAATTGTTAAAAAATTCGTCCAAAATCTTGATGTCTCCAATCTCTTGTTTTGTACGTTTTTTCCTCGTGTCTTGACATCCAATGTATCCCTGCAATCTTTGGTGAAGATCTGAGTATGTAGTTTTTGACCTTATCTGGAACCTCCTATCTGAAAATTTGAAAATTGTTAAAAAATTCGTCCAAAATCTTGATGTCTCCAATCTCTTGTTTTGTACGTTTTTTCCACGTGTCTTGACATCCAATGTATCCCTGCAATGTTTGGTGATGATCTGAGTATGTAGTTTTTGACCTTATCTGGAACCTCATTTCTGAAAATTTGAAAATTCCTCAAAAATTCGTCCAAAATCTTGATGTCTCCAATCTCTTGTTTTGTACGTTTTTTCCACGTGTCTTGACATCCAATGTATCCCTGCAAAGTTTGGTGAAAATCTGAGTGTGTAGTTTTTGACCTTATCTGGAACCTCCTATCTGAAAATTTGAAAATTCTTCAAAAATTCGTCCAAAATCTTGACGTCTCCAATCTCTTGTTTTGTACGTTTTTTCCACGTGTCTTGACATCCAATGTATCCCTGCAAAGTTTGGTGAAGATCTGAGTATGTCGTTTTTGACCTTATCTGGAACATCCTTTCTGAAAATTTGAAAATTCCTAAAAAATCCGTCCAAAATCTTGATGACCCCAAACTCTTGTTTTGTACGTTTTTTCCACGTGTCTTGACATCCAATGTATCCCTGCAAAGTTTGGTGAAGATCTGAGTATGTAGTTTTTGACCTTATCTGGAACCTCCTATCTGAAAATTTGAAAATTCTTAAAAAATTCGTCCGAAATCTTGATGTCTCCAATCTCTTGTTTTGTACGTTTTTCCCACGTGTCTTGACATCCAATTATCCCTGCAGAGTTTGGTGAAGATTTGAGTATGTCGTTTTTGACCTTATCTGGAACATCCTTTCTGAAAATTTGAAAATTCTTAAAAAATTCGTCCAAAATCTTGACGTCTCCAATCTCTTGTTTTGTACGTTTTTTCCACGTGTCTTGACATCCAATGTATCCCTGCAAAGTTTGGTGAAGATCTGAGTATGTAGTTTTTGACCTTATCTGGAACCTCCCATCTGAAAATTTGAAAATTCCTAAAAAATTCGTCCAAAATCTTGATGACCCCAATCTCTTGTTTTGTACGTTTTTTCCACGTGTCTTGACATCCAATGTATCCCTGCAAAGTTTGGTGAAGATCTGAGTATGTAGTTTTAGACCTTATCTGGAACCTCCTATCTAAAAATTTGAAAATTCTTAAAAAATTCGTCCAAAATCTTGATGTCTCCAATCTCTTGTTTTGTACGTTTTTCCCACGTGTCTTGACATCCAATGTATCCCTGCAAAGTTTGGTGAAGATCTGAGTATGTAGTTTTTGACCTTATCTGGAACCTCCTATCTGAAAATTTGAAAATTGTTAAAAAATTCGTCCAAAATCTTGATGTCTCCAATCTCTTGTTTTGTACGTTTTTCCCACGTGTCTTGACATCCAATGTATCCCTGCAAAGTTTGGTGAAGATCTGAGTATGTAGTTTTTGACCTTATCTGGAACCTCCTATCTGAAAATTTGAAAATTCTTAAAAAATTCGTCCAAAATCTTGATGTCTCCAATCTCTTGTTTTGAACGTTTTTTCCACGTGTCTTGACATCCAATGGATCCCTGCAAAGTTTGGTGAAGATCTGAGTATATCGTTTTTGACCTTATCTGGAACATCCTTTCTGAAAATTTGAAAATTCTTAAAAAATTCGTCCAAAATCTTGACGTCTCCAATCTCTTGTTTTGTACGTTTTTTCCACGTGTCTTGACATCCAATGTATCCCTGCAAAGTTTGGTGAAGATCTGAGTATGTAGTTTTTGACCTTATCTGGAACCTCCTATCTGAAAATTTGAAAATTCTTCAAAAATTCGTCCAAAATCTTGATGTCTCCAATCTCTTGTTTTGTACGTTTTTTCCACGTGTCTTGACATCCAATGTATCCCTGCAAAGTTTGGTGAAGATCTGAGTATGTAGTTTTTGACCTTATCTGGAACCTCCCATCTGAAAATTTGAAAATTCCTAAAAAATCCGTCCAAAATCTTGATGACCCCAATCTCTTGTTTTGTACGTTTTTCCACGTAACTTGACATCCAATGTATCCCTGCATAGTTTGGTGAAGATCTGAGTATGTAGTTTTTGACCTTATATGGAACCTCCTATCTGAAAATTTGAAATTTCTTAAAAAATTCTACCAAAATCTTGACGTCTCCAATCTCTTGTTTTGTACGTTTTTTCCACGTGTCTTGACATCCAATGTATCCCTGCAAAGTTTGGTGAAGATCTGAGTCTGTCGTTTTTGACCTTATCAGGAACCTCCCATCTGAAAATTTGAAAATTCCTAAAAAATCCGTCCAAAATCTTGATGACCCCAAACTCTTGTTTTGTACGTTTTTTCCACGTGTCTTGACATCCAATGTATCCCTGCAAAGTTTGGTGAAGATCTGAGTGTGTAGTTTTTGACCTTATCTGGAACCTCCTATCTAAAAATTTGAAAATTCTTAAAAAATTCGTCCAAAATCTTGATGTCTCCAATCTCTTGTTTTGTACGTTTTTTCCACGTGTCTTGACATCCAATGTATCCCTGCAAAGTTTGGTGAAGATCTGAGGATGTCGTTTTTGACCTTATCTGGAACATCCTTTCTGAAAATTTGAAAATTCTTCAAAAATTCGTCTGAAATCTTGACGACTCCAATCTCTTGTTTTGTACGTTTTTTTCCACGTGTCTTGACATCCAATGTATCCCTGCAAAGTTTGGTGAAGATCTGAGTATGTCGTTTTTGACCTTATCTGGAACCTCCCATCTGAAAATTTGAAAATTCCTAAAAAATCCGTCCAAAATCTTGATGACCCCAAACTCTTGTTTTGTACGTTTTTTCCACGTGTCTTGACATCCAATGTATCCCTGCAAAGTTTGGTGAAGATCTGAGTAGGTAGTTTTTGACCTTATCTGGAACTCCTATCTGAAAATTTGAAAATTCTTAAAAAATTCGTCCGAAATCTTGATGTCTCCAATCTCTTGTTTTGTACGTTTTTCCCACGTGTCTTGACATCCAATGTATCCCTGCAGAGTTTGGTGAAGATTTGAGTATGTCGTTTTTGACCTTATCTGGAACATCCTTTCTGAAAATTTGAAAATTCTTAAAAAATTCGTCCAAAATCTTGACGTCTCCAATCTGTTGTTTTGTACGTTTTTTCCACGTGTCTTGACATCCAATGTATCCCTGCAAAGTTTGGTGAAGATCTGAGTATGTAGTTTTTGACCTTATCTGGAACCTCCCATCTGAAAATTTGAAAATTCCTAAAAAATTCGTCCAAAATCTTGATGACCCCAATCTCTTGTTTTGTACGTTTTTTCCACGTGTCTTGACATCCAATGTATCCCTGCAAAGTTTGGTGAAGATCTGAGTATGTAGTTTTTGACCTTATCTGGAACCTCCTATCTGAAAATTTGAAAATTTTTAAAAAATTCGACCAAAATCTTGATGTCCCCAATTCTATGTTTTGTATGTTTTTTCCACGTGTCTTAACATCCAATGTATCCATGCAAAGTTTGGTGAAGATCTGAGTATGTCGTTTTTGACCTTATCTGGAACCTCCCATCTGAAAATTTGAAAATTCTTAAAAAATTCGTCGAAAATCTTGATGTCTCCAATCTCTTGTTTTGTACGTTTTTTCCACGTGTCTTGACATCCAATGTATCCCTGCAATCTTTGGTGAAGATCTGAGTATGTAGTTTTTGACCTTATCTGGAACCTCCTATCTGAAAATTTGAAAATTCTTAAAAAATTCGTCCAAAATCTTGATGTCTCCAATCTCTTGTTTTGTACGTTTTTTCCACGTGTCTTGACATCCAATGTATTCCCTGCAAAGTTTGGTGAAGATCTGAGTATGTCGTTTTTGACCTTATCTGGAACATCCTTTCTGAAAATTTGAAAATTCTTAAAAAAATCGTCGAAAATCTTGATGTCTCCAATCTCTTGTTTTGTACGTTTTTTCCACGTGTCTTGACATCCAATGTATCCCTGCAATCTTTGGTGAAGATCTGAGTATGTCGTTTTTGACCTTATCTGGAACCTCCTATCTGAAAATTTGAAAATTCTTAAAAAATTTGACCAAAATCTTGATGTCCCCAATCCTATGTTTTGTATGTTTTTGCCACGTGTCTTGACATCCAATGTATCCCTGCAAAGTTTGGTGAAGATCTGAGTATGTAGTTTTTGACCTTATCTGGAACCTCTTATCTGAAAATTTGAAAATTCATAAAAAATTCTTCCAAAATCTTGATGTCTCCAATCTCTTGTTTTGTACGTTTTTCCACGTGTCTTGACATCCAATGTATCCCTGCAATGTTTGTTGAAGATCTGAGTATGTATTTTTTGACCTTATATGGAACCTCCTATCTGAAAATAAGAAAATTCCTCAAAAATTCGACCAAAATCTTGATGTCCCCAATCCTATGTTTTGTAAATTTTTTCCACATGTCTTGACATCCAATGTATCCCTGCAAAGTTTGGTGAAGATCTCAGTATGTAGTTTTTGACCTTATCTGGAATCTCCTATCTGAAAATTTGAAAATTTTGAAAAAATTCGTCCAAAATCTTGATGTCTCCAATCTCTTGTTTTGTACGTTTTTTCCACGTGTCTCCACATCCAATGTATCTATGCAAAGTTTGATGAAGATCTGAGTATGTCGTTTTTGACCTTATCTGGAACCTCCCATCTGAAAATTTGAAAATTCTTAAAAAATTCGTCCAAAATCTTGATGTCTTCAATCTCTTGTTTTGTACGTTTTTTCCACGTGTCTTGACATCCAATGTATCCCTGCAAAGTTTGGTGAAGATCTGAGTATGTAGTTTTTGACCTTATCTGGAACCTCCCATCTGAAAATTTGAAAATTCTTAAAAAATTCGTCCAAAATCTTGATGTCTCCAATCTCTTGTTTTGTACGTTTTTTCCACGTGTCTTGACATCCAATGTATCCCTGCAATCTTTGGTGAAGATCTGAGTATGTAGTTTTTGACCTTATCTGGAACCTCCTATCTGAAAATTTGAAAATTCTTAAAAAATTCGTCCAAAATCTTGATGTCTCCAATCTCTTGTTTTGTACGTTTTTCCACGTGTCTTGACATCCAATGTATCCCTGCAATGTTTGTTGAAGATCTGAGTATGTAGTTTTTGACATTATATGGAACGTCCTATCTGAAAATTTGAAAATTCCTCAAAAATTCGACCAAAATCTTGATGTCCCCAATCCTATGTTTTGTAAATTTTTTCCACATGTCTTGACATCCAATGTATCCCTGCAAAGTTTGGTGAAGATCTCAGTATGTAGTTTTTGACCTTATCTGGAATCTCCTATCTGAAAATTTGAAAATTTTGAAAAAATTCGTCCAAAATCTTGATGTCTCCAATCTCTTGTTTTGTACGTTTTTTCCACGTGTCTCCACATCCAATGTATCTATGCAAAGTTTGATGAAGATCTGAGTATGTCGTTTTTGACCTTATCTGGAACCTCCCATCTGAAAATTTGAAAATTCTTAAAAAATTCGTCCAAAATCTTGATGTCTCCAATCTCTTGTTTTGTACGTTTTTTCCACGTGTCTTGACATCCAATGTATCCCTGCAATGTTTGGTGAAGATCTGAGTATGTAGTTTTTGACCTTATATGGAACCTCCTATCTGAAAATTTGAAAATTCTTAAAAAATTTGACCAAAATCATGATGTCCCCAATCCTATGTTTTGTATGTTTTTTCCACGTGTCTTGACATCCAATGTATCCCTACAATGTTTGGTGAAGATCTGAGTATGTAGTTTTTGACCTTATATGGAACCTCCTATCTGAAAATTTGAAAATTCTTAAAAAATTTGACTAAAATCTTGATGTCCCCAATTATATGTTTTGTATGTTTTTTCCACGTGTCTTGACATCCAATGTAGCCCTGCAGAGTTTGGTGAAGATCTGAGTATGTCGTTTTTGACCTTATCACGAACATTCTTTCTGAAAATTTGAAAATTCTTAAAAAATTCGTCCAAAATCTTGATGTCTTCAATCTCTTGTTTTGTACGTTTTTTCCACGTGTCTTGACATCCAATGTATCCCTGCAAAGTTTGGTGAAGATCTGAGTATGTAGTTTTTGACCTTATCTGGAACCTCCTATCTGAAAATTTGAAAATTCTTAAAAAATTTGACCAAAATCTTGATGTCCCCAATCCTATGTTTTGTATGTTTTTTCCACATGTCTTGACATCCAATGTATCCCTGCAGAGTTTGGTGAAGATCTGAGTATGTCGTTTTTGACCTTATCTGGAACCTCCTATCTGAAAATTTGAAAATTGTTAAAAAATTCGTCCAAAATCTTGATGTCTCCAATCTCTTGTTTTGTACGTTTTTTCCACGTGTCTTGACATCCAATGTATCCCTGCAAAGTTTGGTGAAGATCTGAGTATGTCGTTTTTGACCTTATCTGGAACAACCTTTCTGAAAATTTGAAAATTCTTAAAAAATTCGTCCAAAATCTTGATGTCTCCAATCTCTTGTTTTGTACGTTTTTTCCACGTGTCTTGACATCCAATGTATCCCTGCAATGTTTGGTGAAGATCTGAGTATGTAGTTTTTGACCTTATCTGGAACCTCATTTCTGAAAATTTGAAAATTCCTCAAAAATTCGTCCAAAATCTTGATGTCTCCAATCTCTTGTTTTGTACGTTTTTTCCACGTGTCTTGACATCCAATGTATCCCTGCAAAGTTTGGTGAAGATCTGAGTGTGTAATTTTTGACCTTATATGGAACCTCCTATCTAAAAATTTGAAAATTCTTAAAAAATTCGTCCAAAATCTTGATGTCTCCAATCTCTTGTTTTGTACGTTTTTTCCACGTGTCTTGACATCCAATGTATCCCTGCAAAGTTTGGTGAAGATCTGAGGATGTCGTTTTTGACCTTATCTGGAACATCCTTTCTGAAAATTTGAAAATTCTTCAAAAATTCGTCCGAAATCTTGACGTCTCCAATCTCTTGTTTTGTACGTTTTTTCCACGTGTCTTGACATCCAATGTATCCCTGCAAAGTTTGGTGAAGATCTGAGTATGTCGTTTTTGACCTTATCTGGAACCTCCCATCTGAAAATTTGAAAATTCCTAAAAAATCCGTCCAAAATCTTGATGACCCCAAACTCTTGTTTTGTACGCTTTTTCCACGTGTCTTGACATCCAATGTATCCCTGCAAAGTTTGGTGAAGATCTGAGTATGTAGTTTTTGACCTTATCTGGAACCTCCTATCTGAAAATTTGAAAATTCTTAAAAAATTCGTCCAAAATCTTCATGTCTCCAATCTCTTGTTTTGTACGTTTTTCCCAAGTGTCTTGACATCCAATGTATCCCTGCAGAGTTTGGTGAAGATTTGAGTATGTCGTTTTTGACCTTATCTGGAACCTCCCATCTGAAAATTTGAAAATTCTTAAAAAATTCGTCCAAAATCTTGATGTCTCCAATCTCTTGTTTTGTACGTTTTTTCCACGTGTCTTGACATCCAATGTATCCCTGCAATGTTTGGTGAAGATCTGAGTATGTAGTTTTTGACCTTATATGGAACCTCCTATCTGAAAATTTGAAAATTCTTAAAAAATTTGACCAAAATCATGATGTCCCCAATCCTATGTTTTGTATGTTTTTTCCACGTGTCTTGACATCCAATGTATCCCTGCAATGTTTGGTGAAGATCTGAGTATGTAGTTTTTGACCTTATATGGAACCTCCTATCTGAAAATTTGAAAATTCTTAAAAAATTTGACTAAAATCTTGATGTCCCCAATCCTATGTTTTGTATGTTTTTTCCACGTGTCTTGACATCCAATGTATCCCTGCAGAGTTTGGTGAAGATCTGAGTATGTCGTTTTTGACCTTATCACGAACATTCTTTCTGAAAATTTGAAAATTCTTAAAAAATTCGTCCAAAATCTTGATGTCTTCAATCTCTTGTTTTGTACGTTTTTTCCACGTGTCTTGACATCCAATGTATCCCTGCAAAGTTTGGTGAAGATCTGAGTATGTAGTTTTTGACCTTATCTGGAACCTCCTATCTGAAAATTTGAAAATTCTTAAAAAATTTGACCAAAATCTTGATGTCCCCAATCCTATGTTTTGTATGTTTTTTCCACATGTCTTGACATCCAATGTATCCCTGCAATGTTTGGTGAAGATCTGAGTATGTAGTTTTTGACCTTATCTGGAACCTCCTATCTGAAAATTTGAAAATTGTTAAAAAATTCGTCCAAAATCTTGATGTCTCCAATCTCTTGTTTTGTACGTTTTTTCCTCGTGTCTTGACATCCAATGTATCCCTGCAATCTTTGGTGAAGATCTGAGTATGTAGTTTTTGACCTTATCTGGAACCTCCTATCTGAAAATTTGAAAATTGTTAAAAAATTCGTCCAAAATCTTGATGTCTCCAATCTCTTGTTTTGTACGTTTTTTCCACGTGTCTTGACATCCAATGTATCCCTGCAAAGTTTGGTGAAGATCTGAGTACGTCGTTTTTGACCTTATCTGGAACAACCTTTCTGAAAATTTGAAAATTCTTAAAAAATTCGTCCAAAATCTTGATGTCTCCAATCTCTTGTTTTGTACGTTTTTTCCACGTGTCTTGACATCCAATGTATCCCTGCAATGTTTGGTGAAGATCTGAGTATGTAGTTTTTGACCTTATCTGGAACCTCATTTCTGAAAATTTGAAAATTCCTCAAAAATTCGTCCAAAATCTTGATGTCTCCAATCTCTTGTTTTGTACGTTTTTTCCACGTGTCTTGACATCCAATGTATCCCTGCAAAGTTTGGTGAAGATCTGAGTGTGTAATTTTTGACCTTATATGGAACCTCCTATCTAAAAATTTGAAAATTCTTAAAAAATTCGTCCAAAATCTTGATGTCTCCAATCTCTTGTTTAGTACGTTTTTTCCACGTGTCTTGACATCCAATGTATCCCTGCAAAGTTTGGTGAAGATCTGAGGATGTCGTTTTTGACCTTATCTGGAACATCCTTTCTGAAAATTTGAAAATTCTTCAAAAATTCGTCCGAAATCTTGACGTCTCCAATCTCTTGTTTTGTACGTTTTTTCCACGTGTCTTGACATCCAATGTATCCCTGCAAAGTTTGGTGAAGATCTGAGTATGTAGTTTTTGACCTTATCTGGAACCTCCTATCTGAAAATTTGAAAATTCTTAAAAAATTCGTCCAAAATCTTGATGTCTCCAATCTCTTGTTTTGTACGTTTTTCCCAAGTGTCTTGACATCCAATGTATCCCTGCAGAGTTTGGTGAAGATTTGAGTATGTCGTTTTTGACCTTATCTGGAACATCCTTTCTGAAAATTTGAAAATTCTTAAAAAATTCGTCCAAAATCTTGACGTCTCCAATCTCTTGTTTTGTACGTTTTTTCCACGTGTCTTGACATCCAATGTATCCCTGCAAAGTTTGGTGAAGATCTGAGTATGTAGTTTTTGACCTTATCTGGAACCTCCCATCTGAAAATTTGAAAATTCCTAAAAAATTCGTCCAAAATCTTGATGACCCCAATCTCTTGTTTTGTACGTTTTTTCCACGTGTCTTGACATCCAATGTATCCCTGCAAAGTTTGGTGAAGATCTGAGTATGTAGTTTTTGACCTTATCTGGAACCTCCTATCTGAAAATTTGAAAATTTTTAAAAAATTCGACCAAAATCTTGATGTCCCCAATTCTATGTTTTGTATGTTTTTTCCACGTGTCTTAACATCCAATGTATCCATGCAAAGTTTGGTGAAGATCTGAGTATGTCGTTTTTGACTTTATCTGGAACCTCCCATCTGAAAATTTGAAAATTCTTAAAAAATTCGTCGAAAATCTTGATGTCTCCAATCTCTTGTTTTGTACGTTTTTTCCACGTGTCTTGACATCCAATGTATCCCTGCAATCTTTGGTGAAGATCTGAGTATGTAGTTTTTGACCTTATCTGGAACCTCCTATCTGAAAATTTGAAAATTCTTAAAAAATTCCTTCAAAATCTTGATGTCTCCAATCTCTTGTTTTGTACGTTTTTTCCACGTGTCTTGACATCCAATGTATTCCCTGCAAAGTTTGGTGAAGATCTGAGTATGTAGTTTTTGACTTTATCTGGAACCTCCTATCTGAAAATTTGAAAATTCTTAAAAAATTTGACCAAAATCTTGATGTCACCAATCCTATGTTTTGTATGTTTTTTCCACATGTCTTGACATCCAATGTATCCCTGCAATGTTTGGTGAAGATCTGAGTATGTAGTTTTTGACCTTATCTGGAACCTCCTATCTGAAAATTTGAAAATTGTTAAAAAATTCGTCCAAAATCTTGATGTCTCCAATCTCTTGTTTTGTACGTTTTTTCCTCGTGTCTTGACATCCAATGTATCCCTGCAATCTTTGGTGAAGATCTGAGTATGTAGTTTTTGACCTTATCTGGAACCTCCTATCTGAAAATTTGAAAATTGTTAAAAAATTCGTCCAAAATCTTGATGTCTCCAATCTCTTGTTTTGTACGTTTTTTCCACGTGTCTTGACATCCAATGTATCCCTGCAAAGTTTGGTGAAGATCTGAGTACGTCGTTTTTGACCTTATCTGGAACAACCTTTCTGAAAATTTGAAAATTCTTAAAAAATTCGTCCAAAATCTTGATGTCTCCAATCTCTTGTTTTGTACGTTTTTTCCACGTGTCTTGACATCCAATGTATTCCCTGCAAAGTTTGGTGAAGATCTGAGTATGTAGTTTTTGACCTTATCTGGAACCTCCTATCTGAAAATTTGAAAATTCTTAAAAAATTTGACCAAAATCTTGATGTCCCCAATCCTATGTTTTGTATGTTTTTTCCACATGTCTTGACATCCAATGTATCCCTGCAATGTTTGGTGAAGATCTGAGTATGTAGTTTTTGACCTTATCTGGAACCTCCTATCTGAAAATTTGAAAATTCTTCAAAAATTCGTCCAAAATCTTGATGTCTCCAATCTCTTGTTTTGTACGTTTTTTCCTCGTGTCTTGACATCCAATGTATCCCTGCAATCTTTGGTGAAGATCTGAGTATGTAGTTTTTGACCTTATCTGGAACCTCCTATCTGAAAATTTGAAAATTGTTAAAAAATTCGTCCAAAATCTTGATGTCTCCAATCTCTTGTTTTGTACGTTTTTTCCACGTGTCTTGACATCCAATGTATCCCTGCAAAGTTTGGTGAAGATCTGAGTACGTCGTTTTTGACCTTATCTGGAACAACCTTTCTGAAAATTTGAAAATTCTTAAAAAATTCGTCCAAAATCTTGATGTCTCCAATCTCTTGTTTTGTACGTTTTTTCCACGTGTCTTGACATCCAATGTATCCCTGCAATGTTTGGTGAAGATCTGAGTATGTAGTTTTTGACCTTATCTGGAACCTCATTTCTGAAAATTTGAAAATTCCTCAAAAATTCGTCCAAAATCTTGATGTCTCCAATCTCTTGTTTTGTACGTTTTTTCCACGTGTCTTGACATCCAATGTATCCCTGCAAAGTTTGGTGAAGATCTGAGTGTGTAATTTTTGACCTTATATGGAACCTCCTATCTAAAAATTTGAAAATTCTTAAAAAATTCGTCCAAAATCTTGATGTCTCCAATCTCTTGTTTAGTACGTTTTTTCCACGTGTCTTGACATCCAATGTATCCCTGCAAAGTTTGGTGAAGATCTGAGGATGTCGTTTTTGACCTTATCTGGAACATCCTTTCTGAAAATTTGAAAATTCTTCAAAAATTCGTCCGAAATCTTGACGTCTCCAATCTCTTGTTTTGTACGTTTTTTCCACGTGTCTTGACATCCAATGTATCCCTGCAAAGTTTGGTGAAGATCTGAGTATGTCGTTTTTGACCTTATCTGGAACCTCCCATCTGAAAATTTGAAAATTCCTAAAAAATCCGTCCAAAATCTTGATGACCCCAAACTCTTGTTTTGTACGTTTTTTCCACGTGTCTTGACATCCAATGTATCCCTGCAAAGTTTGGTGAAGATCTGAGTATGTAGTTTTTGACCTTATCTGGAACCTCCTATCTGAAAATTTGAAAATTCTTAAAAAATTCGTCCAAAATCTTGATGTCTCCAATCTCTTGTTTTGTACGTTTTTCCCAAGTGTCTTGACATCCAATGTATCCCTGCAGAGTTTGGTGAAGATTTGAGTATGTCGTTTTTGACCTTATCTGGAACATCCTTTCTGAAAATTTGAAAATTCTTAAAAAATTCGTCCAAAATCTTGACGTCTCCAATCTCTTGTTTTGTACGTTTTTTCCACGTGTCTTGACATCCAATGTATCCCTGCAAAGTTTGGTGAAGATCTGAGTATGTCGTTTTTGACTTTATCTGGAACCTCCCATCTGAAAATTTGAAAATTCTTAAAAAATTCGTCGAAAATCTTGATGTCTCCAATCTCTTGTTTTGTACGTTTTTTCCACGTGTCTTGACATCCAATGTATCCCTGCAATCTTTGGTGAAGATCTGAGTATGTAGTTTTTGACCTTATCTGGAACCTCCTATCTGAAAATTTGAAAATTGTTAAAAAATTCGTCCAAAATCTTGATGTCTCCAATCTCTTGTTTTGTACGTTTTTTCCACGTGTCTTGACATCCAATGTATCCCTGCAAAGTTTGGTGAAGATCTGAGTACGTCGTTTTTGACCTTATCTGGAACAACCTTTCTGAAAATTTGAAAATTCTTAAAAAATTCGTCCAAAATCTTGATGTCTCCAATCTCTTGTTTTGTACGTTTTTTCCACGTGTCTTGACATCCAATGTATCCCTGCAATGTTTGGTGAAGATCTGAGTATGTAGTTTTTGACCTTATCTGGAACCTCATTTCTGAAAATTTGAAAATTCCTCAAAAATTCGTCCAAAATCTTGATGTCTCCAATCTCTTGTTTTGTACGTTTTTTCCACGTGTCTTGACATCCAATGTATCCCTGCAAAGTTTGGTGAAGATCTGAGTGTGTAATTTTTGACCTTATATGGAACCTCCTATCTAAAAATTTGAAAATTCTTAAAAAATTCGTCCAAAATCTTGATGTCTCCAATCTCTTGTTTAGTACGTTTTTTCCACGTGTCTTGACATCCAATGTATCCCTGCAAAGTTTGGTGAAGATCTGAGGATGTCGTTTTTGACCTTATCTGGAACATCCTTTCTGAAAATTTGAAAATTCTTCAAAAATTCGTCCGAAATCTTGACGTCTCCAATCTCTTGTTTTGTACGTTTTTTCCACGTGTCTTGACATCCAATGTATCCCTGCAAAGTTTGGTGAAGATCTGAGTATGTCGTTTTTGACCTTATCTGGAACCTCCCATCTGAAAATTTGAAAATTCCTAAAAAATCCGTCCAAAATCTTGATGACCCCAAACTCTTGTTTTGTACGTTTTTTCCACGTGTCTTGACATCCAATGTATCCCTGCAAAGTTTGGTGAAGATCTGAGTATGTAGTTTTTGACCTTATCTGGAACCTCCTATCTGAAAATTTGAAAATTCTTAAAAAATTCGTCCAAAATCTTGATGTCTCCAATCTCTTGTTTTGTACGTTTTTCCCAAGTGTCTTGACATCCAATGTATCCCTGCAGAGTTTGGTGAAGATTTGAGTATGTCGTTTTTGACCTTATCTGGAACATCCTTTCTGAAAATTTGAAAATTCTTAAAAAATTCGTCCAAAATCTTGACGTCTCCAATCTCTTGTTTTGTACGTTTTTTCCACGTGTCTTGACATCCAATGTATCCCTGCAAAGTTTGGTGAAGATCTGAGTATGTCGTTTTTGACTTTATCTGGAACCTCCCATCTGAAAATTTGAAAATTCTTAAAAAATTCGTCGAAAATCTTGATGTCTCCAATCTCTTGTTTTGTACGTTTTTTCCACGTGTCTTGACATCCAATGTATCCCTGCAATCTTTGGTGAAGATCTGAGTATGTAGTTTTTGACCTTATCTGGAACCTCCTATCTGAAAATTTGAAAATTCTTAAAAAATTCCTTCAAAATCTTGATGTCTCCAATCTCTTGTTTTGTACGTTTTTTCCACGTGTCTTGACATCCAATGTATTCCCTGCAAAGTTTGGTGAAGATCTGAGTATGTAGTTTTTGACCTTATCTGGAACCTCCCATCTGAAAATTTGAAAATTCTTAAAAAATTCGTCCAAAATCTTGATGTCTCCAATCTCTTGTTTTGTACGTTTTTTCCACCTGTCTTGACATCCAATGTATCCCTGCAATCTTTGGTGAAGATCTGAGTATGTAGTTTTTGACCTTATATGGAACCTCCTATCTGAAAATTTGAAAATTCTTAAAAAATTTGACCAAAATCTTGATGTCCCCAATCCTATGTTTTGTATGTTTTTCCCACGTGTCTTGACATCCAATGTATCCCTGCAAAGTTTGGTGAAGATCTCAGTATGTAGTTTTTGACCTTATCTGGAATCTCCTATCTGAAAATTTGAAAATTTTGAAAAAATTCGTCCAAAATCTTGATGTCTCCAATCTCTTGTTTTGTACGTTTTTTCCACGTGTCTCCACATCCAATGTATCTATGCAAAGTTTGATGAAGATCTGAGTATGTCGTTTTTGACCTTATCTGGAACCTCCCATCTGAAAATTTGAAAATTCTTAAAAAATTCGTCCAAAATCTTGATGTCTTCAATCTCTTGTTTTGTACGTTTTTTCCACGTGTCTTGACATCCAATGTATCCCTGCAGAGTTTGGTGAAGATCTGAGTATGTCGTTTTTGACCTTATCACGAACATCCTTTCTGAAAATTTGAAAATTCTTAAAAAATTCGTCCAAAATCTTGATGTCTTCAATCTCTTGTTTTGTACGTTTTTTCCACGTGTCTTGACATCCAATGTATCCCTGCAAAGTTTGGTGAAGATCTGAGTATGTAGTTTTTGACCTTATCTGGAACCTCCTATCTGAAAATTTGAAAATTCTTAAAAAATTTGACCAAAATCTTGATGTCCCCAATCCTATGTTTTGTATGTTTTTTCCACATGTCTTGACATCCAATGTATCCCTGCAGAGTTTGGTGAAGATCTGAGTATGTCGTTTTTGACCTTATCTGAAACCTCCTATCTGAAAATTTGAAAATTGTTAAAAAATTCGTCCAAAATCTTGATGTCTCCAATCTCTTGTTTTGTACGTTTTTTCCTCGTGTCTTGACATCCAATGTATCCCTGCAATCTTTGGTGAAGATCTGAGTATGTAGTTTTTGACCTTATCTGGAACCTCCTATCTGAAAATTTGAAAATTGTTAAAAAATTCGTCCAAAATCTTGATGTCTCCAATCTCTTGTTTTGTACGTTTTTTCCACGTGTCTTGACATCCAATGTATCCCTGCAAAGTTTGGTGAAGATCTGAGTATGTCGTTTATGACCTTATCTGGAACAACCTTTCTGAAAATTTGAAAATTCTTAAAAAATTCGTCCAAAATCTTGATGTCTCCAATCTCTTGTTTTGTACGTTTTTTCCACGTGTCTTGACATCCAATGTATCCCTGCAATGTTTGGTGATGATCTGAGTATGTAGTTTTTGACCTTATCTGGAACCTCATTTCTGAAAATTTGAAAATTCCTCAAAAATTCGTCCAAAATCTTGATGTCTCCAATCTCTTGTTTTGTACGTTTTTTCCACGTGTCTTGACATCCAATGTATCCCTGCAAAGTTTGGTGAAGATCTGAGTGTGTAGTTTTTGACCTTATCTGGAACCTCCTATCTAAAAATTTGAAAATTCTTAAAAAATTCGTCCAAAATCTTGATGTCTCCAATCTCTTGTTTTGTACGTTTTTTCCACGTGTCTTGACATCCAATGTATCCCTGCAAAGTTTGGTGAAGATCTGAGGATGTCGTTTTTGACCTTATCTGGAACATCCTTTCTGAAAATTTGAAAATTCTTCAAAAATTCGTCCAAAATCTTGACGTCTCCAATCTCTTGTTTTGTACGTTTTTTCCACGTGTCTTGACATCCAATGTATCCCTGCAAAGTTTGGTGAAGATCTGAGTATGTAGTTTTTGACCTTATCTGGAACCTCCTATCTGAAAATTTGAAAATTGTTAAAAAATTCGTCCAAAATCTTGATGTCTCCAATCTCTTGTTTTGTACGTTTTTTCCTCGTGTCTTGACATCCAATGTATCCCTGCAATCTTTGGTGAAGATCTGAGTATGTAGTTTTTGACCTTATCTGGAACCTCCTATCTGAAAATTTGAAAATTGTTAAAAAATTCGTCCAAAATCTTGATGTCTCCAATCTCTTGTTTTGTACGTTTTTTCCACGTGTCTTGACATCCAATGTATCCCTGCAAAGTTTGGTGAAGATCTGAGTACGTCGTTTTTGACCTTATCTGGAACAACCTTTCTGAAAATTTGAAAATTCTTAAAAAATTCGTCCAAAATCTTGATGTCTCCAATCTCTTGTTTTGTACGTTTTTTCCACGTGTCTTGACATCCAATGTATTCCCTGCAAAGTTTGGTGAAGATCTGAGTATGTAGTTTTTGACCTTATCTGGAACCTCCTATCTGAAAATTTGAAAATTCTTAAAAAATTTGACCAAAATCTTGATGTCCCCAATCCTATGTTTTGTATGTTTTTTCCACATGTCTTGACATCCAATGTATCCCTGCAATGTTTGGTGAAGATCTGAGTATGTAGTTTTTGACCTTATCTGGAACCTCCTATCTGAAAATTTGAAAATTCTTCAAAAATTCGTCCAAAATCTTGATGTCTCCAATCTCTTGTTTTGTACGTTTTTTCCTCGTGTCTTGACATCCAATGTATCCCTGCAATCTTTGGTGAAGATCTGAGTATGTAGTTTTTGACCTTATCTGGAACCTCCTATCTGAAAATTTGAAAATTGTTAAAAAATTCGTCCAAAATCTTGATGTCTCCAATCTCTTGTTTTGTACGTTTTTTCCACGTGTCTTGACATCCAATGTATCCCTGCAAAGTTTGGTGAAGATCTGAGTACGTCGTTTTTGACCTTATCTGGAACAACCTTTCTGAAAATTTGAAAATTCTTAAAAAATTCGTCCAAAATCTTGATGTCTCCAATCTCTTGTTTTGTACGTTTTTTCCACGTGTCTTGACATCCAATGTATCCCTGCAATGTTTGGTGAAGATCTGAGTATGTAGTTTTTGACCTTATCTGGAACCTCATTTCTGAAAATTTGAAAATTCCTCAAAAATTCGTCCAAAATCTTGATGTCTCCAATCTCTTGTTTTGTACGTTTTTTCCACGTGTCTTGACATCCAATGTATCCCTGCAAAGTTTGGTGAAGATCTGAGTGTGTAATTTTTGACCTTATATGGAACCTCCTATCTAAAAATTTGAAAATTCTTAAAAAATTCGTCCAAAATCTTGATGTCTCCAATCTCTTGTTTAGTACGTTTTTTCCACGTGTCTTGACATCCAATGTATCCCTGCAAAGTTTGGTGAAGATCTGAGGATGTCGTTTTTGACCTTATCTGGAACATCCTTTCTGAAAATTTGAAAATTCTTCAAAAATTCGTCCGAAATCTTGACGTCTCCAATCTCTTGTTTTGTACGTTTTTTCCACGTGTCTTGACATCCAATGTATCCCTGCAAAGTTTGGTGAAGATCTGAGTATGTCGTTTTTGACCTTATCTGGAACCTCCCATCTGAAAATTTGAAAATTCCTAAAAAATCCGTCCAAAATCTTGATGACCCCAAACTCTTGTTTTGTACGTTTTTTCCACGTGTCTTGACATCCAATGTATCCCTGCAAAGTTTGGTGAAGATCTGAGTGTGTAGTTTTTGACCTTATCTGGAACCTCCTATCTGAAAATTTGAAAATTCTTAAAAAATTCGTCCAAAATCTTGATGTCTCCAATCTCTTGTTTTGTACGTTTTTCCCAAGTGTCTTGACATCCAATGTATCCCTGCAGAGTTTGGTGAAGATTTGAGTATGTCGTTTTTGACCTTATCTGGAACATCCTTTCTGAAAATTTGAAAATTCTTAAAAAATTCGTCCAAAATCTTGACGTCTCCAATCTCTTGTTTTGTACGTTTTTTCCACGTGTCTTGACATCCAATGTATCCCTGCAAAGTTTGGTGAAGATCTGAGTATGTCGTTTTTGACTTTATCTGGAACCTCCCATCTGAAAATTTGAAAATTCTTAAAAAATTCGTCGAAAATCTTGATGTCTCCAATCTCTTGTTTTGTACGTTTTTTCCACGTGTCTTGACATCCAATGTATCCCTGCAATCTTTGGTGAAGATCTGAGTATGTAGTTTTTGACCTTATCTGGAACCTCCTATCTGAAAATTTGAAAATTGTTAAAAAATTCGTCCAAAATCTTGATGTCTCCAATCTCTTGTTTTGTACGTTTTTTCCACGTGTCTTGACATCCAATGTATCCCTGCAAAGTTTGGTGAAGATCTGAGTACGTCGTTTTTGACCTTATCTGGAACAACCTTTCTGAAAATTTGAAAATTCTTAAAAAATTCGTCCAAAATCTTGATGTCTCCAATCTCTTGTTTTGTACGTTTTTTCCACGTGTCTTGACATCCAATGTATCCCTGCAATGTTTGGTGAAGATCTGAGTATGTAGTTTTTGACCTTATCTGGAACCTCATTTCTGAAAATTTGAAAATTCCTCAAAAATTCGTCCAAAATCTTGATGTCTCCAATCTCTTGTTTTGTACGTTTTTTCCACGTGTCTTGACATCCAATGTATCCCTGCAAAGTTTGGTGAAGATCTGAGTGTGTAATTTTTGACCTTATATGGAACCTCCTATCTAAAAATTTGAAAATTCTTAAAAAATTCGTCCAAAATCTTGATGTCTCCAATCTCTTGTTTAGTACGTTTTTTCCACGTGTCTTGACATCCAATGTATCCCTGCAAAGTTTGGTGAAGATCTGAGGATGTCGTTTTTGACCTTATCTGGAACATCCTTTCTGAAAATTTGAAAATTCTTCAAAAATTCGTCCGAAATCTTGACGTCTCCAATCTCTTGTTTTGTACGTTTTTTCCACGTGTCTTGACATCCAATGTATCCCTGCAAAGTTTGGTGAAGATCTGAGTATGTCGTTTTTGACCTTATCTGGAACCTCCCATCTGAAAATTTGAAAATTCCTAAAAAATCCGTCCAAAATCTTGATGACCCCAAACTCTTGTTTTGTACGTTTTTTCCACGTGTCTTGACATCCAATGTATCCCTGCAGAGTTTGGTGAAGATTTGAGTATGTCGTTTTTGACCTTATCTGGAACATCCTTTCTGAAAATTTGAAAATTCTTAAAAAATTCGTCCAAAATCTTGACGTCTCCAATCTCTTGTTTTGTACGTTTTTTCCACGTGTCTTGACATCCAATGTATCCCTGCAAAGTTTGGTGAAGATCTGAGTATGTCGTTTTTGACTTTATCTGGAACCTCCCATCTGAAAATTTGAAAATTCTTAAAAAATTCGTCGAAAATCTTGATGTCTCCAATCTCTTGTTTTGTACGTTTTTTCCACGTGTCTTGACATCCAATGTATCCCTGCAATCTTTGGTGAAGATCTGAGTATGTAGTTTTTGACCTTATCTGGAACCTCCTATCTGAAAATTTGAAAATTCTTAAAAAATTCCTTCAAAATCTTGATGTCTCCAATCTCTTGTTTTGTACGTTTTTTCCACGTGTCTTGACATCCAATGTATTCCCTGCAAAGTTTGGTGAAGATCTGAGTATGTAGTTTTTGACCTTATCTGGAACCTCCCATCTGAAAATTTGAAAATTCTTAAAAAATTCGTCCAAAATCTTGATGTCTCCAATCTCTTGTTTTGTACGTTTTTTCCACCTGTCTTGACATCCAATGTATCCCAGCAATCTTTGGTGAAGATCTGAGTATGTAGTTTTTGACCTTATATGGAACCTCCTATCTGAAAATTTGAAAATTCTTAAAAAATTTGACCAAAATCTTGATGTCCCCAATCCTATGTTTTGTATGTTTTTCCCACGTGTCTTGACATCCAATGTATCCCTGCAAAGTTTGGTGAAGATCTCAGTATGTAGTTTTTGACCTTATCTGGAATCTCCTATCTGAAAATTTGAAAATTTTGAAAAAATTCGTCCAAAATCTTGATGTCTCCAATCTCTTGTTTTGTACGTTTTTTCCACGTGTCTCCACATCCAATGTATCTATGCAAAGTTTGATGAAGATCTGAGTGTGTCGTTTTTGACCTTATCTGGAACCTCCCATCTGAAAATTTGAAAATTCTTAAAAAATTCGTCCAAAATCTTGATGTCTTCAATCTCTTGTTTTGTACGTTTTTTCCACGTGTCTTGACATCCAATGTATCCCTGCAGAGTTTGGTGAAGATCTGAGTATGTCGTTTTTGACCTTATCACGAACATCCTTTCTGAAAATTTGAAAATTCTTAAAAAATTCGTCCAAAATCTTGATGTCTTCAATCTCTTGTTTTGTACGTTTTTTCCACGTGTCTTGACATCCAATGTATCCCTGCAAAGTTTGGTGAAGATCTGAGTATGTAGTTTTTGACCTTATCTGGAACCTCCTATCTGAAAATTTGAAAATTCTTAAAAAATTTGACCAAAATCTTGATGTCCCCAATCCTATGTTTTGTATGTTTTTTCCACATGTCTTGACATCCAATGTATCCCTGCAGAGTTTGGTGAAGATCTGAGTATGTCGTTTTTGACCTTATCTGAAACCTCCTATCTGAAAATTTGAAAATTGTTAAAAAATTCGTCCAAAATCTTGATGTCTCCAATCTCTTGTTTTGTACGTTTTTTCCTCGTGTCTTGACATCCAATGTATCCCTGCAATCTTTGGTGAAGATCTGAGTATGTAGTTTTTGACCTTATCTGGAACCTCCTATCTGAAAATTTGAAAATTGTTAAAAAATTCGTCCAAAATCTTGATGTCTCCAATCTCTTGTTTTGTACGTTTTTTCCACGTGTCTTGACATCCAATGTATCCCTGCAAAGTTTGGTGAAGATCTGAGTATGTCGTTTATGACCTTATCTGGAACAACCTTTCTGAAAATTTGAAAATTCTTAAAAAATTCGTCCAAAATCTTGATGTCTCCAATCTCTTGTTTTGTACGTTTTTTCCACGTGTCTTGACATCCAATGTATCCCTGCAATGTTTGGTGATGATCTGAGTATGTAGTTTTTGACCTTATCTGGAACCTCATTTCTGAAAATTTGAAAATTCCTCAAAAATTCGTCCAAAATCTTGATGTCTCCAATCTCTTGTTTTGTACGTTTTTTCCACGTGTCTTGACATCCAATGTATCCCTGCAAAGTTTGGTGAAGATCTGAGTGTGTAGTTTTTGACCTTATCTGGAACCTCCTATCTAAAAATTTGAAAATTCTTAAAAAATTCGTCCAAAATCTTGATGTCTCCAATCTCTTGTTTTGTACGTTTTTTCCACGTGTCTTGACATCCAATGTATCCCTGCAAAGTTTGGTGAAGATCTGAGGATGTCGTTTTTGACCTTATCTGGAACATCCTTTCTGAAAATTTGAAAATTCTTCAAAAATTCGTCCAAAATCTTGACGTCTCCAATCTCTTGTTTTGTACGTTTTTTCCACGTGTCTTGACATCCAATGTATCCCTGCAAAGTTTGGTGAAGATCTGAGTATGTCGTTTTTGACCTTATCTGGAACCTCCCATCTGAAAATTTGAAAATTCCTAAAAAATCCGTCCAAAATCTTGATGACCCCAAACTCTTGTTTTGTACGTTTTTTCCACGTGTCTTGACATCCAATGTATCCCTGCAAAGTTTGGTGTAGATCTGAGTATGTAGTTTTTGACCTTATCTGGAACCTCCTATCTGAAAATTTGAAAATTCTTAAAAAATTCGTCCGAAATCTTGATGTCTCCAATCTCTTGTTTTGTACGTTTTTCCCACGTGTCTTGACATCCAATGTATCCCTGCAGAGTTTGGTGATGATTTGAGTATGTCGTTTTTGACCTTATCTGGAACATCCTTTCTGAAAATTTGAAAATTCTTAAAAAATTCGTCCAAAATCTTGACGTCTCCAATCTCTTGTTTTGTACGTTTTTTCCACGTGTCTTGACATCCAATGTATCCCTGCAAAGTTTGGTGAAGATCTGAGTATGTAGTTTTTGACCTTATCTGGAACCTCCCATCTGAAAATTTGAAAATTTCTAAAAAATTCGTCCAAAATCTTGATGACCCCAATCTCTTGTTTTGTACGTTTTTTCCACGTGTCTTGACATCCAATGTATCCCTGCAAAGTTTGGTGAAGATCTGAGTATGTAGTTTTTGACCTTATCTGGAACCTCCTATCTGAAAATTTGAAAATTCTTAAAAAATTCGTCCAAAATCTTGATGTCTCCAATCTCTTGTTTTGTACGTTTTTCCCACGTGTCTTGACATCCAATGTATCCCTGCAAAGTTTGGTGAAGATCTGAGTATGTAGTTTTTGACCTTATCTGGAACCTCATTTCTGAAAATTTGAAAATTCCTCAAAAATTCGTCCAAAATCTTGATGTCTCCAATCTCTTGTTTTGTACGTTTTTTCCACGTGTCTTGACATCCAATGTATCCCTGCAAAGTTTGGTGAAGATCTGAGTATGTAGTTTTTGACCTTATCTGGAACCTCCTATCTGAAAATTTGAAAATTCTTAAAAAATTCGTCCAAAATCTTGACGTCTCCAATCTCTTGTTTTGTACGTTTTTTCCACGTGTCTTGACATCCAATGTATCCCTGCAAAGTTTGGTGAAGATCTGAGTATGTAGTTTTTTACCTTATCTGGAACCTCCTTTCTGAAAATTTGAAAATTCTTAAAAAATTCGTCCAAAATCTTGATGTCTCCAATCTCTTGTTTTGTACGTTTTTTCCACCTGTCTTGACATCCAATGTATCCCTGCAATCTTTGGTGAAGATCTGAGTATGTAGTTTTTGACCTTATATGGAACCTCCTATCTGAAAATTTGAAAATTCTTAAAAAATTTGACCAAAATCTTGATGTCCCCAATCCTATGTTTTGTATGTTTTTCCCACGTGTCTTGCAATCCAATGTATCCCTGCAAAGTTTGGTGAAGATCTGAGTATGTAGTTTTTGACCTTATCTGGAACCTCCTATCTGAAAATTTGAAAATTCTTAAAAAATTCTTCCAAAATCTTGATGTCTCCAATCTCTTGTTTTGTACGTTTTTCCACGTGTCTTGACATCCAATGTATCCCTGCAATGTTTGTTGAAGATCTGAGTATGTAGTTTTTGACCTTATATGGAACCTCCTCTCTGAAAATTTGAAAATTCCTCAAAAATTCGACCAAAATCTTGATGTCCCCAATCCTATGTTTTGTAAATTTTTTCCACATGTCTTGACATCCAATGTATCCCTGCAAAGTTTGGTGAAGATCTCAGTATGTAGTTTTTGACCTTATCTGGAATCTCCTATCTGAAAATTTGAAAATTTTGAAAAAATTCGTCCAAAATCTTGATGTCTCCAATCTCTTGTTTTGTACGTTTTTTCCACGTGTCTCCACATCCAATGTATCTATGCAAAGTTTGATGAAGATCTGAGTATGTCGTTTTTGACCTTATCTGGAACCTCCCATCTGAAAATTTGAAAATTCTTAAAAAATTCGTCCAAAATCTTGATGTCTTCAATCTCTTGTTTTGTACGTTTTTTCCACGTGTCTTGACATCCAATGTATCCCTGCAGAGTTTGGTGA
Source organism: Lepisma saccharinum (assembly GCF_977018435.1). Lineage (NCBI taxonomy): Eukaryota > Metazoa > Arthropoda > Insecta > Zygentoma > Lepismatidae > Lepisma > Lepisma saccharinum. Next base: position 1,402,571 of record NW_028142907.1, on the reverse strand, counting down.
AGATCTGAGTATGTCGTTTTTGACCTTATCACGAACATCCTTTCTGAAAATTTGAAAATTCTTAAAAAATTCGTCCAAAATCTTGATGTCTTCAATCTCTTGCTTTGTACGTTTTTTCCACGTGTCTTGACATCCAATGTATCCCTGCAAAGTTTGGTGAAGATCTGAGTATGTAGTTTTTGACCTTATCTGGAACCTCCTATCTGAAAATTTGAAAATTCTTAAAAAATTTGACCAAAATCTTGATGTCCCAAATCCTATGTTTTGTATGTTTTTTCCACATGTCTTGACATCCAATGTATCCCTGCAGAGTTTGGTGAAGATCTGAGTATGTCGTTTTTGACCTTATCTGGAACTTCCTATCTGAAAATTTGAAAATTGTTAAAAAATTCGTCCAAAATCTTGATGTCTCCAATCTCTTGTTTTGTACGTTTTTTCCTCGTGTCTTGACATCCAATGTATCCCTGCAATCTTTGGTGAAGATCTGAGTATGTAGTTTTTGACCTTATCTGGAACCTCCTATCTGAAAATTTGAAAATTGTTAAAAAATTCGTCCAAAATCTTGATGTCTCCAATCTCTTGTTTTGTACGTTTTTTCCACGTGTCTTGACATCCAATGTATCCCTGCAAAGTTTGGTGAAGATCTGAGTATGTCGTTTTTGACCTTATCTGGAACAACCTTTCTGAAAATTTGAAAATTCTTAAAAAAATCGTCCAAAATCTTGATGTCTCCAATCTCTTGTTTTGTACGTTTTTTCCACGTGTCTTGACATTCAATGTATCCCTGCAATGTTTGGTGATGATCTGAGTATGTAGTTTTTGACCTTATCTGGAACCTCATTTCTGAAAATTTGAAAATTCCTCAAAAATTCGTCCAAAATCTTGATGTCTCCAATCTCTTGTTTTGTACGTTTTTTCCACGTGTCTTGACATCCAATGTATCCCTGCAAAGTTTGGTGAAGATCTGAGTGTGTAGTTTTTGACCTTATCTGGAACCTCCTATCTAAAAATTTGAAAATTCTTAAAAAATTCGTCCAAAATCTTGATGTCTCCAATCTCTTGTTTTGTACGTTTTTTCCACGTGTCTTGACATCCAATGTATCCCTGCAAAGTTTGGTGAAGATCTGAGGATGTCGTTTTTGACCTTATCTGGAACATCCTTTCTGAAAATTTGAAAATTCTTCAAAAATTCGTCCAAAATCTTGACGTCTCCAATCTCTTGTTTTGTACGTTTTTTCCACGTGTCTTGACATCCAATGTATCCCTGCAAAGTTTGGTGAAGATCTGAGTATGTCGTTTTTGACCTTATCTGGAACCTCCCATCTGAAAATTTGAAAATTCCTAAAAAATCCGTCCAAAATCTTGATGACCCCAAACTCTTGTTTTGTACGTTTTTTCCACGTGTCTTGACATCCAATGTATCCCTGCAAAGTTTGGTGAAGATCTGAGTATGTAGTTTTTGACCTTATCTGGAACCTCCTATCTGAAAATTTGAAAATTCTTAAAAAATTCGTCCGAAATCTTGATGTCTCCAATCTCTTGTTTTGTACGTTTTTCCCACGTGTCTTGACATCCAATGTATCCCTGCAGAGTTTGGTGAAGATTTGAGTATGTCGTTTTTGACCTTATCTGGAACATCCTTTCTGAAAATTTGAAAATTCTTAAAAAATTCGTCCAAAATCTTGACGTCTCCAATCTCTTGTTTTGTACGTTTTTTCCACGTGTCTTGACATCCAATGTATCCCTGCAAAGTTTGGTGAAGATCTGAGTATGTAGTTTTTGACCTTATCTGGAACCTCCCATCTGAAAATTTGAAAATTCCTAAAAAATTCGTCCAAAATCTTGATGACCCCAATCTCTTGTTTTGTACGTTTTTTCCACGTGTCTTGACATCCAATGTATCCCTGCAAAGTTTGGTGAAGATCTGAGTATGTAGTTTTTGACCTTATCTGGAACCTCATTTCTGAAAATTTGAAAATTCCTCAAAAATTCGTCCAAAATCTTGATGTCTCCAATCTCTTGTTTTGTACGTTTTTTCCACGTGTCTTGACATCCAATGTATCCCTGCAAAGTTTGGTGAAGATCTGAGTATGTAGTTTTTGACCTTATCTGGAACCTCCTATCTGAAAATTTGAAAATTCTTAAAAAATTCGTCCAAAATCTTGATGTCTCCAATCTCTTGTTTTGAACGTTTTTTCCACGTGTCTTGACATCCAATGGATCCCTGCAAAGTTTGGTGAAGATCTGAGTATGTCGTTTTTGACCTTATCTGGAACATCCTTTCTGAAAATTTGAAAATTCTTAAAAAATTCGTCCAAAATCTTGACGTCTCCAATCTCTTGTTTTGTACGTTTTTTCCACGTGTCTTGACATCCAATGTATCCCTGCAAAGTTTGGTGAAGATCTGAGTATGTAGTTTTTGACCTTATCTGGAACCTCCCATCTGAAAATTTGAAAATTCTTAAAAAATCCGTCCAAAATCTTGATGTCTCCAATCTCTTGTTTTGTACGTTTATCCCACGTGTCTTGACATCCAATGTATCCCTGCAAAGTTTGGTGAAGATCTGAGTATGTAGTTTTTGACCTTATCTGGAACCTCCTATCTGAAAATTTGAAAATTCTTCAAAAATTCGTCCAAAATCTTGATGTCTCCAATCTCTTGTTTTGTACGTTTTTTCCACGTGTCTTGACATCCAATGTATCCCTGCAAAGTTTGGTGAAGATCTGAGTATGTAGTTTTAGACCTTATCTGGAACCTCATTTCTGAAAATTTGAAAATTCCTAAAAAATCCGTCCAAAATCTTGATGACCCCAATCTCTTGTTTTGTACGTTTTTCCACGTGTCTTGACATCCAATGTATCCCTGCATAGTTTGGTGAAGATCTGAGTATGTAGTTTTTGACCTTATATGGAACCTCCTATCTGAAAATTTGAAATTTCTTAAAAAATTCTACCAAAATCTTGACGTCTCTAATCTCTTGTTTTGTACGTTTTTTCCACGTGTCTTGACATCCAATGTATCCCTGCAAAGTTTGGTGAAGATCTGAGTATGTCGTTTTTGACCTTATCTGGAACCTCCCATCTGAAAATTTGAAAATTCCTAAAAAATCCGTCCAAAATCTTGAAGACCCCAAACTCTTGTTTTGTACGTTTTTTCCACGTGTCTTGACATCCAATGTATCCCTGCAAAGTTTGGTGAAGATCTGAGTATGTAGTTTTTGACCTTATCTGGAACCTCCTATCTGAAAATTTGAAAATTCTTAAAAAATTCGTCCGAAATCTTGATGTCTCCAATCTCTTGTTTTGTACGTTTTTCCCACGTGTCTTGACATCCAATGTATCCCTGCAGAGTTTGGTGAAGATTTGAGTATGTCGTTTTTGACCTTATCTGGAACATCCTTTCTGAAAATTTGAAAATTCTTAAAAAATTCGTCCAAAATCTTGACGTCTCCAATCTCTTGTTTTGTACGTTTTTTCCACGTGTCTTGACATCCAATGTATCCCTGCAAAGTTTGGTGAAGATCTGAGTATGTAGTTTTTGACCTTATCTGGAACCTCCCATCTGAAAATTTGAAAATTCCTAAAAAATTCGTCCAAAATCTTGATGACCCCAATCTCTTGTTTTGTACGTTTTTTCCACGTGTCTTGACATCCAATGTATCCCTGCAAAGTTTGGTGAAGATCTGAGTATGTAGTTTTTGACCTTATCTGGAACCTCCTATCTGAAAATTTGAAAATTCTTAAAAAATTCGTCCGAAATCTTGATGTCTCCAATCTCTTGTTTTGTACGTTTTTCCCACGTGTCTTGACATCCAATGTATCCCTGCAAAGTTTGGTGAAGATCTGAGTATGTAGTTTTTGACCTTATCTGGAACCTCCTATCTGAAAATTTGAAAATTGTTAAAAAATTCGTCCAAAATCTTGATGTCTCCAATCTCTTGTTTTGTACGTTTTTCCCACGTGTCTTGACATCCAATGTATCCCTGCAAAGTTTGGTGAAGATCTGAGTATGTAGTTTTTGACCTTATCTGGAACCTCATTTCTGAAAATTTGAAAATTCCTAAAAAATTCGTCCAAAATCTTGATGTCTCCAATCTCTTGTTTTGTACGTTTTTTCCACGTGTCTTGACATCCAATGTATCCCTGCAACGTTTGGTGAAGATCTGAGTATGTAGTTTTTGACCTTATCTGGAACCTCCTATCTGAAAATTTGAAAATTCTTAAAAAATTCGTCCAAAATCTTGATGTCTCCAATCTCTTGTTTTGTACGTTTTTTCCACGTGTCTTGACATCCAATGTATCCCTGCAATGTTTGGTGAAGATCTGAGTATGTAGTTTTTGACCTTATATGGAACCTCCTATCTGAAAATTTCAAAATTCTTAAAAAATTTGACCAAAATCTTGATGTCCCCAATCCTATGTTTTGTATGTTTTTCCCACGTGTCTTGACATCCAATGTATCCCTGCAAAGTTTGGTGAAGATCTGAGTATGTAGTTTTTGACCTTATCTGGAACCTCCTATCTGAAAATTTGAAAATTCTTAAAAAATTCGTCCAAAATCTTGATGTCTCCAATCTCTTGTTTTGTACGTTTTTCCACGTGTCTTGACATCCAATGTATCCTTGTAATGTTTGGTGAAGATCTGAGTATGTAGTTTTTGACCTTATATGGAACCTCCTATCTGAAAATTTGAAAATTCTTAAAAATTTGACCAAAATCTTGATGTCCCCAATCCTATGTTTTGTATGTTTTTTACGTGTCTTGACATCCAATGTATCCCTGCAAAGTTTGGTGAAGATCTGAGTATGTCGTTTTTGACCTTATCTGGAACATCCTTTCTGGAAATTTGAAAATTCTTAAAAAATTCGTCCAAAACCTTGATGTCTCCAATCCCATGTTTTGTACGTTTTTTCCACGTGTCTTGACATCCAATGTATCCCTGCAAAGTTTGGTGAAGATCTGAGTATGTAGTTTTTGACCTTATCTGGAACCTCCTATCTGAAAATTTGAAAATTCTTAAAAAATTCGTCCAAAATCTTGATGTCTCCAATCTCTTGTTTTGTACGTTTTTTCCACGTGTCTTGACATCCAATGTATTCCCTGCAAAGTTTGGTGAAGATCTGAGTATGTCGTTTTTGACCTTATCTGGAACATCCTTTCTAAAAATTTGAAAATTCTTAAAAAAATCGTCCAAAATCTTGACGTCTCCAATCTCTTGTTTTGTACGTTTTTTCCACGTGTCTTGACATCCAATGTATCCCTGCAAAGTTTGGTGAAGATCTGAGTATGTAGTTTTTGACCTTATCTGGAACCTCCCATCTGAAAATTTGAAAATTCTTAAAAAATTCGTCCAAAATCTTGATGTCTCCAATCTCTTGTTTTGTACGTTTTTTCCACGTGTCTTGACATCCAATGTATCCCTGCAATCTTTGGTGAAGATCTGAGTATGTAGTTTTTGACCTTATATGGAACCTCCTATCTGAAAATTTGAATATTCTTAAAAAATTTGACCAAAATCTTGGTGTCCCCAATCCTATGTTTTGTATGTTTTTCCCACGTGTCTTGACATCCAATGTATCCCTGCAAAGTTTGGTGAAGATCTGAGTATGTAGTTTTTGACCTTATCTGGAACCTCCTATCTGAAAATTTGAAAATTCTTAAAAATTCGTCCAAAATCTTGATGTCTCCAATCTCTTGTTTTGTACGTTTTTCCACGTGTCTTGACATCCAATGTATCCCTGCAATGTTTGTTGAAGATCTGAGTATGTAGTTTTTGACCTTATATGGAACCTCCTATCTGAAAATTTGAAAATTGTTAAAAAATTCGACCAAAATCTTGATGTCTCCAATCTCTTGTTTTGTACGTTTTTCCACGTGTCTTGACATCCAATGTATCCTTGCAATGTTTGGTGAAGATCTGAGTATGTCGTTTTTGACCTTATCTGGAACCTCCTATCTGAAAATTTGAATATTCTTAAAAAATTTGACCAAAATCTTGATGTCCCCAATCCTATGTTTTGTATGTTTTTCCCACGTGTCTTGACATCCAATGTATCCCTGCAAAGTTTGGTGAAGATCTGAGTATGTAGTTTTTGACCTTATCTGGAACCTCCTATCTGAAAATTTGAAAATTCTTAAAAAATTCGTCCAAAATCTTGATGTCTCCAATCTCTTGTTTTGTACGTTTTTCCACGTGTCTTGACATCCAATGTATCCCTGCAATGTTTGTTGAAGATCTGAGTATGTAGTTTTTGACCTTATATGGAACCTCCTATCTGAAAATTTGAAAATTCCTCAAAAATTCGACCAAAATCTTGATGTCCCCAATCCTATGTTTTGTAAATTTTTTCCACATGTCTTGACATCCAATGTATCCCTGCAAAGTTTGGTGAAGATCTCAGTATGTAGTTTTTGACCTTATCTGGAATCTCCTATCTGAATATTTGAAAATTTTGAAAAAAATCGTCCAAAATCTTGATGTCTCCAATCTCTTGTTTTGTACGTTTTTTCCACGTGTCTCCACATCCAATGTATCTATGCAAAGTTTGATGAAGATCTGAGTATGTCGTTTTTGACCTTATCTGGAACCTCCCATCTGAAAATTAGAAAATTCTTAAAAAATTCGTCCAAAATCTTGATGTCTCCAATCTCTTGTTTTGTACGTTTTTTCCACGTGTCTTGACATCCAATGTAACCCTGCAATGTTTGGTGAAGATCTGAGTATGTAGTTTTTGACCTTATATGGAACCTCCTATCTGAAAATTTGAAAATTCTTAAAAAATTTGACCAAAATCTTGATGTCCCCAATCCTATGTTTTGTATGTTTTTTCCACGTGTCTTGACATCCAATGTATCCCTGCAATGTTTGGTGAAGATCTGAGTATGTAGTTTTTGACCTTATATGGAACCTCCTATCTGAAAATTTGAAAATTCTTAAAAAATTTGACTAAAATCTTGATGTCCCCAATCCTATGTTTTGTATGTTTTTTCCACGTGTCTTGACATCCAATGTATCCCTGCAGAGTTTGGTGAAGATCTGAGTATGTCGTTTTTGACCTTATCACGAACATCCTTTCTGAAAATTTGAAAATTCTTAAAAAATTCGTCCAAAATCTTGATGTCTTCAATCTCTTGTTTTGTACGTTTTTTCCACGTTTCTTGACATCCAATGTATCCCTGCAAAGTTTGGTGAAGATCTGAGTATGTAGTTTTTGACCTTATCTGGAACCTCCTATCTGAAAATTTGAAAATTCTTAAAAAATTTGACCAAAATCTTGATGTCCCCAATCCTATGTTTTGTATGTTTTTTCCACATGTCTTGACATCCAATGTATCCCTGCAGTTTGGTGAAGATCTGAGTATGTCGTTTTTGACCTTATCTGGAACCTCCTATCTGAAAATTTGAAAATTGTTAAAAAATTCGTCCAAAATCTTGATGTCTCCAATCTCTTGTTTTGTACGTTTTTTCCTCGTGTCTTGACATCCAATGTATCCCTGCAATCTTTGGTGAAGATCTGAGTATGTAGTTTTTGACCTTATCTGGAACCTCCTATCTGAAAATTTGAAAATTGTTAAAAAATTCGTCCAAAATCTTGATGTCTCCAATCTCTTGTTTTGTACGTTTTTTCCACGTGTCTTGACATCCAATGTATCCCTGCAAAGTTTGGTGAAGATCTGAGTATGTCGTTTTTGACCTTATCTGGAACAACCTTTCTGAAAATTTGAAAATTCTTAAAAAATTCGTCCAAAATCTTGATGTCTCCAATCTCTTGTTTTGTACGATTTTTCCACGTGTCTTGACATCCAATGTATTACTGCAATGTTTGGTGAAGATCTGAGTATGTAGTTTTTGACCTTATCTGGAACCTCATTTCTGAAAATTTGAAAATTCCTAAAAAATTCGTCCAAAATCTTGATGTCTCCAATCTCTTGTTTTGTACGTTTTTTCCACGTGTCTTGACATCCAATGTATCCCTGCAAAGTTTGGTGAAGATCTGAGTGTGTAGTTTTTGACCTTATCTGGAACCTCCTATCTAAAAATTTGAAAATTCTTAAAAAATTCGTCCAAAATCTTGATGTCTCCAATCTCTTGGTTTGTACGTTTTTTCCACGTGTCTTGACATCCAATGTATCCCTGCAAAGTTTGGTGAAGATCTGAGGATGTCGTTTTTGACCTTATCTGGAACATCCTTTCTGAAAATTTGAAAATTCTTCAAAAATTCGTCCAAAATCTTGACGTCTCCAATCTCTTGTTTTGTACGTTTTTTCCACGTGTCTTGACATCCAATGTATCCCTGCAAAGTTTGGTGAAGATCTGAGTATGTCGTTTTTGACCTTATCTGGAACCTCCCATCTGAAAATTTGAAAATTCCTAAAAAATCCGTCCAAAATCTTGATGACCCCAAACTCTTGTTTTGTACGTTTTTTCCACGTGTCTTGACATCCAATGTATCCCTGCAGAGTTTGGTGAAGATTTGAGTATGTCGTTTTTGACCTTATCTGGAACATCCTTTCTGAAAATTTGAAAATTCTTAAAAAATTCGTCCAAAATCTTGACGTCTCCAATCTCTTGTTTTGTACGTTTTTTCCACGTGTCTTGACATCCAATGTATCCCTGCAAAGTTTGGTGAAGATCTGAGTATGTAGTTTTTGACCTTATCTGGAACCTCCCATCTGAAAATTTGAAAATTCCTAAAAAATTCGTCCAAAATCTTGATGACCCCAATCTCTTGTTTTGTACGTTTTTTCCACGTGTCTTGACATCCAATGTATCCCTGCAAAGTTTGGTGAAGATCTGAGTATGTAGTTTTTGACCTTATCTGGAACCTCCTATCTGAAAATTTGAAAATTCTTAAAAAATTCGTCCAAAATCTTGATGTCTCCAATCTCTTGTTTTGTACGTTTTTCCCACGTGTCTTGACATCCAATGTATCCCTGCAAAGTTTGGTGAAGATCTGAGTATGTAGTTTTTGACCTTATCTGGAACCTCCTATCTGAAAATTTGAAAATTGTTAAAAAATTCGTCCAAAATCTTGATGTCTCCAATCTCTTGTTTTGTACGTTTTTCCCACGTGTCTTGACATCCAATGTATCCCTGCAAAGTTTGGTGAAGATCTGAGTATGTAGTTTTTGACCTTATATGGAACCTCATTTCTGAAAATTTGAAAATTCCTCAAAAATTCGTCCAAAATCTTGATGTCTCCAATCTCTTGTTTTGTACGTTTTTTCCACGTGTCTTGACATCCAATGTATCCCTGCAAAGTTTGGTGAAGATCTGAGTATGTAGTTTTTGACCTTATCTGGAACCTCCTATCTGAAAATTTGAAAATTCTTCAAAAATTCGTCCAAAATCTTGATGTCTCCAATCTCTTGTTTTGTACGTTTTTTCCACGTGTCTTGACATCCAATGGATCCCTGCAAAGTTTGGTGAAGATCTGAGTATGTCGTTTGTGACCTTATCTGGAACATCCTTTCTGAAAATTTGAAAATTCTTAAAAAATTCGTCCAAAATCTTGACGTCTCCAATCTCTTGTTTTGTACGTTTTTTCCACGTGTCTTGACATCCAATGTATCCCTGCAAAGTTTGGTGAAGATCTGAGTATGTAGTTTTTGACCTTATCTGGAACCTCCCATCTGAAAATTTGAAAATTCTTAAAAAATCCGTCCAAAAATCTTGATGTCTCCAATCTCTTGTTTTGTACGTTTTTCCCACGTGTCTTGACATCCAATGTATCCCTGCAAAGTTTGGTGAAGATCTGAGTATGTAGTTTTTGACCTTATCTGGAACCTCCTATCTGAAAATTTGAACATTCTTCAAAAATTCGTCCAAAATCTTGATGTCTCCAATCTCTTGTTTTGTACGTTTTTTCCACGTGTCTTGACATCCAATGTATCCCTGCAAAGTTTGGTGAAGATCTGAGTATGTAGTTTTTGACCTTATCTGGAACCTCCCATCTGAAAATTTGAAAATTCTTAAAAAATTCGTCGAAAATCTTGATGTCTCCAATCTCTTGTTTTGTACGTTTTTTCCACGTGTCTTGACATCCAATGTATCCCTGCAATGTTTGGTGAAGATCTGAGTATGTAGTTTTTGACCTTATATGGAACCTCCTATCTGAAAATTTGAAAATTCTTAAAAAATTTGACCAAAATCTTGATGTCCCCAATCCTATGTTTTGTATGTTTTTCCCACGTGTCTTGACATCCAATGTATCCCTGCAAAGTTTGGTGAAGGTCTGAGTATGTAGTTTTTGACCTTATCTGGAACCTCCTATCTGAAAATTTGAAAATTCTTAAAAAATTCGTCCAAAAACTTGATGTCTCCAATCTCCTGTTTTGTACGTTTTTCCACGTGTCTTGACATCCAATGTATCCTTGCAATGTTTGGTGAAGATCTGAGTATGTAGTTTTTGACCTTATATGGAACCTCCTATCTGAAAATTTGAAAATTCTTAAAAAATTTGACCAAAACCTTGATGTCCCCAATCCTATGTTTTGTATGTTTTTCACGTGTCTTGACATCCAATGTATCCCTGCAAAGTTTGGTGAAGATCTGAGTATGTCGTTTTTGACCTTATCTGGAACATCCTTTCTGAAAATTTGAAAATTCTTAAAAAATTCGTCCAAAACCTTGATGTCTCCAATCTCTTGTTTTGTACGTTTTTTCCACGTGTCTTGACATCCAATGTATCCCTGCAAAGTTTGGTGAAGATCTGAGTATGTAGTTTTTGACCTTATCTGGAACCTCCTATCTGAAAATTTGAACATTCTTCAAAAATTCGTCCAAAATCTTGATGTCTCCAATCTCTTGTTTTGTACGTTTTTTCCACGTGTCTTGACATCCAATGTATCCCTGCAAAGTTTGGTGAAGATCTGAGTATGTAGTTTTTGACCTTATCTGGAACCTCCCATCTGAAAATTTGAAAATTCCTAAAAAATCCGTCCAAAATCTTGATGACCCCAATCTCTTGTTTTGTACGTTTTTCCACGTGTCTTGACATCCAATGTATCCCTGCATAGTTTGGTGAAGATCTGAGTATGTAGTTTTTGACTTTATATGGAACCTCCTATCTGAAAATTTGAAAATTCTTAAAAAATTCTACCAAAATCTTGATGTCCCCAATTCTATGTTTTGTATGTTTTTTCTACGTGTCTTGACATCCAGTGTATCCATGCAAAGTTTGGTGAAGATCTGAGTATGTCGTTTTTGACCTTATCTGGAACCTCCCATCTGAAAATTTGAAAATTCTTAAAAAATTCGTCGAAAATCTTGATGTCTCCAATCTCTTGTTTTGTACGTTTTTTCCACGTGTCTTGACATCCAATGTATCCCTGCAATGTTTGGTGAAGATCTGAGTATGTAGTTTTTGACCTTATATGGAACCTCCTATCTGAAAATTTGAAAATTCTTAAAAAATTTGACCAAAATCTTGATGTCCCCAATCCTATGTTTTGTATGTTTTTCCCACGTGTCTTGACATCCAATGTATCCCTGCAAAGTTTGGTGAAGATCTGAGTATGTCGTTTTTGACCTTATCTGGAACATCCTTTCTGAAAATTTGAAAATTCTTAAAAAATTCGTCCAAAATCTTGATGTCTCCAATCTCTTGTTTTGTACGTTTTTTCCACGTGTCTTGACATCCAATGTATCCCTGCAAAGTTTGGTGAAGATCTGAGTATGTAGTTTTTGACCTTATCTGGAACCTCTCATCAGAAAATTTGAAAATTCCTAAAAAATCCGTCCAAAATCTTGATGACACCAATCTCTTGTTTTGTATGTTTTTTCCACGTGTCTTGACATCCAATGTATCCCTGCAAAGTTTGGTGAAGATCTGAGTATGTAGTTTTTGACCTTATATGGAACCTCCTATCTGAAAATTTGAAAATTCTTAAAATATTCGTCCAAAATCTTGATGTCTCCAATCTCTTGTTTTGTACATTTTTTCCACGTGTCTTGACATCCAATGTATCCCTGCAATGTTTGGTGAAGATCTGAGTATGTAGTTTTTGACCTTATATGGAACCTCCTATCTGAAAATTTGAAAATTCTTAAAAAATTTGACCAAAATCTTGATATCCCCAATCCTATGTTTTGTATGTTTTTTCCACTTGTCTTGACATCCAATGTATCCCTGCAAAGTTTGGTGAAGATCTGAGTATGTAGTTTTTGACTTTATCTGGAACCTCCTTTCTGAAAATTTGAAAATTCTTAAAAAATTTGACCAAAATCTTGATGTCCCCAATCCTATGTTTTGTATGTTTTTTCCACGTGTCTTGACATCCAGTGTATCCCTGCAAAGTTTGGTGAAGATCTGAGTATGTCGTTTTTCACCTTATCTGGAACATCCCATCTGAAAATTTGAAAATTCTTAAAAAATTCGTCCAAAATCTTGATGTCTCCAATCTTCTGTTTTGTACGTTTTTTCCACGTGTCTTGACATCCAATGTATCCCTGCAAAGTTTGGTGAAGATCTGAGTATGTAGTTTTTGACCTTATATGGAACCTCCTTTCTGAAAATTTGAAAATTCTTAAAAAAATTCGTCCAAAATCTTGATGTCTCCAATCTCTTGTTTTATACGTTTTTCCCACGTGTCTTGACATCCAATGTATCCCTGCAAAGTTTGGTGAAGATCTGAGTATGTAGTTTTTGAACTTATATGGTACCTCCTTTCTGAAAATTTGAAAATTCTTAAAAAATTCGTCCAAAATCTTCATGTCACCAATCCTATGTTTTGTATGTTTTTTCCACGTGTCTTGACATCCAATGTATCCATGCAAAGTTTGGTGAAGATCTGAGTATGTTGTTTTTGACCTTATCTGGAACGTCCCATCTGAAAATTTGAAAATTCTTAAAAAATTCGTCCAAAATCTTCATGTCACCAATCCTATGTTTTGTATGTTTTTTCCACGTGTCTTGACATCCAATGTATCCATGCAAAGTTTGGTGAAGATCTGAGTATGTCGTTTTTGACCTTATCTGGAACCTCCCATCTGAAAATTTGAAAATTCTTAAAAAATTCGTCGAAAATCTTGATGTCTCCAATCTCTTGTTTTGTACGTTTTTTCCACGTGTCTTGACATCCAAAGTATCCCTGCAAAGTTTGGTGAAGATCTGAGTATGTAGTTTTTGACCTTATCTGGAACCTCCTATCTGAAAATTTGAAAATTCTTAAAAAATTCTTCCAAAATCTTGATGTCTCCAATCTCTTGTTTTGTACGTTTTTTCCACGTGTCTTGACATCCAATGTATCCCTGCAAAGTTTGGTGAAGATCTGAGTATGTAGTTTTTGACCTTATCTGGAACCTCATTTCTGAAAATTTGAAAATTCCTCAAAAATTCGTCCAAAATCTTGATGTCTCCAATCTCTTGTTTTGTACGTTTTTTCCACGTGTCTTGACATCCAATGTATCCCTGCAAAGTTTGGTGAAGATCTGAGTATGTAGTTCTTGACCTTATATGGAACCTCCTATCTGAAAATTTGAAAATTCTTAAAAAATTTGACCAAAATCTTGATGTCCCCAATCCTATGTTTTGTATGTTTTTTCCCCGTGTCTTGACATCCAATGTATCCCTGCAGAGTTTGGTGAAGATCTGAGTATGTCGTTTTTGACCTTATCTGGAACATCCTTTCTGAAAATTTGAAAATTCTTAAAAAATTCGTCCAAAATCTTGACGTCTCCAATCTCTTGTTTTATACGTTTTTTCCACGTGTCTTGATATCCAATGTATCCCTGCAAAGTTTGGTGAAGATCTGAGTATGTAGTTTTTGACCTTATCTGGAACCTCCCATCTGAAAATTTGAAAATTCCTAAAAAATCCGTTCAAAATCTTGATGACCCCAATCTCTTGTTTTGTACGTTTTTTCCACGTGTTTTGACATCCAATGTATCCCTGCAAAGTTTGGTGAAGATCTGAGTATGTAGTTTTTGACCTTATCTGGAACCTCCTATCTGAAAATTTGAAAATTCTTAAAAAATTCGTCCAAAATCTTGAAGTCTCCAATCTCTTGTTTTGTACGTTTTTCCCACGTGTCTTGACATCCAATGTATCCCTGCAATGTTTGGTGAAGATCTGAGTATGTAGTTTTTGACCTTATATGGAACCTCATATCTGAAAATTTGAAAATTCCTCAAAAATTCGTCCAAAATCTTGATGTCTCCAATCTCTTGTTTTGTACGTTTTTTCCACGTGTCTTGACATCCAATGTATCCCTGCAAAGTTTGGTGAAGATCTGAGTATGTAGTTTTTGACCTTATCTGGAACCTCCTACCTGAAAATTTGAAAATTCTTAAAAAATTCGTCCAAAATCTTGATGTCTCCAATCTCTTGTTTTGTACGTTTTTTCCACGTGTCTTGACATCCAATGTATCCCTGCATAGTTTGGTGAAGATCTGAGTATGTAGTTTTTGACCTTATATGGAAACTCCTATCTGAAAATTTGAAATTTTTTAAAAAATTCGACCAAAATCTTGATGTCCCCAATTCTATGTTTTGTATGTTTTTTCCACGTGTCTTGACATCCAATGTATCCATGCAAAGTTTGGTGAAGATCTGAGTATGTCGTTTTTGACCTTATCTGGAACCTCCCATCTGAACATTTGAAAATTCTTAAAAAATTCGTCGAAAATCTTGATGTCTCCAATCTCTTGTTTTGTACGTTTTTTCCACGTGTCTTGACATCCAATGTATCCCTGCAATCTTTGGTGAAGATCTGAGTATGTAGTTTTTGACCTTATCTGGAACCTCCTATCTGAAAATTTGAAAATTCTTAAAAAATTCGTCCAAAATCTTGATGTCTCCAATCTCTTGTTTTGTACGTTTTTTCCACGTGTCTTGACATCCAATGTATCCCTGCAAAGTTTGGTGAAGATCTGAGTATGTCGTTTTTGACCTTATCTGGAACATCCTTTCTGAAAATTTGAAAATTCTTAAAAAATTCGTCCAAAATCTTGACGTCTCCAATCTGTTGTTTTGTACGTTTTTTCCACGTGTCTTGACATCCAATGTATCCCTGCAAAGTTTGGTGAAGATCTGAGTATGTAGTTTTTGACCTTATCTGGAACCTCCCATCTGAAAATTTGAAAATTCTTAAAAAATTCGTCCAAAATCTTGATGTCTCCAATCTCTTGTTTTGTACGTTTTTTCCACGTGTCTTCACATCCAATGTATCCCTGCAATCTTTGGTGAAGATCTGAGTATGTAGTTTTTGACCTTATATGGAACCTCCTATCTGAAAATTTGAAAATTCTTAAAAAATTTGACCAAAATCTTGATGTCCCCAATCCTATGTTTTGTATGTTTTTCCCACGTGTCTTGACATCCAATGTATCCCTGCAAAGTTTGGTGAAGATCTGAGTATGTAGTTTTTGACCTTATCTGGAACCTCCTATCTGAAAATTTGAAAATTTTTAAAAAATTCGTCCAAAATCTTGATGTCTCCAATCTCTTGTTTTGTACGTTTTTCCACGTGTCTTGACATCCAATGTATCCCTGCAATGTTTGTTGAAGATCTGAGTATGTAGTTTTTGACCTTATCTGGAACATCCTTTCTGAAAATTTGAAAATTCTTAAAAAATTCGTCCAAAATCTTGATGTCTCCAATCTCTTGTTTTGTACGTTTTTTTCACGTGTCTTCACATCCAATGTATCCCTGCAAAGTTTGGTGAAGATCTGAGTATGTAGTTTTTGACCTTATCTGGAACCTCTCATCTGAAAATTTGAAAATTCCTAAAAAATGCTTCCAAAATCTTGATGACACCAATCTCTTGTTTTGTACGTTTTTTCCACGTGTCTTGACATCCAATGTATCCCTGCAATGTTTGGTGAAGATCTGAGTATGTAGTTTTTGACCTTATCTGGAACCTCCATTCTGAAAATTTGAAAATTCTTCAAAAATTCGTCCAAAATCTTGATGTCTCCAATCTCTTGTTTTGTACGTTTTTTCCACGTGTCTTGACATCCAATGTATCCCTGCATAGTTTGGTGAAGATCTGAGTATGTAGTTTTTGACCTTATATGGAACCTCCTATCTGAAAATTTGAAATTTTTTAAAAAATTCGACCAAAATCTTGATGTCCCCAATTCTATGTTTTGTATGTTTTTTCCACGTGTCTTGACATCCAATGTATCGATGCAATGTTTGGTGAAGATCTGAGTATGTCGTTTTTGACCTTATCTGGAACCTCCCATCTGAACATTTGAAAATTCTTAAAAAATTCGTCGAAAATCTTGATGTCTCCAATCTCTTGTATTGTACGTTTTTTCCACGTGTCTTGACATCCAATGTATCCCTGCAATCTTTGGTGAAGATCTGAGTATGTAGTTTTTGACCTTATCTGGAACCTCCTATCTGAAAATTTGAAAATTCTTAAAAAATTCGTCCAAAATCTTGATGTCTCCAATCTCTTGTTTTGTACCTTTTTTTCCACGTGTCTTGACATCCAATGTATCCCTGCAAAGTTTGGTGAAGATCTGAGTATGTCGTTTTTGACCTTATCTGGAACATCCTTTCTGAAAATTTGAAAATTCTTAAAAAATTCGTCCAAAATCTTGACGTCTCCAATCTTTTGTTTTGTACGTTTTTTCCACGTGTCTTGACATCCAATGTATCCCTGCAAAGTTTGGTGAAGATCTGAGTATGTAGTTTTTGACCTTATCTGGAACCTCCCATCTGAAAATTTGAAAATACTTAAAAAATTCGTCCAAAATCTTGATGTCTCCAATCTCTTGTTTTGTACGTTTTTTCCACGTGTCTTGACATCGAATGTATCCCTGCAATCTTTGGTGAAGATCTGAGTATGTAGTTTTTGACCTTATATGGAACCTCCTATCTGAAAATTTGAAAATTCTTAAAAAATTTGACCAAAATCTTGATGTCCCCAATCCTATGTTTTGTATGTTTTTCCCACGTGTCTTGACATCCAATGTATCCCTGCAAAGTTTGGTGAAGATCTGAGTATGTAGTTTTTGACCTTATCTGGAACCTCCTATCTGAAAATTTGAAAATTCTTAAAAAATTCGTCCAAAATCTTGATGTCTCCAATCTCTTGTTTTGTACGTTTTTCCACGTGTCTTGACATCCAATGTATCCCTGCAATGTTTGTTGAAGATCTGAGTATGTAGTTTTTGACCTTATCTGGAACATCCTTTCTGAAAATTTGAAAATTCTTAAAAAATTCGTCCAAAATCTTGATGTCTCCAATCTCTTGTTTTGTACGTTTTTTCCACGTGTCTTCACATCCAATGTATCCCTGCAAAGTTTGGTGAAGATCTGAGTATGTAGTTTTTGACCTTATCTGGAACCTCTCATCTGAAAATTTGAAAATTCCTAAAATATGCTTCCAAAATCTTGATGACACCAATCTCTTGTTTTGTACGTTTTTTCCACGTTTCTTGACATCCAATGTATCCCTGCAATGTTTGGTGAAGATCTGAGTATATAGTTTTTGACCTTATATGGAACCACCTATCTGAAAATTTGAAAATTCTTAAAAAATTTGACCAAAATCTTGATATCCCCAATCCTATGTTTTGTATGTTTTTTCCACGTGTCTTGACATCCAATGTATCCCTGCAAAGTTTGGTGAAGATCTGAGTATGTAGTTTTTGACCTTATCTGGAACCTCCTATCTGAAAATTTGAAAATTTTTAAAAAATTCGTCCAAAATCTTGATGTCTTCAATCTCTTGTTTTGTACGTTTTTTCCACGTGTCTTGACCTCCAATGTATCCCTGCAAAGTTTGGTGAAGATCTGAGTATGTCGTTTTTGACCTTATCTGGAACATCCTTTCTGAAAATTTGAAAATTCTTAAAAAATTCGTCGAAAATCTTGATGTCTCCAATCTCTTGTTTTGTACGTTTTTTCCACGTGTCTTGACATCCAATGTATCCCTGCAAAGTTTGGTGAAGATCTGAGTATGTAGTTTTTGACATTATATGGAACCTCCTTTCTGAAAATTTGAAAATTCTTAAAAAATTCGTCCAAAATCTTGATGTCCCCAATCTCTTGTTTTGTACGTTTTTTCAACGTGTCTTGACATCCAATGTATCCCTGCAAAGTTTGGTGAAGATCTGAGTATGTCGTTTTTGACTTTATATGGAACCTCCCATCTGAAAATTTGAAAATTCTTAAAAAATTCGTCGAAAATCTTGATGTCTCCAATCTCTTGTTTTGTACGTTTTTTCCACGTGTCTTGACATGCAAAGTATCCCTGCAACGTTTGGTGAAGATCTGAGTATGTAGTTTTTGACCTTATCTGGAACCTCCTATCTGAAAATTTGAAAATTCTTCAAAAATTCGCCCAAAATCTTGATGTCTCCAATCTCTTGTTTTGTACGTTTTTTCCACGTGTCTTGACATCCAATGTATCCCTGCAAAGTTTGGTGAAGATCTGAGTATGTAGTTTTTGACCTTATCTGGAACCTCCCATCTGAAAATTTGAAAATTCTTAAAAAATTCGTCCAAAATCTTGATGTCTCCAATCTTCTGTTTTGTACGTTTTTTCCACGTGTCTTGACATCCAATGTATCCCTGCAAAGTTTGGTGAAGATCTGAGTATGTAGTTTTTGACCTTATATGGAACCTCCTTTCTGAAAATTTGAAAATTCTTAAAAAATTCGTCCAAAATCTTGATGTCTCCAATCTCTTGTTTTGTACGTTTTTTCCACGTGTCTTCACATCCAATGTATCCCTGCAATGTTTGGTGAAGATCTGAGTATGTAGTTTTTGACCTTATATGGTACCTCCTTTCTGAAAATTTGATAATTCTTAAAAAATTCGTCCAAAATCTTCATGTCACCAATCCTATGTTTTGTATGTTTTTTCCACGTGTCTTGACATCCAATGTATCCATGCAAAGTTTGGTGAAGATCTGAGTATGTCGTTTTTGACCTTATCTGGAACCTCCCATCTGAAAATTTGAAAATTCTTCAAAAATTCGCCCAAAATCTTGATGTCTCCAATCTCTTGTTTTGTACGTTTTTTCCACGTGTCTTGACATCCAATGTATCCCTGCAAAGTTTGGTGAAGATCTGAGTATGTAGTTTTTGACCTTATCTGGAACCTCCCATCTGAAAATTTGAAAATTCTTAAAAAATTCGTCCAAAATCTTGATGTCTCCAATCTTCTGTTTTGTACGTTTTTTCCACGTGTCTTGACATCCAATGTATCCCTGCAAAGTTTGGTGAAGATCTGAGTATGTAGTTTTTGACCTTATATGGAACCTCCTTTCTGAAAATTTGAAAATTCTTAAAAAATTCGTCCAAAATCTTGATGTCTCCAATCTCTTGTTTTGTACGTTTTTTCCACGTGTCTTCACATCCAATGTATCCCTGCAATGTTTGGTGAAGATCTGAGTATGTAGTTTTTGACCTTATATGGTACCTCCTTTCTGAAAATTTGATAATTCTTAAAAAATTCGTCCAAAATCTTCATGTCACCAATCCTATGTTTTGTATGTTTTTTCCACGTGTCTTGACATCCAATGTATCCATGCAAAGTTTGGTGAAGATCTGAGTATGTCGTTTTTGACCTTATCTGGAACCTCCCATCTGAAAATTTGAAAATTCTTAAAAAATTCGTCGAAAATCTTGATGTCTCCAATCTCTTGTTTTGTACGTTTTTTCCACGTGTCTTGACATGCAAAGTATCCCTGCAAAGTTTGGTGAAGATCTGAGTATGTAGTTTTTGACCTTATCTGGAACCTCCTATCTGAAAATTTGAAAATTCTTAAAAAATTCGTCCAAAATCTTGATGTCTCCAATCTCTTGTTTTGTACGTTTTTTCCACGTGTCCTGACATCCAATGTATCCCTGCAAAGTTTGGTGAAGATCTGAGTATGTAGTTCTTGACCTTATATGGAACCTCCTATCTGAAAATTTGAAAATTCTTAAAAAATTTGACCAAAATCTTGATGTCCCCAATCCTATGTTTTGTATGTTTTTTCCCCGTGTCTTGACATCCAATGTATCCCTGCAGAGTTTGGTGAAGATCTGAGTATGTCGTTTTTGACCTTATCAGGAATATCCTTTCTGAAAATTTGAAAATTCTTAAAAAATTCGTCCAAAATCTTGACGTCTCCAATCTCTTGTTTTATACGTTTTTTCCACGTGTCTTGATATCCAATGTATCCCTGCAAAGTTTGGTGAAGATCTGAGTATGTAGTTTTTGACCTTATCTGGAACCTCCCATCTGAAAATTTGAAAATTCCTAAAATATCCGTTCAAAATCTTGATGACCCCAATCTCTTGTTTTGTACGTTTTTTCCACGTGTTTTGTCATCCAATGTATCCCTGCAAAGTTTGGTGAAGATCTGAGTATGTAGTTTTTGACCTTATCTGGAACCTCCTATCTGAAAATTTGAAAAATCTTAAAAAATTCGTCCAAAAACTTGATGTCTCCAATCTCTTGTTATGTACGTTTTTCCCACGTGTCTTGACATCCAATGTATCCCTGCAATGTTTGGTGAAGATCTGAGTATGTAGTTTTTGACCTTATCTGGAACCTCCTATCTGAAAATTTGAAAACTCTTAAAAAATTCGTCCAAAATCTTGATGTCTCCAATCTCTTGTTTTGTACGTTTTTCCCACGTGTCTTGACATCCAATGTATCCCTGCAAAGTTTGGTGAAGATCTGAGTATGTAGTTTTTGACCTTATCTGGAACCTCATTTCTGAAAATTTGAAAATTCCTCAAAAATTCGTCCAAAATCTGGATGTCTCCAATCTCTTGTTTTGTACGTTTTTTCCTCGTGTCTTGACATCCAATGTTTCCCTGCAAAGTTTGGTGAAGATCTGAGTATGTAGTTTTTGACCTTATCTGGAACCTCCTATCTGAAAATTTGAAAATTTTTAAAAAATTCGACCAAAATCTTGATGTCCTCAATTCTATGTTTTGTATGTTTTTTCCACGTGTCTTGACATCCAATGTATCCATGCAAAGTTTGGTCAAGATCTGAGTATGTCGTTTTTGACCTTATCTGGAACCTCCCATCTGAAAATTTGAAAATTCTTAAAAAATTCGTCGAAAATCTTGATGTCTCCAATCTCTTGTTTTGTATGTTTTTTCCACGTGTCTTGACATCCAATGTATCCCTGCAATCTTTGGTGAAGATCTGAGTATGTAGTTTTTGACCTTATCTGGAACCTCCTATCTGAAAATTTGAAAATTCTAAAAAAATTCGTCCAAAATCTTGATGTTTCCAATCTCTTGTTTTGTACGTTTTTCCACGTGTCTTGACATCCAATGTATCCCTGCAATGTTTGTTGAAGATCTGAGTATGTAGTTTTTGACCTTATCTGGAATATCCTTTCTGAAAATTTGAAAATTCTTAAAAAATTCGTCCAAAATCTTGATGTCTCCAATCTCTTGTTTTGTACGTTTTTTTCACGTGTCTTCACATCCAATGTATCCCTGCAAAGTTTGGTGAAGATCTGAGTATGTAGTTTTTGACCTTATCTGGAACCTCTCATCTGAAAATTTGAAAATTCCTAAAAAATCCTTCCAAAATCTTGATGACACCAATCTCTTGTTTTGTACGTTTTTTCCACGTGTCTTGACATCCAATGTATCCCTGCAAAGTTTGGTGAAGATCTGAGTATGTAGTTTTTGACCTTATCTGGAACCTCCTTTCTGAAAATTTGAAAATTCTTCAAAAATTCGTCCAAAATCTTGATGTCTCCACTGTCTTGTTTTGTACGTTTTTTCCACGTGTCTTGACATCCAATGTATCCCTGCAAAGTTTGGTGAAGATCAGAGTATGTAGTTTTTGACCTTATATGGAGCCTCCTTTCTGAAAATTTGAAAATTCTTAAAAAATTCATCCAAAATCTTGATGTCTCCAATCTCTTGTTTTGTACGTTTTTTCCACATTTCTTGACATACAATGTATCCCTGCAAAGTTTGGTGAAGATCTGAGTATGTAGTTTTTGACCTTATATGGAACCTCCTTTCTGAAAATTTGAAAATTCTTAAAAAATTCGTCCAAAATCTTGATGTCCCCAATCTCTTGTTTTGTATGTTTTTTCCACGTGTCTTGACATCCAATGTATCCCTGCAAAGTTTGGTGAAGATCTGAGTATGTCGTTTTTGACCTTATCTGGAACCTCCTATCTGAAAATTTGAAAATTCTTCAAAAATTCGTCCAAAATCTTGATGTCTCCAATCTCTTGTTTTGTACGTTTTTTCCACGTTTCTTGACATCCAATGTATCCCTGCAAGGTTTGGTGAAGATCTGAGTATATAGTTTTTGACCTTATATGGAACCACCTATCTGAAAATTTGAAAATTCTTAAAAAATTCGTCCAAAATCTTGATGTCCCCAATCTCTTGTTTTGTACGTTTTTTCCACGTGTCTTGACATCCAATGTATCCCTGCAAAGTTTGGTGAAGATCTGAGTATGTCGTTTTTGACCTTATATGGAACCTCCCATCTGAAAATTTGAAAATTCTTAAAAAATTTGACCAAAATCTTGATGTCTCCAATCTCTTGTTTTGTACGCTTTTTCCACGTGTCTTGACATGCAAAGTATCCCTGCAAAGTTTGGTGAAGATCTGAGTATGTAGTTTTTGACCTTATCTGGAACCTCCTATCTGAAAATTTGAAAATTTTAAAAAAATTCGTCCAAAATCTTGATGTCTTCAATCTCTTGTTTTGTACGTTTTTTCCACGTGTCTTGACCTCCAATGTATCCCTGCAAAGTTTTGTGAAGATCTGAGTATGTCGTTTTTGACCTTATCTGGAACATCCTTTCTGAAAATTTGAAAATTCTTAAAAAATTCGTCCAAAATCTTGATGTCTCCAATCTCTTGTTTTGTACGTTTTTTCCACGTGTCTTGACATCCAATGTAT
Source organism: Lepisma saccharinum (assembly GCF_977018435.1). Classification (NCBI taxonomy): domain Eukaryota; kingdom Metazoa; phylum Arthropoda; class Insecta; order Zygentoma; family Lepismatidae; genus Lepisma; species Lepisma saccharinum. The sequence goes on along the minus strand of NW_028142907.1, from coordinate 1,379,723 downwards.
CCCTGCAAAGTTTGGTGAAGATCTGAGTATGTAGTTTTTGACCTTATATGGAACCTCCTTTCTGAAAATTTGAAAATTCTTAAAAAATTCGTCCAAAATCTTGATGTCCCCAATCTCTTGTTTTGTACGTTTTTTCCACGTGTCTTGACATCCAATGTATCCCTGCAAAGTTTGGTGAAGATCTGAGTATGTCGTTTTTGATCTTATCTGGAACCTCCCATCTTAAAATTTGAAAATTCTTAAAAAATTCGTCGAAAATCTTGATGTCTCCAATCTCTTGTTTTGTACGTTTTTTCCAGGTGTCTTGACATGCAAAGTATCCCTGCAACGTTTGGTGAAGATCTGAGTATGTAGTTTTTGACCTTATCTGGAACCTCCTATCTGAAAATTTGAAAATTCTTCAAAAATACGTCCAAAATCTTGATGTCTCCAATCTCTTGTTTTGTACCTTTTTTCCACGTTTCTTGACATCCAATGTATCCCTGCAAAGTTTGGTGAAGATCTGAGTATGTAGTTTTTGACTTTATATGGTACCTCATTTCTGAAAATTTGATAATTCTTAAAAAATTCGTCCAAAATCTTCATGTCACCAATCCTATGTTTTGTATGTTTTTTCCACGTGTCTTGACATCCAATGTATCCATGCAAAGTTTGGTGAAGATCTGAGTATGTCGTTTTTGACCTTATCTGGAACCTCCCATCTGAAAATTTGAAAATTCTTAAAAAATTCGTCGAAAATCTTGATGTCTCCAATCTCTTGTTTTGTACGTTTTTTCCACGTGTCTTGACATGCAAAGTATCCCTGCAAAGTTTGGTGAAGATCTGAGTATGTAGTTTTTGACCTTATCTGGAACCTCCTATCTGAAAATTTGAAAATTCTTAAAAAATTCGTCCAAAATCTTGATGTCTCCAATCTCTTGTTTTGTACGTTTTTTCCACGTGTCCTGACATCCAATGTATCCCTGCAAAGTTTGGTGAAGATCTGAGTATGTAGTTTTTGACCTTATCTGGAACCTCCTATCTGAAAATTTGAAAATTCTTAAAAAATTTGACCAAAATCTTGATGTCCCCAATCCTATGTTTTGTATGTTTTTTCCCCGTGTCTTGACATCCAATGTATCCCTGCAGAGTTTGGTGAAGATCTGAGTATGTCGTTTTTGACCTTATCTGGAATATCCTTTCTTAAAATTTGAAAATTCTTAAAAAATTCGTCCAAAATCTTGACGTCTCCAATCTCTTGTTTTATACGTTTTTTCCACGTGTCTTGATATCCAATGTATCCCTGCAAAGTTTGGTGAAGATCTGAGTATGTAGTTTTTGACCTTATCTGGAACCTCCCATCTGAAAATTTGAAAATTCCTAAAAAATCCGTTCAAAATCTTGATGACCCCAATCTCTTGTTTTGTACGTTTTTTCCACGTGTTTTGTCATCCAATGTATCCCTGCAAAGTTTGGTGAAGATCTGAGTATGTAGTTTTTGACCTTATCTGGAACCTCCTATCTGAAAATTTGAAAAATCTTAAAAAATTCGTCCAAAATCTTGATGTCTCCAAACTCTTGTTTTGTACGTTTTTCCCACGTGTCTTGACATCCAATGTGTCCCTGCAATGTTTGGTGAAGATCTGAGTATGTAGTTTTTGACCTTATCTGGAACCTCCTATCTGAAAATTTGAAAACTCTTAAAAAATTCGTCCAAAATCTTGATGTCTCCAATCTCTTGTTTTGTACGTTTTTCCCACGTGTCTTGACATCCAATGTATCCCTGCAAAGTTTGGTGAAGATCTGAGTATGTAGTTTTTGACCTTATCTGGAACCTCATTTCTGAAAATTTGAAAATTCCTCAAAAATTCGTCCAAAATCTGGATGTCTCCAATCTCTTGTTTTGTACGTTTTTTCCTCGTGTCTTGACATCCAATGTATCCCTGCAAAGTTTGGTGAAGATCTGAGTATGTAGTTTTTGACCTTATCTGGAACCTCCTTTCTGAAAATTTGAAAATTCTTCAAAAATTCGTCCAAAATCTTGATGTCTCCACTCTCTTGTTTTGTACGTTTTTTCCACGTGTCTTGACATCCAATGTATCCCTGCAAAGTTTGGTGAAGATCAGAGTATGTTGTTTTTGACCTTATATGGAGCCTCCTTTCTGAAAATTTGAAAATTCTTAAAAAATTTATCCAAAATCTTGATGTCTCCAATCTCTTGTTTTGTACGTTTTTTCCACGTTTCTTGACATACAATGTATCCCTGCAAAGTTTGGTGAAGATCTGAGTATGTAGTTTTTGACCTTATATGGAACCTCCTTTCTGAAAATTTGAAAATTCTTAAAAAATTCGTCCAAAATCTTGATGTCCCCAATCCTATGTTTTGTATGTTTTTTCCACGTGTCTTGACATCCAATGTATCCATGCAAAGTTTGGTGAAGATCTGAGTATGTCGTTTTTGACCTTATCTGGAACCTCCCATCTGAAAATTTGAAAATTCTTAAAAAATCCGTCGAAAATCTTGATGTCTCCAATCTCTCGTTTTGTACGTTTTTTCCACGTGTCTTGACATGCAAAGTATCCCTGCAACGTTTGGTGAAGATCTGAGTATGTAGTTTTTGACCTTATCTGGAACCTCCTTTCTGAAAATTTGAAAATTCTTCAAAAATACGTCCAAAATCTTGATGTCTCCAATCTCTTGTTTTGTATGTTTTTTCCACGTGTCTTGACATCCAATGTATCCCTGCAAAGTTTGGTGAAGATCTGAGTATGTAGTTTTTGACCTTATTTGGAACCTCCTTTCTGAAAATTTGAAAATTCTTCAAAAATTCGTCCAAAATCTTGATGTCCCCAATCTCTTGTTTTGTACGTTTTTTCCACGTGTCTTGACATCCAATGTATCCCTGCAAAGTTTGGTGAAGATCTGAGTATGTCGTTTTTGACCTTATCTGGAACCTCCCATCTTAAAATTTGAAAATTCTTAAAAAATTCGTCGAAAATCTTGATGTCTCCAATCTCTTGTTTTGTACGTTTTTTCCAGGTGTCTTGACATGCAAAGTATCCCTGCAACGTTTGGTGAAGATCTGAGTATGTAGTTTTTGACCTTATCTGGAACCTCCTATCTGAAAATTTGAAAATTCTTCAAAAATACGTCCAAAATCTTGATGTCTCCAATCTCTTGTTTTGTACGTTTTTTCCACGTTTCTTGACATCCAATGTATCCCTGCAATGTTTGGTGAAGATCTGAGTATGTAGTTTTTGACTTTATATGGAACCTCCTATCTGAAAATTTGAAAATTCTTAAAAAATTTGACCAAAATCTTGATGTCCCCAATCCTATGTTTTGTATGTTTTTCCCACGTGTCTTGACATCCAATGTATCCCTGCAAAAGTTTGGTGAAGATCTGAGTATGTAGTTTTTGACCTTATCTGGAACCTCCTATCTGAAAATTTGAAAATTCTTAAAAAATTCGTCCAAAATCTTCATGTCTCCAATCTCTTGTTTTGTATGTTTTTTCCGCGTGTCTTGACATCCAATGTATCCCTGCAATCTTTGGTGAAGATCTGAGTATGTAGTTTTTGACCTTATATGGAACCTCCTATCTTAAAAATTTGAAAATTCTTAAAAAATTTGACCAAAATCTTGATGTCCCCAATCCTATGTTTTGTATGTTTTTCCCACGTGTCTTGACATCCAATGTATCCCTGCAATGTTTGTTGAAGATCTGAGTATGTAGTTTTTGACCTTATATGGAACCTCCTATTTGAAAATTTGAAAATTCTTAAAAAATTTGACCAAAATCTTGATGTCCCCAATCCTATGTTTTGTATGTTCTTTCCACGTGTCTTGACATCCAATGTTTCCCTGCAAAGTTTGGTGAAAATCTGAGTATGTCGTTTTTGACCTTATCTGGAACATCCTTTCTGAAAATTTGAAAATTCTTAAAAAAATCGTCCAAAATCTTGATGTCTCCAATCTCTTGTTTTGTACGTTTTTTTCACGTGTCTTCACATCCAATGTATCCCTGCAAAGTTTGGTGAAGATCTGAGTATGTAGTTTTTGACCTTATCTGGAACCTCTCATCTGAAAATTTGAAAATTCCTAAAAAATCCGTCCAAAATCTTGATGACACCAATCTCTTGTTTTGTACGTTTTTTCCACGTGTCTTGACATCCAATGTATCCCTGCAAAGTTTGGTGAAGATCTGAGTATGTAGTTTTTGACCTTATCTGGAACCTCCTTTCTGAAAATTTGAAAATTCTTCAAAAATTCGTCCAAAATCTTGATGTCTCCACTCTCTTGTTTTGTACGATTTTTCCACGTGTCTTGACATCCAATGTATCACTGCAAAGTTTGGTGAAGATCTGAGTATGTAGTTTTTGACCTTATATGGAGCCTCCTTTCTGAAAATTTGAAAATTCTTAAAAAATTCATCCAAAATCTTGATGTCTCCAATCTCTTGTTTTGTACGTTTTTTCCACGTTTCTTGACATCCAATGTATCCCTGCAAAGTTTGGTGAAGATCTGTGAATGTAGTTTTTGACCTTATATGGAACCTCCTATCTGAAAATTTGAAAATTCTTAAAAAATTCGTCCAAAATCTTGATGTCCCCAATCCTATGTTTTGTATGTTTTTTCCACGTGTCTTGACATCCAATGTATCCATGCAAAGTTTGGTGAAGATCTGAGTATGTCGTTTTTGACCTTATCTGAAACCTCCCATCTGAAAATTTGAAAATTCTTAAAAAATTCGTCGAAAATCTTGATGTCTCCAATCTCTTGTTTTGTACGTTTTTTCCACGTGTCTTGACATGCAAAGTATCCCTGCAACGTTTGGTGAAGATCTGAGTATGTAGTTTTTGACCTTATCTGGAACCTCCTATCTGAAAATTTGAAAATTCTTAAAAAATTCGTCCAAAATCTTGATGTCTCCAATCTCTTGTTTTGTACGTTTTTTCCACGTTTCTTGACATCCAATGTATCCCTGCAATGTTTGGTGAAGATCTGAGTATGTAGTTTTTGACCTTATATGGAACCTCCTATCTGAAAATTTGAAAATTCTTAAAAAATTTGACCAAAATCTTGATATCCCCAATCCTATGTTTTGTATGTTTTTTCCACGTGTCTTGACATCCAATGTATCCCTGCAAAGTTTGGTGAAGATCTGAGTATGTAGTTTTTGACCTTATCTGGAACCTCCTATCTGAAAATTTGAAAATTTTTAAAAAATTCGTCCAAAATCTTGATGTCTTCAATCTCTTGTTTTGTACGTTTTTTCCACGTGTCTTGACCTCCAATGTATCCCTGCAAAGTTTGGTGAAGATCTGAGTATGTCGTTTTTGACCTTATCTGGAACATCCTTTCTGAAAATTTGAAAATTCTTAAAAAATTCGTCCAAAATCTTGATGTCTCCAATCTCTTGTTTTGTACGTTTTTTCCACGTGTCTTGACATCCAATGTATCCCTGCAAAGTTTGGTGAAGATCTGAGTATGTAGTTTTTGACCTTATCTGGAACCTCCTTTCTGAAAATTTGAAAATTCTTAAAAAATTCGTCCAAAATCTTGATGTCCCCAATCTCTTGTTTTGTACGTTTTTTCCACGTGTCTTGACATCCAATGTATCCCTGCAAAGTTTGGTGAAGATCTGAGTATGTCGTTTTTGACCTTATCTGGAACCTCCCATCTTAAAATTTGAAAATTCTTAAAAAATTCGTCGAAAATCTTGATGTCTCCAATCTCTTGTTTTGTACGTTTTTTCCAGGTGTCTTGACATGCAAAGTATCCCTGCAACGTTTGGTGAAGATCTGAGTATGTAGTTTTTGACCTTATCTGGAACCTCCTATCTGAAAATTTGAAAATTCTTCAAAAATACGTCCAAAATCTTGATGTCTCCAATCTCTTGTTTTGTACGTTTTTTCCACGTTTCTTGACATCCAATGTATCCCTGCAATGTTTGGTGAAGATCTGAGTATGTAGTTTTTGACTTTATATGGAACCTCCTATCTGAAAATTTGAAAATTCTTAAAAAATTTGACCAAAATCTTGATGTCCCCAATCCTATGTTTTGTATGTTTTTCCCACGTGTCTTGACATCCAATGTATCCCTGCAAAAGTTTGGTGAAGATCTGAGTATGTAGTTTTTGACCTTATCTGGAACCTCCTATCTGAAAATTTGAAAATTCTTAAAAAATTCGTCCAAAATCTTCATGTCTCCAATCTCTTGTTTTGTATGTTTTTTCCACGTGTCTTGACATCCAATGTATCCCTGCAATCTTTGGTGAAGATCTGAGTATGTAGTTTTTGACCTTATATGGAACCTCCTATCTTAAAAATTTGAAAATTCTTAAAAAATTTGACCAAAATCTTGATGTCCCCAATCCTATGTTTTGTATGTTTTTCCCACGTGTCTTGACATCCAATGTATCCCTGCAATGTTTGTTGAAGATCTGAGTATGTAGTTTTTGACCTTATATGGAACCTCCTATCTGAAAATTTGAAAATTCTTAAAAAATTTGACCAAAATCTTGATGTCCCCAATCCTATGTTTTGTATGTTCTTTCCACGTGTCTTGACATCCAATGTTTCCCTGCAAAGTTTGGTGAAAATCTGAGTATGTCGTTTTTGACCTTATCTGGAACCTCTCATCTGAAAATTTGAAAATTCCTAAAAAATCCGTCCAAAATCTTGATGACACCAATCTCTTGTTTTGTACGTTTTTTCCACGTGTCTTGACATCCAATGTATCCCTGCAAAGTTTGGTGAAGATCTGAGTATGTAGTTTTTGACCTTATCTGGAACCTCTCATCAAAAAAATTGAAAATTCCTAAAAAATCCGTCCAAAATCTTGATGACACCAATCTCTTGTTTTGTACGTTTTTTCCACGTGTCTTGACATCCAATGTATCCCTGCAAAGTTTGGTGAAGATCTGAGTGTGTAGTTTTTGACCTTATCTGGAACCTCCTTTCTGAAAATTTGAAAATTCTTCAAAAATTCGTCCAAAATCTTGATGTCTCCACTCTCTTGTTTTGTACGATTTTTCCACGTGTCTTGACATCCAATGTATCACTGCAAAGTTTGGTGAAGATCTGAGTATGTAGTTTTTGACCTTATATGGAGCCTCCTTTCTGAAAATTTGAAAATTCTTAAAAAATTCATCCAAAATCTTGATGTCTCCAATCTCTTGTTTTGTACGTTTTTTCCACGTGTCTTGACATCCAATGTATCCATGCAAAGTTTGGTGAAGATCTGAGTATGTAGTTTTTGACCTTATCTGGAACCTCCTATCTGAAAATTTGAAAATTCTTAAAAAATTCGTCCAAAATCTTGATGTCTCCAATCTCTTGTTTTGTACGTTTTTTCCACGTTTCTTGACATCCAATGTATCCCTGCAATGTTTGGTGAAGATCTGAGTATGTAGTTTTTGACCTTATATGGAACCTCCTATCTGAAAATTTGAAAATTCTTAAAAAATTTGACCAAAATCTTGATATCCCCAATCCTATGTTTTGTATGTTTTTTCCACGTGTCTTGACATCCAATGTATCCCTGCAAAGTTTGGTGAAGATCTGAGTATGTAGTTTTTGACCTTATCTGGAACCTCCTATCTGAAAATTTGAAAATTTTTAAAAAATTCGTCCAAAATCTTGATGTCTTCAATCTCTTGTTTTGTACGTTTTTTCCACGTGTCTTGACCTCCAATGTATCCCTGCAAAGTTTGGTGAAGATCTGAGTATGTTGTTTTTCACCTTATCTGGAACATCCTTTCTGAAAATTTGAAAATTCTTAAAAAATTCGTCCAAAATCTTGATGTCTCCAATCTCTTGTTTTGTACGTTTTTTCCACGTGTCTTGACATCCAATGTATCCCTGCAAAGTTTGGTGAAGATCTGAGTATGTAGTTTTTGACCTTATATGGAACCTCCTTTCTGAAAATTTGAAAATTCTTAAAAAATTCGTCCAAAATCTTGATGTCCCCAATCTCTTGTTTTGTACGTTTTTTCCACGTGTCTTGACATCCAATGTATCCATGCAAAGTTTGGTGAAGATCTGAGTATGTCGTTTTTGACCTTATCTGGAACCTCCCATTTGAAAATTTGAAAATTCTTAAAAAATTCGTCGAAAATCTTGATGTCTCCAATCTCTTGTTTTGTACGTTTTTTTCCAGGTGTCTTGACATGCAAAGTATCCCTGCAACGTTTGGTGAAGATCTGAGTATGTAGTTTTTGACCTTATCTGGAACCTCCTATCTGAAAATTTGAAAATTCTTCAAAAATACGTCCAAAATCTTGATGTCTCCAATCTCTTGTTTTGTACGTTTTTTCCACGTTTCTTGACATCCAATGTATCCCTGCAATGTTTGGTGAAGATCTGAGTATGTAGTTTTTGACTTTATATGGAACCTCCTATCTGAAAATTTGAAAATTCTTAAAAAATTCGACCAAAATCTTGATGTCCCCAATCCTATGTTTTGTATGTTTTTCCCACGTGTCTTGACATCCAATGTATCCCTGCAAAAGTTTGGTGAAGATCTGAGTATGTAGTTTTTGACCTTATCTGGAAACTCCTATCTGAAAATTTGAAAATTCTTAAAAAATTCGTCCAAAATCTTCATGTCTCCAATCTCTTGTTTTGTATGTTTTTTCCACGTGTCTTGACATCCAATGTATCCCTGCAATCTTTGGTGAAGATCTGAGTATGTAGTTTTTGACCTTATATGGAACCTCCTATCTTAAAAATTTGAAAATTCTTAAAAAATTTGACCAAAATCTTGATGTCCCCAATCCTATGTTTTGTATGTTTTTCCCACGTGTCTTGACATCCAATGTATCCCTGCAATGTTTGTTGAAGATCTGAGTATGTAGTTTTTGACCTTATATGGAACCTCCTATCTGAAAATTTGAAAATTCTTAAAAAATTTGACCAAAATCTTGATGTCCCCAATCCTATGTTTTGTATGTTCTTTCCACGTGTCTTGACATCCAATGTTTCCCTGCAAAGTTTGGTGAAAATCTGAGTATGTCGTTTTTGACCTTATCTGGAACATCCTTTCTGAAAATTTGAAAATTCTTAAAAAAATCGTCCAAAATCTTGATGTCTCCAATCTCTTGTTTTGTACGTTTTTTTCACGTGTCTTCACATCCAATGTATCCCTGCAAAGTTTGGTGAAGATCTGAGTATGTAGTTTTTGACCTTATCTGGAACCTCTCATCTGAAAATTTGAAAATTCCTAAAAAATCCGTCCAAAATCTTGATGACACCAATCTCTTGTTTTGTACGTTTTTTCCACGTGTCTTGACATCCAATGTATCCCTGCAAAGTTTGGTGAAGATCTGAGTATGTAGTTTTTGACCTTATCTGGAACCTCCTATCTGAAAATTTGAAAATTCTTAAAAAATTTGACCAAAATCTTGATGTCCCCAATCCTATGTTTTGTATGTTTTTTCCCCGTGTCTTGACATCCAATGTATCCCTGCAGAGTTTGGTGAAGATCTGAGTATGTCGTTTTTGACCTTATCTGGAATATCCTTTCTGAAAATTTGAAAATTCTTAAAAAATTCGTCCAAAATCTTGACGTCTCCAATCTCTTGTTTTATACGTTTTTTCCACGTGTCTTGATATCCAATGTATCCCTGCAAAGTTTGGTGAAGATCTGAGTATGTAGTTTTTGACCTTATCTGGAACCTCCCATCTGAAAATTTGAAAATTCCTAAAAAATCCGTTCAAAATCTTGATGACCCCAATCTCTTGTTTTGTACGTTTTTTCCACGTGTTTTGTCATCCAATGTATCCCTGCAAAGTTTGGTGAAGATCTGAGTATGTAGTTTTTGACCTTATCTGGAACCTCCTATCTGAAAATTTGAAAAATCTTAAAAAATTCGTCCAAAATCTTGATGTCCCCAATCTCTTGTTTTGTACGTTTTTCCCACGTGTCTTGACATCCAATGTGTCCCTGCAATGTTTGGTGAAGATCTGAGTATGTAGTTTTTGACCTTATCTGGAACCTCCTATCTGAAAATTTGAAAACTCTTAAAAAATTCGTCCAAAATCTTGATGTCTCCAATCTCTTGTTTTGTACGTTTTTCCCACGTGTCTTGACATCCAATGTATCCCTGCAAAGTTTGGTGAAGATCTGAGTATGTAGTTTTTGATCTTATCTGGAACCTCATTTCTGAAAATTTGAAAATTCCTCAAAAATTCGTCCAAAATCTGGATGTCTCCAATCTCTTGTTTTGTACGTTTTTTCCTCGTGTCTTGACATCCAATGTATCCCTGCAAAGTTTGGTGAAGATCTGAGTATGTAGTTTTTGACCTTATCTGGAACCTCCTATCTGAAAATTTGAAAATTTTTAAAAAATTCGACCAAAATCTTGATGTCCTCAATTCTATGTTTTGTATGTTTTTTCCACGTGTCTTGACATCCAATGTATCCATGCAAAGTTTGGTGAAGATCTGAGTATGTCGTTTTTGACCTTATCTGGAACCTCCCATCTGAAAATTTGAAAATTCTTAAAAAATTCGTCGAAAATCTTGATGTCTCCAATCTCTTGTTTTGTATGTTTTTTCCACGTGTCTTGACATCCAATGTATCCCTGCAATCTTTGGTGAAGATCTGAGTATGTAGTTTTTGACCTTATCTGGAACCTCCTATCTGAAAATTTGAAAATTCTAAAAAAATTCGTCCAAAATCTTGATGTCTCCAATCTCTTGTTTTGTACGTTTTTCCACGTGTCTTGACATCCAATGTATCCCTGCAATGTTTGTTGAAAGTAGAGTATTTTTGTGACTCCCAGGCCAACTCTGATTTCTTGACCAAACGACCACAAAAAGTTGAAAAACTCACTTTCTCTCCCTGTTCCGCGCCTCATTTATTACGCTGACGACGTTTCACGGGCGCAAAAAGACAGTGATGAGCGAAAGATGAGCTCTCATCTCCTCATCCTTCTCATCTTTCTCATTCTCTTTTTATTCTCTCATCTTCCTCTCATCCTCCTCTCATTCTCCCATCTTTCTCTTATCCTCTTATTTTTTTATTTTCTTATTTTCTTATTTTTTGAAAGATGAGTGCATCTTATTGTAATTTTCCAAGTCTGGGACCAAATGTTTATATATCATGACCTACGTAAACCTCTTTTCTCATTCTCTCATTCTCTCATTCTCTTATTTTTTGAAGGATGAGTGCACTTTATCGTAATTTTCCAAGTTTGGGACCAAATGTTTATATATCGTGATCTTCGTAAACCTCTCTTCTCATCCTCTTATTCTCTCATCCTCTTATTCTCTCATCCTCTCATTCTCTCATTCTCTCATTCTCTCATTCTCTCTACCTTTAGAATATTGTCGTCAACATTAGAGATGAAGTTGGAGTGCTGGAATCAACGGGACCAAATGTTTATATATTGCGACCTACGTAAACCTCTCTCTCGGGGAGGGAACGATGTGCCACACACATACGTGCGCGCGCGCGTATGCCTCTTATTATTTCCGTATTGTAACACAAACAAACAAACAAAATAATAATTGTTGTTTTTTAGGATACCTGGCCCCTATAACCTCGCCAGGGTGCGTGGTAACGACGAAATCATCACGAGTTTAGATTTGTACTGCGAATGTTGTCAAAATTTAATCAATGTTGTTTATTCTCGATGCTAGAATCTTACATAGATTATTCTCTAAAACGAAAATTGATAATCCTATGCCAAGCCCCCAAGGCATTCAGGCAATTTCTAATGTTCGCGTGGATAGCGACGCTCGGTAGAATTTTTCCTGTCCCTGTGGAGCAATTGTGTTTCGTCGCCCAATGTAACATTTTCATCACGGACCAAACTATCCACAACAACCCCTCCCCAAACCCATTCACCTTGCATCCTCTTTCGCCCGAAGAGATTCTATTTTTTTTCAGCTTTCCCACGGTTCTGAATGAAGAATCCATCACATCCCCGATAACAATAGAATCAGAGGGGGATGTGGCGGAAGCAAACACAGCAGCATCTTTCGCTTTTTGAGTTTTGTGCTGGGAATTGTTTGTTTCACACACCACACCCTGACGGGGCGTGGAATAGAGGCCGAGGGGGAAATAATCGACAATACATGCATGGGTGGAACTGTCAACGCCCCGTTTATTGTTATTTGTCCCTACAGAATATTGTGCACATCACAAAAATCTTTTGTTGAAAAAAATATGGCATGAATAAATTAGTTAACAAGGGTTTTATTTGCTAGGATATTGACCATAGCCCTTATTGTGTTTTCACCAAAGAGAGTCGCGTGGAGTAGGGAGGAGAGAAGGAGAAAAAAAAGAGGAGTTCCTATATAACGTAGTAGTTTCTTCTTTGTACATTATTATCATAGTGAACGTCAATCGTGGCAGTTCAGTATTTTTTAATTTGTTTATCTGGCAGTATACATATATATCATCGTGGAAGTTTTAGTAAGGTACAAGTTTTATTTTGAAGTTTTTCTATCTCTCTTGAAGGGTGAACGTCAATCGTGGGAGTTTAGTATTCTTAATTGTTTGTCTGGCAGTATACATATATATCATCGTGGAAGTTTTAGTGAGCTACAAGTTTTTATTTTGAAGTTTCTCTCCATCTCTGTTGAAAGGTAAGTTTTTATTTTCATGATATATTAATATTTTTGTTTTGCGTCTGACACACACATATTCAGAGGAGCCATAAAAAATTGACACACACTTACATGTCCCATATTTTTTAACCTCCTACAACAGTGCACACATACATACATACATACATACATACATACATACATACTGTTTGCGTCTAATATATATGTGGAAGGAAAAAATATCTAGCATTTTTTTTTTCAATTTTTTTTTCTTCTGTTTCAGTGCGCTTTCCACTACCATCACCACAACCCCCCAAAAAATTTCTCTGTATATATATATATAAATAACAGAGGGAAAAAATGGAATCGCAACCAGGCCCCTCCGGTCTTTGCGGGAAAGTGGCATGTCGCAACTGCGGAATATTAATTTCTAAACCTAACATTGCTAGGCATTTGAAAAAATGTCGTCGACCGGATCATGATGTTGTAGCCCCGCCGGCAAAAAAATCTCGCATTGATGCGCATGAAGACGGTGCTTTGAATAAAAGTGCACGTATCATAACGTATAAATCTGGAAGGGATGAAAAGTGTGACTCGAGCATCTTCCTCAACAATGTGAAATCTCTGGTAGTCGATAAATTACGTGATTGCCTCGTCAATGTTGCAATTAAAATTCATCTCGTCTTGACCCTGCTGTATGAGAAAGTTGTCTCGTCCGAGTCAAGCACTTTCAGCTTTTACGTAGGGTGTGAAAGCTTACACGATGACAATAACGAGGATCTTGACGAGATAGTGACACGGCTATTTGAGCACTTGACACAAAAACAAGAAGAGTTTGAAGGTAGAGGAAGTGGATGGAGTCTTTGCGGTCGCAGCCACATGTTAGAACTTCGAGTCTGCAATTTCAAACCATTACGCAGCACTCAAAAAAAAACAAAAAAACAAAAAAAACAAAATGTAGTGTTGAACATACAAAGTAATGATCAGAAGAGTTTCCTATGGTCTGTCATCGCTGCATTACACCCAGCAAATAATCACCCCCAACGTCTGTCCAATTACAGAGGATACGAGGGAAGATACGAGAATATGATGAGAGGAATTTCCTATCCTGTGCCCCTGAATAAGATCAATCAATTTTTAAAAAACTATAGGGAGGAAAAAGGAGAATATATCGATATTTCTGTGTTTGGGGTTGACGATTCCGGCAATATTCGTGTGTTAAGACCTGCGAGAAGGCAGAATAATGTAATTCGACTCTTGCTTGTAGATGGCCGTTACAGTTTGATACGGAATTTCTCAGGATTAGTAGGAAGGCAGATCAGCAAGAATCGCGATAAGATCGAAATTTGCGATCGGTGTTTGAGAATTTTTCGCGGGGGTAAGAAGATGAGAGAACAGCACAAGTGTTTTGGCTCTGTGAATGCAGAACCTGAAGATGTCATGCCGGAACCCGGAACCAAGATGAAATTTCAGAAACACCAGGCTCTTCTCCACCATCCCGTCGTCCTTTATGCCGACTTTGAAAGCTTCCAAGTTCCCATGACGTCTTGCGACCCTGATCCCTCTACCTCAAGCACGACCCAAATTTTTCACCACGAGCCTTGCAGTTTCTCCATCTACGGAGAAAAATTGAATGATGTCATTTTGTATTGCGGACCCGATGCGGCAAAACATTTTGTTGAGAAGATAGCGGAATGCGCGAGAGAACTTGCACCCGGCCTGAAAGGCTCTTACGTTTCTCCACCTGCTCTCACAACAGAACAACAACAGAGACATGACGCGGCGACAAGATGCGAGGAGTGTAACCAGGCTTTCACCGCCGAAAATTACAAGGTCGTCCACCATAACCACCAGAATGGATTATTTCTAAGCACCATCTGTAATTCGTGCAATCTTAAAATTAAGGAGTCGCATTTTGTTGCCGTGTTTCTGCACTACACGGAGAAGTACGACACACATCTCTTCGTCAAAGAGCTCCACAACATAACTTCTCGAATCAGCATCATCCCGAGAACAAGCGAGAAATATATTGTGGTGAGAGTGTGGATCCCTCTCCAAGAAGGAGGAAGTGTGGAAGTGCGAATTCTGGACTCGTACAATTTCCTGTCCTCCAGCCTCGCAAGCCTTGCAGCTCAACTTGGCGACGAAGATCTTGTGGCCACCAAGCAAAAATGTTTTTCGGGGAGAGATGAGAATTTGAATCTGTTGCGTCGCAAGGGCGTCTACCCCTACGAGTACGTCAACGATTTCGAGAAATTTGACGAGACGGAACTTCCACCCCGGGGGGTATTTTATTCTCATCTCACGGAGGACGTCTGTTCCGAAGAGGACTACGAACACGCTCGTAGTGTATGGACGGCATTCAATTGCCAAACTTTTCGCGATTATCACGATCTCTATCTGAAATTGGACGTGACACTTCTGATGGATATTTTCGAATCGTTTCGTAAGAGATGCATCGCGATATACAAGTTGGATCCTGCGTATTTCTTCACCACGCCGGGATTGACTTGGGAATCGATGATGAAATACACCAATGTGGAACTGGGCCTCATCGCAGAGAAGGAACAGTATGCTTTCATGGAGAGTGCGATACGCGGTGGCATCGTCCAATGTCCCCGACGCCATGCTCAGGCAAACAATCCTCATACGCCTGGTTACGATGCATCGAAGCCCAACACCTACATTGTCTACTGGGATGTCAACAACCTGTACGGCCACTCCATGTCCCAGTGTCTTCCCATCAGCGACTACGCGTGGATGACTGAAGAGGAACTCTCCTGCGAGGATTTTCTCAACTGGAGCGAAGATAATGAATGGGGTTGTTTCTTGGAAGTGGATCTCGATTATCCCGAAACACTTCACGAGAAACATCATGGATTGGCCCTGGCCCCCTCCAAAAAGAAGCCACCTGGAGGATCGGAGCCAAAACTCATACTAAGCATGGAGAACAAGCGGAATTACGTTCTGCACTACCGACTCCTCCAATTTTACATAAGTCACGGCTTGCAGTTGAAGAAAGTTCATAGAGGATTGAAGTTCCGACAGAGCAAGTGGCTGGAACCCTACATAACCGAGAACACGCGCCGCAGAGCGCAATCGACATCGCCTGCAGACAAGGATCTGTACAAACTGTTCAATAACGCCATCTACGGCAAGACGATGGAGAACGTGCGTAATTACATCGACGCAACGTTGGTCACGGACGAAAAGAAATTTGAAAAGATCGTCGCGTCCCCCTACTTCAAAAACTTCACCATTTTCGACGAGAATCTAGTATTCGTCGAGAGGAACAAGAAGCAAGTGATGCTCAACAAGCCGATTGCCATAGGTGCCACTGTCCTTGAACTATCAAAATTGCACATGTACCAATCGTACTACGATCAGTTTCAACCTTTTTATGGAGATAACATCCAAATATGTTACATTGACACGGATAGCTTCATTTTTCTAATCCAAACACCAAGCCTCGAACATGATCTGACTAAGATGAAGCATCTGTTTGATTTTAGCAACTTACCATCAGGCCATCACTTACATTCGACAGAAAACAAAATGACGATTGGAAAGTTCAAAGATGAGGCGGCTGGTAATTACAGCAGGGAATTTGCGGGGCTTCGTGCCAAAATGTACTGTGTAAAGATTACAGAAGAAAAAGAGATCAAGAAGGCGAAGGGGGTGGGAAAAATAAGTACCAGCAAATTTAGCATGCAGGACTACAAAGAATGCCTTTTTCATGGTAAAAGGCAACTTAGCACCGATTATCGCATTGCAAGTAAATTGCATGATTTGTACACGACGCGCGTAACCAAAGTAGCATTGGATGCAACGGACAATAAGTTACGTGTTCTCGATTGTAAAATCCACACGCGAGAGTGGGGGCACTACAATGGAAGCGATAAATGTGACGTGTGTTAACTGTAACCCCATAGCCATGAAGTCCGCTGTGTCTTTTCCTCTTCAAAAGCAGGCGGAGGGAAAGAATGAAAGAGGGAGCCCTCGGGCGATTAAGAGTTGAATTTAATGAGCCTCGGTTGGAGCGGGCTTAACAACATAATAACAGGTTGCAACTTTTCATCGCCCGAGGGCTCTCCCTTTCATTCTTTTCCTCCGTATATTTTGAAGAATAGCAAAGGCACGTGTTAAATACCTAACAAGGACAATGAATCTCTTTGGTTTTCGCAAACAAAGCAACATGGACACTGCATTACCAAATTCCAATAACCTCTTACCTTCCGTGTTATCTAAACTCAATGGTCTACTAATTGTACATCTTAATAGTATATGGACGGAAATAAATAACGATGTGGGCAAGATGTTTTATGTTTTTAATAACAATTTACATTTCTATGAAATTCCGATCGACGGGAAACTTCAAATCACCGTGAATCCGGAGAACACAGGCGAAATCAAAATATCTACCGGCAAAAACATTTTTCGAATGAAGCACGACAAGATGCTTTCTAATATTACGTACGATGTGTCTGCAGGAGATTATCTTTACGTGGAACTCCTAGGAGATTACGACAAACTTATTCCTCTCTTCGTAGAATTACGAATCGTCTATCCTATTATAAATAACCGTTAACCAAAAATGCCTAACGACATTTTCGGCAACACCAAGCGTGTAGACCATGCAGAAGAGATTCTCATGCTGGACGTTCGAGTTAAGAAGTTGAGGACCGATTTGATCGCTTTGCAATAGACCTTAAACAAAAGTTTAGAGTCTGAGATCGCTACGCTCCAAACGCAATGTCTCGATCCCATTCTGAAAATCGATTCCGAACTGAAAACACTGATAAAAAATTATGTCGACCTACCTTCTTACGACAACATTCAAAATATACAGTTGAGCATGGATTCGCTTCAAAATGATTTGGCCAAATTACAGCAATTTCAAGCGAAAAATGAAGATTTGGAAAAATTGAAACTCGAAATCGAAGAGCGAACTTCCGCAATAGAAAAGAATTTCTCTGAACTTCAAACAGTGGTGAATGATATTGATATAGAACGCTTGCAGGTTGTTGTTTCTAAATTACAAGAAGAATTCACCGGCACGTTGGAAGAAATCAAATCCAAGTTGCAGACTTTGGAAGATACCATGACGAACCTACCATCGTCGGACGAACTGCAGGTCATCGGTAAAAGCGTCGCGAACATAAAAATTCAATTGGAGGCCTATCAAGATTTCGAACATATTCAAACCACCATCGCTACGCTTCAGGCGTCCTTGGAATTGATCAACGAAGAAATTAAAAATATTCACGCTGAAGCAAGTGTGTTGACGAGTATTCAGGACACGTTGAGCACGGTTCAGCAGAAGATCCAATATTTGGAAAATTTGAACGTCGAATCCAATCTTACTCATTTTCATCACGTACTGGACAACATACAGGGTGACTTGGAATCGTTACGAACGAGCGTGCCTTCGAGCGAAGATTTGGAAAAATTGAAAACGGCGGTGACGGCACTATCAGATTCGAGTGACATCAAAAGTTCGTTGAGCGATCTCGAGAGTAAAGTGGCCAATCTCCCCACCTCCAAAGAATTACATGCTTTGAAAAGGAACATATCACGTATGCTGAAACGACTGGAAACGGAAACGGCGAACGTGGAACAGATTCGAGACGAACTTGCCTCGCTGGTGTCGACGCTGCCCACTTCGCAGAGCGTCGCCGACCTTCACACGCAGTTTACAGACATGCGAATCATCGTGAACGATCTTACCGAGAAGAGCTCGAAATTGAATCAAATTGAGAACCTTCAGAACATTGTCGTCAACATCAGAGATCAAGTTGGAGTGCTGGAATCAACGCAGGAATCAACGCTGACCTCTTTCGGTGCCAAGTTGCAAGAACTCAACGAAAGCTACAAGCAGTTGAACGTGGAAGTGAAAATCAAACCGTCATTTTCTACTGTAACGGATACCATAGTCGAACATTTGTTGCCCGTACAAAACACACTGGGTCAGCTTCACAGCAACCTCGTTAGCGTCGACACTAAATTCGCTAAACTGCATTCTCTGCAAGCCATCGAAATCAACAGCGTACCCAATCAACAGAGAATCTCCACCTTCGTCGAAGGTAACAAACTGTACATGCTACATCCTTATCATCCGTACTACAAGTTTCTCCTCGATGGCACGATTCAGATAAACGAATTTTCGTACTGGTCTCACGGCAGAAAAGCTAGCGTTCCCACCATGACTTTGATATCGAATCGTGGTGTCCAGAAAGCAGGAAACATTCCTCTGGCGCGTTGGAACGAAACGCGCAACATATATGAAATACACGAAGACGAAGATCTTACTGTTTTCGACGTGAGTGCC
The DNA here is from genome assembly GCF_977018435.1 of Lepisma saccharinum. NCBI lineage: Eukaryota > Metazoa > Arthropoda > Insecta > Zygentoma > Lepismatidae > Lepisma > Lepisma saccharinum. The sequence goes on along the minus strand of NW_028142907.1, from coordinate 1,360,854 downwards.
GGCGATAAGCTGATCATTCAAAACACGAGCGAAGTGCCACCCTCTTTGAATCCCATCACGCTGGTGCTTCTTTTGAAACGTAATCTCTAAAAATAATAAAAAATGTCTAGGCAAGCCATCGTCCAAGAATTGCATAAACCTGCACGCCGCAACTACGAACGTTTGGCTGTGGTAACCAAGGGAGTCGACGACCTCTGGGAAAGCGACCTCGTCGAAATGAGTAGCGGCAAGTTAAAAAACGTGCATAAATTGAACAAGGGCAACAAGTACCTCCTCACCGTCATAGACACATTTTCGAAATTCGCATGGGCTCTACCTTTGAAGGCAAAAACAGGAACGTGCGTCACGGAAGCATTCAAGACAATTTTTCGCGAAAGCGGCGGCAGACGACCTCGGTTTCTGCACACGGACAAAGGGAAGGAATTTTACAATGCCGTATTCCAAAAGTTTATTCGGAAACACAACGTTCAACATTACTCGACCTTCAGTGAGGTCAAGGCCAGCATCGTGGAAAGATTCAATCGCACTCTGAAATCGCGCATGTGGTCACGCTTCACGCTTCAGGGAAGCTACAAGTGGGTCACTATTCTTCCGGAACTTGTTAACGACTATAATCACACACGGCACGCAACGATAGGCATGAAGCCAGCTGACGTTACCAGGTCTGACGAGCAACGTTTAATTTCTAGCGTTTACTGTCCAAAGTACACGCCCACGACAAAAAAGGCTAAATACAAAATTGGAGAACAGGTGAGGGTTAGTAAATTGAAGCGAACGTTCGACAGGGGTTTTACACGAAACTGGAGTACTGAACTTTTTACCGTGGTTCGAGTTCTACCCGGGAACCGTCACACGTATATAATAAAAGACAGTGGCGGTGAAATTTTATTGGGGCGCTTCTACGAGGAGGAACTCTCTAAAACTAAATACCCCGACACGTACCTTATCGAAAAAGTTTTGCGCAAGAGAGGCAACAAACTTTTGGTGAAATGGCTGGGACTTCCGGAAACAAGTTGGATCGATTCAAACGAAGTGATTCTATGAGTACGTGGAATGTTGTGAAACGTTTACCTAATTCGGAAAGTCAAACGAAGAAAAAGAACGGCGAATTGCTCCCCGACAGCATCCGCTGTCTGATCGTAGGTCCTTCGGGGTGTGGAAAAACGACACTGCTCGTGGACAATTTTCTCCTTGCACCGAATTGGTTAGATTGGAAGAACAGGCACCTGTACGTGTTCTCGAAAAGTTTAGAGCAATCCAAATACCAGCAACTGATGAAACTGTACGATGGTCTGGACATTGCAACGTTCGCCTCGGAAATAAAACCACTCGACGATTGTCGTGAAAATTCAGTTGTTGTGTTCGACGACGCCATCCTGGAAAATCAAAATGAAATTCGCAACTTTTTCACGCAAGGTCGTCACAAAGGAATGGATTGCTTCTACCTAGCTCAAACGTTTTCCAAAATTCCAAAACAGTTAGTACGCGACAACGCTAATTTCATATGTTTGTTTCGTCAAGATCACACCAACCTCAAGCATGCGTACGATGACTACGTAGGCGGAGACATGAACTACAATCAATTTTCGGAAGGCTACTGCTCTTCTTGCTGGAACGCTGACGATTTCGGATTCGTGACGATCGACATGACGAGGAAACCCAACGACGGAAAATACAGAAACAAAATCAACGACTTTCTAAACGTTGCAACGTTGTGAGAAACGACGTATATAAATAACGTCATGACGAAACGAAAAATTGAAGACGAAAATCTCAAGCTTCGCGATTACCTCGCGAAACGCTTCAAAGGTTGGAAATCCGAAAATCGCGGATTCTACGAAGAGAAGAAACGTGAGGATCAACCTGTGATCGATGCCATCAGCGGTCTAGGTAAAGAAATTAAAAGTGTCACGGAACAAAATAAAAATTTGATCAACGAACTCGTACCACTCGCAGCTAAAAGTTACGCCGTACCCACGCCCATTTCGAGCATTCCTTCGACGCCATTCGAACTGAAGGATGCACCGGCACGACGTCGAGCTATTGGTAGCACCTCGTCTTCGGATAAAATCGAGTTGGGACCTTTGGCACGGGACTACCTGAGCACAGGGAAGTTCGACAAGGATGAAGTGTTCGGATTGTATCCTAGCATGGAAACCAGCGAAGGCGGCGGTGTGGTGTGGAAGATTGGGAAATCGAAGGTGACCTTCGAAGGCAACGACATTAAAGTCAATTTAGGCGACAAGGATAGTTGGAACAGGTATCCGGGTACGGTGGGACTGTGGGAACTCGTTGCCAAAAAGCAGCCGAAAGATTACACCGATGAAGATTACCAAAGTTACAAGGAAATTCTGATCATGACGGATGCCTTGTACCAAAACAACGACGCCTCGCAGAATAGGGTGAAATCAAGCAGCGGCGAGAAGTACAGGAATCTCATCAAACCGATTTGGAACCAGGTCAAAACAGGCAGCGGGGTCAAACGCTACAACACCTTACCCAAAGAATTCGTTTGGGTGGACGACGTGAGGAAACTCGTGGACCGATTGTTGGTGATAGCCGGCGAAGAGAATGCAGGCAACCGTAATTTCTACAACGAGAAGGTTGGCATCGTGGACATGATCAGCACGAAACTTTCCAACTTCATCGTTAACGACGACAAGGGCATAGGTTACCTAATCAAAATCATCAACACGCTGCCTCCGAAATTCTGGAACGTGGCCGAAGGAAAGGGACTCGTAAACGACATCATCAACAAGTTACCTTTTGAGATGCATCTACCTGGCTACCAGTACTGCGGACCGGGTACCAAACTCGAGAAAAGATTGGAGAGAGGAGACAAGGGTGTGAATCCGTTGGACGCCGCATGCAAAGATCACGACATCGCTTACAACACCACGCAGACGGATCTGGATGCACGTCACGAAGCAGACAGAAAGTTAGAGCACGCAGCTTTCGAAAGGTTCGTGAGCAGAGACGCATCGCTGGGTGAACGGGTCGCCGCACTGGGTACCACCATCGCCATGAACACGAAACAAAAATTGGGGTGGGGTATATAAATAACATACAGTAAAAAAAACAACATGTCTCACATAACCGATTTGCCACCCGAGCTACTATCTAAAATATTCAAAAAGGTAGTTAACGGAGATGTTAATAAACTTGTAATCATGGCAAAAACAATGCCGGAATTTCGCATCCCTTGTGAAATGGTTCTCAAGGACCTTCTTCGGGAGATCAGCGGCCTGAGGTGCGGTGATCTCAACATTCTGCTTTCGGCTGCAGGGGAAAAATTGGACGATAGGTCGGACGAACTACACGAGGCAATGCAGGGAAGAAGACAGTATACTGATGATTGGTACAAGTCTATGCAGGAGAAGGAAGATATCACTACGCACATCCTCGCGTTTTCCGAAGCACGAACTTTCTTCCTCTGTTAAAAAATAATAATATATATACGTGTCAAAAAACTTGATATATAAATAATACACATCGTGAAAAAAATAATCTTCAGTATATATAAATAACACACGTCGTGAAAAACAATTAAATTTCTCTAACACACACACTGAAAATTTTCTCTTCTTCGATATGACAACTGAAAAAATGAGTGATCTCCAAGCATTAAAACAAATGCTAAATTTGTCAGTCGAGTATGTAAAAATTCGGGAATTGGATGTCGACAAATCTTACACGATAACTTCCGGTTCAATTGTTTCTACCCAGTATGGTCCCAAGGTACGCCTGTTGCTCAACGCACAATACAGCCTATTTTTACCAGATCGATATGCTAACATGTTATCCGACGAGAAGCTATCTATTTTAATCGAGAACAAAACTCGAATCGTGTACAAGGGGACAAAGGAACTTCTTGGCAAGAAAACAAAGCACGTAATAGAATTTGTGTAACAACTGCGAGGCCTTGAAAATATATAAATAACATACCGTAAAAAACTACACAAGAAAAAATCTCAGAATATATATAAATAACATACCGTGAAAATAACACATAGAGCATCAACATGAAGCCCAAGGGTGTCGTGTACCAGATACCATACTCCAATCTTAAAAATCTAGGTGCTCTCGATGGGTTACTCACCAAGAAACAACGCGAGAAGAAACGTTCTTGCTTGTCGAAAGGACATGGAATGAAATTACTGCTCAGCACACCTCAATTGAGACGGTTGCAGCGTTCGCGGAAACAGCAAAAGATCGGAGGTTTCATATTCAGCATCCCGGCCATCCTAGCAGCATTGGGGGCCGTTGGAAGTTTGGCTGGCGGAAGTGCCGCCATTGCGAAAACCGTCATCGACTCGAAGAAGAACAAAGCGGAATTGGAAGAACAGAAACGTCACAACCTGGCCATGGAGAAGAAAGGAGGAAAGGGCGTGATGAGAAAGTTTAAAAAAAAGAAACAGAAGCACTCACCAACCGAGACATTGAATCTCTGATCGAACCGTTACAAATCAAACACTTCAGAGGAGTTTTTATGTCCGACTCGTTACCTTCAAGCGTGAAAAGAAGAGAATGTGGAGTAGTCAACTTGGACGGTCAAGAAAATCCAGGCACGCATTGGATATGTTACCACAAAAATGATGATAAAGCATTCGTTTTCGATTCTTTCGGAGGTGTTCCACCTACAAATTTAATTCATTATCTGAAAACGAGCAAAACCTCTATATACTACAACGACGAACGCATTCAAGATTTCGGAGACGTGAACTGCGGTCATCTCTGCCTCTCCGTGCTCGCGTTTCTCTCTAAAATAAATAACCCTACGGTCGAAGATTTCCAGAAAGTACTGTGGAACCTGAAACAGCATCACTAGGATGGGCGTGTTCCATCTCACGAGCGAATCTTCAATCTTGAAACTCACGCTGCACGACGATATTGTCTATCCTAAATCCGTGGCTCTGCGTGCATTCTACAGCATGTACCTCATACCTAACGTCACCCACCACAACAACAAAATTAGCGTCGGAAGCGAACACATCGTCGTCACGCCAGGACAATACAATCTTTCCACTTTGCAAGCTCAATTACCTAAAGGCACATATCTTTCTCAAAATTCGGTCACGCATAGAGTGGAAATCCTGTCGGCGACGGAGACCGTGGACCTGGGCACCATAGGAGAACTTTTAGGTTTCGAGAACGACACCAAACTCGAAGCTGGCATCAAGCACGTAGCAACCAACATTCCTAAATTCTTGGCCATAGAGACTTTGAACGTACACTGTAACGTGGCGGAAGGTATGATCACGAAATCCTCGGACGGATTGTTAGGAAGTCACAAGCAGACGGGAATCATAGCCACTTTCAAACCAAGTTCCGAATTCATGGAACCGATCATCTACACGCCCTCTTCGCCGATCTATTTTCCAGTATGTCGCAACCGCATAGACGACATAGAGTTGGTGGTGACGAACGAGAAAGGAGACGTGGTGGATTTCGCAGGTGCAACAACTACTGCCATCGTGGAGATCAACATATAATAAATAACCATACATGTAAAATGGAGCAAATCGAAAGTTACGAATTGCAATCTTTCCCTCCCAACCGTCGCACGTTTGCCAATCTGAACGAAGCGAACAGGGAGATCGAATACGACGTGGACGTAGGCGATGGGTTCATTCATCCTCACAGAGCGGACCTCTACCTTCAATTCGACGTGGTGAAGAAAGAAAGCGGAGACGCGTTTCCTGCAGCAGCAAACTTGATACTCGTGGACAACTTCGTGCCTCACCTGTTCTCGCAGGTGGAGGTAAGGAAACACAATACCGTCATCGACAGAATAGACTATCCAGGCATCACGTCGACGGCAGTGGGAACCTTGAAATTATCCAAAACGGACGCAGCATACTATCAAGCGGGAGGATTCGAAGCCGGGACCAAAATATCGACGAGAAGTCACACGGTGCTCTTTCCCATGCGTCTGCTGCCGGGTTTCTTCTCAGACTACAAGGAGATCATGTGGAAGGGAGGACTGAGGGTCACGTTTCGAAGAGCGGCCAACGACAACGACGCACTGATGCGATACGCTACTTTGGGTCCGGACGGCACCACGCCGATAGCCAACACTCTACCCGAAGCAGCGAAATGCGTCATCCAAAGCATGGAATTGAGAATGCCGGTGGTGGAATACGAAACGAACTACGCTCTCAAGTACAAAGCGGAGATCTTGAAAAGTCCGCAGGTGCCGATTCACTTTCACGGTTACCAGTGCGTGCAGAAGATGGCGTCCGGAAGTCACATGGAATTCGACGTGACGACGCAGTTCAACAACATACAGTTCGACATGCCAGATTTCGTCGTAGTGCTTTTTCAGACCGGGAGGGACAAGAATCAGGAAAAAGATTCCAGCAAATTCGACGACTGCAAGATCAAGAACGTTTATCTCAAGAATGGCAGGAATGAAGTGTTCCCGCGCGAGAATTACAACCTCGACATGACCAAAAACAATTACCTCAAACTTTACGAAGCGTATTCGGCTTACAAACGCGTGACCGAGGGAAGTGTGGACATGTACTACACGCCCAGCGAGTTCAAAGCACGGAGACCCATGACCGTCATCAACACATCTAAGAGAAAGCAGGTGGTGGTCAACGATCGAACCAACATCAAGGTCGTCTGCGAGTTCCACGATGCCTTGCCCGAGGATACCCTATGCAGTGTCATCCTGATTGCAGAGAAGTCCTTCGCCTACGACGTGAAGAACGAGAGGGTCACAGAGCAGTTTTAACAAGTTTTTAACATCTATTTTCTTGCACAATAAGAAATTTTTAGTATTAGCACAATCAGTTACAATGGCACAATACGAATTTCACTAGTTCAGATCAGTTACAATGTTAATTTCATTAGTTATCACTTACAATATCTTTTTGCACTATAGCACGAGACAATCAGAAAATTTGCACAAAAAAAATTTGTTGTTGTTTTTTACACGTGAAAATTAACAATAAAATTTCTTTTTTTTATCGTTTCAGATGCTGTCGAAACATCAAAAACACATACACACACACTAGAAAAAAAGCATGCAACTTTATTTGTAACACACACACATACATTCTCCATCTTCATCAAGAAAATATTATAATAAACATAATTATTTTTATCTATCTCACAATAAAACTCTATATCCAAAAATATCACAACATCAAATAACACTAGAGTCGTTAGTACACGTTGCATGCATTACGGAGGTCCTCTGTAGGGTTTCATGGAAGTTTGGGGGAAAAAAAAAACACGTGAAACTCTACAGAGGTGCGGTAATCTATAACCGCAGCCATTAGAAAACTTTTACATTTTTGGTTGGGCACCACGCACCCTGGCGAGGTTATAGGGGCCAGGTATCCTAAAAAACAACAATTATTATTTTGTTTGTTTGTTTGTGTTACAATACGGAAATAATAAGAGGCATACGCGCGCGCGCACGTATGTGTGTGGCACATCGTTCCCTCCCCGAGAGAGAGGTTTACGTAGGTCGCAATATATAAACATTTGGTCCCGGACTTGGAAAATTACGATAAAATACACTCATCTTTCAAAAATAAGAGAATAAGAAAATAAGAAAATAAGAAGATGAGAGTGCGCGCATGTGTATATGCCACATCGTTCCCTCCCCGAGAGAGAGGTTTACGAAGATCACTATATATATAAACATTTGGCCCCGTTGATTCCAGCACTCCAACTTCATCTCTAATGTTGACGACAATATTCTAAAGGTAGAGAGAATGAGAGAATGAGAGAATGAGAGAATGAGAGGATGAGAGAATAAGAGGATGAGAAGAGAGGTTTACGAAGATCACGATATATAAACATTTGGTCCCAAACTTGGAAAATTACGATAAAGTGCACTCATCCTTCAAAAAATAAGAGAATGAGAGAATGAGAGAATGAGAAAAGAGGTTTACGTAGGTCATGATATATAAACATTTGGTCCCAGACTTGGAAAATTACAATAAGATGCACTCATCTTTCAAAAAATAAGAAAATAAGAAAATAAAAAAATAAGAGGATAAGAGAAAGATGGGAGAATGAGAGGAGGATGAGAGGAAGATGAGAGAATAAAAAGAGAATGAGAAAGATGAGAAGGATGAGGAGATGAGAGCTCATCTTTCGCTCATCACTGCCTTTTTGCGCCCGTGAAACGTCGTCAGCGTAATAAATGAGGCGCGGAACAGGGAGAGAAAGTGAGTTTTTCAACTTTTTGTGGTCGTTTGGTCAAGAAATCAGAGTTGGCCTGGGAGTCACAAAAATACTCTACTGTTGAAGATCTGAGTATGTAGTTTTTGACCTTATCTGGAACATCCTTTCTGAAAATTTGAAAATTCTTAAAAAATTCGTCCAAAATCTTGATGTCTCCAATCTCTTGTTTTGTACGTTTTTTTCACGTGTCTTCACATCCAATGTATCCCTGCAAAGTTTGGTGAAGATCTGAGTATGTAGTTTTTGACCTTATCTGGAACCTCTCATCTGAAAATTTGAAAATTCCTAAAAAATCCTTCCAAAATCTTGATGACACCAATCTCTTGTTTTGTACGTTTTTTCCACGTGTCTTGACATCCAATGTATCCCTGCAAAGTTTGGTGAAGATCTGAGTATGTAGTTTTTGACCTTATCTGGAACCTCCTTTCTGAAAATTTGAAAATTCTTCAAAAATTCGTCCAAAATCTTGATGTCTCCACTCTCTTGTTTTGTACGTTTTTTCCACGTGTCTTGACATCCAATGTATCCCTGCAAAGTTTGGTGAAGATCAGAGTATGTTGTTTTTGACCTTATATGGAGCCTCCTTTCTGAAAATTTGAAAATTCTTAAAAAATTTATCCAAAATCTTGATGTCTCCAATCTCTTGTTTTGTACGTTTTTTCCACGTTTCTTGACATACAATGTATCCCTGCAAAGTTTGGTGAAGATCTGAGTATGTAGTTTTTGACCTTATATGGAACCTCCTTTCTGAAAATTTGAAAATTCTTAAAAAATTCGTCCAAAATCTTGATGTCCCCAATCCTATGTTTTGTATGTTTTTTCCACGTGTCTTGACATCCAATGTATCCATGCAAAGTTTGGTGAAGATCTGAGTATGTCGTTTTTGACCTTATCTGGAACCTCCCATCTGAAAATTTGAAAATTCTTAAAAAATCCGTCGAAAATCTTGATGTCTCCAATCTCTCGTTTTGTACGTTTTTTCCACGTGTCTTGACATGCAAAGTATCCCTGCAACGTTTGGTGAAGATCTGAGTATGTAGTTTTTGACCTTATCTGGAACCTCCTTTCTGAAAATTTGAAAATTCTTCAAAAATACGTCCAAAATCTTGATGTCTCCAATCTCTTGTTTTGTACGTTTTTTCCACGTGTCTTGACATCCAATGTATCCCTGCAAAGTTTGGTGAAGATCTGAGTATGTAGTTTTTGACCTTATCTGGAACCTCCTTTCTGAAAATTAGAAAATTCTTCAAAAATTCGTCCAAAATCTTGATGTCCCCAATCTCTTGTTTTGTACGTTTTTTCCACGTGTCTTGACATCCAATGTATCCCTGCAAAGTTTGGTGAAGATCTGAGTATGTCGTTTTTGACCTTATCTGGAACCTCCCATCTTAAAATTTGAAAATTCTTAAAAAATTCGTCGAAAATCTTGATGTCTCCAATCTCTTGTTTTGTACGTTTTTTCCAGGTGTCTTGACATGCAAAGTATCCCTGCAACGTTTGGTGAAGATCTGAGTATGTAGTTTTTGACCTTATCTGGAACCTCCTATCTGAAAATTTGAAAATTCTTCAAAAATACGTCCAAAATCTTGATGTCTCCAATCTCTTGTTTTGTACGTTTTTTCCACGTTTCTTGACATCCAATGTATCCCTGCAATGTTTGGTGAAGATCTGAGTATGTAGTTTTTGACTTTATATGGAACCTCCTATCTGAAAATTTGAAAATTCTTAAAAAATTTGACCAAAATCTTGATGTCCCCAATCCTATGTTTTGTATGTTTTTCCCACGTGTCTTGACATCCAATGTATCCCTGCAAAAGTTTGGTGAAGATCTGAGTATGTAGTTTTTGACCTTATCTGGAACCTCCTATCTGAAAATTTGAAAATTCTTAAAAAATTCGTCCAAAATCTTCATGTCTCCAATCTCTTGTTTTGTATGATTTTTCCACGTGTCTTGACATCCAATGTATCCCTGCAATCTTTGGTGAAGATCTGAGTATGTAGTTTTTGACCTTATATGGAACCTCCTATCTTAAAAATTTGAAAATTCTTAAAAAATTTGACCAAAATCTTGATGTCCCCAATCCTATGTTTTGTATGTTTTTCCCACGTGTCTTGACATCCAATGTATCCCTGCAATGTTTGTTGAAGATCTGAGTATGTAGTTTTTGACCTTATATGGAACCTCCTATTTGAAAATTTGAAAATTCTTAAAAAATTTGACCAAAATCTTGATGTCCCCAATCCTATGTTTTGTATGTTCTTTCCACGTGTCTTGACATCCAATGTTTCCCTGCAAAGTTTGGTGAAAATCTGAGTATGTCGTTTTTGACCTTATCTGGAACATCCTTTCTGAAAATTTGAAAATTCTTAAAAAAATCGTCCAAAATCTTGATGTCTCCAATCTCTTGTTTTGTACGTTTTTTTCACGTGTCTTCACATCCAATGTATCCCTGCAAAGTTTGGTGAAGATCTGAGTATGTAGTTTTTGACCTTATCTGGAACCTCTCATCTGAAAATTTGAAAATTCCTAAAAAATCCGTCCAAAATCTTGATGACACCAATCTCTTGTTTTGTACGTTTTTTCCACGTGTCTTGACATCCAATGTATCCCTGCAAAGTTTGGTGAAGATCTGAGTATGTAGTTTTTGACCTTATCTGGAACCTCCTTTCTGAAAATTTGAAAATTCTTCAAAAATTCGTCCAAAATCTTGATGTCTCCACTCTCTTGTTTTGTACGATTTTTCCACGTGTCTTGACATCCAATGTATCACTGCAAAGTTTGGTGAAGATCTGAGTATGTAGTTTTTGACCTTATATGGAGCCTCCTTTCTGAAAATTTGAAAATTCTTAAAAAATTCATCCAAAATCTTGATGTCTCCAATCTCTTGTTTTGTACGTTTTTTCCACGTTTCTTGACATCCAATGTATCCCTGCAAAGTTTGGTGAAGATCTGTGAATGTAGTTTTTGACCTTATATGGAACCTCCTATCTGAAAATTTGAAAATTCTTAAAAAATTCGTCCAAAATCTTGATGTCCCCAATCCTATGTTTTGTATGTTTTTTCCACGTGTCTTGACATCCAATGTATCCATGCAAAGTTTGGTGAAGATCTGAGTATGTCGTTTTTGACCTTATCTGAAACCTCCCATCTGAAAATTTGAAAATTCTTAAAAAATTCGTCGAAAATCTTGATGTCTCCAATCTCTTGTTTTGTACGTTTTTTCCACGTGTCTTGACATGCAAAGTATCCCTGCAACGTTTGGTGAAGATCTGAGTATGTAGTTTTTGACCTTATCTGGAACCTCCTATCTGAAAATTTGAAAATTCTTAAAAAATTCGTCCAAAATCTTGATGTCTCCAATCTCTTGTTTTGTACGTTTTTTCCACGTTTCTTGACATCCAATGTATCCCTGCAATGTTTGGTGAAGATCTGAGTATGTAGTTTTTGACCTTATATGGAACCTCCTATCTGAAAATTTGAAAATTCTTAAAAAATTTGACCAAAATCTTGATATCCCCAATCCTATGTTTTGTATGTTTTTTCCACGTGTCTTGACATCCAATGTATCCCTGCAAAGTTTGGTGAAGATCTGAGTATGTAGTTTTTGACCTTATCTGGAACCTCCTATCTGAAAATTTGAAAATTTTTAAAAAATTCGTCCAAAATCTTGATGTCTTCAATCTCTTGTTTTGTACGTTTTTTCCACGTGTCTTGACCTCCAATGTATCCCTGCAAAGTTTGGTGAAGATCTGAGTATGTCGTTTTTGACCTTATCTGGAACATCCTTTCTGAAAATTTGAAAATTCTTAAAAAATTCGTCCAAAATCTTGATGTCTCCAATCTCTTGTTTTGTACGTTTTTTCCACGTGTCTTGACATCCAATGTATCCCTGCAAAGTTTGGTGAAGATCTGAGTATGTAGTTTTTGACCTTATCTGGAACCTCCTTTCTGAAAATTTGAAAATTCTTAAAAAATTCGTCCAAAATCTTGATGTCCCCAATCTCTTGTTTTGTACGTTTTTTCCACGTGTCTTGACATCCAATGTATCCCTGCAAAGTTTGGTGAAGATCTGAGTATGTCGTTTTTGACCTTATCTGGAACCTCCCATCTTAAAATTTGAAAATTCTTAAAAAATTCGTCGAAAATCTTGATGTCTCCAATCTCTTGTTTTGTACGTTTTTTCCAGGTGTCTTGACATGCAAAGTATCCCTGCAACGTTTGGTGAAGATCTGAGTATGTAGTTTTTGACCTTATCTGGAACCTCCTATCTGAAAATTTGAAAATTCTTCAAAAATACGTCCAAAATCTTGATGTCTCCAATCTCTTGTTTTGTACGTTTTTTCCACGTTTCTTGACATCCAATGTATCCCTGCAATGTTTGGTGAAGATCTGAGTATGTAGTTTTTGACTTTATATGGAACCTCCTATCTGAAAATTTGAAAATTCTTAAAAAATTTGACCAAAATCTTGATGTCCCCAATCCTATGTTTTGTATGTTTTTCCCACGTGTCTTGACATCCAATGTATCCCTGCAAAAGTTTGGTGAAGATCTGAGTATGTAGTTTTTGACCTTATCTGGAACCTCCTATCTGAAAATTTGAAAATTCTTAAAAAATTCGTCCAAAATCTTCATGTCTCCAATCTCTTGTTTTGTATGTTTTTTCCACGTGTCTTGACATCCAATGTATCCCTGCAATCTTTGGTGAAGATCTGAGTATGTAGTTTTTGACCTTATATGGAACCTCCTATCTTAAAAATTTGAAAATTCTTAAAAAATTTGACCAAAATCTTGATGTCCCCAATCCTATGTTTTGTATGTTTTTCCCACGTGTCTTGACATCCAATGTATCCCTGCAATGTTTGTTGAAGATCTGAGTATGTAGTTTTTGACCTTATATGGAACCTCCTATCTGAAAATTTGAAAATTCTTAAAAAATTTGACCAAAATCTTGATGTCCCCAATCCTATGTTTTGTATGTTCTTTCCACGTGTCTTGACATCCAATGTTTCCCTGCAAAGTTTGGTGAAAATCTGAGTATGTCGTTTTTGACCTTATCTGGAACCTCTCATCTGAAAATTTGAAAATTCCTAAAAAATCCGTCCAAAATCTTGATGACACCAATCTCTTGTTTTGTACGTTTTTTCCACGTGTCTTGACATCCAATGTATCCCTGCAAAGTTTGGTGAAGATCTGAGTATGTAGTTTTTGACCTTATCTGGAACCTCTCATCAAAAAAATTGAAAATTCCTAAAAAATCCGTCCAAAATCTTGATGACACCAATCTCTTGTTTTGTACGTTTTTTCCACGTGTCTTGACATCCAATGTATCCCTGCAAAGTTTGGTGAAGATCTGAGTGTGTAGTTTTTGACCTTATCTGGAACCTCCTTTCTGAAAATTTGAAAATTCTTCAAAAATTCGTCCAAAATCTTGATGTCTCCACTCTCTTGTTTTGTACGATTTTTCCACGTGTCTTGACATCCAATGTATCACTGCAAAGTTTGGTGAAGATCTGAGTATGTAGTTTTTGACCTTATATGGAGCCTCCTTTCTGAAAATTTGAAAATTCTTAAAAAATTCATCCAAAATCTTGATGACACCAATCTCTTGTTTTGTACGTTTTTTCCACGTGTCTTGACATCCAATGTATCCATGCAAAGTTTGGTGAAGATCTGAGTATGTAGTTTTTGACCTTATCTGGAACCTCCTATCTGAAAATTTGAAAATTCTTAAAAAATTCGTCCAAAATCTTGATGTCTCCAATCTCTTGTTTTGTACGTTTTTTCCACGTTTCTTGACATCCAATGTATCCCTGCAATGTTTGGTGAAGATCTGAGTATGTAGTTTTTGACCTTATATGGAACCTCCTATCTGAAAATTTGAAAATTCTTAAAAAATTTGACCAAAATCTTGATATCCCCAATCCTATGTTTTGTATGTTTTTTCCACGTGTCTTGACATCCAATGTATCCCTGCAAAGTTTGGTGAAGATCTGAGTATGTAGTTTTTGACCTTATCTGGAACCTCCTATCTGAAAATTTGAAAATTTTTAAAAAATTCGTCCAAAATCTTGATGTCTTCAATCTCTTGTTTTGTACGTTTTTTCCACGTGTCTTGACCTCCAATGTATCCCTGCAAAGTTTGGTGAAGATCTGAGTATGTTGTTTTTCACCTTATCTGGAACATCCTTTCTGAAAATTTGAAAATTCTTAAAAAATTCGTCCAAAATCTTGATGTCTCCAATCTCTTGTTTTGTACGTTTTTTCCACGTGTCTTGACATCCAATGTATCCCTGCAAAGTTTGGTGAAGATCTGAGTATGTAGTTTTTGACCTTATATGGAACCTCCTTTCTGAAAATTTGAAAATTCTTAAAAAATTCGTCCAAAATCTTGATGTCCCCAATCTCTTGTTTTGTACGTTTTTTCCACGTGTCTTGACATCCAATGTATCCATGCAAAGTTTGGTGAAGATCTGAGTATGTCGTTTTTGACCTTATCTGGAACCTCCCATCTGAAAATTTGAAAATTCTTAAAAAATTCGTCGAAAATCTTGATGTCTCCAATCTCTTGTTTTGTACGTTTTTTTCCAGGTGTCTTGACATGCAAAGTATCCCTGCAACGTTTGGTGAAGATCTGAGTATGTAGTTTTTGACCTTATCTGGAACCTCCTATCTGAAAATTTGAAAATTCTTCAAAAATACGTCCAAAATCTTGATGTCTCCAATCTCTTGTTTTGTACGTTTTTTCCACGTTTCTTGACATCCAATGTATCCCTGCAATGTTTGGTGAAGATCTGAGTATGTAGTTTTTGACTTTATATGGAACCTCCTATCTGAAAATTTGAAAATTCTTAAAAAATTCGACCAAAATCTTGATGTCCCCAATCCTATGTTTTGTATGTTTTTCCCACGTGTCTTGACATCCAATGTATCCCTGCAAAAGTTTGGTGAAGATCTGAGTATGTAGTTTTTGACCTTATCTGGAAACTCCTATCTGAAAATTTGAAAATTCTTAAAAAATTCGTCCAAAATCTTCATGTCTCCAATCTCTTGTTTTGTATGTTTTTTCCACGTGTCTTGACATCCAATGTATCCCTGCAATCTTTGGTGAAGATCTGAGTATGTAGTTTTTGACCTTATATGGAACCTCCTATCTTAAAAATTTGAAAATTCTTAAAAAATTTGACCAAAATCTTGATGTCCCCAATCCTATGTTTTGTATGTTTTTCCCACGTGTCTTGACATCCAATGTATCCCTGCAATGTTTGTTGAAGATCTGAGTATGTAGTTTTTGACCTTATATGGAACCTCCTATCTGAAAATTTGAAAATTCTTAAAAAATTTGACCAAAATCTTGATGTCCCCAATCCTATGTTTTGTATGTTCTTTCCACGTGTCTTGACATCCAATGTTTCCCTGCAAAGTTTGGTGAAAATCTGAGTATGTCGTTTTTGACCTTATCTGGAACATCCTTTCTGAAAATTTGAAAATTCTTAAAAAAATCGTCCAAAATCTTGATGTCTCCAATCTCTTGTTTTGTACGTTTTTTTCACGTGTCTTCACATCCAATGTATCCCTGCAAAGTTTGGTGAAGATCTGAGTATGTAGTTTTTGACCTTATCTGGAACCTCTCATCTGAAAATTTGAAAATTCCTAAAAAATCCGTCCAAAATCTTGATGACACCAATCTCTTGTTTTGTACGTTTTTTCCACGTGTCTTGACATCCAATGTATCCCTGCAAAGTTTGGTGAAGATCTGAGTATGTAGTTTTTGACCTTATCTGGAACCTCCTTTCTGAAAATTTGAAAATTCTTCAAAAATTCGTCCAAAATCTTCATGTCTCCACTCTCTTGTTTTGTACGATTTTTCCACGTGTCTTGACATCCAATGTATCACTGCAAAGTTTGGTGAAGATCTGAGTATGTAGTTTTTGACCTTATATGGAGCCTCCTTTCTGAAAATTTGAAAATTCTTAAAAAATTCATCCAAAATCTTGATGTCTCCAATCTCTTGTTTTGTACGTTTTTTCCACGTTTCTTGACATCCAATGTATCCCTGCAAAGTTTGGTGAAGATCTGTGAATGTAGTTTTTGACCTTATATGGAACCTCCTTTCTGAAAATTTGAAAATTCTTAAAAAATTCGTCCAAAATCTTGATGTCTCCAATCTCTTGTTTTGTACGTTTTTTCCACGTTTCTTGACATCCAATGTATCCCTGCAATGTTTGGTGAAGATCTGAGTATGTAGTTTTTGACCTTATATGGAACCTCCTATCTGAAAATTTGAAAATTCTTAAAAAATTTGACCAAAATCTTGATATCCCCAATCCTATGTTTTGTATGTTTTTTCCACGTGTCTTGACATCCAATGTATCCCTGCAAAGTTTGGTGAAGATCTGAGTATGTAGTTTTTGACCTTATCTGGAACCTCCTATCTGAAAATTTGAAAATTTTTAAAAAATTCGTCCAAAATCTTGATGTCTTCAATCTCTTGTTTTGTACGTTTTTTCCACGTGTCTTGACCTCCAATGTATCCCTGCAAAGTTTGGTGAAGATCTGAGTATGTCGTTTTTGACCTTATCTGGAACATCCTTTCTGAAAATTTGAAAATTCTTAAAAAATTCGTCCAAAATCTTGATGTCTCCAATCTCTTGTTTTGTACGTTTTTTCCACGTGTCTTGACATCCAATGTATCCCTGCAAAGTTTGGTGAAGATCTGAGTATGTAGTTTTTGACCCTATATGGAACCTCCTTTCTGAAAATTTGAAAATTCTTAAAAAATTCGTCCAAAATCTTGATGTCCCCAATCTCTTGTTTTGTACGTTTTTTCCACGTGTCTTGACATCCAATGTATCCATGCAAAGTTTGGTGAAGATCTGAGTATGTCGTTTTTGACCTTATCTGGAACCTCCCATCTGAAAATTTGAAAATTCTTAAAAAATTCGTCGAAAATCTTGATGTCTCCAATCTCTTGTTTTGTACGTTTTTTCCACGTGTCTTGACATGCAAAGTATCCCTGCAACGTTTGGTGAAGATCTGAGTATGTAGTTTTTGACCTTATCTGGAGCCTCCTATCTGAAAATTTGAAAATTCTTCAAAAATTCGTCCAAAATCTTGATGTCTCCATTCTCTTGTTTTGTACGTTTTTTCCACGTTTCTTGACATCCAATGTATCCCTGCAATGTTTGGTGAAGATCTGAGTATGTAGTTTTTGACCTTATATGGAACCTCCTATCTGAAAATTTGAAAATTCTTAAAAAATTTGACCAAAATCTTGATATCCCCAATCCTATGTTTTGTATGTTTTTTCCACGTGTCTTGACATCCAATGTATCCCTGCAAAGTTTGGTGAAGATCTGAGTATGTAGTTTTTGACCTTATCTGGAACCTCCTATCTGAAAATTTGAAAATTTTTAAAAAATTCGTCCAAAATCTTGATGTCTTCAATCTCTTGTTTTGTACGTTTTTTCCACGTGTCTTGACCTCCAATGTATCCCTGCAAAGTTTGGTGAAGATCTGAGTATGTGGTTTTTGACCTTATCTGAAACATCCTTTCTGAAAATTTGAAAATTCTTAAAAAATTCGTCCAAAATCTTGATGTATCCAATCTCTTGTTTTGTACGTTTTTTCCACGTGTCTTGACATCCAATGTATCCCTGCAAAGTTTGGTGAAGATCTGAGTATGTAGTTTTTGACCTTATATGGAACCTCCTTTCTGAAAATTTGAAAATTCTTAAAAAATTCGTCCAAAATCTTGATGTCTCCAATCTCTTGTTTTGTACGTTTTTTCCACGTGTCTTGACATCCAATGTATCCCTGCAAAGTTTGGTGAAGATCTGAGTATGTAGTTTTTGACCTTATCTGGAACCTCTCATCAAAAAAATTGAAAATTCCTAAAAAATCCGTCCAAAATCTTGATGACACCAATCTCTTGTTTTGTACGTTTTTTCCACGTGTCTTGACATCCAATGTATCCCTGCAAAGTTTGGTGAAGATCTGAGTGTGTAGTTTTTGACCTTATCTGGAACCTCCTTTCTGAAAATTTGAAAATTCTTCAAAAATTCGTCCAAAATCTTGATGTCTCCACTCTCTTGTTTTGTACGATTTTTCCACGTGTCTTGACATCCAATGTATCACTGCAAAGTTTGGTGAAGATCTGAGTATGTAGTTTTTGACCTTATATGGAGCCTCCTTTCTGAAAATTTGAAAATTCTTAAAAAATTCATCCAAAATCTTGATGACACCAATCTCTTGTTTTGTACGTTTTTTCCACGTGTCTTGACATCCAATGTATCCATGCAAAGTTTGGTGAAGATCTGAGTATGTAGTTTTTGACCTTATCTGGAACCTCCTATCTGAAAATTTGAAAATTCTTAAAAAATTCGTCCAAAATCTTGATGTCTCCAATCTCTTGTTTTGTACGTTTTTTCCACGTTTCTTGACATCCAATGTATCCCTGCAATGTTTGGTGAAGATCTGAGTATGTAGTTTTTGACCTTATATGGAACCTCCTATCTGAAAATTTGAAAATTCTTAAAAAATTTGACCAAAATCTTGATATCCCCAATCCTATGTTTTGTATGTTTTTTCCACGTGTCTTGACATCCAATGTATCCCTGCAAAGTTTGGTGAAGATCTGAGTATGTAGTTTTTGACCTTATCTGGAACCTCCTATCTGAAAATTTGAAAATTTTTAAAAAATTCGTCCAAAATCTTGATGTCTTCAATCTCTTGTTTTGTACGTTTTTTCCACGTGTCTTGACCTCCAATGTATCCCTGCAAAGTTTGGTGAAGATCTGAGTATGTTGTTTTTCACCTTATCTGGAACATCCTTTCTGAAAATTTGAAAATTCTTAAAAAATTCGTCCAAAATCTTGATGTCTCCAATCTCTTGTTTTGTACGTTTTTTCCACGTGTCTTGACATCCAATGTATCCCTGCAAAGTTTGGTGAAGATCTGAGTATGTAGTTTTTGACCTTATATGGAACCTCCTTTCTGAAAATTTGAAAATTCTTAAAAAATTCGTCCAAAATCTTGATGTCCCCAATCTCTTGTTTTGTACGTTTTTTCCACGTGTCTTGACATCCAATGTATCCATGCAAAGTTTGGTGAAGATCTGAGTATGTCGTTTTTGACCTTATCTGGAACCTCCCATCTGAAAATTTGAAAATTCTTAAAAAATTCGTCGAAAATCTTGATGTCTCCAATCTCTTGTTTTGTACGTTTTTTTCCAGGTGTCTTGACATGCAAAGTATCCCTGCAACGTTTGGTGAAGATCTGAGTATGTAGTTTTTGACCTTATCTGGAACCTCCTATCTGAAAATTTGAAAATTCTTCAAAAATACGTCCAAAATCTTGATGTCTCCAATCTCTTGTTTTGTACGTTTTTTCCACGTTTCTTGACATCCAATGTATCCCTGCAATGTTTGGTGAAGATCTGAGTATGTAGTTTTTGACTTTATATGGAACCTCCTATCTGAAAATTTGAAAATTCTTAAAAAATTCGACCAAAATCTTGATGTCCCCAATCCTATGTTTTGTATGTTTTTCCCAAGTGTCTTGACATCCAATGTATCCCTGCAAAAGTTTGGTGAAGATCTGAGTATGTAGTTTTTGACCTTATCTGGAAACTCCTATCTGAAAATTTGAAAATTCTTAAAAAATTCGTCCAAAATCTTCATGTCTCCAATCTCTTGTTTTGTATGTTTTTTCCACGTGTCTTGACATCCAATGTATCCCTGCAATCTTTGGTGAAGATCTGAGTATGTAGTTTTTGACCTTATATGGAACCTCCTATCTTAAAAATTTGAAAATTCTTAAAAAATTTGACCAAAATCTTGATGTCCCCAATCCTATGTTTTGTATGTTTTTCCCACGTGTCTTGACATCCAATGTATCCCTGCAATGTTTGTTGAAGATCTGAGTATGTAGTTTTTGACCTTATATGGAACCTCCTATCTGAAAATTTGAAAATTCTTAAAAAATTTGACCAAAATCTTGATGTCCCCAATCCTATGTTTTGTATGTTCTTTCCACGTGTCTTGACATCCAATGTTTCCCTGCAAAGTTTGGTGAAAATCTGAGTATGTCGTTTTTGACCTTATCTGGAACATCCTTTCTGAAAATTTGAAAATTCTTAAAAAAATCGTCCAAAATCTTGATGTCTCCAATCTCTTGTTTTGTACGTTTTTTTCACGTGTCTTCACATCCAATGTATCCCTGCAAAGTTTGGTGAAGATCTGAGTATGTAGTTTTTGACCTTATCTGGAACCTCTCATCTGAAAATTTGAAAATTCCTAAAAAATCCGTCCAAAATCTTGATGACACCAATCTCTTGTTTTGTACGTTTTTTCCACGTGTCTTGACATCCAATGTATCCCTGCAAAGTTTGGTGAAGATCTGAGTATGTAGTTTTTGACCTTATCTGGAACCTCCTTTCTGAAAATTTGAAAATTCTTCAAAAATTCGTCCAAAATCTTCATGTCTCCACTCTCTTGTTTTGTACGATTTTTCCACGTGTCTTGACATCCAATGTATCACTGCAAAGTTTGGTGAAGATCTGAGTATGTAGTTTTTGACCTTATATGGAGCCTCCTTTCTGAAAATTTGAAAATTCTTAAAAAATTCATCCAAAATCTTGATGTCTCCAATCTCTTGTTTTGTACGTTTTTTCCACGTTTCTTGACATCCAATGTATCCCTGCAAAGTTTGGTGAAGATCTGTGAATGTAGTTTTTGACCTTATATGGAACCTCCTTTCTGAAAATTTGAAAATTCTTAAAAAATTCGTCCAAAATCTTGATGTCTCCAATCTCTTGTTTTGTACGTTTTTTCCACGTTTCTTGACATCCAATGTATCCCTGCAATGTTTGGTGAAGATCTGAGTATGTAGTTTTTGACCTTATATGGAACCTCCTATCTGAAAATTTGAAAATTCTTAAAAAATTTGACCAAAATCTTGATATCCCCAATCCTATGTTTTGTATGTTTTTTCCACGTGTCTTGACATCCAATGTTTCCCTGCAAAGTTTGGTGAAGATCTGAGTATGTAGTTTTTGACCTTATCTGGAACCTCCTATCTGAAAATTTGAAAATTTTTAAAAAATTCGTCCAAAATCTTGATGTCTTCAATCTCTTGTTTTGTACGTTTTTTCCACGTGTCTTGACCTCCAATGTATCCCTGCAAAGTTTGGTGAAGATCTGAGTATGTCGTTTTTGACCTTATCTGGAACATCCTTTCTGAAAATTTGAAAATTCTTAAAAAATTCGTCCAAAATCTTGATGTCTCCAATCTCTTGTTTTGTACGTTTTTTCCACGTGTCTTGACATCCAATGTATCCCTGCAAAGTTTGGTGAAGATCTGAGTATGTAGTTTTTGACCCTATATGGAACCTCCTTTCTGAAAATTTGAAAATTCTTAAAAAATTCGTCCAAAATCTTGATGTCCCCAATCTCTTGTTTTGTACGTTTTTTCCACGTGTCTTGACATCCAATGTATCCATGCAAAGTTTGGTGAAGATCTGAGTATGTCGTTTTTGACCTTATCTGGAACCTCCCATCTGAAAATTTGAAAATTCTTAAAAAATTCGTCGAAAATCTTGATGTCTCCAATCTCTTGTTTTGTACGTTTTTTCCACGTGTCTTGACATGCAAAGTATCCCTGCAACGTTTGGTGAAGATCTGAGTATGTAGTTTTTGACCTTATCTGGAGCCTCCTATCTGAAAATTTGAAAATTCTTCAAAAATTCGTCCAAAATCTTGATGTCTCCATTCTCTTGTTTTGTACGTTTTTTCCACGTTTCTTGACATCCAATGTATCCCTGCAATGTTTGGTGAAGATCTGAGTATGTAGTTTTTGACCTTATATGGAACCTCCTATCTGAAAATTTGAAAATTCTTAAAAAATTTGACCAAAATCTTGATATCCCCAATCCTATGTTTTGTATGTTTTTTCCACGTGTCTTGACATCCAATGTATCCCTGCAAAGTTTGGTGAAGATCTGAGTATGTAGTTTTTGACCTTATCTGGAACCTCCTATCTGAAAATTTGAAAATTTTTAAAAAATTCGTCCAAAATCTTGATGTCTTCAATCTCTTGTTTTGTACGTTTTTTCCACGTGTCTTGACCTCCAATGTATCCCTGCAAAGTTTGGTGAAGATCTGAGTATGTGGTTTTTGACCTTATCTGAAACATCCTTTCTGAAAATTTGAAAATTCTTAAAAAATTCGTCCAAAATCTTGATGTATCCAATCTCTTGTTTTGTACGTTTTTTCCACGTGTCTTGACATCCAATGTATCCCTGCAAAGTTTGGTGAAGATCTGAGTATGTAGTTTTTGACCTTATATGGAACCTCCTTTCTGAAAATTTGAAAATTCTTAAAAAATTCGTCCAAAATCTTGATGTCTCCAATCTCTTGTTTTGTACGTTTTTTGAACGTGTCTTGACATCCAATGTATCCCTGCAAAGTTTGGTGAAGATCTGAGTATGTAGTTTTTGACCTTATCTGGAACCTCCTTTCTGAAAATTTGAAAATTCTAAAAAAATTCGACCAAAATCTTGATGTCTCCAATCCTATGTTTTGTATGTTTTTTCCACGTGTCTTGACATCCAATGTATCCATGCAAAGTTTGGTGAAGATCTGAGTATGTAGTTTTTGACCTTATATGGAACCTCCTATCTGAAAATTTGAGAATTCTTGAAAAATTCGTCCAAAATCTTGATGTCTCCAATCTCTTGTTTTGTACGTTTTTTCCACGTGTCTTGACATCCAATGTATCCCTGCAAAGCTTGGTGAAGATCTGAGTATGTAGTTTTTGACCTTATCTGGAACTTCCCATCTGAAAATTTGAAAATTCCTAAAAAAACCGTCCAAAATCTTGATCACCTCAATCTCTTGTTTTGTACGTTTTTTCCACGTGTCTTGACATCCAATGTATCCCTGCAATGTTTGGTGAAGATCTGAGTATGTAGTTTTTGACCTTATATGGAACCTCTTATCTGAAAATTTGAAAATTCTTAAAAATATTTGACCAAAATCTTGATGTCCCCAATCCTATGTTTTGTATGTTTTTTCCACGTGTCTTGACATCCAATGTATCCCTGCAAAGTTTGGTGAAAATCTGAGTATGTAGTTTTTGACCTTATATGGAGCCTCCTTTCTGAAAATTTGAAAATTCTTAAAAAATTCATCCAAAATCTTTATGTCTCCAATCTCTTGTTTTGTACGTTTTTTCCACGTTTCTTGACATCCAATGTATCCCTGCAATGTTTGGTGAAGATCTGAGTATGTAGTTTTTGACCTTATATGGAACCTCCTTTCTGAAAATTTGAAAATTCTTAAAAAATTTGACCAAAATCTTGATATCCCCAATCCTATGTTTTGTATGTTTTTTCCACGTGTCTTGACATCCAATGTATCCCTGCAAAGTTTTGTGAAGATCTGAGTATGTAGTTTTTGACCTTATATGGAACCTCCTATCTGAAAATTTGAAAATTTTTAAAAAATTCGTCCAAAATCTTGATGTCTTCAATCTCTTGTTTTGTACGTTTTTCCACGTGTCTTGACCTCCAATGTATCCCTGCAAAGTTTGGTGAAGATCTGAGTATGTCGTTTTTGACCTTATCTGGAACATCCTTTCGGAAAATTTGAAAATTCTTAAAAAATTCGTCCAAAATCTTGATGTCTCCAATCTCTTGTTTTGTACGTTTTTTCCACGTGTCTTGACATCCAATGTATCCCTGCAAAGTTTGGTGAAGATCTGAGTATGTAGTTTTTGACCTTATATGGAACCTCCTTTCTGAAAATTTGAAAATTCTTAAAAAATTCGTCCAAAATCTTGATGTCCCCAATCTCTTGTTTTGTACGTTTTTTCCACGTGTCTTGACATCCAATGTATCCATGCAAAGTTTGGTGAAGATCTGAGTATGTCGTTTTTGACCTTATCTGGAACCTCCCATCTGAAAATTTGAAAATTCTTAAAAAATTCGTCGAAAATCTTGATGTCTCCAATCTCTTGTTTTGTACGTTTTTTCCACGTGTCTTGACATGCAAAGTATCCCTGCAACGTTTGGTGAAGATCTGAGTATGTAGTTTTTGACCTTATCTGGAGCCTCCTATCTGAAAATTTGAAAATTCTTCAAAAATTCGTCCAAAATCTTGATGTCTCCATTCTCTTGTTTTGTACGTTTTTTCCACGTTTCTTGACATCCAATGTATCCCTGCAATGTTTGGTGAAGATCTGAGTATGTAGTTTTTGACCTTATATGGAACCTCCTATCTGAAAATTTGAAAATTCTTAAAAAATTTGACCAAAATCTTGATATCCCCAATCCTATGTTTTGTATGTTTTTTCCACGTGTCTTGACATCCAATGTATCCCTGCAAAGTTTGGTGAAGATCTGAGTATGTAGTTTTTGACCTTATCTGGAACCTCCTATCTGAAAATTTGAAAATTTTTAAAAAATTCGTCCAAAATCTTGATGTCTTCAATCTCTTGTTTTGTACGTTTTTTCCACGTGTCTTGACCTCCAATGTATCCCTGCAAAGTTTGGTGAAGATCTGAGTATGTTGTTTTTCACCTTATCTGGAACATCCTTTCTGAAAATTTGAAAATTCTTAAAAAATTCGTCCAAAATCTTGATGTCTCCAATCTCTTGTTTTGTACGTTTTTTCCACGTGTCTTGACATCCAATGTATCCCTGCAAAGTTTGGTGAAGATCTGAGTATGTAGTTTTTGACCTTATATGGAACCTCCTTTCTGAAAATTTGAAAATTCTTAAAAAATTCGTCCAAAATCTTGATGTCCCCAATCTCTTGTTTTGTACGTTTTTTCCACGTGTCTTGACATCCAATGTATCCATGCAAAGTTTGGTGAAGATCTGAGTATGTCGTTTTTGACCTTATCTGGAACCTCCCATCTGAAAATTTGAAAATTCTTAAAAAATTCGTCGAAAATCTTGATGTCTCCAATCTCTTGTTTTGTACGTTTTTTTCCAGGTGTCTTGACATGCAAAGTATCCCTGCAACGTTTGGTGAAGATCTGAGTATGTAGTTTTTGACCTTATCTGGAACCTCCTATCTGAAAATTTGAAAATTCTTCAAAAATACGTCCAAAATCTTGATGTCTCCAATCTCTTGTTTTGTACGTTTTTTCCACGTTTCTTGACATCCAATGTATCCCTGCAATGTTTGGTGAAGATCTGAGTATGTAGTTTTTGACTTTATATGGAACCTCCTATCTGAAAATTTGAAAATTCTTAAAAAATTCGACCAAAATCTTGATGTCCCCAATCCTATGTTTTGTATGTTTTTCCCACGTGTCTTGACATCCAATGTATCCCTGCAAAAGTTTGGTGAAGATCTGAGTATGTAGTTTTTGACCTTATCTGGAAACTCCTATCTGAAAATTTGAAAATTCTTAAAAAATTCGTCCAAAATCTTCATGTCTCCAATCTCTTGTTTTGTATGTTTTTTCCACGTGTCTTGACATCCAATGTATCCCTGCAATCTTTGGTGAAGATCTGAGTATGTAGTTTTTGACCTTATATGGAACCTCCTATCTTAAAAATTTGAAAATTCTTAAAAAATTTGACCAAAATCTTGATGTCCCCAATCCTATGTTTTGTATGTTTTTCCCACGTGTCTTGACATCCAATGTATCCCTGCAATGTTTGTTGAAGATCTGAGTATGTAGTTTTTGACCTTATATGGAACCTCCTATCTGAAAATTTGAAAATTCTTAAAAAATTTGACCAAAATCTTGATGTCCCCAATCCTATGTTTTGTATGTTCTTTCCACGTGTCTTGACATCCAATGTTT
Organism: Lepisma saccharinum; assembly: GCF_977018435.1. Classification (NCBI taxonomy): domain Eukaryota; kingdom Metazoa; phylum Arthropoda; class Insecta; order Zygentoma; family Lepismatidae; genus Lepisma; species Lepisma saccharinum. Next base: position 1,334,830 of record NW_028142907.1, on the reverse strand, counting down.
CCCTGCAAAGTTTGGTGAAAATCTGAGTATGTCGTTTTTGACCTTATCTGGAACATCCTTTCTGAAAATTTGAAAATTCTTAAAAAAATCGTCCAAAATCTTGATGTCTCCAATCTCTTGTTTTGTACGTTTTTTTCACGTGTCTTCACATCCAATGTATCCCTGCAAAGTTTGGTGAAGATCTGAGTATGTAGTTTTTGACCTTATCTGGAACCTCTCATCTGAAAATTTGAAAATTCCTAAAAAATCCGTCCAAAATCTTGATGACACCAATCTCTTGTTTTGTACGTTTTTTCCACGTGTCTTGACATCCAATGTATCCCTGCAAAGTTTGGTGAAGATCTGAGTATGTAGTTTTTGACCTTATCTGGAACCTCCTTTCTGAAAATTTGAAAATTCTTCAAAAATTCGTCCAAAATCTTGATGTCTCCACTCTCTTGTTTTGTACGATTTTTCCACGTGTCTTGACATCCAATGTATCACTGCAAAGTTTGGTGAAGATCTGAGTATGTAGTTTTTGACCTTATATGGAGCCTCCTTTCTGAAAATTTGAAAATTCTTAAAAAATTCATCCAAAATCTTGATGTCTCCAATCTCTTGTTTTGTACGTTTTTTCCACGTTTCTTGACATCCAATGTATCCCTGCAAAGTTTGGTGAAGATCTGTGAATGTAGTTTTTGACCTTATATGGAACCTCCTTTCTGAAAATTTGAAAATTCTTAAAAAATTCGTCCAAAATCTTGATGTCTCCAATCTCTTGTTTTGTACGTTTTTTCCACGTTTCTTGACATCCAATGTATCCCTGCAATGTTTGGTGAAGATCTGAGTATGTAGTTTTTGACCTTATATGGAACCTCCTATCTGAAAATTTGAAAATTCTTAAAAAATTTGACCAAAATCTTGATATCCCCAATCCTATGTTTTGTATGTTTTTTCCACGTGTCTTGACATCCAATGTATCCCTGCAAAGTTTGGTGAAGATCTGAGTATGTAGTTTTTGACCTTATCTGGAACCTCCTATCTGAAAATTTGAAAATTTTTAAAAAATTCGTCCAAAATCTTGATGTCTTCAATCTCTTGTTTTGTACGTTTTTTTCCACGTGTCTTGACCTCCAATGTATCCCTGCAAAGTTTGGTGAAGATCTGAGTATGTCGTTTTTGACCTTATCTGGAACATCCTTTCTGAAAATTTGAAAATTCTTAAAAAATTCGTCCAAAATCTTGATGTCTCCAATCTCTTGTTTTGTACGTTTTTTCCACGTGTCTTGACATCCAATGTATCCCTGCAAAGTTTGGTGAAGATCTGAGTATGTAGTTTTTGACCCTATATGGAACCTCCTTTCTGAAAATTTGAAAATTCTTAAAAAATTCGTCCAAAATCTTGATGTCCCCAATCTCTTGTTTTGTACGTTTTTTCCACGTGTCTTGACATCCAATGTATCCATGCAAAGTTTGGTGAAGATCTGAGTATGTCGTTTTTGACCTTATCTGGAACCTCCCATCTGAAAATTTGAAAATTCTTAAAAAATTCGTCGAAAATCTTGATGTCTCCAATCTCTTGTTTTGTACGTTTTTTCCACGTGTCTTGACATGCAAAGTATCCCTGCAACGTTTGGTGAAGATCTGAGTATGTAGTTTTTGACCTTATCTGGAGCCTCCTATCTGAAAATTTGAAAATTCTTCAAAAATTCGTCCAAAATCTTGATGTCTCCATTCTCTTGTTTTGTACGTTTTTTCCACGTTTCTTGACATCCAATGTATCCCTGCAATGTTTGGTGAAGATCTGAGTATGTAGTTTTTGACCTTATATGGAACCTCCTATCTGAAAATTTGAAAATTCTTAAAAAATTTGACCAAAATCTTGATATCCCCAATCCTATGTTTTGTATGTTTTTTCCACGTGTCTTGACATCCAATGTATCCCTGCAAAGTTTGGTGAAGATCTGAGTATGTAGTTTTTGACCTTATCTGGAACCTCCTATCTGAAAATTTGAAAATTTTTAAAAAATTCGTCCAAAATCTTGATGTCTTCAATCTCTTGTTTTGTACGTTTTTTCCACGTGTCTTGACCTCCAATGTATCCCTGCAAAGTTTGGTGAAGATCTGAGTATGTGGTTTTTGACCTTATCTGAAACATCCTTTCTGAAAATTTGAAAATTCTTAAAAAATTCGTCCAAAATCTTGATGTATCCAATCTCTTGTTTTGTACGTTTTTTCCACGTGTCTTGACATCCAATGTATCCCTGCAAAGTTTGGTGAAGATCTGAGTATGTAGTTTTTGACCTTATATGGAACCTCCTTTCTGAAAATTTGAAAATTCTTAAAAAATTCGTCCAAAATCTTGATGTCTCCAATCTCTTGTTTTGTACGTTTTTTCCACGTGTCTTGACATCCAATGTATCCCTGCAAAGTTTGGTGAAGATCTGAGTATGTAGTTTTTGACCTTATCTGGAACCTCCTTTCTGAAAATTTGAAAATTCTAAAAAAATTCGACCAAAATCTTGATGTCTCCAATCCTATGTTTTGTATGTTTTTTCCACGTGTCTTGACATCCAATGTATCCATGCAAAGTTTGGTGAAGATCTGAGTATGTAGTTTTTGACCTTATATGGAACCTCCTATCTGAAAATTTGAGAATTCTTGAAAAATTCGTCCAAAATCTTGATGTCTCCAATCTCTTGTTTTGTACGTTTTTTCCACGTGTCTTGACATCCAATGTATCCCTGCAAAGCTTGGTGAAGATCTGAGTATGTAGTTTTTGACCTTATCTGGAACTTCCCATCTGAAAATTTGAAAATTCCTAAAAAAACCGTCCAAAATCTTGATCACCTCAATCTCTTGTTTTGTACGTTTTTTCCACGTGTCTTGACATCCAATGTATCCCTGCAATGTTTGGTGAAGATCTGAGTATGTAGTTTTTGACCTTATATGGAACCTCTTATCTGAAAATTTGAAAATTCTTAAAAATATTTGACCAAAATCTTGATGTCCCCAATCCTATGTTTTGTATGTTTTTCCCACGTGTCTTGACATCCAATGTATCCCTGCAAAGTTTGGTGAAAATCTGAGTATGTAGTTTTTGACCTTATATGGAGCCTCCTTTCTGAAAATTTGAAAATTCTTAAAAAATTCATCCAAAATCTTTATGTCTCCAATCTCTTGTTTTGTACGTTTTTTCCACGTTTCTTGACATCCAATGTATCCCTGCAATGTTTGGTGAAGATCTGAGTATGTAGTTTTTGACCTTATATGGAACCTCCTTTCTGAAAATTTGAAAATTCTTAAAAAATTTGACCAAAATCTTGATATCCCCAATCCTATGTTTTGTATGTTTTTTCCACGTGTCTTGACATCCAATGTATCCCTGCAAAGTTTTGTGAAGATCTGAGTATGTAGTTTTTGACCTTATATGGAACCTCCTATCTGAAAATTTGAAAATTTTTAAAAAATTCGTCCAAAATCTTGATGTCTTCAATCTCTTGTTTTGTACGTTTTTCCACGTGTCTTGACCTCCAATGTATCCCTGCAAAGTTTGGTGAAGATCTGAGTATGTCGTTTTTGACCTTATCTGGAACATCCTTTCGGAAAATTTGAAAATTCTTAAAAAATTCGTCCAAAATCTTGATGTCTCCAATCTCTTGTTTTGTACGTTTTTTCCACGTGTCTTGACATCCAATGTATCCCTGCAAAGTTTGGTGAAGATCTGAGTATGTAGTTTTTGACCTTATATGGAACCTCCTTTCTGAAAATTTGAAAATTCTTAAAAAATTCGTCCAAAATCTTGATGTCCCCAATCTCTTGTTTTGTACGTTTTTTCCACGTGTCTTGACATCCAATGTATCCATGCAAAGTTTGGTGAAGATCTGAGTATGTCGTTTTTGACCTTATCTGGAACCTCCCATCTGAAAATTTGAAAATTCTTAAAAAATTCGTCGAAAATCTTGATGTCTCCAATCTCTTGTTTTGTACGTTTTTTCCACGTGTCTTGACATCCAATGTATCCCTGCAATGTTTGGTGAAGATCTGAGTATGTAGTTTTTGACCTTATATGGAACCTCCTATCTGAAAATTTGAAAATTCTTAAAAAATTTGACCAAAATCTTGATATCCCCAATCCTATGTTTTGTATGTTTTTTCCTCGTGTCTTGACATCCAATGTATCCCTGCGAAGTTTGGTGAAGATCTGAGTATGTAGTTTTTGACCTTATATGGAACCTCCTTTCTGAAAATTTGAAAATTCTTAAAAAATTCGTCCAAAATCTTGATGTCTCCAATCTCTTGTTTTGTACGTTTTTTCCACGTGTCTTGACATCCAATGTATCCCTGCAAAGTTTGGTGAAGATCTGAGTATGTAGTTTTTGACCTTATCTGGAACCTCCTATCTGAAAATTTGAAAATTTTTAAAAAATTCGTCCAAAATCTTGATGTCTTCAATCTCTTGTTTTGTACGTTTTTCCACGTGTCTTGACCTCCAATGTATCCCTGCAAAGTTTGGTGAAGATCTGAGTATGTCGTTTTTGACCTTTTCTGGAACATCCTTTCTGAAAATTTGAAAATTCTTAAAAAATTCGTCCAAAATCTTGATGTCTCCAATCTCTTGTTTTGTACGTTTTTTCCACGTGTCTTGACATCCAATGTATCCCTGCGAAGTTTGGTGAAGATCTGAGTATGTAGTTTTTGACCTTATATGGAACCTCCTTTCTGAAAATTTGAAAATTCTTAAAAAATTCGTCCAAAATCTTGATGTCTCCAATCTCTTGTTTTGTACGTTTTTTCCACGTGTCTTGACATCCAATGTATCCCTGCAAAGTTTGGTGAAGATCTGAGTATGTAGTTTTTGACCTTATATGGAACCTCCCATCTGAAAATTTGAAAATTCCTAAAAAATCCGTCTAAAATCTTGATGTCTCCACTCTCTTGTTTTGTACTTTTTTTCCACGTGTCTTGACATCCAATGTATCCCTGCAAAGTTTGGTGAAGATCTGAGTATGTTGTTTTTGACCTTATCTGGAACCTCCTTTCTGAAAATTTGAAAATTCTAAAAAAATTCGACCAAAATCTTGATGTCTCCAATCCTATGTTTTGTATGTTTTTTCCACGTGTCTTGACATCCAATGTATCCATTCAAAGTTTGGTGAAGATCTGAGTATGTAGTTATTGACCTTATATGGAACCTCCTATCTGAAAATTTGAGAATTCTTGAAAAATTCGTCCAAAATCTTGATGTCTCCAATCTCTTGTTTTGTACGTTTTTTCCACGTGTCTTGACATCCAATGTATCCCTGCAAAGTTTGGTGAAGATCTGAGTATGTAGTTTTTGACCTTATCTGGAACTTCCCATCTGAAAATTTGAAAATTCCTAAAAAATCCGTCCAAAATCTTGATCACCTCAATCTCTTGTTTTGTACGTTTTTTCCACGTGTCTTGACATCCAATGTATCCCTGCAATGTTTGGTGAAGATCTGAGTATGTAGTTTTTGACCTTATATGGAACCTCTTATCTGAAAATTTGAAAATTCTTAAAAATATTTGACCAAAATCTTGATGTCCCCAATCCTATGTTTTGTATGTTTTTTCCACGTGTCTTGACATCCAATGTATCCCTGCAAAGTTTGGTGAAGATCTGAGTATGTAGTTTTTGACCTTATATGGAGCCTCCTTTCTGAAAATTTGAAAATTCTTAAAAAATTCATCCAAAATCTTTATGTCTCCAATCTCTTGTTTTGTACGTTTTTTCCACGTTTCTTGACATCCAATGTATCCCTGCAAAGTTTGGTGAAGATCTGAGTATGTAGTTTTTGACCTTATATGGAACCTCCTTTCTGAAAATTTGAAAATTCTTAAAAAATTCGTCCAAAATCTTGATGTCCCCAATCCTATGTTTTGTATGTTTTTTCCACGTGTCTTGACATCCAATGTATCCATGCAAAGTTTGGTGAAGATCTGAGTATGTCGTTTTTGACCTTATCTGAAACCTCCCATCTGAAAATTTGAAAATTCTTAAAAAATTCGTCGAAAATCTTGATGTCTCCAATCTCTTGTTTTGTACGTTTTTTCCACGTGTCTTCACATCCAATGTATAGCTGCAAAGTTTGGTGAAGATCTGAGCATGTAGTTTTTGACCTTATATGGTACCTCCTATCTGAAAATTTGAAAATTCTTAAAAAATTCGTCCAAAATCTTCATGTCACCAATCCTATGTTTTGTATGTTTTTTCCACGTGTCTTGACATCCAATGTATCCATGCAAAGTTTGGTGAAGATCTGAGTATGTCGTTTTTGACCTTATCTGGAACCTCCCATCTGAAAATTTGAAAATTCTTAAAAAATTCGTCGAAAATCTTGATGTCTCCAATCTCTTGTTTTGTACGTTTTTCCACGTGTCTTGACATGCAAAGTATCCCTGCAAAGTTTGGTGAAGATCTGAGTATGTAGTTTTTGACCTTATCTGGAACCTCCCATCTGAAAATTTGAAAATTCTTAAAAAATTCGTCCAAAATCTTGATGTCTCCAATCTCTTGTTTTGTACGTTTTATCCACGTGTCCTGACATCCAATGTATCCCTGCAAAGTTTGGTGAAGATCTGAGTATGTAGTTTTTGACCTTATCTGGAACCTCATTTCTGAAAATTTGAAAATTCCTCAAAAATTCGTCCAAAATCTTGATGTCTCCAATCTCTTGTTTTGTACGTTTTTTCCACGTGTCTTGACATCCAATGTATCCCTGCAAAGTTTGGTGAAGATCTGAGTATGTAGTTCTTGACCTTATATGGAACCTCCTATCTGAAAATTTGAAAATTCTTAAAAAATTTGACCAAAATCTTGATGTCCCCAATCCTATGTTTTGTATGTTTTTCCCCGTGTCTTGACATCCAATGTATCCCTGCAGAGTTTGGTGAAGATCTGAGTATGTCGTTTTTGACCTTATCTGGAACATCCTTTCTGAAAATTTGAAAATTCTTAAAAAATTCGTCCAAAATCTTGACATCTCCAATCTCTTGTTTTATACGTTTTTTCCACTTGTCTTGATATCCAATGTATCCCTGCAAAGTTTGGTGAAGATCTGAGTATGTAGTTTTTGACCTTATCTGGAACTTCCCATCTGAAAATTTGAAAATTCCTAAAAAATCCATCCAAAATCTTGATCACCTCAATCTCTTGTTTTGTACGTTTTTTCCACGTGTCTTGACATCCAATGTATCCCTGCAATGTTTGGTGAAGATCTGAGTATGTAGTTTTTGACCTTATATGGAACCTCTTATCTGAAAATTTGAAAATTCTTAAAAATATTTGACCAAAATCTTGATGTCCCCAATCCTATGTTTTGTATGTTTTTTCCACGTGTCTTGACATCCAATGTATCCCTGCAAAGTTTGGTGAAGATCTGAGTATGTAGTTTTTGACCTTATATGGAGCCTCCTTTCTGAAAATTTGAAAATTCTTAAAAAATTCATCCAAAATCTTTATGTCTCCAATCTCTTGTTTTGTACGTTTTTTCCACGTTTCTTGACATCCAATGTATCCCTGCAAAGTTTGGTGAAGATCTGAGTATGTAGTTTTTGACTTTATATGGAACCTCCTTTCTGAAAATTTGAAAATTCTTAAAAAATTCGTCCAAAATCTTGATGTCCCCAATCCTATGTTTTGTATGTTTTTTCCACGTGTCTTGACATCCAATGTATCCATGCAAAGTTTGGTGAAGATCTGAGTATGTAGTTTTTGACCTTATCTGGAACCTCATTTCTGAAAATTTGAAAATTCTTAAAAAATTCGTCCAAAATCTTGATGTCTCCAATCTCTTGTTTTGTACGTTTTTTCCACGTGTCTTGACATCCAATGTATCCCTGCAAAGTTTGGTGAAGATCTGAGTATGTAGTTCTTGACCTTATATGGAACCTCCTATCTGAAAATTTGAAAATTCTTAAAAAATTTGACCAAAATCTTGATGTCCCCAATCCTATGTTTTGTATGTTTTTTCCCCGTGTCTTGACATCCAATGTATCCCAGCAGAGTTTGGTGAAGATCTGAGTATGTCGTTTTTGACCTTATCTGGAGCATCCTTTCTGAAAATTTGAAAATTCTTAAAAAAATCGTCCAAAATCTTGACGTCTCCAATCTCTTGTTTTATACGTTTTTTCCACGTGTCTTGATATCCAATGTATCCCTGCAAAGTTTGGTGAAGATCTGAGTATGTAGTTTTTGACCTTATCTGGAACCTCCCATCTGAAAATTTGAAAATTCCTAAAAAATCCGTTCAAAATCTTGATGACCCCAATCTCTTGTTTTGTACGTTTTTTCCACGTGTTTTGACATCCAATGTATCCCTGCAAAGTTTGGTGAAGATCTGAGTATGTAGTTTTTGACCTTATCTGGAACCTCCTATCTGAAAATTTGAAAATTTTTAAAAAATTCAACCAAAATCTTGATGTCCCCAATTCTATGTTTTGTACGTTTTTTCCACGTGTCTTGACATCCAATGTATCCATGCAAAGTTTGGTGAAGATCTGAGTATGTAGTTTTTGACCTTATCTGGAACCTCCTATCTGAAAATTTGAAAATTCTTAAAAAATTCGTCGAAAATCTTGATGTCTCCAATCTCTTGTTTTGTACGTTTTTTCCACGTGTCTGGACATCCAATGTATCCCTGCAATCTTTGGTGAAGATCTGAGTATGTAGTTTTTGACCTTATCTGGAACCTCCTATCTGAAAATTTGAAAATTCTTAAAAAATTCGTCCAAAATCTTGATGTTTCCAATCTCTTGTTTTGTACGTTTTTTCCACGTGTCTTGACATCCAATGTATCCCTGCAATCTTTGGTGAAGATCTGAGTATGTAGTTTTTGACCTTATATGGAACCTCCTATCTGAAAATTTGAAAATTCTTAAAAAATTTGACCAAAATCTTGATGTCCCCAATCCTATGTTTTGTATGTTCTTTCCACGTGTCTTGACATCCAATGTATCCCTGCAAAGTTTGGTGAAGATCTGAGTATGTCGTTTTTGACCTTATCTGGAACATCCATTCTGAAAATTTGAAAATTCTTAAAAAATTCGTCCAAAATCTTGATGTCTCCAATCTCTTGTTTTATACGTTTTTTTCACGTGTCTTCACATCCAATGTATCCCTGCAAAGTTTGGTGAAGATCTGAGTATGTAGTTTTTGACCTTATCTGGAACCTCTCATCTGAAAATTTGAAAATTCTTAAAAAATCCGTCCAAAATCTTGATGACACCAATCTCTTGTTTTCAACGTTTTTTCCACGTGTCTTGACATCCAATGTATCCCTGCAAAGTTTGGTGAAGATCTGAGTATGTAGTTTTTGACCTTATATGGAACCTCCTTTCTGAAAATTTGAAAATTCTTAAAAAATTCGTCCAAAATCTTGATTTCCCCAATCTCTTGTTTTGTACGTTTTTTCCACGTGTCTTGACATCCAATGTATCCCTGCAAAGTTTGGTGAAGATCTGAGTATGTCGTTTTTGACCTTATCTGGAACCTCCCATCTTAAAATTTGAAAATTCTTCAAAAATACGTCCAAAATCTTGATGTCTCCAATCTCTTGTTTTGTACGTTTTTTCCACGTTTCTTGACATGCAAAGTATCCCTGCAATGTTTGGTGAAGATCTGAGTATGTAGTTTTTGACCTTATATGGAACCTCCTATCTGAAAATTTGAAAATTCTTAAAAAATTTGACCAAAATCTTGATATCCCCAATCCTATGTTTTGTATGTTTTTTCCACGTGCCTTGACATCCAATGTATCCCTGCAATCTTTGGTGAAGATCTGAGTATGTAGTTTTTGACCTTATATGGAACCTCCTATCTTAAAAATTTGAAAATTCTTAAAAAATTTGACCAAAATCTTGATGTCCCCAATCCTATGTTTTGTATGTTTTTCCCACGTGTCTTGACATCCAATGTATCCTGCAAAAGTTTGGTGAAGATCTGAGTATGTAGTTTTTGACCTTATCTGGAACCTCCTATCTGAAAATTTGAAAATTCTTAAAAAATTCGTCCAAAATCTTGATGTCTCCAATCTCTTGTTTTGTACGTTTTTCCACGTGTCTTGACATCCAATGTATCCCTGCAATGTTTGTTGAAGATCTGAGTATGTAGTTTTTGACCTTATATGGAACCTCCTATCTGAAAATTTGAAAATTCTTAAAAAACTTGACCAAAATCTTGATGTCCACAATCCTATGTTTTGTATGTTCTTTCCACGTGTCTTGACATCCAATGTATCCCTGCAAAGTTTGGTGAAGATCTGAGTATGTCGTTTTTGACCTTATCTGGAACATCCTTTCTGAAAATTTGAAAATTCTTAAAAAAATCGTCCAAAACCTTGATGTCTCCAATCTCTTGTTTTGTACGTTTTTTTCACGTGTCTTCACATCCAATGTATCCCTGCAAAGTTTGGTGAAGATCTGAGTATGTAGTTTTTGACCTTATCTGGAACCTCTCATCTGAAAATTTGAAAATTCCTAAAAAATCCGTCCAAAATCTTGATGACACCAATCTCTTGTTTTGTACGTTTTTTCCACGTGTCTTGACATCCAATGTATCCCTGCAAAGTTTGGTGAAGATCTGAGTATGTAGTTTTTGACCTTATGTGGAACCTCCTTTCTGAAAATTTGAAAATTCTTAAAAAATTCGTCGAAAATCTTGATGTCTCCAATCTCTTGTTTTGTACTTTTTTTCCACGTGTCTGGACATCCAATGTATCCCTGCAATCTTTGGTGAAGATCTGAGTATGTAGTTTTTGACCTTATCTGGAACCTCCTATCTGAAAATTTGAAAATTCTTAAAAAATTCGTCCAAAATCTTGATGTTTCCAATCTCTTGTTTTGTACGTTTTTTCCACGTGTCTTGACATCCAATGTATCCCTGCTAATTTGGTGAAGATCTGAGTATGTCGTTTTTGACCTTATCTGGAACATCCTTTCTGAAAATTTGAAAATTCTTAAAAAATTCGTCCAAAATCTTGACGTCTCCAATCTCTTGTTTTGTACGTTTTTTCCACGTATCTTGACATCCAATGTATCCCTGCAAAGTTTGGTGAAGATCTGAGTATGTAGTTTTTGACCTTATCTGGAACCTCCCATCTGAAAATTTGAAAATTCTTAAAAAATTCGTCCAAAATCTTGATGTCTCCAATCTCTTGTTTTGTACGTTTTTTCCACGTGTCTTGACATCCAATGTATCCCTGCAATCTTTGGTGAAGATCTGAGTATGTAGTTTTTGACCTTATATGGAACCTCCTATCTGAAAATTTGAAAATTCTTAAAAAATTTGACCAAAATCTTGATGTCCCCAATCCTATGTTTTGTATGTTTTTCCACGTGTCTTGACATCCAATGTATCCCTGCAATGTTTGGTGAAGATCTGAGTATGTAGTTTTTGACCTTATATGGAACCTCCTATCTGAAAATTTGAAAATTCTTAAAAAATTTGACCAAAATCTTGATGTCCCCAATCCCATGTTTTGTATGTTTTTTCCACGTGTCTTGACATCCAATGTATCCCTGCAGAGTTTGGTGAAGATCTGAGTATGTCGTTTTTGACCTTATCACGAACATCCTTTCTGAAAATTTGAAAATTCTTAAAAAATTCGTCCAAAATCTTGATGTCTCCAATCTCTTGTTTTGTACGTTTTTTCCACGTGTCTTGACATCCAATGTATCCATGCAAAGTTTGGTGAAGATCTGAGTATGTAGTTTTTGACCTTATCTGGAACTTCATTTCTGAAAATTTGAAAATTCCTCAAAAATTCGTCCAAAATCTTGATGTCTCCAATCTCTTGTTTTGTACGTTTTTTTCCACGTGTCTTGACATCCAATGTATCCCTGCAAAGTTTGGTGAAGATCTGAGTATGTAGTTTTTGAACTTATATGGAACCTCCTTTCTGAAAATTTGAAAGTTCTTAAAAAATTCGACCAAAATCTTGATGTCCCCAATCCTATGTTTTGTATGTTTTTTCCACGTGTCTTGACATCCAATGTATCCATGCAAAGTTTGGTGAAGATCTGAGTATGTAGTTTTTGACCTTATCTGGAACCTCATTTCTGAAAATTTGAAAATTCCTCAAAAATTCGTCCAAAATCTTGATGTCTCCAATCTCTTGTTTTGTACGTTTTTTCCACGTGTCTTGACATCGAATGTATCCCTGCAAAGTTTGGTGAAGATCTGAGTATGTCGTTTTTGACCTTATCTGGAACATCCATTCTGAAAATTTGAAAATTCTTAAAAAATTCGTCCAAAATCTTGATGTCTCCAATCTCTTGTTTTATACGTTTTTTTCACGTGTCTTCACATCCAATGTATCCCTGCAAAGTTTGGTGAAGATCTGAGTATGTAGTTTTTGACCTTATCTGGAACCTCTCATCTGAAAATTTGAAAATTCCTAAAAAATCCGTCCAAAATCTTGATGACACCAATCTCTTGTTTTCAACGTTTTTTCCACGTGTCTTGACATCCAATGTATCCCTGCAAAGTTTGGTGAAGATCTGAGTATGTAGTTTTTGACCTTATCTGGAACCTCCTTTCTGAAAATTTGAAAATTCTTCAAAAATTCGTCCAAAATCTTGATGTCTCCACTCTCTTGTTTTGTACGTTTTTTCCACGTGTCTTGACATCCAATGTATCCCTGCAAAGTTTGGTGAAGATCTGAGTATGTAGTTTTGACCTTATATGGAGCCTCCTTTCTGAAAATTTGAAAATTATTAAAAAATTCATCCAAAATCTTGATGTCTCCAATCTCTTGTTTTGTACGTTTTTTCCACGTTTCTTGACATCCAATGTATCCCTGCAAAGTTTGGTGAAGATCTGAGTATGTAGTTCTTGACCTTATATGGAACCCCCTTTCTGAAAATTTGAAAATTCTTAAAAAATTCGTCCAAAATCTTGATGTCCCCAATCCTATGTTTTGTATGTTTTTTACACGTGTCTTGACATCCAATGTATCCATGCAAAGTTTGGTGAAGATCTGAGTATGTCGTTTTTGACCTTATCTGGAACCTCCCATCTGAAAATTTGAAAATTCTTAAAAAATTCGTCGAAAATCTTGATGTCTCCAATCTCTTGTTTTGTACGTTTTTTCCACGTGTCTTGACATGCAAAGTATCCCTGCAACGTTTGGTGAAGATCTGAGTATGTAGTTTTTGACCTTATCTGGAACCTCCTATCTGAAAATTTGAAAATTCTTCAAAAATTCGTCCAAAATCTTGATGTCTCCAATCTCTTGTTTTGTACGTTTTTTCCACGTTTCTTGACATCCAATGCATCCCTGCAATGTTTGGTGAAGATCTGAGTATGTAGTTTTTGACCTTATATGGAACCTCCTATCTGAAAATTTGAAAATTCTTAAAAAATTTTACCAAAATTTTGATATCCCCAATCCTATGTTTTGTATGTTTTTTCCACGTGTCTTGACATCCAATGTATCCCTGCAAAGTTTGGTGAAGATCTGAGTATGTAGTTTTTGACCTTATCTGGAACCTCCTATCTGAAAATTTGAAAATTTTTAAAAAATTCGTCCAAAATCTTGATGTCTTCAATCTCTTGTTTTGTACGCTTTTTCCACGTGTCTTGACCTCCAATGTATCCCTGCAAAGTTTGGTGAAGATCTGAGTATGTCGTTTTTGACCTTATCTGGAACATCCTTTCTGAAAATTTGAAAATTCTTAAAAAATTCGTCCAAAATCTTGATGTCTCCAATCTCTTGTTTTGTACGTTTTTTCCACGTGTCTTGACATCCAATGTATCCCTGCAAAGTTTGGTGAAGATCTGAGTATGTAGTTTTTGACCTTATATGGAACCTCCTTTCTGAAAATTTGAAAATTCTTAAAAAATTCGTCCAAAATCTTGATTTCCCCAATCTCTTGTTTTGTACGTTTTTTCCACGTGTCTTGACATCCAATGTATCCCTGCAAAGTTTGGTGAAGATCTGAGTATGTCGTTTTTGACCTTATCTGGAACCTCCCATCTTAAAATTTGAAAATTCTTCAAAAATACGTCCAAAATCTTGATGTCTCCAATCTCTTGTTTTGTACGTTTTTTCCACGTTTCTTGACATGCAAAGTATCCCTGCAATGTTTGGTGAAGATCTGAGTATGTAGTTTTGACCTTATATGGAGCCTCCTTTCTGAAAATTTGAAAATTCTTAAAAAATTCATCCAAAATCTTGATGTCTCCAATCTCTTGTTTTGTACGTTTTTTCCACGTTTCTTGACATCCAATGTATCCCTGCAAAGTTTGGTGAAGATCTGAGTATGTAGTTCTTGACCTTATATGGAACCCCCTTTCTGAAAATTTGAAAATTCTTAAAAAATTCGTCCAAAATCTTGATGTCTCCAATCTCTTGTTTTGTACGTTTTTCCACGTGTCTTGACATCCAATGTATCCCTGCAATGTTTGTTGAAGATCTGAGTATGTAGTTTTTGACCTTATATGGAACCTCCTATCTGAAAATTTGAAAATTCTTAAAAAACTTGACCAAAATCTTGATGTCCACAATCCTATGTTTTGTATGTTTTTTTCACGTGTCTTCACATCCAATGTATCCCTGCAAAGTTTGGTGAAGATCTGAGTATGTAGTTTTTGACCTTATCTGGAACCTCTCATCTGAAAATTTGAAAATTCCTAAAAAATCCGTCCAAAATCTTGATGACACCAATCTCTTGTTTTGTACGTTTTTTCCACGTGTCTTGACATCCAATGTATCCCTGCAAAGTTTGGTGAAGATCTGAGTATGTAGTTTGTGACCTTATCTGGAACCTCCTTTCTGAAAATTTGAAAATTCTTAAAAAATTCGTCGAAAATCTTGATGTCTCCAATCTCTTGTTTTGTACTTTTTTTCCACGTGTCTGGACATCCAATGTATCCCTGCAATCTTTGGTGAAGATCTGAGTGTGTAGTTTTTGACCTTATCTGGAACCTCCTATCTGAAAATTTGAAAATTCTTAAAAAATTCGTCCAAAATCTTGATGTTTCCAATCTCTTGTTTTGTACGTTTTTTCCACGTGTCTTGACATCCAATGTATCCCTGCAAATTTGGTGAAGATCTGAGTATGTCGTTTTTGACCTTATCTGGAACATCCCTTCTGAAAATTTGAAAATTCTTAAAAAATTCGTCCAAAATCTTGATTTCCCCAATCTCTTGTTTTGTACGTTTTTTCCACGTGTCTTGACATCCAATGTATCCCTGCAAAGTTTGGTGAAGATCTGAGTATGTCGTTTTTGACCTTATCTGGAACCTCCCATCTTAAAATTTGAAAATTCTTCAAAAATACGTCCAAAATCTTGATGTCTCCAATCTCTTGTTTTGTACGTTTTTTCCACGTTTCTTGACATGCAAAGTATCCCTGCAATGTTTGGTGAAGATCTGAGTATGTAGTTTTTGACCTTATATGGAACCTCCTATCTGAAAATTTGAAAATTCTTAAAAAATTTGACCAAAATCTTGATATCCCCAATCCTATGTTTTGTATGTTTTTTCCACGTGTCTTGACATCCAATGTATCCCTGCAAAGTTTGGTGAAGATCTGAGTATGTAGTTTTTGACCTTATCTGGAACCTCCTATCTGAAAATTTGAAAATTTTTAAAAAATTCGTCCAAAATCTTGATGTCTTCAATCTCTTGTTTTGTACGCTTTTTCCACGTGTCTTGACCTCCAATGTATCCCTGCAAAGTTTGGTGAAGATCTGAGTATGTCGTTTTTGACCTTATCTGGAACATCCTTTCTGAAAATTTGAAAATTCTTAAAAAATTCGTCCAAAATCTTGATGTCTCCAATCTCTTGCTTTGTACGTTTTTTCCACGTGTCTTGACATCCAATGTATCCCTGCAAAGTTTGGTGAAGATCTGAGTATGTAGTTTTTGACCTTATATGGAACCTCCTTTCTGAAAATTTGAAAATTCTTAAAAAATTCGTCCAAAACCTTGATTTCCCCAATCTCTTGTTTTGTACGTTTTTTCCACGTGTCTTGACATCCAATGTATCCCTGCAAAGTTTGGTGAAGATCTGAGTATGTCGTTTTTGACCTTATCTGGAACCTCCCATCTTAAAATTTGAAAATTCTTCAAAAATACGTCCAAAATCTTGATGTCTCCAATCTCTTGTTTTGTACGTTTTTTCCACGTTTCTTGACATGCAAAGTATCCCTGCAATGTTTGGTGAAGATCTGAGTATGTAGTTTTTGACCTTATATGGAACCTCCTATCTGAAAATTTGAAAATTCTTAAAAAATTTGACCAAAATCTTGATATCCCCAATCCTATGTTTTGTATGTTTTTTCCACGTGTCTTGACATCCAATGTATCCCTGCAATCTTTGGTGAAGATCTGAGTATGTAGTTTTTGACCTTATATGGAACCTCCTATCTTAAAAATTTGAAAATTCTTAAAAAATTTGACCAAAATCTTGATGTCCCCAATCCTATGTTTTGTATGTTTTTCCCACGTGTCTTGACATCCAATGTATCCCTGCAAAGTTTGGTGAAGATCTGAGTATGTAGTTTTTGACCTTATCTGGAACCTCTCATCTGAAAATTTGAAAATTCCTAAAAAATCCGTCCAAAATCTTGATGACACCAATCTCTTGTTTTGTACGTTTTTTCCACGTGTCTTGACATCCAATGTATCCCTGCAAAGTTTGGTGAAGATCTGAGTATGTAGTTTTTGACCTTATCTGGAACCTCCTTTCTGAAAATTTGAAAATTCTTAAAAAATTCGTCGAAAATCTTGATGTCTCCAATCTCTTGTTTTGTACTTTTTTTCCACGTGTCTGGACATCCAATGTATCCCTGCAATCTTTGGTGAAGATCTGAGTATGTAGTTTTTGACCTTATCTGGAACCTCCTATCTGAAAATTTGAAAATTCTTAAAAAATTCGTCCAAAACCTTGATGTTTCCAATCTCTTGTTTTGTACGTTTTTTCCACGTGTCTTGACATCCAATGTATCCCTGCAAATTTGGTGAAGATCTGAGTATGTCGTTTTTGACCTTATCTGGAACATCCTTTCTGAAAATTTGAAAATTCTTAAAAAATTCGTCCAAAATCTTGACGTCTCCAATCTCTTGTTTTGTACGTTTTTTCCACGTGTCTTGACATCCAATGTATCCCTGCAAAGTTTGGTGAAGATCTGAGTATGTAGTTTTTGACCTTATCTGGAACCTCCCATCTGAAAATTTGAAAATTCTTAAAAAATTCGTCCAAAATCTTGATGTCTCCAATCTCTTGTTTTGTACGTTTTTTCCACGTGTCTTGACATCCAATGTATCCCTGCAATCTTTGGTGAAGATCTGAGTATGTAGTTTTTGACCTTATATGGAACCTCCTATCTGAAAATTTGAAAATTCTTAAAAAATTTGACCAAAATCTTGATGTCCCCAATCCTATGTTTTGTATGTTCTTTCCACGTGTCTTGACATCCAATGTATCCCTGCAAAGTTTGGTGAAGATCTGAGTATGTAGTTCTTGACCTTATATGGAACCCCCTTTCTGAAAATTTGAAAATTCTTAAAAAATTCGTCCAAAATCTTGATGTCTCCAATCTCTTGTTTTGTACGTTTTTCCACGTGTCTTGACATCCAATGTATCCCTGCAATGTTTGTTGAAGATCTGAGTATGTAGTTTTTGACCTTATATGGAACCTCCTATCTGAAAATTTGAAAATTCTTAAAAAACTTGACCAAAATCTTGATGTCCACAATCCTATGTTTTGTATGTTTTTTTCACGTGTCTTCACATCCAATGTATCCCTGCAAAGTTTGGTGAAGATCTGAGTATGTAGTTTTTGACCTTATCTGGAACCTCTCATCTGAAAATTTGAAAATTCCTAAAAAATCCGTCCAAAATCTTGATGACACCAATCTCTTGTTTTCTACGTTTTTTCCACGTGTCTAGACATCCAATGTATCCCTGCAAAGTTTGGTGAAGATCTGAGTATGTAGTTTTGACCTTATATGGAGCCTCCTTTCTGAAAATTTGAAAATTATTAAAAAATTCATCCAAAATCTTGATGTCTCCAATCTCTTGTTTTGTACGTTTTTTCCACGTTTCTTGACATCCAATGTATCCCTGCAAAGTTTGGTGAAGATCTGAGTATGTAGTTCTTGACCTTATATGGAACCCCCTTTCTGAAAATTTGAAAATTCTTAAAAAATTCGTCCAAAATCTTGATGTCCCCAATCCTATGTTTTGTATGTTTTTTACACGTGTCTTGACATCCAATGTATCCATGCAAAGTTTGGTGAAGATCTGAGTATGTCGTTTTTGACCTTATCTGGAACCTCCCATCTGAAAATTTGAAAATTCTTAAAAAATTCGTCGAAAATCTTGATGTCTCCAATCTCTTGTTTTGTACGTTTTTTCCACGTGTCTTGACATGCAAAGTATCCCTGCAACGTTTGGTGAAGATCTGAGTATGTAGTTTTTGACCTTATCTGGAACCTCCTATCTGAAAATTTGAAAATTCTTCAAAAATTCGTCCAAAATCTTGATGTCTCCAATCTCTTGTTTTGTACGTTTTTTCCACGTTTCTTGACATCCAATGTATCCCTGCAATGTTTGGTGAAGATCTGAGTAGGTAGTTTTTGACCTTATATGGAACCTCCTATCTGAAAATTTGAAAATTCTTAAAAAATTTTACCAAAATTTTGATATCCCCAATCCTATGTTTTGTATGTTTTTTCCACGTGTCTTGACATCCAATGTATCCCTGCAAAGTTTGGTGAAGATCTGAGTATGTAGTTTTTGACCTTATCTGGAACCTCCTATCTGAAAATTTGAAAATTTTTAAAAAATTCGTCCAAAATCTTGATGTCTTCAATCTCTTGTTTTGTACGCTTTTTCCACGTGTCTTGACCTCCAATGTATCCCTGCAAAGTTTGGTGAAGATCTGAGTATGTCGTTTTTGACCTTATCTGGAACATCCTTTCTGAAAATTTGAAAATTCTTAAAAAATTCGTCCAAAATCTTGATGTCTCCAATCTCTTGTTTTGTACGTTTTTTCCACGTGTCTTGACATCCAATGTATCCCTGCAAAGTTTGGTGAAGATCTGAGTATGTAGTTTTTGACCTTATATGGAACCTCCTTTCTGAAAATTTGAAAATTCTTAAAAAATTCGTCCAAAATCTTGATTTCCCCAATCTCTTGTTTTGTACGTTTTTTCCACGTGTCTTGACATCCAATGTATCCCTGCAAAGTTTGGTGAAGATCTGAGTATGTCGTTTTTGACCTTATCTGGAACCTCCCATCTTAAAATTTGAAAATTCTTCAAAAATACGTCCAAAATCTTGATGTCTCCAATCTCTTGTTTTGTACGTTTTTTCCACGTTTCTTGACATGCAAAGTATCCCTGCAATGTTTGGTGAAGATCTGAGTATGTAGTTTTGACCTTATATGGAGCCTCCTTTCTGAAAATTTGAAAATTCTTAAAAAATTCATCCAAAATCTTGATGTCTCCAATCTCTTGTTTTGTACGTTTTTTCCACGTTTCTTGACATCCAATGTATCCCTGCAAAGTTTGGTGAAGATCTGAGTATGTAGTTCTTGACCTTATATGGAACCCCCTTTCTGAAAATTTGAAAATTCTTAAAAAATTCGTCCAAAATCTTGATGTCTCCAATCTCTTGTTTTGTACGTTTTTCCACGTGTCTTGACATCCAATGTATCCCTGCAATGTTTGTTGAAGATCTGAGTATGTAGTTTTTGACCTTATATGGAACCTCCTATCTGAAAATTTGAAAATTCTTAAAAAATTTGACCAAAATCTTGATATCCCCAATCCTATGTTTTGTATGTTTTTTCCACGTGTCTTGACATCCAATGTATCCCTGCAATCTTTGGTGAAGATCTGAGTATGTAGTTTTTGACCTTATATGGAACCTCCTATCTTAAAAATTTGAAAATTCTTAAAAAATTTGACCAAAATCTTGATGTCCCCAATCCTATGTTTTGTATGTTTTTCCCACGTGTCTTGACATCCAATGTATCCTGCAAAAGTTTGGTGAAGATCTGAGTATGTAGTTTTTGACCTTATCTGGAACCTCCTATCTGAAAATTTGAAAATTCTTAAAAAATTCGTCCAAAATCTTGATGTCTCCAATCTCTTGTTTTGTACGTTTTTCCACGTGTCTTGACATCCAATGTATCCCTGCAATGTTTGTTGAAGATCTGAGTATGTAGTTTTTGACCTTATATGGAACCTCCTATCTGAAAATTTGAAAATTCTTAAAAAACTTGACCAAAATCTTGATGTCCACAATCCTATGTTTTGTATGTTCTTTCCACGTGTCTTGACATCCAATGTATCCCTGCAAAGTTTGGTGAAGATCTGAGTATGTCGTTTTTGACCTTATCTGGAACATCCTTTCTGAAAATTTGAAAATTCTTAAAAAAATCGTCCAAAACCTTGATGTCTCCAATCTCTTGTTTTGTACGTTTTTTTCACGTGTCTTCACATCCAATGTATCCCTGCAAAGTTTGGTGAAGATCTGAGTATGTAGTTTTTGACCTTATCTGGAACCTCTCATCTGAAAATTTGAAAATTCCTAAAAAATCCGTCCAAAATCTTGATGACACCAATCTCTTGTTTTGTACGTTTTTTCCACGTGTCTTGACATCCAATGTATCCATGCAAAGTTTGGTGATGATCTGAGTATGTAGTTTTTGACCTTATCTGGAACCTCCTTTCTGAAAATTTGAAAATTCTTAAAAAAATCGTCGAAAATCTTGATGTCTCCAATCTCTTGTTTTGTACTTTTTTCCACGTGTCTGGACATCCAATGTATCCCTGCAATCTTTGGTGAAGATCTGAGTATGTAGTTTTTGACCTTATCTGGAACCTCCTATCTGAAAATTTGAAAATTCTTAAAAAATTCGTCCAAAATCTTGATGTTTCCAATCTCTTGTTTTGTACGTTTTTTCCACGTGTCTTGACATCCAATGTATCCCTGCAAATTTGGTGAAGATCTGAGTATGTCGTTTTTGACCTTATCTGGAACATCCTTTCTGAAAATTTGAAAATTCTTAAAAAATTCGTCCAAAATCTTGACGTCTCCAATCTCTTGTTTTGTACGTTTTTTCCACGTGTCTTGACATCCAATGTATCCCTGCAAAGTTTGGTGAAGATCTGAGTATGTAGTTTTTGACCTTATCTGGAACCTCCCATCTGAAAATTTGAAAATTCTTAAAAAATTCATCCAAAATCTTGATGTCTCCAATCTCTTGTTTTGTACGTTTTTTCCACGTGTCTTGACATCCAATGTATCCCTGCAATCTTTGGTGAAGATCTGAGTATGTAGTTTTTGACCTTATATGGAACCTCCTATCTGAAAATTTGAAAATTCTTAAAAAATTTGACCAAAATCTTGATGTCCCCAATCCTATGTTTTGTATGTTCTTTCCACGTGTCTTGACATCCAATGTATCCCTGCAAAGTTTGGTGAAGATCTGAGTATGTAGTTTTTGACCTTATCTGGAACATCCATTCTGAAAATTTGAAAATTCTTAAAAAATTCGTCCAAAATCTTGATGTCTCCAATCTCTTGTTTTATACGTTTTTTTCACGTGTCTTCACATCCAATGTATCCCTGCAAAGTTTGGTGAAGATCTGAGTATGTAGTTTTTGACCTTATCTGGAACCTCTCATCTGAAAATTTGAAAATTCCTAAAAAATCCGTCCAAAATCTTGATGACACCAATCTCTTGTTTTCTACGTTTTTTCCACGTGTCTTGACATCCAATGTATCCCTGCAAAGTTTGGTGAAGATCTGAGTATGTAGTTTTTGACCTTATCTGGAACCTCCTTTCTGAAAATTTGAAAATTCTTCAAAAATTCGTCCAAAATCTTGATGTCTCCACTCTCTTGTTTTGTACGTTTTTTCCACGTGTCTTGACATCCAATGTATCCCTGCAAAGTTTGGTGAAGATCTGAGTATGTAGTTTTGACCTTATATGGAGCCTCCTTTCTGAAAATTTGAAAATTCTTAAAAAATTCATCCAAAATCTTGATGTCTCCAATCTCTTGTTTTGTACGTTTTTTCCACGTTTCTTGACATCCAATGTATCCCTGCAAAGTTTGGTGAAGATCTGAGTATGTAGTTCTTGACCTTATATGGAACCCCCTTTCTGAAAATTTGAAAATTCTTAAAAAATTCGTCCAAAATCTTGATGTCCCCAATCCTATGTTTTGTATGTTTTTTACACGTGTCTTGACATCCAATGTATCCATGCAAAGTTTGGTGAAGATCTGAGTATGTCGTTTTTGACCTTATCTGGAACCTCCCATCTGAAAATTTGAAAATTCTTAAAAAATTCGTCGAAAATCTTGATGTCTCCAATCTCTTGTTTTGTACGTTTTTTCCACGTGTCTTGACATGCAAAGTATCCATGCAACGTTTGGTGAAGATCTGAGTATGTAGTTTTTGACCTTATCTGGAACCTCCTATCTGAAAATTTGAAAATTCTTCAAAAATTCGTCCAAAATCTTGATGTCTCCAATCTCTTGTTTTGTACGTTTTTTCCACGTTTCTTGACATCCAATGTATCCCTGCAATGTTTGGTGAAGATCTGAGTATGTAGTTTTTGACCTTATATGGAACCTCCTATCTGAAAATTTGAAAATTCTTAAAAAATTTTACCAAAATTTTGATATCCCCAATCCTATGTTTTGTATGTTTTTTCCACGTGTCTTGACATCCAATGTATCCCTGCAAAGTTTGGTGAAGATCTGAGTATGTAGTTTTTGACCTTATCTGGAACCTCCTATCTAAAATTTGAAAATTTTTAAAAAATTCGTCCAAAATCTTGATGTCTTCAATCTCTTGTTTTGTACGCTTTTTCCACGTGTCTTGACCTCCAATGTATCCCTGCAAAGTTTAGTGAAGATCTGAGTATGTCGTTTTTGACCTTATCTGGAACATCCTTTCTGAAAATTTGAAAATTCTTAAAAAATTCGTCCAAAATCTTGATGTCTCCAATCTCTTGCTTTGTACGTTTTTTCCACGTGTCTTGACATCCAATGTATCCCTGCAAAGTTTGGTGAAGATCTGAGTATGTAGTTTTTGACCTTATATGGAACCTCCTTTCTGAAAATTTGAAAATTCTTAAAAAATTCGTCCAAAATCTTGATTTCCCCAATCTCTTGTTTTGTACGTTTTTTCCACGTGTCTTGACATCCAATGTATCCCTGCAAAGTTTGGTGAAGATCTGAGTATGTCGTTTTTGACCTTATCTGGAACCTCCCATCTTAAAATTTGAAAATTCTTCAAAAATACGTCCAAAATCTTGATGTCTCCAATCTCTTGTTTTGTACGTTTTTTCCACGTTTCTTGACATGCAAAGTATCCCTGCAATGTTTGGTGAAGATCTGAGTATGTAGTTTTTGACCTTATATGGAACCTCCTATCTGAAAATTTGAAAATTCTTAAAAAATTTGACCAAAATCTTGATATCCCCAATCCTATGTTTTGTATGTTTTTTCCACGTGTCTTGACATCCAATGTATCCCTGCAATCTTTGGTGAAGATCTGAGTATGTAGTTTTTGACCTTATATGGAACCTCCTATCTTAAAAATTTGAAAATTCTTAAAAAATTTGACCAAAATCTTGATGTCCCCAATCCTATGTTTTGTATGTTTTTCCCACGTGTCTTGACATCCAATGTATCCTGCAAAAGTTTGGTGAAGATCTGAGTATGTAGTTTTTGACCTTATCTGGAACCTCCTATCTGAAAATTTGAAAATTCTTAAAAAATTCGTCCAAAATCTTGATGTCTCCAATCTCTTGTTTTGTACGTTTTTCCACGTGTCTTGACATCCAATGTATCCCTGCAATGTTTGTTGAAGATCTGAGTATGTAGTTTTTGACCTTATATGGAACCTCCTATCTGAAAATTTGAAAATTCTTAAAAAACTTGACCAAAATCTTGATGTCCACAATCCTATGTTTTGTATGTTCTTTCCACGTGTCTTGACATCCAATGTATCCCTGCAAAGTTTGGTGAAGATCTGAGTATGTCGTTTTTGACCTTATCTGGAACATCCTTTCTGAAAATTTGAAAATTCTTAAAAAAATCGTCCAAAACCTTGATGTCTCCAATCTCTTGTTTTGTACGTTTTTTTCACGTGTCTTCACATCCAATGTATCCCTGCAAAGTTTGGTGAAGATCTGAGTATGTAGTTTTTGACCTTATCTGGAACCTCTCATCTGAAAATTTGAAAATTCCTAAAAAATCCGTCCAAAATCTTGATGACACCAATCTCTTGTTTTGTACGTTTTTTCCACGTGTCTTGACATCCAATGTATCCCTGCAAAGTTTGGTGAAGATCTGAGTATGTAGTTTTTGACCTTATCTGGAACCTCCTTTCTGAAAATTTGAAAATTCTTAAAAAATTCGTCGAAAATCTTGATGTCTCCAATCTCTTGTTTTGTACTTTTTTTCCACGTGTCTGGACATCCAATGTATCCCTGCAATCTTTGGTGAAGATCTGAGTATGTAGTTTTTGACCTTATCTGGAACCTCCTATCTGAAAATTTGAAAATTCTTAAAAAATTCGTCCAAAATCTTGATGTTTCCAATCTCTTGTTTTGTACGTTTTTTCCACGTGTCTTGACATCCAATGTATCCCTGCAAATTTGGTGAAGATCTGAGTATGTCGTTTTTGACCTTATCTGGAACATCCTTTCTGAAAATTTGAAAATTCTTAAAAAATTCGTCCAAAATCTTGACGTCTCCAATCTCTTGTTTTGTACGTTTTTTCCACGTGTCTTGACATCCAATGTATCCCTGCAAAGTTTGGTGAAGATCTGAGTATGTAGTTTTTGACCTTATCTGGAACCTCCCATCTGAAAATTTGAAAATTCTTAAAAAATTCGTCCAAAATCTTGATGTCTCCAATCTCTTGTTTTGTACGTTTTTTCCACGTGTCTTGACATCCAATGTATCCCTGCAATCTTTGGTGAAGATCTGAGTATGTAGTTTTTGACCTTATATGGAACCTCCTATCTGAAAATTTGAAAATTCTTAAAAAATTTGACCAAAATCTTGATGTCCCCAATCCTATGTTTTGTATGTTCTTTCCACGTGTCTTGACATCCAATGTATCCCTGCAAAGTTTGGTGAAGATCTGAGTATGTCGTTTTTGACCTTATCTGGAACATCCATTCTGAAAATTTGAAAATTCTTAAAAAATTCGTCCAAAATCTTGATGTCTCCAATCTCTTGTTTTATACATTTTTTTCACGTGTCTTCACATCCAATGTATCCCTGCAAAGTTTGGTGAAGATCTGAGTATGTAGTTTTTGACCTTATCTGGAACCTCTCATCTGAAAATTTGAAAATTCCTAAAAAATCCGTCCAAAATCTTGATGACACCAATCTCTTGTTTTCTACGTTTTTTCCACGTGTCTTGACATCCAATGTATCCCTGCAAAGTTTGGTGAAGATCTGAGTATGTAGTTTTTGACCTTATCTGGAACCTCCTTTCTGAAAATTTGAAAATTCTTCAAAAATTCGTCCAAAATCTTGATGTCTCCACTCTCTTGTTTTGTACGTTTTTTCCACGTGTCTTGACATCCAATGTATCCCTGCAAAGTTTGGTGAAGATCTGAGTATGTAGTTTTGACCTTATATGGAGCCTCCTTTCTGAAAATTTGAAAATTATTAAAAAATTCATCCAAAATCTTGATGTCTCCAATCTCTTGTTTTGTACGTTTTTTCCACGTTTCTTGACATCCAATGTATCCCTGCAAAGTTTGGTGAAGATCTGAGTATGTAGTTCTTGACCTTATATGGAACCCCCTTTCTGAAAATTTGAAAATTCTTAAAAAATTCGTCCAAAATCTTGATGTCCCCAATCCTATGTTTTGTATGTTTTTTACACGTGTCTTGACATCCAATGTATCCATGCAAAGTTTGGTGAAGATCTGAGTATGTCGTTTTTGACCTTATCTGGAACCTCCCATCTGAAAATTTGAAAATTCTT
Organism: Lepisma saccharinum; assembly: GCF_977018435.1. Lineage (NCBI taxonomy): Eukaryota > Metazoa > Arthropoda > Insecta > Zygentoma > Lepismatidae > Lepisma > Lepisma saccharinum. The sequence continues at coordinate 1,308,844 of NW_028142907.1, read as the reverse complement.
AAAAAATTCGTCGAAAATCTTGATGTCTCCAATCTCTTGTTTTGTACGTTTTTTCCACGTGTCTTGACATGCAAAGTATCCCTGCAACGTTTGGTGAAGATCTGAGTATGTAGTTTTTGACCTTATCTGGAACCTCCTATCTGAAAATTTGAAAATTCTTCAAAAATTCGTCCAAAATCTTGATGTCTCCAATCTCTTGTTTTGTACGTTTTTTCCACGTTTCTTGACATCCAATGTATCCCTGCAATGTTTGGTGAAGATCTGAGTATGTAGTTTTTGACCTTATATGGAACCTCCTATCTGAAAATTTGAAAATTCTTAAAAAATTTTACCAAAATTTTGATATCCCCAATCCTATGTTTTGTATGTTTTTTCCACGTGTCTTGACATCCAATGTATCCCTGCAAAGTTTGGTGAAGATCTGAGTATGTAGTTTTTGACCTTATCTGGAACCACCTATCTGAAAATTTGAAAATTTTTAAAAAATTCGTCCAAAATCTTGATGTCTTCAATCTCTTGTTTTGTACGCTTTTTCCACGTGTCTTGACCTCCAATGTATCCCTGCAAAGTTTGGTGAAGATCTGAGTATGTCTTTTTTGACCTTATCTGGAACATCCTTTCTGAAAATTTGAAAATTCTTAAAAAATTCGTCCAAAATCTTGATGTCTCCAATCTCTTGTTTTGTACGTTTTTTCCACGTGTCTTGACATCCAATGTATCCCTGCAAAGTTTGGTGAAGATCTGAGTATGTAGTTTTTGACCTTATATGGAACCTCCTTTCTGAAAATTTGAAAATTCTTAAAAAATTCGTCCAAAATCTTGATTTCCCCAATCTCTTGTTTTGTACGTTTTTTCCACGTGTCTTGACATTCAATGTATCCCTGCAAAGTTTGGTGAAGATCTGAGTATGTCGTTTTTGACCTTATCTGGAACCTCCCATCTTAAAATTTGAAAATTCTTCAAAAATACGTCCAAAATCTTGATGTCTCCAATCTCTTGTTTTGTACGTTTTTTCCACGTTTCTTGACATGCAAAGTATCCCTGCAATGTTTGGTGAAGATCTGAGTATGTAGTTTTTGACCTTATATGGAACCTCCTATCTGAAAATTTGAAAATTCTTAAAAAATTTGACCAAAATCTTGATATCCCCAATCCTATGTTTTGTATGTTTTTTCCACGTGTCTTGACATCCAATGTATCCCTGCAATCTTTGGTGAAGATCTGAGTATGTAGTTTTTGACCTTATATGGAACCTCCTATCTTAAAAATTTGAAAATTCTTAAAAAATTTGACCAAAATCTTGATGTCCCCAATCTCTTGTTTTGTACGTTTTTTTCACGTTTCTTGACATGCAAAGTATCCCTGCAATGTTTGGTGAAGATCTGAGTATGTAGTTTTTGACCTTATATGGAACCTCATTTCTGAAAATTTGAAAATTCCTCAAAAATTCGTCCAAAATCTGGATGTCTCCAATCTCTTGTTTTGTACGTTTTTTCCTCGTGTCTTGACATCCAATGTATCCCTGCAAAGTTTGGTGAAGATCTGAGTATGTCGTTTTTGACCTTATCTGGAACATCCTTTCTGAAAATTTGAAAATTCTTAAAAAAATCGTCCAAAACCTTGATGTCTCCAATCTCTTGTTTTGTACGTTTTTTTCACGTGTCTTCACATCCAATGTATCCCTGCAAAGTTTGGTGAAGATCTGAGTATGTAGTTTTTGACCTTATCTGGAACCTCTCATCTGAAAATTTGAAAATTCCTAAAAAATCCGTCCAAAATCTTGATGACACCAATCTCTTGTTTTGTACGTTTTTTCCACGTGTCTTGACATCCAATGTATCCCTGCAAAGTTTGGTGAAGATCTGAGTATGTAGTTTTTGACCTTATCTGGAACCTCCTTTCTGAAAATTTGAAAATTCTTCAAAAATTCGTCCAAAATCTTGATGTCTCCACTCTCTTGTTTTGTACGTTTTTTCCACGTGTCTTGACATCCAATGTATCCCTGCAAAGTTTGGTGAAGATCTGAGTATGTAGTTTTTGACCTTATATGGAGCCTCCTTTCTGAAAATTTGAAAATTCTTAAAAAATTCATCCAAAATCTTGATGTCTCCAATCTCTTGTTTTGTACGTTTTTTCCACGTTTCTTGACATCCAATGTATCCCTGCAAAGTTTGGTGAAGATCTGAGTATGTAGTTTTTGACCTTATATGGAACCTCCTTTCTGAAAATTTGAAAATTCTTAAAAAATTCGTCCAAAATCTTGATGTCCAAAATCCTATGTTTTGTATGTTTTTTCCACGTGTCTTGACATCCAATGTATCCATGCAAAGTTTGGTGAAGATCTGAGTATGTCGTTTTTGACCGTATCTGAAACCTCCCATCTGAAAATTTGAAAATTCTTAAAAAATTCGTCGAAAATCTTGATGTCTCCAATCTCTTGTTTTGTACGTTTTTTCCACGTGTCTTGACATGCAAAGTATCCCCGCAACGTTTGGTGAAGATCTGAGTATGTAGTTTTTGACCTTATCTGGAACCTCCTATCTGAAAATTTGAAAATTCTTAAAAAATTCGTCCAAAATCTTGATGTCTCCAATCTCTTGTTTTGTACGTTTTTTCCACGTTTCTTGACATCCAATGTATCCCTGCAATGTTTGGTGAAGATCTGAGTATGTAGTTTTTGACCTTATATGGAACCTCCTATCTGAAAATTTGAAAATTCTTAAAAAATTTGACCAAAATCTTGATATCCCCAATCCTATGTTTTGTATGATTTTTCCACGTGTCTTGACATCCAATGTATCCCTGCAAAGTTTGGTGAAGATCTGAGTATGTAGTTTTTGACCTTATCTGGAACCTCCTATCTGAAAATTTGAAAATTTTTAAAAAATTCGTCCAAAATCTTGATGTCTTCAATCTCTTGTTTTGTACGCTTTTTCCACGTGTCTTGACCTCCAATGTATCCCTGCAAAGTTTGGTGAAGATCTGAGTATGTCGTTTTTGACCTTATCTGGAACATCCTTTCTGAAAATTTGAAAATTCTTAAAAAATTCGTCGAAAATCTTGATGTCTCCAATCTCTTGTTTTGTACGTTTTTTCCACGTGTCTTGACATCCAAAGTATCCCTGCAATGTTTGGTGAAGATCTGAGTATGTAGTTTTTGACCTTATATGGAACCTCCTATCTGAAAATTTGAAAATTCTTAAAAAATTTGACCAAAATTCTTGATATCCCCAATCCTATGTTTTGTATGTTTTTTCCACGTGTGTTGACATCCAATGTATCCCTGCAATCTTTGGTGAAGATCTGAGTATGTAGTTTTTGACCTTATATGGAACCTCCTATCTTAAAAATTTGAAAATTCTTAAAAAATTTGACGAAAATCTTGATGTCCCCAATCTCTTGTTTTGTACGTTTTTTTCACGTTTCTTGACATGCAAAGTATCCCTGCAATGTTTGGTGAAGATCTGAGTATGTAGTTTTTGACCTTATATGGAACCTCATTTCTGAAAATTTGAAAATTCCTCAAAAATTCGTCCAAAATCTGGATGTCTCCAATCTCTTGTTTTGTACGTTCTTTCCTCGTGTCTTGACATCCAATGTATCCCTGCAAAGTTTGGTGAAGATCTGAGTATGTCGTTTTTGACCTTATTTGGAACATCCTTTCTGAAAATTTGAAAATTCTTAAAAAAATCGTCCAAAACCTTGATGTCTCCAATCTCTTGTTTTGTACGTTTTTTTCACGTGTCTTGACATCCAATGTATCCCTGCAAAGTTTGGTGAAGATCTGAGTATGTAGTTTTTGACCTTATCTGGAACCTCTCATCTGAAAATTTGAAAATTCCTAAAAAATCCGTCCAAAATCTTGATGACACCAATCTCTTGTTTTGTACGTTTTTTCCACGTGTCTTGACATCCAATGTATCCCTGCAAAGTTTGGTGAAGATCTGAGTATGTAGTTTTTGACCTTATCTGGAACCTCCTTTCTGAAAATTTGAAAATTCTTCAAAAATTCGTCCAAAATCTTGATGTCTCCACTCTCTTGTTTTGTACGTTTTTTCCACGTGTCTTGACATCCAATGTATCCCTGCAAAGTTTGGTGAAGATCTGAGTATGTAGTTTTTGACCTTATATGGAGCCTCCTTTCTGAAAATTTGAAAATTCTTAAAAAATTCATCCAAAATCTTGATGTCTCCAATCTCTTGTTTTGTACGTTTTTTCCACGTTTCTTGACATCCAATGTATCCCTGCAAAGTTTGGTGAAGATCTGAGTATGTAGTTTTTGACCTTATATGGAACCTCCTTTCTGAAAATTTGAAAATTCTTAAAAAATTCGTCCAAAATCTTGATGTCCAAAATCCTATGTTTTGTATGTTTTTTCCACGTGTCTTGACATCCAATGTATCCATGCAAAGTTTGGTGAAGATCTGAGTATGTCGTTTTTGACCTTATCTGAAACCTCCAATCTGAAAATTTGAAAATTCTTAAAAAATTCGTCGAAAATCTTGATGTCTCCAATCTCTTGTTTTGTACGTTTTTTCCACGTGTCTTGACATGCAAAGTATCCCCGCAACGTTTGGTGAAGATCTGAGTATGTAGTTTTTGACCTTATCTGGAACCTCCTATCTGAAAATTTGAAAATTCTTAAAAAATTCGTCCAAAATCTTGATGTCTCCAATCTCTTGTTTTGTACGTTTTTTCCACGTTTCTTGACATCCAATGTATCCCTGCAATGTTTGGTGAAGATGTGAGTATGTAGTTTTTGACCTTATATGGAACCTCCTATCTGAAAATTTGAAAATTTTTAAAAAATTTGACCAAAATCTTGATATCCCCAATCCTATGTTTTGTATGTTTTTTCCACGTGTCTTGACATCCAATGTATCCCTGCAAAGTTTGGTGAAGATCTGAGTATGTAGTTTTTGACCTTATCTGGAACCTCCTATCTGAAAATTTGAAAATTTTTAAAAAATTCGTCCAAAATCTTGATGTCTTCAATCTCTTGTTTTGTACGTTTTTTCCACGTGTCTTGACCTCCAATGTATCCCTGCAAAGTTTTGTGAAGATCTGAGTATGTCGTTTTTGACCTTATCTGGAACATCCTTTCTGAAAATTTGAAAATTCTTAAAAAATTCGTCGAAAATCTTGATGTCTCCAATCTCTTGTTTTGTACGTTTTTTCCACGTGTCTTGACATCCAATGTATCCCTGCAAAGTTTGGTGAAGATCTGAGTATGTAGTTTTTGACCTTATATGGAACCTCCTTTCTGAAAATTTGAAAATTCTTAAAAAATTCGTCCAAAATCTTGATGTCTCCAATCTCTTGTTTTGTACGTTTTTTCCACTTGTCTTGACATCCAATGTATCCCTGCAAAGTTTGGTGAAGATCTGAGTATGTCGTTTTTGACCTTATCTGGAACCTCCCATCTGAAAATTTGAAAATTCTTAAAAAATTCGTCGAAAATCTTGATGTCTCCAATCTCTTGTTTTGTACGTTTTTTCCACGTGTCTTGACATGCAAAGTATCCCTGCAACGTTTGGTGAAGATCTGAGTGTGTAGTTTTTGACCTTATCTGGAACCTCCTATCTGAAAATTTGAAAATTCTCAAAAATTCGTCCAAAATCTTGATGTCTCCAATCTCTTGTTTTGTACTTTTTTCCACGTTTCTTGACATCCAATGTATCCCTGCAATGTTTGGTGAAGATCTGAGTATGTAGTTTTTGACCTTATATGGAACCTCTTATCTGAAAATTTGAAAATTCTTAAAAATATTTGACCAAAATCTTGATGTCCCCAATCCTATGTTTTGTATGTTTTTTCCACGTGTCTTGACATCCAATGTATCCCTGCAAAGTTTGGTGAAGATCTGAGTATGTAGTTTTAGACCTTATCTGGAACCTCATTTCTGAAAATTTGAAAATTCCTCAAAAATTCGTCCAAAATCTTGATGTCTCCAATCTCTTGTTTTGTACGTTTTTTCCACGTGTCTTGACATCCAATGTATCCCTGCAAAGTTTGGTGAAGATCTGAGTATGTAGTTTTTGACCTTATATGGAGCCTCCTTTCTGAAAATTTGAAAATTCTTAAAAAATTCATCCAAAATCTTGATGTCTCCAATCTCTTGTTTTGTACGTTTTTTCCACGTTTCTTGACATCCAATGTATCCCTGCAAAGTTTGGTGAAGATCTGAGTATGTAGTTCTTGACCTTATATGGAACCCCCTTTCTGAAAATTTGAAAATTCTTAAAAAATTCGTCCAAAATCTTGATGTCCCCAATCCTATGTTTTGTATGTTTTTTACACGTGTCTTGACATCCAATGTATCCATGCAAAGTTTGGTGAAGATCTGAGTATGTCGTTTTTGACCTTATCTGGAACCTCCCATCTGAAAATTTGAAAATTCTTAAAAAATTCGTCGAAAATCTTGATGTCTCCAATCTCTTGTTTTGTACGTTTTTTCCACGTGTCTTGACATGCAAAGTATCCCTGCATCGTTTGGTGAAGATCTGAGTATGTAGTTTTTGACCTTATCTGGAACCTCCTATCTGAAAATTTGAAAATTCTTCAAAAATTCGTCCAAAATCTTGATGTCTCCAATCTCTTGTTTTGTACGTTTTTTCCACGTTTCTTGACATCCAATGTATCCCTGCAATGTTTGGTGAAGATCTGAGTATGTAGTTTTTGACCTTATATGGAACCTCCTATCTGAAAATTTGAAAATTCTTAAAAAATTTTACCAAAATTTTGATATCCCCAATCCTATGTTTTGTATGTTTTTTCCACGTGTCTTGACATCCAATGTATCCCTGCAAAGTTTGGTGAAGATCTGAGTATGTAGTTTTTGACCTTATCTGGAACCTCCTATCTGAAAATTTGAAAATTTTTAAAAAATTCGTCCAAAATCTTGATGTCTTCAATCTCTTGTTTTGTACGCTTTTTCCACGTGTCTTGACCTCCAATGTATCCCTGCAAAGTTTGGTGAAGATCTGAGTATGTCGTTTTTGACCTTATCTGGAACATCCTTTCTGAAAATTTGAAAATTCTTAAAAAATTCGTCCAAAATCTTGATGTCTCCAATCTCTTGTTTTGTACGTTTTTTCCACGTGTCTTGACATCCAATGTATCCCTGCAAAGTTTGGTGAAGATCTGAGTATGTAGTTTTTGACCTTATATGGAACCTCCTTTCTGAAAATTTGAAAATTCTTAAAAAATTCGTCCAAAATCTTGATTTCCCCAATCTCTTGTTTTGTACGTTTTTTCCACGTGTCTTGACATCCAATGTATCCCTGCAAAGTTTGGTGAAGATCTGAGTATGTCGTTTTTGACCTTATCTGGAACCTCCCATCTTAAAATTTGAAAATTCTTCAAAAATACGTCCAAAATCTTGATGTCTCCAATCTCTTGTTTTGTACGTTTTTTCCACGTTTCTTGACATGCAAAGTATCCCTGCAATATTTGGTGAAGAACTGAGTATGTAGTTTTTGACCTTATATGGAACCTCCTATCTGAAAATTTGAAAATTCTTAAAAAATTTGACCAAAATCTTGATATCCCCAATCCTATGTTTTGTATGTTTTTTCCACGTGTCTTGACATCCAATGTATCCCTGCAATCTTTGGTGAAGATCTGAGTATGTAGTTTTTGACCTTATATGGAACCTCCTATCTTAAAAATTTGAAAATTCTTAAAAAATTTGACCAAAATCTTGATGTCCCCAATCCTATGTTTTGTATGTTTTTCCCACGTGTCTTGACATCCAATGTATCCCTGCAAAAGTTTGGTGAAGATCTGAGTATGTAGTTTTTGACCTTATCTGGAACCTCCTATCTGAAAATTTGAAAATTCTTAAAAAATTCGTCCAAAATCTTGATGTCTCCAATCTCTTGTTTTGTACGTTTTTCCACGTGTCTTGACATCCAATGTATCCCTGCAATGTTTGTTGAAGATCTGAGTATGTAGTTTTTGACCTTATATGGAACCTCCTATCTGAAAATTTGAAAATTCTTAAAAAACTTGACCAAAATCTTGATGTCCACAATCCTATGTTTTGTATGTTCTTTCCACGTGTCTTGACATCCAATGTATCCCTGCAAAGTTTGGTGAAGATCTGAGTATGTCGTTTTTGACCTTATCTGGAACATCCTTTCTGAAAATTTGAAAATTCTTAAAAAAATCGTCCAAAACCTTGATGTCTCCAATCTCTTGTTTTGTACGTTTTTTTCACGTGTCTTCACATCCAATGTATCCCTGCAAAGTTTGGTGAAGATCTGAGTATGTCGTTTTTGACCTTATCTGGAACCTCTCATCTGAAAATTTGAAAATTCCTAAAAAATCCGTCCAAAATCTTGATGACACCAATCTCTTGTTTTGTACGTTTTTTCCACGTGTCTTGACATCCAATGTATCCCTGCAAAGTTTGGTGAAGATCTGAGTATGTAGTTTTTGACCTTATCTGGAACCTCCTTTCTGAAAATTTGAAAATTCTTCAAAAATTCGTCCAAAATCTTGATGTCTCCACTCTCTTGTTTTGTACGTTTTTTCCACGTGTCTTGACATCCAATGTATCCCTGCAAAGTTTGGTGAAGATCTGAGTATGTAGTTTTTGACCTTATATGGAGCCTCCTTTCTGAAAATTTGAAAATTCTTAAAAAATTCATCCAAAATCTTGATGTCTCCAATCTCTTGTTTTGTACGTTTTTTCCACGTTTCTTGACATCCAATGTATCCCTGCAAAGTTTGGTGAAGATCTGAGTATGTAGTTTTTGACCTTATATGGAACCTCCTTTCTGAAAATTTGAAAATTCTTAAAAAATTCGTCCAAAATCTTGATGTCCAAAATCCTATGTTTTGTATGTTTTTTCCACGTGCCTTGACATCCAATGTATCCATGCAAAGTTTGGTGAAGATCTGAGTATGTCGTTTTTTACCTTATCTGAAACCTCCCATCTGAAAATTTGAAAATTCTTAAAAAATTCGTCGAAAATCTTGATGTCTCCAATCTCTTGTTTTGTACGTTTTTTCCACGTGTCTTGACATGCAAAGTATCCCTGCAACGTTTGGTGAAGATCTGAGTATGTAGTTTTTGACCTTATCTGGAACCTCCTATCTGAAAATTTGAAAATTCTTAAAAAATTCGTCCAAAATCTTGATGTCTCCAATCTCTTGTTTTGTACGTTTTTTCCACGTTTCTTGACATCCAATGTATCCCTGCAATGTTTGGTGAAGATCTGAGTATGTAGTTTTTGACCTTATATGGAACCTCCTATCTGAAAATTTGAAAATTCTTAAAAAATTTGACCAAAATCTTGATATCCCCAATCCTATGTTTTGTATGTTTTTTCCACGTGTCTTGACATCCAATGTATCCCTGCAAAGTTTGGTGAAGATCTGAGTATGTAGTTTTTGACCTTATCTGGAACCTCCTATCTGAAAATTTGAAAATTTTTAAAAAATTCGTCCAAAATCTTGATGTCTTCAATCTCTTGTTTTGTACGTCTCTTCCACGTGTCTTGACCTCCAATGTATCCCTGCAAAGTTTGGTGAAGATCTGAGTATGTCGTTTTTGACCTTATCTGGAACATCCTTTCTGAAAATTTGAAAATTCTTAAAAAATTCGTCGAAAATCTTGATGTCTCCAATCTCTTGTTTTGTACGTTTTTTCCACGTGTCTTGACATCCAATGTATCCCTGCAAAGTTTGGTGAAGATCTGAGTATGTAGTTTTTGACCTTATATGGAACCTCCTTTCTGAAAATTTGAAAATTCTTAAAAAATTCGTCCAAAATCTTGATGTCTCCAATCTCTTGTTTTGTACGTTTTTTCCACTTGTCTTGACATCCAATGTATCCCTGCAAAGTTTGGTGAAGATCTGAGTATGTCGTTTTTGACCTTATCTGGAACCTCCCATCTGAAAATTTGAAAATTCTTAAAAAATTCGTCGAAAATCTTGATGTCTCCAATCTCTTGTTTTGTACGTTTTTTCCACGTGTCTTGACATGCAAAGTATCCCTGCAACGTTTGGTGAAGATCTGAGTATGTAGTTTTTGACCTTATCTGGAACCTCCTATCTGAAAATTTGAAAATTCTCAAAAATTCGTCCAAAATCTTGATGTCTCCATTCTCTTGTTTTGTACGTTTTTTCCACGTTTCTTGACATCCAATGTATCCCTGCAATGTTTGGTGAAGATCTGAGTATGTAGTTTTTGACCTTATATGGAACCTCTTATCTGAAAATTTGAAAATTCTTAAAAATATTTGACCAAAATCTTGATGTCCCCAATCCTATGTTTTGTATGTTTTTTCCACGTGTCTTGACATCCAATGTATCCCTGCAAAGTTTGGTGAAGATCTGAGTATGTAGTTTTAGACCTTATCTGGAACCTCATTTCTGAAAATTTGAAAATTCCTCAAAAATTCGTCCAAAATCTTGATGTCTCCAATCTCTTGTTTTGTACGTTTTTTCCACGTGTCTTGACATCCAATGTATCCCTGCAAAGTTTGGTGAAGATCTGAGTATGTAGTTTTTGACCTTATATGGAGCCTCCTTTCTGAAAATTTGAAAATTCTTATAAAATTCATCCAAAATCTTTATGTCTCCAATCTCTTGTTTTATACGTTTTTTCCACGTTTCTTGACATCCAATGTATCCCTGCAAAGTTTGGTGAAGATCTGAGTATGTAGTTTTTGACCTTATATGGAACCTCCTTTCTGAAAATTTGAAAATTCTTAAAAAATTCGTCCAAAATCTTGATGTCCCCAATCCTATGTTTTGTATGTTTTTTCCACGTGTCTTGACATCCAATGTATCCATGCAAAGTTTGGTGAAGATCTGAGTATGTCGTTTTTGACCTTATCTGAAACCTCCCATCTGAAAATTTGAAAATTCTTAAAAAATTCGTCGAAAATCTTGATGTCTCCAATCTCTTGTTTTGTACGTTTTTTCCACGTGTCTTGACATGCAAAGTATCCCTGCAACGTTTGGTGAAGATCTAAGTATGTAGTTTTTGACCTTATCTGGAACCTCCTATCTGAAAATTTGAAAATTCTTAAAAAATTCGTCCAAAATCTTGATGTCTCCAATCTCTTGTTTTGTACGTTTTTTCCACGTTTCTTGACATCCAATGTATCCCTGCAATGTTTGGTGAAGATCTGAGTATGTAGTTTTTGACCTTATATGGAACCTCCTATCTGAAAATTTGAAAATTCTTAAAAAAATTGACCAAAATCTTGATATCCCCAATCCTATGTTTTGTATGTTTTTTCCACGTGTCTTGACATCCAATGTATCCCTGCAAAGTTTGGTGAAGATCTGAGTATGTAGTTTTTGACCTTATCTGGAATCTCCTATCTGAAAATTTGAAAATTTTTAAAAAATTCGTCCAAAATCTTGATGTCTTCAATCTCTTGTTTTGTACGTTTTTTCCACGTGTCTTGACCTCCAATGTATCCCTGCAAAGTTTGGTGAAGATCTGAGTATGTCGTTTTTGACCTTATCTGGAACATCCTTTCTGAAAATTTGAAAATTCTTAAAAAATTCGTCCAAAAATCTTGATGTCTCCAATCTTTTGTTTTGTACGTTTTTTCCACGTGTCTTGACATCCAATGTATCCCTGCAAAGTTTGGTGAAGATCTGAGTATGTAGTTTTTGACCTTATATGGAACCTCCTTTCTGAAAATTTGAAAATTCTTAAAAAATTCGTCCAAAATCTTGATGTCCCCAATCTCTTGTTTTGTACGTTTTTTCCACGTGTCTTGACATCCAATGTATCCATGCAAAGTTTGGTGAAGATCTGAGTATGTCGTTTTTGACCTTATCTGGAACCTCCCATCTGAAAATTTGAAAATTCTTAAAAAATTCGTCGAAAATCTTGATGTCTCCAATCTCTTGTTTTGTACGTTTTTTCCACGTGTCTTGACATGCAAAGTATCACTGCAACGTTTGGTGAAGATCTGAGTTTTTGACCTTATATGGAACCTCCTATCTGAAAATTTGAAAATTCTTAAAAAATTTGACCAAAAACTTGATATCCCCAATCCTATGTTTTGTATGTTTTTTCCACGTATCTTGACATCCAATGTATCCCTGCAAAGTTTGGTGAAGATCTGAGTATGTAGTTTTTGACCTTATCTGGAACCTCCTATCTGAAAATTTGAAAATTTTTAAAAAATTCGTCCAAAATCTTGATGTCTTCAATCTCTTGTTTTGTACGTTTTTTCCACGTGTCTTGACCTCCAATGTATCCCTGCAAAGTTTGGTGAAGATCTGAGTATGTCGTTTTTGACCTTATCTGGAACATCCTTTCTGAAAATTTGAAAATTCTTAAAAAATTCGTCCAAAATCTTGATGTCTCCAATCTCTTGTTTTGTACGTTTTTTCCACGTGTCTTGACATCCAATGTATCCCTGCAAAGTTTGGTGAATATCTGAGTATGTAGTTTTTGACCTTATCTGGAACCTCCTATCTGAAAATTTGAAAATTTTTAAAAAATTCGTCCAAAATCTTGATGTCTTCAATCTCTTGTTTTGTACGCTTTTTCCACGTGTCTTGACCTCCAATGTATCCCTGCAAAGTTTGGTGAAGATCTGGGTATGTCGTTTTTGACCTTATCTGGAACATCCTTTCTGAAAATTTGAAAATTCTTAAAAAATTCGTCCAAAATCTTGATGTCTCCAATCTCTTGTTTTGTACGTTTTTTCCACGTGTCTTGACATCCAATGTATCCCTGCAATGTTTGGTGAAGATCTGAGTATGTAGTTTTTGACCTTATATGGAACCTCCTTTCTGAAAATTTGAAAATTCTTAAAAAATTCGTCCAAAATCTTGATTTCCCCAATCTCTTGTTTTGTACGTTTTTTCCACGTGTCTTGACATCCAATGTATCCCTGCAAAGTTTGGTGAAGATCTGAGTATGTCGTTTTTGACCTTATCTGGAACCTCCCATCTTAAAATTTGAAAATTCTTCAAAAATACGTCCAAAATCTTGATGTCTCCAATCTCTTGTTTTGTACGTTTTTTCCACGTTTCTTGACATGCAAAGTATCCCTGCAATGTTTGGTGAAGATCTGAGTATGTAGTTTTTGACCTTATATGGAACCTCCTATCTGAAAATTTGAAAATTCTTAAAAAATTTGACCAAAATCTTGATATCCCCAATCCTATGTTTTGTATGTTTTTTCCACGTGTCTTGACATCCAATGTATCCCTGCAATCTTTGGTGAAGATCTGAGTATGTAGTTTTTGACCTTATATGGAACCTCCTATCTTAAAAATTTGAAAATTCTTAAAAAATTTGACCAAAATCTTGATGTCCCCAATCCTATGTTTTGTATGTTTTTCCCACGTGTCTTGACATCCAATGTATCCCTGCAAAAGTTTGGTGAAGATCTGAGTATGTAGTTTTTGACCTTATCTGGAACCTCCTATCTGAAAATTTGAAAATTCTTAAAAAATTCGTCCAAAATCTTGATGTCTCCAATCTCTTGTTTTGTACGTTTTTCCACGTGTCTTGACATCCAATGTATCCCTGCAATGTTTGTTGAAGATCTTAGTATGTAGTTTTTGACCTTATATGGAACCTCCTATCTGAAAATTTGGAAATTCTTAAAAAACTTGACCAAAATCTTGATGTCCACAATCCTATGTTTTGTATGTTCTTTCCACGTGTCTTGACATCCAATGTATCCTTGCAAAGTTTGGTGAAGATCTGAGTATGTCGTTTTTGACCTTATCTGGAACATCCTTTCTGAAAATTTGAAAATTCTTAAAAAAATCGTCCAAAACCTTGATGTCTCCAATCTCTTGTTTTGTACGTTTTTTTCACGTGTCTTCACATCCAATGTATCCCAGCAAAGTTTGGTGAAGATCTGAGTATGTAGATTTTGACCTTATCTGGAACCTCTCATCTGAAAATTTGAAAATTCCTAAAAAATCCGTCCAAAATCTTGATGACACCAATCTCTTGTTTTGTACGTTTTTTCCACGTGTCTTGACATCCAATGTATCCCTGCAAAGTTTGGTGAAGATCTGAGTATGTAGTTTTTGACCTTATCTGGAACCTCCTTTCTGAAAATTTGAAAATTCTTCAAAAATTCGTCCAAAATCTTGATGTCTCCACTCTCTTGTTTTGTACGTTTTTTCCACGTGTCTTGACATCCAATGTATCCCTGCAAAGTTTGGTGAAGATCTGAGTATGTAGTTTTTGACCTTATATGGAGCCTCCTTTCTGAAAATTTGAAAATTCTTAAAAAATTCATCCAAAATCTTGATGTCTCCAATCTCTTGTTTTGTACGTTTTTTCCACGTTTCTTGACATCCAATGTATCCCTGCAAAGTTTGGTGAAGATCTGAGTATGTAGTTTTTGACCTTATATGGAACCTCCTTTCTGAAAATTTGAAAATTCTTAAAAAATTCGTCCAAAATCTTGATGTCCAAAATCCTATGTTTTGTATGTTTTTTCCACGTGTCTTGACATCTAATGTATCCATGCAAAGTTTGGTGAAGATCTGAGTATGTCGTTTTTGACCTTATCTGAAACCTCCCATCTGAAAATTTGAAAATTCTTAAAAAATTCGTCGAAAATCTTGATGTCTCCAATCTCTTGTTTTGTACTTTTTTTCCACGTGTCTTGACATGCAAAGTATCCCTGCAACGTTTGGTGAAGATCTGAGTATGTAGTGTTTGACTTTATCTGGAACCTCCTATCTGAAAATTTGAAAATTCTTAAAAAATTCGTCCAAAATCTTGATGTCTCCAATCTCTTGTTTTGTACGTTTTTTCCACGTTTCTTGACATCCAATGTATCCCTGCAATGTTTGGTGAAGATCTGAGTATGTAGTTTTTGACCTTATATGGAACCTCCTATCTGAAAATTTGAAAATTCTTAAAAAATTTGACCAAAATCTTGATATCCCCAATCCTATGTTTTGTATGTTTTTTCCACGTGTCTTGACATCCAATGTATCCCTGCAAAGTTTGGTGAAGATCTGAGTATGTAGTTTTTGACCTTATCTGGAACCTCCTATCTGAAAATTTGAAAATTTTTAAAAAATTCGTCCAAAATCTTGATGTCTTCAAGCTCTTGTTTTGTACGTTTCTTCCACGTGTCTTGACCTCCAATGTATCCCTGCAAAGTTTGGTGAAGATCTGAGTATGTCGTTTTTGACCTTATCTGGAACATCCTTTCTGAAAATTTGAAAATTCTTAAAAAATTCGTCGAAAATCTTGATGTCTCCAATCTCTTGTTTTGTACGTTTTTTCCACGTGTCTTGACATCCAATGTATCCCTGCAAAGTTTGGTGAAGATCTGAGTATGTAGTTTTTGACCTTATATGGAACCTCCTTTCTGAAAATTTGAAAATTCTTAAAAAATTCGTCCAAAATCTTGATGTCTCCAATCTCTTGTTTTGTACGTTTTTTCCACTTGTCTTGACATCCAATGTATCCCTGCAAAGTTTGGTGAAGATCTGAGTATGTCGTTTTTGACCTTATCTGGAACCTCCCATCTGAAAATTTGAAAATTCTTAAAAAATTCGTCGAAAATCTTGATGTCTCCAATCTCTTGTTTTGTACGTTTTTTCCACGTGTCTTGACATGCAAAGTATCCCTGCAACGTTTGGTGAAGATCTGAGTATGTAGTTTTTGACCTTATCTGGAACCTCCTATCTGAAAATTTGAAAATTCTCAAAAATTCGTCCAAAATCTTGATGTCTCCATTCTCTTGTTTTGTACGTTTTTTCCACGTTTCTTGACATCCAATGTATCCCTGCAATGTTTGGTGAAGATCTGAGTATGTAGTTTTTGACCTTATATGGAACCTCTTATCTGAAAATTTGAAAATTCTTAAAAATATTTGACCAAAATCTTGATGTCCCCAATCCTATGTTTTGTATGTTTTTTCCACGTGTCTTGACATCCAATGTATCCCTTCAAAGTTTGGTGAAGATCTGAGTATGTAGTTTTTGACCTTATATGGAGCCTCCTTTCTGAAAATTTGAAAATTCTTAAAAAATTCATCCAAAATCTTTATGTCTCCAATCTCTTGTTTTATACGTTTTTTCCACGTTTCTTGACATCCAATGTATCCCTGCAAAGTTTGGTGAAGATCTGAGTATGTCGTTTTTGACCTTATCTGAAACCTCCCATCTGAAAATTTGAAAATTCTTAAAAAATTCGTCGAAAATCTTGATGTCTCCAATCTCTTGTTTTGTACGTTTTTTCCACGTGTCTTGACATGCAAAGTATCCCTGCAACGTTTGGTGAAGATCTAAGTATGTAGTTTTTGACCTTATCTGAAACTCCTATCTGAAAATTTGAAAATTCTTAAAAAATTCGTCCAAAATCTTGATGTCTCCAATCTCTTGTTTTGTACGTTTTTTCCACGTTTCTTGACATCCAATGTATCCCTGCAATGTTTGGTGAAGATCTGAGTATGTAGTTTTTGACCTTATCTGGAACCTCCTATCTGAAAATTTGAAAATTTTTAAAAAATTCGTCCAAAATCTTGATGTCTTCAATCTCTTGTTTTGTACGCTTTTTCCACGTGTCTTGACCTCCAATGTATCCCTGCAAAGTTTGGTGAAGATCTGAGTATGTCGTTTTTGACCTTATCTGGAACATCCTTTCTGAAAATTTGAAAATTCTTAAAAAATTCGTCCAAAATCTTGATGTCTCCAATCTCTTGTTTTGTACGTTTTTTCCACGTGTCTTGACATCCAATGTATCCCTGCAAAGTTTGGTGAAGATCTGAGTATGTAGTTTTTGACCTTATATGGAACCTCCTTTCTGAAAATTTGAAAATTCTTAAAAAATTCGTCCAAAATCTTGATTTCCCCAATCTCTTGTTTTGTACGTTTTTTCCACGTGTCTTGACATCCAATGTATCCCTGCAAAGTTTGGTGAAGATCTGAGTATGTCGTTTTTGACCTTATCTGGAACCTCCCATCTTAAAATTTGAAAATTCTTCAAAAATACGTCCAAAATCTTGATGTCTCCAATCTCTTGTTTTGTACGTTTTTTCCACGTTTCTTGACATGCAAAGTATCCCTGCAATGTTTGGTGAAGATCTGAGTATGTAGTTTTTGACCTTATATGGAACCTCCTATCTGAAAATTTGAAAATTCTTAAAAAATTTGACCAAAATCTTGATATCCCCAATCCTATGTTTTGTATGTTTTTTCCACGTGTCTTGACATCCAATGTATCCCTGCAATCTTTGGTGAAGATCTGAGTATGTAGTTTTTGACCTTATATGGAACCTCCTATCTTAAAAATTTGAAAATTCTTAAAAAATTTGACCAAAATCTTGATGTCCCCAATCCTATGTTTTGTATGTTTTTCCCACGTGTCTTGACATCCAATGTATCCCTGCAATCTTTGGTGAAGATCTGAGTATGTAGTTTTTGACCTTATCTGGAACCACCTATCTGAAAATTTGAAAATTCTTAAAAAATTCGTCCAAAATCTTGATGTCTCCAATCTCTTGTTTTGTACGTTTTTCCACGTGTCTTGACATCCAATGTATCCCTGCAATGTTTGTTGAAGATCTGAGTATGTAGTTTTTGACCTTATATGGAACCTCCTATCTGAAAATTTGAAAATTCTTAAAAAACTTGACCAAAATCTTGATGTCCACAATCCTATGTTTTGTATGTTCTTTCCACGTGTCTTGACATCCAATGTATCCCTGCAAAGTTTGGTGAAGATCTGAGTATGTCGTTTTTGACCTTATCTGGAACATCCTTTCTGAAAATTTGAAAATTCTTAAAAAAATCGTCCAAAACCTTGATGTCTCCAATCTCTTGTTTTGTACGTTTTTTTCACGTGTCTTCACATCCAATGTATCCCTGCAAAGTTTGGTGAAGATCTGAGTATGTAGTTTTTGACCTTATCTGGAACCTCTCATCTGAAAATTTGAAAATTCCTAAAAAATCCGTCCAAAATCTTGATGACACCAATCTCTTGTTTTGTACGTTTTTTCCACGTGTCTTGACATCCAATGTATCCCTGCAAAGTTTGGTGAAGATCTGAGTATGTAGTTTTTGACCTTATCTGGAACCTCCTTTCTGAAAATTTGAAAATTCTTCAAAAATTCGTCCAAAATCTTGATGTCTCCACTCTCTTGTTTTGTACGTTTTTTCCACGTGTCTTGACATCCAATGTATCCCTGCAAAGTTTGGTGAAGATCTGAGTATGTAGTTTTTGACCTTATATGGAGCCTCCTTTCTGAAAATTTGAAAATTCTTAAAAAATTCATCCAAAATCTTGATGTCTCCAATCTCTTGTTTTGTACGTTTTTTCCACGTTTCTTGACATCCAATGTATCCCTGCAAAGTTTGGTGAAGATCTGAGTATGTAGTTTTTGACCTTATATGGAACCTCCTTTCTGAAAATTTGAAAATTCTTAAAAAATTCGTCCAAAATCTTGATGTCCAAAATCCTATGTTTTGTATGTTTTTTCCACGTGTCTTGACATCCAATGTATCCATGCAAAGTTTGGTGAAGATCTGAGTATGTCGTTTTTGACCTTATCTGAAACCTCCCATCTGAAAATTTGAAAATTCTTAAAAAATTCGTCGAAAATCTTGATGTCTCCAATTTCTTGTTTTGTACGTTTTTTCCACGTGTCTTGACATGCAAAGTATCCCTGCAACGTTTGGTGAAGATCTGAGTATGTAGTTTTTGAACTTATCTGGAACCTCCTATCTGAAAATTTGAAAATTCTTAAAAAATTCGTCCAAAATCTTGATGTCTCCAATCTCTTGTTTTGTACGTTTTTTCCACGTTTCTTGACATCCAATGTATCCCTGCAATGTTTGGTGAAGATCTGAGTATGTAGTTTTTGACCTTATATGGAACCTCCTATCTGAAAATTTGAAAATTCTTAAAAAATTTGACCAAAATCTTGATATCCCCAATCCTATGTTTTGTATGTTTTTTCCACGTGTCTTGACATCCAATGTATCCCTGCAAAGTTTGGTGAAGATCTGAGTATGTAGTTTTTGACCTTATCTGGAACCTCCTATCTGAAAATTTGAAAATTTTTAAAAAATTCGTCCAAAATCTTGATGTCTTCAATCTCTTGTTTTGTACGTTTCTTCCACGTGTCTTGACCTCCAATGTATCCCTGCAAAGTTTGGTGAAGATCTGAGTATGTCGTTTTTGACCTTATCTGGAACATCCTTTCTGAAAATTTGAAAATTCTTAAAAAATTCGTCAAAAATCTTGATGTCTCCAATCTCTTGTTTTGTACGTTTTTTCCACGTGTCTTGACATCCAATGTATCCCTGCAAAGTTTGGTGAAGATCTGAGTATGTAGTTTTTGACCTTATATGGAACCTCCTTTCTGAAAATTTGAAAATTCTTAAAAAATTCGTCCAAAATCTTGATGTCTCCAATCTCTTGTTTTGTACGTTTTTTCCACTTGTCTTGACATCCAATGTATCCCTGCAAAGTTTGGTGAAGATCTGAGTATGTCGTTTTTGACCTTATCTGGAACCTCCCATCTGAAAATTTGAAAATTCTTAAAAAATTCGTCGAAAATCTTGATGTCTCCAATCTCTTGTTTTGTACGTTTTTTCCACGTGTCTTGACATGCAAAGTATCCCTGCAACGTTTGGTGAAGATCTGAGTATGTAGTTTTTGACCTTATCTGGAACCTCCCATCTGAAAATTTGAAAATTCTCAAAAATTCGTCCAAAATCTTGATGTCTCCATTCTCTTGTTTTGTACGTTTTTTCCACGTTTCTTGACATCCAATGTATCCCTGCAATGTTTGGTGAAGATCTGAGTATGTAGTTTTTGACCTTATATGGAACCTCTTATCTGAAAATTTGAAAATTCTTAAAAATATTTGACCAAAATCTTGATGTCCCCAATCCTATGTTTTGTATGTTTTTTCCACGTGTCTTGACATCCAATGTATCCCTGCAAAGTTTGGTGAAGATCTGAGTATGTAGTTTTAGACCTTATCTGGAACCTCATTTCTGAAAATTTGAAAATTCCTCAAAAATTCGTCCAAAATCTTGATGTCTCCAATCTCTTGTTTTGTACGTTTTTTCCACGTGTCTTGACATCCAATGTATCCCTGCAAAGTTTGGTGAAGATCTGAGTATGTAGTTTTTGACCTTATATGGAGCCTCCTTTCTGAAAATTTGAAAATTCTTAAAAAATTCATCCAAAATCTTTATGTCTCCAATCTCTTGTTTTATACGTTTTTTCCACGTTTCTTGACATCCAATGTATCCCTGCAAAGTTTGGTGAAGATCTGAGTATGTAGTTTTTGACCTTATATGGAACCTCCTTTCTGAAAATTTGAAAATTCTTAAAAAATTCGTCCAAAATCTTGATGTCCCCAATCCTATGTTTTGTATGTTTTTTCCACGTGTCTTGACATCCAATGTATCCATGCAAAGTTTGGTGAAGATCTGAGTATGTCGTTTTTGACCTTATCTGAAACCTCCCATCTGAAAATTTGAAAATTCTTAAAAAATTCGTCGAAAATCTTGATGTCTCCAATCTCTTGTTTTGTACGTTTTTTCCACGTGTCTTGACATGCAAAGTATCCCTGCAACGTTTGGTGAAGATCTAAGTATGTAGTTTTTGACCTTATCTGGAACCTCCTATCTGAAAATTTGAAAATTCTTAAAAAATTCGTCCAAAATCTTGATGTCTCCAATCTCTTGTTTTGTACGTTTTTTCCACGTTTCTTGACATCCAATGTATCCCTGCAATGTTTGGTGAAGATCTGAGTATGTAGTTTTTGACCTTATATGGAACCTCCTATCTGAAAATTTGAAAATTCTTAAAAAAATTGACCAAAATCTTGATATCCCCAATCCTATGTTTTGTATGTTTTTTCCACGTGTCTTGACATCCAATGTATCCCTGCAAAGTTTGGTGAAGATCTGAGTATGTAGTTTTTGACCTTATCTGGAATCTCCTATCTGAAAATTTGAAAATTTTTAAAAAATTCGTCCAAAATCTTGATGTCTTCAATCTCTTGTTTTGTACGTTTTTTCCACGTGTCTTGACCTCCAATGTATCCCTGCAAAGTTTGGTGAAGATCTGAGTATGTCGTTTTTGACCTTATCTGGAACATCCTTTCTGAAAATTTGAAAATTCTTAAAAAATTCGTCCAAAAATCTTGATGTCTTCAATCTTTTGTTTTGTACGTTTTTTCCACGTGTCTTGACATCCAATGTATCCCTGCAAAGTTTGGTGAAGATCTGAGTATGTAGTTTTTGACCTTATATGGAACCTCCTTTCTGAAAATTTGAAAATTCTTAAAAAATTCGTCCAAAATCTTGATGTCCCCAATCTCTTGTTTTGTACGTTTTTTGCACGTGTCTTGACATCCAATGTATCCATGCAAAGTTTGGTGAAGATCTGAGTATGTCGTTTTTGACCTTATCTGGAACCTCCCATCTGAAAATTTGAAAATTCTTAAAAAATTCGTCGAAAATCTTGATGTCTCCAATCTCTTGTTTTGTACGTTTTTTCCACGTGTCTTGACATGCAAAGTATCACTGCAACGTTTGGTGAAGATCTGAGTTTTTGACCTTATATGGAACCTCCTATCTGAAAATTTGAAAATTCTTAAAAAATTTGACCAAAAACTTGATATCCCCAATCCTATGTTTTGTATGTTTTTTCCACGTGTCTTGACATCCAATGTATCCCTGCAAAGTTTGGTGAAGATCTGAGTATGTAGTTTTTGACCTTATCTGGAACCTCCTATCTGAAAATTTGAAAATTTTTAAAAAATTCGTCCAAAATCTTGATGTCTTCAATCTCTTGTTTTGTAAGTTTTTTCCACGTGTCTTGACCTCCAATGTATCCCTGCAAAGTTTGGTGAAGATCTGAGTATGTCGTTTTTGACCTTATCTGGAACATCCTTTCTGAAAATTTGAAAAATCTTAAAAAATTCGTCCAAAATCTTGATGTCTCCAATCTCTTGTTTTGTACGTTTTTTCCACGTGTCTTGACATCCAATGTATCCCTGCAAAGTTTGGTGAATATCTGAGTATGTAGTTTTTGACCTTATCTGGAACCTCCTATCTGAAAATTTGAAAATTTTTAAAAAATTCGTCAAAAATCTTGATGTCTTCAATCTCTTGTTTTGTACGCTTTTTCCACGTGTCTTGACCTCCAATGTATCCCTGCAAAGTTTGGTGAAGATCTGGGTATGTCGTTTTTGACCTTATCTGGAACATCCTTTCTGAAAATTTGAAAATTCTTAAAAAATTCGTCCAAAATCTTGATGTCTCCAATCTCTTGTTTTGTACGTTTTTTCCACGTGTCTTGACATCCAATGTATCCCTGCAAAGTTTGGTGAAGATCTGAGTATGTAGTTTTTGACCTTATATGGAACCTCCTATCTGAAAATTTGAAAATTCTTAAAAAATTTGACCAAAATCTTGATATCCCCAATCCTATGTTTTGTATGTTTTTTCCACGTGTCTTGACATCCAATGTATCCCTGCAATCTTTGGTGAAGATCTGAGTATGTAGTTTTTGACCTTATATGGAACCTCCTATCTTAAAAATTTGAAAATTCTTAAAAAATTTGACCAAAATCTTGATGTCCCCAATCCTATGTTTTGTATGTTTTTCCCACGTGTCTTGACATCCAATGTATCCCTGCAAAAGTTTGGTGAAGATCTGAGTATGTAGTTTTTGACCTTATCTGGAACCTCCTATCTGAAAATTTGAAAATTCTTAAAAAATTCGTCCAAAATCTTGATGTCTCCAATCTCTTGTTTTGTACGTTTTTCCACGTGTCTTGACATCCAATGTATCCCTGCAATGTTTGTTGAAGATCTGAGTATGTAGTTTTTGACCTTATATGGAACCTCCTATCTGAAAATTTGGAAATTCTTAAAAAACTTGACCAAAATCTTGATGTCCACAATCCTATGTTTTGTATGTTCTTTCCACGTGTCTTGACATCCAATGTATCCCTGCAAAGTTTGGTGAAGATCTGAGTATGTCGTTTTTGACCTTATCTGGAACATCCTTTCTGAAAATTTGAAAATTCTTAAAAAAATCGTCCAAAACCTTGATGTCTCCAATCTCTTGTTTTGTACGTTTTTTTCACGTGTCTTCACATCCAATGTATCCCAGCAAAGTTTGGTGAAGATCTGAGTATGTAGTTTTTGACCTTATCTGGAACCTCTCATCTGAAAATTTGAAAATTCCTAAAAAATCCGTCCAAAATCTTGATGACACCAATCTCTTGTTTTGTACGTTTTTTCCACGTGTCTTGACATCCAATGTATCCCTGCAAAGTTTGGTGAAGATCTGAGTATGTAGTTTTTGACCTTATCTGGAACCTCCTTTCTGAAAATTTGAAAATTCTTCAAAAATTCGTCCAAAATCTTGATGTCTCCACTCTCTTGTTTTGTACGTTTTTTCCACGTGTCTTGACATCCAATGTATCCCTGCAAAGTTTGGTGAAGATCTGAGTATGTAGTTTTTGACCTTATATGGAGCCTCCTTTCTGAAAATTTGAAAATTCTTAAAAAATTCATCCAAAATCTTGATGTCTCCAATCTCTTGTTTTGTACGTTTTTTCCACGTTTCTTGACATCCAATGTATCCCTGCAAAGTTTGGTGAAGATCTGAGTATGTAGTTTTTGACCTTATATGGAACCTCCTTTCTGAAAATTTGAAAATTCTTAAAAAATTCGTCCAAAATCTTGATGTCCAAAATCCTATGTTTTGTATGTTTTTTCCACGTGTCTTGACATCCAATGTATCCATGCAAAGTTTGGTGAAGATCTGAGTATGTCGTTTTTGACCTTATCTGAAACCTCCCATCTGAAAATTTGAAAATTCTTAAAAAATTCGTCGAAAATCTTGATGTCTCCAATCTCTTGTTTTGTACGTTTTTTCCACGTGTCTTGACATGCAAAGTATCCCTGCAACGTTTGGTGAAGATCTGAGTATGTAGTGTTTGACCTTATCTGGAACCTCCTATCTGAAAATTTGAAAATTCTTAAAAAATTCGTCCAAAATCTTGATGTCTCCAATCTCTTGTTTTGTACGTTTTTTCCACGTTTCTTGACATCCAATGTATCCCTGCAATGTTTGGTGAAGATCTGAGTATGTAGTTTTTGACCTTATATGGAACCTCCTATCTGAAAATTTGAAAATTCTTAAAAAATTTGACCAAAATCTTGATATCCCCAATCCTATGTTTTGTATGTTTTTTCCACGTGTCTTGACATCCAATGTATCCCTGCAAAGTTTGGTGAAGATCTGAGTATGTAGTTTTTGACCTTATCTGGAACCTCCTATCTGAAAATTTGAAAATTTTTAAAAAATTCGTCCAAAATCTTGATGTCTTCAATCTCTTGTTTTGTACGTTTCTTCCACGTGTCTTGACCTCCAATGTATCCCTGCAAAGTTTGGTGAAGATCTGAGTATGTCGTTTTTGACCTTATCTGGAACATCCTTTCTGAAAATTTGAAAATTCTTAAAAAATTCGTCGAAAATCTTGATGTCTCCAATCTCTTGTTTTGTACGTTTTTTCCACGTGTCTTGACATCCAATGTATCCCTGCAAAGTTTGGTGAAGATCTGAGTATGTAGTTTTTGACCTTATATGGAACCTCCTTTCTGAAAATTTGAAAATTCTTAAAAAATTCGTCCAAAATCTTGATGTCTCCAATCTCTTGTTTTGTACGTTTTTTCCACTTGTCTTGACATCCAATGTATCCCTGCAAAGTTTGGTGAAGATCTGAGTATGTCGTTTTTGACCTTATCTGGAACCTCCCATCTGAAAATTTGAAAATTCTTAAAAAATTCGTCGAAAATCTTGATGTCTCCAATCTCTTGTTTTGTACGTTTTTTCCACGTGTCTTGACATGCAAAGTATCCCTGCAACGTTTGGTGAAGATCTGAGTATGTAGTTTTTGACCTTATCTGGAACCTCCTATCTGAAAATTTGAAAATTCTCAAAAATTCGTCCAAAATCTTGATGTCTCCATTCTCTTGTTTTGTACGTTTTTTCCACGTTTCTTGACATCCAATGTATCCCTGCAATGTTTGGTGAAGATCTGAGTATGTAGTTTTTGACCTTATATGGAACCTCTTATCTGAAAATTTGAAAATTCTTAAAAATATTTGACCAAAATCTTGATGTCCCCAATCCTATATTTTGTATGTTTTTTCCACGTGTCTTGACATCCAATGTATCCCTGCAAAGTTTGGTGAAGATCTGAGTATGTAGTTTTAGACCTTATCTGGAACCTCATTTCTGGAAATTTGAAAATTCCTCAAAAATTCGTCCAAAATCTTGATGTCTCCAATCTCTTGTTTTGTACGTTTTTTCCACGTGTCTTGACATCCAATGTATCCCTGCAAAGTTTGGTGAAGATCTGAGTATGTAGTTTTTGACCTTATATGGAGCCTCCTTTCTGAAAATTTGAAAATTCTTAAAAAATTCATCCAAAATCTTTATGTCTCCAATCTCTTGTTTTATACGTTTTTTCCACGTTTCTTGACATCCAATGTATCCCTGCAAAGTTTGGTGAAGATCTGAGTATGTAGTTTTTGACCTTATATGGAACCTCCTTTCTGAAAATTTGAAAATTCTTAAAAAATTCGTCCAAAATCTTGATGTCCCCAATCCTATGTTTTGTATGTTTTTTCCACGTGTCTTGACATCCAATGTATCCATGCAAAGTTTGGTGAAGATCTGAGTATGTCGTTTTTGACCTTATCTGAAACCTCCCATCTGAAAATTTGAAAATTCTTAAAAAATTCGTCGAAAATCTTGATGTCTCCAATCTCTTGTTTTGTACGTTTTTTCCACGTGTCTTGACATGCAAAGTATCCCTGCAAAGTTTGGTGAAGATCTAAGTATGTAGTTTTTGACCTTATCTGGAACCTCCTATCTGAAAATTTGAAAATTCTTAAAAAATTCGTCCAAAATCTTGATGTCTCCAATCTCTTGTTTTGTACGTTTTTTCCACGTTTCTTGACATCCAATGTATCCCTGCAATGTTTGGTGAAGATCTGAGTATGTAGTTTTTGACCTTATATGGAACCTCCTATCTGAAAATTTGAAAATTCTTAAAAAAATTGACCAAAATCTTGATATCCCCAATCCTATGTTTTGTATGTTTTTTCCACGTGTCTTGACATCCAATGTATCCCTGCAAAGTTTGGTGAAGATCTGAGTATGTAGTTTTTGACCTTATCTGGAACCTCCTATCTGAAAATTTGAAAATTTTTAAAAAATTCGTCCAAAATCTTGATGTCTTCAATCTCTTGTTTTGTACGTTTCTTCCACGTGTCTTGACCTCCAATGTATCCCTGCAAAGTTTGGTGAAGATCTGAGTATGTCGTTTTTGACCTTATCTGGAACATCCTTTCTGAAAATTTGAAAATTCTTAAAAAATTCGTCGAAAATC
Source organism: Lepisma saccharinum (assembly GCF_977018435.1). Lineage (NCBI taxonomy): Eukaryota > Metazoa > Arthropoda > Insecta > Zygentoma > Lepismatidae > Lepisma > Lepisma saccharinum. Next base: position 1,282,433 of record NW_028142907.1, on the reverse strand, counting down.
TTGATGTCTCCAATCTCTTGTTTTGTACGTTTTTTCCACGTGTCTTGACATCCAATGTATCCCTGCAAAGTTTGGTGAAGATCTGAGTATGTAGTTTTTGACCTTATATGGAACCTCCTTTCTGAAAATTTGAAAATTCTTAAAAAATTCGTCCAAAATCTTGATGTCTCCAATCTCTTGTTTTGTACGTTTTTTCCACTTGTCTTGACATCCAATGTATCCCTGCAAAGTTTGGTGAAGATCTGAGTATGTCGTTTTTGACCTTATCTGGAACCTCCCATCTGAAAATTTGAAAATTCTTAAAAAATTCGTCGAAAATCTTGATGTCTCCAATCTCTTGTTTTGTACGTTTTTTCCACGTGTCTTGACATGCAAAGTATCCCTGCAACGTTTGGTGAAGATCTGAGTATGTAGTTTTTGACCTTATCTGGAACCTCCTATCTGAAAATTTGAAAATTCTCAAAAATTCGTCCAAAATCTTGATGTCTCCATTCTCTTGTTTTGTACGTTTTTTCCACGTTTCTTGACATCCAATGTATCCCTGCAATGTTTGGTGAAGATCTGAGTATGTAGTTTTTGACCTTATATGGAACCTCTTATCTGAAAATTTGAAAATTCTTAAAAATATTTGACCAAAATCTTGATGTCCCCAATCCTATGTTTTGTATGTTTTTTCCACGTGTCTTGACATCCAATGTATCCCTGCAAAGTTTGGTGAAGATCTGAGTATGTAGTTTTAGACCTTATCTGGAACCTCATTTCTGAAAATTTGAAAATTCCTCAAAAATTCGTCCAAAATCTTGATGTCTCCAATCTCTTGTTTTGTACGTTTTTTCCACGTGTCTTGACATCCAATGTATCCCTGCAAAGTTTGGTGAAGATCTGAGTATGTAGTTTTTGACCTTATATGGAGCCTCCTTTCTGAAAATTTGAAAATTCTTAAAAAATTCATCCAAAATCTTTATGTCTCCAATCTCTTGTTTTATACGTTTTTTCCACGTTTCTTGACATCCAATGTATCCCTGCAAAGTTTGGTGAAGATCTGAGTATGTAGTTTTTGACCTTATATGGAACCTCCTTTCTGAAAATTTGAAAATTCTTAAAAAATTCGTCCAAAATCTTGATGTCCCCAATCCTATGTTTTGTATGTTTTTTCCACGTGTCTTGACATCCAATGTATCCATGCAAAGTTTGGTGAAGATCTGAGTATGTCGTTTTTGACCTTATCTGAAACCTCCCATCTGAAAATTTGAAAATTCTTAAAAAATTCGTCGAAAATCTTGATGTCTCCAATCTCTTGTTTTGTACGTTTTTTCCACGTGTCTTGACATGCAAAGTATCCCTGCAAAGTTTGGTGAAGATCTAAGTATGTAGTTTTTGACCTTATCTGGAACCTCCTATCTGAAAATTTGAAAATTCTTAAAAAATTCGTCCAAAATCTTGATGTCTCCAATCTCTTGTTTTGTACGTTTTTTCCACGTTTCTTGACATCCAATGTATCCCTGCAATGTTTGGTGAAGATCTGAGTATGTAGTTTTTGACCTTATATGGAACCTCCTATCTGAAAATTTGAAAATTCTTAAAAAAATTGACCAAAATCTTGATATCCCCAATCCTATGTTTTGTATGTTTTTTCCACGTGTCTTGACATCCAATGTATCCCTGCAAAGTTTGGTGAAGATCTGAGTATGTAGTTTTTGACCTTATCTGGAATCTCCTATCTGAAAATTTGAAAATTTTTAAAAAATTCGTCCAAAATCTTGATGTCTTCAATCTCTTGTTTTGTACGTTTTTTCCATGTGTCTTGACCTCCAATGTATCCCTGCAAAGTTTGGTGAAGATCTGAGTATGTCGTTTTTGACCTTATCTGGAACATCCTTTCTGAAAATTTGAAAATTCTTAAAAAATTCGTCCAAAAATCTTGATGTCTCCAATCTTTTGTTTTGTACGTTTTTTCCACGTGTCTTGACATCCAATGTATCCCTGCAAAGTTTGGTGAAGATCTGAGTATGTAGTTTTTGACCTTATATGGAACCTCCTTTCTGAAAATTTGAAAATTCTTAAAAAATTCGTCCAAAATCTTGATGTCCCCAATCTCTTGTTTTGTACGTTTTTTCCACGTGTCTTGACATCCAATGTATCCATGCAAAGTTTGGTGAAGATCTGAGTATGTCGTTTTTGACCTTATCTGGAACCTCCCATCTGAAAATTTGAAAATTCTTAAAAAATTCGTCGAAAATCTTGATGTCTCCAATCTCTTGTTTTGTACGTTTTTTCCACGTGTCTTGACATGCAAAGTATCACTGCAACGTTTGGTGAAGATCTGAGTTTCTGACCTTATATGGAACCTCCTATCTGAAAATTTGAAAATTTTTAAAAAATTTGACCAAAAACTTGATATCCCCAATCCTATGTTTTGTATGTTTTTTCCACGTGTCTTGACATCCAATGTATCCCTGCAAAGTTTGGTGAAGATCTGAGTATGTAGTTTTTGACCTTATCTGGAACCTCCTATCTGAAAATTTGAAAATTTTTAAAAAATTCGTCCAAAATCTTGATGTCTTCAATCTCTTGTTTTGTACGTTTTTTCCACGTGTCTTGACCTCCAATGTATCCCTGCAAAGTTTGGTGAAGATCTGAGTATGTCGTTTTTGACCTTATCTGGAACATCCTTTCTGAAAATTTGAATATTCTTAAAAAATTCGTCCAAAATCTTGATGTCTCCAATCTCTTGTTTTGTACGTTTTTTCCACGTGTCTTGACATCCAATGTATCCCTGCAAAGTTTGGTGAATATCTGAGTATGTAGTTTTTGACCTTATATGGAACCTCCTTTCTGAAAATTTGAAAATTCTTAAAAAATTCGTCCAAAATCTTGATGTCTCCAATCTCTTGTTTTGTACGTTTTTTCCACGTGTCTTGACATCCAATGTATCCCTGCAAAGTTTGGTGAAGATCTGAATATGTAGTTTTTGACCTTATATGGAACCTCCCATCTGAAAATTTGAAAATTACTAAAAAATCCGTCTAAAATCTTGATGTCTCCACTCTCTTGTTTTGTACTTTTTTCCACGTGTCTTGACATCCAATGTATCCCTGCAAAGTTTGGTGAAGATCTGAGTATGTAGTTTTTGACCTTATATGGAACCTCCTTTCTGAAAATTTGAAAATTCTTAAAAAATTCGACCAAAATCTTGATGTCTGCAATCCTATGTTTTGTATGTTTTTTCCACGTGTCTTGACATCCAATGTATCCATGCAAAGTTTGGTGAAGATCTGAGTATGTAGTTTTTGACTTTATATGGAACCTCCTATCTGAAAATTTGAGAATTCTTGAAAAATTCGTCCAAAATCTTGATGTCTCCAATCTCTTGTTTTGTACGTTTTTTCCACGTGTCTTGACATCCAATGTATCCCTGCAAAGTTTGGTGAAGATCTGAGTATGTAGTTTTTGACCTTATATGGTACCTCCTTTCTGAAAATTTGAAAATTCCTAAAAAATCCGTCCAAAATCTTGATCACCTCAATCTCTTGTTTTGTACGTTTTTTCCACGTGTCTTGACATCCAATGTATCCCTGCAATGTTTGGTGAAGATCTGAGTATGTAGTTTTTGACCTTATATGGAACCTCTTATCTAAAAATTTGAAAATTCTTAAAAATATTTGACCAAAATCTTGATGTCCCCAATCCTATGTTTTGTATGTTTTTTCCACGTGTCTTGACATCCAATGTATCCCTGCAAAGTTTGGTGAATATCTGAGTATGTAGTTTTAGACCTTATCTGGAACCTCATTTCTGAAAATTTGAAAATTCCTCAAAAATTCGTCCAAAATCTTGATGTCTCCAATCTCTTGTTTTGTACGTTTTTTCCACGTGTCTTGACATCCAATGTATCCCTGCAAAGTTTGGTGAAGATCTGAGTATGTAGTTTTTGACCTTATATGGAGCCTCCTTTCTGAAAATTTGAAAATTCTTAAAAAATTCATCCAAAATCTTTATGTCTCCAATCTCTTGTTTTATACGTTTTTTCCACGTTTCTTGACATCCAATGTATCCCTGCAAAGTTTGGTGAAGATCTGAGTATGTAGTTTTTGACCTTATATGGAACCTCCTTTCTGAAAATTTGAAAATTCTTAAAAAATTCGTCCAAAATCTTGATGTCCCCAATCCTATGTTTTGTATGTTTTTTCCACGTGTCTTGACATCCAATGTATCCATGCAAAGTTTGGTGAAGATCTGAGTATGTCGTTTTTGACCTTATCTGAAACCTCCCATCTGAAAATTTGAAAATTCTTAAAAAATTCGTCGAAAATCTTGATGTCTCCAATCTCTTGTTTTGTACGTTTTTTCCACGTGTCTTGACATGCAAAGTATCCCTGCAAAGTTTGGTGAAGATCTAAGTATGTAGTTTTTGACCTTATCTGGAACCTCCTATCTGAAAATTTGAAAATTCTTAAAAAATTCGTCCAAAATCTTGATGTCTCCAATCTCTTGTTTTGTACGTTTTTTCCACGTTTCTTGACATCCAATGTATCCCTGCAATGTTTGGTGAAGATCTGAGTATGTAGTTTTTGACCTTATATGGAACCTCCTATCTGAAAATTTGAAAATTCTTAAAAAAATTGACCAAAATCTTGATATCCCCAATCCTATGTTTTGTATGTTTTTTCCACGTGTCTTGACATCCAATGTATCCCTGCAAAGTTTGGTGAAGATCTGAGTATGTAGTTTTTGACCTTATCTGGAATCTCCTATCTGAAAATTTGAAAATTTTTAAAAAATTCGTCCAAAATCTTGATGTCTTCAATCTCTTGTTTTGTACGTTTTTTCCATGTGTCTTGACCTCCAATGTATCCCTGCAAAGTTTGGTGAAGATCTGAGTATGTCGTTTTTGACCTTATCTGGAACATCCTTTCTGAAAATTTGAAAATTCTTAAAAAATTCGTCCAAAAATCTTGATGTCTCCAATCTTTTGTTTTGTACGTTTTTTCCACGTGTCTTGACATCCAATGTATCCCTGCAAAGTTTGGTGAAGATCTGAGTATGTAGTTTTTGACCTTATATGGAACCTCCTTTCTGAAAATTTGAAAATTCTTAAAAAATTCGTCCAAAATCTTGATGTCCCCAATCTCTTGTTTTGTACGTTTTTTCCACGTGTCTTGACATCCAATGTATCCATGCAAAGTTTGGTGAAGATCTGAGTATGTCGTTTTTGACCTTATCTGGAACCTCCCATCTGAAAATTTGAAAATTCTTAAAAAATTCGTCGAAAATCTTGATGTCTCCAATCTCTTGTTTTGTACGTTTTTTCCACGTGTCTTGACATGCAAAGTATCACTGCAACGTTTGGTGAAGATCTGAGTTTCTGACCTTATATGGAACCTCCTATCTGAAAATTTGAAAATTTTTAAAAAATTTGACCAAAAACTTGATATCCCCAATCCTATGTTTTGTATGTTTTTTCCACGTGTCTTGACATCCAATGTATCCCTGCAAAGTTTGGTGAAGATCTGAGTATGTAGTTTTTGACCTTATCTGGAACCTCCTATCTGAAAATTTGAAAATTTTTAAAAAATTCGTCCAAAATCTTGATGTCTTCAATCTCTTGTTTTGTACGTTTTTTCCACGTGTCTTGACCTCCATTGTATCCCTGCAAAGTTTGGTGAAGATCTGAGTATGTCGTTTTTGACCTTATCTGGAACATCCTTTCTGAAAATTTGAATATTCTTAAAAAATTCGTCCAAAATCTTGATGTCTCCAATCTCTTGTTTTGTACGTTTTTTCCACGTGTCTTGACATCCAATGTATCCCTGCAAAGTTTGGTGAATATCTGAGTATGTAGTTTTTGACCTTATATGGAACCTCCTTTCTGAAAATTTGAAAATTCTTAAAAAATTCGTCCAAAATCTTGATGTCTCCAATCTCTTGTTTTGTACGTTTTTTCCACGTGTCTTGACATCCAATGTATCCCTGCAAAGTTTGGTGAAGATCTGAGTATGTAGTTTTTGACCTTATATGGAACCTCCCATCTGAAAATTTGAAAATTACTAAAAAATCCGTCTAAAATCTTGATGTCTCCACTCTCTTGTTTTGTACTTTTTTTCCACGTGTCTTGACATCCAATGTATCCCTGCAAAGTTTGGTGAAGATCTGAGTATGTAGTTTTTGACCTTATATGGAACCTCCTTTCTGAAAATTTGAAAATTCTTAAAAAATTCGACCAAAATCTTGATGTCTGCAATCCTATGTTTTGTATGTTTTTTCCACGTGTCTTGACATCCAATGTATCCATGCAAAGTTTGGTGAAGATCTGAGTATGTAGTTTTTGACCTTATATGGAACCTCCTATCTGAAAATTTGAGAATTCTTGAAAAATTCGTCCAAAATCTTGATGTCTCCAATCTCTTGTTTTGTACGTTTTTTCCACGTGTCTTGACATCCAATGTATCCCTGCAAAGTTTGGTGAAGATCTGAGTATGTAGTTTTTGACCTTATATGGTACCTCCTTTCTGAAAATTTGAAAATTCCTAAAAAATCCGTCCAAAATCTTGATCACCTCAATCTCTTGTTTTGTACGTTTTTTCCACGTGTCTTGACATCCAATGTATCCCTGCAATGTTTGGTGAAGATCTGAGTATGTAGTTTTTGACCTTATATGGAACCTCTTATCTAAAAATTTGAAAATTCTTAAAAATATTTGACCAAAATTTTGATGTCCCCAATCCTATGTTTTGTATGTTTTTTCCACGTGTCTTGACATCCAATGTATCCCTGCAAAGTTTGGTGAATATCTGAGTATGTAGTTTTAGACCTTATCTGGAACCTCATTTCTGAAAATTTGAAAATTCCTAAAAAATCCGTCTAAAATCTTGATGTCTCCACTCTCTTGTTTTGTACTTTTTTTCCACGTGTCTTGACATCCAATGTATCCCTGCAAAGTTTGGTGAAGATCTGAGTATGTAGTTTTTGACCTTATATGGAACCTCCTTTCTGAAAATTTGAAAATTCTTAAAAAATTCGACCAAAATCTTGATGTCTGCAATCCTATGTTTTGTATGTTTTTTCCACGTGTCTTGACATCCAATGTATCCATGCAAAGTTTGGTGAAGATCTGAGTATGTAGTTTTTGACCTTATATGGAACCTCCTATCTGAAAATTTGAGAATTCTTGAAAAATTCGTCCAAAATCTTGATGTCTCCAATCTCTTGTTTTGTACGTTTTTTCCACGTGTCTTGACATCCAATGTATCCCTGCAAAGTTTGGTGAAGATCTGAGTATGTAGTTTTTGACCTTATATGGTACCTCCTTTCTGAAAATTTGAAAATTCCTAAAAAATCCGTCCAAAATCTTGATCACCTCAATCTCTTGTTTTGTACGTTTTTTCCACGTGTCTTGACATCCAATGTATCCCTGCAATGTTTGGTGAAGATCTGAGTATGTAGTTTTTGACCTTATATGGAACCTCTTATCTAAAAATTTGAAAATTCTTAAAAATATTTGACCAAAATCTTGATGTCCCCAATCCTATGTTTTGTATGTTTTTTCCACGTGTCTTGACATCCAATGTATCCCTGCAAAGTTTGGTGAATATCTGAGTATGTAGTTTTAGACCTTATCTGGAACCTCATTTCTGAAAATTTGAAAATTCCTCAAAAATTCGTCCAAAATCTTGATGTCTCCAATCTCTTGTTTTGTACGTTTTTTCCACGTGTCTTGACATCCAATGTATCCCTGCAAAGTTTGGTGAAGATCTGAGTATGTAGTTTTTGACCTTGTATGGAGCCTCCTTTCTGAAAATTTGAAAATTCTTAAAAAATTCATCCAAAATCTTTATGTCTCCAATCTCTTGTTTTATACGTTTTTTCCACGTTTCTTGACATCCAATGTATCCCTGCAAAGTTTGGTGAAGATCTGAGTATGTAGTTTTTGACCTTATCTGGAACCTCCTATCTGAAAATTTGAAAATTCTTAAAAAAATTGACCAAAATCTTGATATCCCCAATCCTATGTTTTGTATGTTTTTTCCACGTGTCTTGACATCCAATGTATCCCTGCAAAGTTTGGTGAAGATCTGAGTATGTAGTTTTTGACCTTATCTGGAACCTCCTATCTGAAAATTAAAAAATTTTTAAAAAATTCGTCCAAAATCTTGATGTCTTCAATCTCTTGTTTTGTACGTTTTTTCCACGTGTCTTGACCTCCAATGTATCCCTGCAAAGTTTGGTGAAGATCTGAGTATGTCGTTTTTGACCTTATCTGGAACATCCTTTCTGAAAATTTGAAAATTCTTAAAAAATTCGTCCAAAATCTTGATGTCTCCAATCTCTTGTTTTGTACGTTTTTTCCACGTGTCTTGACATTCAATGTATCCATGCAAAGTTTGGTGAAGATCTGAGTATGTAGTTTTTGACCTTATATGGAACCTCCTTTCTGAAAATTTGAAAATTCTTAAAAAATTCGTCCAAAATCTTGATGTCCCCAATCTCTTGTTTTGTACGTTTTTTCCACGTGTCTTGACATCCAATGTATCCATGCAAATTTTGGTGAAGATCTGAGTATGTCGTTTTTGACCTTATCTGGAACCTCCCATCTGAAAATTTGAAAATTCTTAAAAAATTCGTCGAAAATCTTGATGTCTCCAATCTCTTGTTTTGTACGTTTTTTCCACGTGTCTCAACATGCAAAGTATCCCTGCAACGTTTGGTGAAGATCTGAGTTTTTGACCTTATATGGAACAACCTATCTGAAAATTTGAAAATTCTTAAAAAATTTGACCAAAAGTTTGATATCCCCAATCCTATGTTTTGTATGTTTTTTCCACGTGTCTTGACATCCAATGTATCCCTGCAAAGTTTGGTGAAGATCTGAGTATGTAGTTTTTGACCTTATCTGGAACCTCCTATCTGAAAATTTGAAAATTTTTATAAAATTCGTCCAAAACCTTGATGTCTTCAATCTCTTGTTTTGTACGTTTTTTCCACGTGTCTTGACATCCAATGTATCCCTGCAAAGTTTGGTGAAGATCTGAGTATGTAGTTTTTGACCTTATCTGGAACCTCCTATCTGAAAATTTGAAAATTCTTAAAAAATTCGTCCAAAATCTTGATGTCTCCAATCTCTTGTTTTGTACGTTTTTTCCACGTTTCTTGACATCCAATGTATCCCTGCAATGTTTGGTGAAGATCTGAGTATGTAGTTTTTGACCTTATATGGAACCTCCTATCTGAAAATTTGAAAATTCTTAAAAAATTTGACCAAAATCTTGATATCCCCAATCCTATGTTTTGTATGTTTTTTCCACGTGTCTTGACATCCAATGTATCCCTGCAAAGTTTGGTGAAGATCTGAGTATGTAGTTTTTGACCTTATCTGGAACCTCCTATCTGAAAATTTGAAAATTTTTAAAAAATTCGTCCAAAATCTTGATGTCTTCAATCTCTTGTTTTGTACGTTTTTTCCACGTGTCTTGACCTCCAATGTATCCCTGCAAAGTTTGGTGAAGATCTGAGTATGTCGTTTTTGACCTTATCTGGAACATCCTTTCTGAAAATTTGAAAATTCTTAAAAAATTCGTCCAAAATCTTGATGTCCCCAATCTCTTGTTTTGTACGTTTTTTCCACGTGTCTTGACATCCAATGTATCCATGCAAAGTTTGGTGAAGATCTGAGTATGTCGTTTTTGACCTTATCTGGAACCTCCCATCTGAAAATTTGAAAATTCTTAAAAAATTCGTCCAAAATCTTGATGTCTCCAATCTCTTGTTTTGTACGTTTTTTCCACGTGTCTTGACATGCAAAGTATCCCTGCAACGTTTGGTGAAGATCTGAGTTTTTGACCTTATATGGAACCTCCTATCTGAAAATTTGAAAATTCTTAAAAAATTTGACCAAAAGCTTGATATCCCCAATCCTATGTTTTGTATGTTTTTTCCACGTGTCTTGACATCCAATGTATCCCTGCAAAGTTTGGTGAAGATCTGAGTATGTAGTTTTTGACCTTATCTGGAAGCTCATATCTGAAAATTTGAAAATGTTTAAAAAATTCGTCCAAAATCTTGATGTCTTCAATCTCTTGTTTTGTACGTTTTTTCCACGTGTCTTGACCTCCAATGTATCCCTGCAAAGTGTGGTGAAGATCTGAGTATGTCGTTTTTGACCTTATCTGGAACATCCTTTCTGAAAATTTGAAAATTCTTAAAAAATTCGTCCAAAATCTTGATGTCTCCAATCTCTTGTTTTGTACGTTTTTTCCACGTGTCTTGACATCCAATGTATCCCTGCAAAGTTTGGTGAAGATCTGAGTATGTAGTTTTTGACCTTATATGGAACCTCCTTTCTGAAAATTTGAAAATTCTTAAAAAATTCGTCCAAAATCTTGATGTCTTCAATCTCTTGTTTTGTACGTTTTTTCCACGTGTCTTGACATCCAATGTATACCTGCAAAGTTTGGTGAAGATCTGAGGAAAATTCTTAAAAAATTCGACCAAAATCTTGATGTCTCCAATCCTATGTTTTGTATGTTTTTTCCACGTGTCTTGACATCCAATGTATCCATGCAAAGTTTGGTGAAGATCTGAGTATGTAGTTTTTGACTTTATATGGAACCTCCTATCTGAAAATTTGAGAATTCTTGAAAAATTCGTCCAAAATCTTGATGTCTCCAATCTCTTGTTTTGTACGTTTTTTCCACGTGTCTTGACATCCAATGTATCCCTGCAAAGTTTGGTGAAGATCTGAGTATGTAGTTTTTGACCTTATCTGGAACCTCTCATCTGAAAATTTGAAAATTCCTAAAAAATCCGTCCAAAATCTTGATGACACCAATCTCTTGTTTTGTACGTTTTTTCCACGTGTCTTGACCTCCAATGTATCCCTGCAAAGTTTGGTGAAGATCTGAGTATGTAGTTTTTGACCTTATATGGAACCTCCCATCTGAAAATTTGAAAATTCCTAAAAAATCCGTCTAAAATCTTGATGTCTCCACTCTCTTGTTTTGTACTTTTTTTCCACGTGTCTTGACATCCAATGTATCCCTGCAAAGTTTGGTGAAGATCTGAGTATGTAGTTTTTGACCTTATATGGAACCTCCTTTCTGAAAATTTGAAAATTCTTAAAAAATTCGACCAAAATCTTGATGTCTCCAATCCTACGTTTTGTGTTTTTTCCACGTGTCTTGACATCCAATGTATCCATGCAAAGTTTGGTGAAGATCTGAGTATGTAGTTTTTGACATTATATATGGAACCTCCTATCTGAAAATTTGAGAATTCTTGAAAAATTCGTCCAAAATCTTGATGTCTCCAATCTCTTGTTTTGTACGTTTTTTCCAAGTGTCTTGACATCCAATGTATCCCTGCAAAGTTTGGTGAAGATCTGAGTATGTCGTTTTTGACCTTATCTGGAACATCCTTTCTGAAAATTTGAAAATTCTTAAAAAATTCGTCCAAAATCTTGATGTCTCCAATCTCTTGTTTTGTACGTTTTTTCCACGTGTCTTGACATCCAATGTATCCCTGCAAAGTTTGGTGAAGATCTGAGTATGTAGTTTTTGACCTTATATGGAACATCCTTTCTGAAAATTTGAAAATTCTTAAAAAATTCGTCCAAAATCTTGATGTCTCCAATCTCTTGTTTTGTACGTTTTTTCCACGTGTCTTGACATCCAATGTATCCCTGCAAAGTTTGGTGAAGATCTGAGTATGTAGTTTTTGACCTTATATGGAACCTCCCATCTGAAAATTTGAAAATTCCTAAAAAATCCGTCTAAAATCTTGATGTCTCCAATCTCTTGTTTTGTACGTTTTTTCCACGTGTCTTGACATCCAATGTATCCCTGCAAAGTTTGGTGAAGATCTGAGTATGTAGTGTTTGACCTTATATGGAGCCTCCTTTCTGAAAATTTGAAAATTCTTAAAAAATTCGACCAAAATCTTGATGTCTCCAATCCTACGTTTTGTGTTTTTTCCACGTGTCTTGACATCCAATGTATCCATGCAAAGTTTGGTGAAGATCTGAGTATGTAGTTTTTGACATTATATATGGAACCTCCTATCTGAAAATTTGAGAATTCTTGAAAAATTCGTCCAAAATCTTGATGTCTCCAATCTCTTGTTTTGTACGTTTTTTCCAAGTGTCTTGACATCCAATGTATCCCTGCAAAGTTTGGTGAAGATCTGAGTATGTCGTTTTTGACCTTATCTGGAACATCCTTTCTGAAAATTTGAAAATTCTTAAAAAATTCGTCCAAAATCTTGATGTCTCCAATCTCTTGTTTTGTACGTTTTTTCCACGTGTCTTGACATCCAATGTATCCCTGCAAAGTTTGGTGAAGATCTGAGTATGTAGTTTTTGACCTTATATGGAACATCCTTTCTGAAAATTTGAAAATTCTTAAAAAATTCGTCCAAAATCTTGATGTCTCCAATCTCTTGTTTTGTACGTTTTTTCCACGTGTCTTGACATCCAATGTATCCCTGCAAAGTTTGGTGAAGATCTGAGTATGTAGTTTTTGACCTTATATGGAACCTCCCATCTGAAAATTTGAAAATTCCTAAAAAATCCGTCTAAAATCTTGATGTCTCCAATCTCTTGTTTTGTACGTTTTTTCCACGTGTCTTGACATCCAATGTATCCCTGCAAAGTTTGGTGAAGATCTGAGTATGTAGTGTTTGACCTTATATGGAGCCTCCTTTCTGAAAATTTGAAAATTCTTAAAAAATTCATCCAAAATCTTTATGTCTCCAATCTCTTGTTTTATACGTTTTTTCCAAGTTTCTTGACATCCAATGTATCCCTGCAAAGTTTGGTGAAGATCTGAGTATGTAGTTTTTGACCTTATATGGAACCTCCTTTCTGAAAATTTGAAAATTCTTAAAAAATTCGTCCAAAATCTTGATGTCCCCAATCCTATGTTTTGTATGTTCTTTCCACGTGTCTTGACATCCAATGTATCCATGCGAAGTTTGGTGAAGATCTGAGCATGTCGTTTTTGACCTTATCTGAAACCTCCCATCTGAAAATTTGAAAATTCTTAAAAAATTCGTCGAAAATCTTGATGTCTCAAATCTCTTGTTTTGTACGTTTTTTCCACGTGTCTTGACATGCAAAGTATCCCTGCAACGTTTGGTGAAGATCTGAGTATGTAGTTTTTGACCTTATCTGGAACCTCCTATCTGAAAATGTGAAAATTCTTAAAAAATTCGTCCAAAATCTTGATGTCTCCAATCTCTTGTTTTGTACGTTTTTTCCACGTTTCTTGACATCCAATGTATCCCTGCAATGTTTGGTGAAGATCTGAGTATGTAGTTTTTGACCTTATATGGAACCTCCTATCTGAAAATTTGAAAATTCTTAAAAAATTGACCAAAATCTTGATATCCCCAATCCTATGTTTTGTATGTTTTTTCCACGTGTCTTGACATCCAATGTATCCCTGCAAAGTTTGGTGAAGATCTGAGTATGTAGTTTTTGACCTTATCTGGAACCTCCTATCTGAAAATTTGAAAATTTTTAAAAAATTCGTCCAAAATCTTGATGTCTTCAATCTCTTGTTTTGTACGTTTTTTCCACGTGTCTTGACCTCCAATGTATCCCTGCAAAGTTTGGTGAAGATCTGAGTATGTCGTTTTTGACCTTATCTGGAACATCCTTTCTGAAAATTTGAAAATTCTTAAAAAATTCGTCCAAAATCTTGATGTCCCCAATCTCTTGTTTTGTACGTTTTTTCCACGTGTCTTGACATCCAATGTATCCATGCAAAGTTTGGTGAAGATCTGAGTATGTCGTTTTTGACCTTATCTGGAACCTCCCATCTGAAAATTTGAAAATTCTTAAAAAATTCGTCCAAAATCTTGATGTCTCCAATCTCTTGTTTTGTACGTTTTTTCCACGTGTCTTGACATGCAAAGTATCCCTGCAACGTTTGGTGAAGATCTGAGTTTTTGACCTTATATGGAACCTCCTATCTGAAAATTTGAAAATTCTTAAAAAATTTGACCAAAAGCTTGATATCCCCAATCCTATGTTTTGTATGTTTTTTCCACGTGTCTTGACATCCAATGTATCCCTGCAAAGTTTGGTGAAGATCTGAGTATGTAGTTTTTGACCTTATCTGGAAGCTCATATCTGAAAATTTGAAAATGTTTAAAAAATTCGTCCAAAATCTTGATGTCTTCAATCTCTTGTTTTGTACGTTTTTTCCACGTGTCTTGACCTCCAATGTATCCCTGAAAAGTGTGGTGAAGATCTGAGTATGTCGTTTTTGACCTTATCTGGAACATCCTTTCTGAAAATTTGAAAATTCTTAAAAAATTCGTCCAAAATCTTGATGTCTCCAATCTCTTGTTTTGTACGTTTTTTCCACGTGTCTTGACATCCAATGTATCCCTGCAAAGTTTGGTGAAGATCTGAGTATGTAGTTTTTGACCTTATATGGAACCTCCTTTCTGAAAATTTGAAAATTCTTAAAAAATTCGTCCAAAATCTTGATGTCTTCAATCTCTTGTTTTGTACGTTTTTTCCACGTGTCTTGACATCCAATGTATACCTGCAAAGTTTGGTGAAGATCTGAGGAAAATTCTTAAAAAATTCGACCAAAATCTTGATGTCTCCAATCCTATGTTTTGTATGTTTTTTCCACGTGTCTTGACATCCAATGTATCCATGCAAAGTTTGGTGAAGATCTGAGTATGTAGTTTTTGACTTTATATGGAACCTCCTATCTGAAAATTTGAGAATTCTTGAAAAATTCGTCCAAAATCTTGATGTCTCCAATCTCTTGTTTTGTACGTTTTTTCCACGTGTCTTGACATCCAATGTATCCCTGCAAAGTTTGGTGAAGATCTGAGTATGTAGTTTTTGACCTTATCTGGAACCTCTCATCTGAAAATTTGAAAATTCCTAAAAAATCCGTCCAAAATCTTGATGACACCAATCTCTTGTTTTGTACGTTTTTTCCACGTGTCTTGACCTCCAATGTATCCCTGCAAAGTTTGGTGAAGATCTGAGTATGTAGTTTTTGACCTTATATGGAACCTCCTTTCTGAAAATTTGAAAATTCTTAAAAAATTCGTCCAAAATCTTGATGTCTCCAATCTCTTGTTTTGTACGTTTTTTCCACGTGTCTTGACATCCAATGTATCCCTGCAAAGTTTGGTGAAGATCTGAGTGTGTAGTTTTTGACCTTATATGGAACCTCCCATCTGAAAATTTGAAAATTCCTAAAAAATCCGTCTAAAATCTTGATGTCTCCACTCTCTTGTTTTGTACTTTTTTTCCACGTGTCTTGACATCCAATGTATCCCTGCAAAGTTTGGTGAAGATCTGAGTATGTAGTTTTTGACCTTATATGGAACCTCCTTTCTGAAAATTTGAAAATTCTTAAAAAATTCGACCAAAATCTTGATGTCTCCAATCCTATGTTTTGTGTTTTTTCCACGTGTCTTGACATCCAATGTATCCATGCAAAGTTTGGTGAAGATCTGAGTATGTAGTTTTTGACATTATATATGGAACCTCCTATCTGAAAATTTGAGAATTCTTGAAAAATTCGTCCAAAATCTTGATGTCTCCAATCTCTTGTTTTGTACGTTTTTTCCAAGTGTCTTGACATCCAATGTATCCCTGCAAAGTTTGGTGAAGATCTGAGTATGTCGTTTTTGACCTTATCTGGAACATCCTTTCTGAAAATTTGAAAATTCTTAAAAAATTCGTCCAAAATCTTGATGTCTCCAATCTCTTGTTTTGTACGTTTTTTCCACGTGTCTTGACATCCAATGTATCCCTGCAAAGTTTGGTGAAGATCTGAGTATGTAGTTTTTGACCTTATATGGAACATCCTTTCTGAAAATTTGAAAATTCTTAAAAAATTCGTCCAAAATCTTGATGTCTCCAATCTCTTGTTTTGTACGTTTTTTCCACGTGTCTTGACATCCAATGTATCCCTGCAAAGTTTGGTGAAGATCTGAGTATGTAGTTTTTGACCTTATATGGAACCTCCCATCTGAAAATTTGAAAATTCCTAAAAAATCCGTCTAAAATCTTGATGTCTCCAATCTCTTGTTTTGTACGTTTTTTCCACGTGTCTTGACATCCAATGTATCCCTGCAAAGTTTGGTGAAGATCTGAGTATGTAGTGTTTGACCTTATATGGAGCCTCCTTTCTGAAAATTTGAAAATTCTTAAAAAATTCATCCAAAATCTTTATGTCTCCAATCTCTTGTTTTATACGTTTTTTCCAAGTTTCTTGACATCCAATGTATCCCTGCAAAGTTTGGTGAAGATCTGAGTATGTAGTTTTTGACCTTATATGGAACCTCCTTTCTGAAAATTTGAAAATTCTTAAAAAATTCGTCCAAAATCTTGATGTCCCCAATCCTATGTTTTGTATGTTCTTTCCACGTGTCTTGACATCCAATGTATCCATGCGAAGTTTGGTGAAGATCTGAGCATGTCGTTTTTGACCTTATCTGAAACCTCCCATCTGAAAATTTGAAAATTCTTAAAAAATTCGTCGAAAATCTTGATGTCTCAAATCTCTTGTTTTGTACGTTTTTTCCACGTGTCTTGACATGCAAAGTATCCCTGCAACGTTTGGTGAAGATCTGAGTATGTAGTTTTTGACCTTATCTGGAACCTCCTATCTGAAAATTTGAAAATTCTTAAAAAATTCGTCCAAAATCTTGATGTCTCCAATCTCTTGTTTTGTACGTTTTTTCCACGTTTCTTGACATCCAATGTATCCCTGCAATGTTTGGTGAAGATCTGAGTATGTAGTTTTTGACCTTATATGGAACCTCCTATCTGAAAATTTGAAAATTCTTAAAAAATTGACCAAAATCTTGATATCCCCAATCCTATGTTTTGTATGTTTTTTCCACGTGTCTTGACATCCAATGTATCCCTGCAAAGTTTGGTGAAGATCTGAGTATGTAGTTTTTGACCTTATCTGGAACCTCCTATCTGAAAATTTGAAAATTTTTAAAAAATTCTTCCAAAATCTTGATGTCTTCAATCTCTTGTTTTGTACGTTTTTTCTGTCCTTTCTGAAAATTTGAAAATTCTTCAAAAATTCGTCCAAAATCTTGATGTCTCCACTCTCTTGTTTTGTACGTTTTTTCCACGTGTCTTGACATCCAATGTATCCCTGCAAAGTTTGGTGAAGATCTGAGTATGTAGTTTTTGACCTTATATGGAGCCTCCTTTCTGAAAATTTGAAAATTCTTAAAAAATTCATCCAAAATCTTGATGTCTCCAATCTCTTGTTTTGTACGTTTTTTCCACGTTTCTTGACATCCAATGTATCCCTGCAAAGTTTGGTGAAGATCTGAGTATGTAGTTTTTGACCTTATATGGAACCTCCTTTCTGAAAATTTGAAAATTCTTAAAAAATTCGTCCAAAATCTTGATGTCCCCAATCCTATGTTTTGTATGTTTTTTCCACGTGTCTTGACATCCAATGTATCCATGCAAAGTTTGGTGAAGATCTGAGTATGTCGTTTTTGACCTTATCTGAAACCTCCCATCTGAAAATTTGAAAATTCTTAAAAAATTCGTCGAAAATCTTGATGTCTCCAATCTCTTGTTTTGTACGTTTTTTCCACGTGTCTTGACATGCAAAGTATCCCTGCAACGTTTGGTGAAGATCTGAGTATGTAGTTTTTGACCTTATCTGGAACCTCCTATCTGAAAATTTGAAAATTCTTAAAAAAATTCGTCCAAAACATTGATGTCTCCAATCTCTTGTTTTGTACGTTTTTTCCACGTTTCTTGACATCCAATGTATCCCTGCAATGTTTGGTGAAGATCTGAGTATGTAGTTTTTGACCTTATATGGAACCTCCTATCTGAAAATTTGAAAATTCTTAAAAAATTCGTCCAAAATCTTGATGTCTCCAATCTCTTGTTTTGTACGTTTTTTCCACGTGTCTTGACATCCAATGTATCCCTGCAAAGTTTGGTGAAGATCTGAGTATGTAGTTTTTGACCTTATATGGAACCTCCTTTCTGAAAATTTGAAAATTCTTAAAAAATTCGTCCAAAATCTTGATGTCCCCAATCTCTTGTTTTGTACGTTTTTTCCACGTGTCTTGACATCCAATGTATCCATGCAAAGTTTGGTGAAGATCTGAGTATGTCGTTTTTGACCTTATCTGGAACCTCCCATCTGAAAATTTGAAAATTCTTAAAAAATTCGTCGAAAATCTTGATGTCTCCAATCTCTTGTTTTGTACGTTTTTTCCACGTGTCTTGACATGCAAAGTATCCCTGCAACGTTTGGTGAAGATCTGAGTTTTTGACCTTATATGGAACCTCCTATCTGAAAATTTGAAAATTCTTAAAAAAATTGACCAAAAGTTTGATATCCCCAATCCTATGTTTTGTATTTTTTTCCACGTGTCTTGACATCCAATGTATCCCTGCAAAGTTTGGTGAAGATCTGAGTATGTAGTTTTTGACCTTATCTGGAACCTCCTATCTGAAAATTTGAAAATTTTTAAAAAATTCGTCCAAAATCTTGATGTCCCCAATCTCTTGTTTTGTACGTTTTTTCCACGTGTCTTGACATCCAATGTATCCATGCAAAGTTTGGTGAAGATCTGAGTATGTCGTTTTTGACCTTATCTGGAACCTCCCATCTGAAAATTTGAAAATTCTTCAAAAATTCGTCGAAAATCTTGATGTCTCCAATCTCTTGTTTTGTACGTTTTTTCCACGTGTCTTGACATGCAAAGTATCCCTGCAACGTTTGGTGAAGATCTGAGTATGTAGTTTTTGACTTTATATGGAACCTCCTATCTGAAAATTTGAGAATTCTTGAAAAATTCGTCCAAAATCTTGATGTCTCCAATCTCTTGTTTTGTACGTTTTTTCCACGTGTCTTGACATCCAATGTATCCCTGCAAAGTTTGGTGAAGATCTGAGTATGTAGTTTTTGACCTTATCTGGAACCTCTCATCTGAAAATTTGAAAATTCCTAAAAAATCCGTCCAAAATCTTGATGACACCAATCTCTTGTTTTGTACGTTTTTTCCACGTGTCTTGACCTCCAATGTATCCCTGCAAAGTTTGGTGAAGATCTGAGTATGTCGTTTTTGACCTTATCTGGAACATCCTTTCTGAAAATTTGAAAATTCTTAAAAAATTCGTCCAAAATCTTGATGTCTCCAATCTCTTGTTTTGTACGTTTTTTCCACGTGTCTTGACATCCAATGTATCCCTGCAAAGTTTGGTGAAGATCTGAGTATGTAGTTTTTGACCTTATATGGAACCTCCTTTCTGAAAATTTGAAAATTCTTAAAAAATTCGTCCAAAATCTTGATGTCTCCAATCTCTTGTTTTGTACGTTTTTTCCACGTGTCTTGACATCCAATGTATCCCTGCAAAGTTTGGTGAAGATCTGAGTATGTAGTTTTTGACCTTATATGGAACCTCCCATCTGAAAATTTGAAAATTCCTAAAAAATCCGTCTAAAATCTTGATGTCTCCACTCTCTTGTTTTGTACTTTTTTTCCACGTGTCTTGACATCCAATGTATCCCTGCAAAGTTTGGTGAAGATCTGAGTATGTAGTTTTTGACCTTATATGGAACCTCCTTTCTGAAAATTTGAAAATTCTTAAAAAATTCGACCAAAATCTTGATGTCTCCAATCCTACGTTTTGTGTTTTTTCCACGTGTCTTGACATCCAATGTATCCATGCAAAGTTTGGTGAAGATCTGAGTATGTAGTTTTTGACATTATATATGGAACCTCCTATCTGAAAATTTGAGAATTCTTGAAAAATTCGTCCAAAATCTTGATGTCTCCAATCTCTTGTTTTGTACGTTTTTTCCAAGTGTCTTGACATCCAATGTATCCCTGCAAAGTTTGGTGAAGATCTGAGTATGTCGTTTTTGACCTTATCTGGAACATCCTTTCTGAAAATTTGAAAATTCTTAAAAAATTCGTCCAAAATCTTGATGTCTCCAATCTCTTGTTTTGTACGTTTTTTCCACGTGTCTTGACATCCAATGTATCCCTGCAAAGTTTGGTGAACATCTGAGTATGTAGTTTTTGACCTTATATGGAACATCCTTTCTGAAAATTTGAAAATTCTTAAAAAATTCGTCCAAAATCTTGATGTCTCCAATCTCTTGTTTTGTACGTTTTTTCCACGTGTCTTGACATCCAATGTATCCCTGCAAAGTTTGGTGAAGATCTGAGTATGTAGTTTTTGACCTTATATGGAACCTCCCATCTGAAAATTTGAAAATTCCTAAAAAATCCGTCTAAAATCTTGATGTCTCCAATCTCTTGTTTTGTACGTTTTTTCCACGTGTCTTGACATCCAATGTATCCCTGCAAAGTTTGGTGAAGATCTGAGTATGTAGTTTTTGACCTTATATGGAACCTCCTTTCTGAAAATTTGAAAATTCTTAAAAAATTCGTCCAAAATCTTGATGTCTCCAATCCTATGTTTTGTATGTTCTTTCCACGTGTCTTGACATCCAATGTATCCATGCGAAGTTTGGTGAAGATCTGAGCATGTCGTTTTTGACCTTATCTGAAACCTCCCATCTGAAAATTTGAAAATTCTTAAAAAATTCGTCGAAAATCTTGATGTCTCAAATCTCTTGTTTTGTACGTTTTTTCCACGTGTCTTGACATGCAAAGTATCCCTGCAACGTTTGGTGAAGATCTGAGTATGTAGTTTTTGACCTTATCTGGAACCTCCTATCTGAAAATTTGAAAATTCTTAAAAAATTCGTCCAAAATCTTGATGTCTCCAATCTCTTGTTTTGTACGTTTTTTCCACGTTTCTTGACATCCAATGTATCCCTGCAATGTTTGGTGAAGATCTGAGTATGTAGTTTTTGACCTTATATGGAACCTCCTATCTGAAAATTTGAAAATTCTTAAAAAATTGACCAAAATCTTGATATCCCCAATCCTATGTTTTGTATGTTTTTTCCACGTGTCTTGACATCCAATGTATCCCTGCAAAGTTTGGTGAAGATCTGAGTATGTAGTTTTTGACCTTATCTGGAACCTCCTATCTGAAAATTTGAAAATTTTTAAAAAATTCGTCCAAAATCTTGATGTCTTCAATCTCTTGTTTTGTACGTTTTTTCCACGTGTCTTGACCTCCAATGTATCCCTGCAAAGTTTGGTGAAGATCTGAGTATGTCGTTTTTGACCTTATCTGGAACATCCTTTCTGAAAATTTGAAAATTCTTAAAAAATTCGTCCAAAATCTTGATGTCCCCAATCTCTTGTTTTGTACGTTTTTTCCACGTGTCTTGACATCCAATGTATCCATGCAAAGTTTGGTGAAGATCTGAGTATGTCGTTTTTGACCTTATCTGGAACCTCCCATCTGAAAATTTGAAAATTCTTAAAAAATTCGTCCAAAATCTTGATGTCTCCAATCTCTTGTTTTGTACGTTTTTTCCACGTGTCTTGACATGCAAAGTATCCCTGCAACGTTTGGTGAAGATCTGAGTTTTTGACCTTATATGGAACCTCCTATCTGAAAATTTGAAAATTCTTAAAAAATTTGACCAAAAGCTTGATATCCCCAATCCTATGTTTTGTATGTTTTTTCCACGTGTCTTGACATCCAATGTATCCCTGCAAAGTTTGGTGAAGATCTGAGTATGTAGTTTTTGACCTTATCTGGAAGCTCATATCTGAAAATTTGAAAATGTTTAAAAAATTCGTCCAAAATCTTGATGTCTTCAATCTCTTGTTTTGTACGTTTTTTCCACGTGTCTTGACCTCCAATGTATCCCTGAAAAGTGTGGTGAAGATCTGAGTATGTCGTTTTTGACCTTATCTGGAACATCCTTTCTGAAAATTTGAAAATTCTTAAAAAATTCGTCCAAAATCTTGATGTCTCCAATCTCTTGTTTTGTACGTTTTTTCCACGTGTCTTGACATCCAATGTATCCCTGCAAAGTTTGGTGAAGATCTGAGTATGTAGTTTTTGACCTTATATGGAACCTCCTATCTGAAAATTTGAAAATTCTTAAAAAATTCGTCCAAAATCTTGATGTCTCCAATCTCTTGTTTTGTACGTTTTTTCCACGTGTCTTGACATCCAATGTATCCCTGCAAAGTTTGGTGAAGATCTGAGTATGTAGTTTTTGACCTTATATGGAACCTCCCATCTGAAAATTTGAAAATTCCTAAAAAATCTGTCTAAAATCTTGATGTCTCCACTCTCTTGTTTTGTACTTTTTTTCCACGTGTCTTGACATCCAATGTATCCCTGCAAAGTTTGGTGAAGATCTGAGTATGTAGTTTTTGACCTTATATGGAACCTCCTTTCTGAAAATTTGAAAATTCTTAAAAAATTCGACCAAAATCTTGATGTCTCCAATCCTATGTTTTGTATGTTTTTTCCACGTGTCTTGACATCCAATGTATCCATGCAAAGTTTGGTGAAGATCTGAGTATGTAGTTTTTGACCTTATCTGGAACCTCCTATCTGAAAATTTGAGAATTCTTGAAAAATTCGTCCAAAATCTTGATGTCTCCAATCTCTTGTTTTGTACGTTTTTTCCACGTGTCTTGACATCCAATGTATCCCTGCAAAGTTTGGTGAAGATCTGAGTATGTAGTTTTTGACCTTATCTAGAACCTCCCATCTGAAAATTTGAAAATTCCTAAAAAATCCGTCCAAAATCTTGATGACCTCAATCTCTTGTTTTGTACGTTTTTTCCACGTGTCTTGACATCCAATGTATCCCTGCAAAGTTTGGTGAAGATCTGAGTATGTAGTTTTTGACCTTATATGGAGCCTCCTTTGTGAAAATTTGAAAACTCTTAAAAAATTCATCCAAAATCTTGATGTCTCCAATCTCTTCTTTTGTACGTTTTTTCCACGTTTCTTGACATCCAATGTATCCCTGCAAAGTTTGGTGAAGATCTGAGTATGTAGTTTTTGACCTTATATGGAACCTCCTTTCTGAAAATTTGAAAATTCTTAAAAAATTTGTCCAAAATCTTGATGTCTCCAATCTCTTGTTTTGTACGTTTTTTCCACGTGTCTTGACATCCAATGTATCCCTGCAAAGTTTGGTGAAGATCTGAGTATGTAGTTTTTGACCTTATATGGAACCTCCTTTCTGAAAATTTGAAAATTCTTAAAAAATTCGACCAAAATCTTGATGTCTCCAATCCTATGTTTTGTATGTTTTTTCCACGTGTCTTGACATCCAATGTATCCATGCAAAGTTTGGTGAAGATCTGAGTATGTAGTTTTTGACCTTATATGGAACCTCCTATCTGGAAATTTGAGAATTCTTGAAAAATTCGTCCAAAATCTTGATGTCTCCAATCTATTGTTTTGTACGTTTTTTCCACGTGTCTTGACATCCAATGTATCCCTGCAAAGTTTGGTGAAGATCTGAGTATGTCGTTTTTGACCTTATCTATGACATCCTTTCTGAAAATTTGAAAATTCTTAAAAAATTCGTCCAAAATCTTGATGTCTCCAATCTCTTGTTTTGTACGTTTTTTTCACGTGTCTTCACATCCAATGTATCCCTGCAAAGTTTGGTGAAGATCTGAGTATGTAGTTTTTGACCTTATCTGGAACCTCTCATTTGAAAATTTGAAAATTCCTAAAAAATCCGTCCAAAATCTTGATGACACCAATCTCTTGTTTTGTACGTTTTTTCCACGTGTCTTGACCTCCAATGTATCCCTGCAAAGTTTGGTGAAGATCTGAGTATGTCGTTTTTGACCTTATCTGGAACATCCTTTCTGAAAATTTGAAAATTCTTAAAAAATTCGTCCAATATCTTGATGTCTCCAATCTCTTGTTTTGTACGTTTTTTCCACGTGTCTTGACATCCAATGTATCCCTGCAAAGTTTGGTGAAGATCTGAGTATGTAGTTTTTGACCTTATATGGAACCTCCTTTCTGAAAATTTGAAAATTCTTAAAAAATTCGTCCAAAATCTTGATGTCTCCAATCTCTTGTTTTGTACGTTTTTTCCACGTGTCTTGACATCCAATGTATCCCTGCAAAGTTTGGTGAAGATCTGAGTATGTAGTTTTTGACCTTATATGGAACCTCCCATCTGAAAATTTGAAAATTCCTAAAAAATCCGTCTAAAATCTTGATGTCTCTACTCTCTTGTTTTGTACTTTTTCTCCACGTGTCTTGACATCCAATGTATCCCTGCAAAGTTTGGTGAAGATCTGAATATGTAGTTTTTGACCTTATATGGAACTTCCTTTCTGAAAATTTGAAAATTCTTAAAAAATTCGACCAAAATCTTGATGTCTCCAATCCTATGTTTTGTATGTTTTTTCCACGTGTCTTGACATCCAATGTATCCATGCAAAGTTTGGTGAAGATCTGAGTATGTAGTTTTTGACCTTATATGGAAACTCCTATCTGAAAATTTGAGAATTCTTAAAAAATTCGTCCAAAATCTTGATGTCTCCAATCTCTTGTTTTGTACGATTTTTCCACGTGTCTTGACATCCAATGTATCCCTGCAAATTTGGTGAAGATCTGAGTATGTAGTTTTTGACCTTATCTGGAACCTCCCATCTGAAAATTTGAAAATTCCTAAAAAATCCGTCCAAAATCTTGATGACCTCAATCTCTTGTTTTGTATGTTTTTTCCACGTGTCTTGACATCCAATGTATCCATGCAAAGTTTGGTGAAGATCTGAGTATGTAGTTTTTGACCTTATCTGGAACCTCCCATCTGAAAATTTGAAAATTCCTAAAAAATCCGTCGAAAATCTTGATGTCTCCAATCTCTTGTTTTGTACGTTTTTTCCACGTGTCTTGACATGCAAAGTATCCCTGCAACGTTTGGTGAAGATCTGAGTTTTTGACCTTATATGGAACCTCCTATCTGAAAATTTGAAAATTCTTAAAAATTTGACCAAAAGTTTGATATCCCCAATCCTATGTTTTGTATGTTTTTTCCACGTGTCTTGACATCCAATGTATCCCTGCAAAGTTTGGTGAAGATCTGAGTATGTAGTTTTTGACCTTATCTGGAACCTCCTATCTGAAAATTTGAAAATTTTTAAAAAATTCGTCCAAAACCTTGATGTCCCCAATCTCTTGTTTTGTACGTTTTTTCCACGTGTCTTGACATTAAATGTATCCATGCAAAGTTTGGTGAAGATCTGAGTATGTCGTTTTTGACCTTATCTGGAACCTCCCATCTGAAAATTTGAAAATTCTTCAAAAATTCGTCGAAAATCTTGATGTCTCCAATCTCTTGTTTTGTACGTTTTTTCCACGTGTCTTGACATGCAAAGTATCCCTGCAACGTTTGGTGAAGATCTGAGTATGTAGTTTTTAACCTTATCTGGAACCTCCTATCTGAAAATTTGAAAATTCTTCAAAAATTCGTCCAAAATCTTGATGTCTCCAATCTCTTGTTTTGTACGTTTTTTCCACGTTTCTTGACATCCAATGTATCCCTGCAATGTTTGGTGAAGATCTGAGTATGTAGTTTTTGACCTTATATGGAACATCCTATCTGAAAATTTGAAAATTCTTAAAAAATTTGACGAAAACCTTGATATCCCCAATCCTATGTTTTGTATGTTTTTTCCACGTGTCTTGACATCCAATGTATCCCTGCAAAGTTTGGTGAAGATCTGAGTATGTAGTTTTTGACCTTATCTGGAACCTCCTATCTGAAAATTTGAAAATTTTTAAAAAATTCGTCCAAAATCTTGATGTCTTCAATCTCTTGTTTTGTACGTTTTTTCCACGTGTCTTGACCT
The DNA here is from genome assembly GCF_977018435.1 of Lepisma saccharinum. NCBI lineage: Eukaryota > Metazoa > Arthropoda > Insecta > Zygentoma > Lepismatidae > Lepisma > Lepisma saccharinum. The sequence continues at coordinate 1,256,684 of NW_028142907.1, read as the reverse complement.
CCAATGTATCCCTGCAAAGTTTGGTGAAGATCTGAGTATGTCGTTTTTGACCTTATCTGGAACATCCTTTCTGAAAATTTGAAAATTCTTAAAAAATTCGTCCAAAATCTTGATGTCTCCAATCTCTTGTTTTGTACGTTTTTTCCACGTGTCTTGACATCCAATGTATCCCTGCAAAGTTTGGTGAAGATCTGAGTATGTAGTTTTTGACCTTATATGGAACATCCTTTCTGAAAATTTGAAAATTCTTAAAAAATTCGTCCAAAATCTTGATGTCTCCAATCTCTTGTTTTGTACGTTTTTTCCACGTGTCTTGACATCCAATGTATCCCTGCAAAGTTTGGTGAAGATCTCAGTATGTAGTTTTTGACCTTATATGGAACCTCCCATCTGAAAATTTGAAAATTCCTAAAAAACCTGTCTAAAATCTTGATGTCTCCACTCTCTTGTTTTGTACTTTTTTTCCACGTGTCTTGACATCCAATGTATCCCTGCAAAGTTTGGTGAAGATCTGAGTATGTAGTTTTTGACCTTATATGGAACCTCCTTTCTGAAAATTTGAAACTTCTTAAAAAATTCGACCAAAATCTTGATGTCTCCAATCCTATGTTTTGTATGTTTTTTCCACGTGTCTTGACATCCAATGTATCCATGCAAAGTTTGGTGAAGATCTGAGTATGTAGTTTTTGACCTTATCTGGAACCTCCTATCTGAAAATTTGAGAATTCTTGAAAAATTCGTCCAAAATCTTGATGTCTCCAATCTCTTGTTTTGTACGTTTTTTCCACGTGTCTTGACATCCAATGTATCCCTGCAAAGTTTGGTGAAGATCTGAGTATGTAGTTTTTGACCTTATCTGGAACCTCCCATCTGAAAATTTGAAAATTCCTAAAAAATCCGTCCAAAATCTTGATGACCTCAATCTCTTGTTTTGTACGTTTTTTCCACGTGTCTTGACATCCAATGTATCCCTGCAAAGTTTGGTGAAGATCTGAGTATGTAGTTTTTGACCTTATATGGAGCCTCCTTTCTGAAAATTTGAAAATTCTTAAAAAATTCATCCAAATTCTTGATGTCTCCAATCTCTTCTTTTCTACGTTTTTTCCACGTTTCTTGACATCCAATGTATCCCTGCAAAGTTTGGTGAAGATCTGAGTATGTAGTTTTTGACCTTATATGGAACCTCCTTTCTGAAAATTTGAAAATTCTTAAAAAATTCGTCCAAAATCTTGATGTCTCCAATCTCTTGTTTTGTACGTTTTTTCCACGTGTCTTGACATCCAATGTATCCCTGCAAAGTTTGGTGAAGATCTGAGTATGTAGTTTTTGACCTTATCTGGAACCTCCTATCTGAAAATTTGAAAATTTTTAAAAAATTCTTCCAAAATCTTGATGTCTTCAATCTCTTGTTTTGTACGTTTTTTCTGTCCTTTCTGAAAATTTGAAAATTCTTCAAAAATTCGTCCAAAATCTTGATGTCTCCACTCTCTTGTTTTGTACGTTTTTTCCACGTGTCTTGACATCCAATGTATCCCTGCAAAGTTTGGTGAAGATCTGAGTATGTAGTTTTTGACCTTATATGGAGCCTCCTTTCTGAAAATTTGAAAATTCTTAAAAAATTCATCCAAAATCTTGATGTCTCCAATCTCTTGTTTTGTACGTTTTTTCCACGTTTCTTGACATCCAATGTATCCCTGCAAAGTTTGGTGAAGATCTGAGTATGTAGTTTTTGACCTTATATGGAACCTCCTTTCTGAAAATTTGAAAATTCTTAAAAAATTCGTCCAAAATCTTGATGTCCCCAATCCTATGTTTTGTATGTTTTTTCCACGTGTCTTGACATCCAATGTATCCATGCAAAGTTTGGTGAAGATCTGAGTATGTCGTTTTTGACCTTATCTGAAACCTCCCATCTGAAAATTTGAAAATTCTTAAAAAATTCGTCGAAAATCTTGATGTCTCCAATCTCTTGTTTTGTACGTTTTTTCCACGTGTCTTGACATGCAAAGTATCCCTGCAACGTTTGGTGAAGATCTGAGTATGTAGTTTTTGACCTTATCTGGAACCTCCTATCTGAAAATTTGAAAATTCTTAAAAAATTCGTCCAAAATCTTGATGTCTCCAATCTCTTGTTTTGTACGTTTTTTCCACGTTTCTTGACATCCAATGTATCCCTGCAATGTTTGGTGAAGATCTGAGTATGTAGTTTTTGACCTTATATGGAACCTCCTTTCTGAAAATTTGAAAATTCTTAAAAAATTCGTCCAAAATCTTGATGTCCCCAATCTCTTGTTTTGTACGTTTTTTCCACGTGTCTTGACATCCAATGTATCCATGCAAAGTTTGGTGAAGATCTGAGTATGTCGTTTTTGACCTTATCTGGAACCTCCCATCTGAAAATTTGAAAATTCTTAAAAAATTCGTCGAAAATCTTGATGTCTCCAATCTCTTGTTTTGTACGTTTTTTCCACGTGTCTTGACATGCAAAGTATCCCTGCAACGTTTGGTGAAGATCTGAGTTTTTGACCTTATATGGAACCTCCTATCTGAAAATTTGAAAATTCTTAAAAAATTTGACCAAAAGTTTGATATCCCCAATCCTATGTTTTGTATTTTTTTCCACGTGTCTTGACATCCAATGTATCCCTGCAAAGTTTGGTGAAGATCTGAGTATGTAGTTTTTGACTTTATCTGGAACCTCCTATCTGAAAATTTGAAAATTTTTAAAAATTCGTCCAAAATCTTGATGTCCCCAATCTCTTGTTTTGTACGTTTTTTCCACGTGTCTTGACATCCAATGTATCCATGCAAAGTTTGGTGAAGATCTGAGTATGTCGTTTTTGACCTTATCTGGAACCTCCCATCTGAAAATTTGAAAATTCTTCAAAAATTCGTCGAAAATCTTGATGTCTCCAATCTCTTGTTTTGTACGTTTTTTCCACGTGTCTTGACATGCAAAGTATCCCTGCAACGTTTGGTGAAGATCTGAGTATGTAGTTTTTAACCTTATCTGGAACCTCCTATCTGAAAATTTGAAAATTCTTCAAAAATTCGTCCAAAATATTGATGTCTCCAATCTCTTGTTTTGTACGTTTTTTCCATGTTTCTTGACATCCAATGTATCCCTGCAATGTTTGGTGAAGATCTGAGTATGTAGTTTTTGACCTTATATGGAACCTCCTATCTGAAAATTTGAAAATTCTTAAAAAATTTGACCAAAATCTTGATATCCCCAATCCTATGTTTTGTATGTTTTTTCCACGTGTCTTGACATCCAATGTATCCCTGCAAAGTTTGGTGAAGATCTGAGTATGTAGTTTTTGACTTTATCTGGAACCTCCTATCTGAAAATTTGAAAATTTTTAAAAAATTCGTCCAAAATCTTGATGTCTTCAATCTCTTGTTTTGTACGTTTTTTCCACGTGTCTTGACCTCCAATGTATCCCTGCAAAGTTTGGTGAAGATCTGAGTATGTCGTTTTTGACCTTAACTGGAACATCCTTTCTGAAAATTTGAAAATTCTTAAAAAATTCGTCAAAAATCTTGATGTCTCCAATCTCTTGTTTTGTACGTTTTTTCCACGTGTCTTGACATCCAATGTATCCCTGCAAAGTTTGGTGAAGATCTGAGTATGTAGTTTTTGACCTTATATGGAACCTCCTTTCTGAAAATTTGAAAATTCTTAAAAAATTCGTCCAAAATCTTGATGTCTCCAATCTCTTGTTTTGTACGTTTTTTCCACTTGTCTTGACATCCAATGTATCCCTGCAAAGTTTGGTGAAGATCTGAGTATGTCGTTTTTGACCTTATCTGGAACCTCCCATCTGAAAATTTGAAAATTCTTAAAAAATTCGTCGAAAATCTTGATGTCTCCAATCTCTTGTTTTGTACGTTTTTTCCACGTGTCTTCACATGCAAAGTATCCCTGCAACGTTTGGTGAAGATCTGAGTATGTAGTTTTTGACCTTATCTGGAACCTCCTATCTGAAAATTTGAAAATTCTTAAAAAATTCGTCCAAAATCTTGATGTCTCCAATCTCTTGTTTTGTACGTTTTTTCCACGTTTCTTGACATCCAATGTATCCCTGCAATGTTTGGTGAAGATCTGAGTATGTAGTTTTTGACCTTATATGGAACCTCCTTTCTGAAAATTTGAAAATTCTTAAAAAATTCGTCCAAAATCTTGATGTCCCCAATCTCTTGTTTTGTACGTTTTTTCCACGTGTCTTGACATCCAATGTATCCATGCAAAGTTTGGTGAAGATCTGAGTATGTCGTTTTTGACCTTATCTGGAACCTCCCATCTGAAAATTTGAAAATTCTTAAAAAATTCGTCGAAAATCTTGATGTCTCCAATCTCTTGTTTTGTACGTTTTTTCCACGTGTCTTGACATGCAAAGTATCCCTGCAACGTTTGGTGAAGATCTGAGTTTTTGACCTTATATGGAACCTCCTATCTGAAAATTTGAAAATTCTTAAAAAATTTGACCAAAAGTTTGATATCCCCAATCCTATGTTTTGTATTTTTTTCCACGTGTCTTGACATCCAATGTATCCCTGCAAAGTTTGGTGAAGATCTGAGTATGTAGTTTTTGACTTTATCTGGAACCTCCTATCTGAAAATTTGAAAATTTTTAAAAAATTCGTCCAAAATCTTGATGTCCCCAATCTCTTGTTTTGTACGTTTTTTCCACGTGTCTTGACATCCAATGTATCCATGCAAAGTTTGGTGAAGATCTGAGTATGTCGTTTTTGACCTTATCTGGAACCTCCCATCTGAAAATTTGAAAATTCTTCAAAAATTCGTCGAAAATCTTGATGTCTCCAATCTCTTGTTTTGTACGTTTTTTCCACGTGTCTTGACATGCAAAGTATCCCTGCAACGTTTGGTGAAGATCTGAGTATGTAGTTTTTAACCTTATCTGGAACCTCCTATCTGAAAATTTGAAAATTCTTCAAAAATTCGTCCAAAATATTGATGTCTCCAATCTCTTGTTTTGTACGTTTTTTCCATGTTTCTTGACATCCAATGTATCCCTGCAATGTTTGGTGAAGATCTGAGTATGTAGTTTTTGACCTTATATGGAACCTCCTATCTGAAAATTTGAAAATTCTTAAAAAATTTGACCAAAATCTTGATATCCCCAATCCTATGTTTTGTATGTTTTTTCCACGTGTCTTGACATCCAATGTATCCCTGCAAAGTTTGGTGAAGATCTGAGTATGTAGTTTTTGACTTTATCTGGAACCTCCTATCTGAAAATTTGAAAATTTTTAAAAAATTCGTCCAAAATCTTGATGTCTTCAATCTCTTGTTTTGTACGTTTTTTCCACGTGTCTTGACCTCCAATGTATCCCTGCAAAGTTTGGTGAAGATCTGAGTATGTCGTTTTTGACCTTAACTGGAACATCCTTTCTGAAAATTTGAAAATTCTTAAAAAATTCGTCCAAAATCTTGATGTCTCCAATCTCTTGTTTTGTACGTTTTTTCCACGTGTCTTGACATCCAATGTATCCCTGCAAAGTTTGGTGAAGATCTGAGTATGTAGTTTTTGACCTTATATGGAACCTCCTTTCTGAAAATTTGAAAATTCTTAAAAAATTCGTCCAAAATCTTGATGTCTCCAATCTCTTGTTTTGTACGTTTTTTCCACGTGTCTTGACATCCAATGTATCCCTGCAAAGTTTGGTGAAGATCTGAGTATGTAGTTTTTGACCTTATATGGAACCTCCCATCTGAAAATTTGAAAAATCCTAAAAAATCTGTCTAAAATCTTGATGTCTCCACTCTCTTGTTTTGTACTTTTTTTCCACGTGTCTTGACATCCAATGTATCCCTGCAAAGTTTGGTGAAGATCTGAGTATGTAGTTTTTGACCTTATATGGAACCTCCTTTCTGAAAATTTGAAAATTCTTAAAAAATTCGACCAAAATCTTGATGTCTCCAATCCTATGTTTTGTATGTTTTTTCCACGTGTCTTGACATCCAATGTATCCATGCAAAGTTTGGTGAAGATCTGAGTATGTAGTTTTTGACCTTATATGGAACCTCCTATCTGAAAATTTGAGAATTCTTGAAAAATTCGTCCAAAATCTTGATGTCTCCAATCTCTTGTTTTGTACGTTTTTTCCACGTGTCTTGACATCCAATGTATCCCTGCAAAGTTTGGTGAAGATCTGAGTATGTAGTTTTTGACCTTATCTGGAACCTCCCATCTGAAAATTTGAAAATTCCTAAAAAATCCGTCCAAAATCTTGATGACCTCAATCTCTTGTTTTGTACGTTTTTTCCACGTGTCTTGACATCCAATGTATCCCTGCAAAGTTTGGTGAAGATCTGAGTATGTAGTTTTTGACCTTATATGGAGCCTCCTTTGTGAAAATTTGAAAATTCTTAAAAAATTCATCCAAAATCTTGATGTCTCCAATCTCTTCTTTTGTACGTTTTTTCCACGTTTCTTGACATCCAATGTATCCCTGCAAAGTTTGGTGAAGATCTGAGTATGTAGTTTTTGACCTTATATGGAACCTCCTTTCTGAAAATTTGAAAATTCTTAAAAAATTCGTCCAAAATCTTGATGTCTCCAATCTCTTGTTTTGTACGTTTTTTCCACGTGTCTTGACATCCAATGTATCCCTGCAAAGTTTGGTGAAGATCTGAGTATGTAGTTTTTGACCTTATATGGAACCTCCTTTCTGAAAATTTGAAAATTCTTAAAAAATTCGACCAAAATCTTGATGTCTCCAATCCTATGTTTTGTATGTTTTTTCCACGTGTCTTGACATCCAATGTATCCATGCAAAGTTTGGTGAAGATCTGAGTATGTAGTTTTTGACCTTATATGGAACCTCCTATCTGAAAATTTGAGAATTCTTGAAAAATTCGTCCAAAATCTTGATGTCTCCAATCTCTTGTTTTGTACGTTTTTTCCACGTGTCTTGACATCCAATGTATCCCTGCAAAGTTTGGTGAAGATCTGAGTATGTCGTTTTTGACCTTATCTATGACATCCTTTCTGAAAATTTGAAAATTCTTAAAAAATTCGTCCAAAATCTTGATGTCTCCAATCTCTTGTTTTGTACGTTTTTTTCACGTGTCTTCACATCCAATGTATCCCTGCAAAGTTTGGTGAAGATCTGAGTATGTAGTTTTTGACCTTATCTGGAACCTCTCATTTGAAAATTTGAAAATTCCTAAAAAATCCGTCCAAAATCTTGATGACACCAATCTCTTGTTTTGTACGTTTTTTCCACGTGTCTTGACCTCCAATGTATCCCTGCAAAGTTTGGTGAAGATCTGAGTATGTCGTTTTTGACCTTATCTGGAACATCCTTTCTGAAAATTTGAAAATTCTTAAAAAATTCGTCCAAAATCTTGATGTCTCCAATCTCTTGTTTTGTACGTTTTTTCCACGTGTCTTGACATCCAATGTATCCCTGCAAAGTTTGGTGAAGATCTGAGTATGTAGTTTTTGACCTTATATGGAACCTCCTTTCTGAAAATTTGAAAATTCTTAAAAAATTCGTCCAAAATCTTGATGTCTCCAATCTCTTGTTTTGTACGTTTTTCCACGTGTCTTGACATCCAATGTATCCCTGCAAAGTTTGGTGAAGATCTGAGTATGTAGTTTTTGACCTTATATGGAACCTCCCATCTGAAAATTTGAAAATTCCTAAAAAATCCGTCTAAAATCTTGATGTCTCCACTCTCTTGTTTTGTACTTTTTCTCCACGTGTCTTGACATCCAATGTATCCCTGCAAAGTTTGGTGAAGATCTGAGTATGTAGTTTTTGACCTTATATGGAACCTCCTTTCTGAAAATTTGAAAATTCTTAAAAAATTCGACCAAAATCTTGATGTCTCCAATCCTATGTTTTGTATGTTTTTTCCACGTGTCTTGACATCCAATGTATCCATGCAAAGTTTGGTGAAGATCTGAGTATGTAGTTTTTGACCTTATATGGAAACTCCTATCTGAAAATTTGAGAATTCTTAAAAAATTCGTCCAAAATCTTGATGTCTCCAATCTCTTGTTTTGTACGATTTTTCCACGTGTCTTGACATCCAATGTATCCCTGCAAAGTTTGGTGAAGATCTGAGTATGTAGTTTTTGACCTTATCTGGAACCTCCCATCTGAAAATTTGAAAATTCCTAAAAAATCCGTCCAAAATCTTGATGACCTCAATCTCTTGTTTTGTATGTTTTTTCCACGTGTCTTGACATCCAATGTATCCATGCAAAGTTTGGTGAAGATCTGAGTATGTAGTTTTTGACCTTATCTGGAACCTCCCATCTGAAAATTTGAAAATTCCTAAAAAATCCGTCGAAAATCTTGATGTCTCCAATCTCTTGTTTTGTACGTTTTTTCCACGTGTCTTGACATGCAAAGTATCCCTGCAACGTTTGGTGAAGATCTGAGTTTTTGACCTTATATGGAACCTCCTATCTGAAAATTTGAAAATTCTTAAAAAATTTGACCAAAAGTTTGATATCCCCAATCCTATGTTTTGTATGTTTTTTCTACGTGTCTTGACATCCAATGTATCCCTGCAAAGTTTGGTGAAGATCTGAGTATGTAGTTTTTGACCTTATCTGGAACCTCCCATCTGAAAATTTGAAAATTCCTAAAAAATTCGTCCAAAATCTTGATGTCTCCAATCTCTTGTTTTGTACGTTTTTTCCACGTGTCTTGACATGCAAAGTATCCCTGCAACGTTTGGTGAAGATCTGAGTATGTAGTTTTTAACCTTATCTGGAACCTCCTATCTGAAAATTTGAAAATTCTTCAAAAATTCGTCCAAAATCTTGATGTCTCCAATCTCTTGTTTTGTACGTTTTTTCCACGTTTCTTGACATCCAATGTATCCCTGCAATGTTTGGTGAAGATCTGAGTATGTAGTTTTTGACCTTATATGGAACATCCTATCTGAAAATTTGAAAATTCTTAAAAAATTTGACGAAAATCTTGATATCCCCAATCCTATGTTTTGTATGTTTTTTCCACGTGTCTTGACATCCAATGTATCCCTGCAAAGTTTGGTGAAGATCTGAGTATGTAGTTTTTGACCTTATCTGGAACCTCCTATCTGAAAATTTGAAAATTTTTAAAAAATTCGTCCAAAATCTTGATGTCTTCAATCTCTTGTTTTGTACGTTTTTTCCACGTGTCTTGACCTCCAATGTATCCCTGCAAAGTTTGGTGAAGATCTGAGTATGTCGTTTTTGACCTTATCTGGAACATCCTTTCTGAAAATTTGAAAATTCTTAAAAAATTCGTCCAAAATCTTGATGTCTCCAATCTCTTGTTTTGTACGTTTTTTCCACGTGTCTTGACATCCAATGTATCCCTGCAAAGTTTGGTGAAGATCTGAGTATGTAGTTTTTGACCTTATATGGAACATCCTTTCTGAAAATTTGAAAATTCTTAAAAAATTCGTCCAAAATCTTGATGTCTCCAATCTCTTGTTTTGTACGTTTTTTCCACGTGTCTTGACATCCAATGTATCCCTGCAAAGTTTGGTGAAGATCTGAGTATGTAGTTTTTGACCTTATATGGAACCTCCCATCTGAAAATTTGAAAATTCCTAAAAAACCTGTCTAAAATCTTGATGTCTCCACTCTCTTGTTTTGTACTTTTTTTCCACGTGTCTTGACATCCAATGTATCCCTGCAAAGTTTGGTGAAGATCTGAGTATGTAGTTTTTGACCTTATATGGAACCTCCTTTCTGAAAATTTGAAAATTCTTAAAAAATTCGACCAAAATCTTGATGTCTCCAATCCTATGTTTTGTATGTTTTTTCCAAGTGTCTTGACATCCAATGTATCCATGCAAAGTTTGGTGAAGATCTGAGTATGTAGTTTTTGACCTTATCTGGAACCTCCTATCTGAAAATTTGAGAATTCTTGAAAAATTCGTCCAAAATCTTGATGTCTCCAATCTCTTGTTTTGTACGTTTTTTCCACGTGTCTTGACATCCAATGTATCCCTGCAAAGTTTGGTGAAGATCTGAGTATGTAGTTTTTGACCTTATCTGGAACCTCCCATCTGAAAATTTGAAAATTCCTAAAAAATCCGTCCAAAATCTTGATGACCTCAATCTCTTGTTTTGTACGTTTTTTCCACGTGTCTTGACATCCAATGTATCCCTGCAAAGTTTGGTGAAGATCTGAGTATGTAGTTTTTGACCTTATATGGAGCCTCCTTTCTGAAAATTTGAAAATTCTTAAAAAATTCATCCAAAATCTTGATGTCTCCAATCTCTTCTTTTGTACGTTTTTTCCACGTTTCTTGACATCCAATGTATCCCTGCAAAGTTTGGTGAAGATCTGAGTATGTAGTTTTTGACCTTATATGGAACCTCCTTTCTGAAAATTTGAAAATTCTTAAAAAATTCGTCCAAAATCTTGATGTCTCCAATCTCTTGTTTTGTACGTTTTTTCCACGTGTCTTGACATCCAATGTATCCCTGCAAAGTTTGGTGAAGATCTGAGTATGTAGTTTTTGACCTTATATGGAACCTCCTTTCTGAAAATTTGAAAATTCTTAAAAAATTCGACCAAAATCTTGATGTCTCCAATCCTATGTTTTGTATGTTTTTTCCACGTGTCTTGACATCCAATGTATCCATGCAAAGTTTGGTGAAGATCTGAGTATGTAGTTTTTGACCTTATATGGAACCTCCTATCTGAAAATTTGAGAATTCTTGAAAAATTCGTCCAAAATCTTGATGTCTCCAATCTCTTGTTTTGTACGTTTTTTCCACGTGTCTTGACATCCAATGTATCTCTGCAAAGTTTGGTGAAGATCTGAGTATGTCGTTTTTGACCTTATCTATAACATCCTTTCTGAAAATTTGAAAATTCTTAAAAAATTCGTCCAAAATCTTGATGTCTCCAATCTCTTGTTTTGTACGTTTTTTTTCACGTGTCTTCACATCCAATGTATCCCTGCAAAGTTTGGTGAAGATCTGAGTATGTAGTTTTTGACCTTATCTGGAACCTCTCATCTGAAAATTTGAAAATTCCTAAAAAATCCGTCCAAAATCTTGATGACACCAATCTCTTGTTTTGTACGTTTTTTCCACGTGTCTTGACCTCCAATGTATTCCTGCAAAGTTTGGTGAAGATCTGAGTATGTCGTTTTTGACCTTATCTGGAACATCCTTTCTGAAAATTTGAAAATTCTTAAAAAATTCGTCCAAAATCTTGATGTCTCCAATCTCTTGTTTTGTACGTTTTTTCCACGTGTCTTGACATCCAATGTATCCCTGCAAAGTTTGGTGAAGATCTGAGTATGTAGTTTTTGACCTTATATGGAACCTCCTTTCTGAAAATTTGAAAATTCTTAAAAAATTCGTCCAAAATCTTGATGTCTCCAATCTCTTGTTTTGTACGTTTTTTCCACGTGTCTTGACATCCAATGTATCCCTGCAAAGTTTGGTGAAGATCTGAGTATGTAGTTTTTGACCTTATATGGAACCTCCCATCTGAAAATTTGAAAATTCCTAAAAAATCCGTCTAAAATCTTGATGTCTCCACTCTCTTGTTTTATACTTTTTTTCCACGTGTCTTGACATCCAATGTATCCCTGCAAAGTTTGGTGAAGATCTGAGTATGTAGTTTTTGACCTTATATGGAACCTCCTTTCTGAAAATTTGAAAATTCTTAAAAAATTCGACCAAAATCTTGATGTCTCCAATCCTATGTTTTGTATGTTTTTTCCACGTGTCTTGACATCCAATGTATCCATGCAAAGTTTGGTGAAGATCTGAGTATGTCGTTTTTGACCTTATCTGGAACATCCTTTCTGAAAATTTGAAAATTCTTAAAAAATTCGTCCAAAATCTTGATGTCTCCAATCTCTTGTTTTGTACGTTTTTTCCACGTGTCTTGACATCCAATGTATCCCTGCAAAGTTTGGTGAAGATCTGAGTATGTAGTTTTTGACCTTATATGGAACCTCCTTTCTGAAAATTTGAAAATTCTTAAAAAATTCGTCCAAAATCTTGATGTCTCCAATCTCTTGTTTTGTACGTTTTTTCCACGTGTCTTGACATCCAATGTATCCCTGCAAAATTTGGTGAAGATCTGAGTATGTAGTTTTTGACCTTATATGGAACCTCCCATCTGAAAATTTGAAAATTTCTAAAAAATCCGTCTAAAATCTTGATGTCTCCACTCTCTTGTTTTGTACTTTTTTTCCACGTGTCTTGACATCCAATGTATCCCTGCAAAGTTTGGTGAAGATCTGAGTATGTAGTTTTTGACCTTATATGGAACCTCCTTTCTGAAAATTTGAAAATTCTTAAAAAATTCGACCAAAATCTTGATTTCTCCAATCCTATGTTTTGTATGTTTTTTCCACGTGTCTTGACATCCAATGTATCCATGCAAAGTTTGGTGAAGATCTGAGTATGTAGTTTTTGACCTTATATGGAACCTCCTATCTGAAAATTTGAGAATTCTTGAAAAATTCGTCCAAAATCTTGATGTCTTCAATCTCTTGTTTTGTACGTTTTTTCCACGTGTCTTGACATCCAATGTATCCCTGCAAAGTTTGGTGAAGATCTGAGTATGTAGTTTTTGACCTTATCTGGAACCTCTCATCTGAAAATTTGAAAATTCCTAAAAAATCCGTCCAAAATCTTGATGACACCAATCTCTTGTTTTGTACGTTTTTTCCACGTGTCTTGACATCCAATGTATCCCTGCAATGTTTGGTGAAGATCTGAGTATGTAGTTTTTGACCTTATCTGGAACCTCCTTTCTGAAAATTTGAAAATTCTTAAAAAATTCGTCCAAAATCTTGATGTCTCCACTCTCTTGTTTTGTACGTTTTTTCCACGTGTCTTGACATCCAATGTATCCCTGCAAAGTTTGGTGAAGATCTGAGTATGTAGTTTTTGACCTTATATGGAGCCTCCTTTCTGAAAATTTGAAAATTCTTAAAAAATTCATCCAAAATCTTGATGTCTCCAATCTCTTCTTTTGTACGTTTTTTCCACGTTTCTTGACATCCAATGTATCCCTGCAAAGTTTGGTGAAGATCTGAGTATGTAGTTTTTGACCTTATATGGAACCTCCTTTCTGAAAATTCGAAAATTCTTAAAAAATTCGTCCAAAATCTTGATGTCTCCAATCTCTTGTTTTGTACGTTTTTTCCACGTGTCTTGACATCCAATGTATCCCTGCAAAGTTTGGTGAAGATCTGAGTATGTAGTTTTTGACCTTATCTGGAACCTCCTATCTGAAAATTTGAAAATTTTTAAAAAATTCTTCCAAAATCTTGATGTCTTCAATCTCTTGTTTTGTACGTTTTTTCTGTCCTTTCTGAAAATTTGAAAATTCTTCAAAAATTCGTCCAAAATCTTGATGTCTCCACTCTCTTGTTTTGTACGTTTTTTCCACGTGTCTTGACATCCAATGTATCCCTGCAAAGTTTGGTGAAGATCTGAGTATGTAGTTTTTGACCTTATATGGAGCCTCCTTTCTGAAAATTTGAAAATTCTTAAAAAATTCATCCAAAATCTTGATGTCTCCAATCTCTTGTTTTGTACGTTTTTTCCACGTTTCTTGACATCGAATGTATCCCTGCAAAGTTTGGTGAAGATCTGAGTATGTAGTTTTTGACCTTATATGGAACCTCCTTTCTGAAAATTTGAAAATTCTTAAAAAATTCGTCCAAAATCTTGATGTCCCCAATCCTATGTTTTGTATGTTTTTTCCACGTGTCTTGACATCCAATGTATCCATGCAAAGTTTGGTGAAGATCTGAGTATGTCGTTTTTGACCTTATCTGAAACCTCCCATCTGAAAATTTGAAAATTCTTAAAAAATTCGTCGAAAATCTTGATGTCTCCAATCTCTTGTTTTGTACGTTTTTTCCACGTGTCTTGACATGCAAAGTATCTCTGCAACGTTTGGTGAAGATCTGAGTATGTAGTTTTTGACCTTATCTGGAACCTCCTATCTGAAAATTTGAAAATTCTTAAAAAATTCGTCCAAAATCTTGATGTCTCCAATCTCTTGTTTTGTACGTTTTTTCCACGTTTCTTGACATCCAATGTATCCCTGCAATGTTTGGTGAAGATCTGAGTATGTAGTTTTTGACTTTATATGGAACCTCCTATCTGAAAATTTGAAAATTCTTAAAAAATTCGTCCAAAATCTTGATGTCTCCAATCTCTTGTTTTGTACGTTTTTTCCACGTGTCTTGACATCCAATGTATCCCTGCAAAGTTTGGTGAAGATCTGAGTATGTAGTTTTTGACCTTATATGGAACCTCCTTTCTGAAAATTTGAAAATTCTTAAAAAATTCGTCCAAAATCTTGATGTCCCCAATCTCTTGTTTTGTACGTTTTTTCCACGTGTCTTGACATCCAATGTATCCATGCAAAGTTTGGTGAAGATCTGAGTATGTCGTTTTTGACCTTATCTGGAACCTCCCATCTGAAAATTTGAAAATTCTTCAAAAATTCGTCGAAAATCTTGATGTCTCCAATCTCTTGTTTTGTACGTTTTTTCCACGTGTCTTGACATGCAAAGTATCCCTGCAACGTTTGGTGAAGATCTGAGTATGTAGTTTTTAACCTTATCTGGAACCTCCTATCTGAAAATTTGAAAATTCTTCAAAAATTCGTCCAAAATATTGATGTCTCCAATCTCTTGTTTTGTACGTTTTTTCCACGTTTCTTGACATCCAATGTATCCCTGCAATGTTTGGTGAAGATCTGAGTATGTAGTTTTTGACCTTATATGGAACCTCCTATCTGAAAATTTGAAAATTCTTAAAAAATTTGACCAAAATCTTGATATCCCCAATCCTATGTTTTGTATGTTTTTTCCACGTGTCTTGACATCCAATGTATCCCTGCAAAGTTTGGTGAAGATCTGAGTATGTAGTTTTTGACTTTATCTGGAACCTCCTATCTGAAAATTTGAAAATTTTTAAAAAATTCGTCCAAAATCTTGATGTCTTCAATCTCTTGTTTTGTACGTTTTTTCCACGTGTCTTGACCTCCAATGTATCCCTGCAAAGTTTGGTGAAGATCTGAGTATGTCGTTTTTGACCTTAACTGGAACATCCTTTCTGAAAATTTGAAAATTCTTAAAAAATTCGTCCAAAATCTTGATGTCTCCAATCTCTTGTTTTGTACGTTTTTTCCACGTGTCTTGACATCCAATGTATCCCTGCAAAGTTTGGTGAAGATCTGAGTATGTAGTTTTTGAACTTATATGGAACCTCCTTTCTGAAAATTTGAAAATTCTTAAAAAATTCGTCCAAAATCTTGATGTCTCCAATCTCTTGTTTTGTACGTTTTTTCCACGTGTCTTGACATCCAATGTATCCCTGCAAAGTTTGGTGAAGATCTGAGTATGTAGTTTTTGACCTTATATGGAACCTCCCATCTGAAAATTTGAAAATTCCTAAAAAATCTGTCTAAAATCTTGATGTCTCCACTCTCTTGTTTTGTACTTTTTTTCCACGTGTCTTGACATCCAATGTATCCCTGCAAAGTTTGGTGAAGATCTGAGTATGTAGTTTTTGACCTTATATGGAACCTCCTTTCTGAAAATTTGAAAATTCTTAAAAAATTCGACCAAAATCTTGATGTCTCCAATCCTATGTTTTGTATGTTTTTTCCACGTGTCTTGACATCCAATGTATCCATGCAAAGTTTGGTGAAGTTCGGAGTATGTAGTTTTTGACCTTATCTGGAACCTCCCATCTGAAAATTTGAGAATTCTTGAAAAATTCGTCCAAAATCTTGATGTCTCCAATCTCTTGTTTTGTACGTTTTTTCCACGTGTCTTGACATCCAATGTATCCCTGCAAAGTTTGGTGAAGATCTGAGTATGTAGTTTTTGACCTTATATGGAACCTCCTTTCTGAAAATTTGAAAATTCTTAAAAAATTCGTCCAAAATCTTGATGTCTCCAATCTCTTGTTTTGTACGTTTTTTCCACGTGTCTTGACATCCAATGTATCCCTGCAAAGTTTGGTGAAGATCTGAGTATGTAGTTTTTGACCTTATATGGAACCTCCTTTCTGAAAATTTGAAAATTCTTAAAAAATTCGACCAAAATCTTGATGTCTCCAATCCTATGTTTTGTATGTTTTTTCCACGTGTCTTGACATCCAATGTATCCATGCAAAGTTTGGTGAAGATCTGAGTATGTAGTTTTTGACCTTATATGGAACCTCCTATCTGAAAATTTGAGAATTCTTGAAAAATTCGTCCAAAATCTTGATGTCTCCAATCTCTTGTTTTGTACGTTTTTTCCACGTGTCTTGACATCCAATGTATCCCTGCAAAGTTTGGTGAAGATCTGAGTATGTCGTTTTTGACCTTATCTATGACATCCTTTCTGAAAATTTGAAAATTCTTAAAAAATTCGTCCAAAATCTTGATGTCTCCAATCTCTTGTTTTGTACGTTTTTTTCACGTGTCTTCACATCCAATGTATCCCTGCAAAGTTTGGTGAAGATCTGAGTATGTAGTTTTTGACCTTATCTGGAACCTCTCATTTGAAAATTTGAAAATTCCTAAAAAATCCGTCCAAAATCTTGATGACACCAATCTCTTGTTTTGTACGTTTTTTCCACGTGTCTTGACCTCCAATGTATCCCTGCAAAGTTTGGTGAAGATCTGAGTATGTCGTTTTTGACCTTATCTGGAACATCCTTTCTGAAAATTTGAAAATTCTTAAAAAATTCGTCCAAAATCTTGATGTCTCCAATCTCTTGTTTTGTACGTTTTTTCCACGTGTCTTGACATCCAATGTATCCCTGCAAAGTTTGGTGAAGATCTGAGTATGTAGTTTTTGACCTTATATGGAACCTCCTTTCTGAAAATTTGAAAATTCTTAAAAAATTCGTCCAAAATCTTGATGTCTCCAATCTCTTGTTTTGTACGTTTTTCCACGTGTCTTGACATCCAATGTATCCCTGCAAAGTTTGGTGAAGATCTGAGTATGTAGTTTTTGACCTTATATGGAACCTCCCATCTGAAAATTTGAAAATTCCTAAAAAATCCGTCTAAAATCTTGATGTCTCCACTCTCTTGTTTTGTACTTTTTCTCCACGTGTCTTGACATCCAATGTATCCCTGCAAAGTTTGGTGTAGATCTGAGTATGTAGTTTTTGACCTTATATGGAACCTCCTTTCTGAATATTTGAAAATTCTTAAAAAATTCGACCAAAATCTTGATGTCTCCAATCCTATGTTTTGTATGTTTTTTCCACGTGTCTTGACATCCAATGTATCCATGCAAAGTTTGGTGAAGATCTGAGTATGTAGTTTTTGACCTTATATGGAAACTCCTATCTGAAAATTTGAGAATTCTTAAAAAATTCGTCCAAAATCTTGATGTCTCCAATCTCTTGTTTTGTACGATTTTTCCACGTGTCTTGACATCCAATGTATCCCTGCAAAGTTTGGTGAAGATCTGAGTATGTAGTTTTTGACCTTATCTGGAACCTCCCATCTGAAAATTTGAAAATTCCTAAAAAATCCGTCCAAAATCTTGATGACCTCAATCTCTTGTTTTGTATGTTTTTTCCACGTGTCTTGACATCCAATGTATCCATGCAAAGTTTGGTGAAGATCTGAGTATGTAGTTTTTGACCTTATCTGGAACCTCCCATCTGAAAATTTGAAAATTCCTAAAAAATCCGTCGAAAATCTTGATGTCTCCAATCTCTTGTTTTGTACGTTTTTTCCACGTGTCTTGACATGCAAAGTATCCCTGCAACGTTTGGTGAAGATCTGAGTTTTTGACCTTATCTGGAACCTCCCATCTGAAAATTTGAAAATTCCTAAAAAATCCGTCGAAAATCTTGATGTCCCCAATCTCTTGTTTTGTACGTTTTTTCCACGTGTCTTGACATCCAATGTATCCATGCAAAGTTTGGTGAAGATCTGAGTATGTCGTTTTTGACCTTATCTGGAACCTCCCATCTGAAAATTTGAAAATTCTTCAAAAATTCGTCGAAAATCTTGATGTCTCCAATCTCTTGTTTTGTACGTTTTTTCCACGTGTCTTGACATGCAAAGTATCCCTGCAACGTTTGGTGAAGATCTGAGTATGTAGTTTTTAACCTTATCTGGAACCTCCTATCTGAAAATTTGAAAATTCTTCAAAAATTCGTCCAAAATCTTGATGTCTCCAATCTCTTGTTTTGTACGTTTTTTCCACGTTTCTTGACATCCAATGTATCCCTGCAATGTTTGGTGAAGATCTGAGTATGTAGTTTTTGACCTTATATGGAACATCCTATCTGAAAATTTGAAAATTCTTAAAAAATTTGACGAAAATCTTGATATCCCCAATCCTATGTTTTGTATGTTTTTTCCACGTGTCTTGACATCCAATGTATCCCTGCAAAGTTTGGTGAAGATCTGAGTATGTAGTTTTTGACCTTATCTGGAACCTCCTATCTGAAAATTTGAAAATTTTTAAAAAATTCGTCCAAAAACTTGATGTCTTCAATCTCTTGTTTTGTACGTTTTTTCCACGTGTCTTGACCTCCAATGTATCCCTGCAAAGTTTGGTGAAGATCTGAGTATGTCGTTTTTGACCTTATCTGGAACATCCTTTCTGAAAATTTGAAAATTCTTAAAAAATTCGTCCAAAATCTTGATGTCTCCAATCTCTTGTTTTGTACGTTTTTTCCACGTGTCTTGACATCCAATGTATCCCTGCAAAGTTTGGTGAAGATCTGAGTATGTAGTTTTTGACCTTATATGGAACATCCTTTCTGAAAATTTGAAAATTCTTAAAAAATTCGTCCAAAATCTTGATGTCTCCAATCTCTTGTTTTGTACGTTTTTTCCACGTGTCTTGACATCCAATGTATCCCTGCAAAGTTTGGTGAAGATCTGAGTATGTAGTTTTTGACCTTATATGGAACCTCCCATCTGAAAATTTGAAAATTCCTAAAAAACCTGTCTAAAATCTTGATGTCTCCACTCTCTTGTTTTGTACTTTTTTTCCACGTGTCTTGACATCCAATGTATCCCTGCAAAGTTTGGTGAAGATCTGAGTATGTAGTTTTTGACCTTATATGGAACCTCCTTTCTGAAAATTTGAAAATTCTTAAAAAATTCGACCAAAATCTTGATGTCTCCAATCCTATGTTTTGTATGTTTTTTCCACGTGTCTTGACATCCAATGTATCCATGCAAAGTTTGGTGAAGATCTGAGTATGTAGTTTTTGACCTTATCTGGAACCTCCTATCTGAAAATTTGAGAATTCTTGAAAAATTCGTCCAAAATCTTGATGTCTCCAATCTCTTGTTTTGTACGTTTTTTCCACGTGTCTTGACATCCAATGTATCCCTGCAAAGTTTGGTGAAGATCTGAGTATGTAGTTTTTGACCTTATCTGGAACCTCCCATCTGAAAATTTGAAAATTCCTAAAAAATCCGTCCGAAATCTTGATGACCTCAATCTCTTGTTTTGTACGTTTTTTCCACGTGTCTTGACATCCAATGTATCCCTGCAAAGTTTGGTGAAGATCTGAGTATGTAGTTTTTGACCTTATATGGAGCCTCCTTTCTGAAAATTTGAAAATTCTTAAAAAATTCATCCAAAATCTTGATGTCTCCAATCTCTTCTTTTGTACGTTTTTTCCACGTTTCTTGACATCCAATGTATCCCTGCAAAGTTTGGTGAAGATCTGAGTATGTAGTTTTTGACCTTATATGGAACCTCCTTTCTGAAAATTTGAAAATTCTTAAAAAATTCGTCCAAAATCTTGATGTCTCCAATCTCTTGTTTTGTACGTTTTTTCCACGTGTCTTGACATCCAATGTATCCCTGCAAAGTTTGGTGAAGATCTGAGTATGTAGTTTTTGACCTTATATGGAACCTCCTTTCTGAAAATTTGAAAATTCTTAAAAAATTCGACCAAAATCTTGATGTCTCCAATCCTATGTTTTGTATGTTTTTTCCACGTGTCTTGACATCCAATGTATCCATGCAAAGTTTGGTGAAGATCTGAGTATGTAGTTTTTGACCTTATATGGAACCTCCTATCTGAAAATTTGAGAATTCTTGAAAAATTCGTCCAAAATCTTGATGTCTCCAATCTCTTGTTTTGTACGTTTTTTCCACGTGTCTTGACATCCAATGTATCTCTGCAAAGTTTGGTGAAGATCTGAGTATGTCGTTTTTGACCTTATCTATAACATCCTTTCTGAAAATTTGAAAATTCTTAAAAAATTCGTCCAAAATCTTGATGTCTCCAATCTCTTGTTTTGTACGTTTTTTCCACGTGTCTTGACATCCAATGTATCTCTGCAACGTTTGGTGAAGATCTGAGTATGTAGTTTTTGACCTTATCTGGAACCTCCTATCTGAAAATTTGAAAATTCTTAAAAAATTCGTCCAAAATCTTGATGTCTCCAATCTCTTGTTTTGTACGTTTTTTCCACGTTTCTTGACATCCAATGTATCCCTGCAATGTTTGGTGAAGATCTGAGTATGTAGTTTTTGACTTTATATGGAACCTCCTATCTGAAAATTTGAAAATTCTTAAAAAATTCGTCCAAAATCTTGATGTCTCCAATCTCTTGTTTTGTACGTTTTTTCCACGTGTCTTGACATCCAATGTATCCCTGCAAAGTTTGGTGAAGATCTGAGTATGTAGTTTTTGACCTTATATGGAACCTCCTTTCTGAAAATTTGAAAATTCTTAAAAAATTCGTCCAAAATCTTGATGTCCCCAATCTCTTGTTTTGTACGTTTTTTCCACGTGTCTTGACATCCAATGTATCCATGCAAAGTTTGGTGAAGATCTGAGTATGTCGTTTTTGACCTTATCTGGAACCTCCCATCTGAAAATTTGAAAATTCTTAAAAAATTCGTCGAAAATCTTGATGTCTCCAATCTCTTGTTTTGTACGTTTTTTCCACGTGTCTTGACATGCAAAGTATCCCTGCAACGTTTGGTGAAGATCTGAGTTTTTGACCTTATATGGAACCTCCTTTCTGAAAATTTGAAAATTCTTAAAAAATTTGACCAAAAGTTTGATATCCCCAATCCTATGTTTTGTATTTTTTTCCACGTGTCTTGACATCCAATGTATCCCTGCAAAGTTTGGTGAAGATCTGAGTATGTAGTTTTTGACTTTATCTGGAACCTACTATCTGAAAATTTGAAAATTTTTAAAAAATTCGTCCAAAATCTTGATGTCCCCAATCTCTTGTTTTGTACGTTTTTTCCACGTGTCTTGACATCCAATGTATCCATGCAAAGTTTGGTGAAGATCTGAGTATGTCGTTTTTGACCTTATCTGGAACCTCCCATCTGAAAATTTGAAAATTCTTCAAAAATTCGTCGAAAATCTTGATGTCTCCAATCTCTTGTTTTGTACGTTTTTTCCACGTGTCTTGACATGCAAAGTATCCCTGCAACGTTTGGTGAAGATCTGAGTATGTAGTTTTTAACCTTATCTGGAACCTCCTATCTGAAAATTTGAAAATTCTTCAAAAATTCGTCCAAAATATTGATGTCTCCAATCTCTTGTTTTGTACGTTTTTTCCACGTTTCTTGACATCCAATGTATCCCTGCAATGTTTGGTGAAGATCTGAGTATGTAGTTTTTGACCTTATATGGAACCTCCTATCTGAAAATTTGAAAATTCTTAAAAAATTTGACCAAAATCTTGATATCCCCAATCCTATGTTTTGTATGTTTTTTCCACGTGTCTTGACATCCAATGTATCCCTGCAAAGTTTGGTGAAGATCTGAGTATGTAGTTTTTGACTTTATCTGGAACCTCCTATCTGAAAATTTGAAAATTTTTAAAAAATTCGTCCAAAATCTTGATGTCTTCAATCTCTTGTTTAGTACGTTTTTTCCACGTGTCTTGACCTCCAATGTATCCCTGCAAAGTTTGGTGAAGATCTGAGTATGTCGTTTTTGACCTTAACTGGAACATCCTTTCTGAAAATTTGAAAATTCTTAAAAAATTCGTCCAAAATCTTGATGTCTCCAATCTCTTGTTTTGTACGTTTTTTCCACGTGTCTTGACATCCAATGTATCCCTGCAACGTTTGGTGAAGATCTGAGTATGTAGTTTTTGACCTTATATGGAACCTCCTTTCTGAAAATTTGAAAATTCTTAAAAAATTCGTCCAAAATCTTGATGTCTCCAATCTCTTGTTTTGTACGTTTTTTCCACGTGTCTTGACATCCAATGTATCCCTGCAAAGTTTGGTGAAGATCTGAGTATGTAGTTTTTGACCTTATATGGAACCTCCCATCTGAAAATTTGAAAATTCCTAAAAAATCTGTCTAAAATCTTGATGTCTCCACTCTCTTGTTTTGTACTTTTTTTCCACGTGTCTTGACATCCAATGTATCCCTGCAAAGTTTGGTGAAGATCTGAGTATGTAGTTTTTGACCTAATATGGAACCTCCTTTCTGAAAATTTGAAAATTCTTAAAAAATTCGACCAAAATCTTGATGTCTCCAATCCTATGTTTTGTATGTTTTTTCCACGTGTCTTGACATCCAATGTATCCATGCAAAGTTTGGTGAAGATCTGAGTATGTAGTTTTTGACCTTATCTGGAACCTCCTATCTGAAAATTTGAGAATTCTTGAAAAATTCGTCCAAAATCTTGATGTCTCCAATCTCTTGTTTTGTACGTTTTTTCCACGTGTCTTGACATCCAATGTATCCCTGCAAAGTTTGGTGAAGATCTGAGTATGTAGTTTTTGACCTTATCTGGAACCTCCCATCTGAAAATTTGAAAATTCCTAAAAAATCCGTCCAAAATCTTGATGACCTCAATCTCTTGTTTTGTACGTTTTTTCCACGTGTCTTGACATCCAATGTATCCCTGCAAAGTTTGGTGAAGATCTGAGTATGTAGTTTTTGACATTATATGGAGCCTCCTTTCTGAAAATTTGAAAATTCTTAAAAAATTCATCCAAAATCTTGATGTCTCCAATCTCTTCTTTTGTACGTTTTTTCCACGTTTCTTGACATCCAATGTATCCCTGCAAAGTTTGGTGAAGATCTGAGTATGTAGTTTTTGACCTTATATGGAACCTCCTTTCTGAAAATTTGAAAATTCTTAAAAAATTCGTCCAAAATCTTGATGTCTCCAATCTCTTGTTTTGTACGTTTTTTCCACGTGTCTTGACATCCAATGTATCCCTGCAAAGTTTGGTGAAGATCTGAGTATGTAGTTTTTGACCTTATATGGAACCTCCTTTCTGAAAATTTGAAAATTCTTAAAAAATTCGACCAAAATCTTGATGTCTCCAATCCTATGTTTTGTATGTTTTTTCCACGTGTCTTGACATCCAATGTATCCATGCAAAGTTTGGTGAAGATCTGAGTATGTAGTTTTTGACCTTATATGGAACCTCCTATCTGAAAATTTGAGAATTCTTGAAAAATTCGTCCAAAATCTTGATGTCTCCAATCTCTTGTTTTGTACGTTTTTTCCACGTGTCTTGACATCCAATGTATCCCTGCAAAGTTTGGTGAAGATCTGAGTATGTCGTTTTTGACCTTATCTATGACATCCTTTCTGAAAATTTGAAAATTCTTAAAAAATTCGTCCAAAATCTTGATGTCTCCAATCTCTTGTTTTGTACGTTTTTTTCACGTGTCTTCACATCCAATGTATCCCTGCAAAGTTTGGTGAAGATCTGAGTATGTAGTTTTTGACCTTATCTGGAACCTCTCATTTGAAAATTTGAAAATTCCTAAAAAATCCGTCCAAAATCTTGATGACACCAATCTCTTGTTTTGTACGTTTTTTCCACGTGTCTTGACCTCCAATGTATCCCTGCAAAGTTTGGTGAAGATCTGAGTATGTCGTTTTTGACCTTATCTGGAACATCCTTTCTGAAAATTTGAAAATTCTTAAAAAATTCGTCCAAAATCTTGATGTCTCCAATCTCTTGTTTTGTACGTTTTTTCCACGTGTCTTGACATCCAATGTATCCCTGCAAAGTTTGGTGAAGATCTGAGTATGTAGTTTTTGACCTTATATGGAACCTCCTTTCTGAAAATTTGAAAATTCTTAAAAAATTCGTCCAAAATCTTGATGTCTCCAATCTCTTGTTTTGTACGTTTTTCCACGTGTCTTGACATCCAATGTATCCCTGCAAAGTTTGGTGAAGATCTGAGTATGTAGTTTTTGACCTTATATGGAACCTCCCATCTGAAAATTTGAAAATTCCTAAAAAATCCGTCTAAAATCTTGATGTCTCCACTCTCTTGTTTTGTACTTTTTCTCCACGTGTCTTGACATCCAATGTATCCCTGCAAAGTTTGGTGTAGATCTGAGTATGTAGTTTTTGACCTTATATGGAACCTCCTTTCTGAAAATTTGAAAATTCTTAAAAAATTCGACCAAAATCTTGATGTCTCCAATCCTATGTTTTGTATGTTTTTTCCACGTGTCTTGACATCCAATGTATAAATGCAAAGTTTGGTGAAGATCTGAGTATGTAGTTTTTGACCTTATATGGAAACTCCTATCTGAAAATTTGAGAATTCTTAAAAAATTCGTCCAAAATCTTGATGTCTCCAATCTCTTGTTTTGTACGATTTTTCCACGTGTCTTGACATCCAATGTATCCCTGCAAAGTTTGGTGAAGATCTGAGTATGTAGTTTTTGACCTTATCTGGAACCTCCCATCTGAAAATTTGAAAATTCCTAAAAAATCCGTCCAAAATCTTGATGACCTCAATCTCTTGTTTTGTATGTTTTTTCCACGTGTCTTGACATCCAATGTATCCATGCAAAGTTTGGTGAAGATCTGAGTATGTAGTTTTTGACCTTATCTGGAACCTCCCATCTGAAAATTTGAAAATTCCTAAAAAATCCGTCGAAAATCTTGATGTCTCCAATCTCTTGTTTTGTACGTTTTTTCCACGTGTCTTGACATGCAAAGTATCCCTGCAACGTTTGGTGAAGATCTGAGTTTTTGACCTTATATGGAACCTCCCATCTGAAAATTTGAAAATTCTTAAAAAATTTGACCAAAAGTTTGATATCCCCAATCCTATGTTTTGTATGTTTTTTCCACGTGTCTTGACATCCAATGTATCCCTGCAAAGTTTGGTGAAGATCTGAGTATGTAGTTTTTGACCTTATCTGGAACCTCCTATCTGAAAATTTGAAAATTTTTAAAAAATTCGTCCAAAACCTTGATGTCCCCAATCTCTTGTTTTGTACGTTTTTTCCACGTGTCTTGACATCCAATGTATCCATGCAAAGTTTGGTGAAGATCTGAGTATGTCGTTTTTGACCTTATCTGGAACCTCCCATCTGAAAATTTGAAAATTCTTCAAAAATTCGTCGAAAATCTTGATGTCTCCAATCTCTTGTTTTGTACGTTTTTTCCACGTGTCTTGACATGCAAAGTATCCCTGCAACGTTTGGTGAAGATCTGAGTATGTAGTTTTTAACCTTATCTGGAACCTCCTATCTGAAAATTTGAAAATTCTTCAAAAATTCGTCCAAAATCTTGATGTCTCCAATCTCTTGTTTTGTACGTTTTTTCCACGTTTCTTGACATCCAATGTATCCCTGCAATGTTTGGTGAAGATCTGAGTATGTAGTTTTTGACCTTATATGGAACATCCTATCTGAAAATTTGAAAATTCTTAAAAAATTTGACGAAAATCTTATTATCCCCAATCCTATGTTTTGTATGTTTTTTCCACGTGTCTTGACATCCAATGTATCCCTGCAAAGTTTGGTGAAGATCTGAGTATGTAGTTTTT
The DNA here is from genome assembly GCF_977018435.1 of Lepisma saccharinum. Taxonomy (NCBI): domain Eukaryota; kingdom Metazoa; phylum Arthropoda; class Insecta; order Zygentoma; family Lepismatidae; genus Lepisma; species Lepisma saccharinum. The sequence goes on along the minus strand of NW_028142907.1, from coordinate 1,230,918 downwards.
GACCTTATCTGGAACCTCCTATCTGAAAATTTGAAAATTTTTAAAAAATTCGTCCAAAATCTTGATGTCTTCAATCTCTTGTTTTGTACGTTTTTTCCACGTGTCTTGACCTCCAATGTATCCCTGCAAAGTTTGGTGAAGATCTGAGTATGTCGTTTTTGACCTTATCTGGAACATCCTTTCTGAAAATTTGAAAATTCTTAAAAAATTCGTCCAAAATCTTGATGTCTCCAATCTCTTGTTTTGTACGTTTTTTCCACGTGTCTTGACATCCAATGTATCCCTGCAAAGTTTGGTGAAGATCTGAGTATGTAGTTTTTGACCTTATATGGAACATCCTTTCTGAAAATTTGAAAATTCTTAAAAAATTCGTCCAAAATCTTGATGTCTCCAATCTCTTGTTTTGTACGTTTTTTCCACGTGTCTTGACATCCAATGTATCCCTGCAAAGTTTGGTGAAGATCTGAGTATGTAGTTTTTGACCTTATATGGAACCTCCCATCTGAAAATTTGAAAATTCCTAAAAAACCTGTCTAAAATCTTGATGTCTCCACTCTCTTGTTTTGTACTTTTTTTCCACGTGTCTTGACATCCAATGTATCCCTGCAAAGTTTGGTGAAGATCTGAGTATGTAGTTTTTGACCTTATATGGAACCTCCTTTCTGAAAATTTGAAAATTCTTAAAAAATTCGACCAAAATCTTGATGTCTCCAATCCTATGTTTTGTATGTTTTTTCCACGTGTCTTGACATCCAATGTATCCATGCAAAGTTTGGTGAAGATCTGAGTATGTAGTTTTTGACCTTATCTGGAACCTCCTATCTGAAAATTTGAGAATTCTTGAAAAATTCGTCCAAAATCTTGATGTCTCCAATCTCTTGTTTTGTACGTTTTTTCCACGTGTCTTGACATCCAATGTATCCCTGCAAAGTTTGGTGAAGATCTGAGTATGTAGTTTTTGACCTTATCTGGAACCTCCCATCTGAAAATTTGAAAATTCCTAAAAAATCCGTCCGAAATCTTGATGACCTCAATCTCTTGTTTTGTACGTTTTTTCCACGTGTCTTGACATCCAATGTATCCCTGCAAAGTTTGGTGAAGATCTGAGTATGTAGTTTTTGACCTTATATGGAGCCTCCTTTCTGAAAATTTGAAAATTCTTAAAAAATTCATCCAAAATCTTGATGTCTCCAATCTCTTCTTTTGTACGTTTTTTCCACGTTTCTTGACATCCAATGTATCCCTGCAAAGTTTGGTGAAGATCTGAGTATGTAGTTTTTGACCTTATATGGAACCTCCTTTCTGAAAATTTGAAAATTCTTAAAAAATTCGTCCAAAATCTTGATGTCTCCAATCTCTTGTTTTGTACGTTTTTTCCACGTGTCTTGACATCCAATGTATCCCTGCAAAGTTTGGTGAAGATCTGAGTATGTAGTTTTTGACCTTATATGGAACCTCCTTTCTGAAAATTTGAAAATTCTTAAAAAATTCGACCAAAATCTTGATGTCTCCAATCCTATGTTTTGTATGTTTTTTCCACGTGTCTTGACATCCAATGTATCCATGCAAAGTTTGGTGAAGATCTGAGTATGTAGTTTTTGACCTTATATGGAACCTCCTATCTGAAAATTTGAGAATTCTTGAAAAATTCGTCCAAAATCTTGATGTCTCCAATCTCTTGTTTTGTACGTTTTTTCCACGTGTCTTGACATCCAATGTATCTCTGCAAAGTTTGGTGAAGATCTGAGTATGTCGTTTTTGACCTTATCTATAACATCCTTTCTGAAAATTTGAAAATTCTTAAAAAATTCGTCCAAAATCTTGATGTCTCCAATCTCTTGTTTTGTACGTTTTTTTCACGTGTCTTCACATCCAATGTATCCCTGCAAAGTTTGGTGAAGATCTGAGTATGTAGTTTTTGACCTTATCTGGAACCTCTCATTTGAAAATTTGAAAATTCCTAAAAAATCCGTCCAAAATCTTGATGACACCAATCTCTTGTTTTGTACGTTTTTTCCACGTGTCTTGACCTCCAATGTATCCCTGCAAAGTTTGGTGAAGATCTGAGTATGTCGTTTTTGACCTTATCTGGAACATCCTTTCTGAAAATTTGAAAATTCTTAAAAAATTCGTCCAAAATCTTGATGTCTCCAATCTCTTGTTTTGTACGTTTTTTCCACGTGTCTTGACATCCAATGTATCCCTGCAAAGTTTGGTGAAGATCTGAGTATGTAGTTTTTGACCTTATATGGAACCTCCTTTCTGAAAATTTGAAAATTCTTAAAAAATTCGTCCAAAATCTTGATGTCTCCAATCTCTTGTTTTGTACGTTTTTTCCACGTGTGTTGACATCCAATGTATCCCTGCAAAGTTTGGTGAAGATCTGAGTATGTAGTTTTTGACCTTATATGGAACCTCCCATCTGAAAATTTGAAAATTCCTAAAAAATCCGTCTAAAATCTTGATGTCTCCACTCTCTTGTTTTGTACTTTTTTTCCACGTGTCTTGACATCCAATGTATCCCTGCAAAGTTTGGTGAAGATCTGAGTATGTAGTTTTTGACCTTATATGGAACCTCCTTTCTGAAAATTTGAAAATTCTTAAAAAATTCGACCAAAATCTTGATGTCTCCAATCCTATGTTTTGTATGTTTTTTCCACGTGTCTTGACATCCAATGTATCCATGCAAAGTTTGGTGAAGATCTGAGTATGTCGTTTTTGACCTTATCTGGAACATCCTTTCTGAAAATTTGAAAATTCTTAAAAAATTCGTCCAAAATCTTGATGTCTCCAATCTCTTGTTTTGTACGTTTTTTCCACGTGTCTTGACATCCAATGTATCCCTGCAAAGTTTGGTGAAGATCTGAGTATGTAGTTTTTGACCTTATATGGAACCTCCTTTCTGAAAATTTGAAAATTCTTAAAAAATTCGTCCAAAATCTTGATGTCTCCAATCTCTTGTTTTGTACGTTTTTTCCACGTGTCTTGACATCCAATGTATCCCTGCAAAATTTGGTGAAGATCTGAGTATGTAGTTTTTGACCTTATATGGAACCTCCCATCTGAAAATTTGAAAATTCCTAAAAAATCCGTCTAAAATCTTGATGTCTCCACTCTCTTGTTTTGTACTTTTTTTCCACGTGTCTTGACATCCAATGTATCCCTGCAAAGTTTGGTGAAGATCTGAGTATGTAGTTTTTGACCTTATATGGAACCTCCTTTCTGAAAATTTGAAAATTCTTAAAAAATTCGACCAAAATCTTGATTTCTCCAATCCTATGTTTTGTATGTTTTTTCCACGTGTCTTGACATCCAATGTATCCATGCAAAGTTTGGTGAAGATCTGAGTATGTAGTTTTTGACCTTATATGGAACCTCCTATCTGAAAATTTGAGAATTCTTGAAAAATTCGTCCAAAATCTTGATGTCTTCAATCTCTTGTTTTGTACGTTTTTTCCACGTGTCTTGACATCCAATGTATCCCTGCAAAGTTTGGTGAAGATCTGAGTATGTAGTTTTTGACCTTATCTGGAACCTCTCATCTGAAAATTTGAAAATTCCTAAAAAATCCGTCCAAAATCTTGATGACACCAATCTCTTGTTTTGTACGTTTTTTCCACGTGTCTTGACATCCAATGTATCCCTGCAATGTTTGGTGAAGATCTGAGTATGTAGTTTTTGACCTTATCTGGAACCTCCTATCTGAAAATTTGAAAATTTTTAAAAAAATCGTCCAAAATCTTGATGTCTTCAATCTCTTGTTTTGTACGTTTTTTCCACGTGTCTTGACCTCCAATGTATCCCTGCAAAGTTTGGTGAAGATCTGAGTATGTCGTTTTTGACCTTATCTATAACATCCTTTCTGAAAATTTGAAAATTCTTAAAAAATTCGTCCAAAATCTTGATGTCTCCAATCTCTTGTTTTGTACGTTTTTTCCACGTGTCTTGACATCCAATGTGTCCCTGCAAAGTTTGGTGAAGATCTGAGTATGTAGTTTTTGACCTTATATGGAACCTCCTTTCTGAAAATTTGAAAATTCTTAAAAAATTCGTCCAAAATCTTGATGTCCCCAATCCTATGTTTTGTATGTTTTTTCCACGTGTCTTGACATCCAATGTATCCATGCAAAGTTTGGTGAAGATCTGAGTATGTCGTTTTTAACCTTATCTGAAACCTCCCATCTGAAAATTTGAAAATTCTTAAAAAATTCGTCGAAAATCTTGATGTCTCCAATCTCTTGTTTTGTACGTTTTTTCCACGAGTCTTGACATGCAAAGTATCCCTGCAACGTTTGGTGAAGATCTGAGTATGTAGTTTTTGACCTTATATGGAACCTCCTTTCTGAAAATTTGAAAATTCTTAAAAAATTCGTCCAAAATCTTGATGTCTCCAATCTCTTGTTTTGTACGTTTTTTCCACGTGTCTTGACATCCAATGTATCCCTGCAAAGTTTGGTGAAGATCTGAGTATGTAGTTTTTGACCTTATATGGAACCTCCCATCTGAAAATTTGAAAATTCCTAAAAAATCCGTCTAAAATCTTGATGTCTCCACTCTCTTGTTTTGTACTTTTTTTCCACGTGTCTTGACATCCAATGTATCCCTGCAAAGTTTGGTGAAGATCTGAGTATGTAGTTTTTGACCTTATATGGAACCTCCTTTCTGAAAATTTGAAAATTCTTAAAAAATTCGACCAAAATCTTGATGTCTCCAATCCTATGTTTTGTATGTTTTTTCCACGTGTCTTGACATCCAATGTATCCATGCAAAGTTTGGTGAAGATCTGAGTATGTAGTTTTTGACCTTATATGGAACCTCCTATCTGAAAATTTGAGAATTCTTGAAAAATTCGTCCAAAATCTTGATGTCTTCAATCTCTTGTTTTGTACGTTTTTTCCACGTGTCTTGACATCCAATGTATCCCTGCAAAGTTTGGTGAAGATCTGAGTATGTAGTTTTTGACCTTATATGGAGCCTCCTTTCTGAAAATTTGAAAATTCTTAAAAAATTCATCCAAAATCTTGATGTCTCCAATCTCTTGTTTTGTACGTTTTTTCCACGTTTCTTGACATCCAATGTATCCCTGCAAAGTTTGGTGAAGATCTGAGTATGTAGTTTTTGACCTTATATGGAACCTCCTTTCTGAAAATTTGAAAATTCTTAAAAAATTCGTCCAAAATCTTGATGTCCCCAATCCTATGTTTTGTATGTTTTTTCCACGTGTCTTGACATCCAATGTATCCATGCAAAGTTTGGTGAAGATCTGAGTATGTCGTTTTTGACCTTATCTGAAACCTCCCATCTGAAAATTTGAAAATTCTTAAAAAATTCGTCGAAAATCTTGATGTCTCAAATCTCTTGTTTTGTACGTTTTTTCCACGAGTCTTGACATGCAAAGTATCCCTGCAACGTTTGGTGAAGATCTGAGTATGTAGTTTTTGACCTTATCTGGAACCTCCTATCTGAAAATTTGAAAATTCTTAAAAAATTCGTCCAAAATCTTGATGTCTCCAATCTCTTGTTTTGTACGTTTTTTCCACGTTTCTTGACATCCAATGTATCCCTGCAATGTTTGGTGAAGATCTGAGTATGTAGTTTTTGACCTTATATGGAACCTCCTATCTGAAAATTTGAAAATTCTTAAAAAATTTGACCAAAATCTTGATATCCCCAATCCTATGTTTTGTATGTTTTTTCCACGTGTCTTGACATCCAATGTATCCCTGCAAAGTTTGGTGAAGATCTGAGTATGTAGTTTTTGACCTTATCTGGAACCTCCTATCTGAAAATTTGAAAATTTTTAAAAAATTCGTCCAAAATCTTGATGTCTTCAATCTCTTGTTTTGTACGTTTTTTCCACGTGTCTTGACATCCAATGTATCCCTGCAAAGTTTGGTGAAGATCTGAGTATGTAGTTTTTGACCTTATATGGAACCTCCTTTCTGAAAATTTGAAAATTCTTAAAAAATTCGTCCAAAATCTTGATGTCCCCAATCTCTTGTTTTGTACGTTTTTTCCACGTGTCTTGACATCCAATGTATCCATGCAAAGTTTGGTGAAGATCTGAGTATGTCGTTTTTGACCTTATCTATAACATCCTTTCTGAAAATTTGAAAATTCTTAAAAAATTCGTCCAAAATCTTGATGTCTCCAATCTCTTGTTTTGTACGTTTTTTTCACGTGTCTTCACATCCAATGTATCCCTGCAAAGTTTGGTGAAGATCTGAGTGTGTAGTTTTTGACCTTATCTGGAACCTCTCATCTGAAAATTTGAAAATTCCTAAAAAATCCGTCCAAAATCTTGATGACACCAATCTCTTGTTTTGTACGTTTTTTCCACGTGTCTTGACCTCCAATGTATCCCTGCAAAGTTTGGTGAAGATCTGAGTATGTCGTTTTTGACCTTATCTGGAACATCCTTTCTGAAAATTTGAAAATTCTTAAAAAATTCGTCCAAAATCTTGATGTCTCCAATCTCTTGTTTTGTACGTTTTTTCCACGTGTCTTGACATCCAATGTATCCCTGCAAAGTTTGGTGAAGATCTGAGTATGTTGTTTTTGACCTTATATGGAACCTCCTATCTGAAAATTTGAAAATTCTTAAAAAATTCGTCCAAAATCTTGATGTCTCCAATCTCTTGTTTTGTACGTTTTTTCCACGTGTCTTGACATCCAATGTATCCCTGCAAAGTTTGGTGAAGATCTGAGTATGTAGTTTTTGATCTTATATGGAACCTCCCATCTGAAAATTTGAAAATTCCTAAAAAATCCGTCTAAAATCTTGATGTCTCCACTCTCTTGTTTTGTACTTTTTTTCCACGTGTCTTGACATCCAATGTATCCCTGCAAAGTTTGGTGAAGATCTGAGTATGTAGTTTTTGACCTTATATGGAACCTCCTTTCTGAAAATTTGAAAATTCTTAAAAAATTCGACCAAAATCTTGATGTCTCCAATCCTATGTTTTGTATGTTTTTTCCACGTGTCTTGACATCCAATGTATCCATGCAAAGTTTGGTGAAGATCTGAGTATGTAGTTTTTGACCTTATATGGAACCTCCTATCTGAAAATTTGAGAATTCTTGAAAAATTCGTCCAAAACCTTTATGTCTCCAATCTCTTGTTTTGTACGTTTTTTCCACGTGTCTTGACATCCAATGTATCCCTGCAAAGTTTGGTGAAGATCTGAGTATGTCGTTTTTGACCTTATCTGGAACATCTTTTCTGAAAATTTGAAAATTCTTAAAAAATTCGTCCAAAATCTTGATGTCTCCAATCTCTTGTTTTGTACGTTTTTTCCACGTGTCTTGACATCCAATGTATCCCTGCAAAGTTTGGTGAAGATCTGAGTATGTAGTTCTTGACCTTATATGGAACCTCCTTTCTGAAAATTTGAAAATTCTTAAAAAATTCGTCCAAAATCTTGATGTCTCCAATCTCTTGTTTTGTACGTTTTTTCCACGTGTCTTGACATCCAATGTATCCCTGCAAAGTTTGGTGAAGATCTGAGTATGTAGTTTTTGACCTTATATGGAACCTCCCATCTGAAAATTTGAAAATTCCTAAAAAATCCGTCTAAAATCTTGATGTCTCCACTCTCTTGTTTTGTACTTTTTTTCCACGTGTCTTGACATCCAATGTATCCCTGCAAAGTTTGGTGAAGATCTGAGTATGTAGTTTTTGACCTTATATGGAACCTCCTTTCTGAAAATTTGAAAATTCTTAAAAAATTCGACCAAAATCTTGATGTCTCCAATCCTATGTTTTGTATGTTTTTTCCACGTGTCTTGACATCCAATGTATCCATGCAAAGTTTGGTGAAGATCTGAGAATGTAGTTTTTGACCATATATGGAACCTCCTATCTGAAAATTTGAGAATTCTTGAAAAATTCGTCCAAAACCTTTATGTCTCCAATCTCTTGTTTTGTACGTTTTTTCCACGTGTCTTGACATCCAATGTATCCCTGCAAAGTTTGGTGAAGATCTGAGTATGTAGTTTTTGACCTTATATGGAACCTCCTTTCTGAAAATTTGAAAATTCTTAAAAAATTCGTCCAAAATCTTGATGTCTCCAATCTCTTGTTTTGTACGTTTTTTCCACGTGTCTTACATCCAATGTATCCCTGCAAATTTTGGTGAAGATCTGAGTATGTAGTTTTTGACCTTATATGGAACCTCCCATCTGAAAATTTGAAAATTCCTAAAAAATCCGTCTAAAATCTTGATGTCTCCACTCTCTTGTTTTGTACTTTTTTTCCACGTGTCTTGACATCCAATGTATCCCTGCAAAGTTTGGTGAAGATCTGAGTATGTAGTTTTTGACCTTATATGGAACCTCCTTTCTGAAAATTTGAAAATTCTTAAAAAATTCGACCAAAATCTTGATTTCTCCAATCCTATGTTTTGTATGTTTTTTCCACGTGTCTTGACATCCAATGTATCCATGCAAAGTTTGGTGAAGATCTGAGTATGTAGTTTCTGACCTTATATGGAACCTCCTATCTGAAAATTTGAGAATTCTTGAAAAATTCGTCCAAAATCTTGATGTCTTCAATCTCTTGTTTTGTACGTTTTTTCCACGTGTCTTGACATCCAATGTATCCCTGCAAAGTTTGGTGAAGATCTGAGTATGTCGTTTTTGACCTTATCTGGAACATCCTTTCTGAAAATTTGAAAATTCTTAAAAAATTCGTCCAAAATCTTGATGTCTCCAATCTCTTGTTTTGTACGTTTTTTTCACGTGTCTTCACATCCAATGTATCCCTGCAAAGTTTGGTGAAGATCTGAGTATGTAGTTTTTGACCTTATCTGGAACCTCTCATCTGAAAATTTGAAAATTCCTAAAAAATCCGTCCAAAATCTTGATGACACCAATCTCTTGTTTTGTACGTTTTTTCCACGTGTCTTGACATCCAATGTATCCCTGCAATGTTTGGTGAAGATCTGAGTATGTAGTTTTTGACCTTATCTGGAACCTCCTTTCTGAAAATTTGAAAATTCTTCAAAAATTCGTCCAAAATCTTGATGTCTCCACTCTCTTGTTTTGTACGTTTTTTCCACGTGTCTTGACATCCAATGTATCCCTGCAAAGTTTGGTGAAGATCTGAGTATGTAGTTTTTGACCTTATATGGAACATCCTTTCTGAAAATTTGAAAATTCTTAAAAAATTCGTCCAAAATCTTGATGTCTCCAATCTCTTGTTTTGTACGTTTTTTCCACGTGTCTTGACATCCAATGTATCCCTGCAAAGTTTGGTGAAGATCTGAGTATGTAGTTTTTGACCTTATATGGAACCTCCCATCTGAAAATTTGAAAATTCCTAAAAAACCTGTCTAAAATCTTGATGTCTCCACTCTCTTGTTTTGTACTTTTTTTCCACGTGTCTTGACATCCAATGTATCCCTGCAAAGTTTGGTGAAGATCTGAGTATGTAGTTTTTGACCTTATATGGAACCTCCTTTCTGAAAATTTGAAAATTCTTAAAAAATTCGACCAAAATCTTGATGTCTCCAATCCTATGTTTTGTATGTTTTTTCCACGTGTCTTGACATCCAATGTATCCATGCAAAGTTTGGTGAAGATCTGAGTATGTAGTTTTTGACCTTATCTGGAACCTCCTATCTGAAAATTTGAGAATTCTTGAAAAATTCGTCCAAAATCTTGATGTCTCCAATCTCTTGTTTTGTACGTTTTTTCCACGTTTCTTGACATCCAATGTATCCCTGCAATGTTTGGTGAAGATCTGAGTATGTAGTTTTTGACCTTATATGGAACCTCCTATCTGAAAATTTGAAAATTCTTAAAAAATTTGACCAAAATCTTGATATCCCCAATCCTATGTTTTGTATGTTTTTTCCACGTGTCTTGACATCCAATGTATCCCTGCAAAGTTTGGTGAAGATCTGAGTATGTAGTTTTTGACCTTATCTGGAACCTCCTATCTGAAAATTTGAAAATTTTTAAAAAATTCGTCCAAAATCTTGATGTCTTCAATCTCTTGTTTTGTACGTTTTTTCCACGTGTCTTGACATCCAATGTATCCCTGCAAAGTTTGGTGAAGATCTGAGTATGTAGTTTTTGACCTTATATGGTACCTCCTTTCTGAAAATTTGAAAATTCTTAAAAAATTCGTCCAAAATCTTGATGTCCCCAATCTCTTGTTTTGTACGTTTTTTCCACGTGTCTTGACATCCAATGTATCCATGCAAAGTTTGGTGAAGATCTGAGTATGTCGTTTTTGACCTTATCTATAACATCCTTTCTGAAAATTTGAAAATTCTTAAAAAATTCGTCCAAAATCTTGATGTCTCCAATCTCTTGTTTTGTACGTTTTTTTCACGTGTCTTCACATCCAATGTATCCCTGCAAAGTTTGGTGAAGATCTGAGTGTGTAGTTTTTGACCTTATCTGGAACCTCTCATCTGAAAATTTGAAAATTCCTAAAAAATCCGTCCAAAATCTTGATGACACCAATCTCTTGTTTTGTACGTTTTTTCCACGTGTCTTGACCTCCAATGTATCCCTGCAAAGTTTGGTGAAGATCTGAGTATGTCGTTTTTGACCTTATCTGGAACATCCTTTCTGAAAATTTGAAAATTCTTAAAAAATTCGTCCAAAATCTTGATGTCTCCAATCTCTTGTTTTGTACGTTTTTTCCACGTGTCTTGACATCCAATGTATCCCTGCAAAGTTTGGTGAAGATCTGAGTATGTTGTTTTTGACCTTATATGGAACCTCCTATCTGAAAATTTGAAAATTCTTAAAAAATTCGTCCAAAATCTTGATGTCTCCAATCTCTTGTTTTGTACGTTTTTTCCACGTGTCTTGACATCCAATGTATCCCTGCAAAGTTTGGTGAAGATCTGAGTATGTAGTTTTTGACCTTATATGGAACCTCCCATCTGAAAATTTGAAAATTCCTAAAAAATCCGTCTAAAATCTTGATGTCTCCACTCTCTTGTTTTGTACTTTTTTTCCACGTGTCTTGACATCCAATGTATCCCTGCAAAGTTTGGTGAAGATCTGAGTATGTAGTTTTTGACCTTATATGGAACCTCCTTTCTGAAAATTTGAAAATTCTTAAAAAATTCGACCAAAATCTTGATGTCTCCAATCCTATGTTTTGTATGTTTTTTCCACGTGTCTTGACATCCAATGTATCCATGCAAAGTTTGGTGAAGATCTGAGTATGTAGTTTTTGACCTTATATGGAACCTCCTATCTGAAAATTTGAGAATTCTTGAAAAATTCGTCCAAAACCTTTATGTCTCCAATCTCATGTTTTGTACGTTTTTTCCACGTGTCTTGACATCCAATGTATCCCTGCAAAGTTTGGTGAAGATCTGAGTATGTCGTTTTTGACCTTATCTGGAACATCTTTTCTGAAAATTTGAAAATTCTTAAAAAATTCGTCCAAAATCTTGATGTCTCCAATCTCTTGTTTTGTACGTTTTTTCCACGTGTCTTACATCCAATGTATCCCTGCAAAGTTTGGTGAAGATCTGAGTATGTAGTTTTTGACCTTATATGGAACCTCCCATCTGAAAATTTGAAAATTCCTAAAAAATCCGTCTAAAATCTTGATGTCTCCACTCTCTTGTTTTGTACTTTTTTTCCACGTGTCTTGACATCCAATGTATCCCTGCAAAGTTTGGTGAAGATCTGAGTATGTAGTTTTTGACCTTATATGGAACCTCCTTTCTGAAAATTTGAAAATTCTTAAAAAATTCGACCAAAATCTTGATTTCTCCAATCCTATGTTTTGTATGTTTTTTCCACGTGTCTTGACATCCAATGTATCCATGCAAAGTTTGGTGAAGATCTGAGTATGTAGTTTTTGACCTTATATGGAACCTCCTATCTGAAAATTTGAGAATTCTTGAAAAATTCGTCCAAAATCTTGATGTCTTCAATCTCTTGTTTTGTACGTTTTTTCCACGTGTCTTGACATCCAATGTATCCCTGCAAAGTTTGGTGAAGATCTGAGTATGTCGTTTTTGACCTTATCTGGAACATCCTTTCTGAAAATTTGAAAATTCTTAAAAAATTCGTCCAAAATCTTGATGTCTCCAATCTCTTGTTTTGTACGTTTTTTTCACGTGTCTTCACATCCAATGTATCCCTGCAAAGTTTGGTGAAGATCTGAGTATGTAGTTTTTGACCTTATCTGGAACCTCTCATCTGAAAATTTGAAAATTCCTAAAAAATCCGTCCAAAATCTTGATGACACCAATCTCTTGTTTTGTACGTTTTTTCCACGTGTCTTGACATCCAATGTATCCCTGCAATGTTTGGTGAAGATCTGAGTATGTAGTTTTTGACCTTATCTGGAACATCCTTTCTGAAAATTTGAAAATTCTTCAAAAATTCGTCCAAAATCTTGATGTCTCCACTCTCTTGTTTTGTACGTTTTTTCCACGTGTCTTGACATCCAATGTATCCCTGCAAAGTTTGGTGAAGATCTGAGTATGTAGTTTTTGACCTTATATGGAACATCCTTTCTGAAAATTTGAAAATTCTTAAAAAATTCGTCCAAAATCTTGATGTCTCCAATCTCTTGTTTTGTACGTTTTTTCCACGTGTCTTGACATCCAATGTATCCCTGCAAAGTTTGGTGAAGATCTGAGTATGTAGTTTTTGACCTTATATGGAACCTCCCATCTGAAAATTTGAAAATTCCTAAAAAACCTGTCTAAAATCTTGATGTCTCCACTCTCTTGTTTTGTACTTTTTTTCCACGTGTCTTGACATCCAATGTATCCCTGCAAAGTTTGGTGAAGATCTGAGTATGTAGTTTTTGACCTTATATGGAACCTCCTTTCTGAAAATTTGAAAATTCTTAAAAAATTCGACCAAAATCTTGATGTCTCCAATCCTATGTTTTGTATGTTTTTTCCACGTGTCTTGACATCCAATGTATCCATGCAAAGTTTGGTGAAGATCTGAGTATGTAGTTTTTGACCTTATCTGGAACCTCCTATCTGAAAATTTGAGAATTCTTGAAAAATTCGTCCAAAATCTTGATGTCTCCAATCTCTTGTTTTGTACGTTTTTTCCACGTTTCTTGACATCCAATGTATCCCTGCAATGTTTGGTGAAGATCTGAGTATGTAGTTTTTGACCTTATATGGAACCTCCTATCTGAAAATTTGAAAATTCTTAAAAAATTTGACCAAAATCTTGATATCCCCAATCCTATGTTTTGTATGTTTTTTCCACGTGTCTTGACATCCAATGTATCCCTGCAAAGTTTGGTGAAGATCTGAGTATGTAGTTTTTGACCTTATCTGGAACCTCCTATCTGAAAATTTGAAAATTTTTAAAAAATTCGTCCAAAATCTTGATGTCTTCAATCTCTTGTTTTGTACGTTTTTTCCACGTGTCTTGACATCCAATGTATCCCTGCAAAGTTTGGTGAAGATCTGAGTATGTAGTTTTTGACCTTATATGGAACCTCCTTTCTGAAAATTTGAAAATTCTTAAAAAATTCGTCCAAAATCTTGATGTCCCCAATCTCTTGTTTTGTACGTTTTTTCCACGTGTCTTGACATCCAATGTATCCATGCAAAGTTTGGTGAAGATCTGAGTATGTCGTTTTTGACCTTATCTATAACATCCTTTCTGAAAATTTGAAAATTCTTAAAAAATTCGTCCAAAATCTTGATGTCTCCAATCTCTTGTTTTGTACGTTTTTTTCACGTGTCTTCACATCCAATGTATCCCTGCAAAGTTTGGTGAAGATCTGAGTGTGTAGTTTTTGACCTTATCTGGAACCTCTCATCTGAAAATTTGAAAATTCCTAAAAAATCCGTCCAAAATCTTGATGACACCAATCTCTTGTTTTGTACGTTTTTTCCACGTGTCTTGACCTCCAATGTATCCCTGCAAAGTTTGGTGAAGATCTGAGTATGTCGTTTTTGACCTTATCTGGAACATCCTTTCTGAAAATTTGAAAATTCTTAAAAAATTCGTCCAAAATCTTGATGTCTCCAATCTCTTGTTTTGTACGTTTTTTCCACGTGTCTTGACATCCAATGTATCCCTGCAAAGTTTGGTGAAGATCTGAGTATGTTGTTTTTGACCTTATATGGAACCTCCTATCTGAAAATTTGAAAATTCTTAAAAAATTCGTCCAAAATCTTGATGTCTCCAATCTCTTGTTTTGTACGTTTTTTCCACGTGTCTTGACATCCAATGTATCCCTGCAAAGTTTGGTGAAGATCTGAGTATGTAGTTTTTGACCTTATATGGAACCTCCCATCTGAAAATTTGAAAATTCCTAAAAAATCCGTCTAAAATCTTGATGTCTCCACTCTCTTGTTTTGTACTTTTTTTCCACGTGTCTTGACATCCAATGTATCCCTGCAAAGTTTGGTGAAGATCTGAGTATGTAGTTTTTGACCTTATATGGAACCTCCTTTCTGAAAATTTGAAAATTCTTAAAAAATTCGACCAAAATCTTGATGTCTCCAATCCTATGTTTTGTATGTTTTTTCCACGTGTCTAAACATCCAATGTATCCATGCAAAGTTTGGTGAAGATCTGAGTATGTAGTTTTTGACCTTATATGGAACCTCCTATCTGAAAATTTGAGAATTCTTGAAAAATTCGTCCAAAACCTTTATGTCTCCAATCTCTTGTTTTGTACGTTTTTTCCACGTGTCTTGACATCCAATGTATCCCTGCAAAGTTTGGTGAAGATCTGAGTATGTCGTTTTTGACCTTATCTGGAACATCTTTTCTGAAAATTTGAAAATTCTTAAAAAATTCGTCCAAAATCTTGATGTCTCCAATCTCTTGTTTTGTACGTTTTTTCCACGTGTCTTGACATCCAATGTATCCCTGCAAAGTTTGGTGAAGATCTGAGTATGTAGTTTTTGACCTTATATGGAACCTCCTTTCTGAAAATTTGAAAATTCTTAAAAAATTCGTCCAAAATCTTGATGTCTCCAATCTCTTGTTTTGTACGTTTTTTCCACGTGTCTTGACATCCAATGTATCCCTGCAAAGTTTGGTGAAGATCTGAGTATGTAGTTTTTGACCTTATATGGAACCTCCCATCTGAAAATTTGAAAATTCCTAAAAAATCCGTCTAAAATCTTGATGTCTCCACTCTCTTGTTTTGTACTTTTTTTCCACGTGTCTTGACATCCAATGTATCCCTGCAAAGTTTGGTGAAGATCTGAGTATGTAGTTTTTGACCTTATCTGGAACCTCTCATCTGAAAATTTGAAAATTCCTAAAAAATCCGTCCAAAACCTTGATGACACCAATCTCTTGTTTTGTACGTTTTTTCCACGTGTCTTGACCTCCAATGTATCCCTGCAAAGTTTGGTGAAGATCTGAGTATGTCGTTTTTGACCTTATCTGGAACATCCTTTCTGAAAATTTGAAAATTCTTAAAAAATTCGTCCAAAATCTTGATGTCTCCAATCTCTTGTTTTGTACGTTTTTTCCACGTGTCTTGACATCCAATGTATCCCTGCAAAGTTTGGTGAAGATCTGAGTATGTTGTTTTTGACCTTATATGGAACCTCCTATCTGAAAATTTGAAAATTCTTAAAAAATTCGTCCAAAATCTTGATGTCTCCAATCTCTTGTTTTGTACGTTTTTTCCACGTGTCTTGACATCCAATGTATCCCTGCAAAGTTTGGTGAAGATCTGAGTATGTAGTTTTTGACCTTATATGGAACCTCCCATCTGAAAATTTGAAAATTCCTAAAAAATCCGTCTAAAATCTTGATGTCTCCACTCTCTTGTTTTGTACTTTTTTTCCACGTGTCTTGACATCCAATGTATCCCTGCAAAGTTTGGTGAAGATCTGAGTATGTAGTTTTTGACCTTATATGGAACCTCCTTTCTGAAAATTTGAAAATTCTTAAAAAATTCGACCAAAATCTTGATGTCTCCAATCCTATGTTTTGTATGTTTTTTCCACGTGTCTTGACATCCAATGTATCCATGCAAAGTTTGGTGAAGATCTGAGTATGTAGTTTTTGACCTTATATGGAACCTCCTATCTGAAAATTTGAAAATTCTTAAAAAATTCGTCCAAAATCTTGATGTCTCCAATCTCTTGTTTTGTACGTTTTTTCCACGTGTCTTGACATCCAATGTATCCCTGCAAAGTTTGGTGAAGATCTGAGTATGTAGTTTTTGACCTTATATGGAACCTCCTTTCTGAAAATTTGAAAATTCTTAAAAAATTCGTCCAAAATCTTGATGTCTCCAATCTCTTGTTTTGTACGTTTTTTCCACGTGTCTTGACATCCAATGTATCCCTGCAAAGTTTGGTGAAGATCTGAGTATGTAGTTTTTGACCTTATATGGAACCTCCCATCTGAAAATTTGAAAATTCCTAAAAAATCCGTCTAAAATCTTGATGTCTCCACTCTCTTGTTTTGTACTTTTTTTCCACGTGTCTTGACATCCAATGTATCCCTGCAAAGTTTGGTGAAGATCTGAGTATGTAGTTTTTGACCTTATATGGAACCTCCTTTCTGAAAATTTGAAAATTCTTAAAAAATTCGACCAAAATCTTGATGTCTCCAATCCTATGTTTTGTATGTTTTTTCCACGTGTCTTGACATCCAATGTATCCATGCAAAGTTTGGTGAAGATCTGAGTATGTAGTTTTTGACCATATATGGAACCTCCTATCTGAAAATTTGAGAATTCTTGAAAAATTCGTCCAAAACCTTTATGTCTCCAATCTCTTGTTTTGTACGTTTTTTCCACGTGTCTTGACATCCAATGTATCCCTGCAAAGTTTGGTGAAGATCTGAGTATGTCGTTTTTGACCTTATCTGGAACATCCTTTCTGAAAATTTGAAAATTCTTAAAAAATTCGTCCAAAATCTTGATGTCTCCAATCTCTTGTTTTGTACGTTTTTTCCACGTGTCTTGACATCCAATGTATCCCTGCAAAGTTTGGTGAAGATCTGAGTATGTAGTTTTTGACCTTATATGGAACCTCCCATCTGAAAATTTGAAAATTCCTAAAAAACCTGTCTAAAATCTTGATGTCTCCACTCTCTTGTTTTGTACTTTTTTTCCACGTGTCTTGACATCCAATGTATCCCTGCAAAGTTTGGTGAAGATCTGAGTATGTAGTTTTTGACCTTATATGGAACCTCCTTTCTGAAAATTTGAAAATTCTTAAAAAATTCGACCAAAATCTTGATGTCTCCAATCCTATGTTTTGTATGTTTTTTCCACGTGTCTTGACATCCAATGTATCCATGCAAAGTTTGGTGAAGATCTGAGTATGTAGTTTTTGACCTTATCTGGAACCTCCTATCTGAAAATTTGAGAATTCTTGAAAAATTCGTCCAAAATCTTGATGTCTCCAATCTCTTGTTTTGTACGTTTTTTCCACGTTTCTTGACATCCAATGTATCCCTGCAATGTTTGGTGAAGATCTGAGTATGTAGTTTTTGACCTTATATGGAACCTCCTATCTGAAAATTTGAAAATTCTTAAAAAATTTGACCAAAATCTTGATATCCCCAATCCTATGTTTTGTATGTTTTTTCCACGTGTCTTGACATCCAATGTATCCCTGCAAAGTTTGGTGAAGATCTGAGTATGTAGTTTTTGACCTTATCTGGAACCTCCTATCTGAAAATTTGAAAATTTTTAAAAAATTCGTCCAAAATCTTGATGTCTTCAATCTCTTGTTTTGTACGTTTTTTCCACGTGTCTTGACATCCAATGTATCCCTGCAAAGTTTGGTGAAGATCTGAGTATGTAGTTTTTGACCTTATATGGAACCTCCTTTCTGAAAATTTGAAAATTCTTAAAAAATTCGTCCAAAATCTTGATGTCCCCAATCTCTTGTTTTGTACGTTTTTTCCACGTGTCTTGACATCCAATGTATCCATGCAAAGTTTGGTGAAGATCTGAGTATGTCGTTTTTGACCTTATCTATAACATCCTTTCTGAAAATTTGAAAATTCTTAAAAAATTCGTCCAAAATCTTGATGTCTCCAATCTCTTGTTTTGTACGTTTTTTTCACGTGTCTTCACATCCAATGTATCCCTGCAAAGTTTGGTGAAGATCTGAGTGTGTAGTTTTTGACCTTATCTGGAACCTCTCATCTGAAAATTTGAAAATTCCTAAAAAATCCGTCCAAAATCTTGATGACACCAATCTCTTGTTTTGTACGTTTTTTCCACGTGTCTTGACCTCCAATGTATCCCTGCAAAGTTTGGTGAAGATCTGAGTATGTCGTTTTTGACCTTATCTGGAACATCCTTTCTGAAAATTTGAAAATTCTTAAAAAATTCGTCCAAAATCTTGATGTCTCCAATCTCTTGTTTTGTACGTTTTTTCCACGTGTCTTGACATCCAATGTATCCCTGCAAAGTTTGGTGAAGATCTGAGTATGTTGTTTTTGACCTTATATGGAACCTCCTATCTGAAAATTTGAAAATTCTTAAAAAATTCGTCCAAAATCTTGATGTCTCCAATCTCTTGTTTTGTACGTTTTTTCCACGTGTCTTGACATCCAATGTATCCCTGCAAAGTTTGGTGAAGATCTGAGTATGTAGTTTTTGACCTTATATGGAACCTCCCATCTGAAAATTTGAAAATTCCTAAAAAATCCGTCTAAAATCTTGATGTCTCCACTCTCTTGTTTTGTACTTTTTTTCCACGTGTCTTGACATCCAATGTATCCCTGCAAAGTTTGGTGAAGATCTGAGTATGTAGTTTTTGACCTTATATGGAACCTCCTTTCTGAAAATTTGAAAATTCTTAAAAAATTCGACCAAAATCTTGATGTCTCCAATCCTATGTTTTGTATGTTTTTTCCACGTGTCTAAACATCCAATGTATCCATGCAAAGTTTGGTGAAGATCTGAGTATGTAGTTTTTGACCTTATATGGAACCTCCTATCTGAAAATTTGAGAATTCTTGAAAAATTCGTCCAAAACCTTTATGTCTCCAATCTCTTGTTTTGTACGTTTTTTCCACGTGTCTTGACATCCAATGTATCCCTGCAAAGTTTGGTGAAGATCTGAGTATGTCGTTTTTGACCTTATCTGGAACATCTTTTCTGAAAATTTGAAAATTCTTAAAAAATTCGTCCAAAATCTTGATGTCTCCAATCTCTTGTTTTGTACGTTTTTTCCACGTGTCTTGACATCCAATGTATCCCTGCAAAGTTTGGTGAAGATCTGAGTATGTAGTTTTTGACCTTATATGGAACCTCCTTTCTGAAAATTTGAAAATTCTTAAAAAATTCGTCCAAAATCTTGATGTCTCCAATCTCTTGTTTTGTACGTTTTTTCCACGTGTCTTGACATCCAATGTATCCCTGCAAAGTTTGGTGAAGATCTGAGTATGTAGTTTTTGACCTTATATGGAACCTCCCATCTGAAAATTTGAAAATTCCTAAAAAATCCGTCTAAAATCTTGATGTCTCCACTCTCTTGTTTTGTACTTTTTTTCCACGTGTCTTGACATCCAATGTATCCCTGCAAAGTTTGGTGAAGATCTGAGTATGTAGTTTTTGACCTTATCTGGAACCTCTCATCTGAAAATTTGAAAATTCCTAAAAAATCCGTCCAAAACCTTGATGACACCAATCTCTTGTTTTGTACGTTTTTTCCACGTGTCTTGACCTCCAATGTATCCCTGCAAAGTTTGGTGAAGATCTGAGTATGTCGTTTTTGACCTTATCTGGAACATCCTTTCTGAAAATTTGAAAATTCTTAAAAAATTCGTCCAAAATCTTGATGTCTCCAATCTCTTGTTTTGTACGTTTTTTCCACGTGTCTTGACATCCAATGTATCCCTGCAAAGTTTGGTGAAGATCTGAGTATGTTGTTTTTGACCTTATATGGAACCTCCTATCTGAAAATTTGAAAATTCTTAAAAAATTCGTCCAAAATCTTGATGTCTCCAATCTCTTGTTTTGTACGTTTTTTCCACGTGTCTTGACATCCAATGTATCCCTGCAAAGTTTGGTGAAGATCTGAGTATGTAGTTTTTGACCTTATATGGAACCTCCCATCTGAAAATTTGAAAATTCCTAAAAAATCCGTCTAAAATCTTGATGTCTCCACTCTCTTGTTTTGTACTTTTTTTCCACGTGTCTTGACATCCAATGTATCCCTGCAAAGTTTGGTGAAGATCTGAGTATGTAGTTTTTGACCTTATATGGAACCTCCTTTCTGAAAATTTGAAAATTCTTAAAAAATTCGACCAAAATCTTGATGTCTCCAATCCTATGTTTTGTATGTTTTTTCCACGTGTCTTGACATCCAATGTATCCATGCAAAGTTTGGTGAAGATCTGAGTATGTAGTTTTTGACCTTATATGGAACCTCCTATCTGAAAATTTGAAAATTCTTAAAAAATTCGTCCAAAATCTTGATGTCTCCAATCTCTTGTTTTGTACGTTTTTTCCACGTGTCTTGACATCCAATGTATCCCTGCAAAGTTTGGTGAAGATCTGAGTATGTAGTTTTTGACCTTATCTGGAACCTCCCATCTGAAAATTTGAAAATTCCTAAAAAATTCGTCCAAAACCTTTATGTCTCCAATCTCTTGTTTTGTACGTTTTTTCCACGTGTCTTGACATCCAATGTATCCCTGCAAAGTTTGGTGAAGATCTGAGTATGTCGTTTTTGACCTTATCTGGAACATCTTTTCTGAAAATTTGAAAATTCTTAAAAAATTCGTCCAAAATCTTGATGTCTCCAATCTCTTGTTTTGTACGTTTTTTCCACGTGTCTTGACATCCAATGTATCCCTGCAAAGTTTGGTGAAGATCTGAGTATGTAGTTTTTGACCTTATATGGAACCTCCTTTCTGAAAATTTGAAAATTCTTAAAAAATTCGTCCAAAATCTTGATGTCTCCAATCTCTTGTTTTGTACGTTTTTTCCACGTGTCTTGACATCCAATGTATCCCTGCAAAGTTTGGTGAAGATCTGAGTATGTAGTTTTTGACCTTATATGGAACCTCCCATCTGAAAATTTGAAAATTCCTAAAAAATCCGTCTAAAATCTTGATGTCTCCACTCTCTTGTTTTGTACTTTTTTTCCACGTGTCTTGACATCCAATGTATCCCTGCAAAGTTTGGTGAAGATCTGAGTATGTAGTTTTTGACCTTATATGGAACCTCCTTTCTGAAAATTTGAAAATTCTTAAAAAATTCGACCAAAATCTTGATGTCTCCAATCCTATGTTTTGTATGTTTTTTCCACGTGTCTTGACATCCAATGTATCCATGCAAAGTTTGGTGAAGATCTGAGTATGTAGTTTTTGACCATATATGGAACCTCCTATCTGAAAATTTGAGAATTCTTGAAAAATTCGTCCAAAACCTTTATGTCTCCAATCTCTTGTTTTGTACGTTTTTTCCACGTGTCTTGACATCCAATGTATCCCTGCAAAGTTTGGTGAAGATCTGAGTATGTCGTTTTTGACCTTATCTGGAACATCCTTTCTGAAAATTTGAAAATTCTTAAAAAATTCGTCCAAAATCTTGATGTCTCCAATCTCTTGTTTTGTACGTTTTTTCCACGTGTCTTGACATCCAATGTATCCCTGCAAAGTTTGGTGAAGATCTGAGTATGTAGTTTTTGACCTTATATGGAACCTCCTTTCTGAAAATTTGAAAATTCTTAAAAAATTCGTCCAAAATCTTGATGTCTCCAATCTCTTGTTTTGTACGTTTTTTCCACGTGTCTTGACATCCAATGTATCCCTGCAAAGTTTGGTGAAGATCTGAGTATGTAGTTTTTGACCTTATATGGAACCTCCCATCTGAAAATTTGAAAATTCCTAAAAAATCCGTCTAAAATCTTGATGTCTCCACTCTCTTGTTTTGTACTTTTTTTCCACGTGTCTTGACATCCAATGTATCCCTGCAAAGTTTGGTGAAGATCTGAGTATGTAGTTTTTGACCTTATATGGAACGTCCTTTCTGAAAATTTGAAAATTCTTAAAAAATTCGACCAAAATCTTGATTTCTCCAATCCTATGTTTTGTATGTTTTTTCCACGTGTCTTGACATCCAATGTATCCATGCAAAGTTTGGTGAAGATCTGAGTATGTAGTTTTTGACCTTATCTGGAACATCCTTTCTGAAAATTTAAAAATTCTTAAAAAATTCGTCCAAAATCTTGATGTCTCCAATCTCTTGTTTTGTACGTTTTTTTCACGTGTCTTCACATCCAATGTATCCCTGCAAAGTTTGGTGAAGATCTGAGTATGTAGTTTTTGACCTTATCTAGAACCTCTCATCTGAAAATTTGAAAATTCCTAAAAAATCCGTCCAAAATCTTGATGACACCAATCTCTTGTTTTGTACGTTTTTTCCACGTGTCTTGACATCCAATGTATCCCTGCAATGTTTGGTGAAGATCTGAGTATGTAGTTTTTGACCTTATCTGGAACCTCCTTTCTGAAAATTTGAAAATTCTTCAAAAATTCGTCCAAAATCTTGATGTCTCCACTCTCTTGTTTTGTACGTTTTTTCCACGTGTCTTGACATCCAATGTATCCCTGCAAAGTTTGGTGAAGATCTGAGTATGTAGTTTTTGACCTTATATGGAGCCTCCTTTCTGAAAATTTGAAAATTCTTAAAAAATTCATCCAAAATCTTGATGTCTCCAATCTCTTGTTTTGTACGTTTTTTCCACGTTTCTTGACATCCAATGTATCCCTGCAAAGTTTGGTGAAGATCTGAGTATGTAGTTTTTGACCTTATATGGAACCTCCTTTCTAAAAATTTGAAAATTCTTAAAAAATTCGTCCAAAATCTTGATGTCCCCAATCCTATGTTTTGTATGTTTTTTCCACGTGTCTTGACATCCAATGTATCCATGCAAAGTTTGGTGAAGATCTGAGTATGTCGTTTTTGACCTTATCTGAAACCTCCCATCTGAAAATTTGAAAATTCTTAAAAAATTCGTCGAAAATCTTGATGTCTCCAATCTCTTGTTTTGTACGTTTTTTCCACGTGTCTTGACATGCAAAGTATCCCTGCAACGTTTGGTGAAGATCTGAGTATGTAGTTTTTGACCTTATCTGGAACCTCCTATCTGAAAATTTCAAAAATTCTTAAAAAATTCGTCCAAAATCTTGATGTCTCCAATCTCTTGTTTTGTACGTTTTTTCCACGTTTATTGACATCCAATGTATCCCTGCAATGTTTGGTGAAGATCTGAGTATGTAGTTTTTGACCTTATATGGAACCTCCTATCTGAAAATTTGAAAATTCTTAAAAAATTTGACCAAAATCTTGATATCCCCAATCCTATGTTTTGTATGTTTTTTCCACGTGTCTTGACATCCAATGTATCCCTGCAAAGTTTGGTGAAGATCTGAGTATGTAGTTTTTGACCTTATCTGGAACCTCCTATCTGAAAATTTGAAAATTTTTAAAAAATTCGTCCAAAATCTTGATGTCTTCAATCTCTTGTTTTGTACGTTTTTTCCACGTGTCTTGACATCCAATGTATCCCTGCAAAGTTTGGTGAAGATCTGAGTATGTAGTTTTTGACCTTATATGGAACCTCCTTTCTGAAAATTTGAAAATTCTTAAAAAATTCGTCCAAAATCTTGATGTCCCCAATCTCTTGTTTTGTACGTTTTTTCCACGTGTCTTGACATCCAATGTATCCATGCAAAGTTTGGTGAAGATCTGAGTATGTCGTTTTTGACCTTATCTATAACATCCTTTCTGAAAATTTGAAAATTCTTAAAAAATTCGTCCAAAATCTTGATGTCTCCAATCTCTTGTTTTGTACGTTTTTTTCACGTGTCTTCACATCCAATGTATCCCTGCAAAGTTTGGTGAAGATCTGAGTATGTAGTTTTTGACCTTATCTGGAACCTCTCATCTGAAAATTTGAAAATTCCTAAAAAATCCGTCCAAAATCTTGATGACACCAATCTCTTGTTTTGTACGTTTTTTCCACGTGTCTTGACCTCCAATGTATCCCTGCAAAGTTTGGTGAAGATCTGAGTATGTCGTTTTTGACCTTATCTGGAACATCCTTTCTGAAAATTTGAAAATTCTTAAAAAATTCGTCCAAAATCTTGATGTCTCCAATCTCTTGTTTTGTACGTTTTTTCCACGTGTCTTGACATCCAATGTATCCCTGCAAAGTTTGGTGAAGATCTGAGTATGTTGTTTTTGACCTTATATGGAACCTCCTATCTGAAAATTTGAAAATTCTTAAAAAATTCGTCCAAAATCTTGATGTCTCCAATCTCTTGTTTTGTACGTTTTTTCCACGTGTCTTGACATCCAATGTATCCCTGCAAAGTTTGGTGAAGATCTGAGTATGTAGTTTTTGACCTTATATGGAACCTCCCATCTGAAAATTTGAAAATTCCTAAAAAATCCGTCTAAAATCTTGATGTCTCCACTCTCTTGTTTTGTACTTTTTTTCCACGTGTCTTGACATCCAATGTATCCCTGCAAAGTTTGGTGAAGATCTGAGTATGTAGTTTTTGACCTTATATGGAACCTCCTTTCTGAAAATTTGAAAATTCTTAAAAAATTCGACCAAAATCTTGATGTCTCCAATCCTATGTTTTGTATGTTTTTTCCACGTGTCTTGACATCCAATGTATCCATGCAAAGTTTGGTGAAGATCTGAGTATGTAGTTTTTGACCTTATATGGAACCTCCTATCTGAAAATTTGAGAATTCTTGAAAAATTCGTCCAAAACCTTTATGTCTCCAATCTCTTGTTTTGTACGTTTTTTCCACGTGTCTTGACATCCAATGTATCCCTGCAAAGTTTGGTGAAGATCTGAGTATGTCGTTTTTGACCTTATCTGGAACATCTTTTCTGAAAATTTGAAAATTCTTAAAAAATTCGTCCAAAATCTTGATGTCTCCAATCTCTTGTTTTGTACGTTTTTTCCACGTGTCTTGACATCCAATGTATCCCTGCAAAGTTTGGTGAAGATCTGAGTATGTAGTTTTTGACCTTATATGGAACCTCCTTTCTGAAAATTTGAAAATTCTTAAAAAATTCGTCCAAAATCTTGATGTCTCCAATCTCTTGTTTTGTACGTTTTTTCCACGTGTCTTGACATCCAATGTATCCCTGCAAAGTTTGGTGAAGATCTGAGTATGTAGTTTTTGACCTTATATGGAACCTCCCATCTGAAAATTTGAAAATTCCTAAAAAATCCGTCTAAAATCTTGATGTCTCCACTCTCTTGTTTTGTACTTTTTTTCCACGTGTCTTGACATCCAATGTATCCCTGCAAAGTTTGGTGAAGATCTGAGTATGTAGTTTTTGACTTTATATGGAACCTCCTTTCTGAAAATTTGAAAATTCTTAAAAAATTCGACCAAAATCTTGATGTCTCCAATCCTATGTTTTGTATGTTTTTTCCACGTGTCTTGACATCCAATGTATCCATGCAAAGTTTGGTGAAGATCTGAGTATGTAGTTTTTGACCATATATGGAACCTCCTATCTGAAAATTTGAGAATTCTTGAAAAATTCGTCCAAAACCTTTATGTCTCCAATCTCTTGTTTTGTACGTTTTTTCCACGTGTCTTGACATCCAATGTATCCCTGCAAAGTTTGGTGAAGATCTGAGTATGTCGTTTTTGACCTTATCTGGAACATCCTTTCTGAAAATTTGAAAATTCTTAAAAAATTCGTCCAAAATCTTGATGTCTCCAATCTCTTGTTTTGTACGTTTTTTCCACGTGTCTTGACATCCAATGTATCCCTGCAAAGTTTGGTGAAGATCTGAGTATGTAGTTTTTGACCTTATATGGAACCTCCTTTCTGAAAATTTGAAAATTCTTAAAAAATTCGTCCAAAATCTTGATGTCTCCAATCTCTTGTTTTGTACGTTTTTTCCACGTGTCTTGACATCCAATGTATCCCTGCAAAGTTTGGTGAAGATCTGAGTATGTAGTTTTTGACCATATATGGAACCTCCCATCTGAAAATTTGAAAATTCCTAAAAAATCCGTCTAAAATCTTCATGTCTCCACTCTCTTGTTTTGTACTTTTTTTCCACGTGTCTTGACATCCAATGTATCCCTGCAAAGTTTGGTGAAGATCTGAGTATGTAGTTTTTGACCTTATATGGAACCTCCTTTCTGAAAATTTGAAAATTCTTAAAAAATTCGACCAAAATCTTGATGTCTCCAATCTCTTGTTTTGTACGTTTTTTCCACGTGTCTTGACATCCAATGTATCCCTGCAAAGTTTGGTGAAGATCTGAGTATGTCGTTTTTGACCTTATCTGGAACATCCTTTCTGAAAATTTGAAAATTCTTAAAAAATTCGTCCAAAATCTTGATGTCTCCAATCTCTTGTTTTGTACGTTTTTTTCACGTGTCTTCACATCCAATGTATCCCTGCAAAGTTTGGTGAAGATCTGAGTATGTAGTTTTTGACCTTATCTGGAACCTCTCATCTGAAAATTTGAAAATTCCTAAAAAATCCGTCCAAAATCTTGATGACACCAATCTCTTGTTTTGTACGTTTTTTCCACGTGTCTTGACATCCAATGTATCCCTGCAATGTTTGGTGAAGATCTGAGTATGTAGTTTTTGACCTTATCTGGAACCTCCTTTCTGAAAATTTGAAAATTCTTCAAAAATTCGTCCAAAATCTTGATGTCTCCACTCTCTTGTTTTGTACGTTTTTTCCACGTGTCTTGACATCCAATGTATCCCTGCAAAGTTTGGTGAAGATCTGAGTATGTAGTTTTTGACCTTATATGGAGCCTCCTTTATGAAAATTTGAAAATTCTTAAAAAATTCATCCAAAATCTTGATGTCTCCAATCTCTTGTTTTGTACGTTTTTTCCACGTTTCTTGACATCCAATGTATCCCTGCAAAGTTTGGTGAAGATCTGAGTATGTAGTTTTTGACCTTATATGGAACCTCCTTTCTGAAAATTTGAAAATTCTTAAAAATTTCGTCCAAAATCTTGATGTCCCCAATCCTATGTTTTGTATGTTTTTTCCACGTGTCTTGACATCCAATGTATCCCTGCAACGTTTGGTGAAGATCTGAGTATGTAGTTTTTGACCTTATCTGGAACCTCCTATCTGAAAATTTGAAAATTCTTAAAAAATTCGTCCAAAATCTTGATGTCTCCAATCTCTTGTTTTGTACGTTTTTTCCACGTTTCTTGACATCCAATGTATCCCTGCAATGTTTGGTGAAGATCTGAGTATGTAGTTTTTGACCTTATATGGAACCTCCTATCTGAAAATTTGAAAATTCTTAAAAAATTTGACCAAAATCTTGATATCCCCAATCCTATGTTTTGTATGTTTTTTCCACGTGTCTTGACATCCAATGTATCCCTGCAAAGTTTGGTGAAGATCTGAGTATGTAGTTTTTGACCTTATCTGGAACCTCCTATCTGAAAATTTGAAAATTTTTAAAAAATTCGTCCAAAATCTTGATGTCTTCAATCTCTTGTTTTGTACGTTTTTTCCACGTGTCTTGACATCCAATGTATCCCTGCAAAGTTTGGTGAAGATCTGAGTTTGTAGTTTTTGACCCTATATGGAACCTCCTTTCTGAAAATTTGAAAATTCTTAAAAAATTCGTCCAAAATCTTGATGTCCCCAATCTCTTGTTTTGTACGTTTTTTCCACGTGTCTTGACATCCAATGTATCCATGCAAAGTTTGGTGAAGATCTGAGTATGTCGTTTTTGACCTTATCTATAACATCCTTTCTGAAAATTTGAAAATTCTTAAAAAATTCGTCCAAAATCTTGATGTCTCCAATCTCTTGTTTTGTACGTTTTTTTCACGTGTCTTCACATCCAATGTATCCCTGCAAAGTTTGGTGAAGATCTGAGTATGTAGTTTTTGACCTTATCTGGAACCTCTCATCTGAAAATTTGAAAATTCCTAAAAAATCCGTCCAAAATCTTGATGACACCAATCTCTTGTTTTGTACGTTTTTTCCACGTGTCTTGACCTCCAATGTATCCCTGCAAAGTTTGGTGAAGATCTGAGTATGTCGTTTTTGACCTTATCTGGAACATCCTTTCTGAAAATTTGAAAATTCTTAAAAAATTCGTCCAAAATCTTGATGTCTCCAATCTCTTGTTTTGTACGTTTTTTCCACGTGTCTTGACATCCAATGTATCCCTGCAAAGTTTGGTGAAGATCTGAGTATGTTGTTTTTGACCTTATATGGAACCTCCTATCTGAAAATTTGAAAATTCTTAAAAAATTCGTCCAAAATCTTGATGTCTCCAATCTCTTGTTTTGTACGTTTTTTCCACGTGTCTTGACATCCAATGTATCCCTGCAAAGTTTGGTGAAGATCTGAGTATGTAGTTTTTGACCTTATTTGGAACCTCCCATCTGAAAATTTGAAAATTCCTAAAAAATCCGTCTAAAATCTTGATGTCTCCACTCTCTTGTTTTGTACGATTTTTCCACGTGTCTTGACATCCAATGTATCCCTGCAAAGTTTGGTGAAGATCTGAGTATGTAGTTTTTGACCTTATATGGAACCTCCTTTCTGAAAATTTGAAAATTCTTAAAAAATTCGACCAAAATCTTGATGTCTCCAATCCTATGTTTTGTATGTTTTTTCCACGTGTCTTGACATCCAATGTATCCATGCAAAGTTTGGTGAAGATCTGAGTATGTAGTTTTTGACCTTATATGGAACCTCCTATCTGAAAATTTGAGAATTCTTGAAAAATTCGTCCAAAACCTTTATGTCTCCAATCTCTTGTTTTGTACGTTTTTTCCACGTGTCTTGACATCCAATGTATCCCTGCAAAGTTTGGTGAAGATCTGAGTATGTCGTTTTTGACCTTATCTGGAACATCTTTTCTGAAAATTTGAAAATTCTTAAAAAATTCGTCCAAAATCTTGATGTCTCCAATCTCTTGTTTTGTACGTTTTTTCCACGTGTCTTGACATCCAATGTATCCCTGCAAAGTTTGGTGAAGATCTGAGTATGTAGTTTTTGGCCTTATATGGAACCTCCTTTCTGAAAATTTGAAAATTCTTAAAAAATTCGTCCAAAATCTTGATGTCTCCAATCTCTTGTTTTGTACGTTTTTTCCACGTGTCTTGACATCCAATGTATCCCTGCAAAGTTTGGTGAAGATCTGAGTATGTAGTTTTTGACCTTATATGGAACCTCCCATCTGAAAATTTGAAAATTCCTAAAAAATCCGTCTAAAATCTTGATGTCTCCACTCTCTTGTTTTGTACTTTTTTTCCACGTGTCTTGACATCCAATGTATCCCTGCAAAGTTTGGTGAAGATCTGAGTATGTAGTTTTTGACCTTATATGGAACCTCCTTTCTGAAAATTTGAAAATTCTTAAAAAATTCGACCAAAATCTTGATGTCTCCAATCCTATGTTTTGTATGTTTTTTCCACGTGTCTTGACATCCAATGTATCCATGCAAAGTTTGGTGAAGATCTGAGTATGTAGTTTTTGACCTTATATGGAACCTCATCTGAAAATTTGAGAATTCTTGAAAAATTCGTCCAAAATCTTGATGTCTTCAATCACTTGTTTGTACGTTTTTTCCACGTGTCTTGACATCCAATGTATCCCTGCAAAGTTTGGTGAAGATCTGAGTATGTCGTTTTTGACCTTATCTGGAACATCCTTTCTGAAAATTTGAAAATTCTTAAAAAATTCGTCCAAAATCTTGATGTCTCCAATCTCTTGTTTTGTACGTTTTTTTCACGTGTCTTCACATCCAATGTATCCCTGCAAAGTTTGGTGAAGATCTGAGTATGTAGTTTTTGACCTTATCTGGAACCTCTCATCTGAAAATTTGAAAATTCCTAAAAAATCCGTCCAAAATCTTGATGACACCAATCTCTTGTTTTGTACGTTTTTTCCACGTGTCTTGACATCCAATGTATCCCTGCAAAGTTTGGTGAAGATCTGAGTATGTAGTTTTTGACCTTATCTGGAACCTCCTTTCTGAAAATTTGAAAATTCTTCAAAAATTCGTCCAAAATCTTGATGTCTCCACTCTCTTGTTTTGTACGTTTTTTCCACGTGTCTTGACATCCAATGTATCCCTGCAAAGTTTGGTGAAGATCTGAGTATGTAGTTTTTGACCTTATATGGAGCCTCCTTTCTGAAAATTTGAAAATTCTTAAAAAATTCATCCAAAATCTTGATGTCTCCAATCTCTTGTTTTGTACGTTTTTTCCACGTTTCTTGACATCCAATGTATCCCTGCAAAGTTTGGTGAAGATCTGAGTATGTAGTTTTTGACCTTATATGGAACCTCCTTTCTGAAAATTTGAAAATTCTTAAAAAATTCGTCCAAAATCTTGATGTCCCCAATCCTATGTTTTGTATGTTTTTTCCACGTGTCTTGACATCCAATGTATCCATGCAAAGTTTGGTGAAGATCTGAGTATGTCGTTTTTGACCTTATCTGAAACCTCCCATCTGAAAATTTGAAAATTCTTAAAAAATTCGTCGAAAATCTTGATGTCTCCAATCTCTTGTTTTGTACGTTTTTTCCACGTGTCTTGACATGCAAAGTATCCCTGCAACGTTTGGTGAAGATCTGAGTATGTAGTTTTTGACCTTATCTGGAACTTCCTATCTGAAAATTTGAAAATTCTTAAAAAATTCGTCCAAAATCTTGATGTCTCCAATCTCTTGTTTTGTACGTTTTTTCCACGTTTCTTGACATCCAATGTATCCCTGCAATGTTTGGTGAAGATCTGAGTATGTAGTTTTTGACCTTATATGGAACCTCCTATCTGAAAATTTGAAAATTCTTAAAAAATTTGACCAAAATCTTGATATCCCCAATCCTATGTTTTGTATGTTTTTTCCACGTGTCTTGACATCCAATGTATCCCTGCAAAGTTTGGTGAAAATCTGAGTATGTAGTTTTTGACCTTATCTGGAACCTCCTATCTGAAAATTTGAAAATTTTTAAAAAATTCGTCCAAAATCTTGATGTCTTCAATCTCTTGTTTTGTACGTTTTTTCCACGTGTCTTGACCTCCAATGTATCCCTGCAAAGTTTGGTGAAGATCTGAGTATGTCGTTTTTGACCTTATCTGGAACATCCTTTCTGAAAATTTGAAAATTCTTAAAAAATTCGTCCAAAATCTTGATGTCTCCAATCTCTTGTTTTGTACGTTTTTTCCACGTGTCTTGACATCCAATGTATCCCTGCAAAGTTTGGTGAAGATCTGAGTATGTAGTTTTTGACCTTATATGGAACCTCCTTTCTGAAAATTTGAAAATTCTTAAACAATTCGTCCAAAATCTTGATGTCCCCAATCTCTTGTTTTGTACGTTTTTTCCACGTGTCTTGACATCCAATGTATCCATGCAAAGTTTGGTGAAGATCTGAGTATGTCGTTTTTGACCTTATCTGGAACCTCCCATCTGAAAATTTGAAAATTCTTCAAAAATTCGTCGAAAATCTTGAAGTCTCCAATCTCTTGTTTTGTACGTTTTTTCCACGTGTCTTGACATGCAAAGTATCCCTGCAACGTTTGGTGAAGATCTGAGTATGTAGTTTTTAACCTTATCTGGAACCTCCTATCTGAAAATTTGAAAATTCTTCAAAAATTCGTCCAAAATCTTGATGTCTCCAATCTCTTGTTTTGTACGTTTTTTCCACGTTTCTTGACATCCAATGTATCCCTGCAATGTTTGGTGAAGATCTGAGTATGTAGTTTTTGACCTTATATGGAACCTCCTATCTGAAAATTTGAAAATTCTTAAAAAATTTGACCAAAATCTTGATATCCCCAATCCTATGTTTTGTATGTTTTTTCCACGTGTCTTGACATCCAATGTATCCCTGCAAAGTTTGGTGAAGATCTGAGTATGTAGTTTTTGACCTTATCTGGAACCTCCTATCTGAAAATTTGAAAATTTTTAAAAAATTCGTCCAAAATCTTGATGTCTTCAATCTCTTGTTTTGTACGTTTTTTCCACGTGTCTTGACCTCCAATGTATCCCTGCAAAGTTTGGTGAAGATCTGAGTATGTCGTTTTTGACCTTATCTGGAACATCCTTTCTGAAAATTTGAAAATTCTTAAAAAATTCGTCCAAAATCTTGATGTCTCCAATCTCTTGTTTTGTACGTTTTTTCCACGTGTCTTGACATCCAATGTATCCCTGCAAAGTTTGGTGAAGATCTGAGTATGTAGTTTTTGACCTTATATGGAACCTCCTTTCTGAAAATTTGAAAATTCTTAAACAATTCGTCCAAAATCTTGATGTCCCCAATCTCTTGTTTTGTACGTTTTTTCCACGTGTCTTGACATCCAATGTATCCATGCAAAGTTTGGTGAAGATCTGAGTATGTCGTTTTTGACCTTATCTGGAACCTCCCATCTGAAAATTTGAAAATTCTTCAAAAATTCGTCGAAAATCTTGAAGTCTCCAATCTCTTGTTTTGTACGTTTTTTCCACGTGTCTTGACATGCAAAGTATCCCTGCAACGTTTGGTGAAGATCTGAGTATGTAGTTTTTAACCTTATCTGGAACCTCCTATCTGAAAATTTGAAAATTCTTCAAAAATTCGTCCAAAATCTTGATGTCTCCAATCTCTTGTTTTGTACGTTTTTTCCACGTTTCTTGACATCCAATGTATCCCTGCAATGTTTGGTGAAGATCTGAGTATGTAGTTTTTGACCTTATATGGAACCTCCTATCTGAAAATTTGAAAATTCTTAAAAAATTTGACCAAAATCTTGATATCCCCAATCCTATGTTTTGTATGTTTTTTCCACGTGTCTTGACATCCAATGTATCCCTGCAAAGTTTGTTGAAGATCTGAGTATGTAGTTTTTGACCTTATCTGGAACCTCCTATCTGAAAATTTGAAAATTTTTAAAAAATTCGTCCAAAATCTTGATGTCTTCAATCTCTTGTTTTGTACGTTTTTTCCACGTGTCTTGACCTCCAATGTATCCCTGCAAAGTTTGGTGAAGATCTGAGTATGTCGTTTTTGACCTTATCTGGAACATCCTTTCTGAAAATTTGAAAATTCCTAAAAAATCTGTCTAAAATCTTGACGTCTCCACTCTCTTGTTTTGTACTTTTTTTCCACGTGTCTTGACATCCAATGTATCCCTGCAAAGATTGGTGAAGATCTGAGTATGTAGTTTTTGACCTTATATGGAGCCTCCTTTCTGAAAATTTGAAAATTCTTAAAAAATTCATCCAAAATCTTGATGTCTCCAATCTCTTGTTTTGTACGTTTTTTCCACGTGTCTTGACATCCAATGTATCCCTGCAAAGTTTGGTGAAGATCTGAGTATGTAGTTTTTGATCTTATATGGAACCTCCTTTCTGAAAATTTGAAAATTCTTAAAAAATTCGTCCAAAATCTTGATGTCCCCAATCTCTTGTTTTGTACGTTTTTTCCACGTGTCTTGACATCCAATGTATCCATGCAAAGTTTGGTGAAGATCTGAGTATGTCGTTTTTGACCTTATCTGGAACCTCCCATCTGAAAATTTGAAAATTCTTCAAAAATTCGTCGAAAATCTTGATGTCTCCAATCTCTTGTTTTGTACGTTTTTCCCACGTGTCTTGACATGCAAAGTATCCCTGCAACGTTTGGTGAAGATCTGAGTATGTAGTTTTTGACCTTATCTGGAACCTCCTTTCTGAAAATTTGAAAATTCTTCAAAAATTCGTCCAAAATCTTGATGTCTCCAATCTCTTGTTTTGTACGTTTTTTCCACGTGTCTTGACATCCAATGTATCCCTGCAAAGTTTGGTGAAGATCTGAGTATGTAGTTTTTGACCTTATATGGAACCTCCCATCTGAAAATTTGAAAATTCCTAAAAAATCCGTCTAAAATCTTGATGTCTCCACTCTCTTGTTTTGTACTTTTTTTCCACGTGTCTTGACATCCAATGTATCCCTGCAAAGTTTGGTGAAGATCTGAGTATGTAGTTTTTGACCTTATATGGAACCTCCTTTCTGAAAATTTGAAAATTCTTAAAAAATTCGACCAAAATCTTGATGTCTCCAATCCTATGTTTTGTATGTTTTTTCCACGTGTCTTGACATCCAATGTATCCATGCAAAGTTTGGTGAAGATCTGAGTATGTAGTTTTTGACCTTATATGGAACCTCATCTGAAAATTTGAGAATTCTTGAAAAATTCGTCCAAAATCTTGATGTCTTCAATCACTTGTTTGTACGTTTTTTCCACGTGTCTTGACATCCAATGTATCCCTGCAAAGTTTGGTGAAGATCTGAGTATGTCGTTTTTGACCTTATCTGGAACATCCTTTCTGAAAATTTGAAAATTCTTAAAAAATTCGTGCAAAATCTTGATGTCTCCAATCTCTTGTTTTGTACGTTTTTTTCACGTGTCTTCACATCCAATGTATCCCTGCAAAGTTTGGTGAAGATCTGAGTATGTAGTTTTTGACCTTATCTGGAACCTCTCATCTGAAAATTTGAAAATTCCTAAAAAATCCGTCCAAAATCTTGATTTCTCCAATCTCTTGTTTTGTACGTTTTTTCCACGTGTCTTGACATCCAATGTATCCCTGCAAAGTTTGGTGAAGATCTGAGTATGTAGTTTTTGACCTTATCTGGAACCTCCTTTCTGAAAATTTGAAAATTCTTCAAAAATTCGTCCAAAATCTTGATGTCTCCACTCTCTTGTTTTGTAGGTTTTTTCCACGTGTCTTGACATCCAATGTATCCCTGCAAAGTTTGGTGAAGATCTGAGTATGTAGTTTTTGACCTTATATGGAGCCTCCTTTCTGAAAATTTGAAAATTCTTAAAAAATTCATCCAAAATCTTGATGTCTCCAATCTCTTGTTTTGTACGTTTTTTCCACGTTTCTTGACATCCAATGTATCCCTGCAAAGTTTGGTGAAGATCTGAGTATGTAGTTTTTGACCTTATATGGAACCTCCTTTCTGAAAATTTGAAAATTCTTAAAAAATTCGTCCAAAATCTTGATGTCCCAAATCCTATGTTTTGTATGTTTTTTCCACGTGTCTTGACATCCAATGTATCCATGCAAAGTTTGGTGAAGATCTGAGTATGTCGTTTTTGACCTTATCTGAAACCTCCCATCTGAAAATTTGAAAATTCTTCAAAAATTCGTCGAAAATCTTGATGTCTCCAATCTCTTGTTTTGTACGTTTTTTCCACGTGTCTTGACATGCAAAGTATCCCTGCAACGTTTGGTGAAGATCTGAGTATGTAGTTTTTGACCTTATCTGGAACCTCCTATCTGAAAATTTGAAAATTCTTAAAAAATTCGTCCAAAATCTTGATGTCCCCAATCCTATGTTTTGTATGTTTTTTCCACGTGTCTTGACATCCAATGTATCCATGCAAAGTTTGGTGAAGATCTGAGTATGTCGTTTTTGACCTTATCTGATACCTCCCATCTGAAAATTTGAAAATTCTTAAAAAATTCGTCGAAAATCTTGATGTCTCCAATCTCTTGTTTTGTACGTTTTTTCCACGTGTCTTGACATGCAAAGTATCCCTGCAACGTTTGGTGAAGATCTGAGTATGTAGTTTTTGACCTTATCTGGAACCTCCTATCTGAAAATTTGAAAATTCTTAAAAAATTTGACCAAAATCTTGATATCCCCAATCCTATGTTTTGTATGTTTTTTCCACGTGTCTTGACATCCAAGGTATCCCTGCAAAGTTTGGTGAAGATCTGAGTATGTAGTTTTTGACCTTATCTGGAACCTCCTATCTGAAAATTTGAAAATTTTTAAAAAATTCGTCCAAAATCTTGATGTCTTCAATCTCTTGTTTTGTACGTTTTTTCCACGTGTCTTGACCTCCAATGTATCCCTGCAAAGTTTGGTGAAGATCTGAGTATGTCGTTTTTGACCTTATCTGGAACATACTTTCTGAAAATTTGAAAATTCCTAATAAATCTGTCTAAAATCTTGATGTCTCCACTCTCTTGTTTTGTACTTTTTTTCCACGTGTCTTGACATCCAATGTATCCCTGCAAAGTTTGGTGAAGATCTGAGTATGTAGTTTTTGACCTTATATGGAACCTCCTTTCTGAAAATTTGAAAATTCTTAAACAATTCGTCCAAAATCTTGATGTCCCCAATCTCTTGTTTTGTACGTTTTTTCCACGTGTCTTGACATCCAATGTATCCATGCAAAGTTTGGTGAAGATCTGAGTATGTCGTTTTTGACCTTATCTGGAACCTCCCATCTGAAAATTTGAAAATTCTTCAAAAATTCGTCGAAAATCTTGAAGTCTCCAATCTCTTGTTTTGTACGTTTTTTCCACGTGTCTTGACATGCAAAGTATCCCTGCAAAGTTTGGTGAAGATCTGAGTATGTAGTTTTTAACCTTATCTGGAACCTCCTATCTGAAAATTTGAAAATTCCTAAAAAATCCGTCCAAAATCTTGATGACACCAATCTCTTGTTTTGTACGTTTTTTCCACGTGTCTTGACCTCCAATGTATCCCTGCAAAGTTTGGTGAAGATCTGAGTATGTCGTTTTTGACCTTATCTGGAACATCCTTTCTGAAAATTTGAAAATTCTTAAAAAATTCGTCCAAAATCTTGATGTCTCCAATCTCTTGTTTTGTACGTTTTTTCCACGTGTCTTGACATCCAATGTATCCCTGCAAAGTTTGGTGAAGATCTGAGTATGTAGTTTTTGACCTTATCTGGAACCTCCTATCTGAAAATTTGAAAATTTTTAAAAAATTCGTCCAAAATCTTGATGTCTTCAATCTCTTGTTTTGTACGTTTTTTCCACGTGTCTTGACCTCCAATGTATCCCTGCAAAGTTTGGTGAAGATCTGAGTATGTCGTTTTTGACCTTATCTGGAACATCCTTTCTGAAAATTTGAAAATTCCTAAAAAATCTGTCTAAAATCTTGATGTCTCCACTCTCTTGTTTTGTACTTTTTTTCCACGTGTCTTGACATCCAATGTATCCCTGCAAAGTTTGGTGAAGATCTGAGTATGTAGTTTTTGACCTTATCTGGAACCTCTCATCTGAAAATTTGAAAATTCCTAAAAAATCCGTCCAAAATCTTGATGACACCAATCTCTTGTTTTGTACGTTTTTTCCACGTGTCTTGACATCCAATGTATCCCTGCAAAGTTTGGTGAAGATCTGAGTATGTAGTTTTTGACCTTATCTGGAACCTCCTTTCTGAAAATTTGAAAATTCTTCAAAAATTCGTCCAAAATCTTGATGTCTCCACTCTCTTGTTTTGTACGTTTTTTCCACGTGTCTTGACATCCAATGTATCCCTGCAAAGTTTGGTGAAGATCTGAGTATGTAGTTTTTGACCTTATATGGAGCCTCCTTTCTGAAAATTTGAAAATTCTTAAAAAATTCATCCAAAATCTTGATGTCTCCAATCTCTTGTTTTGTACGTTTTTTCCACGTTTCTTGACATCCAATGTATCCCTGCAAAGTTTGGTGAAGATCTGAGTATGTAGTTTTTGACCTTATATGGAACCTCCTTTCTGAAAATTTGAAAATTCTTAAAAAATTCGTCCAAAATCTTGATGTCCCCAATCCTATGTTTTGTATGTTTTTTCCACGTGTCTTGACATCCAATGTATCCATGCAAAGTTTGGTGAAGATCTGAGTATGTCGTTTTTGACCTTATCTGAAACCTCCCATCTGAAAATTTGAAAATTCTTAAAAAATTCGTCGAAAATCTTGATGTCTCCAATCTCTTGTTTTGTACGTTTTTTCCACGTGTCTTGACATGCAAAGTATCCCTGCAACGTTTGGTGAAGATCTGAGTATGTAGTTTTTGACCTTATCTGGAACTTCCTATCTGAAAATTTGAAAATTCTTAAAAAATTCGTCCAAAATCTTGATGTCTCCAATCTCTTGTTTTGTACGTTTTTTCCACGTTTCTTGACATCCAATGTATCCCTGCAATGTTTGGTGAAGATCTGAGTATGTAGTTTTTGACCTTATATGGAACCTCCTATCTGAAAATTTGAAAATTCTTAAAAAATTTGACCAAAATCTTGATATCCCCAATCCTATGTTTTGTATGTTTTTTCCACGTGTCTTGACATCCAATGTATCCCTGCAAAGTTTGGTGAAAATCTGAGTATGTAGTTTTTGACCTTATCTGGAACCTCCTATCTGAAAATTTGAAAATTTTTAAAAAATTCGTCCAAAATCTTGATGTCTTCAATCTCTTGTTTTGTACGTTTTTTCCACGTGTCTTGACCTCCAATGTATCCCTGCAAAGTTTGGTGAAGATCTGAGTATGTCGTTTTTGACCTTATCTGGAACATCCTTTCTGAAAATTTGAAAATTCTTAAAAAATTCGTCCAAAATCTTGATGTCTCCAATCTCTTGTTTTGTACGTTTTTTCCACGTGTCTTGACATCCAATGTATCCCTGCAAAGTTTGGTGAAGATCTGAGTATGTAGTTTTTGACCTTATATGGAACCTCCTTTCTGAAAATTTGAAAATTCTTAAACAATTCGTCCAAAATCTTGATGTCCCCAATCTCTTGTTTTGTACGTTTTTTCCACGTGTCTTGACATCCAATGTATCCATGCAAAGTTTGGTGAAGATCTGAGTATGTCGTTTTTGACCTTATCTGGAACCTCCCATCTGAAAATTTGAAAATTCTTCAAAAATTCGTCGAAAATCTTGAAGTCTCCAATCTCTTGTTTTGTACGTTTTTTCCACGTGTCTTGACATGCAAAGTATCCCTGCAACGTTTGGTGAAGATCTGAGTATGTAGTTTTTAACCTTATCTGGAACCTCCTATCTGAAAATTTGAAAATTCTTCAAAAATTCGTCCAAAATCTTGATGTCTCCAATCTCTTGTTTTGTACGTTTTTTCCACGTTTCTTGACATCCAATGTATCCCTGCAATGTTTGGTGAAGATCTGAGTATGTAGTTTTTGACCTTATATGGAACCTCCTATCTGAAAATTTGAAAATTCTTAAAAAATTTGACCAAAATCTTGATATCCCCAATCCTATGTTTTGTATGTTTTTTCCACGTGTCTTGACATCCAATGTATCCCTGCAAAGTTTGGTGAAGATCTGAGTATGTAGTTTTTGACCTTATCTGGAACCTCCTATCTGAAAATTTGAAAATTTTTAAAAAATTCGTCCAAAATCTTGATGTCTTCAATCTCTTGTTTTGTACGTTTTTTCCACGTGTCTTGACCTCCAATGTATCCCTGCAAAGTTTGGTGAAGATCTGAGTATGTCGTTTTTGACCTTATCTGGAACATCCTTTCTGAAAATTTGAAAATTCTTAAAAAATTCGTCCAAAATCTTGATGTCTCCAATCTCTTGTTTTGTACGTTTTTTCCACGTGTCTTGACATCCAATGTATCCCTGCAAAGTTTGGTGAAGATCTGAGTATGTAGTTTTTGACCTTATATGGAACCTCCTTTCTGAAAATTTGAAAATTCTTAAACAATTCGTCCAAAATCTTGATGTCCCCAATCTCTTGTTTTGTACGTTTTTTCCACGTGTCTTGACATCCAATGTATCCATGCAAAGTTTGGTGAAGATCTGAGTATGTCGTTTTTGACCTTATCTGGAACCTCCCATCTGAAAATTTGAAAATTCTTCAAAAATTCGTCGAAAATCTTGAAGTCTCCAATCTCTTGTTTTGTACGTTTTTTCCACGTGTCTTGACATGCAAAGTATCCCTGCAACGTTTGGTGAAGATCTGAGTATGTAGTTTTTAACCTTATCTGGAACCTCCTATCTGAAAATTTGAAAATTCTTCAAAAATTCGTCCAAAATCTTGATGTCTCCAATCTCTTGTTTTGTACGTTTTTTCCACGTTTCTTGACATCCAATGTATCCCTGCAATGTTTGGTGAAGATCTGAGTATGTAGTTTTTGACCTTATATGGAACCTCCTATCTGAAAATTTGAAAATTCTTAAAAAATTTGACCAAAATCTTGATATCCCCAATCCTATGTTTTGTATGTTTTTTCCACGTGTCTTGACATCCAATGTATCCCTGCAAAGTTTGTTGAAGATCTGAGTATGTAGTTTTTGACCTTATCTGGAACCTCCTATCTGAAAATTTGAAAATTTTTAAAAAATTCGTCCAAAATCTTGATGTCTTCAATCTCTTGTTTTGTACGTTTTTTCCACGTGTCTTGACCTCCAATGTATCCCTGCAAAGTTTGGTGAAGATCTGAGTATGTCGTTTTTGACCTTATCTGGAACATCCTTTCTGAAAATTTGAAAATTCCTAAAAAATCTGTCTAAAATCTTGACGTCTCCACTCTCTTGTTTTGTACTTTTTTTCCACGTGTCTTGACATCCAATGTATCCCTGCAAAGATTGGTGAAGATCTGAGTATGTAGTTTTTGACCTTATATGGAGCCTCCTTTCTGAAAATTTGAAAATTCTTAAAAAATTCATCCAAAATCTTGATGTCTCCAATCTCTTGTTTTGTACGTTTTTTCCACGTGTCTTGACATCCAATGTATCCCTGCAAAGTTTGGTGAAGATCTGAGTATGTAGTTTTTGATCTTATATGGAACCTCCTTTCTGAAAATTTGAAAATTCTTAAAAAATTCG
This sequence comes from Lepisma saccharinum, assembly GCF_977018435.1. NCBI lineage: Eukaryota > Metazoa > Arthropoda > Insecta > Zygentoma > Lepismatidae > Lepisma > Lepisma saccharinum. Next base: position 1,190,393 of record NW_028142907.1, on the reverse strand, counting down.
TCCAAAATCTTGATGTCCCCAATCTCTTGTTTTGTACGTTTTTTCCACGTGTCTTGACATCCAATGTATCCATGCAAAGTTTGGTGAAGATCTGAGTATGTCGTTTTTGACCTTATCTGGAACCTCCCATCTGAAAATTTGAAAATTCTTCAAAAATTCGTCGAAAATCTTGATGTCTCCAATCTCTTGTTTTGTACGTTTTTCCCACGTGTCTTGACATGCAAAGTATCCCTGCAACGTTTGGTGAAGATCTGAGTATGTAGTTTTTGACCTTATCTGGAACCTCCTTTCTGAAAATTTGAAAATTCTTCAAAAATTCGTCCAAAATCTTGATGTCTCCAATCTCTTGTTTTGTACGTTTTTTCCACGTGTCTTGACATCCAATGTATCCCTGCAAAGTTTGGTGAAGATCTGAGTATGTAGTTTTTGACCTTATATGGAACCTCCCATCTGAAAATTTGAAAATTCCTAAAAAATCCGTCTAAAATCTTGATGTCTCCACTCTCTTGTTTTGTACTTTTTTTCCACGTGTCTTGACATCCAATGTATCCCTGCAAAGTTTGGTGAAGATCTGAGTATGTAGTTTTTGACCTTATATGGAACCTCCTTTCTGAAAATTTGAAAATTCTTAAAAAATTCGACCAAAATCTTGATGTCTCCAATCCTATGTTTTGTATGTTTTTTCCACGTGTCTTGACATCCAATGTATCCATGCAAAGTTTGGTGAAGATCTGAGTATGTAGTTTTTGACCTTATATGGAACCTCATCTGAAAATTTGAGAATTCTTGAAAAATTCGTCCAAAATCTTGATGTCTTCAATCACTTGTTTGTACGTTTTTTCCACGTGTCTTGACATCCAATGTATCCCTGCAAAGTTTGGTGAAGATCTGAGTATGTCGTTTTTGACCTTATCTGGAACATCCTTTCTGAAAATTTGAAAATTCTTAAAAAATTCGTCCAAAATCTTGATGTCTCCAATCTCTTGTTTTGTACGTTTTTTTCACGTGTCTTCACATCCAATGTATCCCTGCAAAGTTTGGTGAAGATCTGAGTATGTAGTTTTTGACCTTATCTGGAACCTCTCATCTGAAAATTTGAAAATTCCTAAAAAATCCGTCCAAAATCTTGATTTCTCCAATCTCTTGTTTTGTACGTTTTTTCCACGTGTCTTGACATCCAATGTATCCCTGCAAAGTTTGGTGAAGATCTGAGTATGTAGTTTTTGACCTTATCTGGAACCTCCTTTCTGAAAATTTGAAAATTCTTCAAAAATTCGTCCAAAATCTTGATGTCTCCACTCTCTTGTTTTGTAGGTTTTTTCCACGTGTCTTGACATCCAATGTATCCCTGCAAAGTTTGGTGAAGATCTGAGTATGTAGTTTTTGACCTTATATGGAGCCTCCTTTCTGAAAATTTGAAAATTCTTAAAAAATTCATCCAAAATCTTGATGTCTCCAATCTCTTGTTTTGTACGTTTTTTCCACGTTTCTTGACATCCAATGTATCCCTGCAAAGTTTGGTGAAGATCTGAGTATGTAGTTTTTGACCTTATATGGAACCTCCTTTCTGAAAATTTGAAAATTCTTAAAAAATTCGTCCAAAATCTTGATGTCCCAAATCCTATGTTTTGTATGTTTTTTCCACGTGTCTTGACATCCAATGTATCCATGCAAAGTTTGGTGAAGATCTGAGTATGTCGTTTTTGACCTTATCTGAAACCTCCCATCTGAAAATTTGAAAATTCTTCAAAAATTCGTCGAAAATCTTGATGTCTCCAATCTCTTGTTTTGTACGTTTTTTCCACGTGTCTTGACATGCAAAGTATCCCTGCAACGTTTGGTGAAGATCTGAGTATGTAGTTTTTGACCTTATCTGGAACCTCCTATCTGAAAATTTGAAAATTCTTAAAAAATTCGTCCAAAATCTTGATGTCCCCAATCCTATGTTTTGTATGTTTTTTCCACGTGTCTTGACATCCAATGTATCCATGCAAAGTTTGGTGAAGATCTGAGTATGTCGTTTTTGACCTTATCTGATACCTCCCATCTGAAAATTTGAAAATTCTTAAAAAATTCGTCGAAAATCTTGATGTCTCCAATCTCTTGTTTTGTACGTTTTTTCCACGTGTCTTGACATGCAAAGTATCCCTGCAACGTTTGGTGAAGATCTGAGTATGTAGTTTTTGACCTTATCTGGAACCTCCTATCTGAAAATTTGAAAATTCTTAAAAAATTTGACCAAAATCTTGATATCCCCAATCCTATGTTTTGTATGTTTTTTCCACGTGTCTTGACATCCAAGGTATCCCTGCAAAGTTTGGTGAAGATCTGAGTATGTAGTTTTTGACCTTATCTGGAACCTCCTATCTGAAAATTTGAAAATTTTTAAAAAATTCGTCCAAAATCTTGATGTCTTCAATCTCTTGTTTTGTACGTTTTTTCCACGTGTCTTGACCTCCAATGTATCCCTGCAAAGTTTGGTGAAGATCTGAGTATGTCGTTTTTGACCTTATCTGGAACATACTTTCTGAAAATTTGAAAATTCCTAATAAATCTGTCTAAAATCTTGATGTCTCCACTCTCTTGTTTTGTACTTTTTTTCCACGTGTCTTGACATCCAATGTATCCCTGCAAAGTTTGGTGAAGATCTGAGTATGTAGTTTTTGACCTTATATGGAACCTCCTTTCTGAAAATTTGAAAATTCTTAAACAATTCGTCCAAAATCTTGATGTCCCCAATCTCTTGTTTTGTACGTTTTTTCCACGTGTCTTGACATCCAATGTATCCATGCAAAGTTTGGTGAAGATCTGAGTATGTCGTTTTTGACCTTATCTGGAACCTCCCATCTGAAAATTTGAAAATTCTTCAAAAATTCGTCGAAAATCTTGAAGTCTCCAATCTCTTGTTTTGTACGTTTTTTCCACGTGTCTTGACATGCAAAGTATCCCTGCAAAGTTTGGTGAAGATCTGAGTATGTAGTTTTTAACCTTATCTGGAACCTCCTATCTGAAAATTTGAAAATTCCTAAAAAATCCGTCCAAAATCTTGATGACACCAATCTCTTGTTTTGTACGTTTTTTCCACGTGTCTTGACCTCCAATGTATCCCTGCAAAGTTTGGTGAAGATCTGAGTATGTCGTTTTTGACCTTATCTGGAACATCCTTTCTGAAAATTTGAAAATTCTTAAAAAATTCGTCCAAAATCTTGATGTCTCCAATCTCTTGTTTTGTACGTTTTTTCCACGTGTCTTGACATCCAATGTATCCCTGCAAAGTTTGGTGAAGATCTGAGTATGTAGTTTTTGACCTTATCTGGAACCTCCTATCTGAAAATTTGAAAATTTTTAAAAAATTCGTCCAAAATCTTGATGTCTTCAATCTCTTGTTTTGTACGTTTTTTCCACGTGTCTTGACCTCCAATGTATCCCTGCAAAGTTTGGTGAAGATCTGAGTATGTCGTTTTTGACCTTATCTGGAACATCCTTTCTGAAAATTTGAAAATTCCTAAAAAATCTGTCTAAAATCTTGATGTCTCCACTCTCTTGTTTTGTACTTTTTTTCCACGTGTCTTGACATCCAATGTATCCCTGCAAAGTTTGGTGAAGATCTGAGTATGTAGTTTTTGACCTTATATGGAACCTCCTATCTGAAAATTTGAAAATTCTTAAAAAATTCGACCAAAATCTTGATGTCTCCAATCCTATGTTTTGTATGTTTTTTCCACGTGTCTTGACATCCAATGTATCCATGCAAAGTTTGGTGAAGATCTGAGTATGTAGTTTTTGACCTTATCTGGAACCTCCTATCTGAAAATTTGAGAATTCTTGAAAAATTCGTCCAAAATCTTGATGTCTCCAATCTCTTGTTTTGTACGTTTTTTCCACGTGTCTTGACATCCAATGTATCCATGCAAAGTTTGGTGAAGATCTGAGTATGTAGTTTTTGACCTTATCTGGAACCTCCCATCTGAAAATTTGAAAATTCCTAAAAAATCCGTCCAAAATCTTGATGACCTCAATCTCTTGTTTTGTACGTTTTTTCCACGTGTCTTGACATCCAATGTATCCCTGCAAAATTTGGTGAAGATCTGAGTATGTAGTTTTTGACCTTATATGGAGCCTCCTTTCTGAAAATTTGAAAATTCTTAAAAAATTCATCCAAAATCTTGATGTCTCCAATCTCTTGTTTTGTACGTTTTTTCCACGTGTCTTGACATCCAATGTATCCCTGCAAAGTTTGGTGAAGATCTGAGTATGTAGTTTTTGATCTTATATGGAACCTCCTTTCTGAAAATTTGAAAATTCTTAAAAAATTCGTCCAAAATCTTGATGTCCCCAATCTCTTGTTTTGTACGTTTTTTCCACGTGTCTTGACATCCAATGTATCCATGCAAAGTTTGGTGAAGATCTGAGTATGTCGTTTTTGACCTTATCTGGAACCTCCCATCTGAAAATTTGAAAATTCTTCAAAAATTCGTCGAAAATCTTGATGTCTCCAATCTCTTGTTTTGTACGTTTTTCCCACGTGTCTTGACATGCAAAGTATCCCTGCAACGTTTGGTGAAGATCTGAGTATGTAGTTTTTGACCTTATCTGGAACCTCCTATCTGAAAATTTGAAAATTCTTCAAAAATTCGTCCAAAATCTTAATGTCTCCAATCTCTTGTTTTGTACGTTTTTTCCACGTTTCTTGACATCCAATGTATTCCTGCAATGTTTGGTGAAGATCTGAGTATGTAGTTTTTGACCTTATATGGAACCTCCTATCTGAAAATTTGAAAATTCTTAAAAAATTTGACCAAAATCTTAATATCCCCAATCCTATGTTTTGTATGATTTTTCCACGTGTCTTGACATCCAATGTATCCCTGCAAAGTTTGGTGAAGATCTGAGTATGTAGTTTTTGACCTTATCTGGAACCTCCTATCTGAAAATTTGAAAATTTTTAAAAAATTCGTCCAAAATCTTGATGTCTTCAATCTCTTGTTTTGTACGTTTTTTCCACGTGTCTTGACCTCCAATGTATCCCTGCAAAGTTTGGTGAAGATCTGAGTATGTTGTTTTTGATTTTATCTGGAACATCCTTTCTGAAAATTTGAAAATTCTTAAAAAATTCGTCCAAAATCTTGATGTCTCCAATCTCTTGTTTTGTACGTTTTTTCCACGTGTCTTGACATCCAATGTATCCCTGCAAAGTTTGGTGAAGATCTGAGTATGTAGTTTTTGACCTTATATGGAACCTCCTTTCTGAAAATTTGAAAATTCTTAAAAAAATCGTCCAAAATCTTGATGTCTCCAATCTCTTGTTTTATACGTTTTTTCCACGTGTCTTGATATCCAATGTATCCCTGCAAAGTTTGGTGAAGATCTGAGTATGTAGTTTTTGACCTTATATGGAACCTCCCATCTGAAAATTTGAAAATTCCTAAAAAATCCGTCTAAAATCTTGATGTCTCCACTCTCTTGTTTTGTACTTTTTTTCCACGTGTCTTGACATCCAATGTATCCCTGCAAAGTTTGGTGAAGATCTGAGTATGTAGTTTTTGACCTTATATGGAACCTCCTTTCTGAAAATTTGAAAATTCTTAAAAAATTCGACCAAAATCTTGATGTCTCCAATCCTATGTTTTGTATGTTTTTTCCACGTGTCTTGACATCCAATGTATCCATGCAAAGTTTGGTGAAGATCTGAGTATGTAGTTTTTGACCTTATCTGGAACCTCCTATCTGAAAATTTGAGAATTCTTGAAAAATTCGTCCAAAATCTTGATGTCTCCAATCTCTTGTTTTGTACGTTTTTTCCACGTGTCTTGACATCCAATGTATCCCTGCAAAGTTTGGTGAAGATCTGAGTATGTAGTTTTTGACCTTATATGGAACCTCCTTTCTGAAAATTTGAAAATTCTTAAACAATTCGTCCAAAATCTTGATGTCCCCAATCTCTTGTTTTGTACGTTTTTTCCACGTGTCTTGACATCCAATGTATCCATGCAAAGTTTGGTGAAGATCTGAGTATGTCGTTTTTTACCTTATCTGGAACCTCCCATCTGAAAATTTGAAAATTCTTCAAAAATTCGTCGAAAATCTTGAAGTCTCCAATCTCTTGTTTTGTACGTTTTTTCCACATGTCTTGACATGCAAAGTATCCCTGCAACGTTTGGTGAAGATCTGAGTATGTAGTTTTTAACCTTATCTGGAACCTCCTATCTGAAAATTTGAAAATTCTTCAAAAATTCGTCCAAAATCTTGATGTCTCCAATCTCTTGTTTTGTACGTTTTTTCCACGTTTCTTGACATCCAATGTATCCCTGCAATGTTTGGTGAAGATCTGAGTATGTAGTTTTTGACCTTATATGGAACCTCCTATCTGAAAATTTGAAAATTCTTAAAAAATTTGACCAAAATCTTGATATCCCCAATCCTATGTTTTGTATGTTTTTTCCACGTGTCTTGACATCCAATGTATCCCTGCAAAGTTTGGTGAAGATCTGAGTATGTAGTTTTTGACCTTATCTGGAACCTCCTATCTGAAAATTTGAAAATTTTTAAAAAATTCGTCCAAAATCTTGATGTCTTCAATCTCTTGTTTTGTACGTTTTTTCCACGTGTCTTGACCTCCAATGTATCCCTGCAAAGTTTGGTGAAGATCTGAGTATGTCGTTTTTGACCTTATCTGGAACATACTTTCTGAAAATTTGAAAATTCCTAATAAATCTGTCTAAAATCTTGATGTCTCCACTCTCTTGTTTTGTACTTTTTTTCCACGTGTCTTGACATCCAATGTATCCCTGCAAAGTTTGGTGAAGATCTGAGTATGTAGTTTTTGACCTTATATGGAACCTCCTTTCTGAAAATTTGAAAATTCTTAAAAAATTCGACCAAAATCTTGATGTCTCCAATCCTATGTTTTGTATGTTTTTTCCACGTGTCTTGACATCCAATGTATCCATGCAAAGTTTGGTGAAGATCTGAGTATGTAGTTTTTGACCTTATCTGGAACCTCCTATCTGAAAATTTGAGAATTCTTGAAAAATTCGTCCAAAATCTTGATGTCTCCAATCTCTTGTTTTGTACGTTTTTTCCACGTGTCTTGACATCCAATGTATCCCTGCAAAGTTTGGTGAAGATCTGAGTATGTAGTTTTTGACCTTATCTGGAACCTCCCATCTGAAAATTTGAAAATTCCTAAAAAATCCGTCCAAAATCTTGATGACCTCAATCTCTTGTTTTGTACGTTTTTTCCACGTGTCTTGACATCCAATGTATCCCTGCAAAGTTTGGTGAAGATCTGAGTATGTAGTTTTTGACCTTATATGGAGCCTCCTTTCTGAAAATTTGAAAATTCTTAAAAAATTCATCCAAAATCTTGATGTCTCCAATCTCTTGTTTTGTACGTTTTTTCCACGTGTCTTGACATCCAATGTATCCCTGCAAAGTTTGGTGAAGATCTGAGTATGTAGTTTTTGATCTTATATGGAACCTCCTTTCTGAAAATTTGAAAATTCTTAAAAAATTCGTCCAAAATCTTGATGTCCCCAATCTCTTGTTTTGTACGTTTTTTCCACGTGTCTTGACATCCAATGTATCCATGCAAAGTTTGGTGAAGATCTGAGTATGTCGTTTTTGACCTTATCTGGAACCTCCCATCTGAAAATTTGAAAATTCTTCAAAAATTCGTCGAAAATCTTGATGTCTCCAATCTCTTGTTTTGTACGTTTTTCCCACGTGTCTTGACATGCAAAGTATCCCTGCAACGTTTGGTGAAGATCTGAGTATGTAGTTTTTGACCTTATCTGGAACCTCCTATCTGAAAATTTGAAAATTCTTCAAAAATTCGTCCAAAATCTTGATGTCTCCAATCTCTTGTTTTGTACGTTTTTTCCACGTGTCTTGACATCCAATGTATCCCTGCAAAGTTTGGTGAAGATCTGAGTATGTAGTTTTTGACCTTATATGGAACCTCCCATCTGAAAATTTGAAAATTCCTAAAAAATCCGTCTAAAATCTTGATGTCTCCACTCTCTTGTTTTGTACTTTTTTTCCACGTGTCTTGACATCCAATGTATCCCTGCAAAGTTTGGTGAAGATCTGAGTATGTAGTTTTTGACCTTATATGGAACCTCCTTTCTGAAAATTTGAAAATTCTTAAAAAATTCGACCAAAATCTTGATGTCTCCAATCCTATGTTTTGTATGTTTTTTCCACGTGTCTTGACATCCAATGTATCCATGCAAAGTTTGGTGAAGATCTGGGTATGTAGTTTTTGACCTTATATGGAACCTCATCTGAAAATTTGAGAATTCTTGAAAAATTCGTCCAAAATCTTGATGTCTTCAATCACTTGTTTGTACGTTTTTTCCACGTGTCTTGACATCCAATGTATCCCTGCAAAGTTTGGTGAAGATCTGAGTATGTCGTTTTTGACCTTATCTGGAACATCCTTTCTGAAAATTTGAAAATTCTTAAAAAATTCGTCCAAAATCTTGATGTCTCCAATCTCTTGTTTTGTACGTTTTTTTCACGTGTCTTCACATCCAATGTATCCCTGCAAAGTTTGGTGAAGATCTGAGTATGTAGTTTTTGACCTTATCTGGAACCTCTCATCTGAAAATTTGAAAATTCCTAAAAAATCCGTCCAAAATCTTGATGACACCAATCTCTTGTTTTGTACGTTTTTTTCACGTGTCTTGACATCCAATGTATCCCTGCAAAGTTTGGTGAAGATCTGAGTATGTAGTTTTTGACCTTATCTGGAACCTCCTTTCTGAAAATTTGAAAATTCTTCAAAAATTCGTCCAAAATCTTGATGTCTCCACTCTCTTGTTTTGTACGTTTTTTCCACGTGTCTTGACATCCAATGTATCCCTGCAAAGTTTGGTGAAGATCTGAGTATGTAGTTTTTGACCTTATATGGAGCCTCCTTTCTGAAAATTTGAAAATTCTTAAAAAATTCATCCAAAATCTTGATGTCTCCAATCTCTTGTTTTGTACGTTTTTTCCACGTTTCTTGACATCCAATGTATCCCTGCAAAGTTTGGTGAAGATCTGAGTATGTAGTTTTTGACCTTATATGGAACCTCCTTTCTGAAAATTTGAAAATTCTTAAAAAATTCGTCCAAAATCTTGATGTCCCCAATCCTATGTTTTGTATGTTTTTTCCACGTGTCTTGACATCCAATGTATCCATGCAAAGTTTGGTGAAGATCTGAGTATGTCGTTTTTGACCTTATCTGAAACCTCCCATCTGAAAATTTGAAAATTCTTAAAAAATTCGTCGAAAATCTTGATGTCTCCAATCTCTTGTTTTGTACGTTTTTTCCACGTGTCTTGACATGCAAAGTATCCCTGCAACGTTTGGTGAAGATCTGAGTATGTAGTTTTTGGCCTTATCTGAAACCTCCTATCTGAAAATTTGAAAATTCTTAAAAAAATCGTCCAAAATCTTGATGTCTCCAATCTCTTGTTTTGTACGTTTTTTCCACGTTTCTTGACATCCAATGTATCCCTGCAATGTTTGGTGAAGATCTGAGTATGTATTTTTTGATCTTATATGGAACCTCCTATCTGAAAATTTGAAAATTCTTAAAAAATTTGACCAAAATCTTGATATCCCCAATCCTATGTTTTGTATGTTTTTTCCACGTGTCTTGACATCCAATGTATCCCTGCAAAGTTTGGTGAAGATCTGAGTATGTAGTTTTTGACCTTATCTGGAACCTCCTATCTGAAAATTTGAAAATTTTTAAAAAATTCGTCCAAAATCTTGATGTCTTCAATCTCTTGTTTTGTACGTTTTTTCCACGTGTCTTGACCTCCAATGTATCCCTGCAAAGTTTGGTGAAGATCTGAGTATGTCGTTTTTGACCTTATCTGGAACATCCTTTCTGAAAATTTGAAAATTCTTAAAAAATTCGTCCAAAATCTTGATGTCTCCAATCTCTTGTTTTGTACGTTTTTTCCACGTGTCTTGACATCCAATGTATCCCTGCAAAGTTTGGTGAAGATCTGAGTATGTAGTTTTTGACCTTATATGGAACCTCCTTTCTGAAAATTTGAAAATTCTTAAACAATTCGTCCAAAATCTTGATGTCCCCAATCTCTTGTTTTGTACGTTTTTTCCACGTGTCTTGACATCCAATGTATCCATGCAAAGTTTGGTGAAGATCTGAGTATGTCGTTTTTGACCTTATCTGGAACCTCCCATCTGAAAATTTGAAAATTCTTCAAAAATTCGTCGAAAATCTTGAAGTCTCCAATCTCTTGTTTTGTACGTTTTTTCCACGTGTCTTGACATGCAAAGTATCCCTGCAACGTTTGGTGAAGATCTGAGTATGTAGTTTTTAACCTTATCTGGAACCTCCTATCTGAAAATTTGAAAATTCTTCAAAAATTCGTCCAAAATCTTGATGTCTCCAATCTCTTGTTTTGTACGTTTTTTCCACGTTTCTTGACATCCAATGTATCCCTGCAATGTTTGGTGAAGATCTGAGTATGTAGTTTTTGACCTTATATGGAACCTCCTATCTGAAAATTTGAAAATTCTTAAAAAATTTGACCAAAATCTTGATATCCCCAATCCTATGTTTTGTATGTTTTTTCCACGTGTCTTGACATCCAATGTATCCCTGCAAAGTTTGGTGAAGATCTGAGTATGTAGTTTTTGACCTTATCTGGAACCTCCTATCTGAAAATTTGAAAATTTTTAAAAAATTCGTCCAAAAACCTTGATGTCTTCAATCTCTTGTTTTGTACGTTTTTTCCACGTGTCTTGACCTCCAATGTATCCCTGCAAAGTTTGGTGAAGATCTGAGTATGTCGTTTTTGACCTTATCTGGAACATCCTTTCTGAAAATTTGAAAATTCCTAAAAAATCTGTCTAAAATCTTGATGTCTCCACTCTCTTGTTTTGTACTTTTTTTCCACGTGTCTTGACATCCAATGTATCCCTGCAAAGTTTGGTGAAGATCTGAGTATGTAGTTTTTGACCTTATATGGAACCTCCTTTCTGAAAATTTGAAAATTCTTAAAACATTCGACCAAAATCTTGATGTCTCCAATCCTATGTTTTGTATGTTTTTTCCACGTGTCTTGACATCCAATGTATCCATGCAAAGTTTGGTGAAGATCTGAGTATGTAGTTTTTGACCTTATCTGGAACCTCCTATCTGAAAATTTGAGAATTCTTGAAAAATTCGTCCAAAATCTTGATGTCTCCAATCTCTTGTTTTGTACGTTTTTTCCACGTGTCTTGACCTCCAATGTATCCCTGCAAAGTTTGGTGAAGATCTGAGTATGTTGTTTTTGATTTTATCTGGAACATCCTTTCTGAAAATTTGAAAATTCTTAAAAAATTCGTCCAAAATCTTGATGTCTCCAATCTCTTGTTTTGTACGTTTTTTCCACGTGTCTTGACATCCAATGTATCCCTGCAAAGTTTGGTGAAGATCTGAGTATGTAGTTTTTGACCTTATATGGAATCTCCTTTCTGAAAATTTGAAAATTCTTAAAAAAATCGTCCAAAATCTTGATGTCTCCAATCTCTTGTTTTGTACGTTTTTTCCACGTGTCTTGATATCCAATGTATCCCTGCAAAGTTTGGTGAAGATCTGAGTATGTAGTTTTTGACCTTATATGGAACCTCCCATCTGAAAATTTGAAAATTCCTAAAAAATCCGTCTAAAATCTTGATGTCTCCACTCTCTTGTTTTGTACTTTTTTTCCACGTGTCTTGACATCCAATGTATCCCTGCAAAGTTTGGTGAAGATCTGAGTATGTAGTTTTTGACCTTATATGGAACCTCCTTTCTGAAAATTTGAAAATTCTTAAAAAATTCGACCAAAATCTTGATGTCTCCAATCCTATGTTTTGTATGTTTTTTCCACGTGTCTTGACATCCAATGTATCCATGCAAAGTTTGGTGAAGATCTGAGTATGTAGTTTTTGACCTTATCTGGAACCTCCTATCTGAAAATTTGAGAATTCTTGAAAAATTCGTCCAAAATCTTGATGTCTCCAATCTCTTGTTTTGTACGTTTTTTCCACGTGTCTTGACATCCAATGTATCCCTGCAAAGTTTGGTGAAGATCTGAGTATGTAGTTTTTGACCTTATCTGGAACCTCCCATCTGAAAATTTGAAAATTCCTAAAAAATCCGTCCAAAATCTTGATGACCTCAATCTCTTGTTTTGTACGTTTTTTCCACGTGTCTTGACATCCAATGTATCCCTGCAAAGTTTGGTGAAGATCTGAGTATGTCGTTTTTGACCTTATCTGGAACATCCTTTCTGAAAATTTGAAAATTCTTAAAAAATTCGTCCAAAATCTTGATGTCTCCAATCTCTTGTTTTGTACGTTTTTTCCACGTGTCTTGACATCCAATGTATCCCTGCAAAGTTTGGTGAAGATCTGAGTATGTAGTTTTTGACCTTATATGGAACCTCCTTTCTGAAAATTTGAAAATTCTTAAAAAATTCGTCCAAAATCTTGATGTCCCCAATCTCTTGTTTTGTACGTTTTTTCCACGTGTCTTGACATCCAATGTATCCCTGCAAAGTTTGGTGAAGATCTGAGTATGTCGTTTTTGACCTTATCTGGAACCTCCCATCTGAAAACTTGAAAATTCTTCGAAAATTCGTCGAAAATCTTGAAGTCTCCAATCTCTTGTTTTGTACGTTTTTTCCACGTGTCTTGACATGCAAAGTATCCCTGCAACGTTTTGTGAAGATCTGAGTATGTAGTTTTTAACCTTATCTGGAACCTCCTATCTGAAAATTTGAAAATTCTTCAAAAATTCGTCCAAAATCTTGATGTCTCCAATCTCTTGTTTTGTACGTTTTTTCCACGTTTCTTGACATCCAATGTATCCCTGCAATGTTTGGTGAAGATCTGAATATGTAGTTTTTGACCTTATATGGAACCTCCTATCTGAAAATTTGAAAATTCTTAAAAAATTTGACCAAAATCTTGATATCCCCAATCCTATGTTTTGTATGTTTTTTCCACGTGTCTTGACATCCAATGTATCCCTGCAAAGTTTGGTGAAGATCTGAGTATGTAGTTTTTGACCTTATCTGGAACCTCCTATCTGAAAATTTGAAAATTTTTAAAAAATTCGTCCAAAATCTTGATGTCTTCAATCTCTTGTTTTGTACGTTTTTTCCACGTGTCTTGACCTCCAATGTATCCCTGCAAAGTTTGGTGAAGATCTGAGTATGTCGTTTTTGACTTTATCTGGAACATCCTTTCTGAAAATTTGAAAATTCTTAAAAAATTCGTCCAAAATCTTGATGTCTCCAATCTCTTGTTTTGTACGTTTTTTCCACGTGTCTTGACATCCAATGTATCCCTGCAAAGTTTGGTGAAGATCTGAGTATGTAGTTTTTGACCTTATATGGAACCTCCCATCTGAAAATTTGAAAATTCCTAAAAAATCTGTCTAAAATCTTGATGTCTCCACTCTCTTGTTTTGTACTTTTTTTCCACGTGTCTTGACATCCAATGTATCCCTGCAAAGTTTGGTGAAGATCTGAGTATGTAGTTTTTGACCTTATATGGAACCTCCTTTCTGAAAATTTGAAAATTCTTAAAAAATTCGACCAAAATCTTGATGTCTCCAATCCTATGTTTTGTATGTTTTTTCCACGTGTCTTGACATCCAATGTATCCATGCAAAGTTTGGTGAAGATCTGAGTATGTAGTTTTTGACCTTATCTGGAACCTCCTATCTGAAAATTTGAGAATTCTTGAAAAATTCGTCCAAAATCTTGATGTCTCCAATCTCTTGTTTTGTACGTTTTTTCCACGTGTCTTGACATCCAATGTATCCCTGCAAAGTTTGGTGAAGATCTGAGTATGTAGTTTTTTACCTTATCTGGAACCTCCCATCTGAAAATTTGAAAATTCCTAAAAAATCCGTCCAAAATCTTGATGACCTCAATCTCTTGTTTTGTACGTTTTTTCCACGTGTCTTGACATCCAATGTATCCCTGCAAAGTTTGGTGAAGATCTGAGTATGTAGTTTTTGACCTTATATGGAGCCTCCTTTCTGAAAATTTGAAAATTCTTAAAAAATTCATCCAAAATCTTGATGTCTCCAATCTCTTCTTTTGTACGTTTTTTCCACGTTTCTTGACATCCAATGTATCCCTGCAAAGTTTGGTGAAGATCTGAGTATGTAGTTTTTGACCTTATATGGAACCTCCCATCTGAAAATTTGAAAATTCCTAAAAAATCTGTCTAAAATCTTGATGTCTCCACTCTCTTGTTTTGTATGTTTTTTCCACGTGTCTTGACATCCAATGTATCCCTGCAAAGTTTGGTGAAGATCTGAGTATGTAGTTTTTGACCTTATCTGGAACCTCCTATCTGAAAATTTGAAAATTTTTAAAAAATTCGTCCAAAATCTTGATGTCTTCAATCTCTTGTTTTGTACGTTTTTTCCACGTGTCTTGACCTCCAATGTATCCCTGCAAAGTTTGGTGAAGATCAGAGTATGTCGTTTTTGACCTTATCTGGAACATCCTTTCTGAAAATTTGAAAATTCTTAAAAAATTCGTCCAAAATCTTGATGTCTCCAATCTCTTGTTTTGTACGTTTTTTCCACGTGTCTTGACATCCAATGTATCCCTGCAAAGTTTGGTGAAGATCTGAGTATGTAGTTTTTGACCTTATATGGAACCTCCTTTCTGAAAATTTGAAAATTCTTAAAAAATTCGTCCAAAATCTTGATGTCCCCAATCTCTTGTTTTGTACGTTTTTTCCACGTGTCTTGACATCCAATGTATCCATGCAAAGTTTGGTGAAGATCTGAGTATGTCGTTTTTGACCTTATCTGGAACCTCCCATCTGAAAATTTGAAAATTCTTCAAAAATTCGTCGAAAATCTTGAAGTCTCCAATCTCTTGTTTTGTACGTTTTTTCCACGTGTCTTGACATGCAAAGTATCCCTGCAACGTTTGGTGAAGATCTGAGTATGTAGTTTTTAACCTTATCTGGAACCTCCTATCTGAAAATTTGAAAATTCTTCAAAAATTCGTCCAAAATCTTGATGTCTCCAATCTCTTGTTTTGTACGTTTTTTCCACGTGTCTTGACATCCAATGTATCCCTGCAAAGTTTGGTGAAGATCTGAGTATGTAGTTTTTGACCTTATATGGAGCCTCCTTTCTGAAAATTTGAAAATTCTTAAAAAATTCGTCCAAAATCTTGATGTCCCCAATCTCTTGTTTTGTACGTTTTTTCCACGTGTCTTGACATCCAATGTACCCATGCAAAGTTTGGTGAAGATCTGAGTATGTCGTTTTTGACCTTATCTGGAACCTCCCATCTGAAAATTTGAAAATTCTTCAAAAATTCGTCGAAAATCTTGATGTCTCCAATCTCTTGTTTTCTACGTTTTTCCCACGTGTCTTGACATGCAAAGTATCCCTGCAACGTTTGGTGAAGATCTGAGAATGTAGTTTTTGACCTTATCTGGAACCTCCTATCTGAAAATTTGAAAATTCTTAAAAAATTTGACCAAAATCTTGATATCCCCAATCCTATGTTTTGTATGTTTTTTCCACGTGTCTTGACATCCAATGTATCCCTGCAAAGTTTGGTGAAGATCTGAGTATGTAGTTTTTGACCTTATCTGGAACCTCCTATCTGAAAATTTGAAAATTTTTAAAAAATTCGTCCAAAATCTTGATGTCTTCAATCTCTTGTTTTGTACGTTTTTTCCACGTGTCTTGACCTCCAATGTATCCCTGCAAAGTTTGGTGAAGATCTGAGTATGTTGTTTTTGACCTTATCTGGAACATCCTTTCTGAAAATTTGAAAATTCTTAAAAAATTCGTCCAAAATCTTGATGTCTCCAATCTCTTGTTTTGTACGTTTTTTCCACGTGTCTTGACATCCAATGTATCCCTGCAAAGTTTGGTGAAGATCTGAGTATGTAGTTTTTGACCTTATATGGAACCTCCTTTCTGAAAATTTGAAAATTCTTAAAAAAATCGTCCAAAATCTTGATGTCTCCAATCTCTTGTTTTGTACGTTTTTTCCACGTGTCTTGATATCCAATGTATCCCTGCAAAGTTTGGTGAAGATCTGAGTATGTAGTTTTTGACCTTATATGGAACCTCCCATCTGAAAATTTGAAAATTCCTAAAAAATCCGTCTAAAATCTTGATGTCTCCACTCTCTTGTTTTGTACTTTTTTTCCACGTGTCTTGACATCCAATGTATCCCTGCAAAGTTTGGTGAAGATCAGAGTATGTAGTTTTTGACCTTATATGGAACCTCTTTTCTGAAAATTTGAAAATTCTTAAAAAATTCGACCAAAATCTTGATGTCTCCAATCCTATGTTTTGTATGTTTTTTCCACGTGTCTTGACATCCAATGTATCCATGCAAAGTTTGGTGAAGATCTGAGTATGTAGTTTTTGACCTTATCTGGAACCTCCTATCTGAAAATTTGAGAATTCTTGAAAAATTCGTCCAAAATCTTGATGTCTCCAATCTCTTGTTTTGTACGTTTTTTCCACGTGTCTTGACATCCAATGTATCCCTGCAAAGTTTGGTGAAGATCTGAGTATGTAGTTTTTGACCTTATCTGGAACCTCCCATCTGAAAATTTGAAAATTCCTAAAAAATCCGTCCAAAATCTTGATGACCTCAATCTCTTGTTTTGTACGTTTTTTCCACGTGTCTTGACATCCAATGTATCCCTGCAAAGTTTGGTGAAGATCTGAGTATGTCGTTTTTGACCTTATCTGGAACATCCTTTCTGAAAATTTGAAAATTCTTAAAAAATTCGTCCAAAATCTTGATGTCTCCAATCTCTTGTTTTGTACGTTTTTTCCACGTGTCTTGACATCCAATGTATCCCTGCAAAGTTTGGTGAAGATCTGAGTATGTAGTTTTTGACCTTATATGGAACCTCCTTTCTGAAAATTTGAAAATTCTTAAAAAATTCGTCCAAAATCTTGATGTCCCCAATCTCTTGTTTTGTACGTTTTTTCCACGTGTCTTGACATCCAATGTATCCATGCAAAGTTTGGTGAAGATCTGAGTATGTCGTTTTTGACCTTATCTGGAACCTCCCAACTGAAAATTTGAAAATTCTTCAAAAATTCGTCGAAAATCTTGAAGTCTCCAATCTCTTGTTTTGTACGTTTTTTCCACGTGTCTTGACATGCAAAGTATCCCTGCAACGTTTGGTGAAGATCTGAGTATGTAGTTTTTAACCTTATCTGGAACCTCCTATCTGAAAATTTGAAAATTCTTAAAAAATTCGTCCAAAATCTTGATGTCTCCAATCTCTTGTTTTGTACGTTTTTTCCACGTGTCTTGACATCCAATGTATCCCTGCAAAGTTTGGTGAAGATCTGAGTATGTAGTTTTTGACCTTATATGGAACCTCCCATCTGAAAATTTGAAAATTCCTAAAAAAATCTGTCTAAAATCTTGATGTCTCCACTCTCTTGTTTTGTACTTTTTTTCCACGTGTCTTGACATCCAATGTATCCCTGAAAAGTTTGGTGAAGATCTGAGTATGTAGTTTTTGACCTTATATGGAACCTCCTTTCTGAAAATTTGAAAATTCTTAAAAAATTCGACCAAAATCTTGATGTCTCCAATCCTATGTTTTGTATGTTTTTTCCACGTGCCTTGACATCCAATGTATCCATGCAAAGTTTGGTGAAGATCTGAGTATGTAGTTTTTGACCTTATCTGGAACCTCCTATCTGAAAATTTGAGAATTCTTGAAAAATTCGTCCAAAATCTTGATGTCTCCAATCTCTTGTTTTGTACGTTTTTTCCACGTGTCTTGACATCCAATGTATCCCTGCAAAGTTTGGTGAAGATCTGAGTATGTAGTTTTTGACCTTATCTGGAACCTCCCATCTGAAAATTTGAAAATTCCTAAAAAATTCGTCCAAAATCTTGATGACCTCAATCTCTTGTTTTGTACGTTTTTTCCACGTGTCTTGACATCCAATGTATCCCTGCAAAGTTTGGTGAAGATCTGAGTATGTAGTTTTTGACCTTATATGGAGCCTCCTTTCTGAAAATTTGAAAATTCTTAAAAAATTCATCCAAAATCTTGATGTCTCCAATCTCTTCTTTTGTACGTTTTTTCCACGTTTCTTGACATCCAATGTATCCCTGCAATGTTTGGTGAAGATCTGAGTATGTAGTTTTTGACTTTATATGGAACCTCCTATCTGAAAATTTGAAAATTCTTAAAAAATTTGACCAAAATCTTGATATCCCCAATCCTATGTTTTGTATGTTTTTTCCACGTGTCTTGACATCCAATGTATCCCTGCAAAGTTTGGTGAAGATCTGAGTATGTAGTTTTTGACCTTATCTGGAACCTCCTATCTGAAAATTTGAAAATTTTTAAAAAATTCGTCCAAAATCTTGATGTCTTCAATCTCTTGTTTTGTACGTTTTTTCCACGTGTCTTGACCTCCAATGTATCCCTGCAAAGTTTGGTGAAGATCTGAGTATGTCGTTTTTGACCTTATCTGGAACATCCTTTCTGAAAATTTGAAAATTCTTAAAAAATTCGTCCAAAATCTTGATGTCTCCAATCTCTTGTTTTGTACGTTTTTTCCACGTGTCTTGACATCCAATGTATCCCTGCAAAGTTTGGTGAAGATCTGAGTATGTAGTTTTTGACCTTATATGGAACCTCCTTTCTGAAAATTTGAAAATTCTTAAAAAATTCGTCCAAAATCTTGATGTCCCCAATCTCTTGTTTTGTACGTTTTTTCCACGTGTCTTGACATCCAATGTATCCATGCAAAGTTTGGTGAAGATCTGAGTATGTCGTTTTTGACCTTATCTGGAACCTCCCATCTGAAAATTTGAAAATTCTTCAAAAATTCGTCGAAAATCTTGATGTCTCCAATCTCTTGTTTTGTACGTTTTTCCCTCGTGTCTTGACATGCAAAGTATCCCTGCAACGTTTGGTGAAGATCTGAGTATGTAGTTTTTGACCTTATCTGGAACCTCCTATCTGAAAATTTGAAAATTCTTCAAAAATTCGTCCAAAATCTTGATGTCTCCAATCTCTTGTTTTGTACGTTTTTTCCACGTTTCTTGACATAAAATGTATCCCTGCAATGTTTGGTGAAGATCTGAGTATGTAGTTTTTGACCTTATATGGAACCTCCTATCTGAAAATTTGAAAATTCTTAAAAAATTTGACCAAAATCTTGATATCCCCAATCCTATGTTTTGTATGTTTTTTCCACGTGTCTTGACATCCAATGTATCCCTGCAAAGTTTGGTGAAGATCTGAGTATGTAGTTTTTGACCTTATCTGGAACCTCCTATCTGAAAATTTGAAAATTTTTAAAAAATTCGTCCAAAATCTTGATGTCTTCAATCTCTTGTTTTGTACGTTTTTTCCACGTGTCTTGACCTCCAATGTATCCCTGCAAAGTTTGGTGAAGATCTGAGTATGTTGTTTTTGACCTTATCTGGAACATCCTTTCTGAAAATTTGAAAATTCTTAAAAAATTCGTCCAAAATCTTGATGTCTCCAATCTCTTGTTTTGTACGTTTTTTCCACGTGTCTTGACATCCAATGTATCCCTGCAAAGTTTGGTGAAGATCTGAGTATGTAGTTTTTGACCTTATATGGAACCTCCTTTCTGAAAATTTGAAAATTCTTAAAAAAATCGTCCAAAATCTTGATGTCTCCAATCTCTTGTTTTGTACGTTTTTTCCACGTGTCTTGACATCCAATGTATCCCTGCAAAGTTTGGTGAAGATCTGAGTATGTAGTTTTTGACCTTATATGGAACCTCCCATCTGAAAATTTGAAAATTCCTAAAAAATCCGTCTAAAATCTTGATGTCTCCACTCTCTTGTTTTGTACTTTTTTTCCACGTGTCTTGACATCCAATGTATCCCTGCAAAGTTTGGTGAAGATCTGAGTATGTAGTTTTTGACCTTATATGGAACCTCCTTTCTGAAAATTTGAAAATTCTTAAAAAATTCGACCAAAATCTTGATGTCTCCAATCCTATGTTTTGTATGTTTTTTCCACGTGTCTTGACATCCAATGTATCCATGCAAAGTTTGGTGAAGATCTGAGTATGTAGTTTTTGACCTTATCTGGAACCTCCTATCTGAAAATTTGAGAATTCTTGAAAAATTCGTCCAAAATCTTGATGTCTCCAATATCTTGTTTTGTACGTTTTTTCCACGTGTCTTGACATCCAATGTATCCCTGCAAAGTTTGGTGAAGATCTGAGTATGTAGTTTTTGACCATATCTGGAACCTCCCATCTGAAAATTTGAAAATTCCTAAAAAATCCGTCCAAAATCTTGATGACCTCAATCTCTTGTTTTGTACGTTTTTTCCACGTGTCTTGACATCCAATGTATCCCTGTAAAGTTTGGTGAAGATCTGAGTATGTCGTTTTTGACCTTATCTGGAACATCCTTTCTGAAAATTTGAAAATTCTTAAAAAATTCGTCCAAAATCTTGATGTCTCCAATCTCTTGTTTTGTACGTTTTTCCACGTGTCTTGACATCCAATGTATACCTGCAAAGTTTGGTGAAGATCTGAGTATGTAGTTTTTGACCTTATATGGAACCTCCTTTCTGAAAATTTGAAAATTCTTAAAAAATTCGTCCAAAATCTTGATGTCCCCAATCCTATGTTTTGTATGTTTTTTCCACGTGTCTTGACATCCAATGTATCCATGCAAAGTTTGGTGAAGATCTGAGTATGTCGTTTTTGACCTTATCTGAAACCTCCCATCTGAAAATTTGAAAATTGTTAAAAAATTCGTCGAAAATCTTGATGTCTCCAATCTCTTGTTTTGTACGTTTTTTCCACGTGTCTTGACATGCAAAGTATCCCTGCAACGTTTGGTGAAGATCTGAGTTTTTGACCTTATATGGAACCTCCTATCTGAAAATTTGAAAATTCTTAAAAAAATTGACCAAAAGCTTGATATCCCCAATCCTATGTTTTGTATGTTTTTTCCACGTGTCTTGACATCCAATGTATCCCTGCAAAGTTTGGTGAAGATCTGAGTATGTAGTTTTTGACCTTATCTGGAACCTCCTATCTGAAAATTTGAAAATTTTTAAAAAATTCGTCCGAAATCTTGATGTCTTCAATCTCTTGTTTTGTACGTTTTTTCCACGTGTCTTGACCTCCAATGTATCCCTGCAAAGTTTGGTGAAGATCTGAGTATGTAGTTTTTGACCTTTCTGAACCTCCTTTCTGAAAATTTGAAAATTCTTAAAAAATTCGTCCAAAATCTTGATGTCTCCAATCTCTTGTTTTGTACGTTTTTTCCACGTGTCTTGACATCCAATGTATCCCTGCAAAGTTTGGTGAAGATCTGAGTATGTAGTTTTTGACCTTATATGGAACCTCCCATCTGAAAATTTGAAAATTCCTAAAAACTCCGTCTAAAATCTTGATGTCTCCACTCTCTTGTTTTGTACTTTTTTCCACGTGTCTTGACATCCAATGTATCCCTGCATAGTTTGGTGAAGATCTGAGTATGTAGTTTTTGACCTTATATGGAACCTCCTTTCTGAAAATTTGAAAATTCTTAAAAAATTCGACCAAAATCTTGATGTCTCCAATCCTATGTTTTGTATGTTTTTTCCACGTGTCTTGACATCCAATGTATCCATGCAAAGTTTGGTGAAGATCTGAGTATGTAGTTTTTGACCTTATATGGAACCTCCTATCTGAAAATTTGAGAATTCTTGAAAAATTCGTCCAAAATCTTGATGTCTCCAATCTCTTGTTTTGTACGTTTTTTCCACTTGTCTTGACATCCAATGTATCCCTGCAAAGTTTGGTGAAGATCTGAGTATGTCGTTTTTGACCTTATCTGGAACATCCTTTCTGAAAATTTGAAAATTCTTAAAAAATTCGTCCAAAATCTTGATGTCTCCAATCTCTTGTTTTGTACGTTTTTTTCACGTGTCTTCACATCCAATGTATCCCTGCAAAGTTTGGTGAAGATCTGAGTATGTAGTTTTTGACCTTATCTGGAACCTCTCATCTGAAAATTTGAAAATTCCTAAAAAATCCGTCCAAAATCTTGATGACACCAATCTCTTGTTTTGTACGTTTTTTCCACGTGTCTTGACATCCAATGTATCCCTGCAAAGTTTGGTGAAGATCTGAGTATGTAGTTTTTGACCTTATCTGGAACCTCCTTTCTGAAAATTTGAAAATTCTTCAAAAATTCGTCCAAAATCTTGATGTCTCCACTCTCTTGTTTTGTACGTTTTTTCCACGTGTCTTGACATCCAATGTATCCCTGCAAAGTTTGGTGAAGATCTGAGTATGTAGTTTTTGACCTTATATGGAGCCTCCTTTCTGAAAATTTGAAAATTCTTAAAAAATTCATCCAAAATCTTGATGTCTCCAATCTCTTGTTTTGTACGTTTTTTCCACGTTTCTTGACATCCAATGTATCCCTGCAAAGTTTGGTGAAGATCTGAGTATGTAGTTTTTGACCTTATATGGAACCTCCTTTCTGAAAATTTGAAAATTCTTAAAAAATTCGTCCAAAATCTTGATGTCCCCAATCCTATGTTTTGTATGTTTTTTCCACGTGTCTTGACATCCAATGTATCCATGCAAAGTTTGGTGAAGATCTGAGTATGTCGTTTTTGACCTTATCTGAAACCTCCCATCTGAAAATTTGAAAATTCTTAAAAAATTCGTCGAAAATCTTGATGTCTCCAATCTCTTGTTTTGTACGTTTTTTCCACGTGTCTTGACATGCAAAGTATCCCTGCAACGTTTGGTGAAGATCTGAGTATGTAGTTTTTGACCTTATCTGGAACCTCTTATCTGAAAATTTGAAAATTCTTAAAAAATTCGTCCAAAATCTTGATGTCTCCAATCTCTTGTTTTGTACGTTTTTTCCACGTTTCTTGACATCCAATGTATCCCTGCAAAGTTTGGTGAAGATCTGAGTATGTAGTTTTTGACCTTATATGGAACCTCCTTTCTGAAAATTTGAAAATTCTTAAAAAATTCGTCCAAAATCTTGATGTCCCCAATCCTATGTTTTGTATGTTTTTTCCACGTGTCTTGACATCCAATGTATCCATGCAAAGTTTGGTGAAGATCTGAGTATGTCGTTTTTGACCTTATCTGATACTTCCCATCTGAAAATTTGAAAATTCTTAAAAAATTCGTCGAAAATCTTGATGTCTCCAATCTCTTGTTTTGTACGTTTTTTCCACGTGTCTTGACATGCAAAGTATCCCTGCAACGTTTGGTGAAGATCTGAGTATGTAGTTTTTGACCTTATCTGGAACCTCCTATCTGAAAATTTGAAAATTCTTAAAAAATTCGTCCAAAATCTTGATGTCTCCAATCTCTTGTTTTGTACGTTTTTTCCACGTTTCTTGACATCCAATGTATCCCTGCAATGTTTGGTGAAGATCTGAGTATGTAGTTTTTAACCTTATATGGAACCTCCTATCTGAAAATTTGAAAATTCTTAAAAAATTTGACCAAAATCTTGATATCCCCTATCCTATGTTTTGTATGTTTGTTCCACGTGTCTTGACATCCAATGTATCCCTGCAAAGTTTGGTGAAGATCTGAGTATGTAGTTTTTGACCTTATCTGGAACCTCCTATCTGAAAATTTGAAAATTTTTAAAA
The DNA here is from genome assembly GCF_977018435.1 of Lepisma saccharinum. Classification (NCBI taxonomy): domain Eukaryota; kingdom Metazoa; phylum Arthropoda; class Insecta; order Zygentoma; family Lepismatidae; genus Lepisma; species Lepisma saccharinum. The sequence goes on along the minus strand of NW_028142907.1, from coordinate 1,166,734 downwards.
AATTCGTCCAAAATCTTGATGTCTTCAATCTCTTGTTTTGTACGTTTTTTCCACGTGTCATGACCTCCAATGTATCCCTGCAAAGTTTGGTGAAGATCTGAGTATGTCGTTTTTGACCTTATCTGGAGCATCCTTTCTGAAAATTTGAAAATTCTTAAAAAATTCGTCCAAAATCTTGATGTCTCCAATCTCTTGTTTTGTACGTTTTTTCCACGTGTCTTGACATCCAATGTATCCCTGCAAAGTTTGGTGAAGATCTGAGTATGTAGTTTTTGACCTTATATGGAACCTCCTTTCTGAAAATTTGAAAATTCTTAAAAAATTCGTCCAAAATCTTGATGTCCCCAATCTCTTGTTTTGTACGTTTTTTCCACGTGTCTTGACATCCAATGTATCCATGCAAAGTTTGGTGAAGATCTGAGTATGTCGTTTTTGACCTTATCTGGAACCTCCCATCTGAAAATTTGAAAATTCTTCAAAAATTCGTCGAAAATCTTGATGTCTCCAATCTCTTGTTTTGTACGTTTTTTCCACGTGTCTTGACATGCAAAGTATCCCTGCAACGTTTGGTGAAGATCTGAGTATGTAGTTTTTGACCTTATCTGGAACCTCCTATCTGAAAATTTGAAAATTCTTCAAAAATTCGTCCAAAATCTTGATGTCTCCAATCTCTTGTTTTGTACGTTTTTTCCACGTTTCTTGACATCCAATGTATCCGTGCAATGTTTGGTGAAGATCTGAGTATATAGTTTTTGACCTTATATGGAACCTCCTTTCTGAAAATTTGAAAATTCTTAAAAAATTCGACCAAAACCTTGATGTGTCGAATCCTATGTTTTGTATGTTTTTTCCACGTGTCTTGACATCCAATGTATCCATGCAAAGTTTGGTGAAGATCTGAGTATGTAGTTTTTGACCTTATATGGAACCTCCTATCTGAAAATTTGAGAATTCTTGAAAAATTCGTCCAAAATCTTGATGTCTCCACTCTCTTGTTTTGTACGTTTTTTCCACGTGTCTTGACATCCAATGTATCCCTGCAAAGTTTGGTGAAGATCTGAGTATGTAGTTTTTGACCTTATATGGAGCCTCCTTTCTGAAAATTTGAAAATTCTTAAAAAATTCATCCAAAATCTTGATGTCTCCAATCTCTTGTTTTGTACGTTTTTTCCACGTTTCTTGACATCCAATGTATCCCTGCAAAGTTTGGTGAAGATCTGAGTATGTAGTTTTTGACCTTATATGGAACCTCCTTTCTGAAAATTTGAAAATTCTTAAAAAATTCGTCCAAAATCTTGATGTCCCCAATCCTATGTTTTGTATGTTTTTTCCACGTGTCTTGACATCCAATGTATCCATGCAAAGTTTGGTGAAGATCTGAGTATGTCGTTTTTGACCTTATCTGAAACCTCCCATCTGAAAATTTGAAAATTCTTAAAAAATTCGTCGAAAATCTTGATGTCTCCAATCTCTTGTTTTGTACGTTTTTTCCACGTGTCTTGACATGCAAAGTATCCCTGCAACGTTTGGTGAAGATCTGAGTATGTAGTTTTTGACCTTATCTGGAACCTCCTATCTGAAAATTTGAAAATTCTTAAAAAATTCGTCCAAAATCTTGATGTCTCCAATCTCTTGTTTTGTACGTTTTTTCCACGTTTCTTGACATCCAATGTATCCCTGCAAAGTTTGGTGAAGATCTGAGTATGTAGTTTTTGACCTTATATGGAACCTACTTTCTGAAAATTTGAAAATTCTTAAAAAATTCGTCCAAAATCTTGATGTCCCCAATCCTATGTTTTGTATGTTTTTTCCACGTGTCTTGACATCCAATGTATCCATGCAAAGTTTGGTGAAGATCTGAGTATGTCGTTTTTGACCTTATCTGAAACTTCCCATCTGAAAATTTGAAAATTCTTAAAAAATTCGTCGAAAATCTTGATGTCTCCAATCTCTTGTTTTGTACGTTTTTTCCACGTGTCTTGACATGCAAAGTATCCCTGCAACGTTTGGTGAAGATCTGAGTATGTAGTTTTTGACCTTATCTGGAACCTCCTATCTGAAAATTTGAAAATTCTTAAAAAATTCGTCCAAAATCTTGATGTCTCCAATCTCTTGTTTTGTACGTTTTTTCCACGTTTCTTGACATCCAATGTATCCCTGCAATGTTTGGTGAAGATCTGAGTATGTAGTTTTTAACCTTATATGGAACCTCCTATCTGAAAATTTGAAAATTCTTAAAAAATTTGACCAAAATCTTGATATCCCCTATCCTATGTTTTGTATGTTTGTTCCACGTGTCCTGACATCCAATGTATCCCTGCAAAGTTTGGTGAAGATCTGAGTATGTCGTTTTTGACCTTATCTGGAGCATCCTTTCTGAAAATTTGAAAATTCTTAAAAAATTCGTCCAAAATCTTGATGTCTCCAATCTCTTGTTTTGTACGTTTTTTCCACGTGTCTTGACATCCAATGTATCCCTGCAAAGTTTGGTGAAGATCTGAGTATGTAGTTTTTGACATTATATGGAACCTCCTTTCTGAAAATTTGAAAATTCTTAAAAAATTCGTCCAAAATCTTGATGTCCCCAATCTCTTGTTTTGTACGTTTTTTCCACGTGTCTTGACATCCAATGTATCCATGCAAAGTTTGGTGAAGATCTGAGTATGTCGTTTTTGACCTTATCTGGAACTTCCCATCTGAAAATTTGAAAATTCTTCAAAAATTCGTCGAAAATCTTGATGTCTCCAATCTCTTGTTTTGTACGTTTTTTCCACGTGTCTTGACATGCAAAGTATCCCTGCAACGTTTGGTGAAGATCTGAGTATGTAGTTTTTGACCTTATCTGGAACCTCCTATCTGAAAATTTGAAAATTCTTCAAAAATTCGTCCAAAATCTTGATGTCCCCAATCTCTTGTTTTGTACGTTTTTTCCACGTTTCTTGACATCCAATATATCCGTGCAATGTTTGGTGAAGATCTGAGTATATAGTTTTTGACCTTATATGGAACCTCCTATCTGAAAATTTGAAAATTCTTAAAAAATTTGACCAAAATTTTGATATCCCCAATCCTATGTTTTGTATGTTTTTTCCACGTGTCTTGACATCCAATGTATCCCTGCAAAGTTTGGTGAAGATCTGAGTATGTAGTTTTTGACCTTATCTGGAACCTCCTATCTGAAAATTTGAAAATTTTTAAAAAATTCGTCCAAAATCTTGATGTCTTCAATCTCTTGTTTTGTACGATTTTTCCACGTGTCTTGACCTCCAATGTATCCCTGCAAAGTTTGGTGAAGATCTGAGTATGTCGTTTTTGACCTTATCTGGAACATCCTTTCTGAAAATTTGAAAATTCTTAAAAAATTCGTCCAAAATCTTGATGTCTCCAATCTCTTGTTTTGTACGTTTTTTCCACGTGTCTTGACATCCAATGTATCCCTGCAAAGTTTGGTGAAGATCTGAGTATGTAGTTTTTGACCTTATATGGAACCTCCTTTCTGAAAATTTGAAAATTCTTAAAAAATTCGTCCAAAATCTTGATGTCTCCAATCTCTTGTTTTGTACGTTTTTTCCACGTGTCTTGACATCCAATGTATCCCTGCAAAGTTTGGTGAAGATCTGAGTATGTAGTTTTTGACCTTATATGGAACCTCCCATCTGAAAATTTGAAAATTCCTAAAAAATCCGTCTAAAATCTTCATGTCTCCACTCTCTTGTTTTGTACTTTTTTTCCACGTGTCTTGACATCCAATGTATCCCTGCAAAGTTTGGTGAAGATCTGAGTATGTAGTTTTTGACCTTATATGGAACCTCCTTTCTGAAAATTTGAAAATTCTTAAAAAATTCGACCAAAACCTTGATGTGTCGAATCCTATGTTTTGTATGTTTTTTCCACGTGTCTTGACATCCAATGTATCCATGTAAAGTTTGGTGAAGATCTGAGTATGTAGTTTTTGACCTTATATGGAACCTCCTATCTGAAAATTTGAGAATTCTTGAAAAATTCGTCCAAAATCTTGATGTCTCCAATCTCTTGTTTTGGACTTTTTTTCCACGTGTCTTGACATCCAATGTATCCCTGCAAAGTTTGGTGAAGATCTGAGTATGTAGTTTTTGACCTTATCTGGAACCTCCCATCTGAAAATTTGAAAATTCCTAAAAAATCCGTCCAAAATCTTGATGACCTCAATCTCTTGTTTTGTACGTTTTTTCCACGTGTCTTGACATCCAATGTATCCCTGCAATGTTTGGTGAAGATCTGAGTATGTAGTTTTTGACCTTATATGGAACCTCTTATCTGAAAATTTGAAAATTCTTAAAAATATTTGACCAAAATCTTGATGTCCCCAATCCTATGTTTTGTATGTTTTTTCCACGTGTCTTGACATCCAATGTATCCATGCAAAGTTTGGTGAAGATCTGAGTATGTCGTTTTTGACCTTATCTGAAACCTCCCATCTGAAAATTTGAAAATTCTTAAAAAATTCGTCGAAAATCTTGATGTCTCCAATCTCTTGTTTTGTACGTTTTTTCCACGTGTCTTGACATGCAAAGTATCCCTGCAACGTTTGGTGAAGATCTGAGTATGTAGTTTTTGACCTTATCTGGAACCTCCTATCTGAAAATTTGAAAATTCTTAAAAAATTCGTCCAAAATCTTGATGTCTCCAATCTCTTGTTTTGTACGTTTTTTCCACGTTTCTTGACATCCAATGTATCCCTGCAATGTTTGGTGAAGATCTGAGTATGTAGTTTTTGACCTTATATGGAACCTCCTATCTGAAAATTTGAAAATTCTTAAAAAATTTGACCAAAATCTTGATATCCCCTATCCTATGTTTTGTATGTTTTTTCCACGTGTCTTGACATCCAATGTATCCCTGCAAAGTTTGGTGAATATCTGAGTATGTAGTTTTTGACCTTATCTGGAACCTCCTATCTGAAAATTTGAAAATTTTTAAAAAAATCGTCCAAAATCTTGATGTCTTCAATCTCTTGTTTTGTACGTTTTTTCCACGTGTCTTGACCTCCAATGTATCCCTGCAAAGTTTGGTGAAGATCTGAGTATGTCGTTTTTGACCTTATCTGGAACATCCTTTCTGAAAATTTGAAAATTCTTAAAAAATTCGTCCAAAATCTTGATGTCTCCAATCTCTTGTTTTGTACGTTTTTTCCACGTGTCTTGACATCCAATGTGTCCCTGCAAAGTTTGGTGAAGATCTGAGTATGTAGTTTTTGACCTTATATGGAACCTCCTATCTGAAAATTTGAAAATTCTTAAAAAATTTGACCAAAATCTTGATATCCCCTATCCTATGTTTTGTATGTTTTTTCCACGTGTCTTGACATCCAATGTATCCCTGCAAAGTTTGGTGAAGATCTGAGTATGTAGTTTTTGACCTTATCTGGAACCTCCTATCTGAAAATTTGAAAATTTTTAAAAAAAATCGTCCAAAATCTTGATGTCTTCAATCTCTTGTTTTGTACGTTTTTTCCACGTGTCTTGACCTCCAATGTATCCCTGCAAAGTTTGGTGAAGATCTGAGTATGTCGTTTTTGACCTTATCTGGAACATCCTTTCTGAAAATTTGAAAATTCTTAAAAAATTCGTCCAAAATCTTGATGTCTCCAATCTCTTGTTTTGTACGTTTTTTCCACGTGTCTTGACATCCAATGTGTCCCTGCAAAGTTTGGTGAAGATCTGAGTATGTAGTTTTTGACCTTATATGGAACCTCCTTTCTGAAAATTTGAAAATTCTTAAAAAATTCGTCCAAAATCTTGATGTCCCCAATCTCTTGTTTTGTACGTTTTTTCCACGTGTCTTGACATCCAATGTATCCATGCAAAGTTTGGTGAAGATCTGAGTATGTCGTTTTTGACCTTATCTGGAACCTCCCATCTGAAAATTTGAAAATTCTTCAAAAATTCGTCGAAAATCTTGATGTCTCCAATCTCTTGTTTTGTACGTTTTTTCCACGTGTCTTGACATGCAAAGTATCCCTGCAACGTTTGGTGAAGATCTGAGTATGTAGTTTTTGACCTTATCTCGAACCTCCTATCTGAAAATTTGAAAATTCTTCAAAAATTCGTCCAAAATCTTGATGTCTCCAATCTCTTGTTTTGTACGTTTTTTCCACGTTTCTTGACATCCAATGTATCCCTGCAATGTTTGGTGAAGATCTGAGTATATAGTTTTTGACCTTATATGGAACCTCCTATCTGAAAATTTGAAAATTCTTAAAAAAATTGACCAAAATCTTGATATCCCCAATCCTATGTTTTGTATGTTTTTTCCACGTGTCTTGACATCCAATGTATCCCTGCAAAGTTTGGTGAAGATCTGAGTATGTAGTTTTTGACTTTATCTGGAACCTCCTATCTGAAAATTTGAAAATTTTTAAAAAATTCGTCCAAAATCTTGATGTCTTCAATCTCTTGTTTTGTACGTTTTTTCCACGTGTCTTGACCTCCAATGTATCCCTGCAAAGTTTGGTGAAGATCTGAGTATGTCGTTTTTGACCTTATCTGGAACATCCTTTCTGAAAATTTGAAAATTCTTAAAAAATTCGTCCAAAATCTTGATGTCTCCAATCTCTTGTTTTGTACGTTTTTTCCACGTGTCTTGACATCCAATGTATCCCTGCAAAGTTTGGTGAAGATCTGAGTATGTAGTTTTTGACCTTATATGGAACCTCCTTTCTGAAAATTTGAAAATTCTTAAAAAATTCGTCCAAAAATTGATGTCTCCAATCTCTTGTTTTGTACGTTTTTTCCACGTGTCTTGACATCCAATGTATCCCTGCAAAGTTTGGTGAAGATCTGAGTATGTAGTTTTTGACCTTATATGGAACCTCCCATCTGAAAATTTGAAAATTCCTAAAAAATCCGTCTAAAATCTTGATGTCTCCACTCTCTTGTTTTGTACTTTTTTTCCACGTGTCTTGACATCCAATGTATCCCTGCAAAGTTTGGTGAAGATCTGAGTATGTAGTTTTTGACCTTATATGGAACCTCCTTTCTGAAAATTTGAAAATTCTTAAAAAATTCGACCAAAATCTTGATGTCTCGAATCCTATGTTTTGTATGTTTTTTCCACGTGTCTTGACATCCAATGTATCCATGCAAAGTTTTGTGAAGATCTGAGTATGTAGTTTTTGACCTTATATGGAACCTCCTATCTGAAAATTTGAGAATTCTTGAAAAATTCGTCCAAAACCTTGATGTCTCCAATCTCTTGTTTTGTACGTTTTTTCCACGTGTCTTGACATCCAATGTATCCCTGCAAAGTTTGGTGAAGATCTGAGTATGTAGTTTTTGACCTTATCTGGAACCTCCCATCTGAAAATTTGAAAATTCCTAAAAAATCCGTCCAAAATCTTGATGACCTCAATCTCTTGTTTTGTACGTTTTTTCCACGTGTCTTGACATCCAATGTATCCCTGCAATGTTTGGTGAAGATCTGAGTATGTAGTTTTTGACCTTATATGGAACCTCTTATCTGAAAATTTGAAAATTCTTAAAAATATTTGACCAAAATCTTGATGTCCCCAATCCTATGTTTTGTATGTTTTTTCCACGTGTCTTGACATCCAATGTATCCCTGCAAAGTTTGGTGAAGATCTGAGTATGTAGTTTTAGACCTTATCTGGAACCTCATTTCTGAAAATTTGAAAATTCCTCAAAAATTCGTCCAAAATCTTGATGTCTCCAATCTCTTGTTTTGTACGTTTTTTCCACGTGTCTTGACATCCAATGTATCCCTGCAAAGTTTGGTGAAGATCTGAGTATGTAGTTTTTGACCTTATATGGAGCCTCCTTTCTGAAAATTTGAAAATTCTTAAAATATTCATCCAAAATCTTGATGTCTCCAATCTCTTGTTTTGTACGTTTTTTCCACGTTTCTTGACATCCAATGTATCCCTGCAAAGCTTGGTGAAGATCTGAGTATGTAGTTTTTGACCTTATATGGAACCTCCTTTCTGAAAATTTGAAAATTCTTAAAAAATTCGTCCAAAATCTTGATGTCCCCAATCCTATGTTTTGTATGTTTTTTCCACGTGTCTTGACATCCAATGTATCCATGCAAAGTTTGGTGAAGATCTGAGTATGTCGTTTTTGACCTTATCTGAAACCTCCCATCTGAAAATTTGAAAATTCTTAAAAAATTCGTCGAAAATCTTGATGTCTCCAATCTCTTGTTTTGTACGTTTTTTCCACGTGTCTTGACATGCAAAGTATCCCTGCAACGTTTGGTGAAGATCTGAGTATTTAGTTTTTGACCTTATCTGGAACCTCCTATCTGAAAATTTGAAAATTCTTAAAAAATTCGTCCAAAATCTTGATGTCTCCAATCTCTTGTTTTGTACGTTTTTTCCACGTTTCTTGACATCCAATGTATCCCTGCAATGTTTGGTGAAGATCTGAGTATGTAGTTTTTGACCTTATATGGAACCTCCTATCTGAAAATTTGAAAATTCTTAAAAAATTTGACCAAAATCTTGATATCCCCAATCCTATGTTTTGTATGTTTTTTCCACGTGTCTTGACATCCAATGTATCCTTGCAAAGTTTGGTGAAGATCTGAGTATGTAGTTTTTGACCTTATCTGGAACCAATCTGAAAATTTGAAAATTTTTAAAAAATTCGTCCAAAATCTTGATGTCTTCAATCTCTAGTTTTGTACGTTTTTTCCACGTGTCTTGACCTCCAATGTATCCCTGCAAAGTTTGGTGAAGATCTGAGTATGTCGTTTTTGACCTTATCTGGAACATCCTTTCTGAAAATTTGAAAATTCTTAAAAAATTCGTCCAAAATCTTGATGTCTCCAATCTCTTGTTTTGTACGTTTTTTCCACGTGTCTTGACATCCAATGTATCCCTGCAAAGTTTGGTGAAGATCTGAGTATGTAGTTTTTGACCTTATATGGAACCTCCTTTCTGAAAATTTGAAAATTCTTAAAAAATTCGTCCAAAATCTTGATGTCCCCAATCTCTTGTTTTGTACGTTTTTTCCACGTGTCTTGACATCCAATGTATCCATGCAAAGTTTGGTGAAGATCTGAGTATGTCGTTTTTGACCTTATCTGGAACCTCCCATCTGAAAATTTGAAAATTCTTAAAAAATTCGTCGAAAATCTTGATGTCTCCAATCTCTTGTTTTGTACGTTTTTTCCACGTGTCTTGACATCCAATGTATCCATGCAAAGTTTGGTGAAGATCTGAGTATGTAGTTTTTGACCTTATATGGAACCTCCTTTCTGAAAATTTGAAAATTCTTAAAAAATTCGACCAAAACCTTGATGTGTCGAATCCTATGTTTTGTATGTTTTTTCCACGTGTCTTGACATCCAATGTATCCATGCAAAGTTTGGTGAAGATCTGAGTATGTAGTTTTTGACCTTATATGGAACCTCCTATCTGAAAATTTGAGAATTCTTGAAAAATTCGTCCAAAATCTTGATGTCTCCACTCTCTTGTTTTGTACTTTTTTTCCACGTGTCTTGACATCCAATGTATCCCTGCAAAGTTTGGTGAAGATCTGAGTATGTAGTTTTTGACCTTATATGGAGCCTCCTTTCTGAAAATTTGAAAATTCTTAAAAAATTCATCCAAAATCTTGATGTCTCCAATCTCTTGTTTTGTACGTTTTTTCCACGTTTCTTGACATCCAATGTATCCCTGCAAAGTTTGGTGAAGATCTGAGTATGTAGTTTTTGACCTTATATGGAACCTCCTTTCTGAAAATTTGAAAATTCTTAAAAAATTCGTCCAAAATCTTGATGTCCCCAATCCTATGTTTTGTATGTTTTTTCCACGTGTCTTGACATCCAATGTATCCATGCAAAGTTTGGTGAAGATCTGAGTATGTCGTTTTTGACCTTATCTGAAACCTCCCATCTGAAAATTTGAAAATTCTTAAAAAATTCGTCGAAAATCTTGATGTCTCCAATCTCTTGTTTTGTACGTTTTTTCCACGTGTCTTGACATGCAAAGTATCCCTGCAACGTTTGGTGAAGATCTGAGTATGTAGTTTTTGACCTTATCTGGAACCTCCTATCTGAAAATTTGAAAATTCTTAAAAAATTCGTCCAAAATCTTGATGTCTCCAATCTCTTGTTTTGTACGTTTTTTCCACGTTTCTTGACATCCAATGTATCCCTGCAAAGTTTGGTGAAGATCTGAGTATGTAGTTTTTGACCTTATATGGAACCTCCTTTCTGAAAATTTGAAAATTCTTAAAAAATTCGTCCAAAATCTTGATGTCCCCAATCCTATGTTTTGTATGTTTTTTCCACGTGTCTTGACATCCAATGTATCCATGCAAAGTTTGGTGAAGATCTGAGTATGTCGTTTTTGACCTTATCTGAAACTTCCCATCTGAAAATTTGAAAATTCTTAAAAAATTCGTCGAAAATCTTGATGTCTCCAATCTCTTGTTTTGTACGTTTTTTCCACGTGTCTTGACATGCAAAGTATCCCTGCAACGTTGGGTGAAGATCTGAGTATGTAGTTTTTGACCTTATCTGGAACCTCCTATCTGAAAATTTGAAAATTCTTAAAAAATTCGTCCAAAATCTTGATGTCTCCAATCTATTGTTTTGTACGTTTTTTCCACGTTTCTTGACATCCAATGTATCCCTGCAATGTTTGGTGAAGATCTGAGTATGTAGTTTTTAACCTTATATGGAACCTCCTATCTGAAAATTTGAAAATTCTTAAAAAATTTGACCAAAATCTTGATATCCCCTATCCTATGTTTTGTATGTTTGTTCCACGTGTCTTGACATCCAATGTATCCCTGCAAAGTTTGGTGAAGATCTGAGTATGTAGTTTTTGACCTTATCTGGAACCTCCTATCTGAAAATTTGAAAATTTTTAAAAAATTCGTCCAAAATCTTGATGTCTTCAATCTCTTGTTTTTACGTTTTTTCCACGTGTCTTGACCTCCAATGTATCCCTGCAAAGTTTGGTGAAGATCTGAGTATGTCGTTTTTGACCTTATCTGGAGCATCCTTTCTGAAAATTTGAAAATTCTTAAAAAATTCGTCCAAAATCTTGATGTCTCCAATCTCTTGTTTTGTACGTTTTTTCCACGTGTCTTGACATCCAATGTATCCCTGCAAAGTTTGGTGAAGATCTGAGTATGTAGTTTTTGACCTTATATGGAACCTCCTTTCTGAAAATTTGAAAATTCTTAAAAAATTCGTCCAAAATCTTGATGTCCCCAATCTCTTGTTTTGTACGTTTTTTCCACGTGTCTTGACATCCAATGTATCCATGCAAAGTTTGGTGAAGATCTGGGTATGTCGTTTTTGACCTTATCTGCAACCTCCCATCTGAAAATTTGAAAATTCTTCAAAAATTCGTCGAAAATCTTGATGTCTCCAATCTCTTGTTTTGTACGTTTTTTCCACGTGTCTTGACATGCAAAGTATCCCTGCAACGTTTGGTGAAGATCTGAGTATGTAGTTTTTGACCTTATCTGGAACCTCCTATCTGAAAATTTGAAAATTCTTCAAAAATTCGTCCAAAATCTTGATGTCTCCAATCTCTTGTTTTGTACGTTTTTTCCACGTTTCTTGACATCCAATGTATCCGTGCAATGTTTGGTGAAGATCTGAGTATATAGTTTTTGACCTTATATGGAACCTCCTATCTGAAAATTTGAAAATTCTTAAAAAATTTGACCAAAATCTTGATATCCCCAATCCTATGTTTTGTATGTTTTTTCCACGTGTCTTGACATCCAATGTATCCCTGCAAAGTTTGGTGAAGATCTGAGTATGTAGTTTTTGACCTTATCTGGAACCTCCTATCTGAAAATTTGAAAATTTTTAAAAAATTCGTCCAAAATCTTGATGTCTTCAATCTCTTGTTTTGTACGATTTTTCCACGTGTCTTGACCTCCAATGTATCCCTGCAAAGTTTGGTGAAGATCTGAGTATGTCGTTTTTGACCTTATCTGGAACATCCTTTCTGAAAATTTGAAAATTCTTAAAAAATTCGTCCAAAATCTTGATGTCTCCAATCTCTTGTTTTGTACGTTTTTTCCACGTGTCTTGACATCCAATGTATCCCTGCAAAGTTTGGTGAAGATCTGAGTATGTAGTTTTTGACCTTATATGGAACCTCCTTTCTGAAAATTTGAAAATTCTTAAAAAATTCGTCCAAAATCTTGATGTCTCCAATCTCTTGTTTTGTACGTTTTTTCCACGTGTCTTGACATCCAATGTATCCCTGCAAAGTTTGGTGAAGATCTGAGTATGTAGTTTTTGACCTTATATGGAACCTCCCATCTGAAAATTTGAAAATTCCTAAAAAATCCGTCTAAAATCTTCATGTCTCCACTCTCTTGTTTTGTACTTTTTTTCCACGTGTCTTGACATCCAATGTATCCCTGCAAAGTTTGGTGAAGATCTGAGTATGTAGTTTTTGACCTTATATGGAACCTCCTTTCTGAAAATTTGAAAATTCTTAAAAAATTCGACCAAAACCTTGATGTGTCGAATCCTATGTTTTGTATGTTTTTTCCACGTGTCTTGACATCCAATGTATCCCTGCAAAGTTTGGTGAAGATCTGAGTATGTAGTTTTTGACCTTATATGGAACCTCCTATCTGAAAATTTGAGAATTCTTGAAAAATTCGTCCCAAATCTTGATGTCTTCAATCTCTTGTTTTGTACGTTTTTTCCACGTGTCTTGACATCCAATGTATCCCTGCAAAGTTTGGTGAAGATCTGAGTATGTAGTTTTTGACCTTATCTGGAACCTCCCATCTGAAAATTTGAAAATTCCTAAAAAATCCGTCCAAAATCTTGATGACCTCAATCTCTTGTTTTGTACGTTTTTTCCACGTGTCTTGACATCCAATGTATCCCTGCAATGTTTGGTGAAGATCTGAGTATGTAGTTTTTGACCTTAAATGGAACCTCTTATCTGAAAATTTGAAAATTCTTAAAAATATTTGACCAAAATCTTGATGTCCCCAATCCTATGTTTTGTATGTTTTTTCCACGTGTCTTGACATCCAATGTATCCATGCAAAGTTTGGTGAAGATCTGAGTATGTCGTTTTTGACCTTATCTGAAACCTCCCATCTGAAAATTTGAAAATTCTTAAAAAATTCTACCAAAATCTTGATGTCTCCAATCTCTTGTTTTGTACGGTTTTTCCACGTGTCTTGACATGCAAAGTATCCCTGCAACGTTTGGTGAAGATCTGAGTATGTAGTTTTTGACCTTATATGGAACCTCCTATCTGAAAATTTGAAAATTCTTAAAAAATTTGACCAAAATCTTGATATCCCCTATCCTATGTTTTGTATGTTTTTTCCACGTGTCTTGACATCCAATGTATCCCTGCAAAGTTTGGTGAAGATCTGAGTATGTAGTTTTTGACCTTATCTGGAACCTCCTATCTGAAAATTTGAAAATTTTTAAAAAAATCGTCCAAAATCTTGATGTCTTCAATCTCTTGTTTTGTACGTTTTTTCCACGTGTCTTGACCTCCAATGTATCCCTGCAAAGTTTGGTGAAGATCTGAGTATGTAGTTTTTGACCTTATCTGGAACCTCCTTTCTGAAAATTTGAAAATTCTTCAAAAATTCGTCCAAAATCTTGATGTCTCCACTCTCTTGTTTTGTACGTTTTTTCCACGTGTCTTGACATCCAATGTATCCCTGCAAAGTTTGGTGAAGATCTGAGTATGTAGTTTTTGACCTTATATGGAGCCTCCTTTCTGAAAATTTGAAAATTCTTAAAAAATTCATCCAAAATCTTGATGTCTCCAATCTCTTGTTTTGTACGTTTTTTCCACGTTTCTTGACATCCAATGTATCCCTGCAAAGTTTGGTGAAGATCTGAGTATGTAGTTTTTGACCTTATATGGAACCTCCTTTCTGAAAATTTGAAAATTCTTAAAAAATTCGTCCAAAATCTTGATGTCCCCAATCCTATGTTTTGTATGTTTTTTCCACGTGTCTTGACATCCAATGTATCCATGCAAAGTTTGGTGAAGATCTGAGTATGTCGTTTTTGACCTTATCTGAAACCTCCCATCTGAAAATTTGAAAATTCTTAAAAAAATCGTCGAAAATCTTGATGTCTCCAATCTCTTGTTTTGTACGTTTTTTCCACGTGTCTTGACATGCAAAGTATCCCTGCAACGTTTGGTGAAGATCTGAGTATGTAGTTTTTGACCTTATCTGGAACCTCCTATCTGAAAATTTGAAAATTCTTAAAAAATTCGTCCAAAATCTTGATGTCTCCAATCTCTTGTTTTGTACGTTTTTTCCACGTTTCTTGACATCCAATGTATCCCTGCAAAGTTTGGTGAAGATCTGAGTATGTAGTTTTTGACCTTATATGGAACCTCCTTTCTGAAAATTTGAAAATTCTTAAAAAATTTGACCAAAATCTTGATGTCCCCAATCCTATGTTTTGTATGTTTTTTCCACGTGTCTTGACATCCAATGTATCCATGCAAAGTTTGGTGAAGATCTGAGTATGTAGTTTTTGACCTTATCTGGAACCTCCTATCTGAAAATTTGAAAATTTTTAAAAAATTCGTCCAAAATCTTGATGTCTTCAATCTCTTGTTTTGTACGATTTTTCCACGTGTCTTGACCTCCAATGTATCCCTGCAAAGTTTGGTGAAGATCTGAGTATGTCGTTTTTGACCTTATCTGGAAAATCCTTTCTGAAAATTTGAAAATTCTTAAAAAATTCGTCCAAAATCTTGATGTCTCCAATCTCTTGTTTTGTACGTTTTTTCCACGTTTCTTGACATCCAATGTATCCCTGCAAAGTTTGGTGAAGATCTGAGTATGTAGTTTTTGACCTTATATGGAACCTCCTTAGTAGTTGTATTTGTGGTGGGGACAGGACCACTTACAAGTGTAGAAAAGGCGAGGCTATTTGATTGAAAAATCAGATTTGCTTACACTTAAAACAATGCCAAGATGGGGCCTGTACCCCAATTCTTCAGGTGTGATATGCTCTGATTTTTAAGAAATTCTGAATTTCTAGTGTAGAAAAGGCGAGGGCTCAACAGATAGATTTACCCATACTTAAGACAATGGCAAGAGGGGCTTATACCCTAATTTTTCAGGTGTGGAGGTTTGGGTTTAAGTCCTCATAAAATATGAAGCCTCCCCTGATGGCAAAATGATAATATTGTTGTCTTGTAAACAAAAGGCTCGGGGTTCGAGTCCTGATAGATTGAAATACATGTGGCAAAATAATATGTCCACAAGTGAGATTTTGAATAATTACTGCTAGTTGATAGCCCCCAAATCTGAAACCCTGGTAAAACAATGTTTTACAACAATATATTGTACAAAAACTGAATTTCTCAATTTTCTTATTTTCTCATGTTTTATAACCACTTGCTCAATACAATAGAAGAATAGTGGGTAGGCATAATTAATTGTTTGCATGTCTTGCCGGCACGCAAGAGATAAAATCTATATAGCTAGAAGGGAATAATAATGATTTTTCTGTGCGATTCACTGAAGAGGTCATTAATCTTTCTGTGCGTGTAACATGTCTGTAACAAGGAAAATGTAACAAAGATTATTGAGACAAAGATACATATTTTCACACAGTGGCAATGAACTGACCCCCCTTCATGCTAAAAGCAATTCTATTCAGATAATATGAGCCTAGGCAAAGACTTAGAAAATATTATGGCAGTTCAAAATCCAATTTTGTCTGCATTAAGGTCTCAGAACCTAGTAAAATGTGGGCATATTCCATATTGAGAAGTGTTAATATTGTTGCATTGTAATCAGGGGCTTTGGGTTCGAGTCCTGATAAAAGATTGAAATACATGTTGCAAAATAATATCTCTACAAGTGAGATTTTGAATAATTACTGCTCGTTGATAGCCCCCAGATCTGAAAACTTTTTTTCTCCTCTGCTCAGACAGATTCGGCCATGTGTGTAAAAGCTATATCTGTATGATTGTTGTTTATAAACTTGTCAAAGATATGGCTTTTTTGTATGAAAACATGCAATCCTGAATACAATTCTGGTTTTGTCTTGTTCTGTTAATATAAACACAAGTGAGACTTACAGAATATTTATTGTACAGTTCAAAATCCAATTTTGAATTGTATTTAGTTGATATAGAGATGGGGTTTTAAACCTGGTGAAGTGTGTTGCACATCAGCAAAACTATCACCAAAACCTAGTTACTGCTGTTGTTTGGGTATAAAAGCACCAGCTCAGCCATTAACTGCTGAACCCAACTGATATTTTTTATTAAGTATAAAGTTTTGAATTGAAGCCCAGAAAATCTTATATAATAAACAACAAGAAAAAATGCCAAAACAAAAATATTGCAATCGGTGTAATAAAAATATATCTAGTTCTCATTGGGCTAGGCATTGCCGTATTTGTAACTCTAAGAAATGCAGAAAAGCCACAAAAATGTGTCCAAGATGCCATAAAATATTAAGCAAGGCATATTACAAATGGCATAAGTGTAATTCTTATGTACAGTCATCAGCATTGCCCTCACAACCATCCACATCTGGTCTGAAAAGGAAACATGAAGCACCTGTTAATGCTGGACCTGCAAAGCAGCCACGCTATGCACCCATCCGTAGCAGTTTTAATGCCCAACTCAGGGATTATCGGTTTGTATCAGAGCCAAGATGTGGAATTAAGAATTTTTTGAACAGTAAAAATTCTGATCTCCAGGCAATTCTTAATGCACAAAATGGATCTTATAAGCTCTCCCTCAAATTGTTTGTACAATATAAGAAACCAGACGGCACAAAATTTACACACCCCCACGTAACAGAAACTGTATCGGTATATTCAAACGCAAATTTAGACAGAATAATAAGCAGGTTGATAGATCAATTGAATATGAAACACTCTGAATTTGCGGCAAAAGAGTCCGGATGGAGCCTATGTGGCTCTCCGCACAAGTTATATGTTAATATTTCTGAATTCAGCCCATTAAAAGGTTCCACTTATGTGCCATTACCTGCCAATATCAAAAACAAAAAAGCCGTGGTCAATATAAAAAATAATGACGCGAAATGCTTTTTGTGGTGTATATTAGCTGCTTTGTTTCCAGTTTCAAGGCATCCAGAGAGAGTAACTTATTACAAACAGCATGAACATGATTTTGACGAGGCAATGGAGGGTTTGGAATATCCAATGTCTGTTCAGAATATTGATAAATTTGAAAAAAGGGCCAGGCACATCGATGGCAAGCAATTATCTATTAATGTATTTACTTGTTCCACTGGCAATTGCCCGATAGCACCTCTCAGAATCAGTACACTTGATGATGAATCTGCTATTCCGATTGATCTGCTCTTAATTGAAAAGGATGGCACATATCATTACACTCTGATACATAATCTTGAAGCTTTAGTCAGAACACAACTAGACAAATATAAAAAAATATTCAAGTTGTGCAGAAGATGCTTAACTGTTTTTGATGGTAGAAAAATGGTGAAAGGGGTTCGGGAAGAGAGTGTAGAAATTGCAAAAAACAAGTTAATTGAGCATCTGAAATACTGTGGCAACCATAAACCTGTTCATATGGTGATGCCCAATCCAAGTGAAAATTGCAAATTCAAAAAGAATGAAGCCTTGTTGGAACACCCTGTATATATTGTCTGGGATTCCGAATCGAATCTCAAATCTCTTGCATTCTGTAGCCCAGATCCAGAAGAATCTTCAATTACTCCGTACCAGCAACATGAACCTTCCAGCTTTTGTTATGTGGTTGTACAGGATGGTGTTGTTATTAAAGAATATTCATACAAGGGACCAAATGCCATCAAAGAATTTGCACATAGAATAGAAAATGAGTGCCGTGACATAGCATCTAACATCTTATTAATATCAAAGCCTATGTTGCCTTTAACAGAGGAACAGATTGAGGATTTCAACAATGCAGAAAAATGCCCGGTATGTGATTGTGAATTTTCAGATACAAATATCAAGGTTCATCACCATTCTCATACAGATGGTAAATTCTTAATGGCCCTGTGTAATAGCTGTAATATTAAGATCAAGAGACCAAGATTTGTCCCCATATTTTGCCATGGAGCATCCAATTATGATTTCCATCATCTGATCAGGTACGAGGGGTTTGAGAAGCAGAATTTAAATATTTTAGCTGAAAATGATGAAAAATATATATCTATTAGCAAGATAATTAAAGTTGATGGTGTTCCTATTCACATAAGATTTCTTGATTCTTACAGATTTTTATCTGCTAGCCTGGATACACTGGCCACTCAATTACCTGATGATCAATTCAAAATCACACGTGCATTGTTTCCAAATCAGGACCTGAAATTAATTAGGCGAAAGGGTGTATATCCATATGATTATGTTACAGGTTTTTCTAAATTTGATGAGTGTTCTCTGCCACCACAAGAAGAGTTCTACAGCAGAATCAGAGGATCTGGAATCACTGATGATGATTATCACCATGCTCAGTTGATGTGGAACAATTTAAAATGCAAGACATTTGGTGATTATCACATGGCATATTTGAAACTTGATGTCACTCTCTTAGCTGATATATTGCAAGCATTCAGAAAATCTTCCATGCAAAATTATGGACTGGACCCAGTGTATTTTTACAGTGCCCCGGGCCTAGCATGGGCCGCAACGTTTTTGAATACCAAAATGCAATTGGATCTGATCCACGATCAAGATATGTATCTGTTTATGGAGAAATGTATAAGAGGAGGGATGGTGCAATGTTCCCAGAGATATGCCAGAGCAAATAACAAGCATATGTCTGATTATGATCCAGCACGGCCATCAAATTATATACTTTTTGTGGATGCAAACAACCTCTATGGTCACGCTATGATGGATAAATTGCCATATGCAGGGCTTGAATGGGTCGAAGATTTCAATATTGAGGATCTTCAGGATTTTGATGACAGTGAATATGGCCTCTTCTTAGAGGTTGATCTGACATTTCCAGATCATTTGCACAATAAATTTTCTGATCTGCCCCCAATTCCCGAGGTTCAGTGTTCACCTGGCTCTAAACAGAAGAAGCTCATGATGACTCTGGAGCCGAAACAGGATTATGTCATATATTACAAAAACCTCCAGTTCCTGATGAAACATGGTGTTCAAGTAACCAAAGTTGGCAAAGTTTTGAGGTTCAGGCACTCAAAATGGTTGAAACCATACATTGATACAAACACGGAGCTTCGAACATCTGCAAAGAGCCAATTTGATAAGAGCCTGTTTAAATTGATGGTGAATTCAGTGTATGGCAAAACAATTGAAAATGTCAGGAAACATACCGATGTTAAAATAATTACTGACCCCAGCCGGAGCAAAAAATTCGTTGCAAAGCCTAATTTCAATTACAGAAGAATTTATGATGAGCACATGGCACTTTTCAACATGATGAAAACAAAGATTAAGTTTGATAAACCTATTTACGTAGGGGCTGTGATATTGGAATTGTCCAAATTACATATGTTAACATTGTATTATGATGTGCTGAAACCTTTTTATGGTGATCGTGTAAAATTATTGTACATGGACACGGATAGTTTTATTCTTGATATTCAAACAGAAGATGTTTATCAAGATATGGCACAACCTGAATTGTTTCAATACTTTGATACCAGTGAACATACAAGAATTCAACCCCACAACAAAAAGGTGCCTGGCAAGTTAAAAGATGAGACACTTGGTGATGTTATTGTGGAATTTGCTGGGTTAAGTGCCAAGATGTACAGTTTTAAAACATGTGATGCTGTTGTCAAAAAAGCCAAGGGCATTGGCAGAGTTACTGTGGAAAAAGATCTTGTGTTTGAAGATTATAAAAATTGCATCAAATCCCAGAATTCAATCAGAACATCAGAAAATAGAATTCAGAGTGAGAATCACTTGCTGACTAGCAATATTGTAAGAAAAGTGGCTCTGGACCCACATGATGACAAGAGATGCATTTTATCATGCGGCATGCATACTTTACCTTGGGGGCATTGTGATTTGAAAAATGGCAAACAATGCCCAATTACAGAGCATGATTTGAAATAAATAAACATGCCTATGAACTTATTTGGGTTCAAAAAACAGGCTATTATGGACCTGCCGACACCACAACCCTCTTCTGATATGCTGTCTAAACTGAGTGGCTTGTTAATTATTCATCTGAACAGCATACTTACAGATAATGATGAAGAAACAGGCAAAATATTGTACATATTTAACAATAATTTAAATCATTACCAATTACCTGTAGGTGGTCAATTGCAATTTATTACAACCCCTGAGGGTGATGTTAAAATTTCAGTAGGGAGAAATATTTATAGAATCAAGCACTCAAACATGATTTCTGGCACTGTTTATACTGTTTCTGCTGGTGACTGCTTATATATTGAGGTCCCGGGATCATATGACAAGCTTATACCCTTTTTTATAGAATTAAGAATCAGATACTCTATAATAAATAACCACTAAAACAAAAATGCCTAATGATATATTTGGCCATACAAGACATGAAGATCACAGTGATGAGATTCTGATGCTTGATGTCAGAGTCAAGAAATTGAGAAGTGATTTACAAGCTTTACAGACCACACTCAATGCCAGTCTTCAATTAGAAATTACAAATTTGCAATCACAATGCATGGACCCTCTTCTCAAAATTGATTCCGAACTCAAAGTGTTGCTTCAGAAATATACTGATTTGGCCACATTGGATAATTTTCAAAGTTTAGAAGAAGCTGTAGCAGCTCTTCAAGCCAAATTTAAGACCCAGGCTACGAACTCCGAGCAATTGAAACAGCAACTGGAGGAACAGATAAATAATGTCCAGACACAGCTCCAAACAATTGTCAAAAGCATAAAATCACAAGAAGATTTTGATCTAGTGATTTCCACTCTAAAAGAACAGATTCAATCACTCCAAATACCTAATCTGGACCCTCTGCACAATGCCATAGCCGAGGTTAAAGAAAAAATTGAGACACTTGAAAATTTTATGAACAACTTGCCATCTTCTGATGCTTTGAATGCAATAACTCGGAGTGTTGCCAACATTAAGCTGCAACTTGAAACATATGAAGATTTTGGAAAAATTCAAAGTTCCATAACCCATCTTGAGGGTACAATAGCAGCAGTGCAAAATGATTTGGCAAATGTACTAGAATCCAGATTGCCTGGGATTGTAGACACACTTGTCAGTGTCCAGCACCAAATCACAAAGCTTGAAAACCTCAACACTGAATCTGAACTATCACATTTTCATCACTTGATCGATGATATCCAAACAAAACTTGAAATTTTACAACAATCAACACCCACTCAGGCAGATATAGCCCTGCTCCAAAATGCCATGCAAAATGTGGCTGATGCTTCTGAATTAAACAATGTAAAATTGGCACTTGAATTTTTGCAGAATACTGTTTCAAATCTTCCCACTTCACAGGAACTTAAAAATATTAAGAGAGCTGTGAATAGGATATTGAAATCAGAAGATATCAAGAATATCCAAGCAGAGATCAAACAACTTACTCAGACAGTTGCCACTCTACCAACCAATCAACATATTAATGAACTGCATACCCTGTTTGAGGATATCAGAAGACAGGTCCATGATCTTACTGCTCAAAATTCAAAATTGGCAGTTGTTGAAAATTTGCAACAAATTGTAGCTAATATCAAGCAACAGCTAGGGACCATGGAATCCAATCAAGCAAATGCTCTGTCTGTTTTTGCTACCCAGCTCCAAGAAATTGTGCAACAATACAAGAAACTTGTTGTGGACGTAAAGATCAAGCCAGGCCACGATGATGTTGTTAGGACCATCAATGAGCACCTTGAATCTGTAACAAGCAGATTGCTCACAGCAGAAAAAGAAATAACCGGCATAATCGAGAATCCAAAACATACAGTAATTCTTGAATTGTACAGCATCCCCAACAAAGAATATGATTCACCATTTACACCAGGTGGCAAAATATATATGCTGTCCCCTGCACAATTTTATTACCAATTTTTTGTTGGAGGCACACTGAGACCAATCAAGATCAAATATTGGCATCAGCCACAGGCACATCACTACCCTACCTTATCAATAACAAATGCTGATAACAAACCAAAAATCACCAGTGTAGAGTTAGAGGATTTTACAGACCCCAACACATTAGAAACAGCCTATACTGAAGATGATGGCACTCTGGAATTTAAAATACAAATAGGGGACAAATTATATTTAGAAAATCCTGCAGTATCAGCTGCTGAACACCCTATAGTTGCAATATTCTTGTTTACATATTATGTCTAGACAAATTATTGTTGATGAATTACACAGACAGGCCAGACATAATTATAAGAGACTTCCAGTAGTCACAAAGGGCATAGATGATTTATGGCAGAGCGACTTGATTGAGATGGCAAGTGGACAATTGAAAAACTTAGACAAAATCAACAAGGGCTACAAGTATCTACTCACTGTGATAGACACATTTTCAAAATTTGCCTGGGCTGTGCCACTCAAATCCAAGACTGGAAAATGTGTTACAGAAGCCATCAGGACAATCATCAATCATTCAGGAAGATCACCGCACTATTTGCAAACAGATAATGGCAAAGAATTTTATAATTCTGTGTTTCAACAATTTATTAAAAGCCAGGCAATAAAACATTACTCGAGTTACAGTGATCTCAAGGCCTCAATTGTAGAGAGATTCAACAGAACCTTAAAAAATCTTATGTATAAACAATTCACACTGCAAGGTAATTATAAATGGATTAATATTCTTCCAGAACTTCTACATAAATATAACAACTCGGTCCATTCCACAATCAACATGAAACCCTCTGAAGTAACTTCATCTGATGAGCAAAAATTGATCAGGACTGTTTATTATCCTAGATACCAGCCAACAACAAGAAGGGCCAAATACAGGGTGGGTGACCAAGTAAGAATCAGCAAATATAAGCACTTATTCAAAAGAGGCTTTACAAGAAACTGGAGCACCGAATTATTTACAGTGGTTCAAGTTAAACCCGGGACCCTTAACACATATATAATAAAAGATCACCGAGGAGAAATTCTCAAAGGCCGATTCTATGAACAAGAGCTCAGCAAAACTAAACAGCCCGACACATATCTCATAGAAAAAATCATCCGCAGAAAAGGCAACAAGTTATTTGTCAAATGGCTGGGTCATCCGGAAAACAGCTGGATCGATGCAGACAAAGTGATAATATGAGCACCTGGGATGTTATAAAGAGGCTGCCAGAACCTGAACAGCAGAATAAGAGAAATGGCAAATTGCTGCCTGATAATATTAGATGTCTTATTGTTGGGCCATCTGCTTGTGGTAAAACTACACTAATGGTTGATAATTTTTTATTGGCACCCAACTGGTTAGACTGGAAAAACAGGCACTTGTATGTCTTCTCTAAGAGCTTGGAACAATTAAAATATCAGCAGCTGATGAAGCTATATGACGGATTGGATATTGCCACTTTTGAACCAGATGTTAAGCCACTGAATGAATGTCTCGATAATTCTGTTGTTGTGTTTGATGACGTTATACTGGATAATCAAAACAAGGTTAGAAATTTCTTTACACAGGGCCGACACAAAAACATTGATTGCTTCTACCTGGCACAGACTTTTTCCAAAATACCGAAGCAACTGATCCGAGACAACAGCAATTTTATATGTGTGTTTCATCAGGATCATACCAACCTCAAACACATACACGATGAATATGTAGGTGGGGACTTGAGCTACAATGATTTTTCCAAGTTTTGCAGCAGGTGCTGGAACCAGGACAGTTATGGGTTTGTCACAATTGATATGACAAGAACACCTAATACTGGAAAATACAGAAATAAAATCAACGATTTTCTAGACGTTGAGACATAAATAAACAACCATGAAACGACCAGTCATTGATGATCTTAAGTTAAGAGATTATCTTGTAAAAAGATTTAAGGGATGGAAATCAGAGAACCGGGGAATTTATGAAAAACACAAACAAACAGAACAGCCTGTCATTGATGCTATTAATAATTTAGGTAAGAATATCAAAACTGTTACAGAGCAAAATCAAGATTTGATCACGGAGCTTGTACCTGTAGCTGCAAGGAACATATTAGATTATCCATTCACCCCACTTTCCAGCATTCATACACCTAGTCCTGTTGCCCCTCGAAGAATTGAAGCTACTCTGGATCCTATTGAATTGGGTCTTCTTGCTCAAAAATATTTAACCACACCTAAAGACAACAAAGATGAGGTTTTTGGCTTATATGCCGACACAGAGCTTGATGGCAGCATTATTCATAGAATCGGTAATTTCAGAGTAACTTTTATGGGGGATGATATAATTGTTTATTCAGAATCTCGTCTCGGAGAAAAAGGTGCTTTTGTTAAGTACCCCGGCACACCTGGGTTGTGGGAACTGATGACTAGGAAGAGGCCTGGCAGCTATACAGATCAAGATTATGAGCACTACAAAGAAATATTAATAAAATCAGATGCTCTGTACCAGAACAATGATCCCACACAAAAAAGAGTCAAGTCGAGCAGTGGGGCAAAATACAATAATTTAATCAAGCCCATATGGTCACAGATCAAGACTGGGAGTGGAATCAAACAATACAACACCCTGCCTAAAGAATTTGTGTGGGTTGATGATGTCAGGAAACTTGTAGATAGGTTATTGGTGATAGCCGGGGAGGAAAATGCTGGCAACCACAATTTTTACAATGAAAAGGTTGGAATTATGGACATGATAAGCACAAAATTATCTAATTTTATAGTGAATGACCCTAAGGGCATTGGATATCTTATAAAAATTATTAATACTCTACCACCTAAATTTTGGAATGTTTCTGAGGGTCGGGGCCTTGTTAATGACATTATAAACAAGCTGCCATTTGAACTACACATTCCAGGCTATCAGTATTGTGGTCCAGGCACAAAATTGGATCATAGATTAAACAGAGGGGACCCTGGTGTTAATCCCCTAGATGCCGCTTGCAGAGACCATGACGTAGCATACAACACACATTCTGATCTAGACAAGAGACATGTTGCAGACAAGAAATTAGAAGAGGCTGCATTTGGCAGATTTGTAAGCAAAGATGCTTCTTTAAGTGAAAAAATAGCAGCATTGGGAACCACCATAGCTATGAGCACCAAACAAAAACTGGGGTGGGGGCTGTGAATATGTATATAATAAACCTACAATGAAGGCCAAGGGTGTTATGTATCAAATACCTTATGCAGGTCTCAAATCTCTTAAAACTATTGACAGCCTTTTGACCAAAAAGCAGCGCAAGAAAAAAAACTCTTGTCTTGCAAAGGGACATGGTATGAAATTGTTGCTTAGTACCCCCCAATTAAAAAAATTACAGCAATCAAGAAAAAAATCACATGTGGGGGGATTCATATTTACTATCCCGGCCATCTTAGCTGCTCTCGGGGCTGTTGGGAGCTTGGCTGGGGGATCAGCTGCCATAGCAAAAACAGTAATAGATGCCAAGAAGAATAAGGCAGAATTAGATGAGCAGAAGCGCCATAACCTGGCAATGGAGAAAAAAGGCAAAGGTGTTAAGAGAGCCATGAATAAGTTTAAAAAAAACAAGAGCCGCTTACAAACCAAGATATTGAAGCTTTAATCAAGCCATTGGGCATCAAACATTTTAGGGGTGTGTACATGTCTGATTCTTTACCGGAACAACCACTCAACAAAGAGTGTGGCATTGTTAATTTGGATGAGTACAAAAATCAGGGCACTCACTGGATCTGTTATCTTAAATATTTAAACGATGATGCATTTGTGTTTGATTCATTTGGAGGTGTTCCACCTGAAAATTTAATAAAATATTTAAAATCAGCTAATCTTTATTACAATAATGCCCGTGTTCAAAACTTCAAAGATGTTAATTGCGGACATTTGTGTTTATCCGTTCTCAGATATATGTCTCAAATAAATAAACCATCAATTGAAGATTTTCAAAAAGCCTTGTGGTATCTGAAACATCATGGGAGTATTCCATCTCACCAGTCAAAATTCAATATTGAAACTCAAATTGCATGATGACATAGTGTATCCCAAAACAATAGCTCTCAGAGCATTTTACGGCATGTACCTAATCCCTAATATTACGCACCACAACAACACAATTGCAGTAGGGGATCAAAAAATTGTCATCACTCCAGGGCAGTATAATCTGTCCACTCTAAATGCTCAATTACCCAGAGGTATAGTATTAACTCAAAATTCTGTCACTCACAGAGTAGAAATTGTATCTGCCACAGAAACAGTGCATCTGGGTACTATAGGAGAGCTGTTAGGCTTTGAGAACAACACAAAACTCGAACCGGCCATCAAACACACTGCTATGAATATACCTAAATTCTTGGCCATAGAGACTCTGAATATTCACTGTAATGTGGCCGAGGGTATGATCACCAAATCAAATGGCATAGGTACTCACAAACAAACTGGCATCATTGCAACATTCAAACCTAATTCCGAATTCATGGAGCCCATCATCTACAATCCATCCCCAACATTATATTTTCCTGTGTGCCATAATAGAATAGATTATATTGAATTGATGGTCACTAATGAAAAAGAAGAATTAGTTGATTTTGCTGGAGCCACAACAACTGCTATCATAGAGATTAACATTTAAATAAAAATACATACAATGGAAAATATTGAGAGTTATGAGCTACAATCATTCCCTCCAAACAGGAGGACATTTGCAAATTTAAATCAACCCAACACAGAAATCGAGGTTGATCTTGATGTAGGGGACGGCTTTATACACCCTCACAGAGCAGATCTATACATCAAATTTGATGTTGTAAAGCTCGATGGAACAGATTATCCGGCAAATTCAAACATAAGATTGGTGGACAATTTTGTGCCGCATCTATTCTCTGAAATTGAGATCAGAAAGCATGGCGTTGTTATAAACAGAATAGATTATCCCGGCATTACCTCCACAGCTTTGGCCACATTAAAATTATCCAAAACCGAGGCTTCATACTACAGAATCGGTGGATTTGAAGCTGGTGATAAGATATTAACCAAGAGCCACACAGTGCTGTTCCCCATGCGCCTGTTGCCAGGATTCTTCTCGGATTACAAAGAAATTATGTGGAAGGGTAGGTTAAGAATTACATTTAGAAGAGCTGCAAATGATAATAATGCTTTGATGAGGTACAGTGCGATAAACCCTACAGGAGAAGCTCTGCCTAATACCCTACCTGATGAGGGCAAGTGCATTATTCAGACTATGGAGTTAAGAATCCCGGTTGTTGAATATGAGGCCAGCTATGCTCTTAAATACAAAGCTGATATCCTAAAAAATCCACAGATTCCTCTGCAATTTTATACATATCAATGCGTACAGAAGGTTGCCACTGGTACTTATTATGAATTTGATGCTACAAATTCATTCTCCAGCATACAATTTGACATGCCTGATTTTGTGGTGGTATTGTTTCAGACTGGAAGACACAACAATCAGGAAAAAAATTCAAGCAAATTTGATAACTGCAACATCAAGAACATATATCTTAAAAATGGCAGAAATGAGGTCTTTCCTAGAGAAAATTATAATTTAGACATGTCCAAGGATGATTTTCTCAAATTATATGAGGCTTTTTCGGCTTTCAAAAGGGTCACTACAGGCAATACGGATATGTATTACACACCAGATGAATTCAAAACACGGAGACCCATGTTTGTCATCAATGCTTCAAAAAGAAAACAAGTTGTGGTGAATGACAGAACAAACATTAAAATTATCTGTGAATTTCACGAGGCTTTACCCGATGACACCATATGCAGTGTCATTCTCATAGGTGAAAAATCATATGTTTATGATGTAAGAAATGAGAGAGTCACGGAGCAATTCTAGAAGCCCGATTCAAACACAGAGGCCCTTTGATTACAAAGCAATAATACCAACACTTTGCTGTCAGAGAGGCCCCAGACACTCTACCAGCTTTGAAACCTCAACTGTATTATCAGCTAGCAGTGAATATCTTATGTGTGGGCAGTTGTATATATTTCAATCTTTTATCAGGACTCGAACCCAAAGCCCCTGATTACAATGCAACAATATTAACACTTCTCAATATGGAATATGCCCACATTTTACTAGGTTCTGAGACCTTAATGCAGACAAAATTGGATTTTGAACTGCCATAATATTTTCTAAGTCTTTGCCTAGGCTCATATTATCTGAATAGAATTGCTTTTAGCATGAAGGGGGGTCAGTTCATTGCCACTGTGTGAAAATATGTATCTTTGTCTCAATAATCTTTGTTACATTTTCTTTGTTACAGACATGTTACACGCACAGAAAGATTAATGACCTCTTCAGTGAATCGCACAGAAAAATCATTATTATTCCCTTCTAGCTATATAGATTTTATCTCTTGCGTGCCGGCAAGACATGCAAACAATTAATTATGCCTACCCACTATTCTTCTATTGTATTGAGCAAGTGGTTATAAAACCTGAGAAAATAAGAAAATTGAGAAATTCAGTTTTTGTACAATATATTGTTGTAAAACATTGTTTTACCAGGGTTTCAGATTTGGGGGCTATCAACTAGCAGTAATTATTCAAAATCTCACTTGTGGACATATTATTTTGCCACATGTATTTCAATCTATCAGGACTCGAACCCCGAGCCTTTTGTTTACAAGACAACAATATTATCATTTTGCCATCAGGGGAGGCTTCATATTTTATGAGGACTTAAACCCAAACCTCCACACCTGAAAAATTAGGGTATAAGCCCCTCTTGCCATTGTCTTAAGTATGGGTAAATCTATCTGTTGAGCCCTCGCCTTTTCTACACTAGAAATTCAGAATTTCTTAAAAATCAGAGCATATCACACCTGAAGAATTGGGGTACAGGCCCCATCTTGGCATTGTTTTAAGTGTAAGCAAATCTGATTTTTCAATCAAATAGCCTCGCCTTTTCTACACTTGTAAGTGGTCCTGTCCCCACCACAAATACAACTACTCTCCTTTCTGAAAATTTGAAAATTCTTAAAAAATTCGTCCAAAATCTTGATGTCTCCAATCTCTTGTTTTGTACGTTTTTTCCACGTGTCTTGACATCCAATGTATCCCTGCAAAGTTTGGTGAAGATCTGAGTATGTAGTTTTTGACCTTATATGGAACCTCCCATCTGAAAATTTGAAAATTCCTAAAAAATCCGTCTAAAATCTTCATGTCTCCACTCTCTTGTTTTGTACTTTTTTTCCACGTGTCTTGACATCCAATGTATCCCTGCAAAGTTTGGTGAAGATCTGAGTATGTAGTTTTTGACCTTATATGGAACCTCCTTTCTGAAAATTTGAAAATTCTTAAAAAATTCGACCAAAACCTTGATGTGTCGAATCCTATGTTTTGTATGTTTTTTCCACGTGTCTTGACATCCAATGTATCCATGCAAAGTTTGGTGAAGATCTGAGTATGTAGTTTTTGACCTTATATGGAACCTCCTATCTGAAAATTTGAGAATTCTTGAAAAATTCGTCCAAAATCTTGATGTCTCCACTCTCTTGTTTTGTACGTTTTTTCCACGTGTCTTGACATCCAATGTATCCCTGCAAAGTTTGGTGAAGATCTGAGTATGTAGTTTTTGACCTTATATGGAGCCTCCTTTCTGAAAATTTGAAAATTCTTAAAAAATTCGTCCAAAATCTTGATGTCTCCAATCTCTTGTTTTGTACGTTTTTTCCACGTTTCTTGACATCCAATGTATCCCTGCAAAGTTTGGTGAAGATCTGAGTATGTAGTTTTTGACCTTATATGGAACCTACTTTCTGAAAATTTGAAAATTCTTAAAAAATTCGTCCAAAATCTTGATGTCCCCAATCCTATGTTTTGTATGTTTTTTCCACGTGTCTTGACATCCAATGTATCCATGCAAAGTTTGGTGAAGATCTGAGTATGTCGTTTTTGACCTTATCTGAAACTTCCCATCTGAAAATTTGAAAATTCTTAAAAAATTCGTCGAAAATCTTGATGTCTCCAATCTCTTGTTTTGTACGTTTTTTCCACGTGTCTTGACATGCAAAGTATCCCTGCAACGTTTGGTGAAGATCTGAGTATGTAGTTTTTGACCTTATCTGGAACCTCCTATCTGAAAATTTGAAAATTCTTAAAAAATTCGTCCAAAATCTTGATGTCTCCAATCTCTTGTTTTGTACGTTTTTTCCACG
Source organism: Lepisma saccharinum (assembly GCF_977018435.1). Taxonomy (NCBI): domain Eukaryota; kingdom Metazoa; phylum Arthropoda; class Insecta; order Zygentoma; family Lepismatidae; genus Lepisma; species Lepisma saccharinum. Next base: position 1,136,496 of record NW_028142907.1, on the reverse strand, counting down.
TTTCTTGACATCCAATGTATCCCTGCAATGTTTGGTGAAGATCTGAGTATGTAGTTTTTAACCTTATATGGAACCTCCTATCTGAAAATTTGAAAATTCTTAAAAAATTTGACCAAAATCTTGATATCCCCTATCCTATGTTTTGTATGTTTGTTCCACGTGTCCTGACATCCAATGTATCCCTGCAAAGTTTGGTGAAGATCTGAGTATGTCGTTTTTGACCTTATCTGGAACCTCCTATCTGAAAATTTGAAAATTCTTAAAAAATTCGTCCAAAATCTTGATGTCTCCAATCTCTTGTTTTGTACGTTTTTTCCACGTGTCTTGACATCCAATGTATCCCTGCAAAGTTTGGTGAAGATCTGAGTATGTAGTTTTTGACCTTATATGGAACCTCCTTTCTGAAAATTTGAAAATTCTTAAAAAATTCGTCCAAAATCTTGATGTCCCCAATCTCTTGTTTTGTACGTTTTTTCCACGTGTCTTGACATCCAATGTATCCATGCAAAGTTTGGTGAAGATCTGAGTATGTCGTTTTTGACCTTATCTGGAACCTCCCATCTGAAAATTTGAAAATTCTTCAAAAATTCGTCGAAAATCTTGATGTCTCCAATCTCTTGTTTTGTACGTTTTTTCCACGTGTCTTGACATGCAAAGTATCCCTGCAACGTTTGGTGAAGATCTGAGTATGTAGTTTTTGACCTTATCTGGAACCTCCTATCTGAAAATTTGAAAATTCTTCAAAAATTCGTCCAAAATCTTGATGTCCCCAATCTCTTGTTTTGTACGTTTTTTCCACGTTTCTTGACATCCAATATATCCGTGCAATGTTTGGTGAAGATCTGAGTATATAGTTTTTGACCTTATATGGAACCTCCTATCTGAAAATTTGAAAATTCTTAAAAAATTTGACCAAAATTTTGATATTCCCAATCCTATGTTTTGTATGTTTTTCCACGTGTCTTGACATCCAATGTATCCCTGCAAAGTTTGGTGAAGATCTGAGTATGTAGTTTTTGACCTTATCTGGAACCTCCTATCTGAAAATTTGAAAATTTTTAAAAAATTCGTCCAAAATCTTGATGTCTTCAATCTCTTGTTTTGTACGATTTTTCCACGTGTCTTGACCTCCAATGTATCCCTGCAAAGTTTGGTGAAGATCTGAGTATGTCGTTTTTGACCTTATCTGGAACATCCTTTCTGAAAATTTGAAAATTCTTAAAAAATTCGTCCAAAATCTTGATGTCTCCAATCTCTTGTTTTGTACGTTTTTTCCACGTGTCTTGACATCCAATGTATCCCTGCAAAGTTTGGTGAAGATCTGAGTATGTAGTTTTTGACCTTATATGGAACCTCCTTTCTGAAAATTTGAAAATTCTTAAAAAATTCGTCCAAAATCTTGATGTCTCCAATCTCTTGTTTTGTACGTTTTTTCCACGTGTCTTGACATCCAATGTATCCCTGCAAAGTTTGGTGAAGATCTGAGTATGTAGTTTTTGACCTTATATGGAACCTCCCATCTGAAAATTTGAAAATTCCTAAAAAATCCGTCTAAAATCTTCATGTCTCCACTCTCTTGTTTTGTACTTTTTTTCCACGTGTCTTGACATCCAATGTATCCCTGCAAAGTTTGGTGAAGATCTGAGTATGTAGTTTTTGACCTTATTAGGAACCTCCTTTCTGAAAATTTGAAAATTCTTAAAAAATTCGACCAAAACCTTGATGTGTCGAATCCTATGTTTTGTATGTTTTTTCCACGTGTCTTGACATCCAATGTATCCATGCAATGTTTGGTGAAGATCTGAGTATGTAGTTTTTGACCTTATATGGAACCTCCTATCTGAAAATTTGAGAATTCTTGAAAAATTCGTCCAAAATCTTGATGTCTTCAATCTCTTGTTTTGTACGTTTTTTCCACGTGTCTTGACATCCAATGTATCCCTGCAAAGTTTGGTGAAGATCTGAGTATGTAGTTTTTGACCTTATCTGGAACCTCCCATCTGAAAATTTTGAAAATTCCTAAAAAATCCGTCCAAAATCTTGATGACCTCAATCTCTTGTTTTGTACGTTTTTTCCACGTGTCTTGACATCCAATGTATCCCTGCAATGTTTGGTGAAGATCTGAGTATGTAGTTTTTGACCTTATATGGAACCTCTTATCTGAAAATTTGAAAATTCTTAAAAATATTTGACCAAAATCTTGATGTCCCCAATCCTATGTTTTGTATGTTTTTTCCACGTGTCTTGACATCCAATGTATCCATGCAAAGTTTGGTGAAGATCTGAGTATGTCGTTTTTGACCTTATCTGAAACCTCCCATCTGAAAATTTGAAAATTCTTAAAAAATTCGTCGAAAATCTTGATGTCTCCAATCTCTTGTTTTGTACGTTTTTTCCACGTGTCTTGACATGCAAAGTATCCCTGCAACGTTTGGTGAAGATCTGAGTATGTAGTTTTTGACCTTATCTGGAACCTCCTATCTGAAAATTTGAAAATTCTTAAAAAATTCGTCCAAAATCTTGATGTCTCCAATCTCTTGTTTTGTACGTTTTTTCCACGTTTCTTGACATCCAATGTATCCCTGCAATGTTTGGTGAAGATCTGAGTATGTAGTTTTTGACCTTATCTGGAACCTCCTATCTGAAAATTTGAAAATTCTTAAAAAATTCGTCCAAAATCTTGATGTCTCCAATCTCTTGTTTTGTACGTTTTTTCCACGTTTCTTGACATCCAATGTATCCCTGCAAAGTTTGGTGAAGATCTGAGTATGTAGTTTTTGACCTTATATGGAACCTACTTTCTGAAAATTTGAAAATTCTTAAAAAATTCGTCCAAAATCTTGATGTCCCCAATCCTATGTTTTGTATGTTTTTTCCACGTGTCTTGACATCCAATGTATCCATGCAAAGTTTGGTGAAGATCTGAGTATGTCGTTTTTGACCTTATCTGAAACTTCCCATCTGAAAATTTGAAAATTCTTAAAAAATTCGTCGAAAATCTTGATGTCTCCAATCTCTTGTTTTGTACGTTTTTTCCACGTGTCTTGACATGCAAAGTATCCCTGCAACGTTTGGTGAAGATCTGAGTATGTAGTTTTTGACCTTATCTGGAACCTCCTATCTGAAAATTTGAAAATTCTTAAAAAATTCGTCCAAAATCTTGATGTCTCCAATCTCTTGTTTTATACGTTTTTTCCACGTTTCTTGACATCCAATGTATCCCTGCAATGTTTGGTGAAGATCTGAGTATGTAGTTTTTAACCTTATATGGAACCTCCTATCTGAAAATTTGAAAATTCTTAAAAAATTTGACCAAAATCTTGATATCCCCTATCCTATGTTTTGTATGTTTGTTCCACGTGTCCTGACATCCAATGTATCCCTGCAAAGTTTGGTGAAGATCTGAGTATGTAGTTTTTGACCTTATCTGGAACCTCCTATCTGAAAATTTGAAAATTTTTAAAAAATTCGTCCAAAATCTTGATGTCTTCAATCTCTTGTTTTGTACGTTTTTTCCACGTGTCTTGACCTCCAATGTATCCCTGCAACGTTTGGTGAAGATCTGAGTATGTAGTTTTTGACCTTATCTGGAACCTCCTATCTGAAAATTTGAAAATTCTTCAAAAATTCGTCCAAAATCTTGATGTCCCCAATCTCTTGTTTTGTACGTTTTTTCCACGTTTCTTGACATCCAATATATCCGTGCAATGTTTGGTGAAGATCTGAGTATATAGTTTTTGACCTTATATGGAACCTCCTATCTGAAAATTTGAAAATTCTTAAAAAATTCGTCCAAAATCTTGATGTCTCCAATCTCTTGTTTTGTACGTTTTTTCCACGTGTCTTGACATCCAATGTATCCCTGCAAAGTTTGGTGAAGATCTGAGTATGTAGTTTTTGACCTTATATGGAACCTCCCATCTGAAAATTTGAAAATTCCTAAAAAATCCGTCTAAAATCTTCATGTCTCCACTCTCTTGTTTTGTACTTTTTTTCCACGTGTCTTGACATCCAATGTATCCCTGCAAAGTTTGGTGAAGATCTGAGTATGTAGTTTTTGACCTTATATGGAACCTCCTTTCTGAAAATTTGAAAATTCTTAAAAAATTCGACCAAAACCTTGATGTGTCGAATCCTATGTTTTGTATGTTTTTTCCACGTGTCTTGACATCCAATGTATCCATGCAATGTTTGGTGAAGATCTGAGTATGTAGTTTTTGACCTTATATGGAACCTCCTATCTGAAAATTTGAGAATTCTTGAAAAATTCGTCCAAAATCTTGATGTCTTCAATCTCTTGTTTTGTACGTTTTTTCCACGTGTCTTGACATCCAATGTATCCCTGCAAAGTTTGGTGAAGATCTGAGTATGTAGTTTTTGACCTTATCTGGAACCTCCCATCTGAAAATTTGAAAATTCCTAAAAAATCCGTCCAAAATCTTGATGACCTCAATCTCTTGTTTTGTACGTTTTTTCCACGTGTCTTGACATCCAATGTATCCCTGCAATGTTTGGTGAAGATCTGAGTATGTAGTTTTTGACCTTATATGGAACCTCTTATCTGAAAATTTGAAAATTCTTAAAAATATTTGACCAAAATCTTGATGTCCCCAATCCTATGTTTTGTATGTTTTTTCCACGTGTCTTGACATCCAATGTATCCATGCAAAGTTTGGTGAAGATCTGAGTATGTCGTTTTTGACCTTATCTGAAACCTCCCATCTGAAAATTTGAAAATTCTTAAAAAATTCGTCGAAAATCTTGATGTCTCCAATCTCTTGTTTTGTACGTTTTTTCCACGTGTCTTGACATGCAAAGTATCCCTGCAACGTTTGGTGAAGATCTGAGTATGTAGTTTTTGACCTTATCTGGAACCTCCTATCTGAAAATTTGAAAATTCTTAAAAAATTCGTCCAAAATCTTGATGTCTCCAATCTCTTGTTTTGTACGTTTTTTCCACGTTTCTTGACATCCAATGTATCCCTGCAATGTTTGGTGAAGATCTGAGTATGTAGTTTTTGACCTTATCTGGAACCTCCTATCTGAAAATTTGAAAATTCTTCAAAAATTCGTCGAAAATCTTGATGTCTCCAATCTCTTGTTTTGTACGTTTTTTCCACGTTTCTTGACATCCAATGTATCCCTGCAAAGTTTGGTGAAGATCTGAGTATGTAGTTTTTGACCTTATATGGAACCTACTTTCTGAAAATTTGAAAATTCTTAAAAAATTCGTCCAAAATCTTGATGTCCCCAATCCTATGTTTTGTATGTTTTTTCCACGTGTCTTGACATCCAATGTATCCATGCAAAGTTTGGTGAAGATCTGAGTATGTCGTTTTTGACCTTATCTGAAACTTCCCATCTGAAAATTTGAAAATTCTTAAAAAATTCGTCGAAAATCTTGATGTCTCCAATCTCTTGTTTTGTACGTTTTTTCCACGTGTCTTGACATGCAAAGTATCCCTGCAACGTTTGGTGAAGATCTGAGTATGTAGTTTTTGACCTTATCTGGAACCTCCTATCTGAAAATTTGAAAATTCTTAAAAAATTCGTCCAAAATCTTGATGTCTCCAATCTCTTGTTTTGTACGTTTTTTCCACGTTTCTTGACATCCAATATATCCGTGCAATGTTTGGTGAAGATCTGAGTATATAGTTTTTGACCTTATATGGAACCTCCTATCTGAAAATTTGAAAATTCTTAAAAAATTTGACCAAAATTTTGATATCCCCAATCCTATGTTTTGTATGTTTTTCCACGTGTCTTGACATCCAATGTATCCCTGCAAAGTTTGGTGAAGATCTGAGTATGTAGTTTTTGACCTTATCTGGAACCTCCTATCTGAAAATTTGAAAATTTTTAAAAAATTCGTCCAAAATCTTGATGTCTTCAATCTCTTGTTTTGTACGATTTTTCCACGTGTCTTGACCTCCAATGTATCCCTGCAAAGTTTGGTGAAGATCTGAGTATGTCGTTTTTGACCTTATCTGGAACATCCTTTCTGAAAATTTGAAAATTCTTAAAAAATTCGTCCAAAATCTTGATGTCTCCAATCTCTTGTTTTGTACGTTTTTTCCACGTGTCTTGACATCCAATGTATCCCTGCAAAGTTTGGTGAAGATCTGAGTATGTAGTTTTTGACCTTATATGGAACCTCCTTTCTGAAAATTTGAAAATTCTTAAAAAATTCGTCCAAAATCTTGATGTCTCCAATCTCTTGTTTTGTACGTTTTTTCCACGTGTCTTGACATCCAATGTATCCCTGCAAAGTTTGGTGAAGATCTGAGTATGTAGTTTTTGACCTTATATGGAACCTCCCATCTGAAAATTTGAAAATTCCTAAAAAATCCGTCTAAAATCTTCATGTCTCCACTCTCTTGTTTTGTACTTTTTTTCCACGTGTCTTGACATCCAATGTATCCCTGCAAAGTTTGGTGAAGATCTGAGTATGTAGTTTTTGACCTTATATGGAACCTCATTTCTGAAAATTTGAAAATTCTTAAAAAATTCGACCAAAACCTTGATGTGTCGAATCCTATGTTTTGTATGTTTTTTCCACGTGTCTTGACATCCAATGTATCCATGCAATGTTTGGTGAAGATCTGAGTATGTAGTTTTTGACCTTATATGGAACCTCCTATCTGAAAATTTGAGAATTCTTGAAAAATTCGACCAAAATCTTGATGTCTTCAATCTCTTGTTTTGTACGTTTTTTCCACGTGTCTTGACATCCAATGTATCCCTGCAAAGTTTGGTGAAGATCTGAGTATGTAGTTTTTGACCTTATCTGGAACCTCCCATCTGAAAATTTGAAAATTCCTAAAAAATCCGTCCAAAATCTTGATGACCTCAATCTCTTGTTTTGTACGTTTTTTCCACGTGTCTTGACATCCAATGTATCCCTGCAATGTTTGGTGAAGATCTGAGTATGTAGTTTTTGACCTTATATGGAACCTCTTACCTGAAAATTTGAAAATTCTTAAAAATATTTGACCAAAATCTTGATGTCCCCAATCCTATGTTTTGTATGTTTTTTCCACGTGTCTTGACATCCAATGTATCCATGCAAAGTTTGGTGAAGATCTGAGTATGTCGTTTTTGACCTTATCTGAAACCTCCCATCTGAAAATTTGAAAATTCTTAAAAAATTCGTCGAAAATCTTGATGTCTCCAATCTCTTGTTTTGTACGTTTTTTCCACGTGTCTTGACATGCAAAGTATCCCTGCAACGTTTGGTGAAGATCTGAGTATGTAGTTTTTGACCTTATCTGGAACCTCCTATCTGAAAATTTGAAAATTCTTAAAAAATTCGTCCAAAATCTTGATGTCTCCAATCTCTTGTTTTGTACGTTTTTTCCACGTTTCTTGACATCCAATGTATCCCTGCAATGTTTGGTGAAGATCTGAGTATGTAGTTTTTGACCTTATATGGAACCTCCTATCTGAAAATTTGAAAATTCTTAAAAAATTTGACCAAAATCTTGATATCCCCTATCCTATGTTTTGTATGTTTTTTCCACGTGTCTTGACATCCAATGTATCCCTGCAAAGTTTGGTGAATATCTGAGTATGTAGTTTTTGACCTTATCTGGAACCTCCTATCTGAAAATTTGAAAATTTTTAAAAAAATCGTCCAAAATCTTGATGTCTTCAATCTCTTGTTTTGTACGTTTTTTCCACGTGTCTTGACCTCCAATGTATCCCTGCAAAGTTTGGTGAAGATCTGAGTATGTCGTTTTTGACCTTATCTGGAACATCCTTTCTGAAAATTTGAAAATTCTTAAAAAATTCGTCCAAAATCTTGATGTCTCCAATCTCTTGTTTTGTACGTTTTTTCCACGTGTCTTGACATCCAATGTGTCCCTGCAAAGTTTGGTGAAGATCTGAGTATGTAGTTTTTGACCTTATATGGAACCTCCTATCTGAAAATTTGAAAATTCTTAAAAAATTTGACCAAAATCTTGATATCCCCTATCCTATGTTTTGTATGTTTTTTCCACGTGTCTTGACATCCAATGTATCCCTGCAAAGTTTGGTGAAGATCTGAGTATGTAGTTTTTGACCTTATCTGGAACCTCCTATCTGAAAATTTGAAAATTTTTAAAAAAAATCGTCCAAAATCTTGATGTCTTCAATCTCTTGTTTTGTACGTTTTTTCCACGTGTCTTGACCTCCAATGTATCCCTGCAAAGTTTGGTGAAGATCTGAGTATGTCGTTTTTGACCTTATCTGGAACATCCTTTCTGAAAATTTGAAAATTCTTAAAAAATTCGTCCTAAATCTTGATGTCTCCAATCTCTTGTTTTGTACGTTTTTTCCACGTGTCTTGACATCCAATGTGTCCCTGCAAAGTTTGGTGAAGATCTGAGTATGTAGTTTTTGACCTTATATGGAACCTCCTTTCTGAAAATTTGAAAATTCTTAAAAAATTCGTCCAAAATCTTGATGTCCCCAATCTCTTGTTTTGTACGTTTTTTCCACGTGTCTTGACATCCAATGTATCCATGCAAAGTTTGGTGAAGATCTGAGTATGTCGTTTTTGACCTTATCTGGAACCTCCCATCTGAAAATTTGAAAATTCTTCAAAAATTCGTCGAAAATCTTGATGTCTCCAATCTCTTGTTTTGTACGTTTTTTCCACGTGTCTTGACATGCAAAGTATCCCTGCAACGTTTGGTGAAGATCTGAGTATGTAGTTTTTGACCTTATCTCGAACCTCCTATCTGAAAATTTGAAAATTCTTCAAAAATTCGTCCAAAATCTTGATGTCTCCAATCTCTTGTTTTGTACGTTTTTTCCACGTTTCTTGACATCCAATGTATCCCTGCAATGTTTGGTGAAGATCTGAGTATATAGTTTTTGACCTTATATGGAACCTCCTATCTGAAAATTTGAAAATTCTTAAAAAAATTGACCAAAATCTTGATATCCCCAATCCTATGTTTTGTATGTTTTTTCCACGTGTCTTGACATCCAATGTATCCCTGCAAAATTTGGTGAAGATCTGAGTATGTAGTTTTTGACTTTATCTGGAACCTCCTATCTGAAAATTTGAAAATTTTTAAAAAATTCGTCCAAAATCTTGATGTCTTCAATCTCTTGTTTTGTACGTTTTTTCCACGTGTCTTGACCTCCAATGTATCCCTGCAAAGTTTGGTGAAGATCTGAGTATGTCGTTTTTGACTTTATCTGGAACATCCTTTCTGAAAATTTGAAAATTCTTAAAAAATTCGTCCAAAATCTTGATGTCTCCAATCTCTTGTTTTGTACGTTTTTTCCACGTGTCTTGACATCCAATGTATCCCTGCAAAGTTTGGTGAAGATCTGAGTATGTAGTTTTTGACCTTATATGGAACCTCCTTTCTGAAAATTTGAAAATTCTTAAAAAATTCGTCCAAAATCTTGATGTCTCCAATCTCTTGTTTTGTACGTTTTTTCCACGTGTCTTGACATCCAATGTATCCCTGCAAAGTTTGGTGAAGATCTGGGTATGTAGTTTTTGACCTTATATGGAACCTCCGATCTGAAAATTTGAAAATTCCTAAAAAATCCGTCTAAAATCTTCATGTCTCCACTCTCTTGTTTTGTACTTTTTTTCCACGTGTCTTGACATCCAATGTATCCCTGCAAAGTTTGGTGAAGATCTGAGTATGTAGTTTTTGACCTTATATGGAACCTCCTTTCTGAAAATTTGAAAATTCTTAAAAAATTCGACCGAAACCTTGATGTGTCGAATCCTATGTTTTGTATGTTTTTTCCACGTGTCTTGACATCCAATGTATCCATGCAAAGTTTGGTGAAGATCTGAGTATGTAGTTTTTGACCTTATATGGAACCTCCTATCTGAAAATTTGAGAATTCTTGAAAAATTCGTCCAAAATCTTGATGTCTTCAATCTCTTGTTTTGTACGTTTTTTCCACGTGTCTTGACATCCAATGTATCCCTGCAAAGTTTGGTGAAGATCTGAGTATGTAGTTTTTTTCCTTATCTGGAACCTCCCATCTGAAAATTTGAAAATTCCTAAAAAATCCGTCCAAAATCTTGATGAACTCAATCTCTTGTTTTGTACGTTTTTTCCACGTGTCTTGACATCCAATGTATCCCTGCAATGTTTGGTGAAGATCTGAGTATGTAGTTTTTGACCTTATATGGAACCTCTTATCTGAAAATTTGAAAATTCTTAAAAATATTTGACCAAAATCTTGATGTCCCCAATCCTATGTTTCGTATGTTTTCTCCACGTGTCTTGACATCCAATGTATCCATGCAAAGTTTGGTGAAGATCTGAGTATGTCGTTTTTGACCTTATCTGAAACCTCCCATCTGAAAATTTGAAAATTCTTAAAAAATTCGTCGAAAATCTTGATGTCTCCAATCTCTTGTTTTGTACGTTTTTTCCACGTGTCTTGACATGCAAAGTATCCCTGCAACGTTTGGTGAAGATCTGAGTATGTAGTTTTTGACCTTATCTGGAACCTCCTATCTGAAAATTTGAAAATTCTTAAAAAATTCGTCCAAAATCTTGATGTCTCCAATCTCTTGTTTTGTACGTTTTTTCCACGTTTCTTGACATCCAATGTATCCCTGCAATGTTTGGTGAAGATCTGAGTATGTAGTTTTTGACCTTATATGGAACCTCCTATCTGAAAATTTGAAAATTCTTAAAAAATTTGACCAAAATCTTGATATCCCCTATCCTATGTTTTGTATGTTTTTTCCACGTGTCTTGACATCCAATGTATCCCTGCAAAGTTTGGTGAATATCTGAGTATGTAGTTTTTGACCTTATCTGGAACCTCCTATCTGAAAATTTGAAAATTTTTAAAAAAATCGTCCAAAATCTTGATGTCTTCAATCTCTTGTTTTGTACGTTTTTTCCACGTGTCTTGACCTCCAATGTATCCCTGCAAAGTTTGGTGAAGATCTGAGTATGTCGTTTTTGACCTTATCTGGAACATCCTTTCTGAAAATTTGAAAATTCTTAAAAAATTCGTCCAAAATCTTGATGTCTCCAATCTCTTGTTTTGTACGTTTTTTCCACGTGTCTTGACATCCAATGTGTCCCTGCAAAGTTTGGTGAAGATCTGAGTATGTAGTTTTTGACCTTATATGGAACCTCCTATCTGAAAATTTGAAAATTCTTAAAAAATTTGACCAAAATCTTGATATCCCCTATCCTATGTTTTGTATGTTTTTTCCACGTGTCTTGACATCCAATGTATCCCTGCAAAGTTTGGTGAAGATCTGAGTATGTAGTTTTTGACCTTATCTGGAACCTCCTATCTGAAAATTTGAAAATTTTTAAAAAAAATCGTCCAAAATCTTGATGTCTTCAATCTCTTGTTTTGTACGTTTTTTCCACGTGTCTTGACCTCCAATGTATCCCTGCAAAGTTTGGTGAAGATCTGAGTATGTCGTTTTTGACCTTATCTGGAACATCCTTTCTGAAAATTTGAAAATTCTTAAAAAATTCGTCCAAAATCTTGATGTCTCCAATCCTATGTTTTGTACATTTTTTCCACGTGTCTTGACATCCAATGTGTCCCTGCAAAGTTTGGTGAAGATCTGAGTATGTAGTTTTTGACCTTATATGGAACCTCCTTTCTGAAAATTTGAAAATTCTTAAAAAATTCGTCCAAAATCTTGATGTCCCCAATCTCTTGTTTTGTACGTTTTTTCCACGTGTCTTGACATCCAATGTATCCATGCAAAGTTTGGTGAAGATCTGAGTATGTCGTTTTTGACCTTATCTGGAACCTCCCATCTGAAAATTTGAAAATTCTTCAAAAATTCGTCGAAAATCTTGATGTCTCCAATCTCTTGTTTTGTACGTTTTTTCCACGTGTCTTGACATGCAAAGTATCCCTGCAACGTTTGGTGAAGATCTGAGTATGTAGTTTTTGACCTTATCTCGAACCTCCTATCTGAAAATTTGAAAATTCTTCAAAAATTCGTCCAAAATCTTGATGTCTCCAATCTCTTGTTTTGTACGTTTTTTCCACGTTTCTTGACATCCAATGTATCCCTGCAATGTTTGGTGAAGATCTGAGTATATAGTTTTTGACCTTATATGGAACCTCCTATCTGAAAATTTGAAAATTCTTAAAAAAATTGACCAAAATCTTGATATCCCCAATCCTATGTTTTGTATGTTTTTTCCACGTGTCTTGACATCCAATGTATCCCTGCAAAGTTTGGTGAAGATCTGAGTATGTAGTTTTTGACTTTATCTGGAACCTCCTATCTGAAAATTTGAAAATTTTTAAAAAATTCGTCCAAAATCTTGATGTCTTCAATCTCTTGTTTTGTACGTTTTTTCCACGTGTCTTGACCTCCAATGTATCCCTGCAAAGTTTGGTGAAGATCTGAGTATGTCGTTTTTGACCTTATCTGGAACATCCTTTCTGAAAATTTGAAAATTCTTAAAAAATTCGTCCAAAATCTTGATGTCTCCAATCTCTTGTTTTGTACGTTTTTTCCACGTGTCTTGACATCCAATGTATCCCTGCAAAGTTTGGTGAAGATCTGAGTATGTAGTTTTTGACCTTATATGGAACCTCCTTTCTGAAAATTTGAAAATTCTTAAAAAATTCGTCCAAAAATTGATGTCTCCAATCTCTTGTTTTGTACGTTTTTTCCACGTGTCTTGACATCCAATGTATCCCTGCAAAGTTTGGTGAAGATCTGAGTATGTAGTTTTTGACCTTATATGGAACCTCCCATCTGAAAATTTGAAAATTCCTAAAAAATCCGTCCAAAATCTTGATGTCTCCAATCTCTTGTTTTGTACGTTTTTTCCACGTGTCTTGACATCCAATGTGTCCCTGCAAAGTTTGGTGAAGATCTGAGTATGTAGTTTTTGACCTTATATGGAACCTCCTATCTGAAAATTTGAAAATTCTTAAAAAATTTGACCAAAATCTTGATATCCCCTATCCTATGTTTTGTATGTTTTTTCCACGTGTCTTGACATCCAATGTATCCCTGCAAAGTTTGGTGAAGATCTGAGTATGTAGTTTTTGACCTTATCTGGAACCTCCTATCTGAAAATTTGAAAATTTTTAAAAAAAATCGTCCAAAATCTTGATGTCTTCAATCTCTTGTTTTGTACGTTTTTTCCACGTGTCTTGACCTCCAATGTATCCCTGCAAAGTTTGGTGAAGATCTGAGTATGTCGTTTTTGACCTTATCTGGAACATCCTTTCTGAAAATTTGAAAATTCTTAAAAAATTCGTCCAAAATCTTGATGTCTCCAATCTCTTGTTTTGTACGTTTTTTCCACGTGTCTTGACATCCAATGTGTCCCTGCAAAGTTTGGTGAAGATCTGAGTATGTAGTTTTTGACCTTATATGGAACCTCCTTTCTGAAAATTTGAAAATTCTTAAAAAATTCGTCCAAAATCTTGATGTCCCCAATCTCTTGTTTTGTACGTTTTTTCCACGTGTCTTGACATCCAATGTATCCATGCAAAGTTTGGTGAAGATCTGAGTATGTCGTTTTTGACCTTATCTGGAACCTCCCATCTGAAAATTTGAAAATTCTTCAAAAATTCGTCGAAAATCTTGATGTCTCCAATCTCTTGTTTTGTACGTTTTTTCCACGTGTCTTGACATGCAAAGTATCCCTGCAACGTTTGGTGAAGATCTGAGTATGTAGTTTTTGACCTTATCTCGAACCTCCTATCTGAAAATTTGAAAATTCTTCAAAAATTCGTCCAAAATCTTGATGTCTCCAATCTCTTGTTTTGTACGTTTTTTCCACGTTTCTTGACATCCAATGTATCCCTGCAATGTTTGGTGAAGATCTGAGTATATAGTTTTTGACCTTATATGGAACCTCCTATCTGAAAATTTGAAAATTCTTAAAAAAATTGACCAAAATCTTGATATCCCCAATCCTATGTTTTGTATGTTTTTTCCACGTGTCTTGACATCCAATGTATCCCTGCAAAGTTTGGTGAAGATCTGAGTATGTAGTTTTTGACTTTATCTGGAACCTCCTATCTGAAAATTTGAAAATTTTTAAAAAATTCGTCCAAAATCTTGATGTCTTCAATCTCTTGTTTTGTACGTTTTTTCCACGTGTCTTGACCTCCAATGTATCCCTGCAAAGTTTGGTGAAGATCTGAGTATGTCGTTTTTGACCTTATCTGGAACATCCTTTCTGAAAATTTGAAAATTCTTAAAAAATTCGTCCAAAATCTTGATGTCTCCAATCTCTTGTTTTGTACGTTTTTTCCACGTGTCTTGACATCCAATGTATCCCTGCAAAGTTTGGTGAAGATCTGAGTATGTAGTTTTTGACCTTATATGGAACCTCCTTTCTGAAAATTTGAAAATTCTTAAAAAATTCGTCCAAAAATTGATGTCTCCAATCTCTTGTTTTGTACGTTTTTTCCACGTGTCTTGACATCCAATGTATCCCTGCAAAGTTTGGTGAAGATCTGAGTATGTAGTTTTTGACCTTATATGGAACCTCCCATCTGAAAATTTGAAAATTCCTAAAAAATCCGTCTAAAATCTTGATGTCTCCACTCTCTTGTTTTGTACTTTTTTTCCACGTGTCTTGACATCCAATGTATCCCTGCAAAGTTTGGTGAAGATCTGAGTATGTAGTTTTTGACCTTATATGGAACCTCCTTTCTGAAAATTTGAAAATTCTTAAAAAATTCGACCAAAATCTTGATGTCTCGAATCCTATGTTTTGTATGTTTTTTCCACGTGTCTTGACATCCAATGTATCCATGCAAAGTTTTGTGAAGATCTGAGTATGTAGTTTTTGACCTTATATGGAACCTCCTTTCTGAAAATTTGAAAATTCTTAAAAAATTCGTCCAAAATCTTGATGTCCCCAATCCTATGTTTTGTATGTTTTTTCCACGTGTCTTGACATCCAATGTATCCATGCAAAGTTTGGTGAAGATCTGAGTATGTCGTTTTTGACCTTATCTGAAACCTCCCATCTGAAAATTTGAAAATTCTTAAAAAATTCGTCGAAAATCTTGATGTCTCCAATCTCTTGTTTTGTACGTTTTTTCCACGTGTCTTGACATGCAAAGTATCCCTGCAACGTTTGGTGAAGATCTGAGTATGTAGTTTTTGACCTTATCTGGAACCTCCTATCTGAAAATTTGAAAATTCTTAAAAAATTCGTCCAAAATCTTGATGTCTCCAATCTCTTGTTTTGTACGTTTTTTCCACGTTTCTTGACATCCAATGTATCCCTGCAAAGTTTGGTGAAGATCTGAGTATGTAGTTTTTGACCTTATATGGAACCTACTTTCTGAAAATTTGAAAATTCTTAAAAAATTCGTCCAAAATCTTGATGTCCCCAATCCTATGTTTTGTATGTTTTTTCCACGTGTCTTGACATCCAATGTATCCATGCAAAGTTTGGTGAAGATCTGAGTATGTCGTTTTTGACCTTATCTGAAACTTCCCATCTGAAAATTTGAAAATTCTTAAAAAATTCGTCGAAAATCTTGATGTCTCCAATCTCTTGTTTTGTACGTTTTTTCCACGTGTCTTGACATGCAAAGTATCCCTGCAACGTTTGGTGAAGATCTGAGTATGTAGTTTTTGACCTTATCTGGAACCTCCTATCTGAAAATTTGAAAATTCTTAAAAAATTCGTCCAAAATCTTGATGTCTCCAATCTCTTGTTTTGTACGTTTTTTCCACGTTTCTTGACATCCAATGTATCCCTGCAATGTTTGGTGAAGATCTGAGTATGTAGTTTTTAACCTTATATGGAACCTCCTATCTGAAAATTTGAAAATTCTTAAAAAATTTGACCAAAATCTTGATATCCCCTATCCTATGTTTTGTATGTTTGTTCCACGTGTCCTGACATCCAATGTATCCCTGCAAAGTTTGGTGAAGATCTGAGTATGTAGTTTTTGACCTTATCTGGAACCTCCTATCTGAAAATTTGAAAATTTTTAAAAAATTCGTCCAAAATCTTGATGTCTTCAATCTCTTGTTTTGTACGTTTTTTCCACGTGTCTTGACCTCCAATGTATCCCTGCAAAGTTTGGTGAAGATCTGAGTATGTAGTTTTTGACCTTATCTGGAGCATCCTTTCTGAAAATTTGAAAATTCTTAAAAAATTCGTCCAAAATCTTGATGTCTCCAATCTCTTGTTTTGTACGTTTTTTCCACGTGTCTTGACATCCAATGTATCCCTGCAAAGTTTGGTGAAGATCTGAGTATGTAGTTTTTGACCTTATATGGAACCTCCTTTCTGAAAATTTGAAAATTCTTAAAAAATTCGTCCAAAATCTTGATGTCCCCAATCTCTTGTTTTGTACGTTTTTTCCACGTGTCTTGACATCCAATGTATCCATGCAAAGTTTGGTGAAGATCTGAGTATGTCGTTTTTGACCTTATCTGGAACCTCCCATCTGAAAATTTGAAAATTCTTCAAAAATTCGTCGAAAATCTTGATGTCTCCAATCTCTTGTTTTGTACGTTTTTTCCACGTGTCTTGACATGCAAAGTATCCCTGCAACGTTTGGTGAAGATCTGAGTATGTAGTTTTTGACCTTATCTGGAACCTCCTATCTGAAAATTTGAAAATTCTTCAAAAATTCGTCCAAAATCTTGATGTCCCCAATCTCTTGTTTTGTACGTTTTTTCCACGTTTCTTGACATCCAATATATCCGTGCAATGTTTGGTGAAGATCTGAGTATATAGTTTTTGACCTTATATGGAACCTCCTATCTGAAAATTTGAAAATTCTTAAAAAATTTGACCAAAATTTTGATATCCCCAATCCTATGTTTTGTATGTTTTTCCACGTGTCTTGACATCCAATGTATCCCTGCAAAGTTTGGTGAAGATCTGAGTATGTAGTTTTTGACCTTATCTGGAACCTCCTATCTGAAAATTTGAAAATTTTTAAAAAATTCGTCCAAAATCTTGATGTCTTCAATCTCTTGTTTTGTACGATTTTTCCACGTGTCTTGACCTCCAATGTATCCCTGCAAAGTTTGGTGAAGATCTGAGTATGTCGTTTTTGACCTTATCTGGAACATCCTTTCTGAAAATTTGAAAATTCTTAAAAAATTCGTCCAAAATCTTGATGTCTCCAATCTCTTGTTTTGTACGTTTTTTCCACGTGTCTTGACATCCAATGTATCCCTGCAAAGTTTGGTGAAGATCTGAGTATGTAGTTTTTGACCTTATATGGAACCTCCTTTCTGAAAATTTGAAAATTCTTAAAAAATTCGTCCAAAATCTTGATGTCTCCAATCTCTTGTTTTGTACGTTTTTTCCACGTGTCTTGACATCCAATGTATCCCTGCAAAGTTTGGTGAAGATCTGAGTATGTAGTTTTTGACCTTATATGGAACCTCCCATCTGAAAATTTGAAAATTCCTAAAAAATCCGTCTAAAATCTTCATGTCTCCACTCTCTTGTTTTGTACTTTTTTTCCACGTGTCTTGACATCCAATGTATCCCTGCAAAGTTTGGTGAAGATCTGAGTATGTAGTTTTTGACCTTATATGGAACCTCCTTTCTGAAAATTTGAAAATTCTTAAAAAATTCGACCAAAACCTTGATGTGTCGAATCCTATGTTTTGTATGTTTTTTCCACGTGTCTTGACATCCAATGTATCCATGCAATGTTTGGTGAAGATCTGAGTATGTAGTTTTTGACCTTATATGGAACCTACTATCTGAAAATTTGAGAATTCTTGAAAAATTCGTCCAAAATCTTGATGTCTTCAATCTCTTGTTTTGTACGTTTTTTCCACGTGTCTTGACATCCAATGTATCCCTGCAAAGTTTGGTGAAGATCTGAGTATGTAGTTTTTGACCTTATCTGGAACCTCCCATCTGAAAATTTGAAAATTCCTAAAAAATCCGTCCAAAATCTTGATGACCTCAATCTCTTGTTTTGTACGTTTTTTCCACGTGTCTTGACATCCAATGTATCCCTGCAATGTTTGGTGAAGATCTGAGTATGTAGTTTTTGACCTTATATGGAACCTCTTATCTGAAAATTTGAAAATTCTTAAAAATATTTGACCAAAATCTTGATGTCCCCTATCCTATGTTTTGTATGTTTTTTCCACGTGTCTTGACATCCAATGTATCCATGCAAAGTTTGGTGAAGATCTGAGTATGTCGTTTTTGACCTTATCTGAAACCTCCCATCTGAAAATTTGAAAATTCTTAAAAAATTCGTCGAAAATCTTGATGTCTCCAATCTCTTGTTTTGTACGTTTTTTCCACGTGTCTTGACATGCAAAGTATCCCTGCAACGTTTGGTGAAGATCTGAGTATGTAGTTTTTGACCTTATATGGAACCTCCTATCTGAAAATTTGAAAATTCTTAAAAAATTCGTCCAAAATCTTGATGTCTCCAATCTCTTGTTTTGTACGTTTTTTCCACGTTTCTTGACATCCAATGTATCCCTGCAATGTTTGGTGAAGATCTGAGTATGTAGTTTTTGACCTTATATGGAACCTCCTATCTGAAAATTTGAAAATTCTTAAAAAATTTGACCAAAATCTTGATATCCCCTATCCTATGTTTTGTATGTTTTTTCCACGTGTCTTGACATCCAATGTATCCCTGCAAAGTTTGGTGAATATCTGAGTATGTAGTTTTTGACCTTATCTGGAACCTCCTATCTGAAAATTTGAAAATTTTTAAAAAAATCGTCCAAAATCTTGATGTCTTCAATCTCTTGTTTTGTACGTTTTTTCCACGTGTCTTGACCTCCAATGTATCCCTGCAAAGTTTGGTGAAGATCTGAGTATGTCGTTTTTGACCTTATCTGGAACATCCTTTCTGAAAATTTGAAAATTCTTAAAAAATTCGTCCAAAATCTTGATGTCTCCAATCTCTTGTTTTGTACGTTTTTTCCACGTGTCTTGACATCCAATGTGTCCCTGCAAAGTTTGGTGAAGATCTGAGTATGTAGTTTTTGACCTTATATGGAACCTCCTATCTGAAAATTTGAAAATTCTTAAAAAATTTGACCAAAATCTTGATATCCCCTATCCTATGTTTTGTATGTTTTTTCCACGTGTCTTGACATCCAATGTATCCCTGCAAAGTTTGGTGAAGATCTGAGTATGTAGTTTTTGACCTTATCTGGAACCTCCTATCTGAAAATTTGAAACTTTTTAAAAAAAATCGTCCAAAATCTTGATGTCTTCAATCTCTTGTTTTGTACGTTTTTTCCACGTGTCTTGACCTCCAATGTATCCCTGCAAAGTTTGGTGAAGATCTGAGTATGTCGTTTTTGACCTTATCTGGAACATCCTTTCTGAAAATTTGAAAATTCTTAAAAAATTCGTCCAAAATCTTGATGTCTCCAATCTCTTGTTTTGTACGTTTTTTCCACGTGTCTTGACATCCAATGTGTCCCTGCAAAGTTTGGTGAAGATCTGAGTATGTAGTTTTTGACCTTATATGGAACCTCCTTTCTGAAAATTTGAAAATTCTTAAAAAATTCGTCCAAAATCTTGATGTCCCCAATCTCTTGTTTTGTACGTTTTTTCCACGTGTCTTGACATCCAATGTATCCATGCAAAGTTTGGTGAAGATCTGAGTATGTCGTTTTTGACCTTATCTGGAACCTCCCATCTGAAAATTTGAAAATTCTTCAAAAATTCGTCGAAAATCTTGATGTCTCCAATCTCTTGTTTTGTACGTTTTTTCCACGTGTCTTGACATGCAAAGTATCCCTGCAACGTTTGGTGAAGATCTGAGTATGTAGTTTTTGACCTTATCTCGAACCTCCTATCTGAAAATTTGAAAATTCTTCAAAAATTCTTCCAAAATCTTGATGTCTCCAATCTCTTGTTTTGTACGTTTTTTCCACGTTTCTTGACATCCAATGTATCCCTGCAATGTTTGGTGAAGATCTGAGTATATAGTTTTTGACCTTATATGGAACCTCCTATCTGAAAATTTGAAAATTCTTAAAAAAATTGACCAAAATCTTGATATCCCCAATCCTATGTTTTGTATGTTTTTTCCACGTGTCTTGACATCCAATGTATCTATGCAAAATTTGGTGAAGATCTGAGTATGTAGTTTTTGACTTTATCTGGAACCTCCTATCTGAAAATTTGAAAATTTTTAAAAAATTCGTCCAAAATCTTGATGTCTTCAATCTCTTGTTTTGTACGTTTTTTCCACGTGTCTTGACCTCCAATGTATCCCTGCAAAGTTTGGTGAAGATCTGAGTATGTCGTTTTTGACTTTATCTGGAACATCCTTTCTCAAAATTTGAAAATTCTTAAAAAATTCGTCCAAAATCTTGATGTCTCCAATCTCTTGTTTTGTACGTTTTTTCCACGTGTCTTGACATCCAATGTATCCCTGCAAAGTTTGGTGAAGATCTGAGTATGTAGTTTTTGACCTTATATGGAACCTCCTTTCTGAAAATTTGAAAATTCTTAAAAAATTCGTCCAAAATCTTGATGTCTCCAATCTCTTGTTTTGTACGTTTTTTCCACGTGTCTTGACATCCAATGTATCCCTGCAAAGTTTGGTGAAGATCTGAGTATGTAGTTTTTGACCTTATATGGAACCTCCCATCTGAAAATTTGAAAATTCCTAAAAAATCCGTCTAAAATCTACATGTCTCCACTCTCTTGTTTTGTACTTTTTTTCCACGTGTCTTGACATCCAATGTATCCCTGCAAAGTTTGGTGAAGATCTGAGTATGTAGTTTTTGACCTTATATGGAACCTCCTTTCTGAAAATTTGAAAATTCTTAAAAAATTCGACCAAAACCTTGATGTGTCGAATCCTATGTTTTGTATGTTTTTTCCACGTGTCTTGACATCCAATGTATCCATGCAAAGTTTGGTGAAGATCTGAGTATGTAGTTTTTGACCTTATATGGAACCTCCTATCTGAAAATTTGAGAATTCTTGAAAAATTCGTCCAAAATCTTGATGTCTTCAATCTCTTGTTTTGTACGTTTTTTCCACGTGTCTTGACATCCAATGTATCCCTGCAAAGTTTGGTGAAGATCTGAGTATGTAGTTTTTTTCCTTATCTGGAACCTCCCATCTGAAAATTTGAAAATTCCTAAAAAATCCGTCCAAAATCTTGATGACCTCAATCTCTTGTTTTGTACGTTTTTTCCACGTGTCTTGACATCCAATGTATCCCTGCAATGTTTGGTGAAGATCTGAGTATGTAGTTTTTGACCTTATATGGAACCTCTTATCTGAAAATTTGAAAATTCTTAAAAATATTTGACCAAAATCTTGATGTCCCCAATCCTATGTTTTGTATGTTTTTTCCACGTGTCTTGACATCCAATGTATCCATGCAAAGTTTGGTGAAGATCTGAGTATGTCGTTTTTGACCTTATCTGAAACCTCCCATCTGAAAATTTGAAAATTCTTAAAAAATTCGTCGAAAATCTTGATGTCTCCAATCTCTTGTTTTGTACGTTTTTTCCACGTGTCTTGACATGCAAAGTATCCCTGCAACGTTTGGTGAAGATCTGAGTATGTAGTTTTTGACCTTATCTGGAACCTCCTATCTGAAAATTTGAAAATTCTTAAAAAATTCGTCCAAAATCTTGATGTCTCCAATCTCTTGTTTTGTACGTTTTTTCCACGTTTCTTGACATCCAATGTATCCCTGCAATGTTTGGTGAAGATCTGAGTATGTAGTTTTTGACCTTATATGGAACCTCCTATCTGAAAATTTGAAAATTCTTAAAAAATTTGACCAAAATCTTGATATCCCCTATCCTATGTTTTGTATGTTTTTTCCACGTGTCTTGACATCCAATGTATCCCTGCAAAGTTTGGTGAATATCTGAGTATGTAGTTTTTGACCTTATCTGGAACCTCCTATCTGAAAATTTGAAAATTTTTAAAAAAATCGTCCAAAATCTTGATGTCTTCAATCTCTTGTTTTGTACGTTTTTTCCACGTGTCTTGACCTCCAATGTATCCCTGCAAAGTTTGGTGAAGATCTGAGTATGTCGTTTTTGACCTTATCTGGAACATCCTTTCTGAAAATTTGAAAATTCTTAAAAAATTCGTCCAAAATCTTGATGTCTCCAATCTCTTGTTTTGTACGTTTTTTCCACGTGTCTTGACATCCAATGTGTCCCTGCAAAGTTTGGTGAAGATCTGAGTATGTAGTTTTTGACCTTATATGGAACCTCCTATCTGAAAATTTGAAAATTCTTAAAAAATTTGACCAAAATCTTGATATCCCCTATCCTATGTTTTGTATGTTTTTTCCACGTGTCTTGACATCCAATGTATCCCTGCAAAGTTTGGTGAAGATCTGAGTATGTAGTTTTTGACCTTATCTGGAACCTCCTATCTGAAAATTTGAAAATTTTTAAAAAAAATCGTCCAAAATCTTGATGTCTTCAATCTCTTGTTTTGTACGTTTTTTCCACGTGTCTTGACCTCCAATGTATCCCTGCAAAGTTTGGTGAAGATCTGAGTATGTCGTTTTTGACCTTATCTGGAACATCCTTTCTGAAAATTTGAAAATTCTTAAAAAATTCGTCCAAAATCTTGATGTCTCCAATCTCTTGTTTTGTACGTTTTTTCCACGTGTCTTGACATCCAATGTGTCCCTGCAAAGTTTGGTGAAGATCTGAGTATGTAGTTTTTGACCTTATATGGAACCTCCTTTCTGAAAATTTGAAAATTCTTAAAAAATTCGTCCAAAATCTTGATGTCCCCAATCTCTTGTTTTGTACGTTTTTTCCACGTGTCTTGACATCCAATGTATCCATGCAAAGTTTGGTGAAGATCTGAGTATGTCGTTTTTGACCTTATCTGGAACCTCCCATCTGAAAATTTGAAAATTCTTCAAAAATTCGTCGAAAATCTTGATGTCTCCAATCTCTTGTTTTGTACGTTTTTTCCACGTGTCTTGACATGCAAAGTATCCCTGCAACGTTTGGTGAAGATCTGAGTATGTAGTTTTTGACCTTATCTCGAACCTCCTATCTGAAAATTTGAAAATTCTTAAAAAAATTGACCAAAATCTTGATATCCCCAATCCTATGTTTTGTATGTTTTTTCCACGTGTCTTGACATCCAATGTATCCCTACAAAGTTTGGTGAAGATCTGAGTATGTAGTTTTTGACTTTATCTGGAACCTCCTATCTGAAAATTTGAAAATTTTTAAAAAATTCGTCCAAAATCTTGATGTCTTCAATCTCTTGTTTTGTACGTTTTTTCCACGTGTCTTGACCTCCAATGTATCCCTGCAAAGTTTGGTGAAGATCTGAGTATGTCGTTTTTGACCTTATCTGGAACATCCTTTCTGAAAATTTGAAAATTCTTAAAAAATTCGTCCAAAATCTTGATGTCTCCAATCTCTTGTTTTGTACGTTTTTTCCACGTGTCTTGACATCCAATGTATCCCTGCAAAGTTTGGTGAAGATCTGAGTATGTAGTTTTTGACCTTATATGGAACCTCCTTTCTGAAAATTTGAAAATTCTTAAAAAATTCGTCCAAAAATTGATGTCTCCAATCTCTTGTTTTGTACGTTTTTTCCACGTGTCTTGACATCCAATGTATCCCTGCAAAGTTTGGTGAAGATCTGAGTATGTAGTTTTTGACCTTATATGGAACCTCCCATCTGAAAATTTGAAAATTCCTAAAAAATCCGTCTAAAATCTTGATGTCTCCACTCTCTTGTTTTGTACTTTTTTTCCACGTGTCTTGACATCCAATGTATCCCTGCAAAGTTTGGTGAAGATCTGAGTATGTAGTTTTTGACCTTATATGGAACCTCCTTTCTGAAAATTTGAAAATTCTTAAAAAATTCGACCAAAATCTTGATGTCTCGAATCCTATGTTTTGTATGTTTTTTCCACGTGTCTTGACATCCAATGTATCCATGCAAAGTTTTGTGAAGATCTGAGTATGTAGTTTTTGACCTTATATGGAACCTCCTATCTGAAAATTTGAGAATTCTTGAAAAATTCGTCCAAAATCTTGATGTCTCCAATCTCTTGTTTTGTACGTTTTTTCCACGTGTCTTGACATCCAATGTATCCCTGCAAAGTTTGGTGAAGATCTGAGTATGTAGTTTTTGACCTTATCTGGAACCTCCCATCTGAAAATTTGAAAATTCCTAAAAAATCCGTCCAAAATCTTGATGACCTCAATCTCTTGTTTTGTACGTTTTTTCCACGTGTCTTGACATCCAATGTATCCCTGCAATGTTTGGTGAAGATCTGAGTATGTTGTTTTTGACCTTATATGGAACCTCTTATCTGAAAATTTGAAAATTCTTAAAAATATTTGACCAAAATCTTGATGTCCCCAATCCTATGTTTTGTATGTTTTTTCCACGTGTCTTGACATCCAATGTATCCCTGCAAAGTTTGGTGAAGATCTGAGTATGTAGTTTTAGACCTTATCTGAACCTCATTTCTGAAAATTTGAAAATTCCTCAAAAATTCGTCCAAAATCTTGATGTCTCCAATCTCTTGTTTTGTACGTTTTTTCCACGTGTCTTGACATCCAATGTATCCCTGCAAAGTTTGGTGAAGATCTGAGTATGTAGTTTTTGACCTTATATGGAGCCTCCTTTCTGAAAATTTGAAAATTCTTAAAATATTCATCCAAAATCTTGATGTCTCCAATCTCTTGTTTTGTACGTTTTTTCCACGTTTCTTGACATCCAATGTATCCCTGCAAAGCTTGGTGAAGATCTGAGTATGTAGTTTTTGACCTTATATGGAACCTCCTTTCTGAAAATTTGAAAATTCTTAAAAAAATCGTCCAAAATCTTGATGTCCCCAATCCTATGTTTTGTATGTTTTTTCCACGTGTCTTGACATCCAATGTATCCATGCAAAGTTTGGTGAAGATCTGAGTATGTCGTTTTTGACCTTATCTGAAACCTCCCATCTGAAAATTTGAAAATTCTTAAAAAATTCGTCGAAAATCTTGATGTCTCCAATCTCTTGTTTTGTACGTTTTTTCCACGTGTCTTGACATGCAAAGTATCCCTGCAACGTTTGGTGAAGATCTGAGTATTTAGTTTTTGACCTTATCTGGAACCTCCTATCTGAAAATTTGAAAATTCTTAAAAAATTCGTCCAAAATCTTGATGTCTCCAATCTCTTGTTTTGTACGTTTTTTCCACGTTTCTTGACATCCAATGTATCCCTGCAATGTTTGGTGAAGATCTGAGTATGTAGTTTTTGACCTTATATGGAACCTCCTATCTGAAAATTTGAAAATTCTTAAAAAATTTGACCAAAATCTTGATATCCCCAATCCTATGTTTTGTATGTTTTTTCCACGTGTCTTGACATCCAATGTATCCCTGCAAAGTTTGGTGAAGATCTGAGTATGTAGTTTTTGACCTTATCTGGAACCAATCTGAAAATTTGAAAATTTTTAAAAAATTCGTCCAAAATCTTGATGTCTTCAATCTCTAGTTTTGTACGTTTTTTCCACGTGTCTTGACCTCCAATGTATCCCTGCAAAGTTTGGTGAAGATCTGAGTATGTCGTTTTTGACCTTATCTGGAACATCCTTTCTGAAAATTTGAAAATTCTTAAAAAATTCGTCCAAAATCTTGATGTCTCCAATCTCTTGTTTTGTACGTTTTTTCCACGTGTCTTGACATCCAATGTATCCCTGCAAAGTTTGGTGAAGATCTGAGTATGTAGTTTTTGACCTTATATGGAACCTCCTTTCTGAAAATTTGAAAATTCTTAAAAAATTCGTCCAAAATCTTGATGTCCCCAATCTCTTGTTTTGTACGTTTTTTCCACGTGTCTTGACATCCAATGTATCCATGCAAAGTTTGGTGAAGATCTGAGTATGTCGTTTTTGACCTTATCTGGAACCTCCCATCTGAAAATTTGAAAATTCTTAAAAAATTCGTCGAAAATCTTGATGTCTCCAATCTCTTGTTTTGTACGTTTTTTCCACGTGTCTTGACATGCAAATTATCCCTGCAACGTTTGGTGAAGATCTGAGTATGTAGTTTTTGACATTATCTGGAACCTCCTATCTGAAAATTTGAAAATTCTTCAAAAATTCGTCCAAAATCTTGATGTCTCCAATCTCTTGTTTTGTACGTTTTTTCCACGTGTCTTGACATCCAATGTATCCCTGCAAAGTTTGGTGAAGATCTGAGTATGTAGTTTTTGACCTTATATGGAACCTCCCATCTGAAAATTTGAAAATTCCTAAAAAATCCGTCTAAAATCTTCATGTCTCCACTCTCTTGTTTTGTACTTTTTTTCCACGTGTCTTGACATCCAATGTATCCCTGCAAAGTTTGGTGAAGATCTGAGTATGTAGTTTTTGACCTTATATGGAACCTCCTTTCTGAAAATTTGAAAATTCTTAAAAAATTCGACCAAAACCTTGATGTGTCGAATCCTATGTTTTGTATGTTTTTTGCACGTGTCTTGACATCCAATGTATCCATGCAAAGTTTGGTGAAGATCTGAGTATGTAGTTTTTGACCTTATATGGAACCTCCTATCTGAAAATTTGAGAATTCTTGAAAAATTCGTCCAAAATCTTGATGTCTCCACTCTCTTGTTTTGTACGATTTTTCCACGTGTCTTGACATCCAATGTATCCCTGCAAAGTTTGGTGAAGATCTGAGTATGTAGTTTTTGACCTTATATGGAGCCTCCTTTCTGAAAATTTGAAAATTCTTAAAAAATTCATCCAAAATCTTGATGTCTCCAATCTCTTGTTTTGTACGTTTTTTCCACGTTTCTTGACATCCAATGTATCCCTGCAAAGTTTGGTGAAGATCTGAGTATGTAGTTTTTGACCTTATATGGAACCTCCTTTCTGAAAATTTGAAAATTCTTAAAAAATTCGTCCAAAATCTTGATGTCCCCAATCCTATGTTTTGTATGTTTTTTCCACGTGTCTTGACATCCAATGTATCCATGCAAAGTTTGGTGAAGATCTGAGTATGTCGTTTTTGACCTTATCTGAAACCTCCCATCTGAAAATTTGAAAATTCTTAAAAAATTCGTCGAAAATCTTGATGTCTCCAATCTCTTGTTTTGTACGTTTTTTCCACGTGTCTTGACATGCAAAGTATCCCTGCAAC
This sequence comes from Lepisma saccharinum, assembly GCF_977018435.1. NCBI lineage: Eukaryota > Metazoa > Arthropoda > Insecta > Zygentoma > Lepismatidae > Lepisma > Lepisma saccharinum. Next base: position 1,109,424 of record NW_028142907.1, on the reverse strand, counting down.
GTTTGGTGAAGATCTGAGTATGTAGTTTTTGACCTTATCTGGAACCTCCTATCTGAAAATTTGAAAATTCTTAAAAAATTCGTCCAAAATCTTGATGTCTCCAATCTCTTGTTTTGTACGTTTTTTCCACGTTTCTTGACATCCAATGTATCCCTGCAAAGTTTGGTGAAGATCTGAGTATGTAGTTTTTGACCTTATATGGAACCTCCTTTCTGAAAATTTGAAAATTCTTAAAAAATTCTTCCAAAATCTTGATGTCCCCAATCCTATGTTTTGTATGTTTTTTCCACGTGTCTTGACATCCAATGTATCCATGCAAAGTTTGGTGAAGATCTGAGTATGTCGTTTTTGACCTTATCTGAAACTTCCCATCTGAAAATTTGAAAATTCTTAAAAAATTCGTCGAAAATCTTGATGTCTCCAATCTCTTGTTTTGTACGTTTTTTCCACGTGTCTTGACATGCAAAGTATCCCTGCAACGTTGGGTGAAGATCTGAGTATGTAGTTTTTGACCTTATCTGGAACCTCCTATCTGAAAATTTGAAAATTCTTAAAAAATTCGTCCAAAATCTTGATGTCTCCAATCTATTGTTTTGTACGTTTTTTCCACGTTTCTTGACATCCAATGTATCCCTGCAATGTTTGGTGAAGATCTGAGTATGTAGTTTTTAACCTTATATGGAACCTCCTATCTGAAAATTTGAAAATTCTTAAAAAATTTGACCAAAATCTTGATATCCCCTATCCTATGTTTTGTATGTTTGTTCCACGTGTCTTGACATCCAATGTATCCCTGCAAAGTTTGGTGAAGATCTGAGTATGTAGTTTTTGACCTTATCTGGAACCTCCTATCTGAAAATTTGAAAATTTTTAAAAAATTCGTCCAAAATCTTGATGTCTTCAATCTCTTGTTTTGTACGTTTTTTCCACGTGTCTTGACCTCCAATGTATCCCTGCAAAGTTTGGTGAAGATCTGAGTATGTCGTTTTTGACCTTATCTGGAGCATCCTTTCTGAAAATTTGAAAATTCTTAAAAAATTCGTCCAAAATCTTGATGTCTCCAATCTCTTGTTTTGTACGTTTTTTCCACGTGTCTTGACATCCAATGTATCCCTGCAAAGTTTGGTGAAGATCTGAGTATGTAGTTTTTGACCTTATATGGAACCTCCTTTCTGAAAATTTGAAAATTCTTAAAAAATTCGTCCAAAATCTTGATGTCCCCAATCTCTTGTTTTGTACGTTTTTTCCACGTGTCTTGACATCCAATGTATCCATGCAAAGTTTGGTGAAGATCTGAGTATGTCGTTTTTGACCTTATCTGGAACCTCCCATCTGAAAATTTGAAAATTCTTCAAAAATTCGTCGAAAATCTTGATGTCTCCAATCTCTTGTTTTGTACGTTTTTTCCACGTGTCTTGACATGCAAAGTATCCCTGCAACGTTTGGTGAAGATCTGAGTATGTAGTTTTTGACCTTATCTGGAACCTCCTATCTGAAAATTTGAAAATTCTTCAAAAATTCGTCCAAAATCTTGATGTCTCCAATCTCTTGTTTTGTACGTTTTTTCCACGTTTCTTGACATCCAATGTATCCGTGCAATGTTTGGTGAAGATCTGAGTATATAGTTTTTGACCTTATATGGAACCTCCTATCTGAAAATTTGAAAATTCTTAAAAAATTTGACCAAAATCTTGATATCCCCAATCCTATGTTTTGTATGTTTTTTCCACGTGTCTTGACATCCAATGTATCCCTGCAAAGTTTGGTGAAGATCTGAGTATGTAGTTTTTGACCTTATCTGGAACCTCCTATCTGAAACTTTGAAAATTTTTAAAAAATTCGTCCAAAATCTTGATGTCTTCAATCTCTTGTTTTGTACGATTTTTCCAGGTGTCTTGACCTCCAATGTATCCCTGCAAAGTTTGGTGAAGATCTGAGTATGTCGTTTTTGACCTTATCTGGAACATCCTTTCTGAAAATTTGAAAATTCTTAAAAAATTCGTCCAAAATCTTGATGTCTCCAATCTCTTGTTTTGTACGTTTTTTCCACGTGTCTTGACATCCAATGTATCCCTGCAAAGTTTGGTGAAGATCTGAGTATGTAGTTTTTGACCTTATATGGAACCTCCTTTCTGAAAATTTGAAAATTCTTAAAAAATTCGTCCAAAATCTTGATGTCTCCAATCTCTTGTTTTGTACGTTTTTTCCACGTGTCTTGACATCCAATGTATCCCTGCAAAGTTTGGTGAAGATCTGAGTATGTAGTTTTTGACCTTATATGGAACCTCCCATCTGAAAATTTGAAAATTCCTAAAAAATCCGTCTAAAATCTTCATGTCTCCACTCTCTTGTTTTGTACTTTTTTCCCACGTGTCTTGACATCCAATGTATCCCTGCAAAGTTTGGTGAAGATCTGAGTATGTAGTTTTTGACCTTATATGGAACCTCCTTTCTGAAAATTTGAAAATTCTTAAAAAATTCGACCAAAACCTTGATGTGTCGAATCCTATGTTTTGTATGTTTTTTCCACGTGTCTTGACATCCAATGTATCCATGCAAAGTTTGGTGAAGATCTGAGTATGTAGTTTTTGACCTTATATGGAACCTCCTATCTGAAAATTTGAGAATTCTTGAAAAATTCGTCCAAAATCTTGATGTCTTCAATCTCTTGTTTTGTACGTTTTTTCCACGTGTCTTGACATCCAATGTATCCCTGCAAAGTTTGGTGAAGATCTGAGTATGTAGTTTTTGACCTTATCTGGAACCTCCCATCTGAAAATTTGAAAATTCCTAAAAAATCCGTCCAAAATCTTGATGACCTCAATCTCTTGTTTTGTACGTTTTTTCCACGTGTCTTGACATCCAATGTATCCCTGCAATGTTTGGTGAAGATCTGAGTATGTAGTTTTTGACCTTATATGGAACCTCTTATCTGAAAATTTGAAAATTCTTAAAAATATTTGACCAAAATCTTGATGTCCCCAATCCTATGTTTTGTATGTTTTTTCCACGTGTCTTGACATCCAATGTATCCATGCAAAGTTTGGTGAAGATCTGAGTATGTCGTTTTTGACCTTATCTGAAACCTCCCATCTGAAAATTTGAAAATTCTTAAAAAATTCGTCGAAAATCTTGATGTCTCCAATCTCTTGTTTTGTACGTTTTTTCCACGTGTCTTGACATGCAAAGTATCCCTGCAACGTTTGGTGAAGATCTGAGTATGTAGTTTTTGACCTTATCTGGAACCTCCTATCTGAAAATTTGAAAATTCTTAAAAAATTCGTCCAAAATCTTGATGTCTCCAATCTCTTGTTTTGTACGTTTTTTCCACGTTTCTTGACATCCAATGTATCCCTGCAATGTTTGGTGAAGATCTGAGTATGTAGTTTTTGAACTTATATGGAACCTCCTATCTGAAAATTTGAAAATTCTTAAAAAATTTGACCAAAATCTTGATATCCCCTATCCTATGTTTTGTATGTTTTTTCCACGTGTCTTGACATCCAATGTATCCCTGCAAAGTTTGGTGAAGATCTGAGTATGTAGTTTTTGACCTTATCTGGAACCTCCTATCTGAAAATTTGAAAATTTTTAAAAAAATCGTCCAAAATCTTGATGTCTTCAATCTCTTGTTTTGTACGTTTTTTCCACGTGTCTTGACCTCCAATGTATCCCTGCAAAGTTTGGTGAAGATCTGAGTATGTCGTTTTTGACCTTATCTGGAACATCCTTTCTGAAAATTTGAAAATTCTTAAAAAATTCGTCCAAAATCTTGATGTCTCCAATCTCTTGTTTTGTACGTTTTTTCCACGTGTCTTGACATCCAATGTGTCCCTGCAAAGTTTGGTGAAGATCTGAGTATGTAGTTTTTGACCTTATATGGAACCTCCTATCTGAAAATTTGAAAATTCTTAAAAAATTTGACCAAAATCTTGATATCCCCTATCCTATGTTTTGTATGTTTTTTCCACGTGTCTTGACATCCAATGTATCCCTGCAAAGTTTGGTGAAGATCTGAGTATGTAGTTTTTGACCTTATCTGGAACCTCCTATCTGAAAATTTGAAAATTTTTAAAAAAAATCGTCCAAAATCTTGATGTCTTCAATCTCTTGTTTTGTACGTTTTTTCCACGTGTCTTGACCTCCAATGTATCCCTGCAAAGTTTGGTGAAGATCTGAGTATGTCGTTTTTGACCTTATCTGGAACATCCTTTCTGAAAATTTGAAAATTCTTAAAAAATTCGTCCAAAATCTTGATGTCTCCAATCTCTTGTTTTGTACGTTTTTTCCACGTGTCTTGACATCCAATGTGTCCCTGCAAAGTTTGGTGAAGATCTGAGTATGTAGTTTTTGACCTTATATGGAACCTCCTTTCTGAAAATTTGAAAATTCTTAAAAAATTCGTCCAAAATCTTGATGTCCCCAATCTCTTGTTTTGTACTTTTTTTCCACGTGTCTTGACATCCAATGTATCCATGCAAAGTTTGGTGAAGATCTGAGTATGTCGTTTTTGACCTTATCTGGAACCTCCCATCTGAAAATTTGAAAATTCTTCAAAAATTCGTCGAAAATCTTGATGTCTCCAATCTCTTGTTTTGTACGTTTTTTCCACGTGTCTTGACATGCAAAGTATCCCTGCAACGTTTGGTGAAGATCTGACTATGTAGTTTTTGACCTTATCTGGAACCTCCTATCTGAAAATTTGAAAATTCTTCAAAAATTCGTCCAAAATCTTGATGTCTCCAATCTCTTGTTTTGTACGTTTTTTCCACGTTTCTTGACATCCAATGTATCCCTGCAATGTTTGGTGAAGATCTGAGTATATAGTTTTTGACCTTATATGGAACCTCCTATCGGAAAATTTGAAAATTCTTAAAAAAATTGACCAAAATCTTGATATCCCCAATCCTATGTTTTGTATGTTTTTTCCACGTGTCTTGACATCCAATGTATCCCTGCAAAGTTTGGTGAAGATCTGAGTATGTAGTTTTTGACCTTATCTGGAACCTCCTATCTGAAAATTTGAAAATTTTTAAAAAATTCGTCCAAAACCTTGATGTCTTCAATCTCTTGTTTTGTACGTTTTTTCCACGTGTCTTGACCTCCAATGTATCCCTGCAAAGTTTGGTGAAGATCTGAGTATGTCGTTTTTGACCTTATCTGGAACATCCTTTCTGAAAATTTGAAAATTCTTAAAAAATTCGTCCAAAATCTTGATGTCTCCAATCTCTTGTTTTGTACGTTTTTTCCACGTGTCTTGACATCCAATGTATCCCTGCAAAGTTTGGTGAAGATCTGAGTATGTAGTTTTTGACCTTATATGGAACCTCCTTTCTGAAAATTTGAAAATTCTTAAAAAATTCGTCCAAAAATTGATGTCTCCAATCTCTTGTTTTGTACGTTTTTTCCACGTGTCTTGACATCCAATGTATCCCTGCAAAGTTTGGTGAAGATCTGAGTATGTAGTTTTTGACCTTATATGGAACCTCCCATCTGAAAATTTGAAAATTCCTAAAAAATCCGTCTAAAATCTTGATGTCTCCACTCTCTTGTTTTGTACTTTTTTTCCACGTGTCTTGACATCCAATGTATCCCTGCAAAGTTTGGTGAAGATCTGAGTATGTAGTTTTTGACCTTATATGGAACCTCTTATCTGAAAATTTGAAAATTCTTAAAAATATTTGACCAAAATCTTGATGTCCCCAATCCTATGTTTTGTATGTTTTTTCCACGTGTCTTGACATCCAATGTATCCCTGCAAAGTTTGGTGAAGATCTGAGTATGTAGTTTTAGACCTTATCTGGAACCTCATTTCTGAAAATTTGAAAATTCCTCAAAAATTCGTCCAAAATCTTGATGTCTCCAATCTCTTGTTTTGTACGTTTTTTCCACGTGTCTTGACATCCAATGTATCCCTGCAAAGTTTGGTGAAGATCTGAGTATGTAGTTTTTGACCTTATATGGAGCCTCCTTTCTGAAAATTTGAAAATTCTTAAAATATTCATCCAAAATCTTGATGTCTCCAATCTCTTGTTTTGTACGTTTTTTCCACGTTTCTTGACATCCAATGTATCCCTGCAAAGCTTGGTGAAGATCTGAGTATGTAGTTTTTGACCTTATATGGAACCTCCTTTCTGAAAATTTGAAAATTCTTAAAAAATTCGTCCAAAATCTTGATGTCCCCAATCCTATGTTTTGTATGTTTTTTCCACGTGTCTTGACATCCAATGTATCCATGCAAAGTTTGGTGAAGATCTGAGTATGTCGTTTTTGACCTTATCTGAAACCTCCCATCTGAAAATTTGAAAATTCTTAAAAAATTCGTCGAAAATCTTGATGTCTCCAATCTCTTGTTTTGTACGTTTTTTCCACGTGTCTTGACATGCAAAGTATCCCTGCAACGTTTGGTGAAGATCTGAGTATTTAGTTTTTGACCTTATCTGGAACCTCCTATCTGAAAATTTGAAAATTCTTAAAAAATTCGTCCAAAATCTTGATGTCTCCAATCTCTTGTTTTGTACGTTTTTTCCACGTTTCTTGACATCCAATGTATCCCTGCAATGTTTGGTGAAGATCTGAGTATGTAGTTTTTGACCTTATATGGAACCTCCTATCTGAAAATTTGAAAATTCTTAAAAAATTTGACCAAAATCTTGATATCCCCAATCCTATGTTTTGTATGTTTTTTCCACGTGTCTTGACATCCAATGTATCCCTGCAAAGTTTGGTGAAGATCTGAGTATGTAGTTTTTGACCTTATCTGGAACCAATCTGAAAATTTGAAAATTTTTAAAAAATTCGTCCAAAATCTTGATGTCTTCAATCTCTAGTTTTGTACGTTTTTTCCACGTGTCTTGACCTCCAATGTATCCCTGCAAAGTTTGGTGAAGATCTGAGTATGTCGTTTTTGACCTTATCTGGAACATCCTTTCTGAAAATTTGAAAATTCTTAAAAAATTCGTCCAAAATCTTGATGTCTCCAATCTCTTGTTTTGTACGTTTTTTCCACGTGTCTTGACATCCAATGTATCCCTGCAAAGTTTGGTGAAGATCTGAGTATGTAGTTTTTGACCTTATATGGAACCTCCTTTCTGAAAATTTGAAAATTCTTAAAAAATTCGTCCAAAATCTTGATGTCCCCAATCTCTTGTTTTGTACGTTTTTTCCACGTGTCTTGACATCCAATGTATCCATGCAAAGTTTGGTGAAGATCTGAGTATGTCGTTTTTGACCTTATCTGGAACCTCCCATCTGAAAATTTGAAAATTCTTAAAAAATTCGTCGAAAATCTTGATGTCTCCAATCTCTTGTTTTGTACGTTTTTTCCACGTTTCTTGACATCCAATGTATCCCTGCAATGTTTGGTGAAGATCTGAGTATGAAGTTTTTGACCTTATATGGAGCCTCCTATCTGAAAATTTGAAAATTCTTAAAAAATTTGACCAAAATCTTGATATCCCCAATCCTATGTTTTGTATGTTTTTTCCACGTGTCTTGACATAAAATGTATCCCTGCAAAGTTTGGTGAAGATCTGAGTATGTAGTTTTTGACCTTATCTGGAACCTCCTATCTGAAAATTTGAAAATTTTTAAAAAATTCGTCCAAAATCTTGATGTCTTCAATCTCTTGTTTTGTACGTTTTTTCCACGTGTCTTGACCTCCAATGTATCCCTGCAAAGTTTGGTGAAGATCTGAGTATGTAGTTTTTGACCTTATCTGGAACATCCTCTCTGAAAATTTGAAAATTCTTAAAAAATTCCTCCAAAATCTTGATGTCTCCAATCTCTTGTTTTGTACGTTTTTTTAACGTGTCTTGACATCCAATGTATCCCTGCAAAGTTTGGTGAAGATCTGAGTATGTAGTTTTTGACCTTATATGGAACCTCCTTTCTGAAAATTTGAAAATTCTTAAAAAATTCGTCCAAAATCTTGATGTCTCCAATCTCTTGTTTTGTACGTTTTTTCCACGTGCCTTGACATCCAATGTATCCCTGCAAAGTTTGGTGAAGATCTGAGTATGTAGTTTTTGACCTTATATGGAACCTCCCATCTGAAAATTTGAAAATTCCTAAAAAATCCGTCTAAAATCTTGATGTCTCCACTCTCTTGTTTTGTACTTTTTTTCCACGTGTCTTGACATCCAATGTATCCCTGCAAAGTTTGGTGAAGATCTGAGTATGTAGTTTTTGACCTTATATGGAACCTCTATCTGAAAATTTGAAAATTCTTAAAAATATTTGACCAAAATCTTGATGTCCCCAATCCTATGTTTTGTATGTTTTTTCCACGTGTCTTGATATCCAATGTATTTCTGCAAAGTTTGGTGAAGATCTGAGTATGTCGTTTTTGACCTTATCTGGAACATCCTTTCTGAAAATTTGAAAATTCTTAAAAAATTCGTCCAAAATCTTGATGTCTCCAATCTCTTGTTTTGTACGTTTTTTCCACGTGTCTTGACATCCAATGTATCCCTGCAACGTTTGGTGAAGATCTGAGTATGTAGTTTTTGACCTCATATGGAACCTCCCATCTGAAAATTTGAAAATTCTTAAAAAATTCGACCAAAATCGGGCCTCCCCCATGGCGCAGTGGTAGCGTCATTGCCTTGTAATCAAGGGGTCTCGGGTTCGATACCCGGTGGAGGCACAAGTGGTTCGGATCCCACTTTAAACTGTAGGTCCAGTCCAGATTAGCCTTACTGTGCATAAAGTGGACTTAAAACACCAACTCAAACCAAATTCGACCAAAATCTTGATGTCTCCAATCCTATGTTTTGTATGTTTTTTCCACGTGTCTTGACATCCAATGTATCCATGCAAAGTTTGGTGAAGATCTGAGTATGTAGTTTTTGACCTTATCTGGAACCTCCCATCTGAAAATTTGAAAATTTTTAAAAAATTCGTCCAAAATCTTGATGTCTCCAATCTCTTGTTTTGTACGTTTTTTCCACGTGTCTTGACCTCCAATCTATCCCTGCAATGTTTGGTGAAGATCTGAGTATGTAGTTTTTGACCTTATATGGAACCTCCTATCTGAAAATTTGAAAATTCTTAAAAAATTTGACCAAAATCTTGATGTCCCCAATCCTATGTTTTGTATGTTTTTTCCACGTGTCTTGACATCCAATGTATCCCTGCAAAGTTTGGTGAAGATCTGAGTATGTCGTTTTTGACCTTATCTGGAACATCCTTTCTGAAAATTTGAAAATCCTTAAAAAATTCGTCCAAAATCTTGATGTCTCCAATCTCTTGTTTTGTACGTTTTTTCCACGTGTCTTGACATCCAATGTATCCCTGCAAAGTTTGGTGAAGATCTGAGTATGTAGTTTTTGACCTTATATGGAACCTCCTTTCTGAAAATTTGAAAATTCTTAAAAAATTCGTCCAAAATCTTGATGTCTCCAATCTCTTGTTTTGTACGTTTTTTCCACGTGTCTTGACATCCAATGTATCCCTGCAAAGTTTGGTGAAGATCTGAGTATGTAGTTTTTGACCTTATCTGGAACCTCCCATCTGAAAATTTGAAAATTTTTAAAAAATTCGTCCAAAATCTTGATGTCTCCAATCTCTTGTTTTGTACGTTTTTTCCACGTGTCTTGACTTCCAATGTATCCCTGCAATGTTTGGTGAAGATCTGAGTATGTAGTTTTTGACCTTATATGGAACCTCCTATCTGAAAATTTGAAAATTCTTCAAAAATTCGTCCAAAATCTTGATGTCTCCAATCTCTTGTTTTGTACGTTTTTTCCACGTTTCTTGACATCCAATGTATCCCTGAAATGTTTGGTGAAGATCTGAGTATATAGTTTTTGACCTTATATGGAACCTCCTATCTGAAAATTTGAAAATTCTTAAAAAATTTGACCAAAATCTTGATATCCCCAATCCTATGTTTTGTATGTTTTTTCCACGTGTCTTGACATCCAATGTATCCCTGCAAAGTTTGGTGAAGATCTGAGTATGTAGTTTTTGACCTTATCTGGAACCTCCTATCTGAAAATTTGAAAATTTTTAAAAAATTCGTCCAAAATCTTGATGTCTTCAATCTCTTGTTTTGTACGTTTTTTCCACGTGTCTTGACCTCCAGTGTATCCCTGCAAAGTTTGGTGAAGATCTGAGTATGTCGTTTTTGACCTTATCTGGAACATCCTTTCTGAAAATTTGAAAATTCTTAAAAAATTCGTCCAAAATCTTGATGTCTCCAATCTCTTGTTTTGTACGTTTTTTCCACGTGTCTTGACATCCAATGTATCCCTGCAAAGTTTGGTGAAGATCTGAGTATGTAGTTTTTGACCTTATATGGAACCTCCTTTCTAAAAATTTGAAAATTCTTAAAAAATTCGTCCAAAAATTGATGTCTCCAATCTCTTGTTTTGTACGTTTTTTCCACGTGTCTTGACATCCAATGTATCCCTGCAAAGTTTGGTGAAGATCTGAGTATGTAGTTTTTGACCTTATATGGAACCTCCCATCTGAAAATTTGAAAATTCCTAAAAAATCCGTCTAAAATCTTGATGTCTCCACTCTCTTGTTTTGTACTTTTTTTCCACGTGTCTTGACATCCAATGTATCCCTGCAAAGTTTGGTGAAGATCTGAGTATGTAGTTTTTGACCTTATATGGAACCTCCTTTCTGAAAATTTGAAAATTCTTAAAAAATTCGACCAAAATCTTGATGTCTCGAATCCTATGTTTTGTATGTTTTTTCCACGTGTCTTGACATCCAATGTATCCATGCAAAGTTTTGTGAAGATCTGAGTATGTAGTTTTTGACCTTATATGGAACCTCCTATCTGAAAATTTGAGAATTCTTGAAAAATTCGTCCAAAATCTTGATGTCTTCAATCTCTTGTTTTGTACGTTTTTTCCACGTGTCTTGACATCCAATGTATCCCTGCAAAGTTTGGTGAAGATCTGAGTATGTAGTTTTTGACCTTATCTGGAACCTCCCATCTGAAAATTTGAAAATTCTTAAAAAATTCGTCGAAAATCTTGATGTCTCCAATCTCTTGTTTTGTACGTTTTTTCCACGTGTCTTGACATGCAAAGTATCCCTGCAACGTTTGGTGAAGATCTGAGTATGTAGTTTTTGACCTTATCTGGAACCTCCTATCTGAAAATTTGAAAATTCTTCAAAAATTCGTCCAAAATCTTGATGTCTCCAATCTCTTGTTTTGTACGTTTTTTCCACGTTTCTTGACATCCAATGTATCCCTGCAATGTTTGGTGAAGATCTGAGTATGTAGTTTTAGACCTTATATGGAGCCTCATTTCTGAAAATTTGAAATTTCTTAAAAAATTTGACCAAAATCTTGATATCCCCAATCCTATGTTTTGTATGTTTTTTCCACGTGTCTTGACATCCAATGTATCCCTGCAAAGTTTGGTGAAGATCTGAGTATGTAGTTTTTGACCTTATCTGGAACCTCCTATCTGAAAATTTGAAAATTTTTAAAAAATTCGTCCAAAATCTTGATGTCTTCAATCTCTTGTTTTGTACGTTTTTTCCACGTGTCTTGACCTCCAATGTATCCCTGCAAAGTTTGGTGAAGATCTGAGTATGTAGTTTTTGACCTTATCTGGAACATCCTCTCTGAAAATTTGAAAATTCTTAAAAAATTCCTCCAAAATCTTGATGTCTCCAATCTCTTGTTTTGTACGTTTTTTTAACGTGTCTTGACATCCAATGTATCCCTGCAAAGTTTGGTGAAGATCTGAGTATGTAGTTTTTGACCTTATATGGAACCTCCTTTCTGAAAATTTGAAAATTCTTAAAAAATTCGTCTAAAATCTTGATGTCTCCACTCTCTTGTTTTGTACTTTTTTTCCACGTGTCTTGACATCCAATGTATCCCTGCAAAGTTTGGTGAAGATCTGAGTATGTAGTTTTTGACCTTATATGGAACCTCCTTTCTGAAAATTTGAAAATTCTTAAAAAATTCGACCAAAATCTTGATGTCTCCAATCCTATGTTTTGTATGTTTTTTCCACGTGTCTTGACATCCAATGTATCCATGCAAAGTTTGGTGAAGATCTGAGTATGTAGTTTTTGACCTTATATGGAACCTCCTATCTGAAAATTTGAGAATTCTTGAAAAATTCGTCCAAAATCTTGATGTCTCCAATCTCTTGTTTTGTACGTTTTTTCCACGTGTCTTGACATCCAATGTATCCCTGCAAAGTTTGGTGAAGATCTGAGTATGTAGTTTTTGACCTTATCTGGAACCTCCCATCTGAAAATTTGAAAATTCCTAAAAAATCCGTCCAAAATCTTGATGACCTCAATCTCTTGTTTTGTACGTTTTTTCCACGTGTCTTGACATCCAATGTATCCCTGCAATGTTTGGTGAATATCTGAGTATGTAGTTTTTGACCTTATATGGAACTTCTATCTGAAAATTTGAAAATTCTTAAAAATATTTGACCAAAATCTTGATGTCCCCAATCCTATGTTTTGTATGTTTTTTCCACGTGTCTTGACATCCAATGTATTTCTGCAAAGTTTGGTGAAGATCTGAGTATGTCGTTTTTGACCTTATCTGGAACATCCTTTCTGAAAATTTGAAAATTCTTAAAAAATTCGTCCAAAATCTTGATGTCTCCAATCTCTTGTTTTGTACGTTTTTTCCACGTGTCTTGACATCCAATGTATCCCTGCAAAGTTTGGTGAAGATCTGAGTATGTAGTTTTTGACCTTATATGGAACCTCCCATCTGAAAATTTGAAAATTCTTAAAAAATTCGACCAAAATCTTGATGTCTCCAATCCTATGTTTTGTATGTTTTTTCCACGTGTCTTGACATCCAATGTATCCATGCAAAGTTTGGTGAAGATCTGAGTATGTAGTTTTTGACCTTATCTGGAACCTCCCATCTGAAAATTTGAAAATTTTTAAAAAATTCGTCCAAAATCTTGATGTCTCCAATCTCTTGTTTTGTACGTTTTTTCCACGTGTCTTGACCTCCAATGTATCCCTGCAATGTTTGGTGAAGATCTGAGTATGTAGTTTTTGACCTTATATGGAACCTCCTATCTGAAAATTTGAAAATTCTTAAAAAATTTGACCAAAATCTTGATGTCCCCAATCCTATGTTTTGTATGTTTTTTCCACGTGTCTTGACATCCAATGTATCCCTGCAAAGTTTGGTGAAGATCTGAGTATGTAGTTTTTGACCTTATATGGAACCTCCTTTCTGAAAATTTGAAAATTCTTAAAAAATTCGTCCAAAAATTGATGTCTCGAATCCTATGTTTTGTATGTTTTTTCCACGTGTCTTGACATCCAATGTATCCCTGCAAAGTTTTGTGAAGATCTGAGTATGTAGTTTTTGACCTTATATGGAACCTCCTATCTGAAAATTTGAGAATTCTTGAAAAATTCGTCCAAAATCTTGATGTCTCCAATCTCTTGTTTTGTACGTTTTTTCCACGTGTCTTGACATCCAATGTATCCCTGCAAAGTTTGGTGAAGATCTGAGTATGTAGTTTTTGACCTTATCTGGAGCCTCCCATCTGAAAATTTGAAAATTCCTAAAAAATCCGTCCAAAATCTTGATGACCTCAATCTCTTGTTTTGTACGTTTTTTCCACGTGTCTTGACATCCAATGTATCCCTGTAATGTTTGGTGAAGATCTGAGTATGTAGTTTTTGACCTTATCTGGAACCTCTTATCTGAAAATTTGAAAATTCTTAAAAATATTTGACCAAAATCTTGATGTCCCCAATCCTATGTTTTGTATGTTTTTTCCACGTGTCTTGACATCCAATGTATCCCTGCAAAGTTTGGTGAAGATCTGAGTATGTAGTTTTAGACCTTATCTGGAACCTCATTTCTGAAAATTTGAAAATTCCTCAAAAATTCGTCCAAAATCTTGATGTCTCCAATCTCTTGTTTTGTACGTTTTTTCCACGTGTCTTGACATCCAATGTATCCCTGCAAAGTTTGGTGAAGATCTGAGTATGTAGTTTTTGACCTTATATGGAGCCTCCTTTCTGAAAATTTGAAAATTCTTAAAATATTCATCCAAAATCTTGATGTCTCCAATCTCTTGTTTTGTACGTTTTTTCCACGTTTCTTGACATCCAATGTATCCCTGCAAAGCTTGGTGAAGATCTGAGTATGTAGTTTTTGACCTTATATGGAACCTCCTTTCTGAAAATTTGAAAATTCTTAAAAAATTCGTCCAAAATCTTGATGTCCCCAATCCTATGTTTTGTATGTTTTTTCCACGTGTCTTGACATCCAATGTATCCATGCAAAGTTTGGTGAAGATCTGAGTATGTCGTTTTTGACCTTATCTGAAACCTCCCATCTGAAAATTTGAAAATTCTTAAAAAATTCGTCGAAAATCTTGATGTCTCCAATCTCTTGTTTTGTACGTTTTTTCCACGTGTCTTGACATGCAAAGTATCCCTGCAACGTTTGGTGAAGATCTGAGTATGTAGTTTTTGACCTTATCTGGAACCTCCTATCTGAAAATTTGAAAATTCTTCAAAAATTCGTCCAAAATCTTGATGTCTCCAATCTCTTGTTTTGTACGTTTTTTCCACGTTTCTTGACATCCAATGTATCCCTGCAATGTTTGGTGAAGATCTGAGTATGTAGTTTTTGACCTTATATGGAGCCTCCTATCTGAAAATTTGGAAATTCTTAAAAAATTTGACCAAAATCTTGATATCCCCAATCCTATGTTTTGTATGTTTTTTCCACGTGTCTTGACATCCAATGTATCCCTGCAAAGTTTGGTGAAGATCTGAGTATGTAGTTTTTGACCTTATCTGGAACCTCCTATCTGAAAATTTGAAAATTTTTAAAAAATTCGTCCAAAATCTTGATGTCTTCAATCTCTTGTTTTGTACGTTTTTTCCACGTGTCTTGACCTCCAATGTATCCCTGCAAAGTTTGGTGAAGATCTGAGTATGTAGTTTTTGACCTTATCTGGAACATCCTCTCTGAAAATTTGAAAATTCTTAAAAAATTCCTCCAAAATCTTGATGTCTCCAATCTCTTGTTTTGTACGTTTTTTCCACGTGTCTTGACATCCAATGTATCCCTGCAAAGTTTGGTGAAGATCTGAGTATGTAGTTTTTGACCTTATATGGAACCTCCTTTCCGAAAATTTGAAAATTCTTAAAAAATTCGTCCAAAATCTTGATGTCTCCAATCTCTTGTTTTGTACGTTTTTTCCACGTGTCTTGACATCCAATGTATCCCTGCAAAGTTTGGTGAAGATCTGAGTATGTAGTTTTTGACCTTATATGGAACCTCCCATCTGAAAATGTGAAAATTCCTAAAAAATCCGTCTAAAATCTTGATGTCTCCACTCTCTCGTTTTGTACTTTTTTTCCACGTGTCTTGACATCCAATGTATCCCTGCAAAGTTTGGTGAAGATCTGAGTATGTAGTTTTTGACCTTATATGGAACCTCCTTTCTGAAAATTTGAAAATTCTTAAAAAATTCGACCAAAATCTTGATGTCTCCAATCCTATGTTTTGTATGTTTTTTCCACGTGTCTTGACATCCAATGTATCCATGCAAAGTTTGGTGAAGATCTGAGTATGTCGTTTTTGACCTTATCTGAAACCTCCCATCTGAAAATTTGAAAATTCTTAAAAAATTCGTCGAAAATCTTGATGTCTCCAATCTCTTGTTTTGTACGTTTTTTCCACGTTTCTTGACATCCAATGTATCCCTGCAATGTTTGGTGAAGATCTGAGTATGTAGTTTTTGACCTTATATGGAACCTCCTATCTGAAAATTTGAAAATTCTTAAAAAATTTGACCAAAATCTTGATATCCCCTATCCTATGTTTTGTATGTTTTTTCCACGTGTCTTGACATCCAATGTATCCCTGCAAAGTTTGGTGAAGATCTGAGTATGTAGTTTTTGACCTTATCTGGAACCTCCTATCTGAAAATTTGAAAATTTTTAAAAAAATCGTCCAAAATCTTGATGTCTTCAATCTCTTGTTTTGTACGTTTTTTCCACGTGACTTGACCTCCAATGTATCCCTGCAAAGTTTGGTGAAGATCTGAGTATGTCGTTTTTGACCTTATCTGGAACATCCTTTCTGAAAATTTGAAAATTCTTAAAAAATTCGTCCAAAATCTTGATGTCTCCAATCTCTTGTTTTGTACGTTTTTTCCACGTGTCTTGACATCCAATGTGTCCCTGCAAAGTTTGGTGAAGATCTGAGTATGTAGTTTTTGACCTTATATGGAACCTCCTTTCTGAAAATTTGAAAATTCTTAAAAAATTCGTCCAAAATCTTGATGTCCCCAATCTCTTGTTTTGTACGTTTTTTCCACGTGTCTTGACATCCAATGTATCCATGCAAAGTTTGGTGAAGATCTGAGTATGTCGTTTTTGACCTTATCTGGAACCTCCCATCTGAAAATTTGAAAATTCTTCAAAAATTCGTCGAAAATCTTGATGTCTCCAATCTCTTGTTTTGTACGTTTTTTCCACGTGTCTTGACATGCAAAGTATCCCTGCAACGTTTGGTGAAGATCTGAGTATGTAGTTTTTGACCTTATCTGTAACCTCCTATCTGAAAATTTGAAAATTCTTCAAAAATTCGTCCAAAATCTTGATGTCTCCAATCTCTTGTTTTGTACGTTTTTTCCACGTTTCTTGACATCCAATGTATCCCTGCAATGTTTGGTGAAGATCTGAGTATATAGTTTTTGACCTTATATGGAACCTCCTATCTGAAAATTTGAAAATTCTTAAAAAATTTGACCAAAATCTTGATATCCCCAATCCTATGTTTTGTATGTTTTTTCCACGTGTCTTGACATCCAATGTATCCCTGCAAAGTTTGGTGAAGATCTGAGTATGTAGTTTTTGACCTTATCTGGAACCTCCTATCTGAAAATTTGAAAATTTTTAAAAAATTCGTCCAAAATCTTGATGTCTTCAATCTCTTGTTTTGTACGTTTTTTCCACGTGTCTTGACCTCCAATGTATCCCTGCAAAGTTTGGTGAAGATCTGAGTATGTCGTTTTTGACCTTATCTGGAACATCCTTTCTGAAAATTTGAAAATTCTTAAAAAATTCGTCCAAAATCTTGATGTCTCCAATCTCTTGTTTTGTACGTTTTTTCCACGTGTCTTGACATCCAATGTATCCCTGCAAAGTTTGGTGAAGATCTGAGCATGTAGTTTTTGACCTTATATGGAACCTCCTTTCTGAAAATTTGAAAATTCTTAAAAAATTCGTCCAAAAATTGATGTCTCCAATCTCTTGTTTTGTACGTTTTTTCCACGTGTCTTGACATCCAATGTATCCCTGCAAAGTTTGGTGAAGATCTGAGTATGTAGTTTTTGACCTTATATGGAACCTCCCATCTGAAAATTTGAAAATTCCTAAAAAATCCGTCTAAAATCTTGATGTCTCCACTCTCTTGTTTTGTACTTTTTTTCCACGTGTCTTGACATCCAATGTATCCCTGCAAAGTTTGGTGAAGATCTGAGTATGTAGTTTTTGACCTTATATGGATCCTCCTTTCTGAAAATTTGAAAATTCTTAAAAAATTCGACCAAAATCTTGTTGTCTCGAATCCTATGTTTTGTATGTTTTTTCCACGTGTCTTGACATCCAATGTATCCATGCAAAGTTTTGTGAAGATCTGAGTATGTAGTTTTTGACCTTATATGGAACCTCCTATCTGAAAATTTGAGAATTCTTGAAAAATTCGTCCAAAATCTTGATGTCTCCAATCTCTTGTTTTGTACGTTTTTTCCACGTGTCTTGACATCCAATGTATCCCTGCAAAGTTTGGTGAAGATCTGAGTATGTAGTTTTTGACCTTATCTGGAACCTCCCATCTGAAAATTTGAAAATTCCTAAAAAATCCGTCCAAAATCTTGATGACCTCAATCTCTTGTTTTGTACGTTTTTTCCACGTGTCTTGACATCCAATGTATCCCTGCAATGTTTGGTGAAGATCTGAGTATGTAGTTTTTGACCTTATATGGAACCTCTTATCTGAAAATTTGAAAATTCTTAAAAATATTTGACCAAAATCTTGATGTCCCCAATCCTATGTTTTGTATGTTTTTTCCACGTGTCTTGACATCCAATGTATCCCTGCAAAGTTTGGTGAAGATCTGAGTATGTAGTTTTAGACCTTATCTGGAACCTCATTTCTGAAAATTTGAAAATTCCTCAAAAATTCGTCCAAAATCTTGATGTCTCCAATCTCTTGTTTTGTACGTTTTTTCCACGTGTCTTGACATCCAATGTATCCCTGCAAAGTTTGGTGAAGATCTGAGTATGTAGTTTTTGACCTTATATGGAGCCTCCTTTCTGAAAATTTGAAAATTCTTAAAATATTCATCCAAAATCTTGATGTCTCCAATCTCTTGTTTTGTACGTTTTTTCCACGTTTCTTGACATCCAATGTATCCCTGCAAAGTTTGGTGAAGATCTGAGTATGTAGTTTTTGACCTTATATGGAACCTCCTTTCTGAAAATTTGAAAATTCTTAAAAAATTCGTCCAAAATCTTGATGTCCCCAATCCTATGTTTTGTATGTTTTTTCCACGTGTCTTGACATCCAATGTATCCATGCAACGTTTGGTGAAGATCTGAGTATTTAGTTTTTGACCTTATCTGGAACCTCCTATCTGAAAATTTGAAAATTCTTAAAAAATTCGTCCAAAATCTTGATGTCTCCAATCTCTTGTTTTGTACGTTTTTTCCACGTTTCTTGACATCCAATGTATCCCTGCAATGTTTGGTGAAGATCTGAGTATGTAGTTTTTGACCTTATATGGAACCTCCTATCTGAAAATTTGAAAATTCTTAAAAAATTTGACCAAAATCTTGATATCCCCAATCCTATGTTTTGTATGTTTTTTCCACGTGTCTTCACATCCAATGTATCCCTGCAAAGTTTGGTGAAGATCTGAGTATGTAGTTTTTGACCTTATCTGGAACCAATCTGAAAATTTGAAAATTTTTAAAAAATTCGTCCAAAATCTTGATGTCTTCAATCTCTAGCTTTGTACGTTTTTTCCACGTGTCTTGACCTCCAATGTATCCCTGCAAAGTTTGGTGAAGATCTGAGTATGTCGTTTTTGACCTTATCTGGAACATCCTTTCTGAAAATTTGAAAATTCTTAAAAAATTCGTCCAAAATCTTGATGTCTCCAATCTCTTGTTTTGTACGTTTTTTCCACGTGTCTTGACATCCAATGTATCCCTGCAAAGTTTGGTGAAGATCTGAGTATGTAGTTTTTGACCTTATATAGAACCTCCTTTCTGAAAATTTGAAAATTCTTAAAAAATTCGTCCAAAATCTTGATGTCCCCAATCTCTTGTTTTGTATGTTTTTTCCACGTGTCTTGACATCCAATGTATCCATGCAAAGTTTGGTGAAGATCTGAGTATGTCGTTTTTGACCTTATCTGGAACCTCCCATCTGAAAATTTGAAAATTCTTAAAAAATTCGTCGAAAATCTTGATGTCTCCAATCTCTTGTTTTGTACGTTTTTTCCACGTTTCTTGACATCCAATGTATCCCTGCAATATTTGGTGAAGATCTGAGTATGTAGTTTTTGACCTTATATGGAGCCTCCTATCTGAAAATTTGAAAATTCTTAAAAAATTTGACCAAAATCTTGATATCCCCAATCCTATGTTTTGTATGTTTTTTCCACGTGTCTTGACATCCAGTGTATCCCTGCAAAGTTTGGTGAAGATCTGAGTATGTAGTTTTTGACCTTATCTGGAACCTCCTATCTGAAAATTTGAAAATTTTTAAAAAATTCGTCCAAAATCTTGATGTCTTCAATCTCTTGTTTTGTACGTTTTTTCCACGTGTCTTGACCTCCAATGTATCCCTGCAAAGTTTGGAGAAGATCTGAGTATGTAGTTTTTGACCTTATCTGGAACATCCTCTCTGAAAATTTGAAAATTCTTAAAAAATTCCTCCAAAATCTTGATGTCTCCAATCTCTTGTTTTGTACGTTTTTTTAACGTGTCTTGACATCCAATGTATCCCTGCAAAGTTTGGTGAAGATCTGAGTATGTAGTTTTTGACCTTATATGGAACCTCCTTTCTGAAAATTTGAAAATTCTTAAAAATATTTGACCAAAATCTTGATGTCCCCAATCCTATGTTTTGTATGTTTTTTCCACGTGTCTTGACATCCAATGTATCCCTGCAAAGTTTGGTGAAGATCTGAGTATGTAGTTTTAGACCTTATCTGGAACCTCATTTCTGAAAATTTGAAAATTCCTCAAAAATTCGTCCAAAATCTTGATGTCTCCAATCTCTTGTTTTGTACGTTTTTTCCACGTGTCTTGACATCCAATGTATCCCTGCAAAGTTTGGTGAAGATCTGAGTATGTAGTTTTTGACCTTATATGGAGCCTCCTTTCTGAAAATTTGAAAATTCTTAAAATATTCATCCAAAATCTTGATGTCTCCAATCTCTTGTTTTGTACGTTTTTTCCACGATTCTTGACATCCAATGTATCCCTGCAAAGCTTGGTGAAGATCTGAGTATGTAGTTTTTGACCTTATATGGAACCTCCTTTCTGAAAATTTGAAAATTCTTAAAAAATTCGTCCAAAATCTTGATGTCCCCAATCCTATGTTTTGTATGTTTTTTCCACGTGTCTTGACATCCAATGTATCCATGCAACGTTTGGTGAAGATCTGAGTATTTAGTTTTTGACCTTATCTGGAACCTCCTATCTGAAAATTTGAAAATTCTTAAAAAATTCGTCCAAAATCTTGATGTCTCCAATCTCTTGTTTTGTACGTTTTTTCCACGTTTCTTGACATCCAATGTATCCCTGCAATGTTTGGTGAAGATCTGAGTATGTAGTTTTTGACCTTATATGGAACCTCCTATCTGAAAATTTGAAAATTCTTAAAAAATTTGACCAAAATCTTGATATCCCCAATCCTATGTTTTGTATGTTTTTTCCACGTGTCTTGACATCCAATGTATCCCTGCAAAGTTTGGTGAAGATCTGAGTATGTAGTTTTTGACCTAATCTGGAACCAATCTGAAAATTTGAAAATTTTTAAAAAATTCGTCCAAAATCTTGATGTCTTCAATCTCTAGTTTTGTACGTTTTTTTAAACGTGTCTTGACCTCCAATGTATCCCTGCAAAGTTTGGTGAAGATCTGAGTATGTCGTTTTTGACCTTATCTGGAACATCCTTTCTGAAAATTTGAAAATTCTTAAAAAATTCGTCCAAAATCTTGATGTCTCCAATCTCTTGTTTTGTACGTTTTTTCCACGTGTCTTGACATCCAATGTATCCCTGCAAAGTTTGGTGAAGATCTGAGTATATAATTTTTGACCTTATATAGAACCTCCTTTCTGAAAATTTGAAAATTCTTAAAAAATTCGTCCAAAATCTTGATGTCCCCAATCTCTTGTTTTGTACGTTTTTTCCACGTGTCTTGACATCCAATGTATCCATGCAAAGTTTGGTGAAGATCTGAGTATGTCGTTTTTGACCTTATCTGGAACCTCCCATCTGAAAATTTGAAAATTCTTAAAAAATTCGTCGAAAATCTTGATGTCTCCAATCTCTTGTTTTGTACGTTTTTTCCACGTGTCTTGACATGCAAAGTATCCCTGCAACGTTTGGTGAAGATCTGAGTATGTAGTTTTTGACCTTATCTGGAACCTCCTATCTGAAAATTTGAAAATTCTTCAAAAATTCCTCCAAAATCTTGATGTCTCCAATCTCTTGTTTTGTACGTTTTTTCCACGTTTCTTGACATCCAATGTATCCCTGCAATGTTTGGTGAAGATCTGAGTATGTAGTTTTTGACCTTATATGGAGCCTCCTATCTGAAAATTTGAAAATTCTTAAAAAATTTGACCAAAATCTTGATATCCCCAATCCTATGTTTTGTATGTTTTTTCCACGTGTCTTGACATCCAATGTATCCATGCAAAGTTTGGTGAAGATCTGAGTATGTAGTTTTTGACCTTATATGGAACCTCCTATCTGAAAATTTGAGAATTCTTGAAAAATTCGTCCAAAATCTTGATGTCTCCAATCTCTTGTTTTGTACGTTTTTTCCACGTGTCTTGACATCCAATGTATCCCTGCAAAGTTTGGTGAAGATCTGAGTATGTAGTTTTTGACCTTATCTGGAACCTCCCATCTGAAAATTTGAAAATTCCTAAAAAATCCGTCCAAAATCTTGATGACCTCAATCTCTTGTTTTGTACGTTTTTTCCACGTGTCTTGACATCCAATGTATCCCTGCAATGTTTGGTGAAGATCTGAGTATGTAGTTTTTGACCTTATATGGAACCTCTTATCTGAAAATTTGAAAATTCTTAAAAATATTTGACCAAAATCTTGATGTCCCCAATCCTATGTTTTGTATGTTTTTTCCACGTGTCTTGACATCCAATGTATCCCTGCAAAGTTTGGTGAAGATCTGAGTATGTAGTTTTAGACCTTATCTGGAACCTCATTTCTGAAAATTTGAAAATTCCTCAAAAATTCGTCCAAAATCTTGATGTCTCCAATCTCTTGTTTTGTACGTTTTTTCCACGTGTCTTGACATCCAATGTATCCCTGCAAAGTTTGGTGAAGATCTGAGTATGTAGTTTTTGACCTTATATGGAGCCTCCTTTCTGAAAATTTGAAAATTCTTAAAATATTCATCCAAAATCTTGATGTCTCCAATCTCTTGTTTTGTACGTTTTTTCCACGTTTCTTGACATCCAATGTATCCCTGCAAAGCTTCGTGAAGATCTGAGTATGTAGTTTTTGACCTTATATGGAACCTCCTTTCTGAAAATTTGAAAATTCTTAAAAAATTCGTCCAAAATCTTGATGTCCCCAATCCTATGTT
This sequence comes from Lepisma saccharinum, assembly GCF_977018435.1. NCBI lineage: Eukaryota > Metazoa > Arthropoda > Insecta > Zygentoma > Lepismatidae > Lepisma > Lepisma saccharinum. Next base: position 1,086,574 of record NW_028142907.1, on the reverse strand, counting down.
TTGTATGTTTTTTCCACGTGTCTTGACATCCAATGTATCCATGCAACGTTTGGTGAAGATCTGAGTATTTAGTTTTTGACCTTATCTGGAACCTCCTATCTGAAAATTTGAAAATTCTTAAAAAATTCGTCCAAAATCTTGATGTCTCCAATCTCTTGTTTTGTACGTTTTTTCCACGTTTCTTGACATCCAATGTATCCCTGCAATGTTTGGTGAAGATCTGAGTATGTAGTTTTTGACCTTATATGGAACCTCCTATCTGAAAATTTGAAAATTCTTAAAAAATTTGACCAAAATCTTGATATCCCCAAACCTATGTTTTGTATGTTTTTTCCACGTGTCTTGACATCCAATGTATCCCTGCAAAGTTTGGTGAAGATCTGAGTATGTAGTTTTTGACCTTATCTGGAACCAATCTGAAAATTTGAAAATTTTTAAAAAATTCGTCCAAAATCTTGATGTCTTCAATCTCTAGTTTTGTACGTTTTTTCCACGTGTCTTGACCTCCAATGTATCCCTGCAAAGTTTGGTGAAGATCTGAGTATGTCGTTTTTGACCTTATCTGGAACATCCTTTCTGAAAATTTGAAAATTCTTAAAAAATTCGTCCAAAATCTTGATGTCTCCAATCTCTTGTTTTGTACGTTTTTTCCACGTGTCTTGACATCCAATGTATCCCTGCAAAGTTTGGTGAAGATCTGAGTATGTAGTTTTTGACCTTATATAGAACCTCCTTTCTGAAAATTTGAAAATTCTTAAAAAATTCGTCCAAAATCTTGATGTCCCCAATCTCTTGTTTTGTACGTTTTTTCCACGTGTCTTGACATCCAATGTATCCATGCAAAGTTTGGTGAAGATCTGAGTATGTCGTTTTTGACCTTATCTGGAACCTCCCATCTGAAAATTTGAAAATTCTTAAAAAAATCGTCGAAAATCTTGATGTCTCCAATCTCTTGTTTTGTACGTTTTTTCCACGTTTCTTGACATCCAATGTATCCCTGCAATGTTTGGTGAAGATCTGAGTATGTAGTTTTTGACCTTATATGGAGCCTCCTATCTGAAAATTTGAAAATTCTTAAAAAATTTGACCAAAATCTTGATATCCCCAATCCTATGTTTTGTATGTTTTTTCCACGTGTCTTGACATCCAGTGTATCCCTGCAAAGTTTGGTGAAGATCTGAGTATGTAGTTTTTGACCTTATCTGGAACCTCCTATCTGAAAATTTGAAAATTTTTAAAAAATTCGTCCAAAATCTTGATGTCTTCAATCTCTTGTTTTGTACGTTTTTTCCACGTGTCTTGACCTCCAATGTATCCCTGCAAAGTTTGGTGAAGATCTGAGTATGTAGTTTTTGACCTTATCTGGAACATCCTCTCTGAAAATTTGAAAATTCTTAAAAAATTCCTCCAAAATCTTGATGTCTCCAATCTCTTGTTTTGTACGTTTTTTTAACGTGTCTTGACATCCAATGTATCCCTGCAAAGTTTGGTGAAGATCTGAGTATGTAGTTTTTGACCTTATATGGAACCTCCTTTCTGAAAATTTGAAAATTCTTAAAAATATTTGACCAAAATCTTGATGTCCCCAATCCTATGTTTTGTATGTTTTTTCCACGTGTCTTGACATCCAATGTATCCCTGCAAAGTTTGGTGAAGATCTGAGTATGTAGTTTTAGACCTTATCTGGAACCTCATTTCTGAAAATTTGAAAATTCCTCAAAAATTCGTCCAAAATCTTGATGTCTCCAATCTCTTGTTTTGTACGTTTTTTCCACGTGTCTTGACATCCAATGTATCCCTGCAAAGTTTGGTGAAGATCTGAGTATGTAGTTTTTGACCTTATATGGAGCCTCCTTTCTGAAAATTTGAAAATTCTTAAAATATTCATCCAAAATCTTGATGTCTCCAATCTCTTGTTTTGTACGTTTTTTCCACGATTCTTGACATCCAATGTATCCCTGCAAAGCTTGGTGAAGATCTGAGTATGTAGTTTTTGACCTTATATGGAACCTCCTTTCTGAAAATTTGAAAATTCTTAAAAAATTCGTCCAAAATCTTGATGTCCCCAATCCTATGTTTTGTATGTTTTTTCCACGTGTCTTGACATCCAATGTATCCATGCAACGTTTGGTGAAGATCTGAGTATTTAGTTTTTGACCTTATCTGGAACCTCCTATCTGAAAATTTGAAAATTCTTAAAAAATTCGTCCAAAAACTTGATGTCTCCAATCTCTTGTTTTGTACGTTTTTTCCACGTTTCTTGACATCCAATGTATCCCTGCAATGTTTGGTGAAGATCTGAGTATGTAGTTTTTGACCTTATATGGAACCTCCTATCTGAAAATTTGAAAATTCTTAAAAAATTTGACCAAAATCTTGATATCCCCAATCCTATGTTTTGTATGTTTTTTCCACGTGTCTTGACATCCAATGTATCCCTGCAAAGTTTGGTGAAGATCTGAGTATGTAGTTTTTGACCTAATCTGGAACCAATCTAAAAATTTGAAAATTTTTAAAAAATTCGTCCAAAATCTTGATGTCTTCAATCTCTAGTTTTGTACGTTTTTTTAAACGTGTCTTGACCTCCAATGTATCCCTGCAAAGTTTGGTGAAGATCTGAGTATGTCGTTTTTGACCTTATCTGGAACATCCTTTCTGAAAATTTGAAAATTCTTAAAAAATTCGTCCAAAATCTTGATGTCTCCAATCTCTTGTTTTGTACGTTTTTTCCACGTGTCTTGACATCCAATGTATCCCTGCAAAGTTTGGTGAAGATCTGAGTATGTAGTTTTTGACCTTATATAGAACCTCCTTTCTGAAAATTTGAAAATTCTTAAAAAATTCGTCCAAAATCTTGATGTCCCCAATCTCTTGTTTTGTACGTTTTTTCCACGTGTCTTGACATCCAATGTATCCATGCAAAGTTTGGTGAAGATCTGAGTATGTCGTTTTTGACCTTATCTGGAACCTCCCATCTGAAAATTTGAAAATTCTTAAAAAATTTGACCAAAATCTTGATATCCCCAATCCTATGTTTTGTATGTTTTTTCCACGTGTCTTGACATCCAATGTATCCCTGCAAAGTTTGGTGAAGATCTGAGTATGTAGTTTTTGACCTTATATGGAACCTCCCATCTGAAAATTTGAAAATTCCTAAAAAATCCGTCTAAAATCTTGATGTCTCCACTCTCTTGTTTTGTACTTTTTTTCCACGTGTCTTGACATCCAATGTATCCCTGCAAAGTTTGGTGAAGATCTGAGTATGTAGTTTTTGACCTTATATGGAACCTCCTTTCTGAAAATTTGAAAATTCTTAAAAAATTCGACCAAAATCTTGATGTCTCCAATCCTATGTTTTGTATGTTTTTTCCACGTGTCTTGACATCCAATGTATCCATGCAAAGTTTGGTGAAGATCTGAGTATGTAGTTTTTGACCTTATATGGAACCTCCTATCTGAAAATTTGAGAATTCTTGAAAAATTCGTCCAAAATCTTGATGTCTCCAATCTCTTGTTTTGTACGTTTTTTCCACGTGTCTTGACATCCAATGTATCCCTGCAAAGTTTGGTGAAGATCTGAGTATGTAGTTTTTGACCTTATCTGGAACCTCCCATCTGAAAATTTGAAAATTCCTAAAAAATCCGTCCAAAATCTTGATGACCTCAATCTCTTGTTTTGTACGTTTTTTCCACGTGTCTTGACATCCAATGTATCCCTGCAATGTTTGGTGAATATCTGAGTCTGTAGTTTTTGACCTTATATGGAACCTCTATCTGAAAATTTGAAAATTCTTAAAAATATTTGACCAAAATCTTGATGTCCCCAATCCTATGTCTTGTATGTTTTTTCCACGTGTCTTGACATCCAATGTATTTCTGCAAAGTTTGGTGAAGATCTGAGTATGTCGTTTTTGACCTTATCTGGAACATCCTTTCTGAAAATTTGAAAATTCTTAAAAAATTCGTCCAAAATCTTGATGTCTCCAATCTCTTGTTTTGTACGTTTTTTCCACGTGTCTTGACATCCAATGTATCCCTGCAAAGTTTGGTGAAGATCTGAGTATGTAGCTTTTGACCTTATATGGAACCTCCCATCTGAAAATTTGAAAATTCTTAAAAAATTGGACCAAAATTTGATGTCTCCAATCCTATGTTTTGTATGTTTTTTCCACGTGTCTTGACATCCAATGTATCCATGCAAAGTTTGGTGAAGATCTGAGTATGTAGTTTTTGACCTTATCTGGAACCTCCCATCTGAAAATTTGAAAATTTTTAAAAAATTCGTCCAAAATCTTGATGTCTCCAATCTCTTGTTTTGTACGTTTTTTCCACGTGTCTTGACCTCCAATGTATCCCTGCAATGTTTGGTGAAGATCTGAGTATGTAGTTTTTGACCTTATATGGAACCTCCTATCTGAAAATTTGAAAATTCTTAAAAAATTTGACCAAAATCTTGATGTCCCCAATCCTATGTTTTGTATGTTTTTTCCACGTGTCTTGACATCCAATGTATCCCTGCAAAGTTTGGTGAAGATCTGAGTATGTCGTTTTTGACCTTATCTGGAACATCCTTTCTGAAAATTTGAAATCCTTAAAAAATTCGTCCAAAATCTTGATGTCTCCAATCTCTTGTTTTGTACGTTTTTTCCACGTGTCTTGACATCCAATGTATCCCTGCAAAGTTTGGTGAAGATCTGAGTATGTAGTTTTTGACCTTATATGGAACCTCCTTTCTGAAAATTTGAAAATTCTTAAAAAATTCGTCCAAAATCTTGATGTCTCCAATCTCTTGTTTTGTACGTTTTTTCCACGTGTCTTGACATCCAATGTATCCCTGCAAAGTTTGGTGAAGATCTGATATGTAGTTTTTGACCTTATCTGGAAACTCCCATCTGAAAATTTGAAAATTTTAAAAAAATTCGTCCAAAATCTTGATGTCTCCAATCTCTTGTTTTGTACGTTTTTTCCACGTGTCTTGACTTCCAATGTATCCCTGCAATGTTTGGTGAAGATCTGAGTATGTAGTTTTTGACCTTATATGGAACCTCCTATCTGAAAATTTGAAAATTCTTCAAAAATTCGTCCAAAATCTTGATGTCTCCAATCTCTTGTTTTGTACGTTTTTTCCACGTTTCTTGACATCCAATGTATCCCTGCAATGTTTGGTGAAGATCTGAGTATATAGTTTTTGACCTTATATGGAACCTCCTATCTGAAAATTTGAAAATTCTTAAAAAATTTGACCAAAATCTTGATATCCCCAATCCTATGTTTTGTATGTTTTTTCCACGTGTCTTGACATCCAATGTATCCCTGCAAAGTTTGGTGAAGATCTGAGTATGTAGTTTTTGACCTTATCTGGAACCTCCTATCTGAAAATTTGAAAATTTTTAAAAAATTCGTCCAAAATCTTGATGTCTTCAATCTCTTGTTTTGTACGTTTTTTCCACGTGTCTTGACCTCCAATGTATCCCTGCAAAGTTTGGTGAAGATCTGAGTATGTCGTTTTTGACCTTATCTGGAACATCCTTTCTGAAAATTTGAAAATTCTTAAAAAATTCCTCCAAAATCTTGATGTCTCCAATCTCTTGTTTTGTACGTTTTTTCCACGTGTCTTGACATCCAATGTATCCCTGCAAAGTTTGGTGAAGATCTGAGTATGTAGTTTTTGACCTTATATGGAACCTCCTTTCTGAAAATTTGAAAATTCTTAAAAAATTCATCCAAAAATTGATGTCTCCAATCTCTTGTTTTGTACGTTTTTTCCACGTGTCTTGACATCCAATGTATCCCTGCAATGTTTGGTGAAGATCTGAGTATGTAGTTTTTGACCTTATATGGAACTTCCCATCTGAAAATTTGAAAATTCCTAAAAAATCCGTCTAAAATCTTGATGTCTCCACTCTCTTGTTTTGTACTTTTTTTCCACGTGTCTTGACATCCAATGTATCCCTGCAAAGTTTGGTGAAGATCTGAGTATGTAGTTTTTGACCTTATATGGAACCTCCTTTCTGAAAATTTGAAAATTCTTAAAAAATTCGACCAAAATCTTGATGTCTCGAATCCTATGTTTTGTATGTTTTTTCCACGTGTCTTGACATCCAATGTATCCATGCAAAGTTTTGTGAAGATCTGAGTATGTAGTTTGTGACCTTATATGGAACCTCCTATCTGAAAATTTGAGAATTCTTGAAAAATTCGTCCAAAATCTTGATGTCTCCAATCTCTTGTTTTGTACGTTTTTTCCACGTGTCTTGACATCCAATGTATCCCTGCAAAGTTTGGTGAAGATCTGAGTATGTAGTTTTTGACCTTATCTGGAACCTCCCATCTGAAAATTTGAAAATTCCTAAAGAATCCGTCCAAAATCTTGATGACCTCAATCTCTTGTTTTGTACGTTTTTTCCACGTGTCTTGACATCCAATGTATCCTTGCAATGTTTGGTGAAGATCTGAGTATGTAGTTTTTGACCTTATATGGAACCTCTTATCTGAAAATTTGAAAATTCTTAAAAATATTTGACCAAAATCTTGATGTCCCCAATCCTATGTTTTGTATGTTTTTTCCACGTGTCTTGACATCCAATGTATCCCTGCAAAGTTTGGTGAAGATCTGAGTATGTAGTTTTAGACCTTATCTGGAACCTCATTTCTGAAAATTTGAAAATTCCTCAAAAATTCGTCCAAAATCTTGATGTCTCCAATCTCTTGTTTTGTACGTTTTTTCCACGTGTCTTGACATCCAATGTATCCCTGCAAAGTTTGGTGAAGATCTGAGTATGTAGTTTTTGACCTTATATGGAGCCTCCTTTCTGAAAATTTGAAAATTCTTAAAATATTCATCCAAAATCTTGATGTCTCCAATCTCTTGTTTTGTACGTTTTTTCCACGTTTCTTGACATCCAATGTATCCCTGCAAAGCTTGGTGAAGATCTGAGTATGTAGTTTTTGACCTTATATGGAACCTCCTTTCTGAAAATTTGAAAATTCTTAAAAAATTCGTCCAAAATCTTGATGTCCCCAATCCTATGTTTTGTATGTTTTTTCCACGTGTCTTGACATCCAATGTATCCATGCAAAGTTTGGTGAAGATCTGAGTATGTCGTTTTTGACCTTATCTGAAACCTCCCATCTGAAAATTTGAAAATTCTTAAAAAATTCGTCGAAAATCTTGATGTCTCCAATCTCTTGTTTTGTACGTTTTTTCCACGTGTCTTGACATGCAAAGTATCCCTGCAACGTTTGGTGAAGATCTGAGTATTTAGTTTTTGACCTTATCTGGAACCTCCTATCTGAAAATTTGAAAATTTTTAAAAAATTCGTCCAAAATCTTGATGTCTCCAATCCTATGTTTTGTATGTTTTTTCCACGTGTCTTGACATCCAATGTATCCCTGCAAAGTTTGGTGAAGATCTGAGTATGTAGTTTTTGACCTTATCTGGAACCAATCTGAAAATTTGAAAATTTTTAAAAAATTCGTCCAAAATCTTGATGTCTTCAATCTCTAGTTTTGTACGTTTTTTCCACGTGTCTTGACCTCCAATGTATCCCTGCAAAGTTTGGTGAAGATCTGAGTATGTCGTTTTTGACCTTATCTGGAACATCCTTTCTGAAAATTTGAAAATTCTTAAAAAATTCGTCCAAAATCTTGATGTCTCCAATCTCTTGTTTTGTACGTTTTTTCCACGTGTCTTGACATCCAATGTATCCGTGCAAAGTTTGGTGAAGATCTGAGTATGTAGTTTTTGACCTTATAAGGAACCTCCTTTCTGAAAATTTGAAAATTCTTAAAAAATTCGTCCAAAATCTTGATGTCCCCAATCTCTTGTTTTGTACGTTTTTTCCACGTGTCTTGACATCCAATGTATCCATGCAAAGTTTGGTGAAGATCTGAGTATGTCGTTTTTGACCTTATCTGGAACCTCCCATCTGAAAATTTGAAAATTCTTAAAAAATTCGTCGAAAATCTTGATGTCTCCAATCTCTTGTTTTGTACGTTTTTTCCACGTGTCTTGACATGCAAAGTATCCCTGCAACGTTTGGTGAAGATCTGAGTATGTAGTTTTTGACCTTATCTGGAACCTCCTATCTGAAAATTTGAAAATTCTTCAAAAATTCGTCCAAAATCTTGATGTCTCCAAACTCTTTTTTGTACGTTTTTTCCACGTTTCTTGACATCCAATGTATCCCTGCAATGTTTGGTGAAGATCTGAGTATGTAGTTTTTGACCTTATATGGAGCCTCCTATCTGAAAATTTGAAAATTCTTAAAAAATTTGACCAAAATCTTGATATCCCCAATCCTATGTTTTGTATGTTTTTTCCACGTGTCTTGACATCCAATGTATCCCTGCAAAGTTTGGTGAAGATCTGAGTATGTAGTTTTTGACCTTATCTGGAACCTCCTATCTGAAAATTTGAAAATTTTTAAAAAATTCGTCCAAAATCTTGATGTCTTCAATCTCTTGTTTTGTACGTTTTTTCCACGTGTCTTGACCTCCAATGTATCCCTGCAAAGTTTGGTGAAGATCTGAGTATGTAGTTTTTGACCTTATCTGGAACATCCTCTCTGAAAATTTGAAAATTCTTAAAAAATTCCTCCAAAATCTTGATGTCTCCAATCTCTTGTTTTGTACGTTTTTTCCACGTGTCTTGACATCCAATGTATCCCTGCAAAGTTTGGTGAAGATCTGAGTATGTAGTTTTTGACCTTATATGGAACCTCCTTTCTGAAAATTTGAAAATTCTTAAAAAATTCGTCCAAAATCTTGATGTCTCCAATCTCTTGTTTTGTACGTTTTTTCCACGTGTCTTGACATCCAATGTATCCCTGCAAAGTTTGGTGAAGATCTGAGTATGTAGTTTTTGACCTTATATGGAACCTCCTATCTGAAAATTTGAGAATTCTTGAAAAATTCGTCCAAAATCTTGATGTCTCCAATCTCTTGTTTTGTACGTTTTTTCCACGTGTCTTGACATCCAATGTATCCCTGCAAAGTTTGGTGAAGATCTGAGTATGTAGTTTTTGACCTTATCTGGAAACTCCCATCTGAAAATTTGAAAATTCCTAAAAAATCCGTCCAAAATCTTGATGACCTCAATCTCTTGTTTTGTACGTTTTTTCCACGTGTCTTGACATCCAATGTATCCCTGCAATGTTTGGTGAATATCTGAGTATGTAGTTTTTGTCCTTATATGGAACCTCTATCTGAAAATTTGAAAATTCTTAAAAATATTTGACCAAAATCTTGATGTCCCCAATCCTATGTTTTGTATGTTTTTTCCACGTGTCTTGACATCCAATGTATTTCTGCAAAGTTTGGTGAAGATCTGAGTATGTCGTTTTTGACCTTATCTGGAACATCCTTTCTGAAAATTTGAAAATTCTTAAAAAATTCGTCCAAAATCTTGATGTCTCCAATCTCTTGTTTTGTACGTTTTTTCCACGTGTCTTGACATCCAATGTATCCCTGCAAAGTTTGGTGAAGATCTGAGTATGTAGTTTTTGACCTTATCTGGAACCTCCCATCTGAAAATTTGAAAATTCCTAAAGAATCCGTCCAAAATCTTGATGACCTCAATCTCTTGTTTTGTACGTTTTTTCCACGTGTCTTGACATCCAATGTATCCTTGCAATGTTTGGTGAAGATCTGAGTATGTAGTTTTTGACCTTATATGGAACCTCTTATCTGAAAATTTGAAAATTCTTAAAAATATTTGACCAAAATCTTGATGTCCCCAATCCTATGTTTTGTATGTTTTTTCCACGTGTCTTGACATCCAATGTATCCCTGCAAAGTTTGGTGAAGATCTGAGTATGTAGTTTTAGACCTTATCTGGAACCTCATTTCTGAAAATTTGAAAATTCCTCAAAAATTCGTCCAAAATCTTGATGTCTCCAATCTCTTGTTTTGTACGTTTTTTCCACGTGTCTTGACATCCAATGTATCCCTGCAAAGTTTGGTGAAGATCTGAGTATGTAGTTTTTGACCTTATATGGAGCCTCCTTTCTGAAAATTTGAAAATTCTTAAAATATTCATCCAAAATCTTGATGTCTCCAATCTCTTGTTTTGTACGTTTTTTCCACGTTTCTTGACATCCAATGTATCCCTGCAAAGCTTGGTGAAGATCTGAGTATGTAGTTTTTGACCTTATATGGAACCTCCTTTCTGAAAATTTGAAAATTCTTAAAAAATTCGTCCAAAATCTTGATGTCCCCAATCCTATGTTTTGTATGTTTTTTCCACGTGTCTTGACATCCAATGTATCCATGCAAAGTTTGGTGAAGATCTGAGTATGTCCTTTTTGACCTTATCTGAAACCTCCCATCTGAAAATTTGAAAATTCTTAAAAAATTCGTCGAAAATCTTGATGTCTCCAATCTCTTGTTTTGTACGTTTTTTCCACGTGTCTTGACATGCAAAGTATCCCTGCAACGTTTGGTGAAGATCTGAGTATTTAGTTTTTGACCTTATCTGGAACCTCCTATCTGAAAATTTGAAAATTTTTAAAAAATTCGTCCAAAATCTTGATGTCTCCAATCCTATGTTTTGTATGTTTTTTCCACGTGTCTTGACATCCAATGTATCCCTGCAAAGTTTGGTGAAGATCTGAGTATGTAGTTTTTGACCTTATCTGGAACCAATCTGAAAATTTGAAAATTTTTAAAAAATTCGTCCAAAATCTTGATGTCTTCAATCTCTAGTTTTGTACGTTTTTTCCACGTGTCTTGACCTCCAATGTATCCCTGCAAAGTTTGGTGAAGATCTGAGTATGTCGTTTTTGACCTTATCTGGAACATCCTTTCTGAAAATTTGAAAATTCTTAAAAAATTCGTCCAAAATCTTGATGTCTCCAATCTCTTGTTTTGTACGTTTTTTCCACGTGTCTTGACATCCAATGTATCCGTGCAAAGTTTGGTGAAGATCTGAGTATGTAGTTTTTGACCTTATAAGGAACCTCCTTTCTGAAAATTTGAAAATTCTTAAAAAATTCGTCCAAAATCTTGATGTCCCCAATCTCTTGTTTTGTACGTTTTTTCCACGTGTCTTGACATCCAATGTATCCATGCAAAGTTTGGTGAAGATCTGAGTATGTCGTTTTTGACCTTATCTGGAACCTCCCATCTGAAAATTTGAAAATTCTTAAAAAATTCGTCGAAAATCTTGATGTCTCCAATCTCTTGTTTTGTACGTTTTTTCCACGTGTCTTGACATGCAAAGTATCCCTGCAACGTTTGGTGAAGATCTGAGTATGTAGTTTTTGACCTTATCTGGAACCTCCTATCTGAAAATTTGAAAATTCTTCAAAAATTCGTCCAAAATCTTGATGTCTCCAAACTCTTTTTTGTACGTTTTTTCCACGTTTCTTGACATCCAATGTATCCCTGCAATGTTTGGTGAAGATCTGAGTATGTAGTTTTTGACCTTATATGGAGCCTCCTATCTGAAAATTTGAAAATTCTTAAAAAATTTGACCAAAATCTTGATATCCCCAATCCTATGTTTTGTATGTTTTTTCCACGTGTCTTGACATCCAATGTATCCCTGCAAAGTTTGGTGAAGATCTGAGTATGTAGTTTTTGACCTTATCTGGAACCTCCTATCTGAAAATTTGAAAATTTTTAAAAAATTCGTCCAAAATCTTGATGTCTTCAATCTCTTGTTTTGTACGTTTTTTCCACGTGTCTTGACCTCCAATGTATCCCTGCAAAGTTTGGTGAAGATCTGAGTATGTAGTTTTTGACCTTATCTGGAACATCCTCTCTGAAAATTTGAAAATTCTTAAAAAATTCCTCCAAAATCTTGATGTCTCCAATCTCTTGTTTTGTACGTTTTTTCCACGTGTCTTGACATCCAATGTATCCCTGCAAAGTTTGGTGAAGATCTGAGTATGTAGTTTTTGACCTTATATGGAACCTCCTTTCTGAAAATTTGAAAATTCTTAAAAAATTCGTCCAAAATCTTGATGTCTCCAATCTCTTGTTTTGTACGTTTTTTCCACGTGTCTTGACATCCAATGTATCCCTGCAAAGTTTGGTGAAGATCTGAGTATGTAGTTTTTGACCTTATATGGAACCTCCTATCTGAAAATTTGAGAATTCTTGAAAAATTCGTCCAAAATCTTGATGTCTCCAATCTCTTGTTTTGTACGTTTTTTCCACGTGTCTTGACATCCAATGTATCCCTGCAAAGTTTGGTGAAGATCTGAGTATGTAGTTTTTGACCTTATCTGGAAACTCCCATCTGAAAATTTGAAAATTCCTAAAAAATCCGTCCAAAATCTTGATGACCTCAATCTCTTGTTTTGTACGTTTTTTCCACGTGTCTTGACATCCAATGTATCCCTGCAATGTTTGGTGAATATCTGAGTATGTAGTTTTTGTCCTTATATGGAACCTCTATCTGAAAATTTGAAAATTCTTAAAAATATTTGACCAAAATCTTGATGTCCCCAATCCTATGTTTTGTATGTTTTTTCCACGTGTCTTGACATCCAATGTATTTCTGCAAAGTTTGGTGAAGATCTGAGTATGTCGTTTTTGACCTTATCTGGAACATCCTTTCTGAAAATTTGAAAATTCTTAAAAAATTCGTCCAAAATCTTGATGTCTCCAATCTCTTGTTTTGTACGTTTTTTCCACGTGTCTTGACATCCAATGTATCCCTGCAAAGTTTGGTGAAGATCTGAGTATGTAGTTTTTGACCTTATATGGAACCTCCCATCTGAAAATTTGAAAATTCTTAAAAAATTCGACCAAAATCTTGATGTCTCCAATCCTATGTTTTGTATGTTTTTTCCACGTGTCTTGACATCCAATGTATCCATGCAAAGTTTGGTGAAGATCTGAGTATGTAGTTTTTGACCTTATTTGGAACCTCCCATCTGAAAATTTGAAAATTTTTAAAAAATTCGTCCAAAATCTTGATGTCTCCAATCTCTTGTTTTGTACGTTTTTTCCACGTGTCTTGACCTCCAATGTATCCCTGCAATGTTTGGTGAAGATCTGAGTATGTAGTTTTTGACCTTATATGGAACCTCCTATCTGAAAATTTGAAAATTCTTAAAAAATTTGACCAAAATCTTGATGTCCCCAATCCTATGTTTTGTATGTTTTTTCCACGTGTCTTGACATCCAATGTATCCCTGCAAAGTTTGGTGAAGATCTGAGTATGTCGTTTTTGACCTTATCTGGAACATCCTTTCTGAAAATTTGAAAATTCTTAAAAAATTCGTCCAAAATCTTGATGTCTCCAATCTCTTGTTTTGTACGTTTTTTCCACGTGTCTTGACATCCAATGTATCCCTGCAAAGTTTGGTGAAGATCTGAGTATGTAGTTTTTGACCTTATATGGAACCTCCTTTCTGAAAATTTGAAAATTCTTAAAAAATTCGTCCAAAATCTTGATGTCTCCAATCTCTTGTTTTGTACGTTTTTTCCACGTGTCTTGACATCCAATGTATCCCTGCAAAGTTTGGTGAAGATCTGAGTATGTAGTTTTTGACCTTATCTGGAACCTCCCATCTGAAAATTTGAAAATTATTAAAAAATTCGTCCAAAATCTTGATGTCTCCAATCTCTTGTTTTGTACGTTTTTTCCACGTGTCTTGACTTCCAATGTATCCCTGCAATGTTTGGTGAAGATCTGAGTATGTAGTTTTTGACCTTATATGGAACCTCCTATCTGAAAATTTGAAAATTCTTAAAAAATTTGACCAAAATCTTGATGTCCCCAATCCTATGTTTTGTATGTTTTTTCCACGTGTCTTGACATCCAATGTATCCCTGCAAAGTTTGGTGAAGATCTGAGTATGTCCTTTTTGTCCTTATCTGGAACCTCCTATCTGAAAATTTGAAAATTCTTCAAAAATTCGTCCAAAATCTTGATGTCTCCAATCTCTCTTTTTGTACGTTTTTTCCACGTTTCTTGACATCCAATGTATCCCTGCAATGTTTGGTGAAGATCTGAGTATGTAGTTTTTGACCTTATATGGAACCTCCCATCTGAAAATTTGAAAATTCCTAAAAAATCCGTCCAAAATCTTGATGACCCCAATCTCTTGTTTTGTACGTTTTTTCCACGTGTCTTGACCTCCAATGTATCCCTGCAAAGTTTGGTGAAGATCTGAGTATGTAGTTTTTGACCTTATCTGGAACCTCCTATCTGAAAATTTGAAAATTTTTAAAAAATTCGTCCAAAATCTTGATGTCTTCAATCTCTTGTTTTGTACGTTTTTTCTACGTGTCTTGACCTCCAATGTATCCCTGCAAAGTTTGGTGAAGATCTGAGTATGTCGTTTTTGACCTTATCTGGAACATCCTTTCTGAAAATTTAAAAATTCCTAAAAAATTCGTCCAAAATCTTGATGTCTCCAATCTCTTGTTTTGTACGTTTTTTCCACGTGTCTTGACATCCAATGTATCCCTGCAAAGTTTGGTGAAGATCTGAGTATGTAGTTTTTGACTTTATATGGAACCTACTTTCTGAAAATTTGAAAATTCTTAAAAAATTCGTCCAAGATCTTGATGTCTCCAATCTCTTGTTTTGTACGTTTTTTCCACGTGTCTTGACATCCAATGTATCCCTGCAAAGTTTGGTGAAGATCTGAGTATGTAGTTTTTAACCTTATATGGAACCTCCCATCTGAAAATTTGAAAATTCCTAAAAAATCCGTCTAAAATCTTGATGTCTCCACTCTCTTGTTTTGTACTTTTTTTCCACGTGTCTTGACATCCAATGTATCCCTGCAAAGTTTGGTGAAGATCTGAGTATGTAGTTTTTGACCTTATATGGAACCTCCTTTCTGAAAATTTGAAAATTCTTAAAAAATTCGACCAAAATCTTGATGTCTCCAATCCTATGTTTTGTATGTTTTTTCCACGTGTCTTGACATCCAATGTATCCATGCAAAGTTTGGTGAAGATCTGAGTATGTAGTTTTTGACCTTATATGGAACCTCCTATCTGAAAATTTGAGAATTCTTGAAAAATTCGTCCAAAATCTTGATATCTCCAATCTCTTGTTTTGTACGTTTTTTCCACATGTCTTGACATCCAATGTATCTCTGCAAAGTTTGGTGAAGATCTGAGTATGTAGTTTTTGACCTTATATGGAACCTCCCATCTGAAAATTTGAAAATTCCTAAAAAATCCGTCTAAAATCTTGATGTCTCCACTCTCTTGTTTTGTACTTTTTTTCCACGTGTCTTGACATCCAATGTATCCCTGCAAAGTTTGGTGAAGATCTGAGTATGTAGTTTTTGACCTTATATGGAACCTCCTTTCTGAAAATTTGAAAATTCTTAAAAAATTCGACCAAAATCTTGATGTCTCCAATCCTATGTTTTGTATGTTTTTTCCACGTGTCTTGACATCCAATGTATCCATGCAAAGTTTGGTGAAGATCTGAGTATGTAGTTTTTGACCTTATATGGAACTTCCTATCTGAAAATTTGAGAATTCTTGAAAAATTCGTCCAAAATCTTGATGTCTCCAATCTCTTGTTTTGTACGTTTTTTCCACGAGTCTTGACATCCAATGTATCTCTGCAAAGTTTGGTGAAGATCTGAGTATGTAGTTTTTGACCTTATCTGGAACCTCCCATCTGAAAATTTGAAAATTTCTAAAAAATCCGTCCAAAATCTTGATGACCTCAATCTCTTGTTTTGTACGTTTTTTCCACGTGTCTTGACATCCAATGTATCCCTGCAATGTTTGGTGAAGATCTGAGTATGTAGTTTTTGACCTTATATGGAACCTCTTATCTGAAAATTTGAAAATTCTTAAAAATATTTGATCAAAATCTTGATGTCCCCAATCCTATGTTTTGTATGTTTTTTCCACGTGTCTTGACATCCAATGTATTTCTGCAAAGTTTGGTGAAGATCTGAGTATGTCGTTTTTGACCTTATCTGGAACATCCTTTCTGAAAATTTGAAAATTCTTAAAAAATTCGTCCAAAATCTTGATGTCTCCAATCTCTTGTTTTGTACGTTTTTTCCACGTGTCTTGACATCCAATGTATCCCTGCAAAGTTTGGTGAAGATCTGAGTATGTAGTTTTTGACCTTATATGGAACCTCCCATCTGAAAATTTGAAAATTCTTAAAAAAATCGACCAAAATCTTGATGTCTCCAATCCTATGTTTTGTATGTTTTTTTCACGTGTCTTGACATCCAATGTATCCATGCAAAGTTTGGTGAAGATCTGAGTATGTAGTTTTTGACCTTATCTGGAACCTCCCATCTGAAAATTTGAAAATTTTTAAAAAATTCGTCCAAAATCTTGATGTCTCCTATCTCTTGTTTTGTACGTTTTTTCCACGTGTCTTGACCTCCAATGTATCCCTGCAAAGTTTGGTAAATATCTGAGTATGTAGTTTTTGACCTTATATGGAGCCTCCTTTCTGAAAATTTGAAAATTCTTAAAAAATTCATCCAAAATCTTGATGTCTCCAATCTCTTGTTTTGTACGTTTTTTCCACGTTTCTTGACATCCAATGTATCCCTGCAAAGCTTGGTGAAGATCTGAGTATGTAGTTTTTGACCTTATCTGGAACCTCCCATCTGAAAATTTGAAAATTCCTAAAAAATCCGTCCAAAATCTTGATGACCTCAATCTCTTGTTTTGTACGTTTTTTCCACGTGTCTTGACATCCAATGTATCCCTGCAATGTTTGGTGAATATCTGAGTATGTAGTTTTTGACCTTATATGGAACCTCTTATCTGAAAATTTGAAAATTCTTAAAAATATTTGACCAAAAACTTGATGTCCCCAATCCTATGTTTTGTATGTTTTTTCCACGTGTCTTGACATCCAATGTATTTCTGCAAAGTTTGGTGAAGATCTGAGTATGTCGTTTTTGACCTTATCTGGAACATCCTTTCTGAAAATTTGAAAATTCTTAAAAAATTCGTCCAAAATCTTGATGTCTCCAATTTCTTTTTTTGTACGTTTTTTCCACGTGTCTTGACATCCAATGTATCCCTGCAAAGTTTGGTGAAGATCTGAGTTTGTAGTTTTTGACCTTATATGGAACCTCCCATCTGAAAATTTGAAAATTCTTAAAAAATTCGACCAAAATCTTGATGTCTCCAATCCTATGTTTTGTATGTTTTTTCCACGTGTCTTGATATCCAATGTATCCATGCAAAGTTTGGTGAAGATCTGAGTATGTAGTTTTTGACCTTATCTGGAACCTCCAATCTGAAAATTTGAAAATTTTTAAAAAATTCCTCCAAAATCTTGATGTCTCCAATCTCTTGTTTTGTACGTTTTTTCCACGTGTCTTGACCTCCAATGTATCCCTGCAATGTTTGGTGAAGATCTGAGTATGTAGTTTTTGACCTTATATGGAACCTCCTATCTGAAAATTTGAAAATTCTTAAAAAATTTGACCAAAATCTTGATGTCCCCAATCCTATGTTTTGTATGTTTTTTCCACGTGTCTTGACATCCAATGTATCCCTGCAAAGTTTGGTGAAGATCTGAGTATGTCGTTTTTGACCTTATCTGGAACATCCTTTCTGAAAATTTGAAAATTCTTAAAAAATTCGTCCAAAATCTTGATGTCTCCAATCTCTTGTTTTGTACGTTTTTTCCACGTGTCTTGACATCCAATGTATCCCTGCAAAGTTTGGTGAAGATCTGAGTATGTAGTTTTTGACCTTATATGGAACCTCCTTTCTGAAAATTTGAAAATTCTTAAAAAATTCGTCCAAAATCTTCATGTCTCCAATCTCTTGTTTTGTACGTTTTTTCCACGTGTCTTGACATCCAATGTATCCGTGCAAAGTTTGGTGAAGATCTGAGTATGTAGTTTTTGACCTTATCTGGAACCTCCCATCTGAAAATTTGAAAATTTTTAAAAAATTCGTCCAAAGTCTTGATGTCTCCAATCTCTTGTTTTGTACGTTTTTTCCACGTGTCTTGACCTCCAATGTATCCCTGCAATGTTTGGTGAAGATCTGAGTATGTAGTTTTTGACCTTATATGGAACCTCCTATCTGAAAATTTGAAAATTCTTAAAAAATTTGACCAAAATCTTGATGTCCCCAATCCTATGTTTTGTATGTTTTTTCCACGTTTCTTGACATCCAATGTATCCCTGCAAAGTTTGGTGAAGATCTGAGTATGTCGTTTTTGACCTTATCTGGAACCTCCCATCTGAAAATTTGAAAATTCTTCAAAAATTCGTCCAAAATCATGATGTCTCCAATCTCTTGTTTTGTACGTTTTTTCCACGTTTCTTGACATCCAATGTATCCCTGCAATGTTTGGTGAAGATCTGAGTATGTAGTTTTTGACCTTATATGGAACCTCCCATCTGAAAATTTGAAAATTCCTAAAAAATCCGTCCTAAATCTTGATGACCCCAATCTCTTGTTTTGTACGTTTTTTCCACGTGTCTTGACATCCAATGTATCCCTGCAAAGTTTGGTGAAGATCTGAGTATGTAGTTTTTGACCTTATCTCGAACCTCCTATCTGAAAATTTGAAAATTTTTAAAAAATTCGTCCAAAATCTTGATGTCTTCAATCTCTTGTTTTGTACGTTTTTCTACGTGTCTTGACCTCCAATGTATCCCTGCAAAGTTTGGTGAAGATCTGAGTATGTCGTTTTGACCTTATCTGGAACATCCTTTCTGAAAATTTGAAAATTCTTAAAAAATTCGTCCAAAATCTTGATGTCTCCAATCTCTTGTTTTGTACGTTTTTTCCACGTGTCTTGACATCCAATGTATCCCTGCAAAGTTTGGTGAAGATCTGAGTATGTAGTTTTTGACCTTATATGGAACCTCCCATCTGAAAATTTGAAAATTCCTAAAAAATCCTTCTAAAATCTTGATGTCTCCACTCTCTTGTTTTGTACTTTTTTTCCACGTGTCTTGACATCCAATGTATCCCTGCAAAGTTTGGTGAAGATCTGAGTATGTAGTTTTTGACCTTATATGGAACCTCCTTTCTGAAAATTTAAAAATTCTTAAAAAATTCGACCAAAATCTTGATGTCCCCAATCCTATGTTTTGTATGTTTTTTCCACGTGTCTTGACATCCAATGTATCCATGCAAAGTTTGGTGAAGATCTGAGTATGTAGTTTTTGACCTTATATGGAACCTCCCATCTGAAAATTTGAAAATTCTTGAAAAATTCGTCCAAAATCTTGATGTCTCCAATCTCTTGTTTTGTACGTTTTTTCCACGTGTCTTGACATCCAATGTATCTCTGCAAAGTTTGGTGAAGATCTGAGTATGTAGTTTTTGACCTTATCTGGAACCTCCCATCTGAAAATTTGAAAATTTCTAAAAAATCCGTCCAAAATTTTGATGACCTCAATCTCTTGTTTTGTACGTTTTTTCCACGTGTCTTGACATCCAATGTATCCCTGCAATGTTTGGTGAAGATCTGAGTATGTAGTTTTTGACCTTATATAGAACCTCTTATCTGAAAATTTGAAAATTCTTAAAAATATTTGACCAAAATCTTGATGTCCCCAATCCTATGTTTTGTATGTTTTTTCCACGTGTCTTGACATCCAATGTATTTCTGCAAAGTTTGGTGAAGATCTGAGTATGTCGTTTTTGACCTTATCTGGAACATCCTTTCTGAAAATTTGAAAATTCTTAAAAAATTCGTCCAAAATCTTGATGTCTCCAATCTCTTGTTTTGTACGTTTTTTCCACGTGTCTTGACATCCAATGTATCCCTGCAAAGTTTGGTGAAGATCTGAGTATGTAGTTTTTGACCTTATATGGAACCTACTTTCTGAAAATTTGAAAATTCTTAAAAAATTCGTCCAAGATCTTGATGTCTCCAATCTCTTGTTTTGTACGTTTTTTCCACGTGTCTTGACATCCAATGTATCCCTGCAAAGTTTGGTGAAGATCTGAGTATGTAGTTTTTGACCTTATATGGAACCTCCCATCTGAAAATTTGAAAATTCCTAAAAAATCCATCTAAAATCTTGATGTCTCCACTCTCTTGTTTT
Organism: Lepisma saccharinum; assembly: GCF_977018435.1. Classification (NCBI taxonomy): domain Eukaryota; kingdom Metazoa; phylum Arthropoda; class Insecta; order Zygentoma; family Lepismatidae; genus Lepisma; species Lepisma saccharinum. Next base: position 1,066,585 of record NW_028142907.1, on the reverse strand, counting down.
GTACTTTTTTTCCACGTGTCTTGACATCCAATGTATCCCTGCAAAGTTTGGTGAAGATCTGAGTATGTAGTTTTTGACCTTATATGGAACCTCCTTTCTGAAAATTTGAAAATTCTTAAAAAATTCGACCAAAATCTTGATGTCTCCAATCCTATGTTTTGTATGTTTTTTCCACGTGTCTTGACATCCAATGTATCCATGCAAAGTTTGGTGAAGATCTGAGTATGTAGTTTTTGACCTTATATGGAACCTCCTATCTGAAAATTTGAGAATTCTTGAAAAATTCGTCCAAAATCTTGATGTCTCCAATCTCTTGTTTTGTACGTTTTTTCCACGTGTCTTGACATCCAATGTATCTCTGCAAAGTTTGGTGAAGATCTGAGTATGTAGTTTTTGACCTTATATGGAACCTCCCATCCGAAAATTTGAAAATTCCTAAAAAATCCGTCTAAAATCTTGATGTCTCCACTCTCTTGTTTTGTACTTTTTTTCCACGTGTCTTGACATCCAATGTATCCCTGCAAAGTTTGGTGAAGATCTGAGTATGTAGTTTTTGACCTTATATGGAACCTCCTTTCTGAAAATTTGAAAATTCTTAAAAAATTCGACCAAAATCTTGATGTCTCCAATCCTATGTTTTGTATGTTTTTTCCACGTGTCTTGACATCCAATGTATACATGCAAAGTTTGGTGAAGATCTGAGTATGTAGTTTTTGACCTTATATGGAACTTCCTATCTGAAAATTTGAGAATTCTTGAAAAATTCGTCCAAAATCTTGATGTCTCCAATCTCTTGTTTTGTACGTTTTTTCCACGTGTCTTGACATCCAATGTATCTCTGCAAAGTTTGGTGAATATCTGAGTATGTAGTTTTTGACCTTATCTGGAACCTCCCATCTGAAAATTTGAAAATTTCTAAAAAATCCGTCCAAAATCTTGATGACCTCAATCTCTTGTTTTGTACGTTTTTTCCACGTGTCTTGACATCCAATGTATCCCTGCAAAGTTTGGTGAAGATCTGAGTATGTAGTTTTTGACCTTATCTGGAACCTCCTATCTGAAAATTTGAAAATTCTTAAAAAATTCGTCCAAAATCTTGATGTCTCCAATCTCTTGTTTTGTACGTTTTTCCACGTGTCTTGACATCCAATGTATCCCTGCAATGTTTGTTGAAGATCTGAGTATGTAGTTTTTGACCTTATATGGAACCTCCTATCTGAAAATTTGAAAATTCTTAAAAAATTTGACCAAAATCTTGATGTCCCCAATCCTATGTTTTGTATGTTCTTTCCACGTGTCTTGACATCCAATGTATCCCTGCAAAGTTTGGTGAAGATCTGAGTATGTCGTTTTTGACCTTATCTGGAACCTCCCATCTGAAAATTTGAAAATTCTTCAAAAATTCGTCCAAAATCATGATGTCTCCAATCTCTTGTTTTGTACGTTTTTTCCACGTTTCTTGACATCCAATGTATCCCTGCAATGTTTGGTGAAGATCTGAGTATGTAGTTTTTGACCTTATATGGAACCTCCCATCTGAAAATTTGAAAATTCCTAAAAAATCCGTCCTAAATCTTGATGACCCCAATCTCTTGTTTTGTACGTTTTTTCCACGTGTCTTGACATCCAATGTATCCCTGCAAAGTTTGGTGAAGATCTGAGTATGTAGTTTTTGACCTTATCTCGAACCTCCTATCTGAAAATTTGAAAATTTTTAAAAAATTCGTCCAAAATCTTGATGTCTTCAATCTCTTGTTTTGTACGTTTTTCTACGTGTCTTGACCTCCAATGTATCCCTGCAAAGTTTGGTGAAGATCTGAGTATGTCGTTTTGACCTTATCTGGAACATCCTTTCTGAAAATTTGAAAATTCTTAAAAAATTCGTCCAAAATCTTGATGTCTCCAATCTCTTGTTTTGTACGTTTTTTCCACGTGTCTTGACATCCAATGTATCCCTGCAAAGTTTGGTGAAGATCTGAGTATGTAGTTTTTGACCTTATATGGAACCTACTTTCTGAAAATTTGAAAATTCTTAAAAAATTCGTCCAAAATCTTGATGTCTCCAATCTCTTGTTTTGTACGTTTTTTCCACGTGTCTTGACATCCAATGTATCCCTGCAAAGTTTGGTGAAGATCTGAGTATGTAGTTTTTGACCTTATATGGAACCTACCATCTGAAAATTTGAAAATTCCTAAAAAATCCTTCTAAAATCTTGATGTCTCCACTCTCTTGTTTTGTACTTTTTTTCCACGTGTCTTGACATCCAATGTATCCCTGCAAAGTTTGGTGAAGATCTGAGTATGTAGTTTTTGACCTTATATGGAACCTCCTTTCTGAAAATTTGAAAATTCTTAAAAAATTCGACCAAAATCTTGATGTCTCCAATCCTATGTTTTGTATGTTTTTTCCACGTGTCTTGACATCCAATGTATCCATGCAAAGTTTGGTGAAGATCTGAGTATGTAGTTTTTGACCTTATATGGAACCTCCCATCTGAAAATTTGAAAATTCTTGAAAAATTCGTCCAAAATCTTGATGTCTCCAATCTCTTGTTTTGTACGTTTTTTCCACGTGTCTTGACATCCAATGTATCTCTGCAAAGTTTGGTGAAGATCTGAGTATGTAGTTTTTGACCTTATCTGGAACCTCCCATCTGAAAATTTGAAAATTTCTAAAAAATCCGTCCAAAATTTTGATGACCTCAATCTCTTGTTTTGTACGTTTTTTCCACGTGTCTTGACATCCAATGTATCCCTGCAATGTTTGGTCAAGATCTGAGTATGTAGTTTTTGACCTTATATAGAACCTCTTATCTGAAAATTTGAAAATTCTTAAAAATATTTGACCAAAATCTTGATGTCCCCAATCCTATGTTTTGTATGTTTTTTCCACGTGTCTTGACATCCAATGTATTTCTGCAAAGTTTGGTGAAGATCTGAGTATGTCGTTTTTGACCTTATCTGGAACATCCTTTCTGAAAATTTGAAAATTCTTAAAAAATTCGTCCAAAATCTTGATGTCTCCAATCTCTTGTTTTGTACGTTTTTTCCACGTGTCTTGACATCCAATGTATCCCTGCAAAGTTTGGTGAAGATCTGAGTATGTAGTTTTTGACCTTATATGGAACCTACTTTCTGAAAATTTGAAAATTCTTAAAAAATTCGTCCAAGATCTTGATGTCTCCAATCTCTTGTTTTGTACGTTTTTTCCACGTGTCTTGACATCCAATGTATCCCTGCAAAGTTTGGTGAAGATCTGAGTATGTAGTTTTTGACCTTATATGGAACCTCCCATCTGAAAATTTGAAAATTCCTAAAAAATCCATCTAAAATCTTGATGTCTCCACTCTCTTGTTTTGTACTTTTTTTCCACGTGTCTTGACATCCAATGTATCCCTGCAAAGTTTGGTGAAGATCTGAGTATGTAGTTTTTGACCTTATATGGAACCTCCTTTCTGAAAATTTGAAAATTCTTAAAAAATTCGACCAAAATCTTGATGTCTCCAATCCTATGTTTTGTATGTTTTTTCCACGTGTCTTGACATCCAATGTATCCATGCAAAGTTTGGTGAAGATCTGAGTATGTAGTTTTTGACCTTATATGGAACCTCCTATCTGAAAATTTGAGAATTCTTGAAAAATTCGTCCAAAATCTTGATGTCTCCAATCTCTTGTTTTGTACGTTTTTTCCACGTGTCTTGACATCCAATGTATCTCTGCAAAGTTTGGTGAAGATCTGAGTATGTAGTTTTTGACCTTATATGGAACCTCCCATCTGAAAATTTGAAAATTCCTAAAAAATCCGTCTAAAATCTTGATGTCTCCACTCTCTTGTTTTGTACTTTTTTTCCACGTGTCTTGACATCCAATGTATCCCTGCAAAGTTTGGTGAAGATCTGAGTATGTAGTTTTTGACCTTATATGGAACCTCCTTTCTGAAAATTTGAAAATTCTTAAAAAATTCGACCAAAATCTTGATGTCTCCAATCCTATGTTTTGTATGTTTTTTCCACGTGTCTTGACATCCAATGTATCCATGCAAAGTTTGGTGAAGATCTGAGTATGTAGTTTTTGACCTTATATGGAACTTCCTATCTGAAAATTTGAGAATTCTTGAAAAATTCGTCCAAAATCTTGATGTCTCCAATCTCTTGTTTTGTACGTTTTTTCCACGTGTCTTGACATCCAATGTATCTCTGCAAAGTTTGGTGAATATCTGAGTATGTAGTTTTTGACCTTATCTGGAACCTCCCATCTGAAAATTTGAAAATTTCTAAAAAATCCGTCCAAAATCTTGATGACCTCAATCTCTTGTTTTGTACGTTTTTTCCACGTGTCTTGACATCCAATGCATCCCTGCAAAGTTTGGTGAAGATCTGAGTATGTAGTTTTTGACCTTATCTGGAACCTCCTATCTGAAAATTTGAAAATTCTTAAAAAATTCGTCCAAAATCTTGATGTCTCCAATCTCTTGTTTTGTACGTTTTTCCACGTGTCTTGAGATCCAATGTATCCCTGCAATGTTTGTTGAAGATCTGAGTATGTAGTTTTTGACCTTATATGGAACCTCCTATCTGAAAATTTGAAAATTCTTAAAAAATTTGACCAAAATCTTGATGTCCCCAATCCTATGTTTTGTATGTTCTTTCCACGTGTCTTGACATCCAATGTATCCCTGCAAAGTTTGGTGAAGATCTGAGTATGTCGTTTTTGACCTTATCTGGAACATCCTTTCTGAAAATTTGAAAATTCTTAAAAAATTCGTCCAAAATCTTGATGTCTCCAATCTCTTGTTTTGTACGTTTTTTCCACGTGTCTTGACATCCAATGTATCCCTGCAAAGTTTGGTGAAGATCTGTGTATGTAGTTTTTGACCTTATATGGAACCTCCCATCTGAAAATTTGAAAATTCTTAAAAAAATCGACCAAAATCTTGATGTCTCCAGTCCTATGTTTTGTATGTTTTTTTCACGTGTCTTGACATCCAATGTATCCATGCAAAGTTTGGTGAAGATCTGAGTATGTAGTTTTTGACCTTATCTGGAACCTCCCATCTGAAAATTTGAAAATTTTTAAAAAATTCGTCCAAAATCTTGATGTCTCCTATCTCTTGTTTTGTACGTTTTTTCCACGTGTCTTGACCTCCAATGTATCCCTGCAAAGTTTGGTAAATATCTGAGTATGTAGTTTTTGACCTTATATGGAGCCTCCTTTCTGAAAATTTGAAAATTCTTAAAAAATTCATCCAAAATCTTGATGTCTCCAATCTCTTGTTTTGTACGTTTTTTCCACGTTTCTTGACATCCAATGTATCCCTGCAAAGCTTGGTGAAGATCTGAGTATGTAGTTTTTGACCTTATCTGGAACCTCCCATCTGAAAATTTGAAAATTCCTAAAAAATCCGTCCAAAATCTTGATGACCTCAATCTCTTGTTTTGTACGTTTTTTCCACGTGTCTTGACATCCAATGTATCCCTGCAATGTTTGGTGAATATCTGAGTATGTAGTTTTTGACCTTATATGGAACCTCTTATCTGAAAATTTGAAAATTCTTAAAAATATTTGACCAAAAACTTGATGTCCCCAATCCTATGTTTTGTATGTTTTTTCCACGTGTCTTGACATCCAATGAATTTCTGCAAAGTTTGGTGAAGATCTGAGTATGTCGTTTTTGACCTTATCTGGAACATCCTTTCTGAAAATTTGAAAATTCTTAAAAAATTCGTCCAAAATCTTGATGTCTCCAATTTCTTTTTTTGTACGTTTTTTCCACGTGTCTTGACATCCAATGTATCCCTGCAAAGTTTGGTGAAGATCTGAGTATGTAGTTTTTGACCTTATATGGAACCTCCCATCTGAAAATTTGAAAATTCCTAAAAAATCCGTCTAAAATCTTGATGTCCCCAATCCTATGTCTTGCATGTTTTTTCCACGTGTCTTGATATCCAATGTATCCATGCAAAGTTTGGTGAAGATCTGAGTATGTAGTTTTTGACCTTATCTGGAACCTCCCATCTGAAAATTTGAAAATTCTTAAAAAATTCGACCAAAATCTTGATGTCTCCAATCCTATGTTTTGTATGTTTTTTCCACGTGTCTTGACATCCAATGTATCCATGCAAAGTTTGGTGAAGATCTGAGTATGTAGTTTTTGACCTTATATGGAACCTCCTATCTGAAAATTTGAAAATTCTTAAAAAATTCGTCCAAAATCTTGATGTCTCCAATCTCTTGTTTTGTACGTTTTTTCCACGTGTCTTGACATCCAATGTATCCCTGCAAAGTTTGGTGAAGATCTGAGTATGTAGTTTTTGACCTTATCTGGAACCTCCCATCTGAAAATTTGAAAATTCCTAAAAAATCCGTCCAAAATCTTGATGACCTCAATCTCTTGTTTTGTACGTTTTTTCCACGTGTCTTGACATCCAATGTATCCCTGCAAAGTTTGGTGAAGATCTGAGTATGTAGTTTTTGACCTTATCTGGAACCTCATATCTGAAAATTTGAAAATTGTTAAAAAATTCGTCCAAAATCTTGATGTCTCCAATCCTATGTTTTGTATGTTTTTTCCACGTGTCTTGACATCCAATGTATTTCTTCAAAGTTTGGTGAAGATCTGAGTTTGTCGTTTTTGACCTTATCTGGAACATCCTTTCTGAAAATTTGAAAATTCTTCAAAAATTCGTCCAAAATCATGATGTCTCCAATCTCTTGTTTTGTACGTTTTTTCCACGTTTCTTGACATCCAATGTATCCCTGCAATGTTTGGTGAAGATCTGAGTATGTAGTTTTTGACCTTATATGGAACCTCCCATCTGAAAATTTGAAAATTCCTAAAAAATCCGTCCTAAATCTTGATGACCCCAATCTCTTGTTTTGTACGTTTTTTCCACGTGTCTTGACATCCAATGTATCCCTGCAAAGTTTGGTGAAGATCTGAGTATGTAGTTTTTGACCTTATCTCGAACCTCCTATCTGAAAATTTGAAAATTTTTAAAAAATTCGTCCAAAATCTTGATGTCTTCAATCTCTTGTTTTGTACGTTTTTCTACGTGTCTTGACCTCCAATGTATCCCTGCAAAGTTTGGTGAAGATCTGAGTATGTCGTTTTGACCTTATCTGGAACATCCTTTCTGAAAATTTGAAAATTCTTAAAAAATTCGTCCAAAATCTTGATGTCTCCAATCTCTTGTTTTGTACGTTTTTTCCACGTGTCTTGACATCCAATGTATCCCTGCAAAGTTTGGTGAAGATCTGAGTATGTAGTTTTTGACCTTATATGGAACCTACTTTCTGAAAATTTGAAAATTCTTAAAAAATTCGTCCAAAATCTTGATGTCTCCAATCTCTTGTTTTGTACGTTTCTTCCACGTGTCTTGACATCCAATGTATCCCTGCAAAGTTTGGTGAAGATCTGAGTATGTAGTTTTTGACCTTATATGGAACCTCCCATCTGAAAATTTGAAAATTCCTAAAAAATCCTTCTAAAATCTTGATGTCTCCACTCTCTTGTTTTGTACTTTTTTTCCACGTGTCTTGACATCCAATGTATCCCTGCAAAGTTTGGTGAAGATCTGAGTATGTAGTTTTTGACCTTATATGGAACCTCCTTTCTGAAAATTTGAAAATTCTTAAAAAATTCGACCAAAATCTTGATGTCTTCAATCCTATGTTTTGTATGTTTTTTCCACGTGTCTTGACATCCAATGTATCCATGCAAAGTTTGGTGAAGATCTGAGTATGTAGTTTTTGACCTTATATGGAACCTCCCATCTGAAAATTTGAAAATTCTTGAAAAATTCGTCCAAAATCTTGATGTCTCCAATCTCTTGTTTTGTACGTTTTTTCCACGTGTCTTGACATCCAATGTATCTCTGCAAAGTTTGGTGAAGATCTGAGTATGTAGTTTTTGACCTTATCTGGAACCTCCCATCTGAAAATTTGAAAATTTCTAAAAAATCCGTCCAAAATTTTGATGACCTCAATCTCTTGTTTTGTACGTTTTTTCCACGTGTCTTGACATCCAATGTATCCCTGCAATGTTTGGTGAAGATCTGAGTATGTAGTTTTTGACCTTATATGGAACCTCTTATCTGAAAATTTGAAAATTCTTAAAAATATTTGACCAAAATCTTGATGTCCCCAATCCTATGTTTTGTATGTTTTTTCCACGTGTCTTGACATCCAATGTATTTCTGCAAAGTTTGGTGAAGATCTGAGTATGTCGTTTTTGACCTTATCTGGAACATCCTTTCTGAAAATTTGAAAATTCTTAAAAAATTCGTCCAAAATCTTGATGTCTCCAATCTCTTGTTTTGTACGTTTTTTCCACGTGTCTTGACATCCAATGTATCCCTGCAAAGTTTGGTGAAGATCTGAGTATGTAGTTTTTGACCTTATATGGAACCTACTTTCTGAAAATTTGAAAATTCTTAAAAAATTCGTCCAAGATCTTGATGTCTCCAATCTCTTGTTTTGTACGTTTTTTCCACGTGTCTTGACATCCAATGTATCCCTGCAAAGTTTGGTGAAGATCTGAGTATGTAGTTTTTGACCTTATATGGAACCTCCCATCTGAAAATTTGAAAATTCCTAAAAAATCCATCTAAAATCTTGATGTCTCCACTCTCTTGTTTTGTACTTTTTTTCCACGTGTCTTGACATCCAATGTATCCCTGCAAAGTTTGGTGAAGATCTGAGTATGTAGTTTTTGACCTTATATGGAACCTCCTTTCTGAAAATTTGAAAATTCTTAAAAAATTCGACCAAAATCTTGATGTCTCCAATCCTATGTTTTGTATGTTTTTTCCAACTGTCTTGACATCCAATGTATCCATGCAAAGTTTGGTGAAGATCTGAGTATGTAGTTTTTGACCTTATATGGAACCTCCTATCTGAAAATTTGAGAATTCTTGAAAAATTCGTCCAAAATCTTGATGTCTCCAATCTCTTGTTTTGTACGTTTTTTCCACGTGTCTTGACATCCAATGTATCTCTGCAAAGTTTGGTGAAGATCTGAGTATGTAGTTTTTGACCTTATATGGAACCTCCCATCTGAAAATTTGAAAATTCCTAAAAAATCCGTCTAAAATCTTGATGTCTCCACTCTCTTGTTTTGTACTTTTTTTCCACGTGTCTTGACATCCAATGTATCCCTGCAAAGTTTGGTGAAGATCTGAGTATGTAGTTTTTGACCTTATATGGAACCTCCTTTCTGAAAATTTGAAAATTCTTAAAAAATTCGACCAAAATCTTGATGTCTCCAATCCTATGTTTTGTATGTTTTTTCCACGTGTCTTGACATCCAATGTATCCATGCAAAGTTTGGTGAAGATCTGAGTATGTAGTTTTTGACCTTATATGGAACTTCCTCTGAAAATTTGAGAATTCTTGAAAAATTCGTTCAAAATCTTGATGTCTCCAATCTCTTGTTTTGTACGTTTTTTCCACGTGTCTTGACATCCAATGTATCTCTGCAAAGTTTGGTGAATATCTGAGTATGTAGTTTTTGACCTTATCTGGAACCTCCCATCTGAAAATTTGAAAATTTCTAAAAAATCCGTCCAAAATCTTGATGACCTCAATCTCTTGTTTTGTACGTTTTTTCCACGTGTCTTGACATCCAATGTATCCCTGCAATGTTTGGAGAAGATCTGAGTATGTAGTTTTTGACCTTATATGGAACCTCTTATCTGAAAATTTGAAAATTCTTAAAAATATTTGATCAAAATCTTGATGTCCCCAATCCTATGTTTTGTATGTTTTTTCCACGTGTCTTGACATCCAATGTATTTCTGCAAAGTTTGGTGAAGATCTGAGTATGTCGTTTTTGACCTTATCTGGAACATCCTTTCTGAAAATTTGAAAATTCTTAAAAAATTCGTCCAAAATCTTGATGTCTCCAATCTCTTGTTTTGTACGTTTTTTCCACGTGTCTTGACATCCAATGTATCCCTGCAAAGTTTGGTGAAGATCTGAGTATGTAGTTTTTGACCTTATATGGAACCTCCCATCTGAAAATTTGAAAATTCTTAAAAAAATCGACCAAAATCTTGATGTCTCCAATCCTATGTTTTGTATGTTTTTTTCACGTGTCTTGACATCCAATGTATCCATGCAAAGTTTGGTGAAGATCTGAGTATGTAGTTTTTGACCTTATCTGGAACCTCCCATCTGAAAATTTGAAAATTTTTAAAAAATTCGTCCAAAATCTTGATGTCTCCTATCTCTTGTTTTGAACGTTTTTTCCACGTGTCTTGACCTCCAATGTATCCCTGCAAAGTTTGGTAAATATCTGAGTATGTAGTTTTTGACCTTATATGGAGCCTTCTTCTGAAAATTTGAAAATTCTTAAAAAATTCATCCAAAATCTTGATGTCTCCAATCTCTTGTTTTGTACGTTTTTTCCACGTTTCTTGACATCCAATGTATCCCTGCAAAGCTTGGTGAAGATCTGAGTATGTAGTTTTTGACCTTATCTGGAACCTCCCATCTGAAAATTTGAAAATTCCTAAAAAATCCGTCCAAAATCTTGATGACCTCAATCTCTTGTTTTGTACGTTTTTTCCACGTGTCTTGACATCCAATGTATCCCTGCAATGTTTGGTGAATATCTGAGTATGTAGTTTTTGACCTTATATGGAACCTCTTATCTGAAAATTTGAAAATTCTTAAAAATATTTGACCAAAAACTTGATGTCCCCAATCCTATGTTTTGTATGTTTTTTCCACGTGTCTTGACATCCAATGTATTTCTGCAAAGTTTGGTGAAGATCTGAGTATGTCGTTTTTGACCTTATCTGGAACATCCTTTCTGAAAATTTGAAAATTCTTAAAAAATTCGTCCAAAATCTTGATGTCTCCAATCTCTTTTTTTGTACGTTTTTTCCACGTGTCTTGACATCCAATGTATCCCTGCAAAGTTTGGTGAAGATCTGAGTATGTAGTTTTTGACCTTATATGGAACCTCCCATCTGAAAATTTGAAAATTCTTAAAAAATTCGACCAAAATCTTGATGTCTCCAATCCTATGTTTTGTATGTTTTTTCCACGTGTCTTGATATCCAATGTATCCATGCAAAGTTTGGTGAAGATCTGAGTATGTAGTTTTTGACCTTATCTGGAACCTCCCATCTGAAAATTTGAAAATTTTTAAAAAATTCGTCCAAAATCATGATGTCTCCAATCCTATGTTTTGTATGTTTTTTCCACGTGTCTTGACATCCAATGTATCCCTGCAAAGTTTGGTGAAGATCTGAGTATGTCGTTTTTGACCTTATCTGGAACATCCTTTCTGAAAATTTGAAAATTCTTAAAAAATTCGTCCAAAATCTTGATGTCTCCAATCTCTTGTTTTGTACGTTTTTTCCACGTGTCTTGACATCCAATGTATCCCTGCAAAGTTTGGTGAAGATCTGAGTATGTAGTTTTTGACCTTATATGGAACCTCCTTTCTGAAAATTTGAAAATTCTTAAAAAATTCGTCCAAAATCTTGATGTCTCCAATCTCTTGTTTTGTACGTTTTTTCCACGTGTCTTGACATCCAATGTATCCCTGCAAAGTTTGGTGAAGATCTGAGTATGTAGTTTTTGACCTTATCTGGAACCTCCCATCTGAAAATTTGAAAATTTTTAAAAAATTCGTCCAAAATCTTGATGTCTCCAATCTCTTGTTTTGTACGTTTTTTCCACGTGTCTTGACCTCCAATGTATCCCTGCAATGTTTGGTGAAGATCTGAGTATGTAGTTTTTGACCTTATATGGAACCTCCTATCTGAAAATTTGAAAATTCTTAAAAAATTTGACCAAAATCTTGATGTCCCCAATCCTATGTTTTGTATGTTTTTTCCACGTTTCTTGACATCCAAAGTATCCCTGCAAAGTTTGGTGAAGATCAGAGTATGTCGTTTTTGACCTTATCTGGAACCTCCCATCTGAAAATTTGAAAATTCTTCAAAAATTCGTCCAAAATCATGATGTCTCCAATCTCTTGTTTTGTACGTTTTTTCCACGTTTCTTGACATCCAATGTATCCCTGCAATGTTTGGTGAAGATCTGAGTATGTAGTTTTTGACCTTATATGGAACCTCCCATCTGAAAATTTGAAAATTCCTAAAAAATCCGTCCAAAATCTTGATGACCCCAATCTCTTGTTTTGTACGTTTTTTCCACGTGTCTTGACATCCAATGTATCCCTGCAAAGTTTGGTGAAGATCTGAGTATGTAGTTTTTGACCTTATCTGGAACCTCCTATCTGAAAATTTGAAAATTTTTAAAAAATTCGTCCAAAATCTTGATGTCTTCAATCTCTTGTTTTGTACGTTTTTCTACGTGTCTTGACCTCCAATGTATCCCTGCAAAGTTTGGTGAAGATCTGAGTATGTCGTTTTTGACCTTATCTGGAACATCCTTTCTGAAAATTTGAAAATTCTTAAAAAATTCGTCCAAAATCTTGATGTCTCCAATCTCTTGTTTTGTACGTTTTTTCCACGTGTCTTGACATCCAATGTATCCCTGCAAAGTTTGGTGAAGATCTGAGTATGTAGTTTTTGACTTTATATGGAACCTACTTTCTGAAAATTTGAAAATTCTTAAAAAATTCGTCCAAAATCTTGATGTCTCCAATCTCTTGTTTTGTACGTTTTTTCCACGTGTCTTGACATCCAATGTATCCCTGCAAAGTTTGGTGAAGATCTGAGTATGTAGTTTTTGACCTTATATGGAACCTCCCATCTGAAAATTTGAAAATTCCTAAAAAATCCGTCTAAAATCTTGATGTCTCCACTCTCTTGTTTTGTACTTTTTTTCCACGTGTCTTGACATCCAATGTATCCCTGCAAAGTTTGGTGAAGATCTGAGTATGTAGTTTTTGACCTTATATGGAACCTCCTTTCTGAAAATTTGAAAATTCTTAAAAAAATCGACCAAAATCTTGATGTCTCCAATCCTATGTTTTGTATGTTTTTTCCACGTGTCTTGACATCCAATGTATCAATGCAAAGTTTGGTGAAGATCTGAGTATGTAGTTTTTGACCTTATATGGAACCTCCTATCTGAAAATTTGAGAATTCTTGAAAAATTCGTCCAAAATCTTGATGTCTCCAATCTCTTGTTTTGTACGTTTTTTCCACGTGTCTTGACATCCAATGTATCTCTGCAAAGTTTGGTGAAGATCTGAGTATGTAGTTTTTGACCTTATCTGGAACCTCCCATCTGAAAATTTGAAAATTTCTAAAATATCCGTCCAAAATTTTGATGACCTCAATCTCTTGTTTTGTACGTTTTTTCCACGTGTCTTGACATCCAATGTATCCCTGCAATGTTTGGTGAAGATCTGAGTATGTAGTTTTTGACCTTATATGGAACCTCTTATCTGAAAATTTGAAAATTCTTAAAAATATTTGACCAAAATCTTGATGTCCCCAATCCTATGTTTTGTATGTTTTTTCCACGTGTCTTGACATCCAATGTATTTCTGCAAAGTTTGGTGAAGATCTGAGTATGTCGTTTTTGACGTTATCTGGAACATCCTTTCTGAAAATTTGAAAATTCTTAAAAAATTCGTCCAAAATCTTGATGTCTCCAATCTCTTGTTTTGTACGTTTTTTCCACGTGTCTTGACATCCAATGTATCCCTGCAAAGTTTGGTGAAGATCTGAGTATGTAGTTTTTGACCTTATATGGAACCTCCCATCTGAAAATTTGAAAATTCTTAAAAAAATCGACCAAAATCTTGATGTCTCCAATCCTATGTTTTGTATGTTTTTTCCACGTGTCTTGACATCCAATGTATCCATGCAAAGTTTGGTGAAGATCTGAGTATGTAGTTTTTGACCTTATCTGGAACCTCCCATCTGAAAATTTGAAAATTTTTAAAAAATTCGTCCAAAATCTTGATGTCTCCTATCTGTTGTTTTGTACGTTTTTTCCACGTGTCTTGACCTCCAATGTATCCCTGCAAAGTTTGGTGAATATCTGAGTATGTAGTTTTTGACCTTATATGGAACCTCCTTTCTGAAAATTTGAAAATTCTTAAAAAATTCGTCTCAAATCTTGATGTCCCCAATCCTATGTTTTGTATGTTTTTTCCACGTGTCTTGACATCCAATGTATCCATGCAAAGTTTGGTGAAGATCTGAGTATGTCGTTTTTGACCTTATCTGAAACCTCCCATCTGAAAATTTGAAAATTCTTAAAAAATTCGTCGAAAATCTTGATGTCTCCAATCTCTTGTTTTGTACGTTTTTTCCACGTGTCTTGACATGCAAAGTATCCCTGCAACGTTTGGTGAAGATCTGAGTATTTAGTTTTTGACCTTATCTGGAACCTCCTATCTGAAAATTTGAAAATTCTTAAAAAATTCGTCCAAAATCTTGAAGTCTCCAATCTCTTGTTTTGTACGTTTTTTCCACGTTTCTTGACATCCAATGTATCCCTGCAATGTTTGGTGAAGATCTGAGTATGTAGTTTTTGACCTTATATGGAACCTCCTATCTGAAAATTTGAAAATTCTTAAAAAATTTGACCAAAATCTTGATATCCCTAATCCTATGTTTTGTATGTTTTTTACACGTGTCTTGACATCCAATGTATCCCTGCAAAGTTTGGTGAAGATCTGAGTATGTAGTTTTTGACCTTATCTGGAACCTATCTGAAAATTTGAAAATTTTTAAAAAATTCGTCCAAAATCTTGATGTCTTCAATCTCTAGTTTTGTACGTTTTTTCCACGTGTCTTGACCTCCAATGTATCCCTGCAAAGTTTGGTGAAGATCTGAGTATGTCGTTTTTGACCTTATCTGGAACATCCTTTCTGAAAATTTGAAAATTCTTAAAGAATTCGTCCAAAATCTTGATGTCTCCAATCTCTTGTTTTGTACGTTTTTTCCACGTGTCTTGACATCCAATGTATCCCTGCAAAGTTTGGTGAAGATCTGAGTATGTAGTTTTTGACCTTATATGGAACCTCCTTTCTGAAAATTTGAAAATTCTTAAAAAATTCGTCCAAAATCTTGATGTCCCCAATCTCTTGTTTTGTACGTTTTTTCCACTTGTCTTGACATCTAATGTATCCCTGCAAAGTTTGGTGAAGATCTGAGTATGTCGTTTTTGACCTTATCTGGAACCTCCCATCTGAAAATTTGAAAATTCTTCAAAAATTCGTCCAAAATCTTGATGTCTCCAATCTCTTGTTTTGTACGTTTTTTCCACGTGTGTTGACATGCAAAGTATCCCTGCAACGTTTGGTGAAGATCTGAGTATGTAGTTTTTGACCTTATCTGGAACCTCCTATCTGAAAATTTGAAAATTCTTCAAAAATTCGTCCAAAATCTTGATGTCTCCAATCTCTTGTTTTGTACGTTTTTTCCACGTTTCTTGACATCCAATGTATCCCTGCAATGTTTGGTGAAGATCTGAGTATGTAGTTTTTGACCTTATATGAAACCTCCTATCTGAAAATTTGAAAATTCTTAAAAAATGTGACCAAAATCTTGATATCCCCAATCCTATGTTTTGTATGTTTTCTCCACGTGTCTTGACATCCAATGTATCCCTGCAAAGTTTGGTGAAGATCTGAGTATGTAGTTTTTGACCTTATCTGGAACCTCCTATCTGAAAATTTGAAAATTTTTAAAAAATTCCTCCAAAATCTTGATGTCTTCAATCTCTTGTTTTGTACGTTTTTTCCACGTGTCTTGACCTCCAATGTATCCCTGCAAAGTTAGGTGAAGATCTGAGTATGTCGTTTTTGACCTTATCTGGAACATCCTATCTGAAAATTTGAAAATTCTTAAAAAATTCGTCCAAAATCTTGATGTCTCCAATCTCTTGTTTTGTACGTTTTTTCCACGTGTCTTGACATCCAATGTATCCCTGCAAAGTTTGGTGAAGATCTGAGTATGTAGTTTTTGACCTTATATGGAACCTCCTTTCTGAAAATTTGAAAATTCTTAAAAAATTCGTCCAAAATCTTGATGTCTCCACTCTCTTGTTTTGTACTTTTTTTCCACGTGTCTTGACATCCAATGTATCCCTGCAAAGTTTGGTGAAGATCTGAGTATGTAGTTTTTGACCTTATATGGAACCTCCTTTCTGAAAATTTGAAAATTCTTAAAAAATTCGTCCAAAATCTTGATGTCTCCAATCTCTTGTTTTGTACGTTTTTTCCACGTGTCTTGACATCCAATGTATCCCTGCAAAGTTTGGTGAAGATCTGAGTATGTAGTTTTTGACCTTATATGGAACCTCCCATCTGAAAATTTGAAAATTCCTAAAAAATCCGTCTAAAATCTTGATGTCTCCACTCTCTTGTTTTGTACTTTTTTTCCACGTGTCTTGACATCCAATGTATCCCTGCAAAGTTTGGTGAAGATCTGAGTATGTAGTTTTTGACCTTATATGGAACCTCCTTTCTGAAAATTTGAAAATTCTTTAAAAATTGGACCAAAATCTTGATGTCTCCAATCCTATGTTTTGTATGTTTTTTCCACGTGTCTTGACATCCAATGTATCCATGCAAAGTTTGGTGAAGATCTGAGTATGTAGTTTTTGACCTTATATGGAACCTCCTATCTGAAAATTTGAGAATTCTTGAAAAATTCGTCCAAAATCTTGATGTCTCCAATCTCTTGTTTTGTACGTTTTTCCACGTGTCTTGACATCCAATGTATCCCTGCAAAGTTTGGTGAAGATCTGAGTATGTAGTTTTTGACCTTATCTGGAACCTCCCATCTGAAAATTTGAAAATTCCTAAAAAATCCGTCCAAAATCTTGATGACCTCAATCTCTTGTTTTGTACGTTTTTTCCACGTGTCTTGACATCCAATGTATCCCTGCAATGTTTGGTGAATATCTGAATATGTAGTTTTTGACCTTATATGGAACCTCTTATCTGAAAATTTGAAAATTCTTAAAAATATTTGACCAAAATCTTGATGTCCCCAATCCTATGTTTTGTATGTTTTTTCCACGTGTCTTGACATCCAATGTATTTCTGCAAAGTTTGGTGAAGATCTGAGTATGTCGTTTTTGACCTTATCTGGAACATCCTTTCTGAAAATTTGAAAATTCTTAAAAAATTCGTCCAAAATCTTGATGTCTCCAATCTCTTGTTTTGTACGTTTTTTCCACGTGTCTTGACATCCAATGTATCCCTGCAAAGTTTGGTGAAGATCTGAGTATGTAGTTTTTGACCTTATATTGAACCTCCCATCTGAAAATTTGAAAATTCTTAAAAAATTCGACCAAAATCTTGATGTCTCCAATCCTATGTTTTGTATGTTTTTTTCACGTGTCTTGACATCCAATGTATCCCTGCAAAGTTTGGTGAAGATCTGAGTATGTAGTTTTTGACCTTATATGGAACCTCCCATCTGAAAATTTGAAAATTCCTAAAAAATCCGTCTAAAATCTTGATGTCTCCACTCTCTTGTTTTGTACTTTTTTTCCACGTGTCTTGACATCCAATGTATCCCTGCAAAGTTTGGTGAAGATCTGAGTCTGTAGTTTTTGACCTTATATGGAACCTCCTTTCTGAAAATTTGAAAATTCTTAAAAAATTCGTCCAAAATCTTGATGTCCCCAATCTCTTGTTTTGTACGTTTTTTCCACTTGTCTTGACATCTAATGTATCCCTGCAAAGTTTGGTGAAGATCTGAGTATGTCGTTTTTGACCTTATCTGGAACCTCCCATCTGAAAATTTGAAAATTCTTCAAAAATTCGTCCAAAATCTTGATGTCTCCAATCTCTTGTTTTGTACGTTTTTTCCACGTGTGTTGACATGCAAAGTATCCCTGCAACGTTTGGTGAAGATCTGAGTATGTAGTTTTTGACCTTATCTGGAACCTCCTATCTGAAAATTTGAAAATTCTTCAAAAATTCGTCCAAAATCTTGATGTCTCCAATCTCTTGTTTTGTACGTTTTTTCCACGTTTCTTGACATCCAATGTATCCCTGCAATGTTTGGTGAAGATCTGAGTATGTAGTTTTTGACCTTATATGGAACCTCCTATCTGAAAATTTGAAAATTCTTAAAAAATGTGACCAAAATCTTGATATCCCCAATCCTATGTTTTGTATGTTTTCTCCACGTGTCTTGACATCCAATGTATCCCTGCAAAGTTTGGTGAAGATCTGAGTATGTAGTTTTTGACCTTATCTGGAACCTCCTATCTGAAAATTTGAAAATTTTTAAAAAATTCCTCCAAAATCTTGATGTCTTCAATCTCTTGTTTTGTACGTTTTTTCCACGTGTCTTGACCTCCAATGTATCCCTGCAAAGTTAGGTGAAGATCTGAGTATGTCGTTTTTGACCTTATCTGGAACATCCTATCTGAAAATTTGAAAATTCTTAAAAAATTCGTCCAAAATCTTGATGTCTCCAATCTCTTGTTTTGTACGTTTTTTCCACGTGTCTTGACATCCAATGTATCCCTGCAAAGTTTGGTGAAGATCTGAGTATGTAGTTTTTGACCTTATATGGAACCTCCTTTCTGAAAATTTGAAAATTCTTAAAAAATTCGTCCAAAATCTTGATGTCTCCACTCTCTTGTTTTGTACTTTTTTTCCACGTGTCTTGACATCCAATGTATCCCTGCAAAGTTTGGTGAAGATCTGAGTATGTAGTTTTTGACCTTATATGGAACCTCCTTTCTGAAAATTTGAAAATTCTTAAAAAATTCGTCCAAAATCTTGATGTCTCCAATCTCTTGTTTTGTACGTTTTTTCCACGTGTCTTGACATCCAATGTATCCCTGCAAAGTTTGGTGAAGATCTGAGTATGTAGTTTTTGACCTTATATGGAACCTCCCATCTGAAAATTTGAAAATTCCTAAAAAATCCGTCTAAAATCTTGATGTCTCCACTCTTGTTTTGTACTTTTTTTCCACGTGTCTTGACATCCAATGTATCCCTGCAAAGTTTGGTGAAGATCTGAGTATGTAGTTTTTGACCTTATATGGAACCTCCTTTCTGAAAATTTGAAAATTCTTAAAAAATTCGACCAAAATCTTGATGTCTCCAATCCTATGTTTTGTATGTTTTTTCCACGTGTCTTGACATCCAATGTATCCATGCAAAGTTTGGTGAAGATCTGAGTATGTAGTTTTTGACCTTATATGGAACCTCCTATCTGAAAATTTGAGAATTCTTGAAAAATTCGTCCAAAATCTTGATGTCTCCAATCTCTTGTTTTGTACGTTTTTCCACGTGTCTTGACATCCAATGTATCCCTGCAAAGTTTGGTGAAGATCTGAGTATGTAGTTTTTGACCTTATCTGGAACCTCCCATCTGAAAATTTGAAAATTCCTAAAAAATCCGTCCAAAATCTTGATGACCTCAATCTCTTGTTTTGTACGTTTTTTCCACGTGTCTTGACATCCAATGTATCCCTGCAATGTTTGGTGAATATCTGAATATGTAGTTTTTGACCTTATATGGAACCTCTTATCTGAAAATTTGAAAATTCTTAAAAATATTTGACCAAAATCTTGATGTCCCCAATCCTATGTTTTGTATGTTTTTTCCACGTGTCTTGACATCCAATGTATTTCTGCAAAGTTTGGTGAAGATCTGAGTATGTCGTTTTTGACCTTATCTGGAACATCCTTTCTGAAAATTTGAAAATTCTTAAAAAATTCGTCCAAAATCTTGATGTCTCCAATCTCTTGTTTTGTACGTTTTTTCCACGTGTCTTGACATCCAATGTATCCCTGCAAAGTTTGGTGAAGATCTGAGTATGTAGTTTTTGACCTTATATTGAACCTCCCATCTGAAAATTTGAAAATTCTTAAAAAATTCGACCAAAATCTTGATGTCTCCAATCCTATGTTTTGTATGTTTTTTTCACGTGTCTTGACATCCAATGTATCCCTGCAAAGTTTGGTGAAGATCTGAGTATGTAGTTTTTGACCTTATATGGAACCTCCCATCTGAAAATTTGAAAATTCCTAAAAAATCCGTCTAAAATCTTGATGTCTCCACTCTCTTGTTTTGTACTTTTTTTCCACGTGTCTTGACATCCAATGTATCCCTGCAAAGTTTGGTGAAGATCTGAGTATGTAGTTTTTGACCTTATATGGAACCTCCTTTCTGAAAATTTGAAAATTCTTAAAAAATTCGACCAAAATCTTGATGTCTCCAATCTCTTGTTTTGTACGTTTTTTCCACGTGTCTTGACATCCAATGTATTTCTGCAAAGTTTGGTGAAGATCTGAGTATGTCGTTTTTGACCTTATCTGGAACATCCTTTCTGAAAATTTGAAAATTCTTAAAAAATTCGTCCAAAATCTTGATGTCTCCAATCTCTTGTTTTGTACGTTTTTTCCACGTGTCTTGACATCCAATGTATCCCTGCAAAGTTTGGTGAAGATCTGAGTATGTAGTTTTTGACCTTATATGGAACCTCCCATCTGAAAATTTGAAAATTCTTAAAAAAATCGACCAAAATCTTGATGTCTCCAATCCTATGTTTTGTATGTTTTTTCCACGTGTCTTGACATCCAATGTATCCATGCAAAGTTTGGTGAAGATCTGAGTATGTAGTTTTTGACCTTATCTGGAACCTCCCATCTGAAAATTTGAAAATTTTTAAAAAATTTGTCCAAAATCTTGATGTCTCCTATCTGTTGTTTTGTACGTTTTTTCCACGTGTCTTGACCTCCAATGTATCCCTGCAAAGTTTGGTGAATATCTGAGTATGTAGTTTTTGACCTTATATGGAACCTCCTTTCTGAAAATTTGAAAATTCTTAAAAAATTCGTCTCAAATCTTGATGTCCCCAATCCTATGTTTTGTATGTTTTTTCCACGTGTCTTGACATCCAATGTATCCATGCAAAGTTTGGTGAAGATCTGAGTATGTCGTTTTTGACCTTATCTGAAACCTCCCATCTGAAAATTTGAAAATTCTTAAAAAATTCGTCGAAAATCTTGATGTCTCCAATCTCTTGTTTTGTACGTTTTTTCCACGTGTCTTGACATGCAAAGTATCCCTGCAACGTTTGGTGAAGATCTGAGTATTTAGTTTTTGACCTTATCTGGAACCTCCTATCTGAAAATTTGAAAATTCTTAAAAAATTCGTCCAAAATCTTGAAGTCTCCAATCTCTTGTTTTGTACGTTTTTTCCACGTTTCTTGACATCCAATGTATCCCTGCAATGTTTGGTGAAGATCTGAGTATGTAGTTTTTGACCTTATATGGAACCTCCTATCTGTAAATTTGAAAATTCTTAAAAAATTTGACCAAAATCTTGATATCCCTAATCCTATGTTTTGTATGTTTTTTCCACGTGTCTTGACATCCAATGTATCCCTGCAAAGTTTGGTGAAGATCTGAGTATGTAGTTTTTGACCTTATCTGGAACCTATCTGAAAATTTGAAAATTTTTAAAAAATTCGTCCAAAATCTTGATGTCTCCACTCTCTTGTTTTGTACTTTTTTTCCACGTGTCTTGACATCCAATGTATCCCTGCAAAGTTTGGTGAAGATCTGAGTCTGTAGTTTTTGACCTTATATGGAACCTCCTTTCTGAAAATTTGAAAATTCTTAAAAAATTCGTCCAAAATCTTGATGTCCCCAATCTCTTGTTTTGTACGTTTTTTCCACTTGTCTTGACATCTAATGTATCCCTGCAAAGTTTGGTGAAGATCTGAGTATGTCGTTTTTGACCTTATCTGGAACCTCCCATCTGAAAATTTGAAAATTCTTCAAAAATTCGTCCAAAATCTTGATGTCTCCAATCTCTTGTTTTGTACGTTTTTTCCACGTGTGTTGACATGCAAAGTATCCCTGCAACGTTTGGTGAAGATCTGAGTATGTAGTTTTTGACCTTATCTGGAACCTCCTATCTGAAAATTTGAAAATTCTTCAAAAATTCGTCCAAAATCTTGATGTCTCCAATCTCTTGTTTTGTACGTTTTTTCCACGTTTCTTGACATCCAATGTATCCCTGCAATGTTTGGTGAAGATCTGAGTATGTAGTTTTTGACCTTATATGGAACCTCCTATCTGAAAATTTGAAAATTCTTAAAAAATGTGACCAAAATCTTGATATCCCCAATCCTATGTTTTGTATGTTTTCTCCACGTGTCTTGACATCCAATGTATCCCTGCAAAGTTTGGTGAAGATCTGAGTATGTAGTTTTTGACCTTATCTGGAACCTCCTATCTGAAAATTTGAAAATTTTTAAAAAATTCCTCCAAAATCTTGATGTCTTCAATCTCTTGTTTTGTACGTTTTTTCCACGTGTCTTGACCTCCAATGTATCCCTGCAAAGTTAGGTGAAGATCTGAGTATGTCGTTTTTGACCTTATCTGGAACATCCTATCTGAAAATTTGAAAATTCTTAAAAAATTCGTCCAAAATCTTGATGTCTCCAATCTCTTGTTTTGTACGTTTTTTCCACGTGTCTTGACATCCAATGTATCCCTGCAAAGTTTGGTGAAGATCTGAGTATGTAGTTTTTGACCTTATATGGAACCTCCTTTCTGAAAATTTGAAAATTCTTAAAAAATTCGTCCAAAATCTTGATGTCTCCACTCTCTTGTTTTGTACTTTTTTTCCACGTGTCTTGACATCCAATGTATCCCTGCAAAGTTTGGTGAAGATCTGAGTATGTAGTTTTTGACCTTATATGGAACCTCCTTTCTGAAAATTTGAAAATTCTTAAAAAATTCGTCCAAAATCTTGATGTCTCCAATCTCTTGTTTTGTACGTTTTTTCCACGTGTCTTGACATCCAATGTATCCCTGCAAAGTTTGGTGAAGATCTGAGTATGTAGTTTTTGACCTTATATGGAACCTCCCATCTGAAAATTTGAAAATTCCTAAAAAATCCGTCTAAAATCTTGATGTCTCCACTCTCTTGTTTTGTACTTTTTTTCCACGTGTCTTGACATCCAATGTATCCCTGCAAAGTTTGGTGAAGATCTGAGTATGTAGTTTTTGACCTTATATGGAACCTCCTTTCTGAAAATTTGAAAATTCTTAAAAAATTCGACCAAAATCTTGATGTCTCCAATCCTATGTTTTGTATGTTTTTTCCACGTGTCTTGACATCCAATGTATCCATGCAAAGTTTGGTGAAGATCTGAGTATGTAGTTTTTGACCTTATATGGAACCTCCTATCTGAAAATTTGAGAATTCTTGAAAAATTCGTCCAAAATCTTGATGTCTCCAATCTCTTGTTTTGTACGTTTTTCCACGTGTCTTGACATCCAATGTATCCCTGCAAAGTTTGGTGAAGATCTGAGTATGTAGTTTTTGACCTTATCTGGAACCTCCCATCTGAAAATTTGAAAATTCCTAAAAAATCCGTCCAAAATCTTGATGACCTCAATCTCTTGTTTTGTACGTTTTTTCCACGTGTCTTGACATCCAATGTATCCCTGCAATGTTTGGTGAATATCTGAATATGTAGTTTTTGACCTTATATGGAACCTCTTATCTGAAAATTTGAAAATTCTTAAAAATATTTGACCAAAATCTTGATGTCCCCAATCCTATGTTTTGTATGTTTTTTCCACGTGTCTTGACATCCAATGTATTTCTGCAAAGTTTGGTGAAGATCTGAGTATGTCGTTTTTGACCTTATCTGGAACATCCTTTCTGAAAATTTGAAAATTCTTAAAAAATTCGTCCAAAATCTTGATGTCTCCAATCTCTTGTTTTGTACGTTTTTTCCACGTGTCTTGACATCCAATGTATCCCTGCAAAGTTTGGTGAAGATCTGAGTATGTAGTTTTTGACCTTATATTGAACCTCCCATCTGAAAATTTGAAAATTCTTAAAAAATTCGACCAAAATCTTGATGTCTCCAATCCTATGTTTTGTATGTTTTTTTCACGTGTCTTGACATCCAATGTATCCCTGCAAAGTTTGGTGAAGATCTGAGTATGTAGTTTTTGACCTTATATGGAACCTCCCATCTGAAAATTTGAAAATTCCTAAAAAATCCGTCTAAAATCTTGATGTCTCCACTCTCTTGTTTTGTACTTTTTTTCCACGTGTCTTGACATCCAATGTATCCCTGCAAAGTTTGGTGAAGATCTGAGTATGTAGTTTTTGACCTTATATGGAACCTCCTTTCTGAAAATTTGAAAATTCTTAAAAAATTCGACCAAAATCTTGATGTCTCCAATCTCTTGTTTTGTACGTTTTTTCCACGTGTCTTGACATCCAATGTATTTCTGCAAAGTTTGGTGAAGATCTGAGTATGTCGTTTTTGACCTTATCTGGAACATCCTTTCTGAAAATTTGAAAATTCTTAAAAAATTCGTCCAAAATCTTGATGTCTCCAATCTCTTGTTTTGTACGTTTTTTCCACGTGTCTTGACATCCAATGTATCCCTGCAAAGTTTGGTGAAGATCTGAGTATGTAGTTTTTGACCTTATATGGAACCTCCCATCTGAAAATTTGAAAATTCTTAAAAAAATCGACCAAAATCTTGATGTCTCCAATCCTATGTTTTGTATGTTTTTTCCACGTGTCTTGACATCCAATGTATCCATGCAAAGTTTGGTGAAGATCTGAGTATGTAGTTTTTGACCTTATCTGGAACCTCCCATCTGAAAATTTGAAAATTTTTAAAAAATTTGTCCAAAATCTTGATGTCTCCTATCTGTTGTTTTGTACGTTTTTTCCACGTGTCTTGACCTCCAATGTATCCCTGCAAAGTTTGGTGAATATCTGAGTATGTAGTTTTTGACCTTATATGGAACCTCCTTTCTGAAAATTTGAAAATTCTTAAAAAATTCGTCTCAAATCTTGATGTCCCCAATCCTATGTTTTGTATGTTTTTTCCACGTGTCTTGACATCCAATGTATCCATGCAAAGTTTGGTGAAGATCTGAGTATGTCGTTTTTGACCTTATCTGAAACCTCCCATCTGAAAATTTGAAAATTCTTAAAAAATTCGTCGAAAATCTTGATGTCTCCAATCTCTTGTTTTGTACGTTTTTTCCACGTGTCTTGACATGCAAAGTATCCCTGCAACGTTTGGTGAAGATCTGAGTATTTAGTTTTTGACCTTATCTGGAACCTCCTATCTGAAAATTTGAAAATTCTTAAAAAATTCGTCCAAAATCTTGAAGTCTCCAATCTCTTGTTTTGTACGTTTTTTCCACGTTTCTTGACATCCAATGTATCCCTGCAATGTTTGGTGAAGATCTGAGTATGTAGTTTTTGACCTTATATGGAACCTCCTATCTGTAAATTTGAAAATTCTTAAAAAATTTGACCAAAATCTTGATATCCCTAATCCTATGTTTTGTATGTTTTTTCCACGTGTCTTGACATCCAATGTATCCCTGCAAAGTTTGGTGAAGATCTGAGTATGTAGTTTTTGACCTTATCTGGAACCTATCTGAAAATTTGAAAATTTTTAAAAAATTCGTCCAAAATCTTGATGTCTTCAATCTCTAGTTTTGTACGTTTTTTCCACGTGTCTTGACCTCCAATGTATCCCTGCAAAGTTTGGTGAAGATCTGAGTATGTCGTTTTTGACCTTATCTGGAACATCCTTTCTGAAAATTTGAAAATTCTTAAAAAATTCGTCCAAAATCTTGATGTCTCCAATCTCTTGTTTTGTACGTTTTTTCCACGTGTCGTGACATCCAATGTATCTCTGCAAAGTTTGGTGAAGATCTGAGTATGTAGTTTTTGACCTTATCTGGAACCTCCCATCTGAAAATTTGAAAATTTCTAAAATATCCGTCCAAAATTTTGATGACCTCAATCTCTTGTTTTGTACGTTTTTTCCACGTGTCTTGACATCCAATGTATCCCTGCAATGTTTGGTGAAGATCTGAGTATGTAGTTTTTGACCTTATATGGAACCTCTTATCTGAAAATTTGAAAATTCTTAAAAATATTTGACCAAAATGTTGATGTCCCCAATCCTATGTTTTGTATGTTTTTTCCACGTGTCTTGACATCCAATGTATTTCTGCAAAGTTTGGTGAAGATCTGAGTATGTCGTTTTTGACGTAATCTGGAACATCCTTTCTGAAAATTTGAAAATTCTTAAAAAATTCGTCCAAAATCTTGATGTCTCCAATCTCTTGTTTTGTACGTTTTTTCCACGTGTCTTGACATCCAATGTATCCCTGCAAAGTTTGGTGAAGATCTGAGTATGTAGTTTTTGACCTTATATGGAACCTCCCATCTGAAAATTTGAAAATTCTTAAAAAAATCGACCAAAATCTTGATGTCTCCAATCCTATGTTTTGTATGTTTTTTCCACGTGTCTTGACATCCAATGTATCCATGCAAAGTTTGGTGAAGATCTGAGTATGTAGTTTTTGACCTTATCTGGAACCTCCCATCTGAAAATTTGAAAATTTTTAAAAAATTCGTCCAAAATCTTGATGTCTCCTATCTGTTGTTTTGTACGTTTTTTCCACGTGTCTTGACCTCCAATGTATCCCTGCAAAGTTTGGTGAATATCTGAGTATGTAGTTTTTGACCTTATATGGAACCTCCTTTCTGAAAATTTGAAAATTCTTAAAAAATTCGTCTCAAATCTTGATGTCCCCAATCCTATGTTTTGTATGTTTTTTCCACGTGTCTTGACATCCAATGTATCCATGCAAAGTTTGGTGAAGATCTGAGTATGTCGTTTTTGACCTTATCTGAAACCTCCCATCTGAAAATTTGAAAATTCTTAAAAAATTCGTCGAAAATCTTGATGTCTCCAATCTCTTGTTTTGTACGTTTTTTCCACGTGTCTTGACATGCAAAGTATCCCTGCAACGTTTGGTGAAGATCTGAGTATTTAGTTTTTGACCTTATCTGGAACCTCCTATCTGAAAATTTGAAAATTCTTAAAAAATTCGTCCAAAATCTTGAAGTCTCCAATCTCTTGTTTTGTACGTTTTTTCCACGTTTCTTGACATCCAATGTATCCCTGCAATGTTTGGTGAAGATCTGAGTATGTAGTTTTTGACCTTATATGGAACCTCCTATCTGAAAATTTGAAAATTCTTAAAAAATTTGACCAAAATCTTGATATCCCTAATCCTATGTTTTGTATGTTTTTTATACGTGTCTTGACATCCAATGTATCCCTGCAAAGTTTGGTGAAGATCTGAGTATGTAGTTTTTGACCTTATCTGGAACCTATCTGAAAATTTGAAAATTTTTAAAAAATTCGTCCAAAATCTTGATGTCTTCAATCTCTAGTTTTGTACGTTTTTTCCACGTGTCTTGACCTCCAATGTATCCCTGCAAAGTTTGGTGAAGATCTGAGTATGTCGTTTTTGACCTTATCTGGAACATCCTTTCTGAAAATTTGAAAATTCTTAAAGAATTCGTCCAAAATCTTGATGTCTCCAATCTCTTGTTTTGTACGTTTTTTCCACGTGTCTTGACATCCAATGTATCCCTGCAAAGTTTGGTGAAGATCTGAGTATGTAGTTTTTGACCTTATATGGAACCTCCTTTCTGAAAATTTGAAAATTCTTAAAAAATTCGTCCAAAATCTTGATGTCCCCAATCTCTTGTTTTGTACGTTTTTTCCACGTGTCTTGACATCTAATGTATCCCTGCAAAGTTTGGTGAAGATCTGAGTATGTCGTTTTTGACCTTATCTGGAACCTCCCATCTGAAAATTTGAAAATTCTTCAAAAATTCGTCCAAAATCTTGATGTCTCCAATCTCTTGTTTTGTACGTTTTTTCCACGTGTGTTGACATGCAAAGTATCCCTGCAACGTTTGGTGAAGATCTGAGTATGTAGTTTTTGACCTTATCTGGAACCTCCTATCTGAAAATTTGAAAATTCTTCAAAAATTCGTCCAAAATCTTGATGTCTCCAATCTCTTGTTTTGTACGTTTTTTCCACGTTTCTTGACATCCAATGTATCCCTGCAATGTTTGGTGAAGATCTGAGTATGTAGTTTTTGACCTTATATGGAACCTCCTATCTGAAAATTTGAAAATTCTTAAAAAATGTGACCAAAATCTTGATATCCCCAATCCTATGTTTTGTATGTTTTCTCCACGTGTCTTGACATCCAATGTATCCCTGCAAAGTTTGGTGAAGATCTGAGTATGTAGTTTTTGACCTTATCTGGAACCTCCTATCTGAAAATTTGAAAATTTTTAAAAAATTCCTCCAAAATCTTGATGTCTTCAATCTCTTGTTTTGTACGTTTTTTCCACGTGTCTTGACCTCCAATGTATCCCTGCAAAGTTAGGTGAAGATCTGAGTATGTCGTTTTTGACCTTATCTGGAACATCCTATCTGAAAATTTGAAAATTCTTAAAAAATTCGTCCAAAATCTTGATGTCTCCAATCTCTTGTTTTGTACGTTTTTTCCACGTGTCTTGACATCCAATGTATCCCTGCAAAGTTTGGTGAAGATCTGAGTATGTAGTTTTTGACCTTATATGGAACCTCCTTTCTGAAAATTTGAAAATTCTTAAAAAATTCGTCCAAAATCTTGATGTCTCCAATCTCTTGTTTTGTACGTTTTTTCCACGTGTCTTGACATCCAATGTATCCCTGCAAAGTTTGGTGAAGATCTGAGTATGTAGTTTTTGACCTTATATGGAACCTCCCATCTGAAAATTTGAAAATTCCTAAAAAATCCGTCTAAAATCTTGATGTCTCCACTCTCTTGTTTTGTACTTTTTTTCCACGTGTCTTGACATCCAATGTATCCCTGCAAAGTTTGGTGAAGATCTGAGTATGTAGTTTTTGACCTTATATGGAACCTCCTTTCTGAAAATTTGAAAATTCTTAAAAAATTCGTCCAAAATCTTGATGTCTCCAATCTCTTGTTTTGTACGTTTTTTCCACGTGTCTTGACATCCAATGTATCCCTGCAAAGTTTGGTGAAGATCTGAGTATGTAGTTTTTGACCTTATATGGAACCTCCCATCTGAAAATTTGAAAATTCCTAAAAAATCCGTCTAAAATCTTGATGTCTCCACTCTCTTGTTTTGTACTTTTTTTCCACGTGTCTTGACATCCAATGTATCCCTGCAAAGTTTGGTGAAGATCTGAGTATGTAGTTTTTGACCTTATATGGAACCTCCTTTCTGAAAATTTGAAAATTCTTAAAAAATTCGACCAAAATCTTGATGTCTCCAATCCTATGTTTTGTATGTTTTTTCCACGTGTCTTGACATCCAATGTATCCATGCAAAGTTTGGTGAAGATCTGAGTATGTAGTTTTTGACCTTATATGGAACCTCCTATCTGAAAATTTGAGAATTCTTGAAAAATTCGTCCAAAATCTTGATGTCTCCAATCTCTTGTTTTGTACGTTTTTCCACGTGTCTTGACATCCAATGTATCCCTGCAAAGTTTGGTGAAGATCTGAGTATGTAGTTTTTGACCTTATCTGGAACCTCCCATCTGAAAATTTGAAAATTCCTAAAAAATCCGTCCAAAATCTTGATGACCTCAATCTCTTGTTTTGTACGTTTTTTCCACGTGTCTTGACATCCAATGTATCCCTGCAATGTTTGGTGAATATCTGAATATGTAGTTTTTGACCTTATATGGAACCTCTTATCTGAAAATTTGAAAATTCTTAAAAATATTTGACCAAAATCTTGATGTCCCCAATCCTATGTTTTGTATGTTTTTTCCACGTGTCTTGACATCCAATGTATTTCTGCAAAGTTTGGTGAAGATCTGAGTATGTCGTTTTTGACCTTATCTGGAACATCCTTTCTGAAAATTTGAAAATTCTTAAAAAATTCGTCCAAAATCTTGATGTCTCCAATCTCTTGTTTTGTACGTTTTTTCCACGTTTCTTGACATCCAATGTATCCCTGCAAAGTTTGGTGAAGATCTGAGTATGTAGTTTTTGACCTTATATTGAACTTCCCATCTGAAAATTTGAAAATTCTTAAAAAATTCGACCAAAATCTTGATGTCTCCAATCCTATGTTTTGTATGTTTTTTTCACGTGTCTTGACATCCAATGTATCCCTGCAAAGTTTGGTGAAGATCTGAGTATGTAGTTTTTGACCTTATATGGAACCTCCTTTCTGAAAATTTGAAAATTCTTAAAAAATTCGACCAAAATCTTGATGTCTCCAATCCTATGTTTTGTATGTTTTTTCCACGTGTCTTGACATCCAATGTATCCATGCAAAGTTTGGTGAAGATCTGAGTATGTAGTTTTTGACCTTATATGGAACCTCCTATCTGAAAATTTGAGAATTCTTGAAAAATTCGTCCAAAATCTTGATGTCTCCAATCTCTTGTTTTGTACGTTTTTTCCACGTGTCTTGACATCCAATGTATCTCTGCAAAGTTTGGTGAAGATCTGAGTATGTAGTTTTTGACCTTATCTGGAACCTCCCATCTGAAAATTTGAAAATTTCTAAAATATCCGTCCAAAATTTTGATGACCTCAATCTCTTGTTTTGTACGTTTTTTCCACGTGTCTTGACATCCAATGTATCCCTGCAATGTTTGGTGAAGATCTGAGTATGTAGTTTTTGACCTTATATGGAACCTCTTATCTGAAAATTTGAAAATTCTTAAAAATATTTGACCAAAATCTTGATGTCCCCAATCCTATGTTTTGTATGTTTTTTCCACGTGTCTTGACATCCAATGTATTTCTGCAAAGTTTGGTGAAGATCTGAGTATGTAGTTTTTGACCTTATCTGGAACATCCTTTCTGAAAATTTGAAAATTCTTAAAAAATTCGTCCAAAATCTTGATGTCTCCAATCTCTTGTTTTGTACGTTTTTTCCACGTGTCTTGACATCCAATGTATCCCTGCAAAGTTTGGTGAAGATCTGAGTATGTAGTTTTTGACCTTATATGGAACCTCCCATCTGAAAATTTGAAAATTAATAAAAAAATCGACCAAAATCTTGATGTCTCCAATCCTATGTTTTGTATGTTTTTTCCACGTGTCTTGACATCCAATGTATCCATGCAAAGTTTGGTGAAGATCTGAGTATGTAGTTTTTGACCTTATCTGGAACCTCCCATCTGAAAATTTGAAAATTTTTAAAAAATTCGTCCAAAATCTTGATGTCTCCTATCTGTTGTTTTGTACGTTTTTTCCACGTGTCTTGACCTCCAATGTATCCCTGCAAAGTTTGGTGAATATCTGAGTATGTAGTTTTTGACCTTATATGGAACCTCCTTTCTGAAAATTTGAAAATTCTTAAAAAATTCGTCTCAAATCTTGATGTCCCCAATCCTATGTTTTGTATGTTTTTTCCACGTGTCTTGACATCCAATGTATCCATGCAAAGTTTGGTGAAGATCTGAGTATGTCGTTTTTGACCTTATCTGAAACCTCCCATCTGAAAATTTGAAAATTCTTAAAAAATTCGTCGAAAATCTTGATGTCTCCAATCTCTTGTTTTGTACGTTTTTTCCAACGTGTCTTGACATGCAAAGTATCCCTGCAACGTTTGGTGAAGATCTGAGTATTTAGTTTTTGACCTTATCTGGAACCTCCTATCTGAAAATTTGAAAATTCTTAAAAAATTTGACCAAAATCTTGATATCCCTAATCCTATGTTTTGTATGTTTTTTCCACGTGTCTTGACATCCAATGTATCCCTGCAAAGTTTGGTGAAGATCTGAGTATGTAGTTTTTGACCTTATCTGGAACCTATCTGAAAATTTGAAAATTTTTAAAAAATTCGTCCAAAATCTTGATGTCTTCAATCTCTAGTTTTGTACGTTTTTTCCACGTGTCTTGACCTCCAATGTATCCCTGCAAAGTTTGGTGAAGATCTGAGTATGTCGTTTTTGACCTTATCTGGAACATCCTTTCTGAAAATTTGAAAATTCTTAAAAAATTCGTCCAAAATCTTGATGTCTCCAATCTCTTGTTTTGTACGTTTTTTCCACGTGTCTTGACATCCAATGTATCCCTGCAAAGTTTGGTGAAGATCTGAGTTTATAGTTTTTGACCTTATATGGAACCTCCTTTCTGAAAATTTGAAAATTCTTAAAAAATTCGTCCAAAATCTTGATGTCCCCAATCTCTTGTTTTGTACGTTTTTTCCACGTGTCTTGACATCTAATGTATCCCTGCAAAGTTTGGTGAAGATCTGAGTATGTCGTTTTTGACCTTATCTGGAACCTCCCATCTGAAAATTTGAAAATTCTTCAAAAATTCGTCCAAAATCTTGATGTCTCCAATCTCTTGTTTTGTACGTTTTTTCCACGTGTGTTGACATGCAAAGTATCCCTGCAACGTTTGGTGAAGATCTGAGTATGTAGTTTTTGACCTTATATGGAACCTCCTATCTGAAAATTTGAAAATTCTTAAAAAATGTGACCAAAATCTTGATATCCCCAATCCTATGTTTTGTATGTTTTCTCCACGTGTCTTGACATCCAATGTATCCCTGCAAAGTTTGGTGAAGATCTGAGTATGTCGTTTTTGACCTTATCTGGAACCTCCTATCTGAAAATTTGAAAATTTTTAAAAAATTCCTCCAAAATCTTGATGTCTTCAATCTCTTGTTTTGTACGTTTTTTCCTCGTGTCTTGACCTCCAATGTATCCCTGCAAAGTTAGGTGAAGATCTGAGTATGTCGTTTTTGACCTTATCTGGAACATCCTATCTGAAAATTTGAAAATTCTTAAAAAATTCGTCCAAAATCTTGATGTCTCCAATCTCTTGTTTTGTACGTTTTTTCCACGTGTCTTGACATCCAATGTATCCCTGCAAAGTTTGGTGAAGATCTGAGTACGTAGTTTTTGACCTTATATGGAACCTCCTTTCTGAAAATTTGAAAATTCTTAAACAATTCGTCCAAAATCTTGATGTCTCCAATCTCTTGTTTTGTACGTTTTTTCCACGTGTCTTGACATCCAATGTATCCCTGCAAAGTTTGGTGAAGATCTGAGTATGTAGTTTTTGACCTTATATGGAACCTCCCATCTGAAAATTTGAAAATTCCTAAAAAATCCGTCTAAAATCTTGATGTCTCCACTCTCTTGTTTTGTACTTTTTTTCCACGTGTCTTGACATCCAATGTATCCCTGCAAAGTTTGGTGAAGATCTGAGTATGTAGTTTTTGACCTTATATGGAACCTCCTTTCTGAAAATTTGAAAATTCTTAAAAAATTCGACCAAAATCTTGATGTCTCCAATCCTATGTTTTGTATGTTTTTTCCACGTGTCTTGACATCCAATGTATCCATGCAAAGTTTGGTGAAGATCTGAGTATGTAGTTTTTGACCTTATATGGAACCTCCTATCTGAAAATTTGAGAATTCTTGAAAAATTCGTCCAAAATCTTGATGTCTCCAATCTCTTGTTTTGTACGTTTTTCCACGTGTCTTGACATCCAATGTATCCCTGCAAAGTTTGGTGAAGATCTGAGTATGTAGTTTTTGACCTTATCTGGAACCTCCCATCTGAAAATTTGAAAATTCCTAAAAAATCCGTCCAAAATCTTGATGACCTCAATCTCTTGTTTTGTACGTTTTTTCCACGTGTCTTGACATCCAATGTATCCCTGCAATGTTTGGTGAATATCTGAATATGTAGTTTTTGACCTTATATGGAACCTCTTATCTGAAAATTTGAAAATTCTTAAAAATATTTGACCAAAATCTTGATGTCCCCAATCCTATGTTTTGTATGTTTTTTCCACGTGTCTTGACATCCAATGTATTTCTGCAAAGTTTGGTGAAGATCTGAGTATGTCGTTTTTGACCTTATCTGGAACATCCTTTCTGAAAATTTGAAAATTCTTAAAAAATTCGTCCAAAATCTTGATGTCTCCAATCTCTTGTTTTGTACGTTTTTTCCACGTGTCTTGACATCCAATGTATCCCTGCAAAGTTTGGTGAAGATCTGAGTATGTAGTTTTTGACCTTATATTGAACCTCCCATCTGAAAATTTGAAAATTCTTAAAAAATTCGACCAAAATCTTGATGTCTCCAATCCTATGTTTTGTATGTTTTTTTCACGTGTCTTGACATCCAATGTATCCATGCAAAGTTTGGTGAAGATCTGAGTATATAGTTTTTGACCTTATCTGGAACCTCCCATCTGAAAATTTGAAAATTTTTAAAAAATTCGTCCAAAATCTTGATGTCTCCAATCTCTTGTTTTGTACGTTTTTTCCACGTGTCTTGACCTCCAATGTATCCCTGCAATGTTTGGTGAAGATCTGAGTATGTAGTTTTTGACCTTATATGGAACCTCCTATCTGAAAATTTGAAAATTCTTAAAAAATTTGACCAAAATCTTGATGTCCCCAATCCTATGTTTTGTATGTTTTTTCCACGTGTCTTGACATCCAATGTATCCCTGCAAAGTTTGGTGAAGATCTGAGTATGTAGTTTTTGACCTTATATGGAACCTCCTTTCTGAAAATTTGAAAATTCTTAAACAATTCGTCCAAAATCTTGATGTCTCCAATCTCTTGTTTTGTACGTTTTTTCCACGTGTCTTGACATCCAATGTATCCCTGCAAAGTTTGGTGAAGATCTGAGTATGTAGTTTTTGACCTTATATGGAACCTCCCATCTGAAAATTTGAAAATTCCTAAAAAATCCGTCTAAAATCTTGATGTCTCCACTCTCTTGTTTTGTACTTTTTTTCCACGTGTCTTGACATCCAATGTATCCCTGCAAAGTTTGGTGAAGATCTGAGTATGTAGTTTTTGACCTTATATGGAACCTCCTTTCTGAAAATTTGAAAATTCTTAAAAAATTCGACCAAAATCTTGATGTCTCCAATCCTATGTTTTGTATGTTTTTTCCACGTGTCTTGACATCCAATGTATCCATGCAAAGTTTGGTGAAGATCTGAGTATGTAGTTTTTGACCTTATATGGAACCTCCTATCTGAAAATTTGAGAATTCTTGAAAAATTCGTCCAAAATCTTGATGTCTCCAATCTCTTGTTTTGTACGTTTTTCCACGTGTCTTGACATCCAATGTATCCCTGCAAAGTTTGGTGAAGATCTGAGTATGTAGTTTTTGACCTTATCTGGAACCTCCCATCTGAAAATTTGAAAATTCCTAAAAAATCCGTCCAAAATCTTGATGACCTCAATCTCTTGTTTTGTACGTTTTTTCCACGTGTCTTGACATCCAATGTATCCCTGCAATGTTTGGTGAATATCTGAATATGTAGTTTTTGACCTTATATGGAACCTCTTATCTGAAAATTTGAAAATTCTTAAAAATATTTGACCAAAATCTTGATGTCCCCAATCCTATGTTTTGTATGTTTTTTCCACGTGTCTTGACATCCAATGTATTTCTGCAAAGTTTGGTGAAGATCTGAGTATGTCGTTTTTGACCTTATCTGGAACATCCTTTCTGAAAATTTGAAAATTCTTAAAAAATTCGTCCAAAATCTTGATGTCTCCAATCTCTTGTTTTGTACGTTTTTTCCACGTGTCTTGACATCCAATGTATCCCTGCAAAGTTTGGTGAAGATCTGAGTATGTAGTTTTTGACCTTATATTGAACCTCCCATCTGAAAATTTGAAAATTCTTAAAAAATTCGACCAAAATCTTGATGTCTCCAATCCTATGTTTTGTATGTTTTTTTCACGTGTCTTGACATCCAATGTATCCATGCAAAGTTTGGTGAAGATCTGAGTATATAGTTTTTGACCTTATCTGGAACCTCCCATCTGAAAATTTGAAAATTTTTAAAAAATTCGTCCAAAATCTTGATGTCTCCAATCTCTTGTTTTGTACGTTTTTTCCACGTGTCTTGACCTCCAATGTATCCCTGCAATGTTTGGTGAAGATCTGAGTATGTAGTTTTTGACCTTATATGGAACCTCCTATCTGAAAATTTGAAAATTCTTAAAAAAATTGACCAAAATCTTGATGTCCCCAATCCTATGTTTTGTATGTTTTTTCCACGTGTCTTGACATCCAATGTATCCCTGCAAAGTTTGGTGAAGATCTGAGTATGTCGTTTTTGACCTTATCTGGAACATCCTTTCTGAAAATTTGAAAATTCTTAAAAAATTCGTCCAAAATCTTGATGTCTCCAATATCTTGTTTTGTACGTTTTTTCCACGTGTCTTGACATCCAATGTAACCCTGCAAAGTTTGGTGAAGATCTGAGTATGTAGTTTTTGACCTTATATGGAACCTCCTATCTGAAAATTTGAAAATTCTTAAAAAATTTCACCAAAATCTTGATGTCCCCAATCCTATGTTTTGTATGTTTTTCCACGTGTCTTGACATCCAATGTATCCCTGCAAAGTTTGGTGAAGATCTGAGTATGTCGTTTTTGACCTTATCTGGAACTTCCTATCTGAAAATTTGAAAATTCTTCAAAAATTCGTCCAAAATCTTGATGTCTCCAATCTCTTGTTTTGTACGTTTTTTCCACGTTTCTTGACATCCAATGTATCCCTGCAATGTTTGGTGAAGATCTGAGTATGTAGTTTTTGACCTTATATGGAACCTCCTATCTGAAAATTTGAAAATTCTTAAAAAATTTGACCAAAATCTTGATATCCCCAATCCTATGTTTTGTATGTTTTTTCCTCGTGTCTTGACATCCAATGTATCCCTGCAAAGTTTGGTGAAGATCTGAGTATGTAGTTTTTGACCTTATCTGGAACCTCCTATCTGAAAATTTGAAAATTTTTAAAAAATTCGTCCAAAATCTTGATGTCTTCAATCTCTTGTTTTGTACGTTTTTTCCACGTGTCTTGACCTCCAATGTATCCCTGCAAAGTTTGGTGAAGACCTGAGTATGTAGTTTTTGACCTTATATGGAACCTCCTTTCTGAAAATTTGAAAATTCTTAAAAAATTCGTCCAAAACCTTGATGTCTCCAATCTCTTGTTTTGTACGTTTTTTCCACGTGTCTTGACATCAAATGTATCCCTGCAAAGTTTGGTGAAGATCTGAGTATGTAGTTTTTGACCTTATATGGAACCTCCTTTCTGAAAATTTGAAAATTTCTAAAATATCCGTCCAAAATTTTGATGACCTCAATCTCTTGTTTTGTACGTTTTTTCCACGTGTCTTGACATCCAATTTATCCCTGCAATGTTTGGTGAAGATCTGAGTATGTAGTTTTTGACCTTATATGGAACCTCTTATCTGAAAATTTGAAAATTCTTAAAAATATTTGACCAAAATCTTGATGTCCCCAATCCTATGTTTTGTATGTTTTTTCCACGTGTCTTGACATCCAATGTATTTCTGCAAAGTTTGGTGAAGATCTGAGTATGTCGTTTTTGACCTTATCTGGAACATCCTTTCTGAAAATTTGAAAATTCTTAAAAAATTCGTCCAAAATCTTGATGTCTCCAATCTCTTGTTTTGTACGTTTTTTCCACGTGTCTTGACATCCAATGTATCCCTGCAAAGTTTGGTGAAGATCTGAGTATGTAGTTTTTGACCTTATATGGAACCTCCCATCTGAAAATTTGAAAATTCTTAAAAAAATCGACCAAAATCTTGATGTCTCCAATCCTATGTTTTGTATGTTTTTTCCACGTGTCTTGACATCCAATGTATCCATGCAAAGTTTGGTGAAGATCTGAGTATGTAGTTTTTGACCTTATCTGGAACCTCCCATCTGAAAATTTGAAAATTTTTAAAAAATTCGTCCAAAATCTTGATGTCTCCTATCTCTTGTTTTGTACGTTTTTTCCACGTGTCTTGACCTCCAATGTATCCCTGCAAAGTTTGGTGAATATCTGAGTATGTAGTTTTTGACCTTATATGGAACCTCCTTTCTGAAAATTTGAAAATTCTTAAAAAATTCGTCTCAAATCTTGATGTCCCCAATCCTATGTTTTGTATGTTTTTTCCACGTGTCTTGACATCCAATGTATCCATGCAAAGTTTGGTGAAGATCTGAGTATGTCGTTTTTGACCTTATCTGGAACCTCCCATCTGAAAATTTGAAAATTCTTCAAAAATTCGTCCAAAATCTTGATGTCTCCAATCTCTTGTTTTGTACGTTTTTTCCACGTGTGTTGACATGCAAAGTATCCCTGCAACGTTTGGTGAAGATCTGAGTATGTAGTTTTTGACCTTATCTGGAACCTCCTATCTGAAAATTTGAAAATTCTTAAAAAATTCGTCCAAAATCTTGATGTCTCCAATCTCTTGTTTTGTACGTTTTTTCCACGTTTCTTGACATCCAATGTATCCCTGCAATGTTTGGTGAAGATCTGAGTATGTAGTTTTTGACCTTATATGGAACCTCCTATCTGAAAATTTGAAAATTCTTAAAAAATGTGACCAAAATCTTGATATCCCCAATCCTATGTTTTGTATGTTTTCTCCACGTGTCTTGACATCCAATGTATCCCTGCAAAGTTAGGTGAAGATCTGAGTATGTCGTTTTTGACCTTATCTGGAACATGCTATCTGAAAATTTGAAAATTCTTAAAAAATTCGTCCAAAATCTTGATGTCTCCAATCTCTTGTTTTGTACGTTTTTTCCACGTGTCTTGACATCCAATGTATCCCTGCAAAGTTTGGTGAAGATCTGAGTATGTAGTTTTTGACCTTATATGGAACCTCCTTTCTGAAAATTTGAAAATTCTTAAAAAATGTGACCAAAATCTTGATATCCCCAATCCTATGTTTTGTATGTTTTCTCCACGTGTCTTGACATCCAATGTATCCCTGCAAAGTTAGGTGAAGATCTGAGTATGTCGTTTTTGACCTTATCTGGAACATCCTATCTGAAAATTTGAAAATTCTTAAAAAATTCGTCCAAAATCTTGATGTCTCCAATCTCTTGTTTTGTACGTTTTTTCCACGTGTCTTGACATCCAATGTATCCCTGCAAAGTTTGGTGAAGATCTGAGTATGTAGTTTTTGACCTTATATGGAACCTCCTTTCTGAAAATTTGAAAATTCTTAAAAAATTCGTCCAAAATCTTGATGTCTCCAATCTCTTGTTTTGTACGTTTTTTCCACGTGTCTTGACATCCAATGTATCCCTGCAAAGTTTGGTGAAGATCTGAGTATGTAGTTTTTGACCTTATCTGGAACCTCCCATCTGAAAATTTGAAAATTCCTAAAAAATCCGTCCAAAATATTGATGACCTCAATCTCTTGTTTTGTACGTTTTTTCCACGTGTCTTGACATCCAATGTATCCCTGCAATGTTTGGTGAATATCTGAATATGTAGTTTTTGACCTTATATGGAACCTCTTATCTGAAAATTTGAAAATTCTTAAAAATATTTGACCAAAATCTTGATGTCCCCAATCCTATGTTTTGTATGTTTTTTCCACGTGTCTTGACATCCAATGTATTTCTGCAAAGTTTGGTGAAGATCTGAGTATGTCGTTTTTGACCTTATCTGGAACATCCTTTCTGAAAATTTGAAAATTCTTAAAAAATTCGTCCAAAATCTTGATGTCTCCAATCTCTTGTTTTGTACGTTTTTTCCACGTGTCTTGACATCCAATGTATCCCTGCAAAGTTTGGTGAAGATCTGAGTATGTAGTTTTTGACCTTATATTGAACCTCCCATCTGAAAATTTGAAAATTCTTAAAAAATTCGACCAAAATCTTGATGTCTCCAATCCTATGTTTTGTATGTTTTTTTCACGTGTCTTGACATCCAATGTATCCATGCAAAGTTTGGTGAAGATCTGAGTATATAGTTTTTGACCTTATCTGGAACCTCCTTTCTGAAAATTTGAAAATTCTTAAAAAATTCGTCTCAAATCTTGATGTCTCCAATCTCTTGTTTTGTACGTTTTTTCCACGTGTCTTGACATCCAATGTATCCCTGCAAAGTTTGGTGAAGATCTGAGTATGTAGTTTTTGACCTTATATGGAACCTCCTTTCTGAAAATTTGAAAATTCTTAAAAAATGTGACCAAAATCTTGATATCCCCAATCCTATGTTTTGTATGTTTTCTCCACGTGTCTTGACATCCAATGTATCCCTGCAAAGTTAGGTGAAGATCTGAGT
The DNA here is from genome assembly GCF_977018435.1 of Lepisma saccharinum. NCBI lineage: Eukaryota > Metazoa > Arthropoda > Insecta > Zygentoma > Lepismatidae > Lepisma > Lepisma saccharinum. The sequence goes on along the minus strand of NW_028142907.1, from coordinate 1,026,698 downwards.
ATGTCGTTTTTGACCTTATCTGGAACATCCTATCTGAAAATTTGAAAATTCTTAAAAAATTCGTCCAAAATCTTGATGTCTCCAATCTCTTGTTTTGTACGTTTTTTCCACGTGTCTTGACATCCAATGTATCCCTGCAAAGTTTGGTGAAGATCTGAGTATGTAGTTTTTGACCTTATATGGAACCTCCTTTCTGAAAATTTGAAAATTCTTAAAAAATTCGTCCAAAATCTTGATGTCTCCAATCTCTTGTTTTGTACGTTTTTTCCACGTGTCTTGACATCCAATGTATCCCTGCAAAGTTTGGTGAAGATCTGAGTATGTAGTTTTTGACCTTATCTGGAACCTCCCATCTGAAAATTTGAAAATTCCTAAAAAATCCGTCCAAAATCTTGATGACCTCAATCTCTTGTTTTGTACGTTTTTTCCACGTGTCTTGACATCCAATGTATCCCTGCAATGTTTGGTGAATATCTGAATATGTAGTTTTTGACCTTATATGGAACCTCTTATCTGAAAATTTGAAAATTCTTAAAAATATTTGACCAAAATCTTGATGTCCCCAATCCTATGTTTTGTATGTTTTTTCCACGTGTCTTGACATCCAATGTATTTCTGCAAAGTTTGGTGAAGATCTGAGTATGTCGTTTTTGACCTTATCTGGAACATCCTTTCTGAAAATTTGAAAATTCTTAAAAAATTCGTCCAAAATCTTGATGTCTCCAATCTCTTGTTTTGTACGTCTTTTCCACGTGTCTTGACATCCAATGTATCCCTGCAAAGTTTGGTGAAGATCTGAGTATGTAGTTTTTGACCTTATATGGAACCTCCTATCTGAAAATTTGAAAATTCTTAAAAAATTTGACCAAAATCTTGATGTCCCCAATCCTATGTTTTGTACGTTTTTTCCACGTGTCTTGACATCCAATGTATCCCTGCAAAGTTTGGTGAAGATCTGAGTATGTCGTTTTTGACCTTATCTGGAACCTCCTATCTGAAAATTTGAAAATTCTTCAAAAATTCGTCCAAAATCTTGATGTCTCCAATCTCTTGTTTTGTACGTTTTTTCCACGTTTCTTGACATCCAATGTATCCCTGCAATGTTTGGTGAAGATCTGAGTATGTAGTTTTTGACCTTATATGGAACCTCCTATCTGAAAATTTGAAAATTCTTAAAAAATTTGACCAAAATCTTGATATCCCCAATCCTATGTTTTGTATGTTTTTTCCTCGTGTCTTGACATCCAATGTATCCCTGCAAAGTTTGGTGAAGATCTGAGTATGTAGTTTTTGACCTTATCTGGAACCTCCTATCTGAAAATTTGAAAATTTTTAAAAAATTCGTCCAAAATCTTGATGTCTTCAATCTCTTGTTTTGTACGTTTTTTCCACGTGTCTTGACCTCCAATGTATCCCTGCAAAGTTTGGTGAAGACCTGAGTATGTCGTTTTTGACCTTATCTGGAACATCCTTTCTGAAAATTTGAAAATTCTTAAAAAATTTGTCCAAAATCTTGATGTCTCCAATCTCTTGTTTTGTACGTTTTTTCCACGTGTCTTGACATCCAATGTATCCCTGCAAAGTTTGGTGAAGATCTGAGTATGTAGTTTTTGACCTTATATGGAACCTCCTTTCTGAAAATTTGAAAATTCTTAAAAAATTCGTCCAAAACCTTGATGTCTCCAATCTCTTGTTTTGTACGTTTTTTCCACGTGTCTTGACATCAAATGTATCCCTGCAAAGTTTGGTGAAGATCTGAGTATGTAGATTTTGACCTTATATGGAACCTCCCAACTGAAAATTTGAAAATTCCTAAAAAATCCGTCTAAAATCTTGATGTCTCCACTCTCTTGTTTTGTACTTTTTTTCCACGTGTCTTGACATCCAATGTATCCCTGCAAAGTTTGGTGAAGATCTGAGTATGTAGTTTTTGATCGTATATGGAACCTCCTTTCTGAAAATTTGAAAATTCTTAAAAAATTCGACCAAAATCTTGATGTCTCCAATCCTATGTTTTGTATGTTTTTTCCACGTGTCTTGACATCCAATGTATCCATGCAAAGTTTGGTGAAGATCTGAGTATGTAGTTTTTGACCTTATATGGAACCTCCTATCTGAAAATTTGAGAATTCTTGAAAAATTCATCCAAAATCTTGATGTCTCCAATCTCTTGTTTTGTACGTTTTTTCCACGTGTCTTGACATCCAATGTATCCCTGCAAAGTTTGGTGAAGATCTGAGTATGTAGTTTTTGACCTTATCTGGAACCTCCCATCTAAAAATTTGAAAATTCCTAAAAAATCCTTCCAAAATCTTGATGACCTCAATCTCTTGTTTTGTACGTTTTTTCCACGTGTCTTGACATCCAATGTATCCCTGCAATGTTTGGTGAAGATCTGAGTATGTAGTTTTTGACCTTATATGGTACCTCTTATCTGAAAATTTGAAAATTCTTAAAAATATTTGACCAAAATCTTGATGTCCCCAATCCTATGTTTTGTATGTTTTTTCCACGTGTCTTGACATCCAATGTATTTCTGCAAAGTTTGGTGAAGATCTGAGTTTGTCGTTTTTGACCTTATCTTGAACATCCTTTCTGAAAATTTGAAAATTCTTCAAAAATTCGTCCAAAATCTTGATGTCTCCAATCTCTTGTTTTGTACGTTTTTTCCACGTGTCTTGACATCCAATGTATCCCTGCAAAGTTTGGTGAAGATCTGAGTATGTAGTTTTTGACCTTATATGGAACCTCCCATCTGAAAATTTGAAAATTCTTAAAAAAATCGACCAAAATCTTGATGTCTCCAATCCTATGTTTTGTATGTTTTTTCCACGTGTCTTGACATCCAATGTATCCATGCAAAGTTTGGTGAAGATCTGAGTATGTAGTTTTTGACCTTATCTGGAACCTCCCATCTGAAAATTTGAAAATTTTTAAAAAATTCGTCCAAAATCTTGATGTCTCCTATCTCTTGTTTTGTATGTTTTTTCCACGTGTCTTGACCTCCAATGTATCCCTGCAATGTTTGGTGAAGATCTGAGTATGTAGTTTTTGAACTTATATGGAACCTCCTATCTGAAAATTTGAAAATTCTTAAAAAATTTGACCAAAATCTTGATGTCCCCAATCCTATGTTTTGTATGTTTTTTCCACGTGTCTTGACATCCAATGTATCCCTGCAAAGTTTGGTGAAGATCTGAGTATGTCGTTTTTGACCTTATCTGGAACATCCTTTCTGAAAATTTGAAAATTCTTAAAAAATTCGTCCAAAATCTTGATGTCTCCAATCTCTTGTTTTGTACGTTTTTTCCACGTGTCTTGACATCCAATGTATCCCTGCAAAGTTTGGTGAAGATCTGAGTATGTAGTTTTTGACCTTATATGGAACCTCATATCTGAAAATTTGAAAATTCTTAAAAAATTCGACCAAAATCTTGATGTCTCCAATCCTATGTTTTGTATGTTTTTTCCACGTGTCTTGACATCCAATGTATTTCTGCAAAGTTTGGTGAAGATCTGAGTATGTAGTTTTTGACCTTATCTGGATCATCCTATCTGAAAATTTGAAAATTTTTAAAAAATTCGTCCAAAATCTTGATGTCTTCAATCTCTTGTTTTGTACGTTTTTTCCACGTGTCTTGACCTCCAATGTATCCCTGCAAAGTTTGGTGAAGACCTGAGTATGTCGTTTTTGACCTTATCTGGAACATCCTTTCTGAAAATTTGAAAATTCTTAAAAAATTCGTCCAAAATCTTGATGTCTCCAATCTCTTGTTTTGTACGTTTTTTCCACGTGTCTTGACATCCAATGTATCCCTGCAAAGTTTGGTGAAGATCTGAGTATGTAGTTTTTGACCTTATATTGAACCTCCCATTTGAAAATTTGAAAATTCTTAAAAAATTCGACCAAAATCTTGATGTCTCCAATCCTATGTTTTGTATGTTTTTTTCACGTGTCTTGACATCCAATGTATCCATGCAAAGTTTGGTGAAAATCTGAGTATGTAGTTTTTGACCTTATCTGGAACCTCCCATCTGAAAATTTGAAAATTTTTAAAAAATTCGTCCAAAATCTTGATGTCTCCAATCTCTTGTTTTGTACGTTTTTTCCACGTGTCTTGACCTCCAATGTATCCCTGCAATGTTTGGTGAAGATCTGAGTATGTAGTTTTTGACCTTATATGGAACCTCCTATCTGAAAATTTGAAAATTCTTAAAAAATTTGACCAAAATCTTGATGTCCCCAATCCTATGTTTTGTATGTTTTTTCCACGTGTCTTGACATCCAATGTATCCCTGCAAAGTTTGGTGAAGATCTGAGTATGTCGTTTTTGACCTTATCTGGAACATCCTTTCTGAAAATTTGAAAATTCTTAAAAAATTCGTCCAAAATCTTGATGTCTCCAATATCTTGTTTTGTACGTTTTTTCCACGTGTCTTGACATCCAATGTATCCCTGCAAAGTTTGGTGAAGATCTGAGTATGTAGTTTTTGACCTTATATGGAACCTCCTATCTGAAAATTTGAAATTTCTTAAAAAATTTGACCAAAATCTTGATGTCCCCAATCCTATGTTTTGTATGTTTTTTCCACGTGTCTTGACATCCAATGTATCCCTGCAAAGTTTGGTGAAGATCTGAGTATGTCGTTTTTGACCTTATCTGGAACCTCCTATCTGAAAATTTGAAAATTCTTCAAAAATTCGTCCAAAATCTTGATGTCTCCAATCTCTTGTTTTGTACGTTTTTTCCACGTTTCTTGACATCCAATGTATCCCTGCAATGTTTGGTGAAGATCTGAGTATGTAGTTTTTGACCTTATATGGTACCTCCTATCTGAAAATTTGAAAATTCTTAAAAAAATTGACCAAAATCTTGATATCCCCAATCCTATGTTTTGTATGTTTTTTCCTCGTGTCTTGACATCCAATGTATCCCTGCAAAGTTTGGTGAAGATCTGAGTATGTAGTTTTTGACCTTATCTGGAACCTCCTATCTGAAAATTTGAAAATTTTTAAAAAATTCGTCCAAAATCTTGATGTCTTCAATCTCTTGTTTTGTACGTTTTTTCCACGTGTCTTGACCTCCAATGTATCCCTGCAAAGTTTGGTGAAGACCTGAGTATGTCGTTTTTGACCTTATCTGGAACATCCTTTCTGAAAATTTGAAAATTCTTAAAAAATTTGTCCAAAATCTTGATGTCTCCAATCTCTTGTTTTGTACGTTTTTTCCACGTGTCTTGACATCCAATGTATCCCTGCAAAGTTTGGTGAAGATCTGAGTATGTAGTTTTTGACCTTATATGGAACCTCCTTTCTGAAAATTTGAAAATTCTTAAAAAATTCGTCCAAAATCTTGATGTCTCCAATCTCTTGTTTTGTACGTTTTTTCCACGTGTCTTGACATCAAATGTATCCCTGCAAAGTTTGGTGAAGATCTGAGTATGTAGTTTTTGACCTTATATGGAACCTCCCATCTGAAAATTTGAAAATTCCTAAAAAATCCGTCTAAAATCTTGATGTCTCCACTCTCTTGTTTTGTACTTTTTTTCCACGTGTCTTGACATCCAATGTATCCCTGCAAAGTTTGGTGAAGATCTGAGTATGTAGTTTTTGACCGTATATGGAACCTCCTTTCTGAAAATTTGAAAATTCTTAAAAAATTCGACCAAAATCTTGATGTCTCCAATCCTATGTTTTGTATGTTTTTTCCACGTGTCTTGACATCCAATGTATCCATGCAAAGTTTGGTGAAGATCTGAGTATGTAGTTTTTGACCTTATATGGAACCTCCTATCTGAAAATTTGAGAATTCTTGAAAAATTCATCCAAAATCTTGGTCTCCAATCTCTTGTTTTGTACGTTTTTTCCACGTGTCTTGACATCCAATGTATCCCTGCAAAGTTTGGTGAAGATCTGAGTATGTAGTTTTTGACCTTATCTGGAACCTCCCATCTGAAAATTTGAAAATTTTTAAAAAATTCGTCCAAAATCTTGATGTCTCCTATCTCTTGTTTTGTACGTTTTTTCCACGTGTCTTGACCTCCAATGTATCCCTGCAAAGTTTGGTGAATATCTGAGTATGTAGTTTTTGACCTTATATGGAACCTCCTTTCTGAAAATTTGAAAATTCTTAAAAAATTCGTCTCAAATCTTGATGTCCCCAATCCTATGTTTTGTATGTTTTTTCCACGTGTCCTGACATCCAATGTATCCATGCAAAGTTTGGTGAAGATCTGAGTATGTCGTTTTTGACCTTATCTGAAACCTCCCATCTGAAAATTTGAAAATTCTTAAAAAATTCGTCGAAAATCTTGATGTCTCCAATCTCTTGTTTTGTACGTTTTTTCCACGTGTCTTGACATCCAATGTATCCCTGCAAAGTTTGGTGAAGATCTGAGTATGTAGTTTTTGACCTTATCTGGAACCTCCCATCTAAAAATTTGAAAATTCCTAAAAAATCCTTCCAAAATCTTGATGACCTCAATCTCTTGTTTTGTACGTTTTTTCCACGTGTCTTGACATCCAATGTATCCCTGCAATGTTTGGTGAAGATCTGAGTATGTAGTTTTTGACCTTATATGGTACCTCTTATCTGAAAATTTGAAAATTCTTAAAAATATTTGACCAAAATCTTGATGTCCCCAATCCTATGTTTTGTATGTTTTTTCCACGTGTCTTGACATCCAATGTATTTCTGCAAAGTTTGGTGAAGATCTGAGTTTGTCGTTTTTGACCTTATCTGGAACATCCTTTCTGAAAATTTGAAAATTCTTCAAAAATTCGTCCAAACTCTTGATGTCTCCAATCTCTTGTTTTGTACGTTTTTTCCACGTGTCTTGACATCCAATGTATCCCTGCAAAGTTTGGTGAAGATCTGAGTATGTAGTTTTTGACCTTATATGGAACCTCCCATCTGAAAATTTGAAAATTCTTAAAAAAATCGACCAAAATCTTGATGTCTCCAATCCTATGTTTTGTATGTTTTTTCCACGTGTCTTGACATCCAATGTATCCATGCAAAGTTTGGTGAAGATCTGAGTATGTAGTTTTTGACCTTATCTGGAACCTCCCATCTGAAAATTTGAAAATTTTTAAAAAATTCGTCCAAAATCTTGATGTCTCCTATCTCTTGTTTTGTATGTTTTTTCCACGTGTCTTGACCTCCAATGTATCCCTGCAATGTTTGGTGAAGATCTGAGTATGTAGTTTTTGAACTTATATGGAACCTCCTATCTGAAAATTTGAAAATTCTTAAAAAATTTGACCAAAATCTTGATGTCCCCAATCCTATGTTTTGTATGTTTTTTCCACGTGTCTTGACATCCAATGTATCCCTGCAAAGTTTGGTGAAGATCTGAGTATGTCGTTTTTGACCTTATCTGGAACATCCTTTCTGAAAATTTGAAAATTCTTAAAAAATTCGTCCAAAATCTTGATGTCTCCAATCTCTTGTTTTGTACGTTTTTTCCACGTGTCTTGACATCCAATGTATCCCTGCAAAGTTTGGTGAAGATCTGAGTATGTAGTTTTTGACCTTATATGGAACCTCATATCTGAAAATTTGAAAATTCTTAAAAAATTCGACCAAAATCTTGATGTCTCCAATCCTATGTTTTGTATGTTTTTTCCACGTGTCTTGACATCCAATGTATTTCTGCAAAGTTTGGTGAAGATCTGAGTATGTAGTTTTTGACCTTATCTGGAACATCCTATCTGAAAATTTGAAAATTTTTAAAAAATTCGTCCAAAATCTTGATGTCTTCAATCTCTTGTTTTGTACGTTTTTTCCACGTGTCTTGACCTCCAATGTATCCCTGCAAAGTTTGGTGAAGACCTGAGTATGTCGTTTTTGACCTTATCTGGAACATCCTTTCTGAAAATTTGAAAATTCTTAAAAAATTCGTCCAAAATCTTGATGTCTCCAATCTCTTGTTTTGTACGTTTTTTCCACGTGTCTTGACATCCAATGTATCCCTGCAAAGTTTGGTGAAGATCTGAGTATGTAGTTTTTGACCTTATATTGAACCTCCCATTTGAAAATTTGAAAATTCTTAAAAAATTCGACCAAAATCTTGATGTCTCCAATCCTATGTTTTGTATGTTTTTTTCACGTGTCTTGACATCCAATGTATCCATGCAAAGTTTGGTGAAAATCTGAGTATGTAGTTTTTGACCTTATCTGGAACCTCCCATCTGAAAATTTGAAAATTTTTAAAAAATTCGTCCAAAATCTTGATGTCTCCAATCTCTTGTTTTGTACGTTTTTTCCACGTGTCTTGACCTCCAATGTATCCCTGCAATGTTTGGTGAAGATCTGAGTATGTAGTTTTTGACCTTATATGGAACCTCCTATCTGAAAATTTGAAAATTCTTAAAAAATTTGACCAAAATCTTGATGTCCCCAATCCTATGTTTTGTATGTTTTTTCCACGTGTCTTGACATCCAATGTATCCCTGCAAAGTTTGGTGAAGATCTGAGTATGTCGTTTTTGACCTTATCTGGAACATCCTTTCTGAAAATTTGAAAATTCTTAAAAAATTCGTCCAAAATCTTGATGTCTCCAATATCTTGTTTTGTACGTTTTTTCCACGTGTCTTGACATCCAATGTATCCCTGCAAAGTTTGGTGAAGATCTGAGTATGTAGTTTTTGACCTTATATGGAACCTCCTATCTGAAAATTTGAAATTTCTTAAAAAAATTGACCAAAATCTTGATGTCCCCAATCCTATGTTTTGTATGTTTTTTCCACGTGTCTTGACATCCAATGTATCCCTGCAAAGTTTGGTGAAGATCTGAGTATGTCGTTTTTGACCTTATCTGGAACCTCCTATCTGAAAATTTGAAAATTCTTCAAAAATTCGTCCAAAATCTTGATGTCTCCAATCTCTTGTTTTGTACGTTTTTTCCACGTTTCTTGACATCCAATGTATCCCTGCAATGTTTGGTGAAGATCTGAGTATGTAGTTTTTGACCTTATATGGTACCTCCTATCTGAAAATTTGAAAATTCTTAAAAAATTTGACCAAAATCTTGATATCCCCAATCCTATGTTTTGTATGTTTTTTCCTCGTGTCTTGACATCCAATGTATCCCTGCAAAGTTTGGTGAAGATCTGAGTATGTAGTTTTTGACCTTATCTGGAACCTCCTATCTGAAAATTTGAAAATTTTTAAAAAATTCGTCCAAAATCTTGATGTCTTCAATCTCTTGTTTTGTACGTTTTTTCCACGTGTCTTGACCTCCAATGTATCCCTGCAAAGTTTGGTGAAGACCTGAGTATGTCGTTTTTGACCTTATCTGGAACATCCTTTCTGAAAATTTGAAAATTCTTAAAAAATTTGTCCAAAATCTTGATGTCTCCAATCTCTTGTTTTGTACGTTTTTTCCACGTGTCTTGACATCCAATGTATCCCTGCAAAGTTTGGTGAAGATCTGAGTATGTAGTTTTTGACCTTATATGGAACCTCCTTTCTGAAAATTTGAAAATTCTTAAAAAATTCGTCCAAAATCTTGATGTCTCCAATCTCTTGTTTTGTACGTTTTTTCCACGTGTCTTGACATCAAATGTATCCCTGCAAAGTTTGGTGAAGATCTGAGTATGTAGTTTTTGACCTTATATGGAACCTCCCATCTGAAAATTTGAAAATTCCTAAAAAATCCGTCTAAAATCTTGATGTCTCCACTCTCTTGTTTTGTACTTTTTTTCCACGTGTCTTGACATCCAATGTATCCCTGCAAAGTTTGGTGAAGATCTGAGTATGTAGTTTTTGACCGTATATGGAACCTCCTTTCTGAAAATTTGAAAATTCTTAAAAAATTCGACCAAAATCTTGATGTCTCCAATCCTATGTTTTGTATGTTTTTTCCACGTGTCTTGACATCCAATGTATCCATGCAAAGTTTGGTGAAGATCTGAGTATGTAGTTTTTGACCTTATATGGAACCTCCTATCTGAAAATTTGAGAATTCTTGAAAAATTCATCCAAAATCTTGGTCTCCAATCTCTTGTTTTGTACGTTTTTTCCACGTGTCTTGACATCCAATGTATCCCTGCAAAGTTTGGTGAAGATCTGAGTATGTAGTTTTTGACCTTATCTGGAACCTCCCATCTGAAAATTTGAAAATTTTTAAAAAATTCGTCCAAAATCTTGATGTCTCCTATCTCTTGTTTTGTACGTTTTTTCCACGTGTCTTGACCTCCAATGTATCCCTGCAAAGTTTGGTGAATATCTGAGTATGTAGTTTTTGACCTTATATGGAACCTCCTTTCTGAAAATTTGAAAATTCTTAAAAAATTCGTCTCAAATCTTGATGTCCCCAATCCTATGTTTTGTATGTTTTTTCCACGTGTCTTGACATCCAATGTATCCATGCAAAGTTTGGTGAAGATCTGAGTATGTCGTTTTTGACCTTATCTGAAACCTCCCATCTGAAAATTTGAAAATTCTTAAAAAATTCGTCGAAAATCTTGATGTCTCCAATCTCTTGTTTTGTACGTTTTTTCCACGTGTCTTGACATGCAAAGTATCCCTGCAACGTTTGGTGAAGATCTGAGTATTTAGTTTTTGACCTTATCTGGAACCTCCTATCTGAAAATTTGAAAATTCTTAAAAAATTCGTCCAAAATCTTGAAGTCTCCAATCTCTTGTTTTGTACGTTTTTTCCACGTTTCTTGACATCCAATGTATCCCTGCAATGTTTGGTGAAGATCTGAGTATGTAGTTTTTGACCTTATATGGAACCTCCTATCTGAAAATTTGAAAATTCTTAAAAAATTTGACCAAAATCTTGATATCCCTAATCCTATGTTTTGTATGTTTTTTCCACGTGTCTTGACATCCAATGTATCCCTGCAAAGTTTGGTGAAGATCTGAGTATGTAGTTTTTGACCTTATCTGGAACCTATCTGAAAATTTGAAAATTTTTAAAAAATTCGTCCAAAATCTTGATGTCTTCAATCTCTAGTTTTGTACGTTTTTTCCACGTGTCTTGACCTCCAATGTATCCCTGCAAAGTTTGGTGAAGATCTGAGTATGTCGTTTTTGACCTTATCTGGAACATCCTTTCTGAAAATTTGAAAATTCTTAAAAAATTCGTCCAAAATCTTGATGTCTCCAATCTCTTGTTTTGTACGTTTTTTCCACGTGTCTTGACATCCAATGTATCCCTGCAAAGTTTGGTGAAGATCTGAGTATGTAGTTTTTGACCTTATATGGAACCTCCTTTCTGAAAATTTGAAAATTCTTAAAAAATTCGTCCAAAATCTTGATGTCCCCAATCTCTTGTTTTGTACGTTTTTTCCACGTGTCTTGACATCTAATGTATCCCTGCAAAGTTTGGTGAAGATCTGAGTATGTCGTTTTTGACCTTATCTGGAACCTCCCATCTGAAAATTTGAAAATTCTTCAAAAATTCGTCCAAAATCTTGATGTCTCCAATCTCTTGTTTTGTACGTTTTTTCCACGTGTGTTGACATGCAAAGTATCCCTGCAACGTTTGGTGAAGATCTGAGTATGTAGTTTTTGACCTTATCTGGAACCTCCTATCTGAAAATTTGAAAATTCTTCAAAAATTCGTCCAAAATCTTGATGTCTCCAATCTCTTGTTTTGTACGTTTTTTCCACGTTTCTTGACATCCAATGTATCCCTGCAATGTTTGGTGAAGATCTGAGTATGTAGTTTTTGACCTTATATGGAACCTCCTATCTGAAAATTTGAAAATTCTTAAAAAATGTGACCAAAATCTTGATATCCCCAATCCTATGTTTTGTATGTTTTCTCCACGTGTCTTGACATCCAATGTATCCCTGCAAAGTTTGGTGAAGATCTGAGTATGTAGTTTTTGACCTTATCTGGAACCTCCTATCTGAAAATTTGAAAATTCTTAAAAAATTCGTCCAAAATCTTGATGTCTCCAATCTCTTGTTTTGTACGTTTTTTCCACGTGTCTTGACATCCAATGTATCCCTGCAAAGTTTGGTGAAGATCTGAGTATGTAGTTTTTGACCTTATATGGAACCTCCCATCTGAAAATTTGAAAATTCCTAAAAAATCCGTCTAAAATCTTGATGTCTCCACTCTCTTGTTTTGTACTTTTTTTCCACGTGTCTTGACATCCAATGTATCCCTGCAAAGTTTGGTGAAGATCTGAGTATGTAGTTTTTGACCTTATATTGAACCTCCTTTCTGAAAATTTGAAAATTCTTAAAAAATTCGACCAAAATCTTGATGTCTCCAATCCTATGTTTTGTATGTTTTTTCCACGTGTCTTGACATCCAATGTATCCATGCAAAGTTTGGTGAAGATCTGAGTATGTAGTTTTTGACCTTATATGGAACCTCCTATCTGAAAATTTGAGAATTCTTGAAAAATTCGTCCAAAATCTTGATGTCTCCAATCTCTTGTTTTGTACGTTTTTCCACGTGTCTTGACATCCAATGTATCCCTGCAAAGTTTGGTGAAGATCTGAGTATGTAGTTTTTGACCTTATCTGGAACCTCCCATCTGAAAATTTGAAAATTCCTAAAAAATCCGTCCAAAATCTTGATGACCTCAATCTCTTGTTTTGTACGTTTTTTCCACGTGTCTTGACATCCAATGTATCCCTGCAATGTTTGGTGAATATCTGAATATGTAGTTTTTGACCTTATATGGAACCTCTTATCTGAAAATTTGAAAATTCTTAAAAATATTTGACCAAAATCTTGATGTCCCCAATCCTATGTTTTGTATGTTTTTTCCACGTGTCTTGACATCCAATGTATTTCTGCAAAGTTTGGTGAAGATCTGAGTATGTCGTTTTTGACCTTATCTGGAACATCCTTTCTGAAAATTTGAAAATTCTTAAAAAATTCGTCCAAAATCTTGATGTCTCCAATCTCTTGTTTTGTACGTTTTTTCCACGTGTCTTGACATCCAATGTATCCCTGCAAAGTTTGGTGAAGATCTGAGTATGTAGTTTTTGACCTTATATTGAACCTCCCATCTGAAAATTTGAAAATTCTTAAAAAATTCGACCAAAATCTTGATGTCTCCAATCCTATGTTTTGTATGTTTTTTTCACGTGTCTTGACATCCAATGTATCCATGCAAAGTTTGGTGAAGATCTGAGTATATAGTTTTTGACCTTATCTGGAACCTCCCATCTGAAAATTTGAAATTTTTTAAAAAATTCGTCCAAAATCTTGATGTCTCCAATCTCTTGTTTTGTACGTTTTTTCCACGTGTCTTGACCTCCAATGTATCCCTGCAATGTTTGGTGAAGATCTGAGTATGTAGTTTTTGACCTTATATGGAACCTCCTATCTGAAAATTTGAAAATTCTTAAAAAATTTGACCAAAATCTTGATGTCCCCAATCCTATGTTTTGTATGTTTTTTCCACGTGTCTTGACATCCAATGTATCCCTGCAAAGTTTGGTGAAGATCTGAGTATGTCGTTTTTGACCTTATCTGGAACATCCTTTCTGAAAATTTGAAAATTCTTAAAAAATTCGTCCAAAATCTTGATGTCTCCAATATCTTGTTTTGTACGTTTTTTCCACGTGTCTTGACATCCAATGTATCCCTGCAAAGTTTGGTGAAGATCAGAGTATGTAGTTTTTGACCTTATATGGAACCTCCTATCTGAAAATTTGAAAATTCTTAAAAAATTTGACCAAAATCTTGATGTCCCCAATCCTATGTTTTGTATGTTTTTTCCACGTGTCTTGACATCCAATGTATCCCTGCAAAGTTTGGTGAAGATCTGAGTATGTCGTTTTTGACCTTATCTGGAACCTCCTATCTGAAAATTTGAAAATTCTTCAAAAATTCGTCCAAAATCTTGATGTCTCCAATCTCTTGTTTTGTACGTTTTTTCCACGTTTCTTGACATCCAATGTATCCCTGCAATGTTTGGTGAAGATCTGAGTATGTAGTTTTTGACCTTATATGGTACCTCCTATCTGAAAATTTGAAAATTCTTAAAAAATTTGACCAAAATCTTGATATCCCCAATCCTATGTTTTGTATGTTTTTTCCTCGTGTCTTGACATCCAATGTATCCCTGCAAAGTTTGGTGAAGATCTGAGTATGTAGTTTTTGACCTTATCTGGAACCTCCTATCTGAAAATTTGAAAATTTTTAAAAAATTCGTCCAAAATCTTGATGTCTTCAATCTCTTGTTTTGTACGTTTTTTCCACGTGTCTTGACCTCCAATGTATCCCTGCAAAGTTTGGTGAAGACCTGAGTATGTCGTTTTTGACCTTATCTGGAACATCCTTTCTGAAAATTTGAAAATTCTTAAAAAATTTGTCCAAAATCTTGATGTCTCCAATCTCTTGTTTTGTACGTTTTTTCCACGTGTCTTGACATCCAATGTATCCCTGCAAAGTTTGGTGAAGATCTGAGTATGTAGTTTTTGACCTTATATGGAACCTCCTTTCTGAAAATTTGAAAATTCTTAAAAAATTCGTCCAAAATCTTGATGTCTCCAATCTCTTGTTTTGTACGTTTTTTCCACGTGTCTTGACATCAAATGTATCCCTGCAAAGTTTGGTGAAGATCTGAGTATGTAGTTTTTGACCTTATATGGAACCTCCCATCTGAAAATTTGAAAATTCCTAAAAAATCCGTCTAAAATCTTGATGTCTCCACTCTCTTGTTTTGTACTTTTTTTCCACGTGTCTTGACATCCAATGTATCCCTGCAAAGTTTGGTGAAGATCTGAGTATGTAGTTTTTGACCGTATATGGAACCTCCTTTCTGAAAATTTGAAAATTCTTAAAAAATTCGACCAAAATCTTGATGTCTCCAATCCTATGTTTTGTATGTTTTTTCCACGTGTCTTGACATCCAATGTATCCATGCAAAGTTTGGTGAAGATCTGAGTATGTAGTTTTTGACCTTATATGGAACCTCCTATCTGAAAATTTGAGAATTCTTGAAAAATTCATCCAAAATCTTGGTCTCCAATCTCTTGTTTTGTACGTTTTTTCCACGTGTCTTGACATCCAATGTATCCCTGCAAAGTTTGGTGAAGATCTGAGTATGTAGTTTTTGACCTTATCTGGAACCTCCCATCTGAAAATTTGAAAATTTTTAAAAAATTCGTCCAAAATCTTGATGTCTCCTATCTCTTGTTTTGTACGTTTTTTCCACGTGTCTTGACCTCCAATGTATCCCTGCAAAGTTTGGTGAATATCTGAGTATGTAGTTTTTGACCTTATATGGAACCTCCTTTCTGAAAATTTGAAAATTCTTAAAAAATTCGTCTCAAATCTTGATGTCCCCAATCCTATGTTTTGTATGTTTTTTCCACGTGTCTTGACATCCAATGTATCCATGCAAAGTTTGGTGAAGATCTGAGTATGTCGTTTTTGACCTTATCTGAAACCTCCCATCTGAAAATTTGAAAATTCTTAAAAAATTCGTCGAAAATCTTGATGTCTCCAATCTCTTGTTTTGTACGTTTTTTCCACGTGTCTTGACATGCAAAGTATCCCTGCAACGTTTGGTGAAGATCTGAGTATTTAGTTTTTGACCTTATCTGGAACCTCCTATCTGAAAATTTGAAAATTCTTAAAAAATTCGTCCAAAATCTTGAAGTCTCCAATCTCTTGTTTTGTACGTTTTTTCCACGTTTCTTGACATCCAATGTATCCCTGCAATGTTTGGTGAAGATCTGAGTATGTAGTTTTTGACCTTATATGGAACCTCCTATCTGAAAATTTGAAAATTCTTAAAAAATTTGACCAAAATCTTGATATCCCTAATCCTATGTTTTGTATGTTTTTTCCACGTGTCTTGACATCCAATGTATCCCTGCAAAGTTTGGTGAAGATCTGAGTATGTAGTTTTTGACCTTATCTGGAACCTATCTGAAAATTTGAAAATTTTTAAAAAATTCGTCCAAAATCTTGATGTCTTCAATCTCTAGTTTTGTACGTTTTTTCCACGTGTCTTGACCTCCAATGTATCCCTGCAAAGTTTGGTGAAGATCTGATTATGTCGTTTTTGACCTTATCTGGAACATCCTTTCTGAAAATTTGAAAATTCTTAAAAAATTCGTCCAAAATCTTGATGTCTCCAATCTCTTGTTTTGTACGTTTTTTCCACGTGTCTTGACATCCAATGTATCCCTGCAAAGTTTGGTGAAGATCTGAGTATGTAGTTTTTGACCTTATATGGAACCTCCTTTCTGAAAATTTGAAAATTCTTAAAAAATTCGTCCAAAATCTTGATGTCCCCAATCTCTTGTTTTGTACGTTTTTTCCACGTGTCTTGACATCTAATGTATCCCTGCAAAGTTTGGTGAAGATCTGAGTATGTCGTTTTTGACCTTATCTGGAACCTCCCATCTGAAAATTTGAAAATTCTTCAAAAATTCGTCCAAAATCTTGATGTCTCCAATCTCTTGTTTTGTACGTTTTTTCCACGTGTGTTGACATGCAAAGTATCCCTGCAACGTTTGGTGAAGATCTGAGTATGTAGTTTTTGACCTTATCTGGAACCTCCTATCTGAAAATTTGAAAATTCTTCAAAAATTCGTCCAAAATCTTGATGTCTCCAATCTCTTGTTTTGTACGTTTTTTCCACGTTTCTTGACATCCAATGTATCCCTGCAATGTTTGGTGAAGATCTGAGTATGTAGTTTTTGACCTTATATGGAACCTCCTATCTGAAAATTTGAAAATTCTTAAAAAATGTGACCAAAATCTTGATATCCCCAATCCTATGTTTTGTATGTTTTCTCCACGTGTCTTGACATCCAATGTATCCCTGCAAAGTTTGGTGAAGATCTGAGTATGTAGTTTTTGACCTTATCTGGAACCTCCTATCTGAAAATTTGAAAATTTTTAAAAAATTCGTCCAAAATCTTGATGTCTTCAATCTCTTGTTTTGTACGTTTTTTCCACGTGTCTTGACCTCCAATGTATCCCTGCAAAGTTAGGTGAAGATCTGAGTATGTCGTTTTTGACCTTATCTGGAACATCCTATCTGAAAATTTGAAAATTCTTAAAAAATTCGTCCAAAATCTTGATGTCTCCAATCTCTTGTTTTGTACGTTTTTTCCACGTGTCTTGACATCCAATGTATCCCTGCAAAGTTTGGTGAAGATCTGAGTATGTAGTTTTTGACCTTATATGGAACCTCCTTTCTGAAAATTTGAAAATTCTTAAAAAATTCGTCCAAAATCTTGATGTCTCCAATCTCTTGTTTTGTACGTTTTTTCCACGTGTCTTGACATCCAATGTATCCCTGCAAAGTTTGGTGAAGATCTGAGTATGTAGTTTTTGACCTTATATGGAACCTCCCATCTGAAAATTTGAAAATTCCTAAAATATCCGTCTAAAATCTTGATGTCTCCACTCTCTTGTTTTGTACTTTTTTTCCACGTGTCTTGACATCCAATGTATCCCTGCAAAGTTTGGTGAAGATCTGAGTATGTAGTTTTTGACCTTATATGGAACCTCCTTTCTGAAAATTTGAAAATTCTTAAAAAATTCGACCAAAATCTTGATGTCTCCAATCCTATGTTTTGTATGTTTTTTCCACGTGTCTTGACATCCAATGTATCCATGCAAAGTTTGGTGAAGATCTGAGTATGTAGTTTTTGACCTTATATGGAACCTCCTATCTGAAAATTTGAGAATTCTTGAAAAATTCGTCCAAAATCTTGATGTCTCCAATCTCTTGTTTTGTACGTTTTTCCACGTGTCTTGACATCCAATGTATCCCTGCAAAGTTTGGTGAAGATCTGAGTATGTAGTTTTTGACCTTATCTGGAACCTCCCATCTGAAAATTTGAAAATTCCTAAAAAATCCGTCCAAAATCTTGATGACCTCAATCTCTTGTTTTGTACGTTTTTTCCACGTGTCTTGACATCCAATGTATCCCTGCAATGTTTGGTGAATATCTGAATATGTAGTTTTTGACCTTATATGGAACCTCTTATCTGAAAATTTGAAAATTCTTAAAAATATTTGACCAAAATCTTGATGTCCCCAATCCTATGTTTTGTATGTTTTTTCCACGTGTCTTGACATCCAATGTATTTCTGCAAAGTTTGGTGAAGATCTGAGTATGTCGTTTTTGACCTTATCTGGAACATCCTTTCTGAAAATTTGAAAATTCTTAAAAAATTCGTCCAAAATCTTGATGTCTCCAATCTCTTGTTTTGTACGTTTTTTCCACGTGTCTTGACATCCAATGTATCCCTGCAAAGTTTGGTGAAGATCTGAGTATGTAGTTTTTGACCTTATATTGAACCTCCCATCTGAAAATTTGAAAATTCTTAAAAAATTCGACCAAAATCTTGATGTCTCCAATCCTATGTTTTGTATGTTTTTTTCACGTGTCTTGACATCCAATGTATCCATGCAAAGTTTGGTGAAGATCTGAGTATATAGTTTTTGACCTTATCTGGAACCTCCCATCTGAAAATTTGAAAATTTTTAAAAAATTCGTCCAAAATCTTGATGTCTCCAATCTCTTGTTTTGTACGTTTTTTCCACGTGTCTTGACCTCCAATGTATCCCTGCAATGTTTGGTGAAGATCTGAGTATGTAGTTTTTGACCTTATATGGAACCTCCTATCTGAAAATTTGAAAATTCTTAAAAAATTTGACCAAAATCTTGATGTCCCCAATCCTATGTTTTGTATGTTTTTTCCACGTGTCTTGACATCCAATGTATCCCTGCAAAGTTTGGTGAAGATCTGAGTATGTCGTTTTTGACCTTATCTGGAACATCCTTTCTGAAAATTTGAAAATTCTTAAAAAATTCGTCCAAAATCTTGATGTCTCCAATATCTTGTTTTGTACGTTTTTTCCACGTGTCTTGACA
Source organism: Lepisma saccharinum (assembly GCF_977018435.1). NCBI lineage: Eukaryota > Metazoa > Arthropoda > Insecta > Zygentoma > Lepismatidae > Lepisma > Lepisma saccharinum. The sequence continues at coordinate 1,007,865 of NW_028142907.1, read as the reverse complement.
TCCAATGTATCCCTGCAAAGTTTGGTGAAGATCAGAGTATGTAGTTTTTGACCTTATATGGAACCTCCTATCTGAAAATTTGAAAATTCTTAAAAAATTTGACCAAAATCTTGATATCCCCAATCCTATGTTTTGTATGTTTTTTCCTCGTGTCTTGACATCCAATGTATCCATGCAAAGTTTGGTGAAGATCTGAGTATGTAGTTTTTGACCTTATCTGGAACCTCCTATCTGAAAATTTGAAAATTTTTAAAAAATTCGTCCAAAATCTTGATGTCTTCAATCTCTTGTTTTGTACGTTTTTTCCACGTGTCTTGACCTCCAATGTATCCCTGCAAAGTTTGGTGAAGACCTGAGTTTTTCTTTTTTGACCTTATCTGGAACATCCTTTCTGAAAATTTGAAAATTCTTAAAAAATTTGTCCAAAATCTTGATGTCTCCAATCTCTTGTTTTGTACGTTTTTTCCACGTGTCTTGACATCCAATGTATCCCTGCAAAGTTTGGTGAAGATCTGAGTATGTAGTTTTTGACCTTATATGGAACCTCCTTTCTGAAAATTTGAAAATTCTTAAAAAATTCGTCCAAAACCTTGATGTCTCCAATCTCTTGTTTTGTACGTTTTTTCCACGTGTCTTGACATCAAATGTATCCCTGCAAAGTTTGGTGAAGATCTGAGTATGTAGATTTTGACCTTATATGGAACCTCCCAACTGAAAATTTGAAAATTCCTAAAAAATCTGTCTAAAATCTTGATGTCTCCACTCTCTTGTTTTGTACTTTTTTTCCACGTGTCTTGACATCCAATGTATCCCTGCAAAGTTTGGTGAAGATCTGAGTATGTCGTTTTTGACCTTATCTGGAACATCCTTTCTGAAAATTTGAAAATTCTTAAAAAATTCGTCCAAAATCTTGATGTCTCCAATATCTTGTTTTGTACGTTTTTTCCACGTGTCTTGACATCCAATGTATCCCTGCAAAGTTTGGTGAAGATCTGAGTATGTAGTTTTTGACCTTATATGGAACCTCCTATCTGAAAATTTGAAAATTCTTAAAAAATTTGACCAAAATCTTGATGTCCCCAATCCTATGTTTTGTATGTTTTTTCCACGTGTCTTGACATCCAATGTATCCCTGCAAAGTTTGGTGAAGATCTGAGTATGTCGTTTTTGACCTTATCTGGAACCTCCTATCTGAAAATTTGAAAATTCTTCAAAAATTCGTCCAAAATCTTGATGTCTCCAATCTCTTGTTTTGTACGTTTTTTCCACGTTTCTTGACATCCAATGTATCCCTGCAATGTTTGGTGAAGATCTGAGTATGTAGTTTTTGACCTTATATGGTACCTCCTATCTGAAAATTTGAAAATTCTTATAAAATTTGACCAAAATCTTGATATCCCCAATCCTATGTTTTGTATGTTTTTTCCTCGTGTCTTGACATCCAATGTATCCCTGCAAAGTTTGGTGAAGATCTGAGTATGTAGTTTTTGACCTTATCTGGAACCTCCTATCTGAAAATTTGAAAATTTTTAAAAAATTCGTCCAAAATCTTGATGTCTTCAATCTCTTGTTTTGTACGTTTTTTCCACGTGTCTTGACCTTCAATGTATCCCTGCAAAGTTTGGTGAAGACCTGAGTATGTCGTTTTTGACCTTATCTGGAACATCCTTTCTGAAAATTTGAAAATTCTTAAAAAATTTGTCCAAAATCTTGATGTCTCCAATCTCTTGTTTTGTACGTTTTTTCCACGTGTCTTGACATCCAATGTATCCCTGCAAAGTTTGGTGAAGATCTGAGTATGTAGTTTTTGACCTTATATGGAACCTCCTTTCTGAAAATTTGAAAATTCTTAAAAAATTCGTCCAAAATCTTGATGTCTCCAATCTCTTGTTTTGTACGTTTTTTCCACGTGTCTTGACATCAAATGTATCCCTGCAAAGTTTGGTGAAGATCTGAGTATGTAGTTTTTGACCTTATATGGAACCTCCCATCTGAAAATTTGAAAATTCCTAAAAAATCCGTCTAAAATCTTGATGTCTCCACTCTCTTGTTTTGTACTTTTTTTCCACGTGTCTTGACATCCAATGTATCCCTGCAAAGTTTGGTGAAGATCTGAGTATGTAATTTTTGACCGTATATGGAACCTCCTTTCTGAAAATTTGAAAATTCTTAAAAAATTCGACCAAAATCTTGATGTCTCCAATCCTATGTTTTGTATGTTTTTTCCACGTGTCTTGACATCCAATGTATCCATGCAAAGTTTGGTGAAGATCTGAGTATGTAGTTTTTGACCTTATATGGAACCTCCTATCTGAAAATTTGAGAATTCTTGAAAAATTCATCCAAAATCTTGGTCTCCAATCTCTTGTTTTGTACGTTTTTTCCACGTGTCTTGACATCCAATGTATCCCTGCAAAGTTTGGTGAAGATCTGAGTATGTAGTTTTTGACCTTATCTGGAACCTCCCATCTGAAAATTTGAAAATTTTTAAAAAATTCGTCCAAAATCTTGATGTCTCCTATCTCTTGTTTTGTACGTTTTTTCCACGTGTCTTGACCTCCAATGTATCCCTGCAAAGTTTGGTGAATATCTGAGTATGTAGTTTTTGACCTTATATGGAACCTCCTTTCTGAAAATTTGAAAATTCTTAAAAAATTCGTCTCAAATCTTGATGTCCCCAATCCTATGTTTTGTATGTTTTTTCCACGTGTCTTGACATCCAATGTATCCATGCAAAGTTTGGTGAAGATCTGAGTATGTCGTTTTTGACCTTATCTGAAACCTCCCATCTGAAAATTTGAAAATTCTTAAAAAATTCGTCGAAAATCTTGATGTCTCCAATCTCTTGTGTTGTACGTTTTTTCCACGTGTCTTGACATGCAAAGTATCCCTGCAACGTTTGGTGAAGATCTGAGTATTTAGTTTTTGACCTTATCTGGAACCTCCTATCTGAAAATTTGAAAATTCTTAAAAAATTCGTCCAAAATCTTGAAGTCTCCAATCTCTTGTTTTGTACGTTTTTTCCACGTTTCTTGACATCCAATGTATCCCTGCAATGTTTGGTGAAGATCTGAGTATGTAGTTTTTGACCTTATATGGAACCTTCTATCTGAAAATTTGAAAATTCTTAAAAAATTTGACCAAAATCTTGATATCCCTAATCCTATGTTTTGTATGTTTTTTCCACGTGTCTTGACATCCAATGTATCCCTGCAAAGTTTGGTGAAGATCTGAGTATGTAGTTTTTGACCTTATCTGGAACCTATCTGAAAATTTGAAAATTTTTAAAAAATTCGTCCAAAATCTTGATGTCTTCAATCTCTAGTTTTGTACGTTTTTTCCACGTGTCTTGACATCCAATGTATCCCTGCAAAGTTTGGTGAAGATCTGAGTATGTCGTTTTTGACCTTATCTGGAACATCCTTTCTGAAAATTTGAAAATTCTTAAAAAATTCGTCCAAAATCTTGATGTCTCCAATCTCTTGTTTTGTACGTTTTTTCCACGTGTCTTGACATCCAATGTATCCCTGCAAAGTTTGGTGAAGATCTGAGTATGTAGTTTTTGACCTTATATGGAACCTCCTTTCTGAAAATTTGAAAATTCTTCAAAAATTCGTCCAAAATCTTGATGTCTCCAATCTCTTGTTTTGTACGTTTTTTCCACGTGTGTTGACATGCAAAGTATCCCTGCAACGTTTGGTGAAGATCTGAGTATGTAGTTTTTGACCTTATCTGGAACCTCCTATCTGAAAATTTGAAAATTCTTCAAAAATTCGTCCAAAATCTTGATGTCTCCAATCTCTTGTTTTGTACGTTTTTTCCACGTTTCTTGACATCCAATGTATCCCTGCAATGTTTGGTGAAGATCTGAGTATGTAGTTTTTGACCTTATATGGAACCTCCTATCTGAAAATTTGAAAATTCTTAAAAAATGTGACCAAAATCTTGATATCCCCAATCCTATGTTTTGTATGTTTTCTCCACGTGTCTTGACATCCAATGTATCCCTGCAAAGTTTGGTGAAGATCTGAGTATGTAGTTTTTGACCTTATCTGGAACCTCCTATCTGAAAATTTGAAAATTTTTAAAAAATTCGTCCAAAATCTTGATGTCTTCAATCTCTTGTTTTGTACGTTTTTTCCACGTGTCTTGACCTCCAATGTATCCCTGCAAAGTTAGGTGAAGATCTGAGTATGTCGTTTTTGACCTTATCTGGAACATCCTATCTGAAAATTTGAAAATTCTTAAAAAATTCGTCCAAAATCTTGATGTCTCCAATCTCTTGTTTTGTACGTTTTTTCCACGTGTCTTGACATCCAATGTATCCCTGCAAAGTTTGGTGAAGATCTGAGTATGTAGTTTTTGACCTTATATGGAACCTCCTTTCTGAAAATTTGAAAATTCTTAAAAAATTCGTCCAAAATCTTGATGTCTCCAATCTCTTGTTTTGTACGTTTTTTCCACGTGTCTTGACATCCAATGTATCCCTGCAAAGTTTGGTGAAGATCTGAGTATGTAGTTTTTGACCTTATATGGAACCTCCCATCTGAAAATTTGAAAATTCCTAAAAAATCCGTCTAAAATCTTGATGTCTCCACTCTCTTGTTTTGTACTTTTTTTCCACGTGTCTTGACATCCAATGTATCCCTGCAAAGTTTGGTGAAGATCTGAGTATGTAGTTTTTGACCTTATATGGAACCTCCTTTCTGAAAATTTGAAAATTCTTAAAAAATTCGACCAAAATCTTGATGTCTCCAATCCTATGTTTAGTATGTTTTTTCCACGTGTCTTGACATCCAATGTATCCATGCAAAGTTTGGTGAAGATCTGAGTATGTAGTTTTTGACCTTATATGGAACCTCCTATCTGAAAATTTGAGAATTCTTGAAAAATTCGTCCAAAATCTTGATGTCTCCAATCACTTGTTTTGTACGTTTTTCCACGTGTCTTGACATCCAATGTATCCCTGCAAAGTTTGGTGATGATCTGAGTATGTAGTTTTTGACCTTATCTGGAACCTCCCATCTGAAAATTTGAAAATTCCTAAAAAATCCGTCCAAAATCTTGATGATCTCAATCTCTTGTTTTGTACGTTTTTTCCACGTGTCTTGACATCCAATGTATCCCTGCAATGTTTGGTGAATATCTGAATATGTAGTTTTTGACCTTATATGGAACCTCTTATCTGAAAATTTGAAAATTCTTAAAAATATTTGACCAAAATCTTGATGTCCCCAATCCTATGTTTTGTATGTTTTTTCCACGTGTCTTGACATCCAATGTATTTCTGCAAAGTTTGGTGAAGATCTGAGTATGTAGTTTTTGACCTTATCTGGAACCTCCCATCTGAAAATTTGAAAATTTTTAAAAAATTCGTCCAAAATCTTGATGTCTCCAATCTTTTTTTGTACGTTTTTTCCACGTGTCTTGACCTCCAATGTATCCCTGCAATGTTTGGTGAAGATCTGAGTATGTAGTTTTTGACCTTATATGGAACCTCCTATCTGAAAATTTGAAAATTCTTAAAAAATTTGACCAAAATCTTGATGTCCCCAATCCTATGTTTTGTATGTTTTTTCCACGTGTCTTGACATCCAATGTATCCCTGCAAAGTTTGGTGAAGATCTGAGTATGTCGTTTTTGACCTTATCTGGAACATCCTTTCTGAAAATTTGAAAATTCTTAAAAAATTCGTCCAAAATCTTGATGTCTCCAATATCTTGTTTTGTACGTTTTTTCCACGTGTCTTGACATCCAATGTATCCCTGCAAAGTTTGGTGAAGATCTGAGTATGTAGTTTTTGACTTTATATGGAACCTCCTATCTGAAAATTTGAAAATTCTTAAAAAATTTGACCAAAATCTTGATGTCCCCAATCCTATGTTTTGTATGTTTTTTCCACGTGTCTTGACATCCAATGTATCCCTGCAAAGTTTGGTGAAGATCTGAGTATGTCGTTTTTGACCTTATCTGGAACCTCCTATCTGAAAATTTGAAAATTCTTCAAAAATTCGTCCAAAATCTTGATGTCTCCAATCTCTTGTTTTGTACGTTTTTTCCACGTTTCTTGACATCCAATGTATCCCTGCAATGTTTGGTGAAGATCTGAGTATGTAGTTTTTGACCTTATATGGAACCTCCTATCTGAAAATTTGAAAATTCTTAAAAAATTTGACCAAAATCTTGATATCCCCAATCCTATGTTTTGTATGTTTTTTCCTCGTGTCTTGACATCCAATGTATCCCTGCAAAGTTTGGTGAAGATCTGAGTATGTAGTTTTTGACCTTATCTGGAACCTCCTATCTGAAAATTTGAAAATTTTTAAAAAATTCGTCCAAAATCTTGATGTCTTCAATCTCTTGTTTTGTACGTTTTTTCCACGTGTCTTGACCTCCAATGTATCCCTGCAAAGTTTGGTGAAGACCTGAGTATGTCGTTTTTGACCTTATCTGGAACATCCTTTCTGAAAATTTGAAAATTCTTAAAAAATTTGTCCAAAATCTTGATGTCTCCAATCTCTTGTTTTGTACGTTTTTTCCACGTGTCTTGACATCCAATGTATCCCTGCAAAGTTTGGTGAAGATCTGAGTATGTAGTTTTTGACCTTATATGGAACCTCCTTTCTGAAAATTTGAAAATTCTTAAAAAATTCGTCCAAAACCTTGATGTCTCCAATCTCTTGTTTTGTACGTTTTTTCCACGTGTCTTGACATCAAATGTATCCCTGCAAAGTTTGGTGAAGATCTGAGTATGTAGATTTTGACCTTATATGGAACCTCCCAACTGAAAATTTGAAAATTCCTAAAAAATCCGTCTAAAATCTTGATGTCTCCACTCTCTTGTTTTGTACTTTTTTTCCACGTGTCTTGACATCCAATGTATCCCTGCAAAGTTTGGTGAAGATCTGAGTATGTAGTTTTTGACCGTATATGGAACCTCCTTTCTGAAAATTTGAAAATTCTTAAAAAATTCGACCAAAATCTTGATGTCTCCAATCCTATGTTTTGTATGTTTTTTCCACGTGTCTTGACATCCAATGTATCCCTGCAAAGTTTGGTGAAGATCTGAGTATGTCGTTTTTGACCTTATCTGGAACCTCCTATCTGAAAATTTGAAAATTCTTCAAAAATTCGTCCAAAATCTTGATGTCTCCAATCTCTTGTTTTGTACGTTTTTTCCACGTTTCTTGACATCCAATGTATCCCTGCAATGTTTGGTGAAGATCTGAGTATGTAGTTTTTGACCTTATATGGAACCTCCTATCTGAAAATTTGAAAATTCTTAAAAAATTTGACCAAAATCTTGATATCCCCAATCCTATGTTTTGTATGTTTTTTCCTCGTGTCTTGACATCCAATGTATCCCTGCAAAGTTTGGTGAAGATCTGAGTATGTAGTTTTTGACCTTATCTGGAACCTCCTATCTGAAAATTTGAAAATTTTTAAAAAATTCGTCCAAAATCTTGATGTCTTCAATCTCTTGTTTTGTACGTTTTTTCCACGTGTCTTGACCTCCAATGTATCCCTGCAAAGTTTGGTGAAGACCTGAGTATGTAGTTTTTGACCTTATATTGAACCTCCCATCTGAAAATTTGAAAATTCTTAAAAAATTCGACCAAAATCTTGATGTCTCCAATCCTATGTTTTGTATGTTTTTTTCACGTGTCTTGACATCCAATGTATCCATGCAAAGTTTGGTGAAGATCTGAGTATATAGTTTTTGACCTTATCTGGAACCTCCCATCTGAAAATTTGAAAATTTTTAAAAAATTCGTCCAAAATCTTGATGTCTCCAATCTCTTGTTTTGTACGTTTTTTCCACGTGTCTTGACCTCCAATGTATCCCTGCAATGTTTGGTGAAGATCTGAGTATGTAGTTTTTGACCTTATATGGAACCTCCTATCTGAAAATTTGAAAATTCTTAAAAAATTTGACCAAAATCTTGATGTCCCCAATCCTATGTTTTGTATGTTTTTTCCACGTGTCTTGACATCCAATGTATCCCTGCAAAGTTTGGTGAAGATCTGAGTATGTCGTTTTTGACCTTATCTGGAACATCCTTTCTGAAAATTTGAAAATTCTTAAAAAATTCGTCCAAAATCTTGATGTCTCCAATATCTTGTTTTGTACGTTTTTTCCACGTGTCTTGACATCCAATGTATCCCTGCAAAGTTTGGTGAAGATCTGAGTATGTAGTTTTTGACCTTATATGGAACCTCCTATCTGAAAATTTGAAAATTCTTAAAAAATTTGACCAAAATCTTGATGTCCCCAATCCTATGTTTTGTATGTTTTTTCCACGTGTCTTGACATCCAATGTATCCCTGCAAAGTTTGGTGAAGATCTGAGTATGTCGTTTTTGACCTTATCTGGAACCTCCTATCTGAAAATTTGAAAATTCTTCAAAAATTCGTCCAAAATCTTGATGTCTCCAATCTCTTGTTTTGTACGTTTTTTCCACGTTTCTTGACATCCAATGTATCCCTGCAATGTTTGGTGAAGATCTGAGTATGTAGTTTTTGACCTTATATGGAACCTCCTATCTGAAAATTTGAAAATTCTTAAAAAATTTGACCAAAATCTTGATATCCCCAATCCTATGTTTTGTATGTTTTTTCCTCGTGTCTTGACATCCAATGTATCCCTGCAAAGTTTGGTGAAGATCTGAGTATGTAGTTTTTGACCTTATCTGGAACCTCCTATCTGAAAATTTGAAAATTTTTAAAAAATTCGTCCAAAATCTTCACGTCTTCAATCTCTTGTTTTGTACGTTTTTTCCACGTGTCTTGACCTCCAATGTATCCCTGCAAAGTTTGGTGAAGACCTGAGTATGTCGTTTTTGACCTTATCTGGAACATCCTTTCTGAAAATTTGAAAATTCTTAAAAAATTTGTCCAAAATCTTGATGTCTCCAATCTCTTGTTTTGTACGTTTTTTCCACGTGTCTTGACATCCAATGTATCCCTGCAAAGTTTGGTGAAGATCTGAGTATGTAGTTTTTGACCTTATATGGAACCTCCTTTCTGAAAATTTGAAAATTCTTAAAAAATTCGTCCAAAACCTTGATGTCTCCAATCTCTTGTTTTGTACGTTTTTTCCACGTGTCTTGACATCAAATGTATCCCTGCAAAGTTTGGTGAAGATCTGAGTATGTAGATTTTGACCTTATATGGAACCTCCCAACTGAAAATTTGAAAATTCCTAAAAAATCCGTCTAAAATCTTGATGTCTCCACTCTCTTGTTTTGTACTTTTTTTCCACGTGTCTTGACATCCAATGTATCCCTGCAAAGTTTGGTGAAGATCTGAGTATGTAGTTTTTGACCGTATATGGAACCTCCTTTCTGAAAATTTGAAAATTCTTAAAAAATTCGACCAAAATCTTGATATCTCCAATCCTATGTTTTGTATGTTTTTTCCACGTGTCTTGACATCCAATGTATCCATGCAGAGTTTGGTGAAGATCTGAGTATGTAGTTTTTGACCTTATATGGAACCTCCTATCTGAAAATTTGAGAATTCTTGAAAAATTCATCCAAAATCTTGATGTCTCCAATCTCTTGTTTTGTACGTTTTTTCCACGTGTCTTGACATCCAATGTATCCCTGCAAAGTTTGGTGAAGATCTGAGTATGTAGTTTTTGACCTTATCTGGAACCTCCCATCTGAAAATTTGAAAATTCCTAAAAAATCCTTCCAAAATCTTGATGACCTCAATCTCTTGTTTTGTACGTTTTTTCCACGTGTCTTGACATCCAATGTATCCCTGCAATGTTTGGTGAAGATCTGAGTATGTAGTTTTTGACCTTATATGGAACCTCTTATCTGAAAATTTGAAAATTCTTAAAAATATTTGACCAAAATCTTGATGTCCCCAATCCTATGTTTTGTATGTTTTTTCCACGTGTCTTGACATCCAATGTATTTCTGCAAAGTTTGGTGAAGATCTGAGTTTGTCGTTTTTGACCTTATCTGGAACATCCTTTCTGAAAATTTGAAAATTCTTAAAAAATTCGTCCATAATCTTGATGTCTCCAATCTCTTGTTTTGTACGTTTTTTCCACGTGTCTTGACATCCAATGTATCCCTGCAAAGTTTGGTGAAGATCTGAGTATGTAGTTTTTGACCTTATATGGAACCTCCCATCTGAAAATTTGAAAATTCTTAAAAAAATCGACCAAAATCTTGATGTCTCCAATCCTATGTTTTGTATGTTTTTTCCACGTGTCTTGACATCCAATGTATCCATGCAAAGTTTGGTGAAGATCTGAGTATGTAGTTTTTGACCTTATCTGGAACCTCCCATCTGAAAATTTGAAAATTTTTAAAAAATTTGTCCAAAATCTTGATGTCTCCTATCTCTTGTTTTGTATGTTTTTTCCACGTGTCTTGACCTCCAATGTATCCCTGCAATGTTTGGTGAAGATCTGAGTATGTAGTTTTTGAACTTATATGGAACCTCCTATCTGAAAATTTGAAAATTCTTAAAAAATTTGACCAAAATCTTGATGTCCCCAATCCTATGTTTTGTATGTTTTTTCCACGTGTCTTGACATCCAATGTATCCCTGCAAAGTTTGGTGAAGACCTGAGTATGTCGTTTTTGACCTTATCTGGAACATCCTTTCTGAAAATTTGAAAATTCTTAAAAAATTCGTCCAAAATCTTGATTCTCCAATCTCTTGTTTTGTACGTTTTTTCCACGTGTCTTGACATCCAATGTATCCCTGCAAAGTTTGGTGAAGATCTGAGTATGTAGTTTTTGACCTTATATTGAACCTCCCATCTGAAAATTTGAAAATTCTTAAAAAATTCGACCAAAATCTTGATGTCTCCAATCCTATGTTTTGTATGTTTTTTTCACGTGTCTTGACATCCAATGTATCCATGCAAAGTTTGGTGAAAATCTGAGTATGTAGTTTTTGACCTTATCTGGAACCTCCCATCTGAAAATTTGAAAATTTTTAAAAAATTCGTCCAAAATCTTGATGTCTCCAATCTCTTGTTTTGTACGTTTTTTCCACGTGTCTTGACCTCCAATGTATCCCTGCAAAGTTTGGTGAAGATCTGAGTATGTAGTTTTTGACCTTATATGGAACCTCCTATCTGAAAATTTGAAAATTCTTAAAAAATTTGACCAAAATCTTGATGTCCCCAATCCTATGTTTTGTATGTTTTTTCCACGTGTCTTGACATCCAATGTATCCCTGCAAAGTTTGGTGAAGATCTGAGTATGTCGTTTTTGACCTTATCTGGAACATCCTTTCTGAAAATTTGAAAATTCTTAAAAAATTCGTCCAAAATCTTGATGTCTCCAATATCTTGTTTTGTACGTTTTTTCCACGTGTCTTGACATCCAATGTATCCCTGCAAAGTTTGGTGAAGATCTGAGTATGTAGTTTTTGACCTTATATGGAACCTCCTATCTGAAAATTTGAAAATTCTTAAAAAATTTGACCAAAATCTTGATGTCCCCAATCCTATGTTTTGTATGTTTTTTCCACGTGTCTTGACATCCAATGTATCCCTGCAAAGTTTGGTGAAGATCTGAGTATGTCGTTTTTGACCTTATCTGGAACCTCCTATCTGAAAATTTGAAAATTCTTCAAAAATTCGTCCAAAATCTTGATGTCTCCAATCTCTTGTTTTGTACGTTTTTTCCACGTTTCTTGACATCCAATGTATCCCTGCAATGTTTGGTGAAGATCTGAGTATGTAGTTTTTGACCTTATATGGTACCTCCTATCTGAAAATTTGAAAATTCTTAAAAAATTTGACCAAAATCTTGATATCCCCAATCCTATGTTTTGTATGTTTTTTCCTCGTGTCTTGACATCCAATGTATCCCTGCAAAGTTTGGTGAAGATCTGAGTATGTAGTTTTTGACCTTATCTGGAACCTCCTATCTGAAAATTTGAAAATTTTTAAAAAATTCGTCCAAAATCTTGATGTCTTCAATCTCTTGTTTTGTACGTTTTTACCACGTGTCTTGACCTCCAATGTATCCCTGCAAAGTTTGGTGAAGACCTGAGTATGTCGTTTTTGACCTTATCTGGAACATCCTTTCTGAAAATTTGAAAATTCTTAAAAAATTTGTCCAAAATCTTGATGTCTCCAATCTCTTGTTTTGTACGTTTTTTCCACGTGTCTTGACATCCAATGTATCCCTGCAAAGTTTGGTGAAGATCTGAGTATGTAGTTTTTGACCTTATATGGAACCTCCTTTCTGAAAATTTGAAAATTCTTAAAAAATTCGTCCAAAATCTTGATGTCTCCAATCTCTTGTTTTGTACGTTTTTTCCACGTGTCTTGACATCAAATGTATCCCTGCAAAGTTTGGTGAAGATCTGAGTATGTAGTTTTTGACCTTATATGGAACCTCCCATCTGAAAATTTGAAAATTCCTAAAAATCCGTCTAAAATCTTGATGTCTCCACTCTCTTGTTTTGTACTTTTTTTCCACGTGTCTTGACATCCAATGTATCCCTGCAAAGTTTGGTGAAGATCTGAGTATGTAGTTTTTGACCGTATATGGAACCTCCTTTCTGAAAATTTGAAAATTCTTAAAAAATTCGACCAAAATCTTGATGTCTCCAATCCTATGTTTTGTATGTTTTTTCCACGTGTCTTGACATCCAATGTATCCATGCAAAGTTTGGTGAAGATCTGAGTATGTAGTTTTTGACCTTATATGGAACCTCCTATCTGAAAATTTGAGAATTCTTGAAAAATTCATCCAAAATCTTGATGTCTCCAATCTCTTGTTTTGTACGTTTTTTCCACGTGTCTTGACATCCAATGTATCCCTGCAAAGTTTGGTGAAGATCTGAGTATGTAGTTTTTGACCTTATCTGGAACCTCCCATCTGAAAATTTGAAAATTCCTAAAAAATCCGTCCAAAATCTTGATGACCTCAATCTCTTGTTTTGTACGTTTTTTCCACGTGTCTTGACATCCAATGTATCCCTGCAATGTTTGGTGAAGATCTGAGTATGTAGTTTTTGACCTTATATGGAACCTCTTATCTGAAAATTTGAAAATTCTTAAAAATATTTGACCAAAATCTTGATGTCCCCAATCCTATGTTTTGTATGTTTTTTCCACGTGTCTTGACATCCAATGTATTTCTGGAAAGTTTGGTGAAGATCTGAGTTTGTCGTTTTTGACCTTATCTGGAACATCCTTTCTGAAAATTTGAAAATTCTTAAAAAATTCGTCCAAAATCTTGATGTCTCCAATCTTTTGTTTTGTACGTTTTTTCCACGTGTCTTGACATCCAATGTATCCCTGCAAAGTTTGGTGAAGATCTGAGTATGTAGTTTTTGACCTTATATGGAACCTCCCATCTGAAAATTTGAAAATTCTTAAAAAAATCGACCAAAATCTTGATGTCTCCAATCCTATGTTTTGTATGTTTTTTCCACGTGTCTTGACATCCAATGTATCCATGCAAAGTTTGGTGAAGATCTGAGTATGTAGTTTTTGACCTTATCTGGAACCTCCCATCTGAAAATTTGAAAATTTTTAAAAAATTCGTCCAAAATCTTGATGTCTCCTATCTCTTGTTTTGTATGTTTTTTCCACGTGTCTTGACCTCCAATGTATCCCTGCAATGTTTGGTGAAGATCTGAGTATGTAGTTTTTGACCTTATATGGAACCTCCTATCTGAAAATTTGAGAATTCTTGAAAAATTCATCCAAAATCTTGGTCTCCAATCTCTTGTTTTGTACGTTTTTTCCACGTGTCTTGACATCCAATGTATCCCTGCAAAGTTTGGTGAAGATCTGAGTATGTAGTTTTTGACCTTATCTGGAACCTCCCATCTGAAAATTTGAAAATTTTTAAAAAATTCGTCCAAAATCTTGATGTCTCCTATCTCTTGTTTTGTACGTTTTTTCCACGTGTCTTGACCTCCAATGTATCCCTGCAAAGTTTGGTGAATATCTGAGTATGTAGTTTTTGACCTTATATGGAACCTCCTTTCTGAAAATTTGAAAATTCTTAAAAAATTCGTCTCAAATCTTGATGTCCCCAATCCTATGTTTTGTATGTTTTTTCCACGTGTCTTGACATCCAATGTATCCATGCAAAGTTTGGTGAAGATCTGAGTATGTCGTTTTTGACCTTATCTGAAACCTCCCATCTGAAAATTTGAAAATTCTTAAAAAATTCGTCGAAAATCTTGATGTCTCCAATCTCTTGTTTTGTACGTTTTTTCCACGTGTCTTGACATGCAAAGTATCCCTGCAACGTTTGGTGAAGATCTGAGTATTTAGTTTTTGACCTTATCTGGAACCTCCTATCTGAAAATTTGAAAATTCTTAAAAAATTCGTCCAAAATCTTGAAGTCTCCAATCTCTTGTTTTGTACGTTTTTTCCACGTTTCTTGACATCCAATGTATCCCTGCAATGTTTGGTGAAGATCTGAGTATGTAGTTTTTGACCTTATATGGAACCTTCTATCTGAAAATTTGAAAATTCTTAAAAAATTTGACCAAAATCTTGATATCCCTAATCCTATGTTTTGTATGTTTTTTCCACGTGTCTTGACATCCAATGTATCCCTGCAAAGTTTGGTGAAGATCTGAGTATGTAGTTTTTGACCTTATCTGGAACCTATCTGAAAATTTGAAAATTGTTAAAAAATTCGTCCAAAATCTTGATGTCTTCAATCTCTAGTTTTGTACGTTTTTTCCACGTGTCTTGACCTCCAATGTATCCCTGCAAAGTTTGGTGAAGATCTGAGTATGTCGTTTTTGACCTTATCTGGAACATCCTTTCTGAAAATTTGAAAATTCTTAAAAAATTCGTCCAAAATCTTGATGTCTCCAATCTCTTGTTTTGTACGTTTTTTCCACGTGTCTTGACATCCAATGTATCCCTGCAAAGTTTGGTGAAGATCTGAGTATGTAGTTTTTGACCTTATATGGAACCTCCTTTCTGAAAATTTGAAAATTCTTAAAAAATTCGTCCAAAATCTTGATGTCCCCAATCTCTTGTTTTGTACGTTTTTTCCACGTGTCTTGACATCTAATGTATCCCTGCAAAGTTTGGTGAAGATCTGAGTATGTCGTTTTTGACCTTATCTGGAACCTCCCATCTGAAAATTTGAAAATTCTTCAAAAATTCGTCCAAAATCTTGATGTCTCCAATCTCTTGTTTTGTACGTTTTTTCCACGTGTGTTGACATGCAAAGTATCCCTGCAACGTTTGGTGAAGATCTGAGTATGTAGTTTTTGACCTTATCTGGAACCTCCTATCTGAAAATTTGAAAATTCTTCAAAAATTCGTCCAAAATCTTGATGTCTCCAATCTCTTGTTTTGTACGTTTTTTCCACGTTTCTTGACATCCAATGTATCCCTGCAATGTTTGGTGAAGATCTGAGTATGTAGTTTTTGACCTTATATGGAACCTCCTATCTGAAAATTTGAAAATTCTTAAAAAATGTGACCAAAATCTTGATATCCCCAATCCTATGTTTTGTATGTTTTCTCCACGTGTCTTGACATCCAATGTATCCCTGCAAAGTTTGGTGAAGATCTGAGTATGTAGTTTTTGACCTTATCTGGAACCTCCTATCTGAAAATTTGAAAATTTTTAAAAAATTCGTCCAAAATCTTGATGTCTTCAATCTCTTGTTTTGTACGTTTTTTCCACGTGTCTTGACCTCCAATGTATCCCTGCAAAGTTAGGTGAAGATCTGAGTATGTCGTTTTTGACCTTATCTGGAACATCCTATCTGAAAATTTGAAAATTCTTAAAAAATTGGTCCAAAATCTTGATGTCTCCAATCTCTTGTTTTGTACGTTTTTTCCACGTGTCTTGACATCCAATGTATCCCTGCAAAGTTTGGTGAAGATCTGAGTATGTAGTTTTTGACCTTATATGGAACCTCCTTTCTGAAAATTTGAAAATTCTTAAAAAATTCGTCCAAAATCTTGATGTCTCCAATCTCTTGTTTTGTACTTTTTTTCCACGTGTCTTGACATCCAATGTATCCCTGCAAAGTTTGGTGAAGATCTGAGTATGTAGTTTTTGACCTTATATGGAACCTCCTTTCTGAAAATTTGAAAATTCTTAAAAAATTCGACCAAAATCTTGATGTCTCCAATCCTATGTTTTGTATGTTTTTTCCACGTGTCTTGACATCCAATGTATCCATGCAAAGTTTGGTGAAGATCTGAGTATGTAGTTTTTGACCTTATATGGAACCTCCTATCTGAAAATTTGAGAATTCTTGAAAAATTCGTCCAAAATCTTGATGTCTCCAATCTCTTGTTTTGTACGTTTTTCCACGTGTCTTGACATCCAATGTATCCCTGCAAAGTTTGGTGAAGATCTGAGTATGTAGTTTTTGACCTTATCTGGAACCTCCCATCTGAAAATTTGAAAATTCCTAAAAAATCCGTCCAAAATCCTGATGACCTCAATCTCTTGTTTTGTACGTTTTTTCCACGTGTCTTGACATCCAATGTATCCCTGCAATGTTTGGTGAATATCTGAATATGTAGTTTTTGACCTTATATGGAACCTCTTATCTGAAAATTTGAAAATTCTTAAAAATATTTGACCAAAATCTTGATGTCCCCAATCCTATGTTTTGTATGTTTTTTCCACGTGTCTTGACATCCAATGTATTTCTGCAAAGTTTGGTGAAGATCTGAGTATGTCGTTTTTGACCTTATCTGGAACATCCTTTCTGAAAATTTGAAAATTCTTAAAAAATTCGTCCAAAATCTTGATGTCTCCAATCTCTTGTTTTGTACGTTTTTTCCACGTGTCTTGACATCCAATGTATCCCTGCAAAGTTTGGTGAAGATCTGAGTATGTAGTTTTTGACCTTATATTGAACCTCCCATCTGAAAATTTGAAAATTCTTAAAAAATTCGACCAAAATCTTGATGTCTCCAATCCTATGTTTTGTATTTTTTTTTTCACGTGTCTTGACATCCAATGTATCCATGCAAAGTTTGGTGAAGATCTGAGTATATAGTTTTTGACCTTATCTGGAACCTCCCATCTGAAAATTTGAAAATTTTTAAAAAATTCGTCCAAAATCTTGATGTCTCCAATCTCTTGTTTTGTACGTTTTTTCCACGTGTCTTGACCTCCAATGTATCCCTGCAATGTTTGGTGAAGATCTGAGTATGTAGTTTTTGACCTTATATGGAACCTCCTATCTGAAAATTTGAAAATTCTTAAAAAATTTGACCAAAATCTTGATGTCCCCAATCCTATGTTTTGTATGTTTTTTCCACGTGTCTTGACATCCAATGTATCCCTGCAAAGTTTGGTGAAGATCTGAGTATGTCGTTTTTGACCTTATCTGGAACATCCTTTCTGAAAATTTGAAAATTCTTAAAAAATTCGTCCAAAATCTTGATGTCTCCAATATCTTGTTTTGTACGTTTTTTCCACGTGTCTTGACATCCAATGTATCCCTGCAAAGTTTGGTGAAGATCTGAGTATGTAGTTTTTGACCTTATATGGAACCTCCTATCTGAAAATTTGAAAATTCTTAAAAAATTTGACCAAAATCTTGATGTCCCCAATCCTATGTTTTGTATGTTTTTTCCACGTGTCTTGACATCCAATGTATCCCTGCAAAGTTTGGTGAAGATCTGAGTATGTCGTTTTTGACCTTATCTGGAACCTCCTATCTGAAAATTTGAAAATTCTTCAAAAATTCGTCCAAAATCTTGATGTCTCCAATCTCTTGTTTTGTACGTTTTTTCCACGTTTCTTGACATCCAATGTATCCCTGCAATGTTTGGTGAAGATCTGAGTATGTAGTTTTTGACCTTATATGGAACCTCCTATCTGAAAATTTGAAAATTCTTAAAAAATTTGACCAAAATCTTGATATCCCCAATCCTATGTTTTGTATGTTTTTTCCTCGTGTCTTGACATCCAATGTATCCCTGCAAAGTTTGGTGAAGATCTGAGTATGTAGTTTTTGACCTTATCTGGAACCTCCTATCTGAAAATTTGAAAATTTTTAAAAAATTCGTCCAAAATCTTGATGTCTTCAATCTCTTGTTTTGTACGTTTTTTCCACGTGTCTTGACCTCCAATGTATCCCTGCAAAGTTTGGTGAAGACCTGAGTATGTCGTTTTTGACCTTATCTGGAACATCCTTTCTGAAAATTTGAAAATTCTTAAAAAATTTGTCCAAAATCTTGATGTCTCCAATCTCTTGTTTTGTACGTTTTTTCCACGTGTCTTGACATCCAATGTATCCCTGCAAAGTTTGGTGAAGATCTGAGTATGTAGTTTTTGACCTTATATGGAACCTCCTTTCTGAAAATTTGAAAATTCTTAAAAAATTCGTCCAAAACCTTGATGTCTCCAATCTCTTGTTTTGTACGTTTTTTCCACGTGTCTTGACATCAAATGTATCCCTGCAAAGTTTGGTGAAGATCTGAGTATGTAGATTTTGACCTTATATGGAACCTCCCAACTGAAAATTTGAAAATTCCTAAAAAATCCGTCTAAAATCTTGATGTCTCCACTCTCTTGTTTTGTACTTTTTTTCCACGTGTCTTGACATCCAATGTATCCCTGCAAAGTTTGGTGAAGATCTGAGTATGTAGTTTTTGACCGTATATGGAACCTCCTTTCTGAAAATTTGAACATTCTTAAAAAATTCGACCAAAATCTTGATGTCTCCAATCCTATGTTTTGTATGTTTTTTCCACGTGTCTTGACATCCAATATATCCCTGCAAAGTTTGGTGAAGATCTGAGTATGTCGTTTTTGACCTTATCTGGAACCTCCTATCTGAAAATTTGAAAATTCTTCAAAAATTCGTCCAAAATCTTGATGTCTCCAATCTCTTGTTTTGTACGTTTTTTCCACGTTTCTTGACATCCAATGTATCCCTGCAATGTTTGGTGAAGATCTGAGTATGTAGTTTTTGACCTTATATGGAACCTCCTATCTGAAAATTTGAAAATTCTTAAAAAATTTGACCAAAATCTTGATATCCCCAATCCTATGTTTTGTATGTTTTTTCCTCGTGTCTTGACATCCAATGTATCCCTGCAAAGTTTGGTGAAGATCTGAGTATGTAGTTTTTGACCTTATCTGGAACCTCCTATCTGAAAATTTGAAAATTTTTAAAAATTTCGTCCAAAATCTTGATGTCTTCAATCTCTTGTTTTGTACGTTTTTTCCACGTGTCTTGACCTCCAATGTATCCCTGCAAAGTTTGGTGAAGACCTGAGTATGTAGTTTTTGACCTTATATTGAACCTCCCATCTGAAAATTTGAAAATTCTTAAAAAATTCGACCAAAATCTTGATGTCTCCAATCCTATGTTTTGTATGTTTTTTTCACGTGTCTTGACATCCAATGTATCCATGCAAAGTTTGGTGAAGATCTGAGTATATAGTTTTTGACCTTATCTGGAACCTCCCATCTGAAAATTTGAAAATTTTTAAAAAATTCGTCCAAAATCTTGATGTCTCCAATCTCTTGTTTTGTACGTTTTTTCCACGTGTCTTGACCTCCAATGTATCCCTGCAATGTTTGGTGAAGATCTGAGTATGTAGTTTTTGACCTTATATGGAACCTCCTATCTGAAAATTTGAAAATTCTTAAAAAATTTGACCAAAATCTTGATGTCCCCAATCCTATGTTTTGTATGTTTTTTCCACGTGTCTTGACATCCAATGCATCCCTGCAAAGTTTGGTGAAGATCTGAGTATGTCGTTTTTGACCTTATCTGGAACATCCTTTCTGAAAATTTGAAAATTCTTAAAAAATTCGTCCAAAATCTTGATGTCTCCAATATCTTGTTTTGTACGTTTTTTCCACGTGTCTTGACATCCAATGTATCCCTGCAAAGTTTGGTGAAGATCTGAGTATGTAGTTTTTGACCTTATATGGAACCTCCTATCTGAAAATTTGAAAATTCTTAAAAAATTTGACCAAAATCTTGATGTCCCCAATCCTATGTTTTGTATGTTTTTTCCACGTGTCTTGACATCCAATGTATCCCTGCAAAGTTTGGTGAAGATCTGAGTATGTCGTTTTTGACCTTATCTGGAACCTCCTATCTGAAAATTTGAAAATTCTTAAAAAATTTGACCAAAATCTTGATATCCCCAATCCTATGTTTTGTATGTTTTTTCCTCGTGTCTTGACATCCAATGTATCCCTGCAAAGTTTGGTGAAGATCTGAGTATGTAGTTTTTGACCTTATCTGGAACCTCCTATCTGAAAATTTGAAAATTTTTAAAAAATTCGTCCAAAATCTTGACGTCTTCAATCTCTTGTTTTGTACGTTTTTTCCACGTGTCTTGACCTCCAATGTATCCCTGCAAAGTTTGGTGAAGACCTGAGTATGTCGTTTTTGACCTTATCTGGAACATCCTTTCTGAAAATTTGAAAATTCTTAAAAAATTTGTCCAAAATCTTGATGTCTCCAATCTCTTGTTTTCTACGTTTTTTCCACGTGTCTTGACATCCAATGTATCCCTGCAAAGTTTGGTGAAGATCTGAGTATGTAGTTTTTGACCTTATATTGAACCTCCCATCTGAAAATTTGAAAATTCTTAAAAAATTCGACCAAAATCTTGATGTCTCCAATCCTATGTTTTGTATTTTTTTTTCACGTGTCTTGACATCCAATGTATCCATGCAAAGTTTGGTGAAGATCTGAGTATATAGTTTTTGACCTTATCTGGAACCTCCCATCTGAAAATTTGAAAATTTTTAAAAAATTCGTCCAAAATCTTGATGTCTCCAATCTCTTGTTTTGTACGTTTTTTCCACGTGTCTTGACCTCCAATGTATCCCTGCAATGTTTGGTGAAGATCTGAGTATGTAGTTTTTGACCTTATATGGAACCTCCTATCTGAAAATTTGAAAATTCTTAAAAAATTTGACCAAAATCTTGATGTCCCCAATCCTATGTTTTGTATGTTTTTTCCACGTGTCTTGACATCCAATGTATCCCTGCAAAGTTTGGTGAAGATCTGAGTATGTCGTTTTTGACCTTATCTGGAACATCCTT
Organism: Lepisma saccharinum; assembly: GCF_977018435.1. Classification (NCBI taxonomy): domain Eukaryota; kingdom Metazoa; phylum Arthropoda; class Insecta; order Zygentoma; family Lepismatidae; genus Lepisma; species Lepisma saccharinum. The sequence continues at coordinate 986,846 of NW_028142907.1, read as the reverse complement.
TCTGAAAATTTGAAAATTCTTAAAAAATTCGTCCAAAATCTTGATGTCTCCAATATCTTGTTTTGTACGTTTTTTCCACGTGTCTTGACATCCAATGTATCCCTGCAAAGTTTGGTGAAGATCTGAGTATGTAGTTTTTGACCTTATATGGAACCTCCTATCTGAAAATTTGAAAATTCTTAAAAAATTTGACCAAAATCTTGATGTCCCCAATCCTATGTTTTGTATGTTTTTTCCACGTGTCTTGACATCCAATGTATCCCTGCAAAGTTTGGTGAAGATCTGAGTATGTCGTTTTTGACCTTATCTGGAACCTCCTATCTGAAAATTTGAAAATTCTTCAAAAATTCGTCCAAAATCTTGATGTCTCCAATCTCTTGTTTTGTACGTTTTTTCCACGTTTCTTGACATCCAATGTATCCCTGCAATGTTTGGTGAAGATCTGAGTATGTAGTTTTTGACCTTATATGGAACCTCCTATCTGAAAATTTGAAAATTCTTAAAAAATTTGACCAAAATCTTGATATCCCCAATCCTATGTTTTGTATGTTTTTTCCTCGTGTCTTGACATCCAATGTATCCCTGCAAAGTTTGGTGAAGATCTGAGTATGTAGTTTTTGACCTTATCTGGAACCTCCTATCTGAAAATTTGAAAATTTTTAAAAAATTCGTCCAAAATCTTGACGTCTTCAATCTCTTGTTTTGTACGTTTTTTCCACGTGTCTTGACCTCCAATGTATCCCTGCAAAGTTTGGTGAAGACCTGAGTATGTCGTTTTTGACCTTATCTGGAACATCCTTTCTGAAAATTTGAAAATTCTTAAAAAATTTGTCCAAAATCTTGATGTCTCCAATCTCTTGTTTTGTACGTTTTTTCCACGTGTCTTGACATCCAATGTATCCCTGCAAAGTTTGGTGAAGATCTGAGTATGTAGTTTTTGACCTTATATGGAACCTCCTTTCTGAAAATTTGAAAATTCTTAAAAAATTCGTCCAAAACCTTGATGTCTCCAATCTCTTGTTTTGTACGTTTTTTCCACGTGTCTTGACATCAAATGTATCCCTGCAAAGTTTGGTGAAGATCTGAGTATGTAGATTTTGACCTTATATGGAACCTCCCAACTGAAAATTTGAAAATTCCTAAAAAATCCGTCTAAAATCTTGATGTCTCCACTCTCTTGTTTTGTACTTTTTTTCCACGTGTCTTGACATCCAATGTATCCCTGCAAAGTTTGGTGAAGATCTGAGTATGTAGTTTTTGACCTTATCTGGAACCTCCTATCTGAAAATTTGAAAATTTTTAAAAAATTCGTCCAAAATCTTGACGTCTTCAATCTCTTGTTTTGTACGTTTTTTCCACGTGTCTTGACCTCCAATGTATCCCTGCAAAGTTTGGTGAAGACCTGAGTATGTCGTTTTTGACCTTATCTGGAACATCCTTTCTGAAAATTTGAAAATTCTTAAAAAATTTGTCCAAAATCTTGATGTCTCCAATCTCTTGTTTTGTACGTTTTTTCCACGTGTCTTGACATCCAATGTATCCCTGCAAAGTTTGGTGAAGATCTGAGTATGTAGTTTTTGACCTTATATTGAACCTCCCATCTGAAAATTTGAAAATTCTTAAAAAATTCGACCAAAATCTTGATGTCTCCAATCCTATGTTTTGTATTTTTTTTTCACGTGTCTTGACATCCAATGTATCCATGCAAAGTTTGGTGAAGATCTGAGTATATAGTTTTTGACCTTATCTGGAACCTCCCATCTGAAAATTTGAAAATTTTTAAAAAATTCGTCCAAAATCTTGATGTCTCCAATCTCTTGTTTTGTACGTTTTTTCCACGTGTCTTGACCTCCAATGTATCCCTGCAATGTTTGGTGAAGATCTGAGTATGTAGTTTTTGACCTTATATGGAACCTCCTATCTGAAAATTTGAAAATTCTTAAAAAATTTGACCAAAATCTTGATGTCCCCAATCCTATGTTTTGTATGTTTTTTCCACGTGTCTTGACATCCAATGTATCCCTGCAAAGTTTGGTGAAGATCTGAGTATGTCGTTTTTGACCTTATCTGGAACATCCTTTCTGAAAATTTGAAAATTCTTAAAAAATTCGTCCAAAATCTTGATGTCTCCAATATCTTGTTTTGTACGTTTTTTCCACGTGTCTTGACATCCAATGTATCCCTGCAAAGTTTGGTGAAGATCTGAGTATGTAGTTTTTGACCTTATATGGAACCTCCTATCTGAAAATTTGAAAATTCTTAAAAAATTTGACCAAAATCTTGATGTCCCCAATCCTATGTTTTGTATGTTTTTTCCACGTGTCTTGACATCCAATGTATCCCTGCAAAGTTTGGTGAAGATCTGAGTATGTCGTTTTTGACCTTATCTGGAACCTCCTATCTGAAAATTTGAAAATTCTTCAAAAATTCGTCCAAAATCTTGATGTCTCCAATCTCTTGTTTTGTACGTTTTTTCCACGTTTCTTGACATCCAATGTATCCCTGCAATGTTTGGTGAAGATCTGAGTATGTAGTTTTTGACCTTATATGGAACCTCCTATCTGAAAATTTGAAAATTCTTAAAAAATTTGACCAAAATCTTGATATCCCCAATCCTATGTTTTGTATGTTTTTTCCTCGTGTCTTGACATCCAATGTATCCCTGCAAAGTTTGGTGAAGATCTGAGTATGTAGTTTTTGACCTTATCTGGAACCTCCTATCTGAAAATTTGAAAATTTTTAAAAAATTCGTCCAAAATCTTGACGTCTTCAATCTCTTGTTTTGTACGTTTTTTCCACGTGTCTTGACCTCCAATGTATCCCTGCAAAGTTTGGTGAAGACCTGAGTATGTCGTTTTTGACCTTATCTGGAACATCCTTTCTGAAAATTTGAAAATTCTTAAAAAATTTGTCCAAAATCTTGATGTCTCCAATCTCTTGTTTTGTACGTTTTTTCCACGTGTCTTGACATCCAATGTATCCCTGCAAAGTTTGGTGAAGATCTGAGTATGTAGTTTTTGACCTTATATGGAACCTCCTTTCTGAAAATTTGAAAATTCTTAAAAAATTCGTCCAAAACCTTGATGTCTCCAATCTCTTGTTTTGTACGTTTTTTCCACGTGTCTTGACATCAAATGTATCCCTGCAAAGTTTGGTGAAGATCTGAGTATGTAGATTTTGACCTTATATGGAACCTCCCAACTGAAAATTTGAAAATTCCTAAAAAATCCGTCTAAAATCTTGATGTCTCCACTCTCTTGTTTTGTACTTTTTTTCCACGTGTCTTGACATCCAATGTATCCCTGCAAAGTTTGGTGAAGATCTGAGTATGTAGTTTTTGACCGTATATGGAACCTCCTTTCTGAAAATTTGAAAATTCTTAAAAAATTCGACCAAAATCTTGATGTCTCCAATCCTATGTTTTGTATGTTTTTTCCACGTGTCTTGACATCCAATGTATCCATGCAAAGTTTGGTGAAGATCTGAGTATGTAGTTTTTGACCTTATATGGAACCTCCTATCTGAAAATTTGAGAATTCTTGAAAAATTCATCCAAAATCTTGATGTCTCCAATCTCTTGTTTTGTACGTTTTTTCCACGTGTCTTGACATATAATGTATCCCTGCAAAGTTTGGTGAAGATCTGAGTATGTAGTTTTTGACCTTATCTGGAACCTCCCATCTGAAAATTTGAAAATTCCTAAAAAATCCTTCCAAAATCTTGATGACCTCAATCTCTTGTTTTGTACGTTTTTTCCACGTGTCTTGACATCCAATGTATCCCTGCAATGTTTGGTGAAGATCTGAGTATGTAGTTTTTGACCTTATATGGAACCTCTTATCTGAAAATTTGAAAATTCTTAAAAATATTTGACCAAAATCTTGATGTCCCCAATCCTATGTTTTGTATGTTTTTTCCACGTGTCTTGACATCCAATGTATTTCTGCAAAGTTTGGTGAAGATCTGAGTTTGTCGTTTTTGACCTTATCTGGAACATCCTTTCTGAAAATTTGAAAATTCTTAAAAAATTCGTCCAAAATCTTGATGTCTCCAATCTCTTGTTTTGTACGTTTTTTCCACGTGTCTTGACATCCAATGTATCCCTGCAAAGTTTGGTGAAGATCTGAGTATGTAGTTTTTGACCTTATATGGAACCTCCCATCTGAAAATTTGAAAATTCTTAAAAAAATCGACCAAAATCTTGATGTCTCCAATCCTATGTTTTGTATGTTTTTTCCACGTGTCTTGACATCCAATGTATCCATGCAAAGTTTGGTGAAGATCTGAGTATGTAGTTTTTGACCTTATCTGGAACCTCCCATCTGAAAATTTGAAAATTTTTAAAAAATTTGTCCAAAATCTTGATGTCTCCTATCTCTTGTTTTGTATGTTTTTTCCACGTGTCTTGACCTCCAATGTATCCCTGCAATGTTTGGTGAAGATCTGAGTATGTAGTTTTTGAACTTATATGGAACCTTCTATCTGAAAATTTGAAAATTCTTAAAAAAATTGACCAAAATCTTGATGTCCCCAATCCTATGTTTTGTATGTTTTTTCCACGTGTCTTGACATCCAATGTATCCCTGCAAAGTTTGGTGAAGACCTGAGTATGTCGTTTTTGACCTTATCTGGAACATCCTTTCTGAAAATTTGAAAATTCTTAAAAAATTCGTCCAAAATCTTGATGTCTCCAATCTCTTGTTTTGTACGTTTTTTCCACGTGTCTTGACATCCAATGTATCCCTGCAAAGTTTGGTGAAGATCTGAGTATGTAGTTTTTGACCTTATATTGAACCGCCCATCTGAAAATTTGAAAATTCTTAAAAAATTCGACCAAAATCTTGATGTCTCCAATCCTATGTTTTGTATGTTTTTTTCACGTGTCTTGACATCCAATGTATCCATGCAAAGTTTGGTGAAAATCTGAGTATGTAGTTTTTGACCTTATCTGGAACCTCCCATCTGAAAATTTGAAAATTTTTAAAAAATTCGTCCAAAATCTTGATGTCTCCAATCTCTTGTTTTGTACGTTTTTTCCACGTGTCTTGACCTCCAATGTATCCCTGCAAAGTTTGGTGAAGATCTGAGTATGTAGTTTTTGACCTTATATGGAACCTCCTATCTGAAAATTTGAAAATTCTTAAAAAATTTGACCAAAATCTTGATGTCCCCAATCCTATGTTTTGTATGTTTTTTCCACGTGTCTTGACATCCAATGTATCCCTGCAAAGTTTGGTGAAGATCTGAGTATGTCGTTTTTGACCTTATCTGGAACATCCTTTCTGAAAATTTGAAAATTCTTAAAAAATTCGTCCAAAATCTTGATGTCTCCAATATCTTGTTTTGTACGTTTTTTCCACGTGTCTTGACATCCAATGTATCCCTGCAAAGTTTGGTGAAGATCTGAGTATGTAGTTTTTGACCTTATATGGAACCTCCTATCTGAAAATTTGAAAATTCTTAAAAAATTTGACCAAAATCTTGATGTCCCCAATCCTATGTTTTGTATGTTTTTTCCACGTGTCTTGACATCCAATGTATCCCTGCAAAGTTTGGTGAAGATCTGAGTATGTCGTTTTTGACCTTATCTGGAACCTCCTATCTGAAAATTTGAAAATTCTTCAAAAATTCGTCCAAAATCTTGATGTCTCCAATCTCTTGTTTTGTACGTTTTTTCCACGTTTCTTGACATCCAATGTATCCCTGCAATGTTTGGTGAAGATCTGAGTATGTAGTTTTTGACCTTATATGGTACCTCCTATCTGAAAATTTGAAAATTCTTAAAAAATTTGACCAAAATCTTGATATCCCAATCCTATGTTTTGTATGTTTTTTCCTCGTGTCTTGACATCCAATGTATCCCTGCAAAGTTTGGTGAAGATCTGAGTATGTAGTTTTTGACCTTATCTGGAACCTCCTATCTGAAAATTTGAAAATTTTTAAAAAATTCGTCCAAAATCTTGATGTCTTCAATCTCTTGTTTTGTACGTTTTTTCCACGTGTCTTGACCTCCAATGTATCCCTGCAAAGTTTGGTGAAGACCTGAGTATGTCGTTTTTGACCTTATCTGGAACATCCTTTCTGAAAATTTGAAAATTCTTAAAAAATTTGTCCAAAATCTTGATGTCTCCAATCTCTTGTTTTGTACGTTTTTTCCACGTGTCTTGACATCCAATGTATCCCTGCAAAGTTTGGTGAAGATCTGAGTATGTAGTTTTTGACCTTATATGGAACCTCCTTTCTGAAAATTTGAAAATTCTTAAAAAATTCGTCCAAAATCTTGATGTCTCCAATCTCTTGTTTTGTACGTTTTTTCCACGTGTCTTGACATCAAATGTATCCCTGCAAAGTTTGGTGAAGATCTGAGTATGTAGTTTTTGACCTTATATGGAACCTCCCATCTGAAAATTTGAAAATTCCTAAAAAATCCGTCTAAAATCTTGATGTCTCCACTCTCTTGTTTTGTACTTTTTTTCCACGTGTCTTGACATCCAATGTATCCCTGCAAAGTTTGGTGAAGATCTGAGTATGTAGTTTTTGACCGTATATGGAACCTCCTTTCTGAAAATTTGAAAATTCTTAAAAAATTCGACCAAAATCTTGATGTCTCCAATCCTATGTTTTGTATGTTTTTTCCACGTGTCTTGACATCCAATGTATCCATGCAAAGTTTGGTGAAGATCTGAGTATGTAGTTTTTGACCTTATATGGAACCTCCTATCTGAAAATTTGAGAATTCTTGAAAAATTCATCCAAAATCTTGATGTCTCCAATCTCTTGTTTTGTACGTTTTTTCCACGTGTCTTGACATCCAATGTATCCCTGCAAAGTTTGGTGAAGATCTGAGTATGTAGTTTTTGACCTTATCTGGAACCTCCCATCTGAAAATTTGAAAATTCCTAAAAAATCCGTCCAAAATCTTGATGACCTCAATCTCTTGTTTTGTACGTTTTTTCCACGTGTCTTGACATCCAATGTATCCCTGCAATGTTTGGTGAAGATCTGAGTATGTATTTTTTGACCTTATATGGAACCTCTTATCTGAAAATTTGAAAATTCTTAAAAATATTTGACCAAAATCTTGATGTCCCCAATCCTATGTTTTGTATGTTTTTTCCACGTGTCTTGACATCCAATGTATTTCTTGAAAGTTTGGTGAAGATCTGAGTTTGTCGTTTTTGACCTTATCTGGAACATCCTTTCTGAAAATTTGAAAATTCTTAAAAAATTCGTCCAAAATCTTGATGTCTCCAATCTTTTGTTTTGTACGTTTTTTCCACGTGTCTTGACATCCAATGTATCCCTGCAAAGTTTGGTGAAGATCTGAGTATGTAGTTTTTGACCTTATATGGAACCTCCCATCTGAAAATTTGAAAATTCTTAAAAAAATCGACCAAAATCTTGATGTCTCCAATCCTATGTTTTGTATGTTTTTTCCACGTGTCTTGACATCCAATGTATCCATGCAAAGTTTGGTGAAGATCTGAGTATGTAGTTTTTGACCTTATCTGGAACCTCCCATCTGAAAATTTGAAAATTTTTAAAAAATTCGTCCAAAATCTTGATGTCTCCTATCTCTTGTTTTGTATGTTTTTTCCACGTGTCTTGACCTCCAATGTATCCCTGCAATGTTTGGTGAAGATCTGAGTATGTAGTTTTTGACCTTATATGGAACCTCCTATCTGAAAATTTGAGAATTCTTGAAAAATTCATCCAAAATCTTGGTCTCCAATCTCTTGTTTTGTACGTTTTTTCCACGTGTCTTGACATCCAATGTATCCCTGCAAAGTTTGGTGAAGATCTGAGTATGTAGTTTTTGACCTTATCTGGAACCTCCCATCTGAAAATTTGAAAATTTTTAAAAAATTCGTCCAAAATCTTGATGTCTCCTATCTCTTGTTTTGTACGTTTTTTCCACGTGTCCTGACCTCCAATGTATCCCTGCAAAGTTTGGTGAATATCTGAGTATGTAGTTTTTGACCTTATATGGAACCTCCTTTCTGAAAATTTGAAAATTCTTAAAAAATTCGTCTCAAATCTTGATGTCCCCAATCCTATGTTTTGTATGTTTTTTCCACGTGTCTTGACATCCAATGTATCCATGCAAAGTTTGGTGAAGATCTGAGTATGTCGTTTTTGACCTTATCTGAAACCTCCCATCTGAAAATTTGAAAATTCTTAAAAAATTCGTCGAAAATCTTGATGTCTCCAATCTCTTGTTTTGTACGTTTTTTCCACGTGTCTTGACATGCAAAGTATCCCTGCAACGTTTGGTGAAGATCTGAGTATTTAGTTTTTGACCTTATCTGGAACCTCCTATCTGAAAATTTGAAAATTCTTAAAAAATTCGTCCAAAATCTTGAAGTCTCCAATCTCTTGTTTTGTACGTTTTTTCCACGTTTCTTGACATCCAATGTATCCCTGCAATGTTTGGTGAAGATCTGAGTATGTAGTTTTTGACCTTATATGGAACCTTCTATCTGAAAATTTGAAAATTCTTAAAAAATTTGACCAAAATCTTGATATCCCTAATCCTATGTTTTGTATGTTTTTTCCACGTGTCTTGACATCCAATGTATCCCTGCAAAGTTTGGTGAAGATCTGAGTATGTAGTTTTTGACCTTATCTGGAACCTATCTGAAAATTTGAAAATTGTTAAAAAATTCGTCCAAAATCTTGATGTCTTCAATCTCTAGTTTTGTACGTTTTTTCCACGTGTCTTGACCTCCAATGTATCCCTGCAAAGTTTGGTGAAGATCTGAGTATGTCGTTTTTGACCTTATCTGGAACATCCTTTCTGAAAATTTGAAAATTCTTAAAAAATTCGTCCAAAATCTTGATGTCTCCAATCTCTTGTTTTGTACGTTTTTTCCACGTGTCTTGACATCCAATGTATCCCTGCAAAGTTTGGTGAAGATCTGAGTATGTAGTTTTTGACCTTATATGGAACCTCCTTTCTGAAAATTTGAAAATTCTTAAAAAATTCGTCCAAAATCTTGATGTCCCCAATCTCTTGTTTTGTACGTTTTTTCCACGTGTCTTGACATCTAATGTATCCCTGCAAAGTTTGGTGAAGATCTGAGTATGTCGTTTTTGACCTTATCTGGAACCTCCCATCTGAAAATTTGAAAATTCTTCAAAAATTCGTCCAAAATCTTGATGTCTCCAATCTCTTGTTTTGTACGTTTTTTCCACGTGTCTTGACATCCAATGTATCCCTGCAAAGTTTGGTGAAGATCTGAGTATGTAGTTTTTGACCTTATATGGAACCTCCTTTCTGAAAATTTGAAAATTCTTAAAAAATTCGTCCAAAATCTTGATGTCTCCAATCTCTTGTTTTGTACGTTTTTTCCACGTGTCTTGACATCCAATGTATCCCTGCAAAGTTTGGTGAAGATCTGAGTATGTAGTTTTTGACCTTATATGGAACCTCCCATCTGAAAATTTGAAAATTCCTAAAAAATCCGTCTAAAATCTTGTTGTCTCCACTCTCTTGTTTTGTACTTTTTTTCCACGTGTCTTGACATCCAATGTATCCCTGCAAAGTTTGGTGAAGATCTGAGTATGTAGTTTTTGACCTTATATGGAACCTCCTTTCTGAAAATTTGAAAATTCTTAAAAAATTCGACCAAAATCTTGATGTCTCCAATCCTATGTTTTGTATGTTTTTTCCACGTGTCTTGACATCCAATGTATCCATGCAAAGTTTGGTGAAGATCTGAGTATGTAGTTTTTGACCTTATATGGAACCTCCTATCTGAAAATTTGAGAATTCTTGAAAAATTCGTCCAAAATCTTGATGTCTCCAATCTCTTGTTTTGTACGTTTTTCCACGTGTCTTGACATCCAATGTATCCCTGCAAAGTTTGGTGAAGATCTGAGTATGTAGTTTTTGACCTTATCTGGAACCTCCCATCTGAAAATTTGAAAATTCCTAAAAAATCCGTCCAAAATCTTGATGACCTCAATCTCTTGTTTTGTACCTTTTTTCCACGTGTCTTGACATCCAATGTATCCCTGCAATGTTTGGTGAATATCTGAATATGTAGTTTTTGACCTTATATGGAACCTCTTATCTGAAAATTTGAAAATTCTTAAAAATATTTGACCAAAATCTTGATGTCCCCAATCCTATGTTTTGTATGTTTTTTCCACGTGTCTTGACATCCAATGTATTTCTGCAAAGTTTGGTGAAGATCTGAGTATGTCGTTTTTGACCTTATCTGGAACATCCTTTCTGAAAATTTGAAAATTCTTAAAAAATTCGTCCAAAATCTTGATGTCTCCAATCTCTTGTTTTGTACGTTTTTTCCACGTGTCTTGACATCCAATGTATCCCTGCAAAGTTTGGTGAAGATCTGAGTATGTAGTTTTTGACCTTATATTGAACCTCCCATCTGAAAATTTGAAAATTCTTAAAAAATTCGACCAAAATCTTGATGTCTCCAATCCTATGTTTTGTATTTTTTTTTCACGTGTCTTGACATCCAATGTATCCATGCAAAGTTTGGTGAAGATCTGAGTATATAGTTTTTGACCTTATCTGGAACCTCCCATCTGAAAATTTGAAAATTTTTAAAAAATTCGTCCAAAATCTTGATGTCTCCAATCTCTTGTTTTGTACGTTTTTTCCACGTGTCTTGACATCCAATGTATCCCTGCAAAGTTTGGTGAAGATCTGAGTATGTAGTTTTTGACCTTATCTGGAACCTCCCATCTGAAAATTTGAAAATTCCTAAAAAATCCTTCCAAAATCTTGATGACCTCAATCTCTTGTTTTGTACGTTTTTTCCACGTGTCTTGACATCCAATGTATCCCTGCAATGTTTGGTGAAGATCTGAGTATGTAGTTTTTGACCTTATATGGAACCTCTTATCTGAAAATTTGAAAATTCTTAAAAATATTTGACCAAAATCTTGATGTCCCCAATCCTATGTTTTGTATGTTTTTTCCACGTGTCTTGACATCCAATGTATTTCTGCAAAGTTTGGTGAAGATCTGAGTTTGTCGTTTTTGACCTTATCTGGAACATCCTTTCTGAAAATTTGAAAATTCTTAAAAAATTCGTCCAAAATCTTGATGTCTCCAATCTCTTGTTTTGTACGTTTTTTCCACGTGTCTTGACATCCAATGTATCCCTGCAAAGTTTGGTGAAGATCTGAGTATGTAGTTTTTGACCTTATATGGAACCTCCCATCTGAAAATTTGAAAATTCTTAAAAAAATCGACCAAAATCTTGATGTCTCCAATCCTATGTTTTGTATGTTTTTTCCACGTGTCTTGACATCCAATGTATCCATGCAAAGTTTGGTGAAGATCTGAGTATGTAGTTTTTGACCTTATCTGGAACCTCCCATCTGAAAATTTGAAAATTTTTAAAAAATTTGTCCAAAATCTTGATGTCTCCTATCTCTTGTTTTGTATGTTTTTTCCACGTGTCTTGACCTCCAATGTATCCCTGCAATGTTTGGTGAAGATCTGAGTATGTAGTTTTTGAACTTATATGGAACCTCCTATCTGAAAATTTGAAAATTCTTAAAAAATTTGACCAAAATCTTGATGTCCCCAATCCTATGTTTTGTATGTTTTTTCCACGTGTCTTGACATCCAATGTATCCCTGCAAAGTTTGGTGAAGACCTGAGTATGTCGTTTTTGACCTTATCTGGAACATCCTTTCTGAAAATTTGAAAATTCTTAAAAAATTCGTCCAAAATCTTGATGTCTCCAATCTCTTGTTTTGTACGTTTTTTCCACGTGTCTTGACATCCAATGTATCCCTGCAAAGTTTGGTGAAGATCTGAGTATGTAGTTTTTGACCTTATATTGAACCTCCCATCTGAAAATTTGAAAATTCTTAAAAAATTCGACCAAAATCTTGATGTCTCCAATCCTATGTTTTGTATGTTTTTTTCACGTGTCTTGACATCCAATGTATCCATGCAAAGTTTGGTGAAAATCTGAGTATGTAGTTTTTGACCTTATCTGGAACCTCCCATCTGAAAATTTGAAAATTTTTAAAAAATTCGTCCAAAATCTTGATGTCTCCAATCTCTTGTTTTGTACGTTTTTTCCACGTGTCTTGACCTCCAATGTATCCCTGCAAAGTTTGGTGAAGATCTGAGTATGTCGTTTTTGACCTTATATGGAACCTCCTATCTGAAAATTTGAAAATTCTTAAAAAATTTGACCAAAATCTTGATGTCCCCAATCCTATGTTTTGTATGTTTTTTCCACGTGTCTTGACATCCAATGTATCCCTGCAAAGTTTGGTGAAGATCTGAGTATGTCGTTTTTGACCTTATCTGGAACATCCTTTCTGAAAATTTGAAAATTCTTAAAAAATTCGTCCAAAATCTTGATGTCTCCAATATCTTGTTTTGTACGTTTTTTCCACGTGTCTTGACATCCAATGTATCCCTGCAAAGTTTGGTGAAGATCTGAGTATGTAGTTTTTGACCTTATATGGAACCTCCTATCTGAAAATTTGAAAATTCTTAAAAAATTTGACCAAAATCTTGATGTCCCCAATCCTATGTTTTGTATGTTTTTTCCACGTGTCTTGACATCCAATGTATCCCTGCAAAGTTTGGTGAAGATCTGAGTATGTCGTTTTTGACCTTATCTGGAACCTCCTATCTGAAAATTTGAAAATTCTTCAAAAATTCGTCCAAAATCTTGATGTCTCCAATCTCTTGTTTTGTACGTTTTTTCCACGTTTCTTGACATCCAATGTATCCCTGCAATGTTTGGTGAAGATCTGAGTATGTAGTTTTTGACCTTATATGGTACCTCCTATCTGAAAATTTGAAAATTCTTAAAAAATTTGACCAAAATCTTGATATCCCCAATCCTATGTTTTGTATGTTTTTTCCTCGTGTCTTGACATCCAATGTATCCCTGCAAAGTTTGGTGAAGATCTGAGTATGTAGTTTTTGACCTTATCTGGAACCTCCTATCTGAAAATTTGAAAATTTTTAAAAAATTCGTCCAAAATCTTGATGTCTTCAATCTCTTGTTTTGTACGTTTTTTCCACGTGTCTTGACCTCCAATGTATCCCTGCAAAGTTTGGTGAAGACCTGAGTATGTCGTTTTTGACCTTATCTGGAACATCCTTTCTGAAAATTTGAAAATTCTTAAAAAATTTGTCCAAAATCTTGATGTCTCCAATCTCTTGTTTTGTACGTTTTTTCCACGTGTCTTGACATCCAATGTATCCCTGCAAAGTTTGGTGAAGATCTGAGTATGTAGTTTTTGACCTTATATGGAACCTCCTTTCTGAAAATTTGAAAATTCTTAAAAAATTCGTCCAAAATCTTGATGTCTCCAATCTCTTGTTTTGTACGTTTTTTCCACGTGTCTTGACATCAAATGTATCCCTGCAAAGTTTGGTGAAGATCTGAGTATGTAGTTTTTGACCTTATATGGAACCTCCCATCTGAAAATTTGAAAATTCCTAAAAAATCCGTCTAAAATCTTGATGTCTCCACTCTCTTGTTTTGTACTTTTTTTCCACGTGTCTTGACATCCAATGTATCCCTGCAAAGTTTGGTGAAGATCTGAGTATGTAGTTTTTGACCGTATATGGAACCTCCTTTCTGAAAATTTGAAAATTCTTAAAAAATTCGACCAAAATCTTGATGTCTCCAATCCTATGTTTTGTATGTTTTTTCCACGTGTCTTGACATCCAATGTATCCATGCAAAGTTTGGTGAAGATCTGAGTATGTAGTTTTTGACCTTATATGGAACCTCCTATCTGAAAATTTGAGAATTCTTGAAAAATTCATCCAAAATCTTGATGTCTCCAATCTCTTGTTTTGTACGTTTTTTCCACGTGTCTTGACATCCAATGTATCCCTGCAAAGTTTGGTGAAGATCTGAGTATGTAGTTTTTGACCTTATCTGGAACCTCCCATCTGAAAATTTGAAAATTCCTAAAAAATCCGTCCAAAATCTTGATGACCTCAATCTCTTGTTTTGTACGTTTTTTCCACGTGTCTTGACATCCAATGTATCCCTGCAATGTTTGGTGAAGATCTGAGTATGTAGTTTTTGACCTTATATGGAACCTCTTATCTGAAAATTTGAAAATTCTTAAAAATATTTGACCAAAATCTTGATGTCCCCAATCCTATGTTTTGTATGTTTTTTCCACGTGTCTTGACATCCAATGTATTTCTGGAAAGTTTGGTGAAGATCTGAGTTTGTCGTTTTTGACCTTATCTGGAACATCCTTTCTGAAAATTTGAAAATTCTTAAAAAATTCGTCCAAAATCTTGATGTCTCCAATCTTTTGTTTTGTACGTTTTTTCCACGTGTCTTGACATCCAATGTATCCCTGCAAAGTTTGGTGAAGATCTGAGTATGTAGTTTTTGACCTTATATGGTACCTCCCATCTGAAAATTTGAAAATTCTTAAAAAAATCGACCAAAATCTTGATGTCTCCAATCCTATGTTTTGTATGTTTTTTCCACGTGTCTTGACATCCAATGTATCCATGCAAAGTTTGGTGAAGATCTGAGTATGTAGTTTTTGACCTTATCTGGAACCTCCCATCTGAAAATTTGAAAATTTTTAAAAAATTCGTCCAAAATCTTGATGTCTCCTATCTCTTGTTTTGTATGTTTTTTCCACGTGTCTTGACCTCCAATGTATCCCTGCAATGTTTGGTGAAGATCTGAGTATGTAGTTTTTGACCTTATATGGAACCTCCTATCTGAAAATTTGAGAATTCTTGAAAAATTCATCCAAAATCTTGGTCTCCAATCTCTTGTTTTGTACGTTTTTTCCACGTGTCTTGACATCCAATGTATCCCTGCAAAGTTTGGTGAAGATCTGAGTATGTAGTTTTTGACCTTATCTGGAACCTCCCATCTGAAAATTTGAAAATTTTTAAAAAATTCGTCCAAAATCTTGATGTCTCCTATCTCTTGTTTTGTACGTTTTTTCCACGTGTCTTGACCTCCAATGTATCCCTGCAAAGTTTGGTGAATATCTGAGTATGTAGTTTTTGACCTTATATGGAACCTCCTTTCTGAAAATTTGAAAATTCTTAAAAAATTCGTCTCAAATCTTGATGTCCCCAATCCTATGTTTTGTATGTTTTTTCCACGTGTCTTGACATCCAATGTATCCATGCAAAGTTTGGTGAAGATCTGAGTATGTCGTTTTTGACCTTATCTGAAACCTCCCATCTGAAAATTTGAAAATTCTTAAAAAATTCGTCGAAAATCTTGATGTCTCCAATCTCTTGTTTTGTACGTTTTTTCCACGTGTCTTGACATGCAAAGTATCCCTGCAACGTTTGGTGAAGATCTGAGTATTTAGTTTTTGACCTTATCTGGAACCTCCTATCTGAAAATTTGAAAATTCTTAAAAAATTCGTCCAAAATCTTGATGTCCCCAATCTCTTGTTTTGTACGTTTTTTCCACGTGTCTTGACATCTAATGTATCCCTGCAAAGTTTGGTGAAGATCTGAGTATGTCGTTTTTGACCTTATCTGGAACCTCCCATCTGAAAATTTGAAAATTCTTCAAAAATTCGTCCAAAATCTTGATGTCTCCAATCTCTTGTTTTGTACGATTTTTCCACGTGTCTTGACATCCAATGTATCCCTGCAAAGTTTGGTGAAGATCTGAGTATGTAGTTTTTGACCTTATATGGAACCTCCTTTCTGAAAATTTGAAAATTCTTAAAAAATTCGTCCAAAATCTTGATGTCTCCAATCTCTTGTTTTGTACGTTTTTTCCACGTGTCTTGACATCCAATGTATCCCTGCAAAGTTTGGTGAAGATCTGAGTATGTAGTTTTTGACCTTATATGGAACCTCCCATCTGAAAATTTGAAAATTCCTAAAAAATCCGTCTAAAATCTTGTTGTCTCCACTCTCTTGTTTTGTACTTTTTTTCCACGTGTCTTGACATCCAATGTATCCCTGCAAAGTTTGGTGAAGATCTGAGTATGTAGTTTTTGACCTTATATGGAACCTCCTTTCTGAAAATTTGAAAATTCTTAAAAAATTCGACCAAAATCTTGATGTCTCCAATCCTATGTTTTGTATGTTTTTTCCACGTGTCTTGACATCCAATGTATCCATGCAAAGTTTGGTGAAGATCTGAGTATGTAGTTTTTGACCTTATATGGAACCTCCTATCTGAAAATTTGAGAATTCTTGAAAAATTCGTCCAAAATCTTGATGTCTCCAATCTCTTGTTTTGTACGTTTTTCCACGTGTCTTGACATCCAATGTATCCCTGCAAAGTTTGGTGAAGATCTGAGTATGTAGTTTTTGACCTTATCTGGAACCTCCCATCTGAAAATTTGAAAATTCCTAAAAAATCCGTCCAAAATCTTGATGACCTCAATCTCTTGTTTTGTACGTTTTTTCCACGTGTCTTGACATCCAATGTATCCCTGCAATGTTTGGTGAATATCTGAATATGTAGTTTTTGACCTTATATGGAACCTCTTATCTGAAAATTTGAAAATTCTTAAAAATATTTGACCAAAATCTTGATGTCCCCAATCCTATGTTTTGTATGTTTTTTCCACGTGTCTTGACATCCAATGTATTTCTGCAAAGTTTGGTGAAGATCTGAGTATGTCGTTTTTGACCTTATCTGGAACATCCTTTCTGAAAATTTGAAAATTCTTAAAAAATTCGTCCAAAATCTTGATGTCTCCAATCTCTTGTTTTGTACGTTTTTTCCACGTGTCTTGACATCCAATGTATCCCTGCAAAGTTTGGTGAAGATCTGAGTATGTAGTTTTTGACCTTATATTGAACCTCCCATCTGAAAATTTGAAAATTCTTAAAAAATTCGACCAAAATCTTGATGTCTCCAATCCTATGTTTTGTATTTTTTTTTCACGTGTCTTGACATCCAATGTATCCATGCAAAGTTTGGTGAAGATCTGAGTATATAGTTTTTGACCTTATCTGGAACCTCCCATCTGAAAATTTGAAAATTTTTAAAAAATTCGTCCAAAATCTTGATGTCTCCAATCTCTTGTTTTGTACGTTTTTTCCACGTGTCTTGACCTCCAATGTATCCCTGCAAAGTTTGGTGAAGATCTGAGTATGTAGTTTTTGACCTTATATGGAACCTCCTTTCTGAAAATTTGAAAATTCTTAAAAAATTCGTCCAAAATCTTGATGTCTCCAATCTCTTGTTTTGTACGTTTTTTCCACGTGTCTTGACATCAAATGTATCCCTGCAAAGTTTGGTGAAGATCTGAGTATGTAGTTTTTGACCTTATATGGAACCTCCCATCTGAAAATTTGAAAATTCCTAAAAAATCCGTCTAAAATCTTGATGTCTCCACTCTCTTGTTTTGTACTTTTTTTCCACGTGTCTTGACATCCAATGTATCCCTGCAAAGTTTGGTGAAGATCTGAGTATGTAGTTTTTGACCGTATATGGAACCTCCTTTCTGAAAATTTGAAAATTCTTAAAAAATTCGACCAAAATCTTGATGTCTCCAATCCTATGTTTTGTATGTTTTTTCCACGTGTCTTGACATCCAATGTATCCATGCAAAGTTTGGTGAAGATCTGAGTATGTAGTTTTTGACCTTATATGGAACCTCCTATCTGAAAATTTGAGAATTCTTGAAAAATTCATCCAAAATCTTGATGTCTCCAATCTCTTGTTTTGTACGTTTTTTCCACGTGTCTTGACATCCAATGTATCCCTGCAAAGTTTGGTGAAGATCTGAGTATGTAGTTTTTGACCTTATCTGGAACCTCCCATCTGAAAATTTGAAAATTCCTAAAAAATCCGTCCAAAATCTTGATGACCTCAATCTCTTGTTTTGTACGTTTTTTCCACGTGTCTTGACATCCAATGTATCCCTGCAATGTTTGGTGAAGATCTGAGTATGTAGTTTTTGACCTTATATGGAACCTCTTATCTGAAAATTTGAAAATTCTTAAAAATATTTGACCAAAATCTTGATGTCCCCAATCCTATGTTTTGTATGTTTTTTCCACGTGTCTTGACATCCAATGTATTTCTGGAAAGTTTGGTGAAGATCTGAGTTTGTCGTTTTTGACCTTATCTGGAACATCCTTTCTGAAAATTTGAAAATTCTTAAAAAATTCGTCCAAAATCTTGATGTCTCCAATCTTTTGTTTTGTACGTTTTTTCCACGTGTCTTGACATCCAATGTATCCCTGCAAAGTTTGGTGAAGATCTGAGTATGTAGTTTTTGACCTTATATGGAACCTCCCATCTGAAAATTTGAAAATTCTTAAAAAAATCGACCAAAATCTTGATGTCTCCAATCCTATGTTTTGTATGTTTTTTCCACGTGTCTTGACATCCAATGTATCCATGCAAAGTTTGGTGAAGATCTGAGTATGTAGTTTTTGACCTTATCTGGAACCTCCCATCTGAAAATTTGAAAATTTTTAAAAAATTCGTCCAAAATCTTGATGTCTCCTATCTCTTGTTTTGTATGTTTTTTCCACGTGTCTTGACCTCCAATGTATCCCTGCAATGTTTGGTGAAGATCTGAGTATGTAGTTTTTGACCTTATATGGAACCTCCTATCTGAAAATTTGAGAATTCTTGAAAAATTCATCCAAAATCTTGGTCTCCAATCTCTTGTTTTGTACGTTTTTTCCACGTGTCTTGACATCCAATGTATCCCTGCAAAGTTTGGTGAAGATCTGAGTATGTAGTTTTTGACCTTATCTGGAACCTCCCATCTGAAAATTTGAAAATTTTTAAAAAATTCGTCCAAAATCTTGATGTCTCCTATCTCTTGTTTTGTACGTTTTTTCCACGTGTCTTGACCTCCAATGTATCCCTGCAAAGTTTGGTGAATATCTGAGTATGTAGTTTTTGACCTTATATGGAACCTCCTTTCTGAAAATTTGAAAATTCTTAAAAAATTCGTCTCAAATCTTGATGTCCCCAATCCTATGTTTTGTATGTTTTTTCCACGTGTCTTGACATCCAATGTATCCATGCAAAGTTTGGTGAAGATCTGAGTATGTCGTTTTTGACCTTATCTGAAACCTCCCATCTGAAAATTTGAAAATTCTTAAAAAATTCGTCGAAAATCTTGATGTCTCCAATCTCTTGTTTTGTACGTTTTTTCCACGTGTCTTGACATGCAAAGTATCCCTGCAACGTTTGGTGAAGATCTGAGTATTTAGTTTTTGACCTTATCTGGAACCTCCTATCTGAAAATTTGAAAATTCTTAAAAAATTCGTCCAAAATCTTGAAGTCTCCAATCTCTTGTTTTGTACGTTTTTTCCACGTTTCTTGACATCCAATGTATCCCTGCAATGTTTGGTGAAGATCTGAGTATGTAGTTTTTGACCTTATATGGAACCTTCTATCTGAAAATTTGAAAATTCTTAAAAAATTTGACCAAAATCTTGATATCCCTAATCCTATGTTTTGTATGTTTTTTCCACGTGTCTTGACATCCAATGTATCCCTGCAAAGTTTGGTGAAGATCTGAGTATGTAGTTTTTGACCTTATCTGGAACCTATCTTAAAATTTGAAAATTGTTAAAAAATTCGTCCAAAATCTTGATGTCTTCAATCTCTAGTTTTGTACGTTTTTTCCACGTGTCTTGACCTCCAATGTATCCCTGCAAAGTTTGGTGAAGATCTGAGTATGTCGTTTTTGACCTTATCTGGAACATCCTTTCTGAAAATTTAAAAATTCTTAAAAAATTCGTCCAAAATCTTGATGTCTCCAATCTCTTGTTTTGTACGTTTTTTCCACGTGTCTTGACATCCAATGTATCCCTGCAAAGTTTGGTGAAGATCTGAGTATGTAGTTTTTGACCTTATATGGAACCTCCTTTCTGAAAATTTGAAAATTCTTAAAAAATTCGTCCAAAATCTTGATGTCCCCAATCTCTTGTTTTGTACGTTTTTTCCACGTGTCTTGACATCTAATGTATCCCTGCAAAGTTTGGTGAAGATCTGAGTATGTCGTTTTTGACCTTATCTGGAACCTCCCATCTGAAAATTTGAAAATTCTTCAAAAATTCGTCCAAAATCTTGATGTCTCCAATCTCTTGTTTTGTACGATTTTTCCACGTGTCTTGACATCCAATGTATCCCTGCAAAGTTTGGTGAAGATCTGAGTATGTAGTTTTTGACCTTATATGGAACCTCCTTTCTGAAAATTTGAAAATTCTTAAAAAATTCGTCCAAAATCTTGATGTCTCCAATCTCTTGTTTTGTACGTTTTTTCCACGTGTCTTGACATCCAATGTATCCCTGCAAAGTTTGGTGAAGATCTGAGTATGTAGTTTTTGACCTTATATGGAACCTCCCATCTGAAAATTTGAAAATTCCTAAAAAATCCGTCTAAAATCTTGTTGTCTCCACTCTCTTGTTTTGTACTTTTTTTCCACGTGTCTTGACATCCAATGTATCCCTGCAAAGTTTGGTGAAGATCTGAGTATGTAGTTTTTGACCTTATATGGAACCTCCTTTCTGAAAATTTGAAAATTCTTAAAAAATTCGACCAAAATCTTGATGTCTCCAATCCTATGTTTTGTATGTTTTTTCCACGTGTCTTGACATCCAATGTATCCATGCAAAGTTTGGTGAAGATCTGAGTATGTAGTTTTTGACCTTATATGGAACCTCCTATCTGAAAATTTGAGAATTCTTGAAAAATTCGTCCAAAATCTTGATGTCTCCAATCTCTTGTTTTGTACGTTTTTCCACGTGTCTTGACATCCAATGTATCCCTGCAAAGTTTGGTGAAGATCTGAGTATGTAGTTTTTGACCTTATCTGGAACCTCCCATCTGAAAATTTGAAAATTCCTAAAAAATCCGTCCAAAATCTTGATGACCTCAATCTCTTGTTTTGTACGTTTTTTCCACGTGTCTTGACATCCAATGTATCCCTGCAATGTTTGGTGAATATCTGAATATGTAGTTTTTGACCTTATATGGAACCTCTTATCTGAAAATTTGAAAATTCTTAAAAAATTCGACCAAAATCTTGATGTCTCCAATCCTATGTTTTGTATTTTTTTTTCACGTGTCTTGACATCCAATGTATCCATGCAAAGTTTGGTGAAGATCTGAGTATATAGTTTTTGACCTTATCTGGAACCTCCCATCTGAAAATTTGAAAATTTTTAAAAAATTCGTCCAAAATCTTGATGTCTCCAATCTCTTGTTTTGTACGTTTTTTCCACGTGTCTTGACCTCCAATGTATCCCTGCAATGTTTGGTGAAGATCTGAGTATGTAGTTTTTGACCTTATATGGAACCTCCTATCTGAAAATTTGAAAATTCTTAAAAAATTTGACCAAAATCTTGATGTCCCCAATCCTATGTTTTGTATGTTTTTTCCACGTGTCTTGACATCCAATGTATCCCTGCAAAGTTTGGTGAAGATCTGAGTATGTCGTTTTTGACCTTATCTGGAACATCCTTTCTGAAAATTTGAAAATTCTTAAAAAATTCGTCCAAAATCTTGATGTCTCCAATATCTTGTTTTGTACGTTTTTTCCACGTGTCTTGACATCCAATGTATCCATGCAAAGTTTGGTGAAGATCTGAGTATATAGTTTTTGACCTTATATGGAACCTCCTATCTGAAAATTTGAAAATTCTTAAAAAATTTGACCAAAATCTTGATGTCCCCAATCCTATGTTTTGTATGTTTTTTCCACGTGTCTTGACATCCAATGTATCCCTGCAAAGTTTGGTGAAGATCTGAGTATGTCGTTTTTGACCTTATCTGGAACCTATCTTAAAATTTGAAAATTGTTAAAAAATTCGTCCAAAATCTTGATGTCTTCAATCTCTAGTTTTGTACGTTTTTTCCACGTGTCTTGACCTCCAATGTATCCCTGCAAAGTTTGGTGAAGATCTGAGTATGTCGTTTTTGACCTTATCTGGAACATCCTTTCTGAAAATTTAAAAATTCTTAAAAAATTCGTCCAAAATCTTGATGTCTCCAATCTCTTGTTTTGTACGTTTTTTCCACGTGTCTTGACATCCAATGTATCCCTGCAAAGTTTGGTGAAGATCTGAGTATGTAGTTTTTGACCTTATATGGAACCTCCTTTCTGAAAATTTGAAAATTCTTAAAAAATTCGTCCAAAATCTTGATGTCCCCAATCTCTTGTTTTGTACGTTTTTTCCACGTGTCTTGACATCTAATGTATCCCTGCAAAGTTTGGTGAAGATCTGAGTATGTCGTTTTTGACCTTATCTGGAACCTCCCATCTGAAAATTTGAAAATTCTTCAAAAATTCGTCCAAAATCTTGATGTCTCCAATCTCTTGTTTTGTACGATTTTTCCACGTGTCTTGACATCCAATGTATCCCTGCAAAGTTTGGTGAAGATCTGAGTATGTAGTTTTTGACCTTATATGGAACCTCCTTTCTGAAAATTTGAAAATTCTTAAAAAATTCGTCCAAAATCTTGATGTCTCCAATCTCTTGTTTTGTACGTTTTTTCCACGTGTCTTGACATCCAATGTATCCCTGCAAAGTTTGGTGAAGATCTGAGTATGTAGTTTTTGACCTTATATGGAACCTCCCATCTGAAAATTTGAAAATTCCTAAAAAATCCGTCTAAAATCTTGTTGTCTCCACTCTCTTGTTTTGTACTTTTTTTCCACGTGTCTTGACATCCAATGTATCCCTGCAAAGTTTGGTGAAGATCTGAGTATGTAGTTTTTGACCTTATATGGAACCTCCTTTCTGAAAATTTGAAAATTCTTAAAAAATTCGACCAAAATCTTGATGTCTCCAATCCTATGTTTTGTATGTTTTTTCCACGTGTCTTGACATCCAATGTATCCATGCAAAGTTTGGTGAAGATCTGAGTATGTAGTTTTTGACCTTATATGGAACCTCCTATCTGAAAATTTGAGAATTCTTGAAAAATTCGTCCAAAATCTTGATGTCTCCAATCTCTTGTTTTGTACGTTTTTCCACGTGTCTTGACATCCAATGTATCCCTGCAAAGTTTGGTGAAGATCTGAGTATGTAGTTTTTGACCTTATCTGGAACCTCCCATCTGAAAATTTGAAAATTCCTAAAAAATCCGTCCAAAATCTTGATGACCTCAATCTCTTGTTTTGTACGTTTTTTCCACGTGTCTTGACATCCAATGTATCCCTGCAATGTTTGGTGAATATCTGAATATGTAGTTTTTGACCTTATATGGAACCTCTTATCTGAAAATTTGAAAATTCTTAAAAAATTCGACCAAAATCTTGATGTCTCCAATCCTATGTTTTGTATTTTTTTTTCACGTGTCTTGACATCCAATGTATCCATGCAAAGTTTGGTGAAGATCTGAGTATATAGTTTTTGACCTTATCTGGAACCTCCCATCTGAAAATTTGAAAATTTTTAAAAAATTCGTCCAAAATCTTGATGTCTCCAATCTCTTGTTTTGTACGTTTTTTCCACGTGTCTTGACCTCCAATGTATCCCTGCAATGTTTGGTGAAGATCTGAGTATGTAGTTTTTGACCTTATATGGAACCTCCTATCTGAAAATTTGAAAATTCTTAAAAAATTTGACCAAAATCTTGATGTCCCCAATCCTATGTTTTGTATGTTTTTTCCACGTGTCTTGACATCCAATGTATCCCTGCAAAGTTTGGTGAAGATCTGAGTATGTCGTTTTTGACCTTATCTGGAACATCCTTTCTGAAAATTTGAAAATTCTTAAAAAATTCGTCCAAAATCTTGATGTCTCCAATATCTTGTTTTGTACGTTTTTTCCACGTGTCTTGACATCCAATGTATCCCTGCAAAGTTTGGTGAAGATCTGAGTATGTAGTTTTTGACCTTATATGGAACCTCCTATCTGAAAATTTGAAAATTCTTAAAAAATTTGACCAAAATCTTGATGTCCCCAATCCTATGTTTTGTATGTTTTTTCCACGTGTCTTGACATCCAATGTATCCCTGCAAAGTTTGGTGAAGATCTGAGTATGTCGTTTTTGACCTTATCTGGAACCTCCTATCTGAAAATTTGAAAATTCTTCAAAAATTCGTCCAAAATCTTGATGTCTCCAATCTCTTGTTTTGTACGTTTTTTCCACGTTTCTTGACATCCAATGTTTCCCTGCAATGTTTGGTGAAGATCTGAGTATGTAGTTTTTGACCTTATATGGAACCTCCTATCTGAAAATTTGAAAATTCTTAAAAAATTTGACCAAAATCTTGATATCCCCAATCCTATGTTTTGTATGTTTTTTCCTCGTGTCTTGACATCCAATGTATCCCTGCAAAGTTTGGTGAAGATCTGAGTATGTAGTTTTTGACCTTATCTGGAACCTCCTATCTGAAAATTTGAAAATTTTTAAAAAATTCGTCCAAAATCTTGATGTCTTCAATCTCTTGTTTTGTACGTTTTTTCCACGTGTCTTGACCTCCAATGTATCCCTGCAAAGTTTGGTGAAGACCTGAGTATGTCGTTTTTGACCTTATCTGGAACATCCTTTCTGAAAAATTGAAAATTCTTAAAAAATTTGTCCAAAATCTTGATGTCTCCAATCTCTTGTTTTGTACGTTTTTTCCACGTGTCTTGACATCCAATGTATCCCTGCAAAGTTTGGTGAAGATCTGAGTATGTAGTTTTTGACCTTATATGGAACCTCCTTTCTGAAAATTTGAAAATTCTTAAAAAATTCGTCCAAAACCTTGATGTCTCCAATCTCTTGTTTTGTACGTTTTTTCCACGTGTCTTGACATCAAATGTATCCCTGCAAAGTTTGGTGAAGATCTGAGTATGTAGATTTTGACCTTATATGGAACCTCCCAACTGAAAATTTGAAAATTCCTAAAAAATCCGTCTAAAATCTTGATGTCTCCACTCTCTTGTTTTGTACTTTTTTTCCACGTGTCTTGACATCCAATGTATCCCTGCAAAGTTTGGTGAAGATCTGAGTATGTAGTTTTTGACCGTATATGGAACCTCCTTTCTGAAAATTTGAACATTCTTAAAAAATTCGACCAAAATCTTGATGTCTCCAATCCTATGTTTTGTATGTTTTTTCCACGTGTCTTGACATCCAATATATCCCTGCAAAGTTTGGTGAAGATGTGAGTATGTCGTTTTTGACCTTATCTGGAACCTCCTATCTGAAAATTTGAAAATTCTTCAAAAATTCGTCCAAAATCTTGATGTCTCCAATCTCTTGTTTTGTACGTTTTTTCCACGTTTCTTGACATCCAATGTATCCCTGCAATGTTTGGTGAAGATCTGAGTATGTAGTTTTTGACCTTATATGGAACCTCCTATCTGAAAATTTGAAAATTCTTAAAACATTTGACCAAAATCTTGATATCCCCAATCCTATGTTTTGTATGTTTTTTCCTCGTGTCTTGACATCCAATGTATCCCTGCAAAGTTTGGTGAAGATCTGAGTATGTAGTTTTTGACCTTATCTGGAACCTCCTATCTGAAAATTTGAAAATTTTTAAAAAATTCGTCCAAAATCTTGATGTCTTCAATCTCTTGTTTTGTACGTTTTTTCCACGTGTCTTGACCTCCAATGTATCCCTGCAAAGTTTGGTGAAGACCTGAGTATGTAGTTTTTGACCTTATATTGAACCTCCCATCTGAAAATTTGAAAATTCTTAAAAAATTCGACCATAATCTTGATGTCTCCAATCCTATGTTTTGTATGTTTTTTTCACGTGTCTTGACATCCAATGTATCCATGCAAAGTTTGGTGAAGATCTGAGTATATAGTTTTTGACCTTATCTGGAACCTCCCATCTGAAAATTTGAAAATTTTTAAAAAATTCGTCCAAAATCTTGATGTCTCCAATCTCTTGTTTTGTACGTTTTTTCCACGTGTCTTGACCTCCAATGTATCCCTGCAATGTTTGGTGAAGATCTGAGTATGTAGTTTTTGACCTTATATGGAACCTCCTATCTGAAAATTTGAAAATTCTTAAAAAATTTGACCAAAATCTTGATGTCCCCAATCCTATGTTTTGTATGTTTTTTCCACGTGTCTTGACATCCAATGTATCCCTGCAAAGTTTGGTGAAGATCTGAGTATGTCGTTTTTGACCTTATCTGGAACATCCTTTCTGAAAATTTGAAAATTCTTAAAAAATTCGTCCAAAATCTTGATGTCTCCAATATCTTGTTTTGTACGTTTTTTCCACGTGTCTTGACATCCAATGTATCCCTGCAAAGTTTGGTGAAGATCTGAGTATGTAGTTTTTGACCTTATATGGAACCTCCTATCTGAAAATTTGAAAATTCTTAAAAAATTTGACCAAAATCTTGATGTCCCCAATCCTATGTTTTGTATGTTTTTTCCACGTGTCTTGACATCCAATGTATCCCTGCAAAGTTTGGTGAAGATCTGAGTATGTCGTTTTTGACCTTATCTGGAACCTCCTATCTGAAAATTTGAAAATTCTTAAAAAATTTGACCAAAATCTTGATATCCCCAATCCTATGTTTTGTATGTTTTTTCCTCGTGTCTTGACATCCAATGTATCCCTGCAAAGTTTGGTGAAGATCTGAGTATGTAGTTTTTGACCTTATCTGGAACCTCCTATCTGAAAATTTGAAAATTTTTAAAAAATTCGTCCAAAATCTTGACGTCTTCAATCTCTTGTTTTGCACGTTTTTTCCACGTGTCTTGACCTCCAATGTATCCCTGCAAAGTTTGGTGAAGACCTGAGTATGTCGTTTTTGACCTTATCTGGAACATCCTTTCTGAAAATTTGAAAATTCTTAAAAAATTTGTCCAAAATCTTGATGTCTCCAATCTCTTGTTTTGTACGTTTTTTCCACGTGTCTTGACATCCAATGTATCCCTGCAAAGTTTGGTGAAGATCTGAGTATGTAGTTTTTGACCTTATATTGAACCTCCCATCTGAAAATTTGAAAATTCTTAAAAAATTCGACCAAAATCTTGATGTCTCCAATCCTATGTTTTGTATTTTTTTTTCACGTGTCTTGACATCCAATGTATCCATGCAAAGTTTGGTGAAGATCTGAGTATATAGTTTTTGACCTTATCTGGAACCTCCCATCTGAAAATTTGAAAATTTTTAAAAAATTCGTCCAAAATCTTGATGTCTCCAATCTCTTGTTTTGTACGTTTTTTCCACGTGTCTTGACCTCCAATGTATCCCTGCAATGTTTGGTGAAGATCTGAGTATGTAGTTTTTGACCTTATATGGAACCTCCTATCTGAAAATTTGAAAATTCTTAAAAAATTTGACCAAAATCTTGATGTCCCCAATCCTATGTTTTGTATGTTTTTTCCACGTGTCTTGACATCCAATGTATCCCTGCAAAGTTTGGTGAAGATCTGAGTATGTCGTTTTTGACCTTATCTGGAACATCCTTTCTGAAAATTTGAAAATTCTTAAAAAATTCGTCCAAAATCTTGATGTCTCCAATATCTTGTTTTGTACGTTTTTTCCACGTGTCTTGACATCCAATGTATCCCTGCAAAGTTTGGTGAAGATCTGAGTATGTAGTTTTTGACCTTATATGGAACCTCCTATCTGAAAATTTGAAAATTCTTAAAAAATTTGACCAAAATCTTGATGTCCCCAATCCTATGTTTTGTATGTTTTTTCCACGTGTCTTGACATCCAATGTATCCCTGCAAAGTTTGGTGAAGATCTGAGTATGTCGTTTTTGACCTTATCTGGAACCTCCTATCTGAAAATTTGAAAATTCTTCAAAAATTCGTCCAAAATCTTGATGTCTCCAATCTCTTGTTTTGTACGTTTTTTCCACGTTTCTTGACATCCAATGTATCCCTGCAATGTTTGGTGAAGATCTGAGTATGTAGTTTTTGACCTTATATGGAACCTCCTATCTGAAAATTTGAAAATTCTTAAAAAATTTGACCAAAATCTTGATATCCCCAATCCTATGTTTTGTATGTTTTTTCCTCGTGTCTTGACATCCAATGTATCCCTGCAAAGTTTGGTGAAGATCTGAGTATGTAGTTTTTGACCTTATCTGGAACCTCCTATCTGAAAATTTGAAAATTTTTAAAAAATTCGTCCAAAATCTTGATGTCTTCAATCTCTTGTTTTGTACGTTTTTTCCACGTGTCTTGACCTCCAATGTATCCCTGCAAAGTTTGGTGAAGACCTGAGTATGTCGTTTTTGACCTTATCTGGAACATCCTTTCTGAAAATTTGAAAATTCTTAAAAAATTTGTCCAAAATCTTGATGTCTCCAATCTCTTGTTTTGTACGTTTTTTCCACGTGTCTTGACATCCAATGTATCCCTGCAAAGTTTGGTGAAGATCTGAGTATGTAGTTTTTGACCTTATATGGAACCTCCTTTCTGAAAATTTGAAAATTCTTAAAAAATTCGTCCAAAACCTTGATGTCTCCAATCTCTTGTTTTGTACGTTTTTTCCACGTGTCTTGACATCAAATGTATCCCTGCAAAGTTTGGTGAAGATCTGAGTATGTAGATTTTGACCTTATATGGAACCTCCCAACTGAAAATTTGAAAATTCCTAAAAAATCCGTCTAAAATCTTGATGTCTCCACTCTCTTGTTTTGTACTTTTTTTCCACGTGTCTTGACATCCAATGTATCCCTGCAAAGTTTGGTGAAGATCTGAGTATGTAGTTTTTGACCGTATATGGAACCTCCTTTCTGAAAATTTGAACATTCTTAAAAAATTCGACCAAAATCTTGATGTCTCCAATCCTATGTTTTGTATGTTTTTTCCACGTGTCTTGACATCCAATATATCCCTGCAAAGTTTGGTGAAGATCTGAGTATGTCGCTTTTGACCTTATCTGGAACCTCCTATCTGAAAATTTGAAAATTCTTCAAAAATTCGTCCAAAATCTTGATGTCTCCAATCTCTTGTTTTGTACGTTTTTTCCACGTTTCTTGACATCCAATGTATCCCTGCAATGTTTGGTGAAGATCTGAGTATGTAGTTTTTGACCTTATATGGAACCTCCTATCTGAAAATTTGAAAATTCTTAAAAAATTTGACCAAAATCTTGATATCCCCAATCCTATGTTTTGTATGTTTTTTCCTCGTGTCTTGACATCCAATGTATCCCTGCAAAGTTTGGTGAAGATCTGAGTATGTAGTTTTTGACCTTATCTGGAACCTCCTATCTGAAAATTTGAAAATTTTTAAAAAATTCGTCCAAAATCTTGATGTCTTCAATCTCTTGTTTTGTACGTTTTTTCCACGTGTCTTGACCTCCAATGTATCCCTGCAAAGTTTGGTGAAGACCTGAGTATGTAGTTTTTGACCTTATATTGAACCTCCCATCTGAAAATTTGAAAATTCTTAAAAAATTCGACCAAAATCTTGATGTCTCCAATCCTATGATTTGTATGTTTTTTTCACGTGTCTTGACATCCAATGTATCCATGCAAAGTTTGGTGAAGATCTGAGTATATAGTTTTTGACCTTATCTGGAACCTCCCATCTGAAAATTTGAAAATTTTTAAAAAATTCGTCCAAAATCTTGATGTCTCCAATCTCTTGTTTTGTACGTTTTTTCCACGTGTCTTGACCTCCAATGTATCCCTGCAATGTTTGGTGAAGATCTGAGTATGTAGTTTTTGACCTTATATGGAACCTCCTATCTGAAAATTTGAAAATTCTTAAAAAATTTGACCAAAATCTTGATGTCCCCAATCCTATGTTTTGTATGTTTTTTCCACGTGTCTTGACATCCAATGTATCCCTGCAAAGTTTGGTGAAGATCTGAGTATGTCGTTTTTGACCTTATCTGGAACATCCTTTCTGAAAATTTGAAAATTCTTAAAAAATTCGTCCAAAATCTTGATGTCTCCAATATCTTGTTTTGTACGTTTTTTCCACGTGTCTTGACATCCAATGTATCCCTGCAAAGTTTGGTGAAGATCTGAGTATGTAGTTTTTGACCTTTTATGGAACCTCCTATCTGAAAATTTGAAAATTCTTAAAAAATTTGACCAAAATCTTGATGTCCCCAATCCTATGTTTTGTATGTTTTTTCCACGTGTCTTGACATCCAATGTATCCCTGCAAAGTTTGGTGAAGATCTGAGTATGTCGTTTTTGACCTTATCTGGAACCTCCTATCTGAAAATTTGAAAATTCTTAAAAAATTTGACCAAAATCTTGATATCCCCAATCCTATGTTTTGTATGTTTTTTCCTCGTGTCTTGACATCCAATGTATCCCTGCAAAGTTTGGTGAAGATCTGAGTATGTAGTTTTTGACCTTATCTGGAACCTCCTATCTGAAAATTTGAAAATTTTTAAAAAATTCGTCCAAAATCTTGACGTCTTCAATCTCTTGTTTTGTACGTTTTTTCCACGTGTCTTGACCTCCAATGTATCCCTGCAAAGTTTGGTGAAGACCTGAGTATGTCGTTTTTGACCTTATCTGGAACATCCTTTCTGAAAATTTGAAAATTCTTAAAAAATTTGTCCAAAATCTTGATGTCTCCAATCTCTTGTTTTGTACGTTTTTTCCACGTGTCTTGACATCCAATGTATCCCTGCAAAGTTTGGTGAAGATCTGAGTATGTAGTTTTTGACCTTATATGGAACCTCCTTTCTGATAATTTGAAAATTCTTAAAAAATTCGTCCAAAACCTTGATGTCTCCAATCTCTTGTTTTGTACGTTTTTTCCACGTGTCTTGACATCAA
Source organism: Lepisma saccharinum (assembly GCF_977018435.1). Lineage (NCBI taxonomy): Eukaryota > Metazoa > Arthropoda > Insecta > Zygentoma > Lepismatidae > Lepisma > Lepisma saccharinum. The sequence continues at coordinate 956,205 of NW_028142907.1, read as the reverse complement.
ATGTATCCCTGCAAAGTTTGGTGAAGATCTGAGTATGTAGATTTTGACCTTATATGGAACCTCCCAACTGAAAATTTGAAAATTCCTAAAAAATCCGTCTAAAATCTTGATGTCTCCACTCTCTTGTTTTGTACTTTTTTTCCACGTGTCTTGACATCCAATGTATCCCTGCAAAGTTTGGTGAAGATCTGAGTATGTAGTTTTTGACCGTATATGACACCTCCTTTCTGAAAATTTGAAAATTCTTAAAAAATTCGACCAAAATCTTGATGTCTCCAATCCTATGTTTTGTATGTTTTTTCCACGTGTCTTGACATCCAATGTATCCATGCAAAGTTTGGTGAAGATCTGAGTATGTAGTTTTTGACCTTATATGGAACCTCCTATCTGAAAATTTGAGAATTCTTGAAAAATTCATCCAAAATCTTGATGTCTCCAATCTCTTGTTTTGTACGTTTTTTCCACGTGTCTTGACATCCAATGTATCCCTGCAAAGTTTGGTGAAGATCTGAGTATGTAGTTTTTGACCTTATCTGGAACCTCCCAACTGAAAATTTGAAAATTCCTAAAAAATCCGTCTAAAATCTTGATGTCTCCACTCTCTTGTTTTGTACTTTTTTCCACGTGTCTTGACATCCAATGTATCCCTGCAAAGTTTGGTGAAGATCTGAGTATGTAGTTTTTGACCGTATATGGAACCTCCTTTCTGAAAATTTGAAAATTCTTAAAAAATTCGACCAAAATCTTGATGTCTCCAATCCTATGTTTTGTATGTTTTTTCCACGTGTCTTGACATCCAATGTATCCCTGCAAAGTTTGGTGAAGATCTGAGTATGTCGTTTTTGACCTTATCTGGAACCTCCTATCTGAAAATTTGAAAATTCTTCAAAAATTCGTCCAAAATCTTGATGTCTCCAATCTCTTGTTTTGTACGTTTTTTCCACGTTTCTTGACATCCAATGTATCCCTGCAATGTTTGGTGAAGATCTGAGTATGTAGTTTTTGACCTTATATGGAACCTCCTATCTGAAAATTTGAAAATTCTTAAAAAATTTGACCAAAATCTTGATATCCCCAATCCTATGTTTTGTATGTTTTTTCCTCGTGTCTTGACATCCAATGTATCCCTGCAAAGTTTGGTGAAGATCTGAGTATGTAGTTTTTGACCTTATCTGGAACCTCCTATCTGAAAATTTGAAAATTTTTAAAAAATTCGTCCAAAATCTTGATGTCTTCAATCTCTTGTTTTGTACGTTTTTTCCACGTGTCTTGACCTCCAATGTATCCCTGAAAAGTTTGGTGAAGATCTGAGTATGTAGTTTTTGACCTTATATTGAACCTCCCATCTGAAAATTTGAAAATTCTTAAAAAATTCGACCAAAATCTTGATGTCTCCAATCCTATGTTTTGTATGTTTTTTTCACGTGTCTTGACATCCAATGTATCCATGCAAAGTTTGGTGAAGATCTGAGTATATAGTTTTTGACCTTATCTGGAACCTCCCATCTGAAAATTTGAAAATTTTTAAAAAATTCGTCCAAAATCTTGATGTCTCCAATCTCTTGTTTTGTACGTTTTTTCCACGTGTCTTGACCTCCAATGTATCCCTGCAATGTTTGGTGAAGATCTGAGTATGTAGTTTTTGACCTTATATGGAACCTCCTATCTGAAAATTTGAAAATTCTTAAAAAATTTGACCAAAATCTTGATGTCCCCAATCCTATGTTTTGTATGTTTTTTCCACGTGTCTTGACATCCAATGTATCCCTGCAAAGTTTGGTGAAGATCTGAGTATGTAGTTTTTGACCTTATATGGAACCTCCTTTCTGAAAATTTGAAAATTCTTAAAAAATTCGTCCAAAACCTTGATGTCTCCAATCTCTTGTTTTGTACGTTTTTTCCACGTGTCTTGACATCAAATGTATCCCTGCAAAGTTTGGTGAAGATCTGAGTATGTAGATTTTGACCTTATATGGAACCTCCCAACTGAAAATTTGAAAATTCCTAAAAAATCCGTCTAAAATCTTGATGTCTCCACTCTCTTGTTTTGTACTTTTTTTCCACGTGTCTTGACATCCAATGTATCCCTGCAAAGTTTGGTGAAGATCTGAGTATGTAGTTTTTGACCGTATATGGAACCTCCTTTCTGAAAATTTGAAAATTCTTAAAAAATTCGACCAAAATCTTGATGTCTCCAATCCTATGTTTTGTATGTTTTTTCCACGTGTCTTGACATCCAATGTATCCATGCAAAGTTTGGTGAAGATCTGAGTATGTAGTTTTTGACCTTATATGGAACCTCCTATCTGAAAATTTGAGAATTCTTGAAAAATTCATCCAAAATCTTGATGTCTCCAATCTCTTGTTTTGTACGTTTTTTCCACGTGTCTTGACATCCAATGTATCCCTGCAAAGTTTGGTGAAGATCTGAGTATGTAGTTTTTGACCTTATCTGGAACCTCCCATCTGAAAATTTGAAAATTCCTAAAAAATCCTTCCAAAATCTTGATGACCTCAATCTCTTGTTTTGTACGTTTTTAACACGTGTCTTGACATCCAATGTATCCCTGCAATGTTTGGTGAAGATCTGAGTATGTAGTTTTTGACCTTATATGGAACCTCTTATCTGAAAATTTGAAAATTCTTAAAAATATTTGACCAAAATCTTGATGTCCCCAATCCTATGTTTTGTATGTTTTTTCCACGTGTCTTGACATCCAATGTATTTCTGCAAAGTTTGGTGAAGATCTGAGTTTGTCGTTTTTGACCTTATCTGGAACATCCTTTCTGAAAATTTGAAAATTCTTAAAAAATTCGTCCAAAATCTTGATGTCTCCAATCTCTTGTTTTGTACGTTTTTTCCACGTGTCTTGACATCCAATGTATCCCTGCAAAGTTTGGTGAAGATCTGAGTATGTAGTTTTTGACCTTATATGGAACCTCCCATCTGAAAATTTGAAAATTCTTAAAAAAATCGACCAAAATCTTGATGTCTCCAATCCTATGTTTTGTATGTTTTTTCCACGTGTCTTGACATCCAATGTATCCATGCAAAGTTTGGTGAAGATCTGAGTATGTAGTTTTTGACCTTATCTGGAACCTCCCATCTGAAAATTTGAAAATTTTTAAAAAATTCGTCCAAAATCTTGATGTCTCCTATCTCTTGTTTTGTATGTTTTTTCCACGTGTCTTGACCTCCAATGTATCCCTGCAATGTTTGGTGAAGATCTGAGTATGTAGTTTTTGAACTTATATGGAACCTCCTATCTGAAAATTTGAAAATTCTTAAAAAATTTGACCAAAATCTTGATGTCCCCAATCCTATGTTTTGTATGTTTTTTCCACGTGTCTTGACATCCAATGTATCCCTGCAAAGTTTGGTGAAGATCTGAGTATGTCGTTTTTGACCTTATCTGGAACATCCTTTCTGAAAATTTGAAAATTCTTAAAAAATTCGTCCAAAATCTTGATGTCTCCAATCTCTTGTTTTGTACGTTTTTTCCACGTGTCTTGACATCCAATGTATCCCTGCAAAGTTTGGTGAAGATCTGAGTATGTAGTTTTTGACCTTATATGGAACCTCATATCTGAAAATTTGAAAATTCTTAAAAAATTCGACCAAAATCTTGATGTCTCCAATCCTATGTTTTGTATGTTTTTTCCACGTGTCTTGACATCCAATGTATTTCTGCAAAGTTTGGTGAAGATCTGAGTATGTAGTTTTTGACCTTATCTGGAACATCCTATCTGAAAATTTGAAAATTTTTAAAAAATTCGTCCAAAATCTTGATGTCTTCAATCTCTTGTTTTGTACGTTTTTTCCACGTGTCTTGACCTCCAATGTATCCCTGCAAAGTTTGGTGAAGACCTGAGTATGTCGTTTTTGACCTTATCTGGAACATCCTTTCTGAAAATTTGAAAATTCTTAAAAAATTCGTCCAAAATCTTGATGTCTCCAATCTCTTGTTTTGTACTTTTTTTCCACGTGTCTTGACATCCAATGTATCCCTGCAAAGTTTGGTGAAGATCTGAGTATGTAGTTTTTGACCTTATATTGAACCTCCCATCTGAAAATTTGAAAATTCTTAAAAAATTCGACCAAAATCTTGATGTCTCCAATCCTATGTTTTGTATGTTTTTTTCACGTGTCTTGACATCCAATGTATCCATGCAAAGTTTGGTGAAAATCTGAGTATGTAGTTTTTGACCTTATCTGGAACCTCCCATCTGAAAATTTGAAAATTTTTAAAAAATTCGTCCAAAATCTTGATGTCTCCAATCTCTTGTTTTGTACGTTTTTTCCACGTGTCTTGACCTCCAATGTATCCCTGCAAAGTTTGGTGAAGATCTGAGTATGTAGTTTTTGACCTTATATGGAACCTCCTATCTGAAAATTTGAAAATTCTTAAAAAATTTGACCAAAATCTTGATGTCCCCAATCCTATGTTTTGTATGTTTTTTCCACGTGTCTTGACATCCAATGTATCCCTGCAAAGTTTGGTGAAGATCTGAGTATGTCGTTTTTGACCTTATCTGGAACATCCTTTCTGAAAATTTGAAAATTCTTAAAAAATTCGTCCAAAATCTTGATGTCTCCAATATCTTGTTTTGTACGTTTTTTCCACGTGTCTTGACATCCAATGTATCCCTGCAAAGTTTGGTGAAGATCTGAGTATGTAGTTTTTGACCTTATATGGAACCTCCTATCTGAAAATTTGAAAATTCTTAAAAAATTTGACCAAAATCTTGATGTCCCCAATCCTATGTTTTGTATGTTTTTTCCACGTGTCTTGACATCCAATGTATCCCTGCAAAGTTTGGTGAAGATCTGAGTATGTCGTTTTTGAACTTATCTGGAACCTCCTATCTGAAAATTTGAAAATTCTTCAAAAATTCGTCCAAAATCTTGATGTCTCCAATCTCTTGTTTTGTACGTTTTTTCCACGTTTCTTGACATCCAATGTATCCCTGCAATGTTTGGTGAAGATCTGAGTATGTAGTTTTTGACCTTATATGGTACCTCCTATCTGAAAATTTGAAAATTCTTAAAAAATTTGACCAAAATCTTGATATCCCCAATCCTATGTTTTGTATGTTTTTTCCTCGTGTCTTGACATCCAATGTATCCCTGCAAAGTTTGGTGAAGATCTGAGTATGTAGTTTTTGACCTTATCTGGAACCTCCTATCTGAAAATTTGAAAATTTTTAAAAAATTCGTCCAAAATCTTGATGTCTTCAATCTCTTGTTTTGTACGTTTTTTCCACGTGTCTTGACCTCCAATGTATCCCTGCAAAGTTTGGTGAAGACCTGAGTATGTCGTTTTTGACCTTATCTGGAACATCCTTTCTGAAAATTTGAAAATTCTTAAAAAATTTGTCCAAAATCTTGATGTCTCCAATCTCTTGTTTTGTACGTTTTTTCCACGTGTCTTGACATCCAATGTATCCCTGCAAAGTTTGGTGAAGATCTGAGTATGTAGTTTTTGACCTTATATGGAACCTCCTTTCTGAAAATTTGAAAATTCTTAAAAAATTCGTCCAAAATCTTGATGTCTCCAATCTCTTGTTTTGTACGTTTTTTCCACGTGTCTTGACATCAAATGTATCCCTGCAAAGTTTGGTGAAGATCTGAGTATGTAGTTTTTGACCTTATATGGAACCTCCCATCTGAAAATTTGAAAATTCCTAAAAAATCCGTCTAAAATCTTGATGTCTCCACTCTCTTGTTTTGTACTTTTTTTCCACGTGTCTTGACATCCAATGTATCCCTGCAAAGTTTGGTGAAGATCTGAGTATGTAGTTTTTGACCGTATATGGAACCTCCTTTCTGAAAATTTGAAAATTCTTAAAAAATTCGACCAAAATCTTGATGTCTCCAATCCTATGTTTTGTATGTTTTTTCCACGTGTCTTGACATCCAATGTATCCATGCAAAGTTTGGTGAAGATCTGAGTATGTAGTTTTTGACCTTATATGGAACCTCCTATCTGAAAATTTGAGAATTCTTGAAAAATTCATCCAAAATCTTGATGTCTCCAATCTCTTGTTTTGTACGTTTTTTCCACGTGTCTTGACATCCAATGTATCCCTGCAAAGTTTGGTGAAGATCTGAGTATGTAGTTTTTGACCTTATCTGGAACCTCCCATCTGAAAATTTGAAAATTCCTAAAAAATCCGTCCAAAATCTTGATGACCTCAATCTCTTGTTTTGTACGTTTTTTCCACGTGTCTTGACATCCAATGTATCCCTGCAATGTTTGGTGAAGATCTGAGTATGTAGTTTTTGACCTTATATGGAACCTCTTATCTGAAAATTTGAAAATTCTTAAAAATATTTGACCAAAATCTTGATGTCCCCAATCCTATGTTTTGTATGTTTTTTCCACGTGTCTTGACATCCAATGTATTTCTGCAAAGTTTGGTGAAGATCTGAGTTTGTCGTTTTTGACCTTATCTGGAACATCCTTTCTGAAAATTTGAAAATTCTTAAAAAATTCGTCCAAAATCTTGATGTCTCCAATCTTTTGTTTTGTACGTTTTTTCCACGTGTCTTGACATCCAATGTATCCCTGCAAAGTTTGGTGAAGATCTGAGTATGTAGTTTTTGACCTTATATGGAACCTCCCATCTGAAAATTTGAAAATTCTTAAAAAAATCGACCAAAATCTTGATGTCTCCAATCCTATGTTTTGTATGTTTTTTCCACGTGTCTTGACATCCAATGTATCCATGCAAAGTTTGGTGAAGATCTGAGTATGTAGTTTTTGACCTTATCTGGAACCTCCCATCTGAAAATTTGAAAATTTTTAAAAAAATCGTCCAAAATCTTGATGTCTCCTATCTCTTGTTTTGTATGTTTTTTCCACGTGTCTTGACCTCCAATGTATCCCTGCAATGTTTGGTGAAGATCTGAGTATGTAGTTTTTGACCTTATATGGAACCTCCTATCTGAAAATTTGAAAATTCTTAAAAAATTTGACCAAAATCTTGATGTCCCCAATCCTATGTTTTGTATGTTTTTTCCACGTGTCTTGACATCCAATGTATCCCTGCAAAGTTTGGTGAAGATCTGAGTATGTCGTTTTTGACCTTATCTGGAACATCCTTTCTGAAAATTTGAAAATTCTTAAAAAATTCGTCCAAAATCTTGATGTCTCCAATCTCTTGTTTTGTACGTTTTTTCCACGTGTCTTGACATCCAATGTATCCCTGCAAAGTTTGGTGAAGATCTGAGTATGTAGTTTTTGACCTTATATTTAACCTCATATCTGAAAATTTGAAAATTCTTAAAAAATTCGACCAAAATCTTGATGTCTCCAATCCTATGTTTTGTATGTTTTTTCCACGTGTCTTGACATCCAATGTATTTCTGCAAAGTTTGGTGAAGATCTGAGAATGTAGTTTTTGACCTTATCTGGAACATCCTATCTGAAAATTTGAAAATTTTTAAAAAATTCGTCCAAAATCTTGATGTCTTCAATCTCTTGTTTTGTACGTTTTTTCCACGTGTCTTGACCTCCAATGTATCCCTGCAAAGTTTGGTGAAGACCTGAGTATGTCGTTTTTGACCTTATCTGGAACATCCTTTCTGAAAATTTGAAAATTCTTAAAAAATTTGTCCAAAATCTTGATGTCTCCAATCTCTTGTTTTGTACGTTTTTTCCACGTGTCTTGACATCCAATGTATCCCTGCAAAGTTTGGTGAAGATCTGAGTATGTAGTTTTTGACCTTATATGGAACCTCCTTTCTGAAAATTTGAAAATTCTTAAAAAATTCGTCCAAAATCTTGATGTCTCCAATCTCTTGTTTTGTACGTTTTTTCCACGTGTCTTGACATCAAATGTATCCCTGCAAAGTTTGGTGAAGATCTGAGTATGTAGTTTTTGACCTTATATGGAACCTCCCATTTGAAAATTTGAAAATTCCTAAAAAATCCGTCTAAAATCTTGATGTCTCCACTCTCTTGTTTTGTACTTTTTTTCCACGTGTCTTGACATCCAATGTATCCCTGCAAAGTTTGGTGAAGATCTGAGTATGTAGTTTTTGACCGTATATTGAACCTCCTTTCTGAAAATTTGAAAATTCTTAAAAAATTCGACCAAAATCTTGATGTCTCCAATCCTATGTTTTGTATGTTTTTTCCACGTGTCTTGACATCCAATGTATCCATGCAAAGTTTGGTGAAGATCTGAGTATGTAGTTTTTGACCTTATATGGAACCTCCTATCTGAAAATTTGAGAATTCTTGAAAAATTCATCCAAAATCTTGATGTCTCCAATCTCTTGTTTTGTACGTTTTTTCCACGTGTCTTGACATCCAATGTATCCCTGCAAAGTTTGGTGAAGATCTGAGTATGTAGTTTTTGACTTTATCTGGAACCTCCCATCTGAAAATTTGAAAATTCCTAAAAAATCCGTCCAAAATCTTGATGACCTCAATCTCTTGTTTTGTACGTTTTTTCCACGTGTCTTGACATCCAATGTATCCCTGCAATGTTTGGTGAAGATCTGAGTATGTAGTTTTTGACCTTATATGGAACCTCTTATCTGAAAATTTGAAAATTCTTAAAAATATTTGACCAAAATCTTGATGTCCCCAATCCTATGTTTTGTATGTTTTTTCCACGTGTCTTGACATCCAATGTATTTCTGCAAAGTTGGGTGAAGATCTGAGTTTGTCGTTTTTGACCTTATCTGGAACATCCTTTCTGAAAATTTGAAAATTCTTAAAAAATTCGTCCAAAATCTTGATGTCTCCAATCTCTTGTTTTGTACGTTTTTTCCACGTGTCTTGACATCCAATGTATCCCTGCAAAGTTTGGTGAAGATCTGAGTATGTAGTTTTTGACCTTATATGGAACCTCCCATCTGAAAATTTGAAAATTCTTAAAAAAATCGACCAAAATCTTGATGTCTCCAATCCTATGTTTTGTATGTTTTTTCCACGTGTCTTGACATCCAATGTATCCATGCAAAGTTTGGTGAAGATCTGAGTATGTAGTTTTTGACCTTATCTGGAACCTCCCATCTGAAAATTTGAAAATTTTTAAAAAATTCATCCAAAATCTTGATGTCTCCTATCTCTTGTTTTGTATGTTTTTTCCACGTGTCTTGACCTCCAATGTATCCCTGCAATGTTTGGTGAAGATCTGAGTATGTAGTTTTTGACCTTATATGGAACCTCCTATCTGAAAATTTGAAAATTCTTAAAAAATTTGACCAAAATCTTGATGTCCCCAATCCTATGTTTTGTATGTTTTTTCCACGTGTCTTGACATCCAATGTATCCCTGCAAAGTTTGGTGCAGATCTGAGTATGTCGTTTTTGACCTTATCTGGAACATCCTTTCTGAAAATTTGAAAATTCTTAAAAAATTCGTCCAAAATCTTGATGTCTCCAATCTCTTGTTTTGTACGTTTTTTCCACGTGTCTTGACATCCAATGTATCCCTGCAAAGTTTGGTGAAGATCTGAGTATGTAGTTTTTGACCTTATATGGAACCTCATATCTGAAAATTTGAAAATTCTTAAAAAATTCGACCAAAATCTTGATGTCTCCAATCCTATGTTTTGTATGTTTTTTCCACGTGTCTTGACATCCAATGTATTTCTGCAAAGTTTGGTGAAGATCTGAGAATGTAGTTTTTGACCTTATCTGGAACATCCTATCTGAAAATTTGAAAATTTTTAAAAAATTCGTCCAAAATCTTGATGTCTTCAATCTCTTGTTTTGTACGTTTTTTCCACGTGTCTTGACCTCCAATGTATCCCTGCAAAGTTTGGTGAAGACCTGAGTATGTCGTTTTTGACCTTATCTGGAACATCCTTTCTGAAAATTTGAAAATTCTTAAAAAATTTGTCCAAAATCTTGATGTCTCCAATCTCTTGTTTTGTACGTTTTTTCCACGTGTCTTGACATCCAATGTATCCCTGCAAAGTTTGGTGAAGATCTGAGTATGTAGTTTTTGACCTTATATGGAACCTCCTTTCTGAAAATTTGAAAATTCTTAAAAAATTCGACCAAAATCTTGATGTCTCCAATCCTATGTTTTGTATGTTTTTTCCACGTGTCTTGACATCCAATGTATCCATGCAAAGTTTGGTGAAGATCTGAGTATGTAGTTTTTGACCTTATATGGAACCTCCTATCTGAAAATTTGAGAATTCTTGAAAAATTCGTCCAAAATCTTGATGTCTCCAATCTCTTGTTTTGTACGTTTTTCCACGTGTCTTGACATCCAATGTATCCCTGCAAAGTTTGGTGAAGATCTGAGTATGTAGTTTTTGACCTTATCTGGAACCTCCCATCTGAAAATTTGAAAATTCCTAAAAAATCCGTCCAAAATCTTGATGACCTCAATCTCTTGTTTTGTACGTTTTTTCCACGTGTCTTGACATCCAATGTATCCCTGCAATGTTTGGTGAATATCTGAATATGTAGTTTTTGACCTTATATGGAACCTCTTATCTGAAAATTTGAAAATTCTTAAAAATATTTGACCAAAATCTTGATGTCCCCAATCCTATGTTTTGTATGTTTTTTCCACGTGTCTTGACATCCAATGTATTTCTGCAAAGTTTGGTGAAGATCTGAGTATGTCGTTTTTGACCTTATCTGGAACATCCTTTCTGAAAATTTGAAAATTCTTAAAAAATTCGTCCAAAATCTTGATGTCTGCAATCTCTTGTTTTGTACGTTTTTTCCACGTGTCTTGACATCCAATGTATCCCTGCAAAGTTTGGTGAAGATCTGAGTATGTAGTTTTTGACCTTATATTGAACCTCCCATCTGAAAATTTGAAAATTCTTAAAAAATTCGACCAAAATCTTGATGTCTCCAATCCTATGTTTTGTATGTTTTTTTCACGTGTCTTGACATCCAATGTATCCATGCAAAGTTTGGTGAAGATCTGAGTATGTAGTTTTTGACCTTATCTGGAACCTCCCATCTGAAAATTTGAAAATTTTTAAAAAATTCGTCCAAAATCTTGATGTCTCCAATCTTTTTTTTGTACGTTTTTTCCACGTGTCTTGACCTCCAATGTATCCCTGCAATGTTTGGTGAAGATCTGAGTATGTAGTTTTTGACCTTATATGGAACCTCCTATCTGAAAATTTGAAAATTCTTAAAAAATTTGACCAAAATCTTGATGTCCCCAATCCTATGTTTTGTATGTTTTTTCCACGTGTCTTGACATCCAATGTATCCCTGCAAAGTTTGGTGAAGATCTGAGTATGTCGTTTTTGACCTTATCTGGAACATCCTTTCTGAAAATTTGAAAATTCTTAAAAAATTCGTCCAAAATCTTGATGTCTCCAATATCTTGTTTTGTACGTTTTTTCCACGTGTCTTGACATCCAATGTATCCCTGCAAAGTTTGGTGAAGATCTGAGTATGTAGTTTTTGACCTTATATGGAACCTCCTATCTGAAAATTTGAAAATTCTTAAAAAATTTGACCAAAATCTTGATGTCCCCAATCCTATGTTTTGTATGTTTTTTCCACGTGTCTTGACATCCAATGTATCCCTGCAAAGTTTGGTGAAGATCTGAGTATGTCGTTTTTGACCTTATCTGGAACCTCCTATCTGAAAATTTGAAAATTCTTCAATAATTCGTCCAAAATCTTGATGTCTCCAATCTCTTGTTTTGTACGTTTTTTCCACGTTTCTTGACATCCAATGTATCCCTGCAATGTTTGGTGAAGATCTGAGTATGTAGTTTTTGACCTTATATGGAACCTCCTATCTGAAAATTTGAAAATTCTTAAAAAATTTGACCAAAATCTTGATATCCCCAATCCTATGTTTTGTATGTTTTTTCCTCGTGTCTTGACATCCAATGTATCCCTGCAAAGTTTGGTGAAGATCTGAGTATGTAGTTTTTGACCTTATCTGGAACATCCTTTCTGAAAATTTGAAAATTCTTAAAAAATTTGTCCAAAATCTTGATGTCTCCAATCTCTTGTTTTGTACGTTTTTTCCACGTGTCTTGACATCCAATGTATCCCTGCAAAGTTTGGTGAAGATCTGAGTATGTAGTTTTTGACCTTATATGGAACCTCCTTTCTGAAAATTTGAAAATTCTTAAAAAATTCGTCCAAAATCTTGATGTCTCCAATCTCTTGTTTTGTACGTTTTTTCCACGTGTCTTGACATCAAATGTATCCCTGCAAAGTTTGGTGAAGATCTGAGTATGTAGTTTTTGACCTTATATGGAACCTCCCATTTGAAAATTTGAAAATTCCTAAAAAATCCGTCTAAAATCTTGATGTCTCCACTCTCTTGTTTTGTACTTTTTTTCCACGTGTCTTGACATCCAATGTATCCCTGCAAAGTTTGGTGAAGATCTGAGTATGTAGTTTTTGACCGTATATGGAACCTCCTTTCTGAAAATTTGAAAATTCTTAAAAAATTCGACCAAAATCTTGATGTCTCCAATCCTATGTTTTGTATGTTTTTTCCACGTGTCTTGACATCCAATGTATCCATGCAAAGTTTGGTGAAGATCTGAGTATGTAGTTTTTGACCTTATATGGAACCTCCTATCTGAAAATTTGAGAATTCTTGAAAAATTCATCCAAAATCTTGATGTCTCCAATCTCTTGTTTTGTACGTTTTTTCCACGTGTCTTGACATCCAATGTATTTCTGCAAAGTTTGGTGAAGATCTGAGAATGTAGTTTTTGACCTTATCTGGAACATCCTATCTGAAAATTTGAAAATTTTTAAAAAATTCGTCCAAAATCTTGATGTCTTCAATCTCTTGTTTTGTACGTTTTTTCCACGTGTCTTGACCTCCAATGTATCCCTGCAAAGTTTGGTGAAGACCTGAGTATGTCGTTTTTGACCTTATCTGGAACATCCTTTCTGAAAATTTGAAAATTCTTAAAAAATTTGTCCAAAATCTTGATGTCTCCAATCTCTTGTTTTGTACGTTTTTTCCACGTGTCTTGACATCCAATGTATCCCTGCAAAGTTTGGTGAAGATCTGAGTATGTAGTTTTTGACCTTATATGGAACCTCCTTTCTGAAAATTTGAAAATTCTTAAAAAATTCGACCAAAATCTTGATGTCTCCAATCCTATGTTTTGTATGTTTTTTCCACGTGTCTTGACATCCAATGTATCCATGCAAAGTTTGGTGAAGATCTGAGTATGTAGTTTTTGACCTTATATGGAACCTCCTATCTGAAAATTTGAGAATTCTTGAAAAATTCGTCCAAAATCTTGATGTCTCCAATCTCTTGTTTTGTACGTTTTTCCACGTGTCTTGACATCCAATGTATCCCTGCAAAGTTTGGTGAAGATCTGAGTATGTAGTTTTTGACCTTATCTGGAATCTCCCATCTGAAAATTTGAAAATTCCTAAAAAATCCGTCCAAAATCTTGATGACCTCAATCTCTTGTTTTGTACGTTTTTTCCACGTGTCTTGACATCCAATGTATCCCTGCAATGTTTGGTGAATATCTGAATATGTAGTTTTTGACCTTATATGGAACCTCTTATCTGAAAATTTGAAAATTCTTAAAAATATTTGACCAAAATCTTGATGTCCCCAATCCTATGTTTTGTATGTTTTTTCCACGTGTCTTGACATCCAATGTATTTCTGCAAAGTTTGGTGAAGATCTGAGTATGTCGTTTTTGACCTTATCTGGAACATCCTTTCTGAAAATTTGAAAATTCTTAAAAAATTCGTCCAAAATCTTGATGTCTGCAATCTCTTGTTTTGTACGTTTTTTCCACGTGTCTTGACATCCAATGTATCCCTGCAAAGTTTGGTGAAGATCTGAGTATGTAGTTTTTGACCTTATATTGAACCTCCCATCTGAAAATTTGAAAATTCTTAAAAAATTCGACCAAAATCTTGATGTCTCCAATCCTATGTTTTGTATGTTTTTTTCACGTGTCTTGACATCCAATGTATCCATGCAAAGTTTGGTGAAGATCTGAGTATGTAGTTTTTGACCTTATCTGGAACCTCCCATCTGAAAATTTGAAAATTTTTAAAAAATTCGTCCAAAATCTTGATGTCTCCAATCTTTTTTTTGTACGTTTTTTCCACGTGTCTTGACCTCCAATGTATCCCTGCAATGTTTGGTGAAGATCTGAGTATGTAGTTTTTGACCTTATATGGAACCTCCTATCTGAAAATTTGAAAATTCTTAAAAAATTTGACCAAAATCTTGATGTCCCCAATCCTATGTTTTGTATGTTTTTTCCACGTGTCTTGACATCCAATGTATCCCTGCAAAGTTTGGTGAAGATCTGAGTATGTCGTTTTTGACCTTATCTGGAACATCCTTTCTGAAAATTTGAAAATTCTTAAAAAATTCGTCCAAAATCTTGATGTCTCCAATATCTTGTTTTGTACGTTTTTTCCACGTGTCTTGACATCCAATGTATCCCTGCAAAGTTTGGTGAAGATCTGAGTATGTAGTTTTTGACCTTATATGGAACCTCCTATCTGAAAATTTGAAAATTCTTAAAAAATTTGACCAAAATCTTGATGTCCCCAATCCTATGTTTTGTATGTTTTTTCCACGTGTCTTGACATCCAATGTATCCCTGCAAAGTTTGGTGAAGATCTGAGTATGTCGTTTTTGACCTTATCTGGAACCTCCTATCTGAAAATTTGAAAATTCTTCAATAATTCGTCCAAAATCTTGATGTCTCCAATCTCTTGTTTTGTACGTTTTTTCCACGTTTCTTGACATCCAATGTATCCCTGCAATGTTTGGTGAAGATCTGAGTATGTAGTTTTTGACCTTATATGGAACCTCCTATCTGAAAATTTGAAAATTCTTAAAAAATTTGACCAAAATCTTGATATCCCCAATCCTATGTTTTGTATGTTTTTTCCTCGTGTCTTGACATCCAATGTATCCCTGCAAAGTTTGGTGAAGATCTGAGTATGTAGTTTTTGACCTTATCTGGAACATCCTTTCTGAAAATTTGAAAATTCTTAAAAAATTTGTCCAAAATCTTGATGTCTCCAATCTCTTGTTTTGTACGTTTTTTCCACGTGTCTTGACATCCAATGTATCCCTGCAAAGTTTGGTGAAGATCTGAGTATGTAGTTTTTGACCTTATATGGAACCTCCTTTCTGAAAATTTGAAAATTCTTAAAAAATTCGTCCAAAATCTTGATGTCTCCAATCTCTTGTTTTGTACGTTTTTTCCACGTGTCTTGACATCAAATGTATCCCTGCAAAGTTTGGTGAAGATCTGAGTATGTAGTTTTTGACCTTATATGGAACCTCCCATTTGAAAATTTGAAAATTCCTAAAAAATCCGTCTAAAATCTTGATGTCTCCACTCTCTTGTTTTGTACTTTTTTTCCACGTGTCTTGACATCCAATGTATCCCTGCAAAGTTTGGTGAAGATCTGAGTATGTAGTTTTTGACCGTATATGGAACCTCCTTTCTGAAAATTTGAAAATTCTTAAAAAATTCGACCAAAATCTTGATGTCTCCAATCCTATGTTTTGTATGTTTTTTCCACGTGTCTTGACATCCAATGTATCCATGCAAAGTTTGGTGAAGATCTGAGTATGTAGTTTTTGACCTTATATGGAACCTCCTATCTGAAAATTTGAGAATTCTTGAAAAATTCATCCAAAATCTTGATGTCTCCAATCTCTTGTTTTGTACGTTTTTTCCACGTGTCTTGACATCCAATGTATCCCTGCAAAGTTTGGTAAAGATCTGAGTATGTAGTTTTTGACCTTATCTGGAACCTCCCATCTGAAAATTTGAAAATTCCTAAAAAATCCGTCCAAAATCTTGATGACCTCAATCTCTTGTTTTGTACGTTTTTTCCACGTGTCTTGACATCCAATGTATCCCTGCAATGTTTGGTGAAGATCTGAGTATGTAGTTTTTGACCTTATATGGAACCTCTTATCTGAAAATTTGAAAATTCTTAAAAATATTTGACCAAAATCTTGATGTCCCCAATCCTATGTTTTGTATGTTTTTTCCACGTGTCTTGACATCCAATGTATTTCTGCAAAGTTTGGTGAAGATCTGAGTTTGTCGTTTTTGACCTTATCTGGAACATCCTTTCTGAAAATTTGAAAATTCTTAAAAAATTCGTCCAAAATCTTGATGTCTCCAATCTCTTGTTTTGTACGTTTTTTCCACGTGTCTTGACATCCAATGTATCCCTGCAAAGTTTGGTGAAGATCTGAGTATGTAGTTTTTGACCTTATATGGAACCTCATATCTGAAAATTTGAAAATTCTTAAAAAATTCGACCAAAATTTTGATGTCTCCAATTCTATGTTTTGTATGTTTTTTCCACGTGTCTTGACATCCAATGTATTTCTGCAAAGTTTGGTGAAGATCTGAGTATGTAGTTTTTGACCTTATCTGGAACATCCTATCTGAAAATTTGAAAATTTTTAAAAAATTCGTCCAAAATCTTGATGTCTTCAATCTCTTGTTTTGTACGTTTTTTCCACGTGTCTTGACCTCCAATGTATCCCTGCAAAGTTTGGTGAAGACCTGAGTATGTCGTTTTTGACCTTATCTGGAACATCCTTTCTGAAAATTTGAAAATTCTTAAAAAATTTGTCCAAAATCTTGATGTCTCCAATCTCTTGTTTTGTACTTTTTTTCCACGTGTCTTGACATCCAATGTATCCCTGCAAAGTTTGGTGAAGATCTGAGTATGTAGTTTTTGACCTTATATGGAACCTCCTTTCTGAAAATTTGAAAATTCTTAAAAAATTCGTCCAAAATCTTGATGTCTCCAATCTCTTGTTTTGTATGTTTTTTCCACGTGTCTTGACCTCCAATGTATCCCTGCAATGTTTGGTGAAGATCTGAGTATGTAGTTTTTGACCTTATATGGAACCTCCTATCTGAAAATTTGAAAATTCTTAAAAAATTTGACCAAAATCTTGATGTCCCCAATCCTATGTTTTGTATGTTTTTTCCACGTGTCTTGATATCCAATGTATCCCTGCAAAGTTTGGTGAAGATCTGAGTATGTCGTTTTTGACATTATCTGGAACATCCTTTCTGAAAATTTGAAAATTCTTAAAAAATTCGTCCAAAATCTTGATGTCTCCAATCTCTTGTTTTGTACGTTTTTTCCACGTGTCTTGACATCCAATGTATCCCTGCAAAGTTTGGTGAAGATCTGAGTATGTAGTTTTTGACCTTATATGGAACCTCATATCTGAAAATTTGAAAATTCTTAAAAAATTCGACCAAAATCTTGATGTCTCCAATTCTATGTTTTGTATGTTTTTTCCACGTGTCTTGACATCCAATGTATTTCTGCAAAGTTTGGTGAAGATCTGAGTATGTAGTTTTTGACCTTATCTGGAACATCCTATCTGAAAATTTGAAAATTTTTAAAAAATTCGTCCAAAATCTTGATGTCTTCAATCTCTTGTTTTGTACGTTTTTTCCACTTGTCTTGACCTCCAATGTATCCCTGCAAAGTTTGGTGAAGACCTGAGTATGTCGTTTTTGACCTTATGTGGAACATCCTTTCTGAAAATTTGAAAATTCTTAAAAAATTTGTCCAAAATCTTGATGTCTCCAATCTCTTGTTTTGTACTTTTTTTCCACGTGTCTTGACATCCAATGTATCCCTGCAAAGTTTGGTGAAGATCTGAGTATGTAGTTTTTGACCTTATATGGAACCTCCTTTCTGAAAATTTGAAAATTCTTAAAAAATTCGTCCAAAATCTTGATGTCTCCAATCTCTTGTTTTGTACGTTTTTTCCACGTGTCTTGACATCAAATGTATCCCTGCAAAGTTTGGTGAAGATCTGAGTATGTAGTTTTTGACCTTATATGGAACCTCTTATCTGAAAATTTGAAAATTCTTAAAAATATTTGACCAAAATCTTGATGTCCCCAATCCTATGTTTTGTATGTTTTTTCCACGTGTCTTGACATCCAATGTATTTCTGCAAAGTTTGGTGAAGATCTGAGTTTGTCGTTTTTGACCTTATCTGGAACATCCTTTCTGAAAATTTGAAAATTCTTAAAAAATTCGTCCAAAATCTTGATGTCTCCAATCTCTTGTTTTGTACGTTTTTTCCACGTGTCTTGACATCCAATGTATCCCTGCAAAGTTTGGTGAAGATCTGAGTATGTAGTTTTTGACCTTATATGGAACCTCATATCTGAAAATTTGAAAATTCTTAAAAAATTCGACCAAAATTTTGATGTCTCCAATTCTATGTTTTGTATGTTTTTTCCACGTGTCTTGACATCCAATGTATTTCTGCAAAGTTTGGTGAAGATCTGAGTATGTAGTTTTTGACCTTATCTGGAACATCCTATCTGAAAATTTGAAAATTTTTAAAAAATTCGTCCAAAATCTTGATGTCTTCAATCTCTTGTTTTGTACGTTTTTTCCACGTGTCTTGACCTCCAATGTATCCCTGCAAAGTTTGGTGAAGACCTGAGTATGTCGTTTTTGACCTTATCTGGAACATCCTTTCTGAAAATTTGAAAATTCTTAAAAAATTTGTCCAAAATCTTGATGTCTCCAATCTCTTGTTTTGTACTTTTTTTCCACGTGTCTTGACATCCAATGTATCCCTGCAAAGTTTGGTGAAGATCTGAGTATGTAGTTTTTGACCTTATATGGAACCTCCTTTCTGAAAATTTGAAAATTCTTAAAAAATTCGTCCAAAATCTTGATGTCTCCAATCTCTTGTTTTGTATGTTTTTTCCACGTGTCTTGACCTCCAATGTATCCCTGCAATGTTTGGTGAAGATCTGAGTATGTAGTTTTTGACCTTATATGGAACCTCCTATCTGAAAATTTGAAAATTCTTAAAAAATTTGACCAAAATCTTGATGTCCCCAATCCTATGTTTTGTATGTTTTTTCCACGTGTCTTGATATCCAATGTATCCCTGCAAAGTTTGGTGAAGATCTGAGTATGTCGTTTTTGACATTATCTGGAACATCCTTTCTGAAAATTTGAAAATTCTTAAAAAATTCGTCCAAAATCTTGATGTCTCCAATCTCTTGTTTTGTACGTTTTTTCCACGTGTCTTGACATCCAATGTATCCCTGCAAAGTTTGGTGAAGATCTGAGTATGTAGTTTTTGACCTTATATGGAACCTCATATCTGAAAATTTGAAAATTCTTAAAAAATTCGACCAAAATCTTGATGTCTCCAATTCTATGTTTTGTATGTTTTTTCCACGTGTCTTGACATCCAATGTATTTCTGCAAAGTTTGGTGAAGATCTGAGTATGTAGTTTTTGACCTTATCTGGAACATCCTATCTGAAAATTTGAAAATTTTTAAAAAATTCGTCCAAAATCTTGATGTCTTCAATCTCTTGTTTTGTACGTTTTTTCCACTTGTCTTGACCTCCAATGTATCCCTGCAAAGTTTGGTGAAGACCTGAGTATGTCGTTTTTGACCTTATCTGGAACATCCTTTCTGAAAATTTGAAAATTCTTAAAAAATTTGTCCAAAATCTTGATGTCTCCAATCTCTTGTTTTGTACTTTTTTTCCACGTGTCTTGACATCCAATGTATCCCTGCAAAGTTTGGTGAAGATCTGAGTATGTAGTTTTTGACCTTATATGGAACCTCCTTTCTGAAAATTTGAAAATTCTTAAAAAATTCGTCCAAAATCTTGATGTCTCCAATCTCTTGTTTTGTACGTTTTTTCCACGTGTCTTGACATCAAATGTATCCCTGCAAAGTTTGGTGAAGATCTGAGTATGTAGTTTTTGACCTTATATGGAACCTCCCATCTGAAAATTTGAAAATTCCTAAAAAATCCGTCTAAAATCTTGATGTCTCCACTCTCTTGTTTTGTACTTTTTTTCCACGTGTCTTGACATCCAATGTATCCCTGCAAAGTTTGGTGAAGATCTGAGTATGTAGTTTTTGACCGTATATGGAACCTCCTTTCTGAAAATTTGAAAATTCTTAAAAAATTCGACCAAAATCTTGATGTCTCCAATCCTATGTTTTGTATGTTTTTTCCACGTGTCTTGACATCCAATGTATCCATGCAAAGTTTGGTGAAGATCTGAGTATGTAGTTTTTGACCTTATATGGAACCTCCTATCTGAAAATTTGAGAATTCTTGAAAAATTCATCCAAAATCTTGATGTCTCCAATCTCTTGTTTTGTACGTTTTTTCCACGTGTCTTGACATCCAATGTATCCCTGCAAAGTTTGGTGAAGATCTGAGTATGTAGTTTTTGACCTTATCTGGAACCTCCCATCTGAAAATTTGAAAATTCCTAAAAAATTCGTCCAAAATCTTGATGACCTCAATCTCTTGTTTTGTACGTTTTTTCCACGTGTCTTGACATCCAATGTATCCCTGCAAAGTTTGGTGAAGATCTGAGTATGTAGTTTTTGACCTTATATGGAACCTCCCATCTGAAAATTTGAAAATTCTTAAAAAAATCGACCAAAATCTTGATGTCTCCAATCCTATGTTTTGTATGTTTTTTCCACGTGTCTTGACATCCAATGTATCCATGCAAAGTTTGGTGAAGATCTGAGTATGTAGTTTTTGACCTTATCTGGAACCTCCCATCTGAAAATTTGAAAATTTTTAAAAAATTCGTCCAAAATCTTGATGTCTCCTATCTCTTGTTTTGTATGTTTTTTCCACGTGTCTTGACCTCCAATGTATCCCTGCAATGTTTGGTGAAGATCTGAGTATGTAGTTTTTGACCTTATATGGAACCTCCTATCTGAAAATTTGAAAATTCTTAAAAAATTTGACCAAAATCTTGATGTCCCCAATCCTATGTTTTGTATGTTTTTTCCACGTGTCTTGACATCCAATGTATCCCTGCAAAGTTTGGTGAAGATCTGAGTATGACGTTTTTGACCTTATCTGGAACATCCTTTCTGAAAATTTGAAAATTCTTAAAAAATTCGTCCAAAATCTTGATGTCTCCAATCTCTTGTTTTGTACGTTTTTTCCACGTGTCTTGACATCCAATGTATCCCTGCAAAGTTTGGTGAAGATCTGAGTATGTAGTTTTTGACCTTATATGGAACCTCATATCTGAAAATTTGAAAATTCTTAAAAAATTCGACCAAAATCTTGATGTCTCCAATCCTATGTTTTGTATGTTTTTTCCACGTGTCTTGACATCCAATGTATTTCTGCAAAGTTTGGTGAAGATCTGAGTTTGTCGTTTTTGACCTTATCTGGAACATCCTTTCTGAAAATTTGAAAATTCTTAAAAAATTCGTCCAAAATCTTGATGTCTCCAATCCTAATTTTTGTATGTTTTTTCCAAGTGTCTTGACATCCAATGTATCCATGCAAAGTTTGGTGAAGATCTGAGTATGTAGTTTTTGACCTTATCTGGAACCTCCCATCTGAAAATTTGAAAATTTTTAAAAAATTCGTCCAAAATCTTGATGTCTACAATCTCTTGTTTTGTACGTTTTTTCCACGTGTCTTGACCTCCAATGTAACCCTGCAATGTTTGGTGAAGATCTGAGTATGTAGTTTTTGACCTTATATGGAACATCCTTTCTGAAAATTTGAAAATTCTTAAAAAATTCGTCCAAAATCTTGATGTCTCCAATCTCTTGTTTTGTACGTTTTTTTCCACGTGTCTTGACATCCAATGTATCCCTGCAAAGTTTGGTGAAGATCTGAGTATGTAGTTTTTGACCTTATATGGAACCTCCTTTCTGAAAATTTGAAAATTCTTAAAAAATTCGTCCAAAATCTTGATGTCTCCAATCTCTTGTTTTGTACGTTTTTTCCACGTGTCTTGACATCCAATGTATCCCTGCAAAGTTTGGTTAAGGTCTGAGTATGTAGTTTTTGACCTTATATGGAACCTCATATCTGAAAATTTGAAAATTCTTAAAAAATTCGACCAAAATCTTGATGTCTCCAATCCTATGTTTTGTATGTTTTTTCCACGTGTCTTGACATCCAATGTATCCATGCAAAGTTTGGTGTAGATCTGAGTATGTAGTTTTTGACCTTATATGGAACCTCCTATCTGAAAATTTGAAAATTCTTAAAAAATTCGTCCAAAATCTTGATGTCTCCAATCTCTTGTTTTGTACGTTTTTTCCACGTGTCTTGACATCCAATGTATCCCTGCAAAGTTTGGTGAAGATCTGAGTATGTAGTTTTTGACCTTATCTGGAACCTCCCTTCTGAAAATTTGAAAATTCCTAAAAAATCCGTCCAAAATCTTGATGACCTCAATCTCTTGTTTTGTACGTTTTTTCCACGTGTCTTGACATCCAATGTATCCCTGCAAAGTTTGGTGAAGATCTGAGTATGTAGTTTTTGACCTTATATGGAACCTCCCATATGAAAATTTGAAAATTCCTAAAAAAT
The DNA here is from genome assembly GCF_977018435.1 of Lepisma saccharinum. Lineage (NCBI taxonomy): Eukaryota > Metazoa > Arthropoda > Insecta > Zygentoma > Lepismatidae > Lepisma > Lepisma saccharinum. The sequence goes on along the minus strand of NW_028142907.1, from coordinate 933,868 downwards.
CCGTCTAAAATCTTGATGTCCCCAATCCTATGTCTTGTATGTTTTTTCCACGTGTCTTGACATCCAATGTATCCCTGCAAAGTTTGGTGAAGATCTGAGTATGTAGTTTTTGACCTTATATGGAACCTCATATCTGAAAATTTGAAAATTCTTAAAAAATTCGACCAAAATCTTGATGTCTCCAATCCTATGTTTTGTATGTTTTTTCCACGTGTCTTGACATCCAATGTATCCATGCAAAGTTTGGTGAAGATCTGAGTATGTAGTTTTTGACCTTATATGGAACCTCCTATCTGAAAATTTGAGAATTCTTGAAAAATTCGTCCAAAATCTTGATGTCTCCAATCCTATGTTTTGTATGTTTTTTCCACGTGTCTTGACATCCAATGTATCCATGCAAAGTTTGGTGAAGATCTGAGTATGTAGTTTTTGACCTTATATGGAACCTCCTATCTGAAAATTTGAAAATTCTTAAAAAATTCGTCCAAAATTTTGATGTCTCCAATCTCTTGTTTTGTACGTTTTTTCCACGTGTCTTGACATCCAATGTATCCCTGCAAAGTTTGGTGAAGATCTGAGTATGCAGTTTTTGACCTTATCTGGAACCTCCCATCTGAAAATTTGAAAATTCCTAAAAAATCCGTCCAAAATCTTGATGACCTCAATCTCTTGTTTTGTACGTTTTTTCCACGTGTCTTGACATCCAATGTATCCCTGCAAAGTTTGGTGAAGATCTGAGTATGTAGTTTTTGACCTTATCTGGAACCTCCTATCTGAAAATTTGAAAATTGTTAAAAAATTCGTCCAAAATCTTGATGTCTCCAATCTCTTGTTTTGTACGTTTTTCCCACGTGTCTTGACATCCAACGTATCCCTGCAAAGTTTGGTGAAGATCTGAGTATGTAGTTTTTGACCTCATATGGAACCTCCTTTCTGAAAATTTGAAAATTCCTCAAAAATTCGTCCAAAATCTAGATGTCTCCAATCTCTTGTTTTGTACGTTTTTTCCACGTTTATTGACATCCAATGTATCCCTGCAAAGTTTGGTGAAGATCTGAGTATGTAGTTTTTGACCTTATCTGGAACCTCCCATCTGAAAATTTGAAAATTCCTAAAAAATCCGTCCAAAATCTTGATGTCCCCAATCCTATGTCTTGTATGTTTTTTCCACGTGTCTTGACATCCAATGTATCCCTGCAAAGTTTGGTGAAGATCTGAGTATGTAGTTTTTGACCTTATATGGAACCTCATATCTGAAAATTTGAAAATTCTTAAAAAATTCGACCAAAATCTTGATGTCTCCAATCCTATGTTTTGTATGTTTTTCCACGTGTCTTGACATCCAATGTATCCATGCAAAATTTGGTGAAGATCTGAGTATGTAGTTTTTGACCTTATATGGAACCTCCTATCTGAAAATTTGAAAATTCTTAAAAAATTCGTCCAAAATCTTGATGTCTCCAATCTCTTGTTTTGTACGTTTTTTCCACGTGTCTTGACATCCAATGTATCCCTGCAAAGTTTGGTGAAGATCTGAGTATGTAGTTTTTGACCTTATCTGGAACCTCCCATCTGAAAATTTGAAAATTCCTAAAAAATCCGTCCAAAATCTTGATGACCTCAATCTCTTGTTTTGTACGTTTTTTCCACGTGTCTTGACATCCAATGTATCCCTTCAAAGTTTGGTGAAGATCTGAGTATGTAGTTTTTGACCTTATCTGGAACCTCCTATCTGAAAATTTGAAAATTGTTAAAAAATTCGTCCAAAATCTTGATGTCTCCAATCTCTTGTTTTGTACGTTTTTCCCACGTGTCTTGACATCCAATGTATCCCTGCAAAGTTTGGTGAAGATCTGAGTATGTAGTTTTTGACCTTATCTGGAACCATCTTTCTGAAAATTTGAAAATTCCTCAAAAATTCGTCCAAAATCTTGATGTCTCCAATCTCTTGTTTTGTACGTTTTTTCCACGTGTCTTGACATCCAATGTATCCCTGCAAAGTTTGGTGAAGATCTGAGTATGTAGTTTTTGACCTTATCTGGAACCTCCCATCTGAAAATTTGAAAATTCCTAAGAAATCCGTCCAAAATCTTGATGTCCCCAAACCTATGTTTTGTATGTTTTTTCCACGTGCCTTGACATCCAATGTATCCATGCAAAGTTTGGTGAAGATCTGAGTATGTAGTTTTTGACCTTATATGGAACCTCCTTTCTGAAAATTTGAAAATTCTTAAAAAAATCGTCCAAAATCTTGATGTCTCCAATCCTATGTTTTGTATGTTTTTTCCACGTGTCTTGACATCCAATGTATCCATGCAAAGTTTGATGAAGATCTGAGTATGTAGTTTTTGACCTTATATGGAACCTCCTATCTGAAAATTTGAAAAAAATTCAAAAAAAAATCGTCCAAAATCTTGATGTCTCCAATCTCTTGTTTTGTACGTTTTTTCCACGTGTCTTGACATCCAATGTATCCCTGCAAAGTTTGGTGAAGATCTGGGTATGTAGTTTTTGACCTTATCTGGAACCTCCTATCTGAAAATTTGAAAATTCCTAAAAAATCCGTCCAAAATCTTGATGACCTCAATCTCTTGTTTTGTACGTTTTTTCCACGTGTCTTGACATCCATTGTATCCCTGCAAAGTTTGGTGAAGATCTGAGTATGTAGTTTTTGACCTTATATGGAACCTCCTTTCTGAAAATTTGAAAATTCTTAAAAAATTCGTCCAAAATCTTGATGTCTCCAATCTCTTGTTTTGTACGTTTTTTCCACGTGTCTTGACATCCAATGTATCCCTGCAAAGTTTGGTGAAGATCTGAGTATGTAGTTTTTGACCTTATATGGAACCTCCTTTCTGAAAATTTGAAAATTCTTAAAAAATTCGTCCAAAATCTTGATGTCTCCAATCTCTTGTTTTGTACGTTTTTTCCACGTGTCTTGACATCCAATGTATCCCTGCAAAGTTTGGTGAAGATCTGAGTATGTAGTTTTTGATCTTATATGGAACCTCCCATCTGAAAATTTGAAAATTCCTAAAAAATCCGTCTAAAATCTTGATGTCCCCAATCCTATGTCTTGCATGTTTTTTCCACGTGTCTTGACATCCAATGTATCCCTGCAAAGTTTGGTGAAGATCTGAGTATGTAGTTTTTGACCTTATATGGAACCTCATCTGAAAATTTGAAAATTCTTAAAAAATTCGACCAAAATCTTGATGTCTCCAATCCTATGTTTTGTATGTTTTTTCCACGTGTCTTGACATCCAATGTATCCATGCAAAGTTTGGTGAAGATCTGAGTATGTAGTTTTTGACCTTATATGGAACCTCCTATCTGAAAATTTGAAAATTCTTAAAAAATTCGTCCAAAATCTTGATGTCTCCAATCTCTTGTTTTGTACGTTTTTTCCACGTGTCTTGACATCCAATGTATCCCTGCAAAGTTTGGTGAAGATCTGAGTATGTAGTTTTTGACCTTATCTGGAACCTCCCATCTGAAAATTTGAAAATTCCTAAAAAATCCGTCCAAAATCTTGATGACCTCAATCCTATGTCTTGCATGTTTTTTCCACGTGTCTTGACATCCAATGTATCCCTGCAAAGTTTGGTGAAGATCTGAGTATGTAGTTTTTGACCTTATCTGGAACCTCCCATCTGAAAATTTGAAAATTCCTAAAAAATCCGTCCAAAATCTTGATGACCTCAATCTCTTGTTTTGTACGTTTTTTCCACGTGTCTTGACATCCAATGTATCCCTGCAAAGTTTGGTGAAGATCTGAGTATGTAGTTTTTGACCTTATCTGGAACCTCATATCTGAAAATTTGAAAATTGTTAAAAAATTCGTCCAAAATCTTGATGTCTCCAATCTCTTGTTTTGTACGTTTTTCCCACGTGTCTTGACATCCAATGTATCCCTGCAAAGTTTGGTGAAGATCTGAGTATGTAGTTTTTGACCTTATCTGGAACCTTCTTTCTGAAAATTTGAAAATTCCTCAAAAATTCGTCCAAAATCTTGATGTCTCCAATCTCTTGTTTTGTACGTTTTTTCCACGTGTCTTGACATCCAATGTATCCCTGCAAAGTTTGGTGAAGATCTGAGTATGTAGTTTTTGACCTTATCTGGAACCTCCCATCTGAAAATTTGAAAATTCCTAAGAAATCCGTCCAAAATCTTGATGTCCCCAAACCTATGTTTTGTATGTTTTTTCCACGTGTCTTGACATCCAATGTATCCATGCAAAGTTTGGTGAAGATCTGAGTATGTAGTTTTTGACCTTATATGGAACCTCCTTTCTGAAAATTTGAAAATTCTTAAAAAAATCGTCCAAAATCTTGATGTCTCCAATCCTATGTTTTGTATGTTTTTTCCACGTGTCTTGACATCCAATGTATCCATGCAAAGTTTGATGAAGATCTGAGTATGTAGTTTTTGACCTTATATGGAACCTCCTTTCTGAAAATTTGAAAATTCTTAAAAAATTCGTCCAAAATCTTGATGTCTCCAATCTCTTGTTTTGTACGTTTTTTCCACGTGTCTTGACATCCAATGTATCCCTGCAAAGTTTGGTGAAGATCTGAGTATGTAGTTTTTGACCTTATATGGAACCTCCTTTCTGAAAATTTGAAAATTCTTAAAAAAATCGTCCAAAATCTTGATGTCTCCAATCTCTTGTTTTGTACGTTTTTTCCACGTGTCTTGACATCCAATGTATCCCTGCAAAGTTTGGTGAAGATCTGAGTATGTAGTTTTTGACCTTATATGGAACCTCCCATCTGAAAATTTGAAAATTCCTAAAAAATCCGTCTAAAATCTTGATGTCCCCAATCCTATGTCTTGCATGTTTTTTCCACGTGTCTTGACATCCAATGTATCCCTGCAAAGTTTGGTGAAGATCTGAGTATGTAGTTTTTGACCTTATATGGAACCTCATCTGAAAATTTGAAAATTCTTAAAAAATTCGACCAAAATCTTGATGTCTCCAATCCTATGTTTTGTATGTTTTTTCCACGTGTCTTGACATCCAATGTATCCATGCAAAGTTTGGTGAAGATCTGAGTATGTAGTTTTTGACCTTATATGGAACCTCCTATCTGAAAATTTGAAAATTCTTAAAAAATTCGTCCAAAATCTTGATGTCTCCAATCTCTTGTTTTGTACGTTTTTTCCACGTGTCTTGACATCCAATGTATCCCTGCAAAGTTTGGTGAAGATCTGAGTATGTAGTTTTTGACCTTATCTGGAACCTCCCATCTGAAAATTTGAAAATTCCTAAAAAATCCGTCCAAAATCTTGATGACCTCAATCTCTTGTTTTGTACGTTTTTTCCACGTGTCTTGACATCCAATGTATCCCTGCAAAGTTTGGTGAAGATCTGAGTATGTAGTTTTTGACCTTATCTGGAACCTCATATCTGAAAATTTGAAAATTGTTAAAAAATTCGTCCAAAATCTTGATGTCTCCACTCCTATGTTTTGTATGTTTTTTCCACGTGTCTTGACATCCAATGTATTTCTGCAAAGTTTGGTGAAGATCTGAGTTTGTCGTTTTTGACCTTATCTGGAACATCCTTTCTGAAAATTTGAAAATTCTTAAAAAATTCGTCCAAAATCTTGATGTCTCCAATCTCTTGTTTTGTACGTTTTTTCCACGTGTCTTGACATCCAATGTATCCCTGCAAAGTGTGGTGAAGATCTGAGTATGTAGTTTTTGACCTTATATGGAACCTCCCATCTGAAAATTTGAAAATTCTTAAAAAATTCGACCAAAATCTTGATGTCTCCAATCCTATGTTTTGTATGTTTTTTCCACGTGTCTTGACATCCAATGTATCCATGCAAAGTTTGGTGAAGATCTGAGTATGTAGTTTTTGACCTTATCTGGAACCTCCCATCTGAAAATTTGAAAATTCTTAAAAAATTCGTCCAAAATCTTGATGTCTCCAATCTCTTGTTTTGTACGTTTTTTCCACGTGTCTTGACATCCAATGTAACCCTGCAATGTTTGGTGAAGATCTGAGTATGTAGTTTTTGACCTTATATGGAACATCCTTTCTGAAAATTTGAAAATTCTTAAAAAATTCGTCCAAAATCTTGATGTCTCCAATCTCTTGTTTTGTACGTTTTTTTCCACGTGTCTTGACATCCAATGTATCCCTGCAAAGTTTGGTGAAGATCTGAGTATGTAGTTTTTGACCTTATATGGAACCTCCTTTCTGAAAATTTGAAAATTCTTAAAAAATTCGACCAAAATCTTGATGTCTCCAATCCTATGTTTTGTATGTTTTTTCCACGTGTCTTGACATCCAATGTATCCATGCAAAGTTTGGTGAAGATCTGAGTATGTAGTTTTTGACCTTATATGGAACCTCCTATCTGAAAATTTGAGAATTCTTGAAAAATTCATCCAAAATCTTGATGTCTCCAATCTCTTGTTTTGTACGTTTTTTCCACGTGTCTTGACATCCAATGTATCCCTGCAAAGTTTGGTGAAGATCTGAGTATGTAGTTTTTGACCTTATCTGGAACCTCCCATCTGAAAATTTGAAAATTCCTAAAAAATCCGTCCAAAATCTTGATGACCTCAATCTCTTGTTTTGTACGTTTTTTCCACGTGTCTTGACATCCAATGTATCCCTGCAATGTTTGGTGAAGATCTGAGTATGTAGTTTTTGACCTTATATGGAACCTCTTATCTGAAAATTTGAAAATTCTTAAAAATATTTGACCAAAATCTTGATGTCCCCAATCCTATGTTTTGTATGTTTTTTCCACGTGTCTTGACATCCAATGTATTTCTGCAAAGTTTGGTGAAGATCTGAGTTTGTCGTTTTTGACCTTATCTGGAACATCCTTTCTGAAAATTTGAAAATTCTTAAAAAATTCGTCCAAAATCTTGATGTCTCCAATCTCTTGTTTTGTACGTTTTTTCCACGTGTCTTGACATCCAATGTATCCCTGCAAAGTTTGGTGAAGATCTGAGTATGTAGTTTTTGACCTTATATGGAACCTCATATCTGAAAATTTGAAAATTCTTAAAAAATTCGACCAAAATTTTGATGTCTCCAATTCTATGTTTTGTATGTTTTTTCCACGTGTCTTGACATCCAATGTATTTCTGCAAAGTTTGGTGAAGATCTGAGTATGTAGTTTTTGACCTTATCTGGAACATCCTATCTGAAAATTTGAAAATTTTTAAAAAATTCGTCCAAAATCTTGATGTCTTCAATCTCTTGTTTTGTACGTTTTTTCCACGTGTCTTGACCTCCAATGTATCCCTGCAAAGTTTGGTGAAGACCTGAGTATGTCGTTTTTGACCTTATCTGGAACATCCTTTCTGAAAATTTGAAAATTCTTAAAAAATTTGTCCAAAATCTTGATGTCTCCAATCTCTTGTTTTGTACTTTTTTTCCACGTGTCTTGACATCCAATGTATCCCTGCAAAGTTTGGTGAAGATCTGAGTATGTAGTTTTTGACCTTATATGGAACCTCCTTTCTGAAAATTTGAAAATTCTTAAAAAATTCGTCCAAAATCTTGATGTCTCCAATCTCTTGTTTTGTATGTTTTTTCCACGTGTCTTGACCTCCAATGTATCCCTGCAATGTTTGGTGAAGATCTGAGTATGTAGTTTTTGACCTTATATGGAACCTCCTATCTGAAAATTTGAAAATTCTTAAAAAATTTGACCAAAATCTTGATGTCCCCAATCCTATGTTTTGTATGTTTTTTCCACGTGTCTTGACATCCAATGTATCCCTGCAAAGTTTGGTGAAGATCTGAGTATGTCGTTTTTGACATTATCTGGAACATCCTTTCTGAAAATTTGAAAATTCTTAAAAAATTCGTCCAAAATCTTGATGTCTCCAATCTCTTGTTTTGTACGTTTTTTCCACGTGTCTTGACATCCAATGTATCCCTGCAAAGTTTGGTGAAGATCTGAGTATGTAGTTTTTGACCTTATATGGAACCTCATATCTGAAAATTTGAAAATTCTTAAAAAATTCGACCAAAATCTTGATGTCTCCAATTCTATGTTTTGTATGTTTTTTCCACGTGTCTTGACATCCAATGTATTTCTGCAAAGTTTGGTGAAGATCTGAGTATGTAGTTTTTGACCTTATCTGGAACATCCTATCTGAAAATTTGAAAATTTTTAAAAAATTCGTCCAAAATCTTGATGTCTTCAATCTCTTGTTTTGTACGTTTTTTCCACTTGTCTTGACCTCCAATGTATCCCTGCAAAGTTTGGTGAAGACCTGAGTATGTCGTTTTTGACCTTATCTGGAACATCCTTTCTGAAAATTTGAAAATTCTTAAAAAATTTGTCCAAAATCTTGATGTCTCCAATCTCTTGTTTTGTACTTTTTTTCCACGTGTCTTGACATCCAATGTATCCCTGCAAAGTTTGGTGAAGATCTGAGTATGTAGTTTTTGACCTTATATGGAACCTCCTTTCTGAAAATTTGAAAATTCTTAAAAAATTCGTCCAAAATCTTGATGTCTCCAATCTCTTGTTTTGTACGTTTTTTCCACGTGTCTTGACATCAAATGTATCCCTGCAAAGTTTGGTGAAGATCTGAGTATGTAGTTTTTGACCTTATATGGAACCTCCCATCTGAAAATTTGAAAATTCCTAAAAAATCCGTCTAAAATCTTGATGTCTCCACTCTCTTGTTTTGTACTTTTTTTCCACGTGTCTTGACATCCAATGTATCCCTGCAAAGTTTGGTGAAGATCTGAGTATGTAGTTTTTGACCGTATATGGAACCTCCTTTCTGAAAATTTGAAAATTCTTAAAAAATTCGACCAAAATCTTGATGTCTCCAATCCTATGTTTTGTATGTTTTTTCCACGTGTCTTGACATCCAATGTATCCATGCAAAGTTTGGTGAAGATCTGAGTATGTAGTTTTTGACCTTATATGGAACCTCCTATCTGAAAATTTGAGAATTCTTGAAAAATTCATCCAAAATCTTGATGTCTCCAATCTCTTGTTTTGTACGTTTTTTCCACGTGTCTTGACATCCAATGTATCCCTGCAAAGTTTGGTGAAGATCTGAGTATGTAGTTTTTGACCTTATCTGGAACCTCCCATCTGAAAATTTGAAAATTCCTAAAAAATTCGTCCAAAATCTTGATGACCTCAATCTCTTGTTTTGTACGTTTTTTCCACGTGTCTTGACATCCAATGTATCCCTGCAAAGTTTGGTGAAGATCTGAGTATGTAGTTTTTGACCTTATCTGGAACCTCATATCTGAAAATTTGAAAATTGTTAAAAAATTCGTCCAAAATCTTGATGTCTCCAATCCTATGTTTTGTATGTTTTTTCCACGTGTCTTGACATCCAATGTATTTCTGCAAAGTTTGGTGAAGATCTGAGTTTGTCGTTTTTGACCTTATCTGGAACATCCTTTCTGAAAATTTGAAAATTCTTAAAAAATTCGTCCAAAATCTTGATGTCTCCAATCTCTTGTTTTGTACGTTTTTTCCACGTGTCTTGACATCCAATGTATCCCTGCAAAGTGTGGTGAAGATCTGAGTATGTAGTTTTTGACCTTATATGGAACCTCCCATCTGAAAATTTGAAAATTCTTAAAAAATTCGACCAAAATCTTGATGTCTCCAATCCTATGTTTTGTATGTTTTTTCCACGTGTCTTGACATCCAATGTATCCATGCAAAGTTTGGTGAAGATCTGAGTATGTAGTTTTTGACCTTATCTGGAACCTCCCATCTGAAAATTTGAAAATTCTTAAAAAATTCGTCCAAAATCTTGATGTCTCCAATCTCTTGTTTTGTACGTTTTTTCCACTTGTCTTGACCTCCAATGTAACCCTGCAATGTTTGGTGAAGATCTGAGTATGTAGTTTTTGACCTTATATGGAACATCCTTTCTGAAAATTTGAAAATTCTTAAAAAATTCGTCCAAAATCTTGATGTCTCCAATCTCTTGTTTTGTACGTTTTTTTCCACGTGTCTTGACATCCAATGTATCCCTGCAAAGTTTGGTGAAGATCTGAGTATGTAGTTTTTGACCTTATATGGAACCTCCTTTCTGAAAATTTGAAAATTCTTAAAAAATTCGACCAAAATCTTGATGTCTCCAATCCTATGTTTTGTATGTTTTTTCCACGTGTCTTGACATCCAATGTATCCATGCAAAGTTTGGTGAAGATCTGAGTATGTAGTTTTTGACCTTATATGGAACCTCCTATCTGAAAATTTGAGAATTCTTGAAAAATTCATCCAAAATCTTGATGTCTCCAATCTCTTGTTTTGTACGTTTTTTCCACGTGTCTTGACATCCAATGTATCCCTGCAAAGTTTGGTGAAGATCTGAGTATGTAGTTTTTGACCTTATCTGGAACCTCCCATCTGAAAATTTGAAAATTCCTAAAAAATCCGTCCAAAATCTTGATGACCTCAATCTCTTGTTTTGTACGTTTTTTCCACGTGTCTTGACATCCAATGTATCCCTGCAATGTTTGGTGAAGATCTGAGTATGTAGTTTTTGACCTTATATGGAACCTCTTATCTGAAAATTTGAAAATTCTTAAAAATATTTGACCAAAATCTTGATGTCCCCAATCCTATGTTTTGTATGTTTTTTCCACGTGTCTTGACATCCAATGTATTTCTGCAAAGTTTGGTGAAGATCTGAGTTTGTCGTTTTTGACCTTATCTGGAACATCCTTTCTGAAAATTTGAAAATTCTTAAAAAATTCGTCCAAAATCTTGATGTCTCCAATCTCTTGTTTTGTACGTTTTTTCCACGTGTCTTGACATCCAATGTATCCCTGCAAAGTTTGGTGAAGATCTGAGTATGTAGTTTTTGACCTTATATGGAACCTCATATCTGAAAATTTGAAAATTCTTAAAAAATTCGACCAAAATTTTGATGTCTCCAATTCTATGTTTTGTATGTTTTTTCCACGTGTCTTGACATCCAATGTATTTCTGCAAAGTTTGGTGAAGATCTGAGTATGTAGTTTTTGACCTTATCTGGAACATCCTATCTGAAAATTTGAAAATTTTTAAAAAATTCGTCCAAAATCTTGATGTCTTCAATCTCTTGTTTTGTACGTTTTTTCCACGTGTCTTGACCTCCAATGTATCCCTGCAAAGTTTGGTGAAGACCTGAGTATGTCGTTTTTGACCTTATCTGGAACATCCTTTCTGAAAATTTGAAAATTCTTAAAAAATTTGTCCAAAATCTTGATGTCTCCAATCTCTTGTTTTGTACTTTTTTTCCACGTGTCTTGACATCCAATGTATCCCTGCAAAGTTTGGTGAAGATCTGAGTATGTAGTTTTTGACCTTATATGGAACCTCCTTTCTGAAAATTTGAAAATTCTTAAAAAATTCGTCCAAAATCTTGATGTCTCCAATCTCTTGTTTTGTATGTTTTTTCCACGTGTCTTGACCTCCAATGTATCCCTGCAATGTTTGGTGAAGATCTGAGTATGTAGTTTTTGACCTTATATGGAACCTCCTATCTGAAAATTTGAAAATTCTTAAAAAATTTGACCAAAATCTTGATGTCCCCAATCCTATGTTTTGTATGTTTTTTCCACGTGTCTTGATATCCAATGTATCCCTGCAAAGTTTGGTGAAGATCTGAGTATGTCGTTTTTGACATTATCTGGAACATCCTTTCTGAAAATTTGAAAATTCTTAAAAAATTCGTCCAAAATCTTGATGTCTCCAATCTCTTGTTTTGTACGTTTTTTCCACGTGTCTTGACATCCAATGTATCCCTGCAAAGTTTGGTGAAGATCTGAGTATGTAGTTTTTGACCTTATATGGAACCTCATATCTGAAAATTTGAAAATTCTTAAAAAATTCGACCAAAATCTTGATGTCTCCAATTCTATGTTTTGTATGTTTTTTCCACGTGTCTTGACATCCAATGTATTTCTGCAAAGTTTGGTGAAGATCTGAGTATGTAGTTTTTGACCTTATCTGGAACATCCTATCTGAAAATTTGAAAATTTTTAAAAAATTCGTCCAAAATCTTGATGTCTTCAATCTCTTGTTTTGTACGTTTTTTCCACTTGTCTTGACCTCCAATGTATCCCTGCAAAGTTTGGTGAAGACCTGAGTATGTCGTTTTTGACCTTATCTGGAACATCCTTTCTGAAAATTTGAAAATTCTTAAAAAATTTGTCCAAAATCTTGATGTCTCCAATCTCTTGTTTTGTACTTTTTTTCCACGTGTCTTGACATCCAATGTATCCCTGCAAAGTTTGGTGAAGATCTGAGTATGTAGTTTTTGACCTTATATGGAACCTCCTTTCTGAAAATTTGAAAATTCTTAAAAAATTCGTCCAAAATCTTGATGTCTCCAATCTCTTGTTTTGTACGTTTTTTCCACGTGTCTTGACATCAAATGTATCCCTGCAAAGTTTGGTGAAGATCTGAGTATGTAGTTTTTGACCTTATATGGAACCTCCCATCTGAAAATTTGAAAATTCCTAAAAAATCCGTCTAAAATCTTGATGTCTCCATTCTCTTGTTTTGTACTTTTTTTCCACGTGTCTTGACATCCAATGTATCCCTGCAAAGTTTGGTGAAGATCTGAGTATGTAGTTTTTGACCGTATATGGAACCTCCTTTCTGAAAATTTGAAAATTCTTAAAAAATTCGACCAAAATCTTGATGTCTCCAATCCTATGTTTTGTATGTTTTTTCCACGTGTCTTGACATCCAATGTATCCATGCAAAGTTTGGTGAAGATCTGAGTATGTAGTTTTTGACCTTATATGGAACCTCCTATCTGAAAATTTGAGAATTCTTGAAAAATTCATCCAAAATCTTGATGTCTCCAATCTCTTGTTTTGTACGTTTTTTCCACGTGTCTTGACATCCAATGTATCCCTGCAAAGTTTGGTGAAGATCTGAGTATGTAGTTTTTGACCTTATCTGGAACCTCCCATCTGAAAATTTGAAAATTCCTAAAAAATTCGTCCAAAATCTTGATGACCTCAATCTCTTGTTTTGTACGTTTTTTCCACGTGTCTTGACATCCAATGTATCCCTGCAAAGTTTGGTGAAGATCTGAGTATGTAGTTTTTGACCTTATATGGAACCTCCCATCTGAAAATTTGAAAATTCTTAAAAAAATCGACCAAAATCTTGATGTCTCCAATCCTATGTTTTGTATGTTTTTTCCACGTGTCTTGACATCCAATGTATCCATGCAAAGTTTGGTGAAGATCTGAGTATGTAGTTTTTGACCTTATCTGGAACCTCCCATCTGAAAATTTGAAAATTTTTAAAAAATTCGTCCAAAATCTTGAAGTCTCCTATCTCTTGTTTTGTATGTTTTTTCCACGTGTCTTGACCTCCAATGTATCCCTGCAATGTTTGGTGAAGATCTGAGTATGTAGTTTTTGACCTTATATGGAACCTCCTATCTGAAAATTTGAAAATTCTTAAAAAATTTGACCAAAATCTTGATGTCCCCAATCCTATGTTTTGTATGTTTTTTCCACGTGTCTTGACATCCAATGTATCCCTGCAAAGTTTGGTGAAGATCTGAGTATGACGTTTTTGACCTTATCTGGAACATCCTTTCTGAAAATTTGAAAATTCTTAAAAAATTCGTCCAAAATCTTGATGTCTCCAATCTCTTGTTTTGTACGTTTTTTCCACGTGTCTTGACATCCAATGTATCCCTGCAAAGTTTGGTGAAGATCTGAGTATGTAGTTTTTGACCTTATATGGAACCTCATATCTGAAAATTTGAAAATTCTTAAAAAATTCGACCAAAATCTTGATGTCTCCAATCCTATGTTTTGTATGTTTCTTCCACGTGTCTTGACATCCAATGTATTTCTGCAAAGTTTGGTGAAGATCTGAGTTTGTCGTTTTTGACCTTATCTGGAACATCCTTTCTGAAAATTTGAAAATTCTTAAAAAATTCGTCCAAAATCTTGATGTCTCCAATCCTAATTTTTGTATGTTTTTTCCAAGTGTCTTGACATCCAATGTATCCATGCAAAGTTTGGTGAAGATCTGAGTATGTAGTTTTTGACCTTATCTGGAACCTCCCATCTGAAAATTTGAAAATTTTTAAAAAATTCGTCCAAAATCTTGATGTCTACAATCTCTTGTTTTGTACGTTTTTTCCACGTGTCTTGACCTCCAATGTAACCCTGCAATGTTTGGTGAAGATCTGAGTATGTAGTTTTTGACCTTATATGGAACATCCTTTCTGAAAATTTGAAAATTCTTAAAAAATTCGTCCAAAATCTTGATGTCTCCAATCTCTTGTTTTGTACGTTTTTTTCCACGTGTCTTGACATCCAATGTATCCCTGCAAAGTTTGGTGAAGATCTGAGTATGTAGTTTTTGACCTTATATGGAACCTCCTTTCTGAAAATTTGAAAATTCTTAAAAAATTCGTCCAAAATCTTGATGTCTCCAATCTCTTGTTTTGTACGTTTTTTCCACGTGTCTTGACATCCAATGTATCCCTGCAAAGTTTGGTTAAGGTCTGAGTATGTAGTTTTTGACCTTATATGGAACCTCATATCTGAAAATTTGAAAATTCTTAAAAAATTCGACCAAAATCTTGATGTCTCCAATCCTATGTTTTGTATGTTTTTTCCACGTGTCTTGACATCCAATGTATCCATGCAAAGTTTGGTGAAGATCTGAGTATGTAGTTTTTGACCTTATATGGAACCTCCTATCTGAAAATTTGAAAATTCTTAAAAAATTCGTCCAAAATCTTGATGTCTCCAATCTCTTGTTTTGTACGTTTTTTCCACGTGTCTTGACATCCAATGTATCCCTGCAAAGTTTGGTGAAGATCTGAGTATGTAGTTTTTGACCTTATCTGGAACCTCCCTTCTGAAAATTTGAAAATTCCTAAAAAATCCGTCCAAAATCTTGATGACCTCAATCTCTTGTTTTGTACGTTTTTTCCACGTGTCTTGACATCCAATGTATCCCTGCAAAGTTTGGTGAAGATCTGAGTATGTAGTTTTTGACCTTATATGGAACCTCCCATATGAAAATTTGAAAATTCCTAAAAAATCCGTCTAAAATCTTGATGTCCCCAATCCTATGTCTTGTATGTTTTTTCCACGTGTCTTGACATCCAATGTATCCCTGCAAAGTTTGGTGAAGATCTGAGTATGTAGTTTTTGACCTTATATGGAACCTCATATCTGAAAATTTGAAAATTCTTAAAAAATTCGACCAAAATCTTGATGTCTCCAATCCTATGTTTTGTATGTTTTTTCCACGTGTCTTGACATCCAATGTATCCATGCAAAGTTTGGTGAAGATCTGAGTATGTAGTTTTTGACCTTATATGGAACCTCCTATCTGAAAATTTGAGAATTCTTGAAAAATTCGTCCAAAATCTTGATGTCTCCAATCCTATGTTTTGTATGTTTTTTCCACGTGTCTTGACATCCAATGTATCCATGCAAAGTTTGGTGAAGATCTGAGTATGTAGTTTTTGACCTTATATGGAACCTCCTATCTGAAAATTTGAAAATTCTTAAAAAATTCGTCCAAAATTTTGATGTCTCCAATCTCTTGTTTTGTACGTTTTTTCCACGTGTCTTGACATCCAATGTATCCCTGCAAAGTTTGGTGAAGATCTGAGTATGCAGTTTTTGACCTTATCTGGAACCTCCCATCTGAAAATTTGAAAATTCCTAAAAAATCCGTCCAAAATCTTGATGACCTCAATCTCTTGTTTTGTACGTTTTTTCCACGTGTCTTGACATCCAATGTATCCCTGCAAAGTTTGGTGAAGATCTGAGTATGTAGTTTTTGACCTTATCTGGAACCTCCTATCTGAAAATTTGAAAATTGTTAAAAAATTCGTCCAAAATCTTGATGTCTCCAATCTCTTGTTTTGTACGTTTTTCCCACGTGTCTTGACATCCAACGTATCCCTGCAAAGTTTGGTGAAGATCTGAGTATGTAGTTTTTGACCTCATATGGAACCTCCTTTCTGAAAATTTGAAAATTCCTCAAAAATTCGTCCAAAATCTAGATGTCTCCAATCTCTTGTTTTGTACGTTTTTTCCACGTTTATTGACATCCAATGTATCCCTGCAAAGTTTGGTGAAGATCTGAGTATGTAGTTTTTGACCTTATCTGGAACCTCCCATCTGAAAATTTGAAAATTCCTAAAAAATCCGTCCAAAATCTTGATGTCCCCAATCCTATGTCTTGTATGTTTTTTCCACGTGTCTTGACATCCAATGTATCCCTGCAAAGTTTGGTGAAGATCTGAGTATGTAGTTTTTGACCTTATATGGAACCTCATATCTGAAAATTTGAAAATTCTTAAAAAATTCGACCAAAATCTTGATGTCTCCAATCCTATGTTTTGTATGTTTTTCCACGTGTCTTGACATCCAATGTATCCATGCAAAATTTGGTGAAGATCTGAGTATGTAGTTTTTGACCTTATATGGAACCTCCTATCTGAAAATTTGAAAATTCTTAAAAAATTCGTCCAAAATCTTGATGTCTCCAATCTCTTGTTTTGTACGTTTTTTCCACGTGTCTTGACATCCAATGTATCCCTGCAAAGTTTGGTGAAGATCTGAGTATGTAGTTTTTGACCTTATCTGGAACCTCCCATCTGAAAATTTGAAAATTCCTAAAAAATCCGTCCAAAATCTTGATGACCTCAATCTCTTGTTTTGTACGTTTTTTCCACGTGTCTTGACATCCAATGTATCCCTTCAAAGTTTGGTGAAGATCTGAGTATGTAGTTTTTGACCTTATCTGGAACCTCCTATCTGAAAATTTGAAAATTGTTAAAAAATTCGTCCAAAATCTTGATGTCTCCAATCTCTTGTTTTGTACGTTTTTCCCACGTGTCTTGACATCCAATGTATCCCTGCAAAGTTTGGTGAAGATCTGAGTATGTAGTTTTTGACCTTATCTGGAACCATCTTTCTGAAAATTTGAAAATTCCTCAAAAATTCGTCCAAAATCTTGATGTCTCCAATCTCTTGTTTTGTACGTTTTTTCCACGTGTCTTGACATCCAATGTATCCCTGCAAAGTTTGGTGAAGATCTGAGTATGTAGTTTTTGACCTTATCTGGAACCTCCCATCTGAAAATTTGAAAATTCCTAAGAAATCCGTCCAAAATCTTGATGTCCCCAAACCTATGTTTTGTATGTTTTTTCCACGTGTCTTGACATCCAATGTATCCATGCAAAGTTTGGTGAAGATCTGAGTATGTAGTTTTTGACCTTATATGGAACCTCCTTTCTGAAAATTTGAAAATTCTTAAAAAAATCGTCCAAAATCTTGATGTCTCCAATCCTATGTTTTGTATGTTTTTTCCACGTGTCTTGACATCCAATGTATCCATGCAAAGTTTGATGAAGATCTGAGTATGTAGTTTTTGACCTTATATGGAACCTCCTATCTGAAAATTTGAAAAAAATTCAAAAAAAAATCGTCCAAAATCTTGATGTCTCCAATCTCTTGTTTTGTACGTTTTTTCCACGTGTCTTGACATCCAATGTATCCCTGCAAAGTTTGGTGAAGATCTGGGTATGTAGTTTTTGACCTTATCTGGAACCTCCTATCTGAAAATTTGAAAATTCCTAAAAAATCCGTCCAAAATCTTGATGACCTCAATCTCTTGTTTTGTACGTTTTTTCCACGTGTCTTGACATCCATTGTATCCCTGCAAAGTTTGGTGAAGATCTGAGTATGTAGTTTTTGACCTTATATGGAACCTCCTTTCTGAAAATTTGAAAATTCTTAAAAAATTCGTCCAAAATCTTGATGTCTCCAATCTCTTGTTTTGTACGTTTTTTCCACGTGTCTTGACATCCAATGTATCCCTGCAAAGTTTGGTGAAGATCTGAGTATGTAGTTTTTGACCTTATATGGAACCTCCTTTCTGAAAATTTGAAAATTCTTAAAAAATTCGTCCAAAATCTTGATGTCTCCAATCTCTTGTTTTGTACGTTTTTTCCACGTGTCTTGACATCCAATGTATCCCTGCAAAGTTTGGTGAAGATCTGAGTATGTAGTTTTTGATCTTATATGGAACCTCCCATCTGAAAATTTGAAAATTCCTAAAAAATCCGTCTAAAATCTTGATGTCCCCAATCCTATGTCTTGCATGTTTTTTCCACGTGTCTTGACATCCAATGTATCCCTGCAAAGTTTGGTGAAGATCTGAGTATGTAGTTTTTGACCTTATATGGAACCTCATCTGAAAATTTGAAAATTCTTAAAAAATTCGACCAAAATCTTGATGTCTCCAATCCTATGTTTTGTATGTTTTTTCCACGTGTCTTGACATCCAATGTATCCATGCAAAGTTTGGTGAAGATCTGAGTATGTAGTTTTTGACCTTATATGGAACCTCCTATCTGAAAATTTGAAAATTCTTAAAAAATTCGTCCAAAATCTTGATGTCTCCAATCTCTTGTTTTGTACGTTTTTTCCACGTGTCTTGACATCCAATGTATCCCTGCAAAGTTTGGTGAAGATCTGAGTATGTAGTTTTTGACCTTATCTGGAACCTCCCATCTGAAAATTTGAAAATTCCTAAAAAATCCGTCCAAAATCTTGATGACCTCAATCCTATGTCTTGCATGTTTTTTCCACGTGTCTTGACATCCAATGTATCCCTGCAAAGTTTGGTGAAGATCTGAGTATGTAGTTTTTGACCTTATCTGGAACCTCCCATCTGAAAATTTGAAAATTCCTAAAAAATCCGTCCAAAATCTTGATGACCTCAATCTCTTGTTTTGTACGTTTTTTCCACGTGTCTTGACATCCAATGTATCCCTGCAAAGTTTGGTGAAGATCTGAGTATGTAGTTTTTGACCTTATCTGGAACCTCATATCTGAAAATTTGAAAATTGTTAAAAAATTCGTCCAAAATCTTGATGTCTCCAATCTCTTGTTTTGTACGTTTTTCCCACGTGTCTTGACATCCAATGTATCCCTGCAAAGTTTGGTGAAGATCTGAGTATGTAGTTTTTGACCTTATCTGGAACCTTCTTTCTGAAAATTTGAAAATTCCTCAAAAATTCGTCCAAAATCTTGATGTCTCCAATCTCTTGTTTTGTACGTTTTTTCCACGTGTCTTGACATCCAATGTATCCCTGCAAAGTTTGGTGAAGATCTGAGTATGTAGTTTTTGACCTTATCTGGAACCTCCCATCTGAAAATTTGAAAATTCCTAAGAAATCCGTCCAAAATCTTGATGTCCCCAAACCTATGTTTTGTATGTTTTTTCCACGTGTCTTGACATCCAATGTATCCATGCAAAGTTTGGTGAAGATCTGAGTATGTAGTTTTTGACCTTATATGGAACCTCCTTTCTGAAAATTTGAAAATTCTTAAAAAAATCGTCCAAAATCTTGATGTCTCCAATCCTATGTTTTGTATGTTTTTTCCACGTGTCTTGACATCCAATGTATCCATGCAAAGTTTGATGAAGATCTGAGTATGTAGTTTTTGACCTTATATGGAACCTCCTATCTGAAAATTTGAAAAAAATTCAAAAAAAAATCGTCCAAAATCTTGATGTCTCCAATCTCTTGTTTTGTACGTTTTTTCCACGTGTCTTGACATCCAATGTATCCCTGCAAAGTTTGGTGAAGATCTGGGTATGTAGTTTTTGACCTTATCTGGAACCTCATTTCTGAAAATTTGAAAATTCCTAAAAAATCCGTCCAAAATCTTGATGACCTCAATCTCTTGTTTTGTACGTTTTTTCCACGTGTCTTGACATCCATTGTATCCCTGCAAAGTTTGGTGAAGATCTGAGTATGTAGTTTTTGACCTTATATGGAACCTCCTTTCTGAAAATTTGAAAATTCTTAAAAAATTCGTCCAAAATCTTGATGTCTCCAATCTCTTGTTTTGTACGTTTTTTCCACGTGTCTTGACATCCAATGTATCCCTGCAAAGTTTGGTGAAGATCTGAGTATGTAGTTTTTGACCTTATATGGAACCTCCTTTCTGAAAATTTGAAAATTCTTAAAAAAATCGTCCAAAATCTTGATGTCTCCAATCTCTTGTTTTGTACGTTTTTTCCACGTGTCTTGACATCCAATGTATCCCTGCAAAGTTTGGTGAAGATCTGAGTATGTAGTTTTTGACCTTATATGGAACCTCCCATCTGAAAATTTGAAAATTCCTAAAAAATCCGTCTAAAATCTTGATGTCCCCAATCCTATGTCTTGCATGTTTTTTCCACGTGTCTTGACATCCAATGTATCCCTGCAAAGTTTGGTGAAGATCTGAGTATGTAGTTTTTGACCTTATATGGAACCTCATCTGAAAATTTGAAAATTCTTAAAAAATTCGACCAAAATCTTGATGTCTCCAATCCTATGTTTTGTATGTTTTTTCCACGTGTCTTGACATCCAATGTATCCATGCAAAGTTTGGTGAAGATCTGAGTATGTAGTTTTTGACCTTATATGGAACCTCCTATCTGAAAATTTGAAAATTCTTAAAAAATTCGTCCAAAATCTTGATGTCTCCAATCTCTTGTTTTGTACGTTTTTTCCACGTGTCTTGACATCCAATGTATCCCTGCAAAGTTTGGTGAAGATCTGAGTATGTAGTTTTTGACCTTATCTGGAACCTCCCATCTGAAAATTTGAAAATTCCTAAAAAATCCGTCCAAAATCTTGATGACCTCAATCTCTTGTTTTGTACGTTTTTTCCACGTGTCTTGACATCCAATGTATCCCTGCAAAGTTTGGTGAAGATCTGAGTATGTAGTTTTTGACCTTATCTGGAACCTCATATCTGAAAATTTGAAAATTGTTAAAAAATTCGTCCAAAATCTTGATGTCTCCAATCCTATGTTTTGTATGTTTTTTCCACGTGTCTTGACATCCAATGTATTTCTGCAAAGTTTGGTGAAGATCTGAGTTTGTCGTTTTTGACCTTATCTGGAACATCCTTTCTGAAAATTTGAAAATTCTTAAAAAATTCGTCCAAAATCTTGATGTCTCCAATCTCTTGTTTTGTACGTTTTTTCCACGTGTCTTGACATCCAATGTATCCCTGCAAAGTGTGGTGAAGATCTGAGTATGTAGTTTTTGACCTTATATGGAACTTCCCATCTGAAAATTTGAAAATTCTTAAAAAATTCGACCAAAATCTTGATGTCTCCAATCCTATGTTTTGTATGTTTTTTCCACGTGTCTTGACATCCAATGTATCCATGCAAAGTTTGGTGAAGATCTGAGTATGTAGTTTTTGACCTTATCTGGAACCTCCCATCTGAAAATTTGAAAATTCTTAAAAAATTCGTCCAAAATCTTGATGTCTCCAATCTCTTGTTTTGTACGTTTTTTCCACTTGTCTTGACCTCCAATGTAACCCTGCAATGTTTGGTGAAGATCTGAGTATGTAGTTTTTGACCTTATATGGAACATCCTTTCTGAAAATTTGAAAATTCTTAAAAAATTCGTCCAAAATCTTGATGTCTCCAATCTCTTGTTTTGTACGTTTTTTTCCACGTGTCTTGACATCCAATGTATCCCTGCAAAGTTTGGTGAAGATCTGAGTATGTAGTTTTTGACCTTATATGGAACCTCCTTTCTGAAAATTTGAAAATTCTTAAAAAATTCGTCCAAAATCTTGATGTCTCCAATCTCTTGTTTTGTACGTTTTTTCCACGTGTCTTGACATCCAATGTATCCCTGCAAAGTTTGGTGAAGATCTGAGTATGTAGTTTTTGACCTTATATGGAACCTCATATCTGAAAATTTGAAAATTCTTAAAAAATTCGACCAAAATCTTGATGTCTCCAATCCTATGTTTTGTATGTTTTTTCCACGTGTCTTGACATCCAATGTATCCATGCAAAGTTTGGTGAAGATCTGAGTATGTAGTTTTTGACCTTATCTGGAACCTCCCTTCTGAAAATTTGAAAATTCCTAAAAAATCCGTCCAAAATATTGATGACCTCAATCTCTTGTTTTGTAAGTTTTTTCCACGTGTCTTGACATCCAATGTATCCCTGCAAAGTTTGGTGAAGATCTGAGTATGTAGTTTTTGACCTTATATGGAACCTCCCATATGAAAATTTGAAAATTCCTAAAAAATCCGTCTAAAATCTTGATGTCCCCAATCCTATGTCTTGTATGTTTTTTCCACGTGTCTTGACATCCAATGTATCCCTGCAAAGTTTGGTGAAGATCTGAGTATGTAGTTTTTGACCTTATATGGAACCTCATATCTGAAAATTTGAAAATTCTTAAAAAATTCGACCAAAATCTTGATGTCTCCAATCCTATGTTTTGTATGTTTTTTCCACGTGTCTTGACATCCAATGTATCCATGCAAAGTTTGGTGAAGATCTGAGTATGTAGTTTTTGACCTTATATGGAACCTCCTATCTGAAAATTTGAGAATTCTTGAAAAATTCGTCCAAAATCTTGATGTCTCCAATCCTATGTTTTGTATGTTTTTTCCACGTGTCTTGACATCCAATGTATCCATGCAAAGTTTGGTGAAGATCTGAGTATGTAGTTTTTGACCTTATATGGAACCTCCCATGTGAAAATTTGAAAATTCTTAAAAAATTCGACCAAAATCTTGATGTCTCCAATCCTATGTTTTGTATGTTTTTTCCACGTGTCTTGACATCCAATGTATCAATCCAAAGTTTGGTGAAGATCTGAGTATGTAGTTTTTGACCTTATATGGAACATCCTATCTGAAAATTTGAGAAAACTTGAAAAATTCGTCCAAAATCTTGATGTCTCCAATCTCTTGTTTTGTACGTTTTTTCCACGTGTCTTGACATCCAATGTATCCCTGCAAAGTTTGGTGAAGATCTGAGTATGTAGTTTTTGACCTTATATGGAACCTCCTATCTGAAAATTTGAAAATCGTTAAAAAATTCGTCCAAAATCTTGATGTCTCCAATCTCTTGTTTTGTACGTTTTTCCCACGTGTCTTGACATCCAACGTATCCCTGCAAAGTTTGGTGAAGATCTGAGTATGTAGTTTTTGACCTCATATGGAACCTCCTATCTGAAAATTTGAAAATTCTTAAAAAATTCGTCCAAAATCTTGATGTCTCCAATCTCTTGTTTTGTACGTTTTTTCCACGTGTCTTGACATCCAATGTATCCCTGCAAAGTTTGGTGAAGATCTGAGTATGTAGTTTTTGACCTTATCTGGAACCTCCTATCTGAAAATTTGAAAATTGTTAAAAAATTCGTCCAAAATCTTGATGTCTCCAATCTCTTGTTTTGTACGTTTTTCCCACGTGTCTTGACATCCAATGTATCCCTGCAAAGTTTGGTGAAGATCTGAGTATGTAGTTTTTGACCTTATCTGGAACCTTCTTTCTGAAAATTTGAAAATTCCTCAAAAATTGGTCCAAAATCTTGATGTCTCCAATCTCTTGTTTTGTACGTTTTTTCCACGTGTCTTGACATCCAATGTATCCCTGCAAAGTTTGGTGAAGATCTGAGTATGTAGTTTTTGACCTTATCTGGAACCTCCCATCTGAAAATTTGAAAATTCCTAAGAAATCCGTCCAAAATCTTGATGTCCCCAAACCTATGTTTTGTATGTTTTTTCCACGTGTCTTGACATCCAATGTATCCATGCAAAGTTTGGTGAAGATCTGAGTATGTAGTTTTTGACCTTATATGGAACCTCCTTTCTGAAAATTTGAAAATTCTTAAAAAGATCGTCCAAAATCTTGATGTCTCCAATCCTATGTTTTGTATGTTTTTTCCACGTGTCTTGACATCCAATGTATCCATGCAAAGTTTGATGAAGATCTGAGTATGTAGTTTTTGACCTTATATGGAACCTCCTATCTGAAAATTTGAAAAAAATTCAAAAAAAAATCGTCCAAAATCTTGATGTCTCCAATCTCTTGTTTTGTACGTTTTTTCCACGTGTCTTGACATCCAATGTATCCCTGCAAAGTTTGGTGAAGATCTGGGTATGTAGTTTTTGACCTTATCTGGAACCTCCTATCTGAAAATTTGAAAATTCCTAAAAAATCCGTCCAAAATCTTGATGACCTCAATCTCTTGTTTTGTACGTTTTTTCCACGTGTCTTGACATCCATTGTATCCCTGCAAAGTTTGGTGAAGATCTGAGTATGTAGTTTTTGACCTTATATGGAACCTCCTTTCTGAAAATTTGAAAATTCTTAAAAAATTCGTCCAAAATCTTGATGTCTCCAATCTCTTGTTTTGTACGTTTTTTCCACGTGTCTTGACATCCAATGTATCCCTGCAAAGTTTGGTGAAGATCTGAGTATGTAGTTTTTGACCTTATATGGAACCTCCTTTCTGAAAATTTGAAAATTCTTAAAAAATTCGTCCAAAATCTTGATGTCTCCAATCTCTTGTTTTGTACGTTTTTTCCACGTGTCTTGACATAAAATGTATCCCTGCAAAGTTTGGTGAAGATCTGAGTATATAGTTTTTGACCTTATATGGAACCTCCCATCTGAAAATTTGAAAATTCCTAAAAAATCCGTCTTAAATCTTGATGTCCCCAATCCTATGTCTTGCATGTTTTTTCCACGTGTCTTGACATCCAGTGTATCCCTGCAAAGTTTGGTGAAGATCTGAGTATGTAGTTTTTGACCTTATATGGAACCTCATATCTGAAAATTTGAAAATTCTTAAAAAATTCGACCAAAATCTTGATGTCTCCAATCCTATGTTTTGTATGTTTTTTCCACGTGTCTTGACATCCAATGTATCCATGCAAAGTTTGGTGAAGATCTGAGTATGTAGTTTTTGACCTTATCTGGAACCTCATTTCTGAAAATTTGAAAATTCTTAAAAAATTCGTCCAAAATCTTGATGTCTCCAATCTCTTGTTTTGTACGTTTTTTCCACGTGTCTTGACATCCAATGTATCCCTGCAAAGTTTGGTGAAGATCTGAGTATGTAGTTTTTGACCTTATCTGGAACCTCCCATCTGAAAATTTGAAAATTCCTAAAAAATCCGTCCAAAATCTTGATGACCTCAATCTCTTGTTTTGTACGTTTTTTCCACGTGTCTTGACATCCAATGTATCCCTGCAAAGTTTGGTGAAGATCTGAGTATGTAGTTTTTGACCTTATCTGGAACCTCCTATCTGAAAATTTGAAAATTGTTAAAAAATTCGTCCAAAATCTTGATGTCTCCAATCTCTTGTTTTGTACGTTTTTCCCACGTGTCTTGACATCCAATGTATCCCTGCAAAGTTTGGTGAAGATCTGAGTATGTAGTTTTTGACCTTATCTGGAACCTTCTTTCTGAAAATTTGAAAATTCCTCAAAAATTCGTCCAAAATCTTGATGTCTCCAATCTCTTGTTTTGTACGTTTTTTCCACGTGTCTTGACATCCAATGTATCCCTGCAAAGTTTGGTGAAGATCTGAGTATGTAGTTTTTGACCTTATCTGGAACCTCCCATCTGAAAATTTGAAAATTCCTAAGAAATCGGTCCAAAATCTTGATGTCCCCAAACCTATGTTTTGTATGTTTTTTCCACGTGTCTTGACATCCAATGTATCCATGCAAAGTTTGGTGAAGATCTGAGTATGTAGTTTTTGACCTTATATGGAACCTCCTTTCTGAAAATTTGAAAATTCTTAAAAAAATCGTCCAAAATCTTGATGTCTCCAATCCTATGTTTTGTATGTTTTTTCCACGTGTCTTGACATCCAATGTATCCATGCAAAGTTTGATGAAGATCTGAGTATGTAGTTTTTGACCTTATATGGAACCTCCTATCTGAAAATTTGAAAAAAATTCAAAAACAAATCGTCCAAAATCTTGATGTCTCCAATCTCTTGTTTTGTACGTTTTTTCCACGTGTCTTGACATCCAATGTATCCCTGCAAAGTTTGGTGAAGATCTGGGTATGTAGTTTTTGACCTTATCTGGAACCTCCTATCTGAAAATTTGAAAATTCCTAAAAAATCCGTCCAAAATCTTGATGACCTCAATCTCTTATTTTGTACGTTTTTTCCACGTGTCTTGACATCCATTGTATCCCTGCAAAGTTTGGTGAAGATCTGAGTATGTAGTTTTTGACCTTATATGGAACCTCGTTTCTGAAAATTTGAAAATTCTTAAAAAATTCGTCCAAAATCTTGATGTCTCCAATCTCTTGTTTTGTACGTTTTTTCCACGTGTCTTGACATCCAATGTATCGCTGCAAAGTTTGGTGAAGATCTGAGTATGTAGTTTTTGACCTTATATGGAACCTCCTTTCTGAAAATTTGAAAATTCTTAAAAAATTCGTCCAAAATCTTGATGTCTCCAATCTCTTGTTTTGTACGTTTTTTCCACGTGTCTTGACATCCAATGTATCCCTGCAAAGTTTGGTGAAGATCTGAGTATGTAGTTTTTGACCTTATATGGAACCTCCCATCTGAAAATTTGAAAATTCCTAAAAAATCCGTCTAAAATCTTGATGTCCCCAATCCTATGTCTTGCATGTTTTTTCCACGTGTCTTGACATCCAATGTATCCCTGCAAAGTTTGGTGAAGATCTGAGTATGTAGTTTTTGACCTTATATGGAACCTCATATCTGAAAATTTGAAAATTCTTAAAAAATTCGACCAAAATCTTGATGTCTCCAATCCTATGTTTTGTATGTTTTTTCCACGTGTCTTGACATCCAATGTATCCATGCAAAGTTTGGTGAAGATCTGAGTATGTAGTTTTTGACCTTATATGGAACCTCCTATCTGAAAATTTGAAAATTATTAAAAAATTCGTCCAAAATCTTGATGTCTCCAAACCTATGTTTTGTATGTTTTTTCCACGTGTCTTGACATCCAATGTATCCATGCAAAGTTTGGTGAAGATCTGAGTATGTAGTTTTTGACCTTATATGGAACCTCCTTTCTGAAAATTTGAAAATTCTTAAAAAAATCGTCTAAAATCTTGATGTCTCCAATCCTATGTTTTGTATGTTTTTTCCACGTGTCTTGACATCCAATGTATCCATGCAAAGTTTGATGAAGATCTGAGTATGTAGTTTTTGACCTTATATGGAACCTCCTATCTGAAAATTTGATAAAAATTCAAAAAGAAATCGTCCAAAATCTTGATGTCTCCAATCTCTTGTTTTGTACGTTTTTTCCACGTGTCTTGACATCCAATGTATCCCCGCAAAGTTTGGTGAAGATCTGGGTATGTAGTTTTTGACCTTATCTGGAACCTCCTATCTGAAAATTTGAAAATTCCTAAAAAATCCGTCCAAAATCTTGATGACCTCAATCTCTTGTTTTGTACGTTTTTTCCACGTGTCTTGACATCCATTGTATCCCTGCAAAGTTTGGTGAAGATCTGAGTATGTAGTTTTTGACCTTATATGGAACATCCTTTCTGAAAATTTGAAAATTCTTAAAAAATTCGTCCAAAATCTTGATGTCTCCAATCTCTTGTTTTGTACGTTTTTTCCACGTGTCTTGACATCCAATGTATCCCTGCAAAGTTTGGTGAAGATCTGAGTATGTAGTTTTTGACCTTATATGGAACCTCCTTTCTGAAAATTTGAAAATTCTTAAAAAATTCGTCCAAAATCTTGATGTCTCCAATCTCTTGTTTTGTACGTTTTTTCCACGTGTCTTGACATCCAATGTATCCCAGCAAAGTTTGGTGAAGATCTGAGTATGTAGTTTTTGACCTTATATGGAACCTCCCATCTGAAAATTTGAAAATTCCTAAAAAATCCGTCTAAAATCTTGAATCCGTCTAAAATCTTGATGTCCCCAATCCTATGTCTTGTATGTTTTTTCCACGTGTCTTGACATCCAATGTATCCCTGCAAAGTTTGGTGAAGATCTGAGTATGTAGTTTTTGACCTTATATGGAACCTCATATCTGAAAATTTGAAAATTCTTAAAAAATTCGACCAAAATCTTGATGTCTCCAATCCTATGTTTTGTATGTTTTTTCCACGTGTCTTGACATCCAATGTATCCATGCAAAGTTTGGTGAAGATCTGAGTATGTAGTTTTTGACCTTAAATGGAACCTCCTATCTGAAAATTTGAAAATTCTTAAAAAATTCGTCCAAAATCTTGATGTCTCCAATCTCTTGTTTTGTACGTTTTTTCCACGTGTCTTGACATCCAATGTATCCCTGCAAAGTTTGGTGAAGATCTGAGTATGTAGTTTTTGACCTTACCTGGAACCTCCCATCTGAAAATTTGAAAATTCCTAAAAAATCCGTCCAAAATCTTGATGACCTCAATCTCTTGTTTTGTACGTTTTTTCCACGTGTCTTGACATCCAATGTATCCCTGCAAAGTTTGGTGAAGATCTGAGTATGTAGTTTTTGACCTTATATGGCACCTCCCATCTGAAAATTTGAAAATTGTTAAAAAATTCGTCCAAAATCTTGATGTCTCCAATCTCTTGTTTTGTACGTTTTTCCCACGTGTCTTGACATCCAATGTATCCCTGCAAAGTTTGGTGAAGATCTGAGTATGTAGTTTTTGACCTTATATGGAACCTTCTTTCTGAAAATTTGAAAATTCCTCAAAAATTCGTCCAAAATCTTGATGTCTCCAATCTCTTGTTTTGTACGTTTTTTCCACGTGTCTTGACATCCAATGTATCCCTGCAAAGTTTGGTGAAGATCTGAGTATGTAGTTTTTGACCTTATCTGGAACCTCCCATCTGAAAATTTGAAAATTCCTAAAAAATCCGTCCAAAATCTTGATGTCCCCAATCCTATGTCTTGTATGTTTTTTCCACGTGTCTTGACATCCAATGTATCCCTGCAAAGTTTGGTGAAGATCTGAGTATGTAGTTTTTGACCTTATATGGAACCTCATATCTGAAAATTTGAAAATTCTTAAAAAATTCGACCAAAATCTTGATGTCTCCAATCCTATGTTTGTATGTTTTTCCACGTGTCTTGACATCCAATGTATCCATGCAAAGTTTGGTGAAGATCTGAGAATGTAGTTTTTGACCTTATCTGGAACCTCCCATCTGAAAATTTGAAAATTCCTAAAAAATCCGTCCAAAATCTTGATGACCTCAATCTCTTGTTTTGTACGTTTTTTCCACGTGTCTTGACATCCATTGTATCCCTGCAAAGTTTGGTGAAGATCTGAGTATGTAGTTTTTGACCTTATATGGAACCTCCTTTCTGAAAATTTGAAAATTCTTAAAAAATTCGTCCAAAATCTTGATGTCCCCAATCCTATGTTTTGTATGTTTTTTCCACGTGTCTTGACATCCAATATATCCATGCAAAGTTTGGTGAAGATCTGAGTATGTCGTTTTTGACCTTATCTGGAACCTCCCATCTGAAAATTTGAAAATTCTTCAAAAATTCGTCGAAAATCTTGATGTCTCCAATCTCTTGTTTTGTACGTTTTTTCCACGTGTCTTGACATGCAAAGTATCCCTGCATCGTTTGGTGAAGATCTGAGTATTTAGTTTTTGACCTTATCTGGAACCTCCTATCTGAAAATTTGAAAATTCTTCAAAAATTCGTCCAAAATCTTGATGACACCAATCTCTTGTTTTGTACGTTTTTTCCACGTGTCTTGACATCCAATGTATCCATGCAAAGTTTGGTGAAGATCTGAGTATGTAGTTTTTGACCTTATATGGAACCTCCTATCTGAAAATTTGAAAATTCTTAAAAAATTCGTCCAAAATCTTGATGTCTCCAATCTCTTGTTTTGTACGTTTTTTCCACGTGTCTTGACATCCAATGTATCCCTGCAAAGTTTGGTGAAGATCTGAGTATGTAGTTTTTGACCTTATCTGGAACCTCCCATCTGAAAATTTGAAAATTCCTAAAAAATCCGTCCAAAATCTTGATGACCTCAATCTCTTGTTTTGTACGTTTTTTCCACGTGTCTTGACATCCATTGTATCCCTGCAAAGTTTGGTGAAGATCTGAGTATGTAGTTTTTGACCTTATATGGAAACTCCTTTCTGAAAATTTGAAAATTCTTAAAAAATTCGTCCAAAATCTTGATGTCCCCAATCCTATGTTTTGTATGTTTTTTCCACGTGTCTTGACATCCAATGTATCCATGCAAAGTTTGGTGAAGATCTGAGTATGTCGTTTTTGACCTTATCTGGAACCTCCCATCTGAAAATTTGAAAATTCTTCAAAAATTCGTCGAAAATCTTGATGTCTCCAATCTCTTGTTTTGTACTTTTTTTCCACGTGTCTTGACATGCAAAGTATCCCTGCAACGTTTGGTGAAGATCTGAGTATGTAGTTTTTGACCTTATCTGGAACCTCCTATCTGAAAATTTGAAAATTCTTCAAAAATTCGTCCAAAATCTTGATGTCTCCAATCTCTTGTTTTGTACGTTTTTTCCACGTTTCTTGACATCCAATGTATCCCTGCAATGTTTGGTGAAGATCTGAGTATGTAGTTTTTGACCTTATATGGAACCTCCTATCTGAAAATTTGAAAATTCTTAAAAAATTTGACCAAAATCTTGATATCCCCAATCCTATGTTTTGTATGTTTTTTCCACGTGTCTTGACATCCAATGTATCCCTGCAAAGTTTGGTGAAGATCTGAGTATGTAGTTTTTGACCTTATCTGGAACCTCCCATCTGAAAATTTGAAAATTTTTGAAAAATTCGTCCAAAATCTTGATGTCTCCAATCTCTTGTTTTGTACATTTTTTCCACGTGTCTTGACCTCCAATGTATCCCTGCAATGTTTGGTGAAGATCTGAGTATGTAGTTTTTGACCTTATATGGAACCTCCTATCTGAAAATTTGAAAATTCTTAAAAAATTTGACCAAAATCTTGATGTCCCCAATCCTATGTTTTGTATGTTTTTTCCACGTGTCTTGACATCCAATGTATCCCTGCAAAGTTTGGTGAAGATCTGAGTATGTCGTTTTTGACCTTATCTGGAACATCCTTTCTGAAAATTTGAAAATTCTTAAAAAATTCGTCCAAAATCTTGATGTCTCCAATCTCTTGTTTTGTACGTTTTTTCCACGTGTCTTGACATCCAATGTATCCCTGCAAAGTTTGGTGAAGATCTGAGTATGTAGTTTTTGACCTTATATGGAACCTCCTATCTGAAAATTTGAAAATTCTTAAAAAATTTGACCAAAATCTTGATGTCATCAATCCTATGTTTTGTATGTTTTTTCCCAGTGTCTTGACATCCAATGTATCCCTGCAGAGTTTGGTGAAGATCTGAGTATGTCGTTTTTGACCTTATCTGCAACATCCTTTCTGAAAATTTGAAAATTCTTAAAAAATTCGTCCAAAATCTTGATGTCTCCAATCTCTTGTTTTGTACGTTTTTTCCACGTGTCTTGACATCCAATGTATCCCTGCAAAGTTTGGTGAAGATCTGAGTATGTAGTTTTTGACCTTATCTGGAACCTCATTTCTGAAAATTTGAAAATTCCTCAAAAATTCGTCCAAAATCTTGATGTCTCCAATCTCTTGTTTTGTACGTTTTTTCCACGTGTCTTGACATCCAATGTATCCCAGCAAAGTTTGGTGAAGATCTGAGTATGTAGTTTTTGACCTTATATGGAACCTCCTATCTGAAAATTTGAAAATTCTTAAAAAATTTGACCAAAATCTTGATGTCATCAATCCTATCTTTTGTATGTTTTTTCCCCGTGTCTTGACATCCAATGTATCCCTGCAGAGTTTGGTGAAGATCTGAGTATGTCGTTTTTGACCTTATCTGCAACATCCTTTCTGAAAATTTGAAAATTCTTAAAAAATTCGTCCAAAATCTTGATGTCTCCAATCTCTTGTTTTGTACGTTTTTTCCACGTGTCTTGACATCCAATGTATCCCTGCAAAGTTTGGTCAAGATCTGAGTATGTAGTTTTTGACCTTATCTGGAACCTCCTATCTGAAAATTTGAAAATTCTTAAAAAATTCGTCCAAAATCTTGATGTCTCCAATTTCTTGTTTTGTACGTTTTTTCCACGTGTCTTGACATCCAATGTATCCCTGCAAAGTTTGGTGAAGATCTGAGTATGTCGTTTTTGACCTTATCTGGAACATCCTTTCTGAAAATTTGAAAATTCTTAAAAAAATCGTCCAAAATCTTGACGTTGCCAATCTCTTGTTTTGTACGTTGTTTCCACGTGTCTTGACATCCAATGTATCCCTGTAAAGTTTGGTGAAGATCTGAGTATGTAGTTTTTGACCTTATCTGGAACCTCCCATCTGAAAATTTGAAAATTCC
This sequence comes from Lepisma saccharinum, assembly GCF_977018435.1. NCBI lineage: Eukaryota > Metazoa > Arthropoda > Insecta > Zygentoma > Lepismatidae > Lepisma > Lepisma saccharinum. Next base: position 901,686 of record NW_028142907.1, on the reverse strand, counting down.
TAAAAAATCCGTCCAAAATCTTGATGACCCCAATCTCTTGTTTTGTACGTTTTTTCCACGTGTCTTGACATCCAATGTATCCCTGCAAAGTTTGGTGAAGATCTGAGTATGTAGTTTTTGACCTTATCTGGAACCTCCTATCTGAAAATTTGAAAATTCTTAAAAAATTCGTCCAAAATCTTGATGTCTCCAATCTCTTGTTTTGTACGTTTTTCCCACGTGTCTTGACATCCAATGTATCCCTGCAAAGTTTGGTGAAGATCTGAGTATGTAGTTTTTGACCTTATATGGAACCTCCTATCTGAAAATTTGAAAATTGTTAAAAAATTCGTCCAAAATCTTGATGTCTCCAATCTCTTGCTTTGTGCGTTTTTCCCACGTGTCTTGACATCCAATGTATCCCTGCAAAGTTTGGTGAAGATCTGAGTATGTAGTTTTTGACCTTATCTGGAACCTCATTTCTGAAAATTTGAAAATTCCTCAAAAATTGGTCCAAAATCTTGATGTCTCCAATCTCTGTTTTTGTACGTTTTTTCCACGTGACTTGACATCCAATGTATCCCTGCAAAGTTTGGTGAAGATCTGAGTATGTAGTTTTTGACCATATCTGGAACCTCCTATCTGAAAATTTGAAAATTCTTAAAAAATTCGTCCAAAATCTTGATGTCTCCAATCTCTTGTTTTGTACGTTTTTTCCACGTGTCTTGACATCCAATGTATCCCTGCAAAGTTTGGTGAAGATCTGAGTATGTCGTTTTTGACCTCATCTGGAACATCCTTTCTGAAAATTTGAAAATTCTTAAAAAATTCGTCCAAAATCTTGACGTCTCCAATCTCTTGTTTTGTACGTTTTTTCCACGTGTCTTGACATCCAATGTATCCCTGCAAAGTTTGGTGAAGATCTGAGTATGTAGTTTTTGACCTTATCTGGAACCTCCCATCTGAAAATTTGAAAATTCCTAAAAAATCCGTCCAAAATCTTGATGACCCCAATCTCTTGTTTTGTACATTTTTTCCACGTGTCTTGACCTCCAATGTATCCCTGCAATGTTTAATGAAGATCTGAGTATGTAGTTTTTGACCTTATATGGAACCTCCTATCTGAAAATTTTAAAATTCTTAAAAAATTTGGCCAAAATCTTGATGTCCCCAATCCTATGTTTTGTATGTTTTTTCCACGTGTCTTGACATCCAATGTATCCCTGAAAGTTTGGTGAAGATCTGAGTATGTCGTTTTTGACCTTATCTGGAACATCCTTTCTGAAAATTTGAAAATTCTTAAAAAATTCGTCCAAAATCTTGATGTCTCCAATCTCTTGTTTTGTACGTTTTTTCCACGTGCCTTGACATCCAATGTATCCCTGCAAAGTTTGGTGAAGATCTGAGTATGTAGTTTTTGACCTTATATGAAATATCCTATCTGAAAATTTGAAAATTCTTAAAAAATTTGACCAAAATCTTGATGTCCCCAATCCTATGTTTTGTATGTTTTTTCCCCGTGTCTTGACATCCAATGTATCCCTGCAGAGTTTGGTGAAGATCTGAGTATGTCGTTTTTGACCTTATCTGCTACATCCTTTCTGAAAATTTGAAAATTCTTAAAAAATTCGTCCAAAATCTTCATGTCTCCAATCTCTTGTTTTGTACGTTTTTCCCACGTGTCTTGACATCCAATGTATCCCTGCAAAGTTTGGTGAAGATCTGAGTATGTAGTTTTTGACATTATCTGGAACCTCATTTCTGAAAATTTTAAAATTCCTCAAAAATTCGTCCAAAATCTTGATGTCCCCAATCTCTTGTTTTGTACGTTTTTTCCACGTGTCTTGACATCCAATGTATCCTTGCAAAGTTTGGTGAAGATCTGAGTATGTCGTTTTTGACCTTATCTGGAACATCATTTCTGAAAATTTGAAAATTCTTAAAAAATTCGTCCAAAATCTTGACGTCTCCAATCTCTTGTTTTGTACGTTTTTTCCACGTGTCTTGACATCCAATGTATCCCTGCAAAGTTTGGTCAAGATCTGAGTATGTAGTTTTTGACCTTATCTGGAACCTCCTATCTGAAAATTTGAAAATTCTTAAAAAATTCGTCCAAAATCTTGATGTCTCCAATCTCTTGTTTTGTACGTTTTTTCCACGTGTCTTGACATCCAATGTATCCCTGCAAAGTTTGGTGAAGATCTGAGTATGTCGTTTTTGACCTTATCTGGAACATCCTTTCTGAAAATTTGAAAATTCTTAAAAAATTCGCCCAAAATCTTGACGTCTCCAATCTCTTGTTTTGTACGTTTTTTCCACGTGTCTTGACATCCAATGTATCCCTGTAAAGTTTGGTGAAGATCTGAGTATGTAGTTTTTGACCTTATCTGGAACCTCCCATCTGAAAATTTGAAAATTCCTAAAAAATCCGTCCAAAATCTTGATGACCCCAATCTCTTGTTTTGTACTTTTTTTCCACGTGTCTTGACATCCAATGTATCCCTGCAAAGTTTGGTGAAGATCTGAGTATGTAGTTTTTGACCTTAGCTGGAACCTCCTATCTGAAAATTTGAAAATTCTTAAAAAATTCGTCCAAAATCTTGATGTCTCCAATCTCTTGTTTTGTCCGTTTTTCCCACGTGTCTTGACATCCAATGTATCCCTGCAAAGTTTGGTGAAGATCTGAGTATGTAGTTTTTGACCTTATCTGGAACCTCATTTCTGAAAATTTGAAAATTCCTCAAAAATTGGACCAAAATCTTGATGTCTCCAATCTCTTGTTTTGTACGTTTTTTCCACGTGTCTTGACATCCAATGTATCCCTGCAAAGTTTGGTAAAGATCTGAGTATGTAGTTTTTGACCTTATCTGGAACCTCCTATCTGAAAATTTGAAAATTCTTAAAAAATTCGTCCAAAATCTTGATGTCTCCAATCTCTTGTTTTGTACGTTTTTTCCACGTGTCTTGACATCCAATGTATCCCTGCAAAGTTTGGTGAAGATCTGAGTATGAAGTTTTTGAACTCATCTGGAACATCCTTTCTGAAAATTTGAAAATTCTTAAAAAATTCGTCCAAAATCTTGACGTCTCCAATCTCTTGTTTTGTACGTTTTTTCCACGTTTCTTGACATCCAATGTATCCCTGCAAAGTTTGGTGAAGATCTGAGTATGTAGTTTTTGACCTTATCTGGAACCTCCCATCTGAAAATTTGAAAATTCCTAAAAAATCCGTCCAAAATCTTGATGCCCCCAATCTCTTGTTTTGTACGATCTTTCCACGTGTCTTGACATCCAATGTATCCCTGCAAAGTTTGGTGAAGATCTGAGTATGTAGTTTTTGACCTTATCTGGAACCTCCTATCTGAAAATTTGAAAATTCTTCAAAAATTCGTCCAAAATCTTGATGTATCCAATCTCTTGTTTTGTACGTTTTTGCCACGTGTCTTGACATCCAATGTATCCCTGCAAAGTTTGGTGAAGATCTGAGTATGTAGTTTTTGACCTTATCTGGAACCTCATTTCTGAAAATTTGAAAATTCCTCAAAAATTCGTCCAAAATCTTGATGTCTCCAATCTCTTGTTTTGTACGTTTTTTCCACGTGTCTTGACATCCAATGTATCCCTGCAAAGTTTGGTGAAGATCTGAGTATGTAGTTTTTGACCTTATCTGGAACCTCCTATCTGAAAATTTGAAAATTCTTAAAAAATTCGTCGAAAATCTTGATGTCTCCAATCTCTTGTTTTGTACGTCTTTTCCACGTGTCTTGACATGCAAAGTATCTCTGCAACGTTTGGCGAAGATCTGAGTATGTAGTTTTTGACCTTATCTGGAACCTCCTATCTGAAAATTTGAAAATTCTTCAAAAATTCGTCCAAAATCTTGATGACACCAATCTCTTGTTTTGTACGTTTTTTCCACGTGTCTTGACATCCAATGTATCCATGCAAAGTTTGGTGAAGATCTGAGTATGTAATTTTTGACCTTATATGGAACCTCCTATCTGAAAATTTGAAAATTCTTAAAAAATTCGTCCAAACTCTTGATATCTCCAATCTCTTGTTTTGTACGTTTTTTCCACGTGTCTTGACATCCAATGTATCCCTGCAAAGTTTGGTGAAGATCTGAGTATGTAGTTTTTGACCTTATCTGGAACCTCCCATCTGAAAAATTGAAAAATCCTAAAAAATCCGTCCAAAATCTTGATGACCTCAATCTCTTGTTTTGTACGTTTTTTCCCCGTGTCTTGACATCCATTGTATCCCTGCAAAGTTTGGTGAAGATCTGAGTATGTAGTTTTTGACCTTATATGGAACCTCCTTTCTGAAAATTTGAAAATTCTTAAAAAATTCGTCCAAAATCTTGATGTCCCCAATCCTATGTGTTGTATGTTTTTTCCACGTGTCTTGACATTCAATGTATCCATGCAAAGTTTGGTGAAGATCTGAGTTTGTCGTTTTTGACCTTATCTGGAACCTCCCATCTGAAAATTTGAAAATTCTTCAAAAATTGGTCCAAAATCTTGATGTCTCCAATCTCTTGTTTTGTACGTTTTTTCCACGTGTCTTGACATCCAATGTATCCCTGCAAAGTTTGGTGAAGATCTGAGTATGTCGTTTTGAACTCATCTGGAACATCCTTTCTGAAAATTTGAAAATTCTTAACAAATTCGTCCAAAATCTTGACCTCTCCAATCTCTTGTTTTGTACGTTTTTTCCACGTGTCTTGACATCCAATGTATCCCTGCAAAGTTTGGTGAAGATCTGAGTATGTAGTTTTTGACCTTATCTGGAACCTCCCATCTGAAAATTTGAAAATTCCTAAAAAATCCGTCCAAAATCTTGATGCCCCCAATCTCTTGTTTTGTACGATTTTTCCACGTGTCTTGACATCCAATGTATCCCTGCAAAGTTTGGTGAAGATCTGAGTATGTAGTTTTTGACCTTATCTGGAACCTCCTATCTGAAAATTTGAAAATTCTTAAAAAATTCGTCCAAAATCTTGATGTCTCCAATCTCTTGTTTTGTACGTTTTTGCCACGTGTCTTGACATCCAATGTATCCCTGCAAAGTTTGGTGAAGATCTGAGTATGTAGTTTTTGACCTTATCTGGAACCTCATTTCTGAAAATTTGAAAATTCCTCAAAAATTCGTCCAAAATCTTGATGTCTCCAATCTCTTGTTTTGTACGTTTTTTCCACGTGTCTTGACATCCAATGTATCCCTGCAAAGTTTGGTGAAGATCTGAGTATGTAGTTTTTGACCTTATCTGGAACCTCCTATCTGAAAATTTGAAAATTCTTAAAAAATTCGTCGAAAATCTTGATGTCTCCAATCTCTTGTTTTGTACGTTTTTTCCACGTGTCTTGACATGCAAAGTATCCCTGCAACGTTTGGTGAAGATCTGAGTATGTAGTTTTTGACCTTATCTGGAACCTCCTATCAGAAAATTTGAAAATTCTTCAAAAATTCGTCCAAAATCTTGATGACAGCAATCTCTTGTTTTGTACGTTTTTTCCACGTGTCTTGACATCCAATGTATCCCTGCAAAGTTTGGTGAAGATCTGAGTATGTAGTTTTTGACCTTATATGGAACCTCCCATCTGAAAATTTGAAAATTCCTAAAAAATCCGTCTAAAATCTTGATGTCCCCAATCCTATGTCTTGCATGTTTTTTCCACGTGTCTTGACATCCAATGTATCCCTGCAAAGTTTGGTGAAGATCTGAGTATGTAGTTTTTGACCTTATATGGAACCTCATATCTGAAAATTTGAAAATTCTTAAAAAATTCGACCAAAATCTTGATGTCTCCAATCCTATGTTTTGTATGTTTTTTCCACGTGTCTTGACATCCAATGTATCCATGCAAAGTTTGGTGAAGATCTGAGTATGTAGTTTTTGACCTTATATGGAACCTCCTATCTGAAAATTTGAAAATTCTTAAAAAAATCGTCCAAAATCTTGATGTCTCCAATCTCTTGTTTTGTACGTTTTTTCCACGTGTCTTGACATCCAATGTATCCCTGCAAAGTTTGGTGAAGATCTGAGTATGTAGTTTTTGACCTTATCTGGAACCTCCCATCTGAAAATTTGAAAATTCCTAAAAAATCCGTCCAAAATCTTGATGACCTCAATCTCTTGTTTTGTACGTTTTTTCCACGTGTCTTGACATCCAATGTATCCCTGCAAAGTTTGGTGAAGATCTGAGTATGTAGTTTTTGACCTTATCTGGAACCTCCTATCTGAAAATTTGAAAATTGTTAAAAAATTCGTCCAAAATCTTGATGTCTCCAATCTCTGGTTTTGTACGTTTTTAACACGTGTCTTGACATCCAATGTTTCCCTGCAAAGTTTGGTGAAGATCTGAGTATGTAGTTTTTGACCTTATATGGAACCTCCTTTCTGAAAATTTGAAAATTCCTCAAAAATTCGTCCAAAATCTAGATGTCTCCAATCTCTTGTTTTGTACGTTTTTTCCACGTTTCTTGACATCCAATGTATCCCTGCAACGTTTGGTGAAGATCTGAGTATGTAGTTTTTGACCTTATCTGGAACCTTCTTTCTGAAAATTTGAAAATTCCTCAAAAATTCGTCCAAAATCTTGATGTCTCCAATCTCTTGTTTTGTACGTTTTTTCCACGTGTCTTGACATCCAATGTATCCCTGCAAAGTTTGGTGAAGATCTGAGTATGTAGTTTTTGACCTTATCTGGAACCTCCCATCTGAAAATTTGAAAATTCCTAAAAAATCCGTCCAAAATCTTGATGTCCCCAATCCTATGTTTTGTATGTTTTTTCCACGTGTCTTGACATCCAATGTATCCATGCAAAGTTTGGTGAAGATCTGAGTATGTAGTTTTTGACCTTATATGAAACCTCCTTTCAGAAAATTTGAAAATTCTTAAAAAAATCGTCCAAAATCTTGATGTCTCCAATCTCTTGTTTTGTACGTTTTTTCCACGTGTCTTGACATCCAATGTATCCCTGCAAAGTTTGGTGAAGATCTGAGTATGTAGTATTTGACCTTATATGGAACCTCCTTTCTGAAAATTTGAAAATTCTTAAAAAATTCGTCCAAAATCTTGATGTCTCCAATCTCTTGTTTTGTACGTTTTTTCCACGTGTCTTGACATCCAATGTATCCCAGCAAAGTTTGGTGAAGATCTGAGTATGTAGTTTTTGACCTTATATGGAACCTCCCATCTGAAAATTTGAAAATTCCTAAAAAATCCGTCTAAAATCTTGAATCCGTCTAAAATCTTGATGTCCCCAATCCTATGTCTTGTATGTTTTTTCCACGTGTCTTGACATCCAATGTATCCCTGCAAAGTTTGGTGAAGATCTGAGTATGTAGTTTTTGACCTTATATGGAACCTCATATCTGAAAATTTGAAAATTCTTAAAAAATTCGACCAAAATCTTGATGTCTCCAATCCTATGTTTTGTATGTTTTTTCCACGTGTCTTGACATCCAATGTATCCATGCAAAGTTTGGTGAAGATCTGAGTATGTAGTTTTTGACCTTATATGGAACCTCCTATCTGAAAATTTGAAAATTCTTAAAAAATTCGTCCAAAATCTTGATGTCTCCAATCTCTTGTTTTGTACGTTTTTTCCACGTGTCTTGACATCCAATGTATCCCTGCAAAGTTTGGTGAAGATCTGAGTATGTAGTTTTTGACCTTACCTGGAACCTCCCATCTGAAAATTTGAAAATTCCTAAAAAATCCGTCCAAAATCTTGATGACCTCAATCTCTTGTTTTGTACGTTTTTTCCACGTGTCTTGACATCCAATGTATCCCTGCAAAGTTTGGTGAAGATCTGAGTATGTAGTTTTTGACCTTATATGGCACCTCCCATCTGAAAATTTGAAAATTGTTAAAAAATTCGTCCAAAATCTTGATGTCTCCAATCTCTTGTTTTGTACGTTTTTCCCACGTGTCTTGACATCCAATGTATCCCTGCAAAGTTTGGTGAAGATCTGAGTATGTAGTTTTTGACCTTATATGGAACCTTCTTTCTGAAAATTTGAAAATTCCTCAAAAATTCGTCCAAAATCTTGATGTCTCCAATCTCTTGTTTTGTACGTTTTTTCCACGTGTCTTGACATCCAATGTATCCCTGCAAAGTTTGGTGAAGATCTGAGTATGTAGTTTTTGACCTTATCTGGAACCTCCCATCTGAAAATTTGAAAATTCCTAAAAAATCCGTCCAAAATCTTGATGTCCCCAATCCTATGTCTTGTATGTTTTTTCCACGTGTCTTGACATCCAATGTATCCCTGCAAAGTTTGGTGAAGATCTGAGTATGTAGTTTTTGACCTTATATGGAACCTCATATCTGAAAATTTGAAAATTCTTAAAAAATTCGACCAAAATCTTGATGTCTCCAATCCTATGTTTGTATGTTTTTCCACGTGTCTTGACATCCAATGTATCCATGCAAAGTTTGGTGAAGATCTGAGAATGTAGTTTTTGACCTTATCTGGAACCTCCCATCTGAAAATTTGAAAATTCCTAAAAAATCCGTCCAAAATCTTGATGACCTCAATCTCTTGTTTTGTACGTTTTTTCCACGTGTCTTGACATCCATTGTATCCCTGCAAAGTTTGGTGAAGATCTGAGTATGTAGTTTTTGACCTTATATGGAACCTCCTTTCTGAAAATTTGAAAATTCTTAAAAAATTCGTCCAAAATCTTGATGTCCCCAATCCTATGTTTTGTATGTTTTTTCCACGTGTCTTGACATCCAATATATCCATGCAAAGTTTGGTGAAGATCTGAGTATGTCGTTTTTGACCTTATCTGGAACCTCCCATCTGAAAATTTGAAAATTCTTCAAAAATTCGTCGAAAATCTTGATGTCTCCAATCTCTTGTTTTGTACGTTTTTTCCACGTGTCTTGACATGCAAAGTATCCCTGCATCGTTTGGTGAAGATCTGAGTATTTAGTTTTTGACCTTATCTGGAACCTCCTATCTGAAAATTTGAAAATTCTTCAAAAATTCGTCCAAAATCTTGATGACACCAATCTCTTGTTTTGTACTTTTTTTCCACGTGTCTTGACATCCAATGTATCCATGCAAAGTTTGGTGAAGATCTGAGTATGTAGTTTTTGACCTTATATGGAACCTCCTATCTGAAAATTTGAAAATTCTTAAAAAATTCGTCCAAAATCTTGATGTCTCCAATCTCTTGTTTTGTACGTTTTTTCCACGTGTCTTGACATCCAATGTATCCCTGCAAAGTTTGGTGAAGATCTGAGTATGTAGTTTTTGACCTTATCTGGAACCTCCCATCTGAAAATTTGAAAATTCCTAAAAAATCCGTCCAAAATCTTGATGACCTCAATCTCTTGTTTTGTACGTTTTTTCCACGTGTCTTGACATCCATTGTATCCCTGCAAAGTTTGGTGAAGATCTGAGTATGTAGTTTTTGACCTTATATGGAAACTCCTTTCTGAAAATTTGAAAATTCTTAAAAAATTCGTCCAAAATCTTGATGTCCCCAATCCTATGTTTTGTATGTTTTTTCCACGTGTCTTGACATCCAATGTATCCATGCAAAGTTTGGTGAAGATCTGAGTATGTCGTTTTTGACCTTATCTGGAACCTCCCATCTGAAAATTTGAAAATTCTTCAAAAATTCGTCGAAAATCTTGATGTCTCCAATCTCTTGTTTTGTACTTTTTTTCCACGTGTCTTGACATGCAAAGTATCCCTGCAACGTTTGGTGAAGATCTGAGTATGTAGTTTTTGACCTTATCTGGAACCTCCTATCTGAAAATTTGAAAATTCTTCAAAAATTCGTCCAAAATCTTGATGTCTCCAATCTCTTGTTTTGTACGTTTTTTCCACGTGTCTTGACATCCAATGTATCCCTGCAATGTTTGGTGAAGATCTGAGTATGTAGTTTTTGACCTTATATGGAACCTCCTATCTGAAAATTTGAAAATTCTTAAAAAATTTGACCAAAATCTTGATATCCCCAATCCTATGTTTTGTATGTTTTTTCCACGTGTCTTGACATCCAATGTATCCCTGCAAAGTTTGGTGAAGATCTGAGTATGTAGTTTTTGACCTTATCTGGAACCTCCCATCTGAAAATTTGAAAATTTTTGAAAAATTCGTCCAAAATCTTGATGTCTCCAATCTCTTGTTTTGTACATTTTTTCCACGTGTCTTGACCTCCAATGTATCCCTGCAATGTTTGGTGAAGATCTGAGTATGTAGTTTTTGACCTTATATGGAACCTCCTATCTGAAAATTTGAAAATTCTTAAAAAATTTGACCAAAATCTTGATGTCCCCAATCCTATGTTTTGTATGTTTTTTCCACGTGTCTTGACATCCAATGTATCCCTGCAAAGTTTGGTGAAGATCTGAGTATGTCGTTTTTGACCTTATCTGGAACATCCTTTCTGAAAATTTGAAAATTCTTAAAAAATTCGTCCAAAATCTTGATGTCTCCAATCTCTTGTTTTGTACGTTTTTTCCACGTGTCTTGACATCCAATGTATCCCTGCAAAGTTTGGTGAAGATCTGAGTATGTAGTTTTTGACCTTATATGGAACCTCCTATCTGAAAATTTGAAAATTCTTAAAAAATTTGACCAAAATCTTGATGTCATCAATCCTATGTTTTGTATGTTTTTTCCCAGTGTCTTGACATCCAATGTATCCCTGCAGAGTTTGGTGAAGATCTGAGTATGTCGTTTTTGACCTTATCTGCAACATCCTTTCTGAAAATTTGAAAATTCTTAAAAAATTCGTCCAAAATCTTGATGTCTCCAATCTCTTGTTTTGTACGTTTTTTCCACGTGTCTTGACATCCAATGTATCCCTGCAAAGTTTGGTGAAGATCTGAGTATGTAGTTTTTGACCTTATCTGGAACCTCATTTCTGAAAATTTGAAAATTCCTCAAAAATTCGTCCAAAATCTTGATGTCTCCAATCTCTTGTTTTGTACGTTTTTTCCACGTGTCTTGACATCCAATGTATCCCTGCAAAGTTTGGTGAAGATCTGAGTATGTAGTTTTTGACCTTATATGGAACCTCCTATCTGAAAATTTGAAAATTCTTAAAAAATTTGACCAAAATCTTGATGTCATCAATCCTATCTTTTGTATATTTTTTCCCCGTGTCTTGACATCCAATGTATCCCTGCAGAGTTTGGTGAAGATCTGAGTATGTCGTTTTTGACCTTATCTGCAACATCCTTTCTGAAAATTTGAAAATTCTTAAAAAATTCGTCCAAAATCTTGATGTCTCCAATCTCTTGTTTTGTACGTTTTTTCCACGTGTCTTGACATCCAATGTATCCCTGCAAAGTTTGGTCAAGATCTGAGTATGTAGTTTTTGACCTTATCTGGAACCTCCTATCTGAAAATTTGAAAATTCTTAAAAAATTCGTCCAAAATCTTGATGTCTCCAATTTCTTGTTTTGTACGTTTTTTCCACGTGTCTTTACATCCAATGTATCCCTGCAAAGTTTGGTGAAGATCTGAGTATGTCGTTTTTGACCTTATCTGGAACATCCTTTCTGAAAATTTGAAAATTCTTAAAAAAATCGTCCAAAATCTTGACGTTGCCAATCTCTTGTTTTGTACGTTGTTTCCACGTGTCTTGACATCCAATGTATCCCTGTAAAGTTTGGTGAAGATCTGAGTATGTAGTTTTTGACCTTATCTGGAACCTCCCATCTGAAAATTTGAAAATTCCTAAAAAATCCGTCCAAAATCTTGATGACCCCAATCTCTTGTTTTGTACGTTTTTTCCACGTGTCTTGACATCCAATGTATCCCTGCAAAGTTTGGTGAAGATCTGAGTATGTAGTTTTTGACCTTATCTGGAACCTCCTATCTGAAAATTTGAAAATTCTTAAAAAATTCGTCCAAAATCTTGATGTCTCCAATCTCTTGTTTTGTACGTTTTTCCCACGTGTCTTGACATCCAATGTATCCCTGCAAAGTTTGGTGAAGATCTGAGTATGTAGTTTTTGACCTTATATGGAACCTCCTATCTGAAAATTTGAAAATTGTTAAAAAATTCGTCCAAAATCTTGATGTCTCCAATCTCTTGCTTTGTGCGTTTTTCCCACGTGTCTTGACATCCAATGTATCCCTGCAAAGTTTGGTGAAGATCTGAGTATGTAGTTTTTGACCTTATCTGGAACCTCATTTCTGAAAATTTGAAAATTCCTCAAAAATTGGTCCAAAATCTTGATGTCTCCAATCTCTGTTTTTGTACGTTTTTTCCACGTGACTTGACATCCAATGTATCCCTGCAAAGTTTGGTGAAGATCTGAGTATGTAGTTTTTGACCTTATCTGGAACCTCCTATCTGAAAATTTGAAAATTCTTAAAAAATTCGTCCAAAATCTTGATGTCTCCAATCTCTTGTTTTGTACGTTTTTTCCACGTGTCTTGACATCCAATGTATCCCTGCAAAGTTTGGTGAAGATCTGAGTATGTCGTTTTTGACCTCATCTGGAACATCCTTTCTGAAAATTTGAAAATTCTTAAAAAATTCGTCCAAAATCTTGACGTCTCCAATCTCTTGTTTTGTACGTTTTTTCCACGTGTCTTGACATCCAATGTATCCCTGCAAAGTTTGGTGAAGATCTGAGTATGTAGTTTTTGACCTTATCTGGAACCTCCCATCAGAAAATTTGAAAATTCCTAAAAAATCCGTCCAAAATCTTGATGACCCCAATCTCTTGTTTTGTACATTTTTTCCACGTGTCTTGACCTCCAATGTATCCCTGCAATGTTTAATGAAGATCTGAGTATGTAGTTTTTGACCTTATATGGAACCTCCTATCTGAAAATTTTAAAATTCTTAAAAAATTTGGCCAAAATCTTGATGTCCCCAATCCTATGTTTTGTATGTTTTTTCCACGTGTCTTGACATCCAATGTATCCCTGAAAGTTTGGTGAAGATCTGAGTATGTCGTTTTTGACCTTATCTGGAACATCCTTTCTGAAAATTTGAAAATTCTTAAAAAATTCGTCCAAAATCTTGATGTCTCCAATCTCTTGTTTTGTACGTTTTTTCCACGTGCCTTGACATCCAATGTATCCCTGCAAAGTTTGGTGAAGATCTGAGTATGTAGTTTTTGACCTTATATGAAATATCCTATCTGAAAATTTGAAAATTCTTAAAAAATTTGACCAAAATCTTGATGTCCCCAATCCTATGTTTTGTATGTTTTTTCCCCGTGTCTTGACATCCAATGTATCCCTGCAGAGTTTGGTGAAGATCTGAGTATGTCGTTTTTGACCTTATCTGCTACATCCTTTCTGAAAATTTGAAAATTCTTAAAAAATTCGTCCAAAATCTTCATGTCTCCAATCTCTTGTTTTGTACGTTTTTCCCACGTGTCTTGACATCCAATGTATCCCTGCAAAGTTTGGTGAAGATCTGAGTATGTAGTTTTTGACATTATCTGGAACCTCATTTCTGAAAATTTTAAAATTCCTCAAAAATTCGTCCAAAATCTTGATGTCCCCAATCTCTTGTTTTGTACGTTTTTTCCACGTGTCTTGACATCCAATGTATCCTTGCAAAGTTTGGTGAAGATCTGAGTATGTCGTTTTTGACCTTATCTGGAACATCATTTCTGAAAATTTGAAAATTCTTAAAAAATTCGTCCAAAATCTTGACGTCTCCAATCTCTTGTTTTGTACGTTTTTTCCACGTGTCTTGACATCCAATGTATCCCTGCAAAGTTTGGTCAAGATCTGAGTATGTAGTTTTTTACCTTATCTGGAACCTCCTATCTGAAAATTTGAAAATTCTTAAAAAATTCGTCCAAAATCTTGATGTCTCCAATCTCTTGTTTTGTACGTTTTTTCCACGTGTCTTGACATCCAATGTATCCCTGCAAAGTTTGGTGAAGATCTGAGTATGTCGTTTTTGACCTTATCTGGAACATCCTTTCTGAAAATTTGAAAATTCTTAAAAAATTCGCCCAAAATCTTGACGTCTCCAATCTCTTGTTTTGTACGTTTTTTCCACGTGTCTTGACATCCAATGTATCCCTGTAAAGTTTGGTGAAGATCTGAGTATGTAGTTTTTGACCTTATCTGGAACCTCCCATCTGAAAATTTGAAAATTCCTAAAAAATCCGTCCAAAATCTTGATGACCCCAATCTCTTGTTTTGTACTTTTTTTCCACGTGTCTTGACATCCAATGTATCCCTGCAAAGTTTGGTGAAGATCTGAGTATGTAGTTTTTGACCTTAGCTGGAACCTCCTATCTGAAAATTTGAAAATTCTTAAAAAATTCGTCCAAAATCTTGATGTCTCCAATCTCTTGTTTTGTCCGTTTTTCCCACGTGTCTTGACATCCAATGTATCCCTGCAAAGTTTGGTGAAGATCTGAGTATGTAGTTTTTGACCTTATCTGGAACCTCATTTCTGAAAATTTGAAAATTCCTCAAAAATTGGACCAAAATCTTGATGTCTCCAATCTCTTGTTTTGTACGTTTTTTCCACGTGTCTTGACATCCAATGTATCCCTGCAAAGTTTGGTAAAGATCTGAGTATGTAGTTTTTGACCTTATCTGGAACCTCCTATCTGAAAATTTGAAAATTCTTAAAAAATTCGTCCAAAATCTTGATGACTCCAATCTCTTGTTTTGTACGTTTTTTCCACGTGTCTTGACATCCAATGTATCCCTGCAAAGTTTGGTGAAGATCTGAGTATGTCGTTTTTGAACTCATCTGGAACATCCTTTCTGAAAATTTGAAAATTCTTAAAAAATTCGTCCAAAATCTTGACGTCTCCAATCTCTTGTTTTGTACGTTTTTTCCACGTGTCTTGACATCCAATGTATCCCTGCAAAGTTTGGTGAAGATCTGAGTATGTAGTTTTTGACCTTATCTGGAACCTCCCATCTGAAAATTTGAAAATTCCTAAAAAATCCGTCCAAAATCTTGATGCCCCCAATCTCTTGTTTTGTACGATCTTTCCACGTGTCTTGACATCCAATGTATCCCTGCAAAGTTTGGTGAAGATCTGAGTATGTAGTTTTTGACCTTATCTGGAACCTCCTATCTGAAAATTTGAAAATTCTTCAAAAATTCGTCCAAAATCTTGATGTCTCCAATCTCTTGTTTTGTACGTTTTTGCCACGTGTCTTGACATCCAATGTATCCCTGCAAAGTTTGGTGAAGATCTGAGTATGTAGTTTTTGACCTTATCTGGAACCTCATTTCTGAAAATTTGAAAATTCCTCAAAAATTCGTCCAAAATCTTGATGTCTCCAATCTCTTGTTTTGTACGTTTTTTCCACGTGTCTTGACATCCAATGTATCCCTGCAAAGTTTGGTGAAGATCTGAGTATGTAGTTTTTGACCTTATCTGGAACCTCCTATCTGAAAATTTGAAAATTCTTAAAAAATTCGTCGAAAATCTTGATGTCTCCAATCTCTTGTTTTGTACGTCTTTTCCACGTGTCTTGACATGCAAAGTATCTCTGCAACGTTTGGCGAAGATCTGAGTATGTAGTTTTTGACCTTATCTGGAACCTCCTATCTGAAAATTTGAAAATTCTTCAAAAATTCGTCCAAACTCTTGATGACACCAATCTCTTGTTTTGTACGTTTTTTCCACGTGTCTTGACATCCAATGTATCCATGCAAAGTTTGGTGAAGATCTGAGTATGTAATTTTTGACCTTATATGGAACCTCCTATCTGAAAATTTGAAAATTCTTAAAAAATTCGTCCAAAATCTTGATATCTCCAATCTCTTGTTTTGTACGTTTTTTCCACGTGTCTTGACATCCAATGTATCCCTGCAAAGTTTGGTGAAGATCTGAGTATGTAGTTTTTGACCTTATCTGGAACCTCCCATCTGAAAATTTGAAAAATCCTAAAAAATCCGTCCAAAATCTTGATGACCTCAATCTCTTGTTTTGTACGTTTTTTCCCCGTGTCTTGACATCCATTGTATCCCTGCAAAGTTTGGTGAAGATCTGAGTATGTAGTTTTTGACCTTATATGGAACCTCCTTTCTGAAAATTTGAAAATTCTTAAAAAATTCGTCCAAAATCTTGATGTCCCCAATCCTATGTGTTGTATGTTTTTTCCACGTGTCTTGACATTCAATGTATCCATGCAAAGTTTGGTGAAGATCTGAGTTTGTCGTTTTTGACCTTATCTGGAACCTCCCATCTGAAAATTTGAAAATTCTTCAAAAATTGGTCCAAAATCTTGATGTCTCCAATCTCTTGTTTTGTACGTTTTTTCCACGTGTCTTGACATCCAATGTATCCCTGCAAAGTTTGGTGAAGATCTGAGTATGTCGTTTTGAACTCATCTGGAACATCCTTTCTGAAAATTTGAAAATTCTTAACAAATTCGTCCAAAATCTTGACGTCTCCAATCTCTTGTTTTGTACGTTTTTTCCACGTGTCTTGACATCCAATGTATCCCTGCAAAGTTTGGTGAAGATCTGAGTATGTAGTTTTTGACCTTATCTGGAACCTCCCATCTGAAAATTTGAAAATTCCTAAAAAATCCGTCCAAAATCTTGATGCCCCCAATCTCTTGTTTTGTACGATTTTTCCACGTGTCTTGACATCCAATGTATCCCTGCAAAGTTTGGTGAAGATCTGAGTATGTAGTTTTTGACCTTATCTGGAACCTCCTATCTGAAAATTTGAAAATTCTTAAAAAATTCGTCCAAAATCTTGATGTCTCCAATCTCTTGTTTTGTACGTTTTTGCCACGTGTCTTGACATCCAATGTATCCCTGCAAAGTTTGGTGAAGATCTGAGTATGTAGTTTTTGACCTTATCTGGAACCTCATTTCTGAAAATTTGAAAATTCCTCAAAAATTCGTCCAAAATCTTGATGTCTCCAATCTCTTGTTTTGTACGTTTTTTCCACGTGTCTTGACATCCAATGTATCCCTGCAAAGTTTGGTGAAGATCTGAGTATGTAGTTTTTGACCTTATCTGGAACCTCCTATCTGAAAATTTGAAAATTCTTAAAAAATTCGTCGAAAATCTTGATGTCTCCAATCTCTTGTTTTGTACGTTTTTTCCACGTGTCTTGACATGCAAAGTATCCCTGCAACGTTTGGTGAAGATCTGAGTATGTAGTTTTTGACCTTATCTGGAACCTCCTATCAGAAAATTTGAAAATTCTTCAAAAATTCGTCCAAAATCTTGATGACAGCAATCTCTTGTTTTGTACGTTTTTTCCACGTGTCTTGACATCCAATGTATCCATGCAAAGTTTGGTGAAGATCTGAGTATGTAGTTTTTGACCTTATATGGAACCTCCTATCTGAAAATTTGAAAATTCTTAAAAAATTCATCCAAAATCTTGATGTCTCCAATCTCTTGTTTTGTACGTTTTTTCCACGTGTCTTGACATCCAATGTATCCCTGCAAAGTTTGGTGAAGATCTGAGTATGTAGTTTTTGACCTTATCTGGAACCTCCTATCTGAAAATTTGAAAATTCTTAAAAAATTCGTCCAAAATCTTGATGTCTCCAATCTCTTGTTTTGTACGTTTTTCCCACGTGTCTTGACATCCAATGTATCCCTGCAAAGTTTGGTGAAGATCTGAGTATGTAGTTTTTGACCTTATATGGAACCTCCTATCTGAAAATTTGAAAAATTGTTAAAAAATTCGTCCAAAATCTTGATGTCTCCAATCTCTTGCTTTGTACGTTTTTCCCACGTGTCTTGACATCCAATGTATCCCTGCAAAGTTTGGTGAAGATCTGAGTATGTAGTTTTTGACCTTATCTGGAACCTCATTTCTGAAAATTTGAAAATTCCTCAAAAATTGGTCCAAAATCTTGATGTCTCCAATCTCTGTTTTTGTACGTTTTTTCCACGTGACTTGACATCCAATGTATCCCTGCAAAGTTTGGTGAAGATCTGAGTATGTAGTTTTTGACCTTATCTGGAACCTCCTATCTGAAAATTTGAAAATCCTTAAAAAATTCGTCCAAAATCTTGATGTCTCCAATCTCTTGTTTTGTACGTTTTTTCCACGTGTCTTGACATCCAATGTATCCCTGCAAAGTTTGGTGAAGATCTGAGTATGTCGTTTTTGACCTCATCTGGAACATCCTTTCTGAAAATTTGAAAATTCTTAAAAAATTCGTCCAAAATCTTGACGTCTCCAATCTCTTGTTTTGTACGTTTTTTCCACGTGTCTTGACATCCAATGTATCCCTGCAAAGTTTGGTGAAGATCTGAGTATGTAGTTTTTGACCTTATCTGGAACCTCCCATCTGAAAATTTGAAAATTCCTAAAAAATCCGGGAACTTTTCTAACGATGGAAGCGGCCCCGGCGCCCACCCAGCGTCGAATAACATGGGTACCTGGGGGAAACCCTGGGGGGTAAAGGCGGTCAGGGGCGTGATGCTGATCACATCACCCCCACTCATGACCGGATCAAGAAAGTGTGGGGCGTTACCCCCACACCCCCTATACGCCTTCATGGCGTGGTGCTAAGCACAGGGGAGCACTTTACCTTTTTTTTTTTTTTTACCTAAAAAATCCGTCCAAAATCTTGATGACCCCAATCTCTTGTTTTGTACATTTTTTCCACGTGTCTTGACCTCCAATGTATACCTGCAATGTTTAATGAAGATCTGAGTATGTAGTTTTTGACCTTATATGGAACCTCCTATCTGAAAATTTTAAAATTCTTAAAAAATTTGAACAAAATCTTGATGTCCCCAATCCTATGTTTTTTCCACGTGTCTTGACATCCAATGTATCCCTGAAAGTTTGGTGAAGAACTGAGTATGTCGTTTTTGACCTTATCTGGAACATCCTTTCTGAAAATTTGAAAATTCTTAAAAAATTCGTCCAAAATCTTGATGTCTCCAATCTCTATTTTTGTACGTTTTTTCCACGTGCCTTGACATCCAATGTATCCCTGCAAAGTTTGGTGAAGATCTGAGTATGTAGTTTTTGACCTTATATGAAACCTCCTATCTGAAAATTTGAAAATTCTTAAAAAATTTGACCAAAATCTTGATGTCCCCAATCCTATGTTTTGTATGTTTTTTCCCCGTGTCTTGACATCCAATGTATCCCTGCAGAGTTTGGTGAAGATCTGAGTATGTCGTTTTTGACCTTATCTGCAACATCCTTTCTGAAAATTTGAAAATTCTTAAAAAATTAGTCCAAAATCTTCATGTCTCCAATCTCTTGTTTTGTACGTTTCTCCCACGTGTCTTGACATCCAATGTATCCCTGCAAAGTTTGGTGAAGATCTGAGTATGTAGTTTTTGACATTATCTGGAACCTCATTTCTGAAAATTTGAAAATTCCTCAAAAATTCGTCCAAAATCTTGATGTCCCCAATCTCTTGTTTTGTACGTTTTTTCCACGTGTCTTGACATCCAATGTATCCCTGCAAAGTTTGGTGAAGATCTGAGTATGTAGTTTTTGACCTTATCTGGAACCTCCCATCTGAAAATTTGAAAATTCCTAAAAAATCCGTCCAAAATCTTGATGCCCCCAATCTCTTGTTTTGTACGATTTTTCCACGTGTCTTGACATCCAATGTATCCCTGCAAAGTTTGGTGAAGATCTGAGTATGTAGTTTTTGACCTTATCTGGAACCTCCTATCTGAAAATTTGAAAATCCTTAAAAAATTCGTCCAAAATCTTGATGTCTCCAATCTCTTGTTTTGTACGTTTTTGCCACGTGTCTTGACATCCAATGTATCCCTGCAAAGTTTGGTGAAGATCTGAGTATGTAGTTTTTGACCTTATATGGAACCTCATTTCTGAAAATTTGAAAATTCCTCAAAAATTCGTCCAAAATCTTGATGTCTCCAATCTCTTGTTTTGTACGTTTTTTCCACGTGTCTTGACATCCAATGTATCCCTGCAAAGTTTGGTGAAGATCTGAGTATGTAGTTTTTGACCTTATCTGGAACCTCCTATCTGAAAATTTGAAAATTCTTAAAAAATTCGTCGAAAATCTTGATGTCTCCAATCTCTTGTTTTGTACGTTTTTTCCACGTGTCTTGACATGCAAAGTATCCCTGCAACGTTTGGTGAAGATCTGAGTATGTAGTTTTTGACCTTATCTGGAACCTCCTATCTGAAAATTTGAAAATTCTTCAAAAATTCGTCCTAAATCTTGATGACACCAATCTCTTGTTTTGTACGTTTTTTCCACGTGTCTTGACATCCAATGTATCCATGCAAAGTTTGGTGAAGATCTGAGTACGTAGTTTTTGACCTTATATGGAACCTCCTATCTGAAAATTTGAAAATTCTTAAAAAATTCATCCAAAATCTTGATGTCTCCAATCTCTTGTTTTGTACGTTTTTTCCACGTGTCTTGCATCCAATGTATCCCTGCAAAGTTTGGTGAAGATCTGAGTATGTAGTTTTTGACCTTATCTGGAACCTCCTATCTGAAAATTTGAAAATTCTTAAAAAATTCGTCCAAAATCTTGATGTCTCCAATCTCTTGTTTTGTACGTTTTTCCCACGTGTCTTGACATCCAATGTATCCCTGCAAAGTTTGGTGAAGATCTGAGTATGTAGTTTTTGACCTTATATGGAACCTCCCATCTGAAAATTTGAAAAATTGTTAAAAAATTCGTCCAAAATCTTGATGTCTCCAATCTCTTGCTTTGTACGTTTTTGCCACGTGTCTTGACATCCATTGTATCCCTGCAAAGTTTGGTGAAGATCTGAGTATGTAGTTTTTGACCTTATCTGGAACTTCATTTCTGAAAATTTGAAAATTCCTCAAAAATTGGTCCAAAATCTTGATGTCTCCAATCTCTGTTTTTGTACGTTTTTTCCACGTGACTTGACATCCAATGTATCCCTGCAAAGTTTGGTGAAGATCTGAGTATGTAGTTTTTGACCTTATCTGGAACCTCCTATCTGAAAATTTGAAAATTCTTAAAAAATTCGTCCAAAATCTTGATGTCTCCAATCTCTTGTTTTGTACGTTTTTTCCACGTGTCTTGACATCCAATGTATCCCTGCAAAGTTTGGTGAAGATCTGAGTATGTCGTTTTTGACCTCATCTGGAACATCCTTTCAGAAAATTTGAAAATTCTTAAAAAATTCGTCCAAAATCTTGACGTCTCCAATCTCTTGTTTTGTACGTTTTTTCCACGTGTCTTGACATCCAATGTATCCCTGCAAAGTTTGGTGAAGATCTGAGTATGTAGTTTTTGACCTTATCTGGAACTTCCCATCTGAAAATTTGAAAATTCCTAAAAAATCCGTCCAAAATCTTGATGACCCCAATCTCTTGTTTTGTACATTTTTTCCACGTGTCTTGACCTCCAATGTATCCCTGCAATGTTTAATGAAGATCTGAGTATGTAGTTTTTGACCTTATATGGAACCTCCTATCTGAAAATTTTAAAATTCTTAAAAAAATTGACCAAAATCTTGATGTCCCCAATCCTATGTTTTGTATGTTTTTTCCACGTGTCTTGACATCCAATGTATCCCTGAAAGTTTGGTGAAGATCTGAGTATGTCGTTTTTGACCTTATCTGGAACATCCTTTCTGAAAATTTGAAAATTCTTAAAAAATTCGTCCAAAATCTTGATGTCTCCAATCTCTATTTTTGTACGTTTTTTCCACGTGCCTTGACATCCAATGTATCCCTGCAAAGTTTGGTGAAGATCTGAGTATGTAGTTTTTGACCTTATATGAAACCTCCTATCTGAAAATTTGAAAATTCTTAAAAAATTTGACCAAAATCTTGATGTCCCCAATCCTATGTTTTGTATGTTTTTTCCCCGTGTCTTGACATCCAATGTATCCCTGCAGAGTTTGGTGAAGATCTGAGTATGTCGTTTTTGACCTTATCTGCAACATCCTTTCTGAAAATTTGAAAATTCTTAAAAAATTAGTCCAAAATCTTCATGTCTCCAATCTCTTGTTTTGTACGTTTTTCCCACGTGTCTTGACATCCAATGTATCCCTGCAAAGTTTGGTGAAGATCTGAGTATGTAGTTTTTGACCTTATCTGGAACCTCCCATCTGAAAATTTGAAAATTCCTAAAAAATCCGTCCAAAATCTTGATGCCCCCAATCTCTTGTTTTGTACGATTTTTCCACGTGTCTTGACATCCAATGTATCCCTGCAAAGTTTGGTGAAGATCTGAGTATGTAGTTTTTGACCTTATCTGGAACCTCCTATCTGAAAATTTGAAAATTCTTAAAAAATTCGTCCAAAATCTTGATGTCTCCAATCTCTTGTTTTGTACGTTTTTGCCACGTGTCTTGACATCCAATGTATCCCTGCAAAGTTTGGTGAAGATCTGAGTATGTAGTTTTTGATCTTATCTGGAACCTCATTTCTGAAAATTTGAAAATTCCTCAAAAATTCGTCCAAAATCTTGATGTCTCCATTCTCTTGTTTCGTACGTTTTTTCCACGTTTCTTGACATCCAATGTATCCCTGCAATGTTTGGTGAAGATCTGAGTATGTAGTTTTTGACCTTATATGGAACCTCCTTTCTGAAAATTTGAAAATTCTTAAAAAATTTGTCCAAAATCTTGATGTCCCCAATCCTATGTGTTGTATGTTTTTTCCACGTGTCTTGATATCCAATGTATCCATGCAAAGTTTGGTGAAGATCTGAGTATGTCGTTTTTGACCTTATATGGAACCTCCTATCTGAAAATTTGAAAATTCTTAAAAAATTCATCCAAAATCTTGATGTCTCCAATCTCTTGTTTTGTACGTTTTTTCCACGTGTCTTGACATCCAATGTATCCCTGCAAAGTTTGGTGAAGATCTGAGTATGTAGTTTTTGACCTTATATGGAACCTCATTTCTGAAAATTTGAAAAATTGTTAAAAAATTCGTCCAAAATCTTGATGTCTCCAATCTCTTGCTTTGTACGTTTTTCCCACGTGTCTTGACATCCAATGTATCCCTGCAAAGTTTGGTGAAGATCTGAGTATGTAGTTTTTGACCTTAACTGGAACCTCATTTCTGAAAATTTGAAAATTCCTCAAAAATTGGTCCAAAATCTTGATGTCTCCAATCTCTGTTTTTGTACGTTTTTTCCACGTGACTTGACATCCAATGTATCCCTGCAAAGTTTGGTGAAGATCTGAGTATGTAGTTTTTGACCTTATCTGGAACCTCCTATCTGAAAATTTGAAAATTCTTAAAAAATTCGTCCAAAATCTTGATGTCTCCAATCTCTTGTTTTGTACGTTTTTTCCACGTGTCTTGACATCCAATGTATCCCTGCAAAGTTTGGTGAAGATCTGAGTATGTCGTTTTTGACCTCATCTGGAACATCCTTTCTGAAAATTTGAAAATTCTTAAAAAATTCGTCCAAAATCTTGACGTCTCCAATCTCTTGTTTTGTACGTTTTTTCCACGTGTCTTGACATCCAATGTATCCCTGCAAAGTTTGGTGAAGATCTGAGTATGTAGTTTTTGACCTTATCTGGAACCTCCCATCTGAAAATTTGAGAATTCCTAAAAAATCCGTCCAAAATCTTGATGACCCCAATCTCTTGTTTTGTACATTTTTTCCACGTGTCTTGACCTCCAATGTATCCCTGCAATGTTTAATGAAGATCTGAGTATGTAGTTTTTGACCTTATATGGAACCTCCTATCTGAAAATTTTAAAATTCTTAAAAAATTTGACCAAAATCTTGATGTCCCCAATCCTATGTTTTGTATGTTTTTTCCACGTGTCTTGACATCCAATGTACCCCTGAAAGTTTGGTGAAGATCTGAGTATGTCGTTTTTGACCTTATCTGGAACATCCTTTCTGAAAATTTGAAAATTCTTAAAAAATTCGTCCAAAATCTTGATGTCTCCAATCTCTATTTTTGTACGTTTTTTCCACGTGCCTTGACATCCAATGTATCCCTGCAAAGTTTGGTGAAGATCTGAGTATGTAGTTTTTGACCTTATATGAAACCTCCTATCTGAAAATTTGAAAATTCTTAAAAAAATTGACCAAAATCTTGATGTCCCCAATCCTATGTTTTGTATGTTTTTTCCCCGTGTCTTGACATCCAATGTATCCCTGCAGAGTTTGGTGAAGATCTGAGTATGTCGTTTTTGACCTTATCTGCAACATCCTTTCTGAAAATTTGAAAATTCTTAAAAAATTAGTCCAAAATCTTGACGTCTCCAATCTCTTGTTTTGTACGTTTTTTCCACGTGTCTTGACATCCAATGTATCCCTGCAAAGTTTGGTCAAGATCTGAGTATGTAGTTTTTGACCTTATCTGGAACCTCCTATCTGAAAATTTGAAAATTCTTAAAAAATTCGTCCAAAATCTTGATGTCTCCAATCTCTTGTTTTGTACGTTTTTTCCACGTGTCTTGACATCCAATGTATCCCTGCAAAGTTTGGTGAAGATCTGAGTATGTCGTTTTTGACCTTATCTGGAACATCCTTTCTGAAAATTTGAAAATTCTTAAAAAATTCGCCCAAAATCTTGACGTCTCCAATCTCTTGTTTTGTACGTTTTTTCCACGTGTCTTGACATCCAATGTATCCCTGTAAAGTTTGGTGAAGATCTGAGTATGTAGTTTTTGACCTTATCTGGAACCTCCCATCTGAAAATTTGAAAATTCCTAAAAAATCCGTCCAAAATCTTGATGACCCCAATCTCTTGTTTTGTACTTTTTTTCCACGTGTCTTGACATCCAATGTATCCCTGCAAAGTTTGGTGAAGATCTGAGTATGTAGTTTTTGACCTTATCTGGAACCTCCTATCTGAAAATTTGAAAATTCTTAAAAAATTCGTCCAAAATCTTGATGTCTCCAATCTCTTGTTTTGTACGTTTTTGCCACGTGTCTTGACATCCAATGTATCCCTGCAAAGTTTGGTGAAGATCTGAGTATGTAGTTTTTGACCTTATCTGGAACATCATTTCTGAAAATTTGAAAATTCTTAAAAAATTCGTCCAAAATCTTGATGTCTCCAATCTCTTGTTTTGTCCGTTTTTCCCACGTGTCTTGACATGAAATGTATCCCTGCAAAGTTTGGTGAAGATCTGAGTATGTAGTTTTTGACCTTATCTGGAACCTCATTTCTGAAAATTTGAAAATTCCTCAAAAATTGGACCAAAATCTTGATGTCTCCTATCTCTTGTTTTGTACGTTTTTTCTACGTGTCTTGACATCCAATGTATCCCTGCAAAGTTTGGTGAAGATCTGAGTATGTAGTTTTTGACCTTATCTGGAACCTCCTATCTGAAAATTTGAAAATTCTTAAAAAATTCGTCCAAAATCTTGATGTCTCCAATCTCTTGTTTTGTACGTTTTTTCCACGTGTCTTGACATCCAATGTATCCCTGCAAAGTTTGGTGAAGATCTGAGTATGTCGTTTTTGAACTCATCTGGAACATCCTTTCTGAAAATTTGAAAATTCTTAAAAAATTCGTCCAAATTCTTGACGTCTCCAATCTCTTGTTTTGTACGTTTTTTCCACGTGTCTTGACATCCAATGTATCCCTGCAAAGTTTGGTGAAGATCTGAGTATGTAGTTTTTGACCTTATCTGGAACCTCCTATCTGAAAATTTGAAAATTCTTAAAAAATTCGTCCAAAATCTTGATGTCTCCAATCTCTTGTTTTGTACGTTTTTGCCACGTGTCTTCACATCCAATGTATCCCTGCAAAGTTTGGTGAAGATCTGAGTATGTAGTTTTTGACCTTATCTGGAACCTCATTTCTGAAAATTTGAAAATTCCTCAAAAATTCGTCCAAAATCTTGATGTCTCCAATCTCTTGTTTTGTACGTTTTTTCCACGTGTCTTGACATCCAATGTATCCCTGCAAAGTTTGGTGAAGATCTGAGTATGTAGTTTTTGACCTTATCTGAAACCTCCTATCTGAAAATTTGAAAATTCTTAAAAAATTCGTCGAAAATCTTGATGTCTCCAATCTCTTGTTTTGTACGTTTTTTCCACGTGTCTTGACATGCAAAGTATCCCTGCAACGTTTGGTGAAGATCTGAGTATGTAGTTTTTGACCTTATCTGGAACCTCCTATTGAAAATTTGAAAATTCTTCAAAAATTCGTCCAAAATCTTGATGACACCAATCTCTTGTTTTGTACGTTTTTTCCACGTGTCTTGACATCCAATGTATCCATGCAAAGTTTGGTGAAGATCTGAGTATGTAGTTTTTGACCTTATATGGAACCTCCTATCTGAAAATTTGAAAATTCTTAAAAAATTCGTCCAAAATCTTGATGTCTCCAATCTCTTGTTTTGTATGTTTTTTCCACGTGTCTTGACATCCAATGTATCCCTGCAAAGTTTGGTGAAGATCTGAGTATGTCGTTTTTGACCTTAACTGGAACCTCCCATCTGAAAATTTGAAAATTCTTCAAAAATTCGTCCAAAATCTTGATGTCTCCAATCTCTTGTTTTGTACGTTTTTTCCACGTGTCTTGACATCTAATGTATCCCTGCAAAGTTTGGTGAAGATCTGAGTATGTCGTTTTTGAACTCATCTGGAACATCCTTTCTGAAAATTTGAAAATTCTTAACAAATTCGTCCAAAATCTTGACGTCTCCAATCTCTTGTTTTGTACGTTTTTTCCACGTGTCTTGACATCCAATGTATCCCTGCAAAGTTTGGTGAAGATCTGAGTATGTAGTTTTTGACCTTATCTGGAACCTCCCATCTGAAAATTTGAAAATTCCTAAAAAATCCGTCCAAAATCTTGATGCCCCCAATCTCTTGTTTTGTACGATTTTTCCACGTGTCTTGACATCCAATGTATCCCTGCAAAGTTTGGTGAAGATCTGAGTATGTAGTTTTTGACCTTATCTGGAACCTCCTATCTGAAAATTTGAAAATTCTTAAAAAATTCGTCCAAAATCTTGATGTCTCCAATCTCTTGTTTTGTACGTTTTTGCCACGTGTCTTGACATCCAATGTATCCCTGCAAAGTTTGGTGAAGATCTGAGTATGTAGTTTTTGACCTTATCTGGAACCTCATTTCTGAAAATTTGAAAATTCCTCAAAAATTCGTCCAAAATCTTGATGTCTCCAATCTCTTGTTTTGTACGTTTTTTCCACGTGTCTTGACATCCTATGTATCCCTGCAAAGTTTGGTGAAGATCTGAGTATGTAGTTTTTGACCTTATCTGGAACCTCCTATCTGAAAATTTGAAAATTCTTAAAAAATTCGTCGAAAATCTTGATGTCTCCAATCTCTTGTTTTGTACGTTTTTTCCACGTGTCTTGACATGCAAAGTATCCCTGCAACGTTTGGTGAAGATCTGAGTATGTAGTTTTTGACCTTATCTGGAACCTCCTATCTGAAAATTTGAAAATTCTTCAAAAATTCGTCCAAAATCTTGATGACACCAATCTCTTGTTTTGTACGTTTTTTCCACGTGTCTTGACATCCAATGTATCCATGCAAAGTTTGGTGAAGATCTGAGTATGTAGTTTTTGACCTTATATGGAACCTCCTATCTGAAAATTTGAAAATTCTTAAAAAATTCATCCAAAATCTTGATGTCTCCAATCTCTTGTTTTGTACGTTTTTTCCACGTGTCTTGACATCCAATGTATCCCTGCAAAGTTTGGTGAAGATCTGAGTAGGTAGTTTTTGACCTTATCTGGAACCTCCCATCTGAAAATTTGAAAATTCCTAAAAAATCAGTCCAAAATCTTGATGACCTCAATCTCTTGTTTTGTACGTTTTTTCCACGTGTCTTGACATCCATTGTATCCCTGCAAAGTTTGGTGAAGATCTGAGTATGTAGTTTTTGACTTTATATGGAACCTCCTTTCTGAAAATTTGAAAATTCTTAAAAAATTCGTCCAAAATCTTGATGTCCCCAATCCTATGTATTGTATGTTTTTTCCACGTGTCTTGACATCCAATGTATCCATGCAAAGTTTGGTGAAAATCTGAGTATGTCGTTTTTGACCTTATCTGGAACCTCCCATCTGAAAATTTGAAAATTTTTCAAAAATTCGTCGAAAATCTTGATGTCTCCAATCTCTTGTTTTGTACGTTTTTCCACGTGTCTTGACATGCAAAGTATCCCTGCAACGTTTGGTGAAGATCTGAGTATGTAGTTTTTGACCTTATCTGGAACCTCCTATCTGAAAATTTGAAAATTCTTCAAAAATTCGTCCAAAATCTTGATGTCTCCAATCTCTTGTTTCGTACGTTTTTTCCACGTTTCTTGACATCCAATGTATCCCTGCAATGTTTGGTGAAGATCTGAGTATGTAGTTTTTGACCTTATATGGAACCTCCTTTCTGAAAATTTGAAAATTCTTAAAAAATTTGTCCAAAATCTTGATGTCCCCAATCCTATGTTTTGAATGTTTTTTCCACGTGTCTTGATATCCAATGTATCCATGCAAAGTTTGGTGAAGATCTGAGTATGTCGTTTTTGACCTTATATGGAACCTCCTATCTGAAAATTTGAAAATTCTTAAAAAATTTGACCAAAATCTTGATATCCCCAATCCTATGTTTTGTATGTTTTTTCCACGTGTCTTGACATCCAATGTATCCCTGCAAAGTTTGGTGAAGATCTGAGTATGTAGTTTTTGACCTTATCTGGAACCTCCTATCTGAAAATTTGAAAATTTTTGAAAAATTCGTCCAAAATCTTGATGTCTCCAATCTCTTGTTTTGTACGTTTTTTCCACGTGTCTTGACCTCCAATGTATCCCTGCAATGTTTGGTGAATATCTGAGTATGTAGTTTTTGACCTTATATGGAACCTTCTATCTGAAAATTTGAAAATTCTTAAAAAATTTGACCAAAATCTTGATGTCCCCAATCCTATGTTTTGTATGTTTTTTCCACGTGTCTTGACATCCAATGTATCCCTGCAAAGTTTGGTGAAGATCTGAGTATGTCGTTTTTGACCTTATCTGGGACATCCTTTCTGAAAATTTGAAAATTCTTAAAAAATTCGTCCAAAATCTTGATGTCTCCAATCCCTTGTTTTGTACGTTTTTTCCACGTGTCTTGACATCCAATGTATCCCTGCAAAGTTTGGTGAAGATCTGAGTATGTAGTTTTTGACCTTATCTGGAACCTCATTTCTGAAAATTTGAAAATTCCTCAAAAATTGGACCAAAATCTTGATGTCTCCAATCTCTTGTTTTGTACGTTTTTTCCACGTGTCTTGACATCCAATGTATCCCTGCAAAGTTTGGTGAAGATCTGAGTATGTAGTTTTTGACCTTATCTGGAACCTCCTATCTGAAAATTTGAAAATTCTTAAAAAATTCGTCCAAAATCTTGATGTCTCCAATCTCTTGTTTTGTACGTTTTTTCCACGTGTCTTGACATCCAATGTATCCCTGCAAAGTTTGGTGAAGATCTGAGTATGTCGTTTTTGAACTCATCTGGAACATCCTTTCTGAAAATTTGAAAATTCTTAAAAAATTCGTCCAAAATCTTGACGTCTCCAATCTCTTGTTTTGTACGTTTTTTCCACGTGTCTTGACATCCAATGTATCCCTGCAAAGTTTGGCGAAGATCTGAGTATGTAGTTTTTGACCTTATCTGGAACCTCCCATCTGAAAATTTGAAAATTCCTAAAAAATCCGTCCAAAATCTTGATGCCCCCAATCTCTTGTTTTGTACGATTTTTCCACGTGTCTTGACATCCAATGTATCCCTGCAAAGTTTGGTGAAGATCTGAGTATGTAGTTTTTGACCTTATCTGGAACCTCCTATCTGAAAATTTGAAAATTCTTCACAAATTCGTCCAAAATCTTGATGTCTCCAATCTCTTGTTTTGTACGTTTTTGCCACGTGTCTTGACATCCAATGTATCCCTGCAAAGTTTGGTGAAGATCTGAGTATGTAGTTTTTGACCTTATCTGGAACCTCATTTCTGAAAATTTGAAAATTCCTCAAAAATTCGTCCAAAACCTTGATGTCTCCAATCTCTTGTTTTGTACGTTTTTTCCACGTGTCTTGACATCCAATGTATCCCTGCTAAGTTTGGTGAAGATCTGAGTATGTAGTTTTTGACCTTATCTGGAACCTCCTATCTGAAAATTTGAAAATTCTTAAAAAATTCGTCCAAAATCTTGATGTCTCCAATCTCTTGTTTTGTACGTTTTTTCCACGTGTCTTGACATCCAATGTATCCCTGCAAAGTTTGGTGAAGATCTGAGTATGTAGTTTTTGACCTTATCTGGAACCTCATTTCTGAAAATTTGAAAATTCCTCAAAAATTGGACCAAAATCTTGATGTCTCCAATCTCTTGTTTTGTACGTTTTTTCCGCGTGTCTTGACATCCAATGTATCCCTGCAAAGTTTGGTGAAGATCTGAGTATGTAGTTTTTGACCTTATCTGGAACCTCCTATCTGAAAATTTGAAAATTCTTAAAAAATTCGTCCAAAATCTTGATGTCTCCAATCTCTTGTTTTGTACGTTTTTTCCACGTGTCTTGACATCCAATGTATCCCTGCAAAGTTTGGTGAAGATCTGAGTATGTCGTTTTTGAACTCATCTGGAACATCCTTTCTGAAAATTTGAAAATTCTTAAAAAATTCGTCCAAAATCTTGACGTCTCCAATCTCTTGTTTTGTACGTTTTTTCCACGTGTCTTGACATCCAATGTATCCCTGCAAAGTTTGGCGAAGATCTGAGTATGTAGTTTTTGACCTTATCTGGAACCTCCCATCTGAAAATTTGAAAATTCCTAAAAAATCCGTCCAAAATCTTGATGCCCCCAATCTCTTGTTTTGTACGATTTTTCCACGTGTCTTGACATCCAATGTATCCCTGCAAAGTTTGGTGAAGATCTGAGTATGTAGTTTTTGACCTTATCTGGAACCTCCTATCTGAAAATTTGAAAATTCTTCACAAATTCGTCCAAAATCTTGATGTCTCCAATCTCTTGTTTTGTACGTTTTTGCCACGTGTCTTGACATCCAATGTATCCCTGCAAAGTTTGGTGAAGATCTGAGTATGTAGTTTTTGACCTTATCTGGAACCTCATTTCTGAAAATTTGAAAATTCCTCAAAAATTCGTCCAAAATCTTGATGTCTCCAATCTCTTGTTTTGTACGTTTTTTCCACGTGTCTTGACATCCAATGTATCCCTGCTAAGTTTGGTGAAGATCTGAGTATGTAGTTTTTGACCTTATCTGGAACCTCCTATCTGAAAATTTGAAA
The DNA here is from genome assembly GCF_977018435.1 of Lepisma saccharinum. Classification (NCBI taxonomy): domain Eukaryota; kingdom Metazoa; phylum Arthropoda; class Insecta; order Zygentoma; family Lepismatidae; genus Lepisma; species Lepisma saccharinum. The sequence goes on along the minus strand of NW_028142907.1, from coordinate 870,568 downwards.
ATTCTTAAAAAATTCGTCGAAAACCTTGATGTCTCCAATCTCTTGTTTTGTACGTTTTTTCCACGTGTCTTGACATGCAAAATATCCCTGCAACGTTTGGTGAAGATCTGAGTATGTAGTTTTTGACCTTATCTGGAACCTCCTATCTGAAAATTTGAAAATTCTTCAAAAATTCGTCCAAAATCTTGATGACACCAATCTCTTGTTTTGTACGTTTTTTCCACGTGTCTTGACATCCAATGTATCCATGCAAAGTTTGGTGAAGATCTGAGTATGTAGTTTTTGACCTTATATGGAACCTCCTATCTGAAAATTTGAAAATTCTTAAAAAATTCGTCCAAAATCTTGATGTCTCCAATCTCTTGTTTTGTACGTTTTTTCCACGTGTCTTGACATCCAATGTATCCCTGCAAAGTTTGGTGAAGATCTGAGTATGTCGTTTTTGACCTTATCTGGAACCTCCCATCTGAAAATTTGAAAATTCCTAAAAAATCTGTCCAAAATCTTGATGACCTCAATCTCTTGTTTTGTACGTTTTTTCCACGTGTCTTGACATCCATTGTATCCCTGCAAAGTTTGGTGAAGATCTGAGTATGTAGTTTTTGACTTTATATGGAACCTCCTTTCTGAAAATTTGAAAATTCTTAAAAAATTCGTCCAAAATCTTGATGTCCCCAATCCTATGTTTTGTATGTTTTTTCCACGTGTCTTGACATCCAATGTATCCATGCAAAGTTTGGTGAAGATCTGAGTATGTCGTTTTTGACCTTATCTGGAACCTCATTTCTGAAAATTTGAAAATTCCTCAAAAATTCGTCCAAAATCTTGATGTCTCCAATCTCTTGTTTTGTACGTTTTTTCCACGTGTCTTGACATCCAATGTATCCCTGCAAAGTTTGGTGAAGATCTGAGTATGTAGTTTTTGACCTTATCTGGAACCTCCTATCTGAAAATTTGAAAATTCTTAAAAAATTCGTCGAAAATCTTGATGTCTCCAATCTCTTGTTTTGTACGTTTTTTCCACGTGTCTTGACATGCAAAGTATCCCTGCAACGTTTGGTGAAGATCTGAGTATGTAGTTTTTGACCTTATCTGGAACCTCCTATCTGAAAATTTGAAAATTCTTCAAAAATTCGTCAAAAATCTTGATGACACCAATCTCTTGTTTTGTACGTTTTTTCCACGTGTCTTGACATCCAATGTATCCATGCAAAGTTTGGTGAAGATCTGAGTATGTAGTTTTTGACCTTATATGGAACCTCCTATCTGAAAATTTGAAAATTCTTAAAAAATTCGTCCAAAATCTTGATGTCTCCAATCTCTTGTTTTGTACGTTTTTTCCACGTGTCTTGACATCCAATGTATCCCTGCAAAGTTTGGTGAAGATCTGAGTATGTAGTTTTTGACCTTATCTGGAACCTCCCATCTGAAAATTTGAAAATTCCTAAAAAATCCGTCCAAAATCTTGATGACCTCAATCTCTTGTTTTGTACGTTTTTTCCACGTGTCTTGACATCCATTGTATCCCTGCAAAGTTTGGTGAAGATCTGAGTAAGTAGTTTTTGACCTTATATGGAACCTCCTTTCTGAAAATTTGAAAATTCTTAAAAAATTCGTCCAAAATCTTGATGTCCCCAATCCTATGTTTTGTATGTTTTTTCCACGTGTCTTGACCTCCAATGTATCCATGCAAAGTTTGGTGAAGATCTGAGTATGTCGTTTTTGACCTTATCTGGAACCTCCCATCTGAAAATTTGAAATTTCTTCAAAAATTCGTCCAAAATCTTGATGTCTCCAATCTCTTGTTTTGTACGTTTTTTCCACGTGTCTTGACATCTAATGTATCCCTGCAAAGTTTGGTGAAGATCTGAGTATGTAGTTTTTGACCTTATCTGGAACCTCCCATCTGAAAATTTGAAAATTCCTAAAAAATCCGTCCAAAATCTTGATGCCCCCAATCTCTTGTTTTGTACGATTTTTCCACGTGTCTTGACATCCAATGTATCCCTGCTTAGTTTGGTGAAGATCTGAGTATGTAGTTTTTGACCTTATCTGGAACCTCCTATCTGAAAATTTGAAAATTCTTAAAAAATTCGTCCAAAATCTTGATGTCTCCAATCTCTTGTTTTGTACGTTTTTGCCACGTGTCTTGACATCCAATGTATCCCTGCAAAGTTTGGTGAAGATCTGAGTATGTAGTTTTTGACCTTATCTGGAACCTCCTAAGTAGTGTATATTGAGCGTTTCAAAGTCATACTTAGTAGGTATTGTTTTTTTTTATCAATTGAATATTATTTTTTGACATATTTTGACAATTTTTTGTCGATGTTTTAGCGTTTGACGATTTTTCAGTGCAATTTTCACCGCTTCTCATTTTTTTCCCACTCATACTTGGTAGGTATGCATTTGTAGCTTTTTTTTTATCAATTGAAAATCAGTTTTTGACATATTTTGACAAATTTTTGTCGATGTTTTAGCGTTTAGCGATGTTTTTGTAAAATTTCCTATTTTTTTTTCCCACTCGTACTTGGTACGAATGCCACGATCTTACGTGATATAACTTAACCTATTTATTTTTTTTTCGTGCTAAACTACACGAGAGCCTCTACGTGCTTTGACCTATTTTAGAGTAGAACCATAAAGACAGAGCTGCAACCGAAAGTGAGGCTCGAAGTGAGGCTTGGTGAGGCTGGACTTAATAGTTTGCTTTTGTAAGACATAAGCCTTATTTTCTCGCAGTGTTGCCAACATTTTACTCGAAATAAAATCACCAAGGTTTTTTTTTTCTTGGTCTAACCTATGTTATTGAACTGCATTGTCACGTCCAAACCTGCATGACTTCCGAACACTATTGGTTTTATTTATATTTTTTTTACGTATAGGTGTATATGATGAATCCCCAAACAGATTTTTCCTAAGTCTTACTGTTTCCAAGATAACCCCACTTCCGGTTGCTATTTTGGATTTCTGAACATAGGTTCTATTTATATTTTTTCTCACGTATAGGTGTACCTGATGAATCTGCAAACAGATTTTTCCTAAGTCTTACAGTTTCCAAGATAACCCTACTTCCGGTCGCTATTTTGGATTTCCGAACATAGGTTCTATTCATATTTTACTTACATATAGGCGTACGTGACGAATCCGCAAACAGATTTTTTCTAAGTCTTACCGTTTCTAAGATAACCCCACTTCCGGTCGCCATTTTGGATTTCCAAGCATAGTTTTTTTCCATATTTTATTTACATATAGGCGTACATGACGAATCCGCAAACAGATTTTTCCTAAGTCTCACCGTTTCCAAGATAACTAGTAGTGCAGGTTAGGGCATTCACGGACCGAAAGTGAGGCTCGGTGAGGCTCGCCTTAATGGATTTCTCTCGTAAGGCATGAGCCTCATTTTCTTGCAGTGTTGCCAGCTGCTTACTCGAAAAAATCACCAAGGTTTTTTTTTTGGGTCTTCGTTGTGCTTACACAACGTGATGAGTAAATAATACAGTCTCTTATTCTTGAAGGATGAATGCATCTTATCGTAATTTTCCAAGTTTTGGTCAAATGTTTGTATATCGTGATTTTTGTAAACCTCTCTCTCGGGAACGATGTGCCACACACACGTGCGTGCATGCCTATATTGTGACGCAAACAAACAAACAAATAATATTTTTTTTAAGATTCCAGGCCCCTAACCCCACTTCCGGTTGCTATTTTGGATTTCCGAGCATAGGTTCTATTTATATTTTTTCTCACATATAGGCGTACGTGATGAATCCGCAAACAGATTTTTCCTAAGTCTTACCGTTTCCAAGATAACCCTACTTCCGGTCGCTATTTTGGATTTCCGAGCATAGGTTCTATTCATATTTTACTTACATATAGGCGTACGTGATGAATCAGCAAACAGATTTGTCCTAAGTCTTACTGTTTCTAAGATAACCCTACTTCCGGTTGCTATTTTGGATTTCCGAACATAGGTTCTATTCATATTTTTTCTCACATATAGGTGTACGTGATGAATCACCAAACAGATTCTTCCTAAGTCTTACTGTTTCCAAGATAATCCTACTTCTGGTTGCTATTTTGGATTTCCGAGCATAGGTTCTATTCATACTTTTTCTCACATGTAGGCGTACGTGATGAATCCGCTAACAGATTTTTCCTAAATCATGAATTGGAGGGTTCTATGGCAACCTATATTAATTCTCGTAAGAGAACAGAAAACACAAAAAAACAAAAAAAGAATACTGTGGTCACTACAACAAATAGTCTTCTTCAACCCCTATCTAACAAACCAAAAAATCATCATCCTAACTAGAACCATGTAACTAACATTGTGATGACTCATATTAAGTACCTCTTAATTGTATTACTTATAAGGGTATACTTATAAGCATATATACTCTATAAAAGTATATGAAACAGGTGGTTTCAATACGGTCCGCGCTTTTATTATATAAGACGGCATATACTGCAGATCAGTCAGTCTCGTGAGAGCAGCCGAAGAGTACGGACGTTTTGTTGCAGTGCTTCTTGGTTTTTGTAAAAATAATAGGTATTTAACTTTCTTTGAAGCTACATACCATCTATTATTTCAAGTTCAAAGGTGTTTCACGTGGTTTTTCATAGTAATTTCGACCAGATTGAATTTTGACGTGATCGTGCATTTTCTATTTCACCTCAAGAAATTATATATAAATAACATACCTGAAAATTGTATCGCTATATACTAGATTTTTTGATTTCTGTGATTTTCGAAAAAGCAATGGCATCCACCACCAGTTTCAATTGTAAAAATGATAAAACTGAATGTGTTACTTGTGGGAAGCTAATCTCAAGGAACAATTTATCGGTACACAGGGCAAGATGTTGCGAAACAGGTTCGAGAATTAATCGTTCGTTACCTTCTAAGCCTTGTGCTCGATGCGGAAAAATGATTAGCATTGCAAATTTAAGTAAACACCTCAAAATTTGCAAACCATCGACCGGACAAGCATCGAAAAGAAAAATCGATAATGCAGATACGGAAGCTTCTACTTCCAAGCAAATTAAATTATCCAATGAAGGCAAACCAATTAGATCTGCATTCAACGACCAACTCCAGGATTTTTCAATTAAGTCAGAACCAGGCCGTGACATCCTTAGTTTCTTGGACGAAACGAAAACACCTGTACTAAATATTTTGAAAGATAAACTTGAAAACAACTCTATAAAAGTATATGTTGTTCTGTTTTCCGAATACGAGAAAGTCGATGGCACAACGAGTATTTTTTATCATTGTACAAAAAATCAGACTCTTCATTTTGCTGACGTTGAAAATTTGGACAACTTCTATTATAAAGTTTCCAACGAGCTGGTTAAGAAACACGACGATTTCGAGGCAAAAGGGTCGGGATGGTCTCTGTGTGGAAGTCCTCACACGTTAACTGTTTACGTGAATCGATTCTCGCCTCTTCGAGCTTCCAGCTACGTTCCTCTTCCACCGAACATTCAACACAAGAGGGCTGTGTTAAATATACAGAACAGCGATAACAAGTGTTTTCTCTGGTGTGTGTTGGCTGCACTGCATCCTGTTTATTGCAAAAATAATCCAGAACGGATTTATCATTACAAGCAATACGAGTCCGAATTTGAAAGTGTAATGTCTGACATCGAATACCCGGTGACATTGTCGGATATAACAAAGTTCGAAAATCGTACAGGAAAACGCATCGCTATTAATGTGTATTCCTTCACGTCAGATAAATATCTCGTGCACCCTGTCAGGATAAGCGATATCGACGATGACGATGCTTGTGTAATAAATCTCCTTCTTATTTCCAACGAGGATGATCATCACTACACGCTAATTCGTTCTCTATCACGTTTGGTCAGAAGTCAATCAACCAAGTATGAACATTGCATCGAAGTTTGCCCGAGATGCCTAACTACGTTCGACGATCGAAAACAACTCGATTATCAAAATTACACCGGACGTCAAATTGCTATCGAGAAACTTGCCGAACATAAAATTTATTGCGGTGACAACAGACCGGCTAGAATGTTGATGCCCGAAACGAACGAAGTCGAAGAATTCAAAATGCACAAGGCATTGTTGGAACATCCCGCAATCATCGTCGCAGATTTCGAGGCGTTCCTCAAACCACTCTCCTACTGCGAACCGGATCCTGAAATTTCCTCCACAACACCGTACCAGCTTCATCAACCTAATAGTTTCGGCTATGTTGTTGTGCGACGTGATAAAATAAATGAAGCATATATATACCGCGGGCCAAATGTAATCGAACACTTCCTGGAAAAAATGGTGGAGGAGGTTGAGGTAATTGGTAGCGTACTGCTTACATCAAAACCGATGGCACCTTTAACTGAAAATGAACTTCAAAATTACAATTCTACTGAGGTGTGTCCGGTATGTGATCAAAGTTTCACTGATGAGAACAAAAAAATATTCCACCACGATCATTTCAGCGGAAACTACGTAGGTGGAATTTGCAACACGTGCAATCTTAAAATCCAGAAACCTAAATTCATCCCCATATTCTTTCACAACGGAAGCGGATATGATTTTCACCACCTGGTGAGACATCTTGGCTACGATCCGAAACGTATAGGTGTCTTGGCCGAGAATGAAGAACGCTACATTAGTCTCAGCAAGCAAGTGTCGATTCCGGGAACGAAAAATACAATCGAGATGCGCTTCCTGGATTCGTATAGATTTCTCTCTGCCAGCCTGGACGCTTTAGCGAACAAACTCACCGACGATCAATTTAAAATAACTAGAGCTAGTTTTCCCAACGTAGACATAGAACTCGTTAGACGTAAAGGGATTTATCCTTACGAATACGTTAGTGATGGTTCTAAATTTAACGACGACGCTCTCCCACTTCCAAGAGAATTTTACAGCAGACTCAGAGAGAAAGGAATCACGGACGAAGAATACCAACACGCGCAACTCATGTGGGAGAAATTAGAATGTAGGACACTCGGAGACTACCACGACGCATACTTAAAATTAGACGTGACGATACTTGCGGATGTTTTTCAAGCGTTCAGGAAAACGGCAACGAATATTTATAAATTAGATCCGGCGTATTTCTACAGTCTACCGGGATTAGCGTGGTCGGCAATGTTATTCCAGACAAAGGTCAAGCTGGAACTGATATCGGACGTTGACATGTTGCTATTTATCGAAAGAGGGATACGAGGTGGAATGGTGCAATGCGTACAGAGACATGCAAAAGCTAATAACGTACACATGAAAGAAGATTACGATTCAAATCGAGCATTGAATTACATCTTCTACGCCGATGTTAATAATCTCTACGGACATGCCATGGTTCAGAAACTTCCTTACGGGGGATTCGAATGGTTAGATCCCACTTCGATAGACATTATTCATTTCGACGATAGCGAGTGTGGTTTCTTCGCAGAGGTAGATCTCCAATTCTCCGACCACCTGCACGACACGTTTTCGGATTTGCCTCCGACTCCCGAAATCAAATGTCCACCCGACTCGGTTCAGGACAAGCTTTTGTTAACATTGGACCCTAAACAGAGATACGTCGTCCACTACAAGAATCTCCGGTTTTTGATTGGGAAGGGTGTTCAGATAGTAAATGTTAGAAGAATACTGAAGTTTAAACATTCCACGTGGTTAAGATCTTACATAGAAACTAACACACAACATAGAACAGCTGCCACTTCCGATTTAGACAAGGACTTTTTTAAATTAATGAACAATGCGGTGTACGGAAAGACCATGGAGAATGTTAGAAAGCACGTAGACGTGAAATTAATTTCCGATAAGAATAAATGTCGGAAGTGGATAGCCGATCCTAGATTCAAGTCGAGAAAAATTTACAACGAGAATTTGGCACTTTTCAATCTAGATATAAAATTGATGAAATTCAGAAAACCAATTTACGTTGGCGCAACGGTTCTCGACTTGTCGAAACTTTACATGTTCGAATTTCATTACGACGTGATGAAACCCTTCTACAATGATAAGATATCACTTTTGTACACGGACACCGACAGCTTCATTTACAGCATACAAACACCTAACCTATACGAAGACATAAAAAATCCTTCCATGCTTGAGTATTTCGATACTTCTGCGTATCCTCAACCCAACAGATTTGGGATTCCATCTCGTAACAAAAAAGTCCTAGGTAAACTGAAAGATGAATGTAACGGTGATATTATTGTCGAGTTCGCGGGTTTGCGTTCGAAGATGTATGCCATGAGAACAGAGAGTAGCGTCACGAAGAAAGCAAAAGGTGTGGGCAAGAATACGGTGGAGAACAAACTCACCTTCCACGATTACATCGATTGCCTTTACTCACAATCGACGATACTAAGTATAGAACAAAGAATCCAAAGTGTAGACCACGTGATTACAACAAACGAAGTTAGGAAAGTAGCATTAGATCCGCACGACGATAAAAGATGTATTTTGTCTTGTGGAATCCACACGTTGCCTTGGGGGCACTATCGTTTAGAAAATAGTAAAAATTGTAGGCAATGCAATTGAAAAAAAATAAACTTAAATAACTATAACTAAAATAAAAAAAAACTTTAACTGTCTCACATACACAATAAAGAACTAGCAAGGACAATGAATCTCTTTGGTTTCCGAAAGCAAACAATGGAGACTGTACACCGCAAGGCAGATCATGAATTTCTACCTTCCATGCTATCTAAACTCAACGGCCTGTTGATCAATCAATTTTCGGAACGTTGCTCTTCTTGCTGGAACAGGGACGATTTCGGATTCGCGACGATCGACGTGACGAGGAAACCCAACGACGGAAAATACAGAAACAAAATCAACGACTTTCAAAACGTTGCAACGTTGTGAGAAACGTTTCTCACAACGTTGCAACGTTTTGAAAGTCGTTGATTTTGTTTCTGTATTTTCCGTCGTTGGGTTTCCTCGTCACGTCGATCGTCGCGAATCCGAAATCGTCCCTGTTCCAGCAAGAAGAGCAACGTTCCGAAAATTGATTGATCAACAGGCCGTTGAGTTTAGATAGCATGGAAGGTAGAAATTCATGATCTGCCTTGCGGTGTACAGTCTCCATTGTTTGCTTTCGGAAACCAAAGAGATTCATTGTCCTTGCTAGTTCTTTATTGTGTATGTGAGACAGTTAAAGTTTTTTTTTTATTTTAGTTATAGTTATTTAAGTTTATTTTTTTTCAATTGCATTGCCTACAATTTTTACTATTTTCTAAACGATAGTGCCCCCAAGGCAACGTGTGGATTCCACAAGACAAAATACATCTTTTATCGTCGTGCGGATCTAATGCTACTTTCCTAACTTCGTTTGTTGTAATCACGTGGTCTACACTTTGGATTCTTTGTTCTATACTTAGTATCGTCGATTGTGAGTAAAGGCAATCGATGTAATCGTGGAAGGTGAGTTTGTTCTCCACCGTATTCTTGCCCACACCTTTTGCTTTCTTCGTGACGCTACTCTCTGTTCTCATGGCATACATCTTCGAACGCAAACCCGCGAACTCGACAATAATATCACCGTTACATTCATCTTTCAGTTTACCTAGGACTTTTTTGTTACGAGATGGAATCCCAAATCTGTTGGGTTGAGGATACGCAGAAGTATCGAAATACTCAAGCATGGAAGGATTTTTTATGTCTTCGTATAGGTTAGGTGTTTGTATGCTGTAAATGAAGCTGTCGGTGTCCGTGTACAAAAGTGATATCTTATCATTGTAGAAGGGTTTCATCACGTCCGTAATGAAATTCGAACATGTAAAGTTTCGACAAGTCGAGAACCGTTGCGCCAACGTAAATTGGTTTTCTGAATTTCATCAATTTTATATCTAGATTGAAAAGTGCCAAATTCTCGTTGTAAATTTTTCTCGACTTGAATCTAGGATCGGCTATCCACTTCCGACATTTATTCTTATCGGAAATTAATTTCACGTCTACGTGCTTTCTAACATTCTCCATGGTCTTTCCGTACACCGGCATTTGTTCATTAATTTAAAAAAGTCCTTGTCTAAATCGGAAGTGGCAGCTGTTCTATGTTGTGTGTTAGTTTCTATGTAAGATCTTAACCACGTGGAATGTTTAAACTTCAGTATTCTTCTAACATTTACTATCTGAACACCCTTCCCAATCAAAAACCGGAGATTCTTGTAGTGGACGACGTATCTCTGTTTAGGGTCCAATGTTAACAAAAGCTTGTCCTGAACCGAGTCGGGTGGGACATTTGATTTCGGGAGTCGGAGGCAAATCCGAAAACGTGTCGTGCAGGTGGTCGGAGAATTGGAGATCTACCTCTGCGAAGAAACCACACTCGCTATCGTCGAAATGAATAATGTCTATCGAAGTGGGATCTAACCATTCGAATCCCCCGTAAGGAAGTTTCTGAACCATGGCATGTCCGTAGAGATTATTAACATCGCGTAGAAGATGTAATTCAATGCTCGATTTGAATCGTAATCTTCTTTCATGTGTACGTTATTAGCTTTTGCATGTCTCTGTACGCATTGCACCATTCCACCTCGTATCCCTCTTTCGATAAATAGCAACATGTCAACGTCCGATATCAGTTCCAGCTTGACCTTTGTCTGGAATAACATTGCCGACCACGCTAATCCCGGTAGACTGTAGAAATACGCCGGATCTAATTTATAAATATTCGTTGCCGTTTTCCTGAACGCTTGAAAAACATCCGCAAGTATCGTCACGTCTAATTTTAAGTATGCGTCGTGGTAGTCTCCGAGTGTCCTACATTCTAATTTCTCCCACATGAGTTGCGCGTGTTGGTATTCTTCGTCCGTGATTCCTTTCTCTCTGAGTCTGCTGTAAAATTCTCTTGGAAGTGGGAGAGCGTCGTCGTTAAATTTAGAACCATCACTAACGTATTCGTAAGGATAAATCCCTTTACGTCTAACGAGTTCTATGTCTACGTTGGGAAAACTAGCTCTAGTTATTTTAAATTGATCGTCGGTGAGTTTGTTCGCTAAGCGTCCAGGCTGGCAGAGAGAAATCTATACGAATCCAGGAAGCGCATCTCGATTGTATTTTTCGTTCCGGAATCGACACTTGCTTGCTGAGACTAATGTAGCGTTCTTCATTCTCGGCCAAGACACCTATACGTTTCGGATCGTAGCCAAGATGTCTCACCAGGTGGTGAAAATCATATCCGCTTCCGTTGTGAAAGAATATGGGGATGAATTTAGGTTTCTGGATTTTAAGATTGCACGTGTTGCAAATTCCACCTACGTAGTTTCCGCTGAAATGATCGTGGTGGAATATTTTTTTGTTCTCATCAGTGAAACTTTGATCACATACCGGACACACCTCAGTAGAATTGTAATTTTGAAGTTCATTTTCAGTTAAAGGTGCCATCGGTTTTGATGTAAGCAGTACGCTACCAATTACCTCAACCTCCTCCACCATTTTTTCCAGGAAGTGTTCGATTACATTTGGCCCGCGGTATATATATGCTTCATTTATTTTATCACGTCGCACAACAACATAGCCGAAACTATTAGGTTGATGAAGCTGGTACGGTGTTGTGGAGGAAATTTCAGGATCCGGTTCGCAGTAGGAGAGTGGTTTGAGGAACGCCTCGAAATCTGCGACGATGATTGCGGGATGTTCCAACAATGCCTTGTGCATTTTGAATTCTTCGACTTCGTTCGTTTCGGGCATCAACATTCTAGCCGGTCTGTTGTCACCGCAATAAATTTTATGTTCGGCAAGTTTCTCGATAGCAATTTGACGTCCGGTGTAATTTTGATAATCGAGTTGTTTTCGATCGTCGAACGTAGTTAGGCATCTCGGGCAAACTTCGATGCAATGTTCATACTTGGTTGATTGACTTCTGACCAAACGTGATAGAGAACGAATTAGCGTGTAGTGATGATCATCCTCGTTGGAAATAAGAAGGAGATTTATTACACAAGCATCGTCATCGTCGATATCGCTTATCCTGACAGGGTGCACGAGATATTTATCTGACGTGAAGGAATACACATTAATAGCGATGCGTTTTCCTGTACGATTTTCGAACTTTGTTATATCCGACAATGTCACCGGGTATTCGATGTCAGACATTACACTTTCAAATTCGGACTCGTATTGCTTGTAATGATAAATCCGTTCTGGATTATTTTTGCAATAAACAGGATGCAGTGCAGCCAACACACACCAGAGAAAACACTTGTTATCGCTGTTCTGTATATTTAACACAGCCCTCTTGTGTTGAATGTTCGGTGGAAGAGGAACGTAGCTGGAAGCTCGAAGAGGCGAGAATCGATTCACGTAAACAGTTAACGTGTGAGGACTTCCACACAGAGACCATCCCGACCCTTTTGCCTCGAAATCGTCGTGTTTCTTAACCAGCTCGTTGGAAACTTTATAATAGAAGTTGTCCAAATTTTCAACGTCAGCAAAATGAAGAGTCTGATTTTTTGTACAATGATAAAAAATACTCGTTGTGCCATCGACTTTCTCGTATTCGAAAACAGAACAACATATACTTTTATAGAGTTGTTTTCAAGTTTATCTTTCAAAATATTTAGTACAGGTGTTTTCGTTTCGTCCAAGAAACTAAGGATGTCACGGCCTGGTTCTGACTTAATTGAAAAATCCTGGAGTTGGTCGTTGAATGCAGATCTAATTGGTTTGCCTTCATTGGATAATTTAATTTGCTTGGAAGTAGAAGCTTCCGTATCTGCATTATCGATTTTTCTTTTCGATGCTTGTCCGGTCGATGGTTTGCAAATTTTGAGGTGTTTACTTAAATTTGCAATGCTAATCATTTTTCCGCATCGAGCACAAGGCTTAGAAGGTAACAAACAATTAATTCTCGAACCTGTTTCGCCACATCTTGCCCTGTGTACCGATAAATTGTTCCTTGAGATTAGCTTCCCACAAGTAACACATTCAGTTTTATCATTTTTACAATTGAAACTGGTGGTGGATGCCATTGCTTTTTTCGAAAATCACAGAAATCAAAAAGTCTAGTATATAGCGATACAATTTTCAGGTATGTTATTTATATAGAATTTCTTGAGGTGAAATAGAAAATACACGATCACGTCAAAATTCAATCTGGTCGAAATTACTATGAAAAACCACGTGAAACACCTTTGAACTTGAAATAATAGATGGTATGTGGCTTCAAAGAAAGTTAAATACCTATTATTTTTACAAAAACCAAGAAGCACTGCAACAAAACGTCCGTACTCTTCGGCTGCTCTCACGAGACTGACTAATCTGCAGTATATGCCGTCTTATATAATAAAAGCGCGGACCGTATTGAAACCACCTGTTTCATATACTTTTATAGAGTATATATGCTTATAAGTATACCCTTATAAGTAATACAATTAAGAGGTACTTAATATGAGTCATCACAATGTTAGTTACATGGTTCTAGTTAGGATGATGATTTTTTTGGTTTGTTAGATAGGGGTTGAAGAAGACTATTTGTTGTAGTGACCACAGTATTCTTTTTTTTGTTTTTTTTGTGTTTTCTGTTCTCTTACGAGAATTAATATAGGTTGCCATAGAACCCTCCAATTCATGACTTAGGAAAAATCTGTTTGCGGATTCATCACGTACGCCTATATGTAAGTAAAAAATAAATAGAACCTATGGTCGGAAATCCAAAATAGCGACCGGAAGTGGGGTTATCTTGGAAACGGTAAACCTTAGGAAGAATCTGTTTGGTGATTCATCACGTACACCTATATGTGAGAAAAAATATAAATAGAACCTATGTTCGGAAATCCAAAATAGCGACCGGAAGTGGGGTTATCTTGGAAACGGTAAGACTTAGGACAAATCTGTTTGCTGATTCATCACGTACGCCTATATGTAAATAAAATATGAATAGAACCTATGCTCGGAAATCCAAAATAGCGACCGGAAGTAGGGTTAGGGGCCAGGAATCTTAAAAAAAATATTATTTGTTTGTTTGTTTGCGTCACAATATAGGCGTGCACGCGCGTGTGTGTGGCACATCGTTCCCGAGAGAGAGGTTTACAAAGGTCACGATATACAAACATTTGACCGGAGCTTGGAAAATTACGATAAGATGCATTCATCCTTCAAGAATAAGAAACTGCATTATTTACTCATCATGTTGTGTCAGCGCAATAAATAAGGCGCTGAACATAAAAAAAAAATAAGAGTTTTTGAGGTTTGGTGAACCTCAATTAATAAAAATAAGTTTTTGAGGTTTTGGTGAGCTCCAAATAATCAGAATAAGTTTTTGATGTTTTGGTGCTGTTTTCTACACTGTGAAACATCGTCAGCGCAATAAATAAGGCGCGGAACATGGAGAGAAAATAGGTTTTTGAGGTTTGGCGAGCCTCACCGAGCCTCACCGAGCCTCATTTTCGGTTCCAGAACCGGCTTAATTGCATAAGCAACACTGCGCCATCAAATAGAGCTCATGCCTTACGATAGAAATCCATTAAGGCAAGCTCACCACTTCAGCTCACCACAAGAGGACGTTGAATGCCCCAATCTGCACTACTAGAAACGGTGAGACTTAGGAAAAATCTGTTTGCGGATTCGTCATGTACGCCTATATGTAAGTAAAATATGAATAGAACCTATGCTCGGAAATCCAAAATGGCGACCGGAAGTGGGGTTATGTTTGAAACGGTAAGACTTAGAAAAAATCTGTTTACGGATTCGTCACGTACGCCTATATGTAAGTAAAATATGAATAGAACCTATGTTCGGAAATCCAAAATGGCGACCGGAAGTGGGGTTATCTTGGAAACTGTAAGACTTAGGAAAAATCTGTTTGCAGATTCATCAGGTACACCTATACGTGAGAAAAAGTATAAATAGAACCTATGTTCAGAAATCCAAAATAGCAACCGGAAGTGGGGTTATCTTGGAAACAGTAAGACTTAGGAAAAATCTGTTTGGGGATTCATCATATACACCTATACGTAAAAAAAATATAAATAAAACCAATAGTGTTCGGAAGTCATGCAGGTTTGGACGTGACAATGCAGTTCAATAACATAGGTTAGACCAAGAAAAAAAAAACCTTGGTGATTTTATTTCGAGTAAAATGTTGGCAACACTGCGAGAAAATAAGGCTTATGTCTTACAAAAGCAAACTATTAAGTCCAGCCTCACCAAGCCTCACTTCGAGCCTCACTTTCGGTTGCAGCTCTGTCTTTATGGTTCTACTCTAAAATAGGTCAAAGCACGTAGAGGCTCTCGTGTAGTTTAGCACGAAAAAAAAATAAATAGGTTAAGTTATATCACGTAAGATCGTGGCATTCGTACCAAGTACGAGTGGGAAAAAAAAAAATAGGAAATTTTACAAAAACATCGCTAAACGCTAAAACATCGACAAAAATTTGTCAAAATATGTCAAAAACTGATTTTCAATTGATAAAAAAAAAAAGCTACAAATGCATACCTACCAAGTATGAGTGGGAAAAAAAATGAGAAGCGGTGAAAATTGCACTGAAAAATCGTCAAACGCTAAAACATCGACAAAAAATTGTCAAAATATGTCAAAAAATAATATTCAATTGATAAAAAAAAACAATACCTACTAAGTATGACTTTGAAACGCTCAATATACACTACTATTGGAGGTCGAGACACGTGGAAAAAACGTACAAAACAAGAGATTGGAGACATCAAGATTTTGGACGAATTTTTTAAGAATTTTCAAATTTTCAGATAGGAGGTTCCATATAAGGTCAAAAACTACATACTCAGATCTTCACCAAACTTTGCAGGGATACATTGGATGTCAAGACACGTGGAAAAAACGTACAAAACAAGAGATTGGAGACATCAAGATTTTCGACGAATTTTTTAAGAATTTTCAAATTTTCAGAAAGGATGTTCCAGATAAGGTCAAAAACGACATACTCAGATCTTCACCAAACTTTGCAGGGATCCATTGGAGGTCGAGACACGTGGAAAAAACGTACAAAACAAGAGATTGGAGACATCAAGATTTTGGACGAATTTTTGAAGAATTTTCAAATTTTCAGATAGGAGGTTCCAGATAAGGTCTAAAACTACATACTCAGATCTTCACCAAACTTTGCAGGGATCCATTGGAGGTCGAGACACGTGGAAAAAACGTACAAAACAAGAGATTGGAGACATCAAAATTTTGGACGAATTTTTTAAGAATTTTCAAATTTTCAGATAGGAGGTTCCAGATGAGGTCAAAAACTACATACTCAGATCTTCACCAAACTTTGCAGGAATACTTTGCATGTCAAGACACGTGGAAAAAACGTACAAAACAAGAGATCGGAGACATCAAGATTTTCGACGAATTTTTTAAGAATTTTCAAATTTTCAGATGGGAGGTTCCAGATAAGGTCAAAAACGACATACTCAGATCTTCACCAAACTTTGCATGGATACATTGGATGTCAAGACACGTGGAAAAAACATACAAAACATAGGATTGGTGACATCAAGATTTTGGACGAATTTTTTAAGAATTTTCAAATTTTCAGATAGGAGGTTCCATATAAGGTCAAAAACTACATACTCAGATCTTCACCAAACTTTGCAGGGATACATTGGAGGTCGAGACACGTGGAAAAAAAGTACAAAACAAGAGATTGGGGTCATCAAGATTTTGGAAGAATTTTTTAGGAATTTTCAAATTTTCAGATGGGAGGTTCCAGATAAGGTCAAAAACTACATACTCAGATCTTCACCAAACATTGCAGGGATACATTGGATGTCAAGACACGTGGAAAAAACGTACAAAACAAGAGATTGGAGACATCAAGATTTTGGACGAATTTTTTAAGAATTTTCAAATTTTCAGATAGGAGGTTCCAGATGAGGTCAAAAACTACATACTCAGATATTCACCAAACTTTGCAGGAATACTTTGCATGTCAAGACACGTGGAAAAAACGTACAAAACAAGAGATCGGAGACATCAAGATTTTCGACGAATTTTTTAAGAATTTTCAAATTTTCAGATGGGAGGTTCCAGATAAGGTCAAAAACGACATACTCAGATCTTCACCAAACTTTGCAGGGATCCATTGGAGGTCGAGACACGTGGAAAAAACGTACAAAACAAGAGATTGGAGACATCAAGATTTTGGAAGAATTTTTTAAGAATTTTCAAATTTTCAGATAGGAGGTTCCATATAAGGTCAAAAAATACATACTCAGATCTTCACCAAACTTTGCAGGGATACATTGGATGTCAAGACACGTGGAAAAAACGTCCAAAACAAGAGATTGGAGACATCAAGATTTTCGACGAATTTTTTAAGAATTTTCAAATTTTCAGAAAGGATGTTCCAGATAAGGTCAAAAACGACATACTCAGATCTTCACCAAACTTTGCAGGGATCCATTGGAGGTCGAGACACGTGGAAAAAACGTACAAAACAAGAGATTGGAGACATCAAGATTTTGGACGAATTTTTGAAGAATTTTCAAATTTTCAGATAGGAGGTTCCAGATAAGGTCTAAAACTACATACTCAGATCTCCACCAAACATTGCAGGAATACATTGGATGTCAAGACACGTGGAAAAAACGTACAAAACAAGAGATTGGAGACATCAAGATTTTCGACGAATTTTTGAAGAATTTTCAAATTTTCAGATAGGAGGTTCCAGATAAGGTCAAAAACTACATACTCAGATCTTCACCAAACGTTGCAGGGATACTTTGCATGTCAAGACACGTGGAAAAAACGTACAAAACAAAAGATTGGAGACATCAAGATTTTCGACGAATTTTTTAAGAATTTTCAAATTTTCAGATGGGAGGTTCCAGATGAGGTCAAAAACGACATACTCAGATCTTCACCAAACTTTGCAGGAATACTTTGCATGTCAAGACACGTGGAAAAAACGTACAAAACAAGAGATCGGAGACATCAAGATTTTCGACGAATTTTTTAAGAATTTTCAAATTTTCAGATGGGAGGTTCCAGATAAGGTCAAAAACGACATACTCAGATCTTCACCAAACTTTGCAGGGATCCATTGGAGGTCGAGACACGTGGAAAAAACGTACAAAACAAGAGATTGGAGACATCAAGATTTTGGACGAATTTTTTAAGAATTTTCAAATTTTCAGATAGGAGGTTCCATATAAGGTCAAAAACTACATACTCAGATCTTCACCAAACTTTGCAGGGATACATTGGATGTCAAGACACGTGGAAAAAACGTACAAAACAAGAGATTGGAGACATCAAGATTTTCGACGAATTTTTTAAGAATTTTCAAATTTTCAGAAAGGATGTTCCAGATAAGGTCAAAAACGACATACTCAGATCTTCACCAAACTTTGCAGGGATCCATTGGAGGTCGAGACACGTGGAAAAAACGTACAAAACAAGAGATTGGAGACATCAAGATTTTGGACGAATTTTTGAAGAATTTTCAAATTTTCAGATAGGAGGTTCCAGATAAGGTCTAAAACTACATACTCAGATCTCCACCAAACATTGCAGGAATACATTGGATGTCAAGACACGTGGAAAAAACGTCCAAAACAAGAGATTGGAGACATCAAGATTTTCGACGAATTTTTTAAGAATTTTCAAATTTTCAGAAAGGATGTTCCAGATAAGGTCAAAAACGACATACTCAGATCTTCACCAAACTTTGCAGGGATCCATTGGAGGTCGAGACACGTGGAAAAAACGTACAAAACAAGAGATTGGAGACATCAAGATTTTGGACGAATTTTTGAAGAATTTTCAAATTTTCAGATAGGAGGTTCCAGATAAGGTCTAAAACTACATACTCAGATCTCCACCAAACATTGCAGGAATACATTGGATGTCAAGACACGTGGAAAAAACGTACAAAACAAGAGATTGGAGACATCAAGATTTTCGACGAATTTTTGAAGAATTTTCAAATTTTCAGATAGGAGGTTCCAGATAAGGTCAAAAACGACATACTCAGATCTTCACCAAACTTTGCAGGGATCCATTGGAGGTCGAGACACGTGGAAAAAACGTACAAAACAAGAGATTGGAGACATCAAGATTTTGGACGAATTTTTTAAGAATTTTCAAATTTTCAGATAGGAGGTTCCATATAAGGTCAAAAACTACATACTCAGATCTTCACCAAACTTTGCAGGAATACTTTGCATGTCAAGACACGTGGAAAAAACGTACAAAACAAGAGATCGGAGACATCAAGATTTTCGACGAATTTTTTAAGAATTTTCAAATTTTCAGATGGGAGGTTCCAGATAAGGTCAAAAACGACATACTCAGATCTTCACCAAACTTTGCAGGGATCCATTGGAGGTCGAGACACGTGGAAAAAACGTACAAAACAAGAGATTGGAGACATCAAGATTTTCGACGAATTTTTTAAGAATTTTCAAATTTTCAGATGGGAGGTTCCAGATAAGGTCAAAAACGACATACTCAGATCTTCACCAAACTTTGCAGGGATCCATTGGAGGTCGAGACACGTGGAAAAAACGTACAAAACAAGAGATTGGAGACATCAAGATTTTGGACGAATTTTTTAAGAATTTTCAAATTTTCAGATAGGAGGTTCCATATAAGGTCAAAAACTACATACTCAGATCTTCACCAAACTTTGCAGGGATACATTGGATGTCAAGACACGTGGAAAAAACGTACAAAACAAGAGATTGGAGACATCAAGATTTTCGACGAATTTTTTAAGAATTTTCAAATTTTCAGAAAGGATGTTCCAGATAAGGTCAAAAACGACATACTCAGATCTTCACCAAACTTTGCAGGGATCCATTGGAGGTCGAGACACGTGGAAAAAACGTACAAAACAAGAGATTGGAGACATCAAGATTTTGGACGAATTTTTGAAGAATTTTCAAATTTTCAGATAGGAGGTTCCAGATAAGGTCTAAAACTACATACTCAGATCTTCACCAAACTTTGCAGGGATCCATTGGAGGTCGAGACACGTGGAAAAAACGTACAAAACAAGAGATTGGAGACATCAAAATTTTGGACGAATTTTTTAAGAATTTTCAAATTTTCAGATAGGAGGTTCCAGATGAGGTCAAAAACTACATACTCAGATCTTCACCAAACTTTGCAGGAATACTTTGCATGTCAAGACACGTGGAAAAAACGTACAAAACAAGAGATCGGAGACATCAAGATTTTCGACGAATTTTTTAAGAATTTTCAAATTTTCAGATGGGAGGTTCCAGATAAGGTCAAAAACGACATACTCAGATCTTCACCAAACTTTGCATGGATACATTGGATGTCAAGACACGTGGAAAAAACATACAAAACATAGGATTGGTGACATCAAGATTTTGGACGAATTTTTTAAGAATTTTCAAATTTTCAGATAGGAGGTTCCATATAAGGTCAAAAACTACATACTCAGATCTTCACCAAACTTTGAAGGGATACATTGGAGGTCGAGACACGTGGAAAAAAAGTACAAAACAAGAGATTGGGGTCATCAAGATTTTGGACGGATTTTTTAGGAATTTTCAAATTTTCAGATGGGAGGTTCCAGATAAGGTCAAAAACTACATACTCAGATCTTCACCAAACATTGCAGGGATACATTGGATGTCAAGACACGTGGAAAAAACGTACAAAACAAGAGATTGGAGACATCAAGATTTTGGACGAATTTTTTAAGAATTTTCAAATTTTCAGATAGGAGGTTCCAGATGAGGTCAAAAACTACATACTCAGATATTCACCAAACTTTGCAGGAATACTTTGCATGTCAAGACACGTGGAAAAAACGTACAAAACAAGAGATCGGAGACATCAAGATTTTCGACGAATTTTTTAAGAATTTTCAAATTTTCAGATGGGAGGTTCCAGATAAGGTCAAAAACGACATACTCAGATCTTCACCAAACTTTGCAGGGATCCATTGGAGGTCGAGACACGTGGAAAAAACGTACATAACAAGAGATTGGAGACATCAAGATTTTGGAAGAATTTTTTAAGAATTTTCAAATTTTCAGATAGGAGGTTCCATATAAGGTCAAAAAATACATACTCAGATCTTCACCAAACTTTGCAGGGATACATTGGATGTCAAGACACGTGGAAAAAACGTCCAAAACAAGAGATTGGAGACATCAAGATTTTCGACGAATTTTTTAAGAATTTTCAAATTTTCAGAAAGGATGTTCCAGATAAGGTCAAAAACGACATACTCAGATCTTCACCAAACTTTGCAGGGATCCATTGGAGGTCGAGACACGTGGAAAAAACGTACAAAACAAGAGATTGGAGACATCAAGATTTTGGACGAATTTTTGAAGAATTTTCAAATTTTCAGATAGGAGGTTCCAGATAAGGTCTAAAACTACATACTCAGATCTCCACCAAACATTGCAGGAATACATAGGATGTCAAGACACGTGGAAAAAACGTACAAAACAAGAGATTGGAGACATCAAGATTTTCGACGAATTTTTTAAGAATTTTCAAATTTTCAGATGGGAGGTTCCAGATAAGGTCAAAAACGACATACTCAGATCTTCACCAAACTTTGCAGGGATCCATTGGAGGTCGAGACACGTGGAAAAAACGTACAAAACAAGAGATTGGAGACATCAAGATTTTGGACGAATTTTTTAAGAATTTTCAAATTTTCAGATAGGAGGTTCCATATAAGGTCAAAAACTACATACTCAGATCTTCACCAAACTTTGCAGGGATACATTGGATGTCAAGACACGTGGAAAAAACGTACAAAACAAGAGATTGGAGACATCAAGATTTTCGACGAATTTTTTAAGAATTTTCAAATTTTCAGAAAGGATGTTCCAGATAAGGTCAAAAACGACATACTCAGATCTTCACCAAACTTTGCAGGGATCCATTGGAGGTCGAGACACGTGGAAAAAACGTACAAAACAAGAGATTGGAGACATCAAGATTTTGGACGAATTTTTGAAGAATTTTCAAATTTTCAGATAGGAGGTTCCAGATAAGGTCTAAAACTACATACTCAGATCTCCACCAAACATTGCAGGAATACATTGGATGTCAAGACACGTGGAAAAAACGTCCAAAACAAGAGATTGGAGACATCAAGATTTTCGACGAATTTTTTAAGAATTTTCAAATTTTCAGAAAGGATGTTCCAGATAAGGTCAAAAACGACATACTCAGATCTTCACCAAACTTTGCAGGGATCCATTGGAGGTCGAGACACGTGGAAAAAACGTACAAAACAAGAGATTGGAGACATCAAGATTTTGGACGAATTTTTGAAGAATTTTCAAATTTTCAGATAGGAGGTTCCAGATAAGGTCTAAAACTACATACTCAGATCTCCACCAAACATTGCAGGAATACATTGGATGTCAAGACACGTGGAAAAAACGTACAAAACAAGAGATTGGAGACATCAAGATTTTCGACGAATTTTTGAAGAATTTTCAAATTTTCAGATAGGAGGTTCCAGATAAGGTCAAAAACTACATACTCAGATCTTCACCAAACGTTGCAGGGATACTTTGCATGTCAAGACACGTGGAAAAAACGTACAAAACAAAAGATTGGAGACATCAAGATTTTCGACGAATTTTTTAAGAATTTTCAAATTTTCAGATGGGAGGTTCCAGATGAGGTCAAAAACGACATACTCAGATCTTCACCAAACTTTGCAGGAATACTTTGCATGTCAAGACACGTGGAAAAAACGTACAAAACAAGAGATCGGAGACATCAAGATTTTCGACGAATTTTTTAAGAATTTTCAAATTTTCAGATGGGAGGTTCCAGATAAGGTCAAAAACGACATACTCAGATCTTCACCAAACTTTGCAGGGATCCATTGGAGGTCGAGACACGTGGAAAAAACGTACAAAACAAGAGATTGGAGACATCAAGATTTTGGACGAATTTTTTAAGAATTTTCAAATTTTCAGATAGGAGGTTCCATATAAGGTCAAAAACTACATACTCAGATCTTCACCAAACTTTGCAGGGATACATTGGATGTCAAGACACGTGGAAAAAACGTACAAAACAAGAGATTGGAGACATCAAGATTTTCGACGAATTTTTTAAGAATTTTCAAATTTTCAGAAAGGATGTTCCAGATAAGGTCAAAAACGACATACTCAGATCTTCACCAAACTTTGCAGGGATCCATTGGAGGTCGAGACACGTGGAAAAAACGTACAAAACAAGAGATTGGAGACATCAAGATTTTGGACGAATTTTTGAAGAATTTTCAAATTTTCAGATAGGAGGTTCCAGATAAGGTCTAAAACTACATACTCAGATCTCCACCAAACATTGCAGGAATACATTGGATGTCAAGACACGTGGAAAAAACGTCCAAAACAAGAGATTGGAGACATCAAGATTTTCGACGAATTTTTTAAGAATTTTCAAATTTTCAGAAAGGATGTTCCAGATAAGGTCAAAAACGACATACTCAGATCTTCACCAAACTTTGCAGGGATCCATTGGAGGTCGAGACACGTGGAAAAAACGTACAAAACAAGAGATTGGAGACATCAAGATTTTGGACGAATTTTTGAAGAATTTTCAAATTTTCAGATAGGAGGTTCCAGATAAGGTCTAAAACTACATACTCAGATCTCCACCAAACATTGCAGGAATACATTGGATGTCAAGACACGTGGAAAAAACGTACAAAACAAGAGATTGGAGACATCAAGATTTTCGACGAATTTTTGAAGAATTTTCAAATTTTCAGATAGGAGGTTCCAGATAAGGTCAAAAACTACATACTCAGATCTTCACCAAACGTTGCAGGGATACTTTGCATGTCAAGACACGTGGAAAAAACGTACAAAACAAGAGATCGGAGACATCAAGATTTTCGACGAATTTTTTAAGAATTTTCAAATTTTCAGATGGGAGGTTCCAGATAAGGTCAAAAACGACATACTCAGATCTTCACCAAACTTTGCAGGGATCCATTGGAGGTCGAGACACGTGGAAAAAACGTACAAAACAAGAGATTGGAGACATCAAGATTTTGGACGAATTTTTTAAGAATTTTCAAATTTTCAGATAGGAGGTTCCATATAAGGTCAAAAACTACATACTCAGATCTTCACCAAACTTTGCAGGGATACATTGGATGTCAAGACACGTGGAAAAAACGTACAAAACAAGAGATTGGAGACATCAAGATTTTCGACGAATTTTTTAAGAATTTTCAAATTTTCAGAAAGGATGTTCCAGATAAGGTCAAAAACGACATACTCAGATCTTCACCAAACTTTGCAGGGATCCATTGGAGGTCGAGACACGTGGAAAAAACGTACAAAACAAGAGATTGGAGACATCAAGATTTTGGACGAATTTTTGAAGAATTTTCAAATTTTCAGATAGGAGGTTCCAGATAAGGTCTAAAACTACATACTCAGATCTTCACCAAACTTTGCAGGGATCCATTGGAGGTCGAGACACGTGGAAAAAACGTACAAAACAAGAGATTGGAGACATCAAAATTTTGGACGAATTTTTTAAGAATTTTCAAATTTTCAGATAGGAGGTTCCAGATGAGGTCAAAAACTACATACTCAGATCTTCACCAAACTTTGCAGGAATACTTTGCATGTCAAGACACGTGGAAAAAACGTACAAAACAAGAGATCGGAGACATCAAGATTTTCGACGAATTTTTTAAGAATTTTCAAATTTTCAGATGGGAGGTTCCAGATAAGGTCAAAAACGACATACTCAGATCTTCACCAAACTTTGCATGGATATATTGGATGTCAAGACACGTGGAAAAAACATACAAAACATAGGATTGGTGACATCAAGATTTTGGACGAATTTTTTAAGAATTTTCAAATTTTCAGATAGGAGGTTCCATATAAGGTCAAAAACTACATACTCAGATCTTCACCAAACTTTGAAGGGATACATTGGAGGTCGAGACACGTGGAAAAAAAGTACAAAACAAGAGATTGGGGTCATCAAGATTTTGGACGGATTTTTTAGGAATTTTCAAATTTTCAGATGGGAGGTTCCAGATAAAGTCAAAAACTACATACTCAGATCTTCACCAAACATTGCAGGGATACATTGGATGTCAAGACACGTGGAAAAAACGTACAAAACAAGAGATTGGAGACATCAAGATTTTGGACGAATTTTTTAAGAATTTTCAAATTTTCAGATAGGAGGTTCCAGATGAGGTCAAAAACTACATACTCAGATATTCACCAAACTTTGCAGGAATACTTTGCATGTCAAGACACGTGGAAAAAACGTACAAAACAAGAGATCGGAGACATCAAGATTTTCGACGAATTTTTTAAGAATTTTCAAATTTTCAGATGGGAGGTTCCAGATAAGGTCAAAAACGACATACTCAGATCTTCACCAAACTTTGCAGGGATCCATTGGAGGTCGAGACACGTGGAAAAAACGTACATAACAAGAGATTGGAGACATCAAGATTTTGGAAGAATTTTTTAAGAATTTTCAAATTTTCAGATAGGAGGTTCCATATAAGGTCAAAAAATACATACTCAGATCTTCACCAAACTTTGCAGGGATACATTGGATGTCAAGACACGTGGAAAAAACGTCCAAAACAAGAGATTGGAGACATCAAGATTTTCGACGAATTTTTTAAGAATTTTCAAATTTTCAGAAAGGATGTTCCAGATAAGGTCAAAAACGACATACTCAGATCTTCACCAAACTTTGCATGGATACATTGGATGTCAAGACACGTGGAAAAAACATACAAAACATAGGATTGGTGACATCAAGATTTTGGACGAATTTTTTAAGAATTTTCAAATTTTCAGATAGGAGGTTCCATATAAGGTCAAAAACTACATACTCAGATCTTCACCAAACTTTGCAGGGATACATTGGAGGTCGAGACACGTGGAAAAAAAGTACAAAACAAGAGATTGGGGTCATCAAGATTTTGGACGGATTTTTTAGGAATTTTCAAATTTTCAGATGGGAGGTTCCAGATAAGGTCAAAAACTACATACTCAGATCTTCACCAAACATTGCAGGGATACATTGGATGTCAAGACACGTGGAAAAAACGTACAAAACAAGAGATTGGAGACATCAAGATTTTGGACGAATTTTTTAAGAATTTTCAAATTTTCAGATAGGAGGTTCCAGATGAGGTCAAAAACTACATACTCAGATATTCACCAAACTTTGCAGGAATACTTTGCATGTCAAGACACGTAGAAAAAACGTACAAAACAAGAGATCGGAGACATCAAGATTTTCGACGAATTTTTTAAGAATTTTCAAATTTTCAGATGGGAGGTTCCAGATAAGGTCAAAAACGACATACTCAGATCTTCACCAAACTTTGCAGGGATCCATTGGAGGTCGAGACACGTGGAAAAAACGTACAAAACAAGAGATTGGAGACATCAAGATTTTGGAAGAATTTTTTAAGAATTTTCAAATTTTCAGATAGGAGGTTCCATATAAGGTCAAAAAATACATACCCAGATCTTCACCAAACTTTGCAGGGATACATTGGATGTCAAGACACGTGGAAAAAACGTCCAAAACAAGAGATTGGAGACATCAAGATTTTCGACGAATTTTTTAAGAATTTTCAAATTTTCAGAAAGGATGTTCCAGATAAGGTCAAAAACGACATACTCAGATCTTCACCAAACTTTGCAGGGATCCATTGGAGGTCGAGACACGTGGAAAAAACGTACAAAACAAGAGATTGGAGACATCAAGATTTTGGACGAATTTTTGAAGAATTTTCAAATTTTCAGATAGGAGGTTCCAGATAAGGTCTAAAACTACATACTCAGATCTCCACCAAACATTGCAGGAATACATTGGATGTCAAGACACGTGGAAAAAACGTACAAAACAAGAGATTGGAGACATCAAGATTTTCGACGAATTTTTGAAGAATTTTCAAATTTTCAGATAGGAGGTTCCAGATAAGGTCAAAAACTACATACTCAGATCTTCACCAAACGTTGCAGGGATACTTTGTATGTCAAGACACGTGGAAAAAACGTACAAAACAAAAGATTGGAGACATCAAGATTTTCGACGAATTTTTTAAGAATTTTCAAATTTTCAGATGGGAGGTTCCAGATGAGGTCAAAAACGACATACTCAGATCTTCACCAAACTTTGCAGGAATACTTTGCATGTCAAGACACGTGGAAAAAACGTACAAAACAAGAGATCGGAGACATCAAGATTTTCGACGAATTTTTTAAGAATTTTCAAATTTTCAGATGGGAGGTTCCAGATAAGGTCAAAAACGACATACTCAGATCTTCACCAAACTTTGCAGGGATCCATTGGAGGTCGAGACACGTGGAAAAAACGTACAAAACAAGAGATTGGAGACATCAAGATTTTGGACGAATTTTTGAAGAATTTTCAAATTTTCAGATAGGAGGTTCCAGATAAGGTCTAAAACTACATACTCAGATCTCCACCAAACATTGCAGGAATACATTGGATGTCAAGACACGTGGAAAAAACGTCCAAAACAAGAGATTGGAGACATCAAGATTTTCGACGAATTTTTTAAGAATTTTCAAATTTTCAGAAAGGATGTTCCAGATAAGGTCAAAAACGACATACTCAGATCTTCACCAAACTTTGCAGGGATCCATTGGAGGTCGAGACACGTGGAAAAAACGTACAAAACAAGAGATTGGAGACATCAAGATTTTGGACGAATTTTTGAAGAATTTTCAAATTTTCAGATAGGAGGTTCCAGATAAGGTCTAAAACTACATACTCAGATCTCCACCAAACATTGCAGGAATACATTGGATGTCAAGACACGTGGAAAAAACGTACAAAACAAGAGATTGGAGACATCAAGATTTTCGACGAATTTTTGAAGAATTTTCAAATTTTCAGATAGGAGGTTCCAGATAAGGTCAAAAACTACATACTCAGATCTTCACCAAACGTTGCAGGGATACTTTGCATGTCAAGACACGTGGAAAAAACGTACAAAACAAGAGATCGGAGACATCAAGATTTTCGACGAATTTTTTAAGAATTTTCAAATTTTCAGATGGGAGGTTCCAGATAAGGTCAAAAACGACATACTCAGATCTTCACCAAACTTTGCAGGGATCCATTGGAGGTCGAGACACGTGGAAAAAACGTACAAAACAAGAGATTGGAGACATCAAGATTTTGGACGAATTTTTTAAGAATTTTCAAATTTTCAGATAGGAGGTTCCATATAAGGTCAAAAACTACATACTCAGATCTTCACCAAACTTTGCAGGGATACATTGGATGTCAAGACACGTGGAAAAAACGTACAAAACAAGAGATTGGAGACATCAAGATTTTCGACGAATTTTTTAAGAATTTTCAAATTTTCAGAAAGGATGTTCCAGATAAGGTCAAAAACGACATACTCAGATCTTCACCAAACTTTGCAGGGATCCATTGGAGGTCGAGACACGTGGAAAAAACGTACAAAACAAGAGATTGGAGACATCAAGATTTTGGACGAATTTTTGAAGAATTTTCAAATTTTCAGATAGGAGGTTCCAGATAAGGTCTAAAACTACATACTCAGATCTTCACCAAACTTTGCAGGGATCCATTGGAGGTCGAGACACGTGGAAAAAACGTACAAAACAAGAGATTGGAGACATCAAAATTTTGGACGAATTTTTTAAGAATTTTCAAATTTTCAGATAGGAGGTTCCAGATGAGGTCAAAAACTACATACTCAGATCTTCACCAAACTTTGCAGGAATACTTTGCATGTCAAGACACGTGGAAAAAACGTACAAAACAAGAGATCGGAGACATCAAGATTTTCGACGAATTTTTTAAGAATTTTCAAATTTTCAGATGGGAGGTTCCAGATAAGGTCAAAAACGACATACTCAGATCTTCACCAAACTTTGCATGGATATATTGGATGTCAAGACACGTGGAAAAAACATACAAAACATAGGATTGGTGACATCAAGATTTTGGACGAATTTTTTAAGAATTTTCAAATTTTCAGATAGGAGGTTCCATATAAGGTCAAAAACTACATACTCAGATCTTCACCAAACTTTGAAGGGATACATTGGAGGTCGAGACACGTGGAAAAAAAGTACAAAACAAGAGATTGGGGTCATCAAGATTTTGGACGGATTTTTTAGGAATTTTCAAATTTTCAGATGGGAGGTTCCAGATAAAGTCAAAAACTACATACTCAGATCTTCACCAAACATTGCAGGGATACATTGGATGTCAAGACACGTGGAAAAAACGTACAAAACAAGAGATTGGAGACATCAAGATTTTGGACGAATTTTTTAAGAATTTTCAAATTTTCAGATAGGAGGTTCCAGATGAGGTCAAAAACTACATACTCAGATATTCACCAAACTTTGCAGGAATACTTTGCATGTCAAGACACGTGGAAAAAACGTACAAAACAAGAGATCGGAGACATCAAGATTTTCGACGAATTTTTTAAGAATTTTCAAATTTTCAGATGGGAGGTTCCAGATAAGGTCAAAAACGACATACTCAGATCTTCACCAAACTTTGCAGGGATCCATTGGAGGTCGAGACACGTGGAAAAAACGTACATAACAAGAGATTGGAGACATCAAGATTTTGGAAGAATTTTTTAAGAATTTTCAAATTTTCAGATAGGAGGTTCCATATAAGGTCAAAAAATACATACTCAGATCTTCACCAAACTTTGCAGGGATACATTGGATGTCAAGACACGTGGAAAAAACGTCCAAAACAAGAGATTGGAGACATCAAGATTTTCGACGAATTTTTTAAGAATTTTCAAATTTTCAGAAAGGATGTTCCAGATAAGGTCAAAAACGACATACTCAGATCTTCACCAAACTTTGCATGGATACATTGGATGTCAAGACACGTGGAAAAAACATACAAAACATAGGATTGGTGACATCAAGATTTTGGACGAATTTTTTAAGAATTTTCAAATTTTCAGATAGGAGGTTCCATATAAGGTCAAAAACTACATACTCAGATCTTCACCAAACTTTGCAGGGATACATTGGAGGTCGAGACACGTGGAAAAAAAGTACAAAACAAGAGATTGGGGTCATCAAGATTTTGGACGGATTTTTTAGGAATTTTCAAATTTTCAGATGGGAGGTTCCAGATAAGGTCAAAAACTACATACTCAGATCTTCACCAAACATTGCAGGGATACATTGGATGTCAAGACACGTGGAAAAAACGTACAAAACAAGAGATTGGAGACATCAAGATTTTGGACGAATTTTTTAAGAATTTTCAAATTTTCAGATAGGAGGTTCCAGATGAGGTCAAAAACTACATACTCAGATATTCACCAAACTTTGCAGGAATACTTTGCATGTCAAGACACGTAGAAAAAACGTACAAAACAAGAGATCGGAGACATCAAGATTTTCGACGAATTTTTTAAGAATTTTCAAATTTTCAGATGGGAGGTTCCAGATAAGGTCAAAAACGACATACTCAGATCTTCACCAAACTTTGCAGGGATCCATTGGAGGTCGAGACACGTGGAAAAAACGTACAAAACAAGAGATTGGAGACATCAAGATTTTGGAAGAATTTTTTAAGAATTTTCAAATTTTCAGATAGGAGGTTCCATATAAGGTCAAAAAATACATACCCAGATCTTCACCAAACTTTGCAGGGATACATTGGATGTCAAGACACGTGGAAAAAACGTCCAAAACAAGAGATTGGAGACATCAAGATTTTCGACGAATTTTTTAAGAATTTTCAAATTTTCAGAAAGGATGTTCCAGATAAGGTCAAAAACGACATACTCAGATCTTCACCAAACTTTGCAGGGATCCATTGGAGGTCGAGACACGTGGAAAAAACGTACAAAACAAGAGATTGGAGACATCAAGATTTTGGACGAATTTTTGAAGAATTTTCAAATTTTCAGATAGGAGGTTCCAGATAAGGTCTAAAACTACATACTCAGATCTCCACCAAACATTGCAGGAATACATTGGATGTCAAGACACGTGGAAAAAACGTACAAAACAAGAGATTGGAGACATCAAGATTTTCGACGAATTTTTGAAGAATTTTCAAATTTTCAGATAGGAGGTTCCAGATAAGGTCAAAAACTACATACTCAGATCTTCACCAAACGTTGCAGGGATACTTTGTATGTCAAGACACGTGGAAAAAACGTACAAAACAAAAGATTGGAGACATCAAGATTTTCGACGAATTTTTTAAGAATTTTCAAATTTTCAGATGGGAGGTTCCAGATGAGGTCAAAAACGACATACTCAGATCTTCACCAAACTTTGCAGGAATACTTTGCATGTCAAGACACGTGGAAAAAACGTACAAAACAAGAGATCGGAGACATCAAGATTTTCGACGAATTTTTTAAGAATTTTCAAATTTTCAGATGGGAGGTTCCAGATAAGGTCAAAAACGACATACTCAGATCTTCACCAAACTTTGCAGGGATCCATTGGAGGTCGAGACACGTGGAAAAAACGTACAAAACAAGAGATTGGAGACATCAAGATTTTGGACGAATTTTTTAAGAATTTTCAAATTTTCAGATAGGAGGTTCCATATAAGGTCAAAAACTACATACTCAGATCTTCACCAAACTTTGCAGGGATACATTGGATGTCAAGACACGTGGAAAAACGTACAAAACAAGAGATTGGAGACATCAAGATTTTCGACGAATTTTTTAAGAATTTTCAAATTTTCAGAAAGGATGTTCCAGATAAGGTCAAAAACGACATACTCAGATCTTCACCAAACTTTGCAGGGATCCATTGGAGGTCGAGACACGTGGAAAAAACGTACAAAACAAGAGATTGGAGACATCAAGATTTTGGACGAATTTTTGAAGAATTTTCAAATTTTCAGATAGGAGGTTCCAGATAAGGTCTAAAACTACATACTCAGATCTTCACCAAACTTTGCAGGGATCCATTGGAGGTCGAGACACGTGGAAAAAACGTACAAAACAAGAGATTGGAGACATCAAAATTTTGGACGAATTTTTTAAGAATTTTCAAATTTTCAGATAGGAGGTTCCAGATGAGGTCAAAAACTACATACTCAGATCTTCACCAAACTTTGCAGGAATACTTTGCATGTCAAGACACGTGGAAAAAACGTACAAAACAAGAGATCGGAGACATCAAGATTTTCGACGAATTTTTTAAGAATTTTCAAATTTTCAGATGGGAGGTTCCAGATAAGGTCAAAAACGACATACTCAGATCTTCACCAAACTTTGCATGGATATATTGGATGTCAAGACACGTGGAAAAAACATACAAAACATAGGATTGGTGACATCAAGATTTTGGACGAATTTTTTAAGAATTTTCAAATTTTCAGATAGGAGGTTCCATATAAGGTCAAAAACTACATACTCAGATCTTCACCAAACTTTGAAGGGATACATTGGAGGTCGAGACACGTGGAAAAAAAGTACAAAACAAGAGATTGGGGTCATCAAGATTTTGGACGGATTTTTTAGGAATTTTCAAATTTTCAGATGGGAGGTTCCAGATAAAGTCAAAAACTACATACTCAGATCTTCACCAAACATTGCAGGGATACATTGGATGTCAAGACACGTGGAAAAAACGTACAAAACAAGAGATTGGAGACATCAAGTTTTTGGACGAATTTTTTAAGAATTTTCAAATTTTCAGATAGGAGGTTCCAGATGAGGTCAAAAACTACATACTCAGATCTTCACCAAACTTTGCAGGGATCCATTGGAGGTCGAGACACGTGGAAAAAACGTACAAAACAAGAGATTGGAGACATCAAAATTTTGGACGAATTTTTTAAGAATTTTCAAATTTTCAGATAGGAGGTTCCAGATGAGGTCAAAAACTACATACTCAGATCTTCACCAAACTTTGCAGGAATACTTTGCATGTCAAGACACGTGGAAAAAACGTACAAAACAAGAGATCGGAGACATCAAGATTTTCGACGAATTTTTTAAGAATTTTCAAATTTTCAGATGGGAGGTTCCAGATAAGGTCAAAAACGACATACTCAGATCTTCACCAAACTTTGCATGGATATATTGGATGTCAAGACACGTGGAAAAAACATACAAAACATAGGATTGGTGACATCAAGATTTTGGACGAATTTTTTAAGAATTTTCAAATTTTCAGATAGGAGGTTCCATATAAGGTCAAAAACTACATACTCAGATCTTCACCAAACTTTGAAGGGATACATTGGAGGTCGAGACACGTGGAAAAAAAGTACAAAACAAGAGATTGGGGTCATCAAGATTTTGGACGGATTTTTTAGGAATTTTCAAATTTTCAGATGGGAGGTTCCAGATAAAGTCAAAAACTACATACTCAGATCTTCACCAAACATTGCAGGGATACATTGGATGTCAAGACACGTGGAAAAAACGTACAAAACAAGAGATTGGAGACATCAAGATTTTGGACGAATTTTTTAAGAATTTTCAAATTTTCAGATAGGAGGTTCCAGATGAGGTCAAAAACTACATACTCAGATATTCACCAAACTTTGCAGGAATACTTTGCATGTCAAGACACGTGGAAAAAACGTACAAAACAAGAGATCGGAGACATCAAGATTTTCGACGAATTTTTTAAGAATTTTCAAATTTTCAGATGGGAGGTTCCAGATAAGGTCAAAAACGACATACTCAGATCTTCACCAAACTTTGCAGGGATCCATTGGAGGTCGAGACACGTGGAAAAAACGTACATAACAAGAGATTGGAGACATCAAGATTTTGGAAGAATTTTTTAAGAATTTTCAAATTTTCAGATAGGAGGTTCCATATAAGGTCAAAAAATACATACTCAGATCTTCACCAAACTTTGCAGGGATACATTGGATGTCAAGACACGTGGAAAAAACGTCCAAAACAAGAGATTGGAGACATCAAGATTTTCGACGAATTTTTTAAGAATTTTCAAATTTTCAGAAAGGATGTTCCAGATAAGGTCAAAAACGACATACTCAGATCTTCACCAAACTTTGCAGGGATCCATTGGAGGTCGAGACACGTGGAAAAAACGTACAAAACAAGAGATTGGAGACATCAAGATTTTGGACGAATTTTTGAAGAATTTTCAAATTTTCAGATAGGAGGTTCCAGATAAGGTCTAAAACTACATACTCAGATCTCCACCAAACATTGCAGGAATACATTGGATGTCAAGACACGTGGAAAAAACGTACAAAACAAGAGATTGGAGACATCAAGATTTTCGACGAATTTTTGAAGAATTTTCAAATTTTCAGATAGGAGGTTCCAGATAAGGTCAAAAACTACATACTCAGATCTTCACCAAACGTTGCAGGGATACTTTGCATGTCAAGACACGTGGAAAAAACGTACAAAACAAAAGATTGGAGACATCAAGATTTTCGACGAATTTTTTAAGAATTTTCAAATTTTCAGATGGGAGGTTCCAGATGAGGTCAAAATCGACATACTCAGATCTTCACCAAACTTTGCAGGAATACTTTGCATGTCAAGACACGTGGAAAAAACGTACAAAACAAGAGATCGGAGACATCAAGATTTTCGACGAATTTTTTAAGAATTTTCAAATTTTCAGATGGGAGGTTCCAGATAAGGTCAAAAACGACATACTCAGATCTTCACCAAACTTTGCAGGGATCCATTGGAGGTCGAGACACGTGGAAAAAACGTACAAAACAAGAGATTGGAGACATCAAGATTTTGGACGAATTTTTTAAGAATTTTCAAATTTTCAGATAGGAGGTTCCATATAAGGTCAAAAACTACATACTCAGATCTTCACCAAACTTTGCAGGGATACATTGGATGTCAAGACACGTGGAAAAACGTACAAAACAAGAGATTGGAGACATCAAGATTTTCGACGAATTTTTTAAGAATTTTCAAATTTTCAGAAAGGATGTTCCAGATAAGGTCAAAAACGACATACTCAGATCTTCACCAAACTTTGCAGGGATCCATTGGAGGTCGAGACACGTGGAAAAAACGTACAAAACAAGAGATTGGAGACATCAAGATTTTGGACGAATTTTTGAAGAATTTTCAAATTTTCAGATAGGAGGTTCCAGATAAGGTCTAAAACTACATACTCAGATCTTCACCAAACTTTGCAGGGATCCATTGGAGGTCGAGACACGTGGAAAAAACGTACAAAACAAGAGATTGGAGACATCAAAATTTTGGACGAATTTTTTAAGAATTTTCAAATTTTCAGATAGGAGGTTCCAGATGAGGTCAAAAACTACATACTCAGATCTTCACCAAACTTTGCAGGAATACTTTGCATGTCAAGACACGTGGAAAAAACGTACAAAACAAGAGATCGGAGACATCAAGATTTTCGACGAATTTTTTAAGAATTTTCAAATTTTCAGATGGGAGGTTCCAGATAAGGTCAAAAACGACATACTCAGATCTTCACCAAACTTTGCATGGATACATTGGATGTCAAGACACGTGGAAAAAACATACAAAACATAGGATTGGTGACATCAAGATTTTGGACGAATTTTTTAAGAATTTTCAAATTTTCAGATAGGAGGTTCCATATAAGGTCAAAAACTACATACTCAGATCTTCACCAAACTTTGCAGGGATACATTGGAGGTCGAGACACGTGGAAAAAAAGTACAAAACAAGAGATTGGGGTCATCAAGATTTTGGACGGATTTTTTAGGAATTTTCAAATTTTCAGATGGGAGGTTCCAGATAAGGTCAAAAACTACATACTCAGATCTTCACCAAACATTGCAGGGATACATTGGATGTCAAGACACGTGGTAAAAACGTACAAAACAAGAGATTGGAGACATCAAGATTTTGGACGAATTTTTTAAGAATTTTCAAATTTTCAGATAGGAGGTTCCAGATGAGGTCAAAAACTACATACTCAGATATTCACCAAACTTTGCAGGAATACTTTGCATGTCAAGACACGTGGAAAAAACGTACAAAACAAGAGATCGGAGACATCAAGATTTTCGACGAATTTTTTAAGAATTTTCAAATTTTCAGATGGGAGGTTCCAGATAAGGTCAAAAACGACATACTCAGATCTTCACCAAACTTTGCAGGGATCCATTGGAGGTCGAGACACGTGGAAAAAACGTACAAAACAAGAGATTGGAGACATCAAGATTTTGGAAGAATTTTTTAAGAATTTTCAAATTTTCAGATAGGAGGTTCCATATAAGGTCAAAAAATACATACTCAGATCTTCACCAAACTTTGCAGGGATACATTGGATGTCAAGACACGTGGAAAAAACGTCCAAAACAAGAGATTGGAGACATCAAGATTTTCGACGAATTTTTTAAGAATTTTCAAATTTTCAGAAAGGATGTTCCAGATAAGGTCAAAAACGACATACTCAGATCTTCACCAAACTTTGCAGGGATCCATTGGAGGTCGAGACACGTGGAAAAAACGTACAAAACAAGAGATTGGAGACATCAAGATTTTGGACGAATTTTTGAAGAATTTTCAAATTTTCAGATAGGAGGTTCCAGATAAGGTCTAAAACTACATACTCAGATCTCCACCAAACATTGCAGGAATACATTGGATGTCAAGACACGTGGAAAAAACGTACAAAACAAGAGATTGGAGACATCAAGATTTTCGACGAATTTTTGAAGAATTTTCAAATTTTCAGATAGGAGGTTCCAGATAAGGTCAAAAACTACATACTCAGATCTTCACCAAACGTTGCAGGGATACTTTGCATGTCAAGACACGTGGAAAAAACGTACAAAACAAAAGATTGGAGACATCAAGATTTTCGACGAATTTTTTAAGAATTTTCAAATTTTCAGATGGGAGGTTCCAGATGAGGTCAAAAACGACATACTCAGATCTTCACCAAACTTTGCAGGAATACTTTGCATGTCAAGACACGTGGAAAAAACGTACAAAACAAGAGATCGGAGACATCAAGATTTTCGACGAATTTTTTAAGAATTTTCAAATTTTCAGATGGGAGGTTCCAGATAAGGTCAAAAACGACATACTCAGATCTTCACCAAACTTTGCAGGGATCCATTGGAGGTCGAGACACGTGGAAAAAACGTACAAAACAAGAGATTGGAGACATCAAGATTTTGGACGAATTTTTTAAGAATTTTCAAATTTTCAGATAGGAGGTTCCATATAAGGTCAAAAACTACATACTCAGATCTTCACCAAACTTTGCAGGGATACATTGGATGTCAAGACACGTGGAAAAAACGTACAAAACAAGAGATTGGAGACATCAAGATTTTCGACGAATTTTTTAAGAATTTTCAAATTTTCAGAAAGGATGTTCCAGATAAGGTCAAAAACGACATACTCAGATCTTCACCAAACTTTGCAGGGATCCATTGGAGGTCGAGACACGTGGAAAAAACGTACAAAACAAGAGATTGGAGACATCAAGATTTTGGACGAATTTTTGAAGAATTTTCAAATTTTCAGATGGGAGGTTCCAGATAAGGTCTAAAACTACATACTCAGATCTCCACCAAACATTGCAGGAATACATTGGATGTCAAGACACGTGGAAAAAACGTCCAAAACAAGAGATTGGAGACATCAAGATTTTCGACGAATTTTTTAAGAATTTTCAAATTTTCAGAAAGGATGTTCCAGATAAGGTCAAAAACGACATACTCAGATCTTCACCAAACTTTGCAGGGATCCATTGGAGGTCGAGACACGTGGAAAAAACGTACAAAACAAGAGATTGGAGACATCAAGATTTTGGACGAATTTTTGAAGAATTTTCAAATTTTCAGATAGGAGGTTCCAGATAAGGTCTAAAACTACATACTCAGATCTCCACCAAACATTGCAGGAATACATTGGATGTCAAGACACGTGGAAAAAACGTACAAAACAAGAGATTGGAGACATCAAGATTTTCGACGAATTTTTGAAGAATTTTCAAATTTTCAGATAGGAGGTTCCAGATAAGGTCAAAAACTACATACTCAGATCTTCACCAAACGTTGCAGGGATACTTTGCATGTCAAGACACGTGGAAAAAACGTACAAAACAAAAGATTGGAGACATCAAGATTTTCGACGAATTTTTTAAGAATTTTCAAATTTTCAGATGGGAGGTTCCAGATGAGGTCAAAAACGACATACTCAGATCTTCACCAAACTTTGCAGGAATACTTTGCATGTCAAGACACGTGGAAAAAACGTACAAAACAAGAGATCGGAGACATCAAGATTTTCGACGAATTTTTTAAGAATTTTCAAATTTTCAGATGGGAGGTTCCAGATAAGGTCAAAAACGACATACTCAGATCTTCACCAAACTTTGCAGGGATCCATTGGAGGTCGAGACACGTGGAAAAAACGTACAAAACAAGAGATTGGAGACATCAAGATTTTGGACGAATTTTTTAAGAATTTTCAAATTTTCAGATAGGAGGTTCCATATAAGGTCAAAAACTACATACTCAGATCTTCACCAAACTTTGCAGGGATACATTGGATGTCAAGACACGTGGAAAAAACGTACAAAACAAGAGATTGGAGACATCAAGATTTTCGACGAATTTTTTAAGAATTTTCAAATTTTCAGAAAGGATGTTCCAGATAAGGTCAAAAACGACATACTCAGATCTTCACCAAACTTTGCAGGGATCCATTGGAGGTCGAGACACGTGGAAAAAACGTACAAAACAAGAGATTGGAGACATCAAGATTTTGGACGAATTTTTGAAGAATTTTCAAATTTTCAGATAGGAGGTTCCAGATAAGGTCTAAAACTACATACTCAGATCTTCACCAAACTTTGCAGGGATCCATTGGAGGTCGAGACACGTGGAAAAAACGTACAAAACAAGAGATTGGAGACATCAAAATTTTGGACGAATTTTTTAAGAATTTTCAAATTTTCAGATAGGAGGTTCCAGATGAGGTCAAAAACTACATACTCAGATCTTCACCAAACTTTGCAGGAATACTTTGCATGTCAAGACACGTGGAAAAAACGTACAAAACAAGAGATCGGAGACATCAAGATTTTCGACGAATTTTTTAAGAATTTTCAAATTTTCAGATGGGAGGTTCCAGATAAGGTCAAAAACGACATACTCAGATCTTCACCAAACTTTGCATGGATACATTGGATGTCAAGACACGTGGAAAAAACATACAAAACATAGGATTGGTGACATCAAGATTTTGGACGAATTTTTTAAGAATTTTCAAATTTTCAGATAGGAGGTTCCATATAAGGTCAAAAACTACATACTCAGATCTTCACCAAACTTTGAAGGGATACATTGGAGGTCGAAACACGTGGAAAAAAAGTACAAAACAAGAGATTGGGGTCATCAAGATTTTGGACGGATTTTTTAGGAATTTTCAAATTTTCAGATGGGAGGTTCCAGATAAGGTCAAAAACTACATACTCAGATCTTCACCAAACATTGCAGGGATACATTGGATGTCAAGACACGTGGAAAAAACGTACAAAACAAGAGATTGGAGACATCAAGATTTTGGACGAATTTTTTAAGAATTTTCAAATTTTCAGATAGGAGGTTCCAGATGAGGTCAAAAACTACATACTCAGATATTCACCAAACTTTGCAGGAATACTTTGCATGTCAAGACACGTGGAAAAAACGTACAAAACAAGAGATCGGAGACATCAAGATTTTCGACGAATTTTTTAAGAATTTTCAAATTTTCAGATGGGAGGTTCCAGATAAGGTCAAAAACGACATACTCAGATCTTCACCAAACTTTGCAGGGATCCATTGGAGGTCGAGACACGTGGAAAAAACGTACATAACAAGAGATTGGAGACATCAAGATTTTGGAAGAATTTTTTAAGAATTTTCAAATTTTCAGATAGGAGGTTCCATATAAGGTCAAAAAATACATACTCAGATCTTCACCAAACTTTGCAGGGATACATTGGATGTCAAGACACGTGGAAAAAACGTCCAAAACAAGAGATTGGAGACATCAAGATTTTCGACGAATTTTTTAAGAATTTTCAAATTTTCAGAAAGGATGTTCCAGATAAGGTCAAAAACGACATACTCAGATCTTCACCAAACTTTGCAGGGATCCATTGGAGGTCGAGACACGTGGAAAAAA
Source organism: Lepisma saccharinum (assembly GCF_977018435.1). Lineage (NCBI taxonomy): Eukaryota > Metazoa > Arthropoda > Insecta > Zygentoma > Lepismatidae > Lepisma > Lepisma saccharinum. The sequence goes on along the minus strand of NW_028142907.1, from coordinate 830,464 downwards.
CGTACAAAACAAGAGATTGGAGACATCAAGATTTTGGACGAATTTTTGAAGAATTTTCAAATTTTCAGATAGGAGGTTCCAGATAAGGTCTAAAACTACATACTCAGATCTCCACCAAACATTGCAGGAATACATTGGATGTCAAGACACGTGGAAAAAACGTACAAAACAAGAGATTGGAGACATCAAGATTTTCGACGAATTTTTTAAGAATTTTCAAATTTTCAGATGGGAGGTTCCAGATAAGGTCAAAAACGACATACTCAGATCTTCACCAAACTTTGCAGGGATCCATTGGAGGTCGAGACACGTGGAAAAAACGTACAAAACAAGAGATTGGAGACATCAAGATTTTGGACGAATTTTTTAAGAATTTTCAAATTTTCAGATAGGAGGTTCCAAATAAGGTCAAAAACTACATACTCAGATCTTCACCAAACTTTGCAGGGATACATTGGATGTCAAGACACGTGGAAAAAACGTACAAAACAAGAGATTGGAGACATCAAGATTTTCGACGAATTTTTTAAGAATTTTCAAATTTTCAGAAAGGATGTTCCAGATAAGGTCAAAAACGACATACTCAGATCTTCACCAAACTTTGCAGGGATCCATTGGAGGTCGAGACACGTGGAAAAAACGTACAAAACAAGAGATTGGAGACATCAAGATTTTGGACGAATTTTTGAAGAATTTTCAAATTTTCAGATAGGAGGTTCCAGATAAGGTCTAAAACTACATACTCAGATCTCCACCAAACATTGCAGGAATACATTGGATGTCAAGACACGTGGAAAAAACGTCCAAAACAAGAGATTGGAGACATCAAGATTTTCGACGAATTTTTTAAGAATTTTCAAATTTTCAGAAAGGATGTTCCAGATAAGGTCAAAAACGACATACTCAGATCTTCACCAAACTTTGCAGGGATCCATTGGAGGTCGAGACACGTGGAAAAAACGTACAAAACAAGAGATTGGAGACATCAAGATTTTGGACGAATTTTTGAAGAATTTTCAAATTTTCAGATAGGAGGTTCCAGATAAGGTCTAAAACTACATACTCAGATCTCCACCAAACATTGCAGGAATACATTGGATGTCAAGACACGTGGAAAAAACGTACAAAACAAGAGATTGGAGACATCAAGATTTTCGACGAATTTTTGAAGAATTTTCAAATTTTCAGATAGGAGGTTCCAGATAAGGTCAAAAACTACATACTCAGATCTTCACCAAACGTTGCAGGGATACTTTGCATGTCAAGACACGTGGAAAAAACGTACAAAACAAAAGATTGGAGACATCAAGATTTTCGACGATTTTTTTAAGAATTTTCAAATTTTCAGATGGGAGGTTCCAGATGAGGTCAAAAACGACATACTCAGATCTTCACCAAACTTTGCAGGAATACTTTGCATGTCAAGACACGTGGAAAAAACGTACAAAACAAGAGATCGGAGACATCAAGATTTTCGACGAATTTTTTAAGAATTTTCAAATTTTCAGATGGGAGGTTCCAGATAAGGTCAAAAACGACATACTCAGATCTTCACCAAACTTTGCAGGGATCCATTGGAGGTCGAGACACGTGGAAAAAACGTACAAAACAAGAGATTGGAGACATCAAGATTTTGGACGAATTTTTTAAGAATTTTCAAATTTTCAGATAGGAGGTTCCATATAAGGTCAAAAACTACATACTCAGATCTTCACCAAACTTTGCAGGGATACATTGGATGTCAAGACACGTGGAAAAAACGTACAAAACAAGAGATTGGAGACATCAAGATTTTCGACGAATTTTTTAAGAATTTTCAAATTTTCAGAAAGGATGTTCCAGATAAGGTCAAAAACGACATACTCAGATCTTCACCAAACTTTGCAGGGATCCATTGGAGGTCGAGACACGTGGAAAAAACGTACAAAACAAGAGATTGGAGACATCAAGATTTTGGACGAATTTTTGAAGAATTTTCAAATTTTCAGATAGGAGGTTCCAGATAAGGTCTAAAACTACATACTCAGATCTCCACCAAACATTGCAGGAATACATTGGATGTCAAGACACGTGGAAAAAACGTCCAAAACAAGAGATTGGAGACATCAAGATTTTCGACGAATTTTTTAAGAATTTTCAAATTTTCAGAAAGGATGTTCCAGATAAGGTCAAAAACGACATACTCAGATCTTCACCAAACTTTGCAGGGATCCATTGGAGGTCGAGACACGTGGAAAAAACGTACAAAACAAGAGATTGGAGACATCAAGATTTTGGACGAATTTTTGAAGAATTTTCAAATTTTCAGATAGGAGGTTCCAGATAAGGTCTAAAACTACATACTCAGATCTCCACCAAACATTGCAGGAATACATTGGATGTCAAGACACGTGGAAAAAACGTACAAAACAAGAGATTGGAGACATCAAGATTTTCGACGAATTTTTGAAGAATTTTCAAATTTTCAGATAGGAGGTTCCAGATAAGGTCAAAAACTACATACTCAGATCTTCACCAAACGTTGCAGGGATACTTTGCATGTCAAGACACGTGGAAAAAACGTACAAAACAAAAGATTGGAGACATCAAGATTTTCGACGAATTTTTTAAGAATTTTCAAATTTTCAGATGGGAGGTTCCAGATGAGGTCAAAAACGACATACTCAGATCTTCACCAAACTTTGCAGGAATACTTTGCATGTCAAGACACGTGGAAAAAACGTACAAAACAAGAGATCGGAGACATCAAGATTTTCGACGAATTTTTTAAGAATTTTCAAATTTTCAGATGGGAGGTTCCAGATAAGGTCAAAAACGACATACTCAGATCTTCACCAAACTTTGCAGGGATCCATTGGAGGTCGAGACACGTGGAAAAAACGTACAAAACAAGAGATTGGAGACATCAAGATTTTGGACGAATTTTTTAAGAATTTTCAAATTTTCAGATAGGAGGTTCCATATAAGGTCAAAAACTACATACTCAGATCTTCACCAAACTTTGCAGGGATACATTGGATGTCAAGACACGTGGAAAAAACGTACAAAACAAGAGATTGGAGACATCAAGATTTTCGACGAATTTTTTAAGAATTTTCAAATTTTCAGAAAGGATGTTCCAGATAAGGTCAAAAACGACATACTCAGATCTTCACCAAACTTTGCAGGGATCCATTGGAGGTCGAGACACGTGGAAAAAACGTACAAAACAAGAGATTGGAGACATCAAGATTTTGGACGAATTTTTGAAGAATTTTCAAATTTTCAGATAGGAGGTTCCAGATAAGGTCTAAAACTACATACTCAGATCTCCACCAAACATTGCAGGAATACATTGGATGTCAAGACACGTGGAAAAAACGTCCAAAACAAGAGATTGGAGACATCAAGATTTTCGACGAATTTTTTAAGAATTTTCAAATTTTCAGAAAGGATGTTCCAGATAAGGTCAAAAACGACATACTCAGATCTTCACCAAACTTTGCAGGGATCCATTGGAGGTCGAGACACGTGGAAAAAACGTACAAAACAAGAGATTGGAGACATCAAGATTTTGGACGAATTTTTGAAGAATTTTCAAATTTTCAGATAGGAGGTTCCAGATAAGGTCTAAAACTACATACTCAGATCTCCACCAAACATTGCAGGAATACATTGGATGTCAAGACACGTGGAAAAAACGTACAAAACAAGAGATTGGAGACATCAAGATTTTCGACGAATTTTTGAAGAATTTTCAAATTTTCAGATAGGAGGTTCCAGATAAGGTCAAAAACTACATACTCAGATCTTCACCAAACGTTGCAGGGATACTTTGCATGTCAAGACACGTGGAAAAAACGTACAAAACAAAAGATTGGAGACATCAAGATTTTCGACGAATTTTTTAAGAATTTTCAAATTTTCAGATGGGAGGTTCCAGATGAGGTCAAAAACGACATACTCAGATCTTCACCAAACTTTGCAGGAATACTTTGCATGTCAAGACACGTGGAAAAAACGTACAAAACAAGAGATCGGAGACATCAAGATTTTCGACGAATTTTTTAAGAATTTTCAAATTTTCAGATGGGAGGTTCCAGATAAGGTCAAAAACGACATACTCAGATCTTCACCAAACTTTGCAGGGATCCATTGGAGGTCGAGACACGTGGAAAAAACGTACAAAACAAGAGATTGGAGACATCAAGATTTTGGACGAATTTTTTAAGAATTTTCAAATTTTCAGATAGGAGGTTCCATATAAGGTCAAAAACTACATACTCAGATCTGCACCAAACTTTGCAGGGATACATTGGATGTCAAGACACGTGGAAAAAACGTACAAAACAAGAGATTGGAGACATCAAGATTTTCGACGAATTTTTTAAGAATTTTCAAATTTTCAGAAAGGATGTTCCAGATAAGGTCAAAAACGACATACTCAGATCTTCACCAAACTTTGCAGGGATCCATTGGAGGTCGAGACACGTGGAAAAAACGTACAAAACAAGAGATTGGAGACATCAAGATTTTGGACGAATTTTTGAAGAATTTTCAAATTTTCAGATAGGAGGTTCCAGATAAGGTCTAAAACTACATACTCAGATCTCCACCAAACATTGCAGGAATACATTGGATGTCAAGACACGTGGAAAAAACGTACAAAACAAGAGATTGGAGACATCAAGATTTTCGACGAATTTTTGAAGAATTTTCAAATTTTCAGATAGGAGGTTCCAGATAAGGTCAAAAACTACATACTCAGATCTTCACCAAACGTTGCAGGGATACTTTGCATGTCAAGACACGTGGAAAAAACGTACAAAACAAAAGATTGGAGACATCAAGATTTTCGACGAATTTTTTAAGAATTTTCAAATTTTCAGATGGGAGGTTCCAGATGAGGTCAAAAACGACATACTCAGATCTTCACCAAACTTTGCAGGAATACTTTGTATGTCAAGACACGTGGAAAAAACGTACAAAACAAGAGATCGGAGACATCAAGATTTTCGACGAATTTTTTAAGAATTTTCAAATTTTCAGATGGGAGGTTCCAGATAAGGTCAAAAACGACATACTCAGATCTTCACCAAACTTTGCAGGGATCCATTGGAGGTCGAGACACGTGGAAAAAACGTACAAAACAAGAGATTGGAGACATCAAGATTTTGGACGAATTTTTTAAGAATTTTCAAATTTTCAGATAGGAGGTTCCATATAAGGTCAAAAACTACATACTCAGATCTTCACCAAACTTTGCAGGGATACATTGGATGTCAAGACACGTGGAAAAAACGTACAAAACAAGAGATTGGAGACATCAAGATCTTCGACGAATTTTTTAAGAATTTTCAAATTTTCAGAAAGGATGTTCCAGATAAGGTCAAAAACGACATACTCAGATCTTCACCAAACTTTGCAGGGATCCATTGGAGGTCGAGACACGTGGAAAAAACGTACAAAACAAGAGATTGGAGACATCAAGATTTTGGACGAATTTTTGAAGAATTTTCAAATTTTCAGATAGGAGGTTCCAGATAAGGTCTAAAACTACATACTCAGATCTCCACCAAACATTGCAGGAATACATTGGATGTCAAGACACGTGGAAAAACGTCCAAAACAAGAGATTGGAGACATCAAGATTTTCGACGAATTTTTTAAGAATTTTCAAATTTTCAGAAAGGATGTTCCAGATAAGGTCAAAAACGACATACTCAGATCTTCACCAAACTTTGCAGGGATCCATTGGAGGTCGAGACACGTGGAAAAAACGTACAAAACAAGAGATTGGAGACATCAAGATTTTGGACGAATTTTTGAAGAATTTTCAAATTTTCAGATAGGAGGTTCCAGATAAGGTCTAAAACTACATACTCAGATCTCCACCAAACATTGCAGGAATACATTGGATGTCAAGACACGTGGAAAAAACGTACAAAACAAGAGATTGGAGACATCAAGATTTTCGACGAATTTTTGAAGAATTTTCAAATTTTCAGATAGGAGGTTCCAGATAAGGTCAAAAACTACATACTCAGATCTTCACCAAACGTTGCAGGGATACTTTGCATGTCAAGACACGTGGAAAAAACGTACAAAACAAAAGATTGGAGACATCAAGATTTTCGACGAATTTTTTAAGAATTTTCAAATTTTCAGATGGGAGGTTCCAGATGAGGTCAAAAACGACATACTCAGATCTTCACCAAACTTTGCAGGAATACTTTGCATGTCAAGACACGTGGAAAAAACGTACAAAACAAGAGATCGGAGACATCAAGATTTTCGACGAATTTTTTAAGAATTTTCAAATTTTCAGATGGGAGGTTCCAGATAAGGTCAAAAACGACATACTCAGATCTTCACCAAACTTTGCAGGGATCCATTGGAGGTCGAGACACGTGGAAAAAACGTACAAAACAAGAGATTGGAGACATCAAGATTTTGGACGAATTTTTTAAGAATTTTCAAATTTTCAGATAGGAGGTTCCATATAAGGTCAAAAACTACATACTCAGATCTTCACCAAACTTTGCAGGGATACATTGGATGTCAAGACACGTGGAAAAAACGTACAAAACAAGAGATTGGAGACATCAAGATTTTCGACGAATTTTTTAAGAATTTTCAAATTTTCAGAAAGGATGTTCCAGATAAGGTCAAAAACGACATACTCAGATCTTCACCAAACTTTGCAGGGATCCATTGGAGGTCGAGACACGTGGAAAAAACGTACAAAACAAGAGATTGGAGACATCAAGATTTTGGACGAATTTTTGAAGAATTTTCAAATTTTCAGATAGGAGGTTCCAGATAAGGTCTAAAACTACATACTCAGATCTCCACCAAACATTGCAGGAATACATTGGATGTCAAGACACGTGGAAAAAACGTACAAAACAAGAGATTGGAGACATCAAGATTTTCGACGAATTTTTGAAGAATTTTCAAATTTTCAGATAGGAGGTTCCAGATGAGGTCAAAAACTACATACTCAGATCTTCACCAAACTTTGCAGGAATACTTTGCATGTCAAGACACGTGGAAAAAACGTACAAAACAAGAGATCGGAGACATCAAGATTTTCGACGAATTTTTTAAGAATTTTCAAATTTTCAGATGGGAGGTTCCAGATAAGGTCAAAAACGACATACTCAGATCTTCACCAAACTTTGCATGGATACATTGGATGTCAAGACACGTGGAAAAAACATACAAAACATAGGATTGGTGACATCAAGATTTTGGACGAATTTTTTAAGAATTTTCAAATTTTCAGATAGGAGGTTCCATATAAGGTCAAAAACTACATACTCAGATCTTCACCAAACTTTGAAGGGATACATTGGAGGTCGAGACACGTGGAAAAAAAGTACAAAACAAGAGATTGGGGTCATCAAGATTTTGGACGGATTTTTTAGGAATTTTCAAATTTTCAGATGGGAGGTTCCAGATAAGGTCAAAAACTACATACTCAGATCTTCACCAAACATTGCAGGGATACATTGGATGTCAAGACACGTGGAAAAAACGTACAAAACAAGAGATTGGAGACATCAAGATTTTGGACGAATTTTTTAAGAATTTTCAAATTTTCAGATAGTAGGTTCCAGATGAGGTCAAAAACTACATACTCAGATATTCACCAAACTTTGCAGGAATACTTTGCATGTCAAGACACGTGGAAAAAACGTACAAAACAAGAGATCGGAGACATCAAGATTTTCGACGAATTTTTTAAGAATTTTCAAATTTTCAGATGGGAGGTTCCAGATAAGGTCAAAAACGACATACTCAGATCTTCACCAAACTTTGCAGGGATCCATTGGAGGTCGAGACACGTGGAAAAAACGTACATAACAAGAGATTGGAGACATCAAGATTTTGGAAGAATTTTTTAAGAATTTTCAAATTTTCAGATAGGAGGTTCCATATAAGGTCAAAAAATACATACTCAGATCTTCACCAAACTTTGCAGGGATACATTGGATGTCAAGACACGTGGAAAAAACGTCCAAAACAAGAGATTGGAGACATCAAGATTTTCGACGAATTTTTTAAGAATTTTCAAATTTTCAGAAAGGATGTTCCAGATAAGGTCAAAAACGACATACTCAGATCTTCACCAAACTTTGCAGGGATCCATTGGAGGTCGAGACACGTGGAAAAAACGTACAAAACAAGAGATTGGAGACATCAAGATTTTGGACGAATTTTTGAAGAATTTTCAAATTTTCCGATAGGAGGTTCCAGATAAGGTCTAAAACTACATACTCAGATCTCCACCAAACATTGCAGGAATACATTGGATGTCAAGACACGTGGAAAAAACGTACAAAACAAGAGATTGGAGACATCAAGATTTTCGACGAATTTTTGAAGAATTTTCAAATTTTCAGATAGGAGGTTCCAGATAAGGTCAAAAACTACATACTCAGATCTTCACCAAACGTTGCAGGGATACTTTGCATGTCAAGACACGTGGAAAAAACGTACAAAACAAAAGATTGGAGACATCAAGATTTTCGACGAATTTTTTAAGAATTTTCAAATTTTCAGATGGGAGGTTCCAGATGAGGTCAAAAACGACATACTCAGATCTTCACCAAACTTTGCAGGAATACTTTGCATGTCAAGACACGTGGAAAAAACGTACAAAACAAGAGATCGGAGACATCAAGATTTTCGACGAATTTTTTAAGAATTTTCAAATTTTCAGATGGGAGGTTCCAGATAAGGTCAAAAACGACATACTCAGATCTTCACCAAACTTTGCAGGGATCCATTGGAGGTCGAGACACGTGGAAAAAACGTACAAAACAAGAGATTGGAGACATCAAGATTTTGGACGAATTTTTTAAGAATTTTCAAATTTTCAGATAGGAGGTTCCATATAAGGTCAAAAACTACATACTCAGATCTTCACCAAACTTTGCAGGGATACATTGGATGTCAAGACACGTGGAAAAAACGTACAAAACAAGAGATTGGAGACATCAAGATTTTCGACGAATTTTTTAAGAATTTTCAAATTTTCAGAAAGGATGTTCCAGATAAGGTCAAAAACGACATACTCAGATCTTCACCAAACTTTGCAGGGATCCATTGGAGGTCGAGACACGTGGAAAAAACGTACAAAACAAGAGATTGGAGACATCAAGATTTTGGACGAATTTTTGAAGAATTTTCAAATTTTCAGATAGGAGGTTCCAGATAAGGTCTAAAACTACATACTCAGAACTCCACCAAACATTGCAGGAATACATTGGATGTCAAGACACGTGGAAAAAACGTACAAAACAAGAGATTGGAGACATCAAGATTTTCGACGAATTTTTGAAGAATTTTCAAATTTTCAGATAGGAGGTTCCAGATAAGGTCAAAAACTACATACTCAGATCTTCACCAAACGTTGCAGGGATACTTTGCATGTCAAGACACGTGGAAAAAACGTACAAAACAAAAGATTGGAGACATCAAGATTTTCGACGAATTTTTTAAGAATTTTCAAATTTTCAGATGGGAGGTTCCAGATAAGGTCAAAAACGACATACTCAGATCTTCACCAAACTTTGCATGGATACATTGGATGTCAAGACACGTGGAAAAAACGTACAAAACAAGAGATTGGAGACATCAAGATTTTGGACGAATTTTTTAAGAATTCTCAAATTTTCAGAAAGGAGGTTCCATATAAGGTCAAAAACTACATACTCAGATCTTCACCAAACTTTGCAGGGATACTTTGGATGTCAAGACACGTGGAAAAAACGTACAAAACAAGAGATTGGGGTCATCAAGATTTTGGACGAATTTTTTAAGAATTTTCAAATTTTCAGATGGGAGGTTCAATATAAGGTCAAAAACTACATACTCAGATCTTCACCAAACTTTGCATGGATACATTGGATGTCAAGACACGTGGAAAAAACATACAAAACATAGGATTCGGAACATCAAGATTTTGGTCGAATTTTTTAAGAATTTTCAAATTTTCAGATAGGAGGTTCCATATAAGGTCAAAAACTACATACTCAGATCTTCACCAAACATTGCAGGAATACATTGGATGTCAAGACACGTGGAAAAAACGTACAAAACAAGAGATTGGGGGTCATCAAGATTTTGCACGGATTTTTTAGGAATTTTCAAATTTTCAGATGGGAGGTTCCAGATAAGGTCAAAAACTACATACTCAGATCTTCACCAAACTTTGCAGGGATACATTGGATGTCAAGACACCTGGAAAAAACGTACAAAACAAGAGATTGGAGACATCAAGATTTTGGACGAATTTTTTAAGAATTTTCAAATTTTCAGATAGGAGGTTCCATATAAGGTCAAAAACTACATACTCAGATCTTCACCAAACTTTGCATGGATACATTATGTGTCAAGACACGTGGAAAAAACGTACAAAACAAAAGATTGGAGACATCAAGATTTTGGTCGAATTTTTTAAGAATTTTCAAATTTTCAGATGGGAGGTTCCAGATAAGGTCAAAAACTACATACTCAGATCTTCACCAAACTTTGCAGGGATACATTGGATGCCAAGACACGTGGAAAAAACGTACAAAAAAGAGATTGGAGACATCAAGATTTTGGACGAATTTTTTAACAATTTTCAAATTTTCAGAAAGGATGTTCCAGATAAGGTCAAAAACGACATACTCAGATCTTCACCAAACTTTGCAGGGATACATTGGATATCAAGACACGTGGAAAAAACGTACAAAACAAGAGATTGGAGACATCAAGATTTTGGACGAATTTTTTAAGAATTTTCAAATTTTCAGATAGGTTCCATATAAGATCAAAAACTACATACTCAGATCTTCACCAAACATTGCAGGGATACATTGGATGTCAAGACACGTGGAAAAAACGTACAAAACAAGAGATTGGAGACATCAAAATTTTGGACGAATTTTTTAAGAATTTTCAAATTTTCAGATAGGAGGTTCCAGATGAGGTCAAAAACTACATACTCAGATCTTCACCAAACTTTGCAGGAATACTTTGCATGTCAAGACACGTGGAAAAAACGTACAAAACAAGAGATCGGAGACATCAAGATTTTCGACGAATTTTTTAAGAATTTTCAAATTTTCAGATGGGAGGTTCCAGATAAGGTCAAAAACTACATACTCAGATCTTCACCAAACTTTGCATGGATACATTGGATGTCAAGACACGTGAAAAAAACATACAAAACATAGGATTGGTGACATCAAGATTTTGGACGAATTCTTTAAGAATTTTCAAATTTTCAGATAGGAGGTTCCATATAAGGTCAAAAACTACATACTCAGATCTTCACCAAACTTTGCAGGGATACATTGGATGTCAAGACACGTGGAAAAAACGTACAAAACAAGAGATTGGAGACATCAAGATTATGGACGAATTTTTTGAGAATTTTCAAATTTTCAGAAAGGAGATTCCATATAAGGTCAAGAACTACATACTCAGATCTTCACCAAACTTTGCAGGGATACATTGGATGTCAAGAAACGTGGAAAAAACGTACAAAACAAGAGATTGGAGACATCAAGATTTTCGACGAATTTTTTAAGAATTTTCAAATTTTCAGAAAGGATGTTCCAGATAAGGTCAAAAACGACATACTCAGATCTTCACTAACTTTGCAGGGATACATTGGAGGTCGAGACACGTGGAAAAAACGTACAAAACAAGAGATTGGAGACATCAAGATTTTGGACGAATTTTTGAAGAATTTTCAAATTTTCAGATAGGAGGTTCCAGATAAGGTCAAAAACTACATACTCAGATCTTCACCAAACATTGCAGGGATACATTGGATGTCAAGACACGTGGAAAAAACGTACAAAGCAAGAGATTGGAGACATCAAGATTTTCGACGAATTTTTGAAGAATTTTCAAATTTTCAGATAGGAGGTTCCAGATAAGGTCAAAAACTACATACTCAGATCTTCACCAAACGTTGCAGGGATACTTTGCATGTCAAGACACGTGGAAAAAACGTACAAAACAAGATATTGGAGACATCAAGATTTTGGACGAATTTTTTAAGAATTCTCAAATTTTCAGAAAGGAGGTTCCATATAAGGTCAAAAACTACATACTCAGATCTTCACCAAACTTTGCAGGGATACATTGGATGTCAAGACACGTGGAAAAAACGTACAAAACAAGAGATTGGGGTCTTCAAGATTTTGGACGAATTTTTTAAGAATTTTCAAATTTTCAGATAGGAATTTCCATATAAGGTCAAAAACTACATACTCAGATCTTCACCAAACGTTGCAATGATACTTTGCATGTCAAGACACGTGGAAAAAACGTACAAAACAAGAGATTGGAGACATCAAGATTTTCGACGAATTTTTTAAGAATTTTCAAATTTTCAGATAGGAGGTTCCATATAAGGTCAAAAACTACATACTCAGATCTTCACCAGACATTGCAGGAATACATTGGATGTCAAGACACGTGGAAAAAACGTACAAAACAAGAGATTGGAGACATCAAGATTTTCGACGAATTTTTGAAGAATTTTCAAATTTTCAGATAGGAGGTTCCAGATAAGGTCAAAAACTACATACTCAGATCTTCACCAAACGTTGCAGGGATACTTTGCATGTCAAGACACGTGGAAAAAACGTACAAAACAAGAGATTGGAGACATCAAGATTTTCGACGAATTTTTTAAGAATTTTCAAATTTTCAGATAGGAGGTTCCATATAAGGTCAAAAACTACATACTCAGATCTTCACCAAACATTGCAGGAATACATTGGATGTCAAGACACGTGGAAAAAACGTACAAAACAAGAGATTGGGGTCATCAAGATTTTGCACGGATTTTTTAGGAATTTTCAAATTTTCAGATGGGAGGTTCCAGATGAGGTCAAAAACGACATACTCAGATCTTCACCAAACTTTGCAGGAATACTTTGCATGTCAAGACACGTGGAAAAAACGTACAAAACAAGAGATCGGAGACATCAAGATTTTCGACGAATTTTTTAAGAATTTTCAAATTTTCAGATGGGAGGTTCCAGATAAGGTCAAAAACGACATACTCAGATCTTCACCAAACTTTGCAGGGATCCATTGGAGGTCGAGACACGTGGAAAAAACGTACAAAACAAGAGATTGGAGACATCAAGATTTTGGACGAATTTTTTAAGAATTTTCAAATTTTCAGATAGGAGGTTCCATATAAGGTCAAAAACTACATACTCAGATCTTCACCAAACTTTGCAGGGATACATTGGATGTCAAGACACGTGGAAAAAACGTACAAAACAAGAGATTGGAGACATCAAGATTATGGACGAATTTTTTGAGAATTTTCAAATTTTCAGAAAGGAGATTCCATATAAGGTCAAGAACTACATACTCAGATCTTCACCAAACTTTGCAGGGATACATTGGATGTCAAGAAACGTGGAAAAAACGTACAAAACAAGAGATTGGAGACATCAAGATTTTGGACGAATTTTTTAAGAATTTTCAAATTTTCAGATAGGAGGTTCCAGATGAGGTCAAAAACTACATACTCAGATATTCACCAAACTTTGCAGGAATACTTTGCATGTCAAGACACGTGGAAAAAACGTACAAAACAAGAGATCGGAGACATCAAGATTTTCGACGAATTTTTTAAGAATTTTCAAATTTTCAGATGGGAGGTTCCAGATAAGGTCAAAAACGACATACTCAGATCTTCACCAAACTTTGCAGGGATCCATTGGAGGTCGAGACACGTGGAAAAAACGTACAAAACAAGAGATTGGAGACATCAAGATTTTGGAAGAATTTTTTAAGAATTTTCAAATTTTCAGATAGGAGGTTCCATATAAGGTCAAAAAATACATACTCAGATCTTCACCAAACTTTGCAGGGATACATTGGATGTCAAGACACGTGGAAAAAACGTCCAAAACAAGAGATTGGAGACATCAAGATTTTCGACGAATTTTTTAAGAATTTTCAAATTTTCAGAAAGGATGTTCCAGATAAGGTCAAAAACGACATACTCAGATCTTCACCAAACTTTGCAGGGATCCATTGGAGGTCGAGACACGTGGAAAAAACGTACAAAACAAGAGATTGGAGACATCAAGATTTTGGACGAATTTTTGAAGAATTTTCAAATTTTCAGATAGGAGGTTCCAGATAAGGTCTAAAACTACATACTCAGATCTCCACCAAACATTGCAGGAATACATTGGATGTCAAGACACGTGGAAAAAACGTACAAAACAAGAGATTGGAGACATCAAGATTTTCGACGAATTTTTGAAGAATTTTCAAATTTTCAGATAGGAGGTTCCAGATAAGGTCAAAAACTACATACTCAGATCTTCACCAAACGTTGCAGGGATACTTTGCATGTCAAGACACGTGGAAAAAACGTACAAAACAAAAGATTGGAGACATCAAGATTTTCGACGAATTTTTTAAGAATTTTCAAATTTTCAGATGGGAGGTTCCAGATGAGGTCAAAAACGACATACTCAGATCTTCACCAAACTTTGCAGGAATACTTTGCATGTCAAGACACGTGGAAAAAACGTACAAAACAAGAGATCGGAGACATCAAGATTTTCGACGAATTTTTTAAGAATTTTCAAATTTTCAGATGGGAGGTTCCAGATAAGGTCAAAAACGACATACTCAGATCTTCACCAAACTTTGCAGGGATCCATTGGAGGTCGAGACACGTGGAAAAAACGTACAAAACAAGAGATTGGAGACATCAAGATTTTGGACGAATTTTTTAAGAATTTTCAAATTTTCAGATAGGAGGTTCCATATAAGGTCAAAAACTACATACTCAGATCTTCACCAAACTTTGCAGGGATACATTGGATGTCAAGACACGTGGAAAAAACGTACAAAACAAGAGATTGGAGACATCAAGATTTTCGACGAATTTTTTAAGAATTTTCAAATTTTCAGAAAGGATGTTCCAGATAAGGTCAAAAACGACATACTCAGATCTTCACCAAACTTTGCAGGGATCCATTGGAGGTCGAGACACGTGGAAAAAACGTACAAAACAAGAGATTGGAGACATCAAGATTTTGGACGAATTTTTGAAGAATTTTCAAATTTTCAGATAGGAGGTTCCAGATAAGGTCTAAAACTACATACTCAGATCTCCACCAAACATTGCAGGAATACATTGGATGTCAAGACACGTGGAAAAAACGTCCAAAACAAGAGATTGGAGACATCAAGATTTTCGACGAATTTTTTAAGAATTTTCAAATTTTCAGAAAGGATGTTCCAGATAAGGTCAAAAACGACATACTCAGATCTTCACCAAACTTTGCAGGGATCCATTGGAGGTCGAGACACGTGGAAAAAACGTACAAAACAAGAGATTGGAGACATCAAGATTTTGGACGAATTTTTGAAGAATTTTCAAATTTTCAGATAGGAGGTTCCAGATAAGGTCTAAAACTACATACTCAGATCTCCACCAAACATTGCAGGAATACATTGGATGTCAAGACACGTGGAAAAAACGTACAAAACAAGAGATTGGAGACATCAAGATTTTCGACGAATTTTTGAAGAATTTTCAAATTTTCAGATAGGAGGTTCCAGATAAGGTCAAAAACTACATACTCAGATCTTCACCAAACGTTGCAGGGATACTTTGCATGTCAAGACACGTGGAAAAAACGTACAAAACAAAAGATTGGAGACATCAAGATTTTGGACGAATTTTTTAAGAATTTTCAAATTTTCAGATGGGAGGTTCCAGATGAGGTCAAAAACGACATACTCAGATCTTCACCAAACTTTGCAGGAATACTTTGCATGTCAAGACACGTGGAAAAAACGTACAAAACAAGAGATCGGAGACATCAAGATTTTCGACGAATTTTTTAAGAATTTTCAAATTTTCAGATGGGAGGTTCCAGATAAGGTCAAAAACGACATACTCAGATCTTCACCAAACTTTGCAGGGATCCATTGGAGGTCGAGACACGTGGAAAAAACGTACAAAACAAGAGATTGGAGACATCAAGATTTTGGACGAATTTTTTAAGAATTTTCAAATTTTCAGATAGGAGGTTCCATATAAGGTCAAAAACTACATACTCAGATCTTCACCAAACTTTGCAGGGATACATTGGATGTCAAGACACGTGGAAAAAACGTACAAAACAAGAGATTGGAGACATCAAGATTTTCGACGAATTTTTTAAAAATTTTCAAATTTTCAGAAAGGATGTTCCAGATAAGGTCAAAAACGACATACTCAGATCTTCACCAAACTTTGCAGGGATCCATTGGAGGTCGAGACACGTGGAAAAAACGTACAAAAAAGAGATTGGAGACATCAAGATTTTGGACGAATTTTTTAACAATTTTCAAATTTTCAGAAAGGATGTTCCAGATAAGGTCAAAAACGACATACTCAGATCTTCACCAAACTTTGCAGGGATACATTGGATATCAAGACACGTGGAAAAAACGTACAAAACAAGAGATTGGAGACATCAAGATTTTGGACGAATTTTTTAAGAATTTTCAAATTTTCAGATAGGTTCCATATAAGATCAAAAACTACATACTCAGATCTTCACCAAACATTGCAGGGATACATTGGATGTCAAGACACGTGGAAAAAACGTACAAAACAAGAGATTGGAGACATCAAAATTTTGGACGAATTTTTTAAGAATTTTCAAATTTTCAGATAGGAGGTTCCAGATGAGGTCAAAAACTACATACTCAGATCTTCACCAAACTTTGCAGGAATACTTTGCATGTCAAGACACGTGGAAAAAACGTACAAAACAAGAGATCGGAGACATCAAGATTTTCGACGAATTTTTTAAGAATTTTCAAATTTTCAGATGGGAGGTTCCAGATAAGGTCAAAAACTACATACTCAGATCTTCACCAAACTTTGCATGGATACATTGGATGTCAAGACACGTGAAAAAAACATACAAAACATAGGATTGGTGACATCAAGATTTTGGACGAATTCTTTAAGAATTTTCAAATTTTCAGATAGGAGGTTCCATATAAGGTCAAAAACTACATACTCAGATCTTCACCAAACTTTGCAGGGATACATTGGATGTCAAGACACGTGGAAAAAACGTACAAAACAAGAGATTGGAGACATCAAGATTATGGACGAATTTTTTGAGAATTTTCAAATTTTCAGAAAGGAGATTCCATATAAGGTCAAGAACTACATACTCAGATCTTCACCAAACTTTGCAGGGATACATTGGATGTCAAGAAACGTGGAAAAAACGTACAAAACAAGAGATTGGAGACATCAAGATTTTCGACGAATTTTTTAAGAATTTTCAAATTTTCAGAAAGGATGTTCCAGATAAGGTCAAAAACGACATACTCAGATCTTCACTAACTTTGCAGGGATACATTGGAGGTCGAGACACGTGGAAAAAACGTACAAAACAAGAGATTGGAGACATCAAGATTTTGGACGAATTTTTGAAGAATTTTCAAATTTTCAGATAGGAGGTTCCAGATAAGGTCAAAAACTACATACTCAGATCTTCACCAAACATTGCAGGGATACATTGGATGTCAAGACACGTGGAAAAAACGTACAAAGCAAGAGATTGGAGACATCAAGATTTTCGACGAATTTTTGAAGAATTTTCAAATTTTCAGATAGGAGGTTCCAGATAAGGTCAAAAACTACATACTCAGATCTTCACCAAACGTTGCAGGGATACTTTGCATGTCAAGACACGTGGAAAAAACGTACAAAACAAGATATTGGAGACATCAAGATTTTGGACGAATTTTTTAAGAATTCTCAAATTTTCAGAAAGGAGGTTCCATATAAGGTCAAAAACTACATACTCAGATCTTCACCAAACATTGCAGGAATACATTGGATGTCAAGACACGTGGAAAAAACGTACAAAACAAGAGATTGGGGTCATCAAGATTTTGCACGGATTTTTTAGGAATTTTCAAATTTTCAGATGGGAGGTTCCAGATGAGGTCAAAAACGACATACTCAGATCTTCACCAAACTTTGCAGGAATACTTTGCATGTCAAGACACGTGGAAAAAACGTACAAAACAAGAGATCGGAGACATCAAGATTTTCGACGAATTTTTTAAGAATTTTCAAATTTTCAGATGGGAGGTTCCAGATAAGGTCAAAAACGACATACTCAGATCTTCACCAAACTTTGCAGGGATCCATTGGAGGTCGAGACACGTGGAAAAAACGTACAAAACAAGAGATTGGAGACATCAAGATTTTGGACGAATTTTTTAAGAATTTTCAAATTTTCAGATAAGAGGTTCCATATAAGGTCAAAAACTACATACTCAGATCTTCACCAAACTTTGCAGGGATACATTGGATGTCAAGACACGTGGAAAAAACGTACAAAACAAGAGATTGGAGACATCAAGATTATGGACGAATTTTTTGAGAATTTTCAAATTTTCAGAAAGGAGATTCCATATAAGGTCAAGAACTACATACTCAGATCTTCACCAAACTTTGCAGGGATACATTGGATGTCAAGAAACGTGGAAAAAACGTACAAAACAAGAGATTGGAGACATCAAGATTTTGGACGAATTTTTTAAGAATTTTCAAATTTTCAGATAGGAGGTTCCAGATGAGGTCAAAAACTACATACTCAGATATTCACCAAACTTTGCAGGAATACTTTGCATGTCAAGACACGTGGAAAAAACGTACAAAACAAGAGATCGGAGACATCAAGATTTTCGACGAATTTTTTAAGAATTTTCAAATTTTCAGATGGGAGGTTCCAGATAAGGTCAAAAACGACATACTCAGATCTTCACCAAACTTTGCAGGGATCCATTGGAGGTCGAGACACGTGGAAAAAACGTACAAAACAAGAGATTGGAGACATCAAGATTTTGGAAGAATTTTTTAAGAATTTTCAAATTTTCAGATAGGAGGTTCCATATAAGGTCAAAAAATACATACTCAGATCTTCACCAAACTTTGCAGGGATACATTGGATGTCAAGACACGTGGAAAAAACGTCCAAAACAAGAGATTGGAGACATCAAGATTTTCGACGAATTTTTTAAGAATTTTCAAATTTTCAGAAAGGATGTTCCAGATAAGGTCAAAAACGACATACTCAGATCTTCACCAAACTTTGCAGGGATCCATTGGAGGTCGAGACACGTGGAAAAAACGTACAAAACAAGAGATTGGAGACATCAAGATTTTGGACGAATTTTTGAAGAATTTTCAAATTTTCAGATAGGAGGTTCCAGATAAGGTCTAAAACTACATACTCAGATCTCCACCAAACATTGCAGGAATACATTGGATGTCAAGACACGTGGAAAAAACGTACAAAACAAGAGATTGGAGACATCAAGATTTTCGACGAATTTTTGAAGAATTTTCAAATTTTCAGATAGGAGGTTCCAGATAAGGTCAAAAACTACATACTCAGATCTTCACCAAACGTTGCAGGGATACTTTGCATGTCAAGACACGTGGAAAAAACGTACAAAACAAAAGATTGGAGACATCAAGATTTTCGACGAATTTTTTAAGAATTTTCAAATTTTCAGATGGGAGGTTCCAGATGAGGTCAAAAACGACATACTCAGATCTTCACCAAACTTTGCAGGAATACTTTGCATGTCAAGACACGTGGAAAAAACGTACAAAACAAGAGATCGGAGACATCAAGATTTTCGACGAATTTTTTAAGAATTTTCAAATTTTCAGATGGGAGGTTCCAGATAAGGTCAAAAACGACATACTCAGATCTTCAC
Organism: Lepisma saccharinum; assembly: GCF_977018435.1. NCBI lineage: Eukaryota > Metazoa > Arthropoda > Insecta > Zygentoma > Lepismatidae > Lepisma > Lepisma saccharinum. Next base: position 810,679 of record NW_028142907.1, on the reverse strand, counting down.
CAAACTTTGCAGGGATCCATTGGAGGTCGAGACACGTGGAAAAAACGTACAAAACAAGAGATTGGAGACATCAAGATTTTGGACGAATTTTTTAAGAATTTTCAAATTTTCAGATAGGAGGTTCCATATAAGGTCAAAAACTACATACTCAGATCTTCACCAAACTTTGCAGGGATACATTGGATGTCAAGACACGTGGAAAAAACGTACAAAACAAGAGATTGGAGACATCAAGATTTTCGACGAATTTTTTAAGAATTTTCAAATTTTCAGAAAGGATGTTCCAGATAAGGTCAAAAACGACATACTCAGATCTTCACCAAACTTTGCAGGGATCCATTGGAGGTCGAGACACGTGGAAAAAACGTACAAAACAAGAGATTGGAGACATCAAGATTTTGGACGAATTTTTGAAGAATTTTCAAATTTTCAGATAGGAGGTTCCAGATAAGGTCTAAAACTACATACTCAGATCTCCACCAAACATTGCAGGAATACATTGGATGTCAAGACACGTGGAAAAAACGTCCAAAACAAGAGATTGGAGACATCAAGATTTTCGACGAATTTTTTAAGAATTTTCAAATTTTCAGAAAGGATGTTCCAGATAAGGTCAAAAACGACATACTCAGATCTTCACCAAACTTTGCAGGGATCCATTGGAGGTCGAGACACGTGGAAAAAACGTACAAAACAAGAGATTGGAGACATCAAGATTTTGGACGAATTTTTGAAGAATTTTCAAATTTTCAGATAGGAGGTTCCAGATAAGGTCTAAAACTACATACTCAGATCTCCACCAAACATTGCAGGAATACATTGGATGTCAAGACACGTGGAAAAAACGTACAAAACAAGAGATTGGAGACATCAAGATTTTCGACGAATTTTTTAAGAATTTTCAAATTTTCAGATAGGAGGTTCCAGATAAGGTCAAAAACTACATACTCAGATCTTCACCAAACGTTGCAGGGATACTTTGCATGTCAAGACACGTGGAAAAAACGTACAAAACAAAAGATTGGAGACATCAAGATTTTGGACGAATTTTTTAAGAATTTTCAAATTTTCAGATGGGAGGTTCCAGATGAGGTCAAAAACGACATACTCAGATCTTCACCAAACTTTGCAGGAATACTTTGCATGTCAAGACACGTGGAAAAAACGTACAAAACAAGAGATCGGAGACATCAAGATTTTCGACGAATTTTTTAAGAATTTTCAAATTTTCAGATGGGAGGTTCCAGATAAGGTCAAAAACGACATACTCAGATCTTCACCAAACTTTGCAGGGATCCATTGGAGGTCGAGACACGTGGAAAAAACGTACAAAACAAGAGATTGGAGACATCAAGATTTTGGACGAATTTTTTAAGAATTTTCAAATTTTCAGATAGGAGGTTCCATATAAGGTCAAAAACTACATACTCAGATCTTCACCAAACTTTGCAGGGATACATTGGATGTCAAGACACGTGGAAAAAACGTACAAAACAAGAGATTGGAGACATCAAGATTTTCGACGAATTTTTTAAGAATTTTCAAATTTTCAGAAAGGATGTTCCAGATAAGGTCAAAAACGACATACTCAGATCTTCACCAAACTTTGCAGGGATCCATTGGAGGTCGAGACACGTGGAAAAAACGTACAAAACAAGAGATTGGAGACATCAAGATTTTGGACGAATTTTTGAAGAATTTTCAAATTTTCAGATAGGAGGTTCCAGATAAGGTCTAAAACTACATACTCAGATCTTCACCAAACTTTGCAGGGATCCATTGGAGGTCGAGACACGTGGAAAAAACGTACAAAACAAGAGATTGGAGACATCAAAATTTTGGACGAATTTTTTAAGAATTTTCAAATTTTCAGATAGGAGGTTCCAGATGAGGTCAAAAACTACATACTCAGATCTTCACCAAACTTTGCAGGAATACTTTGCATGTCAAGACACGTGGAAAAAACGTACAAAACAAGAGATCGGAGACATCAAGATTTTCGACGAATTTTTTAAGAATTTTCAAATTTTCAGATGGGAGGTTCCAGATAAGGTCAAAAACGACATACTCAGATCTTCACCAAACTTTGCATGGATACATTGGATGTCAAGACACGTGGAAAAAACATACAAAACATAGGATTGGTGACATCAAGATTTTGGACGAATTTTTTAAGAATTTTCAAATTTTCAGATAGGAGGTTCCATATAAGGTCAAAAACTACATACTCAGATCTTCACCAAACTTTGAAGGGATACATTGGAGGTCGAGACACGTGGAAAAAAAGTACAAAACAAGAGATTGGGGTCATCAAGATTTTGGACGGATTTTTTAGGAATTTTCAAATTTTCAGATGGGAGGTTCCAGATAAGGTCAAAAACTACATACTCAGATCTTCACCAAACATTGCAGGGATACATTGGATGTCAAGACACGTGGAAAAAACGTACAAAACAAGAGATTGGAGACATCAAGATTTTGGACGAATTTTTTAAGAATTTTCAAATTTTCAGATAGGAGGTTCCAGATGAGGTCAAAAACTACATACTCAGATATTCACCAAACTTTGCAGGAATACTTTGCATGTCAAGACACGTGGAAAAAACGTACAAAACAAGAGATCGGAGACATCAAGATTTTCGACGAATTTTTTAAGAATTTTCAAATTTTCAGATGGGAGGTTCCAGATAAGGTCAAAAACGACATACTCAGATCTTCACCAAACTTTGCAGGGATCCATTGGAGGTCGAGACACGTGGAAAAAACGTACAAAACAAGAGATTGGAGACATCAAGATTTTGGAAGAATTTTTTAAGAATTTTCAAATTTTCAGATAGGAGGTTCCATATAAGGTCAAAAATACATACTCAGATCTTCACCAAACTTTGCAGGGATACATTGGATGTCAAGACACGTGGAAAAAACGTCCAAAACAAGAGATTGGAGACATCAAGATTTTCGACGAATTTTTTAAGAATTTTCAAATTTTCAGAAAGGATGTTCCAGATAAGGTCAAAAACGACATACTCAGATCTTCACCAAACTTTGCAGGGATCCATTGGAGGTCGAGACACGTGGAAAAAACGTACAAAACAAGAGATTGGAGACATCAAGATTTTGGACGAATTTTTGAAGAATTTTCAAATTTTCAGATAGGAGGTTCCAGATAAGGTCTAAAACTACATACTCAGATCTCCACCAAACATTGCAGGAATACATTGGATGTCAAGACACGTGGAAAAAACGTACAAAACAAGAGATTGGAGACATCAAGATTTTCGACGAATTTTTGAAGAATTTTCAAATTTTCAGATAGGAGGTTCCAGATAAGGTCAAAAACTACATACTCAGATCTTCACCAAACGTTGCAGGGATACTTTGCATGTCAAGACACGTGGAAAAAACGTACAAAACAAAAGATTGGAGACATCAAGATTTTCGACGAATTTTTTAAGAATTTTCAAATTTTCAGATGGGAGGTTCCAGATGAGGTCAAAAACGACATACTCAGATCTTCACCAAACTTTGCAGGAATACTTTGCATGTCAAGACACGTGGAAAAAACGTACAAAACAAGAGATCGGAGACATCAAGATTTTCGACGAATTTTTTAAGAATTTTCAAATTTTCAGATGGGAGGTTCCAGATAAGGTCAAAAACGACATACTCAGATCTTCACCAAACTTTGCAGGGATCCATTGGAGGTCGAGACACGTGGAAAAAACGTATAAAACAAGAGATTGGAGACATCAAGATTTTGGACGAATTTTTTAAGAATTTTCAAATTTTCAGATAGGAGGTTCCATATAAGGTCAAAAACTACATACTCAGATCTTCACCAAACTTTGCAGGGATACATTGGATGTCAAGACACGTGGAAAAAACGTACAAAACAAGAGATTGGAGACATCAAGATTTTCGACGAATTTTTTAAGAATTTTCAAATTTTCAGAAAGGATGTTCCAGATAAGGTCAAAAACGACATACTCAGATCTTCACCAAACTTTGCAGGGATCCATTGGAGGTCGAGACACGTGGAAAAAACGTACAAAACAAGAGATTGGAGACATCAAGATTTTGGACGAATTTTTGAAGAATTTTCAAATTTTCAGATAGGAGGTTCCAGATAAGGTCTAAAACTACATACTCAGATCTCCACCAAACATTGCAGGAATACATTGGATGTCAAGACACGTGGAAAAAACGTACAAAACAAGAGATTGGAGACATCAAGATTTTCGACGAATTTTTGAAGAATTTTCAAATTTTCAGATAGGAGGTTCCAGATAAGGTCAAAAACTACATACTCAGATCTTCACCAAACGTTGCAGGGATACTTTGCATGTCAAGACACGTGGAAAAAACGTACAAAACAAAAGATTGGAGACATCAAGATTTTCGACGAATTTTTTAAGAATTTTCAAATTTTCAGATGGGAGGTTCCAGATAAGGTCAAAAACGACATACTCAGATCTTCACCAAACTTTGCATGGATACATTGGATGTCAAGACACGTGGAAAAAACGTACAAAACAAGAGATTGGAGACATCAAGATTTTGGACGAATTTTTTAAGAATTCTCAAATTTTCAGAAAGGAGGTTCCATATAAGGTCAAAAACTACATACTCAGATCTTCACCAAACTTTGCAGGGATACTTTGGATGTCAAGACACGTGGAAAAAACGTACAAAACAAGAGATTGGGGTCATCAAGATTTTGGACGAATTTTTTAAGAATTTTCAAATTTTCAGATGGGAGGTTCAATATAAGGTCAAAAACTACATACTCAGATCTTCACCAAACTTTGCATGGATACATTGGATGTCAAGACACGTGGAAAAAACATACGAAACATAGGATTCGGAACATCAAGATTTTGGTCGAATTTTTTAAGAATTTTCAAATTTTCAGATAGGAGGTTCCATATAAGGTCAAAAACTACATACTCAGATCTTCACCAAACATTGCAGGAATACATTGGATGTCAAGACACGTGGAAAAAACGTACAAAACAAGAGATTGGGGGTCATCAAGATTTTGCACGGATTTTTTAGGAATTTTCAAATTTTCAGATGGGAGGTTCCAGATAAGGTCAAAAACTACATACTCAGATCTTCACCAAACTTTGCAGGGATACATTGGATGTCAAGACACCTGGAAAAAACGTACAAAACAAGAGATTGGAGACATCAAGATTTTGGACGAATTTTTTAAGAATTTTCAAATTTTCAGATAGGAGGTTCCATATAAGGTCAAAAACTACATACTCAGATCTTCACCAAACTTTGCATGGATACATTATGTGTCAAGACACGTGGAAAAAACGTACAAAACAAAAGATTGGAGACATCAAGATTTTGGTCGAATTTTTTAAGAATTTTCAAATTTTCAGATGGGAGGTTCCAGATAAGGTCAAAAACTACATACTCAGATCTTCACCAAACTTTGCAGGGATACATTGGATGCCAAGACACGTGGAAAAAACGTACAAAAAAGAGATTGGAGACATCAAGATTTTGGACGAATTTTTTAACAATTTTCAAATTTTCAGAAAGGATGTTCCAGATAAGGTCAAAAACGACATACTCAGATCTTCACCAAACTTTGCAGGGATACATTGGATATCAAGACACGTGGAAAAAACGTACAAAACAAGAGATTGGAGACATCAAGATTTTGGACGAATTTTTTAAGAATTTTCAAATTTTCAGATAGGTTCCATATAAGGTCAAAAACTACATACTCAGATCTTCACCAAACATTGCAGGGATACATTGGATGTCAAGACACGTGGAAAAAACGTACAAAACAAGAGATTGGAGACATCAAAATTTTGGACGAATTTTTTAAGAATTTTCAAATTTTCAGATAGGAGGTTCCAGATGAGGTCAAAAACTACATACTCAGATCTTCACCAAACTTTGCAGGAATACTTTGCATGTCAAGACACGTGGAAAAAACGTACAAAACAAGAGATCGGAGACATCAAGATTTTCGACGAATTTTTTAAGAATTTTCAAATTTTCAGATGGGAGGTTCCAGATAAGGTCAAAAACTACATACTCAGATCTTCACCAAACTTTGCATGGATACATTGGATGTCAAGACACGTGAAAAAAACATACAAAACATAGGATTGGTGACATCAAGATTTTGGACGAATTTTTTAAGAATTTTCAAATTTTCAGATAGGAGGTTCCATATAAGGTCAAAAACTACATACTCAGATCTTCACCAAACTTTGCAGGGATACATTGGATGTCAAGACACGTGGAAAAAACGTACAAAACAAGAGATTGGAGACATCAAGATTATGGACGAATTTTTTGAGAATTTTCAAATTTTCAGAAAGGAGATTCCATATAAGGTCAAGAACTACATACTCAGATCTTCACCAAACTTTGCAGGGATACATTGGATGTCAAGAAACGTGGAAAAAACGTACAAAACAAGAGATTGGAGACATCAAGATTTTCGACGAATTTTTTAAGAATTTTCAAATTTTCAGAAAGGATGTTCCAGATAAGGTCAAAAACGACATACTCAGATCTTCACTAACTTTGCAGGGATACATTGGAGGTCGAGACACGTGGAAAAAACGTACAAAACAAGAGATTGGAGACATCAAGATTTTGGACGAATTTTTGAAGAATTTTCAAATTTTCAGATAGGAGGTTCCAGATAAGGTCAAAAACTACATACTCAGATCTTCACCAAACATTGCAGGGATACATTGGATGTCAAGACACGTGGAAAAAACGTACAAAGCAAGAGATTGGAGACATCAAGATTTTCGACGAATTTTTGAAGAATTTTCAAATTTTCAGATAGGAGGTTCCAGATAAGGTCAAAAACTACATACTCAGATCTTCACCAAACGTTGCAGGGATACTTTGCATGTCAAGACACGTGGAAAAAACGTACAAAACAAGATATTGGAGACATCAAGATTTTGGACGAATTTTTTAAGAATTCTCAAATTTTCAGAAAGGAGGTTCCATATAAGGTCAAAAACTACATACTCAGATCTTCACCAAACTTTGCAGGGATACATTGGATGTCAAGACACGTGGAAAAAACGTACAAAACAAGAGATTGGGGTCTTCAAGATTTTGGACGAATTTTTTAAGAATTTTCAAATTTTCAGATAGGAATTTCCATATAAGGTCAAAAACTACATACTCAGATCTTCACCAAACGTTGCAGGGATACTTTGCATGTCAAGACACGTGGAAAAAACGTACAAAACAAGAGATTGGAGACATCAAGATTTTCGACGAATTTTTTAAGAATTTTCAAATTTTCAGATAGGAGGTTCCATATAAGGTCAAAAACTACATACTCAGATCTTCACCAGACATTGCAGGAATACATTGGATGTCAAGACACGTGGAAAAAACGTACAAAACAAGAGATTGGAGACATCAAGATTTTGGACGAATTTTTTAAGAATTTTCAAATTTTCAGATAGGAGGTTCCAGATAAGGTCAAAAACTACATACTCAGATCTTCACCAAACGTTGCAGGGATACTTTGCATGTCAAGACACGTGGAAAAAACGTACAAAACAAGAGATTGGAGACATCAAGATTTTCGACGAATTTTTTAAGAATTTTCAAATTTTCAGATAGGAGGTTCCATATAAGGTCAAAAACTACATACTCAGATCTTCACCAAACATTGCAGGAATACATTGGATGTCAAGACACGTGGAAAAAACGTACAAAACAAGAGATTGGGGTCATCAAGATTTTGCACGGATTTTTTAGGAATTTTCAAATTTTCAGATGGGAGGTTCCAGATAAGGTCAAAAACTACATACTCAGATCTTCACCAAACTTTGCAGGGATACATTGGATGTCAAGACACGTGGAAAAAACGTACAAAACAAGAGATTGGAGACATCAAGATTTTGGACGAATTTTTGAGGAATTTTCAAATTTTCAGAAATGAGGTTCCAGATAAGGTCAAAAACTACTTACTCAGATCTTCACCAAACTTTGCAGTAATACATTGGATGTCAAGACACGTGGCAAAAACGTACAAAACAAGAGATTGGAGACATCAAGATTTTGGACGAATTTTTTAAGAATTTTCAAATTTTCAGATAGGAGGTTCCAGATAAGGTCAAAAACTACATACTCAGATCTTCACCAAACTTTGCAGGGATACATTGGATGTCAAGACACGTGGAAAAAACGTAGAAAACAAGAGATTGGAGACATCAAGATTTTGGACGAATTTTTTAAGAAATTTCAAATTTTCAGATAGGAGGTTAAATATAAGGTCAAAAACTACATACTCAGATCTTCAACAAACTTTGCATGGATACATTGGATGTCAAGATACGTGGAAAAAACGTACAAAACAAGAGATTGGTGTCATCAAGATTTTGGACGAATTTTTGAAGAATTTTCAAATTTTCAGATAGGAGGTTCCAGATAAGGTCAAAAACTACATACTCAGATCTTTTCCAAACGTTGCAGGGATACTTTGCATGTCAAGACACGTGGAAAAAACGTACAAAACAAGAGATTGGAGACATCAAGATTTTCGAAGAATTTTTGAAGAATTTTCAAATTTTCAGATAGGAGGTTCCAGATAAGGTCAAAAACTACATACTCAGATCTTCACCAAACGTTGCAGGGATACTTTGCATGTCAAGACACGTGGAAAAAACGTACAAAACAAGAGATTGGAGACATCAAGATTTTCGACGAATTTTTGAAGAATTTTCAAATTTTCAGATGGGAGGTTCCAGATAAGGTCAAAAACGACATACTCAGATCTTCACCAAACTTTGCATGGATACATTGGATGTCAAGACACGTGGAAAAAACATACAATACATAGGATTGGGGACATCAAGATTTTGGACGAATTTTTTAAGAATTTTCAAATTTTCAGAAAGGAGGTTCCATATAAGGTCAAAAACTACATACTCAGATCTTCACCAAACTTTGCAGGGATACAATGGATGTCAAGACACGTGGAAAAAACGTACAAAACAAGAGATTGAGGTCATCAAGATTTTGGACGGATTTTTTAGGAATTTTCAAATTTTCAGATGGGAGGTTCCAGATAAGGTCAAAAACTACATACTCAGATCTTCACCAAACTTTGCAGGGATACATTGGATGTCAAGACACGTGGAAAAAACGTACAAAACAAGAGATTGGAGACATCAAGATTTTGGATGAATTTTTTAAGAATTTTCAAATTTTCAGATAGGAGGTTCCATATAAGGTCAAAAACTACATACTCAGATCTTCACCAAACTTTGCATGGATACATTGGATGTCAAGACACGTGGAAAAAACGTACAAAACAAGAGATTGGAGACATCAAGATTTTGGACGAATTTTTCAAAAATTTTCAAATTTTCAGATAGGAGGTTCCAGATAAGGTCAAAAACTACATACTCAGATCTTCACCAAACTTTGCAGGGATACATTGGATGTCAAGACACGTGGAAAAAACATACAAAACATAGGATTGGGGATATCAAGATTTTGGTCAAATTTTTTAAGAATTTTCAAATTTTCAGATAGGAGGTTCCATATAAGGTCAAAAACTACATACTCAGATCTTCACCAAACATTGCAGGGATACATTGGATGTCAAGAAACGTGGAAAAAACGTACAAAACAAGAGATTGGAGACATCAAGATTTTGGACGAATTTTTGAAGAATTTTCAAATTTTCAGATAGGATGTTCCAGATAAGGTCAAAAACTACATACTCAGATCTTCACCAAACGTTGCAGGGATACTTTGCATGTCAAGACACGTGGAAAAAACGTACAAAACAAGAGATTGGAGACATCAAGATTTTGGATGAATTTTTTAAGAATTTTCAAATTTTCAGATAGGAGGTTCCATATAAGGTCAAAAACTACATACTCAGATCTTCACCAAACTTTGCATGGATACATTGGATGTCAAGACACGTGGAAAAAACGTACAAAACAAGAGATTGGAGACATCAAGATTTTGGACGAATTTTTCAAAAATTTTCAAATTTTCAGATAGGAGGTTCCAGATAAGGTCAAAAACTACATACTCAGATCTTCACCAAACTTTGCAGGGATACATTGGATGTCAAGACACGTGGAAAAAACATACAAAACATAGGATTGGGGATATCAAGATTTTGGTCAAATTTTTTAAGAATTTTCAAATTTTCAGATAGGAGGTTCCATATAAGGTCAAAAACTACATACTCAGATCTTCACCAAACATTGCAGGGATACATTGGATGTCAAGAAACGTGGAAAAAACGTACAAAACAAGAGATTGGAGACATCAAGATTTTGGACGAATTTTTGAAGAATTTTCAAATTTTCAGATAGGATGTTCCAGATAAGGTCAAAAACTACATACTCAGATCTTCACCAAACGTTGCAGGGATACTTTGCATGTCAAGACACGTGGAAAAAACGTACAAAACAAGAGATTGGAGATATCAAGATTTTGGACGAATTTTTGAAGAATTTTCAAATTTTCAGATGGGAGGTTCCAGATAAGGTCAAAAACGACATACTCAGATCTTCACCAAACTTTGCATGGATACATTGGATGTCAAGACACGTGGAAAAAACATACAAAACATAGGATTGGGGACATCAAGATTTTGGACGAATTTTTTAAGAATTTTCAAATTTTCAGAAAGGAGGTTCCATATAAGGTCAAAAACTACATACTCAGATCTTCACCAAACATTGCAGGGATACATTGGATGTCAAGAAACGTAAAAAAAACGTACGAAACAAGAGATTGGAGACCAAGATTTTGGACGAATTTTTGAAGAATTTTCAAATTTTCAGATAGGAGGTTCCAGATAAGGTCAAAAACTACATACTCAGATCTTCACCAAACGTTGCAGGGATACTTTGCATGTCAAGACACTTTAAAAAAACGTACAAAACAAGAGATTGGAGACATCAAGATTTTCGAGGAATTTTTGAAGAATTTTCAAATTTTCAGATGGGAGGTTCCAGATAAGGTCAAAAACGACATACTCAGATCTTCACCAAACTTTGCATGGATACATTGGATGTCAAGACACGTGGAAAAAACGTACAAAACAAGAGATTGGAGACATCAAGATTTTGGACGAATTTTTGAGGAATTTTCAAATTTTCAGAAATTAGGTTCCAGATAAGGTCAAAAACTACATACTCAGATCTTCACCAAACTTTGCAGGGATACATTGGATGTCAAGACACGTGGCAAAAACGTACAAAACAAGAGATTGGAGACATCAAGATTTTGGACGAATTTATGAGGAATTTTCAAATATTCAGAAATGAGGTTCCAGATAAGGTCAAAAACTACATACTCAGATCTTCACCAAACTTTGCAGGGATACATTGGATGTCAAGACACGTGGAAAAATCGTACAAAACAAGAGATTGGGGGCATCAAGATTTTGGACGGATTTTTTAGGAATTTTCAAATTTTCAGATGGGAGGTTCCAGATAAGGTCAAAAACTACATACTCAGATCTTCACCAAACTTTGCAGGGATACATTGGATGTCAAGACACGTGGAAAAAACGTACAAAACAAGAGATTGGAGACGTCAAGATTTTGGACGAATTTGTTAAGAATTTTCAAATTTTCAGAAAGGATGTTCCAGATGAGTTCAAAAACGACATACTCAGATCTTCACCAAACTTTGCAGGGATACATTGGATGTCAAGACACGTGGAAAAAACGTACAAAACAAGAGATTGGAGACATCAAGATTTTGGACGAATTTTTGAAGAATTTTCAAATTTTCAGATGGGAGGTTCCAGATAAGGTCAAAAACGACATACTCAGATCTTCACCAAACTTTGCATGGATACATTGGATGTCAAGACACGTGGAAAAAACATACAAAACATAGGATTGGGGACATCAAGATTTTGGACGAATTTTTTAAGAATTTTCAAATTTTCAGAAAGGAGGTTCCATATAAGGTCAAAAACTACATACTCAGATCTTCACCAAACTTTGCATGGATACATTGGATGTCAAGATACGTGGAAAAAATGTACAAAACAAGAGATTGGTGTCATCAAGATTTTGGACGAATTTTTTAAGAATTTTCAAATTTTCAGATAGGAGGTTCCAGATAAGGTCAAAAACTACATACTCAGATCTTTTCCAAACGATGCAGGGATACTTTGCATGTCAAGACACGTGGAAAAAACGTACAAAACAAGAGATTGGAGACATCAAGATTTTGGACGAATGTTTGAGGAATTTTCAAATTTTCAGAAATGAGGTTCCAGATAAGGTCAAAAACTACTTACTCAGATCTTCACCAAACTTTGCAGTCATACATTGGATGTCAAGACACGTGGCAAAAACGTACAAAACAAGAGATTGGAGACATCAAGATTTTGGACGAATTTTTTAAGAATTTTCAAATTTTCAGATAGGAGGTTCCGGATAAGATCAAAAACTACATACTCAGATCTTCACCAAACTTTGCAGGGATACATTGGATGTCAAGACACGTGGAAAAAACGTAGAAAACAAGAGATTGGAGACATCAAGATTTTGGACGAATTTTTTAAGAATTTTCAAATTTTCAGATAGGAGGTTCCATATAAGGTCAAAAACTACATACTCAGATCTTCAACAAACTTTGCATGGATACATTGGATGTCAAGATACGTGGAAAAAACGTACAAAACAAGAGATTGGTGTCATCAAGATTTTGGACGAATTTTTGAAGAATTTTCAAATTTTCAGATAAGAGGTTCCAGATAAGGTCAAAAACTACATACTCAGATCTTTTCCAAACGTTGCAGGGATACTTTGCATGTCAAGACACGTGGAAAAAACGTACAAAACAAGAGATTGGAGACATCAAGATTTTCGAAGAATTTTTTAAGAATTTTCAAATTTTCAGATATGAGGTTCCAGATAAGGTCAAAAACTACATACTCAGATCTTCACCAAACTTTGCAGGGATACATTGGATGTCAAGACACGTGGAAAAAACGTACAAAACAAGAGATTGGAGACATCAAGATTTTGGATGAATTTTTTAAGAATTTTCAAATTTTCAGATAGGAGGTTCCATATAAGGTCAAAAACTACATACTCAGATCTTCACCAAACTTTGCATGGATACATTGGATGTCAAGACACGTGGAAAAAACGTACAAAACAAGAGATTGGAGACATCAAGATTTTGGACGAATTTTTCAAAAATTTTCAAATTTTCAGATAGGAGGTTCCAGATAAGGTCAAAAACTACATACTCAGATCTTCACCAAACTTTGCAGGGATACATTGGATGTCAAGACACGTGGAAAAAACATACAAAACATAGGATTGGGGATATCAAGATTTTGGTCAAATTTTTTAAGAATTTTCAAATTTTCATATAAGGTCAAAAACTACATACTCAGATCTTCACCAAACATTGCAGGGATACATTGGATGTCAAGAAACGTGGAAAAAACGTACAAAACAAGAGATTGGAGACATCAAGATTTTGGACGAATTTTTGAAGAATTTTCAAATTTTCAGATAGGATGTTCCAGATAAGGTCAAAAACTACATACTCAGATCTTCACCAAACGTTGCAGGGATACTTTGCATGTCAAGACACGTGGAAAAAACGTACAAAACAAGAGATTGGAGACATCAAGATTTTGGACGAATTTTTGAAGAATTTTCAAATTTTCAGATGGGAGGTTCCAGATAAGGTCAAAAACGACATACTCAGATCTTCACCAAACTTTGCATGGATACATTGGATGTCAAGACACGTGGAAAAAACATACAAAACATAGGATTGGGGACATCAAGATTTTGGACGAATTTTTTAAGAATTTTCAAATTTTCAGAAAGGAGGTTCCATATAAGGTCAAAAACTACATACTCAGATCTTCACCAAACATTGCAGGGATACATTGGATGTCAAGAAACGTAAAAAAAACGTACGAAACAAGAGATTGGAGACCAAGATTTTGGACGAATTTTTGAAGAATTTTCAAATTTTCAGATAGGAGGTTCCAGATAAGGTCAAAAACTACATACTCAGATCTTCACCAAACGTTGCAGGGATACTTTGCATGTCAAGACACTTTAAAAAAACGTACAAAACAAGAGATTGGAGACATCAAGATTTTCGAAGAATTTTTGAAGAATTTTCAAATTTTCAGATGGGAGGTTCCAGATAAGGTCAAAAACGACATACTCAGATCTTCACCAAACTTTGCATGGATACATTGGATGTCAAGACACGTGGAAAAAACATACAATACATAGGATTGGGGACATCAAGATTTTGGACGAATTTTTTAAGAATTTTCAAATTTTCAGAAAGGAGGTTCCATATAAGGTCAAAAACTACATACTCAGATCTTCACCAAACTTTGCAGGGATACAATGGATGTCAAGACACGTGGAAAAAACGTACAAAACAAGAGATTGAGGTCATCAAGATTTTGGACGGATTTTTTAGGTATTTTCAAATTTTCAGATGGGAGGTTCCAGATAAGGTCAAAAACGACATACTCAGATCTTCACCAAACTTTGCAGGGATACATTGGATGTCAAGACACGTGGAAAAAACGTACAAAACAAGAGATTGGAGACATCAAGATTTTGGATGAATTTTTTAAGAATTTTCAAATTTTCAGATAGGAGGTTCCATATAAGGTCAAAAACTACATACTCAGATCTTCACCAAACTTTGCATGGATACATTGGATGTCAAGACACGTGGAAAAAACGTACAAAACAAGAGATTGGTGTCATCAAGATTTTGGACGAATTTTTGAAGAATTTTCAAATTTTCAGATAGGATGTTCCAGATAAGGTCAAAAACTACATACTCAGATCTACACCAAACGTTGCAGGGATACTTTGCATGTCAAGACACGTGGAAAAAACGTACAAAACAAGAGATTGGAGACATCAAGATTTTCGACGAATTTTTTAAGAATTTTCAAATTTTCAGATAGGAGGCTCCAGATAAGGTCAAAAACTACATACTCAGATCTTCACCAAACTTTGCAGGGATACATTGGATGTCAAGACACGTGGAAAAAACGTACAAAACAAGAGATTGGAGACATCAAGATTTTGGACGAATTTTTGAGGAATTTTCAAATTTTCAGAAATTAGGTTCCAGATAAGGTCAAAAACTACATACTCAGATCTTCACCAAACTTTGCAGGGATACATTGGATGTCAAGACACGTGGCAAAAACGTACAAAACAAGAGATTGGAGACATCAAGATTTTGGACGAATTTATGAGGAATTTTCAAATATTCAGAAATGAGGTTCCAGATAAGGTCAAAAACTACATACTCAGATCTTCACCAAACTTTGCAGGGATACATTGGATGTCAAGACACGTGGAAAAATCGTACAAAACAAGAGATTGGGGGCATCAAGATTTTGGACGGATTTTTTAGGAATTTTCAAATTTTCAGATGGGAGGTTCCAGATAAGGTCAAAAACTACATACTCAGATCTTCACCAAACTTTGCAGGGATACATTGGATGTCAAGACACGTGGAAAAAACGTACAAAACAAGAGATTGGAGACGTCAAGATTTTGGACGAATTTGTTAAGAATTTTCAAATTTTCAGAAAGGAGGTTCCATATAAGGTCAAAAACTACATACTCAGATCTTCACCAAACTTTGCATGGATACATTGGATGTCAAGATACGTGGAAAAAATGTACAAAACAAGAGATTGGTGTCATCAAGATTTTGGACGAATTTTTTAAGAATTTTCAAATTTTCAGATAGGAGGTTCCAGATAAGGTCAAAAACTACATACTCAGATCTTTTCCAAACGATGCAGGGATACTTTGCATGTCAAGACACGTGGAAAAAACGTACAAAACAAGAGATTGGAGACATCAAGATTTTCGAAGAATTTTTTAAGAATTTTCAAATTTTCAGATATGAGGTTCCAGATAAGGTCAAAAACAACATACTCAGATCTTCACCAAACTTTGCAGGGATACATTGGATGTCAAGACACGTGGAAAAAACGTACAAAACAAGAGATTGGAGACATCAAGATTTTGGACGAATGTTTGAGGAATTTTCAAATTTTCAGAAATGAGGTTCCAGATAAGGTCAAAAACTACTTACTCAGATCTTCACCAAACTTTGCAGTCATACATTGGATGTCAAGACACGTGGCAAAAACGTACAAAACAAGAGATTGGAGACATCAAGATTTTGGACGAATTTTTTAAGAATTTTCAAATTTTCAGATAGGAGGTTCCGGATAAGATCAAAAACTACATACTCAGATCTTCACCAAACTTTGCAGGGATACATTGGATGTCAAGACACGTGGAAAAAACGTAGAAAACAAGAGATTGGAGACATCAAGATTTTGGACGAATTTTTTAAGAATTTTCAAATTTTCAGATAGGAGGTTCCATATAAGGTCAAAAACTACATACTCAGATCTTCAACAAACTTTGCATGGATACATTGGATGTCAAGATACGTGGAAAAAACGTACAAAACAAGAGATTGGTGTCATCAAGATTTTGGACGAATTTTTGAAGAATTTTCAAATTTTCAGATAGGAGGTTCCAGATAAGGTCAAAAACTACATACTCAGATCTTTTCCAAACGTTGCAGGGATACTTTGCATGTCAAGACACGTGGAAAAAACGTACAAAACAAGAGATTGGAGACATCAAGATTTTCGAAGAATTTTTTAAGAATTTTCAAATTTTCAGATATGAGGTTCCAGATAAGGTCAAAAACTACATACTCAGATCTTCACCAAACTTTGCAGGGATACATTGGATGTCAAGACACGTGGAAAAAACGTACAAAACAAGAGATTGGAGACATCAAGATTTTGGACGAATTTTTGAGGAATTTTCAAATTTTCAGAAATGAGGTTCCAGATAAGGTCAAAAACTACATACTCAGATCTTCACCAAACTTTGCAGTAATACATTGGATGTCAAGACACGTGGCAAAAACGTACAAAACAAGAGATTGGAGACATCAAGATTTTGGACGAATTTTTTAAGAATTTTCAAACTTTCAGATAGGAGGTTCCAGATAAGGTCAAAAACTACATACTCAGATCTTCTCCAAACTTTGCAGGGATACATTGGATGTCAAGACACGTGGAAAAATCGTACAAAACAAGAGATTGGGGGCATCAAGATTTTGGACGGATTTTTGAAGAATTTTCAAATTTTCAGATAGGAGGTTCCAGATAAGGTCAAAAACTACATACTCAGATCTTCACCAAACGTTGCAGGGATACTTTGCATGTCAAGACACGTGGAAAAAACGTACAAAACAAGAGATTGGAGACATCAAGATTTTCGACGAATTTTTGAAGAATTTTCAAATTTTCAGATGGGAGGTTCCAGATAAGGTCAAAAACGACATACTCAGATCTTCACCAAACTCTGCATGGATACATTGGATGTCAAGACACGTGGAAAAAACATACAAAACATAGGATTGGGGACATCAAGATTTTGGACGAATTTTTTAAGAATTTTCAAATTTTCAGAAAGGAGGTTCCATATAAGGTCAAAAACTACATACTCAGATCTTCACCAAACATTGCAGGGATACATTGGATGTCAAGAAACGTGGAAAAAACGTACGAAACAAGAGATTGGAGACATCAAGATTTTGGACGAATTTTTGAAGAATTTTCAAATTTTCAGATAGGAGGTTCCATATAAGGTCAAAAACTACATACTCAGATCTTCACCAAACGTTGCAGGGATACTTTGCATGTCAAGACACGTGGAAAAAACGTACAAAACAAGAGATTGGAGACATCAAGATTTTCGACGAATTTTTGAAGAATTTTCAAATTTTCAGATGGGAGGTTCCAGATAAGGTCAAAAACGACATACTCAGATCTTCACCAAACTTTGCATGGATACATTGGATGTCAATACACGTGGAAAAAACATACAATACATAGGATTGGGGACATCAAGATTTTGGACGAATTTTTTAAGAATTTTCAAATTTTCAGAAAGGAGGTTCCATATAAAGTCAAAAACTACATACTCAGATCTTCACCAAACTTTGCAGGGATACAATGGATGTCAAGACACGTGGAAAAAACGTACAAAACAAGAGATTGAGGTCATCAAGATTTTGGACGGATTTTTTAGGAATTTTCAAATTTTCAGATGGGAGGTTCCAGATAAGGTCAAAAACTACATACTCAGATCTTCACCAAACTTTGCAGGGATACATTGGATGTCAAGACACGTGGAAAAAACGTACAAAACAAGAGATTGGAGACATCAAGATTTTGGATGAATTTTTTAAGAATTTTCAAATTTTCAGATAGGAGGTTCCATATAAGGTCAAAAACTACATACTCAGATCTTCACCAAACTTTGCATGGATACATTGGATGTCAAGACACGTGGAAAAAACGTACAAAACAAGAGATTGGTGACATCAAGATTTTGGACGAATTTTTGAAGAATTTTCAAATTTTCAGATAGGATGTTCCAGATAAGGTCAAAAACTACATACTCAGATCTTCACCAAACGTTGCAGGGATACTTTGCATGTCAAGACACGTGGAAAAAACGTACAAAACAAGAGATTGGAGACATCAAGATTTTCGACGAATTTTTTAAGAATTTTCAAATTTTCAGATAGGAGGTTCCAGATAAGGTCAAAAACTACATACTCAGATCTTCACCAAACTTTGCAGGGATACATTGGATGTCAAGACACGTGGAAAAAACGTACAAAACAAGAGATTGGAGACATCAAGATTTTGGAAGAATTTTTGAGGAATTTTCAAATTTTCAGAAATTTGGTTCCAGATAAGGTCAAAAACTACATACTCAGATCTTCACCAAACTTTGCAGGGATACATTGGATGTCAAGACACGTGGCAAAAACGTACAAAACAAGAGATTGGAGACATCAAGATTTTGGACGATTTTTTTAAGAATTTTCAAATTTTCAGATAGGAGGTTCCAGATAAGGTCAAAAACTACATACTCAGATCTTTACCAAACTTTGCAGGGATACATTGGATGTCAAGACACGTGGAAAAATCGTACAAAACAAGAGATTGGGGGCATCAAGATTTTGGACGGATTTTTTAGGAATTTTCAAATTTTCAGATGGGAGGTTCCAGATAAGGTCAAAAACTACATACTCAGATCTTCACCAAACTTTGCAGGGATACATTGGATGTCAAGACACGTGGAAAAAACGTACAAAACAAGAGATTGGAGACGTCAAGATTTTGGACGAATTTGTTAAGAATTTTCAAATTTTCAGAAAGGATGTTCCAGATGAGTTCAAAAACGACATACTCAGATCTTCACCAAACTTTGCAGGGATACATTGGATGTCAAGACACGTGGAAAAAACGCACAAAACAAGAGATTGGAGACATCAAGATTTTGGACGAATTTTTGAAGAATTTTCAAATTTTCAGATGGGAGGTTCCAGATAAGGTCAAAAACGACATACTCAGATCTTCACCAAACTTTGCATGGATACATTGGATGTCAAGACACGTGGAAAAAACATACAAAACATAGGATTGGGGACATCAAGATTTTTGACGAATTTTTTAAGAATTTTCAAATTTTCAGAAAGGAGGTTCCATATAAGGTCAAAAACTACATACTCAGATCTTCACCAAACTTTGCAGGGATACAATGGATGTCAAGACACGTGGAAAAAACGTACAAAACAAGAGATTGAGGTCATCAAGATTTTGGACGGATTTTTTAGGAATTTTCAAATTTTCAGATGGGAGGTTCCAGATAAGGTCAAAAACTACATACTCAGATCTTCACCAAACTTTGCAGGGATACATTGGATGTCAAGACACGTGGAAAAAACGTAGAAAACAAGAGATTGAAGACATCAAGATTTTGGACGAATTTTTTAAGAATTTTCAAATTTTCAGATAAGAGGTTCCATATAAGGTCAAAAAATACATACTCAGATCTTCACCAAACTTTGCATGGATACATTGGATGTCAAGATACGTGGAAAAAACGTACAAAACAAGAGATTGGTGTCATCAAGATTTTGGACGAATTTTTGAAGAATTTTCAAATTTTCAGATAGGAGGTTCCAGATAAGGTCAAAAACTACATACTCAGATCTTTTCCAAACGTTGCAGGGATACTTTGCATGTCAAGACACGTGGAAAAAACGTACAAAACAAGAGATTGGAGACATCAAGGTTTTCGAAGAATTTTTTAAGAATTTTCAAATTTTCAGATATGAGGTTCCAGATAAGGTCAAAAACTACATACTCAGATCTTCACCAAACTTTGCAGGGATACATTGGATGTCAAGACACGTGGAAAAAACGTACAAAACAAGAGATTGGAGACATCAAGATTTTGGACGAATTTTTGAGGAATTTTCAAATTTTCTGAAATGAGGTTCCAGATAAGGTCAAAAACTACATACTCAGATCTTCAACAAACTTTGCAGGGATACATTGGATGTCAAGACACGTGGCAAAAACGTACAAAACAAGAGATTGGAGACATCAAGATTTTGGACGATTTTTTTAAGAATTTTCAAATTTTCAGATAGGAGGTTCCAGATAAGGTCAAAAACTACATACTCAGATCTTCACCAAACTTTGCAGGGATACATTGGATGTCAAGACACGGGGAAAAAACATACAAAACAAGAGATTGGAGACATCAAGATTTTGGACGAATTTTTGAGGAATTTTCAAATTTTCAGAAATGAGGTTCCAGATAAGGTCAAAAACTACATACTCAGATCTTCACCAAACTTTGCAGGGATACATTGGATGTCAAGACACGTGGAAAAAACGTACAAAACAAGAGATTGGAGACATCAAGATTTTGGACGAATTTTTTAAGAATTTTCAAATTTTCAGAAAGGATGTTGCAGATAAGGTCAAAAACGACATACTCAGATCTTCACCAAACTCTGCAGGGATACATTGGATGTCAAGACACGGGGAAAAAACATACAAAACATAGGATTGGGGACATCAAGATTTTGGTCAAATTTTTTAAGAATTTTCAAATTTTCAGATAGGAGGTTCAATATAAGGTCAAAAACTACATACTCAGATCTTCACCAAACTTTGCAGGGATACATTGGATGTCAAGACACGTGGAAAAAACGTACAAAACAAGAGATTGGAGACATCAAGATTTTGGACGAATTTTTTAAGAATTTTCAAATTTTCAGAAAGGATGTTCCAGATAAGGTCAAAAACGACATACTCAGATCTTCACCAAACTTTGCAGGGATACATTGGATGTCAAGACACGTGGAAAAAACATACAAAACATAGGATTGGGGATATCAAGATTTTGGTCAAATTTTTTAAGAATTTTCAAATTTTCAGATAGGAGGTTCCATATAAGGTCAAAAACTACATACTCAGATCTTCACCAAACATTGCAGGGATACATTGGATGTCAAGAAACGTGGAAAAAACGTACAAAACAAGAGATTGGAGACATCAAGATTTTGGACGAATTTTTGAAGAATTTTCAAATTTTCAGGTAGGAGGTTCCACATAAGGTCAAAAACTACATACTCAGATCTTCACCAAACGTTGCAGGGATACTTTGCATGTCAAGACACGTGGAAAAAACGTAGAAAACAAGAGATTGGAGACATCAAGATTTTCGACGAATTTTTGAAGAATTTTCAAATTTTCAGATGGGAGGTTCCAGATAAGGTCAAAAACGACATATTCAGATCTTCACCAAACTTTGCATGGATACATTGGATGTCAAGACACGTGGAAAAAACATACAAAACATAGGATTGGGGACATCAAGATTTTGGACGAATTTTTTAAGAATTTTCAAATTTTCAGAAAGGAGGTTCCATATAAGGTCAAAAACTACATACTCAGATCTTCACCAAACATTGCAGGGATACATTGGATGTCAAGAAACGTGGAAAAAACGTACGAAACAAGAGATTGGAGACATCAAGATTTTGGACGAATTTTTGAAGAATTTTCAAATTTTCAGATAGGATGTTCCAGATAAGGTCAAAAACTACATACTCAGATCTTCACCAAACGTTGCAGGGATACTTTGCATGTCAAGACACGTGGAAAAAACGTACAAAACAAGAGATTGGAGACATCAAGGTTTTCGACGAATTTTTGAAGAATTTTCAAATTTTCAGATGGGAGGTTCCAGATAAGGTCAAAAACGACATACTCAGATCTTCAACAAACTTTGCATGGATACATTGGATGTCAAGACACGTGGAAAAAACATACAATACATAGGATTGGGGACATCAAGATTTTGGACGAATTTTTTAAGAATTTTCAAATTTTCAGAAAGGAGGTTCCATATAAGGTCAAAAACTACATACTCAGATCTTCACCAAACTTTGCAGGGATACAATGGATGTCAAGACACGTGGAAGAAACGTACAAAACAAGAGATTGAGGTCATCAAGATTTTGGACGGATTTTTTAGGAATTTTCAAATTTTCAGATGGGAGGTTCCAGATAAGGTCAAAAACTACATACTCAGATCTTCACCAAACTTTGCAGGGATACATTGGATGTCAAGACATGTGAAAAAAACGTACAAAACAAGAGATTGGAGACATCAAGATTTTGGATGAATTTTTTAAGAATTTTCAAATTTTCAGATAGGAGGTTCTATGTAAGGTCAAACACTACATACTCAGATCTTCACCAAACTTTGCATGGATACATTGGATGTCAAGACACGTGGAAAAAACGTACAAAACAAGAGATTGGTGTCATCAAGATTTTGGACGAATTTTTTAAGAATTTTCAAATTTTCAGATAGGAGGTTCCAGATAAGGTCAAAAACTACATACTCAGATCTTCACCAAACGTTGCAGGGATACTTTGCATGTCAAGACACGTGGAAAAAACGTACAAAACAAGAGATTGGAGACATCAAGATTTTCGACGAATTTTTTAAGAATTTTCAAATTTTCAGTTAGGAGGTTCCAGATAAGGTCAAAAACTACATACTCAGATCTTCACCAAACTTTGCAGGGATACATTGGATGTCAAGACACGTGGAAAAAAACGTACAAAACAAGAGATTGGAGACATCAAGATTTTGGACGAATTTATGAGGAATTTTCAAATATTCAGAAATGAGGTTCCAGATAAGGTCAAAAACTACATACTCAGATCTTCACCAAACTTTGCAGGGATACATTGGATGTCAAGACACGTGGCAAAAACGTACAAAACAAGAGATTGGAGACATCAAGATTTTGGACGAATTTTTTAAGAATTTTCAAATTTTCAGATAGGAGGTTCCATATAAGGTCAAAAACTACATACTCAGATCTTCACCAAACTTTGCAGGGATACATTGGATGTCAAGACACGTGGAAAAATCGTACAAAACAAGAGATTGGGGGCATCAAGATTTTGGACGGATTTTTTAGGAATTTTCAAATTTTCAGATGGGAGGTTCCAGATAAGGTCAAAAACTACATACTCAGATCTTCACCAAACTTTGCAGGGATACATTGGATGTCAAGACACGTGGAAAAAACGTACAAAACAAGAGATTGGAGACGTCAAGATTTTGGACGAATTTGTTAAGAATTTTCAAATTTTCAGAAAGGATGTTCCAGATGAGTTCAAAAACGACTTACTCAGATCTTCAACAAACTTTGCAGGGATACATTGGATGTCAAGACACGTGGAAAAAACGTACAAAACAAGAGATTGGAGACATCAAGATTTTGGACGAATTTTTGAAGAATTTTCAAATTTTCAGATGGGAGGTTCCAGATAAGGTCAAAAACGACATACTCAGATCTTCACCAAACTTTGCATGGATATATTGGATGTCAAGACACGTGGAAAAAACATACAAAACATAGGATTGGGGACATCAAGATTTTGGACGAATTTTTTAAGAATTTTCAAATTTTCAGAAAGGAGGTTCCATATAAGGTCAAAAACTACATACTCAGATCTTCACCAAACATTGCAGGGATACATTGGATGTCAAGAAACGTGGAAAAAACGTACAAAACAATAGATTGGGGACGTCAAGATTTTGGACGAATTTTTTAAGAATTTTCAAATTTTCAGAAAGGATGTTCCAGATAAGGTCAAAAACGACATACTCAGATCTTCACCAAACTTTGCAGGGATACATTGGATGTCAAGACACGTGGAAAAAACGTACAAAACAAGAGATTGGAGACATCAAGATTTTGGACGAATTTTTGAGGAATTTTCAAATTTTCAGAAATGAGGTTCCAGATAAGGTCAAAAACTACATACTCAGATCTTCACCAAACTTTGCAGGGATACATTGGATGTCAAGACACGTGGAAAAAACGTACAAAACAAGAGATTTGAGACATCAAGATTTTGGACGAATTTTTTAAGAATTTTCAAATTTTCAGAAAGGATGTTGCAGATAAGGTCAAAAACGACATACTCAGATCTTCACCAAACTCTGCAGGGATACATTGGATGTCAAGACACGGGGAAAAAACATACAAAACATAGGATTGGGGACATCAAGATTTTGGTCAAATTTTTTAAGAATTTTCAAATTTTCAGATAGGAGGTTCCATATAAGGTCAAAAACTACATACTCAGATCTTCACCAATCTTTGCAGGGATACATTGGATGTCAAGACACGTGGAAAAAAACGTACAAAACAAGATATTGGAGACATCAAGATTTTGGACGAATTTTTTAAGAATTTTCAAATTTTCAGATAGGAGGTTCCATATAAGGTCAAAAACTACATACTCAGATCTTCACCAAACATTGCAGGGATACATTGGATGTCAAGAAACGTGGAAAAAACGTACGAAACAAGAGATTGGAGACATCAAGATTTTGGACGAATTTTTGAAGAATTTTCAAATTTTCAGATAGGAGGTTCCAGATAAGGTCAAAAACTACATACTCAGATCTTCACCAAACGTTGCAGGGATACTTTGCATGTCAAGACACGTGGAAAAAACGTACAAAACAAGAGATTGGAGACATCAAGATTTTCGACGAATTTTTGAAGAATTTTCAAATTTTCAGATGGGAGGTTCCAGATAAGGTCAAAAACGACATACTCAGATCTTCACCAAACTTTGCATGGATACATTGGATGTCAAGACACGTGGAAAAAACATACAATACATAGGATTGGGGACATCAAGATTTTGGACGAATTTTTTAAGAATTTTCAAATTTTCAGAAAGGAGGTTCCATATAAGGTCAAAAACTACATACTCAGATCTTCACCAAACTTTGCAGGGATACATTGGATGTCAAGACACGTGGAAAAAACGTACAAAACAAGAGATTGGAGACATCAAGATTTTGGATGAATTTTTTAAGAATTTTCAAATTTTCAGATAGGAGGTTCCATATAAGGTCAAAAACTACATACTCAGATCTTCACCAAACTTTGCATGGATACATTGGATGTCAAGACACGTGGAAAAAACGTACAAAACAAGAGATTGGTGTCATCAAGATTTTGGAAGAATTTTTTAAGAATTTTCAAATTTTCAGATAGGAGGTTCCAGATAAGGTCAAAAACTACATACTCAGATCTTCACCAAACGTTGCAGGGATACTTTGCATGTCAAGACACGTGGAAAAAACGTACAAAACAAGAGATTGGAGACATCAAGATTTTGGACGAATTTTTGAGGAATTTGCAAATATTCAGAAATGAGGTTCCAGATAAGGTCAAAAACTACATACTCAGATCTTCACCAAACTTTGCAGGGATACATTGGATGTCAAGACACGTGGCAAAAACGTACAAAACAAGAGATTGGAGACATCAAGATTTTGGACGAATTTTTTAAGAATTTTCAAATTTTCAGATAGGAGGTTCCAGATAAGGTCAAAAACTACATACTCAGATCTTCACCAAACTTTGCAGGGATACATTGGATGTCAAGACACGTGGAAAAATCGTACAAAACAAGAGATTGGGGGCATCAAGATTTTGGACGGATTTTTTAGGAATTTTCAAATTTTCAGATGGGAGGTTCCAGATAAGGTCAAAAACTACATACTCAGATCTTCACCAAACTTTGCAGGGATACATTGGATGTCAAGAAACGTGGAAAAAACGTACAAAACAAGAGATTGGAGACGTCAAGATTTTGGACGAATTTGTTAAGAATTTTCAAATTTTCAGAAAGGATGTTCCAGATGAGTTCAAAAACGACATACTCAGATCTTCAACAAACTTTGCAGGGATACATTGGATGTCAAGACACGTGGAAAAAACGTACAAAACAAGAGATTGGAGACATCAAGATTTTGGACGAATTTTTGAAGAATTTTCAAATTTTCAGATGGGAGGTTCCAGATAAGGTCAAAAACGACAAACTCAGATCTTCACCAAACTTTGCATGGATACATTGGATGTCAAGACACGCGGAAAAAACATACAAAACATAGGATTGGGGACATCAAGATTTTCGACGAATTTTTGAAGAATTTTCAAATTTTCAGATGGGAGGTTCCAGATAAGGTCAAAAACGACATACTCAGATCTTCACCAAACTTTGCATGGATACATTGGATGTCAAGACACGTGGAAAAAACATACAAAACATAGGATTGGGGACATCAAGATTTTGGACGAATTCTTTAAGAATTTTCAAATTTTCAGAAAGGAGGTTCCATATAAGGTCAAAAACTACATACTCAGACCTTCACCAAACATTGCAGGGATACATTGGATGTCAAGAAACGTGGAAAAAACGTACGAAACAAGAGATTGGAGACATCAAGATTTTGGACGAATTTTTGAAGAATTTTCAAATTTTCAGATAGGAGGTTCCAGATAAGGTCAAAAACTACATACTCAGATCTTCACCAAACGTTGCAGGGATACTTTGCATGTCAAGACACTTTAAAAAAACGTACAAAACAAGAGATTGGAGACATCAAGATTTTCGACGAATTTTTGAAGAATTTTCAAATTTTCAGATGGGAGGTTCCAGATAAGGTCAAAAACAACATACTCAGATCTTCACCAAACTTTGCATGGATACATTGGATGTCAAGACACGTGGAAAAAACATACAATACATAGGATTGGGGACATCAAGATTTTGGACGAATTTTTTAAGAATTTTCAAATTTTCAGAAAGGAGGTTCCATATAAGGTCAAAAACTACATACTCAGATCTTCACCAAACTTTGCAGGGATACAATGGATGTCAAGACACGTGGAAAAAACGTACAAAACAAGAGATTGAGGTCATCAAGATTTTGGACGGATTTTTTAGGAATTTTCAAATTTTCAGATGGGAGGTTCCAGATAAGGTCAAAAACGACATACTCAGATCTTCACCAAACTTTGCAGGGATACATTGGATGTCAAGACACGTGGAAAAAACGTACAAAACAAGAGATTGGAGACATCAAGATTTTGGATGAATTTTTTAAGAATTTTCAAATTTTCAGATAGGAGGTTCCATATAAGGTCAAAAACTACATACTCAGATCTTCACCAAACTTTGCATGGATACATTGGATGTCAAGACACGTGGAAAAAACGTACAAAACAAGAGATTGGTGTCATCAAGATTTTGGACGAATTTTTGAAGAATTTTCAAATTTTCAGATAGGATGTTCCAAATAAGGTCAAAAACTACATACTCAGATCTTCACCAAACGTTGCAGGGATACTTTGCATGTCAAGACACGTGGAAAAAACGTACAAAACAAGAGATTGGAGACATCAAGATTTTCGACGAATTTTTTAAGAATTTTCAAATTTTCAGATAGGAGGTTCCAGATAAGGTCAAAAACTACATACTCAGATCTTCACCAAACTTTGCAGGGATACATTGGATGTCAAGACACGTGGAAAAAACGTACAAAACAAGAGATTGGAGACATCAAGATTTTGGACGAATTTTTGAGGAATTTTCAAATTTTCAGAAATGAGGTTCCAGATAAGGTCAAAAACTACATACTCAGATCTTCACCAAACTTTGCAGGGATACATTGGATGTCAAGACACGTGGCAAAAACGTACAAAACAAGAGATTGGAGACATCAAGATTTTGGACGATTTTTTTAAGAATTTTCAAATTTTCAGATAGGAGGTTCCAGATAAGGTCAAAAACTACATACTCAGATCTTTACCAAACTTTGCAGGGATACATTGGATGTCAAGACACGTGGAAAAATCGTACAAAACAAGAGATTGGGGGCATCAAGATTTTGGACGGATTTTTTAGGAATTTTCAAATTTTCAGATGGGAGGTTCCAGATAAGGTCAAAAACTACATACTCAGATCTTCACCAAACTTTGCAGGGATACATTGGATGTCAAGACACGTGGAAAAAACGTACAAAACAAGAGATTGGAGACGTCAAGATTTTGGACGAATTTGTTAAGAATTTTCAAATTTTCAGAAAGGATGTTCCAGATGAGTTCAAAAACGACATACTCAGATCTTCACCAAACTTTGCATGGATACATTGGATGTCAAGACACGTGGAAAAAACGTACAAAACAAGAGATTGGTGTCATCAAGATTTTGGACGAATTTTTGAAGAATTTTCAAATTTTCAGATAGGATGTTCCAAATAAGGTCAAAAACTACATACTCAGATCTTCACCAAACGTTGCAGGGATACTTTGCATGTCAAGACACGTGGAAAAAACGTACAAAACAAGAGATTGGAGACATCAAGATTTTCGACGAATTTTTTAAGAATTTTCAAATTTTCAGATAGGAGGTTCCAGATAAGGTCAAAAACTACATACTCAGATCTTCACCAAACTTTGCAGGGATACATTGGATGTCAAGACACGTGGAAAAAACGTACAAAACAAGAGATTGGAGACATCAAGATTTTGGACGAATTTTTGAGGAATTTTCAAATTTTCAGAAATGAGGTTCCAGATAAGGTCAAAAACTACATACTCAGATCTTCACCAAACTTTGCAGGGATACATTGGATGTCAAGACACGTGGCAAAAACGTACAAAACAAGAGATTGGAGACATCAAGATTTTGGACGATTTTTTTAAGAATTTTCAAATTTTCAGATAGGAGGTTCCAGATAAGGTCAAAAACTACATACTCAGATCTTTACCAAACTTTGCAGGGATACATTGGATGTCAAGACACGTGGAAAAATCGTACAAAACAAGAGATTGGGGGCATCAAGATTTTGGACGGATTTTTTAGGAATTTTCAAATTTTCAGATGGGAGGTTCCAGATAAGGTCAAAAACTACATACTCAGATCTTCACCAAACTTTGCAGGGATACATTGGATGTCAAGACACGTGGAAAAAACGTACAAAACAAGAGATTGGAGACGTCAAGATTTTGGACGAATTTGTTAAGAATTTTCAAATTTTCAGAAAGGATGTTCCAGATGAGTTCAAAAACGACATACTCAGATCTTCACCAAACTTTGCAGGGATACATTGGATGTCAAGACACGTGGAAAAAACGTACAAAACAAGAGATTGGAGACATCAAGATTTTGGACGAATTTTTGAAGAATTTTCAAATTTTCATATGGGAGGTTCCAGATAAGGTCAAAAACGACATACTCAGATCTTCACCAAACTTTGCATGGATACATTGGATGTCAAGACACGTGGAAAAAACATACAAAACATAGGATTGGGGACATCAAGATTTTGGACGAATTTTTTAAGAATTTTCAAATTTTCAGAAAGGAGGTTCCATATAAGGTCAAAAACTACATACTCAGATCTTCACCAAACTTTGCAGGGATACAATGGATGTCAAGACACGTGGAAAAAACGTACAAAACAAGAGATTGAGGTCATCAAGATTTTGGACGGATTTTTTAGGAATTTTCAAATTTTCAGATGGGAGGTTCCAGATAAGGTCAAAAACTACATACTCAGATCTTCACCAAACTTTGCAGGGATACATTGGATGTCAAGACACGTGGAAAAAACGTAGAAAACAAGAGATTGAAGACATCAAGATTTTGGACGAATTTTTTAAGAATTTTCAAATTTTCAGATAAGAGGTTCCATATAAGGTCAAAAAATACATACTCAGATCTTCACCAAACTTTGCATGGATACATTGGATGTCAAGATACGTGAAAAAAACGTACAAAACAAGAGATTGGTGTCATCAAGATTTTGGACGAATTTTTGAAGAATTTTCAAATTTTCAGATAGGAGGTTCCAGATAAGGTCAAAAACTACATACTCAGATCTTTTCCAAACGTTGCAGGGATACTTTGCATGTCAAGACACGTGGAAAAAACGTACAAAACAAGAGATTGGAGACATCAAGATTTTCGAAGAATTTTTTAAGAATTTTCAAATTTTCAGATATGAGGTTCCAGATAAGGTCAAAAACTACATACTCAGATCTTCACCAAACTTTGCAGGGATACATTGGATGTCAAGACACGTGGAAAAAACGTACAAAACAAGAGATTGGAGACATCAAGATTTTGGACGAATTTTTGAGGAATTTTCAAATTTTCAGAAATGAGGTTCCAGATAAGGTCAAAAACTACTTACTCAGATCTTCACCAAACTTTGCAGGGATACATTGGATGTCAAGACACGTGGAAAAAACGTACAAAACAAGAGATTGGGGACATCAAGATTTTGGACGAATTTTTTAAGAATTTTCAAATTTTCAGATAGGAGGTTCCAGATAAGGTCAAAAACTACATACTCAGATCTTCACCAAACTTTACAGGGATACATTGGATGTCAAGACACGTGGAAACAACGTACAAAACAAGAGATTGGAAACGTCAAGATTTTGGACGAATTTTTTAAGAATTTTCAAATTTTCAGAAAGGATGTTCCAGATAAGGTCAAAAACGACATACTCAGATCTTCACCAAACTTTGCAGGGATACTTTGGATGTCAAGACACGTGGAAAAAACGTACAAAACAAGAGATTGGAGACATCAAGATTTTGGACGAATTTTTTAAGAATTTTCAAATTTTCAGATAGGAGGTTCCAGATAAGGTCAAAAACTACATACTCAGATCTTGACCAAACTTTGCAGGGATACATTGGATGTCAAGACACGTGGAAAAAACGTACAAAACAAGAGATTGGGGACGTCATGATTTTGGACGAATTTTTTAAGAATTTTCAAATTTTCAGAAAGGATGTTCCAGATAAGGTCAAAAACGACATACTCAGATCTTCACCAAACTTTGCAGGGATACATTGGATGTCAAGACACGTGGAAAAAACGTACAAAACAAGAGATTGGAGACATCAAGATTTTGGACGAATTTTTGAGGAATTTTCAAATTTTCAGAAATGAGGTTCCAGATAAGGTCAAAAACTACATACTCAGATCTTCACCAAACTTTGCAGGGATACATTGGATGTCAAGACACGTGGAAAAAACGTACAAAACAAGAGATTGGAGACATCAAGATTTTGGACGAATTTTTTAAGAATTTTCAAATTTTCAGAAAGGATGTTGCAGATAAGGTCAAAAACGACATACTCAGATCTTCACCAAACTCTGCAGGGATACATTGGATGTCAAGACACGGGGAAAAAACATACAAAACATAGGATTGGGGACATCAAGATTTTGGTCAAATTTTTAAAGAATTTTCAAATTTTCAGATAGGAGGTTCAATATAAGGTCAAAAACTACATACTCAGATCTTCACCAAACTTTGCAGGGATACATTGGATGTCAAGACACGTGGAAAAAACGTACAAAACAAGAGATTGGAGACATCAAGATTTTGGACGAATTTTTTAAGAATTTTCAAATTTTCAGAAAGGATGTTCCAGATAAGGTCAAAAACGACATACTCAGATCTTCACCAAACTTTGCAGGGATACATTGGATGTCAAGACACGTGGAAAAAACATACAAAACATAGGATTGGGGATATCAAGATTTTGGTCAAATTTTTTAAGAATTTTCAAATTTTCAGATAGGAGGTTCCATATAAGGTCAAAAACTACATACTCAGATCTTCACCAAACATTGCAGGGATACATTGGATGTCAAGAAACGTGGAAAAAACGTACAAAACAAGAGATTGGAGACATCAAGATTTTGGACGAATTTTTGAAGAATTTTCAAATTTTCAGGTAGGAGGTTCCAGATAAGGTCAAAAACTACATACTCAGATCTTCACCAAACGTTGCAGGGATACTTTGCATGTCAAGACACGTGGAAAAAACGTACAAAACAAGAGATTGGAGACATCAAGATTTTCGACGAATTTTTGAAGAATTTTCAAATTTTCAGATGGGAGGTTCCAGATAAGGTCAAAAACGACATACTCAGATCTTCACCAAACTTTGCATGGATACATTGGATGTCAAGACACGTGGAAAAAACATACAAAACATAGGATTGGGGACATCAAGATTTTGGACGAATTTTTTAAGAATTTTCAAATTTTCAGAAAGGAGGTTCCATATAAGGTCAAAAACTACATACTCAGATCTTCACCAAACTTTGCAGGGATACAATGGATGTCAAGACACGTGGAAGAAACGTACAAAACAAGAGATTGAGGTCATCAAGATTTTGGACGGATTTTTTTAGGAATTTTCAAATTTTCAGATGGGAGGTTCCAGGTAAGGTCAAAAACTACATACTCAGATCTTCACCAAACTTTGCAGGGATACATTGGATGTCAAGACACGTGGAAAAAGCGTACAAAACAAGAGGTTGGAGACATCAAGATTTTGGATGAATTTTTTAAGAATTTTCAAATTTTCAGATAGGAGGTTCTATGTAAGGTCAAACACTACATACTCAGATCTTCACCAAACTTTGCATGGATACATTGGATGTCAAGACACGTGGAAAAAACGTACAAAACAAGAGATTGGTGTCATCAAGATTTTGGACGAATTTTTTAAGAATTTTCAAATTTTCAGATAGGAGGTTCCAGATAAGGTCAAAAACTACATACTCAGATCTTCACCAAACGTTGCAGGGATACTTTGCATGTCAAGACACGTGGAAAAAACGTACAAAACAAGAGATTGGAGACATCAAGATTTTCGACGAATTTTTTAAGAATTTTCAAATTTTCAGTTAGGAGGTTCCAGATAAGGTCAAAAACTACATACTCAGATCTTCACCAAACTTTGCAGGGATACATTGGATGTCAAGACACGTGGAAAAAAACGTACAAAACAAGAGATTGGAGACATCAAGATTTTGGACGAATTTATGAGGAATTTTCAAATATTCAGAAATGAGGTTCCAGATAAGGTCAAAAACTACATACTCAGATCTTCACCAAACTTTGCAGGGATACATTGGATGTCAAGACACGTGGCAAAAACG
Organism: Lepisma saccharinum; assembly: GCF_977018435.1. Classification (NCBI taxonomy): domain Eukaryota; kingdom Metazoa; phylum Arthropoda; class Insecta; order Zygentoma; family Lepismatidae; genus Lepisma; species Lepisma saccharinum. The sequence goes on along the minus strand of NW_028142907.1, from coordinate 777,371 downwards.
TACAAAACAAGAGATTGGAGACATCAAGATTTTGGACGAATTTTTTAAGAATTTTCAAATTTTCAGATAGGAGGTTCCATATAAGGTCAAAAACTACATACTCAGATCTTCACCAAACTTTGCAGGGATACATTGGATGTCAAGACACGTGGAAAAATCGTACAAAACAAGAGATTGGGGTCATCAAGATTTTGGACGGATTTTTTAGGAATTTTCAAATTTTCAGATGGGAGGTTCCAGATAAGGTCAAAAACTACATACTCAGATCTTCACCAAACTTTGCAGGGATACATTGGATGTCAAGACACGTGGAAAAAACGTACAAAACAAGAGATTGGAGACGTCAAGATTTTGGACGAATTTGTTAAGAATTTTCAAATTTTCAGAAAGGATGTTCCAGATGAGTTCAAAAACGACTTACTCAGATCTTCAACAAACTTTGCAGGGATACATTGGATGTCAAGACACGTGGAAAAAACGTACAAAACAAGAGATTGGAGACATCAAGATTTTGGACGAATTTTTGAAGAATTTTCAAATTTTCAGATGGGAGGTTCCAGATAAGGTCAAAAACGACATACTCAGATCTTCACCAAACTTTGCATGGATACATTGGATGTCAAGACACGTGGAAAAAACATACAAAACATAGGATTGGGGACATCAAGATTTTCGACGAATTTTTTAAGAATTTTCAAATTTTCAGAAAGGAGGTTCCATATAAGGTCAAAAACTACATACTCAGATCTTCACCAAACATTGCAGGGATACATTGGATGTCAAGAAACGTGGAAAAAACGTACAAAACAATAGATTGGGGACGTCAAGATTTTGGACGAATTTTTTAAGAATTTTCAAATTTTCAGAAAGGATGTTCCAGATAAGGTCAAAAACGACATACTCAGATCTTCACCAAACTTTGCAGGGATACATTGGATGTCAAGACATGTGGAAAAAACGTACAAAACAAGAGATTGGAGACATCAAGATTTTGGACGAATTTTTGAGGAATTTTCAAATTTTCAGAAATGAGGTTCCAGATAAGGTCAAAAACTACATACTCAGATCTTCACCAAACTTTGCAGGGATACATTGGATGTCAAGACACGTGGAAAAAACGTACAAAACAAGAGATTGGAGACATCAAGATTTTGGACGAATTTTTTAAGAATTTTCAAATTTTCAGAAAGGATGTTGCAGATAAGGTCAAAAACGACATACTCAGATCTTCACCAAACTCTGCAGGGATACATTGGATGTCAAGACACGGGGAAAAAACATACAAAACATAGGATTGGGGACATCAAGATTTTGGTCAAATTTTTTAAGAATTTTCAAATTTTCAGATAGGAGGTTCCATATAAGGTCAAAAACTACATACTCAGATCTTCACCAAACTTTGCAGGGATACATTGGATGTCAAGACACGTGGAAAAAAACGTACAAAACAAGAGATTGGAGACATCAAGATTTTCGACGAATTTTTGAAGAATTTTCAAATTTTCAGATAGGAGGTTCCAGATAAGGTCAAAAACGACATACTCAGATCTTCACCAAACTTTGCATGGATACATTGGATGTCAAGACACGTGGAAAAAAACATACAATACATAGGATTGGGGACATCAAGATTTTGGACGAATTTTTTAAGAATTTTCATATTTTCAGAAAGGAGGTTCCATATAAGGTCAAAAACTACATACTCAGATCTTCACCAAACTTTGCAGGGATACAATGGATGTCAAGACACGTGGAAGAAACGTACAAAACAAGAGATTGAGGTCATCAAGATTTTGGACGGATTTTTTAGGAATTTTCAAATTTTCAGATGGGAGGTTCCAGATAAGGTCAAAAACTACATACTCAGATCTTCACCAAACTTTGCAGGGATACATTGGATGTCAAGACACGTGGAAAAAACGTACAAAACAAGAGATTGGAGACATCAAGATTTTGGATGAATTTTTTAAGAATTTTCAAATTTTCAGATAGGAGGTTCTATGTAAGGTCAAACACTACATACTCAGATCTTCACCAAACTTTGCATGGATACATTGGATGTCAAGACACGTGGAAAAAACGTACAAAACAAGAGATTGGTGTCATCAAGATTTTGGACGAATTTTTTAAGAATTTTCAAATTTTCAGATAGGAGGTTCCAGATAAGGTCAAAAACTACATACTCAGATCTTCACCAAACTTTGCAGGGATACATTGGATGTCAAGACACGTGGAAAAAAACGTACAAAACAAGAGATTGGAGACATCAAGATTTTGGACGAATTTATGAGGAATTTTCAAATATTCAGAAATGAGGTTCCAGATAAGGTCAAAAACTACATACTCAGATCTTCACCAAACTTTGCAGGGATACATTGGATGTCAAGACACGTGGCAAAAACGTACAAAACAAGAGATTGGAGACATCAAGATTTTGGACGAATTTTTTAAGAATTTTCAAATTTTCAGATAGGAGGTTCCATATAAGGTCAAAAACTACATACTCAGATCTTCACCAAACTTTGCAGGGATACATTGGATGTCAAGACACGTGGAAAAATCGTACAAAACAAGAGATTGGGGGCATCAAGATTTTGGACGGATTTTTTAGGAATTTTCAAATTTTCAGATGGGAGGTTCCAGATAAGGTCAAAAACTACATACTCAGATCTTCACCAAACTTTGCAGGGATACATTGGATGTCAAGACACGTGGAAAAAACGTACAAAACAAGAGATTGGAGACGTCAAGATTTTGGACGAATTTGTTAAGAATTTTCAAATTTTCAGAAAGGATGTTCCAGATGAGTTCAAAAACGACTTACTCAGATCTTCAACAAACTTTGCAGGGATACATTGGATGTCAAGACACGTGGAAAAAACGTACAAAACAAGAGATTGGAGACATCAAGATTTTGGACGAATTTTTGAAGAATTTTCAAATATTCAGAAATGAGGTTCCAGATAAGGTCAAAAACTACATACTCAGATCTTCACCAAACTTTGCAGGGATACATTGGATGTCAAGACACGTGGCAAAAACGTACAAAACAAGAGATTGGAGACATCAAGATTTTGGACGAATTTTTTAAGAATTTTCAAATTTTCAGATAGGAGGTTCCATATAAGGTCAAAAACTACATACTCAGATCTTCACCAAACTTTGCAGGGATACATTGGATGTCAAGACACGTGGAAAAATCGTACAAAACAAGAGATTGGGGGCATCAAGATTTTGGACGGATTTTTTAGGAATTTTCAAATTTTCAGATGGGAGGTTCCAGATAAGGTCAAAAACTACATACTCAGATCTTCACCAAACTTTGCAGAGATACATTGGATGTCAAGACACGTGGAAAAAACGTACAAAACAAGAGATTGGAGACGTCAAGATTTTGGACGAATTTGTTAAGAATTTTCAAATTTTCAGAAAGGATGTTCCAGATAAGGTCAAAAACGACATACTCAGATCTTCACCAAACTTTGCAGGGATACTTTGGATGTCAAGACACGTGGAAAAAACGTACAAAACAAGAGATTGGAGACATCAAGATTTTGGACGAATTTTTTAAGAATTTTCAAATTTTCAGATAGGAGGTTCCAGATAAGGTCAAAAACTACATACTCAGATCTTGACCAAACTTTGCAGGGATACATTGGATGTCAAGACACGTGGAAAAAACGTACAAAACAAGAGATTGGGGACGTCATGATTTTGGACGAATTTTTTAAGAATTTTCAAATTTTCAGAAAGGATGTTCCAGATAAGGTCAAAAACGACATACTCAGATCTTCACCAAACTTTGCAGGGATACATTGGATGTCAAGACACGTGGAAAAAACGTACAAAACAAGAGATTGGAGACATCAAGATTTTGGACGAATTTTTGAGGAATTTTCAAATTTTCAGAAATGAGGTTCCAGATAAGGTCAAAAACTACATACTCAGATCTTCACCAAACTTTGCAGGGATACATTGGATGTCAAGACACGTGGAAAAAACGTACAAAACAAGAGATTGGAGACATCAAGATTTTGGACGAATTTTTTAAGAATTTTCAAATTTTCAGAAAGGATGTTGCAGATAAGGTCAAAAACGACATACTCAGATCTTCACCAAACTCTGCAGGGATACATTGGATGTCAAGACACGGGGAAAAAACATACAAAACATAGGATTGGGGACATCAAGATTTTGGTCAAATTTTTTAAGAATTTTCAAATTTTCAGATAGGAGGTTCAATATAAGGTCAAAAACTACATACTCAGATCTTCACCAAACTTTGCAGGGATACATTGGATGTCAAGACACGTGGAAAAAACGTACAAAACAAGAGATTGGAGACATCAAGATTTTGGACGAATTTTTTAAGAATTTTCAAATTTTCAGAAAGGATGTTCCAGATAAGGTCAAAAACGACATACTCAGATCTTCACCAAACTTTGCAGGGATACATTGGATGTCAAGACACGTGGAAAAAACATACAAAACATAGGATTGGGGATATCAAGATTTTGGTCAAATTTTTTAAGAATTTTCAAATTTTCAGATAGGAGGTTCCATATAAGGTCAAAAACTACATACTCAGATCTTCACCAAACATTGCAGGGATACATTGGATGTCAAGAAACGTGGAAAAAACGTACAAAACAAGAGATTGGAGACATCAAGATTTTGGACGAATTTTTGAAGAATTTTCAAATTTTCAGGTAGGAGGTTCCAGATAAGGTCAAAAACTACATACTCAGATCTTCACCAAACGTTGCAGGGATACTTTGCATGTCAAGACACGTGGAAAAAACGTACAAAACAAGAGATTGGAGACATCAAGATTTTGGACGAATTTTTGAAGAATTTTCAAATTTTCAGATGGGAGGTTCCAGATAAGGTCAAAAACGACATACTCAGATCTTCACCAAACTTTGCATGGATACATTGGATGTCAAGACACGTGGAAAAAACATACAAAACATAGGATTGGGGACATCAAGATTTTGGACGAATTTTTTAAGAATTTTCAAATTTTCAGAAAGGAGGTTCCATATAAGGTCAAAAACTACATACTCAGATCTTCACCAAACATTGCAGGGATACATTGGATGTCAAGAAACGTGGAAAAAACGTACGAAACAAGAGATTGGAGACATCAAGATTTTGGACGAATTTTTGAAGAATTTTCAAATTTTCAGATAGGAGGTTCCAGATAAGGTCAAAAACTACATACTCAGATCTTCACCAAACGTTGCAGGGATACTTTGCATGTCAAGACACGTGGAAAAAACGTACAAAACAAGAGATTGGAGACATCAAGATTTTCGACGAATTTTTGAAGAATTTTCAAATTTTCAGATGGGAGGTGTCAGATAAGGTCAAAAACGACATACTCAGATCTTCACCAAACTTTGCATGGATACATTGGATGTCAAGACACGTGGAAAAAACATACAATACATAGGATTGGGGACATCAAGATTTTGGACGAATTTTTTAAGAATTTTCAAATTTTCAGAAAGGAGGTTCCATATAAGGTCAAAAACTACATACTCAGATCTTCACCAAACTTTGCAGGGATACAATGGATGTCAAGACACGTGGAAGAAACGTACAAAACAAGAGATTGAGGTCATCAAGATTTTGGACGGATTTTTTAGGAATTTTCAAATTTTCAGATGGGAGGTTCCAGATAAGGTCAAAAACTACATACTCAGATCTTCACCAAACTTTGCAGGGATACATTGGATGTCAAGACACGTGGAAAAAACGTACAAAACAAGAGATTGGAGACATCAAGATTTTGGATGAATTTTTTAAGAATTTTCAAATTTTCAGATAGGAGGTTCTATGTAAGGTCAAACACTACATACTCAGATCTTCACCAAACTTTGCATGGATACATTGGATGTCAAGACACGTGGAAAAAACGTACAAAACAAGAGATTGGTGTCATCAAGATTTTGGACGAATTTTTTAAGAATTTTCAAATTTTCAGATAGGAGGTTCCAGATAAGGTCAAAAACTACATACTCAGATCTTCACCAAACGTTGCAGGGATACTTTGCATGTCAAGACACGTGGAAAAAACGTACAAAACAAGAGATTGGAGACATCAAGATTTTCGACGAATTTTTTAAGAATTTTCAAATTTTAAGTTAGGAGGTTCCAGATAAGGTCAAAAACTACATACTCAGATCTTCACCAAACTTTGCAGGGATACATTGGATGTCAAGACACGTGGAAAAAAACGTACAAAACAAGAGATTGGAGACATCAAGATTTTGGACGAATTTATGAGGAATTTTCAAATATTCAGAAATGAGGTTCCAGATAAGGTCAAAAACTACATACTCAGATCTTCACCAAACTTTGCAGGGATACATTGGATGTCAAGACACGTGGCAAAAACGTACAAAACAAGAGATTGGAGACATCAAGATTTTGGACGAATTTTTTAAGAATTTTCAAATTTTCAGATAGGAGGTTCCATATAAGGTCAAAAACTACATACTCAGATCTTCACCAAACTTTGCAGGGATACATTGGATGTCAAGACACGTGGAAAAATCGTACAAAACAAGAGATTGGGGGCATCAAGATTTTGGACGGATTTTTTAGGAATTTTCAAATTTTCAGATGGGAGGTTCCAGATAAGGTCAAAAACTACATACTCAGATCTTCACCAAACTTTGCAGAGATACATTGGATGTCAAGACACGTGGAAAAAACGTACAAAACAAGAGATTGGAGACGTCAAGATTTTGGACGAATTTGTTAAGAATTTTCAAATTTTCAGAAAGGATGTTCCAGATAAGGTCAAAAACGACATACTCAGATCTTCACCAAACTTTGCAGGGATACTTTGGATGTCAAGACACGTGGAAAAAACGTACAAAACAAGAGATTGGAGACATCAAGATTTTGGACGAATTTTTTAAGAATTTTCAAATTTTCAGATAGGAGGTTCCAGATAAGGTCAAAAACTACATACTCAGATCTTGACCAAACTTTGCAGGGATACATTGGATGTCAAGACACGTGGAAAAAACGTACAAAACAAGAGATTGGGGACGTCATGATTTTGGACGAATTTTTTAAGAATTTTCAAATTTTCAGAAAGGATGTTCCAGATAAGGTCAAAAACGACATACTCAGATCTTCACCAAACTTTGCAGGGATACATTGGATGTCAAGACACGTGGAAAAAACGTACAAAACAAGAGATTGGAGACATCAAGATTTTGGACGAATTTTTGAGGAATTTTCAAATTTTCAGAAATGAGGTTCCAGATAAGGTCAAAAACTACATACTCAGATCTTCACCAAACTTTGCAGGGATACATTGGATGTCAAGACACGTGGAAAAAACGTACAAAACAAGAGATTGGAGACATCAAGATTTTGGACGAATTTTTTAAGAATTTTCAAATTTTCAGAAAGGATGTTGCAGATAAGGTCAAAAACGACATACTCAGATCTTCACCAAACTCTGCAGGGATACATTGGATGTCAAGACACGGGGAAAAAACATACAAAACATAGGATTGGGGACATCAAGATTTTGGTCAAATTTTTTAAGAATTTTCAAATTTTCAGATAGGAGGTTCAATATAAGGTCAAAAACTACATACTCAGATCTTCACCAAACTTTGCAGGGATACATTGGATGTCAAGACACGTGGAAAAAACGTACAAAACAAGAGATTGGAGACATCAAGATTTTGGACGAATTTTTTAAGAATTTTCAAATTTTCAGAAAGGATGTTCCAGATAAGGTCAAAAACGACATACTCAGATCTTCACCAAACTTTGCAGGGATACATTGGATGTCAAGACACGTGGAAAAAACATACAAAACATAGGATTGGGGATATCAAGATTTTGGTCAAATTTTTTAAGAATTTTCAAATTTTCAGATAGGAGGTTCCATATAAGGTCAAAAACTACATACTCAGATCTTCACCAAACATTGCAGGGATACATTGGATGTCAAGAAACGTGGAAAAAACGTACAAAACAAGAGATTGGAGACATCAAGATTTTGGACGAATTTTTGAAGAATTTTCAAATTTTCAGGTAGGAGGTTCCAGATAAGGTCAAAAACTACATACTCAGATCTTCACCAAACTTTGCAGGGATACTTTGCATGTCAAGACACGTGGAAAAAACGTACAAAACAAGAGATTGGAGACATCAAGATTTTGGACGAATTTTTGAAGAATTTTCAAATTTTCAGATGGGAGGTTCCAGATAAGGTCAAAAACGACATACTCAGATCTTCACCAAACTTTGCATGGATACATTGGATGTCAAGACACGTGGAAAAAACATACAAAACATAGGATTGGGGACATCAAGATTTTGGACGAATTTTTTAAGAATTTTCAAATTTTCAGAAAGGAGGTTCCATATAAGGTCAAAAACTACATACTCAGATCTTCACCAAACATTGCAGGGATACATTGGATGTCAAGAAACGTGGAAAAAACGTACGAAACAAGAGATTGGAGACATCAAGATTTTGGACGAATTTTTGAAGAATTTTCAAATTTTCAGATAGGAGGTTCCAGATAAGGTCAAAAACTACATACTCAGATCTTCACCAAACGTTGCAGGGATACTTTGCATGTCAAGACACGTGGAAAAAACGTACAAAACAAGAGATTGGAGACATCAAGATTTTCGACGAATTTTTGAAGAATTTTCAAATTTTCAGATGGGAGGTGTCAGATAAGGTCAAAAACGACATACTCAGATCTTCACCAAACTTTGCATGGATACATTGGATGTCAAGACACGTGGAAAAAACATACAATACATAGGATTGGGGACATCAAGATTTTGGACGAATTTTTTAAGAATTTTCAAATTTTCAGAAAGGAGGTTCCATATAAGGTCAAAAACTACATACTCAGATCTTCACCAAACTTTGCAGGGATACAATGGATGTCAAGACACGTGGAAGAAACGTACAAAACAAGAGATTGAGGTCATCAAGATTTTGGACGGATTTTTTAGGAATTTTCAAATTTTCAGATGGGAGGTTCCAGATAAGGTCAAAAACTACATACTCAGATCTTCACCAAACTTTGCAGGGATACATTGGATGTCAAGACACGTGGAAAAAACGTACAAAACAAGAGATTGGAGACATCAAGATTTTGGATGAATTTTTTAAGAATTTTCAAATTTTCAGATAGGAGGTTCTATGTAAGGTCAAACACTACATACTCAGATCTTCACCAAACTTTGCATGGATACATTGGATGTCAAGACACGTGGAAAAAACGTACAAAACAAGAGATTGGTGTCATCAAGATTTTGGACGAATTTTTTAAGAATTTTCAAATTTTCAGATAGGAGGTTCCAGATAAGGTCAAAAACTACATACTCAGATCTTCACCAAACGTTGCAGGGATACTTTGCATGTCAAGACACGTGGAAAAAACGTACAAAACAAGAGATTGGAGACATCAAGATTTTCGACGAATTTTTTAAGAATTTTCAAATTTTAAGTTAGGAGGTTCCAGATAAGGTCAAAAACTACATACTCAGATCTTCACCAAACTTTGCAGGGATACATTGGATGTCAAGACACGTGGAAAAAAATGTACAAAACAAGAGATTGGAGACATCAAGATTTTGGACGAATTTATGAGGAATTTTCAAATATTCAGAAATGAGGTTCCAGATAAGGTCAAAAACTACATACTCAGATCTTCACCAAACTTTGCAGGGATACATTGGATGTCAAGACACGTGGCAAAAACGTACAAAACAAGAGATTGGAGACATCAAGATTTTGGACGAATTTTTTAAGAATTTTCAAATTTTCAGATAGGAGGTTCCATATAAGATCAAAAACTACATACTCAGATCTTCACCAAACTTTGCAGGGATACATTGGATGTCAAGACACGTGGAAAAATCGTACAAAACAAGAGATTGGGGGCATCAAGATTTTGGACGGATTTTTTAGGAATTTTCAAATTTTCAGATGGGAGGTTCCAGATAAGGTCAAAAACTACATACTCAGATCTTCACCAAACTTTGCAGGGATACATTGGATGTCAAGACACGTGGAAAAAACGTACAAAACAAGAGATTGGAGACGTCAAGATTTTGGACGAATTTGTTAAGAATTTTCAAATTTTCAGAAAGGATGTTCCAGATGAGTTCAAAAACGACTTACTCAGATCTTCAACAAACTTTGCAGGGATACATTGGATGTCAAGACACGTGGAAAAAACGTACAAAACCAGAGATTGGAGACATCAAGATTTTGGACGAATTTTTGAAGAATTTTCAAATTTTCAGATGGGAGGTTCCAGATAAGGTCAAAAACGACATACTCAGATCTTCACCAAACTTTGCATGGATACATTGGATGTCAAGACACGTGGAAAAAACATACAAAACATAGGATTGGGGACATCAAGATTTTGGACGAATTTTTTAAGAATTTTCAAATTTTCAGAAAGGAGGTTCCATATAAGGTCAAAAACTACATACTCAGATCTTCACCAAACATTGCAGGGATACATTGGATGTCAAGACACGTGGAAAAAACGTACAAAACAATAGATTGGGGACGTCAAGATTTTGGACGAATTTTTTAAGAATTTTCAAATTTTCAGAAAGGATGTTCCAGATAAGGTCAAAAACGACATACTCAGATCTTCACCAAACTTTGCAGGGATACATTGGATGTCAAGACATGTGGAAAAAACGTACAAAACAAGAGATTGGAGACATCAAGATTTTGGACGAATTTTTGAGGAATTTTCAAATTTTCAGAAATGAGGTTCCAGATAAGGTCAAAAACTACATACTCAGATCTTCACCAAACTTTGCAGGGATACATTGGATGTCAAGACACGTGGAAAAAACGTACAAAACAAGAGATTGGAGACATCAAGATTTTGGACGAATTTTTTAAGAATTTTCAAATTTTCAGAAAGGATGTTGCAGATAAGGTCAAAAACGACATACTCAGATCTTCACCAAACTCTGCATTGATACATTGGATGTCAAGACACGGGGAAAAAACATACAAAACATAGGATTGGGGACATCAAGATTTTGGTCAAATTTTTTAAGAATTTTCAAATTTTCAGATAGGAGGTTCCATATAAGGTCAAAAACTACATACTCAGATCTTCACCAAACTTTGCAGGGATACATTGGATGTCAAGACACGTGGAAAAAAACGTACAAAACAAGAGATTGGAGACATCAAGATTTTCGACGATTTTTTGAAGAATTTTCAAATTTTCAGATGGGAGGTTCCAGATAAGGTCAAAAACGACATACTCAGATCTTCACCAAACTTTGCATGGATACATTGGATGTCAAGACACGTGGAAAAAACATACAATACATAGGATTGGGGACATCAAGATTTTGGACGAATTTTTTAAGAATTTTCAAATTTTCAGAAAGGAGGTTCCATATAAGGTCAAAAACTACATACTCAGATCTTCACCAAACTTTGCAGGGATACAATGGATGTCAAGACACGTGGAAGAAACGTACAAAACAAGAGATTGAGGTCATCAAGATTTTGGACGGATTTTTTAGGAATTTTCAAATTTTCAGATGGGAGGTTCGAGATAAGGTCAAAAACTACATACTCAGATCTTCACCAAACTTTGCAGGGATACATTGGATGTCAAGACACGTGGAAAAAACGTACAAAACAAGAGATTGGAGACATCAAGATTTTGGATGAATTTTTTAAGAATTTTCAAATTTTCAGATAGGAGGTTCTATGTAAGGTCAAACACTACATACTCAGATCTTCACCAAACTTTGCATGGATACATTGGATGTCAAGACACGTGGAAAAAACGTACAAAACAAGAGATTGGTGTCATCAAGATTTTGGACGAATTTTTTAAGAATTTTCAAATTTTCAGATAGGAGGTTCCAGATAAGGTCAAAAACTACATACTCAGATCTTCACCAAACTTTGCAGGGATACATTGGATGTCAAGACACGTGGAAAAAACGTACAAAACAAGAGATTGGAGACATCAAGATTTTGGACGAATTTATGAGGAATTTTCAAATATTCAGAAATGAGGTTCCAGATAAGGTCAAAAACTACATACTCAGATCTTCACCAAACTTTGCAGGGATACATTGGATGTCAAGACACGTGGCAAAAACGTACAAAACAAGAGATTGGAGACATCAAGATTTTGGACGAATTTTTTAAGAATTTTCAAATTTTCAGATAGGAGGTTCCATATAAGGTCAAAAACTACATACTCAGATCTTCACCAAACTTTGCAGGGATACATTGGATGTCAAGACACGTGGAAAAATCGTACAAAACAAGAGATTGGGGGCATCAAGATTTTGGACGGATTTTTTAGGAATTTTCAAATTTTCAGATGGGAGGTTCCAGATAAGGTCAAAAACTACATACTCAGATCTTCACCAAACTTTGCAGGGATACATTGGATGTCAAGACACGTGGAAAAAACGTACAAAACAAGAGATTGGAGACGTCAAGATTTTGGACGAATTTGTTAAGAATTTTCAAATTTTCAGAAAGGATGTTCCAGATGAGTTCAAAAACGACTTACTCAGATCTTCAACAAACTTTGCAGGGATACATTGGATGTCAAGACACGTGGAAAAAACGTACAAAACAAGAGATTGGAGACATCAAGATTTTGGACGAATTTTTGAAGAATTTTCAAATTTTCAGATGGGAGGTTCCAGATAAGGTCAAAAACGACATACTCAGATCTTCACCAAACTTTGCATGGATACATTGGATGTCAAGACACGTGGAAAAAACATACAAAACATAGGATTGGGGACATCAAGATTTTGGACGAATTTTTTAAGAATTTTCAAATTTTCAGAAAGGAGGTTACATATAAGGTCAAAAACTACATACTCAGATCTTCACCAAACATTGCAGGGATACATTGGATGTCAAGAAACGTGGAAAAAACGTACAAAACAAATAGATTGGGGACGTCAAGATTTTGGACGAATTTTTTAAGAATTTTCAAATTTTCAGAAAGGATGTTCCAGATAAGGTCAAAAACGACATACTCAGATCTTCACCAAACTTTGCAGGGATACATTGGATGTCAAGACACGTGGAAAAAACGTACAAAACAAGAGATTGGAGACATCAAGATTTTGGAAGAATTTTTGAGGAATTTTCAAATTTTCAGAAATGAGGTTCCAGATAAGGTCAAAAACTACATACTCAGATCTTCACCAAACTTTGCAGGGATACATTGGATGTCAAGACACGTGGAAAAAACGTACAAAACAAGAGATTGGAGACATCAAGATTTTGGACGAATTTTTTAAGAATTTTCAAATTTTCAGAAAGGATGTTGCAGATAAGGTCAAAAACGACATACTCAGATCTTCACCAAACTCTGCAGGGATACATTGGATGTCAAGACACGGGGAAAAAACATACAAAACATAGGATTGGGGACATCAAGATTTTGGTCAAATTTTTTAAGAATTTTCAAATTTTCAGATAGGAGGTTCCATATAAGGTCAAAAACTACATACTCAGATCTTCACCAAACTTTGCAGGGATACATTGGATGTCAAGACACGTGGAAAAAAACGTACAAAACAAGAGATTGGAGACATCAAGATTTTGGACGAATTTTTTAAGAATTTTCAAATTTTCAGATAGGAGGTTCCATATAAGGTCAAAAACTACATACTCAGATCTTCACCAAACATTGCAGGGATACATTGGATGTCAAGAAACGTGGAAAAAACGTACGAAACAAGAGATTGGAGACATCAAGATTTTGGACGAATTTTTGAAGAATTTTCAAATTTTCAGAAAGGAGGTTCCAGATAAGGTCAAAAACTACATACTCAGATCTTCACCAAACGTTGCAGGGATACTTTGCATGTCAAGACACGTGGAAAAAACGTACAAAACAAGAGATTGGAGACATCAAGATTTTCGACGAATTTTTGAAGAATTTTCAAATTTTCAGATGGGAGGTTCCAGATAAGGTCAAAAACGACATACTCAGATCTTCACCAAACTTTGCATGGATACATTGGATGTCAAGACACGTGGAAAAAACATACAATACATAGGATTGGGGACATCAAGATTTTGGACGAATTTTTTAAGAATTTTCAAATTTTCAGATAGGAGGTTCCATATAAGGTCAAAAACTACATACTCAGATCTTCACCAAACTTTGCATGGATACATTGGATGTCAAGACACGTGGAAAAAACGTACAAAACAAGAGATTGGTGTCATCAAGATTTTGGACGAAATTTTTAAGAATTTTCAAATTTTCAGATAGGAGGTTCCAGATAAGGTCAAAAACTACATACTCAGATCTTCACCAAACGTTGCAGGGATACTTTGCATGTCAAGACACGTGGAAAAAACGTACAAAACAAGAGATTGGAGACATCAAGATTTTGGACGAATTTTTGAGGAATTTTCAAATATTCAGAAATGAGGTTCCAGATAAGGTCAAAAACTACATACTCAGATCTTCACCAAACTTTGCAGGGATACATTGGATGTCAAGACACGTGGCAAAAACGTACAAAACAAGAGATTGGAGACATCAAGATTTTGGACGAATTTTTTAAGAATTTTCAAATTTTCAGATAGGAGGTTCCAGATAAGGTCAAAAACTACATACTCAGATCTTCACCAAACTTTGCAGGGATACATTGGATGTCAAGACACGTGGAAAAATCGTACAAAACAAGAGATTGGGGGCATCAAGATTTTGGACGGATTTTTTAGGAATTTTCAAATTTTCAGATGGGAGGTTCCAGATAAGTTCAAAAACTACATACTCAGATCTTCACCAAACTTTGCAGGGATACATTGGATGTCAAGACACGTGGAAAAAACGTACAAAACAAGAGATTGGAGACGTCAAGATTTTGGACGAATTTGTTAAGAATTTTCAAATTTTCAGAAAGGATGTTCCAGATGAGTTCAAAAACGACATACTCAGATCTTCAACAAACTTTGCAGGGATGCATTGGATGTCAAGACACGTGGAAAAAACGTACAAAACAAGAGATTGGAGACATCAAGATTTTGGACGAATTTTTGAAGAATTTTCAAATTTTCAGATGGGAGGTTCCAGATAAGGTCAAAAACGACATACTCAGATCTTCACCAAACTTTGCATGGATACATTGGATGTCAAGACACGTGGAAAAAACATACAAAAGATAGGATTGGGGACATCAAGATTTTGGACGAACTTTTTAAGAATTTTCAAATTTTCAGAAAGGAGGTTCCATATAAGGTCAAAAACTACATACTCAGATCTTCACCAAACATTGCAGGGATACATTGGATGTCAAGAAACGTGGAAAAAACGTACAAAACAAGAGATTGGGGACGTCAAGATTTTGGACGAATTTTTTAAGAATTTTCAAATTTTCAGAAAGGATGTTCCAGATAAGGTCAAAAACGACATACTCAGATCTTCACCAAACTTTGCAGGGATACATTGGATGTCAAGACACGTGGAAAAAACGTACAAAACAAGAGATTGGAGACATCAAGATTTTGGACGAATTTTTGAGGAATTTTCAAATTTTCAGAAATGAGGTTCCAGATAAGGTCAAAAACTACATACTCAGATCTTCACCAAACTTTGCAGGGATACATTGGATGTCAAGACACGTGGAAAAAACGTACAAAACAAGAGATTGGAGACATCAAGATTTTGGACGAATTTTTTAAGAATTTTCAAATTTTCAGAAAGGATGTTGCAGATAAGGTCAAAAACGACATACTCAGATCTTCACCAAACTCTGCAGGGATACATTGGATGTCAAGACACGGGGAAAAAACATACAAAACATAGGATTGGGGACATCAAGATTTTGGTCAAATTTTTTAAGAATTTTCAAATTTTCAGATAGGAGGTTCCATATAAGGTCAAAAACTACATACTCAGATCTTCACCAAACTTTGCAGGGATACATTGGATGTCAAGACACGTGGAAAAAAACGTACAAAACAAGAGATTGGAGACATCAAGATTTTGGACGAATTTTTTAAGAATTTTCAAATTTTCAGATAGGAGGTTCCATATAAGGTCAAAAACTACATACTCAGATCTTCACCAAACATTGCAGGGATACATTGGATGTCAAGAAACGTGGAAAAAACGTACGAAACAAGAGATTGGAGACATCAAGATTTTGGACGAATTTTTGAAGAATTTTCAAATTTTCAGATAGGAGGTTCCAGATAAGGTCAAAAACTACATACTCAGATCTTCACCAAACGTTGCAGGGATACTTTGCATGTCAAGACACGTGGAAAAAACGTACAAAACAAGAGATTGGAGACATCAAGATTTTCGACGAATTTTTGAAGAATTTTCAAATTTTCAGATGGGAGGTTCCAGATAAGGTCAAAAACGACAAACTCAGATCTTCACCAAACTTTGCATGGATACATTGGATGTCAAGACACGTGGAAAAAACATACAATACATAGGATTGGGGACATCAAGATTTTGGACGAATTTTTTAAGAATTTTCAAATTTTCAGAAAGGAGGTTCCAGATAAGGTCAAAAACTACATACTCAGATCTTCACCAAACTTTGCAGGGATACAATGGATGTCAAGACACGTGGAAAAAACGTACAAAACAAGAGATTGAGGTCATCAAGATTTTGGACGGATTTTTTAGGAATTTTCAAATTTTCAGATGGGAGGTTCCAGATAAGGTCAAAAACTACATACTCAGATCTTCACCAAACTTTGCAGGGATACATTGGATGTCAAGACACGTGGAAAAAACGTACAAAACAAGAGATTGGAGACATCAAGATTTTGGATGAATTTTTTAAGAATTTTCAAATTTTCAGATAGGAGGTTCCATATAAGGTCAAAAACTACATACTCAGATCTTCACCAAACTTTGCAGGGATACATTGGATGTCAAGACACGTGGAAAAAACGTACAAAACAAGAGATTGGTGTCATCAAGATTTTGGACGAATTTTTTAAGAATTTTCAAATTTTCAGATAGGAGGTTCCAGATAAGGTCAAAAACTACATACTCAGATCTTCACCAAACGTTGCAGGGATACTTTGCATGTCAAGACACGTGGAAAAAACGTACAAAACAAGAGATTGGAGACATCAAGATTTTCGACGAATTTTTTAAGAATTTTCAAATTTTCAGTTAGGAGGTTCCAGATAAGGTCAAAAACTACATACTCAGATCTTCACCAAACTTTGCAGGGATACATTGGATGTCAAGACACGTGGAAAAAAACGTACAAAACAAGAGATTGGAGACATCAAGATTTTGGACGAATTTTTGAGGAATTTTCAAATATTCAGAAATGAGGTTCCAGATAAGGTCAAAAACTACATACTCAGATCTTCACCAAACTTTGCAGGGAGACATTGGATGTCAAGACACGTGGCAAAAACGTACAAAACAAGAGATTGGAGACATCAAGATTTTGGACGAATTTTTTAAGAATTTTCAAATTTTCAGATAGGAGGTTCCAGATAAGGTCAAAAACTACATACTCAGATCTTCACCAAACTTTGCAGGGATACATTGGATGTCAAGACACGTGGAAAAAACGTACAAAACAAGAGATTGGGGGCATCAAGATTTTGGACGGATTTTTTAGGAATTTTCAAATTTTAAGATGGGAAGTTCCAGATGAGTTCAAAAACGACATACTCAGATCTTCAACAAACTTTGCAGGGATACATTGGATGTCAAGACACGTGGAAAAAACGTACAAAACAAGAGATTGGAGACATCAAGATTTTGGACGAATTTTTGAAGAATTTTCAAATTTTCAGATGGGAGGTTCCAGATAAGGTCAAAAACGACATACTCAGATCTTCACCAAACTTTGCATGGATACATTGGATGTCAAGACACGTGGAAAAAACATACAAAACATAGGATTGGGGACATCAAGATTTTGGACGAATTTTTTAAGAATTTTCAAATTTTCAGAAAGGAGGTTCCATATAAGGTCAAAAACTACATACTCAGATCTTCACCAAACATTGCAGGGATACATTGGATGTCAAGAAACGTGGAAAAAACGTACAAAACAAGAGATTGGGGACGTCAAGATTTTGGACGAATTTTTTAAGAATTTTCAAATTTTCAGAAAGGATGTTCCAGATAAGGTCAAAAACGACATACTCAGATCTTCACCAAACTTTGCAGGGATACATTGGATGTCAAGACACGTGGAAAAAACGTACAAAACAAGAGATTGGAGACATCAAGATTTTGGACGAATTTTTGAGGAATTTTCAAATTTTCAGAAATGAGGTTCCAGATAAGGTCAAAAACTACATACTCAGATCTTCACCAAACTTTGCAGGGATACATTGGATGTCAAGACACGTGGAAAAAATTTTTGAAGAATTTTCAAATTTTCAGATGGGAGGTTCCAGATAAGGTCAAAAACGACATACTCAGATCTTCACCAAACTTTGCATGGATACATTGGATGTCAAGACACGTGGAAAAAACATACAATACATAGGATTGGGGACATCAAGATTTTGGACGAATTTTTTAAGAATTTTCAAATTTTCAGAAAGGAGGTTCCATATAAGGTCAAAAACTACATACTCAGATCTTCACCAAACTTTGCAGGGATACAATGGATGTCAAGACACGTGGAAAAAACGTACAAAACAAGAGATTGAGGTCATCAAGATTTTGGACGGATTTTTTAGGAATTTTCAAATTTTCAGATGGGAGGTTCCAGATAAGGTCAAAAACTACATACTCAGATCTTCACCAAACTTTGCAGGGATACATTGGATGTCAAGACACGTGGAAAAAACGTACAAAACAAGAGATTGGAGACATCAAGATTTTGGATGAATTTTTTAAGAATTTTCAAATTTTCAGATAGGAGGTTCCATATAAGGTCAAAAACTACATACTCAGATCTTCACCAAACTTTGCATGGATACATTGGATGTCAAGACACGTGGAAAAATCGTACAAAACAAGAGATTGGTGTCATCAAGATTTTGGACGAATTTTTTAAGAATTTTCAAATTTTCAGATAGGAGGTTCCAGATAAGGTCAAAAACTACATACTCAGATCTTCACCAAACTTTGCAGGGATACATTGGATGTCAAGACACGTGGCAAAAACGTACAAAACAAGAGATTGGAGACATCAAGATTTTGGACGAATTTTTTAAGAATTTTCAAATTTTCAGATAGGAGGTTCCAGATAAGGTCAAAAACTACATACTCAGATCTTCACCAAACTTTGCAGGGATACATTGGATGTCAAGACACGTGGAAAAATCGTACAAAACAAGAGATTGGGGGCATCAAGATTTTGGACGGATTTTTTAGGAATTTTCAAATTTTCAGATGGGAGGTTCCAGATAAGGTCAAAAACTACATACTCAGATCTTCACCAAACTTTGCAGGGATACATTGGATGTCAAGACACGTGGAAAAAACGTACAAAACAAGAGATTGGAGACGTCAAGATTTTGGACGAATTTGTTAAGAATTTTCAAATTTTCAGAAAGGATGTTCCAGATGAGTTCAAAAACGACATACTCAGATCTTCAACAAACTTTGCAGGGATACATTGGATGTCAAGACACGTGGAAAAAACGTACAAAACAAGAGATTGGAGACATCAAGATTTTGGACGAATTTTTGAAGAATTTTCAAATTTTCAGATGGGAGGTTCCAGATAAGGTCAAAAACGACATACTCAGATCTTCACCAAACTTTGCATGGATACATTGGATGTCAAGACACGTGGAAAAAACATACAAAACATAGGATTGGGGACATCAAGATTTTGGACGAATTTTTTAAGAATTTTCAAATTTTCAGAAAGGAGGTTCCATATAAGGTCAAAAACTACATACTCAGATCTTCACCAAACATTGCAGGGATACATTGGATGTCAAGAAACGTGGAAAAAACGTACAAAACAAGAGATTGGGGACGTCAAGATTTTGGACGAATTTTTTAAGAATTTTCAAATTTTCAGAAAGGATGTTCCAGATAAGGTCAAAAACGACATACTCAGATCTTCACCAAACTTTGCAGGGATACATTGGATGTCAAGACACGTGGAAAAAACGTACAAAACAAGAGATTGGAGACATCAAGATTTTGGACGAATTTTTGAGGAATTTTCAAATTTTCAGAAATGAGGTTCCAGATAAGGTCAAAAACTACATACTCAGATCTTCACCAAACTTTGCAGGGATACATTGGATGTCAAGACACGTGGAAAAAACGTACAAAACAAGAGATTGGAGACATCAAGATTTTGGACGAATTTTTTAAGAATTTTCAAATTTTCAGCAAAGGATGTTGCAGATAAGGTCAAAAACGACATACTCAGATCTTCACCAAACTCTGCAGGGATACATTGGATGTCAAGACACGGGGAAAAAACATACAAAACATAGGATTGGGGACATCAAGATTTTGGTCAAATTTTTTAAGAATTTTCAAATTTTCAGATAGGAGGTTCCATATAAGGTCAAAAACTACATACTCAGATCTTCACCAAACTTTGCAGGGATACATTGGATCTCAAGACACGTGGAAAAAAACGTACAAAACAAGAGATTGGAGACATCAAGATTTTGGACGAATTTTTTAAGAATTTTCAAATTTTCAGATAGGAGGTTCCATATAAGGTCAAAAACTACATACTCAGATATTCACCAAACATTGCAGGGATACATTGGAGGTCAAGACACGTGGAGAAAACGTACAAAACAAGAGATGGGAGACATCAAGATTTTGGACGAATTTTTCAAAAATTTTCAAATTTTCAGATAGGAGGTTCCAGATAAGGTCAAAAACTACATACTCAGATCTTCACCAAACTTTGCAGGGATACATTGGATGTCAAGACACGTGGAAAAAACATACAAAACATAGGATTGGGGATATCAAGATTTTGGTCAAATTTTTTAAGAATTTTCAAATTTTCAGATAGGAGGTTCCATATAAGGTCAAAAACTACATACTCAGATCTTCACCAAACATTGCAGGGATACATTGGATGTCAAGAAACGTGGAAAAAACGTACAAAACAAGAGATTGGAGACATCAAGATTTTGGACGAATTTTTGAAGAATTTTCAAATTTTCAGATAGGAGGTTCCAGATAAGGTCAAAAACTACATACTCAGATCTTCACCAAACGTTGCAGGGATACTTTGCATGTCAAGACACGTGGAAAAAACGTACAAAACAAGAGATTGGAGACATCAAGATTTTCGACGAATTTTTGAAGAATTTTCAAATTTTCAGATGGGAGGTTCCAGATAAGGTCAAAAACGACATACTCAGATCTTCACCAAACTTTGCATGGATATATTGGATGTCAAGACACGTGGAAAAAACATACAAAACATAGGATTGGGGCATCAAGATTTTGGACGAATTTTTTAAGAATTTTCAAATTTTCAGAAAGGAGGTTCCATATAAGGTCAAAAACTACATACTCAGATCTTCACCAAACATTGCAGGGATACATTGGATGTCAAGAAACGTGGAAAAAACGTACGAAACAAGAGATTGGAGACATCAAGATTTTGGACGAATTTTTGAAGAATTTTCAAATTTTCAGATAGGAGGTTCCAGATAAGGTCAAAAACTACATACTCAGATCTTCACCAAACGTTGCAGGGATACTTTGCATGTCAAGACACGTGGAAAAAACGTACAAAACAAGAGATTGGAGACATCAAGATTTTCGACGAATTTTTGAAGAATTTTCAAATTTTCAGATGGGAGGTTCCAGATAAGGTCAAAAACGACATACTCAGATCTTCACCAAACTTTGCATGGATACATTGGATGTCAAGACACGTGGAAAAAACATACAATACATAGGATTTGGGACATCAAGATTTTGGACGAATTTTTTAAGAATTTTCAAATTTTCAGAAAGGAGGTTCCATATAAGGTCAAAAACTACATACTCAGATCTTCACCAAACTTTGCAGGGATACAATGGATGTCAAGACACGTGGAAAAAACGTATAAAACAAGAGATTGAGGTCATCAAGATTTTGGACGGATTTTTTAGCAATTTTCAAATTTTCAGATGGGAGGTTCCAGATAAGGTCAAAAACTACATACTCAGATCTTCACCAAACTTTGCAGGGATACATTGGATGTCAAGACACGTGGAAAAAACGTACAAAACAAGAGATTGGAGACATCAAGATTTTGAATGAATTTTTTAAGAATTTTCAAATTTTCAGATAGGAGGTTCCATATAAGGTCAAAAGCTACATACTCAGATCTTCACCAAACTTTGCATGGATACATTGGATGTCAAGACACGTGGAAAAAACGTACAAAACAAGAGATTGGTGTCATCAAGATTTTGGACGAATTTTTTAAGAATTTTCAAATTTTCAGATAGGAGGTTCCAGATAAGGTCAAAAACTACATACTCAGATCTTCACCAAACGTTGCAGGGATACTTTGCATGTCAGGACACGTGGAAAAAACGTACAAAACAAGAGATTGGAGACATCAAGATTTTCGACGAATTTTTTAAGAATTTTCAAATTTTCAGTTAGGAGGTTCCAGATAAGGTCAAAAACTACATACTCAGATCTTCACCAAACTTTGCAGGGATACATTGGATGTCAAGACACGTGGAAAAAAACGTACACAACAAGAGATTGGAGACATCAAGATTTTGGACGAATTTTTGAGGAATTTTCAAATTTTCAGAAATGAGGTTCCAGATAAGGTCAAAAACTACATACTCAGATCTTCACCAAACTTTGCAGGGATACATTGGATGTCAAGACACGTGGCAAAAACGTACAAAACAAGAGATTGGAGACATCAAGATTTTGGACGAATTTTTTAAGAATTTTCAAATTTTCAGATAGGAGGTTCCAGATAAGGTCAAAAACTACATACTCAGATCTTCACCAAACTTTGCAGGGATACATTGGATCTCAAGACACGTGGAAAAAAACGTACAAAACAAGAGATTGGAGACATCAAGATTTTGGACGAATTTTTGAAGAATTTTCAAATTTTCAGATAGGAGGTTCCATATAAGGTCAAAAACTACATACTCAGATATTCACCAAACATTGCAGGGAAACATTGGAGGTCAAGACACGTGGAGAAAACGTACAAAACAAGAGATGGGAGACATCAAGATTTTGGACGAATTTTTCAAAAATTTTCAAATTTTCAGATAGGAGGTTCCAGATAAGGTCAAAAACTACATACTCAGATCTTCACCAAACTTTGGAGGGATACATTGGATGTCAAGACACGTGGAAAAAACATACAAAACATAGGATTGGGGATATCAAGATTTTGGTCAAATTTTTTAAGAATTTTCAAATTTTCAGATAGGAGGTTCCATATAAGGTCAAAAACTACATACTCAGATCTTCACCAAACATTGCAGGGATACATTGGATGTCAAGAAACGTGGAAAAAACGTACAAAACAAGAGATTGGAGACATCAAGATTTTGGACGAATTTTTGAAGAATTTTCAAATTTTCAGATAGGAGGTTCCAGATAAGGTCAAAAACTACATACTCAGATCTTCACCAAACGTTGCAGGGATACTTTGCATGTCAAGACACGTGGAAAAAACGTACAAAACAAGAGATTGGAGACATCAAGATTTTCGACGAATTTTTGAAGAATTTTCAAATTTTCAGATGGGAGGTTCCAGATAAGGTCAAAAACGACATACTCAGATCTTCACCAAACTTTGCATGGATATATTGGATGTCAAGACACGTGGAAAAAACTTACAAAACATAGGATTGGGGACATCAAGATTTTGGACGAATTTTTTAAGAATTTTCAAATTTTCAGAAAGGAGGTTCCATATAAGGTCAAAAACTACATACTCAGATCTTCACCAAACATTGCAGGGATACATTGGATGTCAAGAAACGTGGAAAAAACGTACGAAACAAGAGATTGGAGACATCAAGATTTTGGACGAATTTTTGAAGAATTTTCAAATTTTCAGATAGGAGGTTCCAGATAAGGTCAAAAACTACATACTCAGATCTTCACCAAACGTTGCAGGGATACTTTGCATGTCAAGACACGTGGAAAAAACGTACAAAACAAGAGATTGGAGACATCAAGATTTTGAATGAATTTTTTAAGAATTTTCAAATTTTCAGATAGGAGGTTCCATATAAGGTCAAAAGCTACATACTCAGATCTTCACCAAACTTTGCATGGATACATTGGATGTCAAGACACGTGGAAAAAACGTACAAAACAAGAGATTGGTGTCATCAAGATTTTGGACGAATTTTTTAAGAATTTTCAAATTTTCAGATAGGAGGTTCCAGATAAGGTCAAAAACTACATACTCAGATCTTCACCAAACGTTGCAGGGATACTTTGCATGTCAGGACACGTGGAAAAAACGTACAAAACAAGAGATTGGAGACATCAAGATTTTCGACGAATTTTTTAAGAATTTTCAAATTTTCAGTTAGGAGGTTCCAGATAAGGTCAAAAACTACATACTCAGATCTTCACCAAACTTTGCAGGGATACATTGGATGTCAAGACACGTGGAAAAAAACGTACACAACAAGAGATTGGAGACATCAATATTTTGGACGAATTTTTGAGGAATTTTCAAATTTTCAGAAATGAGGTTCCAGATAAGGTCAAAAACTACATACTCAGATCTTCACCAAACTTTGCAGGGATACATTGGATGTCAAGACACGTGGCAAAAACGTACAAAACAAGAGATTGGAGACATCAAGATTTTGGACGAATTTTTTAAGAATTTTCAAATTT
This sequence comes from Lepisma saccharinum, assembly GCF_977018435.1. NCBI lineage: Eukaryota > Metazoa > Arthropoda > Insecta > Zygentoma > Lepismatidae > Lepisma > Lepisma saccharinum. The sequence continues at coordinate 752,537 of NW_028142907.1, read as the reverse complement.
TCAGATAGGAGGTTCCAGATAAGGTCAAAAACTACATACTCAGATCTTCACCAAACTTTGCAGGGATACATTGGATGTCAAGACACGTGGAAAAAACGTACAAAACAAGAGATTGGAGACATCAAGATTTTGGACGAATTTTTTAAGAATTTTCAAATTTTCAGATAGGAGGTTCCATATAAGGTCAAAAACTACATACTCAGATCTTCACCAAACTTTGCATGGATACATTGGATGTCAAGACACGTGGAAAAAACGTACAAAACAAGAGATTGGTGTCATCAAGATTTTGGACGAATTTTTGAAGAATTTTCAAATTTTCAGATAGGAGGTTCCAGATAAGGTCAAAAACTACATACTCAGATCTTCACCAAACGTTGCAGGGATACATTGAATGTCAAGACACGTGGAAAAAACGTACAAAACAAGAGATTGGAGACATCAAGATTTTGGACGAATTTTTGAAGAATTTTCAAATTTTCAGAAATGATGTTCCAGATAAGGTCAAAAACTACATACTCAGATCTTCACCAAACTTTGCATGAATACATTGGATGTCAAGACACGTGGAAAAAACATACAAAACATAGGATTGGGGACATCAAGATTTTGGACGAATTTTTTAAGAATTTTCAAATTTTCAGAAAGGAGGTTCCGTATAAAGTCAAAAACTACATACTCAGATCTTCACCAAACTTTGCAGGGATACAATGGATGTCAAGACACGTGGAAAAAACGTACAAAACAAGAGATTGAGGTCATCAAGATTTTGGACGGATTTTTTAGGAATTTTGAAATTTTCAGATGGGAGGTTCCAGATAAGGTCAAAAACTACATACTCAGATCTTCACCAAACTTTGCAGGGATACATTGGATGTCAAGACACGTGGAAAAAACGTACAAAACAAGAGATTGGAGACATCAAGATTTTGGACGAATTTTTTAAGAATTTTCAAATTTTCAGATAGGAGGTTCCATATAAGGTCAAAAACTACATACTCAGATCTTCACCAAACTTTGCATGGATACATTGGATGTCAAGACACGTGGAAAAAACGTACAAAACAAGAGATTGGTGTCATCAAGATTTTGGACGAATTTTTGAAGAATTTTCAAATTTTCAGATAGGAGGTTCCAGATAAGGTCAAAAACTACATACTCAGATCTTCACCAAACGTTGCAGGGATACTTTGCATGTCAAGACACGTGGAAAAACGTACAAAACAAGAGATTGGAGACATCTAGATTTTCGACGAATTTTTTAAGAATTTTCAAATTTTCAGATAGGAGGTTCCAGATAAGGTCAAAAACTACATACTCAGATCTTCACCAAACTTTGCAGGGATACATTGGATGTCAAGACACGTGGAAAAAACGTACAAAACAAGAGATTGGAGACATCAAGATTTTGGACGAATTTTTGAGGAATTTTCAAATTTTCAGAAATGAGGTTCCAGATAAGGTCAAAAACTACATACTCAGATCTTCACCAAACTTTGCAGGGATACATTGGATGTCAAGACACGTGGCAAAAACGTACAAAACAAGAGATTGGAGACATCAAGATTTTGGACGAATTTTTGAAGAATTTTCAAATTTTCAGATAGGAGGTTCCAGATAAGGTCAAAAACTACATACTCAGATCTTCACCAAACTTTGCAGGGATACATTGGATGTCAAGACACGTGGAAAAATCGTACAAAACAAGAGATTGGGGGCATCAAGATTTTGGACGGATTTTTTAGGAATTTTCAAATTTTCAGATGGGAGGTTCCAGATAAGGTCAAAAACTACATACTCAGATCTTCACCAAACTTTGCAGGGATACATTGGATGTCAAGACACGTGGAAAAAACGTACAAAACAAGAGATTGGAGACGTCAAGATTTTGGACGAATTTTTTAAGAATTTTCAAATTTTCAGAAAGGATGTTCCAGATGAGTTCAAAAACGATATACTCAGATCTTCACCAAACTTTGCAGGGATACATTGGATGTCAAGACACGTGGAAAAAACGTACAAAACAAGAGATTGGAGACATCAAGATTTTGGACGAATTTTTCAAAAATTTTCAAATTTTCAGATAGGAGGTTCCAGATAAGGTCAAAAACTACATACTCAGATCTTCACCAAACTTTGCAGGGATACATTGGATGTCAAGACACGTGGAAAAAACATACAAAACATAGGATTGGGGATATCACGATTTTGGTCAAATTTTTTAAGAATTTTCAAATTTTCAGATAGGAGGTTCCATATAAGGTCAAAAACGACATACTCAGATCTTCACCAAACTTTGCATGGATACATTGGATATCAAGACACGTGGAAAAAACATACAAAACATAGGATTGGGGACATCAAGATTTTGGACAAATTTTTTAAGAATTTTCAAATTTTCAGAAAGGAGGTTCCATATAAGGTCAAAAACTACATACTCAGATCTTCACCAAACATTGCAGGGATACATTGGATGTCAAGAAACGTGGAAAAAACGTACGAAACAAGAGATTGGAGACATCAAGATTTTGGACGAATTTTTGAAGAATTTTCAAATTTTCAGATAGGAGGTTCCAGATAAGGTCAAAAACTACATACTCAGATCTTCACCAAACGTTGCAGGGATACTTTGCATGTCAAGACACGTGGAAAAAACGTACAAAACAAGAGATTGGAGACATCAAGATTTTGGACGAATTTTTGAAGAATTTTCAAATTTTCAGAAAGGATGTTCCAGATAAGGTCAAAAACGACATACTCAGATCTTCACCAAACTTTGCAGGGATACATTGGATGTCAAGACACGTGGAAAAAACGTACAAAACAAGAGATTGGAGACATCAAGATTTTGGACGAATTTTTGAGGAATTTTCAAATTTTCAGAAATGAGGTTCCAGATAAGGTCAAAAACTACATACTCAGATCTTCACCAAACTTTGCAGGGATACATTGGATGTCAAGACACGTGGAAAAAATTTTTGAAGAATTTTCAAATTTTCAGATGGGAGGTTCCAGATAAGGTCAAAAACGACATACTCAGATCTTCACCAAACTTTGCATGGATACATTGGATGTCAAGACACGTGGAAAAAACATACAATACATAGGATTGGGGACATCAAGATTTTGGACGAATTTTTTAAGAATTTTCAAATTTTCAGAAAGGAGGTTCCATATAAGGTCAAAAACTACATACTCAGATCTTCACCAAACTTTGCAGGGATACAATGGATGTCAAGACACGTGGAAAAAACGTACAAAACAAGAGATTGAGGTCATCAAGATTTTGGACGGATTTTTTAGGAATTTTCAAATTTTCAGATGGGAGGTTCCAGATAAGGTCAAAAACTACATACTCAGATCTTCACCAAACTTTGCAGGGATACATTGGATGTCAAGACACGTGGAAAAAACGTACAAAACAAGAGATTGGAGACATCAAGATTTTGGATGAATTTTTTAAGAATTTTCAAATTTTCAGATAGGAGGTTCCATATAAGGTCAAAAACTACATACTCAGATCTTCACCAAACTTTGCAGGGATACATTGGATGTCAAGACACGTGGCAAAAACGTACAAAACAAGAGATTGGAGACATCAAGATTTTGGACGAATTTTTTAAGAATTTTCAAATTTTCAGATAGGAGGTTCCAGATAAGGTCAAAAACTACATACTCAGATCTTCACCAAACTTTGCAGGGATACATTGGATGTCAAGACACGTGGAAAAATCGTACAAAACAAGAGATTGGGGGCATCAAGATTTTGGACGGATTTTTTAGGAATTTTCAAATTTTCAGATGGGAGGTTCCACATAAGGTCAAAAACTACATACTCAGATCTTCACCAAACTTTGCAGGGATACATTGGATGTCAAGACACGTGGAAAAAACGTACAAAACAAGAGATTGGAGACGTCAAGATTTTGGACGAATTTGTTAAGAATTTTCAAATTTTCAGAAAGGATGTTCCAGATGAGTTCAAAAACGACATACTCAGATCTTCAACAAACTTTGCAGGGATACATTGGATGTCAAGACACGTGGAAAAAACGTACAAAACAAGAGATTGGAGACATCAAGATTTTGGACGAATTTTTGAAGAATTTTCAAATTTTCAGATGGGAGGTTGCAGATAAGGTCAAAAACGACATACTCAGATCTTCACCAAACTTTGCATGGATACATTGGATGTCAAGACACGTGGAAAAAACATACAAAACATAGGATTGGGGACATCAAGATTTTGGACGAATTTTTTAAGAATTTTCAAATTTTCAGAAAGGAGGTTCCATATAAGGTCAAAAACTACATACTCAGATCTTCACCAAACATTGCAGGGATACATTGGATGTCAAGAAACGTGGAAAAAACGTACAAAACAAGAGATTGGGGACGTCAAGATTTTGGACGAATTTTTTAAGAATTTTCAAATTTTCAGAAAGGATGTTCCAGATAAGGTCAAAAACGACATACTCAGATCTTCACCAAACTTTGCAGGGATACATTGGATGTCAAGACACGTGGAAAAAACGTACAAAACAAGAGATTGGAGACATCAAGATTTTGGACGAATTTTTGAGGAATTTTCAAATTTTCAGAAATGAGGTTCCAGATAAGGTCAAAAACTACATACTCAGATCTTCACCAAACTTTGCAGGGATACATTGGATGTCAAGACACGTGGAAAAAACGTACAAAACAAGAGATTGGAGACATCAAGATTTTGGACGAATTTTTTAAGAATTTTCAAATTTTCAGCAAAGGATGTTGCAGATAAGGTCAAAAACGACATACTCAGATCTTCACCAAACTCTGCAGGGATACATTGGATGTCAAGACACGGGGAAAAAACATACAAAACATAGGATTGGGGACATCAAGATTTTGGTCAAATTTTTTAAGAATTTTCAAATTTTCAGATAGGAGGTTCCATATAAGGTCAAAAACTACATACTCAGATCTTCACCAAACTTTGCAGGGATACATTGGATCTCAAGACACGTGGAAAAAAACGTACAAAACAAGAGATTGGAGACATCAAGATTTTGGACGAATTTTTTAAGAATTTTCAAATTTTCAGATAGGAGGTTCCATATAAGGTCAAAAACTACATACTCAGATATTCACCAAACATTGCAGGGATACATTGGAGGTCAAGACACGTGGAGAAAACGTACAAAACAAGAGATGGGAGACATCAAGATTTTGGACGAATTTTTCAAAAATTTTCAAATTTTCAGATAGGAGGTTCCAGATAAGGTCAAAAACTACATACTCAGATCTTCACCAAACTTTGCAGGGATACATTGGATGTCAAGACACGTGGAAAAAACATACAAAACATAGGATTGGGGATATCAAGATTTTGGTCAAATTTTTTAAGAATTTTCAAATTTTCAGATAGGAGGTTCCATATAAGGTCAAAAACTACATACTCAGATCTTCACCAAACATTGCAGGGATACATTGGATGTCAAGAAACGTGGAAAAAACGTACAAAACAAGAGATTGGAGACATCAAGATTTTGGACGAATTTTTGAAGAATTTTCAAATTTTCAGATAGGAGGTTCCAGATAAGGTCAAAAACTACATACTCAGATCTTCACCAAACGTTGCAGGGATACTTTGCATGTCAAGACACGTGGAAAAAACGTACAAAACAAGAGATTGGAGACATCAAGATTTTCGACGAATTTTTGAAGAATTTTCAAATTTTCAGATGGGAGGTTCCAGATAAGGTCAAAAACGACATACTCAGATCTTCACCAAACTTTGCATGGATATATTGGATGTCAAGACACGTGGAAAAAACATACAAAACATAGGATTGGGGACATCAAGATTTTGGACGAATTTTTTAAGAATTTTCAAATTTTCAGAAAGGAGGTTCCATATAAGGTCAAAAACTACATACTCAGATCTTCACCAAACATTGCAGGGATACATTGGATGTCAAGAAACGTGGAAAAAACGTACGAAACAAGAGATTGGAGACATCAAGATTTTGGACGAATTTTTGAAGAATTTTCAAATTTTCAGATAGGAGGTTCCAGATAAGGTCAAAAACTACATACTCAGATCTTCACCAAACGTTGCAGGGATACTTTGCATGTCAAGACACGTGGAAAAAACGTACAAAACAAGAGATTGGAGACATCAAGATTTTCGACGAATTTTTGAAGAATTTTCAAATTTTCAGATGGGAGGTTCCAGATAAGGTCAAAAACGACATACTCAGATCTTCACCAAACTTTGCATGGATACATTGGATGTCAAGACACGTGGAAAAAACATACAATACATAGGATTTGGGACATCAAGATTTTGGACGAATTTTTTAAGAATTTTCAAATTTTCAGAAAGGAGGTTCCATATAAGGTCAAAAACTACATACTCAGATCTTCACCAAACTTTGCAGGGATACAATGGATGTCAAGACACGTGGAAAAAACGTATAAAACAAGAGATTGAGGTCATCAAGATTTTGGACGGATTTTTTAGCAATTTTCAAATTTTCAGATGGGAGGTTCCAGATAAGGTCAAAAACTACATACTCAGATCTTCACCAAACTTTGCAGGGATACATTGGATGTCAAGACACGTGGAAAAAACGTACAAAACAAGAGATTGGAGACATCAAGATTTTGAATGAATTTTTTAAGAATTTTCAAATTTTCAGATAGGAGGTTCCATATAAGGTCAAAAGCTACATACTCAGATCTTCACCAAACTTTGCATGGATACATTGGATGTCAAGACACGTGGAAAAAACGTACAAAACAAGAGATTGGTGTCATCAAGATTTTGGACGAATTTTTTAAGAATTTTCAAATTTTCAGATAGGAGGTTCCAGATAAGGTCAAAAACTACATACTCAGATCTTCACCAAACGTTGCAGGGATACTTTGCATGTCAGGACACGTGGAAAAAACGTACAAAACAAGAGATTGGAGACATCAAGATTTTCGACGAATTTTTTAAGAATTTTCAAATTTTCAGTTAGGAGGTTCCAGATAAGGTCAAAAACTACATACTCAGATCTTCACCAAACTTTGCAGGGATACATTGGATGTCAAGACACGTGGAAAAAAACGTACACAACAAGAGATTGGAGACATCAAGATTTTGGACGAATTTTTGAGGAATTTTCAAATTTTCAGAAATGAGGTTCCAGATAAGGTCAAAAACTACATACTCAGATCTTCACCAAACTTTGCAGGGATACATTGGATGTCAAGACACGTGGCAAAAACGTACAAAACAAGAGATTGGAGACATCAAGATTTTGGACGAATTTTTTAAGAATTTTCAAATTTTCAGATAGGAGGTTCCAGATAAGGTCAAAAACTACATACTCAGATCTTCACCAAACTTTGCAGGGATACATTGGATCTCAAGACACGTGGAAAAAAACGTACAAAACAAGAGATTGGAGACATCAAGATTTTGGACGAATTTTTTAAGAATTTTCAAATTTTCAGATAGGAGGTTCCATATAAGGTCAAAAACTACATACTCAGATATTCACCAAACATTGCAGGGAAACATTGGAGGTCAAGACACGTGGAGAAAACGTACAAAACAAGAGATGGGAGACATCAAGATTTTGGACGAATTTTTCAAAAATTTTCAAATTTTCAGATAGGAGGTTCCAGATAAGGTCAAAAACTACATACTCAGATCTTCACCAAACTTTGGAGGGATACATTGGATGTCAAGACACGTGGAAAAAACATACAAAACATAGGATTGGGGATATCAAGATTTTGGTCAAATTTTTTAAGAATTTTCAAATTTTCAGATAGGAGGTTCCATATAAGGTCAAAAACTACATACTCAGATCTTCACCAAACATTGCAGGGATACATTGGATGTCAAGAAACGTGGAAAAAACGTACAAAACAAGAGATTGGAGACATCAAGATTTTGGACGAATTTTTGAAGAATTTTCAAATTTTCAGATAGGAGGTTCCAGATAAGGTCAAAAACTACATACTCAGATCTTCACCAAACGTTGCAGGGATACTTTGCATGTCAAGACACGTGGAAAAAACGTACAAAACAAGAGATTGGAGACATCAAGATTTTCGACGAATTTTTGAAGAATTTTCAAATTTTCAGATGGGAGGTTCCAGATAAGGTCAAAAACGACATACTCAGATCTTCACCAAACTTTGCATGGATATATTGGATGTCAAGACACGTGGAAAAAACTTACAAAACATAGGATTGGGGACATCAAGATTTTGGACGAATTTTTTAAGAATTTTCAAATTTTCAGAAAGGAGGTTCCATATAAGGTCAAAAACTACATACTCAGATCTTCACCAAACATTGCAGGGATACATTGGATGTCAAGAAACGTGGAAAAAACGTACGAAACAAGAGATTGGAGACATCAAGATTTTGGACGAATTTTTGAAGAATTTTCAAATTTTCAGATAGGAGGTTCCAGATAAGGTCAAAAACTACATACTCAGATCTTCACCAAACGTTGCAGGGATACTTTGCATGTCAAGACACGTGGAAAAAACGTACAAAACAAGAGATTGGAGACATCAAGATTTTCGACGAATTTTTGAAGAATTTTCAAATTTTCAGATGGGAGGTTCCAGATAAGGTCAAAAACGACATACTCAGATCTTCACCAAACTTTGCATGGATACATTGGATGTCAAGACTCGTGGAAAAAACATACAATACATAGGATTTGGGACATCAAGATTTTGGACGAATTTTTTAAGAATTTTCAAATTTTCAGAAAGGAGGTTCCATATAAGGTCAAAAACTACATACTCAGATCTTCACCAAACTTTGCAGGGATACAATGGATGTCAAGACACGTGGAAAAAACGTATAAAACAAGAGATTGAGGTCATCAAGATTTTGGACGGATTTTTTAGCAATTTTCAAATTTTCAGAAATGAGGTTCCAGATAAGGTCAAAAACTACATACTCAGATCTTCACCAAACTTTGCAGGGATACATTGGATGTCAAGACACGTGGAAAAAACGTACAAAACAAGAGATTGGAGACATCAAGATTTTCGACGAATTTTTGAAGAATTTTCAAATTTTCAGATGGGAGGTTCCAGATAAGGTCAAAAACGACATACTCAGATCTTCACCAAACTTTGCATGGATACATTGGATGTCAAGACTCGTGGAAAAAACATACAATACATAGGATTTGGGACATCAAGATTTTGGACGAATTTTTTAAGAATTTTCAAATTTTCAGAAAGGAGGTTCCATATAAGGTCAAAAACTACATACTCAGATCTTCACCAAACTTTGCAGGGATACAATGGATGTCAAGACACGTGGAAAAAACGTATAAAACAAGAGATTGAGGTCATCAAGATTTTGGACGGATTTTTTAGCAATTTTCAAATTTTCAGATAGGAGGTTCCAGATAAGGTCAAAAACTACATACTCAGATCTTCACCAAACGTTGCAGGGATACTTTGCATGTCAAGACACGTGGAAAAAACGTACAAAACAAGAGATTGGAGACATCAAGATTTTCGACGAATTTTTGAAGAATTTTCAAATTTTCAGATGGGAGGTTCCAGATAAGGTCAAAAACGACATACTCAGATCTTCACCAAACTTTGCATGGATACATTGGATGTCAAGACTCGTGGAAAAAACATACAATACATAGGATTTGGGACATCAAGATTTTGGACGAATTTTTTAAGAATTTTCAAATTTTCAGAAAGGAGGTTCCATATAAGGTCAAAAACTACATACTCAGATCTTCACCAAACTTTGCAGGGATACAATGGATGTCAAGACACGTGGAAAAAACGTATAAAACAAGAGATTGAGGTCATCAAGATTTTGGACGGATTTTTTAGCAATTTTCAAATTTTCAGAAATGAGGTTCCAGATAAGGTCAAAAACTACATACTCAGATCTTCACCAAACTTTGCAGGGATACATTGGATGTCAAGACACGTGGAAAAAACGTACAAAACAAGAGATTGGAGACATCAAGATTTTCGACGAATTTTTTAAGAATTTTCAAATTTTCAGTTAGGAGGTTCCAGATAAGGTCAAAAACTACATACTCAGATCTTCACCAAACTTTGCAGGGATACATTGGATGTCAAGACACGTGGAAAAAAACGTACACAACAAGAGATTGGAGACATCAATATTTTGGACGAATTTTTGAGGAATTTTCAAATTTTCAGAAATGAGGTTCCAGATAAGGTCAAAAACTACATACTCAGATCTTCACCAAACTTTGCAGGGATACATTGGATGTCAAGACACGTGGCAAAAACGTACAAAACAAGAGATTGGAGACATCAAGATTTTGGACGAATTTTTTAAGAATTTTCAAATTTTCAGATAGGAGGTTCCAGATAAGGTCAAAAACTACATACTCAGATCTTCACCAAACTTTGCAGGGATACATTGGATGTCAAGACACGTGGAAAAAACGTACAAAACAAGAGATTGGAGACATCAAGATTTTGGACGAATTTTTTAAGAATTTTCAAATTTTCAGATAGGAGGTTCCATATAAGGTCAAAAACTACATACTCAGATCTTCACCAAACTTTGCATGGATACATTGGATGTCAAGACACGTGGAAAAAACGTACAAAACAAGAGATTGGTGTCATCAAGATTTTGGACGAATTTTTGAAGATTTTTCAAATTTTCAGATAGGAGGTTCCAGATAAGGTCAAAAACTACATACTCAGATCTTCACCAAACGTTGCAGGGATACATTGAATGTCAAGACACGTGGAAAAAACGTACAAAACAAGAGATTGGAGACATCAAGATTTTGGACGAATTTTTGAAGAATTTTCAAATTTTCAGAAATGATGTTCCAGATAAGGTCAAAAACTACATACTCAGATCTTCACCAAACTTTGCATGAATACATTGGATGTCAAGACACGTGGAAAAAACATACAAAACATAGGATTGGGGACATCAAGATTTTGGACGAATTTTTTAAGAATTTTCAAATTTTCAGAAAGGAGGTTCCATATAAAGTCAAAAACTACATACTCAGATCTTCACCAAACTTTGCAGGGATACAATGGATGTCAAGACACGTGGAAAAAACGTACAAAACAAGAGATTGAGGTCATCAAGATTTTGGACGGATTTTTTAGGAATTTTGAAATTTTCAGATGGGAGGTTCCAGATAAGGTCAAAAACTACATACTCAGATCTTCACAAAAACTTTGCAGGGATACATTGGATGTCAAGACACGTGGAAAAAACGTACAAAACAAGAGATTGGAGACATCAAGATTTTGGACGAATTTTTTAAGAATTTTCAAATTTTCAGATAGGAGGTTCCATATAAGGTCAAAAACTACATACTCAGATCTTCACCAAACTTTGCATGGATACATTGGATGTCAAGACACGTGGAAAAAACGTACAAAACAAGAGATTGGTGTCATCAAGATTTTGGACGAATTTTTGAAGAATTTTCAAATTTTCAGATAGGAGGTTCCAGATAAGGTCAAAAACTACATACTCAGATCTTCACCAAACGTTGCAGGGATACTTTGCATGTCAAGACACGTGGAAAAACGTACAAAACAAGAGATTGGAGACATCTAGATTTTCGACGAATTTTTTAAGAATTTTCAAATTTTCAGATAGGAGGTTCCAGATAAGGTCAAAAACTACATACTCAGATCTTCACCAAACTTTGCAGGGATACATTGGATGTCAAGACACGTGGAAAAAACGTACAAAACAAGAGATTGGAGACATCAAGATTTTGGACGAATTTTTGAGGAATTTTCAAATTTTTAGAAATGAGGTTCCAGATAAGGTCAAAAACTACATACTCAGATCTTCACCAAACTTTGCAGGGATACATTGGATGTCAAGACACGTGGCAAAAACGTACAAAACAAGAGATTGGAGACATCAAGATTTTGGACGAATTTTTGAAGAATTTTCAAATTTTCAGATAGGAGGTTCCAGATAAGGTCAAAAACTACATACTCAGATCTTCACCAAACTTTGCAGGGATACATTGGATGTCAAGACACGTGGAAAAATCGTACAAAACAAGAGATTGGGGGCATCAAGATTTTGGACGGATTTTTTAGGAATTTTCAAATTTTCAGATGGGAGGTTCCAGATAAGGTCAAAAACTACATACTCAGATCTTCACCAAACTTTGCAGGGATACATTGGATGTCAAGACACGTGGAAAAAACGTACAAAACAAGAGATTGGAGACGTCAAGATTTTGGACGAATTTTTTAAGAATTTTCAAATTTTCAGAAAGGATGTTCCAGATGAGTTCAAAAACGATATACTCAGATCTTCACCAAACTTTGCAGGGATACATTGGATGTCAAGACACGTGGAAAAAACGTACAAAACAAGAGATTGGAGACATCAAGATTTTGGACGAATTTTTCAAAAATTTTCAAATTTTCAGATAGGAGGTTCCAGATAAGGTCAAAAACTACATACTCAGATCTTCACCAAACTTTGCAGGGATACATTGGATGTCAAGACACGTGGAAAAAACATACAAAACATAGGATTGGGGATATCACGATTTTGGTCAAATTTTTTAAGAATTTTCAAATTTTCAGATAGGAGGTTCCATATAAGGTCAAAAACGACATACTCAGATCTTCACCAAACTTTGCATGGATACATTGGATATCAAGACACGTGGAAAAAACATACAAAACATAGGATTGGGGACATCAAGATTTTGGACAAATTTTTTAAGAATTTTCAAATTTTCAGAAAGGAGGTTCCATATAAGGTCAAAAACTACATACTCAGATCTTCACCAAACATTGCAGGGATACATTGGATGTCAAGAAACGTGGAAAAAACGTACGAAACAAGAGATTGGAGACATCAAGATTTTGGACGAATTTTTGAAGAATTTTCAAATTTTCAGATAGGAGGTTCCAGATAAGGTCAAAAACTACATACTCAGATCTTCACCAAACGTTGCAGGGATACTTTGCATGTCAAGACACGTGGAAAAAACGTACAAAACAAGAGATTGGAGACATCAAGATTTTCGACGAATTTTTGAAGAATTTTCAAATTTTCAGATGGGAGGTTCCAGATAAGGTCAAAAACGACATACTCAGATCTTCACCAAACTTTGCATGGATATATTGGATGTCAAGACACGTGGAAAAAACATACAAAACATAGGATTGGGGACATCAAGATTTTGGACGAATTTTTTAAGAATTTTCAAATTTTCAGAAAGGAGGTTCCATATAAGGTCAAAAACTACATACTCAGATCTTCACCAAACTTTGCAGGGATACAATGGATGTCAAGACACGTGGAAAAAACGTATAAAACAAGAGATTGAGGTCATCAAGATTTTGGACGGATTTTTTAGCAATTTTCAAATTTTCAGATGGGAGGTTCCAGATAAGGTCAAAAACTACATACTCAGATCTTCACCAAACTTTGCAGGGATACATTGGATGTCAAGACACGTGGAAAAAACGTACAAAACAAGAGATTGGAGACATCAAGATTTTGAATGAATTTTTTAAGAATTTTCAAATTTTCAGATAGGAGGTTCCATATAAGGTCAAAAACTACATACTCAGATCTTCACCAAACTTTGCAGGGATACATTGGATCTCAAGACACGTGGAAAAAAACGTACAAAACAAGAGATTGGAGACATCAAGATTTTGGACGAATTTTTTAAGAATTTTCAAATTTTCAGCTAGGAGGTTCCATATAAGGTCAAAAACTACATACTCAGATATTCACCAAACATTGCAGGGAAACATTGGAGGTCAAGACACGTGGAGAAAACGTACAAAACAAGAGATGGGAGACATCAAGATTTTGGACGAATTTTTCAAAAATTTTCAAATTTTCAGATAGGAGGTTCCAGATAAGGTCAAAAACTACATACTCAGATCTTCACCAAACTTTGGAGGGATACATTGGATGTCAAGACACGTGGAAAAAACATACAAAACATAGGATTGGGGATATCAAGATTTTGGTCAAATTTTTTAAGAATTTTCAAATTTTCAGATAGGAGGTTCCATATAAGGTCAAAAACTACATACTCAGATCTTCACCAAACATTGCAGGGATACATTGGATGTCAAGAAACGTGGAAAAAACGTACAAAACAAGAGATTGGAGACATCAAGATTTTGGACGAATTTTTGAAGAATTTTCAAATTTTCAGATAGGAGGTTCCAGATAAGGTCAAAAACTACATACTCAGATCTTCACCAAACGTTGCAGGGATACTTTGCATGTCAAGACACGTGGAAAAAACGTACAAAACAAGAGATTGGAGACATCAAGATTTTCGACGAATTTTTGAAGAATTTTCAAATTTTCAGATGGGAGGTTCCAGATAAGGTCAAAAACGACATACTCAGATCTTCACCAAACTTTGCATGGATATATTGGATGTCAAGACACGTGGAAAAAACTTACAAAACATAGGATTGGGGACATCAAGATTTTGGACGAATTTTTTAAGAATTTTCAAATTTTCAGAAAGGAGGTTCCATATAAGGTCAAAAACTACATACTCAGATCTTCACCAAACATTGCAGGGATACATTGGATGTCAAGAAACGTGGAAAAAACGTACGAAACAAGAGATTGGAGACATCAAGATTTTGGACGAATTTTTGAAGAATTTTCAAATTTTCAGATAGGAGGTTCCAGATAAGGTCAAAAACTACATACTCAGATCTTCACCAAACGTTGCAGGGATACTTTGCATGTCAAGACACGTGGAAAAAACGTACAAAACAAGAGATTGGAGACATCAAGATTTTCGACGAATTTTTGAAGAATTTTCAAATTTTCAGATGGGAGGTTCCAGATAAGGTCAAAAACGACATACTCAGATCTTCACCAAACTTTGCATGGATACATTGGATGTCAAGACTCGTGGAAAAAACATACAATACATAGGATTTGGGACATCAAGATTTTGGACGAATTTTTTAAGAATTTTCAAATTTTCAGAAAGGAGGTTCCATATAAGGTCAAAAACTACATACTCAGATCTTCACCAAACTTTGCAGGGATACAATGGATGTCAAGACACGTGGAAAAAACGTATAAAACAAGAGATTGAGGTCATCAAGATTTTGGACGGATTTTTTAGCAATTTTCAAATTTTCAGAAATGAGGTTCCAGATAAGGTCAAAAACTACATACTCAGATCTTCACCAAACTTTGCAGGGATACATTGGATGTCAAGACACGTGGAAAAAACGTACAAAACAAGAGATTGGAGACATCAAGATTTTGAATGAATTTTTTAAGAATTTTCAAATTTTCAGATAGGAGGTTCCATATAAGGTCAAAAGCTACATACTCAGATCTTCACCAAACTTTGCATGGATACATTGGATGTCAAGACACGTGGAAAAAACGTACAAAACAAGAGATTGGTGTCATCAAGATTTTGGACGAATTTTTTAAGAATTTTCAAATTTTCAGATAGGAGGTTCCAGATAAGGTCAAAAACTACATACTCAGATCTTCACCAAACTTTGCAGGGATACTTTGCATGTCAGGACACGTGGAAAAAACGTACAAAACAAGAGATTGGAGACATCAAGATTTTCGACGAATTTTTTAAGAATTTTCAAATTTTCAGTTAGGAGGTTCCAGATAAGGTCAAAAACTACATACTCAGATCTTCACCAAACTTTGCAGGGATACATTGGATGTCAAGACACGTGGAAAAAAACGTACACAACAAGAGATTGGAGACATCAATATTTTGGACGAATTTTTGAGGAATTTTCAAATTTTCAGAAATGAGGTTCCAGATAAGGTCAAAAACTACATACTCAGATCTTCACCAAACTTTGCAGGGATACATTGGATGTCAAGACACGTGGCAAAAACGTACAAAACAAGAGATTGGAGACATCAAGATTTTGGACGAATTTTTTAAGAATTTTCAAATTTTCAGATAGGAGGTTCCAGATAAGGTCAAAAACTACATACTCAGATCTTCACCAAACTTTGCAGGGATACATTGGATGTCAAGACACGTGGAAAAAACGTACAAAACAAGAGATTGGAGACATCAAGATTTTGGACGAATTTTTTAAGAATTTTCAAATTTTCAGATAGGAGGTTCCATATAAGGTCAAAAACTACATACTCAGATCTTCACCAAACTTTGCATGGATACATTGGATGTCAAGACACGTGGAAAAAACGTACAAAACAAGAGATTGGTGTCATCAAGATTTTGGACGAATTTTTGAAGAATTTTCAAATTTTCAGATAGGAGGTTCCAGATAAGGTCAAAAACTACATACTCAGATCTTCACCAAACGTTGCAGGGATACATTGAATGTCAAGACACGTGGAAAAAACGTACAAAACAAGAGATTGGAGACATCAAGATTTTGGACGAATTTTTGAGGAATTTTCAAATTTTCAGAAATGATGTTCCAGATAAGGTCAAAAACTACATACTCAGATCTTCACCAAACTTTGCATGAATACATTGGATGTCAAGACACGTGGAAAAAACATACAAAACATAGGATTGGGGACATCAAGATTTTGGACGAATTTTTTAAGAATTTTCAAATTTTCAGAAAGGAGGTTCCATATAAAGTCAAAAACTACATACTCAGATCTTCACCAAACTTTGCAGGGATACAATGGATGTCAAGACACGTGGAAAAAACGTACAAAACAAGAGATTGAGGTCATCAAGATTTTGGACGGATTTTTTAGGAATTTTGAAATTTTCAGATGGGAGGTTCCAGATAAGGTCAAAAACTACATACTCAGATCTTCACCAAACTTTGCAGGGATACATTGGATGTCAAGACACGTGGAAAAAACGTACAAAACAAGAGATTGGAGACATCAAGATTTTGGACGAATTTTTTAAGAATTTTCAAATTTTCAGATAGGAGGTTCCATATAAGGTCAAAAACTACATACTCAGATCTTCACCAAACTTTGCATGGATACATTGGATGTCAAGACACGTGGAAAAAACGTACAAAACAAGAGATTGGTGTCATCAAGATTTTGGACGAATTTTTGAAGAATTTTCAAATTTTCAGATAGGAGGTTCCAGATAAGGTCAAAAACTACATACTCAGATCTTCACCAAACGTTGCAGGGATACTTTGCATGTCAAGACACGTGGAAAAACGTACAAAACAAGAGATTGGAGACATCTAGATTTTCGACGAATTTTTTAAGAATTTTCAAATTTTCAGATAGGAGGTTCCAGATAAGGTCAAAAACTACATACTCAGATCTTCACCAAACTTTGCAGGGATACATTGGATGTCAAGACACGTGGAAAAAACGTACAAAACAAGAGATTGGAGACATCAAGATTTTGGACGAATTTTTGAGGAATTTTCAAATTTTCAGAAATGAGGTTCCAGATAAGGTCAAAAACTACATACTCAGATCTTCACCAAACTTTGCAGGGATACATTGGATGTCAAGACACGTGGCAAAAACGTACAAAACAAGAGATTGGAGACATCAAGATTTTGGACGAATTTTTGAAGAATTTTCAAATTTTCAGATAGGAGGTTCCAGATAAGGTCAAAAACTACATACTCAGATCTTCACCAAACTTTGCAGGGATACATTGGATGTCAAGACACGTGGAAAAATCGTACAAAACAAGAGATTGGGGGCATCAAGATTTTGGACGGATTTTTTAGGAATTTTCAAATTTTCAGATGGGAGGTTCCAGATAAGGTCAAAAACTACATACTCAGATCTTCACCAAACTTTGCAGGGATACATTGGATGTCAAGACACGTGGAAAAAACGTACAAAACAAGAGATTGGAGACGTCAAGATTTTGGACGAATTTTTTAAGAATTTTCAAATTTTCAGAAAGGATGTTCCAGATGAGTTCAAAAACGATATACTCAGATCTTCACCAAACTTTGCAGGGATACATTGGATGTCAAGACACGTGGAAAAAACGTACAAAACAAGAGATTGGAGACATCAAGATTTTGGACGAATTTTTCAAAAATTTTCAAATTTTCAGATAGGAGGTTCCAGATAAGGTCAAAAACTACATACTCAGATCTTCACCAAACTTTGCAGGGATACATTGGATGTCAAGACACGTGGAAAAAACATACAAAACATAGGATTGGGGATATCACGATTTTGGTCAAATTTTTTAAGAATTTTCAAATTTTCAGATAGGAGGTTCCATATAAGGTCAAAAACGACATACTCAGATCTTCACCAAACTTTGCATGGATACATTGGATATCAAGACACGTGGAAAAAACATACAAAACATAGGATTGGGGACATCAAGATTTTGGACAAATTTTTTAAGAATTTTCAAATTTTCAGAAAGGAGGTTCCATATAAGGTCAAAAACTACATACTCAGATCTTCACCAAACATTGCAGGGATACATTGGATGTCAAGAAACGTGGAAAAAACGTACGAAACAAGAGATTGGAGACATCAAGATTTTGGACGAATTTTTGAAGAATTTTCAAATTTTCAGATAGGAGGTTCCAGATAAGGTCAAAAACTACATACTCAGATCTTCACCAAACGTTGCAGGGATACTTTGCATGTCAAGACACGTGGAAAAAACGTACAAAACAAGAGATTGGAGACATCAAGATTTTCGACGAATTTTTGAAGAATTTTCAAATTTTCAGATGGGAGGTTCCAGATAAGGTCAAAAACGACATACTCAGATCTTCACCAAACTTTGCATGGATATATTGGATGTCAAGACACGTGGAAAAAACATACAAAACATAGGATTGGGGACATCAAGATTTTGGACGAATTTTTTAAGAATTTTCAAATTTTCAGAAAGGAGGTTCCATATAAGGTCAAAAACTACATACTCAGATCTTCACCAAACTTTGCAGGGATACAATGGATGTCAAGACACGTGGAAAAAACGTATAAAACAAGAGATTGAGGTCATCAAGATTTTGGACGGATTTTTTAGCAATTTTCAAATTTTCAGATGGGAGGTTCCAGATAAGGTCAAAAACTACATACTCAGATCTTCACCAAACTTTGCAGGGATACATTGGATGTCAAGACACGTGGAAAAAACGTACAAAACAAGAGATTGGAGACATCAAGATTTTGAATGAATTTTTTAAGAATTTTCAAATTTTCAGATAGGAGGTTCCATATAAGGTCAAAAGCTACATACTCAGATCTTCACCAAACTTTGCATGGATACATTGGATGTCAAGACACGTGGAAAAAACGTACAAAACAAGAGATTGGTGTCATCAAGATTTTGGACGAATTTTTTAAGAATTTTCAAATTTTCAGATAGGAGGTTCCAGATAAGGTCAAAAACTACATACTCAGATCTTCACCAAACGTTGCAGGGATACTTTGCATGTCAGGACACGTGGAAAAAACGTACAAAACAAGAGATTGGAGACATCAAGATTTTCGACGAATTTTTTAAGAATTTTCAAATTTTCAGTTAGGAGGTTCCAGATAAGGTCAAAAACTACATACTCAGATCTTCACCAAACTTTGCAGGGATACATTGGATGTCAAGACACGTGGAAAAAAACGTACAAAACAAGAGATTGGAGACATCAAGATTTTGGACGAATTTTTGAGGAATTTTCAAATTTTCAGAAATGAGGTTCCAGATAAGGTCAAAAACTACATACTCAGATCTTCACCAAACTTTGCAGGGATACATTGGATGTCAAGACACGTGGAAAAAACGTACAAAACAAGAGATTGGAGACATCAAGATTTTGGACGAATTTTTTAAGAATTTTCAAATTTTCAGATAGGAGGTTCCAGATAAGGTCAAAAACTACATACTCAGATCTTCACCAAACTTTGCAGGGATACATTGGATGTCAAGACACGTGGAAAAATCGTACAAAACAAGAGATTGGGGGCATCAAGATTTTGGACGGATTTTTTTAGGAATTTTCAAATTTTCAGATGGGAGGTTCCAGATAAGGTCAAAAACTACATACTCAGATCTTCACCAAACTTTGCAGGGATACATTGGATGTCAAGACACGTGGAAAAAACGTACAAAACAAGAGATTGGAGACGTCAAGATTTTGGACGAATTTGTTAAGAATTTTCAAATTTTCAGAAAGGATGTTCCAGATGAGTTCAAAAAGGACATACTCAGATCTTCACCAAACTTTGCAGGGATACATTGGATGTCAAGACACGTGGAAAAAACGTACAAAACAAGAGATTGGAGAGATCAAGATTTTGGACGAATTTTTGAAGAATTTTCAAATTTTCAGAAATGATGTTCCAGATAAGGTCAAAAACGACATACTCAGATCTTCACCAAACTTTGCATGAATACATTGGATGTCAAGACACGTGGAAAAAACATACAAAACATAGGATTGGGGACATCAAGATTTTGGACGAATTTTTTAAGAATTTTCAAATTTTCAGAAAGGAGGTTCCATATAAAGTCAAAAACTACATACTCAGATCTTCACCAAACTTTGCAGGGATACAATGGATGTCAAGACACGTGGAAAAAACGTACAAAACAAGAGATTGAGGTCATCAAGATTTTGGACGGATTTTTTAGGAATTTTCAAATTTTCAGATGGGAGGTTCCAGATAAGGTCAAAAACTACATACTCAGATCTTCACCAAACTTTGCAGGGATACATTGGATGTCAAGACACGTGGAAAAAACGTACAAAACAAGAGATTGGAGACATCAAGATTTTGGACGAATTTTTTAAGAATTTTCAAATTTTCAGATAGGAGGTTCCATATAAGGTCAAAAACTACATACTCAGATCTTCACCAAACTTTGCATGGATACATTGGATGTCAAGACACGTGGAAAAAACGTACAAAACAAGAGATTGGTGTCATCAAGATTTTGGACGAATTTTTGAAGAATTTTCAAATTTTCAGATAGGAGGTTCCAGATAAGGTCAAAAACTACATACTCAGATCTTCACCAAACGTTGCAGGGATACTTTGCATGTCAAGACACGTGGAAAAACGAACAAAACAAGAGATTGGAGACATCAAGATTTTCGACGAATTTTTTAAGAATTTTCAAATTTTCAGATAGGAGGTTCCAGATAAGGTCAAAAACTACATACTCAGATCTTCACCAAACTTTGCAGGGATACATTGGATGTCAAGACACGTGGAAAAAACGTACAAAACAAGAGATTGGAGACATCAAGATTTTGGACGAATTTTTGAGGAATTTTCAAATTTTCAGAAATGAGGTTCCAGATAAGGTCAAAAACTACATACTCAGATCTTCACCAAACTTTGCAGGGATACATTGGATGTCAAGACACGTGGCAAAAACGTACAAAACAAGAGATTGGAGACATCAAGATTTTGGACGAATTTTTGAAGAATTTTCAAATTTTCAGATAGGAGGTTCCAGATAAGGTCAAAAACTACATACTCAGATCTTCACCAAACTTTGCAGGGATACATTGGATGTCAAGACACGTGGAAAAATCGTACAAAACAAGAGATTGGGGGCATCAAGATTTTGGACGGATTTTTTAGGAATTTTCAAATTTTCAGATGGGAGGTTCCAGATAAGGTCAAAAACTACATACTCAGATCTTCACCAAACTTTGCAGGGATACATTGGATGTCAAGACACGTGGAAAAAACGTACAAAACAAGAGATTGGAGACGTCAAGATTTTGGACGAATTTTTTAAGAATTTTCAAATTTTCAGAAAGGATGTTCCAGATGAGTTCAAAAACGATATACTCAGATCTTCACCAAACTTTGCAGGGATACATTGGATGTCAAGACACGTGGAAAAAACGTACAAAACAAGAGATTGGAGACATCAAGATTTTGGACGAATTTTTCAAAAATTTTCAAATTTTCAGATAGGAGGTTCCAGATAAGGTCAAAAACTACATACTCAGATCTTCACCAAACTTTGCAGGGATACATTGGATGTCAAGACACGTGGAAAAAACATACAAAACATAGGATTGTGGATATCACGATTTTGGTCAAATTTTTTAAGAATTTTCAAATTTTCAGATAGGAGGTTCCATATAAGGTCAAAAACTACATACTCAGATCTTCACCAAACTTTGCATGGATACATTGGATATCAAGACACGTGGAAAAGACATACAAAACATAGGATTGGGGACATCAAGATTTTGGACAAATTTTTTAAGAATTTTCAAATTTTCAGAAAGGAGGTTCCATATAAGGTCAAAAACTACATACTCAGATCTTCACCAAACATTGCAGGGATACATTGGATGTCAAGAAACGTGGAAAAAACGTACGAAACAAGAGATTGGAGACATCAAGATTTTGGACGAATTTTTTAAGAATTTTCAAATTTTCAGATAGGAGGTTCCAGATAAGGTCAAAAACTACATACTCAGATCTTCACCAAACGTTGCAGGGATACTTTGCATGACAAGACACGTGGAAAAACGTACAAAACAAGAGATTGGAGACATCAAGATTTTCGACGAATTTTTGAAGAATTTTCAAATTTTCAGATGGGAGGTTCCAGATAAGGTCAAAAACGACATACTCAGATCTTCACCAAACTTTGCATGGATACATTGGATGTCAAGACACGTGGAAAAACATACAATACATATGATTGGGGACATCAAGATTTTGGACGAATTTTTTAAGAATTTTCAAATTTTCAGAAAGGAGGTTCCATATAAGGTCAAAAACTACATACTCAGATCTTCACCAAACTTTGCAGGGATACAATGGATGTCAAGACACGTGGAAAAAACGTACAAAACAAGAGATTGAGGTCATCAAGATTTTGGACGGATTTTTTAGGAATTTTCAAATTTTCAGATGGGAGGTTCCAGATAAGGTCAAAAACTACATACTCAGATCTTCACCAAAATTTGCAGGGATACATTGGATGTCAAGACACGTGGAAAAAACGTACAAAACAAGAGATTGGAGACATCAAGATTTTGGATGAATTTTATAAGAATTTTCAAATTTTCAGATAGGAGGATCCATATAAGGTCAAAAACTACATACTCAGATCTTCACCAAACTTTGCATGGATACATTGGATGTCAAGACACGTGGAAAAAACGTACAAAACAAGAGATTGGTGTCATCAAGATTTTGGACGAATTTTTGAAGAATTTTCAAATTTTCAGATAGGAGGTTCCAGATAAGGTCAAAAACTACATACTCAGATCTTCACCAAACGTTGCAGGGATACTTTGCATGTCAAGACACGTGGAAAAAACGTACAAAACAAGAGATTGGAGACATCAAGATTTTCGACGAATTTTTTAAGAATTTTCAAATTTTCAGATAGGAGGTTCCAGATAAGGTCAAAAACTACATACTCAGATCTTCACCAAACTTTGCAGGGATACATTGGATGTCAAGACACGTGGAAAAAACGTACAAAACAAGAGATTGGAGACATCAAGATTTTGGACGAATTTTTGAGGAATTTTCAAATTTTCAGAAATGAGGTTCCAGATAAGGTCAAAAACGACATACTCAGATCTTCACCAAACTTTGCATGGATACATTGGATGTCAAGACACGTGGAAAAAACATACAAAACATAGGATTGGGGACATCAAGATTTTGGACGAATTTTTTAAGAATTTTCAAATTTTCAGAAAGGAGGTTCCATATAAAGTCAAAAACTACATACTCAGATCTTCACCAAACTTTGCAGGGATACAATGGATGTCAAGAGACGTGGAAAAAACGTACAAAACAAGAGATTGAGGTCATCAAGATTTTGGACGGAGTTTTTAGGAATTTTCAAATTTTCAGATGGGAGGTTCCAGATAAGGTCAAAAACTACATACTCAGATCTTCACCAAACTTTGCAGGGATACATTGGATGTCAAGACACGTGGAAAAAACGTACAAAACAAGAGATTGGAGACATCAAGATTTTGGACGAATTTTTTAAGAATTTTCAAATTTTCAGATAGGAGATTCCATATAAGGTCAAAAACTACATACTCAGATCTTCACCAAACTTTGCATGGATACATTGGATGTCAAGACACGTGGAAAAAACGTACAAAACAAGAGATTGGTGTCATCAAGATTTTGGACGAATTTTTGAAGAATTTTCAAATTTTCAGATAGGAGGTTCCAGATAAGGTCAAAAACTACATACTCAGATCTTCACCAAACGTTGCAGGGATATTTTGCATGTCAAGACACGTGGAAAAAACGTACAAAACAAGAGATTGGAGACATCAAGATTTTCGACGAATTTTTTAAGAATTTTCAAATTTTCAGATAGGAGGTTCCAGATAAGGTCAAAAACTACATACTCAGATCTTCACCAAACTTAGCAGGGATACATTGGATGTCAAGACACGTGGAAAAAACGTACAAAACAAGAGATTGGAGACATCAAGATTTTGGACGAATTTTTGAGGAATTTTCAAATTTTCAGAAATGAGGTTCCAGATAAGGTCAAAAACTACATACTCAGATCTTCACCAAACTTTGCAGGGATACATTGGATGTCAAGACACGTGGCAAAAACGTACAAAACAAGAGATTGGAGACATCAAGATTTTGGACGAATTTGTGAAGAATTTTCAAATTTTCAGATAGGAGGTTCCAGATAAGGTCAAAAACTACATACTCAGATCTTCACCAAACTTTGCAGGGATACATTGGATGTCAAGACACGTGGAAAAATCGTACAAAACAAGAGATTGGGGGCATCAAGATTTTGGACGGATTTTTTAGGAATTTTCAAATTTTCAGATGGGAGGTTCCAGATAAGGTCAAAAACTACATACTCAGATCTTCGCCAAACTTTGCAGGGATACATTGGATGTCAAGACACGTGGAAAAAACGTACAAAACAAGAGATTGGAGACGTCAAGATTTTGGACGAATTTTTTAAGAATTTTCAAATTTTCAGAAAGGATGTTCCAGATGAGTTCAAAAACGACATACTCAGGTCTTCACCAAACTTTGCAGGGATACATTGGATGTCAAGACACGTGGAAAAAACGTACAAAACAAGAGATTGGAGACATCAAGATTTTGGACGAATTTTTTAAGAATTTTCAAATTTTCAGATAGGAGGTTCCAGATAAGGTCAAAAACTACATACTCAGATCTTCACCAAACTTTGCAGGGATACATTGGATGTCAAGACACGTGGAAAAAACGTACAAAACAAGAGATTGGAGACATCAAGATTTTGGTCCAATTTTTGAGGAATTTTCAAATTTTCAGAAATGAGGTTCCAGATAAGGTCAAAAACTACATACTCAGATCTTCACCAAACTTTGCAGGGATACATTGGATGTCAAGACACGTGGAAAAAACGTACAAAACAAGAGATTGGAGACATCAAGATTTTGGACGAATTTTTTAAGAATTTTCAAATTTTCAGAAAGGATGTCCCAGATAAGGTCAAAAACGACATACTCAGATCTTCACCAAACTTTGCAGGGATACATTGGATGTCAAGACACGTGGAAAAAACATACAAAACATAGGATTGGGGACATCAAGATTTTGGTCAAATTTTTTAAGAATTTTCAAATTTTCAGATAGGAGGTTCCATATAAGGTCAAGAACTACATACTCAGATATTCACCAAACATTGAAGGGATACATTGGAGGTCAAGACACGTGGAAAAAACGTACAAAACAAGAGATTGGAGACATCAAGATTTTGGACGAATTTTTCAAAAATTTTCAAATTTTCAGATAGGAGGTTCCAGATAAGGTCAAAAACTACATACTCAGATCTTCACCAAACTTTGCAGGGATACATTGGATGTCAAGACACGTGGAAAAAACGTACAAAACAAGAGATTGGAGACATCAAGATTTTGGACGAATTTTTTAAGCATTTTCAAATTTTCAGATAGGAGGTTCCAGATAAGGTCAAAAACTACATACTCAGATCTTCACCAAACTTTGCAGGGATACATTGGATGTCAAGACACGTGGCAAAAACGTACAAAACAAGAGATTGGAGACATCAAGATTTTGGACGAATTTTTTAAGAATTTTCAAATTTTCAGCTAGGAGGTTCCAGATAAGGTCAAAAACTACATACTCAGATCTTCACCAAACTAAGCAGGGATACATTGGATGTCAAGACACGTGGAAAAATCGTACAAAACAAGAGATTGGGGGCATCAAGATTTTGGACGGATTTTTTAGGAATTTTCAAATTTTCAGATGGGAGGTTCCAGATAAGGTCAAAAACTACATACTCAGATCTTCACCAAACTTTGCAGGGATACATTGGATGTCAAGACACGTGGAAAAAACGTACAAAACAAGAGATTGGAGACGTCAAGATTTTGGACGAATTTGTTAAGAATTTTCAAATTTTCAGAAAGGATGTTCCAGATGAGTTCAAAAACGACATACTCAGATCTTCACCAAACTTTGCAGGGATACATTAGATGTCAAGACACGTGGAAAAAACGTACAAAACAAGAGATTGGAGACATCAAGATTTTGGACGAATTTTTGAAGAATTTTCAAATTTTCAGATGGGAGGTTCCAGATAAGGTCAAAAACGACATACTCAGATCTTCACCAAACTTTGCATGGATACATTGGATGTCAAGACACGTGGAAAAAACGTACAAAACAAGAGATTGAGGTCATCAAGATTTTGGACGGATTTTTTAGGAATTTTCAAATTTTCAGATGGGAGGTTCCAGATAAGGTCAAAAACTACATACTCAGATCTTCACCAAACTTTGCAGGGATACATTGGATGTCAAGACACGTGGAAAAAACGTACAAAACAAGAGATTGGAGACATCAAGATTTTGGACGAATTTTTTAAGAATTTTCAAATTTTCAGATAGGAGGTTCCATATAAGGTCAAAAACTACATACTCAGATCTTCACCAAACTTTGCATGGATACATTGGATGTCAAGACACGTGGAAAAAACGTACAAAACAAGAGATTGGTGTCATCAAGATTTTGGACGAATTTTTGAAGAATTTTCAAATTTTCAGATAGGAGGTTCCAGATAAGGTCAAAAACTACATACTCAGATCTCCACCAAACGTTGCAGGGATACTTTGCATGTCAAGACACGTGGAAAAAACGTACAAAACAAGAGATTGGAGACATCAAGATTTTCGACGAATTTTTTAAGAATTTTCAAATTTTAAGATAGGAGGTTCCAGATAAGGTCAAAAACTACATACTCAGATCTTCACCAAACTTTGCAGGGATACATTGGATGTCAAGACACGTGGAAAAAACGTACAAAACAAGAGATTGGAGACATCAAGATTTTGGACGAATTTTTGAGGAATTTTCAAATTTTCAGAAATGAGGTTCCAGATAAGGTCAAAAACGACATACTCAGATCTTCACCAAACTTTGCATGGATACATTGGATGTCAAGACACGTGGAAAAACATACAAAACATAGGATTGGGGACATCAAGATTTTGGACGAATTTTTTAAGAATTTTCAAATTTTCAGAAAGGAGGTTCCATATAAAGTCAAAAACTACATACTCAGATCTTCACCAAACTTTGCAGGGATACAATGGATGTCAAGACACGTGGAAAAAACGTACAAAACAAGAGATTGAGGTCATCAAGATTTTGGACGGATTTTTTAGGAATTTTCAAATTTTCAGATGGGAGGTTCCAGATAAGGTCAAAAACTACATACTCAGATCTTCACCAAACTTTGCAGGGATACATTGGATGTCAAGACACGTGGAAAAAACGTACAAAACAAGAGATTGGAGACATCAAGATTTTGGACGAATTTTTTAAGAATTTTCAAATTTTCAGATAGGAGGTTCCATATAAGGTCAAAAACTACGTACTCAGATCTTCACCAAACTTTGCATGGATACATTGGATGTCAAGACACGTGGAAAAAACGTACAAAACAAGAGATTGGTGTCATCAAGATTTTGGACGAATTTTTGAAGAATTTTCTAATTTTCAGATAGGAGGTTCCAGATAAGGTCAAAAACTACATACTCAGATCTTCACCAAACGTTGCAGGGATATTTTGCATGTCAAGACACGTGGAAAAAACGTACAAAACAAGAGATTGGAGACATCAAGATTTTCGACGAATTTTTTAAGAATTTTCAAATTTTCAGATAGGAGGTTCCAGATAAGGTCAAAAACTACATACTCAGATCTTCACCAAACTTAGCAGGGATACATTGGATGTCAAGACACGTGGAAAAAACGTACAAAACAAGAGATTGGAGACATCAAGATTTTGGACGAATTTTTGAGGAATTTTCAAATTTTCAGAAATGAGGTTACAGATAAGGTCAAAAACTACATACTCAGATCTTCACCAAACTTTGCAGGGATACATTGGATGTCAAGACACGTGGCAAAAACGTACAAAACAAGAGATTGGAGACATCAAGATTTTGGACGAATTTGTGAAGAATTTTCAAATTTTCAGATAGGAGGTTC
This sequence comes from Lepisma saccharinum, assembly GCF_977018435.1. Classification (NCBI taxonomy): domain Eukaryota; kingdom Metazoa; phylum Arthropoda; class Insecta; order Zygentoma; family Lepismatidae; genus Lepisma; species Lepisma saccharinum. Next base: position 724,081 of record NW_028142907.1, on the reverse strand, counting down.
CAGATAAGGTCAAAAACTACATACTCAGATCTTCACCAAACTTTGCAGGGATACATTGGATGTCAAGACACGTGGAAAAATCGTACAAAACAAGAGATTGGGGGCATCAAGATTTTGGACGGATTTTTTAGGAATTTTCAAATTTTCAGATGGGAGGTTCCAGATAAGGTCAAAAACTACATACTCAGATCTTCGCCAAACTTTGCAGGGATACATTGGATGTCAAGACACGTGGAAAAAACGTACAAAACAAGAGATTGGAGACGTCAAGATTTTGGACGAATTTTTTAAGAATTTTCAAATTTTCAGAAAGGATGTTCCAGATGAGTTCAAAAACGACATACTCAGATCTTCACCAAACTTTGCAGGGATACATTGGATGTCAAGACACGTGGAAAAAACATACAAAACATAGGATTGGGGACATCAAGATTTTGGACGAATTTTTTAAGAATTTTCAAATTTTCAGAAAGGAGGTTCCATATAAAGTCAAAAACTACATACTCAGATCTTCACCAAACTTTGCAGGGATACAATGGATGTCAAGAGACGTGGAAAAAACGTACAAAACAAGAGATTGAGGTCATCAAGATTTTGGACGGATTTTTTAGGAATTTTCAAATTTTCAGATGGGTGGTTCCAGATAAGGTCAAAAACTACATACTCAGATCTTCACCAAACTTTGCAGGGATACATTGGATGTCAAGACACGTGGAAAAAACGTACAAAACAAGAGATTGGAGACATCAAGATTTTGGACGAATTTTTTAAGAATTTTCAAATTTTCAGATAGGAGATTCCATATAAGGTCAAAAACTACATACTCAGATCTTCACCAAACTTTGCATGGATACATTGGATGTCAAGACACGTGGAAAAAACGTACAAAACAAGAGATTGGTGTCATCAAGATTTTGGACGAATTTTTGAAGAATTTTCAAATTTTCAGATAGGAGGTTCCAGATAAGGTCAAAAACTACATACTCAGATCTTCACCAAACGTTGCAGGGATATTTTGCATGTCAAGACACGTGGAAAAAACGTACAAAACAAGAGATTGGAGACATCAAGATTTTCGACGAATTTTTTAAGAATTTTCAAATTTTCAGATAGGAGTTTCCAGATAAGGTCAAAAACTACATACTCAGATCTTCACCAAACTTAGCAGGGATACATTGGATGTCAAGACACGTGGAAAAAACGTACAAAACAAGAGATTGGAGACATCAAGATTTTGGACGAATTTTTGAGGAATTTTCAAATTTTCAGAAATGAGGTTCCAGATAAAGTCAAAAACTACATACTCAGATCTTCACCAAACTTTGCAGGGATACATTGGATGTCAAGACACGTGGCAAAAACGTACAAAACAAGAGATTGGAGACATCAAGATTTTGGACGAATTTGTGAAGAATTTTCAAATTTTCAGATAGGAGGTTCCAGATAAGGTCAAAAACTACATACTCAGATCTTCACCAAACTTTGCAGGGATACATTGGATGTCAAGACACGTGGAAAAATCGTACAAAACAAGAGATTGGGGGCATCAAGATTTTGGACGGATTTTTTAGGAATTTTCAAATTTTCAGATGGGAGGTTCCAGATAAGGTCAAAAACTACATACTCAGATCTTCGCCAAACTTTGCAGGGATACATTGGATGTCAAGACACGTGGAAAAAACGTACAAAACAAGAGATTGGAGACGTCAAGATTTTGGACGAATTTTTTAAGAATTTTCAAATTTTCAGAAAGGATGTTCCAGATGAGTTCAAAAACGACATACTCAGGTCTTCACCAAACTTTGCAGGGATACATTGGATGTCAAGACACGTGGAAAAAACGTACAAAACAAGAGATTGGAGACATCAAGATTTTGGTCCAATTTTTGAGGAATTTTCAAATTTTCAGAAATGAGGTTCCAGATAAGGTCAAAAACTACATACTCAGATCTTCACCAAACTTTGCAGGGATACATTGGATGTCAAGACACGTGGAAAAAACGTACAAAACAAGAGATTGGAGACATCAAGATTTTGGACGAATTTTTTAAGAATTTTCAAATTTTCAGAAAGGATGTCCCAGATAAGGTCAAAAACGACATACTCAGATCTTCACCAAACTTTGCAGGGATACATTGGATGTCAAGACACGTGGAAAAAACATACAAAACATAGGATTGGGGACATCAAGATTTTGGTCAAATTTTTTAAGAATTTTCAAATTTTCAGATAGGAGGTTCCATATAAGGTCAAGAACTACATACTCAGATATTCACCAAACATTGAAGGGATACATTGGAGGTCAAGACACGTGGAAAAAACGTACAAAACAAGAGATTGGAGACATCAAGATTTTGGACGAATTTTTCAAAAATTTTCAAATTTTTAAGATAGGAGGTTCCAGATAAGGTCAAAAACTACATACTCAGATCTTCACCAAACTTTGCAGGGATACATTGGATGTCAAGACACGTGGAAAAAACGTACAAAACAAGAGATTGGAGACATCAAGATTTTGGACGAATTTTTTAAGCATTTTCAAATTTTCAGATAGGAGGTTCCAGATAAGGTCAAAAACTACATACTCAGATCTTCACCAAACTTTGCAGGGATACATTGGATGTCAAGACACGTGGCAAAAACGTACAAAACAAGAGATTGGAGACATCAAGATTTTGGACGAATTTTTTAAGAATTTTCAAATTTTCAGCTAGGAGGTTCCAGATAAGGTCAAAAACTACATACTCAGATCTTCACCAAACTAAGCAGGGATACATTGGATGTCAAGACACGTGGAAAAATCGTACAAAACAAGAGATTGGGGGCATCAAGATTTTGGACGGATTTTTTAGGAATTTTCAAATTTTCAGATGGGAGGTTCCAGATAAGGTCAAAAACTACATACTCAGATCTTCACCAAACTTTGCAGGGATACATTGGATGTCAAGACACGTGGAAAAAACGTACAAAACAAGAGATTGGAGACGTCAAGATTTTGGACGAATTTGTTAAGAATTTTCAAATTTTCAGAAAGGATGTTCCAGATGAGTTCAAAAACGACATACTCAGATCTTCACCAAACTTTGCAGGGATACATTAGATGTCAAGACACGTGGGAAAAACGTACAAAACAAGAGATTGGAGACATCAAGATTTTGGACGAATTTGTGAAGAATTTTCAAATTTTCAGATAGGAGGTTCCAGATAAGGTCAAAAACTACATACTCAGATCTTCACCAAACTTTGCAGGGATACATTGGATGTCAAGACACGTGGAAAAATCGTACAAAACAAGAGATTGGGGGCATCAAGATTTTGGACGGATTTTTTAGGAATTTTCAAATTTTCAGATGGGAGGTTCCAGATAAGGTCAAAAACTACATACTCAGATCTTCGCCAAACTTTGCAGGGATACATTGGATGTCAAGACACGTGGAAAAAACGTACAAAACAAGAGATTGGAGACGTCAAGATTTTGGACGAATTTTTTAAGAATTTTCAAATTTTCAGAAAGGATGTTCCAGATGAGTTCAAAAACGACATACTCAGATCTTCACCAAACTTTGCAGGGATACATTGGATGTCAAGACACGTGGAAAAAACATACAAAACATAGGATTGGGGACATCAAGATTTTGGACGAATTTTTTAAGAATTTTCAAATTTTCAGAAAGGAGGTTCCATATAAAGTCAAAAACTACATACTCAGATCTTCACCAAACTTTGCAGGGATACAATGGATGTCAAGAGACGTGGAAAAAACGTACAAAACAAGAGATTGAGGTCATCAAGATTTTGGACGGATTTTTTAGGAATTTTCAAATTTTCAGATGGGAGGTTCCAGATAAGGTCAAAAACTACATACTCAGATCTTCACCAAACTTTGCAGGGATACATTGGATGTCAAGACACGTGGAAAAAACGTACAAAACAAGAGATTGGAGACATCAAGATTTTGGACGAATTTTTTAAGAATTTTCAAATTTTCAGATAGGAGATTCCATATAAGGTCAAAAACTACATACTCAGATCTTCACCAAACTTTGCATGGATACATTGGATGTCAAGACACGTGGAAAAAACGTACAAAACAAGAGATTGGTGTCATCAAGATTTTGGACGAATTTTTGAAGAATTTTCAAATTTTCAGATAGGAGGTTCCAGATAAGGTCAAAAACTACATACTCAGATCTTCACCAAACGTTGCAGGGATATTTTGCATGTCAAGACACGTGGAAAAAACGTACAAAACAAGAGATTGGAGACATCAAGATTTTCGACGAATTTTTTAAGAATTTTCAAATTTTCAGATAGGAGGTTCCAGATAAGGTCAAAAACTACATACTCAGATCTTCACCAAACTTAGCAGGGATACATTGGATGTCAAGACACGTGGAAAAAACGTACAAAACAAGAGATTGGAGACATCAAGATTTTGGACGAATTTTTGAGGAATTTTCAAATTTTCAGAAATGAGGTTCCAGATAAGGTCAAAAACTACATACTCAGATCTTCACCAAACTTTGCAGGGATACATTGGATGTCAAGACACGTGGCAAAAACGTACAAAACAAGAGATTGGAGACATCAAGATTTTGGACGAATTTGTGAAGAATTTTCAAATTTTCAGATAGGAGGTTCCAGATAAGGTCAAAAACTACATACTCAGATCTTCACCAAACTTTGCAGGGATACATTGGATGTCAAGACACGTGGAAAAATCGTACAAAACAAGAGATTGGGGGCATCAAGATTTTGGACGGATTTTTTAGGAATTTTCAAATTTTCAGATGGGAGGTTCCAGATAAGGTCAAAAACTACATACTCAGATCTTCGCCAAACTTTGCAGGGATACATTGGATGTCAAGACACGTGGAAAAAACGTACAAAACAAGAGATTGGAGACGTCAAGATTTTGGACGAATTTTTTAAGAATTTTCAAATTTTCAGAAAGGATGTTCCAGATGAGTTCAAAAACGACATACTCAGGTCTTCACCAAACTTTGCAGGGATACATTGGATGTCAAGACACGTGGAAAAAACGTACAAAACAAGAGATTGGAGACATCAAGATTTTGGTCCAATTTTTGAGGAATTTTCAAATTTTCAGAAATGAGGTTCCAGATAAGGTCAAAAACTACATACTCAGATCTTCACCAAACTTTGCAGGGATACATTGGATGTCAAGACACGTGGAAAAAACGTACAAAACAAGAGATTGGAGACATCAAGATTTTGGACGAATTTTTTAAGAATTTTCAAATTTTCAGAAAGGATGTCCCAGATAAGGTCAAAAACGACATACTCAGATCTTCACCAAACTTTGCAGGGATACATTGGATGTCAAGACACGTGGAAAAAACATACAAAACATAGGATTGGGGACATCAAGATTTTGGTCAAATTTTTTAAGAATTTTCAAATTTTCAGATAGGAGGTTCCATATAAGGTCAAGAACTACATACTCAGATATTCACCAAACATTGAAGGGATACATTGGAGGTCAAGACACGTGGAAAAAACGTACAAAACAAGAGATTGGAGACATCAAGATTTTGGACGAATTTTTCAAAAATTTTCAAATTTTTAAGATAGGAGGTTCCAGATAAGGTCAAAAACTACATACTCAGATCTTCACCAAACTTTGCAGGGATACATTGGATGTCAAGACACGTGGAAAAAACGTACAAAACAAGAGATTGGAGACATCAAGATTTTGGACGAATTTTTTAAGCATTTTCAAATTTTCAGATAGGAGGTTCCAGATAAGGTCAAAAACTACATACTCAGATCTTCACCAAACTTTGCAGGGATACATTGGATGTCAAGACACGTGGCAAAAACGTACAAAACAAGAGATTGGAGACATCAAGATTTTGGACGAATTTTTTAAGAATTTTCAAATTTTCAGCTAGGAGGTTCCAGATAAGGTCAAAAACTACATACTCAGATCTTCACCAAACTAAGCAGGGATACATTGGATGTCAAGACACGTGGAAAAATCGTACAAAACAAGAGATTGGGGGCATCAAGATTTTGGACGGATTTTTTAGGAATTTTCAAATTTTCAGATGGGAGGTTCCAGATAAGGTCAAAAACTACATACTCAGATCTTCACCAAACTTTGCAGGGATACATTGGATGTCAAGACACGTGGAAAAAACGTACAAAACAAGAGATTGGAGACGTCAAGATTTTGGACGAATTTGTTAAGAATTTTCAAATTTTCAGAAAGGATGTTCCAGATGAGTTCAAAAACGACATACTCAGATCTTCACCAAACTTTGCAGGGATACATTAGATGTCAAGACACGTGGAAAAAACGTACAAAACAAGAGATTGGAGACATCAAGATTTTGGACGAATTTTTGAAGAATTTTCAAATTTTCAGATGGGAGGTTCCAGATAAGGTCAAAAACGACATACTCAGATCTTCACCAAACTTTGCATGGATACATTGGATGTCAAGACACGTGGAAAAAACGTACAAAACAAGAGATTGAGGTCATCAAGATTTTGGACGGATTTTTTAGGAATTTTCAAATTTTCAGATGGGAGGTTCCAGATAAGGTCAAAAACTACATACTCAGATCTTCACCAAACTTTGCAGGGATACATTGGATGTCAAGACACGTGGAAAAAACGTACAAAACAAGAGATTGGAGACATCAAGATTTTGGACGAATTTTTTAAGAATTTTCAAATTTTCAGATAGGAGGTTCCATATAAGGTCAAAAACTACATACTCAGATCTTCACCAAACTTTGCATGGATACATTGGATGTCAAGACACGTGGAAAAAACGTACAAAACAAGAGATTGGTGTCATCAAGATTTTGGACGAATTTTTGAAGAATTTTCAAATTTTCAGATAGGAGGTTCCAGATAAGGTCAAAAACTACATACTCAGATCTTCACCAAACGTTGCAGGGATACTTTGCATGTCAAGACACGTGGAAAAAACGTACAAAACAAGAGATTGGAGACATCAAGATTTTCGACGAATTTTTTAAGAATTTTCAAATTTTAAGATAGGAGGTTCCAGATAAGGTCAAAAACTACATACTCAGATCTTCACCAAACTTTGCAGGGATACATTGGATGTCAAGACACGTGGAAAAAACGTACAAAACAAGAGATTGGAGACATCAAGATTTTGGACGAATTTTTGAGGAATTTTCAAATTTTCAGAAATGAGGTTCCAGATAAGGTCAAAAACGACATACTCAGATCTTCACCAAACTTTGCATGGATACATTGGATGTCAAGACACGTGGAAAAAACATACAAAACATAGGATTGGGGACATCAAGATTTTGGACGAATTTTTTAAGAATTTTCAAATTTTCAGAAAGGAGGTTCCATATAAAGTCAAAAACTACATACTCAGATCTTCACCAAACTTTGCAGGGATACAATGGATGTCAAGACACGTGGAAAAAACGTACAAAACAAGAGATTGAGGTCATCAAGATTTTGGACGGATTTTTTAGGAATTTTCAAATTTTCAGATGGGAGGTTCCAGATAAGGTCAAAAACTACATACTCAGATCTTCACCAAACTTTGCAGGGATACATTGGATGTCAAGACACGTGGAAAAAACGTACAAAACAAGAGATTGGAGACATCAAGATTTTGGACGAATTTTTTAAGAATTTTCAAATTTTCAGATAGGAGGTTCCATATAAGGTCAAAAACTACGTACTCAGATCTTCACCAAACTTTGCATGGATACATTGGATGTCAAGACACGTGGAAAAAACGTACAAAACAAGAGATTGGTGTCATCAAGATTTTGGACGAATTTTTGAAGAATTTTCTAATTTTCAGATAGGAGGTTCCAGATAAGGTCAAAAACTACATACTCAGATCTTCACCAAACGTTGCAGGGATATTTTGCATGTCAAGACACGTGGAAAAAACGTACAAAACAAGAGATTGGAGACATCAAGATTTTCGACGAATTTTTTAAGAATTTTCAAATTTTCAGATAGGAGGTTCCAGATAAGGTCAAAAACTACATACTCAGATCTTCACCAAACTTAGCAGGGATACATTGGATGTCAAGACACGTGGAAAAAACGTACAAAACAAGAGATTGGAGACATCAAGATTTTGGACGAATTTTTGAGGAATTTTCAAATTTTCAGAAATGAGGTTCCAGATAAGGTCAAAAACTACATACTCAGATCTTCACCAAACTTTGCAGGGATACATTGGATGTCAAGACACGTGGCAAAAACGTACAAAACAAGAGATTGGAGACATCAAGATTTTGGACGAATTTGTGAAGAATTTTCAAATTTTCAGATAGGAGGTTCCAGATAAGGTCAAAAACTACATACTCAGATCTTCACCAAACTTTGCAGGGATACATTGGATGTCAAGACACGTGGAAAAATCGTACAAAACAAGAGATTGGGGGCATCAAGATTTTGGACGGATTTTTTAGGAATTTTCAAATTTTCAGATGGGAGGTTCCAGATAAGGTCAAAAACTACATACTCAGATCTTCGCCAAACTTTGCAGGGATACATTGGATGTCAAGACACGTGGAAAAAACGTACAAAACAAGAGATTGGAGACGTCAAGATTTTGGACGAATTTTTTAAGAATTTTCAAATTTTCAGAAAGGATGTTCCAGATGAGTTCAAAAACGACATACTCAGATCTTCACCAAACTTTGCAGGGATACATTGGATGTCAAGACACGTGGAAAAAACGTACAAAACAAGAGATTGGAGACATCAAGATTTTGGACGAATTTTTTAAGAATTTTCAAATTTTCAGATAGGAGGTTCCAGATAAGGTCAAAAACTACATACTCAGATCTTCACCAAACTTTGCAGGGATACATTGGATGTCAAGACACGTGGAAAAAACGTACAAAACAAGAGATTGGAGACATCAAGATTTTGGTCCAATTTTTGAGTAATTTTCAAATTTTCAGAAATGAGGTTCCAGATAAGGTCAAAAACTACATACTCAGATCTTCGCCAAACTTTGCAGGGATACATTGGATGTCAAGACACGTGGAAAAAACGTACAAAACAAGAGATTGGAGACGTCAAGATTTTGGACGAATTTTTTAAGAATTTTCAAATTTTCAGAAAGGATGTTCCAGATGAGTTCAAAAACGACATACTCAGATCTTCACCAAACTTTGCAGGGATACATTGGATGTCAAGACACGTGGAAAAAACATACAAAACATAGGATTGGGGACATCAAGATTTTGGACGATTTTTTTAAGAATTTTCAAATTTTCAGAAAGGAGGTTCCATATAAAGTCAAAAACTACATACTCAGATCTTCACCAAACTTTGCAGGGATACAATGGATGTCAAGAGACGTGGAAAAAACGTACAAAACAAGAGATTGAGGTCATCAAGATTTTGGACGGATTTTTTAGGAATTTTCAAATTTTCAGATGGGAGGTTCCAGATAAGGTCAAAAACTACATACTCAGATCTTCACCAAACTTTGCAGGGATACATTGGATGTCAAGACACGTGGAAAAAACGTACAAAACAAGAGATTGGAGACATCAAGATTTTGGACGAATTTTTTAAGAATTTTCAAATTTTCAGATAGGAGATTCCATATAAGGTCAAAAACTACATACTCAGATCTTCACCAAACTTTGCATGGATACATTGGATGTCAAGACACGTGGAAAAAACGTACAAAACAAGAGATTGGTGTCATCAAGATTTTGGACGAATTTTTGAAGAATTTTCAAATTTTCAGATAGGAGGTTCCAGATAAGGTCAAAAACTACATACTCAGATCTTCACCAAACGTTGCAGGGATATTTTGCATGTCAAGACACGTGGAAAAAACGTACAAAACAAGAGATTGGAGACATCAAGATTTTCGACGAATTTTTTAAGAATTTTCAAATTTTCAGATAGGAGGTTCCAGATAAGGTCAAAAACTACATACTCAGATCTTCACCAAACTTAGCAGGGATACATTGGATGTCAAGACACGTGGAAAAAACGTACAAAACAAGAGATTGGAGACATCAAGATTTTGGACGAATTTTTGAGGAATTTTCAAATTTTCAGAAATGAGGTTCCAGATAAGGTCAAAAACTACATACTCAGATCTTCACCAAACTTTGCAGGGATACATTGGATGTCAAGACACGTGGCAAAAACGTACAAAACAAGAGATTGGAGACATCAAGATTTTGGACGAATTTGTGAAGAATTTTCAAATTTTCAGATAGGAGGTTCCAGATAAGGTCAAAAACTACATACTCAGATCTTCACCAAACTTTGCAGGGATACATTGGATGTCAAGACACGTGGAAAAATCGTACAAAACAAGAGATTGGGGGCATCAAGATTTTGGACGGATTTTTTAGGAATTTTCAAATTTTCAGATGGGAGGTTCCAGATAAGGTCAAAAACTACATACTCAGATCTTCGCCAAACTTTGCAGGGATACATTGGATGTCAAGACACGTGGAAAAAACGTACAAAACAAGAGATTGGAGACGTCAAGATTTTGGACGAATTTTTTAAGAATTTTCAAATTTTCAGAAAGGATGTTCCAGATGAGTTCAAAAACGACATACTCAGGTCTTCACCAAACTTTGCAGGGATACATTGGATGTCAAGACACGTGGAAAAAACGTACAAAACAAGAGATTGGAGACATCAAGATTTTGGTCCAATTTTTGAGGAATTTTCAAATTTTCAGAAATGAGGTTCCAGATAAGGTCAAAAACTACATACTCAGATCTTCACCAAACTTTGCAGGGATACATTGGATGTCAAGACACGTGGAAAAAACGTACAAAACAAGAGATTGGAGACATCAAGATTTTGGACGAATTTTTTAAGAATTTTCAAATTTTCAGAAAGGATGTCCCAGATAAGGTCAAAAACGACATACTCAGATCTTCACCAAACTTTGCAGGGATACATTGGATGTCAAGACACGTGGAAAAAACATACAAAACATAGGATTGGGGACATCAAGATTTTGGTCAAATTTTTTAAGAATTTTCAAATTTTCAGATAGGAGGTTCCATATAAGGTCAAGAACTACATACTCAGATATTCACCAAACATTGAAGGGATACATTGGAGGTCAAGACACGTGGAAAAAACGTACAAAACAAGAGATTGGAGACATCAAGATTTTGGACGAATTTTTCAAAAATTTTCAAATTTTTAAGATAGGAGGTTCCAGATAAGGTCAAAAACTACATACTCAGATCTTCACCAAACTTTGCAGGGATACATTGGATGTCAAGACACGTGGAAAAAACGTACAAAACAAGAGATTGGAGACATCAAGATTTTGGACGAATTTTTTAAGCATTTTCAAATTTTCAGATAGGAGGTTCCAGATAAGGTCAAAAACTACATACTCAGATCTTCACCAAACTTTGCAGGGATACATTGGATGTCAAGACACGTGGCAAAAACGTACAAAACAAGAGATTGGAGACATCAAGATTTTGGACGAATTTTTTAAGAATTTTCAAATTTTCAGCTAGGAGGTTCCAGATAAGGTCAAAAACTACATACTCAGATCTTCACCAAACTAAGCAGGGATACATTGGATGTCAAGACACGTGGAAAAATCGTACAAAACAAGAGATTGGGGGCATCAAGATTTTGGACGGATTTTTTAGGAATTTTCAAATTTTCAGATGGGAGGTTCCATATAAGGTCAAAAACTACATACTCAGATCTTCACCAAACTTTGCAGGGATACATTGGATGTCAAGACACGTGGAAAAAACGTACAAAACAAGAGATTGGAGACGTCAAGATTTTGGACGAATTTGTTAAGAATTTTCAAATTTTCAGAAAGGATGTTCCAGATGAGTTCAAAAACGACATACTCAGATCTTCACCAAACTTTGCAGGGATACATTAGATGTCAAGACACGTGGAAAAAACGTACAAAACAAGAGATTGGAGACATCAAGATTTTGGACGAATTTTTGAAGAATTTTCAAATTTTCAGATGGGAGGTTCCAGATAAGGTCAAAAACGACATACTCAGATCTTCACCAAACTTTGCATGGATACATTGGATGTCAAGACACGTGGAAAAAACGTACAAAACAAGAGATTGAGGTCATCAAGATTTTGGACGGATTTTTTAGGAATTTTCAAATTTTCAGATGGGAGGTTCCAGATAAGGTCAAAAACTACATACTCAGATCTTCACCAAACTTTGCAGGGATACATTGGATGTCAAGACACGTGGAAAAAACGTACAAAACAAGAGATTGGAGACATCAAGATTTTGGACGAATTTTTTAAGAATTTTCAAATTTTCAGATAGGAGGTTCCATATAAGGTCAAAAACTACATACTCAGATCTTCACCAAACTTTGCATGGATACATTGGATGTCAAGACACGTGGAAAAAACGTACAAAACAAGAGATTGGTGTCATCAAGATTTTGGACGAATTTTTGAAGAATTTTCAAATTTTCAGATAGGAGGTTCCAGATAAGGTCAAAAACTACATACTCAGATCTTCACCAAACGTTGCAGGGATACTTTGCATGTCAAGACACGTGGAAAAAACGTACAAAACAAGAGATTGGAGACATCAAGATTTTCGACGAATTTTTTAAGAATTTTCAAATTTTAAGATAGGAGGTTCCAGATAAGGTCAAAAACTACATACTCAGATCTTCACCAAACTTTGCAGGGATACATTGGATGTCAAGACACGTGGAAAAAACGTACAAAACAAGAGATTGGAGACATCAAGATTTTGGACGAATTTTTGAGGAATTTTCAAATTTTCAGAAATGACGTTCCAGATAAGGTCAAAAACGACATACTCAGATCTTCACCAAACTTTGCATGGATACATTGGATGTCAAGACACGTGGAAAAAACATACAAAACATAGGATTGGGGACATCAAGATTTTGGACGAATTTTTTAAGAATTTTCAAATTTTCAGAAAGGAGGTTCCATATAAAGTCAAAAACTACATACTCAGATCTTCACCAAACTTTGCAGGGATACAATGGATGTCAAGACACGTGGAAAAAACGTACAAAACAAGAGATTGAGGTCATCAAGATTTTGGACGGATTTTTTAGGAATTTTCAAATTTTCAGATGGGAGGTTCCAGATAAGGTCAAAAACTACATACTCAGATCTTCACCAAACTTTGCAGGGATACATTGGATGTCAAGACACGTGGAAAAAACGTACAAAACAAGAGATTGGAGACATCAAGATTTTGGACGAATTTTTTAAGAATTTTCAAATTTTCAGATAGGAGGTTCCATATAAGGTCAAAAACTACGTACTCAGATCTTCACCAAACTTTGCATGGATACATTGGATGTCAAGACACGTGGAAAAAACGTACAAAACAAGAGATTGGTGTCATCAAGATTTTGGACGAATTTTTGAAGAATTTTCTAATTTTCAGATAGGAGGTTCCAGATAAGGTCAAAAACTACATACTCAGATCTTCACCAAACGTTGCAGGGATATTTTGCATGTCAAGACACGTGGAAAAAACGTACAAAACAAGAGATTGGAGACATCAAGATTTTCGACGAATTTTTTAAGAATTTTCAAATTTTCAGATAGGAGGTTCCAGATAAGGTCAAAAACTACATACTCAGATCTTCACCAAACTTATCAGGGATACATTGGATGTCAAGACACGTGGAAAAAACGTACAAAACAAGAGATTGGAGACATCAAGATTTTGGACGAATTTTTGAGGAATTTTCAAATTTTCAGAAATGAGGTTCCAGATAAGGTCAAAAACTACATACTCAGATCTTCACCAAACTTTGCAGGGATACATTGGATGTCAAGACACGTGGCAAAAACGTACAAAACAAGAGATTGGAGACATCAAGATTTTGGACGAATTTGTGAAGAATTTTCAAATTTTCAGATAGGAGGTTCCAGATAAGGTCAAAAACTACATACTCAGATCTTCACCAAACTTTGCAGGGATACATTGGATGTCAAGACACGTGGAAAAATCGTACAAAACAAGAGATTGGGGGCATCAAGATTTTGGACGGATTTTTTAGGAATTTTCAAATTTTCAGATGGGAGGTTCCAGATAAGGTCAAAAACTACATACTCAGATCTTCGCCAAACTTTGCAGGGATACATTGGATGTCAAGACACGTGGAAAAAACGTACAAAACAAGAGATTGGAGACGTCAAGATTTTGGACGAATTTTTTAAGAATTTTCAAATTTTCAGAAAGGATGTTCCAGATGAGTTCAAAAACGACATACTCAGATCTTCACCAAACTTTGCAGGGATACATTGGATGTCAAGACACGTGGAAAAAACGTACAAAACAAGAGATTGGAGACATCAAGATTTTGGACGAATTTTTTAAGAATTTTCAAATTTTCAGATAGGAGGTTCCAGATAAGGTCAAAAACTACATACTCAGATCTTCACCAAACTTTGCAGGGATACATTGGATGTCAAGACACGTGGAAAAAACGTACAAAACAAGAGATTGGAGACATCAAGATTTTGGTCCAATTTTTGAGTAATTTTCAAATTTTCAGAAATGAGGTTCCAGATAAGGTCAAAAACTACATACTCAGATCTTCACCAAACTTTGCAGGGATACATTGGATGTCAAGACACGTGGAAAAAACGTACAAAACAAGAGATTGGAGACATCAAGATTTTGGACGAATTTTTTAAGAATTTTCAAATTTTCAGAAAGGATGTCCCAGATAAGGTCAAAAACGACATACTCAGATCTTCACCAAACTTTGCAGGGATACATTGGATGTCAAGACACGTGGAAAAAACGTACAAAACAAGAGATTGGAGACATCAAGATTTTGGACGAATTTTTTAAGAATTTTCAAATTTTCAGATAGGAGGTTCCAGATAAGGTCAAAAACTACATACTCAGATCTTCACCAAACTTTGCAGGGATACATTGGATGTCAAGACACGTGGAAAAAACGTACAAAACAAGAGATTGGAGACATCAAGATTTTGGTCCAATTTTTGAGGAATTTTCAAATTTTCAGAAATGAGGTTCCAGATAAGGTCAAAAACTACATACTCAGATCTTCACCAAACTTTGCAGGGATACATTGGATGTCAAGACACGTGGAAAAAACGTACAAAACAAGAGATTGGAGACATCAAGATTTTGGACGAATTTTTTAAGAATTTTCAAATTTTCAGAAAGGATGTCCCAGATAAGGTCAAAAACGACATACTCAGATCTTCACCAAACTTTGCAGGGATACATTGGATGTCAAGACACGTGGAAAAAACATACAAAACATAGGATTGGGGACATCAAGATTTTGGTCAAATTTTTTAAGAATTTTCAAATTTTCAGATAGGAGGTTCCATATAAGCATATAAGGTCAAAAACTACATAGTCAGATATTCACCAAACATTGCAGGGATACATTGGAGGTCAAGACACGTGGAAAAAACGTACAAAACAAGAGATTGGAGACATCAAGATTTTGGACGAATTTTTCAAAAATTTTCAAATTTTCAGATAGGAGGTTCCAGATAAGGTCAAAAACTACATACTCAGATCTTCACCAAACTTTGCAGGGATACATTGGATGTCAAGACACGTGGAAAAAACGTACAAAACAAGAGATTGGAGACATCAAGATTTTGGACGAATTTTTTAAGCATTTTCAAATTTTCAGATAGGAGGTTCCAGATAAGGTCAAAAACTACATACTCAGATCTTCACCAAACTTTGCAGGGATACATTGGATGTCAAGACACGTGGCAAAAACGTACAAAACAAGAGATTGGAGACATCAAGATTTTGGACGAATTTTTTAAGAATTTTCAAATTTTCAGATAGGAGGTTCCAGATAAGGTCAAAAACTACATACTCAGATCTTCACCAAACTAAGCAGGGATACATTGGATGTCAAGACACGTGGAAAAATCGTACAAAACAAGAGATTGGGGGCATCAAGATTTTGGACGGATTTTTTAGGAATTTTCAAATTTTCAGATGGGAGGTTCCAGATAAGGTCAAAAACTACATACTCAGATCTTCACCAAACTTTGCAGGGATACATTGGATGTCAAGACACGTGGAAAAAACGTACAAAACAAGAGATTGGAGACGTCAAGATTTTGGACGAATTTGTTAAGAATTTTCAAATTTTCAGAAAGGATGTTCCAGATGAGTTCAAAAACGACATACTCAGATCTTCACCAAACTTTGCAGGGATACATTAGATGTCAAGACACGTGGAAAAAACGTACAAAACAAGAGATTGGAGACATCAAGATTTTGGACGAATTTTTGAAGAATTTTCAAATTTTCAGATGGGAGGTTCCAGATAAGGTCAAAAACGACATACTCAGATCTTCACCAAACTTTGCATGGATACATTGGATGTCAAGACACGTGGAAAAAACGTACAAAACAAGAGATTGAGGTCATCAAGATTTTGGACGGATTTTTTAGTAATTTTCAAATTTTCAGATGGGAGGTTCCAGATAAGGTCAAAAACTACATACTCAGATCTTCACCAAACTTTGCAGGGATACATTGGATGTCAAGACACGTGGAAAAAACGTACAAAACAAGAGATTGGAGACATCAAGATTTTGGACGAATTTTTTAAGAATTTTCAAATTTTCAGATAGGAGGTTCCATATAAGGTCAAAAACTACATACTCAGATCTTCACCAAACTTTGCATGGATACATTGGATGTCAAGACACGTGGAAAAAACGTACAAAACAAGAGATTGGTGTCATCAAGATTTTGGACGAATTTTTGAAGAATTTTCAAATTTTCAGATAGGAGGTTCCAGATAAGGTCAAAAACTACATACTCAGATCTTCACCAAACGTTGCAGGGATACTTTGCATGTCAAGACACGTGGAAAAAACGTACAAAACAAGAGATTGGAGACATCAAGATTTTCGACGAATTTTTGAAGAATTTTCAAATTTTCAGATAGGAGGTTCCAGATAAGGTCAAAAACTACATACTCAGATCTTCACCAAACTTTGCAGGGATACATTGGATGTCAAGACACGTGGAAAAAACGTACAAAACAAGAGATTGGAGACATCAAGATTTTGGAAGAATTTTTGAGGAATTTTCAAATTTTCAGAAATGAGGTTCCAGATAAGGTCAAAAACGACATACTCAGATCTTCACCAAACTTTGCATGGATACATTGGATGTCAAGACACGTGGAAAAAACATACAAAACATAGGATTGGGGACATCAAGATTTTGGACGAATTTTTTAAGAATTTTCAAATTTTCAGAAAGGAGGTTCCATATAAAGTCAAAAACTACATACTCAGATCTTCACCAAACTTTGCAGGGATACAATGGATGTCAAGACACGTGGAAAAAACGTACAAAACAAGAGATTGAGGTCATCAAGATTTTGGACGGATTTTTAGGAATTTTCAAATTTTCAGATGGGAGGTTCCAGATAAGGTCAAAAACTACATACTCAGATCTTCACCAAACTTTGCAGGGATACATTGGATGTCAAGACACGTGGAAAAAACGTACAAAACAAGAGATTGGAGACATCAAGATTTTGGACGAATTTTTTAAGAATTTTCAAATTTTCAGATAGGAGGTTCCATATAAGGTCAAAAACTACATACTCAGATCTTCACCAAACTTTGCATAGATACATTGGATGTCAAGACACGTGGAAAAAACGTACAAAACAAGAGATTGGTGTCATCAAGATTTTGGACGAATTTTTGAAGAATTTTCAAATTTTCAGATAGGAGGTTCCAGATAAGGTCAAAAACTACATACTCAGATCTTCACCAAACGTTGCAGGGATATTTTGCATGTCAAGACACGTGGAAAAAACGTACAAAACAAGAGATTGGAGACATCAAGATTTTCGACGAATTTTTTAAGAATTTTCAAATTTTCAGATAGGAGGTTCCAGATAAGGTCAAAAACTACATACTCAGATCTTCACCAAACTTAGCAGGGATACATTGGATGTCAAGACACGTGGAAAAAACGTACAAAACAAGAGATTGGAGACATCAAGATTTTGGACGAATTTTTGAGGAATTTTCAAATTTTCAGAAATGAGGTTCCAGATAAGGTCAAAAACTACATACTCAGATCTTCACCAAACTTTGCAGGGATACATTGGATGTCAAGACACGTGGCAAAAACGTACAAAACAAGAGATTGGAGACATCAAGATTTTGGACGAATTTGTGAAGAATGTTCAAATTTTCAGATAGGAGGTTCCAGATAAGGTCAAAAACTACATACTCAGATCTTCACCAAACTTTGCAGGGATACATTGGATGTCAAGACACGTGGAAAAATCGTACAAAACAAGAGATTGGGGGCATCAAGATTTTGGACGGACTTTTTAGGAATTTTCAAATTTTCAGATGGGAGGTTCCAGATAAGGTCAAAAACTACATACTCAGATCTTCGCCAAACTTTGCAGGGATACATTGGATGTCAAGACACGTGGAAAAAACGTACAAAACAAGAGATTGGAGACGTCAAGATTTTGGACGAATTTTTTAAGAATTTTCAAATTTTCAGAAAGGATATTCCAGATGAGTTCAAAAACGACATACTCAGATCTTCACCAAACTTTGCAGGGATACATTGGATGTCAAGACACGTGGAAAAAACGTACAAAACAAGAGATTGGAGACATCAAGATTTTGGACGAATTTTTTAAGAATTTTCAAATTTTCAGATAGGAGGTTCCAGATAAGGTCAAAAACTACATACTCAGATCTTCACCAAACTTTGCAGGGATACATTGGATGTCAAGACACGTGGAAAAAACGTACAAAACAAGAGATTGGAGACATCAAGATTTTGGTCCAATTTTTGAGGAATTTTCAAATTTTCAGAAATGAGGTTCCAGATAAGGTCAAAAACTACATACTCAGATCTTCACCAAACTTTGCAGGGATACATTGGATGTCAAGACACGTGGAAAAAACGTACAAAACAAGAGATTGGAGACATCTAGATTTTGGACGAATTTTTTAAGAATTTTCAAATTTTCAGAAAGGATGTCCCAGATAAGGTCAAAAACGACATACTCAGATCTTCACCAAACTTTGCAGGGATACATTGGATGTCAAGACACGTGGAAAAAACATACAAAACATAGGATTGGGGACATCAAGATTTTGGTCAAATTTTTTAAGAATTTTCAAATTTTCAGATAGGAGGTTCCATATAAGGTCAAAAACTACATACTCAGATATTCACCAAACATTGCAGGGATACATTGGAGGTCAAGACACGTGGAAAAAACGTACAAAACAAGAGATTGGAGACATCAAGATTTTGGACAAATTTTTCAAAAATTTTCAAATTTTCAGATAGGAGGTTCCAGATAAGGTCAAAAACTACATACTCAGATCTTCACCAAACTTTGCAGGGATACATTGGATGTCAAGACACGTGGAAAAAACGTACAAAACAAGAGATTGGAGACATCAAGATTTTGGACGAATTTTTTAAGCATTTTCAAATTTTCAGATAGGAGGTTCCAGATAAGGTCAAAAACTACATACTCAGATCTTCACCAAACTTTGCAGGGATACATTGGATGTCAAGACACGTGGCAAAAACGTACAAAACAAGAGATTGGAGACATCAAGATTTTGGACGAATTTTTTAAGAATTTTCAAATTTTCAGATAGGAGGTTCCAGATAAGGTCAAAAACTACATACTCAGATTTTCACCAAACTAAGCAGGGATACATTGGATGTCAAGACACGTGGAAAAATCGTACAAAACAAGAGAATGGGGGCATCAAGATTTTGGACGGATTTTTTAGGAATTTTCAAATTTTCATATGGGAGGTTCCAGATAAGGTCAAAAACTACATACTCAGATCTTCACCAAACTTTGCAGGGATACATTGGATGTCAAGACACGTGGAAAAAACGTACAAAACAAGAGATTGGAGACGTCAAGATTTTGGACGAATTTGTTAAGAATTTTCAAATTTTCAGAAAGGATGTTCCAGATGAGTTCAAAAACGACATACTCAGATCTTCACCAAACTTTGCAGGGATACATTAGATGTCAAGACACGTGGAAAAAACGTACAAAACAAGAGATTGGAGACATCAAGATTTTGGACGAATTTTTGAAGAATTTTCAAATTTTCAGATGGGAGGTTCCAGATAAGGTCAAAAACGACATACTCAGATCTTCACCAAACTTTGCATGGATACATTGGATGTCAAGACACGTGGAAAAAACGTACAAAACAAGAGATTGAGGTCATCAAGATTTTGGACGGATTTTTTAGGAATTTTCAAATTTTCAGATGGGAGGTTCCAGATAAGGTCAAAAACTACATACTCAGATCTTCACCAAACTTTGCAGGGATACATTGGATGTCAAGACACGTGGAAAAAACGTACAAAACAAGAGATTGGAGACATCAAGATTTTGGACGAATTTTTTAAGAATTTTCAAATTTTCAGATAGGAGGTTCCATATAAGGTCAAAAACTACATACTCAGATCTTCACCAAACTTTGCATGGATACATTGGATGTCAAGACACGTGGAAAAAACGTACAAAACAAGAGATTGGTGTCATCAAGATTTTGGACGAATTTTTGAAGAATTTTCAAATTTTCAGATAGGAGGTTCCAGATAAGGTCAAAAATTACATACTCAGATCTTCACCAAACGTTGCAGGGATACTTTGCATGTCAAGACACGTGGAAAAAACGTACAAAACAAGAGATTGGAGACATCAAGATTTTCGACGAATTTTTTAAGAATTTTCAAATTTTCAGATAGGAGGTTCCAGATAAGGTCAAAAACTACATACTCAGATCTTCACCAAACTTTGCAGGGATACATTGGATGTCAAGACACGTGGAAAAAACGTACAAAACAAGAGATTGGAGACATCAAGATTTTGGACGAATTTTTGAGGAATTTTCAAATTTTCAGAAATGAGGTTCCAGATAAGGTCAAAAACGACATACTCAGATCTTCACCAAACTTTGCATGGATACATTGGATGTCAAGACACGTGGAAAAAACATACAAAACATAGGATTGGGGACATCAAGATTTTGGACGAATTTTTTAAGAATTTTCAAATTTTCAGAAAGGAGGTTCCATATAAAGTCAAAAACTACATACTCAGATCTTCACCAAACTTTGCAGGGATACAATGGATGTCAAGACACGTGGAAAAAACGTACAAAACAAGAGATTGGAGACATCAAGATTTGGGACGAATTTTTTAAGAATTTTCAAATTTTCAGATAGGAGGTTCCATATAAGGTCAAAAACTACATACTCAGATCTTCACCAAACTTTGCATAGATACATTGGATGTCAAGACACGTGGAAAAAACTTACAAAACAAGAGATTGGTGTCATCAAGATTTTGGACGAATTTTTGAAGAATTTTCAAATTTTCAGATAGGAGGTTCCAGATAAGGTCAAAAACTACATACTCAGATCTTCACCAAACGTTGCAGGGATATTTTGCATGTCAAGACACGTGGAAAAAACGTACAAAACAAGAGATTGGAGACATCAAGATTTTCGACGAATTTTTTAAGAATTTTCAAATTTTCAGATAAGAGGTTCCAGATAAGGTCAAAAACTACATACTCAGATCTTCACCAAACTTAGCAGGGATACATTGGATGTCAAGACACGTGGAAAAAACGTACAAAACAAGAGATTGGAGACATCAAGATTTTGGACGAATTTTTGAGGAATTTTCAAATTTTCAGAAATGAGGTTCCAGATAAGGTCAAAAACTACATACTCAGATCTTCACCAAACTTTGCAGGGATACATTTAATGTCAAGACACGTGGCAAAAACGTACAAAACAAGAGATTGGAGACATCAAGATTTTGGACGAATTTGTGAAGAATTTTCAAATTTTCAGATAGGAGGTTCCAGATAAGGTCAAAAACTACATACTCAGATCTTCACCAAACTTTGCAGTTATACATTGGATGTCAAGACACGTGGAAAAATCGTACAAAACAAGAGATTGGGGGCATCAAGATTTTGGACGGATTTTTTAGGAATTTTCAAATTTTCAGATGGGAGGTTCCAGATAAGGTCAAAAACTACATACTCAGATCTTCGCCAAACTTTGCAGGGATACATTGGATGTCAAGACACGTGGAAAAAACGTACAAAACAAGAGATTGGAGACGTCAAGATTTTGGACGAATTTTTTAAGAATTTTCAAATTTTCAGAAAGGATGTTCCAGATGAGTTCAAAAACGACATACTCAGATCTTCACCAAACTTTGCAGGGATACATTGGATGTCAAGACACGTGGAAAAAAACGTACAAAACAAGAGATTGGAGACATCAAGATTTTGGACGAATTTTTTAAGAATTTTCAAATTTTCAGATAGGAGGTTCCAGATAAGGTCAAAAACTACATACTCAGATCTTCACCAAACTTTGCAGGGATACATTGGATGTCAAGACACGTGGAAAAAACGTACAAAACAAGAGATTGGAGACATCAAGATTTTGGTCCAATTTTTGAGGAATTTTCAAATTTTCAGAAATGAGGTTCCAGATAAGGTCAAAAACTACATACTCAGATCTTCACCAAACTTTGCAGGGATACATTGGATGTCAAGACACGTGGAAAAAACGTACAAAACAAGAGATTGGAGACATCTAGATTTTGGACGAATTTTTTAAGAATTTTCAAATTTTCAGAAAGGATGTCCCAGATAAGGTCAAAAACGACATACTCAGATCTTCACCAAACTTTGCAGGGATACATTGGATGTCAAGACAAGTGGAAAAAACATACAAAACATAGGATTGGGGACATCAAGATTTTGGTCAAATTTTTTAAGAATTTTCAAATTTTCAGATAGGAGGTTCCATATAAGGTCAAAAACTACATACTCAGATATTCACCAAACATTGCAGGGATACATTGGAGGTCAAGACACGTGGAAAAAACGTACAAAACAAGAGATTGGAGACATCAAGATTTTGGACGAATTTTTCAAAAATTTTCAAATTTTCAGATAGGAGGTTCCAGATAAGGTCAAAAACTACATACTCAGATCTTCACCAAACTTTGCAGGGATACATTGGATGTCAAGACACGTGGAAAAAACATACAAAACATAGGATTGGGGATATCAAGATTTTGGTCAAATTTTTTAAGAATTTTCAAATTTTCAGATAGGAGGTTCCATATAAGGTCAAAAACGACATACTCAGATCTTCACCAAACTTTGCATGGATACATTGGATATCAAGACACGTGGAAAAAACATACAAAACATAGGATTGGGGACATCAAGATTTTGGACAAATTTTTTAAGAATTTTCAAATTTTCAGAAAGGAGGTTCCATATAAGGTCAAAAACTACATACTCAGATCTTCACCAAACATTGCAGGGATACATTGGATGTCAAGAAACGTGGAAAAAACGTACGAAACAAGAGATTGGAGACATCAAGATTTTGGACGAATTTTTGAAGAATTTTCAAATTTTCAGATAGGAGGTTCCAGATAAGGTCAAAAACTACATACTCAGATCTTCACCAAACGTTGCAGGGATACTTTCCATGTCAAGACACGTGGAAAAACGTACAAAACAAGAGATTGGAGACATCAAGATTTTGGTCCAATTTTTGAGGAATTTTCAAATTTTCAGATAGGAGGTTCCAGATAAGGTCAAAAACGACATACTCAGATCTTCACCAAACTTTGCATGGATACATTGGATGTCAAGACACGTGGAAAAAACATACAAAACATAGGATTGGGGACATCAAGATTTTGGACGAATTTTTTAAGAATTTTCAAATTTTCAGAAAGGAGGTTCCATATAAAGTCAAAAACTACATACTCAGATCTTCACCAAACTTTGCAGGGATACAATGGATGTCAAGACACGTGGAAAAAACGTACAAAACAAGAGATTGAGGTCATCAAGATTTTGGACGGATTTTTTAGGAATTTTCAAATTTTCAGATGGGAGGTTCCAGATAAGGTCAAAAACTACATACTCAGATCTTCAACAAACTTTGCAGGGATACATTGGATGTCAAGACACGTGGAAAAAACGTACAAAACAAGAGATTGGAGACATCAAGATTTTGGACGAATTTTTTAAGAATTTTCAAATTTTCAGATAGGAGGTTCCATATAAGGTCAAAAACTACATACTCAGATCTTCACCAAACTTTGCATAGATACATTGGATGTCAAGACACGTGGAAAAAACGTACAAAACAAGAGATTGGTGTCATCAAGATTTTGGACGAATTTTTGAAGAATTTTCAAATTTTCAGATAGGAGGTTCCAGATAAGGTCAAAAACTACATACTCAGATCTTCACCAAACGTTGCAGGGATATTTTGCATGTCAAGACACGTGGAAAAAACGTACAAAACAAGAGATTGGAGACATCAAGATTTTCGACGAATTTTTTAAGAATTTTCAAATTTTCAGATAGGAGGTTCCAGATAAGG
This sequence comes from Lepisma saccharinum, assembly GCF_977018435.1. Taxonomy (NCBI): domain Eukaryota; kingdom Metazoa; phylum Arthropoda; class Insecta; order Zygentoma; family Lepismatidae; genus Lepisma; species Lepisma saccharinum. Next base: position 699,582 of record NW_028142907.1, on the reverse strand, counting down.
TCAAAAACTACATACTCAGATCTTCACCAAACTTAGCAGGGATACATTGGATGTCAAGACACGTGGAAAAAACGTACAAAACAAGAGATTGGAGACATCAAGATTTTGGACGAATTTTTGAGGAATTTTCAAATTTTCAGAAATGATGTTCCAGATAAGGTCAAAAACTACATACTCAGATCTTCACCAAACTTTGCAGGGATACATTGGATGTCAAGACACGTGGCAAAAACGTACAAAACAAGAGATTGGAGACATCAAGATTTTGGACGAATTTGTGAAGAATTTTCAAATTTTCAGATAGGAGGTTCCAGATAAGGTCAAAAACTACATACTCAGATCTTCACCAAACTTTGCAGGGATACATTGGATGTCAAGACACGTGGAAAAATCGTACAAAACAAGAGATTGGGGGCATCAAGATTTTGGACGGATTTTTTAGGAATTTTCAAATTTTCAGATGGGAGGTTCCAGATAAGGTCAAAAACTACATTCTCAGATCTTCGCCAAACTTTGCAGGGATACATTGGATGTCAAGACACGTGGAAAAAACGTACAAAACAAGAGATTGGAGACGTCAAGATTTTGGACGAATTTTTTAAGAATTTTCAAATTTTCAGAAAGGATGTTCCAGATGAGTTCAAAAACGACATACTCAGATCTTCACCAAACTTTGCAGGGATACATTGGATGTCAAGACACGTGGAAAAAACGTACAAAACAAGAGATTGGAGACATCAAGATTTTGGACGAATTTTTTAAGAATTTTCAAATTTTCAGATAGGAGGTTCCAGATAAGGTCAAAAACTACATACTCAGATCTTCACCAAACTTTGCAGGGATACATTGGATGTCAAGACACGTGGAAAAAACGTACAAAACAAGAGATTGGAGACATCAAGATTTTGGTCCAATTTTTGAGGAATTTTCAAATTTTCAGAAATGAGGTTCCAGATAAGGTCAAAAACTACATACTCAGATCTTCACCAAACTTTGCAGGGATACATTGGATGTCAAGACACGTGGAAAAAACGTACAAAACAAGAGATTGGAGACATCAAGATTTTGGACGAATTTGTGAAGAATTTTCAAATTTTCAGATAGGAGGTTCCAGATAAGGTCAAAAACTACATACTCAGATCTTCACCAAACTTTGCAGGGATACATTGGATGTCAAGACACGTGGAAAAATCGTACAAAACAAGAGATTGGGGGCATCAAGATTTTGGACGGATTTTTTAGGAATTTTCAAATTTTCAGATGGGAGGTTCCAGATAAGGTCAAAAACTACATACTCAGATCTTCGCCAAACTTTGCAGGGATACATTGGATGTCAAGACACGTGGAAAAAACGTACAAAACAAGAGATTGGAGACGTCAAGATTTTGGACGAATTTTTTAAGAATTTTCAAATTTTCAGAAAGGATGTTCCAGATGAGTTCAAAAACGACATACTCAGATCTTCACCAAACTTTGCAGGGATACATTGGATGTCAAGACACGTGGAAAAAAACGTACAAAACAAGAGATTGGAGACATCAAGATTTTGGACGAATTTTTTAAGAATTTTCAAATTTTCAGATAGGAGGTTCCAGATAAGGTCAAAAACTACATACTCAGATCTTCACCAAACTTTGCAGGGATACATTGGATGTCAAGACACGTGGAAAAAACGTACAAAACAAGAGATTGGAGACATCAAGATTTTGGTCCAATTTTTGAGGAATTTTCAAATTTTCAGAAATGAGGTTCCAGATAAGGTCAAAAACTACATACTCAGATCTTCACCAAACTTTGCAGGGATACATTGGATGTCAAGACACGTGGAAAAAACGTACAAAACAAGAGATTGGAGACATCTAGATTTTGGACGAATTTTTTAAGAATTTTCAAATTTTCAGAAAGGATGTCCCAGATAAGGTCAAAAACGACATACTCAGATCTTCACCAAACTTTGCAGGGATACATTGGATGTCAAGACAAGTGGAAAAAACATACAAAACATAGGATTGGGGACATCAAGATTTTGGTCAAATTTTTTAAGAATTTTCAAATTTTCAGATAGGAGGTTCCATATAAGGTCAAAAACTACATACTCAGATATTCACCAAACATTGCAGGGATACATTGGATGTCAAGACACGTGGAAAAAACGTACAAAACAAGAGATTGGAGACATCAAGATTTTGGACGAATTTTTCAAAAATTTTCAAATTTTCAGATAGGAGGTTCCAGATAAGGTCAAAAACTACATACTCAGATCTTCACCAAACTTTGCAGGGATACATTGGATGTCAAGACACGTGGAAAAAACATACAAAACATAGGATTGGGGATATCAAGATTTTGGTCAAATTTTTTAAGAATTTTCAAATTTTCAGATAGGAGGTTCCATATAAGGTCAAAAACGACATACTCAGATCTTCACCAAACTTTGCATGGATACATTGGATATCAAGACACGTGGAAAAAACATACAAAACATAGGATTGGGGACATCAAGATTTTGGACAAATTTTTTAAGAATTTTCAAATTTTCAGAAAGGAGGTTCCATATAAGGTCAAAAACTACATACTCAGATCTTCACCAAACATTGCAGGGATACATTGGATGTCAAGAAACGTGGAAAAAACGTACGAAACAAGAGATTGGAGACATCAAGATTTTGGACGAATTTTTGAAGAATTTTCAAATTTTCAGATAGGAGGTTCCAGATAAGGTCAAAAACTACATACTCAGATCTTCACCAAACGTTGCAGGGATACTTTCCATGTCAAGACACGTGGAAAAACGTACAAAACAAGAGATTGGAGACATCAAGATTTTGGTCCAATTTTTGAGGAATTTTCAAATTTTCAGATAGGAGGTTCCAGATAAGGTCAAAAACGACATACTCAGATCTTCACCAAACTTTGCATGGATACATTGGATGTCAAGACACGTGGAAAAAACATACAAAACATAGGATTGGGGACATCAAGATTTTGGACGAATTTTTTAAGAATTTTCAAATTTTCAGAATGGAGGTTCCATATAAAGTCAAAAACTACATACTCAGATCTTCACCAAACTTTGCAGGGATACAATGGATGTCAAGACACGTGGAAAAAACGTACAAAACAAGAGATTGAGGTCATCAAGATTTTGGACGGATTTTTTAGGAATTTTCAAATTTTCAGATGGGAGGTTCCAGATAAGGTCAAAAACTACATACTCAGATCTTCACCAAACTTTGCAGGGATACATTGGATGTCAAGACACGTGGAAAAAACGTACAAAACAAGAGATTGGAGACATCAAGATTTTGGACGAATTTTTTAAGAATTTTCAAATTTTCAGATAGGAGGTTCCATATAAGGTCAAAAACTACATACTCAGATCTTCACCAAACTTTGCATAGATACATTGGATGTCAAGACACGTGGAAAAAACGTACAAAACAAGAGATTGGTGTCATCAAGATTTTGGACGAATTTTTGAAGAATTTTCAAATTTTCAGATAGGAGGTTCCAGATAAGGTCAAAAACTACATACTCAGATCTTCACCAAACGTTGCAGGGATATTTTGCATGTCAAGACACGTGGAAAAAACGTACAAAACAAGAGATTGGAGACATCAAGATTTTCGACGAATTTTTTAAGAATTTTCAAATTTTCAGATAGGAGGTTCCAGATAAGGTCAAAAACTACATACTCAGATCTTCACCAAACTTAGCAGGGATACATTGGATGTCAAGACACGTGGAAAAAACGTACAAAACAAGAGATTGGAGACATCAAGATTTTGGACGAATTTTTGAGGAATTTTCAAATTTTCAGAAATGATGTTCCAGATAAGGTCAAAAACTACATACTCAGATCTTCACCAAACTTTGCAGGGATACATTGGATGTCAAGACACGTGGCAAAAACGTACAAAACAAGAGATTGGAGACATCAAGATTTTGGACGAATTTGTGAAGAATTTTCAAATTTTCAGATAGGAGGTTCCAGATAAGGTCAAAAACTACATACTCAGATCTTCACCAAACTTTGCAGGGATACATTGGATGTCAAGACACGTGGAAAAATCGTACAAAACAAGAGATTGGGGGCATCAAGATTTTGGACGGATTTTTTAGGAATTTTCAAATTTTCAGATGGGAGGTTCCAGATAAGGTCAAAAACTACATACTCAGATCTTCGCCAAACTTTGCAGGGATACATTGGATGTCAAGACACGTGGAAAAAACGTACAAAACAAGAGATTGGAGACGTCAAGATTTTGGACGAATTTTTTAAGAATTTTCAAATTTTCAGAAAGGATGTTCCAGATGAGTTCAAAAACGACATACTCAGATCTTCACCAAACTTTGCAGGGATACATTGGATGTCAAGACACGTGGAAAAAAACGTACAAAACAAGAGATTGGAGACATCAAGATTTTGGACGAATTTTTTAAGAATTTTCAAATTTTCAGATAGGAGGTTCCAGATAAGGTCAAAAACTACATACTCAGATCTTCACCAAACTTTGCAGGGATACATTGGATGTCAAGACACGTGGAAAAAACGTACAAAACAAGAGATTGGAGACATCAAGATTTTGGTCCAATTTTTGAGGAATTTTCAAATTTTCAGATGGGAGGTTCCAGATAAGGTCAAAAACTACATACTCAGATCTTCACCAAACTTTGCAGGGATACATTGGATGTCAAGACACGTGGAAAAAACGTACAAAACAAGAGATTGGAGACATCTAGATTTTGGACGAATTTTTTAAGAATTTTCAAATTTTCAGAAAGGATGTCCCAGATAAGGTCAAAAACGACATACTCAGATCTTCACCAAACTTTGCAGGGATACATTGGATGTCAAGACAAGTGGAAAAAACATACAAAACATAGGATTGGGGACATCAAGATTTTGGTCAAATTTTTTAAGAATTTTCAAATTTTCAGATAGGAGGTTCCATATAAGGTCAAAAACTACATACTCAGATATTCACCAAACATTGCAGGGATACATTGGAGGTCAAGACACGTGGAAAAAACGTACAAAACAAGAGATTGGAGACATCAAGATTTTGGACGAATTTTTCAAAAATTTTCAAATTTTCAGATAGGAGGTTCCAGATAAGGTCAAAAACTACATACTCAGATCTTCACCAAACTTTGCAGGGATACATTGGATGTCAAGACACGTGGAAAAAACATACAAAACAAGAGATTGGGGATATCAAGATTTTGGTCAAATTTTTTAAGAATTTTCAAATTTTCAGATAGGAGGTTCCATATAAGGTCAAAAACGACATACTCAGATCTTCACCAAACTTTGCATGGATACATTGGATATCAAGACACGTGGAAAAAACATACAAAACATAGGATTGGGGACATCAAGATTTTGGACAAATTTTTTAAGAATTTTCAAATTTTCAGAAAGGAGGTTCCATATAAGGTCAAAAACTACATACTCAGATCTTCACCAAACATTGCAGGGATACATTGGATGTCAAGAAACGTGGAAAAAACGTACGAAACAAGAGATTGGAGACATCAAGATTTTGGACGAATTTTTGAAGAATTTTCAAATTTTCAGATAGGAGGTTCCAGATAAGGTCAAAAACTACATACTCAGATCTTCACCAAACGTTGCAGGGATACTTTCCATGTCAAGACACGTGGAAAAACGTACAAAACAAGAGATTGGAGACATCAAGATTTTGGTCCAATTTTTGAGGAATTTTCAAATTTTCAGATAGGAGGTTCCAGATAAGGTCAAAAACGACATACTCAGATCTTCACCAAACTTTGCATGGATACATTGGATGTCAAGACACGTGGAAAAAACATACAAAACATAGGATTGGGGACATCAAGATTTTGGACGAATTTTTTAAGAATTTTCAAATTTTCAGAAAGGAGGTTCCATATAAAGTCAAAAACTACATACTCAGATCTTCACCAAACTTTGCAGGGATACAATGGATGTCAAGACACGTGGAAAAAACGTACAAAACAAGAGATTGAGGTCATCAAGATTTTGGACGGATTTTTTAGGAATTTTCAAATTTTCAGATGGGAGGTTCCAGATAAGGTCAAAAACTACATACTCAGATCTTCACCAAACTTTGCAGGGATACATTGGATGTCAAGACACGTGGAAAAAACGTACAAAACAAGAGATTGGAGACATCAAGATTTTGGACGAATTTTTTAAGAATTTTCAAATTTTCAGATAGGAGGTTCCATATAAGGTCAAAAACTACATACTCAGATCTTCACCAAACTTTGCATAGATACATTGGATGTCAAGACACGTGGAAAAAACGTACAAAACAAGAGATTGGTGTCATCAAGATTTTGGACGAATTTTTGAAGAATTTTCAAATTTTCAGATAGGAGGTTCCAGATAAGGTCAAAAACTACATACTCAGATCTTCACCAAACGTTGCAGGGATATTTTGCATGTCAAGACACGTGGAAAAAACGTACAAAACAAGAGATTGGAGACATCAAGATTTTCGACGAATTTTTTAAGAATTTTCAAATTTTCAGATAGGAGGTTCCAGATAAGGTCAAAAACTACATACTCAGATCTTCACCAAACTTAGCAGGGATACATTGGATGTCAAGACACGTGGAAAAAACGTACAAAACAAGAGATTGGAGACATCAAGATTTTGGACGAATTTTTGAGGAATTTTCAAATTTTCAGAAATGATGTTCCAGATAAGGTCAAAAACTACATACTCAGATCTTCACCAAACTTTGCAGGGATACATTGGATGTCAAGACACGTGGCAAAAACGTACAAAACAAGAGATTGGAGACATCAAGATTTTGGACGAATTTGTGAAGAATTTTCAAATTTTCAGATAGGAGGTTCCAGATAAGGTCAAAAACTACATACTCAGATCTTCACCAAACTTTGCAGGGATACATTGGATGTCAAGACACGTGGAAAAATCGTACAAAACAAGAGATTGGGGGCATCAAGATTTTGGACGGATTTTTTAGGAATTTTCAAATTTTCAGATGGGAGGTTCCAGATAAGGTCAAAAACTACATACTCAGATCTTCGCCAAACTTTGCAGGGATACATTGGATGTCAAGACACGTGGAAAAAACGTACAAAACAAGAGATTGGAGACGTCAAGATTTTGGACGAATTTTTTAAGAATTTTCAAATTTTCAGAAAGGATGTTCCAGATGAGTTCAAAAACGACATACTCAGATCTTCACCAAACTTTGCAGGGATACATTGGATGTCAAGACACGTGGAAAAAACGTACAAAACAAGAGATTGGAGACATCAAGATTTTGGACGAATTTTTTAAGAATTTTCAAATTTTCAGATAGGAGGTTCCAGATAAGGTCAAAAACTACATACTCAGATCTTCACCAAACTTTGCAGGGATACATTGGATGTCAAGACACGTGGAAAAAACGTACAAAACAAGAGATTGGAGACATCAAGATTTTGGTCCAATTTTTGAGGAATTTTCAAATTTTCAGAAATGAGGTTCCAGATAAGGTCAAAAACTACATACTCAGATCTTCACCAAACTTTGCAGGGATACATTGGATGTCAAGACACGTGGAAAAAACGTACAAAACAAGAGATTGGAGACATCAAGATTTTGGACGAATTTTTTAAGCATTTTCAAATTTTCAGATAGGAGGTTCCAGATAAGGTCAAAAACTACATACTCAGATCTTCACCAAACTTTGCAGGGATACATTGGATGTCAAGACACGTGGCAAAAACGTACAAAACAAGAGATTGGAGACATCAAGATTTTGGACGAATTTTTTAAGAATTTTCAAATTTTCAGATAGGAGGTTCCAGATAAGGTCAAAAACTACATACTCAGATTTTCACCAAACTAAGCAGGGATACATTGGATGTCAAGACACGTGGAAAAATCGTACAAAACAAGAGATTGGGGGCATCAAGATTTTGGACGGATTTTTTAGGAATTTTCAAATTTTCAGATGGGAGGTTCCAGATAAGGTCAAAAACTACATACTCAGATCTTCACCAAACTTTGCAGGGATACATTGGATGTCAAGACACGTGGAAAAAACGTACAAAACAAGAGATTGGAGACGTCAAGATTTTGGACGAATTTGTTAAGAATTTTCAAATTTTCAGAAAGGATGTTCCAGATGAGTTCAAAAACGACATACTCAGATCTTCACCAAACTTTGCAGGGATACATTAGATGTCAAGACACGTGGAAAAAACGTACAAAACAAGAGATTGGAGACATCAAGATTTTGGACGAATTTTTGAAGAATTTTCAAATTTTCAGATGGGAGGTTCCAGATAAGGTCAAAAACGACATACTCAGATATTCACCAAACATTGCAGGGATACATTGGAGGTCAAGACACGTGGAAAAAACGTACAAAACAAGAGATTGGAGACATCAAGGTTTTTGGACGAATTTTTCAAAAATTTTCAAATTTTCAGATAGGAGGTTCCAGATAAGGTCAAAAACTACATACTCAGATCTTCACCAAACTTTGCAGGGATACATTGCATGTCAAGACACGTGGAAAAAACGTACAAAACAAGAGATTGGAGACATCAAGATTTTGGACGAATTTTTTAAGCATTTTCAAATTTTCAGATAGGAGGTTCCAGATAAGGTCAAAAACTACATACTCAGATCTTCACCAAACTTTGCAGGGATACATTGGATGTCAAGACACGTGGCAAAAACGTACAAAACAAGAGATTGGAGACATCAAGATTTTGGACGAATTTTTTAAGAATTTTCAAATTTTCAGATAGGAGGTTCCAGATAAGGTCAAAAACTACATACTCAGATTTTCACCAAACTAAGCAGGGATACATTGGATGTCAAGACACGTGGAAAAATCGTACAAAACAAGAGATTGGGGGCATGAAGATTTTGGACGGATTTTTTAGGAATTTTCAAATTTTCAGATGGGAGGTTCCAGATAAGGTCAAAAACTACATACTCAGATCTTCACCAAACTTTGCAGGGATACATTGGATGTCAAGACACGTGGAAAAAACGTACAAAACAAGAGATTGGAGACGTCAAGATTTTGGACGAATTTGTTAAGAATTTTCAAATTTTCAGAAAGGATGTTCCAGATGAGTTCAAAAACGACATACTCAGATCTTCACCAAACTTTGCAGGGATACATTAGATGTCAAGACACGTGGAAAAAACGAACAAAACAAGAGATTGGAGACATCAAGATTTTGGACGAATTTTTGAAGAATTTTCAAATTTTCAGATGGGAGGTTCCAGATAAGGTCAAAAACGACATACTCAGATCATCACCAAACTTTGCATGGATACATTGGATGTCAAGACACGTGGAAAAAACGTACAAAACAAGAGATTGAGGTCATCAAGATTTTGGACGGATTTTTTAGGAATTTTCAAATTTTCAGATGGGAGGTTCCAGATAAGGTCAAAAACTACATACTCAGATCTTCACCAAACTTTGCAGGGATACATTGGATGTCAAGACACGTGGAAAAAACGTACAAAACAAGAGATTGGAGACATCAAGATTTTGGACGAATTTTTTAAGAATTTTCAAATTTTCAGATAGGAGGTTCCATATAAGTTCAAAAACTACATACTCAGATCTTCACCAAACTTTGCATGGATACATTGGATGTCAAGACACGTGGAAAAAACGTACAAAACAAGAGATTGGTGTCATCAAGATTTTGGACGAATTTTTGAAGAATTTTCAAATTTTCAGATAGGAGGTTCCAGATAAGGTCAAAAACTACATACTCAGATCTTCACCAAACGTTGCAGGGATACTTTGCATGTCAAGACACGTGGAAAAAACGTACAAAACAAGAGATTGGAGACATCAAGATTTTCGACGAATTTTTTAAGAATTTTCAAATTTTCAGATAGGAGGTTCCAGATAAGGTCAAAAACTACATACTCAGATCTTCACCAAACTTTGCAGGGATACATTGGATGTCAAGACACGTGGAAAAAACGTACAAAACAAGAGATTGGAGACATCAAGATTTTGGACGAATTTTTGAGGAATTTTCAAATTTTCAGAAATGAGGTTCCAGATAAGGTCAAAAACGACATACTCAGATCTTCACCAAACTTTGCATGGATACATTGGATGTCAAGACACGTGGAAAAAACATACAAAACATAGGATTGGGGACATCAAGATTTTGGACGAATTTTTTAAGAATTTTCAAATTTTCAGAAAGGAGGTTCCATATAAAGTCAAAAACTACATACTCAGATCTTCACCAAACTTTGCAGGGATACAATGGATGTCAAGACACGTGGAAAAAACGTACAAAACAAGAGATTGAGGTCATCAAGATTTTGGACGGATTTTTTAGGAATTTTCAAATTTTCAGATGGGAGGTTCCAGATAAGGTCAAAAACTACATACTCAGATCTTCACCAAACTTTGCAGGGATACATTGGATGTCAAGACACGTGGAAAAAACGTACAAAACAAGAGATTGGAGACATCAAGATTTTGGACGAATTTTTTAAGAATTTTCAAATTTTCAGATAGGAGGTTCCATATAAGGTCAAAAACTACATACTCAGATCTTCACCAAACTTTGCATAGATACATTGGATGTCAAGACACGTGGAAAAAACGTACAAAACAAGAGATTGGTGTCATCAAGATTTTGGACGAATTTTTGAAGAATTTTCAAATTTTCAGATGGGAGGTTCCAGATAAGGTCAAAAACTACATACTCAGATCTTCACCAAACGTTGCAGGGATATTTTGCATGTCAAGACACGTGGAAAAAACGTACAAAACAAGAGATTGGAGACATCAAGATTTTCGACGATTTTTTTAAGAATTTTCAAATTTTCAGATAGGAGGTTCCAGATAAGGTCAAAAACTACATACTCAGATCTTCACCAAACTTAGCAGGGATACATTGGATGTCAAGACACGTGGAAAAAACGTACAAAACAAGAGATTGGAGACATCAAGATTTTGGACGAATTTTTGAGGAATTTTCAAATTTTCAGAAATGAGGTTCCAGATAATTTCAAAAACTACATACTCAGATCTTCACCAAACTTTGCAGGGATACATTGGATGTCAAGACACGTGGCAAAAACGTACAAAACAAGAGATTGGAGACATCAAGATTTTGGACGAATTTGTGAAGAATTTTCAAATTTTCAGATAGGAGGTTCCAGATAAGGTCAAAAACTACATACTCAGATCTTCACCAAACTTTGCAGGGATACATTGGATGTCAAGACACGTGGAAGAATCGTACAAAACAAGAGATTGGGGGCATCAAGATTTTGGACGGATTTTTTAGGAATTTTCAAATTTTCAGATGGGAGGTTCCAGATAAGGTCAAAAACTACATACTCAGATCTTCGCCAAACTTTGCAGGGATACATTGGATGTCAAGACACGTGGCAAAAACGTACAAAACAAGAGATTGGAGACATCAAGATTTTGGACGAATTTTTTAAGAATTTTCAAATTTTCAGAAAGGATGTTCCAGATGAGTTCAAAAACGACATACTCAGATCTTCACCAAACTTTGCAGGGATACATTGGATGTCAAGACACGTGGAAAAAACGTACAAAACAAGAGATTGGAGACATCAAGATTTTGGACGAATTTTTTAAGAATTTTCAAATTTTCAGATAGGAGGTTCCAGATAAGGTCAAAAACTACATACTCAGATCTTCACCAAACTTTGCAGGGATACATTGGATGTCAAGACACGTGGAAAAAACGTACAAAACAAGAGATTGGAGACATCAAGATTTTGGTCCAATTTTTGAGGAATTTTCAAATTTTCAGAAATGAGGTTCCAGATAAGGTCAAAAACTACATACTCAGATCTTCACCAAACTTTGCAGGGATACATTGGATGTCAAGACACGTGGAAAAAACATACAAAACAAGAGATTGGAGACATCTAGATTTTGGACGAATTTTTTAAGAATTTTCAAATTTTCAGAAAGGATGTCCCAGATAAGGTCAAAAACGACATACTCAGATCTTCACCAAACTTTGCAGGGATACATTGGATGTCAAGACACGTGGAAAAAACATACAAAACATAGGATTGGGGACATCAAGATTTTGGTCAAATTTTTTAAGAATTTTCAAATTTTCAGATAGGAGGTTCCATATAATGTCAAAAACTACATACTCAGATATTCACCAAACATTGCAGGGATACATTGGAGGTCAAGACACGTGGAAAAAACGTACAAAACAAGAGATTGGAGACATCAAGATTTTGGACGAATTTTTCAAAAATTTTCAAATTTTCAGATAGGAGGTTCCAGATAAGGTCAAAAACTACATACTCAGATCTTCACCAAACTTTGCAGGGATACATGGGATGTCAAGACACGTGGAAAAAACATACAAAACATAGGATTGGGGATATCAAGATTTTGGTCAAATTTTTTAAGAATTTTCAAATTTTCAGATAGGAGGTTCCATATAAGGTCAAAAACGACATACTCAGATCTTCACCAAACTTTGCATGGATACATTGGATATCAAGACACGTGGAAAAAACATACAAAACATAGGATTGGGGACATCAAGATTTTGGACAAATTTTTTAAGAATTTTCAAATTTTCAGAAAGGAGGTTCCATATAAGGTCAAAAACTACATACTCAGATCTTCACCAAACATTGCAGGGATACATTGGATGTCAAGAAACGTGGAAAAAACGTACGAAACAAGAGATTGGAGACATCAAGATTTTGGACGAATTTTTGAAGAATTTTCAAATTTTCAGATAGGAGGTTCCAGATAAGGTCAAAAACTACATACTCAGATCTTCACCAAACGTTGCAGGGATACTTTGCATGTCAAGACACGTGGAAAAACGTACAAAACAAGAGATTGGAGACATCAAGATTTTGGTCCAATTTTTGAGGAATTTTCAAATTTTCAGAAATGAGGTTCCAGATAAGGTCAAAAACTACATACTCAGATCTTCACCAAACTTTGCAGGGATACATTGGATGTCAAGACACGTGGAAAAAACGTACAAAACAAGAGATTGGAGACATCTAGATTTTGGACGAATTTTTTAAGAATTTTCAAATTTTCAGAAAGGATGTCCCAGATAAGGTCAAAAACGACATACTCAGATCTTCACCAAACTTTGCAGGGATACATTGGATGTCAAGACACGTGGAAAAAACATACAAAACATAGGATTGGGGACATCAAGATTTTGGTCAAATTTTTTAAGAATTTTCAAATTTTCAGATAGGAGGTTCCATATAAGGTCAAAAACTACATACTCAGATATTCACCAAACATTGCAGGGATACATTGGAGGTCAAGACACGTGGAAAAAACGTACAAAACAAGAGATTGGAGACATCAAGATTTTGGACGAATTTTTCAAAAATTTTCAAATTTTCAGATAGGAGGTTCCAGATAAGGTCAAAAACTACATACTCAGATCTTCACCAAACTTTGCAGGGATACATTGGATGTCAAGACACGTGGAAAAAACATACAAAACATAGGATTGGGGATATCAAGATTTTGGTCAAATTTTTTAAGAATTTTCAAATTTTCAGATAGGAGGTTCCATATAAGGTCAAAAACGACATACTCAGATCTTCACCAAACTTTGCATGGATACATTGGATATCAAGACACGTGGAAAAAACATACAAAACATAGGATTGGGGACATCAAGATTTTGGACAAATTTTTTAAGAATTTTCAAATTTTCAGAAATGAGGTTCCATATAAGGTCAAAAACTACATACTCAGATCTTCACCAAACATTGCAGGGATACATTGGATGTCAAGAAACGTGGAAAAAACGTACGAAACAAGAGATTGGAGACATCAAGATTTTGGACGAATTTTTGAAGAATTTTCAAATTTTCAGATAGGAGGTTCCAGATAAGGTCAAAAACTACATACTCAGATCTTCACCAAACGTTGCAGGGATACTTTGCATGTCAAGACACGTGGAAAAACGTACAAAACAAGAGATTGGAGACATCAAGATTTTCGACGAATTTTTGAAGAATTTTCAAATTTTCAGATGGGAGGTTCCAGATAAGGTCAAAAACGACATACTCAGATCTTCACCAAACTTTGCATGGATACATTGGATGTCAAGACACGTGGAAAAAACATACAATACATAGGATTGGGGACATCAAGATTTTGGACGAATTTTTTAAGAATTTTCAAATTTTCAGAAAGGAGGTTCCATATAAGGTCAAAAACTACATACTCAGATCTTCACCAACCTTTGCAGGGATACAATGGATGTCAAGACACGTGGAAAAAACGTACAAAACAAGAGATTGAGGTCATCAAGATTTTGGACTGATTTTTTAGGAATTTTCAAATTTTCAGATGGGAGGTTCCAGATAAGGTCAAAAACTACATACTCAGATCTTCACCAAACTTTGCAGGGATACATTGGATGTCAAGACACGTGGAAAAAACGTACAAAACAAGAGATTGGAGACATCAAGATTTTGGATGAATTTTTTAAGAATTTTCAAATTTTCAGATAGGAGGTTCCATATAAGGTCAAAAACTACATACTCAGATCTTCACCAAACTTTGCATGGATACATTGGATGTCAAGACACGTGGAAAAAACGTACAAAACAAGAGATTGGTGTCATCAAGATTTTGGACGAATTTTTGAAGAATTTTCAAATTTTCAGATAGGAGGTTCCAGATAAGGTCAAAAACTACATACTCAGATCTTCACCAAACGTTGCAGGGATACTTTGCATGTCAAGACACGTGGAAAAAACGTACAAAACAAGAGATTGGAGACATCAAGATTTTCGACGAATTTTTTAAGAATTTTCAAATTTTCAGATAGGAGGTTCCAGATAAGGTCAAAAACTACATACTCAGATCTTCACCAAACTTTGCAGGGATACATTGGATGTCAAGACACGTGGAAAAAACGTACAAAACAAGAGATTGGAGACATCATGATTTTGGACGAATTTTTGAGGAATTTTCAAATTTTCAGAAATGAGGTTCCAGATAAAGTCAAAAACTACATACTCAGATCTTCACCAAACTTTGCAGGGATACATTGGATGTCAAGACACGTGGCAAAAACGTACAAAACAAGAGATTGGAGACATCAAGATTTTGGACGAATTTTTTAAGAATTTTCAAATTTTCAGATAGGAGGTTCCAGATAAGGTCAAAAACTACATACTCAGATCTTCACCAAACTTTGCAGGGATACATTGGATGTCAAGACACGTGGAAAAATCGTACAAAACAAGAGATTGGGGGCATCAAGATTTTGGACGGATTTTTTAGGAATTTTCAAATTTTCAGATGGGAGGTTCCAGATAAGGTCAAAAACTACATACTCAGATCTTCACCAAACTTTGCAGGGATACATTGGATGTCAAGACACGTGGAAAAAACGTACAAAACAAGAGATTGGAGACGTCAAGATTTTGGACGAATTTGTTAAGAATTTTCAAATTTTCAGAAAGGATGTTCAAGATGAGTTCAAAAACGACATACTCAGATCTTCACCAAACTTTGCAGGGATACATTAGATGTCAAGACACGTGGAAAAAACGTAGAAAACAAGAGATTGGAGACATCAAGATTTTGGACGAATTTTTGAAGAATTTTCAAATTTTCAGATGGGAGGTTCCAGATAAGGTCAAAAACGACATACTCAGATCTTCACCAAACTTTGCATGGATACATTGGATGTCAAGACACGTGGAAAAAACGTACAAAACAAGAGATTGGTGTCATCAAGATTTTGGACGAATTTTTGAAGAATTTTCAAATTTTCAGATAGGAGGTTCCAGATAAGGTCAAAAACTACATACTCAGATCTTCACCAAACGTTGCAGGGATACTTTGCATGTCAAGACACGTGGAAAAAACGTACAAAACAAGAGATTGGAGACATCAAGATTTTCGACGAATTTTTTAAGAATTTTCAAATTTTCAGATAGGAGGTTCCAGATAAGGTCAAAAACTACATACTCAGATCTTCACCAAACTTTGCAGGGATACATTGGATGTCAAGACACGTGGCAAAAACGTACAAAACAAGAGATTGGAGACATCAAGATTTTGGACGAATTTGTGAAGAATTTTCAAATTTTCAGATAGGAGGTTCCAGATAAGGTCAAAAACTACATACTCAGATCTTCACCAAACTTTGCAGGGATACATTGGATGTCAAGACACGTGGGAAAAATCGTACAAAACAAGAGATTGGGGGCATCAAGATTTTGGACGGATTTTTTAGGAATTTTCAAATTTTCAGATGGGAGGTTCCAGATAAGGTCAAAAACTACATACTCAGATCTTCGCCAAACTTTGCAGGGATACATTGGATGTCAAGACACGTGGAAAAAACGTACAAAACAAGAGATTGGAGACGTCAAGATTTTGGACGAATTTTTTAAGAATTTTCAAATTTTCAGAAAGGATGTTCCAGATGAGTTCAAAAACGACATACTCAGATCTTCACCAAACTTTGCAGGGATACATTGGATGTCAAGACACGTGGAAAAAACGTACAAAACAAGAGATTGGAGACATCAAGATTTTGGACGAATTTTTTAAGAATTTTCAAATTTTCAGATAGGAGGTTCCAGATAAGGTCAAAAACTACATACTCAGATCTTCACCAAACTTTGCAGGGATACATTGGATGTCAAGACACGTGGAAAAAACGTACAAAACAAGAGATTGGAGACATCAAGATTTTGGTCCAATTTTTGAGGAATTTTCAAATTTTCAGAAATGAGGTTCCAGATAAGGTCAAAAACTACATACTCAGATCTTCACCAAACTTTGCAGGGATACATTGGATGTCAAGACACGTGGAAAAAACGTACAAAACAAGAGATTGGAGACATCTAGATTTTGGACGAATTTTTTAAGAATTTTCAAATTTTCAGAAAGGATGTCCCAGATAAGGTCAAAAACGACATACTCAGATCTTCACCAAACTTTGCAGGGATACATTGGATGTCAAGACACGTGGAAAAAACATACAAAACATAGGATTGGGGACATCAAGATTTTGGTCAAATTTTTTAAGAATTTTCAAATTTTCAGATAGGAGGTTCCATATAAGGTCAAAAACTACATACTCAGATATTCACCAAACATTGCAGGGATACACTGGAGGTCAAGACACGTGGAAAAAACGTACAAAACAAGAGATTGGAGACATCAAGATTTTGGACGAATTTTTCAAAAATTTTCAAATTTTCAGATAGGAGGTTCCAGATAAGGTCAAAAACTACATACTCAGATCTTCACCAAACTTTGCAGGGATACATTGGATGTCAAGACACGTGGAAAAAACATACAAAACATAGGATTGGGGATATCAAGATTTTGGTCAAATTTTTTAAGAATTTTCAAATTTTCAGATAGGAGGTTCCATATAAGGTCAAAAACGACATACTCAGATCTTCACCAAACTTTGCATGGATACATTGGATATCAAGACACGTGGAAAAAACATACAAAACATAGGATTGGGGACATCAAGATTTTGGACAAATTTTTTAAGAATTTTCAAATTTTCAGAAAGGAGGTTCCATATAAGGTCAAAAACTACATACTCAGATCTTCACCAAACATTGCAGGGATACATTGGATGTCAAGAAACGTGGAAAAAACGTACGAAACAAGAGATTGGAGACATCAAGATTTTGGACGAATTTTTGAAGAATTTTCAAATTTTCAGATAGGAGGTTCCAGATAAGGTCAAAAACTACATACTCAGATCTTCACCAAACGTTGCAGGGATACTTTGCATGTCAAGACACGTGGAAAAACGTACAAAACAAGAGATTGGAGACATCAAGATTTTGGTCCAATTTTTGAGGAATTTTCAAATTTTCAGAAATGAGGTTCCAGATAAGGTCAAAAACTACATACTCAGATCTTCACCAAACTTTGCAGGGATACATTGGATGTCAAGACACGTGGAAAAAACGTACAAAACAAGAGATTGGAGACATCTAGATTTTGGACGAATTTTTTAAGAATTTTCAAATTTTCAGAAAGGATGTCCCAGATAAGGTCAAAAACGACATACTCAGATCTTCACCAAACTTTGCAGGGATACATTGGATGTCAAGACACGTGGAAAAAACATACAAAACATAGGATTGGGGACATCAAGATTTTGGTCAAATTTTTTAAGAATTTTCAAATTTTCAGATAGGAGGTTCCATATAAGGTCAAAAACTACATACTCAGATATTCACCAAACATTGCAGGGATACATTGGAGGTCAAGACACGTGGAAAAAACGTACAAAACATAGGATTGGGGATATCAAGATTTTGGTCAAATTTTTTAAGAATTTTCAAATTTTCAGATAGGAGGTTCCATATAAGGTCAAAAACGACATACTCAGATCTTCACCAAACTTTGCATGGATACATTGGATATCAAGACACGTGGAAAAAACATACAAAACATAGGATTGGGGACATCAAGATTTTGGACAAATTTTTTAAGAATTTTCAAATTTTCAGATAGGAGGTTCCATATAAGTTCAAAAACTACATACTCAGATCTTCACCAAACTTTGCATGGATACATTGGATGTCAAGACACGTGGAAAAAACGTACAAAACAAGAGATTGGTGTCATCAAGATTTTGGACGAATTTTTGAAGAATTTTCAAATTTTCAGATAGGAGGTTCCAGATAAGGTCAAAAACTACATACTCAGATCTTCACCAAACGTTGCAGGGATACTTTGCATGTCAAGACACGTGGAAAAAACGTACAAAACAAGAGATTGGAGACATCAAGATTTTCGACGAATTTTTTAAGAATTTTCAAATTTTCAGATAGGAGGTTCCAGATAAGGTCAAAAACTACATACTCAGATCTTCACCAAACTTTGCAGGGATACATTGGATGTCAAGACACGTGGAAAAAACGTACAAAACAAGAGATTGGAGACATCAAGATTTTGGACGAATTTTTGAGGAATTTTCAAATTTTCAGAAATGAGGTTCCAGATAAGGTCAAAAACGACATACTCAGATCTTCACCAAACTTTGCATGGATACATTGGATGTCAAGACACGTGGAAAAAACATACAAAACATAGGATTGGGGACATCAAGATTTTGGACGAATTTTTTAAGAATTTTCAAATTTTCAGAAAGGAGGTTCCATATAAAGTCAAAAACTACATACTCAGATCTTCACCAAACTTTGCAGGGATACAATGGATGTCAAGACACGTGGAAAAAACGTACAAAACAAGAGATTGAGGTCATCAAGATTTTGGACGGATTTTTTAGGAATTTTCAAATTTTCAGATGGGAGGTTCCAGATAAGGTCAAAAACTACATACTCAGATCTTCACCAAACTTTGCAGGGATACATTGGATGTCAAGACACGTGGAAAAAACGTACAAAACAAGAGATTGGAGACATCAAGATTTTGGACGAATTTTTTAAGAATTTTCAAATTTTCAGATAGGAGGTTCCATATAAGGTCAAAAACTACATACTCAGATCTTCACCAAACTTTGCATAGATACATTGGATGTCAAGACACGTGGAAAAAACGTACAAAACAAGAGATTGGTGTCATCAAGATTTTGGACGAATTTTTGAAGAATTTTCAAATTTTCAGATAGGAGGTTCCAGATAAGGTCAAAAACTACATACTCAGATCTTCACCAAACGTTGCAGGGATATTTTGCATGTCAAGACACGTGGAAAAAACGTATAAAACAAGAGATTGGAGACATCAAGATTTTCGACGATTTTTTTAAGAATTTTCAAATTTTCAGATAGGAGGTTCCAGATAAGGTCAAAAACTACATACTCAGATCTTCACCAAACTTAGCAGGGATACATTGGATGTCAAGACACGTGGAAAAAACGTACAAAACAAGAGATTGGAGACATCAAGATTTTGGACGAATTTTTGAGGAATTTTCAAATTTTCAGAAATGAGGTTCCAGATAAGGTCAAAAACTACATACTCAGATCTTCACCAAACTTTGCAGGGATACATTGGATGTCAAGACACGTGGAAAAAACGTACAAAACAAGAGATTGGAGACATCAAGATTTTGGACGAATTTGTGAAGAATTTTCAAATTTTCAGATAGGAGGTTCCAGATAAGGTCAAAAACTACATACTCAGATCTTCACCAAACTTTGCAGGGATACATTGGATGTCAAGACACGTGGAAAAAACGTACAAAACAAGAGATTGGAGACGTCAAGATTTTGGACGAATTTTTTAAGAATTTTCAAATTTTCAGAAAGGATGTTCCAGATGAGTTCAAAAACGACATACTCAGATCTTCACCAAACTTTGCAGGGATACATTGGATGTCTAGACACGTGGAAAAAACGTACAAAACAAGAGATTGGAGACATCAAGATTTTGGACGAATTTTTTAAGAATTTTCAAATTTTCAGATAGGAGGTTCCAGATAAGGTCAAAAACTACATACTCAGATCTTCACCAAACTTTGCAGGGATACATTGGATGTCAAGACACGTGGAAAAAACGTACAAAACAAGAGATTGGAGACATCAAGATTTTGGTCCAATTTTTGAGGAATTTTCAAATTTTCAGAAATGAGGTTCCAGATAAGGTCAAAAACTACATACTCAGATCTTCACCAAACTTTGCAGGGATACATTGGATGTCAAGACACGTGGAAAAAACGTACAAAACAAGAGATTGGAGACATCTAGATTTTGGACGAATTTTTTAAGAATTTTCAAATTTTCAGAAAGGATGTCCCAGATAAGGTCAAAAACGACATACTCAGATCTTCACCAAACTTTGCAGGGATACATTGGATGTCAAGACACGTGGAAAAAACATACAAAACATAGGATTGGGGACATCAAGATTTTGGTCAAATTTTTTAACAATTTTCAAATTTTCAGATAGGAGGTTCCAGATAAGGTCAAAAACTACATACTCAGATCTTCACCAAACTTTGCAGGGATACATTGGATGTCAAGACACGTGGAAAAAACGTACAAAACAAGAGATTGGAGACATCAAGATTTTGGACGAATTTTTCAAAAATTTTCAAATTTTCAGATAGGAGGTTCCAGATAAGGTCAAAAACTACATACTCAGATCTTCACCAAACTTTGCAGGGATACATTGGATGTCAAGACACGTGGAAAAAACATACAAAACATAGGATTGGGGATATCAAGATTTTGGTCAAATTTTTTAAGAATTTTCAAATTTTCAGATAGGAGGTTCCATATAAGGTCAAAAACGACATACTCAGATCTTCACCAAACTTTGCATGGATACATTGGATATCAAGACACGTGGAAAAAACATACAAAACATAGGATTGGGGACATCAAGATTTTGGACAAATTTTTTAAGAATTTTCAAATTTTCAGAAAGGAGGTTCCATATAAGGTCAAAAACTACATACTCAGATCTTCACCAAACATTGCAGGGATACATTGGATGTCAAGAAACGTGGAAAAAACGTACGAAACAAGAGATTGGAGACATCAAGATTTTGGACGAATTTTTGAAGAATTTTCAAATTTTCAGATAGGAGGTTCCAGATAAGGTCAAAAACTACATACTCAGATCTTCACCAAACGTTGCAGGGATACTTTGCATGTCAAGACACGTGGAAAAACGTACAAAACAAGAGATTGGAGACATCAAGATTTTGGTCCAATTTTTGAGGAATTTTCAAATTTTCAGAAATGAGGTTCCAGATAAGGTCAAAAACTACATACTCAGATCTTCACCAAACTTTGCAGGGATACATTGGATGTCAAGACACGTGGAAAAAACGTACAAAACAAGAGATTGGAGACATCTAGATTTTGGACGAATTTTTTAAGAATTTTCAAATTTTCAGAAAGGATGTCCCAGATAAGGTCAAAAACGACATACTCAGATCTTCACCAAACTTTGCAGGGATACATTGGATGTCAAGACACGTGGAAAAAACATACAAAACATAGGATTGGGGACATCAAGATTTTGGTCAAATTTTTTAAGAATTTTCAAATTTTCAGATAGGAGGTTCCATATAAGGTCAAAAACTACATACTCAGATATTCACCAAACATTGCAGGGATACATTGGAGGTCAAGACACGTGGAAAAAACGTACAAAACAAGAGATTGGAGACATCAAGATTTTGGACGAATTTTTCAAAAATTTTCAAATTTTCAGATAGGAGGTTCCAGATAAGGTCAAAAACTACATACTCAGATCTTCACCAAACTTTGCAGGGATACATTGGATGTCAAGACACGTGGAAAAAACATACAAAACATAGGATTGGGGATATCAAGATTTTGGTCAAATTTTTTAAGAATTTTCAAATTTTCAGATAGGAGGTTCCATATAAGGTCAAAAACGACATACTCAGATCTTCACCAAACTTTGCATGGATACATTGGATATCAAGACACGTGGAAAAAACATACAAAACATAGGATTGGGGACATCAAGATTTTGGACAAATTTTTTAAGAATTTTCAAATTTTCAGAAAGGAGGTTCCATATAAGGTCAAAAACTACATACTCAGATCTTCACCAAACATTGCAGGGATACATTGGATGTCAAGAAACGTGGAAAAAACGTACGAAACAAGAGATTGGAGACATCAAGATTTTGGACGAATTTTTGAAGAATTTTCAAATTTTCAGATAGGAGGTTCCAGATAAGGTCAAAAACTACATACTCAGATCTTCACCAAACGTTGCGGAGATACTTTGCATGTCAAGACACGTGGAAAAACGTACAAAACAAGAGATTGGAGACATCAAGATTTTCGACGAATTTTTGAAGAATTTTCAAATTTTCAGATGGGAGGTTCCAGATAAGGTCAAAAACGACATACTCAGATCTTCACCAAACTTTGCATGGATACATTGGATGTCAAGACACGTGGAAAAAACATACAATACATAGGATTGGGGACATCAAGATTTTGGACGAATTTTTTAAGAATTTTCAAATTTTCAGAAAGGAGGTTCCATATAAGGTCAAAAACTACATACTCAGATCTTCACCAACCTTTGCAGGGATACAATGGATGTCAAGACACGTGGAAAAAACGTACAAAACAAGAGATTGAGGTCATCAAGATTTTGGACTGATTTTTTAGGAATTTTCAAATTTTCAGATGGGAGGTTCCAGATAAGGTCAAAAACTACATACTCAGATCTTCACCAAACTTTGCAGGGATACATTGGATGTCAAGACACGTGGAAAAAACGTACAAAACAAGAGATTGGAGACATCAAGATTTTGGATGAATTTTTTAAGAATTTTCAAATTTTCAGATAGGAGGTTCCATATAAGGTCAAAAACTACATACTCAGATCTTCACCAAACTTTGCATGGATACATTGGATGTCAAGACACGTGGAAAAAACGTACAAAACAAGAGATTGGTGTCATCAAGATTTTGGACGAATTTTTGAAGAATTTTCAAATTTTCAGATAGGAGGTTCCAGATAAGGTCAAAAACTACATACTCAGATCTTCACCAAACGTTGCAGGGATACTTTGCATGTCAAGACACGTGGAAAAAACGTACAAAACAAGAGATTGGAGACATCAAGATTTTCGACGAATTTTTTAAGAATTTTCAAATTTTCAGATAGGAGGTTCCAGATAAGGTCAAAAACTACATACTCAGATCTTCACCAAACTTTGCAGGGATACATTGGATGTCAAGACACGTGGAAAAAACGTACAAAACAAGAGATTGGAGACATCATGATTTTGGACGAATTTTTGAGGAATTTTCAAATTTTCAGAAATGAGGTTCCAGATAAAGTCAAAAACTACATACTCAGATCTTCACCAAACTTTGCAGGGATACATTGGATGTCAAGACACGTGGCAAAAACGTACAAAACAAGAGATTGGAGACATCAAGATTTTGGACGAATTTTTTAAGAATTTTCAAATTTTCAGATAGGAGGTTCCAGATAAGGTCAAAAACTACATACTCAGATCTTCACCAAACTTTGCAGGGATACATTGGATGTCAAGACACGTGGAAAAATCGTACAAAACAAGAGATTGGGGGCATCAAGATTTTGGACGGATTTTTTAGGAATTTTCAAATTTTCAGATGGGAGGTTCCAGATAAGGTCAAAAACTACATACTCAGATCTTCACCAAACTTTGCAGGGATACATTGGATGTCAAGACACGTGGAAAAAACGTACAAAACAAGAGATTGGAGACGTCAAGATTTTGGACGAATTTGTTAAGAATTTTCAAATTTTCAGAAAGGATGTTCAAGATGAGTTCAAAAACGACATACTCAGATCTTCACCAAACTTTGCAGGGATACATTAGATGTCAAGACACGTGGAAAAAACGTACAAAACAAGAGATTGGAGACATCAAGATTTTGGACGAATTTTTGAAGAATTTTCAAATTTTCAGATGGGAGGTTCCAGATAAGGTCAAAAACGACATACTCAGATCTTCACCAAACTTTGCAGGGATACATTGGATGTCAAGACACGTGGAAAAAACATACAAAACAAGAGTTTGGAGACATCAAGATTTTGGACGAATTTTTTAAGAATTTTCAAATTTTCAGATAGGAGGTTCCATATAAAGTCAAAAACTACATACTCAGATCTTCACCAAACTTTGCATGGATACATTGGATGTCAAGACACGTGGAAAAAACGTACAAAACAAGAGATTGGTGTCATCAAGATTTTGGACGAATTTTTGAAGAATTTTCAAATTTTCAGATAGGAGGTTCCAGATAAGGTCAAAAACTACATACTCAGATCTTCACCAAACGTTGCAGGGATACTTTGCATGTCAAGACACGTGGAAAAAACGTACAAAACAAGAGATTGGAGACATCAAGATTTTCGACGAATTTTTTAAGAATTTTCAAATTTTCAGATAGGAGGTTCCAGATAAGGTCAAAAACTACATACTCAGATCTTCACCAAACTTTGCAGGGATACATTGGATGTCAAGACACGTGGCAAAAACGTACAAAACAAGAGATTGGAGACATCAAGATTTTGGACGAATTTGTGAAGAATTTTCAAATTTTCAGATAGGAGGTTCCAGATAAGGTCAAAAACTACATACTCAGATCTTCACCAAACTTTGCAGGGATACATTGGATGTCAAGACACGTGGAAAAATCGTACAAAACAAGAGATTGGGGGCATCAAGATTTTGGACGGATTTTTTAGGAATTTTCAAATTTTCAGATGGGAGGTTCCAGATAAGGTCAAAAACTACATACTCAGATCTTCGCCAAACTTTGCAGGGATACATTGGATGTCAAGACACGTGGAAAAAACGTACAAAACAAGAGATTGGAGACGTCAAGATTTTGGACGAATTTTTTAAGAATTTTCAAATTTTCAGAAAGGATGTTCCAGATGAGTTCAAAAACGACATACTCAGATCTTCACCAAACTTTGCAGGGATACATTGGATGTCAAGACACGTGGAAAAAACGTACAAAACAAGAGATTGGAGACATCAAGATTTTGGACGAATTTTTTAAGAATTTTCAAATTTTCAGATAGGAGGTTCCAGATAAGGTCAAAAACTACATACTCAGATCTTCACCAAACTTTGCAGGGATACATTGGATGTCAAGACACGTGGAAAAAACGTACAAAACAAGAGATTGGAGACATCAAGATTTTGGTCCAATTTTTGAGGAATTTTCAAATTTTCAGAAATGAGGTTCCAGATAAGGTCAAAAACTACATACTCAGATCTTCACCAAACTTTGCAGGGATACATTGGATGTCAAGACACGTGGAAAAAACGTACAAAACAAGAGATTGGAGACATCTAGATTTTGGACGAATTTTTTAAGAATTTTCAAATTTTCAGAAAGGATGTCCCAGATAAAGTCAAAAACGACATACTCAGATCTTCACCAAACTTTGCAGGGATACATTGGATGTCAAGACACGTGGAAAAAACATACAAAACATAGGATTGGGGACATCAAGATTTTGGTCAAATTTTTTAAGAATTTTCAAATTTTCAGATAGGAGGTTCCATATAAGGTCAAAAACTACATACTCAGATATTCACCAAACATTGCAGGGATACATTGGAGGTCAAGACACGTGGAAAAAACGTACAAAACAAGAGATTGGAGACATCAAGATTTTGGACGAATTTTTCAAAAATTTTCAAATTTTCAGATAGGAGGTTCCAGATAAGGTCAAAAACTACATACTCAGATCTTCACCAAACTTTGCAGGGATACATTGGATGTCAAGACACGTGGAAAAAACATACAAAACATAGGATTGGGGATATCAAGATTTTGGTCAAATTTTTTAAGAATTTTCAAATTTTCAGATAGGAGGTTCCATATAAGGTCAAAAACGACATACTCAGATCTTCACCAAACTTTGCATGGATACATTGGATATCAAGACACGTGGAAAAAACATACAAAACATAGGATTGGGGACATCAAGATTTTGGACAAATTTTTTAAGAATTTTCAAATTTTCAGAAAGGAGGTTCCATATACGGTCAAAAACTACATACTCAGATCTTCACCAAACATTGCAGGGATACATTGGATGTCAAGAAACGTGGAAAAAACGTACGAAACAAGAGATTGGAGACATCAAGATTTTGGACGAATTTTTGAAGAATTTTCAAATTTTCAGATAGGAGGTTCCAGATAAGTTCAAAAACTACATACTCACATCTTCACCAAACGTTGCAGGGATACTTTGCATGTCAAGACACGTGGAAAAACGTACAAAACAAGAGATTGGAGACATCAAGATTTTGGTCCAATTTTTGAGGAATTTTCAAATTTTCAGAAATGAGGTTCCAGATAAGGTCAAAAACTACATACTCAGATCTTCACCAAACTTTGCAGGGATACATTGGATGTCAAGACACGTGGAAAAAACGTACAAAACAAGAGATTGGAGACATCTAGATTTTGGAAGAATTTTTTAAGAATTTTCAAATTTTCAGAAAGGATGTCCCAGATAAGGTCAAAAACGACATACTCAGATCTTCACCAAACTTTGCAGGGATACATTGGATGTCAAGACACGTGGAAAAAACATACAAAACATAGGATTGGGGACATCAAGATTTTGGTTAAATTTTTTAAGAATTTTCAAATTTTCAGATACTAGGTTCCATATAAGGTCAAAAACTACATACTCAGATATTCACCAAACATTGCAGGGATACATTGGAGGTCAAGACACGTGGAAAAAACGTACAAAACAAGAGATTGGAGACATCAAGATTTTGGACGAATTTTTCAAAAATTTTCAAATTTTCAGATAGGAGGTTCCAGATAAGGTCAAAAACTACATACTCAGATCTTCACCAAACTTTGCAGGGATACATTGGATGTCAAGACACGTGGAAAAAACATACAAAACATAGGATTGGGGATATCAAGATTTTGGTCAAATTTTTTAAGAATTTTCAAATTTTCAGATAGGAGGTTCCATATAAGGTCAAAAACGACATACTCAGATCTTCACCAAACTTTGCATGGATACATTGGATATCAAGACACGTGGAAAAAACATACAAAACATAGGATTGGGGACATCAAGATTTTGGACAAATTTTTTAAGAATTTTCAAATTTTCAGAAAGGAGGTTCCATATAAGGTCAAAAACTACATACTCAGATCTTCACCAAACATTGCAGGGATACATTGGATGTCAAGAAACGTGGAAAAAACGTACGAAACAAGAGATTGGAGACATCAAGATTTTGGACGAATTTTTGAAGAATTTTCAAATTTTCAGATAGGAGGTTCCAGATAAGGTCAAAAACTACATACTCAGATCTTCACCAAACGTTGCAGGGATACTTTGCATGTCAAGACACGTGGAAAAACGTACAAAACAAGAGATTGGAGACATCAAGATTTTCGACGAATTTTTGAAGAATTTTCAAATTTTCAGATGGGAGGTTCCAGATAAGGTCAAAAACGACATACTCAGATCTTCACCAAACTTTGCATGGATACATTGGATGTCAAGACACGTGGAAAAAACATACAATACATAGGATTGGGGACATCAAGATTTTGGACGAATTTTTTAAGAATTTTCAAATTTTCAGAAAGGAGGTTCCATATAAGGTCAAAAACTACATACTCAGATCTTCACCAACCTTTGCAGGGATACAATGGATGTCAAGACACGTGGAAAAAACGTACAAAACAAGAGATTGAGGTCATCAAGATTTTGGACTGATTTTTTAGGAATTTTCAAATTTTCAGATGGGAGGTTCCAGATAAGGTCAAAAACTACATACTCAGATCTTCACCAAACTTTGCAGGGATACATTGGATGTCAAGACACGTGGAAAAAACGTACAAAACAAGAGATTGGAGACATCAAGATTTTGGATGAATTTTTTAAGAATTTTCAAATTTTCAGATAGGAGGTTCCATATAAGGTCAAAAACTACATACTCAGATCTTCACCAAACTTTGCATGGATACATTGGATGTCAAGACACGTGGAAAAAACGTACAAAACAAGAGATTGGTGTCATCAAGATTTTGGACGAATTTTTGAAGAATTTTCAAATTTTCAGATAGGAGGTTCCAGATAAGGTCAAAAACTACATACTCAGATCTTCACCAAACGTTGCAGGGATACTTTGCATGTCAAGACACGTGGAAAAAACGTACAAAACAAGAGATTGGAGACATCAAGATTTTCGACGAATTTTTTAAGAATTTTCAAATTTTCAGATAGGAGGTTCCAGATAAGGTCAAAAACTACAAACTCAGATCTTCACCAAACTTTGCAGGGATACATTGGATGTCAAGACACGTGGAAAAAACGTACAAAACAAGAGATTGGAGACATCAAGATTTTGGACGAATTTTTGAGGAATTTTCAAATTTTCAGAAATGAGGTTCCAGATAAGGTCAAAAACTACATACTCAGATCTTCACCAAACTTTGCAGGGATACATTGGATGTCAAGACACGTGGCAAAAACGTACAAAACAAGAGATTGGAGACATCAAGATTTTGGACGAATTTTTTAAGAATTCTCAAATTTTCAGATAGGAGGTTCCAGATAAGGTCAAAAACTACATACTCAGATCTTCACCAAACTTTGCAGGGATACATTGGATGTCAAGACACGTGGAAAAATCGTACAAAACAAGAGATTGGGGGCATCAAGATTTTGGACGGATTTTTTAGGAATTTTCAAATTTTCAGAAGGGAGGTTCCAGATAAGGTCAAAAACTACATACTCAGATCTTCACCAAACTTTGCAGGGATACATTGGATGTCAAGACACGTGGAAAAAACGTACAAAACAAGAGATTGGAGACGTCAAGATTTTGGACGAATTTGTTAAGAATTTTCAAATTTTCAGAAAGGATGTTCAAGATGAGTTCAAAAACGACATACTCAGATCTTCACCAAACTTTGCAGGGATACATTAGATGTCAAGACACGTGGAAAAAACGTACAAAACAAGAGATTGGAGACATCAAGATTTCGGACGAATTTTTGAAGAATTTTCAAATTTTCAGAGGGGAGGTTCCAGATAAGGTCAAAAACGACATACTCAGATCTTCACCAAACTTTGCAGGGATACATTGGATGTCAAGACACGTGGAAAAAACATACAAAACAAGAGTTTGGAGACATCAAGATTTTGGACGAATTTTTTAAGAATTTTCAAATTTTCAGATAGGAGGTTCCATATAAAGTCAAAAACTACATACTCAGATCTTCACCAAACTTTGCATGGATACATTGGATGTCAAGACACGTGGAAAAAACGTACAAAACAAGAGATTGGTGTCATCAAGATTTTGGACGAATTTTTGAAGAATTTTCAAATTTTCAGATAGGAGGTTCCAGATAAGGTCAAAAACTACATACTCAGATCTTCACCAAACGTTGCAGGGATACTTTGCATGTCAAGACACGTGGAAAAAACGTACAAAACAAGAGATTGGAGACATCAAGATTTTCGACGAATTTTTTAAGAATTTTCAAATTTTCAGATAGGAGGTTCCAGATAAGGTCAAAAACTACATACTCAGATCTTCACCAAACTTTGCAGGGATACATTGGATGTCAAGACACGTGGAAAAAACGTACAAAACAAGAGATTGGAGAAATCAAGATTTTGGACGAATTTTTGAGGAATTTTCAAATTTTCAGAAATGAGGTTCCAGATAAGGTCAAAAACTACATACTCAGATCTTCACCAAACTTTGCAGGGATACATTGGATGTGAAGACACGTGGCAAAAACGTACAAAACAAGAGATTGGAGACATCAAGATTTTGGACGAATTTTTTAAGAATTTTCAAATTTTCAGATAGGAGGTTCCAGATAAGGTCAAAAACTACATACTCAGATCTTCACCAAACTTTGCAGGGATACATTGGATGTCAAGACACGTGGAAAAATCGTACAAAACAAGAGATTGGGGGCATCAAGATTTTGCACGGATTTTTTAGGAATTTTCAAATTTTCAGATGGGAGGTTCCAGATAAGGTCAAAAACTACATACTCAGATCTTCACCAAACTTTGCAGGGATACATTGGATGTCAAGACACGTGGAAAAAACGTACAAAACAAGAGATTGGAGACGTCAAGATTTTGGACGAATTTTTTAAGAATTTTCAAATTTTCAGAAAGGATGTTCCAGATGAGTTCAAAAACGACATACTCAGATCTTCACCAAACTTTGCAGGGATACATTGGATGTCAAGACACGTGGAAAAAACGTACAAAACAAGAGATTGGAGACATCAAGATTTTGGACGAATTTTTTAAGAATTTTCAAATTTTCAGATAGGAGGTTCCAGATAAGGTCAAAAACTACATACTCAGATCTTCACCAAACTTTGCAGGGATACATTGGATGTCAAGACACGTAGAAAAAACGTACAAAACAAGAGATTGGAGACATCAAGATTTTGGTCCAATTTTTGAGGAATTTTCAAATTTTCAGAAATGAGGTTTCAGATAAGGTCAAAAACTACATACTCAGATCTTCACCAAACTTTGCAGGGATACATTGGATGTCAAGACACGTGGGAAAAACGGACAAAACAAGAGATTGGAGACATCAAGATTTTGGACGAATTTTTTAAGAATTTTCAAATTTTCAGAAATGATGTTCCAGATAAGGTCAAAAACTACATACTCAGATCTTCAC
Source organism: Lepisma saccharinum (assembly GCF_977018435.1). NCBI lineage: Eukaryota > Metazoa > Arthropoda > Insecta > Zygentoma > Lepismatidae > Lepisma > Lepisma saccharinum. Next base: position 668,360 of record NW_028142907.1, on the reverse strand, counting down.
CAAACTTTGCAGGGATACATTGGATGTCAAGACACGTGGGAAAAACGTACAAAACAAGAGATTGGAGACATCAAGATTTTGGACGAATTTTTTAAGAATTTTCAAATTTTCAGATAGGAGGTTCCAGATAAGGTCAAAAACTACATACTCAGATCTTCACCAAACTTTGCAGGGATACATTGGATGTCAAGACACGTGGAAAAAAAGTACAAAACAAGAGATTGGGGTCATCAAGATTTTGGACGGATTTTTTAGGAATTTTCAAATTTTCAGATGGGAGGTTCCAGATAAGGTCAAAAACTACATACTCAGATCTTCACCAAACTTTACAGGGATACATTGGATGTCAAGATACGTGGAAAAAACGTACAAAACAAGAGATTGGAGACGTCAAGATTTTGGGCGAATTTTTTAAGAATTTTCAAATTTTCAGAAAGGATGTTCCAGATAAGGTCAAAAACGACATACTCAGATCTTCACCAAACTTTGCAGGGATACATTGGATGTCAAGACACGTGGAAAAAACGTACAAAACAAGAGATTGGAGACATCAAGATTTTGGACGAATTTTTTAAGAATTTTGAAATTTTCAGATAGGAGGTTCCAGATAAGGTCAAAAACTACATACTCAGATCTTGACCAAACTTTGCAGGGATACATTGGATGTCAAGACACGTGGAAAAAACGTACAAAACAAGAGATTGGAGACGTCAAGATTTTGGACGAATTTTTTAAGAATTTTCAAATTTTCAGAAATGATGTTCCAGATAAGGTCAAAAACGACATACTCAGATCTTCACCAAACTTTGCAGGGATACATTGGATGTCAAGACACGTGGAAAAAACGTACAAAACAAGAGATTGGGGACATCAAGATTTTGGACGAATTTTTGAGGAATTTTCAAATTTTCAGAAATGAGGTTCCAGATAATGTCAAAAACTACATACTCAGATCTTCACCAAACTTTGCAGGGATACATTGGATGTCAAGACACGTGGGAAAAACGTACAAAACAAGAGATTGGAGACATGAAGATTTTGGACTAATTTTTTAAGAATTTTCAAATTTTCAGAAAGGATGTTGCAGATAAGGTCAAAAACGACATACTCAGATCTTCACCAAACTCTGCAGGGATACATTGGATGTCAAGACACGGGGAAAAAACATACAAAACATAGGATTGGGGACATCAAGATTTTGGTCAAATTTTTTAAGAATTTTAAAATTTTCAGATAGGAGGTTCCATATAAAGTCAAAAACTACATACTCAGATCTTCATTAAACATTGCAGGGATACATTGGAGGTCAAACACGTGGAAAAAATGTACAAAACAAGAGATTGGGGTCATCAAGATTTTGGACGGATTTTTTAGGAATTTTCAAATTTTCAGATGGGAGGTTCCAGATAAGGTCAAAAACTACATACTCAGATCTTCACCAAACTTTGCAGGGATACATTGGATGTCAAGACACGTGGAAAAATCGTACAAAACAAGAGATTGGGGGCATCAAGATTTTGCACGGATTTTTTAGGAATTTTCAAATTTTCAGATGGGAGGTTCCAGATAAGGTCAAAAACTACATACTCAGATCTTCACCAAACTTTGCAGGGATACATTGGATGTCAAGACACGTGGAAAAAACGTACAAAACAAGAGATTGGAGACGTCAAGATTTTGGACGAATTTTTTAAGAATTTTCAAATTTTCAGAAAGGATGTTCCAGATGAGTTCAAAAACGACATACTCAGATCTTCACCAAACTTTGCAGGGATACATTGGATGTCAAGACACGTGGAAAAAACGTACAAAACAAGAGATTGGAGACATCAAGATTTTGGACGAATTTTTTAAGAATTTTCAAATTTTCAGATAGGAGGTTCCAGATAAAGTCAAAAACTACATACTCAGATCTTCACCAAACTTTGCAGGGATACATTGGATGTCAAGACACGTAGAAAAAACGTACAAAACAAGAGATTGGAGACATCAAGATTTTGGTCCAATTTTTGAGGAATTTTCAAATTTTCAGAAATGAGGTTCCAGATAAGGTCAAAAACTACATACTCAGATCTTCACCAAACTTTGCAGGGATACATTGGATGTCAAGACACGTGGGAAAAACGGACAAAACAAGAGATTGGAGACATCAAGATTTTGGACGAATTTTTTAAGAATTTTCAAATTTTCAGAAATGATGTTCCAGATAAGGTCAAAAACTACATACTCAGATCTTCACCAAACTTTGCAGGGATACATTGGATGTCAAGACACGTGGGAAAAACGTACAAAACAAGAGATTGGAGACATCAAGATTTTGGACGAATTTTTTAAGAATTTTCAAATTTTCAGATAGGAGGTTCCAGATAAGGTCAAAAACTACATACTCAGATCTTCACCAAACTTTGCAGGGATACATTGGATGTCAAGACACGTGGAAAAAAAGTACAAAACAAGAGATTGGGGTCATCAAGATTTTGGACGGATTTTTTAGGAATTTTCAAATTTTCAGATGGGAGGTTCCAGATAAGGTCAAAAACTACATACTCAGATCTTCACCAAACTTTACAGGGATACATTGGATGTCAAGATACGTGGAAAAAACGTACAAAACAAGAGATTGGAGACGTCAAGATTTTGGGCGAATTTTTTAAGAATTTTCAAATTTTCAGAAAGGATGTTCCAGATAAGGTCAAAAACGACATACTCAGATCTTCACCAAACTTTGCAGGGATACATTGGATGTCAAGACACGTGGAAAAAACGTACAAAACAAGAGATTGGAGACATCAAGATTTTGGACGAATTTTTTAAGAATTTTGAAATTTTCAGATAGGAGGTTCCAGATAAGGTCAAAAACTACATACTCAGATCTTGACCAAACTTTGCAGGGATACATTGGATGTCAAGACACGTGGAAAAAACGTACAAAACAAGAGATTGGAGACGTCAAGATTTTGGACGAATTTTTTAAGAATTTTCAAATTTTCAGAAATGATGTTCCAGATAAGGTCAAAAACGACATACTCAGATCTTCACCAAACTTTGCAGGGATACATTGGATGTCAAGACACGTGGAAAAAACGTACAAAACAAGAGATTGGGGACATCAAGATTTTGGACGAATTTTTGAGGAATTTTCAAATTTTCAGAAATGAGGTTCCAGATAATGTCAAAAACTACATACTCAGATCTTCACCAAACTTTGCAGGGATACATTGGATGTCAAGACACGTGGGAAAAACGTACAAAACAAGAGATTGGAGACATGAAGATTTTGGACTAATTTTTTAAGAATTTTCAAATTTTCAGAAAGGATGTTGCAGATAAGGTCAAAAACGACATACTCAGATCTTCACCAAACTCTGCAGGGATACATTGGATGTCAAGACACGGGGAAAAAACATACAAAACATAGGATTGGGGACATCAAGATTTTGGTCAAATTTTTTAAGAATTTTAAAATTTTCAGATAGGAGGTTCCATATAAAGTCAAAAACTACATACTCAGATCTTCATTAAACATTGCAGGGATACATTGGAGGTCAAACACGTGGAAAAAATGTACAAAACAAGAGATTGGGGTCATCAAGATTTTGGACGGATTTTTTAGGAATTTTCAAATTTTCAGATGGGAGGTTCCAGATAAGGTCAAAAACTACATACTCAGATCTTCACCAAACTTTGCAGGGATACATTGGATGTCAAGACACGTGGGAAAAACGTACAAAACAAGAGATTGGAGACATCAAGATTTTGGACGAATTTTTTAAGAATTTTCAAATTTTCAGATAGGAGGTTCCAGATAAGGTCAAAAACTACATACTCAGATCTTCACCAAACTTTGCAGGGATACATTGGATGTCAAGACACGTGGAAAAAACGTACAAAACAAGAGATTGGAGACATCAAGAGTTTGGATGAATTTTTTAAGAATTTTCAAATTTTCAGATAGGAGGTTCCATATAAGGTCAAAAACTACATACTCAGATCTTCACCAAACTTTGCATGGATACATTGGATGTCAAGACACGTGGAAAAAACGTACAAAACAAGAGATTGGTGTCATCAAGATTTTGGACGAATTTTTGAAGAATTTTCAAATTTTCAGATAGGAGGTTCCAGATAAGGTCAAAAACTACATACTCAGATCTTCACCAAACGTTGCAGGGATACTTTGCATGTCAAGACACGTGGAAAAAACGTACAAAACAAGAGATTGGAGACATCAAGATTTTCGACGAATTTTTTAAGAATTTTCAAATTTTCAGATAGGAGGTTCCAGATAAGGTCAAAAACTACATACTCAGATCTTCACCAAACTTTGCAGGGATACATTGGATGTCAAGACACGTGGAAAAAACGTACAAAACAAGAGATTGGAGACATCAAGATTTTGGACGAATTTTTTAAGAATTTTCAAATTTTCAGAAATGAGGTTCCAGATAAGGTCAAAAACTACATACTCAGATCTTCACCAAACTTTGCAGGGATACATTGGATGTCAAGACACGTGGCAAAAACGTACAAAACAAGAGATTGGAGACATCAAGATTTTGGACGAATTTTTTAAGAATTTTCAAATTTTCAGATAGGAGGTTCCAGATAAGGTCAAAAACTACATACTCAGATCTTCACCAAACTTTGCAGGGATACATTGGATGTCAAGACACGTGGAAAAATCGTACAAAACAAGAGATTGGGGGCATCAAGATTTTGGACGGATTTTTTAGGAATTTTCAAATTTTCAGATGGGAGGTTCCAGATAAGGTCAAAAACTACATACTCAGATCTTCACCAAACTTTGCAGGGATACATTGGATGTCAAGACACGTGGAAAAAACGTACAAAACAAGAGATTGGGGACATCAAGATTTTGGACGAATTTTTGAGGAATTTTCAAATTTTCAGAAATGAGGTTCCAGATAATGTCAAAAACTACATACTCAGATCTTCACCAAACTTTGCAGGGATACATTGGATGTCAAGACACGTGGGAAAAACGTACAAAACAAGAGATTGGAGACATGAAGATTTTGGACTAATTTTTTAAGAATTTTCAAATTTTCAGAAAGGATGTTGCAGATAAGGTCAAAAACGACATACTCAGATCTTCACCAAACTCTGCAGGGATACATTGGATGTCAAGACACGGGGAAAAAACATACAAAACATAGGATTGGGGACATCAAGATTTTGGTCAAATTTTTTAAGAATTTTCAAATTTTCAGATAGGAGGTTTCATATAAGGTCAAAAACTACATACTCAGATCTTCACCAAACTTTGCAGGGATACATTGGATGTCAAGGCACGTGGAAAAAACGTACAAAAATAGAGATTGGAGACATCAAGATTTTGGACGAATTTTTTAAGAATTTTCAAATTTTCAGAAAGGATGTTCCAGATAAGGTCAAAAACGACATACTCAGATCTTCACCAAACTTTCAGGGATACATTGGATGTCAAGACACGTGGAAAAAACATACAAAAAATAGGATTGGGGACATCAAGATTTTGGTCAAATTTTTTAAGAATTTTAAAATTTTCAGATAGGAGGTTCCATATAAGGTCAAAAACTACATACTCAGATCTTCATTAAACATTGCAGGGATACATTGGAGGTCAAGACACGTGGAAAAAATGTACAAAACAAGAGATTGGGGTCATCAAGATTTTGGACGGATTTTTTAGGAATTTTCAAATTTTCAGATGGGAGGTTCCAGATAAGGTCAAAAACTACATACTCAGATCTTCACCAAACTTTGCAGGGATACATTGGATGTCAAGACACGTGGGAAAAACGTACAAAGCAAGAGATTGGAGACATCAAGATTTTGGACGAATTTTTTAACAATTTTTCAAATTTTCAGATAGGAGGTTCCATATAAGGTCAAAAACTACATACTCAGATCTTCACCAAACTTTGCAGGGATACATTGGATGTCAAGACACGTGGGAAAAACGTACAAAACAAGAGATTGGAGACATCAAGATTTTGGACGAATTTTTTAAGAATTTTCAAATTTTCAGATAGGAGGTTCTAGATAAGGTCAAAAACTACATACTCAGATCTTCACCAAACTTTGCAGGGATACATTGGATGCAAGACACGTGGAAAAAACGTACAAAACAAGAGATTGGAGACATCAAGATTTTGGATGAATTTTTTAAGAATTTTCAAATTTTCAGATAGGAGGTTCCATATAAGGTCAAAAACTACATACTCAGATCTTCACCAAACTTTGCATGGATACATTGGATGTCAAGACACGTGGAAAAAACGTACAAACAAGAGATTGGTGTCATCAAGATTTTGGACGAATTATTGAAGAATTTTCAAATTTTCAGATAGGAGGTTCCAGATAAGGTCAAAAACTACATACTCAGATCTTCACCAAACGTTGCAGGGATACTTTGCATGTCAAGACACGTGGAAAAAACGTACAAAACAAGAGATTGGAGACATCAAGATTTTCGACGAATTTTTTAAGAATTTTCAAATTTTCAGATAGGAGGTTCCAGATAAGGTCAAAAACTACATACTCAGATCTTCACCAAACTTTGCAGGGATACATTGGATGTCAAGACACGTGGAAAAAACGTACAAAACAAGAGATTGGAGACATCAAGATTTTGGACGAATTTTTGAGGAATTTTCAAATTTTCAGAAATGAGGTTCCAGATAAGGTCAAAAACTACATACTCAGATCTTCACCAAACTTTGCAGGGATACATTGGATGTCAAGACACGTGGCAAAAACGTACAAAACAAGAGATTGGAGACATCAAGATTTTGGACGAATTTTTTAAGAATTTTCAAATTTTCAGATAGGAGGTTCCAGATAAGGTCAAAAACTACATACTCAGATCTTCACCAAACTTTACAGGGATACATTGGATGTCAAGACACGTGGAAAAATCGTACAAAACAAGAGATTGGGGGCATCAAGATTTTGGACGGATTTTTTAGGAATTTTCAAATTTTCAGATGGGAGGTTCCAGATAAGGTCAAAAACTACATACTCAGATCTTCACCAAACTTTGCAGGGATACATTGGATGTCAAGACACGTGGAAAAAACGTACAAAACAAGAGATTGGGGACATCAAGATTTTGGACGAATTTTTGAGGAATTTTCAAATTTTCAGAAATGAGGTTCCAGATAATGTCAAAAACTACATACTCAGATCTTCACCAAACTTTGCAGGGATACATTTGATGTCAAGACACGTGGGAAAAACGTACAAAACAAGAGATTGGAGACATGAAGATTTTGGACTAATTTTTTATGAATTTTCAAATTTTCAGAAAGGATGTTGCAGATAAGGTCAAAAACGACATACTCAGATCTTCACCAAACTCTGCAGGGATACATTGGATGTCAAGACACGGGGAAAAAACATACAAAACATAGGATTGGGGACATCAAGATTTTGGTCAAATTTTTTAAGAATTTTCAAATTTTCAGATAGGAGGTTTCATATAAGGTCAAAAACTACAGACTCAGATCTTCACCAAACTTTGCAGGGATACATTGGATGTCAAGGCACGTGGAAAAAACGTACAAAAATAGAGATTGGAGACATCAAGATTTTGGACGAATTTTTTAAGAATTTTCAAATTTTCAGAAAGGATGTTCCAGATAAGGTCAAAAACGACATACTCAGATCTTCACCAATCTTTCAGGGATACATTGGATGTCAAGACACGTGGAAAAACATACAAAACATAGGATTGGGGACATCAAGATTTTGGTCAAATTTTTTAAGAATTTTAAAATTTTCAGATAGGAGGTTCCATATAAGGTCAAAAACTACATACTCAGATCTTCATTAAACATTGCAGGGATACATTGGAGGTCAAGACACGTGGAAAAAATGTACAAAACAAGAGATTGGGGTCATCAAGATTTTGGACGGATTTTTTAGGAATTTTCAAATTTTCAGATGGGAGGTTCCAGATAAGGTCAAAAACTACATACTCAGATCTTCACCAAACTTTGCAGGGATACATTGGATGTCAAGACACGTGGAAAAAACGTACAAAACAAGAGATTGGAGACGTCAAGATTTTAGACGAATTTTTTAAGAATTTTCAAATTTTCAGAAAGGATGTTCCAGATGAGGTCAAAAACGACATACTCAGATCTTCACCAAACTTTGCAGGGATACATTGGATGTCAAGACACGTGGAAAAAACGTACAATACAAGAGATTGGAGACATCAAGATTTTGGACGAATTTTTTAACAATTTTCAAATTTTCAGATAGGAGGTTCCAGATAAGGTCAAAAACTACATACTCAGATCTTCACCAAACTTTGCAGGGATACATTGGATGTCAAGTCACGTGGAAAAAACGTACAAAAACAGAGATTGGAGACCTCAAGATTTTGGACCAATTTGTGAGGAATTTTCAAATTTTCAGAAATGAGGTTCCAGATAAGGTCAAAAACTACATACTCAGATCTTCACCAAACTTTGCAGGGATACATTGGATGTCAAGACACGTGGGAAAAACGTACAAAACAAGAGATTGGAGACATGAAGATTTTGGACTAATTTTTTAAGAATTTTCAAATTTTCAGAAAGGATGTTGCAGATAAGGTCAAAAACGACATACTCAGATCTTCACCAAACTCTGCAGGGATACATTGGATGTCAAGACACGGGGAAAAAACATACAAAACATAGGATTGGAGTAGTGTGTTTTATACTACGGACAGTGCCCGAAAGGAAGAGCTCCCCTCAAGCAGCTTTGCTATACTTAAAACTTGCTCAACATGCCCATATGAGCTTTTTGCTCAAGTGTGGAACCCCTGTTTAATCCAAGATTTTTGTAAAAATGCCCTCGGGAATTTTTCAGAAAGGAAGAGAATTTTTCAGAAAGGAAGAGAATTTTTTAGAAAAGAAGTGCCCCTCAGATTGATTTGTCTATACTTACAAAAGGCACTTCTGTGAGATTGTTGTCCATAAATTTGTTAAAAATATGCCCCTCTTGGCCATACTTAAAACTTAGCCACCCACACCTATACACACACACATACACCCACACCCACCCACACCCACCTTCACATATTTACTTCCGGTCCACTTCCGGTCTACTTCCGGTCCACTTCCGGTCCACTTCCGGTCCACTTCCGGTTTACTTCCGGTCCACTTCCGGTCCACTTCCGGTTTGCCTACTTCCGGTCTAAGTTCAATTGGATACCAGGCTCATCTTGCATATCTAGTACTAAGACAATGCAAGATGCAGAGACCCTCTAGAATTGCTCTGTGACCCTCTCATTTCTTACATCATAAACATATGATTTTTCACCTATGAGAATGACACTACATATGGTGTCATCGGGTAAAGCCTCGTGGAATTCACAGATAATTTTAATGTTTGTCCTGTCATTCACCACAACCTGTTTTCTTTTTGAAGTGTTGATTACAAACATGGGTCTCTGTGTTTTGAATTCATCTGGAGTGTAATACATATCCGTATTGCCCGTAGTGACCCTTTTGAAAGCCGAAAAAGCCTCATATAATTTGAGGAAATCACCCTTGGACATGTCTAAATTATAATTTTCTCTAGGAAAAACCTCATTTCTGCCATTTTTAAGATATATGTTTTTGATGTTGCAGCTATCGAATTTACTTGAATTTTTTTCCTGATTATTGTGTCTTCCAGTCTGAAACAATACCACTACAAAATCAGGCATGTCAAATTGTATACTGGAGAATGAATTTGTAGCATCAAATTCATAATAAGTACCAGTGGCAACCTTCTGTACGCATTGATATGTGTAAAATTGCAGAGGAATTTGCGGATTTTTTAGGATATCAGCTTTGTATTTAAGAGCATAGCCGGCCTCATATTCAACAACCGGGATTCTTAACTCCATAGTCTGAATAATGCATTTGCCTGCATCAGGTAGGGTATTAGGCAGAGCTTCCCCTGTAGGGTTTATTGCACTGTACCTCATCAAAGCATTATCATCATTGGCAGCTCTTCTAAATGTAATTCTTAACCCCCCCTTCCACATAATTTCTTTGTAATCCGAGAAGAATCCTGGCAACAGGCGCATGGGGAACAGCACTGTGTGGCTCTTGGTTAATATCTTATCACCAGCTTCAAATCCACCGATTCTGTAGTATGAAGCCTCGGTTTTGGATAATTTTAATGTAGCCAAAGCTGTGGAGGTAATGCCGGGATAATCTATTCTGTTTATAACAACGCCATGCTTTCTGATCTCAATTTCAGAGAACAGATGCAGCACAAAATTATCCACAAGTCTTATATTTGAATTTGCCGGATAATCTGTTCCATCGAGCTTTACAACATCAAATTTGATGTATAGATCTGCTCTGTGGGGGTGTATAAAGCCGTCCCCTACATCAAGATCAACCTCAATCTGTGTGTTGGGTTGATTTAAATTTGCAAATGTCCTCCTGTTTGGAGGGAATGATTGTAGCTCATAACTCTCAATATTTTCCATTGTATGTATTTTTATTTAAATATTAATCTCTATGATTGCAGTTGTTGTGGCTCCAGCAAAATCAACTAATTCTTCTTTTTCATTAGTGACCATCAATTCAATGTAATCTATTCTGTTATGACACACAGGAAAATATAATGTTGGGGATGGATTGTAGATGATTGGCTCCATGAATTCGGAATTAGGTTTGAATGTTGCAATGATGCCTGTTTGTTTGTGAGTGCCTATGCCATTTGATTTGGTGATCATACCCTCGGCCACATTACAGTGAATATTCAGAGTCTCTATGGCTAAGAATTTAGGTATATTCATAGCAGTGTGTTTGATGGCCGGTTCAAGTTTTGTGTTGTTCTCAAAGCCCAACAGCTCTCCTATAGTACCCAGAGCCACTGTTTCTGTGGCAGATACAATCTCTACTCTGTGAGTGACAGAATTTTGAGTTAACACTATACCTCTCGGTAATTGAGCATTTAAAGTGGACAGATTATACTGCCCTGGAGTGATGACAATTTTTTGATCCCCTACTGCAATTTTGTTGTTGTGGTGTGTAATATTAGGTATCAAGTACATGCCGTAAAATGCTCTGAGAGCTATTGTTTTGGGATACACTATGTCATCATGCAATTTGAGTTTCAATATTGAATTTTGGCTGGTGAGATGGAATACCCCCATGATGTTTCAGATACCACAAGGCTTTTTGAAAATTTTCAATTGATGGTTTATTTATTTGAGACATGTATCTGAGAACAGATAAACACAGATGTCCGCAATTAACATCTTTGAAGTTTTGAACACGGGCATTATTGTAATAAAGATTAGCTGATTTTAGATATTTTATTAAATTTTCAGGTGGAACACCTCCAAATGAATCAAACACAAATGCCTCATCGTTTAAATATTTAAGATAACAGATCCAGTGAGTGCCCTGATTTTTGTACTCATCCAAATTAACAATGCCACACTCTTTGTTGAGTGGTTGTTCCGGTAAAGAATCAGACATGTACACACCTCTAAAATGTTTGATGCCCAATGGCTTGATTAAAGCTTCAATATCTTGGTTTGTAAGCGGCTCTTGTTTTTTTTAAACTTATTCATGGCTCTCTTAACACCTTTGCCTTTTTTCTCCATTGCCAGGTTATGGCGCTTCTGCTCATCTAATTCTGCCCTATTTTTCTTGGCATCTATTACTGTTTTTGCTATGGCAGCTGATCCCCCAGCCAAGCTCCCAACAGCCCCGAGAGCAGCTAAGATGGCAGGGATGGTAAATATGAAACCCCCCACATGTGATTTTTTTCTTGATTGCTGTAATTTTTTTAATTGGGGGGTACTAAGCAACAATTTCATACCATGGCCCTTGGCAATACAAGAGCTTTTTTTCTTGCGCTGCTTTTTGGTCAAAAGACTGTCAATAGTTTTAAGAGATTTGAGACCTGCATAAGGTATTTGATACATAACACCCTTGGCCTTCATTCTAGGTTTATTATATACATATTCACAGCCCCCACCCCAATTTTTGTTTGGTGCTCATAGCTATGGTGGTCCCCAATGCTGCTATTTTTTCACTCAAAGATGCATCTTTGCTTACAAATCTACCAAATGCAGCCTCTTCTAATTTCTTGTCTGCAACATGTCTCTTGTCAAGATCGGAATGTGTGTTGTATGCTATGTCATGGTCTCTGCAAGCAGCATCTAAAGGATTAACACCAGGATCACCTCTGTTTAATCTATGGTCCAATTTTGTGCCTGGACCGCAATACTGATAGCCTGGAATGTGTAGTTCAAATGGCAGCTTGTTTATAATGTCATTAACAAGGCCCCGGCCCTCAGAAATATTCCAAAATTTAGGTGGTAGAGTATTAATAATTTTTATGAGATATCCAATCCCCTTAGGGTCATTCACTATAAAATTAGACAATTTGGTGCTTATCATGTCCATAATTCCAACCTTTTCATTGTAAAAATTGTGGTTGCCAGCATTTTCCTCCCCAGCTATCACCAATAACCTATCTACAAGTTTCCTGACATCATCAACCCAGACAAATTCTTTAGGCAGGGTGTTGTATTGTTTGATTCCACTGCCAGTCTTGATCTGAGACCATATGGGCTTGATTAAATTATTGTATTTTGCTCCACTGCTCGACTTGACTCTTTTTTGTGTGGGATCATTGTTCTGGTACAGAGCATCTGATTTTATTAATATTTCTTTGTAATGTTCATAATCTTGATCTGTATAGCTGCCAGGCCTTTTCCTAGTTATCAGTTCCCACAATCCAGGTGTGCCGGGGTACTTAACAAAAGCACCTTTTTCTCCGAGACGAGATTCTGAATAAACAATCAGATCATCCCCCATAAAAGTTACTCTGAAATTACCGATTCTATGAATAATGCTGCCATCAAGCTCTGTGTCGGCATATAAGCCAAAAACCTCATCTTTATTGTCTTTAGGTGTGGTTAAATATTTTTGAGCAAGAAGACCCAATTCAATAGGATCCTGACTAGCCTCAATTCTTCTAGGAGCAACAGGACTAGGTGTATGAATACTGGAAAGTGGGGTGAATGGATAATCTAATATGTTCCTTGCAGCTACAGGCACAAGCTCTGTGATCAAATCTTGATTTTGCTCTGTAACAGTTTTGATATTCTTACCTAAATTATTAATAGCATCAATGACAGGCTGTTCTGTTTGTTTGTGTTTTTCATAAATTCCACGGTTCTCTGATTTCCATCCCTTAAATCTTTTTACAAGATAATCTCTTAACTTAAGATCATCAATGACTGGTCGTTTCATGGTTGTTTATTTATGTCTCAACGTCTAGAAAATTGTTGATTTTATTTCTGTATTTGCCAGTATTAGGTGTTTTTGTCATATCAATTGTGACAAACCCATAACTGTCCTGGTTCCAGCACCTGCTGCAAAACTTGGAAAAATCATTGTAGCTCAGGTCCCCACCTACATATTCATCATGTATGTGTTTGAGGTTGGTATGATCTTGATGAAACACACACATAAAATTGCTGTTGTCTCGGATCAGCTGCTTCGGTATTTTTGAAAAAGTCTGTGCCAGGTAGAAGCAATCAATGTTTTTGTGCCGGCCCTGTGTAAAGAAATTTCTAACCTTGTTTTGATTATCCAATATAATGTCATCAAACACAACAACAGAATTATCGAGACATTCATCTAATGGCTTAACATCTGGTTCAAAAGTGGCAATATCCAATCCATCATATAGCTTCATTAGCTGCTGATATTTTAATTGTTCCAAGCTCTTAGAGAAAACATACAAGTGCCTGTTTTTCCAGTCTAACCAGTTCGGTGCCAATAAAAAATTATCAACTATTAGTGTAGTTTTACCACAAGCAGATGGCCCAACAATAAGACACCTAATATTTTCAGGCAGCAACTTGCCATTTCTCTTATTCTGCTGTTCAGGTTCTGGCAGCCTTTTTATAACATCCCAGGTGCTCATATTATTATTTTGTTTGCATCGATCCAGCTGTTTTCCGGATGACCCAGCCATTTGACAAATAACTTGTTGCCTTTTCTGCGAATGATTTTTTCTATGAGATATGTGTCGGGCTGTTTAGTTTTGCTGAGCTCTTGTTCATAGAACCTGCCTTTGAGAATTTCTCCTCGGTGATCTTTTATTATATATGTGTTAAGGGTCCCGGGTTTAACTTGAACCACTGTAAATAATTCGGTGCTCCAGTTTCTCGTAAAGCCTCTTTTGAATAAGTGCTTATATTTGCTGATTCTTACTTGATCGCCCACCCTGTATTTGGCTCTTCTTGTTGTTGGCTGGTATCTAGGATAATAAACAGTCCTGATCAATTTTTGCTCATCAGATGGAGTTACTTCAGAGGGTTTCATGTTGATTGTAGAATGGACCGAGTTGTTATATTTATGTAGAAGTTCTGGAAGAATATTAAGCCATTTATAATTACCTTGGAGGGTAAATTGTTTATACATAAGATTTTTTAAGGTTCTGTTGAATCTCTCTACAATTGAGGCTTTAGGTCACTGTAACTCGAATAATGTTTTATTGCCTGGCTTTTAATAAATTGTTGAAACACTGAATTATAAAATTCTTTGCCATTATCTGTTTGCAAATAGCGCGGTGATCTTCCTGAATGATTGATGATTGTCCTGAAGGCTTCTGTAACACATGTTCCAGTCTTGGATTTGAGTGGCACAGCCCAGGCAAATTTTGAAAATGTGTCTATCACAGTGAGTAGATACTTGTAGCCCTTGTTGATTTTGTCTAAGTTTTTCAACTGCCCACTTGCCATTTCAATCAAGTCGCTCTGCCATAAATCATCTATGCCCTTTGTGACTACTGGAAGTCTCTTATAATTATGTCGGGCTTGTCTGTGTAATTCATCAACAATAATTTGTCTAGACATAATATGTAAACAAGAATATTGCAACTATGGGGTGTTCAGCAGCTGAGACTGCAGGATTTTCTAAATATAATTTGTCCCCTATTTGTATTTTAAATTCCAAAGTGCCATCATCTTCAGTATAGGCTGTTTCTAATGTATTGGGATCTGTAAAATCCTCTAACTCTACACTGGTGATTTTTACTTTGTTGTCAGCATTTGTTATTGATAAGGTGGGGTAGTGGTGTGCCTGTGGTTGAAGCCAATATTTGATCTTGATTGGTCTCAATGTGCCCCCAACAAAAAACTGGTAATAAAATTGTGCAGGGGACAGCATATATATTTTGCCACCTGGTGTAAATGGTGAATCATATTCTTTGTTGGGGATGCTGTACAATTCAAGAATTACTGTATGTTTTGGATTCTCGATTATGCCTGTTATTTCTTTTTCTGCTGTAAGCAATCTGCTTGTTACAGATTCAAGGTGCTCATTGATGGTCCTAACAACATCATCATGGCCTGGCTTGATTTTTATGTCCACAGCAAGTCTCTTGTATTGTTGCACAATTTCTTGTAGCTGGGTGGCAAAAACAGACAGAGCATTTGCTTGATTGGATTCCATGGTTCCTAGCTGTTGCTTGATATTAGCTACAATTTGTTGCAAATTTTCAACAACTGCCAATTTTGAATTTTGAGCAGTAAGATCATGGACCTGTCTTCTGATATCCTCAAACAGGGCATGCAGTTCATTAATATGTTGATTGGTTGGAAGAGTGGCCACTGTCTGTGTGAGTTGTTTGATCTCTGCTTGAATATTCTTGATATCTTCTGATTTCAATATCCTATTCACTGCCCTCTTAATATTTTTAAGTTCCTGTGATGTAGGAAGATTTGATACTGTATTTTGCAAAAATTCAAGTGCCAATTTTACATTGTTTAATTCAGAAGCATCAGCCACATTTTGCATAGCATTTTGGAGCAGGGCTATATCTGCCTGAGAGGGTGTTGATTGTTGTAAAATTTCAAGCTTTGTTTGGATATCATCGATCAAGTGATGAAAATGAGATAGTTCAGATTCGGTGTTGAGGTTTTCAAGCTTTGTGATTTGGTGCTGGACACTGACAAGTGTGTCTACAATCCCAGGCAATCTGGATTCTAGTACATTTGCCAAATCACTTTGCACTGCTGCTATTGTACCTTCAAGATGGGTTATGGAGCTTTGAATTTTTCCAAAATCTTCATATGTTTCAAGTTGCAGCTTAATATTTGCAACACTCCGAGTTATTGCATTCAAAGCATCAGAAGATGGCAAGTTGTTCATAAAATTTTCAAGTGTCTCAATTTGTTCTTTAACCTCGGCTATGGCATTGTTCAGAGGGTCCAGATTAGGTATCTGGAGTGACTGAATCTGTTCCTTTAGAGTGGAAATCACTAGATCAAAATCTTCTTGTGATTTTATGCTTTTGACAATTGTTTGGAGCTGTGTCTGGACATTATTTATCTGCTCTTCCAATTGCTGTTTCAATTGCTCGGAGTTGGTGGCCTGGGTCTTAAATTTGGCTTGAAGAGCTCCTACAGCTTCTTCTAAACTTTGAAAATTATCCAATGTGGCCAGGTCAGTATATTTCTGAAGCAGCAATTTGAGTTCAGAATCAATTTTCAGAAGAGGGTCCATGCATTGTGATTGTAAATTTGTAATTTCTAATTGAAGACTGGCATTGAGTGTGGTCTGTAAAGCTTGTAAATCACTTCTTAATTTCTTGACTCTGACATCAAGCATCAGAATCTCATCACTGTGATCTTCATGTCTTGTATGGCCAAATATATCATTAGGCATTTTTGTTTTACTGGTTATTTATTATAGAGTATCTGATTCTTAATTCTATAAAAAAGGGTATAAGCTTGTCATAAGATCCAGGGACCTCAATATATAAGCAGTCACCAGCAGAAACAGTATATACAGTGCCAGAAATCATGTTTGAGTGCTTGATTCTATAAATATTTCTCCCTATTGAAATCTTGACATCACCCTCAGGGGTTGTAATAAATTGCAATTGACCACCTACAGGTAATTGGTAATGATTTAAATTATTGTTAAATATGTACAATGTTTTACCTGTTTCATCATCATTATCTGTAAGTATGCTGTTCAGATGAATAATTAACAAGCCACTCAGTTTAGATATCATATCAGAAGAGGGTTGTGGTGTCGGCAGCTCCATAATAGCCTGTTTTTTGAACCCAAATAAGTTCATAGGCATGTTTATTTATTTCAAATCATGCTCTGTAATTGGGCATTGATCCCCATTTTTCAAATCACAATGCCCCCAAGGTAAAGTATGTATGCCACATGATAAAATGCATCTCTTATCATCATGTGGGTCCAGGGCCACTTTTCTTACAACATTTGAATTCAACAAGTGATCCTCACTCTGAATTCTATTTTCTGATGTTCTGATTGAACTCTGGGATTTGAGGCAATTTTTATAATCTTCAAATTGGAGATCTTTTTCCACAGTTACTTTGCCAATGCCCTTGGCTTTTTTGACAACAGCACTACATGTTTTAAAACTGTACATCTTGGCACTTAACCCAGCAAATTTCACAATAACATCACCAAGTGTCTCATCTTTTAACTTGCCAGGCACCTTTTTGTTGTGGTGGTGTTGAATCTTTGTATGTTCACTGGTATCAAAGTATTGAAACAATTCAGGCTGTGACATATCTTGATAAACATCTTCTGTTTGAATATGAAGAATAAAACTATCCGTATCCATGTACATCAATTTTATATTATCACCATAAAAAGGTTTCAACACATCATAATACAATGTTAACATATGTAATTTGGACAATTCCAATATCACAGCCCCTACGTAAATAGGTTTATCAAACTTGATCTTTGTTTTCATCATGTTGAAAAGTGCCATGTGCTCATCATAAATTCTTCTGTAATTGAAGTTGGGCTTTGCAACCAATTTTTTGCTCAGGCTGGGGTCAGTAATTATTTTAACATCGGTATGTTTTCTGACATTTTCAATTGTTTTGCCATACACTGAATTCACCATCAATTTAAACAAGGCCTTATCAAATTGGCTCTTTGCAGATGTTCGAAGTTCCGTGTTTGTATCAATGTATGGTTTCAACCATTCTGAGTGCCTGAACCTCAAGACTTTGCCAAGTTTGGTCACTTGGACACCATGTTTCATCAGGAACTGGAGGTTTTTGTAATATATGACATAATCCTGTTTTGGCTCCAGGGTCATCATGAGCTTCTTCTGTTTAGAGCCAGGTGAGCACTGAACCTCAGGAATTGGGGGCAGATCAGAAAATTTATTGTGCAAATCATCAGGAATTGTCAGATCAACCTCTAAGAAGAGGCCATATTCACTGTCATCAAAATCCTGAAGATCTTCAATATTGAAATCTTCAACCCATTCAAGCCCTGCATATGGCAGTTTTTTCATCATGGCATGACCATAGAGGCTGTTTGCATCTACATACGTTATATAATTTGATGGCCGTGCTGGATCATAATCAGGCATATACTTGTTATTTGCTCTGGCATATCTCTGGGAACATTGCACCATCCCTCCTCTTATACATTTCTCCATAAACAGATACATATCTTGATCGTGGATCAGATCCAATTGCATTTTGGTGTTGAAAAACATTGCAGACCATGCTAGGCCCGGGGCACTGTAAAAATACACTGGGTCCAGTCCATAATTTTGCATGGAAGATTTTCTGAATGCCTGCAATATATCAGCTAAGAGGGTGACATCAAGTTTTAAATATGCCATGTGATAATCACCAAATGTCTTGCATTTTAAATTGTTCCACATCAACTGAGCATGGTGATAATCATCATCAGTGATTCCAGATCCTCTGATTTTGCTGTAGAACTCTTCTTGTGGTGGCAGGGAACACTCATCAAATTTAGAAAAATCTGTAACATAGTCATATGGATATACACCCTTTCGCCTAATTAATTTCAGGTCCTGATTTGGAAACAATGCACGTGTGATTTTGAATTGATCATCAGGTAATTGAGTGGCCAGTGTATCCAGGCTAGCAGATAAAAATCTGTAAGAATCAAGAAATCTTATGTGAATAGGAACACCATCAACTTTAATTATCTTGCTAATAGATATATATTTCTCATCATTTTCAGCTAAAATATTTAAATTCTGCTTCTCAAACCCCTCGTACCTGATCAGATGATGGAAATCATAATTGGATGCTCCGTGGCAAAATACGGGGATAAATTTTGGTCTCTTGATCTTAATATTGCAGCTATTACACAGGGCCTGTTTATATCGACCATCTGTATGAGAATGGTGATGTACCTTGATATTTGTATCTGAAAATTCAGAATCACATACCGGACATTTTTCTGTATTGTTGAAATCTTCAATCTGTTTCTCTGTTAAAGGCAACATGGGTTTTGATATTAATAAGATGTTAGATGCTATGTCACGGCACTCATTTTCTATTCTATGTGCAAATATTTTGATGGCATCTGGTCCCTTGTATGAATATTTTTTAATAACAACACCATCCCGTATAACCATATAACAAAAGCTGGAAGGTTCATGTTGCTGGTATGGTGTACTTGAAGATTCTTCGGGATCTGGGCTACAGAATGCAAGAGATTTGAGATTTGATTCGGAATCCCAGACAATATATGCTGGGTGTTCCAACGAGGCTTCATACTTTTTGAATTTGCAATTTTCACTTGGATTGGGCATCACCATATGAACAGGTTTATGGTTGCCACAGTATTTCAGATGCTCAATTAACTTGTTTTTGGCAATTTCTGCATTTTTTTCACGAACCCCATTTACCATTTTTTGACCATCAAATACAGTTAAACATCTTCTGCACAACTTGAATATTGTATGAGTTTTGTCTAGTTGTGTTCTCACTATAGCTTCAAGATTATGTATCAGAGTATAATGGTATGTATCATCCCCTTCAATTAAGAGCAGATCAATCGGAATAGCAGATTCATCATCAATTGTACTGATTCTGAGAGGTGCTATCGGGCAATTGCCAGTGGAACAAATAAATACATTAATAGATAATTGTTTGCCATTGATGTGTCTGGCCTTTTTTTCAAATTTGTCAATATTCTGAACAGACATTGGATATTCCAAACCCTCCATTGCATCGTCAAAATCGTGCTCATGCTGTTTGTAATAAGTTATTCTCTCAGGATTCCTTGAAACTGGATACAAAGCAGCTAATATACACCACAAAAAGCATTTCGCGTCATTATTTTTTATATTGACCACGGCTCTTTTGTTTTTGATATTGGCAGGTAATGGCACATATGTAGATCCTTGCAATGGGCTGAATTCAGAAATATTAACATATAACTTGTGTGATGAACCGCATAGGCTCCATCCTGACTCTTTTGCCGCAAATTCAGAGTGTTTGATGTTCAATTGATCTATCAACCTGCTTATTATTGTGTCTAAATTTGCGTTTGAATATACCGGTACAGTTTCTGTTACGTGGGGGTGTGTAAATTTTGTGTAATTTGGTTTCTTATATTGTACAAACAATTTGAGGGAGAGCTTATAAGAGCCATTTTGTGCATTTAGAATTTCTTGAACATTAGGATTTACACTGTTCAAGAAATTCTCAATGCCACATCTTGGCTCTGATACAAAACGGTGATCCCTTAATTGGCCGTTAAAACTGCTACGGATAGGTTCATAGCGTGGCTGTTTTGCTGCTCTGGCATTAAGACGTACTTCGTGCCTTCTTTTCAGAGCAGATGTGGATGGTTGTGTTGATGATTGTGCAGAGCAAGTATCTTTATGCGTATATGTGAAGTATCGCATGTTATATTTTCTATGGCATTTGGGGCAAATTATTGTGGGAGTTCTGTATTTGTCTGGGTTACAAATTTTTTGGTGTCTGGCCCAATTAGAGCTAAATATATTTTTATTGCATTGATTACAATATTTTTGATTTGGCATTTTTGCTGTTGTTTATTATATACAATTTCCTGGGTTTCAAATCAAAATTCTATGCTGGATAAAAATATCAGTTGGGGTTCAGCTGTGTGCTTTGTGTGTGTGTGTGTATGTGTGTAGGTGTGTATACACTTAATATTTTGGCTTTGGTATTTATATAAAATTCCCTGGGTTTTTAATCTAATCTCTATGGATTAATATTATTAATATTAATCTTATGACAGGTTGTAAAGCCAATAGCCCACAAGTGGAAAATCATTCACATTGACCCAGCGCAAATGCCTGCACAAACATGCATATCTTGAATAGCAATTACCTTGTTATGTATAACAGGCTGGGACAAATATAAGCTTGACTCTAAATATGAGTGGATTACAACAAATAACAGATTTTATATTGTTCAATATGAATTTAAACCTGTAAGTATGAGAAGTACTGTATCAACACATCTATTCTCCTCAGTCAGTCTCACAATACTGAATGATGCAATACTCGGGAATTTCTGTAAATACTGGCGCTGAGGGTAAAGCAAAAATCAATACTACCGTCTCGGGAATTCCACACACTGACACAGAGGAGAAACATGCAAACACGAAGCAATTCTAGAGGTAGGCTCTGCATATTGTATTGTTTTAATATTGGATAAGCAAATTGAATGGTATCCAATTGAACTTAAACCTGAAGTAAATATGTATAGGTGGGTATGGATACAAGTTTATAGACAAAAATCTGCTTGATGGGGGTTGATACTTTCCGATTACAAAACTCTTGGGTTAGGCAGGTACTACACTTGAACAAATGGACATGTTGAGCAAGTTTTAAGTATGCACAAATCAATCTGAAGAGCTCTTCCTTTCTGAAAAATGCCCTCGGGAATTTTTACAAAAATCTTGGATTAGGAAGAGCTCCACACTTGAGCAAAAAACTCATATGCTCATGTTAAGCAAGTTTTAAGTGTAGCAAAGCTGCTGGAGAGAAACTCTTCCTTTCCGGCACTGTCCGTAGTATCAAACACACTACTGATTGGGGACATCAAGATTTTGGTCAAATTTTTTAAGAATTTTAAAATTTTCAGATAGGAGGTTCCATATAAGGTCAAAAACTACATACTCAGATCTTCATTAAACATTGCAGGGATACATTGGAGGTCAAGACACGTGGGAAAAACGTACAAAACAAGAGATTGGAGACATCAAGATTTTGGACGAATTTTTTAAGAATTTTCAAATTTTCAGATAGGAGGTTCCAGATAAGGTCAAAAACTACATACTCAGATCTTCACCAAACTTTGCAGGGATACATTGGATGTCAAGACACGTGGGAAAAACGTACAAAACAAGAGATTGGAGACATCAAGATTTTGGACGAATTTTTTAAGAATTTTCAAATTTTCAGATAGGAGGTTCCAGATAAGGTCAAAAACTACATACTCAGATCTTCACCAAACTTTGCAGGGATACATTGGATGTCAAGACACGTGGAAAAAACGTACAAAACAAGAGATTGGAGACATCAAGATTTTGGATGAATTTTTTAAGAATTTTCAAATTTTCAGATAGGAGGTTCCATATAAGGTCAAAAACTACATACTCAGATCTTCACCAAACTTTGCATGGATACATTGGATGTCAAGACACGTGGAAAAAACGTACAAAACAAGAGATTTTTGTCATCAAGATTTTGGACGAATTTTTGAAGAATTTTCAAATTTTCAGATAGGAGGTTCCAGATAAGGTCAAAAACTACATACTCAGATCTTCACCAAACGTTGCAGGGATACTTTGCATGTCAAGACACGTGGAAAAAACGTACAAAACAAGAGATTGGAGACATCAAGATTTTCGACGAATTTTTTAAGAATTTTCAAATTTTCAGATAGGAGGTTCCAGATAAGGTCAAAAACTACATACTCAGATCTTCACCAAACTTTGCAGGGATACATTGGATGTCAAGACACGTGGAAAAAACGTACAAAACAAGAGATTGGAGACATCAAGATTTTGGACGAATTTTTGAGGAATTTTCAAATTTTCAGAAATGAGGTTCCAGATAAGGTCAAAAACTACATACTCAGATCTTCACCAAACTTTGCAGGGATACATTGGATGTCAAGACACGTGGCAAAAACGTACAAAACAAGAGATTGGGGACATCAAGATTTTGGACGAATTTTTTAAGAATTTTCAAATTTTCAGATAGGAGGTTCCAGATAAGGTCAAAAACTACATACTCAGATCTTCACCAAACTTTGCAGGGATACATTGGATGTCAAGACACGTGGAAAAATCGTACAAAACAAGAGATTGGGGGCATCAAGATTTTGGACGGATTTTTTAGGAATTTTCAAATTTTCAGATAGGAGGTTCCAGATAAGGTCAAAAACTACATACTCAGATCTTCACCAAACTTTGCAGGGATACATTGGATGTCAAGACACGTGGAAAAAACGTACAAAACAAGAGATGGGGGACATCAAGATTTTGGACGAATTTTTGAGGAATTTTCAAATTTTCAGAAATGAGGTTCCAGATAATGTCAAAAACTACATACTCAGATCTTCACCAAACTTTGCAGGGATACATTGGATGTCAAGACACGTGGGAAAAACGTACAAAACAAGAGATTGGAGACATGAAGATTTTGGACTTATTTTTTAAGAATTTTCAAATTTTCAGAAAGGATGTTGCAGATAAGGTCAAAAACGACATACTCAGATCTTCACCAAACTCTGCAGGGATACATTGGATGTCAAGACACGGGGAAAAAACATACAAAACATAGGATTGGGGACATCAAGATTTTGGTCAAATTTTTTAAGAATTTTCAAATTTTCAGATAGGAGGTTTCATATAAGGTCAAAAACTACATACTCAGATCTTCACCAAACTTTGCAGGGATACATTGGATGTCAAGGCACGTGGAAAAAACATACAAAACATAGGATTGGGGACATCAAGATTTTGGTCAAATTTTTTAAGAATTTTAAAATTTTCAGATAGTAGGTTCCATATAAGGTCAAAAACTACATACTCAGATCTTCATTAAACTTTGCAGGGATACATTGGATGTCAAGACACGTGGGAAAAACGTACAAAGCAAGAGATTGGAGACATCAAGATTTTGGACGAATTTTTTAACAATTTTTCAAATTTTCAGATAGGAGGTTCCATATAAGGTCAAAAACTACATACTCAGATCTTCACCAAACTTTGCAGGGATACATTGGATGTCAAGACACGTGGGAAAAACGTACAAAACAAGAGATTGGAGACATCAAGATTTTGGACGAATTTTTTAAGAATTTTCAAATTTTCAGATAGGAGGTTCCAGATAAGGTCAAAAACTACATACTCAGATCTTCACCAAACTTTGCAGGGATACATTGGATGCAAGACACGTGGAAAAAACGTACAAAACAAGAGATTGGAGACATCAAGATTTTGGATGAATTTTTTAAGAATTTTCAAATTTTCAGATAGGAGGTTCCATATAAGGTCAAAAACTACATACTCAGATCTTCACCAAACTTTGCATGGATACATTGGATGTCAAGACACGTGGAAAAAACGTACAAAACAAGAGATTGGTGTCATCAAGATTTTGGACGAATTTTTGAAGAATTTTCAAATTTTCAGATAGGAGGTTCCAGATAAGGTCAAAAACTACATACTCAGATCTTCACCAAACGTTGCAGGGATACTTTGCATGTCAAGACACGTGGAAAAAACGTACAAAACAAGAGATTGGAGACATCAAGATTTTCGACGAATTTTTTTAAGAATTTTCAAATTTTCAGATAGGAGGTTCCAGATAAGGTCAAAAACTACATACTCAGATCTTCACCAAACTTTGCAGGGATACATTGGATGTCAAGACACGTGGAAAAAACGTACAAAACAAGAGATTGGGGACATCAAGATTTTGGACGAATTTTTGAGGAATTTTCAAATTTTCAGAAATGAGGTTCCAGATAATGTCAAAAACTACATACTCAGATCTTCACCAAACTTTGCAGGGATACATTGGATGTCAAGACACGTGGGAAAAACGTACAAACAAGAGATTGGAGACATGAAGATTTTGGACTAATTTTTTAAGAATTTTCAAATTTTCAGAAAGGAAGTTGCAGATAAGGTCAAAAACGACATACTCAGATCTTCACCAAACTCTGCAGGGATACATTGGATGTCAAGACACGGGGAAAAAACATACAAAACATAGGATTGGGGACATCAAGATTTTGGTCAAATTTTTTAAGAATTTTCAAATTTTCAGATAGGAGGTTTCATATAAGGTCAAAAACTACATACTCAGATCTTCACCAAACTTTGCAGGGATACATTGGATGTCAAGGCACGTGGAAAAAACGTACAAAAATAGAGATTGGAGACATCAAGATTTTGGACGAATTTTTTAAGAATTTTCAAATTTTCAGAAAGGATGTTCCAGATAAGGTCAAAAACGACATACTCAGATCTTCACCAAACTTTCAGGGATACATTGGATGTCAAGACACGTGGAAAAAACATACAAAACATAGGATTGGGGACATCAAGATTTTGGTCAAATTTTTTAAGAATTTTAAAATTTTCAGATAGGAGGTTCCATATAAGGTCAAAAACTACATACTCAGATCTTCATTAAACATTGCAGGGATACATTGGAGGTCAAGACACGTGGAAAAAATGTACAAAACAAGAGATTGGGGTCATCAAGATTTTGGACGGATTTTTTAGGAATTTTCAAATTTTCAGATGGGAGGTTCCAGATAAGGTCAAAAACTACATACTCAGATCTTCACCAAACTTTGCAGGGATACATTGGATGTCAAGACACGTGGGAAAAACGTACAAAGCAAGAGATTGGAGACATCAAGATTTTGGACGAATTTTTTAACAATTTTTCAAATTTTCAGATAGGAGGTTCCATATAAGGTCAAAAACTACATACTCAGATCTTCACCAAACTTTGCAGGGATACATTGGATGTCAAGACACGTGGGAAAAACGTACAAAACAAGAGATTGGAGACATCAAGATTTTGGACGAATTTTTTAAGAATTTTCAAATTTTCAGATAGGAGGTTCCAGATAAGGTCAAAAACTACATACTCAGATCTTCACCAAACTTTGCAGGGATACATTGGATGCAAGACACGTGGAAAAAACGTACAAAACAAGAGATTGGAGACATCAAGATTTTGGATGAATTTTTTAAGAATTTTCAAATTTTCAGAAATGATGTTCCATATAAGGTCAAAAACTACATACTCAGATCTTCACCAAACTTTGCATGGATACATTGGATGTCAAGACACGTGGAAAAAACGTACAAAACAAGAGATTGGTGTCATCAAGATTTTGGACGAATTTTTGAAGAATTTTCAAATTTTCAGATAGGAGGTTCCAGATAAGGTCAAAAACTACATACTCAGATCTTCACCAAACGTTGCAGGGATACTTTGCATGTCAAGACACGTGGAAAAAACGTACAAAACAAGAGATTGGAGACATCAAGATTTTCGACGAATTTTTTAAGTATTTTCAAATTTTCAGATAGGAGGTTCCAGATAAGGTCAAAAACTACATACTCAGATCTTCACCAAACTTTGCAGGGATACATTGGATGTCAGGACACGTGGAAAAAACGTACAAAACAAGAGATTGGGGACATCAAGATTTTGGACGAATTTTTGAGGAATTTTCAAATTTTCAGAAATGAGGTTCCAGATAATGTCAAAAACTACATACTCAGATCTTCACCAAACTTTGCAGGGATACATTGGATGTCAAGACACGTGGGAAAAACGTACAAAACAAGAGATTGGAGACATGAAGATTTTGGACTAATTTTTTAAGAATTTTCAAATTTTCAGAAAGGATGTTGCAGATAAGGTCAAAAACGACATACTCAGATCTTCACCAAACTCTGCAGGGATACATTGGATGTCAAGACACGGGGAAAAAACATACAAAACATAGGATTGGGGACATCAAGATTTTGGTCAAATTTTTTAAGAATTTTCAAATTTTCAGATAGGAGGTTTCATATAAGGTCAAAAACTACATACTCAGATCTTCACCAAACTTTGCAGGGATACATTGGATGTCAAGGCACGTGGAAAAAACGTACAAAAATAGAGATTGGAGACATCAAGATTTTGGACGAATTTTTTAAGAATTTTCAAATTTTCAGAAAGGATGTTCCAGATAAGGTCAAAAACGACATACTCAGATCTTCACCAAACTTTCAGGGATACATTGGATGTCAAGACACGTGGAAAAAACATACAAAACATAGGATTGGGGACATCAAGATTTTGGTCAAATTTTTTAAGAATTTTAAAATTTTCAGATAGGAGGTTCCATATAAGGTCAAAAACTACATACTCAGATCTTCATTAAACATTGCAGGGATACATTGGAGGTCAAGACACGTGGAAAAAATGTACAAAACAAGAGATTGGGGTCATCAAGATTTTGGACGTATTTTTTAGGAATTTTCAAATTTTCAGATGGGAGGTTCCAGATAAGGTCAAAAACTACATACTCAGATCTTCACCAAACTTTGCAGGGATACATTGGATGCAAGACACGTGGAAAAAACGTACAAAACAAGAGATTGGAGACATCAAGATTTTGGATGAATTTTTTAAGAATTTTCAAATTTTCAGATAGGAGGTTCCATATAAGGTCAAAAACTACATACTCAGATCTTCACCAAACTTTGCATGGATACATTGGATGTCAAGACACGTGGAAAAAACGTACAAAACAAGAGATTGGTGTCATCAAGATTTTGGACGAATTTTTGAAGAATTTTCAAATTTTCAGATAGGAGGTTCCAGATAAGGTCAAAAACTACATACTCAGATCTTCACCAAACGTTGCAGGGATACTTTGCATGTCAAGACACGTGGAAAAAACGTACAAAACAAGAGATTGCAGACATCAAGATTTTCGACGAATTTTTTAAGAATTTTCAAATTTTCAGATAGGAGGTTCCAGATAAGGTCAAAAACTACATACTCAGATCTTCACCAAACTTTGCAGGGATACATTGGATGTCAAGACACGTGGAAAAAACGTACAAAACAAGAGATTGGGGACATCAAGATTTTGGACGAATTTTTGAGGAATTTTCAAATTTTCAGAAATGAGGTTCCAGATAATGTCAAAAACTACATACTCAGATCTTCACCAAACTTTGCAGGGATACATTGGATGTCAAGACACGTGGGAAAAACGTACAAAACAAGAGATTGGAGACATGAAGATTTTGGACTAATTTTTTAAGAATTTTCAAATTTTCAGAAAGGAAGTTGCAGATAAGGTCAAAAACGACATACTCAGATCTTCACCAAACTCTGCAGGGATACATTGGATGTCAAGACACGGGGAAAAAACATACAAAACATAGGATTGGGGACATCAAGATTTTGGTCAAATTTTTTAAGAATTTTCAAATTTTCAGATAGGAGGTTTCATATAAGGTCAAAAACTACATACTCAGATCTTCACCAAACTTTGCAGGGATACATTGGATGTCAAGGCACGTGGAAAAAACGTACAAAAATAGAGATTGGAGACATCAAGATTTTGGACGAATTTTTTAAGAATTTTCAAATTTTCAGAAAGGATGTTCCAGATAAGGTCAAAAACGACATACTCAGATCTTCACCAAACTTTCAGGGATACATTGGATGTCAAGACACGTGGAAAAAACATACAAAACATAGGATTGGGGACATCAAGATTTTGGTCAAATTTTTTAAGAATTTTAAAATTTTCAGATAGGAGGTTCCATATAAGGTCAAAAACTACATACTCAGATCTTCATTAAACATTGCAGGGATACATTGGAGGTCAAGACACGTGGAAAAAATGTACAAAACAAGAGATTGGGGTCATCAAGATTTTGGACGGATTTTTTAGGAATTTTCAAATTTTCAGATGGGAGGTTCCAGATAAGGTCAAAAACTACATACTCAGATCTTCACCAAACTTTGCAGGGATACATTGGATGTCAAGACACGTGGGAAAAACGTACAAAGCAAGAGATTGGAGACATCAAGATTTTGGACGAATTTTTTAACAATTTTTCAAATTTTCAGATAGGAGGTTCCATATAAGGTCAAAAACTACATACTCAGATCTTCACCAAACTTTGCAGGGATACATTGGATGTCAAGACACGTGGGAAAAACGTACAAAACAAGAGATTGGAGACATCAAGATTTTGGACGAATTTTTTAAGAATTTTCAAATTTTCAGATAGGAGGTTCCAGATAAGGTCAAAAACTACATACTCAGATCTTCACCAAACTTTGCAGGGATACATTGGATGCAAGACACGTGGAAAAAACGTACAAAACAAGAGATTGGAGACATCAAGATTTTGGATGAATTTTTTAAGAATTTTCAAATTTTCAGAAATGATGTTCAATATAAGGTCAAAAACTACATACTCAGATCTTCACCAAACTTTGCATGGATACATTGGATGTCAAGACACGTGGAAAAAACGTACAAAACAAGAGATTGGTGTCATCAAGATTTTGGACGAATTTTTGAAGAATTTTCAAATTTTCAGATAGGAGGTTCCAGATAAGGTCAAAAACTACATACTCAGATCTTCACCAAACGTTGCAGGGATACTTTGCATGTCAAGACACGTGGAAAAAACGTACAAAACAAGAGATTGGAGACATCAAGATTTTCGACGAATTTTTTAAGTATTTTCAAATTTTCAGATAGGAGGTTCCAGATAAGGTCAAAAACTACATACTCAGATCTTCACCAAACTTTGCAGGGATACATTGGATGTCAGGACACGTGGAAAAAACGTACAAAACAAGAGATTGGGGACATCAAGATTTTGGACGAATTTTTGAGGAATTTTCAAATTTTCAGAAATGAGGTTCCAGATAATGTCAAAAACTACATACTCAGATCTTCACCAAACTTTGCAGGGATACATTGGATGTCAAGACACGTGGGAAAAACGTACAAAACAAGAGATTGGAGACATGAAGATTTTGGACTAATTTTTTAAGAATTTTCAAATTTTCAGAAAGGATGTTGCAGATAAGGTCAAAAACGACATACTCAGATCTTCACCAAACTCTGCAGGGATACATTGGATGTCAAGACACGGGGAAAAAACATACAAAACATAGGATTGGGGACATCAAGATTTTGGTCAAATTTTTTAAGAATTTTCAAATTTTCAGATAGGAGGTTTCATATAAGGTCAAAAACTACATACTCAGATCTTCACCAAACTTTGCAGGGATACATTGGATGTCAAGGCACGTGGAAAAAACGTACAAAAATAGAGATTGGAGACATCAAGATTTTGGACGAATTTTTTAAGAATTTTCAAATTTTCAGAAAGGATGTTCCAGATAAGGTCAAAAACGACATACTCAGATCTTCACCAAACTTTCAGGGATACATTGGATGTCAAGACACGTGGAAAAAACATACAAAACATAGGATTGGGGACATCAAGATTTTGGTCAAATTTTTTAAGAATTTTAAAATTTTCAGATAGGAGGTTCCATATAAGGTCAAAAACTACATACTCAGATCTTCATTAAACATTGCAGGGATACATTGGAGGTCAAGACACGTGGAAAAAATGTACAAAACAAGAGATTGGGGTCATCAAGATTTTGGACGTATTTTTTAGGAATTTTCAAATTTTCAGATGGGAGGTTCCAGATAAGGTCAAAAACTACATACTCAGATCTTCACCAAACTTTGCAGGGATACATTGGATGTCAAGACACGTGGAAAAAACGTACAAAACAAGAGATTGGAGACGTCAAGATTTTAGACGAATTTTTTAAGAATTTTCAAATTTTCAGAAAGGATGTTCCAGATGAGGTCAAAAACGACATACTCAGATCTTCACCAAACTTTGCAGGGATACATTGGATGTCAAGACACGTGGAAAAAACGTACAAAACAAGAGATTGGAGACATCAAGATTTTGGACGAATTTTTTAAGAATTTTCAAATTTTCAGATAGGAGGTTCCAGATAAGGTCAAAAACTACATACTCAGATCTTCACCAAACTTTGCAGGGATACATTGGATGTCAAGTCACGTGGAAAAAACGTACAAAAACAGAGATTGGAGACATCATGATTTTGGACCAATTTTTGAGGAATTTTCAAATTTTCAGAAATGAGGTTCCAGATAAGGTCAAAAACTACATACTCAGATCTTCACCAAACTTTGCAGGGATACATTGGATGTCAAGACACGTGGGAAAAACGTACAAAGCAAGAGATTGGAGACATCAAGATTTTGGACGAATTTTTTAACAATTTTTCAAATTTTCAGATAGGAGGTTCCATATAAGGTCAAAAACTACATACTCAGATCTTCACCAAACTTTGCAGGGATACATTGGATGTCAAGACACGTGGGAAAAACGTACAAAACAAGAGATTGGAGACATCAAGATTTTGGACGAATTTTTTAAGAATTTTCAAATTTTCAGATAGGAGGTTCCAGATAAGGTCAAAAACTACATACTCAGATCTTCACCAAACTTTGCAGGGATACATTGGATGTCAAGACACGTGGAAAAAACGTACAAAACAAGAGATTGGAGACATCAAGATTTTGGATGAATTTTTTAAGAATTTTCAAATTTTCAGATAGGAGGTTCCATATAAAGTCAAAAACTACATACTCAGATCTTCACCAAACTTTGCGTGGATACATTGGATGTCAAGACACGTGGAAAAAACGTACAAAACAAGAGATTGGTGTCATCAAGATTTTGGACGAATTTTTGAAGAATTTTCAAATTTTCAGATAGGAGGTTCCAGATAAGGTCAAAAACTACATACTCAGATCTTCACCAAACGTTGCAGGGATACTTTGCATGTCAAGACACGTGGAAAAAACGTACAAAACAAGAGATTGGAGACATCAAGATTTTCGACGAATTTTTTAAGAATTTTCAAATTTTCAGATAGGAGGTTCCAGATAAGGTCAAAAACTACATACTCAGATCTTCACCAAACTTTGCAGGGATACATTGGATGTCAAGACACGTGGAAAAAACGTACAAAACAAGAGATTGGAGACATCAAGATTTTGGACGAATTTTTGAGGAATTTTCAAATTTTCAGAAATGAGGTTCCAGATAAGGTCAAAAACTACATACTCAGATCTTCACCAAACTTTGCAGGGATACATTGGATGTCAAGACACGTGGCAAAAACGTACAAAACAAGAGATTGGAGACATCAAGATTTTGGACGAATTTTTTAAGAATTTTCAAATTTTCAGATAGGAGGTTCCAGATAAGGTCAAAAACTACATACTCAGATCTTCACCAAACTTTGCAGGGATACATTGGATGTCAAGACACGTGGAAAAATCGTACAAAACAAGAGATTGGGGGCATCAAGATTTTGGACGGATTTTTTAGGAATTTTCAAATTTTCAGATGGGAGGTTCCAGATAAGGTCAAAAACTACATACTCAGATCTTCACCAAACTTTGCAGGGATACATTGGATGTCAAGACACGTGGAAAAAACGTACAAAACAAGAGATTGGAGACGTCAAGATTTTGGACGAATTTGTTAAGAATTTTCAAATTTTCAGAAAGGATGTTCCAGATGAGTTCAAAACGACATACTCAGATCTTCACCAAACTTTGCAGGGATACATTGGATGTCAAGACACGTGGAAAAAACGTACAAAACAAGAGATTGGAGACATCAAGATTTTCGACGAATTTTTGAAGAATTTTCAAATTTTCAGATGGGAGGTTCCAGATAAGGTCAAAAACGACAAACTCAGATCTTCACCAAACTTTGCATGGATACATTGAATGTCAAGACACGTGGAAAAAACATACAAAACATAGGATTGGGGACATCAAGATTTTGGACGAATTTTTTAAGAATTTTCAAATTTTCAGAAAGGAGGTTCCATATAAGGTCAAAAACTACATACTCAGATCTTCACCAAACTTTGCAGGGATACAATGGATGTCAAGACACGGGGAAAAAACGTACAAAACAAGAGATTGAGGTCATCAAGATTTTGGACGGATTTTTTAGAATTTTTCAAATTTTCAGATGGGAGGTTCCAGATAAGGTCAAAAACTACATACTCAGATCTTCACCAAACTTTGCAGGGATACATTGGATGTCAAGACACGTGGAAAAAACGTACAAAACCAGAGATTGGAGATATCAAGATTTTGGACGAATTTTTTAAGAATTTTCAAATTTTCAGATAGGAGGTTCCATATAAGGTCAAAAACTACATACTCAGATCTTCACCAAACTTTGCATGGATACATTGGATGTCAAGACACGTAAAAAAAACGTACAAAACAAGAGATTGGTGTCATCAAGATTTTGGACGAATTTTTGAAGTATTTTCAAATTTTCAGATAGGAGGTTCCAGATAAGGTCAAAAACTACATACTCAGATCTTCACCAAACGTTGCAGAGATACTTTGCATGTCAAGACACGTGGAAAAGACGTACAAAACAAGAGATTGGAGACATCAAGATTTTGGACGAATTTTTGAAGAATTTTCAAATTTTCAGATAGGAGGTTCCAGATAAGGTCAAAAACTACATACTCAGATCTTCACCAAACTTTGCAGGGATACATTGGATGTCAAGACACGTGGAAAGATCGTACAAAACAAGAGATTGGAGACATCAAGATTTTGGACGGATTTTTTAGGAATTTTCAAATTTTCAGATGGGAGGTTCCAGATAAGGTCAAAAACTACATACTCAGATCTTCACCAAACTTTGCAGGGATACATTGGATGTCAAGACACGTGGAAAAAACGTACAAAACAAGAGATTGGGGACATCAAGATTTTGGACGAATTTTTGAGGAATTTTCAAATTTTCAGAAATGAGGTTCCAGATAATGTCAAAAACTACATACTCAGATCTTCACCAAACTTTGCAGGGATACATTGGATGTCAAGACACGTGGGAAAAACGTACAAAACAAGAGATTGGAGACATGAAGATTTTGGACTAATTTTTTAAGAATTTTCAAATTTTCAGAAAGGATGTTGCAGATAAGGTCAAAAACGACATACTCAGATCTTCACCAAACTCTGCAGGGATACATTGGATGTCAAGACACGGGGAAAAAACATACAAAACATAGGATTGGGGACATCAAGATTTTGGTCAAATTTTTTAAGAATTTTCAAATTTTCAGATAGGAGGTTTCATATAAGGTCAAAAACTACATACTCAGATCTTCACCAAACTTTGCAGGGATACATTGGATGTCAAGGCACGTGGAAAAAACGTACAAAAATAGAGATTGGAGACATCAAGATTTTGGACGAATTTTTTAAGAATTTTCAAATTTTCAGAAAGGATGTTCCAGATAAGGTCAAAAACGACATACTCAGATCTTCACCAAACTTTCAGGGATACATTGGATGTCAAGACACGTGGAAAAAACATACAAAACATAGGATTGGGGACATCAAGATTTTGGTCAAATTTTTTAAGAATTTTAAAATTTTCAGATAGGAGGTTCCATATAAGATCAAAAACTACATACTCAGATCTTCATTAAACATTGCAGGGATACATTGGAGGTCAAGACACGTGGAAAAAATGTACAAAACAAGAGATTGGGGTCATCAAGATTTTGGACGGATTTTTTAGGAATTTTCAAATTTTCAGATGGGAGGTTCCAGATAAGGTCAAAAACTACATACTCAGATCTTCACCAAACTTTGCAGGGATACATTGGATGTCAAGACACGTGGAAAAAACGTACAAAACAAGAGATTGGAGACGTCAAGATTTTAGACGAATTTTTTAAGAATTTTCAAATTTTCAGAAAGGATGTTCCAGATGAGGTCAAAAACGACATACTCAGATCTTCACCAAACTTTGCAGGGATACATTGGATGTCAAGACACGTGGAAAAAACGTACAAAACAAGAGATTGGAGACATCAAGATTTTGGACGAATTTTTTAAGAATTTTCAAATTTTCAGATAGGAGGTTCCAGATAAGGTCAAAAACTACATACTCAGATCTTCACCAAACTTTGCAGGGATACATTGGATGTCAAGACACGTGGGAAAAACGTACAAAACAAGAGATTGGAGACATCAAGATTTTGGACGAATTTTTTAAGAATTTTCAAATTTTCAGATAGGAGGTTCCAGATAAGGTCAAAAACTACATACTCAGATCTTCACCAAACTTTGCAGGGATACATTGGATGTCAAGACACGTGGAAAAAACGTACAAAACAAGAGATTGGAGACATCAAGATTTTGGATGAATTTTTTAAGAATTTTCAAATTTTCAGATAGGAGGTTCCATATAAGGTCAAAAACTACATACTCAGATCTTCACCAAACTTTGCATGGATACATTGGATGTCAAGACACGTGGAAAAAACGTACAAAACAAGAGATTGGTGTCATCAAGATTTTGGAGGAAATTTTTGAAGAATTTTCAAATTTTCAGATAGGAGGTTCCAGATAAGGTCAAAAACTACATACTCAGATCTTCACCAAACGTTGCAGTTATACTTTGCATGTCAAGACACGTGGAAAAAACGTACAAAACAAGAGATTGGAGACATCAAGATTTTCGACGAATTTTTTAAGAATTTTCAAATTTTCAGATAGGAGGTTCCAGATAAGGTCAAAAACTACATACTCAGATCTTCACCAAACTTTGCAGGGATACATTGGATGTCAAGACACGTGGAAAAAACGTACAAAACAAGAGATTGGAGACATCAAGATTTTGGACGAATTTTTGGGGAATTTTCAAATTTTCAGAAATGAGGTTCCAGATAAGGTCAAAAACTACATACTCAGATCTTCACCAAACTTTGCAGGGATACATTGGATGTCAAGACACGTGGCAAAAACGTACAAAACAAGAGATTGGAGACATCAAGATTTTGGACGAATTATTTAAGAATTTTCAAATTTTCAGATAGGAGGTTCCAGATAAGGTCAAAAACTACATACTCAGATCTTCACCAAACTTTGCAGGGATACATTGGATGTCAAGACACGTGGAAAAATCGTACAAAACAAGAGATTGGGGGCATCAAGATTTTGGACGGATATTTTAGGAATTTTCAAATTTTCAGATGGGAGGTTCCAGATAAGGTCAAAAACTACATACTCAGATCTTCACCAAACTTTGCAGGGATACATTGGATGTCAAGACACGTGGAAAAAACGTACAAAACAAGAGATTGGAGACGTCAAGATTTTGGACGAATTTGTTAAGAATTTTCAAATTTTCAGAAAGGATGTTCCAGATGAGTTCAAAACGACATACTCAGATCTTCACCAAACTTTGCAGGGATACATTGGATGTCAAGACACGTGGAAAAAACGTACAAAACAAGAGATTGGAGACATCAAGATTTTGGACGAATTTTTGAGGAATTTTCAAATTTTCAGAAATGAGGTTCCAGATAATGTCAAAAACTACATACTCAGATCTTCACCAAACTTTGCAGGGATACATTGGATGTCAAGACACGTGGGAAAAACGTACAAAACAAGAGATTGGAGACATGAAGATTTTGGACTAATTTTTTAAGAATTTTCAAATTTTCAGAAAGGATGTTGCAGATAAGGTCAAAAACGACATACTCAGATCTTCACCAAACTCTGCAGGGATACATTGGATGTCAAGACACGGGGAAAAAACATACAAAACATAGGATTGGGGACATCAAGATTTTGGTCAAATTTTTTAAGAATTTTCAAATTTTCAGATAGGAGGTTTCATATAAGGTCAAAAACTACATACTCAGATCTTCACCAAACTTTGCAGGGATACATTGGATGTCAAGGCACGTGGAAAAAACGTACAAAAATAGAGATTGGAGACATCAAGATTTTGGACGAATTTTTTAAGAATTTTCAAATTTTCAGAAAGGATGTTCCAGATAAGGTCAAAAACGACATACTCAGATCTTCACCAAACTTTCAGGGATACATTGGATGTCAAGACACGTGGAAAAAACATACAAAACATAGGATTGGGGACATCAAGATTTTGGTCAAATTTTTTAAGAATTTTAAAATTTTCAGATAGGAGGTTCCATATAAGATCAAAAACTACATACTCAGATCTTCATTAAACATTGCAGGGATACATTGGAGGTCAAGACACGTGGAAAAAATGTACAAAACAAGAGATTGGGGTCATCAAGATTTTGGACGGATTTTTTAGGAATTTTCAAATTTTCAGATGGGAGGTTCCAGATAAGGTCAAAAACTACATACTCAGATCTTCACCAAACTTTGCAGGGATACATTGGATGTCAAGACACGTGGAAAAAACGTACAAAACAAGAGATTGGAGACGTCAAGATTTTAGACGAATTTTTTAAGAATTTTCAAATTTTCAGAAAGGATGTTCCAGATGAGGTCAAAAACGACATACTCAGATCTTCACCAAACTTTGCAGGGATACATTGGATGTCAAGACACGTGGAAAAAACGTACAAAACAAGAGATTGGAGACATCAAGATTTTGGACGAATTTTTTAAGAATTTTCAAATTTTCAGATAGGAGGTTCCAGATAAGGTCAAAAACTACATACTCAGATCTTCACCAAACTTTGCAGGGATACATTGGATGTCAAGACACGTGGGAAAAACGTACAAAACAAGAGATTGGAGACATCAAGATTTTGGACGAATTTTTTAAGAATTTTCAAATTTTCAGATAGGAGGTTCCAGATAAGGTCAAAAACTACATACTCAGATCTTCACCAAACTTTGCAGGGATACATTGGATGTCAAGACACGTGGAAAAAACGTACAAAACAAGAGATTGGAGACATCAAGGTTTTGGATGAATTTTTTAAGAATTTTCAAATTTTCAGATAGGAGGTTCCATATAAGGTCAAAAACTACATACTCAGATCTTCACCAAACTTTGCATGGATACATTGGATGTCAGGACACGTGGAAAAAACGTACAAAACAAGAGATTGGTGTCATCAAGATTTTGGAGGAAATTTTTGAAGAATTTTCAAATTTTCAGATAGGAGGTTCCAGATAAGGTCAAAAACTACATACTCAGATCTTCACCAAACGTTGCAGGGATACTTTGCATGTCAAGACACGTGGAAAAAACGTACAAAACAAGAGATTGGAGACATCAAGATTTTCGACGAATTTTTTAAGAATTTTCAAATTTTCAGATAGGAGGTTTCAGATAAGGTCAAAAACTACATACTCAGATCTTCACCAAACTTTGCAGGGATACATTGGATGTCAAGACACGTGGAAAAAACGTACAAAACAAGAGATTGGAGACATCAAGATTTTGGACGAATTTTTGGGGAATTTTCAAATTTTCAGAAATGAGGTTCCAGATAAGGTCAAAAACTACATACTCAGATCTTCACCAAACTTTGCAGGGATACATTGGATGTCAAGACACGTGGCAAAAACGTACAAAACAAGAGATTGGAGACATCAAGATTTTGGACGAATTTTTTAAGAATTTTCAAATTTTCAGATAGGAGGTTCCAGATAAGGTCAAAAACTACATACTCAGATCTTCACCAAACTTTGCAGGGATACATTGGATGTCAAGACACGTGGAAAAATCGTACAAAACAAGAGATTGGGGGCATCAAGATTTTGGACGGATTTTTTAGGAATTTTCAAATTTTCAGATGGGAGGTTCCAGATAAGGTCAAAAACTACATACTCAGATCTTCACCAAACTTTGCAGGGATACATTGGATGTCAAGACACGTGGAAAAAACGTACAAAACAAGAGATTGGAGACGGCAAGATTTTGGACGAATTTGTTAAGAATTTTCAAATTTTCAGAAAGGATGTTCCAGATGAGTTCAAAACGACATACTCAGATCTTCACCAAACTTTGCAGGGATACATTGGATGTCAAGACACGTGGAAAAAACGTACAAAACAAGAGATTGGAGACATCAAGATTTTGGACGAATTTTTTAAGAATTTTCAAATTTTCAGAAAGGAGGTTCCATATAAGGTCAAAAACTACATACTCAGATCTTCACCAAACTTTGCAGGGATACAATGGATGTCAAGACACGGGGAAAAAACGTACAAAACAAGAGATTGAGGTCATCAAGATTTTGGACGGATTTTTTAGGATTTTTCAAATTTTCAGATGGGAGGTTCCAGATAAGGTCAAAAACTACATACTCAGATCTTCACCAAACTTTGCAGGGATACATTGGATGTCAAGACACGTGGAAAAAACGTACAAAACAAGAGATTGGAGATATCAAGATTTTGGACGAATTTTTTAAGAATTTTCAAATTTTCAGATAGGAGGTTCCATATAAGGTCAAAAACTACATACTCAGATCTTCACCAAACTTTGCATGGATACATTGGATGTCAAGACACGTGGAGAAAACGTACAAAACAAGAGATTGGTGTCATCAAGATTTTGGACGAATTTTTGAAGAATTTTCAAATTTTCAGATAGGAGGTTCCAGATAAGGTCAAAAACTATATACTCAGATCTTCACCAAACGTTGCAGAGATACTTTGCATGTCAAGACACGTGGAAAAGACGTACAAAACAAGAGATTGGAGACATCAAGATTTTCGACGAATTTTTTAGAATTTTCAAATTTTCAGATAGGAGGTTCCAGATAAGGTCAAAAACTACATACTCAGATCTTCACCAAACTTTGCAGGGATACATTGGATGTCAAGACACGTGGAAAAAACGTACAAAACAAGAGATTGGAGACATCAAGATTTTGGACGAATTTTTGAGGAATTTTCAAATTTTCAGAAATGAGGTTCCAGATAAGGTCAAAAACTACATACTCAGATCTTCACCAAACTTTGCAGGGATACATTGGATGTCAAGACACGTGGCAAAAACGTACAAAACAAGAGATTGGAGACATCAAGATTTTGGACGAATTTTTGAAGAATTTTCAAATTTTCAGATAGGAGGTTCCAGATAAGGTCAAAAACTACATACTCAGATCTTCACCAAACTTTGCAGGGATACATTGGATGTCAAGACACGTGGAAAGATCGTACAAAACAAGAGATTGGGGGCATCAAGATTTTGGACGGATTTTTTAGGAATTTTCAAATTTTCAGATGGGAGGTTCCAGATAAGGTCAAAAACTACATACTCAGATCTTCACCAAACTTTGCAGGGATACATTGGATGTCAAGACACGTGGAAAAAACGTACAAAACAAGAGATTGGAGACGTCAAGATTTTGGACGAATTTTTTAAGAATTTTCAAATTTTCAGAAAGGATGTTCCAGATGAGTTCAAAAACGACATACTCAGATCTTCACCAAACTTTGCAGGGATACATTGGATGTCAAGACACGTGGAAAAAACGTACAAAACAAGAGATTGGAGACATCAAGATTTTGGACGAATTTTTTAAGAATTTTCAAATTTTCAGATAGGAGGTTCCAGATAAGGTCAAAAACTACATACTCAGATCTTTACCAAACTTTGCAGGGATACATTGGATGTCAAGACACGTGGAAAAAACGTACAAAACAAGAGATTGGAGACATCAAGATTTTGGTCCAATTTTTGAGGAATTTTCAAATTTTCAGAAATGAGGTTCCAGATAAGGTCAAAAACTACATACTCAGATCTTCACCAAACTTTGCAGGGATACATTGGATGTCAAGACACGTGGGAAAAACGGACAAAACAAGAGATTGGAGACATCAAGATTTTGGACGAATTTTTTAAGAATTTTCAAATTTTCAGAAATGATGTTCCAGATAAGGTCAAAAACTACATACTCAGATCTTCACCAAACTTTGCAGGGATACATTGGATGTCAAGACACGTGGGAAAAACGTACAAAACAAGAGATTGGAGACATCAAGATTTTGGACGAATTTTTTAAGAATTTTCAAATTTTCAGATAGGAGGTTCCAGATAAGGTCAAAAACTACATACTCAGATCTTCACCAAACTTTGCAGGGATACATTGGATGTCAAGACACGTGGAAAAAAAGTACAAAACAAGAGATTGGAGTCATCAAGATTTTGGACGGATTTTTTAGGAATTTTCAAATTTTCAGATGGGAGGTTCCAGATAAGGTCAAAAACTACATACTCAGATCTTCACCAAACTTTACAGGGATACATTGGATGTCAAGACACGTGGAAAAAACGTACAAAACAAGAGATTGGAGACGTCAAGATTTTGGGCGAATTTTTTAAGAATTTTCAAATTTTCAGAAAGGATGTTCCAGATAAGGTCAAAAACGACATACTCAGATCTTCACCAAACTTTGCAGGGATACATTGGATGTCAAGACACGTGGAAAAAACGTACAAAACAAGAGATTGGAGACATCAAGATTTTGGACGAATTTTTTAAGAATTTTCAAATTTTCAGATAGGAGGTTCCAGATAAGGTCAAAAACTACATACTCAGATCTTGACCAAACTTTGTAGGGATACATTGGATGTCAAGACACGTGGAAAAAACGTACAAAACAAGAGATTGGAGACGTCAAGATTTTGGACGAATTTTTTAAGAATTTTCAAATTTTCAGAAATGATGTTCCAGATAAGGTCAAAAACGACATACTCAGATCTTCACCAAACTTTGCAAGGATACATTGGATGTCAAGACACGTGGAAAAAACGTACAAAACAAGAGATTGGGGACATCAAGATTTTGGACGAATTTTTGAGGAATTTTCAAATTTTCAGAAATGAGGTTCCAGATAATGTCAAAAACTACATACTCAGATCTTCACCAAACTTTGCAGGGATACATTGGATGTCAAGACACGTGGGAAAAACGTACAAAACAAGAGATTGGAGACATGAAGATTTTGGACGAATTTTTTAAGAATTTTCAAATTTTCAGAAAGGATGTAGCAGATAAGGTCAAAAACGACATACTCAGATCTTCACCAAACTCTGCAGGGATACATTGGATGTCAAGACACGGGGAAAAAACATACAAAACATAGGATTGGGGACATCAAGATTTTGGTCAAATTTTTTAAGAATTTTCAAATTTTAAGATAGGAGGTTTCATATAAGGTCAAAAACTACATACTCAGATCTTCACCAAACTTTGCAGGGATACATTGGATGTCAAGGCACGTGGAAAAAACGTACAAAACAAGAGATTGGAGACATCAAGATTTTGGACGAATTTTTTAAGAATTTTCAAATTTTCAGAAAGGATGTTCCAGATAAGGTCAAAAACGACATACTCAGATCTTCACCAAACTTTCAGGGATACATTGGATGTCAAGACACGTGGAAAAAACATACAAAACATAGGACTGGGGACATCAAGATTTTGGTCAAATTTTTTAAGAATTTTAAAATTTTCAGATAGGAGGTTCCATATAAGGTCAAAAACTACATACTCAGATCTTCATTAAACATTGCAGGGATACATTGGAGGTCAAGACACGTGGAAAAAATGTACAAAACAAGAGATTGGGGTCATCAAGATTTTGGACGGATTTTTTAGGAATTTTCAAATTTTCAGATGGGAGGTTCCAGATAAGGTCAAAAACTACATACTCAGATCTTCACCAAACTTTGCAGGGATACATTGGATGTCAAGACACGTGGAAAAAACGTACAAAACAAGAGATTGGAGACGTCAAGATTTTGGACGAATTTTATAAGAATTTTCAAATTTTCAGAAAGGATGTTCCAGATGAGGTCAAAAACGACATACTCAGATCTTCACCAAACTTTGCAGGGATACATTGGATGTCAAGACACGTGGAAAAAACGTACAAAACAAGAGATTGGAGACATCAAGATTTTGGACGAATTTTTTAAGAATTTTCAAATTTTCAGATAGGAGGTTCCAGATAAGGTCAAAAACTACATACTCAGATCTTCACCAAACTTTGCAGGGATACATTGGATGTCAAGACACGTGGAAAAAACGTACAAAACAAGAGATTGGAGACATCAAGATTTTGGACGAATTTTTGAGGAATTTTCAAATTTTCAGAAATGAGGTTCCAGATAAGGTCAAAAACTACATACTCAGATCTTCACCAAACTTTGCAGGGATACATTGGATGTCAAGACACGTGGCAAAAACCTACAAAACAAGAGATTGGAGACATCAAGATTTTGGACGAATTTTTTAAGAATTTTCAAATTTTCAGATAGGAGGTTCCAGATAAGGTCAAAAACTACATACTCAGATCTTCACCAAACTTTGCAGGGATACATTGGATGTCAAGACACGTGGAAAAAACGTACAAAACAAGAGATTGGGGACATCAAGATTTTGGACGAATTTTTGAGGAATTTTCAAATTTTCAGAAATGAGGTTCCAGAAAATGTCAAAAACTACATACTCACATCT
Organism: Lepisma saccharinum; assembly: GCF_977018435.1. Taxonomy (NCBI): domain Eukaryota; kingdom Metazoa; phylum Arthropoda; class Insecta; order Zygentoma; family Lepismatidae; genus Lepisma; species Lepisma saccharinum. The sequence continues at coordinate 625,124 of NW_028142907.1, read as the reverse complement.
TCACCAAACTTTGCAGGGATACATTGGATGTCAAGACACGTGGGAAAAACGTACAAAACAAGAGATTGGAGACATGAAGATTTTGGACTAATTTTTTAAGAATTTTCAAATTTTCAGAAAGGATGTTGCAGATAAGGTCAAAAACGACATACTCAGATCTTCACCAAACTTTCAGGGATACATTGGATGTCAAGACACGTGGAAAAAACATACAAAACATAGGATTGGGGACATCAAGATTTTGGTCAAATTTTTTAAGAATTTTAAAATTTTCAGATAGGAGGTTCCATATAAGGTCAAAAACTACATACTCAGATCTTCATTAAACATTGCAGGGATACATTGGAGGTCAAGACACGTGGAAAAAACGTACAAAACAAGAGATTGGGGTCATCAAGATTTTGGACGGATTTTTTAGGAATTTTCAAATTTTCAGATGGGAGTTTCCAGATAAGGTCAAAAACTACATACTCAGATCTTCACCAAACTTTGCAGGGATACATTGGATGTCAAGACACGTGGAAAAAACGTACAAAACAAGAGATTGGAGACGTCAAGATTTTAGACGAATTTTTTAAGAATTTTCAAATTTTCAGAAAGGATGTTCCAGATGAGGTCAAAAACGACATACTCAGATCTTCACCAAACTTTGCAGGGATACATTGGATGTCAAGACACGTGGAAAAAACGTACAAAACAAGAGATTGGAGACATCAAGATTTTGGACGAATTTTTTAAGAATTTTCAAATTTTCAGATAGGAGGTTACAGATAAGGTCAAAAACTACATACTCAGATCTTCACCAAACTTTGCAGGGATACATTGGATGTCAAGTCACGTGGAAAAAACGTACAAAAACAGAGATTGGAGACATCAAGATTTTGGACCAATTTTTGAGGAATTTTCAAATTTTCAGAAATGAGGTTCCAGATAAGGTCAAAAACTACATACTCAGATCTTCACCAAACTTTGCAGGGATTCATTGGATGTCAAGACACGTGGGAAAAACGTACAAAGCAAGAGATTGGAGACATCAAGATTTTGGACGAATTTTTTAACAATTTTTCAAATTTTCAGATAGGAGGTTCCATATAAGGTCAAAAACTACATACTCAGATCTTCACCAAACTTTGCAGGGATACATTGGATGTCAAGACACGTGGAAAAAACGTACAAAACAAGAGATTGGAGACATCAAGATTTTGGATGAATTTTTTAAGAATTTTCAAATTTTCAGATAGGAGGTTCCATAAAAAGTCAAAAACTACATACTCAGATCTTCACCAAACTTTGCATGGATACATTGGATGTCAAGACACGTGGAAAAAACGTACAAAACAAGAGATTGGTGTCATCAAGATTTTGGACGAATTTTTGAAGAATTTTCAAATTTTCAGATAGGAGGTTCCAGATAAGGTCAAAAACTACATACTCAGATCTTCACCAAACGTTGCAGAGATACTTTGCATGTCAAGACACGTGGAAAAGACGTACAAAACAAGAGATTGGAGACATCAAGATTTTCGACGAATTTTTTAAGAATTTTCAAATTTTCAGATAGGAGGTTCCAGATAAGGTCAAAAACTACATACTCAGATCTTCACCAAACTTTGCAGGGATACATTGGATGTCAAGACACGTGGAAAAAACGTACAAAACAAGAGATTGGAGACATCAAGATTTTGGACGAATTTTTGAGGAATTTTCAAATTTTCAGAAATGAGGTTCCAGATAAGGTCAAAAACTACATACTCAGATCTTCACCAAACTTTGCAGGGATACATTGGATGTCAAGACACGTGGCAAAAACGTACAAAACAAGAGATTGGAGACATCAAGATTTTGGACGAATTTTTGAAGAATTTTCAAATTTTCAGATAGGAGGTTCCAGATAAGGTCAAAAACTACATACTCAGATCTTCACCAAACTTTGCAGGGATACATTGGATGTCAAGACACGTGGAAAGATCGTACAAAACAAGAGATTGGGGGCATCAAGATTTTGGACGGATTTTTTAGGAATTTTCAAATTTTCAGATGGGAGGTTCCAGATAAGGTCAAAAACTACATACTCAGATCTTCACCAAACTTTGCAGGGATACATTGGATGTCAAGACACGTGGAAAAAACGTACAAAACAAGAGATTGGAGACGTCAAGATTTTGGACGAATTTTTTAAGAATTTTCAAATTTTCAGAAAGGATGTTCCAGATGAGTTCAAAAACGACATACTCAGATCTTCACCAAACTTTGCAGGGATACATTGGATGTCAAGACACGTGGAAAAAACGTACAAAACAAGAGATTGGAGACATCAAGATTTTGGACGAATTTTTTAAGAATTTTCAAATTTTCAGATAGGAGGTTCCAGATAAGGTCAAAAACTACATACTCAGATCTTTACCAAACTTTGCAGGGATACATTGGATGTCAAGACACGTGGAAAAAACGTACAAAACAAGAGATTGGAGACATCAAGATTTTGGTCCAATTTTTGAGGAATTTTCAAATTTTCAGAAATGAGGTTCCAGATAAGGTCAAAAACTACATACTCAGATCTTCACCAAACTTTGCAGGGATACATTGGATGTCAAGACACGTGGGAAAAACGGACAAAACAAGAGATTGGAGACATCAAGATTTTGGACGAATTTTTTAAGAATTTTCAAATTTTCAGAAATGATGTTCCAGATAAGGTCAAAAACTACATACTCAGATCTTCACCAAACTTTGCAGGGATACATTGGATGTCAAGACACGTGGGAAAAACGTACAAAACAAGAGATTGGAGACATCAAGATTTTGGACGAATTTTTTAAGAATTTTCAAATTTTCAGATAGGAGGTTCCAGATAAGGTCAAAAACTACATACTCAGATCTTCACCAAACTTTGCAGGGATACATTGGATGTCAAGACACGTGGAAAAAAAGTACAAAACAAGAGATTGGAGTCATCAAGATTTTGGACGGATTTTTTAGGAATTTTCAAATTTTCAGATGGGAGGTTCCAGATAAGGTCAAAAACTACATACTCAGATCTTCACCAAACTTTACAGGGATACATTGGATGTCAAGACACGTGGAAAAAACGTACAAAACAAGAGATTGGAGACGTCAAGATTTTGGGCGAATTTTTTAAGAATTTTCAAATTTTCAGAAAGGATGTTCCAGATAAGGTCAAAAACGACATACTCAGATCTTCACCAAACTTTGCAGGGATACATTGGATGTCAAGACACGGGGAAAAAACGTACAAAACAAGAGATTGGAGACATCAAGATTTTGGACGAATTTTTTAAGAATTTTCAAATTTTCAGATAGGAGGTTCCAGATAAGGTCAAAAATTACATACTCAGATCTTGACCAAACTTTGTAGGGATACATTGGATGTCAAGACACGTGGAAAAAACGTACAAAACAAGAGATTGGAGACGTCAAGATTTTGGACGAATTTTTTAAGAATTTTCAAATTTTCAGAAATGATGTTCCAGATAAGGTCAAAAACGACATACTCAGATCTTCACCAAACTTTGCAAGGATACATTGGATGTCAAGACACGTGGAAAAAACGTACAAAACAAGAGATTGGGGACATCAAGATTTTGGACGAATTTTTGAGGAATTTTCAAATTTTCAGAAATGAGGTTCCAGATAATGTCAAAAACTACATACTCAGATCTTCACCAAACTTTGCAGGGATACATTGGATGTCAAGACACGTGGGAAAAACGTACAAAACAAGAGATTGGAGACATGAAGATTTTGGACGAATTTTTTAAGAATTTTCAAATTTTCAGAAAGGATGTAGCAGATAAGGTCAAAAACGACATACTCAGATCTTCACCAAACTCTGCAGGGATACATTGGATGTCAAGACACGGGGAAAAAACATACAAAACATAGGATTGGGGACATCAAGATTTTGGTCAAATTTTTTAAGAATTTTCAAATTTTAAGATAGGAGGTTTCATATAAGGTCAAAAACTACATACTCAGATCTTCACCAAACTTTGCAGGGATACATTGGATGTCAAGGCACGTGGAAAAAACGTACAAAACAAGAGATTGGAGACATCAAGATTTTGGACGAATTTTTTAAGAATTTTCAAATTTTCAGAAAGGATGTTCCAGATAAGGTCAAAAACGACATACTCAGATCTTCACCAAACTTTCAGGGATACATTGGATGTCAAGACACGTGGAAAAAACATACAAAACATAGGACTGGGGACATCAAGATTTTGGTCAAATTTTTTAAGAATTTTAAAATTTTCAGATAGGAGGTTCCATATAAGGTCAAAAACTACATACTCAGATCTTCATTAAACATTGCAGGGATACATTGGAGGTCAAGACACGTGGAAAAAATGTACAAAACAAGAGATTGGGGTCATCAAGATTTTGGACGGATTTTTTAGGAATTTTCAAATTTTCAGATGGGAGGTTCCAGATAAGGTCAAAAACTACATACTCAGATCTTCACCAAACTTTGCAGGGATACATAGGATGTCAAGACACGTGGAAAAAACGTACAAAACAAGAGATTGGAGACGTCAAGATTTTGGACGAATTTTATAAGAATTTTCAAATTTTCAGAAAGGATGTTCCAGATGAGGTCAAAAACGACATACTCAGATCTTCACCAAACTTTGCAGGGATACATTGGATGTCAAGACACGTGGAAAAAACGTACAAAACAAGAGATTGGAGACATCAAGATTTTGGACGAATTTTTTAAGAATTTTCAAATTTTCAGATAGGAGGTTCCAGATAAGGTCAAAAACTACATACTCAGATCTTCACCAAACTTTGCAGGGATACATTGGATGTCAAGACACGTGGAAAAAACGTACAAAACAAGAGATTGGAGACATCAAGATTTTGGACGAATTTTTGAGGAATTTTCAAATTTTCAGAAATGAGGTTCCAGATAAGGTCAAAAACTACATACTCAGATCTTCACCAAACTTTGCAGGGATACATTGGATGTCAAGACACGTGGCAAAAACCTACAAAACAAGAGATTGGAGACATCAAGATTTTGGACGAATTTTTTAAGAATTTTCAAATTTTCAGATAGGAGGTTCCAGATTAGGTCAAAAACTACATACTCAGATCTTCACCAAACTTTGCAGGGATACATTGGATGTCAAGACACGTGGAAAAAACGTACAAAACAAGAGATTGGGGACATCAAGATTTTGGACGAATTTTTGAGGAATTTTCAAATTTTCAGAAATGAGGTTCCAGAAAATGTCAAAAACTACATACTCACATCTTCACCAAACTTTGCAGGGATACATTGGATGTCAAGACACGTGGGAAAAACGTACAAAACAAGAGATTGGAGACATCAAGATTTTGGACGAATTTTTTAAGAATTTTCAAATTTTCAGATAGGAGGTTCCAGATAAGGTCAAAAACTACATACTCAGATCTTCACCAAACTTTGCAGGGATACATTGGATGTCAAGACACGTGGAAAAAACGTACAAAACAAGAGATTGGAGACATCAAGGTTTTGGATGAATTTTTTAAGAATTTTCAAATTTTCAGATAGGAGGTTCCATATAAGGTCAAAAACTACATACTCAGATCTTCACCAAACTTTCAGGGATACATTGGATGTCAAGACACGTGGAAAAAACATACAAAACATAGGACTGGGGACATCAAGATTTTGGTCAAATTTTTTAAGAATTTTCAAATTTTCAGATAGGAGGTTCCATATAAGGTCAAAAACTACATACTCAGATCTTCATTAAACATTGCAGGGATACATTGGAGGTCAAGACACGTGGAAAAAATGTACAAAACAAGAGATTGGGGTCATCAAGATTTTGGACGGATTTTTTAGGAATTTTCAAATTTTCAGATGGGAGGTTCCAGATAAGGTCAAAAACTACATACTCAGATCTTCACCAAACTTTGCAGGGATACATAGGATGTCAAGACACGTGGAAAAAACGTACAAAACAAGAGATTGGAGACGTCAAGATTTTGGACGAATTTTATAAGAATTTTCAAATTTTCAGAAAGGATGTTCCAGATGAGGTCAAAAACGACATACTCAGATCTTCACCAAACTTTGCAGGGATACATTGGATGTCAAGACACGTGGAAAAAACGTACAAAACAAGAGATTGGAGACATCAAGATTTTGGACGAATTTTTTAAGAATTTTCAAATTTTCAGATAGGAGGTTCCAGATAAGGTCAAAAACTACATACTCAGATCTTCACCAAACTTTGCAGGGATACATTGGATGTCAAGACACGTGGAAAAAACGTACAAAACAAGAGATTGGAGACATCAAGATTTTGGACGAATTTTTGAGGAATTTTCAAATTTTCAGAAATGAGGTTCCAGATAAGGTCAAAAACTACATACTCAGATCTTCACCAAACTTTGCAGGGATACATTGGATGTCAAGACACGTGGGAAAAACGTACAAAACAAGAGATTGGAGACATCAAGATTTTGGACGAATTTTTTAAGAATTTTCAAATTTTCAGATAGGAGGTTCCAGATAAGGTCAAAAACTACATACTCAGATCTTCACCAAACTTTGCAGGGATACATTGGATGTCAAGACACGTGGAAAAAACGTACAAAACAAGAGATTGGAGACATCAAGGTTTTGGATGAATTTTTTAAGAATTTTCAAATTTTCAGATAGGAGGTTCCATATAAGGTCAAAAACTACATACTCAGATCTTCACCAAACTTTGCATGGATACATTGGATGTCAGGACACGTGGAAAAAACGTACAAAACAAGAGATTGGTGTCATCAAGATTTTGGAGGAAATTTTTGAAGAATTTTCAAATTTTCAGATAGGAGGTTCCAGATAAGGTCAAAAACTACATACTCAGATCTTCACCAAACGTTGCAGGGATACTTTGCATGTCAAGACACGTGGAAAAAACGTACAAAACAAGAGATTGGAGACATCAAGATTTTCGACGAATTTTTTAAGAATTTTCAAATTTTCAGATAGGAGGTTCCAGATAAGGTCAAAAACTACATACTCAGATCTTCACCAAACTTTGCAGGGATACATTGGATGTCAAGACACGTGGAAAAAACGTACAAAACAAGAGATTGGAGACATCAAGATTTTGGACGAATTTTTGGGGAATATTCAAATTTTCAGAAATGAGGTTCCATATAAGGTCAAAAACTACATACTCAGATCTTCACCAAACTTTGCAGGGATACATTGGATGTCAAGACACGTGGGAAAAACGTACAAAACAAGAGATTGGAGACATCAAGATTTTGGACGAATTTTTTAAGAATTTTCAAATTTTCAGATAGGAGGTTCCAGATAAGGTCAAAAACTACATACTCAGATCTTCACCAAACTTTGCAGGGATACATTGGATGTCAAGACACGTGGAAAAATCGTACAAAACAAGAGATTGGGGGCATCAAGATTTTGGACGGATTTTTTAGGAATTTTCAAATTTTCAGATGGGAGGTTCCAGATAAGGTCAAAAACTACATACTCAGATCTTCACCAAACTTTGCAGGGATACATTGGATGTCAAGACACGTGGAAAAAACGTACAAAACAAGAGATTGGAGACGTCAAGATTTTGGACGAATTTGTTAAGAATTTTCAAATTTTCAGAAAGGATGTTCCAGATGAGTTCAAAACGACATACTCAGATCTTCACCAAACTTTGCAGGGATACATTGGATGTCAAGACACGTGGAAAAAACGTACAAAACAAGAGATTGGAGACATCAAGATTTTGGACCAATTTTTGAAGAATTTTCAAATTTTCAGATGGGAGGTTCCAGATAAGGTCAAAAACGACAAACTCAGATCTTCACCAAACTTTGCATGGATACATTGAATGTCAAGACACGTGGAAAAAACATACAAAACATAGGATTGGGGACATCAAGATTTTGGACGAATTTTTTAAGAATTTTCAAATTTTCAGAAAGGAGGTTCCATATAAGGTCAAAAACTACATACTCAGATCTTCACCAAACTTTGCAGGGATACAATGGATGTCAAGACACGGGGAAAAAACGTACAAAACAAGAGATTGAGGTCATCAAGATTTTGGACGGATTTTTTAGGATTTTTCAAATTTTCAGATGGGAGGTTCCAGATAAGGTCAAAAACTACATACTCAGATCTTCACCAAACTTTGCAGGGATACATTGGATGTCAAGACACGTGGAAAAAACGTACAAAACAAGAGATTGGAGATATCAAGATTTTGGACGAATTTTTTAAGAATTTTCAAATTTTCAGATAGGAGGTTCCATATAAGGTCAAAAACTACATACTCAGATCTTCACCAAACTTTGCATGGATACATTGGATGTCAAGACACGTGGAGAAAACGTACAAAACAAGAGATTGGTGTCATCAAGATTTTGGACGAATTTTTGAAGAATTTTCAAATTTTCAGATAGGAGGTTCCAGATAAGGTCAAAAACTACATACTCAGATCTTCACCAAACGTTGCAGAGATACTTTGCATGTCAAGACACGTGGAAAAGACGTACAAAACAAGAGTTTGGAGACATCAAGATTTTCGACGAATTTTTTAAGAATTTTCAAATTTTCAGATAGGAGGTTCCAGATAAGGTCAAAAACTACATACTCAGATCTTCACCAAACTTTGCAGGGATACATTGGATGTCAAGACACGTGGAAAAAACGTACAAAACAAGAGATTGGAGACATCAAGATTTTGGACGAATTTTTGAGGAATTTTCAAATTTTCAGAAATGAGGTTCCAGATAAGGTCAAAAACTACATACTCAGATCTTCACCAAACTTTGCAGGGATACATTGGATGTCAAGACACGTGGCAAAAACGTACAAAACAAGAGATTGGAGACATCAAGATTTTGGACGAATTTTTGAAGAATTTTCAAATTTTCAGATAGGAGGTTCCAGATAAGGTCAAAAACTACATACTCAGATCTTCACCAAACTTTGCAGGGATACATTGGATGTCAAGACACGTGGAAAGATCGTACAAAACAAGAGATTGGGGGCATCAAGATTTTGGACGGATTTTTTAGGAATTTTCAAATTTTCAGATGGGAGGTTCCAGATAAGGTCAAAAACTACATACTCAGATCTTCACCAAACTTTGCAGGGATACATTGGATGTCAAGACACGTGGAAAAAACGTACAAAACAAGAGATTGGAGACGTCAAGATTTTGGACGAATTTTTTAAGAATTTTCAAATTTTCAGAAAGGATGTTCCAGATGAGTTCAAAAACGACATACTCAGATCTTCACCAAACTTTGCAGGGATACATTGGATGTCAAGACACGTGGAAAAAACGTACAAAACAAGAGATTGGAGACATCAAGATTTTGGACGAATTTTTTAAGAATTTTCAAATTTTCAGATAGGAGGTTCCAGATAAGGTCAAAAACTACATACTCAGATCTTTACCAAACTTTGCAGGGATACATTGGATGTCAAGACACGTGGAAAAAACGTACAAAACAAGAGATTGGAGACATCAAGATTTTGGTCCAATTTTTGAGGAATTTTCAAATTTTCAGAAATGAGGTTCCAGATAAGGTCAAAAACTACATACTCAGATCTTCACCAAACTTTGCAGGGATACATTGGATGTCAAGACACGTGGGAAAAACGGACAAAACAAGAGATTGGAGACATCAAGATTTTGGACGAATTTTTTAAGAATTTTCAAATTTTCAGAAATGATGTTCCAGATAAGGTCAAAAACTACATACTCAGATCTTCACCAAACTTTGCAGGGATACATTGGATGTCAAGACACGTGGGAAAAACGTACAAAACAAGAGATTGGAGACATCAAGATTTTGGACGAATTTTTTAAGAATTTTCAAATTTTCAGATAGGAGGTTCCAGATAAGGTCAAAAACTACATACTCAGATCTTCACCAAACTTTGCAGGGATACATTGGATGTCAAGACACGTGGAAAAAAAGTACAAAACAAGAGATTGGAGTCATCAAGATTTTGGACGGATTTTTTAGGAATTTTCAAATTTTCAGATGGGAGGTTCCAGATAAGGTCAAAAACTACATACTCAGATCTTCACCAAACTTTACAGGGATACATTGGATGTCAAGACACGTGGAAAAAACGTACAAAACAAGAGATTGGAGACGTCAAGATTTTGGGCGAATTTTTTAAGAATTTTCAAATTTTCAGAAAGGATGTTCCAGATAAGGTCAAAAACGACATACTCAGATCTTCACCAAACTTTGCAGGGATACATTGGATGTCAAGACACGTGGAAAAAACGTACAAAACAAGAGATTGGAGACATCAAGATTTTGGACGAATTTTTTAAGAATTTTCAAATTTTCAGATAGGAGGTTCCAGATAAGGTCAAAAACTACATACTCAGATCTTCACCAAACTTTGCAGGGATACATTGGATGTCAAGACACGTGGAAAAATCGTACAAAACAAGAGATTGGGGGCATCAAGATTTTGGACGGATTTTTTAGGGATTTTCAAATTTTCAGATGGGAGGTTCCAGATAAGGTCAAAAACTACATACTCAGATCTTCACCAAACTTTGCAGGGATACATTGGATGTCAAGACACGTGGAAAAAACGTACAAAACAAGAGATTGGAGACGTCAAGATTTTGGACGAATTTGTTAAGAATTTTCAAATTTTCAGAAAGGATGTTCCAGATGAGTTCAAAACGACATACTCAGATCTTCACCAAACTTTGCAGGGATACATTGGATGTCAAGACACGTGGAAAAAACGTACAAAACAAGAGATTGGAGACATCAAGATTTTGGACCAATTTTTGAAGAATTTTCAAATTTTCAGATGGGAGGTTCCAGATAAGGTCAAAAACGACAAACTCAGATCTTCACCAAACTTTGCATGGATACATTGAATGTCAAGACACGTGGAAAAAACATACAAAACATAGGATTGGGGACATCAAGATTTTGGACGAATTTTTTAAGAATTTTCAAATTTTCAGAAAGGAGGTTCCATATAAGGTCAAAAACTACATACTCAGATCTTCACCAAACTTTGCAGGGATACAATGGATGTCAAGACACGGGGAAAAAACGTACAAAACAAGAGATTGAGGTCATCAAGATTTTGGACGGATTTTTTAGGATTTTTCAAATTTTCAGATGGGAGGTTCCAGATAAGGTCAAAAACTACATACTCAGATCTTCACCAAACTTTGCAGGGATACATTGGATGTCAAGACACGTGGAAAAAACGTACAAAACAAGAGATTGGAGATACCAAGATTTTGGACGAATTTTTTAAGAATTTTCAAATTTTCAGATAGGAGGTTCCATATAAGGTCAAAAACTACATACTCAGATCTTCACCAAACTTTGCATGGATACATTGGATGTCAAGACACGTGGAGAAAACGTACAAAACAAGAGATTGGTGTCATCAAGATTTTGGACGAATTTTTGAAGAATTTTCAAATTTTCAGATAGGAGGTTCCAGATAAGGTCAAAAACTACATACTCAGATCTTCACCAAACGTTGCAGAGATACTTTGCATGTCAAGACACGTGGAAAAGACGTACAAAACAAGAGATTGGAGACATCAAGATTTTCGACGAATTTTTTAAGAATTTTCAAATTTTCAGATAGGAGGTTCCAGATAAGGTCAAAAACTACATACTCAGATCTTCACCAAACTTTGCAGGGATACATTGGATGTCAAGACACGTGGAAAAAACGTACAAAACAAGAGATTGGAGACATCAAGATTTTGGACGAATTTTTGAGGAATTTTCAAATTTTCAGAAATGAGGTTCCAGATAAGGTCAAAAACTACATACTCAGATCTTCACCAAACTTTGCAGGGATACATTGGATGTCAAGACACGTGGCAAAAACGTACAAAACAAGAGATTGGAGACATCAAGATTTTGGACGAATTTTTGAAGAATTTTCAAATTTTCAGATAGGAGGTTCCAGATAAGGTCAAAAACTACATACTCAGATCTTCACCAAACTTTGCAGGGATACATTGGATGTCAAGACACGTGGAAAGATCGTACAAAACAAGAGATTGGGGGCATCAAGATTTTGGACGGATTTTTTAGGAATTTTCAAATTTTCAGATGGGAGGTTCCAGATAAGGTCAAAAACTACATACTCAGATCTTCACCAAACTTTGCAGGGATACATTGGATGTCAAGACACGTGGAAAAAACGTACAAAACAAGAGATTGGAGACGTCAAGATTTTGGACGAATTTTTTAAGAATTTTCAAATTTTCAGAAAGGATGTTCCAGATGAGTTCAAAAACGACATACTCAGATCTTCACCAAACTTTGCAGGGATACATTGGATGTCAAGACACGTGGAAAAAACGTACAAAACAAGAGATTGGAGACATCAAGATTTTGGACGAATTTTTTAAGAATTTTCAAATTTTCAGATAGGAGGTTCCAGATAAGGTCAAAAACTACATACTCAGATCTTTACCAAACTTTGCAGGGATACATTGGATGTCAAGACACGTGGAAAAAACGTACAAAACAAGAGATTGGAGACATCAAGATTTTGGTCCAATTTTTGAGGAATTTTCAAATTTTCAGAAATGAGGTTCCAGATAAGGTCAAAAACTACATACTCAGATCTTCACCAAACTTTGCAGGGATACATTGGATGTCAAGACACGTGGGAAAAACGGACAAAACAAGAGATTGGAGACATCAAGATTTTGGACGAATTTTTTAAGAATTTTCAAATTTTCAGAAATGATGTTCCAGATAAGGTCAAAAACTACATACTCAGATCTTCACCAAACTTTGCAGGGATACATTGGATGTCAAGACACGTGGGAAAAACGTACAAAACAAGAGATTGGAGACATCAAGATTTTGGACGAATTTTTTAAGAATTTTCAAATTTTCAGATAGGAGGTTCCAGATAAGGTCAAAAACTACATACTCAGATCTTCACCAAACTTTGCAGGGATACATTGGATGTCAAGACACGTGGAAAAAAAGTACAAAACAAGAGATTGGAGTCATCAAGATTTTGGACGGATTTTTTAGGAATTTTCAAATTTTCAGATGGGAGGTTCCAGATAAGGTCAAAAACTACATACTCAGATCTTCACCAAACTTTACAGGGATACATTGGATGTCAAGACACGTGGAAAAAACGTACAAAACAAGAGATTGGAGACGTCAAGATTTTGGGCGAATTTTTTAAGAATTTTCAAATTTTCAGAAAGGATGTTCCAGATAAGGTCAAAAACGACATACTCAGATCTTCACCAAACTTTGCAGGGATACATTGGATGTCAAGACACGTGGAAAAAACGTACAAAACAAGAGATTGGAGACATCAAGATTTTGGACGAATTTTTTAAGAATTTTCAAATTTTCAGATAGGAGGTTCCAGATAAGGTCAAAAACTACATACTCAGATCTTGACCAAACTTTGTAGGGATACATTGGATGTCAAGACACGTGGAAAAAACGTACAAAACAAGAGATTGGAGACGTCAAGATTTTGGACGAATTTTTTAAGAATTTTCAAATTTTCAGAAATGATGTTCCAGATAAGGTCAAAAACGACATACTCAGATCTTCACCAAACTTTGCAAGGATACATTGGATGTCAAGACACGTGGAAAAAACGTACAAAACAAGAGATTGGGGACATCAAGATTTTGGACGAATTTTTGAGGAATTTTCAAATTTTCAGAAATGAGGTTCCAGATAATGTCAAAAACTACATACTCAGATCTTCACCAAACTTTGCAGGGATACATTGGATGTCAAGACACGTGGGAAAAACGTACAAAACAAGAGATTGGAGACATGAAGATTTTGGACGAATTTTTTAAGAATTTTCAAATTTTCAGAAAGGATGTAGCAGATAAGGTCAAAAACGACATACTCAGATCTTCACCAAACTCTGCAGGGATACATTGGATGTCAAGACACGGGGAAAAAACATACAAAACATAGGATTGGGGACATCAAGATTTTGGTCAAATTTTTTAAGAATTTTCAAATTTTAAGATAGGAGGTTTCATATAAGGTCAAAAACTACATACTCAGATCTTCACCAAACTTTGCAGGGATACATTGGATGTCAAGGCACGTGGAAAAAACGTACAAAACAAGAGATTGGAGACATCAAGATTTTGGACGAATTTTTTAAGAATTTTCAAATTTTCAGAAAGGATGTTCCAGATAAGGTCAAAAACGACATACTCAGATCTTCACCAAACTTTCAGGGATACATTGGATGTCAAGACACGTGGAAAAAACATACAAAACATAGGACTGGGGACATCAAGATTTTGGTCAAATTTTTTAAGAATTTTAAAATTTTCAGATAGGAGGTTCCATATAAGGTCAAAAACTACATACTCAGATCTTCATTAAACATTGCAGGGATACATTGGAGGTCAAGACACGTGGAAAAAATGTACAAAACAAGAGATTGGGGTCATCAAGATTTTGGACGGATTTTTTAGGAATTTTCAAATTTTCAGATGGGAGGTTCCAGATAAGGTCAAAAACTACATACTCAGATCTTCACCAAACTTTGCAGGGATACATTGGATGTCAAGACACGTGGAAAAAACGTACAAAACAAGAGATTGGAGACGTCAAGATTTTGGACGAATTTTATAAGAATTTTCAAATTTTCAGAAAGGATGTTCCAGATGAGGTCAAAAACGACATACTCAGATCTTCACCAAACTTTGCAGGGATACATTGGATGTCAAGACACGTGGAAAAAACGTACAAAACAAGAGATTGGAGACATCAAGATTTTGGACGAATTTTTTAAGAATTTTCAAATTTTCAGATAGGAGGTTCCAGATAAGGTCAAAAACTACATACTCAGATCTTCACCAAACTTTGCAGGGATACATTGGATGTCAAGACACGTGGAAAAAACGTACAAAACAAGAGATTGGAGACATCAAGATTTTGGACGAATTTTTGAGGAATTTTCAAATTTTCAGAAATGAGGTTCCAGATAAGGTCAAAAACTACATACTCAGATCTTCACCAAACTTTGCAGGGATACATTGGATGTCAAGACACGTGGCAAAAACCTACAAAACAAGAGATTGGAGACATCAAGATTTTGGACGAATTTTTTAAGAATTTTCAAATTTTCAGATAGGAGGTTCCAGATAAGGTCAAAAACTACATACTCAGATCTTCACCAAACTTTGCAGGGATACATTGGATGTCAAGACACGTGGAAAAAACGTACAAAACAAGAGATTGGGGACATCAAGATTTTGGACGAATTTTTGAGGAATTTTCAAATTTTCAGAAATGAGGTTCCAGAAAATGTCAAAAACTACATACTCACATCTTCACCAAACTTTGCAGGGATACATTGGATGTCAAGACACGTGGGAAAAACGTACAAAACAAGAGATTGGAGACATGAAGATTTTGGACTAATTTTTTAAGAATTTTCAAATTTTCAGAAAGGATGTTGCAGATAAGGTCAAAAACGACATACTCAGATCTTCACCAAACTTTCAGGGATACATTGGATGTCAAGACACGTGGAAAAAACATACAAAACATAGGATTGGGGACATCAAGATTTTGGTCAAATTTTTTAAGAATTTTAAAATTTTCAGATAGGAGGTTCCATATAAGGTCAAAAACTACATACTCAGATCTTCATTAAACATTGCAGGGATACATTGGAGGTCAAGACACGTGGAAAAAACGTACAAAACAAGAGATTGGGGTCATCAAGATTTTGGACGGATTTTTTAGGAATTTTCAAATTTTCAGATGGGAGTTTCCAGATAAGGTCAAAAACTACATACTCAGATCTTCACCAAACTTTGCAGGGATACATTGGATGTCAAGACACGTGGAAAAAACGTACAAAACAAGAGATTGGAGACGTCAAGATTTTAGACGAATTTTTTAAGAATTTTCAAATTTTCAGAAAGGATGTTCCAGATGAGGTCAAAAACGACATACTCAGATCTTCACCAAACTTTGCAGGGATACATTGGATGTCAAGACACGTGGAAAAAACGTACAAAACAAGAGATTGGAGACATCAAGATTTTGGACGAATTTTTTAAGAATTTTCAAATTTTCAGATAGGAGGTTCCAGATAAGGTCAAAAACTACATACTCAGATCTTCACCAAACTTTGCAGGGATACATTGGATGTCAAGTCACGTGGAAAAAACGTACAAAAACAGAGATTGGAGACATCAAGATTTTGGACCAATTTTTGAGGAATTTTCAAATTTTCAGAAATGAGGTTCCAGATAAGGTCAAAAACTACATACTCAGATCTTCACCAAACTTTGCAGGGATTCATTGGATGTCAAGACACGTGGGAAAAACGTACAAAGCAAGAGATTGGAGACATCAAGATTTTGGACGAATTTTTTAACAATTTTTCAAATTTTCAGATAGGAGGTTCCATATAAGGTCAAAAACTACATACTCAGATCTTCACCAAACTTTGCAGGGATACATTGGATGTCAAGACACGTGGGAAAAACGTACAAAACAAGAGATTGGAGACATCAAGATTTTGGACGAATTTTTTAAGAATTTTCAAATTTTCAGATAGGAGGTTCCAGATAAGGTCAAAAACTACATACTCAGATCTTCACCAAACTTTGCAGGGATACATTGGATGTCAAGACACGTGGAAAAAACGTACAAAACAAGAGATTGGAGACATCAAGATTTTGGATGAATTTTTTAAGAATTTTCAAATTTTCAGATAGGAGGTTCCATATAAGGTCAAAAACTACATACTCAGATCTTCACCAAACTTTGCATGGATACATTGGATGTCAAGACACGTGGAAAAAACGTACAAAACAAGAGATTGGTGTCATCAAGATTTTGGACGAATTTTTGAAGAATTTTCAAATTTTCAGATAGGAGGTTCCAGATAAGGTCAAAAACTACATACTCAGATCTTCACCAAACGTTGCAGGGATACTTTGCATGTCAAGACACGTGGAAAAAACGTACAAAACAAGAGATTGGAGACATCAAGATTTTCGACGAATTTTTTAAGAATTTTCAAATTTTCAGATAGGAGGTTCCAGATAAGGTCAAAAACTACATACTCAGATCTTCACCAAACTTTGCAGGGATACATTGGATGTCAAGACAAATGGAAAAAACGTACAAAACAAGAGATTGGAGACATCAAGATTTTAGACGAATTTTTGAGGAATTTTCAAATTTTCAGAAATGAGGTTCCAGATAAGGTCAAAAACTACATACTCAGATCTTCACCAAACTTTGCAGGGATACATTGGATGTCAAGACACGTGGCAAAAACGTACAAAACAAGAGATTGGAGACATCAAGATTTTGGACGAATTTTTTAAGAATTTTCAAATTTTCAGATAGGAGGTTCCAGATAAGGTCAAAAACTACATACTCAGATCTTCACCAAACTTTGCAGGGATACATTGGATGTCAAGACACGTGGAAAAATCGTACAAAACAAGAGATTGGGGGCATCAAGATTTTGGACGGATTTTTTAGGAATTTTCAAATTTTCAGATGGGAGGTTCCAGATAAGGTCAAAAACTACATACTCAGATCTTCACCAAACTTTGCAGGGATACATTGGATGTCAAGACACGTGGAAAAAACGTACAAAACAAGAGATTGGAGACGTCAAGATTTTAGACGAATTTTTTAAGAATTTTCAAATTTTCAGAAAGGATGTTCCAGATGAGGTCAAAAACGACATACTCAGATCTTCACCAAACTTTGCAGGGATACATTGGATGTCAAGACACGTGGAAAAAACGTACAAAACAAGAGATTGGAGACATCAAGATTTTGGACGAATTTTTTAAGAATTTTCAAATTTTCAGATAGGAGGTTCCAGATAAAGTCAAAAACTACATACTCAGATCTTCACCAAACTTTGCAGGGATACATTGGATGTCAAGTCACGTGGAAAAAACGTACAAAAACAGAGATTGGAGACATCAAGATTTTGGACCAATTTTTGAGGAATTTTCAAATTTTCAGAAATGAGGTTCCAGATAAGGTCAAAAACTACATACTCAGATCTTCACCAAACTTTGCAGGGATACATTGGATGTCAAGACACGTGGGAAAAACGTACAAAGCAAGAGATTGGAGACATCAAGATTTTGGACGAATTTTTTAACAATTTTTCAAATTTTCAGATAGGAGGTTCCATATAAGGTCAAAAACTACATACTCAGATCTTCACCAAACTTTGCAGGGATACATTGGATGTCAAGACACGTGGGAAAAACGTACAAAACAAGAGATTGGAGACATCAAGATTTTGGACGAATTTTTGAAGAATTTTCAAATTTTCAGATAGGAGGTTCCAGATAAGATCAAAAACTACATACTCAGATCTTCACCAAACTTTGCAGGGATACATTGGATGTCAAGACACGTGGAAAAAACGTACAAAACAAGAGATTGGAGACATCAAGATTTTGGATGAATTTTTTAAGAATTTTCAAATTTTCAGATAGGAGGTTCCATATAAGGTCAAAAACTACATACTCAGATCTTCACCAAACTTTGCATGGATACATTGGATGTCAAGACACGTGGAAAAAACGTACAAAACAAGAGATTGGTGTCATCAAGATTTTGGACGAATTTTTGAAGAATTTTCAAATTTTCAGATAGGAGGTTCCAGATAAGGTCAAAAACTACATACTCAGATCTTCACCAAACGTTGCAGGGATACTTTGCATGTCAAGACACGTGGAAAAAACGTACAAAACAAGAGATTGGAGACATCAAGATTTTCGACGAATTTTTTAAGAATTTTCAAATTTTCAGATAGGAGGTTCCAGATAAGGTCAAAAACTACATACTCAGATCTTCACCAAACTTTGCAGGGATACATTGGATGTCAAGACACGTGGAAAAAACGTACAAAACAAGAGATTTTAGACATCAAGATTTTGGACGAATTTTTGAGGAATTTTCAAATTTTCAGAAATGAGGTTCCAGATAAGGTCAAAAACTATATACTCAGATCTTCACCAAACTTTGCAGGGATACATTGGATGTCAAGACACGTGGCAAAAACGTACAAAACAAGAGATTGGAGACATCAAGATTTTGGACGAATTTTTTAAGAATTTTCAAATTTTCAGATAGGAGGTTCCAGATAAGGTCAAAAACTACATACTCAGATCTTCACCAAACTTTGCAGGGATACATTGGATGTCAAGACACGTGGAAAAATCGTACAAAACAAGAGATTGGGGGCATCAAGATTTTGGACGGATTTTTTAGGAATTTTCAAATTTTCAGATGGGAGGTTCCAGATAAGGTCAAAAACTACATACTCAGATCTTCACCAAACTTTGCAGGGATACATTGGATGTCAAGACACGTGGAAAAAACGTACAAAACAAGAGATTGGGGACATCAAGATTTTGGACGAATTTTTGAGGAATTTTCAAATTTTCAGAAATGAGGTTCCAGATAATGTCAAAAACTACATACTCAGATCTTCACCAAACTTTGCAGGGATACATTGGATGTCAAGACACGTGGGAAAAACGTACAAAACAAGAGATTGGAGACATGAAGATTTTGGACTAATTTTTTAAGAATTTTCAAATTTTCAGAAAGGATGTTGCAGATAAGGTCAAAAACGACATACTCAGATCTTCACCAAACTCTGCAGGGATACATTGGATGTCAAGACACGGGGAAAAACATACAAAACATAGGATTGGGGACATCAAGATTTTGGTCAAATTTTTTAAGAATTTTCAAATTTTCAGATAGGAGGTTTCATATAAGGTCAAAAACTACATACTCAGATCTTCACCAAACTTTGCAGGGATACATTGGATGTCAAGGCACGTGGAAAAAACGTACAAAAATAGAGATTGGAGACGTCAAGATTTTAGACGAATTTTTTAAGAATTTTCAAATTTTCAGAAAGGATGTTCCAGATGAGGTCAAAAACGACATACTCAGATCTTCACCAAACTTTGCAGGGATACATTGGATGTCAAGACACGTGGGAAAAACGTACAAAACAAGAGATTGGAGACATGAAGATTTTGGACTAATTTTTTAAGAATTTTCAAATTTTCAGAAAGGATGTTGCAGATAAGGTCAAAAACGACATACTCAGATCTTCACCAAACTCTGCAGGGATACATTGGATGTCAAGACACGGGGAAAAACATACAAAACATAGGATTGGGGACATCAAGATTTTGGTCAAATTTTTTAAGAATTTTCAAATTTTCAGATAGGAGGTTTCATATAAGGTCAAAAACTACATACTCAGATCTTCATTAAACATTGCAGGGATACATTGGAGGTCAAGACACGTGGAAAAAATGTACAAAACAAGAGATTGGGGTCATCAAGATTTTGGACGGATTTTTTAGGAATTTTCAAATTTTCAGATGGGAGGTTCCAGATAAGGTCAAAAACTACATACTCAGATCTTCACCAAACTTTGCAGGGATACATTGGATGTCAAGACACGTGGAAAAAACGTACAAAACAAGAGATTGGAGACGTCAAGATTTTAGACGAATTTTTTAAGAATTTTCAAATTTTCAGAAAGGATGTTCCAGATAAGGTCAAAAACGACATACTCAGATCTTCACCAAACTTTGCAGGGATACATTGGATGTCAAGACACGTGGAAAAAACGTACAAAACAAGAGATTGGAGACATCAAGATTTTGGACGAATTTTTTAAGAATTTTCAAATTTTCAGATAGGAGGTTCCAGATAAGGTCAAAAACTACATACTCAGATCTTCACCAAACTTTGCAGGGATACATTGGATGTCAAGTCACGTGGAAAAAACGTACAAAAACAGAGATTGGAGACATCAAGATTTTGGACCAATTTTTGAGGAATTTTCAAATTTTCAGAAATGAGGTTCCAGATAAGGTCAAAAACTACATACTCAGATCTTCACCAAACTTTGCAGGGATACATTGGATGTCAAGACACGTGGGAAAAACGTACAAAGCAAGAGATTGGAGACATCAAGATTTTGGACGAATTTTTTAACAATTTTTCAAATTTTCAGATAGGAGGTTCCATATAAGGTCAAAAACTACATACTCAGATCTTCACCAAACTTTGCAGGGATACATTGGATGTCAAGACACGTGGGAAAAACGTACAAAACAAGAGATTGGAGACATCAAGATTTTGGACGAATTTTTTAAGAATTTTCAAATTTTCAGATAGGAGGTTCCAGATAAGGTCAAAAACTACATACTCAGATCTTCACCAAACTTTGCAGGGATACATTGGATGTCAAGACACGTGGAAAAAACGTACAAAACAAGAGATTGGAGACATCAAGATTTTGGATGAATTTTTTAAGAATTTTCAAATTTTCAGATAGGAGGTTCCATATAAGGTCAAAAACTACATACTCAGATCTTCACCAAACTTTGCATGGATACATTGAATGTCAAGACACGTGGAAAAAACGTACAAAACAAGAGATTGGTGTCATCAAAATTTTGGACGAATTTTTGAAGAATTTTCAAATTTTCAGATAGGAGGTTCCAGATAAGGTCAAAAACTACATACTCAGATCTTCACCAAACGTTGCAGGGATACTTTGCATGTCAAGACACGTGGAAAAAACGTACAAAACAAGAGATTGGAGACATCAAGATTTTCGACGAATTTTTTAAGAATTTTCAAATTTTCAGATAGGAGGTTCCAGATAAGGTCAAAAACTACATACTCAGATCTTCACCAAACTTTGCAGGGATACATTGGATGTCAAGACACGTGGAAAAAACGTACAAAACAAGAGATTGGGGACATCAAGATTTTGGACGAATTTTTGAGGAATTTTCAAATTTTCAGAAATGAGGTTCCAGATAATGTCAAAAACTACATACTCAGATCTTCACCAAACTTTGCAGGGATACATTGGATGTCAAGACACGTGGGAAAAACGTACAAAACAAGAGATTGGAGACATGAAGATTTTGGACTAATTTTTTAAGAATTTTCAAATTTTCAGAAAGGATGTTGCAGATAAGGTCAAAAACGACATACTCAGATCTTCACCAAACTTTCAGGGATACATTGGATGTCAAGACACGTGGAAAAACATACAAAACATAGGATTGGGGACATCAAGATTTTGGTCAAATTTTTTAAGAATTTTAAAATTTTCAGATAGGAGGTTCCATATAAGGTCAAAAACTACATACTCAGATCTTCATTAAACATTGCAGGGATACATTGGAGGTCAAGACACGTGGAAAAAACGTACAAAACAAGAGATTGGGGTCATCAAGATTTTGGACGGATTTTTTAGGAATTTTCAAATTTTCAGATGGGAGTTTCCAGATAAGGTCAAAAACTACATACTCAGATCTTCACCAAACTTTGCAGGGATACATTGGATGTCAAGACACGTGGAAAAAACGTACAAAACAAGAGATTGGAGACGTCAAGATTTTAGACGAATTTTTTAAGAATTTTCAAATTTTCAGAAAGGATGTTCCAGATGAGGTCAAAAACGACATACTCAGATCTTCACCAAACTTTGCAGGGATACATTGGATGTCAAGACACGTGGAAAAAACGTACAAAACAAGAGATTGGAGACATCAAGATTTTGGACGAATTTTTTAAGAATTTTCAAATTTTCAGATAGGAGGTTCCAGATAAGGTCAAAAACTACATACTCAGATCTTCACCAAACTTTGCAGGGATACATTGGATGTCAAGTCACGTGGAAAAAACGTACAAAAACAGAGATTGGAGACATCAAGATTTTGGACCAATTTTTGAGGAATTTTCAAATTTTCAGAAATGAGGTTCCAGATAAGGTCAAAAACTACATACTCAGATCTTCACCAAACTTTGCAGGGATTCATTGGATGTCAAGACACGTGGGAAAAACGTACAAAGCAAGAGATTGGAGACATCAAGATTTTGGACGAATTTTTTAACAATTATTCAAATTTTCAGATAGGAGGTTCCATATAAGGTCAAAAACTACATACTCAGATCTTCACCAAACTTTGCAGGGATACATTGGATGTCAAGACACGTGGGAAAAACGTACAAAACAAGAGATTGGAGACATCAAGATTTTGGACGAATTTTTTAAGAATTTTCAAATTTTCAGATAGGAGGTTCCAGATAAGGTCAAAAACTACATACTCAGATCTTCACCAAACTTTGCAGGGATACATTGGATGTCAAGACACGTGGAAAAAACGTACAAAACAAGAGATTGGAGACATCAAGATTTTGGATGAATTTTTTAAGAATTTTCAAATTTTCAGATAGGAGGTTCCATATAAGGTCAAAAACTACATACTCAGATCTTCACCAAACTTTGCATGGATACATTGGATGTCAAGACACGTGGAAAAAACGTACAAAACAAGAGATTGGTGTCATCAAGATTTTGGACGAATTTTTGAAGAATTTTCAAATTTTCAGATAGGAGGTTCCAGATAAGGTCAAAAACTACATACTCAGATCTTCACCAAACGTTGCAGGGATACTTTGCATGTCAAGACACGTGGAAAAAACGTACAAAACAAGAGATTGGAGACATCAAGATTTTCGACGAATTTTTTAAGAATTTTCAAATTTTCAGATAGGAGGTTCCAGATAAGGTCAAAAACTACATACTCAGATCTTCACCAAACTTTGCAGGGATACATTGGATGTCAAGACACGTGGAAAAAACGTACAAAACAAGAGATTGGAGACATCAAGATTTTGGACGAATTTTTGAGGAATTTTCAAATTTTCAGAAATGAGGTTCCAGATAAGGTCAAAAACTACATACTCAGATCTTCACCAAACTTTGCAGGGATACATTGGATGTCAAGACACGTGGAAAAAACGTACAAAACAAGAGATTGGAGACGTCAAGATTTTAGACGAATTTTTTAAGAATTTTCAAATTTTCAGAAAGGATGTTCCAGATGAGGTCAAAAACGACATACTCAGATCTTCACCAAACTTTGCAGGGATACATTGGATGTCAAGACACGTGGAAAAAACGTACAAAACAAGAGATTGGAGACATCAAGATTTTGGACGAATTTTTTAAGAATTTTCAAATTTTCAGATAGGAGGTTCCAGATAAAGTCAAAAACTACATACTCAGATCTTCACCAAACTTTGCAGGGATACATTGGATGTCAAGTCACGTGGAAAAAACGTACAAAAACAGAGATTGGAGACATCAAGATTTTGGACCAATTTTTGAGGAATTTTCAAATTTTCAGAAATGAGGTTCCAGATAAGGTCAAAAACTACATACTCAGATCTTCACCAAACTTTGCAGGGATACATTGGATGTCAAGACACGTGGGAAAAACGTACAAAGCAAGAGATTGGAGACATCAAGATTTTGGACGAATTTTTTAACAATTTTTCAAATTTTCAGATAGGAGGTTCCATATAAGGTCAAAAACTACATACTCAGATCTTCACCAAACTTTGCAGGGATACATTGGATGTCAAGACACGTGGGAAAAACGTACAAAACAAGAGATTGGAGACATCAAGATTTTGGACGAATTTTTGAAGAATTTTCAAATTTTCAGATAGGAGGTTCCAGATAAGATCAAAAACTACATACTCAGATCTTCACCAAACTTTGCAGGGATACATTGGATGTCAAGACACGTGGAAAAAACGTACAAAACAAGAGATTGGAGACATCAAGATTTTGGATGAATTTTTTAAGAATTTTCAAATTTTCAGATAGGAGGTTCCATATAAGGTCAAAAACTACATACTCAGATCTTCACCAAACTTTGCATGGATACATTGGATGTCAAGACACGTGGAAAAAACGTACAAAACAAGAGATTGGTGTCATCAAGATTTTGGACGAATTTTTGAAGAATTTTCAAATTTTCAGATAGGAGGTTCCAGATAAGGTCAAAAACTACATACTCAGATCTTCACCAAACGTTGCAGGGATACTTTGCATGTCAAGACACGTGGAAAAAACGTACAAAACAAGAGATTGGAGACATCAAGATTTTCGACGAATTTTTTAAGAATTTTCAAATTTTCAGATAGGAGGTTCCAGATAAGGTCAAAAACTACATACTCAGATCTTCACCAAACTTTGCAGGGATACATTGGATGTCAAGACACGTGGAAAAAACGTACAAAACAAGAGATTTTAGACATCAAGATTTTGGACGAATTTTTGAGGAATTTTCAAATTTTCAGAAATGAGGTTCCAGATAAGGTCAAAAACTATATACTCAGATCTTCACCAAACTTTGCAGGGATACATTGGATGTCAAGACACGTGGCAAAAACGTACAAAACAAGAGATTGGAGACATCAAGATTTTGGACGAATTTTTTAAGAATTTTCAAATTTTCAGATAGGAGGTTCCAGATAAGGTCAAAAACTACATACTCAGATCTTCACCAAACTTTGCAGGGATACATTGGATGTCAAGACACGTGGAAAAATCGTACAAAACAAGAGATTGGGGGCATCAAGATTTTGGACGGATTTTTTAGGAATTTTCAAATTTTCAGATGGGAGGTTCCAGATAAGGTCAAAAACTACATACTCAGATCTTCACCAAACTTTGCAGGGATACATTGGATGTCAAGACACGTGGAAAAAACGTACAAAACAAGAGATTGGGGACATCAAGATTTTGGACGAATTTTTGAGGAATTTTCAAATTTTCAGAAATGAGGTTCCAGATAATGTCAAAAACTACATACTCAGATCTTCACCAAACTTTGCAGGGATACATTGGATGTCAAGACACGTGGGAAAAACGTACAAAACAAGAGATTGGAGACATGAAGATTTTGGACTAATTTTTTAAGAATTTTCAAATTTTCAGAAAGGATGTTGCAGATAAGGTCAAAAACGACATACTCAGATCTTCACCAAACTCTGCAGGGATACATTGGATGTCAAGACACGGGGAAAAACATACAAAACATAGGATTGGGGACATCAAGATTTTGGTCAAATTTTTTAAGAATTTTCAAATTTTCAGATAGGAGGTTTCATATAAGGTCAAAAACTACATACTCAGATCTTCACCAAACTTTGCAGGGATACATTGGATGTCAAGACACGTGGAAAAAACGTACAAAAATAGAGATTGGAGACATCAAGATTTTCGACGAATTTTTTAAGAATTTTCAAATTTTCAGAAAGGATGTTCCAGATAAGGTCAAAAACGACATACTCAGATCTTCACCAAACTTTCAGGGATACATTGGATGTCAAGACACGTGGAAAAAACATACAAAACATAGGATTGGGGACATCAAGATTTTGGTCAAATTTTTTAAGAATTTTAAAATTTTCAGATAGGAGGTTCCATATACGGTCAAAAACTACATACTCAGATCTTCATTAAACATTGCAGGGATACATTGGAGGTCAAGACACGTGGAAAAAATGTACAAAACAAGAGATTGGGGTCATCAAGATTTTGGACGGATTTTTTAGGAATTTTCAAATTTTCAGATGGGAGGTTCCAGATAAGGTCAAAAACTACATACTCAGATCTTCACCAAACTTTGCAGGGATACATTGGATGTCAAGACACGTGGAAAAAACGTACAAAACAAGAGATTGGAGACGTCAAGATTTTAGACGAATTTTTTAAGAATTTTCAAATTTTCAGAAAGGATGTTCCAGATGAGGTCAAAAACGACATACTCAGATCTTCACCAAACTTTGCAGGGATACATTGGATGTCAAGACACGTGGGAAAAACGTACAAAACAAGAGATTGGAGACATGAAGATTTTGGACTAATTTTTTAAGAATTTTCAAATTTTCAGAAAGGATGTTGCAGATAAGGTCAAAAACGACATACTCAGATCTTCACCAAACTCTGCAGGGATACATTGGATGTCAAGACACGGGGAAAAAACATACAAAACATAGGATTGGGGACATCAAGATTTTGGTCAAATTTTTTAAGAATTTTCAAATTTTCAGATAGGAGGTTTCATATAAGGTCAAAAACTACATACTCAGATCTTCACCAAACTTTGCAGGGATACATTGGATGTCAAGGCACGTGGAAAAAACGTACAAAAATAGAGATTGGAGACATTAAGATTTTGGACGAATTTTTTAAGAATTTTCAAATTTTCAGAAAGGATGTTCCAGATAAGGTCAAAAACGACATACTCAGATCTTCACCAAACTTTCAGGGATACATTGGATGTCAAGACACGTGGAAAAAACATACAAAACATAGGATTGGGGACATCAAGATTTTGGTCAAATTTTTTAAGAATTTTAAAATTTTCAGATAGGAGGTTCCATATAAGGTCAAAAACTACATACTCAGATCTTCATTAAACATTGCAGGGATACATTGGAGGTCAAGACACGTGGAAAAAATGTACAAAACAAGAGATTGGGGTCATCAAGATTTTGGACGGATTTTTTAGGAATTTTCAAATTTTCAGATGGGAGGTTCCAGATAAGGTCAAAAACTACATACTCAGATCTTCACCAAACTTTGCAGGGATACATTGGATGTCAAGACACGTGGAAAAAACGTACAAAACAAGAGATTGGAGACGTCAAGATTTTAGACGAATTTTTTAAGAATTTTCAAATTTTCAGAAAGGATGTTCCAGATGAGGTCAAAAACGACATACTCAGATCTTCACCAAACTTTGCAGGGATACATTGGATGTCAAGACACGTGGAAAAAACGTACAAAACAAGAGATTGGAGACATCAAGATTTTGGACGAATTTTTTAAGAATTTTCAAATTTTCAGATAGGAGGTTCCAGATAAGGTCAAAAACTACATACTCAGATCTTCACCAAACTTTGCAGGGATACATTGGATGTCAAGTCACGTGGAAAAAACGTACAAAAACAGAGATTGGAGACATCAAGATTTTGGACCAATTTTTGAGGAATTTTCAAATTTTCAGAAATGAGGTTCCAGATAAGGTCAAAAACTACATACTCAGATCTTCACCAAACTTTGCAGGGATACATTGGATGTCAAGACACGTGGGAAAAACGTACAAAGCAAGAGATTGGAGACATAAAGATTTTGGACGAATTTTTTAACAATTTTTCAAATTTTCAGATAGGAGGTTCCATATAAGGTCAAAAACTACATACTCAGATCTTCACCAAACTTTGCATGGATACATTGGATGTCAAGACACGTGGGAAAAACGTACAAAACAAGAGATTGGAGACATCAAGATTTTGGACGAATTTTTTAAGAATTTTCAAATTTTCAGATAGGAGGTTCCAGATAAGGTCAAAAACTACATACTCAGATCTTCACCAAACTTTGCAGGGATACATTGGATGTCAAGACACGTGGAAAAAACGTACAAAACAAGAGATTGGAGACATCAAGATTTTGGATGAATTTTTTAAGAATTTTCAAATTTTCAGATAGGAGGTTCCATATAAGGTCAAAAACTACATACTCAGATCTTCACCAAACTTTGCATGGATACATTGGATGTCAAGACACGTGGAAAAAACGTACAAAACAAGAGATTGGTGTCATCAAGATTTTGGACGAATTTTTGAAGAATTTTCAAATTTTCAGATAGGAGGTTCCAGATAAGGTCAAAAACTACATACTCAGATCTTCACCAAACGTTGCAGGGATACTTTGCATGTCAAGACACGTGGAAAAAACGTACAAAACAAGAGATTGGAGACATCAAGATTTTCGACGAATTTTTTAAGAATTTTCAAATTTTCAGATAGGAGGTTCCAGATAAGGTCAAAAACTACATACTCAGATCTTCACCAAACTTTGCAGGGATACATTGGATGTCAAGACACGTGGAAAAAACGTACAAAACAAGAGATTGGAGACATCAAGATTTTGGACGAATTTTTGAGGAATTTTCAAATTTTCAGAAATGAGGTTCCAGATAAGGTCAAAAACTACATACTCAGATCTTCACCAAACTTTGCAGGGATACATTGGATGTCAAGACACGTGGCAAAAACGTACAAAACAAGAGATTGGAGACATCAAGATTTTGGACGAATTTTTTAAGAATTTTCAAATTTTCAGATAGGAGGTTCCAGATAAGGTCAAAAACTACATACTCAGATCTTCACCAAACTTTGCAGGGATACATTGGATGTCAAGACACGTGGAAAAATCGTACAAAACAAGAGATTGGGGGCATCAAGATTTTGGACGGATTTTTTAGGAATTTTCAAATTTTCAGATGGGAGGTTCCAGATAAAGTCAAAAAATACATACTCAGATCTTCACCAAACTTTGCAGGGATACATTGGATGTCAAGACACGTGGAAAAAACGTACAAAACAAGAGATTGGAGACGTCAAGATTTTGGACGAATTTGTTAAGAATTTTCAAATTTTCAGAAAGGATGTTCCAGATGAGTTCAAAAACGACATACTCAGATCTTCACCAAACTTTGCAAGGATACATTGGATGTCAATACACGTGGAAAAAACGTACAAAACATTAGATTGGAGACATCAAGATTTTGGACCAATTTTTGAAGAATTTTCAAATTTTCAGATGGGAGGTTCCAGATAAGGTCAAAAACGACAAACTCAGATCTTCACCAAACTTTGCATGGATACATTGAATGTCAAGACACGTGGAAAAAACATACAAAACATAGGATTGGGGACACCAAGATTTTGGACGAATTTTTTAAGAATTTTCAAATTTTCAGAAAGGAGGTTCCATATAACGTCAAAAACTACATACTCAGATCTTCACCAAACTTTGCAAGGATACAATGGATGTCAAGACACGGGGAAAAAACGTACAAAACAAGAGATTGAGGTCATCAAGATTTTGGACGGATTTTTTAGGATTTTTCAAATTTTCAGATGGGAGGTTCCAGATAAGGTCAAAAACTACATACTCAGATCTTCACCAAACTTTGCAGGGATACATTGGATGTCAAGACACGTGGAAAAAACGTACAAAACAAGAGATTGGAGATATCAAGATTTTGGACGAATTTTTTAAGAATTTTCAAATTTTCAGATAGGAGGTTCCATATAAGGTCAAAAACTACATACTCAGATCTTCACCAAACTTTGCATGGATACATTGGATGTCAAGACACGTGGAAAAAACGTACAAAACAAGAGATTGGTGTCATCAAGATTTTGGACGAATTTTTGAAGAATTTTCAAATTTTCAGATAGGAGGTTCCAGATAAGGTCAAAAACTACATACTCAGATCTTCACCAAACGTTGCGGAGATACTTTGCATGTCAAGACACGTGGAAAAGACGTACAAAACAAGAGATTGGAGACATCAAGATTTTCGACGAATTTTTTAAGAATTTTCAAATTTTCAGATAGGAGGTTCCAGATAAGGTCAAAAACTACATACTCAGATCTTCACCAAACTTTGCAGGGATACATTGGATGTCAAGACACGTGGAAAAAACGTACAAAACAAGAGATTGGAGACATCAAGATTTTGGACGAATTTTTGAGGAATTTTCAAATTTTCAGAAATGAGGTTCCAGATAAGGTCAAAAACTACATACTCAGATCTTCACCAAACTTTGCAGGGATACATTGGATGTCAAGACACGTGGCAAAAACGTACAAAACAAGAGATTGGAGACATCAAGATTTTGGACGAATTTTTTAAGAATTTTCAAATTTTCAGATAGGAGGTTCCAGATAAGGTCAAAAACTACATACTCAGATCTTCACCAAACTTTGCAGGGATACATTGGATGTCAAGACACGTGGAAAGATCGTACAAAACAAGAGATTGGGGGCATCAAGATTTTGGACGGATTTTTTAGGAATTTTCAAATTTTCAGATGGGAGGTTCCAGATAAGGTCAAAAACTACATACTCAGATCTTCACCAAACTTTGCAGGGATACATTGGATGTCAAGACACGTGGGAAAAACGCACAAAGCAAGAGATTGGAGACATCAAGATTTTGGACGAATTTTTTAACAATTTTCAAATTTTCAGATAGGAGGTTCCATATAAGGTCAAAAACTACATACTCAGATCTTCACCAAACTTTGCAGGGATACATTGGATGTCAAGACACGTGGGAAAAACGTACAAAACAAGAGATTGGAGACATCAAGATTTTGGACGAATTTTTTAAGAATTTTCAAATTTTCAGATAGGAGGTTCCAGATAAGGTCAAAAACTACATACTCAGATCTTCACCAAACTTTGCAGGGATACATTGGATGTCAAGACACGTGGAAAAAACGTACAAAACAAGAGATTGGGGTCATCAAGATTTTGGACGGATTTTTTAGGAATTTTCAAATTTTCAGATGGGAGGTTCCAGATAAGGTCAAAAACTACATACTCAGATCTTCACCAAACTTTACAGGGATACATTGGATGTCAAGACACGTGGAAACAACGTACAAAACAAGAGATTGGCAACGTCAAGATTTTGGACGATTTTTTTAAGAATTTTCAAATTTTCAGAAAGGACGTTCCAGATAAGGTCAAAAACGACATACTCAGATCTTCACCAAACTTTGCAGGGATACATTGGATGTAAAGACACGTGGAAAAAACGTACAAAACAAGAGATTGGAGACATCAAGATTTTGGACGAATTTTTTAAGAATTTTCAAATTTTCAGATAGGAGGTTCCAGATAAGGTCAAAAACTACATACTCAGATCTTGACCAAACTTTGCAGGGATACATTGGATGTCAAGACACGTGGAAAAAACGTACAAAACAAGAGATTGGAGACATCAAGATTTTGGACGAATTTTTTAAGAATTTTCAAATTTTCAGAAAGGATGTTGCAGATAAGGTCAAAAACGACATACTCAGATCTTCACCAAACTCTGCAGGGATACATTGGATGTCAAGACACGGGGAAAAAACATACAAAAGATAGGATTGATAACATCAAGATTTTGGTCAAATTTTTTAAGAATTTTCAAATTTTCAGATAGGAGGTTCCATATAAGGTCAAAAACTACATACTCAGATCTTCACCAAACTTTGCAGGGATACATTGGATGTCAAGACACGTGGGAAAAACGTACAAAACAAGAGATTGGAGACATCAAGATTTTGGACGAATTTTTTAAGAATTTTCAAATTTTCAGAAAGGATGTTCCAGATAAGGTCAAAAACGACATACTCAGATCTTCACCAAACTTTGCAGGGATACATTGGATGTCAAGACACGTGGAAAAAACGTACAAAACAAGAGATTGGAGACATCAAGATTTTGGACGAATTTTTGAGGAATTTTCAAATTTTCAGAAATGAGGTTCCAGATAAGGTCAAAAACTACATACTCAGATCTTCACCAAACTTTGCATGGATACATTGGATGTCAAGACACGTGGAAAAAACGTACAAAACAAGAGATTGGAGACATCAAGATTTTGGACGAATTTTTTAAGAATTTTCAAATTTTCAGAAAGGATGTTGCAGATAAGGTCAAAAACGACATACTCAGATCTTCACCAAACTCTGCAGGGATACATTGGATGTCAAGACACTGGGAAAAAACATACAAAACATAGGATTGATGACATCAAGATTTTGGTCAAATTTTTTAAGAATTTTCAAATTTTCAGATAGGAGGTTCCATATAAGGTCAAAAACTACATACTCAGATCTTCACCAAACTTTGCAGGGATACATTGGATGTCAAGACACGTGGAAAAAACGTACAAAACAAGAGATTGGAGACATCAAGATTTTGGACGAATTTTTTAAGAATTTTCAAATTTTCAGAAAGGATGTTCCAGATAAGGTCAAAAACTACATACTCAGATCTTCACCAAACTTTGCAGGGATACATTGGATGTCAAGACACGTGGAAAAAACATACAAAACATAGGATTGGGGATATCAAGATTTTGGTCAAATTTTTTAAGAATTTTCAAATTTTCAGATAGGAGGTTCCATATAAGGTCAAAAACTACATACTCAGATCTTCACCAAACATTGCAGGGATACATTGGATGTCAAGAAACGTGGAAAAAACGTACAAAACAAGAGATTGGAGACATCAAGATTTTGGACGAATTTTTGAAGAATTTTCAAATTTCAGATAGGAGGTTCCAGATAAGGTCAAAAACTACATACTCAGATCTTCACCAAACGTTGCAGGGATACTTTGCATGTCAAGACACGTGGAAAAAACGTACAAAACAAGAGATTGGAGACATCAAGATTTTCGACGAATTTTTGAAGAATTTTCAAATTTTCAGATGGGAGGTTCCAAATAAGGTCAAAAACGACATACTCAGATCTTCACCAAACTTTGCATGGATACATTGGATGTCAAGACACGTGGAAAAAACATACAAAACATAGGATTGGGGACATCAAGATTTTGGACGAATTTTTTAAGAATTTTCAAATTTTCAGAAAGGAGTTTCCATATAAGGTCAAAAACTACATACTCAGATCTTCACCAAACTTTGCAGGGATACAATGGATGTCAAGACACGTGGAAAAAACGTACAAAACAAAAGATTGAGGTCATCAAGATTTTGGACGGATTTTTTAGGAATTTTCAAATTTTCAGATGGGAGGTTCCAGATAAGGTCAAAAACTACATACTCAGATCTTCACCAAACTTTGCAGGGATACATTGGATGTCAAGACACGTGGAAAAACGTACAAAACAAGAGATTGGTGTCATCAAGATTTTGGACGAATTTTTGAAGAATTTTCAAATTTTCAGATAGGAGGTTCCAGATAAGGTCAAAAACTAAATACTCAGATCTTCACCAAACGTTGCAGGGATAGTTTTCATGTCAAGACACGTGGAAAAAACGTACAAAACAAGAGATTGGAGACATCAAGATTTTCGACGAATTTTTGAAGAATTTTCAAATTTTCAGATGGGAGGTTCCAGATAAGGTCAAAAACGACATACTCAGATCTTCACAAAACTTTGCATGAATATATTGGATGTCAAGACACGTGGAAAAAACATACAAAACATAGGATTGGGGACATCAAGATTTTGGACGAATTTTTTAAGAATTTTCAAATTTTCAGAAAGGAGGTTCCATATAAGGTCAAAAACTACATACTCAGATCTTCACCAAACTTTGCAGGGATACAATGGATGTCAAGACACGTGGAAAAAACGTACAAAACAAGAGATTGAGGTCATCAAGATTTTGGACGGATTTTTTAGGAATTTTCAAATTTTCAGATGGGAGGTTCCAGATAAGGTCAAAAACTACATTCTCAGATCTTCACCAAACTTTGCATGGATACATTGGATGTCAAGACACGTGGAAAAACATACAAAACATAGGATTGGAGACATCAAGATTTTGGTCGAATTTTTTAAGAATTTTCAAATTTTCAGATATGAGGTTCCATATAAGGTCAAAAACTACATACTCAGATCTTCACCAAACTTTGCAGGGATACATTGGATGTCAAGACACGTGGAAAAAACATACAAGACATAGGATTGGGGACATCAAGATTTTGGACGGATTTTTTAGGAATTTTCAAATTTTCAGATGGGAGGTTCCAGATAAGGTCAAAAACTACATACTCAGATCTTCACCAAACTTTGCAGGGATACATTGGATGTCAAGACACGTGGAAAAAACGTACAAAACAAGAGATTGGAGACATCAAGATTTTGGACGAATTTTTGAGGAATTTTCAAATTTTCAGAAAGAAGGTTCCATATAAGGTCAAAAACTACATACTCAGATCTTCACCAAACTTTGCAGGGATACATTGGATGTCAAGACACGTGGGAAAAACGTACAAAACAAGAGATTGGAGACATCAAGATTTTGGACGAATTTTTTAACAATTTTCAAATTTTCAGATGGGAGGTGCCATATAAGGTCAAAAACTACATACTCAGATCTTCACCAAACTTTGCAGGGATACATTGGATGTCAAGACACGTGGAAAAAACGTACAAAACAAGAGATTGAGGTCATCAAGATTTTGGACGGATTTTTTAGGAATTTTCAAATTTTCAGATGGGAGGTTCCAGATAAGGTCAAAAACTACATACTCAGATCTTCACCAAACTTTGCAGGGATACATTGGATGTCAAGACACGTGGAAAAAACGTACAAAACAAGAGATTGGAGACATCAAGATTTTGGACGAATTTTTTAAAAATTTTCAAATTTTCAGATAGGAGGTTCCATATAAGGTCAAAAACTACATACTCAGATCTTCACCAAACTTTGCATGGATACATTGGATGTCAAGACACGTGGAAAAAACATACAAAACATAGGATTGGAGACATCAAGATTTTGGTCGAATTTTTTAAGAATTTTCAAATTTTCAGATATGAGGTTCCATATAAGGTCAAAAACTACATACTCAGATCTTCACCAAACTTTGCAGGGATACATTGGATGTCAAGACACGTGGAAAAAACATACAAGACATAGGATTGGGGACATCAAGATTTTAGACGGATTCAAGATTTTAGACGGATTTTTTAGGAATTTTCAAATTTTCAGATGGGAGGTTCCATATAAGGTCAAAAACTACATACTCAGATCTTCACCAAACTTTGCAGGGATACATTGGATGTCAAGACACGTGGAAAAAACGTACAAAACAAGAGATTGGAGACATCAAGATTTTGGACGAATTTTTTAAGAATTTTCAAATTTTCAGAAAGGAGGTTCCATATAAGGTCAAAAACTACATACTCAGATCTTCACCAAACTTTGCAGATATACATTGGATGTCAAGACACGTGGAAAAAACGTACAAAACAAGAGATTGGAGACATCAAGATTTTGGACGATTTTTTTAAGAATTTTCAAATTTTCTGAAAGGAGGTTTCATATAAGGTCAAAAACTACATACTCAGATCTTCACCAAACTTTGCATGGATACATTGGATGTCAAGACACGTGGAAAAAACATACAAAACATAGGATTGGGGACATCAAGATTTTGGACGGATTTTTTAGGAATTTTCAAATTTTCAGATGGGAGGTTCCAGATAAGGTCAAAAACTACATACTCAGATCTTCACCAAACTTTGCAGGGATACATTGGATGTCAAGACACGTGGAAAAAACGTACAAAACAAGAGATTGGAGACATCAAGATTTTGGACGAATTTTTGAGGAATTTTCAAATTTTCAGAAAGAAGGTTCCAGATAAGGTCAAAAACTACATACTCAGATCTTCACCAAACGTTGCAGGGATACATTGGATGTCAAGAAACGTGGAAAAAACGTACAAAACAAGAGATTGGAGACATCTAGATTTTGGACGAATTTTTGAGGAATTTTCAAATTTTCAGAAAGGAGTTTCCATATAAGGTCAAAAACTACATACTCAGATCTTCACCAAACTTTGCAGGGAAACATTGGATGTCAAGACACGTGTTAAAAACGTACAAAACAAGCGATTGGAGACATCAAGATTTTGGACGAATTTTTTAACAATTTTCAAATTTTCAGATAGGAGGTTCCAGATAAGGTCAAAAACTACATACTCAGATCTTCACCAAACTTTGCAGGGATACATTGGATGTCAAGACACGTGGAAAAAACGTACAAAACAAGAGATTGAGGTCATCAAGATTTTGGACGGATTTTTTAGGAATTTTCAAATTTTCAGATGGGAGGTTCCAGATAAGGTCAAAAACTACATACTCAGATCTTCACCAAACTTTGCAGGGATACATTGGATGTCAAGACACGTGGAAAAAACGTACAAAACAAGAGATTGGAGACATCAAGATTTTGGACGATTTTTTTAAGAATTTTCAAATTTTCAGATAGGAGGTTCCATATAAGGTCAAAAACTACATACTCAGATCTTCACCAAACTTTGCATGGATACATTGGATGTCAAGACACGTGGAAAAAACATACAAAACATAGGATTGGAGACATCAAGATTTTGGTCGAATTTTTTAAGAATTTTCAAATTTTCAGATATGAGGTTCCATATAAGGTCAAAAACTACATACTCAGATCTTCACCAAACTTTGCAGGGATACATTGGATGTCAAGACACGCAGAAAAAACATGCAAGACATAGGATTGGGGACATCAAGATTTTAGACGGATTTTTTAGGAATTTTCAAATTTTCAGATGGGAGGTTCCATATAAGGTCAAAAACTACATACTCAGATCTTCACCAAACTTTGCAGGGATACATTGGATGTCAAGACACGTGGAAAAAACGTACAAAACAAGAGATTGGAGACATCAAGATTTTGGACGAATTTTTTAAGAATTTTCAAATTTTCAGAAAGGAGGTTCCATATAAGGTCAAAAACTACATACTCAGATCTTCACCAAACTTTGCAGGGATACATTGGATGTCAAGACACGTGGAAAAAACGTACAAAACAAGAGATTGGAGACATCAAGATTTTGGACGAATTTTTTAAGAATTTTCAAATTTTCAGAAAGGAGGTTCCATATAAGGTCAAAAACTACATACTCAGATCTTCACCAAACTTTGCAGGGATACAATGGATGTCAAGACACGTGGAAAAAACGTACAAAACAAGAGATTGAGGTCATCAAGATTTTGGACGGATTTTTTAGGAATTTTCAAATTTTCAGATAGGAGGTTCCAGATAAGGTCAAAAACTACATACCCAGATCTTCACCAAACTTTGCAGGGATACATTGGATGTCAAGACACGTGGAAAAAACGTACAAAACAAGAGATTGGAGACATCAAGATTTTGGACGATTTTTTTTTAATTTTTTTCAAATTTTCAGACAGGAGGTTCCATATAAGGTCAAAAACTACATACTCAGATCTTCATCAAACTTTGCATGGATACATTGGATGTCAAGACACGTGGAAAAAACATACAAAACATAGGATTGGAGACATCAAGATTTTGGACGATTTTTTTAAGAATTTTCAAATTTTCAGAAAGGAGGTTCCATATAAGGTCAAAAACTACATACTCAGATCTTCACCAAACTTTGCATGGATACATTGGATGTCAAGACACGTGGAAAAAACATACAAAACATAGGTTTGGGGACATCAAGATTTTGGACGGATTTCTTAGGAATTTTCAAATTTTCAGATGGGAGGTTCCAGATAAGGTAAAAAACTACATACTCAGATCTTCACCAAACTTTGCAGGGATACATTGGATGTCAAGACACGTGGAAAAAACGTACAAAACAAGAGATTGGAGACATCAAGATTTTGGACGAATTTTTGAGGAATTTTCAAATTTTCAGAAAGAAGGTTCCAGATAAGGTCAAAAACTACATACTCAGATCTTCACCAAACTTTGCAGGGATACATTGGATGTCAAGACACGTGGGAAAAACGTACAAAACAAGAGATTGGAGACATCAAGATTTTGGACGAATTTTTTAACAATTTTCAAATTTTCAGATAGGAGGTTCCAGATAAGGTCAAAAACTACATACTCAGATCTTCACCAAACTTTGCAGGGATACATTGGATGTCAAGACACGTGGAAAAAACGTACAAAACAAGAGATTGAGGTCATCAAGATTATGGACGGATTTTTTAGGAATTTTCAAATTTTCAGATGGGAGGTTCCAGATAAGGTCAAAAACTACATACTCCGATCTTCACCAAACTTTGCAGGGATACATTGGATGTCAAGACACGTGGAAAAAACGTACAAAACAAGAGATTGGAGACATCAAGATTTTGGACGAATTTTTTAAGAATTTTCAAATTTTCAGATAGGAGGTTCCATATAAGGTCAAAAACTACATACTCAGATCTTCACCAAACTTTGCATGGATACATTGGATGTCAAGACACGTGGAAAAAACATACAAAACATAGGATTGGAGACATCAAGATTTTGGTCGAATTTTTTAAGAATTTTCAAATTTTCAGATATGAGGTTCCATATAAGGTCAAAAACTACATACTCAGATCTTCACCAAACTTTGCAGGGATACATTGGATGTCAAGACACGTGGAAAAAACATGCAAGACATAGGATTGGGGACATCAAGATTTTAGACGGATTTTTTAGGAATTTTCAAATTTTCAGATGGGAGGTTCCATATAAGGTCAAAAACTATATACTCAGATCTTCACCAAACTTTGCAGGGATACATTGGATGTCAAGACACGTGGAAAAAACGTACAAAACAAGAGATTGGAGACATCAAGATGTTGGACGAATTTTTTAAGAATTTTCAAATTTTCAGAAAGGAGGTTCCATATAAGGTCAAAAACTACATACTCAGATCTTCACCAAACTTTGCAGGGATACATTGGATGTCAAGACACGTGGAAAAAACGTACAAAACAAGAGATTGGAGACATCAAGATTTTGGACGATTTTTTTAAGAATTTTCAAATTTTCAGAAAGGAGGTTCCATATAAGGTCAAAAACTACATACTCAGATCTTCACCAAACTTTGCAGGGATACAATGGATGTCAAGACACGTGGAAAAAACGTACAAAACAAGAGATTGAGGTCATCAAGATTTTGGACGGATTTTTTAGGAATTTTCAAATTTTCAGATAGGAGGTTCCAGTTAAGGTCAAAAACTACATACCCAGATCTTCACCAAACTTTGCAGGGATACATTGGATGTCAAGACACGTGGAAAAAACGTACAAAACAAGAGATTGGAGACATCAAGATTTTGGACGATTTTTTTTTAATTTTTTTCAAATTTTCAGATAGGAGGTTCCATATAAGGTCAAAAATTACATACTCAGATCTTCATCAAACTTTGCATGGATACATTGGATGTCAAGACACGTGGAAAAAACATTCAAAACATAGGATTGGAGACATCAAGATTTTGGACGATTTTTTTAAGAATTTTCAAATTTTCAGAAAGGAGGTTCCATATAAGGTCAAAAACTACATACTCAGATCTTCACCAAACTTTGCAGGGATACATTGGATGTCAAGACACGTGGAAAAAACGTACAAAACAAGAGATTGGAGACATCAAGATTTTGGACGAATTTTTTAAGAATTTTCAAATTTTCAGATAGGAGGTTCCATATAAGGTCAAAAACTACATACTCAGATCTTCACCAAACTTTGCATGGATACATTGGATGTCAAGACACGTGGAAAAAACATACAAAACATAGGATTGGAGACATCAAGATTTTGGTCGAATTTTTTAAGAATTTTCAAATTTTCAGATATGAGGTTCCATATAAGGTCAAAAACTACATACTCAGATCTTCACCAAACTTTGCAGGGATACATTGGATGTCAAGACACGTGGAAAAAACATACAAGACATAGGATTGGGGACATCAAGATTTTAGACGGATTCAAGATTTTAGACGGATTTTTTAGGAATTTTCAAATTTTCAGATGGGAGGTTCCATATAAGGTCAAAAACTACATACTCAGATCTTCACCAAACTTTGCAGGGATACATTGGATGTCAAGACACGTGGAAAAAACGTACAAAACAAGAGATTGGAGACATCTAGATTTTGGACGAATTTTTGAGGAATTTTCAAATTTTCAGAAAGGAGTTTCCATATAAGGTCAAAAACTACATACTCAGATCTTCACCAAACTTTGCAGGGAAACATTGGATGTCAAGACACGTGTTAAAAACGTACAAAACAAGCGATTGGAGACATCAAGATTTTGGACGAATTTTTGAGGAATTTTCAAATTTTCAGAAAGAAGGTTCCAGATAAGGTCAAAAACTACATACTCAGATCTTCACCAAACGTTGCAGGGATACATTGGATGTCAAGAAACGTGGAAAAAACGTACAAAACAAGAGATTGGAGACATCTAGATTTTGGACGAATTTTTGAGGAATTTTCAAATTTTCAGAAAGGAGTTTCCATATAAGGTCAAAAACTACATACTCAGATCTTCACCAAACTTTGCAGGGAAACATTGGATGTCAAGACACGTGTTAAAAACGTACAAAACAAGCGATTGGAGACATCAAGATTTTGGACGAATTTTTTAACAATTTTCAAATTTTCAGATAGGAGGTTCCAGATAAGGTCAAAAACTACATACTCAGATCTTCACCAAACTTTGCAGGGATACATTGGATGTCAAGACACGTGGAAAAAACGTACAAAACAAGAGATTGAGGTCATCAAGATTTTGGACGGATTTTTTAGGAATTTTCAAATTTTCAGATGGGAGGTTCCAGATAAGGTCAAAAACTACATACTCAGATCTTCACCAAACTTTGCAGGGATACATTGGATGTCAAGACACGTGGAAAAAACGTACAAAACAAGAGATTGGAGACATCAAGATTTTGGACGATTTTTTTAAGAATTTTCAAATTTTCAGATAGGAGGTTCCATATAAGGTCAAAAACTACATACTCAGATCTTCACCAAACTTTGCATGGATACATTGGATGTCAAGACACGTGGAAAAAACATACAAAACATAGGATTGGAGACATCAAGATTTTGGTCGAATTTTTTAAGAATTTTCAAATTTTCAGATATGAGGTTCCATATAAGGTCAAAAACTACATACTCAGATCTTCACCAAACTTTGCAGGGATACATTGGATGTCAAGACACGCAGAAAAAACATGCAAGACATAGGATTGGGGACATCAAGATTTTAGACGGATTTTTTAGGAATTTTCAAATTTTCAGATGGGAGGTTCCATATAAGGTCAAAAACTACATACTCAGATCTTCACCAAACTTTGCAGGGATACATTGGATGTCAAGACACGTGGAAAAAACGTACAAAACAAGAGATTGGAGACATCAAGATTTTGGACGAATTTTTTAAGAATTTTCAAATTTTCAGAAAGGAGGTTCCATATAAGGTCAAAAACTACATACTCAGATCTTCACCAAACTTTGCAGGGATACATTGGATGTCAAGACACGTGGAAAAAACGTACAAAACAAGAGATTGGAGACATCAAGATTTTGGACGAATTTTTTAAGAATTTTCAAATTTTCAGAAAGGAGGTTCCATATAAGGTCAAAAACTACATACTCAGATCTTCACCAAACTTTGCAGGGATACAATGGATGTCAAGAAACGTGGAAAAAACGTACAAAACAAGAGATTGAGGTCATCAAGATTTTGGACGGATTTTTTAGGAATTTTCAAATTTTCAGATAGGAGGTTCCAGATAAGGTCAAAAACTACATACCCAGATCTTCACCAAACTTTGCAGGGATACATTGGATGTCAAGACACGTGGAAAAAACGTACAAAACAAGAGATTGGAGACAT
Source organism: Lepisma saccharinum (assembly GCF_977018435.1). NCBI lineage: Eukaryota > Metazoa > Arthropoda > Insecta > Zygentoma > Lepismatidae > Lepisma > Lepisma saccharinum. Next base: position 582,938 of record NW_028142907.1, on the reverse strand, counting down.
CAAGATTTTGGACGATTTTTTTTTAATTTTTTTCAAATTTTCAGATAGGAGGTTCCATATAAGGTCAAAAACTACATACTCAGATCTTCATCAAACTTTGCATGGATACATTGGATGTCAAGACACGTGGAAAAAACATACAAAACATAGGATTGGAGACATCAAGATTTTGGACGATTTTTTTAAGAATTTTTAAATTTTCAGAAAGGAGGTTCCATATAAGGTCAAAAACTACATACTCAGATCTTCACCAAACTTTGCATGGATACATTGGATGTCAAGACACGTGGAAAAAACATACAAAACATAGGTTTGGGGACATCAAGATTTTGGACGGATTTCTTAGGAATTTTCAAATTTTCAGATGGGAGGTTCCAGATAAGGTCAAAAACTACATACTCAGATCTTCACCAAACTTTGCAGGGATACATTGGATGTCAAGACACGTGGAAAAAACGTACAAAACAAGAGATTGGAGACATCAAGATTTTGGACGAATTTTTGAGGAATTTTCAAATTTTCAGAAAGAAGGTTCCAGATAAGGTCAAAAACTACATACTCAGATCTTCACCAAACTTTGCAGGGATACATTGGATGTCAAGACACGTGGGAAAAACGTACAAAACAAGAGATTGGAGACATCAAGATTTTGGACGAATTTTTTAACAATTTTCAAATTTTCAGATAGGAGGTTCCAGATAAGGTCAAAAACTACATACTCAGATCTTCACCAAACTTTGCAGGGATACATTGGATGTCAAGACACGTGGAAAAAACGTACAAAACAAGAGATTGAGGTCATCAAGATTATGGACGGATTTTTTAGGAATTTTCAAATTTTCAGATGGGAGGTTCCAGATAAGGTCAAAAACTACATACTCCGATCTTCACCAAACTTTGCATTGATACATTGGATGTCAAGACACGTGGAAAAAACGTACAAAACAAGAGATTGGAGACATCAAGATTTTGGACGAATTTTTTAAGAATTTTCAAATTTTCAGATAGGAGGTTCCATATAAGGTCAAAAACTACATACTCAGATCTTCACCAAACTTTGCATGGATACATTGGATGTCAAGACACGTGGAAAAAACATACAAAACATAGGATTGGAGACATCAAGATTTTGGTCGAATTTTTTAAGAATTTTCAAATTTTCAGATATGAGGTTCCATATAAGGTCAAAAACTACATACTCAGATCTTCACCAAACTTTGCAGGGATACATTGGATGTCAAGACACGTGGAAAAAACATGCAAGACATAGGATTGGGGACATCAAGATTTTAGACGGATTTTTTAGGAATTTTCAAATTTTCAGATGGGAGGTTCCATATAAGGTCAAAAACTATATACTCAGATCTTCACCAAACTTTGCAGGGATACATTGGATGTCAAGACACGTGGAAAAAACGTACAAAACAAGAGATTGGAGACATCAAGATGTTGGACGAATTTTTTAAGAATTTTCAAATTTTCAGAAAGGAGGTTCCATATAAGGTCAAAAACTACATACTCAGATCTTCACCAAACTTTGCAGGGATACATTGGATGTCAAGACACGTGGAAAAAACGTACAAAACAAGAGATTGGAGACATCAAGATTTTGGACGATTTTTTTAAGAATTTTCAAATTTTCAGAAAGGAGGTTCCATATAAGGTCAAAAACTACATACTCAGATCTTCACCAAACTTTGCAGGGATACAATGGATGTCAAGACACGTGGAAAAAACGTACAAAACAAGAGATTGAGGTCATCAAGATTTTGGACGGATTTTTTAGGAATTTTCAAATTTTCAGATAGGAGGTTCCAGATAAGGTCAAAAACTACATACCCAGATCTTCACCAAACTTTGCAGGGATACATTGGATGTCAAGACACGTGGAAAAAACGTACAAAACAAGAGATTGGAGACATCAAGATTTTGGACGATTTTTTTTTAATTTTTTTCAAATTTTCAGATAGGAGGTTCCATATAAGGTCAAAAATTACATACTCAGATCTTCATCAAACTTTGCATGGATACATTGGATGTCAAGACACGTGGAAAAAACATTCAAAACATAGGATTGGAGACATCAAGATTTTGGACGATTTTTTTAAGAATTTTCAAATTTTCAGAAAGGAGGTTCCATATAAGGTCAAAAACTACATACTCAGATCTTCACCAAACTTTGCAGGGATACATTGGATGTCAAGACACGTGGAAAAAACGTACAAAACAAGAGATTGGAGACATCAAGATTTTGGACGAATTTTTTAAGAATTTTCAAATTTTCAGATAGGAGGTTCCATATAAGGTCAAAAACTACATACTCAGATCTTCACCAAACTTTGCATGGATACATTGGATGTCAAGACACGTGGAAAAAACATACAAAACATAGGATTGGAGACATCAAGATTTTGGTCGAATTTTTTAAGAATTTTCAAATTTTCAGATATGAGGTTCCATATAAGGTCAAAAACTACATACTCAGATCTTCACCAAACTTTGCAGGGATACATTGGATGTCAAGACACGTGGAAAAAACATACAAGACATAGGATTGGGGACATCAAGATTTTAGACGGATTCAAGATTTTAGACGGATTTTTTAGGAATTTTCAAATTTTCAGATGGGAGGTTCCATATAAGGTCAAAAACTACATACTCAGATCTTCACCAAACTTTGCAGGGATACATTGGATGTCAAGACACGTGGAAAAAACGTACAAAACAAGAGATTGGAGACATCAAGATTTTGGACGAATTTTTTAAGAATTTTCAAATTTTCAGAAAGGAGGTTCCATATAAGGTCAAAAACTACATACTCAGATCTTCACCAAACTTTGCAGATATACATTGGATGTCAAGACACGTGGAAAAAACGTACAAAACAAGAGATTGGAGACATCAAGATTTTGGACGATTTTTTTAAGAATTTTCAAATTTTCTGAAAGGAGGTTTCATATAAGGTCAAAAACTACATACTCAGATCTTCACCAAACTTTGCATGGATACATTGGATGTCAAGACACGTGGAAAAAACATACAAAACATAGGATTGGGGACATCAAGATTTTGGACGGATTTTTTAGGAATTTTCAAATTTTCAGATGGGAGGTTCCAGATAAGGTCAAAAACTACATACTCAGATCTTCACCAAACTTTGCAGGGATACATTGGATGTCAAGACACGTGGAAAAAACGTACAAAACAAGAGATTGGAGACATCAAGATTTTGGACGAATTTTTGAGGAATTTTCAAATTTTCAGAAAGAAGGTTCCAGATAAGATCAAAAACTACATACTCAGATCTTCACCAAACGTTGCAGGGATACATTGGATGTCAAGAAACGTGGAAAAAACGTACAAAACAAGAGATTGGAGACATCTAGATTTTGGACGAATTTTTGAGGAATTTTCAAATTTTCAGAAAGGAGTTTCCATATAAGGTCAAAAACTACATACTCAGATCTTCACCAAACTTTGCAGGGAAACATTGGATGTCAAGACACGTGTTAAAAACGTACAAAACAAGCGATTGGAGACATCAAGATTTTGGACGAATTTTTTAACAATTTTCAAATTTTCAGATAGGAGGTTCCAGATAAGGTCAAAAACTACATACTCAGATATTCACCAAACTTTGCAGGGATACATTGGATGTCAAGACACGTGGAAAAAACGTACAAAACAAGAGATTGAGGTCATCAAGATTTTGGACGGATTTTTTAGGAATTTTCAAATTTTCAGATGGGAGGTTCCAGATAAGGTCAAAAACTACATACTCAGATCTTCACCAAACTTTGCAGGGATACATTGGATGTCAAGACACGTGGAAAAAACGTACAAAACAAGAGATTGGAGACATCAAGATTTTGGACGATTTTTTTAAGAATTTTCAAATTTTCAGATAGGAGGTTCCATATTAGGTCAAAAACTACATACTCAGATCTTCACCAAACTTTGCATGGATACATTGGATGTCAAGACACGTGGAAAAAACATACAAAACATAGGATTGGAGACATCAAGATTTTGGTCGAATTTTTTAAGAATTTTCAAATTTTCAGATATGAGGTTCCATATAAGGTCAAAAACTACATACTCAGATCTTCACCAAACTTTGCAGGGATACATTGGATGTCAAGACACGCAGAAAAAACATGCAAGACATAGGATTGGGGACATCAAGATTTTAGACGGATTTTTTAGGAATTTTCAAATTTTCAGATGGGAGGTTCCATATAAGGTCAAAAACTACATACTCAGATCTTCACCAAACTTTGCAGGGATACATTGGATGTCAAGACACGTGGAAAAAACGTACAAAACAAGAGATTGGAGACATCAAGATTTTGGACGAATTTTTTAAGAATTTTCAAATTTTCAGAAAGGAGGTTCCATATAAGGTCAAAAACTACATACTCAGATCTTCACCAAACTTTGCAGGGATACATTGGATGTCAAGACACGTGGAAAAAACGTACAAAACAAGAGATTGGAGACATCAAGATTTTGGACGAATTTTTTAAGAATTTTCAAATTTTCAGAAAGGAGGTTCCATATAAGGTCAAAAACTACATACTCAGATCTTCACCAAACTTTGCAGGGATACAATGGATGTCAAGACACGTGGAAAAAACGTACAAAACAAGAGATTGAGGTCATCAAGATTTTGGACGGATTTTTTAGGAATTTTCAAATTTTCAGATAGGAGGTTCCAGATAAGGTCAAAAACTACATACCCAGATCTTCACCAAACTTTGCAGGGATACATTGGATGTCAAGACACGTGGAAAAAACGTACAAAACAAGAGATTGGAGACATCAAGATTTTGGACGATTTTTTTTTAATTTTTTTCAAATTTTCAGATAGGAGGTTCCATATAAGGTCAAAAACTACATACTCAGATCTTCATCAAACTTTGCATGGATACATTGGATGTCAAGACACGTGGAAAAAACATACAAAACATAGGATTGGAGACATCAAGATTTTGGACGATTTTTTTAAGAATTTTCAAATTTTCAGAAAGGAGGTTCCATATAAGGTCAAAAACTACATACTCAGATCTTCACCAAACTTTACATGGATACATTGGATGTCAAGACACGTGGAAAAAACATACAAAACATAGGTTTGGGGACATCAAGATTTTGGACGGATTTCTTAGGAATTTTCAAATTTTCAGATGGGAGGTTCCAGATAAGGTCAAAAACTACATACTCAGATCTTCACCAAACTTTGCAGGGATACATTGGATGTCAAGACACGTGGAAAAAACGTACAAAACAAGAGATTGGAGACATCAAGATTTTGGACGAATTTTTGAGGAATTTTCAAATTTTCAGAAAGAAGGTTCCAGATAAGGTCAAAAACTACATACTCAGATCTTCACCAAACTTTGCAGGGATACATTGGATGTCAAGACACGTGGGAAAAACGTACAAAACAAGAGATTGGAGACATCAAGATTTTGGACGAATTTTTTAACAATTTTCAAATTTTCAGATAGGAGGTTCCAGATAAGGTCAAAAACTACATACTCAGATCTTCACCAAACTTTGCAGGGATACATTGGATGTCAAGACACGTGGAAAAAACGTACAAAACAAGAGATTGAGGTCATCAAGATTATGGACGGATTTTTTAGGAATTTTCAAATTTTCAGATGGGAGGTTCCAGATAAGGTCAAAAACTACATACTCCGATCTTCACCAAACTTTGCAGGGATACATTGGATGTCAAGACACGTGGAAAAAACGTACAAAACAAGAGATTGGAGACATCAAGATTTTGGACGAATTTTTTAAGAATTTTCAAATTTTCAGATAGGAGGTTCCATATAAGGTCAAAAACTACATACTCAGATCTTCACCAAACTTTGCATGGATACATTGGATGTCAAGACACGTGGAAAAAACATACAAAACATAGGATTGGAGACATCAAGATTTTGGTCGAATTTTTTAAGAATTTTCAAATTTTCAGATATGAGGTTCCATATAAAGTCAAAAACTACATACTCAGATCTTCACCAAACTTTGCAGGGATACATTGGATGTCAAGACACGTGGAAAAAACATGCAAGACATAGGATTGGGGACATCAAGATTTTAGACGGATTTTTTAGGAATTTTCAAATTTTCAGATGGGAGGTTCCATATAAGGTCAAAAACTATATACTCAGATCTTCACCAAACTTTGCAGGGATACATTGGATGTCAAGACACGTGGAAAAAACGTACAAAACAAGAGATTGGAGACATCAAGATGTTGGACGAATTTTTTAAGAATTTTCAAATTTTCAGAAAGGAGGTTCCATATAAGGTCAAAAACTACATACTCAGATCTTCACCAAACTTTGCAGGGATACATTGGATGTCAAGACACGTGGAAAAAACGTACAAAACAAGAGATTGGAGACTTCAAGATTTTGGACGATTTTTTTAAGAATTTTCAAATTTTCAGAAAGGAGGTTCCATATAAGGTCAAAAACTACATACTCAGATCTTCACCAAACTTTGCAGGGATACAATGGATGTCAAGACACGTGGAAAAAACGTACAAAACAAGAGATTGAGGTCATCAAGATTTTGGACGGATTTTTTAGGAATTTTCAAATTTTCAGATAGGAGGTTCCAGATAAGGTCAAAAACTACATACTCAGATCTTCACCAAACTTTGCAGGGAAACATTGGATGTCAAGACACGTGTTAAAAACGTACAAAACAAGCGATTGGAGACATCAAGATTTTGGACGAATTTTTTAACAATTTTCAAATTTTCAGATAGGAGGTTCCAGATAAGGTCAAAAACTACATACTCAGATATTCACCAAACTTTGCAGGGATACATTGGATGTCAAGACACGTGGAAAAAACGTACAAAACAAGAGATTGAGGTCATCAAGATTTTGGACGGATTTTTTAGGAATTTTCAAATTTTCAGATGGGAGGTTCCAGATAAGGTCAAAAACTACATACTCAGATCTTCACCAAACTTTGCAGGGATACATTGGATGTCAAGACACGTGGAAAAAACGTACAAAACAAGAGATTGGAGACATCAAGATTTTGGACGATTTTTTTAAGAATTTTCAAATTTTCAGATAGGAGGTTCCATATTAGGTCAAAAACTACATACTCAGATCTTCACCAAACTTTGCATGGATACATTGGATGTCAAGACACGTGGAAAAAACATACAAAACATAGGATTGGAGACATCAAGATTTTGGTCGAATTTTTTAAGAATTTTCAAATTTTCAGATATGAGGTTCCATATAAGGTCAAAAACTACATACTCAGATCTTCACCAAACTTTGCAGGGATACATTGGATGTCAAGACACGCAGAAAAAACATGCAAGACATAGGATTGGGGACATCAAGATTTTAGACGGATTTTTTAGGAATTTTCAAATTTTCAGATGGGAGGTTCCATATAAGGTCAAAAACTACATACTCAGATCTTCACCAAACTTTGCAGGGATACATTGGATGTCAAGACACGTGGAAAAAACGTACAAAACAAGAGATTGGAGACATCAAGATTTTGGACGAATTTTTGAGGAATTTTCAAATTTTCAGAAAGAAGGTTCCAGATAAGATCAAAAACTACATACTCAGATCTTCACCAAACGTTGCAGGGATACATTGGATGTCAAGAAACGTGGAAAAAACGTACAAAACAAGAGATTGGAGACATCTAGATTTTGGACGAATTTTTGAGGAATTTTCAAATTTTCAGAAAGGAGTTTCCATATAAGGTCAAAAACTACATACTCAGATCTTCACCAAACTTTGCAGGGAAACATTGGATGTCAAGACACGTGTTAAAAACGTACAAAACAAGCGATTGGAGACATCAAGATTTTGGACGAATTTTTTAACAATTTTCAAATTTTCAGATAGGAGGTTCCAGATAAGGTCAAAAACTACATACTCAGATATTCACCAAACTTTGCAGGGATACATTGGATGTCAAGACACGTGGAAAAAACGTACAAAACAAGAGATTGAGGTCATCAAGATTTTGGACGGATTTTTTAGGAATTTTCAAATTTTCAGATGGGAGGTTCCAGATAAGGTCAAAAACTACATACTCAGATCTTCACCAAACTTTGCAGGGATACATTGGATGTCAAGACACGTGGAAAAAACGTACAAAACAAGAGATTGGAGACATCAAGATTTTGGACGATTTTTTTAAGAATTTTCAAATTTTCAGATAGGAGGTTCCATATTAGGTCAAAAACTACATACTCAGATCTTCACCAAACTTTGCATGGATACATTGGATGTCAAGACACGTGGAAAAAACATACAAAACATAGGATTGGAGACATCAAGATTTTGGTCGAATTTTTTAAGAATTTTCAAATTTTCAGATATGAGGTTCCATATAAGGTCAAAAACTACATACTCAGATCTTCACCAAACTTTGCAGGGATACATTGGATGTCAAGACACGCAGAAAAAACATGCAAGACATAGGATTGGGGACATCAAGATTTTAGACGGATTTTTTAGGAATTTTCAAATTTTCAGATGGGAGGTTCCATATAAGGTCAAAAACTACATACTCAGATCTTCACCAAACTTTGCAGGGATACATTGGATGTCAAGACACGTGGAAAAAACGTACAAAACAAGAGATTGGAGACATCAAGATTTTGGACGAATTTTTTAAGAATTTTCAAATTTTCAGAAAGGAGGTTCCATATAAGGTCAAAAACTACATACTCAGATCTTCACCAAACTTTGCAGGGATACATTGGATGTCAAGACACGTGGAAAAAACGTACAAAACAAGAGATTGGAGACATCAAGATTTTGGACGAATTTTTTAAGAATTTTCAAATTTTCAGAAAGGAGGTTCCATATAAGGTCAAAAACTACATACTCAGATCTTCACCAAACTTTGCAGGGATACAATGGATGTCAAGACACGTGGAAAAAACGTACAAAACAAGAGATTGAGGTCATCAAGATTTTGGACGGATTTTTTAGGAATTTTCAAATTTTCAGATAGGAGGTTCCAGATAAGGTCAAAAACTACATACCCAGATCTTCACCAAACTTTGCAGGGATACATTGGATGTCAAGACACGTGGAAAAAACGTACAAAACAAGAGATTGGAGACATCAAGATTTTGGACGATTTTTTTTTAATTTTTTTCAAATTTTCAGATAGGAGGTTCCATATAAGGTCAAAAACTACATACTCAGATCTTCATCAAACTTTGCATGGATACATTGGATGTCAAGACACGTGGAAAAAACATACAAAACATAGGATTGGAGACATCAAGATTTTGGACGATTTTTTTAAGAATTTTCAAATTTTCAGAAAGGAGGTTCCATATAAGGTCAAAAACTACATACTCAGATCTTCACCAAACTTTACATGGATACATTGGATGTCAAGACACGTGGAAAAAACATACAAAACATAGGTTTGGGGACATCAAGATTTTGGACGGATTTCTTAGGAATTTTCAAATTTTCAGATGGGAGGTTCCAGATAAGGTCAAAAACTACATACTCAGATCTTCACCAAACTTTGCAGGGATACATTGGATGTCAAGACACGTGGAAAAAACGTACAAAACAAGAGATTGGAGACATCAAGATTTTGGACGAATTTTTGAGGAATTTTCAAATTTTCAGAAAGAAGGTTCCAGATAAGGTCAAAAACTACATACTCAGATCTTCACCAAACTTTGCAGGGATACATTGGATGTCAAGACACGTGGGAAAAACGTACAAAACAAGAGATTGGAGACATCAAGATTTTGGACGAATTTTTTAACAATTTTCAAATTTTCAGATAGGAGGTTCCAGATAAGGTCAAAAACTACATACTCAGATCTTCACCAAACTTTGCAGGGATACATTGGATGTCAAGACACGTGGAAAAAACGTACAAAACAAGAGATTGAGGTCATCAAGATTATGGACGGATTTTTTAGGAATTTTCAAATTTTCAGATGGGAGGTTCCAGATAAGGTCAAAAACTACATACTCCGATCTTCACCAAACTTTGCAGGGATACATTGGATGTCAAGACACGTGGAAAAAACGTACAAAACAAGAGATTGGAGACATCAAGATTTTGGACGAATTTTTTAAGAATTTTCAAATTTTCAGATAGGAGGTTCCATATAAGGTCAAAAACTACATACTCAGATCTTCACCAAACTTTGCATGGATACATTGGATGTCAAGACACGTGGAAAAAACATACAAAACATAGGATTGGAGACATCAAGATTTTGGTCGAATTTTTTAAGAATTTTCAAATTTTCAGATATGAGGTTCCATATAAAGTCAAAAACTACATACTCAGATCTTCACCAAACTTTGCAGGGATACATTGGATGTCAAGACACGTGGAAAAAACATGCAAGACATAGGATTGGGGACATCAAGATTTTAGACGGATTTTTTAGGAATTTTCAAATTTTCAGATGGGAGGTTCCATATAAGGTCAAAAACTATATACTCAGATCTTCACCAAACTTTGCAGGGATACATTGGATGTCAAGACACGTGGAAAAAACGTACAAAACAAGAGATTGGAGACATCAAGATGTTGGACGAATTTTTTAAGAATTTTCAAATTTTCAGAAAGGAGGTTCCATATAAGGTCAAAAACTACATACTCAGATCTTCACCAAACTTTGCAGGGATACATTGGATGTCAAGACACGTGGAAAAAACGTACAAAACAAGAGATTGGAGACTTCAAGATTTTGGACGATTTTTTTAAGAATTTTCAAATTTTCAGAAAGGAGGTTCCATATAAGGTCAAAAACTACATACTCAGATCTTCACCAAACTTTGCAGGGATACAATGGATGTCAAGACACGTGGAAAAAACGTACAAAACAAGAGATTGAGGTCATCAAGATTTTGGACGGATTTTTTAGGAATTTTCAAATTTTCAGATAGGAGGTTCCAGATAAGGTCAAAAACTACATACCCAGATCTTCACCAAACTTTGCAGGGATACATTGGATGTCAAGACACGTGGAAAAAACGTACAAAACAAGAGATTGGAGACATCAAGATTTTGGACGATTTTTTTTTAATTTTTTTCAAATTTTCAGATAGGAGGTTCCATATAAGGTCAAAAATTACATACTCAGATCTTCATCAAACTTTGCATGGATACATTGGATGTCAAGACACGTGGAAAAAACATTCAAAACATAGGATTGGAGACATCAAGATTTTGGACGATTTTTTTAAGAATTTTCAAATTTTCAGAAAGGAGGTTCCATATAAGGTCAAAAACTACATACTCAGATCTTCACCAAACTTTGCATGGATACATTGGATGTCAAGACACGTGGAAAAAACATACAAAACATAGGTTTGGGGACATCAAGATTTTGGACGGATTTCTTAGGAATTTTCAAATTTTCAGATGGGAGGTTCCAGATAAGGTCAAAAACTACATACTCAGATCTTCACCAAACTTTGCAGGGATACATTGGATGTCAAGACACGTGGAAAAAACGTACAAAACAAGAGATTGGAGACATCAAGATTTTGGACGAATTTTTGAGGAATTTTCAAATTTTCAGAAAGAAGGTTCCAGATAAGGTCAAAAACTACATACTCAGATCTTCACCAAACTTTGCAGGGATACATTGGATGTCAAGACACGTGGGAAAAACGTACAAAACAAGAGATTGGAGACATCAAGATTTTGGACGAATTTTTTAACAATTTTCAAATTTTCAGATAGGAGGTTCCAGATAAGGTCAAAAACTACATACTCAGATCTTCACCAAACTTTGCAGGGATACATTGGATGTCAAGACACGTGGAAAAAACGTACAAAACAAGAGATTGAGGTCATCAAGATTTTGGACGGATTTTTTAGGAATTTTCAAATTTTCAGATGGGAGGTTCCAGATAAGGTCAAAAACTACATACTCAGATCTTCACCAAACTTTGCAGGGATACATTGGATGTCAAGACACGTGGAAAAAACGTACAAAACAAGAGATTGGAGACATCAAGATTTTGGACGAATTTTTTAAGAATTTTCAAATTTTCAGATAGGAGGTTCCATATAAGGTCAAAAACTACATACTCAGATCTTCACCAAATTTTGCATGGATACATTGGATGTCAAGACACGTGGAAAAAACGTACAAAACATAGGATTGGAGACATCAAGATTTTGGTCTAATTTTTTAAGAATTTTCAAATTTTCAGATATGAGGTTCCATATAAGGTCAAAAACTACATACTCAGATCTTCACCAAACTTTGCAGGGATACATTGGATGTCAAGACACGTGGAAAAAACATACAAGACATAGGATTGGAGACATCAAGATTTTGGACGGATTTTTTAGGAATTTTCAAATTTTCAGATGGGAGGTTCCAGATAAGGTCAAAAACTACATACTCAGATCTTCACCAAACTTTGCAGGGATACATTGGATGTCAAGGAACGTGGAAAAAACGTACAAAACAAGAGATTGGAGACATCTAGATTTTGGACGAATTTTTGAGGAATTTTCAAATTTTCAGAAAGGAGGTTCCATATGAGGTCAAAAACTACATACTCAGATCTTCACCAAACTTTGCAGGGATACGTTGGATGTCAAGACACGTGGGAAAAACGTACAAAACAAGAGATTGGAGACATCAAGATTTTGGACGAATTTTTTAACAATTTTCAAATTTTCAGATAGGAGGTTCCAGATAAGGTCAAAAACTACATACTCAGATCTTCACCAAACTTTGCAGGGATACATTGGATGTCAAGACACGTGGAAAAAACGTACAAAACAAGAGATTGAGGTCATCAAGATTTTGGACGGATTTTTTAGGAATTTTCAAATTTTCAGATGGGAGGTTCCAGATAAAGTCAAAAACTACATACTCAGATCTTCACCAAACTTTGCAGGGATACATTGGATGTCAAGACACGTGGAAAAAACGTACAAAACAAGAGATTGGAGACATCAAGATTTTGGACGAATTTTTTAAGAATTTTCAAATTTTCAGATAGGAGGTTCCATATAAGGTCAAAAACTACATACTCAGATCTTCACCAAACTTTGCATGGATACATTGGATGTCAAGACACGTGGAAAAAACATACAAAACATAGGATTGGAGACATCAAGATTTTGGTCGAATTTTTTAAGAATTTTCAAATTTTCAGATATGAGGTTCCATTTAAGGTCAAAAACTACATACTCAGATCTTCACCAAACTTTGCAGGGATACATTGGATGTCAAGACACGTGGAAAAAACGTACAAAACAAGAGATTGGAGACATCAAGATTTTGGACGAATTTTTTAAGAATTTTCAAATTTTCAGAAAGGAGGTTCCATATAAGGTAAAAAACTACATACTCAGATCTTCACCAAACTTTGCAGGGATACATTGGATGTCAAGACACGTGGAAAAAAACGTACAAAACAAGAGATTGGAGACATCAAGATTTTGGACGAATTTTTTAAGAATTTTCAAATTTTCAGAAAGGATGTTCCATATAAGGTCAAAAACTACATACTCAGATCTTCACCAAACATTGCAGGGTTACATTGGAGGTCAAGACACGTGGAAAAAACGAACAAAACAAGAGATTGGAGACATCAAGATTTTGGACGAATTTTTTAAAAATTTTCAAATTTTCAGATGGGAGGTTCCAGATAAGGTCAAAAACTACATACTCAGATCTTCACCAAACTTTGCATGGATACATTGGATGTCAAGACACGTGGAAAAAACATACAAAACATAGGATTGGAGACATCAAGATTTTGGTCGAATTTTTTAAGAATTTTCAAATTTTCAGATGGGAGGTTCCATATAAGGTCAAAAACTACATACTCAGATCTTCACCAAACTTTGCAGGGATACATTGGATGTCAAGACACGTGGAAAAAACGTACAAAACAAGAGATTGGAGACATCAAGATTTTGGACGAATTTTTTAAGAATTTTCAAATTTTCAGAAAGGATGTTCCAGATAAGGTCAAAAACGACAAACTCAGATCTTCACCAAACTTTGCAGAAATACATTGGATGTCAAGACACGTGGAAAAAACATACAAAACATAGGATTGGAGACATCAAGATTTTGGACGAATTTTTTAACAATTTTCAAATTTTCAGATATGAGGTTCCAGATAAGGTCAAAAACTACATACTCAGATCTTCACCAAACTTTGCAGGGATACATTGGATGTCAAGACACGTGGAAAAAACGTACAAAACAAGAGATTGAGGTCATCAAGATTTTGGACGGATTTTTTAGGAATTTTCAAATTTTCAGATGGGAGGTTCCAGATAAGGTCAAAAACTACATACTCAGATCTTCACCAAACTTTGCAGGGATACATTGGATGTCAAGACACGTTGAAAAAACGTACAAAACAAGAGATTGGAGACATCAAGATTTTGGACGAATTTTTTAAGAATTTTCAAATTTTCAGATAGGAGGTTCCATATAAGGTCAAAAACTACATACTCAGATCTTCACCAAACTTTGCATGGATACATTGGATGTCAAGACACGTGGAAAAAACATACAAAACATAGGATTGGAGACATCAAGATTTTGGTCGAATTTTTTAAGAATTTTCAAATTTTCAGATATGAGGTTCCATATAAGGTCAAAAACTACATACTCAGATCTTCACCAAACTTTGCAGGGATACATTGGATGTCAAGACACGTGGAAAAAACATGCAAGACATAGGATTGGGGACATCAAGATTTTAGACGGATTTTTTAGGAATTTTCAAATTTTCAGATGGGAGGTTCCATATAAGGTCAAAAACTACATACTCAGATCTTCACCAAACTTTGCAGGGATACATTGGATGTCAAGACACGTGGAAAAAACGTACAAAACAAGAGATTGAGGTCATCAAGATTTTGGACGGATTTTTTAGGAATTTTCAAATTTTCAGATGGGAGGTTCCAGATAAGGTCAAAAACTACATACTCAGATCTTCACCAAACTTTGCAGGGATACATTGGATGTCAAGACACGTGGAAAAAACGTACAAAACAAGAGATTGGAGACATCAAGATTTTGGACGAATTTTTTAAGAATTTTCAAATTTTCAGATAGGAGGTTCCATATAAGGTAAAAAACTACATACTCAGATCTTCACCAAACTTTGCAGGGATACATTGGATGTCAAGACACGTGGAAAAAAACGTACAAAACAAGAGATTGGAGACATCAAGATTTTGGACGAATTTTTTAAGAATTTTCAAATTTTCAGAAAGGATGTTCCATATAAGGTCAAAAACTACATACTCAGATCTTCACCAAACATTGCAGGGTTACATTGGAGGTCAAGACACGTGGAAAAAACGAACAAAACAAGAGATTGGAGACATCAAGATTTTGGACGAATTTTTTAAAAATTTTCAAATTTTCAGATGGGAGGTTCCAGATAAGGTCAAAAACTACATACTCAGATCTTCACCAAACTTTGCATGGATACATTGGATGTCAAGACACGTGGAAAAAACATACAAAACATAGGATTGGAGACATCAAGATTTTGGTCGAATTTTTTAAGAATTTTCAAATTTTCAGATGGGAGGTTCCATATAAGGTCAAAAACTACATACTCAGATCTTCACCAAACTTTGCAGGGATACATTGGATGTCAAGACACGTGGAAAAAACGTACAAAACAAGAGATTGGAGACATCAAGATTTTGGACGAATTTTTTAAGAATTTTCAAATTTTCAGAAAGGATGTTCCAGATAAGGTCAAAAACGACAAACTCAGATCTTCACCAAACTTTGCAGAAATACATTGGATGTCAAGACACGTGGAAAAAACATACAAAACATAGGATTGGAGACATCAAGATTTTGGACGAATTTTTTAACAATTTTCAAATTTTCAGATATGAGGTTCCAGATAAGGTCAAAAACTACATACTCAGATCTTCACCAAACTTTGCAGGGATACATTGGATGTCAAGACACGTGGAAAAAACGTACAAAACAAGAGATTGAGGTCATCAAGATTTTGGACGGATTTTTTAGGAATTTTCAAATTTTCAGATGGGAGGTTCCAGATAAGGTCAAAAACTACATACTCAGATCTTCACCAAACTTTGCAGGGATACATTGGATGTCAAGACACGTTGAAAAAACGTACAAAACAAGAGATTGGAGACATCAAGATTTTGGACGAATTTTTTAAGAATTTTCAAATTTTCAGATAGGAGGTTCCATATAAGGTCAAAAACTACATACTCAGATCTTCACCAAACTTTGCATGGATACATTGGATGTCAAGACACGTGGAAAAAACATACAAAACATAGGATTGGAGACATCAAGATTTTGGTCGAATTTTTTAAGAATTTTCAAATTTTCAGATATGAGGTTCCATATAAGGTCAAAAACTACATACTCAGATCTTCACCAAACTTTGCAGGGATACATTGGATGTCAAGACACGTGGAAAAAACATGCAAGACATAGGATTGGGGACATCAAGATTTTAGACGGATTTTTTAGGAATTTTCAAATTTTCAGATGGGAGGTTCCATATAAGGTCAAAAACTACATACTCAGATCTTCACCAAACTTTGCAGGGATACATTGGATGTCAAGACACGTGGAAAAAACGTACAAAACAAGAGATTGAGGTCATCAAGATTTTGGACGGATTTTTTAGGAATTTTCAAATTTTCAGATGGGAGGTTCCAGATAAGGTCAAAAACTACATACTCAGATCTTCACCAAACTTTGCAGGGATACATTGGATGTCAAGACACGTGGAAAAAACGTACAAAACAAGAGATTGGAGACATCAAGATTTTGGACGAATTTTTTAAGAATTTTCAAATTTTCAGATAGGAGGTTCCATATAAGGTCAAAAACTACATACTCAGATCTTCACCAAACTTTGCATGGATACATTGGATGTCAAGACACGTGGAAAAAACATACAAAACATAGGATTGGAGACATCAAGATTTTGGACGAATTTTTCAAGAATTCTCAAATTTTCAGATAGGAGGTTCCATATAAGGTCAAAAACTACATACTCAGATCTTCACCAAACTTTGCATGGATACATTGGATGTCAAGACACGTGGAAAAAACATACAAAACATAGGATTGGAGACATCAAGATTTTGGTCGAATTTTTTAAGAATTTTCAAATTTTCAGATATGAGGTTCCATAAAAGGTCAAAAACTACATACTCAGATCTTCACCAAACTTTGCAGGGATACATTGGATGTCAAGACACGTGGAAAAAACATACAGGACATAGGATTGGGGACATCAAGATTTTAGACGGATTTTTTAGGAATTTTCAAATTTTCATATGGGAGGTTCCATATAAGGTCAAAAACTACATACTCAGATCTTCACCAAACTTTGCAGGGATACATTGGATGTCAAGACACGTGGAAAAAACGTACAAAACAAGAGATTGAGGTCATCAAGATTTCGGACGGATTTTTTAGGAATTTTCAAATTTTCAGAAGGGAGGTTCCAGATAAGGTCAAAAACTACATACTCAGATCTTCACCAAACTTTGCATGGATACATTGGATGTCAAGACACGTGGAAAAAACATACAAAACATAGGATTGGAGACATCAAGATTTTGGTCGAATTTTTTAAGAATTTTCAAATTTTCAGATATGAGGTTCCATATAAGGTCAAAAACTACATACTCAGATCTTCACCAAACTTTGCAGGGATACATTGGATGTCAAGACACGTGGAAAAAACGTACAAAACAAGAGATTTCAGACATCAAGATTTTGGACGAATTTTTTAAGAATTTTCAAATTTTCAGAAAGGAGGTTCCATATAAGGTCAAAAACTACATACTCAGATCTTCACCAAACTTTGCAGGGATACATTGGATGTCAAGACACGTGGAAAAAAACGTACAAAACAAGAGATTGGAGACATCAAGATTTTGGACGAATTTTTTAAGAATTTTCAAATTTTCAGAAAGGATGTTCCATATAAGGTCAAAAACTACATACTCAGATCTTCACCAAACATTGCAGGGTTACATTGGAGGTCAAGACACGTGGAAAAAACGTACAAAACAAGAGATTGGAGACATCAAGATTTTGGACGAATTTTTTAAAAATTTTCAAATTTTCAGATGGGAGGTTCCAGATAAGGTCAAAAACTACATACTCAGATCTTCACCAAACTTTGCATGGATACATTGGATGTCAAGACACGTGGAAAAAACATACAAAACATAGGATTGGAGACATCAAGATTTTGGTCGAATTTTTTAAGAATTTTCAAATTTTCAGATGGGAGGTTCCATATAAGGTCAAAAACTACATACTCAGATCTTCACCAAACTTTGCAGGGATACATTGGATGTCAAGACACGTGGAAAAAACGTACAAAACAAGAGATTGGAGACATCAAGATTTTGGACGAATTTTTTAAGAATTTTCAAATTTTCAGAAAGGATGTTCCAGATAAGGTCAAAAACGACAAACTCAGATCTTCACCAAACTTTGCAGAAATACATTGGATGTCAAGACACGTGGAAAAAACATACAAAACATAGGATTGGAGACATCAAGATTTTGGACGAATTTTTTAACAATTTTCAAATTTTCAGATATGAGGTTCCAGATAAGGTCAAAAACTACATACTCAGATCTTCACCAAATTTTGCAGGGATACATTGGATGTCAAGACACGTAGAAAAAACGTACAAAACAAGAGATTGAGGTCATCAAGATTTTGGACGGATTTTTTAGGAATTTTCAAATTTTCAGATGGGAGGTTCCAGATAAGGTCAAAAACTACATACTCAGATCTTCACCAAACTTTGCAGGGATACATTGGATGTCAAGACACGTTGAAAAAACGTACAAAACAAGAGATTGGAGACATCAAGATTTTGGACGAATTTTTTAAGAATTTTCAAATTTTCAGATAGGAGGTTCCATATAAGGTCAAAAACTACATACTCAGATCTTCACCAAACTTTGCATGGATACATTGGATGTCAAGACACGTGGAAAAAACATACAAAACATAGGATTGGAGACATCAAGATTTTGGTCGAATTTTTTAAGAATTTTCAAATTTTCAGATATGAGGTTCCATATAAGGTCAAAAACTACAAACTCAGATCTTCACCAAACTTTGCAGGGATACATTGGATGTCAAGACACGTGGAAAAAACATGCAAGACATAGGATTGGGGACATCAAGATTTTAGACGGATTTTTTAGGAATTTTCAAATTTTCAGATGGGAGGTTCCATATAAGGTCAAAAACTACATACTCAGATCTTCACCAAACTTTGCAGGGATACATTGGATGTCAAGACACGTGGAAAAAACGTACAAAACAAGAGATTGGAGACATCAAGATTTTGGACGAATTTTTTAAGAATTTTCAAATTTTCAGAAAGGAGGTTCCATATAAGGTCAAAAACTACATACTCAGATCTTCACCAAACTTTGCAGGGATACATTGGATGTCAAGACACGTGGAAAAAACGTACAAAACAAGAGATTGGAGACATCAAGATTTTGGACGAATTTTTTAAGAATTTTCAAATTTTCAGAAAGGAGGTTCCATATAAGGTCAAAAACTACATACTCAGATCTTCACCAAACTTTGCAGGGATACAATGGATGTCAAGACACGTGGAAAAAACGTACAAAACAAGAGATTGAGGTCATCAAGATTTTGGACGGATTTTTTAGGAATTTTCAAATTTTCAGATAGGAGGTTCCTGATAAGGTAAAAAACTACATACCCAGATCTTCACCAAACTTTGCAGGGATACATTGGATGTCAAGACACGTGGAAAAAACGTACAAAACAAGAGATTGGAGACATCAAGATTTTGGACGATTTTTTTTTTAATTTTTTTCAAATTTTCAGATAGGAGGTTCCATATAAGGTCAAAAACTACATACTCAGATCTTCATCAAACTTTGCATGGATACATTGGATGTCAAGACACGTGGAAAAAACATACAAAACATAGGATTGGAGACATCAAGATTTTGGACGATTTTTTTAAGAATTTTCAAATTTTCAGAAAGGAGGTTCCATATAAGGTCAAAAACTACATACTCAGATCTTCACCAAACTTTGCATGGATACATTGGATGTCAAGACACGTGGAAAAAACATACAAAACATAGGTTTGGGGACATCAAGATTTTGGACGGATTTCTTAGGAATTTTTGAAATTTTCAGATGGGAGGTTCCAGATAAGGTCAAAAACTACATACTCAGATCTTCACCAAACTTTGCAGGGATACATTGGATGTCAAGACACGTGGAAAAAACGTACAAAACAGGAGATTGGAGACATCAAGATTTTGGACGAATTTTTGAGGAATTTTCAAATTTTCAGAAAGAAGGTTCCAGATAAGGTCAAAAACTACATACTCAGATCTTCACCAAACTTTGCAGGGATACATTGGATGTCAAGACACGTGGGAAAAACGTACAAAACAAGAGATTGGAGACATCAAGATTTTGGACGAATTTTTTAACAATTTTCAAATTTTCAGATAGGAGGTTCCAGATAAGGTCAAAAACTACATACTCAGATCTTCACCAAACTTTGCAGGGATACATTGGATGTCAAGACACGTGGAAAAAACGTACAAAACAAGCGATTGAGGTCATCAAGATTTTGGACGGATTTTTTAGGAATTTTCAAATTTTCAGATGGGAGGTTCCAGATAAGGTCAAAAACTACATACTCAGATCTTCACCAAACTTTACAGGGATACATTGGATGTCAAGACACGTGGAAAAAACGTACAAAACAAGAGATTGGAGACATCAAGATTTTGGACGAATTTTTTAAGAATTTTCAAATTTTCAGATAAGAGGTTCCATATAAGGTCAAAAACTACATACTCAGATCTTCACCAAATTTTGCATGGATACATTGGATGTCAAGACACGTGGAAAAAACATACAAAACATAGGATTGGAGACATCAAGATTTTGGTCGAATTTTTTAAGAATTTTCAAATTTTCAGATATGAGGTTCCATATAAGGTCAAAAACTACATACTCAGATCTTCACCAAACTTTGCAGGGATACATTGGATGTCAAGACACGTGGAAAAAACATACAAGACATAGGATTGGGGACATCAAGATTTTGGACGGATTTTTTAAGAATTTTCAAATTTTCAGATGGGAGGTTCCAGATAAGGTCAAAACTACATACTCAGATCTTCACCAAACTTTGCAGGGATACATTGGATGTCAAGAAACGTGGAAAAAACGTACAAAACAAGAGATTGGAGACATCTAGATTTTGGACGAATTTTTGAGGAATTTTCAAATTTTCAGAAAGGAGGTTCCATATGAGGTCAAAAACTACATACTCAGATCTTCACCAAACTTTGCAGGGATACGTTGGATGTCAAGACACGTGGGAAAAACGTACAAAACAAGAGATTGGAGACATCAAGATTTTGGACGAATTTTTTAACAATTTTCAAATTTTCAGATAGGAGGTTCCAGATAAGGTCAAAAACTACATACTCAGATCTTCACCAAACTTTGCAGGGATACATTGGATGTCAAGACACGTGGAAAAAACGTACAAAACAAGAGATTGAGGTCATCAAGATTTTGGACGGATTTTTTAGGAATTTTCAAATTTTCAGATGGGAGGTTCCAGATAAGGTCAAAAACTGCATACTCAGATCTTCACCAAACTTTGCAGGGATACATTGGATGTCAAGACACGTGGAAAAAACGTACAAAACAAGAGATTGGAGACATCAAGATTTTGGACGAATTTTTTAAGAATTTTCAAATTTTCAGATAGGAGGTTCCATATAAAGTCAAAAACTACATACTCAGATCTTCACCAAACTTTGCAGGGATACATTGGATGTCAAGACACGTGGAAAAAACATGCAAGACATAGGATTGGGGACATCAAGATTTTAGACGGATTTTTTAGGAATTTTCAAATTTTCAGATGGGAGGTTCCATATAAGGTCAAAAACTACATACTCAGATCTTCACCAAACTTTGCAGGGATACATTGGATGTCAAGACACGTGGAAAAAACGTACAAAACAAGAGATTGAGGTCATCAAGATTTTGGACGGATTTTTTAGGAATTTTCAAATTTTCAGATGGGAGGTTCCAGATAAGGTCAAAAACTACATACTCAGATCTTCACCAAACTTTGCAGGGATACATTGGATGTCAAGACACGTGGAAAAAACGTACAAAACAAGAGATTGGAGACATCAAGATTTTGGACGAATTTTTTAAGAATTTTCAAATTTTCAGAAAGGAGGTTCCATATAAGGTAAAAAACTACATACTCAGATCTTCACCAAACTTTGCAGGGATACATTGGATGTCAAGACACGTGGAAAAAAACGTACAAAACAAGAGATTGGAGACATCAAGATTTTGGACGAATTTTTTAAGAATTTTCAAATTTTCAGAAAGGATGTTCCATATAAGGTCAAAAACTACATACTCAGATCTTCCCCAAACATTGCAGGGTTACATTGGAGGTCAAGACACGTGGAAAAAACGAACAAAACAAGAGATTGGAGACATCAAGATTTTGGACGAATTTTTTAAAAATTTTCAAATTTTCAGATGGGAGGTTCCAGATAAGGTCAAAGCTACATACTCAGATCTTCACCAAACTTTGCATGGATACATTGGATGTCAAGACACGTGGAAAAAACATACAAAACATAGGATTGGAGACATCAAGATTTTGGTCGAATTTTTTAAGAATTTTCAAATTTTCAGATGGGAGGTTCCATATAAGGTCAAAAACTACATACTCAGATCTTCACCAAATTTGCAGGGATACATTGGATGTCAAGACACGTGGAAAAAACGTACAAAACAAGAGATTGGAGACATCAAGATTTTGGACGAATTTTTTAAGAATTTTCAAATTTTCAGAAAGGATGTTCCAGATAAGGTCAAAAACGACAAACTCAGATCTTCACCAAACTTTGCAGAAATACATTGGATGTCAAGACACGTGGAAAAAACATACAAAACATAGGATTGGAGACATCAAGATTTTGGACGAATTTTTTAACAATTTTCAAATTTTCAGATATGAGGTTCCAGATAAGGTCAAAAACTACATACTCAGATCTTCACCAAACTTTGCAGGGATACATTGGATGTCAAGACACGTGGAAAAAACGTACAAAACAAGAGATTGAGGTCATCAAGATTTTGGACGGATTTTTTAGGAATTTTCAAATTTTCAGATGGGAGGTTCCAGATAAGGTCAAAAACTACATACTCAGATCTTCACCAAACTTTGCAGGGATACATTGGATGTCAAGACACGTTGAAAAAACGTACAAAACAAGAGATTGGAGACATCAAGATTTTGGACGAATTTTTTAAGAATTTTCAAATTTTCAGATAGGAGGTTCCATATAAGGTCAAAAACTACATACTCAGATCTTCACCAAACTTTGCATGGATACATTGGATGTCAAGACACGTGGAAAAAACATACAAAACAAGAGATTGAGGTCATCAAGATTTTGGACGGATTTTTTAGGAATTTTCAAATTTTCAGATGGGAGGTTCCAGATAAGGTCAAAAACTACATACTCAGATCTTCACCAAACTTTGCAGGGATACATTGGATGTCAAGACACGTGGAAAAAACGTACAAAACAAGAGATTGAGGTCATCAAGATTTTGGACGGATTTTTTAGGAATTTTCAAATTTTCAGATGGGAGGTTCCAGATAAGGTCAAAAACTACATACTCAGATCTTCACCAAACTTTGCAGGGATACATTGGATGTCAAGACACGTGGAAAAAACGTACAAAACAAGAGATTTCAGACATCAAGATTTTGGACGAATTTTTTAAGAATTTTCAAATTTTCAGAAAGGAGGTTCCATATAAGGTCAAAAACTACATACTCAGATCTTCACCAAACTTTGCAGGGATACATTGGATGTCAAGACACGTGGAAAAAAACGTACAAAACAAGAGATTGGAGACATCAAGATTTTGGACGAATTTTTTAAGAATTTTCAAATTTTCAGAAAGGATGTTCCATATAAGGTCAAAAACTACATACTCAGATCTTCACCAAACATTGCAGGGTTACATTGGAGGTCAAGACACGTGGAAAAAACGTACAAAACAAGAGATTGGAGACATCAAGATTTTGGACGAATTTTTTAAAAATTTTCAAATTTTCAGATGGGAGGTTCCAGATAAGGTCAAAAACTACATACTCAGATCTTCACCAAACTTTGCATGGATACATTGGATGTCAAGACACGTGGAAAAAACATACAAAACATAGGATTGGAGACATCAAGATTTTGGTCGAATTTTTTAAGAATTTTCAAATTTTCAGATGGGAGGTTCCATATAAGGTCAAAAACTACATACTCAGATCTTCACCAAACTTTGCAGGGATACATTGGATGTCAAGACACGTGGAAAAAACGTACAAAACAAGAGATTGGAGACATCAAGATTTTGGACGAATTTTTTAAGAATTTTCAAATTTTCAGAAAGGATGTTCCAGATAAGGTCAAAAACGACAAACTCAGATCTTCACCAAACTTTGCAGAAATACATTGGATGTCAAGACACGTGGAAAAAACATACAAAACATAGGATTGGAGACATCAAGATTTTGGACGAATTTTTTAACAATTTTCAAATTTTCAGATATGAGGTTCCAGATAAGGTCAAAAACTACATACTCAGATCTTCACCAAATTTTGCAGGGATACATTGGATGTCAAGACACGTAGAAAAAACGTACAAAACAAGAGATTGAGGTCATCAAGATTTTGGACGGATTTTTTAGGAATTTTCAAATTTTCAGATGGGAGGTTCCAGATAAGGTCAAAAACTACATACTCAGATCTTCACCAAACTTTGCAGGGATACATTGGATGTCAAGACACGTTGAAAAAACGTACAAAACAAGAGATTGGAGACATCAAGATTTTGGACGAATTTTTTAAGAATTTTCAAATTTTCAGATAGGAGGTTCCATATAAGGTCAAAAACTACATACTCAGATCTTCACCAAACTTTGCATGGATACATTGGATGTCAAGACACGTGGAAAAAACATACAAAACATAGGATTGGAGACATCAAGATTTTGGTCGAATTTTTTAAGAATTTTCAAATTTTCAGATATGAGGTTCCATATAAGGTCAAAAACTACAAACTCAGATCTTCACCAAACTTTGCAGGGATACATTGGATGTCAAGACACGTGGAAAAAACATGCAAGACATAGGATTGGGGACATCAAGATTTTAGACGGATTTTTTAGGAATTTTCAAATTTTCAGATGGGAGGTTCCATATAAGGTCAAAAACTACATACTCAGATCTTCACCAAACTTTGCAGGGATACATTGGATGTCAAGACACGTGGAAAAAACGTACAAAACAAGAGATTGGAGACATCAAGATTTTGGACGAATTTTTTAAGAATTTTCAAATTTTCAGAAAGGAGGTTCCATATAAGGTCAAAAACTACATACTCAGATCTTCACCAAACTTTGCAGGGATACATTGGATGTCAAGACACGTGGAAAAAACGTACAAAACAAGAGATTGGAGACATCAAGATTTTGGACGAATTTTTTAAGAATTTTCAAATTTTCAGAAAGGAGGTTCCATATAAGGTCAAAAACTACATACTCAGATCTTCACCAAACTTTGCAGGGATACAATGGATGTCAAGACACGTGGAAAAAACGTACAAAACAAGAGATTGAGGTCATCAAGATTTTGGACGGATTTTTTAGGAATTTTCAAATTTTCAGATAGGAGGTTCCTGATAAGGTAAAAAACTACATACCCAGATCTTCACCAAACTTTGCAGGGATACATTGGATGTCAAGACACGTGGAAAAAACGTACAAAACAAGAGATTGGAGACATCAAGATTTTGGACGATTTTTTTTTTAATTTTTTTCAAATTTTCAGATAGGAGGTTCCATATAAGGTCAAAAACTACATACTCAGATCTTCATCAAACTTTGCATGGATACATTGGATGTCAAGACACGTGGAAAAAACATACAAAACATAGGATTGGAGACATCAAGATTTTGGACGATTTTTTTAAGAATTTTCAAATTTTCAGAAAGGAGGTTCCATATAAGGTCAAAAACTACATACTCAGATCTTCACCAAACTTTGCATGGATACATTGGATGTCAAGACACGTGGAAAAAACATACAAAACATAGGTTTGGGGACATCAAGATTTTGGACGGATTTCTTAGGAATTTTTGAAATTTTCAGATGGGAGGTTCCAGATAAGGTCAAAAACTACATACTCAGATCTTCACCAAACTTTGCAGGGATACATTGGATGTCAAGACACGTGGAAAAAACGTACAAAACAGGAGATTGGAGACATCAAGATTTTGGACGAATTTTTGAGGAATTTTCAAATTTTCAGAAAGAAGGTTCCAGATAAGGTCAAAAACTACATACTCAGATCTTCACCAAACTTTGCAGGGATACATTGGATGTCAAGACACGTGGGAAAAACGTACAAAACAAGAGATTGGAGACATCAAGATTTTGGACGAATTTTTTAACAATTTTCAAATTTTCAGATAGGAGGTTCCAGATAAGGTCAAAAACTACATACTCAGATCTTCACCAAACTTTGCAGGGATACATTGGATGTCAAGACACGTGGAAAAAACGTACAAAACAAGCGATTGAGGTCATCAAGATTTTGGACGGATTTTTTAGGAATTTTCAAATTTTCAGATGGGAGGTTCCAGATAAGGTCAAAAACTACATACTCAGATCTTCACCAAACTTTACAGGGATACATTGGATGTCAAGACACGTGGAAAAAACGTACAAAACAAGAGATTGGAGACATCAAGATTTTGGACGAATTTTTTAAGAATTTTCAAATTTTCAGATAAGAGGTTCCATATAAGGTCAAAAACTACATACTCAGATCTTCACCAAATTTTGCATGGATACATTGGATGTCAAGACACGTGGAAAAAACATACAAAACATAGGATTGGAGACATCAAGATTTTGGTCGAATTTTTTAAGAATTTTCAAATTTTCAGATATGAGGTTCCATATAAGGTCAAAAACTACATACTCAGATCTTCACCAAACTTTGCAGGGATACATTGGATGTCAAGACACGTGGAAAAAACATACAAGACATAGGATTGGGGACATCAAGATTTTGGACGGATTTTTTAAGAATTTTCAAATTTTCAGATGGGAGGTTCCAGATAAGGTCAAAACTACATACTCAGATCTTCACCAAACTTTGCAGGGATACATTGGATGTCAAGAAACGTGGAAAAAACGTACAAAACAAGAGATTGGAGACATCTAGATTTTGGACGAATTTTTGAGGAATTTTCAAATTTTCAGAAAGGAGGTTCCATATGAGGTCAAAAACTACATACTCAGATCTTCACCAAACTTTGCAGGGATACGTTGGATGTCAAGACACGTGGGAAAAACGTACAAAACAAGAGATTGGAGACATCAAGATTTTGGACGAATTTTTTAACAATTTTCAAATTTTCAGATAGGAGGTTCCAGATAAGGTCAAAAACTACATACTCAGATCTTCACCAAACTTTGCAGGGATACATTGGATGTCAAGACACGTGGAAAAAACGTACAAAACAAGAGATTGAGGTCATCAAGATTTTGGACGGATTTTTTAGGAATTTTCAAATTTTCAGATGGGAGGTTCCAGATAAGGTCAAAAACTGCATACTCAGATCTTCACCAAACTTTGCAGGGATACATTGGATGTCAAGACACGTGGAAAAAACGTACAAAACAAGAGATTGGAGACATCAAGATTTTGGACGAATTTTTTAAGAATTTTCAAATTTTCAGATAGGAGGTTCCATATAAAGTCAAAAACTACATACTCAGATCTTCACAAAACTTTGCAGGGATACATTGGATGTCAAGACACGTGGAAAAAACATGCAAGACATAGGATTGGGGACATCAAGATTTTAGACGGATTTTTTAGGAATTTTCAAATTTTCAGATGGGAGGTTCCATATAAGGTCAAAAACTACATACTCAGATCTTCACCAAACTTTGCAGGGATACATTGGATGTCAAGACACGTGGAAAAAACGTACAAAACAAGAGATTGAGGTCATCAAGATTTTGGACGGATTTTTTAGGAATTTTCAAATTTTCAGATGGGAGGTTCCAGATAAGGTCAAAAACTACATACTCAGATCTTCACCAAACTTTGCAGGGATACATTGGATGTCAAGACACGTGGAAAAAACGTACAAAACAAGAGATTGGAGACATCAAGATTTTGGACGAATTTTTTAAGAATTTTCAAATTTTCAGAAAGGAGGTTCCATATAAGGTAAAAAACTACATACTCAGATCTTCACCAAACTTTGCAGGGATACATTGGATGTCAAGACACGTGGAAAAAAACGTACAAAACAAGAGATTGGAGACATCAAGATTTTGGACGAATTTTTTAAGAATTTTCAAATTTTCAGAAAGGATGTTCCATATAAGGTCAAAAACTACATACTCAGATCTTCCCCAAACATTGCAGGGTTACATTGGAGGTCAAGACACGTGGAAAAAACGAACAAAACAAGAGATTGGAGACATCAAGATTTTGGACGAATTTTTTAAAAATTTTCAAATTTTCAGATGGGAGGTTCCAGATAAGGTCAAAGCTACATACTCAGATCTTCACCAAACTTTGCATGGATACATTGGATGTCAAGACACGTGGAAAAAACATACAAAACATAGGATTGGAGACATCAAGATTTTGGTCGAATTTTTTAAGAATTTTCAAATTTTCAGATGGGAGGTTCCATATAAGGTCAAAAACTACATACTCAGATCTTCACCAAACTTTGCAGGGATACATTGGATGTCAAGACACGTGGAAAAAACGTACAAAACAAGAGATTGGAGACATCAAGATTTTGGACGAATTTTTTAAGAATTTTCAAATTTTCAGAAAGGATGTTCCAGATAAGGTCAAAAACGACAAACTCAGATCTTCACCAAACTTTGCAGAAATACATTGGATGTCAAGACACGTGGAAAAAACATACAAAACATAGGATTGGAGACATCAAGATTTTGGACGAATTTTTTAACAATTTTCAAATTTTCAGATATGAGGTTCCAGATAAGGTCAAAAACTACATACTCAGATCTTCACCAAACTTTGCAGGGATACATTGGATGTCAAGACACGTGGAAAAAACGTACAAAACAAGAGATTGAGGTCATCAAGATTTTGGACGGATTTTTTAGGAATTTTCAAATTTTCAGATGGGAGGTTCCAGATAAGGTCAAAAACTACATACTCAGATCTTCACCAAACTTTGCAGGGATACATTGGATGTCAAGACACGTTGAAAAAACGTACAAAACAAGAGATTGGAGACATCAAGATTTTGGACGAATTTTTTAAGAATTTTCAAATTTTCAGATAGGAGGTTCCATATAAGGTCAAAAACTACATACTCAGATCTTCACCAAACTTTGCATGGATACATTGGATGTCAAGACACGTGGAAAAAACATACAAAACATAGGATTGGAGACATCAAGATTTTGGTCGAATTTTTTAAGAATTTTCAAATTTTCAGATATGAGGTTCCATATAAGGTCAAAAACTACATACTCAGATCTTCACCAAACTTTGCAGGGATACATTGGATGTCAAGACACGTGGAAAAAACATGCAAGACATAGGATTGGGGACATCAAGATTTTAGACGGATTTTTTAGGAATTTTCAAATTTTCAGATGGGAGGTTCAATATAAGGTCAAAAACTACATACTCAGATCTTCACCAAACTTTGCAGGGATACATTGGATGTCAAGACACGTGGAAAAAACGTACAAAACAAGAGATTGAGGTCATCAAGATTTTGGACGGATTTTTTAGGAATTTTCAAATTTTCAGATGGGAGGTTCCAGATAAGGTCAAAAACTACATACTCAGATCTTCACCAAACTTTGCAGGGATACATTGGATGTCAAGACACGTGGAAAAAACGTACAAAACAAGAGATTGGAGACATCAAGATTTTGGACGAATTTTTTAAGAATTTTCAAATTTTCAGATAGGAGGTTCCATATAAGGTCAAAAACTACATACTCAGATCTTCACCAAACTTTGCATGGATACATTGGATGTCAAGACACGTGGAAAAAACATACAAAACATAGGATTGGAGACATCAAGATTTTGGACGAATTTTTCAAGAATTCTCAAATTTTCAGATAGGAGGTTCCATATAAGGTCAAAAACTACATACTCAGATCTTCACCAAACTTTGCATGGATACATTGGATGTCAAGACACGTGGAAAAAAACATACAAAACATAGGATTGGAGACATCAAGATTTTGGTCGAATTTTTTAAGAATTTTCAAATTTTCAGATATGAGGTTCCATAAAAGGTCAAAAACTACATACTCAGATCTTCACCAAACTTTGCAGGGATACATTGGATGTCAAGACACGTGGAAAAAACATACAGGACATAGGATTGGGGACATCAAGATTTTAGACGGATTTTTTAGGAATTTTCAAATTTTCATATGGGAGGTTCCATATAAGGTCAAAAACTACATACTCAGATCTTCACCAAACTTTGCAGGGATACATTGGATGTCAAGACACGTGGAAAAAACGTACAAAACAAGAGATTGAGGTCATCAAGATTTCGGACGGATTTTTTAGGAATTTTCAAATTTTCAGAAGGGAGGTTCCAGATAAGGTCAAAAACTACATACTCAGATCTTCACCAAACTTTGCAGGGATACATTGGATGTCAAGACACGTGGAAAAAACGTACAAAACAAGAGATTGGAGACATCAAGATTTTGGACGAATTTTTTAAGAATTTTCAAATTTTCAGATAGGAGGTTCCATATAAGGTCAAAAACTACATACTCAGATCTTCACCAAACTTTGCATGGATACATTGGATGTCAAGACACGTGGAAAAAACATACAAAACATAGGATTGGAGACATCAAGATTTTGGTCGAATTTTTTAAGAATTTTCAAATTTTCAGATATGAGGTTCCATATAAGGTCAAAAACTACATACTCAGATCTTCACCAAACTTTGCAGGGATACATTGGATGTCAAGACACGTGGAAAAAACGTACAAAACAAGAGATTTCAGACATCAAGATTTTGGACGAATTTTTTAAGAATTTTCAAATTTTCAGAAAGGAGGTTCCATATAAGGTCAAAAACTACATACTCAGATCTTCACCAAACTTTGCAGGGATACATTGGATGTCAAGACACGTGGAAAAAAACGTACAAAACAAGAGATTGGAGACATCAAGATTTTGGACGAATTTTTTAAGAATTTTCAAATTTTCAGAAAGGATGTTCCATATAAGGTCAAAAACTACATACTCAGATCTTCACCAAACATTGCTGGGTTACATTGGAGGTCAAGACACGTGGAAAAAACGTACAAAACAAGAGATTGGAGACATCAAGATTTTGGACGAATTTTTTAAAAATTTTCAAATTTTCAGATGGGAGGTTCCAGATAAGGTCAAAAACTACATACTCAGATCTTCACCAAACTTTGCATGGATACATTGGATGTCAAGACACGTGGAAAAAACATACAAAACATAGGATTGGAGACATCAAGATTTTGGTCGAATTTTTTAAGAATTTTCAAATTTTCAGATGGGAGGTTCCATATAAGGTCAAAAACTACATACTCAGATCTTCACCAAACTTTGCAGGGATACATTGGATGTCAAGACACGTGGAAAAAACGTACAAAACAAGAGATTGGAGACATCAAGATTTTGGACGAATTTTTTAAGAATTTTCAAATTTTCAGAAAGGATGTTCCAGATAAGGTCAAAAACGACAAACTCAGATCTTCACCAAACTTTGCAGAAATACATTGGATGTCAAGACACGTGGAAAAAACATACAAAACATAGGATTGGAGACATCAAGATTTTGGACGAATTTTTTAACAATTTTCAAATTTTCAGATATGAGGTTCCAGATAAGGTCAAAAACTACATACTCAGATCTTCACCAAACTTTGCAGGGATACATTGGATGTCAAGACACGTAGAAAAAACGTACAAAACAAGAGATTGAGGTCATCAAGATTTTGGACGGATTTTTTAGGAATTTTCAAATTTTCAGATGGGAGGTTCCAGATAAGGTCAAAAACTACATACTCAGATCTTCACCAAACTTTGCAGGGATACATTGGATGTCAAGACACGTTGAAAAAACGTACAAAACAAGAGATTGGAGACATCAAGATTTTGGACGAATTTTTTAAGAATTTTCAAATTTTCAGATAGGAGGTTCCATATAAGGTCAAAAACTACATACTCAGATCTTCACCAAACTTTGCATGGATACATTGGATGTCAAGACACGTGGAAAAAACATACAAAACATAGGATTGGAGACATCAAGATTTTGGTCGAATTTTTTAAGAATTTTCAAATTTTCAGATATGAGGTTCCATATAAGGTCAAAAACTACATACTCAGATCTTCACCAAACTTTGCAGGGATACATTGGATGTCAAGACACGTGGAAAAAACATGCAAGACATAGGATTGGGGACATCAAGATTTTAGACGGATTTTTTAGGAATTTTCAAATTTTCAGATGGGAGGTTCCATATAAGGTCAAAAACTACATACTCAGATCTTCACCAAACTTTGCAGGGATACATTGGATGTCAAGACACGTGGAAAAAACGTACAAAACAAGAGATTGGAGACATCAAGATTTTGGACGAATTTTTTAAGAATTTTCAAATTTTCAGAAAGGAGGTTCCATATAAGGTCAAAAACTACATACTCAGATCTTCACCAAACTTTGCAGGGATACATTGGATGTCAAGACACGTTGAAAAAACGTACAAAACAAGAGATTGGAGACATCAAGATTTTGGACGAATTTTTTAAGAATTTTCAAATTTTCAGAAAGGAGGTTCCATATAAGGTCAAAAACTACATACTCAGATCTTCACCAAACTTTGCAGGGATACAATGGATGTCAAGACACGTGGAAAAAACGTACAAAACAAGAGATTGAGGTCATCAAGATTTTGGACGATTTTTTTTTAAATTTTTTTCAAATTTTCAGATAGGAGGTTCCATATAAGGTCAAAAACTACATACTCAGATCTTCATCAAACTTTGCATGGATACATTGGATGTCAAGACACGTGGAAAAAACATACAAAACATAGGATTGGAGACATCAAGATTTTGGACGATTTTTTTAAGAATTTTCAAATTTTCAGAAAGGAGGTTCCATATAAGGTCAAAAACTACATACTCAGATCTTCACCAAACTTTGCATGGATACATTGGATGTCAAGACACGTGGAAAAAACATACAAAACATAGGTTTGGGGACATCAAGATTTTGGACGGATTTCTTAGGAATTTTTGAAATTTTCAGATGGGAGGTTCCAGATAAGGTCAAAAACTACATACTCAGATCTTCACCAAACTTTGCAGGGATACATTGGATGTCAAGACACGTGGAAAAAACGTACAAAACAGGAGATTGGAGACATCAAGATTTTGGACGAATTTTTGAGGAATTTTCAAATTTTCAGAAAGAAGGTTCCAGATAAGGTCAAAAACTACATACTCAGATCTTCACCAAACTTTGCAGGGATACATTGGATGTCAAGACACGTGGGAAAAACGTACAAAACAAGAGATTGGAGACATCAAGATTTTGGACGAATTTTTTAACAATTTTCAAATTTTCAGATAGGAGGTTCCAGATAAGGTCAAAAACTACATACTCAGATCTTCACCAAACTTTGCAGGGATACATTGGATGTCAAGACACGTGGAAAAAACGTACAAAACAAGCGATTGAGGTCATCAAGATTTTGGACGGATTTTTTAGGAATTTTCAAATTTTCAGATGGGAGGTTCCAGATAAGGTCAAAAACTACATACTCAGATCTTCACCAAACTTTACAGGGATACATTGGATGTCAAGACACGTGGAAAAAACGTACAAAACAAGAGATTGGAGACATCAAGATTTTGGACGAATTTTTTAAGAATTTTCAAATTTTCAGATAAGAGGTTCCATATAAGGTCAAAAACTACATACTCAGATCTTCACCAAATTTTGCATGGATACATTGGATGTCAAGACACGTGGAAAAAACATACAAAACATAGGATTGGAGACATCAAGATTTTGGTCGAATTTTTTAAGAATTTTCAAATTTTCAGATATGAGGTTCCATATAAGGTCAAAAACTACATACTCAGATCTTCACCAAACTTTGCAGGGATACATTGGATGTCAAGACACGTGGAAAAAACATACAAGACATAGGATTGGGGACATCAAGATTTTGGACGGATTTTTTAAGAATTTTCAAATTTTCAGATGGGAGGTTCCAGATAAGGTCAAAACTACATACTCAGATCTTCACCAAACTTTGCAGGGATACATTGGATGTCAAGAAACGTGGAAAAAACGTACAAAACAAGAGATTGGAGACATCTAGATTTTGGACGAATTTTTGAGGAATTTTCAAATTTTCAGAAAGGAGGTTCCATATGAGGTCAAAAACTACATACTCAGATCTTCACCAAACTTTGCAGGGATACGTTGGATGTCAAGACACGTGGGAAAAACGTACAAAACAAGAGATTGGAGACATCAAGATTTTGGACGAATTTTTTAACAATTTTCAAATTTTCAGATAGGAGGTTCCAGATAAGGTCAAAAACTACATACTCAGATCTTCACCAAACTTTGCAGGGATACATTGGATGTCAAGACACGTGGAAAAAACGTACAAAACAAGAGATTGAGGTCATCAAGATTTTGGACGGATTTTTTAGGAATTTTCAAATTTTCAGATGGGAGGTTCCAGATAAGGTCAAAAACTGCATACTCAGATCTTCACCAAACTTTGCAGGGATACATTGGATGTCAAGACACGTGGAAAAAACGTACAAAACAAGAGATTGGAGACATCAAGATTTTGGACGAATTTTTTAAGAATTTTCAAATTTTCAGATAGGAGGTTCCATATAAAGTCAAAAACTACATACTCAGATCTTCACAAAACTTTGCATGGATACATTGGATGTCAAGACACGTTGGAAAAACATACAAAACATAGGATTGGAGACATCAAGATTTTGGACGAATTTTTCAAGAATTCTCAAATTTTCAGATAGGAGGTTCCATATAAGGTCAAAAACTACATACTCAGATCTTCACCAAACTTTGCATGGATACATTGGATGTCAAGACACGTGGAAAAAACATACAAAACATAGGATTGGAGACATCAAGATTTTGGTCGAATTTTTTAAGAATTTTCAAATTTTCAGATATGAGGTTCCATATAAGGTCAAAAACTACATACTCAGATCTTCACCAAACTGTGCAGGGATACATTGGATGTCAAGACACGTGGAAAAAACGTACAAAACAAGAGATTGGAGACATCAAGATTTTGGACGAATTTTTTAAGAATTTTCAAATTTTCAGAAAGGAGGTTCCATATAAGGTCAAAAACTACATACTCAGATCTTCACCAAACTTTGCAGGGATACATTGGATGTCAAGACACGTGGAAAAAAACGTACAAAACAAGAGATTGGAGACTTCAAGATTTTGGACGAATTTTTTAAGAATTTTCAAATTTTCAGAAAGGATGTTCCATATAAGGTCAAAAACTACATACTCTGATCTTCACCAAACATTGCAGGGTTACATTTGAGGTCAAGACACGTGGAAAAAACGTACAAAACAAGAGATTGTAGACATCAAGATTTTGGACGAATTTTTTAAAAATTTTCAAATTTTCAGATGGGAGGTTCCAGATAAGGTCAAAAACTACATACTCAGATCTTCACCAAACTTTGCATGGATACATTGGATGTCAAGACACGTGGAAAAAACATACAAAACATAGGATTGGAGACATCAAGATTTTGGTCGATTTTTTTAAGAATTTTCAAATTTTCAGATGGGAGGTTCCATATAAGGTCAAAAACTACATACTCAGATCTTCACCAAACTTTGCAGGGATACATTGGATGTCAAGACACGTGGAAAAAACGTACAAAACAAGAGATTGGAGACATCAAGATTTTGGACGAATTTTTTAAGAATTTTCAAATTTTCAGAAAGGATGTTCCAGATAAGGTCAAAAACGACAAACTCAGATCTTCACCAAACTTTGCAGAAATACATTGGATGTCAAGACACGTGGAAAAAACATACAAAACATAGGATTGGGTACATCAAGATTTTGGTCAAATATTTTTAAGAATTTTCAAATTTTCAGATAAGAGGTTCCATATAAGGTCAAAAACTACATACTCAGATCTTCACCAAACATTGCAGGGATACATTGGATGTCAAGACACGTGGAAAAAACGTACAAAACAAGAGATTGAGGTCATCAAGATTTTGGACGGATTTTTTAGGAATTTTCAAATTTTCAGATGGGAGGTTCCATATAAGGTCAAAAACTACATACTCAGATCTTCACCAAACTTTGCAGGGATACATTGGATGTCAAGACACGTTGAAAAAACGTACAAAACAAGAGATTGGAGACATCAAGATTTTGGACGAATTTTTTAAGAATTTTCAAATTTTCAGATAGGAGGTTCCATATAAGGTCAAAAACTACATACTCAGATCTTCACCAAACTTTGCATGGATACATTGGATGTCAAGACACGTGGAAAAAACATACAAAACATAGGATTGGAGACATCAAGATTTTGGTCGAATTTTTTAAGAATTTTCAAATTTTCAGATATGAGGTTCCATATAAGGTCAAAAACTACATACTCAGATCTTCACCAAACTTTGCAGGGATACATTGGATGTCAAGACACGTGGAAAAAACATGCAAGACATACGATTGGGGACATCAAGATTTTAGACGGATTTTTTAGGAATTTTCAAATTTTCAGATGGGAGGTTCCATATAAGGTCAAAAACTACATACTCAGATCTTCACCAAACTTTGCAGGGATACATTGGATGTCAAGACACGTGGAAAAAACGTACAAAACAAGAGATTGGAGACATCAAGATTTTGGACGAATTTTTTAAGAATTTTCAAATTTTCAGAAAGGAGGTTCCATATAAGGTCAAAAACTACATACTCAGATCTTCACCAAACTTTGCAGGGATACATTGGATGTCAAGACACGTGGAAAAAACGTACAAAACAAGAGATTGGAGACATCAAGATTTTGGACGAATTTTTTAAGAATTTTCAAATTTTCAGAAAGGAGGTTCCATATAAGGTCAAAAACTACATACTCAGATCTTCACCAAACTTTGCAGGGATACAATGGATGTCAAGACACGTGGAAAAAACGTACAAAACAAGAGATTGAGGTCATCAAGATTTTGGACGGATTTTTTAGGAAT
Organism: Lepisma saccharinum; assembly: GCF_977018435.1. Lineage (NCBI taxonomy): Eukaryota > Metazoa > Arthropoda > Insecta > Zygentoma > Lepismatidae > Lepisma > Lepisma saccharinum. Next base: position 545,426 of record NW_028142907.1, on the reverse strand, counting down.
TTTCAAATTTTCAGATAGGAGGTTCCAGATAAGGTAAAAAACTACATACCCAGATCTTCACCAAACTTTGCAGGGATACATTGGATGTCAAGACACGTGGAAAAAACGTACAAAACAAGAGATTGGAGACATCAAGATTTTGGACGATTTTTTTTTTAATTTTTTTCAAATTTTCAGATAGGAGGTTCCATATAAGGTCAAAAACTACATACTCAGATCTTCATCAAACTTTGCATGGATACATTGGATGTCAAGACACGTGGAAAAAACATACAAAACATAGGATTGGAGACATCAAGATTTTGGACGATTTTTTTAAGAATTTTCAAATTTTCAGAAAGGAGGTTCCATATAAGGTCAAAAACTACATACTCAGATCTTCACCAAACTTTGCATGGATACATTGGATGTCAAGACACGTGGAAAAAACATACAAAACATAGGTTTGGGGACATCAAGATTTTGGACGGATTTCTTAGGAATTTTTGAAATTTTCAGATGGGAGGTTCCAGATAAGGTCAAAAACTACATACTCAGATCTTCACCAAACTTTGCAGGGATACATTGGATGTCAAGACACGTGGAAAAAACGTACAAAACAGGAGATTGGAGACATCAAGATTTTGGACGAATTTTTGAGGAATTTTCAAATTTTCAGAAAGAAGGTTCCAGATAAGGTCAAAAACTACATACTCAGATCTTCACCAAACTTTGCAGGGATACATTGGATGTCAAGACACGTGGGAAAAACGTACAAAACAAGAGATTGGAGACATCAAGATTTTGGACGAATTTTTTAACAATTTTCAAATTTTCAGATAGGAGGTTCCAGATAAGGTCAAAAACTACATACTCAGATCTTCACCAAACTTTGCAGGGATACATTGGATGTCAAGACACGTGGAAAAAACGTACAAAACAAGCGATTGAGGTCATCAAGATTTTGGACGGATTTTTTAGGAATTTTCAAATTTTCAGATGGGAGGTTCCAGATAAGGTCAAAAACTACATACTCAGATCTTCACCAAACTTTACAGGGATACATTGGATGTCAAGACACGTGGAAAAAACGTACAAAACAAGAGATTGGAGACATCAAGATTTTGGACGAATTTTTTAAGAATTTTCAAATTTTCAGATAAGAGGTTCCATATAAGGTCAAAAACTACATACTCAGATCTTCACCAAACTTTGCAGGGATACATTGGATGTCAAGACACGTGGAAAAAACATACAAGACATAGGATTGGGGACATCAAGATTTTGGACGGATTTTTTAAGAATTTTCAAATTTTCAGATGGGAGGTTCCAGATAAGGTCAAAACTACATACTCAGATCTTCACCAAACTTTGCAGGGATACATTGGATGTCAAGAAACGTGGAAAAAACGTACAAAACAAGAGATTGGAGACATCTAGATTTTGGACGAATTTTTGAGGAATTTTCAAATTTTCAGAAAGGAGGTTCCATATGAGGTCAAAAACTACATACTCAGATCTTCACCAAACTTTGCAGGGATACGTTGGATGTCAAGACACGTGGGAAAAACGTACAAAACAAGAGATTGGAGACATCAAGATTTTGGACGAATTTTTTAACAATTTTCAAATTTTCAGATAGGAGGTTCCAGATAAGGTCAAAAACTACATACTCAGATCTTCACCAAACTTTGCAGGGATACATTGGATGTCAAGACACGTGGAAAAAACGTACAAAACAAGAGATTGAGGTCATCAAGATTTTGGACGGATTTTTTAGGAATTTTCAAATTTTCAGATGGGAGGTTCCAGATAAGGTCAAAAACTGCATACTCAGATCTTCACCAAACTTTGCAGGGATACATTGGATGTCAAGACACGTGGAAAAAACGTACAAAACAAGAGATTGGAGACATCAAGATTTTGGACGAATTTTTTAAGAATTTTCAAATTTTCAGATAGGAGGTTCCATATAAAGTCAAAAACTACATACTCAGATCTTCACAAAACTTTGCATGGATACATTGGATGTCAAGACACGTTGGAAAAACATACAAAACATAGGATTGGAGACATCAAGATTTTGGACGAATTTTTCAAGAATTCTCAAATTTTCAGATAGGAGGTTCCATATAAGGTCAAAAACTACATACTCAGATCTTCACCAAACTTTGCAGGGATACATTGGATGTGAAGACACGTGGAAAAAACATACAAAACATAGGATTGGAGACATCAAGATTTTGGTCGAATTTTTTAAGAATTTTCAAATTTTCAGATATGAGGTTCCATATAAGGTCAAAAACTACATACTCAGATCTTCACCAAACTGTGCAGGGATACATTGGATGTCAAGACACGTGGAAAAAACGTACAAAACAAGAGATTGGAGACATCAAGATTTTGGACGAATTTTTTAAGAATTTTCAAATTTTCAGAAAGGAGGTTCCATATAAGGTCAAAAACTACATACTCAGATCTTCACCAAACTTTGCAGGGATACATTGGATGTCAAGACACGTGGAAAAAAACGTACAAAACAAGAGATTGGAGACTTCAAGATTTTGGACGAATTTTTTAAGAATTTTCAAATTTTCAGAAAGGATGTTCCATATAAGGTCAAAAACTACATACTCTGATCTTCACCAAACATTGCAGGGTTACATTTGAGGTCAAGACACGTGGAAAAAACGTACAAAACAAGAGATTGTAGACATCAAGATTTTGGACGAATTTTTTAAAAATTTTCAAATTTTCAGATGGGAGGTTCCAGATAAGGTCAAAAACTACATACTCAGATCTTCACCAAACTTTGCATGGATACATTGGATGTCAAGACACGTGGAAAAAACATACAAAACATAGGATTGGAGACATCAAGATTTTGGTCGATTTTTTTAAGAATTTTCAAATTTTCAGATGGGAGGTTCCATATAAGGTCAAAAACTACATACTCAGATCTTCACCAAACTTTGCAGGGATACATTGGATGTCAAGACACGTGGAAAAAACGTACAAAACAAGAGATTGGAGACATCAAGATTTTGGACGAATTTTTTAAGAATTTTCAAATTTTCAGAAAGGATGTTCCAGATAAGGTCAAAAACGACAAACTCAGATCTTCACCAAACTTTGCAGAAATACATTGGATGTCAAGACACGTGGAAAAAACATACAAAACATAGGATTGGGGACATCAAGATTTTGGTCAAATATTTTTAAGAATTTTCAAATTTTCAGATAAGAGGTTCCATATAAGGTCAAAAACTACATACTCAGATCTTCACCAAACATTGCAGGGATACATTGGATGTCAAGACACGTGGAAAAAACGTACAAAACAAGAGATTGAGGTCATCAAGATTTTGGACGGATTTTTTAGGAATTTTCAAATTTTCAGATGGGAGGTTCCAGATAAGGTCAAAAACTACATACTCAGATCTTCACCAAACTTTGCAGGGATACATTGGATGTCAAGACACGTGGAAAAAACGTACAAAACAAGAGATTGGAGACATCAAGATTTTGGATGAATTTTTCAAGAATTCTCAAATTTTCAGATAGGAGGTTCCATATAAGGTCAAAAACTACATACTCAGATCTTCACCAAACTTTGCATGGATACATTGGATGTCAAGACACGTGGAAAAAACATACAAAACATAGGATTGGAGACATCAAGATTTTGGTCGAATTTTTTAAGAATTTTCAAATTTTCAGAAAGGAGGTTCCATATACGGTCAAAAACTACATACTCAGATCTTCACCAAACTTTGCAGGGATACATTGGATGTCAAGACACGTGGAAAAAAAGTACAAAACAAGAGAGTGGAGACATCAAGATTTTAGACGGATTTTTTAGGAATTTTCAAATTTTCAGATGGGAGGTTCCATATAAGGTCAAAAACTACATACTCAGATCTTCACCAAACTTTGCAGGGATACATTTGATGTCAAGACACGTGGAAAAAACGTACAAAACAAGAGATTGGAGACATCAAGATTTTGGACGAATTTTTTAAGAATTTTCAAATTTTCAGATAGGAGGTTCCATATAAGGTCAAAAACTACATACTCTGATCTTCACCAAACATTGCAGGGATACATTGGATGTCAAGAAACGTGGAAAAAACGTACAAAACAAGAGATTGGAGACATCAAGATTTTGGACGAATTTTTGAAGAATTTTCAAATTTTCAGATAGGAGGTTCCAGATAAGGTCAAAAACGACATACTCAGATCTTCACCAAACTTTGCAGGGATACATTGGATGTCAAGACACGTGGAAAAAACATACAAAACATAGGATTGGGGACATCAAGATTTTGGTCAAATTTTTTAAGAATTTTCAAATTTTCAGATAGGAGGTTCCATATAAGGTCAAAAACTACATACTCAGATCTTCACCAAACTTTGCAGGGATACATTGGATGTCAAGACACGTGGAAAAAACGTACAAAACAAGATATTGGAGACATCAAGATTTTGGACGAATTTTTTAAGAATTTTCAAATTTTCAGAAAGGATGTTCCAGATAAGGTCAAAAACGACATACTCAGATCTTCACCAAACTTTTCAGGGATACATTGGATGTCAAGACACGTGGAAAAAACATACAAAACATAGGATTGGGGACATCAAGATTTTGGTCAAATTTTTTAAGAATTTTCAAATTTTCAGATAGGAGGTTCCATATAAGGTCAAAAACTACATACTCAGATCTTCACCAAACATTGCAGGGATACATTGGAGGTCAAGACACGTGGAAAAAACGTACAAAACAAGAGATTGGAGACATCAAGATTTTGGACGAATTTTTTAAAAATTTTCAAATTTTCAGATGGGAGGTTCCAGATAAGGTCAAAAACTACATACTCAGATCTTCACCAAACTTTGCATGGATACATTGGATGTCAAGACACGTGAAAAAAACATACAAAACATAGGATTGGAGACATCAAGATTTTGGTCGAATTTTTTAAGAATTTTCAAATTTTCAATTGGGAGGTTCAATATAAGGTCAAAAACTACATACTCAGATCTTCACCAAACTTTGCAGGGATACATTGGATGTCAAGACACGTGGAAAAAACGTACAAAACAAGATATTGGAGACATCAAGATTTTGGACGAATTTTTTAAGAATTTTCAAATTTTCAGAAAGGATGTTCCAGATAAGGTCAAAAACGACATACTCAGATCTTCACCAAACTTTGCAGAAATACATTGGATGTCAAGACACGTGGAAAAAACATACAAAACATAGGATTGGGGACATCAAGATTTTGGTCAAATATTTTTAAGAATTTTCAAATTTTCAGATAAGAGGTTCCATATAAGGTCAAAAACTACATATTCAGATATTCACCAAACATTGCAGGGATACATTGGATGTCAAGACACGTGGAAAAAACGTACAAAACAAGAGATTGAGGTCATCAAGATTTTGGACGGATTTTTTAGGAATTTTCAAATTTTCAGATGGGAGGTTCCAGATAAGGTCAAAAACTACATACTCAGATCTTCACCAAACTTTGCAGGGATACATTGGATGTCAAGACACGTGGAAAAACGTACAAAACAAGAGATTTCAGACATCAAGATTTTGGACGAATTTTTCAAGAATTCTCAAATTTTCAGATAGGAGGTTCCATATAAGGTCAAAAACTACATACTCAGATCTTCACCAAACTTTGCATGGATACATTGGATGTCAAGACACGTGGAAAAAACATACAAAACATAGGATTGGAGACATCAAGATTTTGGTCGAATTTTTTAAGAATTTTCAAATTTTCAGAAAGGAGGTTCCATATAAGGTCAAAAACTACATACTCAGATCTTCACCAAATTTGCAGGGATACATTGGATGTCAAGACACGTGGAAAAAAAGTACAAAACAAGAGAGTGGAGACATCAAGATTTTAGACGGATTTTTTAGGAATTTTCAAATTTTCAGATGGGAGGTTCCATATAAGGTCAAAAACTACATACTCAGATCTTCACCAAACTTTGCAGGGATACATTGGATGTCAAGACACGTGGAAAAAACGTACAAAACAAGAGATTGGAGACATCAAGATTTTGGACGAATTTTTTAAGAATTTTCAAATTTTCAGAAAGGAGGTTCCATATAAGGTCAAAAACTACATACTCAGATCTTCACCAAACTTTGCAGGGATACATTGGATGTCAAGACACGTGGAAAAAACGTACAAAACAAGAGATTGGAGACATCAAGATTTTGGACGTATTTTTTAAGAATTTTCAAATTTTCAGAGAGGATGTTCCAGATAAGGTCAAAAACTACATACTCAGATCTTCACCTAACTTTGCAGGGATACATTGGAGGTCAAGACACGTGGAGAAAACATACAAAACATAGGATTGGGGATATCAAGATTTTGGTCACATTTTTTAAGAATTTTCAAATTTTCAGATAGGAGGTTCCATATAAGGTCAAAAACTACATACTCAGATCTTCACCAAACATTGCAGGGATACATTGGATGTCAAGAAACGTGGAAAAAACGTACAAAACAAGAGATTGGAGACATCAAGGTTTTGGACGAATTTTTGAAGAATTTTCAAATTTTCAGATAGGAGGTTCCAGATAAGGTCAAAAACTACATACTCAGATCTTCACCAAACTTTGCAGGGATACATTGGATGTCAAGACACGTGGAAAAAACATACAAAACATAGGATTGGGGATATCAAGATTTTGGTCAAATTTTTTAAGAATTTTCAAATTTTCAGATAGGAGGTTCCATATAAGGTCAAAAACTACATACTCTGATCTTCACCAAACATTGCAGGGATACATTGGATGTCAAGAAACGTGGAAAAAACGTACAAAACAAGAGATTGGAGACATCAAGATTTTGGACGAATTTTTGAAGAATTTTCAAATTTTCAGATAGGAGTTTCCAGATAAGGTCAAAAACGACATACTCAGATCTTCACCAAACTTTGCAGGGATACATTGGATGTCAAGACACGTGGAAAAAACATACAAAACATAGGATTGGGGACATCAAGATTTTGGTCAAATTTTTTAAGAATTTTCAAATTTTCAGATAGGAGGTTCCATATAAGGTCAAAAACTACATACTCAGATCTTCACCAAACTTTGCAGGGATACATTGGATGTCAAGACACGTGGAAAAAACGTACAAAACAAGATATTGGAGACATCAAGATTTTGGACGAATTTTTTAAGAATTTTCAAATTTTCAGAAAGGATGTTCCAGATAAGGTCAAAAACGACATACTCAGATCTTCACCAAACTTTGCAGGGATACATTGGATGTCAAGACACGTGGAAAAAACATACAAAACATAGGATTGGGGACATCAAGATTTTGGTCAAATTTTTTAAGAATTTTCAAATTTTCAGATAGGAGGTTCCATATAAGGTCAAAAACTACATACTCAGATCTTCACCAAACATTGCAGGGATACATTGGAGGTCAAGACACGTGGAAAAAACGTACAAAACAAGAGATTGGAGACATCAAGATTTTGGACGAATTTTTTAAAAATTTTCAAATTTTCAGATGGGAGGTTCCAGATAAGGTCAAAAACTACATACTCAGATCTTCACCAAACTTTGCATGGATACATTGGATGTCAAGACACGTGAAAAAAACATACAAAACATAGGATTGGAGACATCAAGATTTTGGTCGAATTTTTTAAGAATTTTCAAATTTTCAATTGGGAGGTTCAATATAAGGACAAAAACTACATACTCAGATCTTCACCAAACTTTGCAGGGATACATTGGATGTCAAGACACGTGGAAAAAACGTACAAAACAAGAGATTGGAGACATCAAGATTTTGGACGAATTTTTTAAGAATTTTCAAATTTTCAGAAAGGATGTTCAAGATAAGGTCAAAAACGACATACTCAGATCTTCACCAAACTTTGCAGAAATACATTGGATGTCAAGACACGTGGAAAAAACATACAAAACATAGGATTGGGGACATCAAGATTTTGGTCAAATATTTTTAAGAATTTTCAAATTTTCAGATAAGAGGTTCCATATAAGGTCAAAAACTACATATTCAGATATTCACCAAACATTGCAGGGATACATTGGATGCCAAGACACGTGGAAAAAACGTACAAAACAAGAGATTGAGGTCATCAAGATTTTGGACGGATTTTTTAGGAATTTTCAAATTTTCAGATGGGAGGTTCCAGATAAGGTCAAAAACTACATACTCAGATCTTCACCAAACTTTGCAGGGATACATTGGATGTCAAGACACGTGGAAAAAACGTACAAAACAAGAGATTGGAGACATCAAGATTTTGGATGAATTTTTCAAGAATTCTCAAATTTTCAGATAGGAGGTTCCATATAAGGTCAAAAACTACATACTCAGATCTTCACCAAACTTTGCATGGATACATTGGATGTCAAGACACGTGGAAAAAACATACAAAACATAGGATTGGAGACATCAAGATTTTGGTCGAATTTTTTAAGAATTTTCAAATTTTCAGAAAGGAGGTTCCATATACGGTCAAAAACTACATACTCAGATCTTCACCAAACTTTGCAGGGATACATTGGATGTCAAGACACGTGGAAAAAAAGTACAAAACAAGAGAGTGGAGACATCAAGATTTTAGACGGATTTTTTAGGAATTTTCAAATTTTCAGATGGGAGGTTCCATATAAGGTCAAAAACTACATACTCAGATCTTCACCAAACTTTGCAGGGATACATTTGATGTCAAGACACGTGGAAAAAACGTACAAAACAAGAGATTGGAGACATCAAGATTTTGGACGAATTTTTTAAGAATTTTCAAATTTTCAGATAGGAGGTTCCATATAAGGTCAAAAACTACATACTCTGATCTTCACCAAACATTGCAGGGATACATTGGATGTCAAGAAACGTGGAAAAAACGTACAAAACAAGAGATTGGAGACATCAAGATTTTGGACGAATTTTTGAAGAATTTTCAAATTTTCAGATAGGAGGTTCCAGATAAGGTCAAAAACGACATACTCAGATCTTCACCAAACTTTGCAGGGATACATTGGATGTCAAGACACGTGGAAAAAACATACAAAACATAGGATTGGGGACATCAAGATTTTGGTCAAATTTTTTAAGAATTTTCAAATTTTCAGATAGGAGGTTCCATATAAGGTCAAAAACTACATACTCAGATCTTCACCAAACTTTGCAGGGATACATTGGATGTCAAGACACGTGGAAAAAACGTACAAAACATGATATTGGAGACATCAAGATTTTGGACGAATTTTTTAAGAATTTTCAAATTTTCAGAAAGGATGTTCCAGATAAGGTCAAAAACGACATACTCAGATCTTCACCAAACTTTTCAGGGATACATTGGATGTCAAGACACGTGGAAAAAACATACAAAAAATAGGATTGGGGACATCAAGATTTTGGTCAAATTTTTTAAGAATTTTCAAATTTTCAGATAGGAGGTTCCATATAAGGTCAAAAACTACATACTCAGATCTTCACCAAACATTGCAGGGATACATTGGAGGTCAAGACACGTGGAAAAAACGTACAAAACAAGAGATTGGAGACATCAAGATTTTGGACGAATTTTTTAAAAATTTTCAAATTTTCAGATGGGAGGTTCCAGATAAGGTCAAAAACTACATACTCAGATCTTCACCAAACTTTGCATGGATACATTGGATGTCAAGACACGTGAAAAAAACATACAAAACATAGGATTGGAGACATCAAGATTTTGGTCGAATTTTTTAAGAATTTTCAAATTTTCAATTGGGAGGTTCAATATAAGGTCAAAAACTACATACTCAGATCTTCACCAAACTTTGCAGGGATACATTGGATGTCAAGACACGTGGAAAAAACGTACAAAACAAGAGATTGGAGACATCAAGATTTTGGACGAATTTTTTAAGAATTTTCAAATTTTCAGAAAGGATGTTCCAGATAAGGTCAAAAACGACATACTCAGATCTTCACCAAACTTTGCAGAAATACATTGGATGTCAAGACACGTGGAAAAAACATACAAAACATAGGATTGGGGACATCAAGATTTTGGTCAAATATTTTTAAGAATTTTCAAATTTTCAGATAAGAGGTTCCATATAAGGTCAAAAACTACATATTCAGATATTCACCAAACATTGCAGGGATACATTGGATGTCAAGACACGTGGAAAAAACGTACAAAACAAGAGATTGAGGTCATCAAGATTTTGGACGGATTTTTTAGGAATTTTCAAATTTTCAGATGGGAGGTTCCAGATAAGGTCAAAAACTACATACTCAGATCTTCACCAAACTTTGCAGGGATACATTGGATGTCAAGACACGTGGAAAAACGTACAAAACAAGAGATTTCAGACATCAAGATTTTGGACGAATTTTTCAAGAATTCTCAAATTTTCAGATAGGAGGTTCCATATAAGGTCAAAAACTACATACTCAGATCTTCACCAAACTTTGCATGGATACATTGGATGTCAAGACACGTGGAAAAAACATACAAAACATAGGATTGGAGACATCAAGATTTTGGTCGAATTTTTTAAGAATTTTCAAATTTTCAGAAAGGAGGTTCCATATAAGGTCAAAAACTACATACTCAGATCTTCACCAAATTTGCAGGGATACATTGGATGTCAAGACACGTGGAAAAAAAGTACAAAACAAGAGAGTGGAGACATCAAGATTTTAGACGGATTTTTTAGGAATTTTCAAATTTTCAGATGGGAGGTTCCATATAAGGTCAAAAACTACATACTCAGATCTTCACCAAACTTTGCAGGGATACATTGGATGTCAAGACACGTGGAAAAAACGTACAAAACAAGAGATTGGAGACATCAAGATTTTGGACGAATTTTTTAAGAATTTTCAAATTTTCAGAAAGGAGGTTCCATATAAGGTCAAAAACTACATACTCAGATCTTCACCAAACTTTGCAGGGATACATTGGATGTCAAGACACGTGGAAAAAACGTACAAAACAAGAGATTGGAGACATCAAGATTTTGGACGTATTTTTTAAGAATTTTCAAATTTTCAGAGAGGATGTTCCAGATAAGGTCAAAAACTACATACTCAGATCTTCACCTAACTTTGCAGGGATACATTGGAGGTCAAGACACGTGGAAAAAACGTACAAAACAAGAGATTGAAGACATCAAGATTTTGGACGAATTTTTTAAAAATTTTCAAATTTTCAGATAGGAGGTTCCAGATAAGGTCAAAAACTACATACTCAGATCTTCACCAAACTTTGCAGGGATACATTGGATGTCAAGACACGTGGAGAAAACATACAAAACATAGGATTGGGGATATCAAGATTTTGGTCACATTTTTTAAGAATTTTCAAATTTTCAGATAGGAGGTTCCATATAAGGTCAAAAACTACATACTCAGATCTTCACCAAACATTGCAGGGATACATTGGATGTCAAGAAACGTGGAAAAAACGTACAAAACAAGAGATTGGAGACATCAAGGTTTTGGACGAATTTTTGAAGAATTTTCAAATTTTCAGATAGGAGGTTCCAGATAAGGTCAAAAACTACATACTCAGATCTTCACCAAACTTTGCAGGGATACATTGGATGTCAAGACACGTGGAAAAAACATACAAAACATAGGATTGGGGATATCAAGATTTTGGTCAAATTTTTTAAGAATTTTCAAATTTTCAGATAGGAGGTTCCATATAAGGTCAAAAACTACATACTCTGATCTTCACCAAACATTGCAGGGATACATTGGATGTCAAGAAACGTGGAAAAAACGTACAAAACAAGAGATTGGAGACATCAAGATTTTGGACGAATTTTTGAAGAATTTTCAAATTTTCAGATAGGAGGTTCCAGATAAGGTCAAAAACGACATACTCAGATCTTCACCAAACTTTGCAGGGATACATTGGATGTCAAGACACGTGGAAAAAACATACAAAACATAGGATTGGGGACATCAAGATTTTGGTCAAATTTTTTAAGAATTTTCAAATTTTCAGATAGGAGGTTCCATATAAGGTCAAAAACTACATACTCAGATCTTCACCAAACTTTGCAGGGATACATTGGATGTCAAGACACGTGGAAAAAACGTACAAAACAAGATATTGGAGACATCAAGATTTTGGACGAATTTTTTAAGAATTTTCAAATTTTCAGAAAGGATGTTCCAGATAAGGTCAAAAACGACATACTCAGATCTTCACCAAACTTTGCAGGGATACATTGGATGTCAAGACACGTGGAAAAAACATACAAAACATAGGATTGGGGACATCAAGATTTTGGTCAAATTTTTTAAGAATTTTCAAATTTTCAGATAGGAGGTTCCATATAAGTTCAAAAACTACATACTCAGATCTTCACCAAACATTGCAGGGATACATTGGAGGTCAAGACACGTGGAAAAAACGTACAAAACAAGAGATTGGAGACATCAAGATTTTGGACGAATTTTTTAAAAATTTTCAAATTTTCAGATGGGAGGTTCCAGATAAGGTCAAAAACTACATACTCAGATCTTCACCAAACTTTGCATGGATACATTGGATGTCAAGACACGTGAAAAAAACATACAAAACATAGGATTGGAGACATCAAGATTTTGGATGAATTTTTCAAGAATTCTCAAATTTTCAGATAGGAGGTTCCATATAAGGTCAAAAACTACATACTCAGATCTTCACCAAACTTTGCATGGATACATTGGATGTCAAGACACGTGGAAAAAACATACAAAACATAGGATTGGAGACATCAAGATTTTGGTCGAATTTTTTAAGAATTTTCAAATTTTCAGAAAGGAGGTTCCATATACGGTCAAAAACTACATACTCAGATCTTCACCAAACTTTGCAGGGATACATTGGATGTCAAGACACGTGGAAAAAAAGTACAAAACAAGAGAGTGGAGACATCAAGATTTTAGACGGATTTTTTAGGAATTTTCAAATTTTCAGATGGGAGGTTCCATATAAGGTCAAAAACTACATACTCAGATCTTCACCAAACTTTGCAGGGATACATTTGATGTCAAGACACGTGGAAAAAACGTACAAAACAAGAGATTGGAGACATCAAGATTTTGGACGAATTTTTTAAGAATTTTCAAATTTTCAGATAGGAGGTTCCATATAAGGTCAAAAACTACATACTCTGATCTTCACCAAACATTGCAGGGATACATTGGATGTCAAGAAACGTGGAAAAAACGTACAAAACAAGAGATTGGAGACATCAAGATTTTGGACGAATTTTTGAAGAATTTTCAAATTTTCAGATAGGAGGTTCCAGATAAGGTCAAAAACGACATACTCAGATCTTCACCAAACTTTGCAGGGATACATTGGATGTCAAGACACGTGGAAAAAACATACAAAACATAGGATTGGGGACATCAAGATTTTGGTCAAATTTTTTAAGAATTTTCAAATTTTCAGATAGGAGGTTCCATATAAGGTCAAAAACTACATACTCAGATCTTCACCAAACTTTGCAGGGATACATTGGATGTCAAGACACGTGGAAAAAACGTACAAAACAAGATATTGGAGACATCAAGATTTTGGACGAATTTTTTAAGAATTTTCAAATTTTCAGAAAGGATGTTCCACATAAGGTCAAAAACGACATACTCAGATCTTCACCAAACTTTTCAGGGATACATTGGATGTCAAGACACGTGGAAAAAACATACAAAAAATAGGATTGGGGACATCAAGATTTTGGTCAAATTTTTTAAGAATTTTCAAATTTTCAGATAGGAGGTTCCATATAAGGTCAAAAACTACATACTCAGATCTTCACCAAACATTGCAGGGATACATTGGAGGTCAAGACACGTGGAAAAAACGTACAAAACAAGAGATTGGAGACATCAAGATTTTGGACGAATTTTTTAAAAATTTTCAAATTTTCAGATGGGAGGTTCCAGATAAGGTCAAAAACTACATACTCAGATCTTCACCAAACTTTGCATGGATACATTGGATGTCAAGACACGTGAAAAAAACATACAAAACATAGGATTGGAGACATCAAGATTTTGGTCGAATTTTTTAAGAATTTTCAAATTTTCAATTGGGAGGTTCAATATAAGGTCAAAAACTACATACTCAGATCTTCACCAAACTTTGCAGGGATACATTGGATGTCAAGACACGTGGAAAAAACGTACAAAACAAGAGATTGGAGACATCAAGATTTTGGACGAATTTTTTAAGAATTTTCAAATTTTCAGAAAGGATGTTCCAGATAAGGTCAAAAACGACATACTCAGATCTTCACCAAACTTTGCAGAAATACATTGGATGTCAAGACACGTGGAAAAAACATACAAAACATAGGATTGGGGACATCAAGATTTTGGTCAAATATTTTTAAGAATTTTCAAATTTTCAGATAAGAGGTTCCATATAAGGTCAAAAACTACATATTCAGATATTCACCAAACATTGCAGGGATACATTGGATGTCAAGACACGTGGAAAAAACGTACAAAACAAGAGATTGAGGTCATCAAGATTTTGGACGGATTTTTTAGGAATTTTCAAATTTTCAGATGGGAGGTTCCAGATAAGGTCAAAAACTACATACTCAGATCTTCACCAAACTTTGCAGGGATACATTGGATGTCAAGACACGTGGAAAAACGTACAAAACAAGAGATTTCAGACATCAAGATTTTGGACGAATTTTTCAAGAATTCTCAAATTTTCAGATAGGAGGTTCCATATAAGGTCAAAAACTACATACTCAGATCTTCACCAAACTTTGCATGGATACATTGGATGTCAAGACACGTGGAAAAAACATACAAAACATAGGATTGGAGACATCAAGATTTTGGTCGAATTTTTTAAGAATTTTCAAATTTTCAGAAAGGAGGTTCCATATAAGGTCAAAAACTACATACTCAGATCTTCACCAAATTTGCAGGGATACATTGGATGTCAAGACACGTGGAAAAAAAGTACAAAACAAGAGAGTGGAGACATCAAGATTTTAGACGGATTTTTTAGGAATTTTCAAATTTTCAGATGGGAGGTTCCATATAAGGTCAAAAACTACATACTCAGATCTTCACCAAACTTTGCAGGGATACATTGGATGTCAAGACACGTGGAAAAAACGTACAAAACAAGAGATTGGAGACATCAAGATTTTGGACGAATTTTTTAAGAATTTTCAAATTTTCAGAAAGGAGGTTCCATATAAGGTCAAAAACTACATACTCAGATCTTCACCAAACTTTGCAGGGATACATTGGATGTCAAGACACGTGGAAAAAACGTACAAAACAAGAGATTGGAGACATCAAGATTTTGGACGTATTTTTTAAGAATTTTCAAATTTTCAGAGAGGATGTTCCAGATAAGGTCAAAAACTACATACTCAGATCTTCACCTAACTTTGCAGGGATACATTGGAGGTCAAGACACGTGGAAAAAACGTACAAAACAAGAGATTGAAGACATCAAGATTTTGGACGAATTTTTTAAAAATTTTCAAATTTTCAGATAGGAGGTTCCAGATAAGGTCAAAAACTACATACTCAGATCTTCACCAAACTTTGCAGGGATACATTGGATGTCAAGACACGTGGAGAAAACATACAAAACATAGGATTGGGGATATCAAGATTTTGGTCACATTTTTTAAGAATTTTCAAATTTTCAGATAGGAGGTTCCATATAAGGTCAAAAACTACATACTCAGATCTTCACCAAACATTGCAGGGATACATTGGATGTCAAGAAACGTGGAAAAAACGTACAAAACAAGAGATTGGAGACATCAAGGTTTTGGACGAATTTTTGAAGAATTTTCAAATTTTCAGATAGGAGGTTCCAGATAAGGTCAAAAACTACATACTCAGATCTTCACCAAACTTTGCAGGGATACATTGGATGTCAAGACACGTGGAAAAAACATACAAAACATAGGATTGGGGATATCAAGATTTTGGTCAAATTTTTTAAGAATTTTCAAATTTTCAGATAGGAGGTTCCATATAAGGTCAAAAACTACATACTCTGATCTTCACCAAACATTGCAGGGATACATTGGATGTCAAGAAACGTGGAAAAAACGTACAAAACAAGAGATTGGAGACATCAAGATTTTGGACGAATTTTTGAAGAATTTTCAAATTTTCAGATAGGAGGTTCCAGATAAGGTCAAAAACGACATACTCAGATCTTCACCAAACTTTGCAGGGATACATTGGATGTCAAGACACGTGGAAAAAACATACAAAACATAGGATTGGGGACATCAAGATTTTGGTCAAATTTTTTAAGAATTTTCAAATTTTCAGATAGGAGGTTCCATATAAGGTCAAAAACTACATACTCAGATCTTCACCAAACTTTGCAGGGATACATTGGATGTCAAGACACGTGGAAAAAACGTACAAAACAAGATATTGGAGACATCAAGATTTTGGACGAATTTTTTAAGAATTTTCAAATTTTCAGAAAGGATGTTCCAGATAAGGTCAAAAACGACATACTCAGATCTTCACCAAACTTTGCAGGGATACATTGGATGTCAAGACACGTGGAAAAAACATACAAAACATAGGATTGGGGACATCAAGATTTTGGTAAAATTTTTTAAGAATTTTCAAATTTTCAGATAGGAGGTTCCATATAAGGTCAAAAACTACATACTCAGATCTTCACCAAACATTGCAGGGATACATTGGAGGTCAAGACACGTGGAAAAAACGTACAAAACAAGAGATTGGAGACATCAAGATTTTGGACGAATTTTTTAAAAATTTTCAAATTTTCAGATGGGAGGTTCCAGATAAGGTCAAAAACTACATACTCAGATCTTCACCAAACTTTGCATGGATACATTGGATGTCAAGACACGTGAAAAAAACATACAAAACATAGGATTGGAGACATCAAGATTTTGGTCGAATTTTTTAAGAATTTTCAAATTTTCAATTGGGAGGTTCAATATAAGGTCAAAAACTACATACTCAGATCTTCACCAAACTTTGCAGGGATACATTGGATGTCAAGACACGTGGAAAAAACGTACAAAACAAGAGATTGGAGACATCAAGATTTTGGACGAATTTTTTAAGAATTTTCAAATTTTCAGAAAGGATGTTCCAGATAAGGTCAAAAACGACATACTCAGATCTTCACCAAACTTTGCAGAAATACATTGGATGTCAAGACACGTGGAAAAAACATACAAAACATAGGATTGGGGACATCAAGATTTTGGTCAAATATTTTTAAGAATTTTCAAATTTTCAGATAAGAGGTTCCATATAAGGTCAAAAACTACATATTCAGATATTCACCAAACATTGCAGGGATATATTGGATGCCAAGACACGTGGAAAAAACGTACAAAACAAGAGATTGAGGTCATCAAGATTTTGGACGGATTTTTTAGGAATTTTCAAATTTTCAGATGGGAGGTTCCAGATAAGGTCAAAAACTACATACTCAGATCTTCACCAAACTTTGCAGGGATACATTGGATGTCAAGACACGTGGAAAAACGTACAAAACAAGAGATTTCAGACATCAAGATTTTGGACGAATTTTTCAAGAATTCTCAAATTTTCAGATAGGAGGTTCCATATAAAGTCAAAAACTACATACTCAGATCTTCACCAAACTTTGCATGGATACATTGGATGTCAAGACACGTGGAAAAAACATACAAAACATAGGATTGGACACATCAAGATTTTGGTCGAATTTTTTAAGAATTTTCAAATTTTCAGAAAGGAGGTTCCATATAAGGTCAAAAACTACATACTCAGATCTTCACCAAACTTTGCAGGGATACATTGGATGTCAAGACACGTGGAAAAAAAGTACAAAACAAGAGAGTGGAGACATCAAGATTTTAGACGGATTTTTTAGGAATTTTCAAATTTTCAGATGGGAGGTTCCATATAAGGTCAAAAACTACATACTCAGATCTTCACCAAACTTTGCAGGGATACATTGGATGTCAAGACACGTGGAAAAAACGTACAAAACAAGAGATTGGAGACATCAAGATTTTGGACGAATTTTTTAAGAATTTTCAAATTTTCA
This sequence comes from Lepisma saccharinum, assembly GCF_977018435.1. Classification (NCBI taxonomy): domain Eukaryota; kingdom Metazoa; phylum Arthropoda; class Insecta; order Zygentoma; family Lepismatidae; genus Lepisma; species Lepisma saccharinum. Next base: position 527,330 of record NW_028142907.1, on the reverse strand, counting down.
GAAAGGAGGTTCCATATAAGGTCAAAAACTACATACTCAGATCTTCACCAAACTTTGCAGGGATACATTGGATGTCAAGACACGTGGAAAAAACGTACAAAACAAGAGATTGGAGACATCAAGATTTTGGACGAATTTTTTAAGAATTTTCAAATTTTCAGAGAGGATGTTCCAGATAAGGTCAAAAACTACATACTCAGATCTTCACCTAACTTTGCAGGGATACATTGGAGGTCAAGACACGTGGAAAAAACGTACAAAACAAGAGATTGAAGACATCAAGATTTTGGACGAATTTTTTAAAAATTTTCAAATTTTCAGATAGGAGGTTCCAGATAAGGTCAAAAACTACATACTCAGATCTTCACCAAACTTTGCAGGGATACATTGGATGTCAAGACACGTGGAGAAAACATACAAAACATAGGATTGGGGATATCAAGATTTTGGTCACATTTTTTAAGAATTTTCAAATTTTCAGATAGGAGGTTCCATATAAGGTCAAAAACTACATACTCAGATCTTCACCAAACATTGCAGGGATACATTGGATGTCAAGAAACGTGGAAAAAACGTACAAAACAAGAGATTGGAGACATCAAGATTTTGGACGAATTTTTGAAGAATTTTCAAATTTTCAAATAGGAGGTTCCAGATAAGGTCAAAAACTACATACTCAGATCTTCACCAAACGTTGCAGGGATACTTTGCATGTCAAAACACGTGGAAAAAACGTACAAAACAAGAGATTGGAGACATCAAGATTTTCGACGAATTTTTTAAGAATTTTCAAATTTTCAGATGGGAGGTTCCAGATAAGGTCAAAAATGACATACTCAGATCTTCACCAAACTTTGCAGGGGTACATTAGATGTCAAGACACGTGGAAAAAACGTACAAAACAAGAGATTGGGGACATCAAGATTTTGGACGAATTTTTTAAGAATTTTCAAATTTTCAGAAAGGAGGTTCCATATAAGGTCAAAAACTACATACTCAGATCTTCACCAAACTTTGCATGGATACATTGGATGTCAAGTCACGTGGAAAAAACATACAAAACATAGGATTGGGGACATCAAGATTTGAGACGAATTTTTTAAGAATTTTCAAATTTTCAGAAAGGAGGTTACATATAAGGTCAAAAACTACATACTCAGATATTCACCAAACTTTGCAGGGATACATTGGAGGTCAAGACACGTGGAAAAAACGTACAAAACAAAAGATAGGAGACATCAAGATTTTGGACGAATTTTTTAAAAATTTTCAAATTTTCAGATGGGAGGTTCCAGATAAGGTCAAAAACTACATACTCAGATCTTCACCAAACTTTGCATGGATACATTGGATGTCAAGACACGTGGAAAAAACATACAAAACATAGGATTGGAGACATCAAGATTTTGGTCGATTTTTTTAAGAATTTTCAAATTTTCAGATGGGAGGTTCCATATAAGGTCAAAAACTACATACTCAGATCTTCACCAAACTTTGCAGGGATACATTGGATGTCAAGACACGTGGAAAAAACGTACAAAACAAGAGATTGGAGACATCAAGATTTTGGACGAATTTTTTAAGAATTTTCAAATTTTCAGAAAGGATGTTCCAGATAAGGTCAAAAACGACATACTCAGATCTTCACCAAACTTTGCAGAAATACATTGGATGTCAAGACACGTGGAAAAAACATACAAAACATAGGATTGGGGACATCAAGATTTTGGTCAAATATTTTTAAGAATTTTCAAATTTTCAGATAAGAGGTTCCATATAAGGTCAAAAACTACATACTCAGATCTTCACCAAACATTGCAGGGATACATTGGATGTCAAGACACGTGGAAAAAACGTACAAAACAAGAGATTGAGGTCATCAAAATTTTGGACGGATTTTTTAGAAATTTTCAAATTTTCAGATGGGAGGTTCCAGATAAGGTCAAAAACTACATACTCAGATCTTCACCAAACTTTGCAGAGATACATTGGATGTCAAGACACGTGGAAAAAACGTACAAAACAAGAGATTGGAGACATCAAGATTTTGGACGAATTTTTCAAGAATTCTCAAATTTTCAGATAGGAGGTTCCATATAAGGTCAAAAACTACATACTCAGATCTTCACCAAACTTTGCATGGATACATTGGATGTCAAGACACGTGGAAAAAACATACAAAACATAGGATTGGAGACATCAAGATTTTGGTCGAATTTTTTAAGAATTTTCAAATTTTCAGAAAGGAGGTTCCATATAAGGTCAAAAACTACATACTCAGATCTTCACCAAACTTTGCAGGGATACATTGGATGTCAAGACACGTGGAAAAAAAGTACAAAACAAGAGAGTGGAGACATCAAGATTTTAGACGGATTTTTTAGGAATTTTCAAATTTTCAGATGGGAGGTTCCATATAAGGTCAAAAACTACATACTCAGATCTTCACCAAACTTTGCAGGGATACATTGGATGTCAAGACACGTGGAAATAACGTACAAAACAAGAGATTGGAGACATCAAGATTTTGGACGAATTTTTTAAGAATTTTCAAATTTTCAGAAAGTAGGTTCCATGTAAGGTCAAAAACTACATACTCAGATCTTCACCAAACTTTGCAGGGATACATTGGATGTCAAGACACGTGGAAAAAATGTACAAAACAGGAGATTGGAGACATCAAGATTTTGGACGAATTTTTTAAGAATTTTCAAATTTTCAGAAAGGATGTTCCAGATAAGGTCAAAAACGACATACTCAGATCTTCACCAAACTTTGCAGGGATACATTGGAGGTGAAGACACGTAGAAAAACGTACAAAACAAGAGATTGAAGACATCAAGATTTTGGACGAATTTTTTAAAAATTTTCAAATTTTCAGATAGGAGGTTCCAGATAAGGTCAAAAACGACATACTCAGATCTTCACCAAACTTTGCAGGGATACATTGGATGTCAAGACACGTGGAAAAAACGTACAAAACAAGAGATTGGGGTCATCAAGATTTTGGACGGATTTTTTAGGAATTTTCAAATTTTCAGATGGGAGGTTCCATATAAGGTCAAAAACTACATACTCAGATCTTCACCAAACATTGCAGGGATACATTGGATGTCAAGAAACGTGGAAAAAACGTACAAAACAAGAGATTGGAGACATCATGATTTTGGACGAATTTTTGAAGAATTTTCAAATTTTCAGATGGGAGGTTCCAGATAAGGTCAAAAACGACATACTCAGATCTTCACCAAACTTTGCAGGGATACATTGGATGTCAAGAAACGTGGAAAAAACATACTAAACATAGGATTGGGGACATCAAGATTTTGGTCAAATTTTTTAAGAATTTTCAAATTTTCAGAAAGGAGGTTCCATATAAGGTCAAAAACTACATACTCAGATCTTCACCAAACATTGCAGGGATACATTGGAGGTCAAGACACGTGGAAAAAACGTACAAAACAAGAGATTGGAGACATCAAGATTTTGGACGAATTTTTTAAAAATTTTCAAATTTTCAGATGGGAGGTTCCAGATAAGGTCAAAAACTACATACTCAGATCTTCACCAAACTTTGCAGGGATACATTGGATGTCAAGACACGTGGAAGAAACGTACAAAACAAGAGATTGGAGACATCAAGATTTTGGACGAATTTTTTAAGAATTTTCAAATTTTCAGAAAGGAGGTTCCATATAAGGTCAAAAACTACATACTCAGATCTTCACCAAACTTTGCAGGGATACATTGGATGTCAAGACACGTGGAAAAAACGTACAAAACAAGAGATTGGAGACATCAAGATTTTGGACGATTTTTTTAAGAATTTTCAAATTTTCAGAAAGGATGTTCCAGATAAGGTCAAAAACGACATACTCAGATCTTCACCAAACTTTGCAGGGATACATTGGATGTCAAGACACGTGGAAAAAACATACAAAACATAGGATTGGGGACATCAAGATTTTGGTCAAATTTTTTAAGAATTTTCAAATTTTCAGATATGAGGTTCCATATAAGGTCAAAAACTACATACTCAGATCTTCACCAAACATTGCAGGGATACATTGGAGGTCAAGACACGTGGAAAAAACGTACAAAACAAGAGATTGGAGACATCAAGATTTTGGACGAATTTTTTAAAAATTTTCAAATTTTCAGATGGGAGGTTCCAGATAAGGTCAAAAACTACATACTCAGATCTTCACCAAACTTTGCATGGATACATTGGATATCAAGACACGTGGAAAAAACATACAAAACATAGGATTGGAGACATCAAGATTTTGGTCGAATTTTTTAAGAATTTTCAAATTTTCAGATGGGAGGTTCCATATAAGGTCAAAAACTACATACTCAGATCTTCACCAAACTTTGCAGGGATACATTGGATGTCAAGACACGTGGAAAAAACGTACAAAAAAAGAGATTGGAGACATCAAGATTTTGGACGAATTTTTTAAGAATTTTCAAATTTTCAGAAAAGATGTTCCAGATAAGGTCAAAAACGACATACTCAGATCTTCACCAAACTTTGCAGAAATACATTGGATGTCAAGACACGTGGAAAAAACATACTAAACATAGGATTGGGGACATCAAGATTTTGGTCAAATTTTTTAAGAATTTTCAAATTTTCAGATAGGAGGTTCCATATAAGGTCAAAAACTACATACTCAGATCTTCACCAAACATTGCAGGGATACATTGGATGTCAAGAAACGTGGAAAAAACGTACAAAACAAGAGATTGGAGACATCATGATTTTGGACGAATTTTTGAAGAATTTTCAAATTTTCAGAAAGGAGGTTCCAGATAAGGTCAAAAACGACATACTCAGATCTTCACCAAACTTTGCAGGGATACATTGGATGTCAAGAAACGTGGAAAAAACATACTAAACATAGGATTGGGGACATCAAGATTTTGGTCAAATTTTTTAAGAATTTTCAAATTTTCAGATAGGAGGTTCCATATAAGGTCAAAAACTACATACTCAGATCTTCACCAAACATTGCAGGGATACATTGGAGGTCAAGACACGTGGAAAAAACGTACAAAACAAGAGATTGGAGACATCAAGATTTTGGACGAATTTTTTAAAAATTTTCAAATTTTCAGATGGGAGGTTCCAGATAAGGTCAAAAACTACATACTCAGATCTTCACCAAACTTTGCAGGGATACATTGGATGTCAAGACACGTGGAAGAAACGTACAAAACAAGAGATTGGAGACATCAAGATTTTGGACGAATTTTTTAAGAATTTTCAAATTTTCAGAAAGGAGGTTCCATATAAGGTCAAAAACTACATACTCAGATCTTCACCAAACTTTGCAAGGATACATTGGATGTCAAGACACGTGGAAAAAACGTACAAAACAAGAGATTGGAGACATCAAGATTTTGGACGAATTTTTTAAGAATTTTCAAATTTTCAGAAAGGATGTTCCAGATAAGGTCAAAAACGACATACTCAGATCTTCACCAAACTTTGCAGGGATACATTGGATGTCAAGACACGTGGAAAAAACATACAAAACATAGGATTGGGGACATCAAGATTTTGGTCAAATTTTTTAAGAATTTTCAAATTTTCAGATAGGAGGTTCCATATAAGGTCAAAAACTACATACTCAGATCTTCACCAAACATTGCAGGGATACATTGGAGGTCAAGACACGTGGAAAAAACGTACAAAACAAGAGATTGGAGACATCAAGATTTTGGACGAATTTTTTAAAAATTTTCAAATTTTCAGATGGGAGGTTCCAGATAAGGTCAAAAACTACATACTCAGATCTTCACCAAACTTTGCATGGATACATTGGATATCAAGACACGTGGAAAAAACATACAAAACATAGGATTGGAGACATCAAGATTTTGGTCGAATTTTTTAAGAATTTTCAAATTTTCAGATGGGAGGTTCCATATAAGGTCAAAAACTACATACTCAGATCTTCACCAAACTTTGCAGGGATACATTGGATGTCAAGACACGTGGAAAAAACGTACAAAAAAAGAGATTGGAGACATCAAGATTTTGGACGAATTTTTTAAGAATTTTCAAATTTTCAGAAAAGATGTTTAAGATAAGGTCAAAAACGACATACTCAGATCTTCACCAAACTTTGCAGAAATACATTGGATGTCAAGACACGTGGAAAAAACATACAAAACATAGGATTGGGGACATCAAGATTTTGGTCAAATATTTTTAAGAATTTTCAAATTTTCAGATAAGAGGTTCCATATAAGGTCAAAAACTACATACTCAGATCTTCACCAAACATTGCAGGGATACATTGGATGTCAAGACACGTGGAAAAAACGTACAAAACAAGAGATTGAGGTCATCAAAATTTTGGACGGATTTTTTAGAAATTTTCAAATTTTCAGATGGGAGGTTCCAGATAAGGTCAAAAACTACATACTCAGATCTTCACCAAACTTTGCAGAGATACATTGGATGTCAAGACACGTGGAAAAAACGTACAAAACAAGAGATTGGAGACATCAAGATTTTGGACGAATTTTTCAAGAATTCTCAAATTTTCAGATAGGAGGTTCCATATAAGGTCAAAAACTACATACTCAGATCTTCACCAAACTTTGCATGGATACATTGGATGTCAAGACACGTGGAAAAAACATACAAAACATAGGATTGGAGACATCAAGATTTTGGTCGAATTTTTTAAGAATTTTCAAATTTTCAGAAAGGAGGTTCCATATAAGGTCAAAAACTACATACTCAGATCTTCACCAAACTTTGCAGGGATACATTGGATGTCAAGACACGTGGAAAAAAAGTACAAAACAAGAGAGTGGAGACATCAAGATTTTAGACGGATTTTTTAGGAATTTTCAAATTTTCAGATGGGAGGTTCCATATAAGGTCAAAAACTACATACTCAGATCTTCACCAAACTTTGCAGGGATACATTGGATGTCAAGACACGTGGAAATAACGTACAAAACAAGAGATTGGAGACATCAAGATTTTGGACGAATTTTTTAAGAATTTTCAAATTTTCAGAAAGTAGATTCCATATAAGGTCAAAAACTACATACTCAGATCTTCACCAAACTTTGCAGGGATACATTGGATGTCAAGACACGTGGAAAAAATGTACAAAACAGGAGATTGGAGACATCAAGATTTTGGACGAATTTTTTAAGAATTTTCAAATTTTCAGAAAGGATGTTCCAGATAAGGTCAAAAACGACATACTCAGATCTTCACCAAACTTTGCAGGGATACATTGGAGGTCAAGAAACGAAGAAAAACGTACAAAACAAGAGATTGAAGACATCAAGATTTTGGACGAATTTTTTAAAAATTTTCAAATTTTCAGATAGGAGGTTCCAGATAAGGTCAAAAACGACATACTCAGATCTTCACCAAACTTTGCAGGGATACATTGGATGTCAAGACACGTGGAAAAAACGTACAAAACAAGAGATTGGGGTCATCAAGATTTTGGACGGATTTTTTAGGAATTTTCAAATTTTCAGATGGGAGGTTCCATATAAGGTCAAAAACTACATACTCAGATCTTCACCAAACATTGCAGGGATACATTGGATGTCAAGAAACGTGGAAAAAACGTACAAAACAAGAGATTGGAGACATCATGATTTTGGACGAATTTTTGAAGAATTTTCAAATTTTCAGAAAGGATGTTCCAGATAAGGTCAAAAACGACATACTCAGATCTTCACCAAACTTTGCAGGGATACATTGGATGTCAAGACACGTGGAAAAAACATACAAAACATAGGATTGGGGACATCAAGATTTTGGTCAAATTTTTTAAGAATTTTCAAATTTTCAGATAGGAGGTTCCATATAAGGTCAAAAACTACATACTCAGATCTTCACCAAACATTGCAGGGATACATTGGAGGTCAAGACACGTGGAAAAAACGTACAAAACAAGAGATTGGAGACATCAAGATTTTGGACGAATTTTTTAAAAATTTTCAAATTTTCAGATGGGAGGTTCCAGATAAGGTCAAAAACTACATACTCAGATCTTCACCAAACTTTGCAGGGATACATTGGATGTCAAGACACGTGGAAAAAACATACAAAACATAGGATTGGGGACATCAAGATTTTGGTCAAATTTTTTAAGAATTTTCAAATTTTCAGATAGGAGGTTCCATATAAGGTCAAAAACTACATACTCAGATCTTCACCAAACATTGCAGGGATACATTGGAGGTCAAGACACGTGGAAAAAACGTACAAAACAAGAGATTGGAGACATCAAGATTTTGGACGAATTTTTTAAAAATTTTCAAATTTTCAGATGGGAGGTTCCAGATAAGGTCAAAAACTACATACTCAGATCTTCACCAAACTTTGCATGGATACATTGGATATCAAGACACGTGGAAAAAACATACAAAACATAGGATTGGAGACATCAAGATTTTGGTCGAATTTTTTAAGAATTTTCAAATTTTCAGATGGGAGGTTCCATATAAGGTCAAAAACTACATACTCAGATCTTCACCAAACTTTGCAGGGATACATTGGATGTCAAGACACGTGGAAAAAACGTACAAAAAAAGAGATTGGAGACATCAAGATTTTGGACGAATTTTTTAAGAATTTTCAAATTTTCAGAAAAGATGTTCCAGATAAGGTCAAAAACGACATACTCAGATCTTCACCAAACTTTGCAGAAATACATTGGATGTCAAGACACGTGGAAAAAACATACAAAACATAGGATTGGGGACATCAAGATTTTGGTCAAATATTTTTAAGAATTTTCAAATTTTCAGATAAGAGGTTCCATATAAGGTCAAAAACTACATACTCAGATCTTCACCAAACATTGCAGGGATACATTGGATGTCAAGACACGTGGAAAAAACGTACAAAACAAGAGATTGAGGTCATCAAAATTTTGGACGGATTTTTTAGAAATTTTCAAATTTTCAGATGGGAGGTTCCAGATAAGGTCAAAAACTACATACTCAGATCTTCACCAAACTTTGCAGAGATACATTGGATGTCAAGACACGTGGAAAAAACGTACAAAACAAGAGATTGGAGACATCAAGATTTTGGACGAATTTTTCAAGAATTCTCAAATTTTCAGATAGGAGGTTCCATATAAGGTCAAAAACTACATACTCAGATCTTCACCAAACTTTGCATGGATACATTGGATGTCAAGACACGTGGAAAAAACATACAAAACATAGGATTGGAGACATCAAGATTTTGGTCGAATTTTTTAAGAATTTTCAAATTTTCAGAAAGGAGGTTCCATATAAGGTCAAAAACTACATACTCAGATCTTCACCAAACTTTGCAGGGATACATTGGATGTCAAGACACGTGGAAAAAAAGTACAAAACAAGAGAGTGGAGACATCAAGATTTTAGACGGATTTTTTAGGAATTTTCAAATTTTCAGATGGGAGGTTCCATATAAGGTCAAAAACTACATACTCAGATCTTCACCAAACTTTGCAGGGATACATTGGATGTCAAGACACGTGGAAATAACGTACAAAACAAGAGATTGGAGACATCAAGATTTTGGACGAATTTTTTAAGAATTTTCAAATTTTCAGAAAGTAGATTCCATATAAGGTCAAAAACTACATACTCAGATCTTCACCAAACTTTGCAGGGATACATTGGATGTCAAGACACGTGGAAAAAATGTACAAAACAGGAGATTGGAGACATCAAGATTTTGGACGAATTTTTTAAGAATTTTCAAATTTTCAGAAAGGATGTTCCAGATAAGGTCAAAAACGACATACTCAGATCTTCACCAAACTTTGCAGGGATACATTGGAGGTCAAGAAACGAAGAAAAACGTACAAAACAAGAGATTGAAGACATCAAGATTTTGGACGAATTTTTTAAAAATTTTCAAATTTTCAGATAGAAGGTTCCAGATAAGGTCAAAAACGACATACTCAGATCTTCACCAAACTTTGCAGGGATACATTGGATGTCAAGACACGTGGAAAAAACGTACAAAACAAGAGATTGGGGTCATCAAGATTTTGGACGGATTTTTTAGGAATTTTCAAATTTTCAGATGGGAGGTTCCATATAAGGTCAAAAACTACATACTCAGATCTTCACCAAACATTGCAGGGATACATTGGATGTCAAGAAACGTGGAAAAAACGTACAAAACAAGAGATTGGAGACATCATGATTTTGGACGAATTTTTGAAGAATTTTCAAATTTTCAGATGGGAGGTTCCAGATAAGGTCAAAAACGACATACTCAGATCTTCACCAAACTTTGCAGGGATACATTGGATGTCAAGAAACGTGGAAAAAACATACTAAACATAGGATTGGGGACATCAAGATTTTGGTCAAATTTTTTAAGAATTTTCAAATTTTCAGATAGGAGGTTCCATATAAGGTCAAAAACTACATACTCAGATCTTCACCAAACATTGCAGGGATACATTGGAGGTCAAGACACGTGGAAAAAACGTACAAAACAAGAGATTGGAGACATCAAGATTTTGGACGAATTTTTTAAAAATTTTCAAATTTTCAGATGGGAGGTTCCAGATAAGGTCAAAAACTACATACTCAGATCTTCACCAAACTTTGCAGGGATACATTGGATGTCAAGACACGTGGAAGAAACGTACAAAACAAGAGATTGGAGACATCAAGATTTTGGACGAATTTTTTAAGAATTTTCAAATTTTCAGAAAGGAGGTTCCATATAAGGTCAAAAACTACATACTCAGATCTTCACCAAACTTTGCAGGGATACATTGGATGTCAAGACACGTGGAAAAAACGTACAAAACAAGAGATTGGAGACATCAAGATTTTGGACGAATTTTTTAAGAATCTTCAAATTTTCAGAAAGGATGTTCCAGATAAGGTCAAAAACGACATACTCAGATCTTCACCAAACTTTGCAGGGATACATTGGATGTCAAGACACGTGGAAAAAACATACAAAACATAGGATTGGGGACATCAAGATTTTGGTCAAATTTTTTAAGAATTTTCAAATTTTCAGATAGGAGGTTACATATAATGTCAAAAACTACATACTCAGATCTTCACCAAACATTGCAGGGATACATTGGAGGTCAAGACACGTGGAAAAAACGTACAAAACAAGAGATTGGAGACATCAAGATTTTGGACGAATTTTTTAAAAATTTTCAAATTTTCAGATGGGAGGTTCCAGATAAGGTCAAAAACTACATACTCAGATCTTCACCAAACTTTGCATGGATACATTGGATATCAAGACACGTGGAAAAAACATACAAAACATAGGATTGGAGACATCAAGATTTTGGTCGAATTTTTTAAGAATTTTCAAATTTTCAGATGGGAGGTTCCATATAAGGTCAAAAACTACATACTCAGATCTTCACCAAACTTTGCAGGGATACATTGGATGTCAAGACACGTGGAAAAAACGTACAAAAAAAGAGATTGGAGACATCAAGATTTTGGACGAATTTTTTAAGAATTTTCAAATTTTCAGATAAGAGGTTCCATATAAGGTCAAAAACTACATACTCAGATATTCACCAAACATTGCAGGGATACATTGGATGTCAAGACACGTGGAAAAAACGTACAAAACAAGAGATTGAGGTCATCAAGATTTTGGACGGATTTTTTAGGAATTTTCAAATTTTCAGATGGGAGGTTCCAGATAAGGTCAAAAACTACATACTCAGATCTTCACCAAGCGTTGCAGGGATACATTGGATGTCAAGAAACGTGGAAAAAACGTACAAAACAAGAGATTGGAGACATCAAGATTTTGGATGAATTTTTTAAGAATTTTCAAATTTTCAGAAAGGAGGCTCCATATAAGGTCAAAAACTACATACTCAGATATTTACCAAACTTTGCAGGGATACATTGGAGGTCAATACACGTGGAAAAAACGTACAAAACAAGAGATAGGAGACATCAAGATTTTGGACGAATTTTTTAAAAATTTTCAAATTTTCAGATGGGAGGTTCCAGATAAGGTCAAAAACTACATACTCAGATCTTCACCAAACTTTGCATGGATACATTGGATGTCAAGACACGTGAAAAAAACATACAAAACATAGGATTGGAGACATCAAGATTTTGGTCGATTTTTTTAAGAATTTTCAAATTTTCAGATGGGAGGTTCCATATAATGTCAAAAACTACATACTCAGATCTTCACCAAACTTTGCAGGGATACATTGGATGTCAAGACACGTGGAAAAAACGTACAAAACAAGAGATTGGAGACATCAAGATTTTGGACGAATTTTTTAAGAATTTTCAAATTTTCAGAAAGGATGTTCCAGATAAGGTCAAAAACGACATACTCAGATCTTCACCAAACTTTGCAGAAATACATTGGATGTCAAGACACGTGGAAAAAACATACAAAACATAGGATTGGGGACATCAAGATTTTGATCAAATATTTTTAAGAATTTTCAAATTTTCAGATAAGAGGTTCCATATAAGGTCAAAAACTACATCCTCAGATCTTCACCAAACATTGCAGGGATACATTGGATGTCAAGACACGTGGAAAAAACGTACAAAACAAGAGATTGAGGTCATCAAGATTTTGGACGGATTTTTTAGAAATTTTCAAATTTTCAGATGGGAGGTTCCAGATAAGGTCAAAAACTACATACTCAGATCTTCACCAAACTTTGCAGAGATACATTGGATGTCAAGACACGTGGAAAAAACGTACAAAACAAGAGATTGGAGACATCAAGATTTTGGACGAATTTTTAAAAATTCTCAAATTTTCAGATAGGAAGTTCCATATAAGGCCAAAAACTACATACTCAGATCTTCACCAAACTTTGCATGGATACATTGGATGTCAAGACACGTGGAAAAAACATACAAAACATAGGATTGGAGACATCAAGATTTTGGTCGAATTTTTTAAGAATTTTCAAATTTTCAGAAAGGAGGTTCCATATAAGGTCAAAAACTACATACTCAGATCTTCACCAAACTTTGCATGGATACATTGGATGTCAAGACACGTGGAAAAAAAGTACAAAACAAGAGAGTGGAGACATCAAGATTTTAGACGGATTTTTTAGGAATTTTCAAATTTTCAGATGGGAGGTTCCATATAAGGTCAAAAACTACATACTCAGATCTTCACCAAACTTTGCAGAGATACATTGGATGTCAAGACACGTGGAAAAAACGTACAAAACAAGAGATTGGAGACATCAAGATTTTGGACGAATTTTTCAAGAATTCTCAAATTTTCAGATAGGAGGTTCCATATAAGGTCAAAAACTACATACTCAGATCTTCACCAAACTTTGCATGGATACATTGGATGTCAAGACACGTGGAAAAAACATACAAAACATAGGATTGGTGACATCAAGATTTTGGTCGAATTTTTTAAGAATTTTCAAATTTTCAGAAAGGAGGTTCCATATAAGGTCAAAAACTACATACTCAGATCTTCACCAAACTTTGCAGGGATACATTGGATGTCAAGACACGTGGAAAAAAAGTACAAAACAAGAGAGTGGAGACATCAAGATTTTAGACGGATTTTTTAGGAATTTTCAAATTTTCAGATGGGAGGTTCCATATAAGGTCAAAAACTACATACTCAGATCTTCACCAAACTTTGCAGGGATACATTGGATGTCAAAACACGTGGAAAAAACGTACAAAACAAGAGATTGGAGACATCAAGATTTTGGACGAATTTTTTAAGAATTTTGAAATTTTCAGAAAGTAGGTTCCATATAAGGTCAAAAACTACATACTCAGATCTTCACCAAACTTTGCAGGGATACATTGGATGTCAAGACACGTGGAAAAAACGTACAAAACAAGAGATTGGAGACATCAAGATTTTGGACGAATTTTTTAAGAATTTTCAAATTTTCAGAAAGGATGTTCCAGATAAGGTCAAAAACGACATACTCAGATCATCACCAAACTTTGCAGGGATACATTGGAGGTCAAGACACGTAGAAAAACGTACAAAACAAGAGATTGGAGACATCAAGATTTTGGACGAATTTTTTAAAAATTTTCAAATTTTCAGATAGGAGGTTCCAGATAAGGTCAAAAACTACATACTCAGATCTTCACCAAACATTGCAGGGATACATTGGATGTCAAGAAACGTGGAAAAAACGTACAAAACAAGAGATTGGAGACATCAAGGTTTTGGACGAATTTTTTAGGAATTTTCAAATTTTCAGATGGGAGGTTCCAGATAAGGTCAAAAACGACATACTCAGATCTTCACCAAACTTTGCAGGTATACATTGGATGTCAAGAAACGTGGAAAAAACATACAAAACATAGGATTGGGGACATCAAGATTTTGGTCAAATTTTTTAAGAATTTTCAAATTTTCAGATAGGAGGTTCCATATAAGGTCAAAAACTACATACTCAGATCTTCACCAAACATTGCAGGGATACATTGGAGGTCAAGACACGTGGAAAAAACGTACAAAACAAGAGATTGGAGACATCAAGATTTTGGACGAATTTTTTAAAAATTTTCAAATTTTCAGATGGGAGGTTCCAGATAAGGTCAAAAACTACATACTCAGATCTTCACCAAACTTTGCAGAGATACATTGGATGTCAAGACACGTGGAAAAAACGTACAAAACAAGAGATTGGAGACATCAAGATTTTGGACGAATTTTTCAAGAATTCTCAAATTTTCAGATAGGAAGTTCCATATAAGGTCAAAAACTACATACTCAGATCTTCACCAAACTTTGCATGGATACATTGGATGTCAAGACACGTGGAAAAAACATACAAAACATAGGATTGGAGACATCAAGATTTTGGTCGAATTTTTTAAGAATTTTCAAATTTTCAGAAAGGAGGTTCCATATAAGGTCAAAAACTACATACTCAGATCTTCACCAAACTTTGCAGGGATACATTGGATGTCAAGACACGTGGAAAAAAAGTACAAAACAAGAGAGTGGAGACATCAAGATTTTAGACGGATTTTTTAGGAATTTTCAAATTTTCAGATGGGAGGTTCCATATAAGGTCAAAAACTACATACTCAGATCTTCACCAAACTTTGCAGGGATACATTGGATGTCAAGACACGTGGAAATAACGTACAAAACAAGAGATTGGAGACATCAAGATTTTGGACGAATTTTTTAAGAATTTTCAAATTTTCAGAAAGTAGATTCCATATAAGGTCAAAAACTACATACTCAGATCTTCACCAAACTTTGCAGGGATACATTGGATGTCAAGACACGTGGAAAAAATGTACAAAACAGGAGATTGGAGACATCAAGATTTTGGACGAATTTTTTAAGAATTTTCAAATTTTCAGAAAGGATGTTCCAGATAAGGTCAAAAACGACATACTCAGATCTTCACCAAACTTTGCAGGGATACATTGGAGGTCAAGAAACGTAGAAAAACGTACAAAACAAGAGATTGAAGACATCAAGATTTTGGACGAATTTTTTAAAAATTTTCAAATTTTCAGATAGGAGGTTCCAGATAAGGTCAAAAACGACATACTCAGATCTTCACCAAACTTTGCAGGGATACATTGGATGTCAAGACACGTGGAAAAAACGTACAAAACAAGAGATTGGGGTCATCAAGATTTTGGACGGATTTTTTAGGAATTTTCAAATTTTCAGATGGGAGGTTCCATATAAGGTCAAAAACTACATACTCAGATCTTCACCAAACATTGCAGGGATACATTGGATGTCAAGAAACGTGGAAAAAACGTACAAAACAAGAGATTGGAGACATCATGATTTTGGACGAATTTTTGAAGAATTTTCAAATTTTCAGATGGGAGGTTCCAGATAAGGTCAAAAACGACATACTCAGATCTTCACCAAACTTTGCAGGGATACATTGGATGTCAAGAAACGTGGAAAAAACATACTAAACATAGGATTGGGGACATCAAGATTTTGGTCAAATTTTTTAAGAATTTTCAAATTTTCAGATAGGAGGTTCCATATAAGGTCAAAAACTACATACTCAGATCTTCACCAAACATTGCAGGGATACATTGGAGGTTAAGACACGTGGAAAAAACGTACAAAACAAGAGATTGGAGACATCAAGATTTTGGACGAATTTTTTAAAAATTTTCAAATTTTCAGATGGGAGGTTCCAGATAAGGTCAAAAACTACATACTCAGATCTTCACCAAACTTTGCAGGGATACATTGGATGTCAAGACACGTGGAAGAAACGTACAAAACAAGAGATTGGAGACATCAAGATTTTGGACGAATTTTTTAAGAATTTTCAAATTTTCAGAAAGGAGGTTCCATATAAGGTCAAAAACTACATACTCAGATCTTCACCAAACTTTGCAGGGATACATTGGATGTCAAGACACGTGGAAAAAACGTACAAAACAAGAGATTGGAGACATCAAGATTTTGGACGAATTTTTTAAGAATTTTCAAATTTTCAGAAAGGATGTTCCAGATAAGGTCAAAAACGACATACTCAGATCTTCACCAAACTTTGCAGGGATACATTGGATGTCAAGACACGTGGAAAAAACATACAAAACATAGGATTGGGGACATCAAGATTTTGGTCAAATTTTTTAAGAATTTTCAAATTTTCAGATAGGAGGTTACATATAATGTCAAAAACTACATACTCAGATCTTCACCAAACATTGCAGGGATACATTGGAGGTCAAGACACGTGGAAAAAACGTACAAAACAAGAGATTGGAGACATCAAGATTTTGGACGAATTTTTTAAAAATTTTCAAATTTTCAGATGGGAGGTTCCAGATAAGGTCAAAAACTACATACTCAGATCTTCACCAAACTTTGCATGGATACATTGGATATCAAGACACGTGGAAAAAACATACAAAACATAGGATTGGAGACATCAAGATTTTGGTCGAATTTTTTAAGAATTTTCAAATTTTCAGATGGGAGGTTCCATATAAGGTCAAAAACTACATACTCAGATCTTCACCAAACTTTGCAGGGATACATTGGATGTCAAGACACGTGGAAAAAACGTACAAAAAAAGAGATTGGAGACATCAAGATTTTGGACGAATTTTTTAAGAATTTTCAAATTTTCAGAAAGGATGTTCCAGATAAGGTCAAAAACGACATACTCAGATCTTCACCAAACTTTGCAGAAATACATTGGATGTCAAGACACGTGGAAAAAACATACAAAACATAGGATTGGGGACATCAAGTTTTTGGTCAAATATTTTTAAGAATTTTCAAATTTTCAGATAAGAGGTTCCATATAAGGTCAAAAACTACATACTCAGATATTCACCAAACATTGCAGGGATACATTGGATGTCAAGACACGTGGAAAAAACGTACAAAACAAGAGATTGAGGTCATCAAGATTTTGGACGGATTTTTTAGGAATTTTCAAATTTTCAGATGGGAGGTTCCAGATAAGGTCAAAAACTACATACTCAGATCTTCACCAAGCGTTGCAGGGATACATTGGATGTCAAGAAACGTGGAAAAAACGTACAAAACAAGAGATTGGAGACATCAAGATTTTGGATGAATTTTTTAAGAATTTTCAAATTTTCAGAAAGGAGGCTCCATATAAGGTCAAAAACTACATACTCAGATATTTACCAAACTTTGCAGGGATACATTGGAGGTCAATACACATGGAAAAAACGTACAAAACAAGAGATAGGAGACATCAAGATTTTGGACGAATTTTTTAAAAATTTTCAAATTTTCAGATGGGAGGTTCCAGATAAGGTCAAAAACTACATACTCAGATCTTCACCAAACTTTGCATGGATACTTTGGATGTCAAGACACGTGAAAAAAACATACAAAACATAGGATTGGAGACATCAAGATTTTGGTCGATTTTTTTAAGAATTTTCAAATTTTCAGATGGGAGGTTCCATATAATGTCAAAAACTACATACTCAGATCTTCACCAAACTTTGCAGGGATACATTGGATGTCAAGACACGTGGAAAAAACGTACAAAACATGAGATTGGAGACATCAAGATTTTGGACGAATTTTTTAAGAATTTTCAAATTTTCAGAAAGGATGTTCCAGATAAGGTCAAAAACGACATACTCAGATCTTCACCAAACTTTGCAGAAATACATTGGATGTCAAGACACGTGGAAAAAACATACAAAACATAGGATTGGGGACATCAAGATTTTGATCAAATATTTTTAAGAATTTTCAAATTTTCAGATAAGAGGTTCCATATAAGGTCAAAAACTACATCCTCAGATCTTCACCAAACATTGCAGGGATACATTGGATGTCAAGACACGTGGAAAAAACGTACAAAACAAGAGATTGAGGTCATCAAGATTTTGGACGAATTTTTCAAGAATTCTCAAATTTTCAGATAGGAAGTTCCATATAAGGTCAAAAACTACATACTCAGATCTTCACCAAACTTTGCATGGATACATTGGATGTCAAGACACGTGGAAAAAACATACAAAACATAGGATTGGAGACATCAAGATTTTGGTCGAATTTTTTAAGAATTTTCAAATTTTCAGAAAGGAGGTTCCATATAAGGTCAAAAACTACATACTCAGATCTTCACCAAACTTTGCAGGGATACATTGGATGTCAAGACACGTGGAAAAAAAGTACAAAACAAGAGAGTGGAGACATCAAGATTTTAGACGGATTTTTTAGGAATTTTCAAATTTTCAGATGGGAGGTTCCATATAAGGTCAAAAACTACATACTCAGATCTTCACCAAACTTTGCAGAGATACATTGGATGTCAAGACACGTGGAAAAAACGTACAAAACAAGAGATTGGAGACATCAAGATTTTGGACGAATTTTTCAAGAATTCTCAAATTTTCAGATAGGAGGTTCCATATAAGGTCAAAAACTACATACTCAGATCTTCACCAAACTTTCCATGGATACATTGGATGTCAAGACACGTGGAAAAAACATACAAAACATAGGATTGGAGACATCAAGATTTTGGTCGAATTTTTTAAGAATTTTCAAATTTTCAGAAAGGAGGTTCCATATAAGGTCAAAAACTACATACTCAGATCTTCACCAAACTTTGCAGGGATACATTGGATGTCAAGACACGTGGAAAAAAAGTACAAAACAAGAGAGTGGAGACATCAAGATTTTAGACGGATTTTTTAGGAATTTTCAAATTTTCAGATGGGAGGTTCCATATAAGGTCAAAAACTACATACTCAGATCTTCACCAAACTTTGCAGGGATACATTGGATGTCAAGACACGTGGAAAAAACGTACAAAACAAGAGATTGGAGACATCAAGATTTTGGACGAATTTTTTAAGAATTTTGAAATTTTCAGAAAGTAGGTTCCATATAAGGTCAAAAACTACATACTCAGATCTTCACCAAACTTTGCAGGGATACATTGGATGTCAAGACACGTGGAAAAAAGGTACAAAACAAGAGATTGGAGACATCAAGATTTTGGACGAATTTTTTAAGAATTTTCAAATTTTCAGAAAGGATGTTCCAGATAAGGTCAAAAACGACATACTCAGATCTTCACCAAACTTTGCAGGGATACATTGGAGGTCAAGACACGTAGAAAAACGTACAAAACAAGAGATTGAAGACATCAAGATTTTGGACGAATTTTTTAAAAATTTTCAAATTTTCAGATAGGAGGTTCCAGATAAGGTCAAAAACTACATACTCAGATCTTCACCAAACATTGCAGGGATAAATTGGATGTCAAGAAACGTGGAAAAAACGTACAAAACAAAAGATTGGAGACATCAAGGTTTTGGACGAATTTTTGAAGAATTTTCAAATTTTCAGATGGGAGGTTCCAGATAAGGTCAAAAACGACATACTCAGATCTTCACCAAACTTTGCAGGGATACATTGGATGTCAAGAAACGTGGAAAAAACATACAAAACATAGGATTGGGGACATCAAGATTTTGGTCAAATTTTTTAAGAATTTTCAAATTTTCAGATAGGAGGTTCCATATAAGGTCAAAAACTACATACTCAGATCTTCACCAAACATTGCAGGGATACATTGGAGGTCAAGACACGTGGAAAAAACGTACAAAACAAGAGATTGGAGACATCAAGATTTTGGACGAATTTTTTAAAAATTTTCAAATTTTCAGATGGGAGGTTCCAGATAAGGTCAAAAACTACATACTCAGATCTTCACCAAACTTTGCAGAGATACATTGGATGTCAAGACACGTGGAAAAAACGTACAAAACAAGAGATTGGAGACATCAAGATTTTGGACGAATTTTTCAAGAATTCTCAAATTTTCAGATAGGAAGTTCCATATAAGGTCAAAAACTACATACTCAGATCTTCACCAAACTTTGCATGGATACATTGGATGTCAAGACACGTGGAAAAAACATACAAAACATAGGATTGGAGACATCAAGATTTTGGTCGAATTTTTTAAGAATTTTCAAATTTTCAGAAAGTAGGTTCCATATAAGGTCAAAAACTACATACTCAGATCTTCACCAAACTTTGCAGGTATACATTGGATGTCAAGACACGTGGAAAAAACGTACAAAACAAGAGATTGGAGACATCAAGATTTTGGACGAATTTTTTAAGAATTTTCAAATTTTCAGAAAGGATGTTCCAGATAAGGTCAAAAACGACATACTCAGATCTTCACCAAACTTTGCAGGGATACATTGGAGGTCAAGACACGTAGAAAAAACGTACAAAACAAGAGATTGAAGACATCAAGATTTTGGACGAATTTTTTAAAAATTTTCAAATTTTCAGATAGGAGGTTCCAGATAAGGTCAAAAACTACATACTCAGATCTTCACCAAACTTTGCAGGGATACATTGGATGTCAAGACACGTGGAAAAAACGTACAAAACAAGAGATTGGGGTCATCAAGATTTTGGACGGATTTTTTAGGAATTTTCAAATTTTCAGATGGGAGGTTCCATATAAGGTCAAAAACTACATACTCAGATCTTCACCAAACATTGCAGGGGTACATTGGATGTCAAGAAACGTGGAAAAAACGTACAAAACAAGAGGTTGGAGACATCAAGATTTTGGACGAATTTTTGAAGAATTTTCAAATTTTCAGATAGGAGGTTCCAGATAAGGTCAAAAACGACATACTCAGATCTTCACCAAACTTTGCAGGGATACATTGGATGTCAAGACACGTGGAAAAAACATACAAAACATAGGATTGGGGACATCAAGATTTTGGTCAAATTTTTTAAGAATTTTCAAATTTTCAGATAGGAGGTTCCATATAAGGTCAAAAACTACATACTCAGATCTTCACCAAACATTACAGGGATACATTGGAAGTCAAGACACGTGGAAAAAACGTACAAAACAAGAGATTGGAGACATCAAGATTTTGGACGAATTTTTTAAAAATTTTCAAATTTTCAGATGGGAGGTTCCAGATAAGGTCAAAAACTACATACTCAGATCTTCACCAAACTTTGCAGGGATACATTGGATGTCAAGACACGTGGAAAAAACGTACAAAACAAGAGATTGGAGACATCAAGATTTTGGACGAATTTTTTAAGAATTTTCAAATTTTCAGAAAGGAGGTTCCATATAAGGTCAAAAACTACATACTCAGATCTTCACCAAACTTTGCAGGGATACATTGGATGTCAAGACACGTGGAAAAAACGTACAAAACAAGAGATTGGAGACATCAAGATTTTGGACGAATTTTTTAAGAATTTTCAAATTTTCAGAAAGGATGTTCCAGATAAGGTCAAAAACGACATACTCAGATCTTCACCAAACTTTGCAGGGATACATTGGATGTCAAGACACGTGGAAAAAACATACAAAACATAGGATTGGGGACATCAAGATTTTGGTCAAATTTTTTAAGAATTTTCAAATTTTCAGATAGGAGGTTCCATATAAGGTCAAAAACTACATACTCAGATCTTCACCAAACATTGCAGGGATACATTGGAGGTCAAGACACGTGGAAAAAACGTACAAAACAAGAGATTGGAGACATCAAGATTTTGGACGATTTTTTTAAAAATTTTCAAATTTTCAGATGGGAGGTTCCAGATAAGGTCAAAAACTACATACTCAGATCTTCACAGAACTTTGCATGGATACATTGGATGTCAAGATACGTGGAAAAAACATACAAAACATAGGATTGGAGACATCAAGATTTTGGTCGAATTTTTTAAGAATTTTCAAATTTTCAGATGGGAGGTTCCATATAAGGTCAAAAACTACATACTCAGATCTTCACCAAACTTTGCAGGGATACATTGGATGTCAAGACACGTGGAAAAAACGTACAAAACAAGAGATTGGAGACATCAAGATTTTGGACGAATTTTTTAAGAATTTTCAAATTTTCAGAAAGGATGTTCCAGATAAGGTCAAAAACGACATACTCAGATCTTCACCAAACTTTGCAGAAATACATTGGATGTCAAGACACGTGGAAAAAACATACAAAACATAGGATTGGGGACATCAAGATTTTGGTCAAATATTTTTAAGAATTTTCAAATTTTCAGATAGAGGTTCCATATAAGGTCAAAAACTACATACTCAGATATTCACCAAACATTGCAGGGATACATTGGATGTCAAGACACGTGGAAAAAACGTACAAAACAAGAGATTGAGGTCATCAAGATTTTGGACGGATTTTTTAGGAATTTTCAAATTTTCAGATGGGAGGTTCCAGATAAGGTCAAAAACTACATACTCAGATCTTCACCAAACTTTGCAGGGATACATTGGATGTCAAGACACGTGGAAAAAACGTACAAAACAAGAGATTGGAGACATCAAGATTTTGGACGAATTTTTCAAGAATTCTCAAATTTTCAGATAGGAAGTTCCATATAAGGTCAAAACCTACATACTCAGATCTTCACCAAAATTTGCATGGATACATTGGATGTCAAGACACGTGGAAAAAACATACAAAACATAGGATTGGAGACATCAAGATTTTGGTCGAATTTTTTAAGAATTTTCAAATTTTCAGAAAGGAGGTTCCATATAAGGTCAAAAACTACATACTCAGATCTTCACCAAACTTTGCAGGGATACATTGGATGTCAAGACACGTGGAAAAAAAGTACAAAACAAGAGAGTGGAGACATCAAGATTTTAGACGGATTTTTTAGGAATTTTCAAATTTTCAGATGGGAGGTTCCATATAAGGTCAAAAACTACATACTCAGATCTTCACCAAACTTTGCAGGGATACATTGGATGTCAAGACACGTGGAAAAAACGTACAAAACAAGAGATTGGAGACATTAAGATTTTGGACGAATTTTTTAAGAATTTTCAAATTTTCAGAAAGTAGGTTCCATATAAGGTCAAAAACTACATACTCAGATCTTCACCAAACTTTGCAGGGATACATTGGATGTCAAGACACGTGGAAAAAACGTACAAAACAAGAGATTGGAGACATCAAGATTTTGGACGAATTTTTTAAGAATTTTCAAATTTTCAGAAAGGATGTTCCAGATAAGGTCAAAAACGACATACTCAGATCTTCACCAAACTTTGCAGGGATACATTGGAGGTCAAGACACGTAGAAAAAACGTACAAAACAAGAGATTGAAGACATCAAGATTTTGGACGAATTTTTTAAAAATTTTCAAATTTTCAGATAGGAGGTTCCAGATAAGGTCAAAAACTACATACTCAGATCTTCACCAAACTTTGCAGGGATACATTGGATGTCAAGACACGTGGAAAAAACGTACAAAACAAGAGATTGGGGTCATCAAGATTTTGGACGGATTTTTTAGGAATTTTCAAATTTTCAGATGGGAGGTTCCATATAAGGTCAAAAACTACATACTCAGATCTTCACCAAACATTGCAGGGATACATTGGATGTCAAGAAACGTGGAAAAAACGTACAAAACAAGAGATTGGAGACATCAAGATTTTGGACGAATTTTTGAAGAATTTTCAAATTTTCAGATAGGAGGTTCCAGATAAGGTCAAAAACGACATACTCAGATCTTCACCAAACTTTGCAGGGATACATTGGATGTCAAGACACGTGGAAAAAACATACAAAACATAGGATTGGGGACATCAAGATTTTGGTCAAATTTTTTAAGAATTTTCAAATTTTCAGATAGGAGGTTCCATATAAGGTCAAAAACTACATACTCAGATCTTCACCAAACATTGCAGGGATACATTGGAGGTCAAGACACGTGGAAAAAACGTACAAAACAAGAGATTGGAGACATCAAGATTTTGGACGAATTTTTTAAAAATTTTCAAATTTTCAGATGGGAGGTTCCAGATAAGGTCAAAAACTACATACTCAGATCTTCACCAAACTTTGCATGGATACATTGGATGTCAAGATACGTGGAAAAAACATACAAAACATAGGATTGGAGACATCAAGATTTTGGTCGAATTTTTTAAGAATTTTCAAATTTTCAGATGGGAGGT
Source organism: Lepisma saccharinum (assembly GCF_977018435.1). Classification (NCBI taxonomy): domain Eukaryota; kingdom Metazoa; phylum Arthropoda; class Insecta; order Zygentoma; family Lepismatidae; genus Lepisma; species Lepisma saccharinum. The sequence continues at coordinate 502,841 of NW_028142907.1, read as the reverse complement.
TCCATATAAGGTCAAAAACTACATACTCAGATCTTCACCAAACTTTGCAGGGATACATTGGATGTCAAGACACGTGGAAAAAACGTACAAAACAAGAGATTGGAGACATCAAGATTTTGGACGAATTTTTTAAGAATTTTCAAATTTTCAGAAAGGATGTTCCAGATAAGGTCAAAAACGACATACTCAGATCTTCACCAAACTTTGCAGAAATACATTGGATGTCAAGACACGTGGAAAAAACATACAAAACATAGGATTGGGGACATCAAGATTTTGGTCAAATATTTTTAAGAATTTTCAAATTTTCAGATAGAGGTTCCATATAAGGTCAAAAACTACATACTCAGATATTCACCAAACATTGCAGGGATACATTGGATGTCAAGACACGTGGAAAAAACGTACAAAACAAGAGATTGAGGTCATCAAGATTTTGGACGGATTTTTTAGGAATTTTCAAATTTTCAGATGGGAGGTTCCAGATAAGGTCAAAAACTTCATACTCAGATCTTCACCAAACTTTGCAGGGATACATTGGATGTCAAGACACGTGGAAAAAACGTACAAAACAAGAGATTGGAGACATCAAGATTTTGGACGAATTTTTTAAGAATTTTCAAATTTTCAGAAAGGATGTTCCAGATAAGGTCAAAAACGACATACTCAGATCTTCACCAAACTTTGCAGGGATACATTGGATGTCAAGACACGTGGAAAAAACACAAAACATATAATTGGGGACATCAAGATTTTGGTCAAATTTTTTAAGAATTTTCAAATTTTCAGATAGGAGGTTCCATATAAGGTCAAAAACTACATACTCAGATCTTCACCAAACATTGCAGGGATACATTGGAGGTCAAGACACGTGGAAAAAACGTACAAAACAAGAGATTGGAGACATCAAGATTTTGGACGAATTTTTTAAAAATTTTCAAATTTTCAGATGGGAGGTTCCAGATAAGGTCAAAAACTACATACTCAGATCTTCACCAAACTTTGCATGGATACATTGGATGTCAAGACACGTGGAAAAAACATACAAAACATAGGATTGGAGACATCAAGATTTTGGTCGAATTTTTTAAGAATTTTCAAATTTTCAGATGGGAGGTTCCATATAAGGTCAAAAACTACATACTCAGATCTTCACCAAACTTTGCAGGGATACATTGGATGTCAAGACACGTGGAAAAAACGTACAAAACAAGAGATTGGAGACATCAAGATTTTGGACGAATTTTTTAAGAATTTTCAAATTTTCAGAAAGGATGTTCCAGATAAGGTCAAAAACGACATACTCAGATCTTCACCAAACTTTGCAGGAATACATTGGATGTCAAGACACGTGGAAAAAACATACAAAACATAGGATTGGGGACATCAAGATTTTGGTCAAATATTTTTAAGAATTTTCAAATTTTCAGATAGAGGTTCCATATAAGGTCAAAAACTACAGACTCAGATATTCACCAAACAATGCAGGGATACATTGGATGTCAAGACACGTGGAAAAAACGTACAAAACAAGAGATTGAGGTCATCAAGATTTTGGACGAATTTTTTAGGAATTTTCAAATTTTCAGATGGGAGGTTCCATATAAGGTCAAAAACTACATACTCAGATCTTCACCAAACTTTGCAGGGATACATTGGATGTCAAGACACGTGGAAAAAACGTACAAAACAAGAGATTGGAGACATCAAGATTTTGGACGAATTTTTCAAGAATTCTCAAATTTTCAGATAGGAGGTTCCATATAAGGTCAAAAACTACATACTCAGATCTTCACCAAACTTTGCATGGATACATTGGATGTCAAGACACGTGGAAAAAACATACAAAACATAGGATTGGAGACATCAAGATTTTGGTCGAATTTTTTAAGAATTTTCAAATTTTCAGAAAGGAGGTTCCATATAAGGTCAAAAACTACATACTCAGATCTTCACCAAACTTTGCAGGGATACATTGGATGTCAAGACACGTGGAAAAAAAGTACAAAAAAAGAGAGTGGAGACATCAAGATTTTAGACGGATTTTTTAGGAATTTTCAAATTTTCAGATGGGAGGTTCCATATAAGGTCAAAAACTACATACTCAGATCTTCACCAAACTTTGCAGGGATACATTGGATGTCAAGACACGTGGAAAAAACGTACAAAACAAGAGATTGGGGTCATCAAGATTTTGGACGGATTTTTTAGGAATTTTCAAATTTTCAGATGGGAGGTTCCATATAAGGTCAAAAACTACATACTCAGATCTTCACCAAACATTGCAGGGATACATTGGATATCAAGAAACGTGGAAAAAACGTACAAAACAAGAGGTTGGAGACATCAAGATTTTGGACGAATTTTTGAGGAATTTTCAAATTTTCAGATAGGAGGTTCCAGATAAGGTCAAAAACGACATACTCAGATCTTCACCAAACTTTGCAGGGATACATTGGATGTCAAGACACGTGGAAAAAACATACAAAACATAGGATTGGGGACATCAAGATTTTGGTCAAATTTTTTAAGAATTTTCAAATTTTCAGATAGGAGGTTCCATATAAGGTCAAAAACTACATACTCAGATCTTCACCAAACATTGCAGGGATACATTGGAAGTCAAGACACGTGGAAAAAACGTACAAAACAAGAGATTGGAGACATCAAGATTTTGGACGAATTTTTTAAAAATTTTCAAATTTTCAGATGGGAGGTTCCAGATAAGGTCAAAAACTACATACTCAGATCTTCACCAAACTTTGCAGGGATACATTGGATGTCAAGACACGTGGAAAAAACGTACAAAACAAGAGATTGGAGACATCAAGATTTTGGACGAATTTTTTAAGAATTTTCAAATTTTCAGAAAGGAGGTTCCATATAAGGTCAAAAACTACATACTCAGATCTTCACCAAACTTTGCAGGGATACATTGGATGTCAAGACACGTGGAAAAAACGTACAAAACAAGAGATTGGAGACATCAAGATTTTGGACGAATTTTTTAAGAATTTTCAAATTTTCAGAAAGGATGTTCCAGATAAGGTCAAAAACGACATACTCAGATCTTCACCAAACTTTGCAGGGATACATTGGATGTCAAGACACGTGGAAAAAACATACAAAACATAGGATTGGGGACATCAAGATTTTGGTCAAATATTTTTAAGAATTTTCAAATTTTCAGATAGAGGTTCCATATAAGGTCAAAAACTACATACTCAGATATTCACCAAACATTGCAGGGATACATTGGATGTCAAGACACGTGGAAAAAACGTACAAAACAAGAGATTGAGGTCATCAAGATTTTGGACGGATTTTTTAGGAATTTTCAAATTTTCAGATGGGAGGTTCCAGATAAGGTCAAAAACTACATACTCAGATCTTCACCAAACTTTGCAGGGATACATTGGATGTCAAGACACGTGGAAAAAACGTACAAAACAAGAGATTGGAGACATCAAGATTTTGGACGAATTTTTTAAGAATTTTCAAATTTTCAGAAAGGATGTTCCAGATAAGGTCAAAAACGACATACTCAGATCTTCACCAAACTTTGCAGGGATACATTGGATGTCAAGACACGTGGAAAAAACACAAAACATATAATTGGGGACATCAAGATTTTGGTCAAATTTTTTAAGAATTTTCAAATTTTCAGATAGGAGGTTCCATATAAGGTCAAAAACTACATACTCAGATCTTCACCAAACATTGCAGGGATACATTGGAGGTCAAGACACGTGGAAAAAACGTACAAAACAAGAGATTGGAGACATCAAGATTTTGGACGAATTTTTTAAAAATTTTCAAATTTTCAGATGGGAGGTTCCAGATAAGGTCAAAAACTACATACTCAGATCTTCACCAAACTTTGCATGGATACATTGGATGTCAAGACACGTGGAAAAAACATACAAAACATAGGATTGGAGACATCAAGATTTTGGTCGAATTTTTTAAGAATTTTCAAATTTTCAGATGGGAGGTTCCATATAAGGTCAAAAACTACATACTCAGATCTTCACCAAACTTTGCAGGGATACATTGGATGTCAAGACACGTGGAAAAAACGTACAAAACAAGAGATTGGAGACATCAAGATTTTGGACGAATTTTTTAAGAATTTTCAAATTTTCAGAAAGGATGTTCCAGATAAGGTCAAAAACGACATACTCAGATCTTCACCAAACTTTGCAGAAATACATTGGATGTCAAGACACGTGGAAAAAACATACAAAACATAGGATTGGGGACATCAAGATTTTGGTCAAATATTTTTAAGAATTTTCAAATTTTCAGATAGAGGTTCCATATAAGGTCAAAAACTACAGACTCAGATATTCACCAAACATTGCAGGGATACATTGGATGTCAAGACACGTGGAAAAAACGTACAAAACAAGAGATTGAGGTCATCAAGATTTTGGACGAATTTTTTAGGAATTTTCAAATTTTCAGATGGGAGGTTCCAGATAAGGTCAAAAACTACATACTCAGATCTTCACCAAACTTTGCAGGGATACATTGGATGTCAAGACACGTGGAAAAAACGTACAAAACAAGAGATTGGAGACATCAAGATTTTGGACGAATTTTTCAAGAATTCTCAAATTTTCAGATAGGAGGTTCCATATAAGGTCAAAAACTACATACTCAGATCTTCACCAAACTTTGCATGGATACATTGGATGTCAAGACACGTGGAAAAAACATACAAAACATAGGATTGGAGACATCAAGATTTTGGTCGAATTTTTTAAGAATTTTCAAATTTTCAGAAAGGAGGTTCCATATAAGGTCAAAAACTACATACTCAGATCATCACCAAACTTTGCAGGGATACATTGGATGTCAAGACACGTGGAAAAAAAGTACAAAAAAAGAGAGTGGAGACATCAAGATTTTAGACGGATTTTTTAGGAATTTTCAAATTTTCAGATGGGAGGTTCCATATAAGGTCAAAAACTACATACTCAGATCTTCACCAAACTTTGCAGGGATACATTGGATGTCAAGACACGTGGAAAAAACGTACAAAACAAGAGATTGGGGTCATCAAGATTTTGGACGGATTTTTTAGGAATTTTCAAATTTTCAGATGGGAGGTTCCATATAAGGTCAAAAACTACATACTCAGATCTTCACCAAACATTGCAGGGATACATTGGATGTCAAGAAACGTGGAAAAAACGTACAAAACAAGAGGTTGGAGACATCAAGATTTTGGACGAATTTTTGAGGAATTTTCAAATTTTCAGATAGGAGGTTCCAGATAAGGTCAAAAACGACATACTCAGATCTTCACCAAACTTTGCAGGGATACATTGGATGTCAAGACACGTGGAAAAAACATACAAAACATAGGATTGGGGACATCAAGATTTTGGTCAAATTTTTTAAGAATTTTCAAAATTTCAGATAGGAGGTTCCATATAAGGTCAAAAACTACATACTCAGATCTTCACCAAACATTGCAGGGATACATTGGAAGTCAAGACACGTGGAAAAAACGTACAAAACAAGAGATTGGAGACATCAAGATTTTGGACGAATTTTTTAAAAATTTTCAAATTTTCAGATGGGAGGTTCCAGATAAGGTCAAAAACTACATACTCAGATCTTCACCAAACTTTGCAGGGATACATTGGATGTCAAGACACGTGGAAAAAACGTACAAAACAAGAGATTGGAGACATCAAGATTTTGGACGAATTTTTTAAGAATTTTCAAATTTTCAGAAAGGAGGTTCCATATAAGGTCAAAAACTACATACTCAGATCTTCACCAAACTTTGCAGGGATACATTGGATGTCAAGACACGTGGAAAAAACGTACAAAACAAGAGATTGGAGACATCAAGATTTTGGACGAATTTTTTAAGAATTTTCAAATTTTCAGAAAGGATGTTCCAGATAAGGTCAAAAACGACATACTCAGATCTTCACCAAACTTTGCAGGGATACATTGGATGTCAAGACACGTGGAAAAAACATACAAAACATAGGATTGGGGACATCAAGATTTTGGTCAAATTTTTTAAGAATTTTCAAATTTTCAGATAGGAGGTTCCATATAAAGTCAAAAACTACATACTCAGATCTTCACCAAACATTGCATGGATACATTGGAGGTCAAGACACGTGGAAAAAACGTACAAAACAAGAGATTGGAGACATCAAGATTTTGGACGAATTTTTAAAAAATTTTCAAATTTTCAGATGGGAGGTTCCAGATAAGGTCAAAAACTACATACTCAGATCTTCACCAAACTTTGCATGGATACATTGGATGTCAAGATACGTGGAAAAAACATACAAAACATAGGATTGGAGACATCAAGATTTTGGTCGAATTTTTTAAGAATTTTCAAATTTTCAGATGGGAGGTTCCATATAAGGTCAAAAACTACATACTCAGATCTTCACCAAACTTTGCAGGGATACATTGGATGTCAAGACACGTGGAAAAAACGTACAAAACAAGAGATTGGAGACATCAAGATTTTGGACGAATTTTTTAAGAATTTTCAAATTTTCAGAAAGGATGTTCCAGATAAGGTCAAAAACGACATACTCAGATCTTCACCAAACTTTGCAGAAATACATTGGATGTCAAGACACGTGGAAAAAACATACAAAACATAGGATTGGGGACATCAAGATTTTGGTCAAATATTTTTAAGAATTTTCAAATTTTCAGATAGAGGTTCCATATAAGGTCAAAAACTACATACTCAGATATTCACCAAACATTGCAGGGATACATTGGATGTTAAGACACGTGGAAAAAACGTACAAAACAAGAGATTGAGGTCATCAAGATTTTGGACGGATTTTTTAGGAATTTTCAAATTTTCAGATGGGAGGTTCCAGATAAGGTCAAAAACTACATACTCAGATCTTCACCAAACTTTGCAGGGATACATTGGATGTCAAGACACGTGGAAAAAACGTACAAAACAAGAGATTGGAGACATCAAGATTTTGGACGAATTTTTCAAGAATTCTCAAATTTTCAGATAGGAAGTTCCATATAAGGTCAAAAACTACATACTCAGATCTTCACCAAACTTTGCATGGATACATTGGATGTCAAGACACGTGGAAAAAACATACAAAACATAGGATTGGAGACATCAAGATTTTGGTCGAATTTTTTAAGAATTTTCAAATTTTCAGAAAGGAGGTTCCATATAAGGTCAAAAACTACATACTCAGATCTTCACCAAACTTTGCAGGGATACATTGGATGTCAAGACACGTGGAAAAAAAGTACAAAACAAGAGAGTGGAGACATCAAGATTTTAGACGGATTTTTTAGGAATTTTCAAATTTTCAGATGGGAGGTTCCATATAAGGTCAAAAACTACATACTCAGATCTTCACCAAACTTTGCAGGGATACATTGGATGTCAAGACACGTGGAAAAAACGTACAAAACAAGAGATTGGAGACATCAAGATTTTGGACGAATTTTTTAAGAATTTTCAAATTTTCAGAAAGGAGGTTCCATATAAGGTCAAAAACTACATACTCAGATCTTCACCAAACTTTGCAGGGATACATTGGATGTCAAGACACGTGGAAAAAACGTACAAAACAAGAGATTGGAGACATCAAGATTTTGGAGGAATTTTTTAAGAATTTTCAAATTTTCAGAGAGGATGTTCCAGATAAGGTCAAAAACTACATACTCAGATCTTCACCAAACTTTGCAGGGATACATTGGAGGTCAAGACACGTGGAAAAAACGTACAAAACAAGAGATTGAAGACATCAAGATTTTGGACGAATTTTTTAAAAATTTTCAAATTTTCAGATAGGAGGTTCCAGATAAGGTCAAAAACTACATACTCAGATCTTCACCAAACTTTGCAGGGATACATTGGATGTCAAGACACGTGGAAAAAACGTACAAAACAAGAGATTGAGGTCATCAAGATTTTGGACGGATTTTTTAGGAATTTTCAAATTTTCAGATGGGAGGTTCCATATAAGGTCAAAAACTACATACTCAGATCTTCACCAAACATTGCAGGGATACATTGGATGTCAAGAAACGTGGAAAAAACGTACAAAACAAGAGATTGGAGACATCAAGATTTTGGACGAATTTTTGAAGAATTTTCAAATTTTCAGATAGGAGGTTCCAGATAAGGTCAAAAACGACATACTCAGATCTTCACCAAACTTTGCAGGGATACACTGGATGTCAAGACACGTAAAAAAAACATACAAAACATAGGATTGGGGACATCAAGATTTTGGTCAAATTTTTTAAGAATTTTCAAATTTTCAGATAGGAGGTTCCATATAAGGTCAAAAACTACATACTCAGATCTTCACCAAACATTGCAGGGATACATTGGAAGTCAAGACACGTGGAAAAAACGTACAAAACAAGAGATTGGAGACATCAAGATTTTGGACGAATTTTTTAAAAATTTTCAAATTTTCAGATGGGAGGTTCCAGATAAGGTCAAAAACTACATACTCAGATCTTCACCAAACTTTGCAGGGATACATTGGATGTCAAGACACGTGGAAAAAACGTACAAAACAAGAGATTGGAGACATCAAGATTTTGGACGAATTTTTTAAGAATTTTCAAATTTTCAGAAAGGAGGTTCCATATAAGGTCAAAAACTACATACTCAGATCTTCACCAAACTTTGCAGGGATACATTGGATGTCAAGACACGTGGAAAAAACGTACAAAACAAGAGATTGGAGACATCAAGATTTTGGACGAATTTTTTAAGAATTTTCAAATTTTCAGAAAGGATGTTCCAGATAAGGTCAAAAACGACATACTCAGATCTTCACCAAACTTTGCAGGGATACATTGGATGTCAAGACACGTGGAAAAAACACAAAACATAGGATTGGGGACATCAAGATTTTGGTCAAATTTTTTAAGAATTTTCAAATTTTCAGATAGGAGGTTCCATATAAGGTCAAAAACTACATACTCAGATCTTCACCAAACATTGCAGGGATACATTGGAGGTCAAGACACGTGGAAAAAACGTACAAAACAAGAGATTGGAGACATCAAGATTTTGGACGAATTTTTTAAAAATTTTCAAATTTTCAGATGGGAGGTTCCAGATAAGGTCAAAAACTACATACTCAGATCTTCACCAAACTTTGCATGGATACATTGGATGTCAAGACACGTGGAAAAAACATACAAAACATAGGATTGGAGACATCAAGATTTTGGTCGAATTTTTTAAGAATTTTCAAATTTTCAGATGGGAGGTTCCATATAAGGTCAAAAACTACATACTCAGATCTTCACCAAACTTTGCAGGGATACATTGGATGTCAAGACACGTGGAAAAAACGTACAAAACAAGAGATTGGAGACATCAAGATTTTGGACGAATTTTTTAAGAATTTTCAAATTTTCAGAAAGGATGTTCCAGATAAGGTCAAAAACGACATACTCAGATCTTCACCAAACTTTGCAGAAATACATTGGATGTCAAGACACGTGGAAAAAACATACAAAACATAGGATTGGGGACATCAAGATTTTGGTCAAATATTTTTAAGAATTTTCAAATTTTCAGATAGAGGTTCCATATAAGGTCAAAAACTACATACTCAGATATTCACCAAACATTGCAGGGATACATTGGATGTCAAGACACGTGGAAAAAACGTACAAAACAAGAGATTGAGGTCATCAAGATTTTGGACGAATTTTTTAGGAATTTTCAAATTTTCAGATGGGAGGTTCCAGATAAGGTCAAAAACTACATACTCAGATCTTCACCAAACTTTGCAGGGATACATTGGATGTCAAGACACGTGGAAAAAACGTACAAAACAAGAGATTGGAGACATCAAGATTTTGGACGAATTTTTCAAGAATTCTCAAATTTTCAGATAGGAGGTTCCATATAAGGTCAAAAACTACATACTCAGATCTTCACCAAACTTTGCATGGACACATTGGATGTCAAGACACGTGGAAAAAACATACAAAACATAGGATTGGAGACATCAAGATTTTGGTCGAATTTTTTAAGAATTTTCAAATTTTCAGAAAGGAGGTTCCATATAAGGTCAAAAACTACATACTCAGATCTTCACCAAACTTTGCAGGGATACATTGGATGTCAAGACACGTGGAAAAAAAGTACAAAACAAGAGAGTGGAGACATCAAGATTTTAGACGGATTTTTTAGGAATTTTCAAATTTTCAGATGGGAGGTTCCATATAAGGTCAAAAACTACATACTCAGATCTTCACCAAACTTTGCAGGGATACATTGGATGTCAAGACACGTGGAAAAAACGTACAAAACAAGAGATTGGAGACATCAAGATTTTGGACGAATTTTTTAAGAATTTTCAAATTTTCAGAAAGGAGGTTCCATATAAGGTCAAAAACTACATACTCAGATCTTCACCAAACTTTGCAGGGATACATTGGATGTCAAGACACGTGGAAAAAACGTACAAAACAAGAGATTGGAGACATCAAGATTTTGGAGGAATTTTTTAAGAATTTTCAAATTTTCAGAGAGGATGTTCCAGATAAGGTCAAAAACTACATACTCAGATCTTCACCAAACTTTGCAGGGATACATTGGAGGTCAAGACACGTGGAAAAAACGTACAAAACAAGAGATTGAAGACATCAAGATTTTGGACGAATTTTTTAAAAATTTTCAAATTTTCAGATAGGAGGTTCCAGATAAGGTCAAAAACTACATACTCAGATCTTCACCAAACTTTGCAGGGATACATTGGATGTCAAGACACGTGGAAAAAACATACAAAACATAGGATTGGGGATATCAAGATTTTGGTCAAATTTTTTAAGAATTTTCAAATTTTCAGATAGGAGGCTCCATTTAAGGTCAAAAACTACATACTCAGATCTTCACCAAACATTGCAGGGATACATTGGATGTCAAGAAACGTGGAAAAAACGTACAAAAAAGAGTTTGGAGACATCAAGATTTTCGACGAATTTTTTAAGAATTTTCAAATTTTCAGATGGGAGGTTCCAGATAAGGTCAAAAACGACATACTCAGATCTTCACCAAACTTTGCATGGATACATTGGATGTCAAGACACGTGGAAAAAACGTACAAAACAAGAGATTGGGGACATCAAGATTTTGGACGAATTTTTTAAGAATTTTCAAATTTTCAGAAAGGAAGTTCCATATAAGGTCAAAAACTACATACTCAGATCTTCACCAAACTTTGCAGGGATACATTGGATGTCAAGACACGTGGAAAAAACGTACAAAACAAGAGATTGGAGACATCAAGATTTTGGACGAATTTTTTAAGAATTTTCAAATTTTCAGAAAGGATGTTCCAGATAAGGTCAAAAACGACATACTCAGATCTTCACCAAACTTTGCAGGGATACATTGGAGGTCAAGACACGTGGAAAAAACGTACAAAACTAGAAATTGAAGACATCAAGATTTTGGACGAATTTTTTAAAAATTTTCAAATTTTCAGATTGGTTCCAGATAAGGTCAAAAACTACATACTCAGATCTTCACCAAACTTTGCAGGGATACATTGGATGTCAAGACACGTGGAAAAAACATACAAAACATAGGATTGGGGATATCAAGATTTTGGTCAAATTTATTAAGAATTTTCAAATTTTCAGATAGGAGGTTCCATATAAGGTCAAAAACTACATACTCAGATCTTCACCAAGCTTTGCAGGGATACATTGGATGTCAAGAAACGTGGAAAAAACGTACAAAACAAGAGATTGGAGACATCAAGATTTTGGATGAATATTTTAAGAATTTTCAAATTTTCAGAAAGGAGGCTCGATATAAGGTCAAAAACTACATACTCAGATCTTCACCAAACTTTGCAGGGATACATTGGATGTCAAGACACGTGGAAAAAACGTACAAAACAAGAGATTGGAGACATCAAGATTTTGGACGAATTTTTGAGGAATTTTCAAATTTTCAGAAATGAGGTTCCAGATAAGGTCTAAAACTACATACTCAGATCTTCACCAAACTTTGCAGGGATACATTGGATGTCAAGACACGTGGAAAAAACATACAAAACATAGGATTGGGGACATCAAGATTTTGGTCAAATATTTTTAAGAATTTTCAAATTTTCAGATAAGAGGTTCCATATAAGGTCAAAAACTACATACTCAGATCTTCACCAAACATTGCAGGGATACATTGGATGTCAAGACACGTGGAAAAAACGTACAAAACAAGAGATTGAGGTCATCAAGATTTTGGACGGATTTTTTAGGAATTTTCAAATTTTCAGATGGGAGGTTCCAGATAAGGTCAAAAACTACATACTCAGATCTTCACCAAACTTTGCAGGGATACATTGGATGTCAAGACACGTGGAAAAAACGTACAAAACAAGAGATTGGAGACATCAAGATTTTGGACGAATTTTTCAAGAATTCTCAAATTTTCAGATAGGAGGTTCCATATAAGGTCAAAAACTACATACTCAGATCTTCACCAAACTTTGCATGGATACATTGGATGTCAAGACACGTGGAAAAAACATACAAAACATAGGATTGGAGACATCAAGATTTTGGTCGAATTTTTTAAGAATTTTCAAATTTTCAGAAAGGAGGTTCCATATAAGGTCAAAAACTACATACTCAGATCTTCACCAAACTTTGCAGGGATACATTGGATGTCAAGACACGTGGAAAAAAAGTACAAAAAAAGAGAGTGGAGACATCAAGATTTTAGACGGATTTTTTAGGAATTTTCAAATTTTCAGATGGGAGGTTCCATATAAAGTCAAAAACTACATACTCAGATCTTCACCAAACTTTGCAGGGATACATTGGATGTCAAGACACGTGGAAAAAACGTACAAAACAAGAGATTGGGGTCATCAAGATTTTGGACGGATTTTTTAGGAATTTTCAAATTTTCAGATGGGAGGTTCCATATAAGGTCAAAAACTACATACTCATATCTTCACCAAACATTGCAGGGATACATTGGATGTCAAGAAACGTGGAAAAAACGTACAAAACAAGAGGTTGGAGACATCAAGATTTTGGACGAATTTTTGAGGAATTTTCAAATTTTCAGATAGGAGGTTCCAGATAAGGTCAAAAACGACATACTCAGATCTTCACCAAACTTTGCAGGGATACATTGGATGTCAAGACACGTGGAAAAAACATACAAAACATAGGATTGGGGACATCAAGATTTTGGTCAAATTTTTTAAGAATTTTCAAATTTTCAGATAGGAGGTTCCATATAAGGTCAAAAACTACATACTCAGATCTTCACCAAACATTGCAGGGATACATTGGAAGTCAAGACACGTGGAAAAAACGTACAAAACAAGAGATTGGAGACATCAAGATTTTGGACGAATTTTTTAAAAATTTTCAAATTTTCAGATGGGAGGTTCCAGATAAGGTCAAAAACTACATACTCAGATCTTCACCAAACTTTGCAGGGATACATTGGATGTCAAGACACGTGGAAAAAACGTACAAAACAAGAGATTGGAGACATCAAGATTTTGGACGAATTTTTTAAGAATTTTCAAATTTTCAGAAAGGAGGTTCCATATAAGGTCAAAAACTACATACTCAGATCTTCACCAAACTTTGCAGGGATACATTGGATGTCAAGACACGTGGAAAAAACGTACAAAACAAGAGATTGGAGACATCAAGATTTTGGACGAATTTTTTAAGAATTTTCAAATTTTCAGAAAGGATGTTCCAGATAAGGTCAAAAACGACATACTCAGATCTTCACCAAACTTTGCAGGGATACATTGGATGTCAAGACACGTGGAAAAAACATACAAAACATAGGATTGGGGACATCAAGATTTTGGTCAAATATTTTTAAGAATTTTCAAATTTTCAGATAGAGGTTCCATATAAGGTCAAAAACTACATACTCAGATATTCACCAAACATTGCAGGGATACATTGGATGTCAAGACACGTGGAAAAAACGTACAAAACAAGAGATTGAGGTCATCAAGATTTTGGACGGATTTTTTAGGAATTTTCAAATTTTCAGATGGGAGGTTCCAGATAAGGTCAAAAACTACATACTCAGATCTTCACCAAACTTTGCAGGGATACATTGGATGTCAAGACACGTGGAAAAAACGTACAAAACAAGAGATTGGAGACATCAAGATTTTGGACGAATTTTTTAAGAATTTTCAAATTTTCAGAAAGGATGTTCCAGATAAGGTCAAAAACGACATACTCAGATCTTCACCAAACTTTGCAGGGATACATTGGATGTCAAGACACGTGGAAAAAACACAAAACATATAATTGGGGACATCAAGATTTTGGTCAAATTTTTTAAGAATTTTCAAATTTTCAGATAGGAGGTTCCATATAAGGTCAAAAACTACATACTCAGATCTTCACCAAACATTGCAGGGATACATTGGAGGTCAAGACACGTGGAAAAAACGTACAAAACAAGAGATTGGAGACATCAAGATTTTGGACGAATTTTTTAAAAATTTTCAAATTTTCAGATGGGAGGTTCCAGATAAGGTCAAAAACTACATACTCAGATCTTCACCAAACTTTGCATGGATACATTGGATGTCAAGACACGTGGAAAAAACATACAAAACATAGGATTGGAGACATCAAGATTTTGGTCGAATTTTTTAAGAATTTTCAAATTTTCAGATGGGAGGTTCCATATAAGGTCAAAAACTACATACTCAGATCTTCACCAAACTTTGCAGGGATACGTTGGATGTCAAGACACGTGGAAAAAACGTACAAAACAAGAGATTGGAGACATCAAGATTTTGGACGAATTTTTTAAGAATTTTCAAATTTTCAGAAAGGATGTTCCAGATAAGGTCAAAAACGACATACTCAGATCTTCACCAAACTTTGCAGAAATACATTGGATGTCAAGACACGTGGAAAAAACATACAAAACATAGGATTGGGGACATCAAGATTTTGGTCAAATATTTTTAAGAATTTTCAAATTTTCAGATAGAGGTTCCATATAAGGTCAAAAACTACAGACTCAGATATTCACCAAACATTGCAGGGATACATTGGATGTCAAGACACGTGGAAAAAACGTACAAAACAAGAGATTGAGGTCATCAAGATTTTGGACGAATTTTTTAGGAATTTTCAAATTTTCAGATGGGAGGTTCCAGATAAGGTCAAAAACTACATACTCAGATCTTCACCAAACTTTGCAGGGATACATTGGATGTCAAGACACGTGGAAAAAACGTACAAAACAAGAGATTGGAGACATCAAGATTTTGGACGAATTTTTGAGGAATTTTCAAATTTTCAGAAATGAGGTTCCAGATAAGGTCTAAAACTACATACTCAGATCTTCACCAAACTTTGCAGGGATACATTGGATGTCAAGACACGTGGAAAAAACATACAAAACATAGGATTGGGGACATCAAGATTTTGGTCAAATATTTTTAAGAATTTTCAAATTTTCAGATAAGAGGTTCCATATAAGGTCAAAAACTACATACTCAGATCTTCACCAAACATTGCAGGGATACATTGGATGTCAAGACACGTGGAAAAAACGTACAAAACAAGAGATTGAGGTCATCAAGATTTTGGACGGATTTTTTAGGAATTTTCAAATTTTCAGATGGGAGGTTCCAGATAAGGTCAAAAACTACATACTCAGATCTTCACCAAACTTTGCAGGGATACATTGGATGTCAAGACACGTGGAAAAAACGTACAAAACAAGAGATTGGAGACATCAAGATTTTGGACGAATTTTTCAAGAATTCTCAAATTTTCAGATAGGAGGTTCCATATAAGGTCAAAAACTACATACTCAGATCTTCACCAAACTTTGCATGGATACATTGGATGTCAAGACACGTGGAAAAAACATACAAAACATAGGATTGGAGACATCAAGATTTTGGTCGAATTTTTTAAGAATTTTCAAATTTTCAGAAAGGAGGTTCCATATAAGGTCAAAAACTACATACTCAGATCTTCACCAAACTTTGCAGGGATACATTGGATGTCAAGACACGTGGAAAAAACATACAAAACATAGGATTGGGGACATCAAGATTTTGGTCAAAATTTTTAAGAATTTTCAAATTTTCAGATAGGAGGTTCCATATAAGGTCAATAACTACATACTCAGATCTTCACCAAACATTGCAGGGATACATTGGAAGTCAAGACACGTGGAAAAAACGTACAAAACAAGAGATTGGAGACATCAAGATTTTGGACGAATTTTTTAAAAATTTTCAAATTTTCAGATGGGAGGTTCCAGATAAGGTCAAAAACTACATACTCAGATCTTCACCAAACTTTGCAGGGATACATTGGATGTCAAGACACGTGGAAAAAACGTACAAAACAAGAGATTGCAGACATCAAGATTTTGGACGAATTTTTTAAGAATTTTCAAATTTTCAGAAAGGAGGTTCCATATAAGGTCAAAAACTACATACTCAGATCTTCACCAAACTTTGCAGGGATACATTGGATGTCAAGACACGTGGAAAAAACGTACAAAACAAGAGATTGGAGACATCAAGATTTTGGACGAATTTTTTAAGAATTTTCAAATTTTCAGAAAGGATGTTCCAGATAAGGTCAAAAACGACATACTCAGATCTTCACCAAACTTTGCAGGGATACATTGGATGTCAAGACACGTGGAAAAAACATACAAAACATAGGATTGGGGACATCAAGATTTTGGTCAAATTTTTTAAGAATTTTCAAATTTTCAGATAGGAGGTTCCATATAAGGTCAAAAACTACATACTCAGATCTTCACCAAACATTGCAGGGATACATTGGAGGTCAAGACACGTGGAAAAAACGTACAAAACAAGAGATTGGAGACATCAAGATTTTGGACGAATTTTTTAAAAATTTTCAAATTTTCAGATGGGAGGTTCCAGATAAGGTCAAAAACTACATACTCAGATCTTCACCAAACTTTGCATGGATACATTGGATGTCAAGATACGTGGAAAAAACATACAAAACATAGGATTGGAGACATCAAGATTTTGGTCGAATTTTTTAAGAATTTTCAAATTTTCAGATGGGAGGTTCCATATAAGGTCAAAAACTACATACTCAGATCTTCACCAAACTTTGCAGGGATACATTGGATGTCAAGACACGTGGAAAAAACGTACAAAACAAGAGATTGGAGACATCAAGATTTTGGACGAATTTTTTAAGAATTTTCAAATTTTCAGAAAGGATGTTCCAGATAAGGTCAAAAACGACATACTCAGATCTTCACCAAACTTTGCAGAAATACATTGGATGTCAAGACACGTGGAAAAAACATACAAAACATAGGATTGGGGACATCAAGATTTTGGTCAAATATTTTTAAGAATTTTCAAATTTTCAGATAGAGGTTCCATATAAGGTCAAAAACTACATACTCAGATATTCACCAAACATTGCAGGGATACATTGGATGTCAAGACACGTGGAAAAAACGTACAAAACAAGAGATTGAGGTCATCAAGATTTTGGACGGATTTTTTAGGAATTTTCAAATTTTCAGATGGGAGGTTCCAGATAAGGTCAAAAACTACATACTCAGATCTTCACCAAACTTTGCAGGGATACATTGGATGTCAAGACACGTGGAAAAAACGTACAAAACAAGAGATTGGAGACATCAAGATTTTGGACGAATTTTTCAAGAATTCTCAAATTTTCAGATAGGAAGTTCCATATAAGGTCAAAAACTACATACTCAGATCTTCACCAAACTTTGCATGGATACATTGGATGTCAAGACACGTGGAAAAAACATACAAAACATAGGATTGGAGACATCAAGATTTTGGTCGAATTTTTTAAGAATTTTCAAATTTTCAGAAAGGAGGTTCCATATAAGGTCAAAAACTACATACTCAGATATTCACCAAACTTTGCAGGGATACATTGGATGTCAAGACACGTAGAAAAAAAGTACAAAACAAGAGAGTGGAGACATCAAGATTTTAGACGGATTTTTTAGGAATTTTCAAATTTTCAGATGGGAGGTTCCATATAAGGTCAAAAACTACATACTCAGATCTTCACCAAACTTTGCAGGGATACATTGGATGTCAAGACACGTGGAAAAAACGTACAAAACAAGAGATTGGAGACATTAAGATTTTGGACGAATTTTTTAAGAATTTTCAAATTTTCAGAAAGTAGGTTCCATATAAGGTCAAAAACTACATACTCAGATCTTCACCAAACTTTGCAGGGATACATTGGATGTCAAGACACGTGGAAAAAACGTACAAAACAAGAGATTGGAGACATCAAGATTTTGGACGAATTTTTTAAGAATTTTCAAATTTTCAGAAAGGATGTTCCAGATAAGGTCAAAAACGACATACTCAGATCTTCACCAAACTTTGCAGGGATACATTGGAGGTCACGACACGTAGAAAAAACGTACAAAACAAGAGATTGAAGACATCAAGATTTTGGACGAATTTTTTAAAAATTTTCAAATTTTCAGATAGGAGGTTCCAGATAAGGTCAAAAACTACATACTCAGATCTTCACCAAACTTTGCAGGGATACATTGGATGTCAAGACACGTGGAAAAAACGTACAAAACAAGAGATTGAGGTCATCAAGATTTTGGACGGATTTTTTAGGAATTTTCAAATTTTCAGATGGGAGGTTCCATATAAGGTCAAAAACTACATACTCAGATCTTCACCAAACATTGCAGGGATACATTGGATGTCAAGAAACGTGGAAAAAACGTACAAAACAAGAGATTGGAGACATCAAGATTTTGGACGAATTTTTGAAGAATTTTCAAATTTTCAGATAGGAGGTTCCAGATAAGGTCAAAAACGACATACTCAGATCTTCACCAAACTTTGCAGGGATACACTGGATGTCAAGACACGTGGAAAAAACATACAAAACATAGGATTGGGGACATCAAGATTTTGGTCAAATTTTTTAAGAATTTTCAAATTTTCAGATAGGAGGTTCCATATAAGGTCAAAAACTACATACTCAGATCTTCACCAAACATTGCAGGGATACATTGGAAGTCAAGACACGTGGAAAAAACGTACAAAACAAGAGATTGGAGACATCAAGATTTTGGACGAATTTTTTAAAAATTTTCAAATTTTCAGATGGGAGGTTCCAGATAAGGTCAAAAACTACATACTCAGATCTTCACCAAACTTTGCAGGGATACATTGGATGTCAAGACACGTGGAAAAAACGTACAAAACAAGAGATTGGAGACATCAAGATTTTGGACGAATTTTTTAAGAATTTTCAAATTTTCAGAAAGGAGGTTCCATATAAGGTCAAAAACTACATACTCAGATCTTCACCAAACTTTGCAGGGATACATTGGATGTCAAGACACGTGGAAAAAACGTACAAAACAAGAGATTGGAGACATCAAGATTTTGGACGAATTTTTTAAGAATTTTCAAATTTTCAGAAAGGATGTTCCAGATAAGGTCAAAAACGACATACTCAGATCTTCAGCAAACTTTGCAGGGATACATTGGATGTCAAGACACGTGGAAAAAACACAAAACATAGGATTGGGGACATCAAGATTTTGGTCAAATTTTTTAAGAATTTTCAAATTTTCAGATAGGAGGTTCCATATAAGGTCAAAAACTACATACTCAGATCTTCACCAAACATTGCAGGGATACATTGGAGGTCATGACACGTGGAAAAAACGTACAAAACAAGAGATTGGAGACATCAAGATTTTGGACGAATTTTTTAAAAATTTTCAAATTTTCAGATGGGAGGTTCCAGATAAGGTCAAAAACTACATACTCAGATCTTCACCAAACTTTGCATGGATACATTGGATGTCAAGACACGTGGAAAAAACATACAAAACATAGGATTGGAGACATCAAGATTTTGGTCGAATTTTTTAAGAATTTTCAAATTTTCAGATGGGAGGTTCCATATAAGGTCAAAAACTACATACTCAGATCTTCACCAAACTTTGCAGGGATACATTGGATGTCAAGACACGTGGAAAAAACGTACAAAACAAGAGATTGGAGACATCAAGATTTTGGACGAATTTTTTAAGAATTTTCAAATTTTCAGAAAGGATGTTCCAGATAAGGTCAAAAACGACATACTCAGATCTTCACCAAACTTTGCAGAAATACATTGGATGTCAAGACACGTGGAAAAAACATACAAAACATAGGATTGGGGACATCAAGATTTTGGTCAAATATTTTTAAGAATTTTCAAATTTTCAGATAGAGGTTCCATATAAGGTCAAAAACTACATACTCAGATATTCACCAAACATTGCAGGGATACATTGGATGTCAAGACACGTGGAAAAAACGTACAAAACAAGAGATTGAGGTCATCAAGATTTTGGACGAATTTTTTAGGAATTTTCAAATTTTCAGATGGGAGGTTCCAGATAAGGTCAAAAACTACATACTCAGATCTTCACCAAACTTTGCAGGGATACATTGGATGTCAAGACACGTGGAAAAAACGTACAAAACAAGAGATTGGAGACATCAAGATTTTGGACGAATTTTTCAAGAATTCTCAAATTTTCAGATAGGAGGTTCCATATAAGGTCAAAAACTACATACTCAGATCTTCACCAAACTTTGCATGGACACATTGGATGTCAAGACACGTGGAAAAAACATACAAAACATAGGATTGGAGACATCAAGATTTTGGTCGAATTTTTTAAGAATTTTCAAATTTTCAGAAAGGAGGTTCCATATAAGGTCAAAAACTACATACTCAGATCTTCACCAAACTTTGCAGGGATACATTGGATGTCAAGACACGTGGAAAAAAAGTACAAAACAAGAGAGTGGAGACATCAAGATTTTAGACGGATTTTTTAGGAATTTTCAAATTTTCAGATGGGAGGTTCCATATAAGGTCAAAAACTACATACTCAGATCTTCACCAAACTTTGCAGGGATACATTGGATGTCAAGACACGTGGAAAAAACGTACAAAACAAGAGATTGGAGACATCAAGATTTTGGACGAATTTTTTAAGAATTTTCAAATTTTCAGAAAGGAGGTTCCATATAAGGTCAAAAACTACATACTCAGATCTTCACCAAACTTTGCAGGGATACATTGGATGTCAAGACACGTGGAAAAAACGTACAAAACAAGAGATTGGAGACATCAAGATTTTGGAGGAATTTTTTAAGAATTTTCAAATTTTCAGAGAGGATGTTCCAGATAAGGTCAAAAACTACATACTCAGATCTTCACCAAACTTTGCAGGGATACATTGGAGGTCAAGACACGTGGAAAAAACGTACAAAACAAGAGATTGAAGACATCAAGATTTTGGACGAATTTTTTAAAAATTTTCAAATTTTCAGATAGGAGGTTCCAGATAAGGTCAAAAACTACATACTCAGATCTTCACCAAACTTTGCAGGGATACATTGGATGTCAAGACACGTGGAAAAAACATACAAAACATAGGATTGGGGATATCAAGATTTTGGTCAAATTTTTTAAGAATTTTCAAATTTTCAGATAGGAGGCTCCATTTAAGGTCAAAAACTACATACTCAGATCTTCACCAAACATTGCAGGGATACATTGGATGTCAAGAAACGTGGAAAAAACGTACAAAAAAGAGTTTGGAGACATCAAGATTTTCGACGAATTTTTTAAGAATTTTCAAATTTTCAGATGGGAGGTTCCAGATAAGGTCAAAAACGACATACTCAGATCTTCACCAAACTTTGCATGGATACATTGGATGTCAAGACACGTGGAAAAAACGTACAAAACAAGAGATTGGGGACATCAAGATTTTGGACGAATTTTTTAAGAATTTTCAAATTTTCAGAAAGGAGGTTCCATATAAGGTCAAAAACTACATACTCAGATCTTCACCAAACTTTGCAGGGATACATTGGATGTCAAGACACGTGGAAAAAACGTACAAAACAAGAGATTGGAGACATCAAGATTTTGGACGAATTTTTTAAGAATTTTCAAATTTTCAGAAAGGATGTTCCAGATAAGGTCAAAAACGACATACTCAGATCTTCACCAAACTTTGCAGGGATACATTGGAGGTCAAGACACGTGGAAAAAACGTACAAAACTAGAAATTGAAGACATCAAGATTTTGGACGAATTTTTTAAAAATTTTCAAATTTTCAGATTGGTTCCAGATAAGGTCAAAAACTACATACTCAGATCTTCACCAAACTTTGCAGGGATACATTGGATGTCAAGACACGTGGAAAAAACATACAAAACATAGGATTGGGGATATCAAGATTTTGGTCAAATTTATTAAGAATTTTCAAATTTTCAGATAGGAGGTTCCATATAAGGTCAAAAACTACATACTCAGATCTTCACCAAGCTTTGCAGGGATACATTGGATGTCAAGAAACGTGGAAAAAACGTACAAAACAAGAGATTGGAGACATCAAGATTTTGGATGAATATTTTAAGAATTTTCAAATTTTCAGAAAGGAGGCTCCATATAAGGTCAAAAACTACATACTCAGATCTTCACCAAACTTTGCAGGGATACATTGGATGTCAAGACACGTGGAAAAAACGTACAAAACAAGAGATTGGAGACATCAAGATTTTGGACGAATTTTTGAGGAATTTTCAAATTTTCAGAAATGAGGTTCCAGATAAGGTCTAAAACTACATACTCAGATCTTCACCAAACTTTGCAGGGATACATTGGATGTCAAGACACGTGGAAAAAACATACAAAACATAGGATTGGGGACATCAAGATTTTGGTCAAATATTTTTAAGAATTTTCAAATTTTCAGATAAGAGGTTCCATATAAGGTCAAAAACTACATACTCAGATCTTCACCAAACATTGCAGGGATACATTGGATGTCAAGACACGTGGAAAAAACGTACAAAACAAGAGATTGAGGTCATCAAGATTTTGGACGGATTTTTTAGGAATTTTCAAATTTTCAGATGGGAGGTTCCAGATAAGGTCAAAAACTACATACTCAGATCTTCACCAAACTTTGCAGGGATACATTGGATGTCAAGACACGTGGAAAAAACGTACAAAACAAGAGATTGGAGACATCAAGATTTTGGACGAATTTTTCAAGAATTCTCAAATTTTCAGATAGGAGGTTCCATATAAAGTCAAAAACTACATACTCAGATCTTCACAAAACTTTGCATGGATACATTGGATGTCAAGACACGTGGAAAAAACATACAAAACATATTATTCGAGACATCAAGATTTTGGTCGAATTTTTTAAGAATTTTCAAATTTTCAGAAAGGAGGTTCCATATAAGGTCAAAAACTACATACTCAGATCTTCACCAAACTTTGCAGGGATACATTTGATGTCAAGACACGTGGAAAAAACGTACAAAACAAGAGTTTGGAGACATCAAGATTTTGGACGAATTTTTTAAGAATTTTCAAATTTTCAGAAAGGATGTTCCAGATAAGGTCAAAAACGACATACTCAGATCTTCACCAAACTTTGCAGGGATACATTGGAGGTCAAGACACGTGGAAAAAACGTACAAAACAAGAGATTAAAGACATCAAGATTTTGGACGAATTTTTTAAAAATTTTCAAATTTTCAGATAGGAGGTTCCAGATAAGGTCAAAAACTACATACTCAGATCTTCACCAAACTTTGCAGGGATACATTGGATGTCAAGACACGTGGAAAAAACATACAAAACATAGGATTGGGGATATCAAGATTTTGGTCAAATTTTTTAAGAATTTTCAAATTTTCAGATAGGAGGTTCCATATAAGGTCAAAAACTACATACTCAGATCTTCACCAAACTTTGCAGGGATACATTGGATGTCAAGACACGTGGAAAAAACGTACAAAACAAGAGATTGGAGACATCAAGATTTTGGACGAATTTTTTAAGAATTTTCAAATTTTCAGAAAGGATGTTCCAGATAAGGTCAAAAACGACATACTCAGATCTTCACCAAACTTTGCAGGGATACATTGGATGTCAAGACACGTGGAAAAAACACAAAACATAGGATTGGGGACATCAAGATTTTGGTCAAATTTTTTAAGAATTTTCAAATTTTCAGATAGGAGGTTCCATATAAGGTCAAAAACTACATACTCAGATCTTCACCAAACATTGCAGGGATACATTGGAGGTCAAGACACGTGGAAAAAACGTACAAAACAAGAGATTGGAGACATCAAGATTTTGGACGAATTTTTTAAAAATTTTCAAATTTTCAGATGGGAGGTTCCAGATAAGGTCAAAAACTACATACTCAGATCTTCACCAAACTTTGCATGGATACATTGGATGTCAAGACACGTGGAAAAAACATACAAAACATAGGATTGGTCAAGATTTTGGTCGAATTTTTTAAGAATTTTCAAATTTTCAGATGGGAGGTTCCATATAAGGTCAAAAACTACATACTCAGATCTTCACCAAACTTTGCAGGGATACATTGGATGTCAAGACACGTGGAAAAAACGTACAAAACAAGAGATTGGAGACATCAAGATTTTGGACGAATTTTTTAAGATGATAAGGTCAAAAACTACATACTCAGATCTTCACCAAACTTTGCATGGATACATTGGATGTCAAGACACGTGGAAAAAACATACAAAACATAGGATTGGTCAAGATTTTGGTCGAATTTTTTAAGAATTTTCAAATTTTCAGATGGGAGGTTCCATATAAGGTCAAAAACTACATACTCAGATCTTCACCAAACTTTGCAGGGATACATTGGATGTCAAGACACGTGGAAAAAACGTACAAAACAAGAGATTGGAGACATCAAGATTTTGGACGAATTTTTTAAGAATTTTCAAATTTTCAGAAAGGATGTTCCAGATAAGGTCAAAAACGACATACTCAGATCTTCACCAAACTTTGCAGAAATACATTGGATGTCAAGACACGTGGAAAAAACATACAAAACATAGGATTGGGGATATCAAGATTTTGGTCAAATTTTTTAAGAATTTTCAAATTTTCAGATAGAGGTTCCATATAAGGTCAAAAACTACATACTCAGATATTCACCAAAGATTGCAGGGATACATTGGATGTCAAGACACGTGGAAAAAACGTACAAAACAAGAGATTGAGGTCATCAAGATTTTGGACGAATTTTTTAGGAATTTTCAAATTTTCAGATGGGAGGTTCCAGATAAGGTCAAAAACTACATACTCAGATCTTCACCAAACTTTGCAGGGATACATTGGATGTCAAGACACGTGGAAAAAACGTACAAAACAAGAGATTGGAGACATCAAGATTTTGGACGAATTTTTCAAGAATTCTCAAATTTTCAGATAGGAGGTTCCATATAAGGTCAAAAACTACATACTCAGATCTTCACCAAACTTTGCATGGATACATTGGATGTCAAGACACGTGGAAAAAACATACAAAACATAGGATTGGAGACATCAAGATTTTGGTCGAATTTTTTAAGAATTTTCAAATTTTCAGAAAGGAGGTTCCATATAAGGTCAAAAACTACATACTCAGATCTTCACCAAACTTTGCAGGGATACATTGGATGTCAAGACACGTGGAAAAAAAGTACAAAACAAGAGAGTGGAGACATCAAGATTTTAGACGGATTTTTTAGGAATTTTCAAATTTTCAGATGGGAGGTTCCATATAAGGTCAAAAACTACATACTCAGATCTTCACCAAACTTTGCAGGGATACATTGGATGTCAAGACACGTGGAAAAAACGTACAAAACAAGAGATTGGAGACATCAAGATTTTGGACGAATTTTTTAAGAATTTTCAAATTTTCAGAAAGGAGGTTCCATATAAGGTCAAAAACTACATACTCAGATCTTCACCAAACTTTGCAGGGATACATTGGATGTCAAGACACGTGGAAAAAACGTACAAAACAAGAGATTGGAGACATCAAGATTTTGGAGGAATTTTTTAAGAATTTTCAAATTTTCAGAGAGGATGTTCCAGATAAGGTCAAAAACTACATACTCAGATCTTCACCAAACTTTGCAGGGATACATTGG
This sequence comes from Lepisma saccharinum, assembly GCF_977018435.1. NCBI lineage: Eukaryota > Metazoa > Arthropoda > Insecta > Zygentoma > Lepismatidae > Lepisma > Lepisma saccharinum. Next base: position 476,756 of record NW_028142907.1, on the reverse strand, counting down.
AGGTCAAGACACGTGGAAAAAACGTACAAAACAAGAGATTGAAGACATCAAGATTTTGGACGAATTTTTTAAAAATTTTCAAATTTTCAGATAGGAGGTTCCAGATAAGGTCAAAAACTACATACTCAGATCTTCACCAAACTTTGCAGGGATACATTGGATGTCAAGACACGTGGAAAAAACATACAAAACATAGGATTGGGGATATCAAGATTTTGGTCAAATTTTTTAAGAATTTTCAAATTTTCAGATAGGAGGCTCCATTTAAGGTCAAAAACTACATACTCAGATCTTCACCAAACATTGCAGGGATACATTGGATGTCAAGAAACGTGGAAAAAACGTACAAAAAAGAGTTTGGAGACATCAAGATTTTCGACGAATTTTTTAAGAATTTTCAAATTTTCAGATGGGAGGTTCCAGATAAGGTCAAAAACGACATACTCAGATCTTCACCAAACTTTGCATGGATACATTGGATGTCAAGACACGTGGAAAAAACGTACAAAACAAGAGATTGGGGACATCAAGATTTTGGACGAATTTTTTAAGAATTTTCAAATTTTCAGAAAGGAGGTTCCATATAAGGTCAAAAACTACATACTCAGATCTTCACCAAACTTTGCAGGGATACATTGGATGTCAAGACACGTGGAAAAAACGTACAAAACAAGAGATTGGAGACATCAAGATTTTGGACGAATTTTTTAAGAATTTTCAAATTTTCAGAAAGGATGTTCCAGATAAGGTCAAAAACGACATACTCAGATCTTCACCAAACTTTGCAGGGATACATTGGAGGTCAAGACACGTGGAAAAAACGTACAAAACTAGAAATTGAAGACATCAAGATTTTGGACGAATTTTTTAAAAATTTTCAAATTTTCAGATTGGTTCCAGATAAGGTCAAAAACTACATACTCAGATCTTCACCAAACTTTGCAGGGATACATTGGATGTCAAGACACGTGGAAAAAACATACAAAACATAGGATTGGGGATATCAAGATTTTGGTCAAATTTATTAAGAATTTTCAAATTTTCAGATAGGAGGTTCCATATAAGGTCAAAAACTACATACTCAGATCTTCACCAAGCTTTGCAGGGATACATTGGATGTCAAGAAACGTGGAAAAAACGTACAAAACAAGAGATTGGAGACATCAAGATTTTGGATGAATATTTTAAGAATTTTCAAATTTTCAGAAAGGAGGCTCCATATAAGGTCAAAAACTACATACTCAGATCTTCACCAAACTTTGCAGGGATACATTGGATGTCAAGACACGTGGAAAAAACGTACAAAACAAGAGATTGGAGACATCAAGATTTTGGACGAATTTTTGAGGAATTTTCAAATTTTCAGAAATGAGGTTCCAGATAAGGTCTAAAACTACATACTCAGATCTTCACCAAACTTTGCAGGGATACATTGGATGTCAAGACACGTGGAAAAAACATACAAAACATAGGATTGGGGACATCAAGATTTTGGTCAAATATTTTTAAGAATTTTCAAATTTTCAGATAAGAGGTTCCATATAAGGTCAAAAACTACATACTCAGATCTTCACCAAACATTGCAGGGATACATTGGATGTCAAGACACGTGGAAAAAACGTACAAAACAAGAGATTGAGGTCATCAAGATTTTGGACGGATTTTTTTAGGAATTTTCAAATTTTCAGATGGGAGGTTCCAGATAAGGTCAAAAACTACATACTCAGATCTTCACCAAACTTTGCAGGGATACATTGGATGTCAAGACACGTGGAAAAAACGTACAAAACAAGAGATTGGAGACATCAAGATTTTGGACGAATTTTTCAAGAATTCTCAAATTTTCAGATAGGAGGTTCCATATAAAGTCAAAAACTACATACTCAGATCTTCACAAAACTTTGCATGGATACATTGGATGTCAAGACACGTGGAAAAAACATACAAAACATAGGATTCGAGACATCAAGATTTTGGTCGAATTTTTTAAGAATTTTCAAATTTTCAGAAAGGAGGTTCCATATAAGGTCAAAAACTACATACTCAGATCTTCACCAAACTTTGCAGGGATACATTGGATGTCAAGACACGTGGAAAAAACGTACAAAACAAGAGTTTGGAGACATCAAGATTTTGGACGAATTTTTTAAGAATTTTCAAATTTTCAGAAAGGATGTTCCAGATAAGGTCAAAAACGACATACTCAGATCTTCACCAAACTTTGCAGGGATACATTGGAGGTCAAGACACGTGGAAAAAACGTACAAAACAAGAGATTAAAGACATCAAGATTTTGGACGAATTTTTTAAAAATTTTCAAATTTTCAGATAGGAGGTTCCAGATAAGGTCAAAAACTACATACTCAGATCTTCACCAAACTTTGCAGGGATACATTGGATGTCAAGACACGTGGAAAAAACATACAAAACATAGGATTGGGGATATCAAGATTTTGGTCAAATTTTTTAAGAATTTTCAAATTTTCAGATAGGAGGTTCCATATAAGGTCAAAAACTACATACTCAGATCTTCACCAAACTTTGCAGGGATACATTGGATGTCAAGACACGTGGAAAAAACGTACAAAACAAGAGATTGGAGACATCAAGATTTTGGACGAATTTTTTAAGAATTTTCAAATTTTCAGAAAGGATGTTCCAGATAAGGTCAAAAACGACATACTCAGATCTTCACCAAACTTTGCAGGGATACATTGGATGTCAAGACACGTGGAAAAAACACAAAACATAGGATTGGGGACATCAAGATTTTGGTCAAATTTTTTAAGAATTTTCAAATTTTCAGATAGGAGGTTCCATATAAGGTCAAAAACTACATACTCAGATCTTCACCAAACATTGCAGGGATACATTGGAGGTCAAGACACGTGGAAAAAACGTACAAAACAAGAGATTGGAGACATCAAGATTTTGGACGAATTTTTTAAAAATTTTCAAATTTTCAGATGGGAGGTTCCAGATAAGGTCAAAAACTACATACTCAGATCTTCACCAAACTTTGCATGGATACATTGGATGTCAAGACACGTGGAAAAAACATACAAAACATAGGATTGGTCAAGATTTTGGTCGAATTTTTTAAGAATTTTCAAATTTTCAGATGGGAGGTTCCATATAAGGTCAAAAACTACATACTCAGATCTTCACCAAACTTTGCAGGGATACATTGGATGTCAAGACACGTGGAAAAAACGTACAAAACAAGAGATTGGAGACATCAAGATTTTGGACGAATTTTTTAAGAAGATAAGGTCAAAAACTACATACTCAGATCTTCACCAAACTTTGCATGGATACATTGGATGTCAAGACACGTGGAAAAAACATACAAAACATAGGATTGGTCAAGATTTTGGTCGAATTTTTTAAGAATTTTCAAATTTTCAGATGGGAGGTTCCATATAAGGTCAAAAACTACATACTCAGATCTTCACCAAACTTTGCAGGGATACATTGGATGTCAAGACACGTGGAAAAAACGTACAAAACAAGAGATTGGAGACATCAAGATTTTGGACGAATTTTTTAAGAATTTTCAAATTTTCAGAAAGGATGTTCCAGATAAGGTCAAAAACGACATACTCAGATCTTCACCAAACTTTGCAGAAATACATTGGATGTCAAGACACGTGGAAAAAACATACAAAACATAGGATTGGGGATATCAAGATTTTGGTCAAATTTTTTAAGAATTTTCAAATTTTCAGATAGAGGTTCCATATAAGGTCAAAAACTACATACTCAGATATTCACCAAAGATTGCAGGGATACATTGGATGTCAAGACACGTGGAAAAAACGTACAAAACAAGAGATTGAGGTCATCAAGATTTTGGACGAATTTTTTAGGAATTTTCAAATTTTCAGATGGGAGGTTCCAGATAAGGTCAAAAACTACATACTCAGATCTTCACCAAACTTTGCAGGGATACATTGGATGTCAAGACACGTGGAAAAAACGTACAAAACAAGAGATTGGAGACATCAAGATTTTGGACGAATTTTTCAAGAATTCTCAAATTTTCAGATAGGAGGTTCCATATAAGGTCAAAAACTACATACTCAGATCTTCACCAAACTTTGCATGGATACATTGGATGTCAAGACACGTGGAAAAAACATACAAAACATAGGATTGGAGACATCAAGATTTTGGTCGAATTTTTTAAGAATTTTCAAATTTTCAGAAAGGAGGTTCCATATAAGGTCAAAAACTACATACTCAGATCTTCACCAAACTTTGCAGGGATACATTGGATGTCAAGACACGTGGAAAAAAAAGTACAAAACAAGAGAGTGGAGACATCAAGATTTTAGACGGATTTTTTAGGAATTTTCAAATTTTCAGATGGGAGGTTCCATATAAGGTCAAAAACTACATACTCAGATCTTCACCAAACTTTGCAGGGATACATTGGATGTCAAGACACGTGGAAAAAACGTACAAAACAAGAGATTGGAGACATCAAGATTTTGGACGAATTTTTTAAGAATTTTCAAATTTTCAGAAAGGAGGTTCCATATAAGGTCAAAAACTACATACTCAGATCTTCACCAAACTTTGCAGGGATACATTGGATGTCAAGACACGTGGAAAAAACGTACAAAACAAGAGATTGGAGACATCAAGATTTTGGAGGAATTTTTTAAGAATTTTCAAATTTTCAGAGAGGATGTTCCAGATAAGGTCAAAAACTACATACTCAGATCTTCACCAAACTTTGCAGGGATACATTGGAGGTCAAGACACGTGGAAAAAACGTACAAAACAAGAGATTGAAGACATCAAGATTTTGGACGAATTTTTTAAAAATTTTCAAATTTTCAGATAGGAGGTTCCAGATAAGGTCAAAAACTACATACTCAGATCTTCACCAAACTTTGCAGGGATACATTGGATGTCAAGACACGTGGAAAAAACATACAAAACATAGGATTGGGGATATCAAGATTTTGGTCAAATTTTTTAAGAAGTTTCAAATTTTAAGATAGGAGGCTCCATTTAAGGTCAAAAACTACATACTCAGATCTTCACCAAACATTGCAGGGATACATTGGATGTCAAGAAACGTGGAAAAAACGTACAAAAAAGAGTTTGGAGACATCAAGATTTTGGACGAATTTTTGAAGAATTTTCAAATTTTCAGATAGGAGGTTCCAGATAAGGTCAAAAACTACATACTCAGATCTTCACCAAACGTTGCAGGGATACTTTGCATGTCAAGACACGTGGAAAAAACGTACAAAACAAGAGATTGGAGACATCAAGATTTTCGACGAATTTTTTAAGAATTTTCAAATTTTCAGATGGGAGGTTCCAGATAAGGTGAAAAACTACATACTCAGATCTTCACCAAACTTTGCATGGATACATTGGATGTCAAGACACGTGGAAAAAACGTACAAAACAAGAGATTGGGGACATCAAGATTTTGGACGAATTTTTTAAGAATTTTCAAATTTTCAGAAAGGAGGTTCCATATAAGGTCAAAAACTACATACTCAGATCTTCACCAAACTTTGCAGGGATACATTGGAGGTCAAGACACGTGGAAAAAACGTACAAAACTAGAGATTGAAGACATCAAGATTTTGGACGAATTTTTTAAAAATTTTCAAATTTTCAGATTGGTTCCAGATAAGGTCAAAAACTACATACTCAGATCTTCACCAAACTTTGCAGGGATACATTGGATGTCAAGACACGTGGAAAAAACATACAAAACATAGGATTGGGGATATCAAGATTTTGGTCAAATTTATTAAGAATTTTCAAATTTTCAGATAGGAGGTTCCATATAAGGTCAAAAACTACATACTCAGATCTTCACCAAACTTTGCAGGGATACATTGGATGTGAAGACACGTGGAAAAAACATACAAAACATAGGATTGGGGATATCAAGATTTTGGTCAAATTTATTAAGAATTTTCAAATTTTCAGATAGGAGGTTCCATATAAGGTCAAAAACTACATACTCAGATCTTCACCAAGCTTTGCAGGGATACATTGGATGTCAAGAAACGTGGAAAAAACGTACAAAACAAGAGATTGGAGACATCAAGATTTTGGATGAATATTTTAAGAATTTTCAAATTTTCAGAAAGGACGCTCCATATAAGGTCAAAAACTACATACTCAGATCTTCACCAAACTTTGCAGGGATACATTGGATGTCAAGACACGTGGAAAAAACGTACAAAACAAGAGATTGGAGACATCAAGATTTTGGACGAATTTTTGAGGAATTTTCAAATTTTCAGAAATGAGGTTCCAGATAAGGTCTAAAACTACATACTCAGATCTTCACCAAACTTTGCAGGGATACATTGGATGTCAAGACACGTGGAAAAAACATACAAAACATAGGATTGGGGACATCAAGATTTTGGTCAAATATTTTTAAGAATTTTCAAATTTTCAGATAAGAGGTTCCATATAAGGTCAAAAACTACATACTCAGATCTTCACCAAACATTGCAGGGATACATTGGATGTCAAGACACGTGGAAAAAACGTACAAAACAAGAGATTGAGGTCATCAAGATTTTGGACGGATTTTTTAGGAATTTTCAAATTTTCAGATGGGAGGTTCCAGATAAGGTCAAAAACTACATACTCAGATCTTCACCAAACTTTGCAGGGATACATTGGATGTCAAGACACGTGGAAAAAACGTACAAAACAAGAGATTGGAGACATCAAGATTTTGGACGAATTTTTCAAGAATTCTCAAATTTTCAGATAGGAGGTTCCATATAAAGTCAAAAACTACATACTCAGATCTTCACAAAACTTTGCATGGATACATTGGATGTCAAGACACGTGGAAAAAACATACAAAACATAGGATTCGAGACATCAAGATTTTGGTCGAATTTTTTAAGAATTTTCAAATTTTCAGAAAGGAGGTTCCATATAAGGTCAAAAACTACATACTCAGATCTTCACCAAACTTTGCAGGGATACATTGGATGTCAAGACACGTGGAAAAAACGTACAAAACAAGAGATTGGAGACATCAAGATTTTGGACGAATTTTTTAAGAATTTTCAAATTTTCAGAAAGGATGTTCCAGGTAAGGTCAAAAACGACATACTCAGATCTTCACCAAACTTTGCAGGGATACATTGGAGGTCAAGACACGTGGAAAAAACGTACAAAACAAGAGATTAAAGACATCAAGATTTTGGACGAATTTTTTAAAAATTTTCAAATTTTCAGATAGGAGGTTCCAGATAAGGTCAAAAACTACATACTCAGATCTTCACCAAACTTTGCAGGGATACATTGGATGTCAAGACACGTGGAAAAAACATACAAAACATAGGATTGGGGATATCAAGATTTTGGTCAAATTTTTTAAGAATTTTCAAATTTTCAGATAGGAGGTTCCATATAAGGTCAAAAACTACATACTCAGATCTTCACCAAACTTTGCAGGGATACATTGGATGTCAAGACACGTGGAAAAAACGTACAAAACAAGAGATTGGAGACATCAAGATTTTGGACGAATTTTTTAAGAATTTTCAAATTTTCAGAAAGGATGTTCCAGATAAAGTCAAAAACGACATACTCAGATCTTCACCAAACTTTGCAGGGATACATTGGATGTCAAGACACGTGGAAAAAACACAAAACATAGGATTGGGGACATCAAGATTTTGGTCAAATTTTTTAAGAATTTTCAAATTTTCAGATAGGAGGTTCCATATAAGGTCAAAAACTACATACTCAGATCTTCACCAAACATTGCAGGGATACATTGGAGGTCAAGACACGTGGAAAAAACGTACAAAACAAGAGATTGGAGACATCAAGATTTTGGACGAATTTTTTAAAAATTTTCAAATTTTCAGATGGGAGGTTCCAGATAAGGTCAAAAACTACATACTCAGATCTTCACCAAACTTTGCATGGATACATTGGATGTCAAGACACGTGGAAAAAACATACAAAACATAGGATTGGTCAAGATTTTGGTCGAATTTTTTAAGAATTTTCAAATTTTCAGATGGGAGGTTCCATATAAGGTCAAAAACTACATACTCAGATCTTCACCAAACTTTGCAGGGATACATTGGATGTCAAGACACGTGGAAAAAACGTACAAAACAAGAGATTGGAGACATCAAGATTTTGGACGAATTTTTTAAGAAGATAAGGTCAAAAACTACATACTCAGATCTTCACCAAACTTTGCATGGATACATTGGATGTCAAGACACGTGGAAAAAACATACAAAACATAGGATTGGTCAAGATTTTGGTCGAATTTTTTAAGAATTTTCAAATTTTCAGATGGGAGGTTCCATATAAGGTCAAAAACTACATACTCAGATCTTCACCAAACTTTGCAGGGATACATTGGATGTCAAGACACGTGGAAAAAACGTACAAAACAAGAGATTGGAGACATCAAGATTTTGGACGAATTTTTTAAGAATTTTCAAATTTTCAGAAAGGATGTTCCAGATAAGGTCAAAAACGATATACTCAGATCTTCACCAAACTTTGCAGAAATACATTGGATGTCAAGACACGTGGAAAAAACATACAAAACATAGGATTGGGGATATCAAGATTTTGGTCAAATTTTTTAAGAATTTTCAAATTTTCAGATAGAGGTTCCATATAAGGTCAAAAACTACATACTCAGATATTCACCAAAGATTGCAGGGATACATTGGATGTCAAGACACGTGGAAAAAACGTACAAAACAAGAGATTGAGGTCATCAAGATTTTGGACGAATTTTTTAGGAATTTTCAAATTTTCAGATGGGAGGTTCCAGATAAGGTCAAAAACTACATACTCAGATCTTCACCAAACTTTGCAGGGATACATTGGATGTCAAGACACGTGGAAAAAACGTACAAAACAAGAGATTGGAGACATCAAGATTTTGGACGAATTTTTCAAGAATTCTCAAATTTTCAGATAGGAGGTTCCATATAAGGTCAAAAACTACATACTCAGATCTTCACCAAACTTTGCATGGATACATTGGATGTCAAGACACGTGGAAAAAACATACAAAACATAGGATTGGAGACATCAAGATTTTGGTCGAATTTTTTAAGAATTTTCAAATTTTCAGAAAGGAGGTTCCATATAAGGTCAAAAACTACATACTCAGATCTTCACCAAACTTTGCAGGGATACATTGGATGTCAAGACACGTGGAAAAAAAGTACAAAACAAGAGAGTGGAGACATCAAGATTTTAGACGGATTTTTTAGGAATTTTCAAATTTTCAGATGGGAGGTTCCATATAAGGTCAAAAACTACATACTCAGATCTTCACCAAACTTTGCAGGGATACATTGGATGTCAAGACACGTTGAAAAAACGTACAAAACAAGAGATTGGAGACATCAAGATTTTGGACGAATTTTTTAAGAATTTTCAAATTTTCAGAAAGGAGGTTCCATATAAGGTCAAAAACTACATACTCAGATCTTCACCAAACTTTGCAGGGATACATTGGATGTCAAGACACGTGGAAAAAACGTACAAAACAAGAGATTGGAGACATCAAGATTTTGGAGGAATTTTTTAAGAATTTTCAAATTTTCAGAGAGGATGTTCCAGATAAGGTCAAAAACTACATACTCAGATCTTCACCAAACTTTGCAGGGATACATTGGAGGTCAAGACACGTGGAAAAAACGTACAAAACAAGAGATTGAAGACATCAAGATTTTGGACGAATTTTTTAAAAATTTTCAAATTTTCAGATAGGAGGTTCCAGATAAGGTCAAAAACTACATACTCAGATCTTCACCAAACTTTGCAGGGATACATTGGATGTCAAGACACGTGGAAAAAACATACAAAACATAGGATTGGGGATATCAAGATTTTGGTCAAATTTTTTAAGAAGTTTCAAATTTTCAGATAGGAGGCTCCATTTAAGGTCAAAAACTACATACTCAGATCTTCACCAAACATTGCAGGGATACATTGGATGTCAAGAAACGTGGAAAAAACGTACAAAAAAGAGTTTGGAGACATCAAGATTTTGGACGAATTTTTGAAGAATTTTCAAATTTTCAGATAGGAGGTTCCAGATAAGGTCAAAAACTACATACTCAGATCTTCACCAAACGTTGCAGGGATACTTTGCATGTCAAGACACGTGGAAAAAACGTACAAAACAAGAGATTGGAGACATCAAGATTTTCGACGAATTTTTTAAGAATTTTCAAATTTTCAGATGGGAGGTTCCAGATAAGGTGAAAAACGACATACTCAGATCTTCACCAAACTTTGCATGGATACATTGGATGTCAAGACACGTGGAAAAAACGTACAAAACAAGAGATTGGGGACATCAAGATTTTGGACGAATTTTTTAAGAATTTTCAAATTTTCAGAAAGGAGGTTCCATATAAGGTCAAAAACTACATACTCAGATCTTCACCAAACTTTGCAGGGATACATTGGATGTCAAGACACGTGGAAAAAACGTACAAAACAAGAGATTGGAGACATCAAGATTTTGGACGAATTTTTTAAGAATTTTCAAATTTTCAGAAAGGATGTTCCAGATAAGGTCAAAAACGACATACTCAGATCTTCACCAAACTTTGCAGGGATACATTGGAGGTCAAGACACGTGGAAAAAACGTACAAAACTAGAGATTGAAGACATCAAGATTTTGGACGAATTTTTTAAAAATTTTCAAATTTTCAGATTGGTTCCAGATAAGGTCAAAAACTACATACTCAGATCTTCACCAAACTTTGCAGGGATACATTGGATGTCAAGACACGTGGAAAAAACATACAAAACATAGGATTGGGGATATCAAGATTTTGGTCAAATTTATTAAGAATTTTCAAATTTTCAGATAGGAGGTTCCATATAAGGTCAAAAACTACATACTCAGATCTTCACCAAGCTTTGCAGGGATACATTGGATGTCAAGAAACGTGGAAAAAACGTACAAAACAAGAGATTGGAGACATCAAGATTTTGGATGAATATTTTAAGAATTTTCAAATTTTCAGAAAGGAGGCTCCATATAAGGTCAAAAACTACATACTCAGATCTTCACCAAACTTTGCAGGGATACATTGGATGTCAAGACACGTGGAAAAAACGTACAAAACAAGAGATTGGAGACATCAAGATTTTGGACGAATTTTTGAGGAATTTTCAAATTTTCAGAAATGAGGTTCCAGATAAGGTCTAAAACTACATACTCAGATCTTCACCAAACTTTGCAGGGATACATTGGATGTCAAGACACGTGGAAAAAACACAAAACATAGGATTGGGGACATCAAGATTTTGGTCAAATATTTTTAAGAATTTTCAAATTTTCAGATAAGAGGTTCCATATAAGGTCAAAAACTACATACTCAGATCTTCACCAAACATTGCAGGGATACATTGGATGTCAAGACACGTGGAAAAAACGTACAAAACAAGAGATTGAGGTCATCAAGATTTTGGACGGATTTTTTAGGAATTTTCAAATTTTCAGATGGGAGGTTCCAGATAAGGTCAAAAACTACATACTCAGATCTTCACCAAACTTTGCAGGGATACATTGGATGTCAAGACACGTGGAAAAAACGTACAAAACAAGAGATTGGAGACATCAAGATTTTGGACGAATTTTTCAAGAATTCTCAAATTTTCAGATAGGAGGTTCCATATAAGGTCAAAAACTACATACTCAGATCTTCACAAAACTTTGCATGGATACATTGGATGTCAAGACACGTGGAAAAAACATACAAAACATGGGATTCGAGACATCAAGATTTTGGTCGAATTTTTTAAGAATTTTCAAATTTTCAGAAAGGAGGTTCCATATAAGGTCAAAAACTACATACTCAGATCTTCACCAAACTTTGCAGGGATACATTGGATGTCAAGACACGTGGAAAAAACGTACAAAACAAGAGATTGGAGACATCAAGATTTTGGACGAATTTTTTAAGAATTTTCAAATTTTCAGAAAGGATGTTCCAGATAAGGTCAAAAACGACATACTCAGATCTTCACCAAACTTTGCAGGGATACATTGGAGGTCAAGACACGTGGAAAAAACGTACAAAACAAGAGATTAAAGACATCAAGATTTTGGACGAATTTTTTAAAAATTTTCAAATTTTCAGATAGGAGGTTCCAGATAAGGTCAAAAACTACATACTCAGATCTTCACCAAACTTTGCAGGGATACATTGGATGTCAAGACACGTGGAAAAAACATACAAAACATAGGATTGGGGATATCAAGATTTTGGTCAAATTTTTTAAGAATTTTCAAATTTTCAGATAGGAGGTTCCATATAAGGTCAAAAACTATATACTCAGATCTTCACCAAACATTGCAGGGATACATTGGATGTCAAGAAACGTGGAAAAAACGTACAAAACAAGAGATTGGAGACATCAAGATTTTGGACGAATTTTTGAAGAATTTTCAAATTTTCAGATAGGAGGTTCCATATAAGGTCAAAAACTACATACTCAGATCTTCACCAAACATTGCAGGGATACATTGGAAGTCAAGACACGTGGAAAAAACGTACAAAACAAGAGATTGGAGACATCAAGATTTTGGACGAATTTTTTTAAAATTTTCAAATTTTCAGATGGGAGTTTCCAGATAAGGTCAAAAACTACATACTCAGATCTTCACCAAACTTTGCAGGGATACATTGGATGTCAAGACACGTGGAAAAAACGAACAAAACAAGAGATTGGAGACATCAAGATTTTGGACGAATTTTTTTAAGAATTTTCAAATTTTCAGAAAAGAGGTTCCATATAAGGTCAAAAACTACATACTCAGATCTTCACCAAACTTTGCAGGGATACATTGGATGTCAAGACACGTGGAAAAAACGTACAAAACAAGAGATTGGAGACATCAAGATTTTGGACGAATTTTTTAAGGATTTTCAAATTTTCAGAAAGGATGTTCCAGATAAGGTCAAAAACGACATACTCAGATCTTCACCAAACTTTGCAGGGATACATTGGATGTCAAGACACGTGGAAAAAACATACAAAACATAGGATTGGAGACATCAAGATTTTGGTCGAATTTTTTAAGAATTTTCAAATTTTCAGAAAGGAGGTTCCATATAAGGTCAAAAACTACATACTCAGATCTTCACCAAACTTTGCAGGGATACATTGGATGTCAAGACACGTGGAAAAAACGTACAAAACAAGAGATTGGAGACATCAAGATTTTGGACGAATTTTTTAAGAATTTTCAAATTTTCAGAAAGGATGTTCCAGATAAGGTCAAAAACGACATACTCAGATCTTCACCAAACTTTGCAGGGATACATTGGAGGTCAAGACACGTGGAAAAAACGTACAAAACAAGAGATTAAAGACATCAAGATTTTGGACGAATTTTTTAAAAATTTTCAAATTTTCAGATAGGAGGTTCCAGATAAGGTCAAAAACTACATACTCAGATCTTCACCAAACTTTGCAGGGATACATTGGATGTCAAGACACGTGGAAAAAACATACAAAACATAGGATTGGGGATATCAAGATTTTGGTCAAATTTTTTAAGAATTTTCAAATTTTCAGATAGGAGGTTCCATATAAGGTCAAAAACTACATACTCAGATCTTCACCAAACTTTGCAGGGATACATTGGATGTCAAGACACGTGGAAAAAACGTACAAAACAAGAGATTGGAGACATCAAGATTTTGGACGAATTTTTTAAGAATTTTCAAATTTTCAGAAAGGATGTTCCAGATAAGGTCAAAAACGACATACTCATATCTTCACCAAACTTTGCAGGGATACATTGGATGTCAAGACACGTGGAAAAAACACAAAACATAGGATTGGGGACATCAAGATTTTGGTCAAATTTTTTAAGAATTTTCAAATTTTCAGATAGGAGGTTCCATATAAGGTCAAAAACTACATACTCAGATATTCACCAAACATTGCAGGGATACATTGGAGGTCAAGACACGTGGAAAAAACGTACAAAACAAGAGATTGGAGACATCAAGATTTTGGACGAATTTTTTAAAAATTTTCAAATTTTCAGATGGGAGGTTCCAGATAAGGTCAAAAACTACATACTCAGATCTTCACCAAACTTTGCATGGATACATTGGATGTCAAGACACGTGGAAAAAACATACAAAACATAGGATTGGTCAAGATTTTGGTCGAATTTTTTAAGAATTTTCAAATTTTCAGATGGGAGGTTCCATATAAGGTCAAAAACTACATACTCAGATCTTCACCAAACTTTGCAGGGATACATTGGATGTCAAGACACGTGGAAAAAACGTACAAAACAAGAGATTGGAGACATCAAGATTTTGGACGAATTTTTTAAGAAGATAAGGTCAAAAACTACATACTCAGATCTTCACCAAACTTTGCATGGATACATTGGATGTCAAGACACGTGGAAAAAACAGACAAAACATAGGATTGGTCAAGATTTTGGTCGAATTTTTTAAGAATTTTCAAATTTTCAGATGGGAGGTTCCATATAAGGTCAAAAACTACATACTCAGATCTTCACCAAACTTTGCATGGATACATTGGATGTCAAGACACGTGGAAAAAACGTACAAAACAAGAGATTGGAGACATCAAGATTTTGGACGAATTTTTTAAGAATTTTCAAATTTTCAGAAAGGATGTTCCAGATAAGGTCAAAAACGACATACTCAGATCTTCACCAAACTTTGCAGAAATACATTGGATGTCAAGACACGTGGAAAAAACATACAAAACATAGGATTGGGGATATCAAGATTTTGGTCAAATTTTTTAAGAATTTTCAAATTTTCAGATAGAGGTTCCATATAAGGTCAAAAACTACATACTCAGATATTCACCAAAGATTGCAGGGATACATTGGATGTCAAGACACGTGGAAAAAACGTACAAAACAAGAGATTGAGGTCATCAAGATTTTGGACGAATTTTTTAGGAATTTTCAAATTTTCAGATGGGAGGTTCCAGATAAGGTCAAAAACTACATACTCAGATCTTCACCAAACTTTGCAGGGATACATTGGATGTCAAGACACGTGGAAAAAACGTACAAAACAAGAGATTGGAGACATCAAGATTTTGGACGAATTTTTCAAGAATTCTCAAATTTTCAGATAGGAGGTTCCATATAAGGTCAAAAACTACATACTCAGATCTTCACCAAACTTTGCATGGATACATTGGATGTCAAGACACGTGGAAAAAACATACAAAACATAGGATTGGAGACATCAAGATTTTGGTCGAATTTTTTAAGAATTTTCAAATTTTCAGAAAGGAGGTTCCATATAAGGTCAAAAACTACATACTCAGATCTTCACCAAACTTTGCAGGGATACATTGGATGTCAAGACACGTGGAAAAAAAGTACAAAACAAGAGAGTGCAGACATCAAGATTTTAGACGGATTTTTTAGGAATTTTCAAATTTTCAGATGGGAGGTTCCATATAAGGTCAAAAACTACATACTCAGATCTTCACCAAACTTTGCAGGGATACATTGGATGTCAAGACACGTGGAAAAAACGTACAAAACAAGAGATTGGAGACATCAAGATTTTGGACGAATTTTTTAAGAATTTTCAAATTTTCAGAAAGGAGGTTCCATATAAGGTCAAAAACTACATACTCAGATCTTCACCAAACTTTGCAGGGATACATTGGATGTCAAGACACGTGGAAAAAACGTACAAAACAAGAGATTGGAGACATCAAGATTTTGGAGGAATTTTTTAAGAATTTTCAAATTTTCAGAGAGGATGTTCCAGATAAGGTCAAAAACTACATACTCAGATCTTCACCAAACTTTGCAGGGATACATTGGAGGTCAAGACACGTGGAAAAAACGTACAAAACAAGAGATTGAAGACATCAAGATTTTGGACGAATTTTTTAAAAATTTTCAAATTTTCAGATAGGAGGTTCCAGATAAGGTCAAAAACTACATACTCAGATCTTCACCAAACTTTGCAGGGATACATTATATGTCAAGACACGTGGAAAAAACATACAAAACATAGGATTGGGGATATCAAGATTTTGGTCAAATTTTTTAAGAAGTTTCAAATTTTCAGATAGGAGGCTCCATTTAAGGTCAAAAACTACATACTCAGATCTTCACCAAACATTGCAGGGATACATTGGATGTCAAGAAACGTGGAAAAAACGTACAAAAAAGAGTTTGGAGACATCAAGATTTTGGACGAATTTTTGAAGAATTTTCAAATTTTCAGATAGGAGGTTCCAGATAAGGTCAAAAACTACATACTCAGATCTTCACCAAACGTTGCAGGGATACTTTGCATGTCAAGACACGTGGAAAAAACGTACAAAACAAGAGATTGGAGACATCAAGATTTTCGACGAATTTTTTAAGAATTTTCAAATTTTCAGATGGGAGGTTCCAGATAAGGTGAAAAACGACATACTCAG
The DNA here is from genome assembly GCF_977018435.1 of Lepisma saccharinum. Taxonomy (NCBI): domain Eukaryota; kingdom Metazoa; phylum Arthropoda; class Insecta; order Zygentoma; family Lepismatidae; genus Lepisma; species Lepisma saccharinum. Next base: position 460,279 of record NW_028142907.1, on the reverse strand, counting down.
ATCTTCACCAAACTTTGCATGGATACATTGGATGTCAAGACACGTGGAAAAAACGTACAAAACAAGAGATTGGGGACATCAAGATTTTGGACGAATTTTTTAAGAATTTTCAAATTTTCAGAAAGGAGGTTCCATATAAGGTCAAAAACTACATACTCAGATCTTCACCAAACTTTGCAGGGATACATTGGATGTCAAGACACGTGGAAAAAAAGTACAAAACAAGAGATTGGAGACATCAAGATTTTGGACGAATTTTTTAAGAATTTTCAAATTTTCAGAAAGGATGTTCCAGATAAGGTCAAAAACGACATACTCAGATCTTCACCAAACTTTGCAGGGATACATTGGAGGTCAAGACACGTGGAAAAAACGTACAAAACTAGAGATTGAAGACATCAAGATTTTGGACGAATTTTTTAAAAATTTTCAAATTTTCAGATTGGTTCCAGATAAGGTCAAAAACTACATACTCAGATCTTCACCAAACTTTGCAGGGATACATTGGATGTCAAGACACGTGGAAAAAACATACAAAACATAGGATTGGGGATATCAAGATTTTGGTCAAATTTATTAAGAATTTTCAAATTTTCAGATAGGAGGTTCCATATAAGGTCAAAAACTACATACTCAGATCTTCACCAAGCTTTGCAGGGATACATTGGATGTCAAGAAACCTGGAAAAAACGTACAAAACAAGAGATTGGAGACATCAAGATTTTGGATGAATATTTTAAGAATTTTCAAATTTTCAGAAAGGAGGCTCCATATAAGGTCAAAAACTACATACTCAGATCTTCACCAAACTTTGCAGGGATACATTGGATGTCAAGACACGTGGAAAAAACGTACAAAACAAGAGATTGGAGACATCAAGATTTTGGACGAATTTTTGAGGAATTTTCAAATTTTCAGAAATGAGGTTCCAGATAAGGTCTAAAACTACATACTCAGATCTTCACCAAACTTTGCAGGGATACATTGGATGTCAAGACACGTGGAAAAAACATACAAAACATAGGATTGGGGACATCAAGATTTTGGTCAAATATTTTTAAGAATTTTCAAATTTTCAGATAAGAGGTTCCATATAAGGTCAAAAACTACATACTCAGATCTTCACCAAACATTGCAGGGATACATTGGATGTCAAGACACGTGGAAAAAACGTACAAAACAAGAGATTGAGGTCATCAAGATTTTGGACGGATTTTTTAGGAATTTTCAAATTTTCAGATGGGAGGTTCCAGATAAGGTCAAAAACTACATACTCAGATCTTCACCAAACTTTGCAGGGATACATTGGATGTCAAGACACGTGGAAAAAACGTACAAAACAAGAGATTGGAGACATCAAGATTTTGGACGAATTTTTCAAGAATTCTCAAATTTTCAGATAGGAGGTTCCATATAAGGTCAAAAACTACATACTCAGATCTTCACAAAACTTTGCATGGATACATTGGATGTCAAGACACGTGGAAAAAACATACAAAACATAGGATTCGAGACATCAAGATTTTGGTCGAATTTTTTAAGAATTTTCAAATTTTCAGAAAGGAGTTTCCATATAAGGTCAAAAACTACATACTCAGATCTTCACCAAACTTTGCAGGGATACATTGGATGTCAAGACACGTGGAAAAAACGTACAAAACAAGAGATTGGAGACATCAAGATTTTGGACGAATTTTTTAAGAATTTTCAAATTTTCAGAAAGGATGTTCCAGATAAGGTCAAAAACGACATACTCAGATCTTCACCAAACTTTGCAGGGATACATTGGAGGTCAAGACACGTGGAAAAAACGTACAAAACAAGAGATTAAAGACATCAAGATTTTGGACGAATTTTTTAAAAATTTTCAAATTTTCAGATAGGAGGTTCCAGATAAGGTCAAAAACTACATACTCAGATCTTCACCAAACTTTGCAGGGATACATTGGATGTCAAGACACGTGGAAAAAACACAAAACATAGGATTGGGGATATCAAGATTTTGGTCAAATTTTTTAAGAATTTTCAAATTTTCAGATAGGAGGTTCCATATAAGGTCAAAAACTATATACTCAGATCTTCACCAAACATTGCAGGGATACATTGGATGTCAAGAAACGTGGAAAAAACGTACAAAACAAGAGATTGGAGACATCAAGATTTTGGACGAATTTTTGAAGAATTTTCAAATTTTCAGATAGGAGGTTCCATATAAGGTCAAAAACTACATACTCAGATCTTCACCAAACATTGCAGGGATACATTGGAAGTCAAGACACGTGGAAAAAACGTACAAAACAAGAGATTGGAGACATCAAGATTTTGGACGAATTTTTTTAAAATTTTCAAATTTTCAGATGGGAGTTTCCAGATAAGGTCAAAAACTACATACTCAGATCTTCACCAAACTTTGCAGGGATACATTGGATGTCAAGACACGTGGAAAAAACGAACAAAACAAGAGATTGGAGACATCAAGATTTTGGACGAATTTTTTTAAGAATTTTCAAATTTTCAGAAAAGAGGTTCCATATAAGGTCAAAAACTACATACTCAGATCTTCACCAAACTTTGCAGGGATACATTGGATGTCAAGACACGTGGAAAAAACGTACAAAACAAGAGATTGGAGACATCAAGATTTTGGACGAATTTTTTAAGGATTTTCAAATTTTCAGAAAGGATGTTCCAGATAAGGTCAAAAACGACATACTCAGATCTTCACCAAACTTTGCAGGGATACATTGGATGTCAAGACACGTGGAAAAAACATACAAAACATAGGATTGGAGACATCAAGATTTTGGTCGAATTTTTTAAGAATTTTCAAATTTTCAGAAAGGAGGTTCCATATAAGGTCAAAAACTACATACTCAGATCTTCACCAAACTTTGCAGGGATACATTGGATGTCAAGACACGTGGAAAAAACGTACAAAACAAGAGATTGGAGACATCAAGATTTTGGACGAATTTTTTAAGAATTTTCAAATTTTCAGAAAGGATGTTCCAGATAAGGTCAAAAACGACATACTCAGATCTTCACCAAACTTTGCAGGGATACATTGGAGGTCAAGACACGTGGAAAAAACGTACAAAACAAGAGATTAAAGACATCAAGATTTTGGACGAATTTTTTAAAAATTTTCAAATTTTCAGATAGGAGGTTCCAGATAAGGTCAAAAACTACATACTCAGATCTTCACCAAACTTTGCAGGGATACATTGGATGTCAAGACACGTGGAAAAAACATACAAAACATAGGATTGGGGATATCAAGATTTTGGTCAAATTTTTTAAGAATTTTCAAATTTTCAGATAGGAGGTTCCATATAAGGTCAAAAACTACATACTCAGATCTTCACCAAACTTTGCAGGGATACATTGGATGTCAAGACACGTGGAAAAAACGTACAAAACAAGAGATTGGAGACATCAAGATTTTGGACGAATTTTTTAAGAATTTTCAAATTTTCAGAAAGGATGTTCCAGATAAGGTCAAAAACGACATACTCAGATCTTCACCAAACTTTGCAGGGATACATTGGATGTCAAGACACGTGGAAAAAACACAAAACATAGGATTGGGGACATCAAGATTTTGGTCAAATTTTTTAAGAATTTTCAAATTTTCAGATAGGAGGTTCCATATAAGGTCAAAAACTACATACTCAGATCTTCACCAAACATTGCAGGGATACATTGGAGGTCAAGACACGTGGAAAAAACGTACAAAACAAGAGATTGGAGACATCAAGATTTTGGACGAATTTTTTAAAAATTTTCAAATTTTCAGATGGGAGGTTCCAGATAAGGTCAAAAACTACATACTCAGATCTTCACCAAACTTTGCATGGATACATTGGATGTCAAGACACGTGGAAAAAACATACAAAACATAGGATTGGTCAAGATTTTGGTCGAATTTTTTAAGAATTTTCAAATTTTCAGATGGGAGGTTCCATATAAGGTCAAAAACTACATACTCAGATCTTCACCAAACTTTGCAGGGATACATTGGATGTCAAGACACGTGGAAAAAACGTACAAAACAAGAGATTGGAGACATCAAGATTTTGGACGAATTTTTTAAGAAGATAAGGTCAAAAACTACATACTCAGATCTTCACCAAACTTTGCATGGATACATTGGATGTCAAGACACGTGGAAAAAACAGACAAAACATAGGATTGGTCAAGATTTTGGTCGAATTTTTTAAGAATTTTCAAATTTTCAGATGGGAGGTTCCATATAAGGTCAAAAACTACATACTCAGATCTTCACCAAACTTTGCAGGGATACATTGGATGTCAAGACACGTGGAAAAAACGTACAAAACAAGAGATTGGAGACATCAAGATTTTGGACGAATTTTTTAAGAATTTTCAAATTTTCAGAAAGGATGTTCCAGATAAGGTCAAAAACGACATACTCAGATCTTCACCAAACTTTGCAGAAATACATTGGATGTCAAGACACGTGGAAAAAACATACAAAACATAGGATTGGGGATATCAAGATTTTGGTCAAATTTTTTAAGAATTTTCAAATTTTCAGATAGAGGTTCCATATAAGGTCAAAAACTACATACTCAGATATTCACCAAACATTGCAGGGATACATTGGATGTCAAGACACGTGGAAAAAACGTACAAAACAAGAGATTGAGGTCATCAAGATTTTGGACGAATTTTTTAGGAATTTTCAAATTTTCAGATGGGAGGTTCCAGATAAGGTCAAAAACTACATACTCAGATCTTCACCAAACTTTGCAGGGATACATTGGATGTCAAGACACGTGGAAAAAACGTACAAAACAAGAGATTGGAGACATCAAGATTTTGGACGAATTTTTCAAGAATTCTCAAATTTTCAGATAGGAGGTTCCATATAAGGTCAAAAACTACATACTCAGATCTTCACCAAACTTTGCATGGATACATTGGATGTCAAGACACGTGGAAAAAACATACAAAACATAGGATTGGAGACATCAAGATTTTGGTCGAATTTTTTAAGAATTTTCAAATTTTCAGAAAGGAGGTTCCATATAAGGTCAAAAACTACATACTCAGATCTTCACCAAACTTTGCAGGGATACATTGGATGTCAAGACACGTGGAAAAAAAGTACAAAACAAGAGAGTGGAGACATCAAGATTTTAGACGGATTTTTTAGGAATTTTCAAATTTTCAGATGGGAGGTTCCATATAAGGTCAAAAACTACATACTCAGATCTTCACCAAACTTTGCAGGGATACATTGGATGTCAAGACACGTGGAAAAAACGTACAAAACAAGAGATTGGAGACATCAAGATTTTGGACGAATTTTTTAAGAATTTTCAAATTTTCAGAAAGGAGGTTCCATATAAGGTCAAAAACTACATACTCAGATCTTCACCAAACTTTGCAGGGATACATTGGATGTCAAGACACGTGGAAAAAACGTACAAAACAAGAGATTGGAGACATCAAGATTTTGGAGGAATTTTTTAAGAATTTTCAAATTTTCAGAGGATGTTCCAGATAAGGTCAAAAACTACATACTCAGATCTTCACCAAACTTTGCAGGGATACATTGGAGGTCAAGACACGTGGAAAAAACGTACAAAACAAGAGATTGAAGACATCAAGATTTTGGACGAATTTTTTAAAAATTTTCAAATTTTCAGATAGGAGGTTCCAGATAAGGTCAAAAACTACATACTCAGATCTTCACCAAACTTTGCAGGGATACATTGGATGTCAAGACACGTGGAAAAAACATACAAAACATAGGATTGGGGATATCAAGATTTTGGTCAAATTTTTTAAGAATTTTCAAATTTTCAGATAGGAGGCTCCATTTAAGGTCAAAAACTACATACTCAGATCTTCACCAAACATTGCAGGGATACATTGGATGTCAAGAAACGTGGAAAAAACGTACAAAAAAGAGTTTGGAGACATCAAGATTTTGGACGAATTTTTGAAGAATTTTCAAATTTTCAGATAGGAGGTTCCAGATAAGGTCAAAAACTACATACTCAGATCTTCACCAAACGTTGCAGGGATACTTTGCATGTCAAGACACGTGGAAAAAACGTACAAAACAAGAGATTGGAGACATCAAGATTTTCGACGAATTTTTTAAGAATTTTCAAATTTTCAGATGGGAGGTTCCAGATAAGGTGAAAAACGACATACTCAGATCTTCACCAAACTTTGCATGGATACATTGGATGTCAAGACACGTGGAAAAAACGTACAAAACAAGAGATTGGGGACATCAAGATTTTGGACGAATTTTTTAAGAATTTTCAAATTTTCAGAAAGGAGGTTCCATATAAGGTCAAAAACTACATACTCAGATCTTCACCAAACTTTGCAGGGATACATTGGATGTCAAGACACGTGGAAAAAACGTACAAAACAAGAGATTGGAGACATCAAGATTTTGGACGAATTTTTTAAGAATTTTCAAATTTTCAGAAAGGATGTTCCAGATAAGGTCAAAAACGACATACTCAGATCTTCACCAAACTTTGCAGGGATACATTGGAGGTCAAGACACGTGGAAAAAACGTACAAAACTAGAGATTGAAGACATCAAGATTTTGGACGAATTTTTTAAAAATTTTCAAATTTTCAGATTGGTTCCAGATAAGGTCAGAAACTACATACTCAGATCTTCACCAAACTTTGCAGGGATACATTGGATGTCAAGACACGTGGAAAAAACATACAAAACATAGGATTGGGGATATCAAGATTTTGGTCAAATTTATTAAGAATTTTCAAATTTTCAGATAGGAGGTTCCATATAAGGTCAAAAACTACATACTCAGATCTTCACCAAGCTTTGCAGGGATACATTGGATGTCAAGAAACGTGGAAAAAACGTACAAAACAAGAGATTGGAGACATCAAGATTTTGGATGAATATTTTAAGAATTTTCAAATTTTCAGAAAGGAGGCTCCATATAAGGTCAAAAACTACATACTCAGATCTTCACCAAACTTTGCAGGGATACATTGGATGTCAAGACACGTGGAAAAAACGTACAAAACAAGAGATTGGAGACATCAAGATTTTGGACGAATTTTTGAGGAATTTTCAAATTTTCAGAAATGAGGTTCCAGATAAGGTCTAAAACTACATACTCAGATCTTCACCAAACTTTGCAGGGATACATTGGATGTCAAGACACGTGGAAAAAACATACAAAACATAGGATTGGGGACATCAAGATTTTGGTCAAATATTTTTAAGAATTTTCAAATTTTCAGATAAGAGGTTCCATATAAGGTCAAAAACTACATACTCAGATCTTCACCAAACATTGCAGGGATACATTGGATGTCAAGACACGTGGAAAAAACGTACAAAACAAGAGATTGAGGTCATCAAGATTTTGGACGGATTTTTTAGGAATTTTCAAATTTTCAGATGGGAGGTTCCAGATAAGGTCAAAAACTACATACTCAGATCTTCACCAAACTTTGCAGGGATACATTGGATGTCAAGACACGTGGAAAAAACGTACAAAACAAGAGATTGGAGACATCAAGATTTTGGACGAATTTTTCAAGAATTCTCAAATTTTCAGATAGGAGGTTCCATATAAGGTCAAAAACTACATACTCAGATCTTCACAAAACTTTGCATGGATACATTGGATGTCAAGACACGTGGAAAAAACATACAAAACATAGGATTCGAGACATCAAGATTTTGGTCGAATTTTTTAAGAATTTTCAAATTTTCAGAAAGGAGGTTCCATATAAGGTCAAAAACTACATACTCAGATCTTCACCAAACTTTGCAGGGATACATTGGATGTCAAGACACGTGGAAAAAACGTACAAAACAAGAGATTGGAGACATCAAGATTTTGGACGAATTTTTTAAGAATTTTCAAATTTTCAGAAAGGATGTTCCAGATAAGGTCAAAAACGACATACTCAGATCTTCACCAAACTTTGCAGGGATACATTGGAGGTCAAGACACGTGGAAAAAAAGGTACAAAACAAGAGATTAAAGACATCAAGATTTTGGACGAATTTTTTAAAAATTTTCAAATTTTCAGATAGGAGGTTCCAGATAAGGTCAAAAACTACATACTCAGATCTTCACCAAACTTTGCAGGGATACATTGGATGTCAAGACACGTGGAAAAAACATACAAAACATAGGATTGGGGATATCAAGATTTTGGTCAAATTTTTTAAGAATTTTCAAATTTTCAGATAGGAGGTTCCATATAAGGTCAAAAACTATATACTCAGATCTTCACCAAACATTGCAGGGATACATTGGATGTCAAGAAACGTGGAAAAAACGTACAAAACAAGAGATTGGAGACATCAAGATTTTGGACGAATTTTTGAAGAATTTTCAAATTTTCAGATAGGAGGTTCCATATAAGGTCAAAAACTACATACTCAGATCTTCACCAAACATTGCAGGGATACATTGGAAGTCAAGACACGTGGAAAAAACGTACAAAACAAGAGATTGGAGACATCAAGATTTTGGACGAATTTTTTTAAAATTTTCAAATTTTCAGATGGGAGTTTCCAGATAAGGTCAAAAACTACATACTCAGATCTTCACCAAACTTTGCAGGGATACATTGGATGTCAAGACACGTGGAAAAAACGAACAAAACAAGAGATTGGAGACATCAAGATTTTGGACGAATTTTTTTAAGAATTTTCAAATTTTCAGAAAAGAGGTTCCATATAAGGTCAAAAACTACATACTCAGATCTTCACCAAACTTTGCAGGGATACATTGGATGTCAAGACACGTGGAAAAAACGTACAAAACAAGAGATTGGAGACATCAAGATTTTGGACGAATTTTTTAAGGATTTTCAAATTTTCAGAAAGGATGTTCCAGATAAGGTCAAAAACGACATACTCAGATCTTCACCAAACTTTGCAGGGATACATTGGATGTCAAGACACGTGGAAAAAACATACAAAACATAGGATTGGGGACATCAAGATTTTGGTCAAATTTTTTAAGAATTTTCAAATTTTCAGATAGGAGGTTCCATATAAGGTCAAAAACTACATACTCAGATCTTCACCAAACATTGCAGGGATACATTGGAGGTCAAGACACGTGGAAAAAACGTACAAAACAAGAGATTGGAGACATCAAGATTTTGGACGAATTTTTTAAAAATTTTCAAATTTTCAGATGGGAGGTTCCAGATAAGGTCAAAAACTACATACTCAGATCTTCACCAAACTTTGCATGGATACATTGGATGTCAAGACACGTGGAAAAAACATACAAAACATAGGATTGGAGACATCAAGATTTTGGTCGAATTTTTTAAGAATTTTCAAATTTTCAGATGGGAGGTTCCATATAAGGTCAAAAACTACATACTCAGATCTTCACCAAACTTTGCAGGGATACATTGGATGTCAAGACACGTGGAAAAAACGTACAAAACAAGAGATTGGAGACATCAAGATTTTGGACGAATTTTTTAAGAATTTTCAAATTTTCAGAAAGGATGTTCCAGATAAGGTCAAAAACGACATACTCAGATCTTCACCAAACTTTGCAGAAATACATTGGATGTCAAGACACGTGGAAAAAACATACAAAACATAGGATTGGGGACATCAAGATTTTGGTCAAATATTTTTAAGAATTTTCAAATTTTCAGATAGAGGTTCCATATAAGGTCAAAAACTACAGACTCAGATATTCACCAAACATTGCAGGGATACATTGGATGTCAAGACACGTGGAAAAAACGTACAAAACAAGAGATTGAGGTCATCAAGATTTTGGACGGATTTTTTAGGAATTTTCAAATTTTCAGATGGGAGGTTCCAGATAAGGTCAAAAACTACATACTCAGATCTTCACCAAACTTTGCAGGGATACATTGGATGTCAAGACACGTGGAAAAAACATACAAAACAAGAGATTGGAGACATCAAGATTTTGGACGAATTTTTCAAGAATTCTCAAATTTTCAGATAGGAGGTTCCATATAAGGTCAAAAACTATATACTCAGATCTTCACCAAACTTTGCATGGATACATTGGATGTCAAGACACGTGGAAAAAACATACAAAACATAGGATTGGAGACATCAAGATTTTGGTCGAATTTTTTAAGAATTTTCAAATTTTCAGAAAGGAGGTTCCATATAAGGTCAAAAACTATATACTCAGATCTTCACCAAACTTTGCAGGTATACATTGGATGTCAAGACACGTGGAAAAAAGTACAAAACAAGAGAGTGGAGACATCAAGATTTTAGACGGATTTTTTAGGAATTTTCAAATTTTCAGATGGGAGGTTCCATATAAGGTCAAAAACTACATACTCAGATCTTCACCAAACTTTGCAGGGATACATTGGATGTCAAGACACGTGGAAAAAACGTACAAATCAAGAGATTGGAGACATCAAGATTTTGGACGAATTTTTTAAGAATTTTCAAATTTTCAGAAAGGAGGTTCCATATAAAGTCAAAAACTACATACTCAGATCTTCACCAAACTTTGCAGGGATACATTGGATGTCAAGACACGTTAAAAAAACGTACAAAACAAGGGATTGGAGACATCAAGATTTTGGAGGAATTTTTTAAGAATTTTCAAATTTTCAGAGGATGTTCCAGATAAGGTCAAAAACTACATACTCAGATCTTCACCAAACTTTGCAGGGATACATTGGAGGTCAAGACACGTGGAAAAAACGTACAAAACAAGAGATTGAAGACATCAAGATTTTGGACGAATTTTTTAAAAATTTTCAAATTTTCAGATAGGAGGTTCCAGATAAGGTCAAAAACTACATACTCAGATCTTCACCAAACTTTGCAGGGATACATTGGATGTCAAGACACGTGGAAAAAACATACAATACATAGGATTGGGGATATCAAGATTTTGGTCAAATTTTTTAAGAATTTTCAAATTTTCATATAGGAGGTTCCAGATAAGGTCAAAAACTACATACTCAGATCTTCACCAAACATTGCAGGGATACATTGGATGTCAAGAAACGTGGAAAAAACGTACAAAACAAGAGATCGGAGACATCAATATTTTGGACGAATTTTTGAAGAATTTTCAAATTTTCAGATAGGAGGTTCCAGATAAGGTCAAAAACTACATACTCAGATCTTCACCAAACGTTGCAGGGATACTTTGCATGTCAAGACCCGTGGAAAAAACGTACAAAACAAGAGATTGGAGACATCAAGATTTTGGACGAATTTTTTAAGAATTTTCAAATTTTCAGATGGGAGGTTCCAGATAAGGTCAAAAACGACATACTCAGATCTTCACCAAACTTTGCATGGATACATTGGATGTCAAGACACGTGGAAAAAACGTACAAAACAAGAGATTGGGGACATCAAGATTTTGGACGAATTTTTTAAGAATTTTCAAATTTTCAGAAAGGAGGTTCTATATAAGGTCAAAAACTACATACTCAGATCTTCACCAAACTTTGCAGGGATACATTGGATGTCAAGACACGTGGAAAAAACGTACAAAACAAGAGATTGGAGACATCAAGATTTTGGACGAATTTTTTAAGAATTTTCAAATTTTCAGAAAGGATGTTCCAGATAAGGTCAAAAACGACATTCTCAGATCTTCACCAAACTTTGCAGGGATACATTGGAGGTCAAGACACGTGGAAAAAACGTACAAAACTAGAGATTGAAGACATCAAGATTTTGGACGAATTTTTTAAAAATTTTCAAATTTTCAGATTGGTTCCAGATAAGGTCAAAAACTACATACTCAGATCTTCACCAAACTTTGCAGGGATACATTGGATGTCAAGACACGTGGAAAAAACGTACAAAACAAGAGATTGGAGACATCAAGATTTTGGACGAATTTTTCAAGAATTCTCAAATTTTCAGATAGGAGGTTCCATATAAGGTCAAAAACTATATACTCAGATCTTCACCAAACTTTGCATGGATACATTGGTTGTCAAGACACGTGGAAAAAACATACAAAACATAGGATTGGAGACATCAAGATTTTGGTCGAATTTTTTAAGAATTTTCAAATTTTCAGAAAGGAGGTTCCATATAAGGTCAAAAACTACATACTCAGATCTTCACCAAACTTTGCAGGGATACATTGGATGTCAAGACACGTGGAAAAAAGTACAAAACAAGAGATTGAAGACATCAAGATTTTGGACGATTTTTTTAAAAATTTTCAAATTTTCAGATAGGAGGTTCCAGATAAGGTCAAAAACTACATACTCAGATCTTCACCAAACTTTGCAGAAATACATTGGATGTCAAGACACGTGGAAAAACATACAAAACATAGGATTGGGGACATCAAGATTTTGGTCAAATATTTTTAAGAATTTTCAAATTTTCAGATAGAGGTTCCATATAAGGTCAAAAACTACAGACTCAGATATTCACCAAACATTGCAGGGATACATTGGATGTCAAGACACGTGGAAAAAACGTACAAAACAAGAGATTGAGGTCATCAAGATTTTGGACGGATTTTTTAGGAATTTTCAAATTTTCAGATGGGAGGTTCCAGATAAGGTCAAAAACTACATACTCAGATCTTCACCAAACTTTGCAGGGATACATTGGATGTCAAGACACGTGGAAAAAACGTACAAAACAAGAGATTGGAGACATCAAGATTTTGGACGAATTTTTCAAGAATTCTCAAATTTTCAGATAGGAGGTTCCATATAAAGTCAAAAACTATATACTCAGATCTTCACCAAACTTTGCATGGATACATTGGATGTCAAGACACGTGGAAAAAACATACAAAACATAGGATTGGAGACATCAAGATTTTGGTCGAATTTTTTAAGAATTTTCAAATTTTCAGAAAGGAGGTTCCATATAAGGTCAAAAACTACATACTCAGATCTTCACCAAACTTTGCAGGGATACATTGGATGTCAAGACACGTGGAAAAAAGTACAAAACAAGAGAGTGGAGACATCAAGATTTTCGACGGATTTTTTAGGAATTTTCAAATTTTCAGATGGGAGGTTCCATATAAGGTCAAAAACTACATACTCAGATCTTCACCAAACTTTGCAGGGATACATTGGATGTCAAGACACGTGGAAAAAACGTACAAAACAAGAGATTGGAGACATCAAGATTTTGGACGAATTTTTTAAGAATTTTCAAATTTTCAGAAAGGAGGTTCCATATAAGGTCAAAAACTACATACTCAGATCTTCACCAAACTTTGCAGGGATACATTGGATGTCAAGACACGTTAAAAAAACGTACAAAACAAGAGATTGGAGACATCAAGATTTTGGAGGAATTTTTTAAGAATTTTCAAATTTTCAGAGAGGATGTTCCAGATAAGGTCAAAAACTACATACTCAGATCTTCACCAAGCTTTGCAGGGATACATTGGAGGTCAAGACACGTGGAAAAAACGTACAAAACAAGAGATTGAAGACATCAAGATTTTGGACGAATTTTTTAAAAATTTTCAAATTTTCAGATAGGAGGTTCCAGATAAGGTCAAAAACTACATACTCAGATCTTCACCAAACTTTGCAGGGATACATTGGATGTCAAGACACGTGGAAAAAACATACAATACATAGGATTGGGGATATCAAGATTTTGGTCAAATTTTTTAAGAATTTTCAAATTTTCAGATAGGAGGCTCCATATAAGGTCAAAAACTACATACTCAGATCTTCACCAAACATTGCAGGGATACATTGGATGTCAAGAAACGTGGAAAAAACGTACAAAACAAGAGATTGGAGACATCAAGATTTTGGACGAATTTTTGAAGAATTTTCAAATTTTCAGATAGGAGGTTCCAGATAAGGTCAAAAACTACATACTCAGATCTTCACCAAACGTTGCAGGGATACTTTGCATGTCAAGACACGTGGAAAAAACGTACAAAACAAGAGATTGGAGACATCAAGATTTTGGACGAATTTTTTAAGAATTTTCAAATTTTCAGATGGGAGGTTCCAGATAAGGTCAAAAACTACATACTCAGATCTTCACCAAACTTTGCATGGATACATTGGATGTCAAGACACGTGGAAAAAACGTACAAAACAAGAGATTGGGGACATCAAGATTTTGGACGAATTTTTTAAGAATTTTCAAATTTTCAGAAAGGAGGTTCTATATAAGGTCAAAAACTACATACTCAGATCTTCACCAAACTTTGCAGGGATACAATGGATGTCAAGACACGTGGAAAAAACGTACAAAACAAGAGATTGGAGACATCAAGATTTTGGACGAATTTTTTAAGAATTTTCAAATTTTCAGAAAGGATGTTCCAGATAAGGTCAAAAACGACATACTCAGATCTTCACCAAACTTTGCAGGGATACATTGGAGGTCAAGACACGTGGAAAAAACGTACAAAACTAGAGATTGAAGACATCAAGATTTTGGACGAATTTTTTAAAAATTTTCAAATTTTCAGATTGGTTCCAGATAAGGTCAAAAACTACATACTCAGATCTTCACCAAACTTTGCAGGGATACATTGGATGTCAAGACACGTGGAAAAAACGTACAAAACAAGAGATTGGAGACATCAAGATTTTGGACGAATTTTTCAAGAATTCTCAAATTTTCAGATAGGAGGTTCCATATAAGGTCAAAAACTATATACTCAGATCTTCACCAAACTTTGCATGGATACATTGGATGTCAAGACACGTGGAAAAAACATACAAAACATAGGATTGGAGACATCAAGATTTTGGTCGAATTTTTTAAGAATTTTCAAATTTTCAGAAAGGAGGTTCCATATAAGGTCAAAAACTACATACTCAGATCTTCACCAAACTTTGCAGGGATACATTGGATGTCAAGACACGTGGAAAAAAGTACAAAACAAGAGAGTGGAGACATCAAGATTTTAGACGGATTTTTTAGGAATTTTCAAATTTTCAGATGGGAGGTTCCATATAAGGTCAAAAACTACATACTCAGATCTTCACCAAACTTTGCAGGGATACATTGGATGTCAAGACACGTGGAAAAAACGTACAAAACAAGAGATTGGAGACATCAAGATTTTTGACGAATTTTTTAAGAATTTTCAAATTTTCAGAAAGGAGGTTCCATATAAGGTCAAAAACTACATACTCGGATCTTCACCAAACTTTGCAGGGATACATTGGATGTCAAGACACGTTAAAAAAACGTACAAAACAAGAGATTGGAGACATCAAGATTTTGGAGGAATTTTTTAAGAATTTTCAAATTTTCAGAGAGGATGTTCCAGATAAGGTCAAAAACTACATACTCAGATCTTCACCAAACTTTGCAGGGATACATTGGAGGTCAAGACACGTGGAAAAAACGTACAAAACAAGAGATTGAAGACATCAAGATTTTGGACGAATTTTTTAAAAATTTTCAAATTTTCAGATAGGAGGTTCCAGATAAGGTCAAAAACTACATACTCAGATCTTCACCAAACTTTGCAGGGATACATTGGATGTCAAGACACGTGGAAAAAAACATACAATACATAGGATTGGGGATATCAAGATTTTGGTCAAATTTTTTAAGAATTTTCAAATTTTCAGATAGGAGGCTCCATATAAGGTCAAAAACTACATACTCAGATCTTCACCAAACATTGCAGGGATACATTGGATGTCAAGAAACGTGGAAAAAACGTACAAAACAAGAGATTGGAGACATCAAGATTTTGGACGAATTTTTGAAGAATTTTCAAATTTTCAGGTAGGAGGTTCCAGATAAGGTCAAAAACTACATACTCAGATCTTCACCAAACGTTGCAGGGATACTTTGCATGTCAAGACACGTGGAAAAAACGTACAAAACAAGAGATTGGAGACATCAAGATTTTCGACGAATTTTTTAAGAATTTTCAAATTTTCAGATGGGAGGTTCCAGATAAGGTCAAAAACGACATACTCAGATCTTCACCAAACTTTGCATGGATACATTGGATGTCAAGACACGTGGAAAAAACGTACAAAACAAGAGATTGGGGACATCAAGATTTTGGAAGAATTTTTTAAGAATTTTCAAATTTTCAGAAAGGAGCTTCTATATAAGGTCAAAAACTACATACTCAGATCTTCACCAAACTTTGCAGGGATACATTGGATGTCAAGACACGTGGAAAAAACGTACAAAACAAGAGATTGGAGACATCAAGATTTTGGACGAATTTTTTAAGAATTTTCAAATTTTCAGAAAGGATGTTCCAGATAAGGTCAAAAACGACATACTCAGATCTTCACCAAACTTTGCAGGGATACATTGGAGGTCAAGACACGTGGAAAAAACGTACAAAACTAGAGATTGAAGACATCAAGATTTTGGACGAATTTTTTAAAAATTTTCAAATTTTCAGATTTGTTCCAGATAAGGTCAAAAACTACATACTCAGATCTTCACCAAACTTTGCAGGGATACATTGGATGTCAAGACACGTGGAAAAAACATACAAAACATAGGATTGGGGATATCAAGATTTTGGTCAAATTTTTTAAGAATTTTCAAATTTTCAGATAGGAGGTTCCAGATAAGGTCAAAAACTACATACTCAGATCTTCACCAAACATTGCAGGGATACATTGGATGTCAAGAAACGTGGAAAAAGCGTACAAAACAAGAGATTGGAGACATCAAGATTTTGGACGAATTTTTGAAGAATTTTCAAATTTTCAGATAGGAGGTTCCAGATAAGGTCAAAAACTAAATACTCAGATCTTCACCAAACGTTGCAGGGATACTTTGCATGTCAAGACACGTGGAAAAAACGTACAAAACAAGAGATTGGAGACATCAAGATTTTCGACGAATTTTTTAAGAATTTTCAAATTTTCAGATGGGAGGTTTCAGATAAGGTCAAAAACGACATACTCAGATCTTCATCAAACTTTGCATGGATATATTGGATGTCAAGACACGTGGAAAGAACATACAAAACATAGGATTGGGGACATCAAGATTTTGGACGAATTTTTTAAGAATTTTCAAATTTTCAGAAAGGAGGTTCCATATAAGGTCAAAAACTACATACTCAGATCTTCACCAAGCTTTGCAGGGATACATTGGATGTCAAGAAACGTGGAAAAAACGTACAAAACAAGAGATTGGAGACATCAAGATTTTGGATGAATATTTTAAGAATTTTCAAATTTTCAGAAAGGAGGCTCCATATAAGGTCAAAAACTACATACTCAGATCTTCACCAAACTTTGCAGGGATACATTGGATGTCAAGACACGTGGAAAAAACGTACAAAACAAGAGATTGGAGACATCAAGATTTTGGACGAATTTTTGAGGAATTTTCAAATTTTCAGAAATGAGGTTCCAGATAAGGTCTAAAACTACATACTCAGATCTTCACCAAACTTTGCAGGGATACATTGGATGTCAAGACACGTGGAAAAAACATACAAAACATAGGATTGGGGACATCAAGATTTTGGTCAAATATTTTTAAGAATTTTCAAATTTTCAGATAAGAGGTTCCATATAAGGTCAAAAACTACATACTCAGATCTTCACCAAACATTGCAGGGATACATTGGATGTCAAGACACGTGGAAAAAACGTACAAAACAAGAGATTGAGGTCATCAAGATTTTGGACGGATTTTTTAGGAATTTTCAAATTTTCAGATGGGAGGTTCCAGATAAGGTCAAAAACTACATACTCAGATCTTCACCAAACTTTGCAGGGATACATTGGATGTCAAGACACGTGGAAAAAACGTACAAAACAAGAGATTGGAGACATGAAGATTTTGGACGAATTTTTCAAGAATTCTCAAATTTTCAGATAGGAGGTTCCATATAAGGTCAAAAACTACATACTCAGATCTTCACAAAACTTTGCATGGATACATTGGATGTCAAGACACGTGGAAAAAACATACAAGACATAGGATTCGAAACAACAAGATTTTGGTCGAATTTTTTAAGAATTTTCAAATTTTCAGAAAGGAGGTTCCATATAAGGTCAAAAACTACATACTCAGATCTTCACCAAACTTTGCAGGGATACATTGGATGTCAAGACACGTGGAAAAAAAGTACAAAACAAGAGAGTGGAGACATCAAGATTTTAGACGGATTTTTTAGGAATTTTCAAATTTTCAGATGGGAGGTTCCATATAAGGTCAAAAACTACATACTCAGATCTTCACCAAACTTTGCAGGGATACATTGGATGTCAAGACACGTGGAAAAAACGTACAAAACAAGAGATTGAGGTCATCAAGATTTTGGACGGATTTTTTAGGAATATTCAAATTTTCAGATGGGAGGTTCCAGATAAGGTCAAAAACTACATACTCAGATCTTCACCAAACTTTGCAGGGATACATTGGATGTCAAGACACGTGGAAAAAACGTACAAAACAAGAGATTGGAGACATCAAGATTTTGGACGAATTTTTTAAGAATTTTCAAATTTTCAGAAAGGATGTTCCAGATAAGGTCAAAAACGACATACTCAGATCTTCACCAAACTTTGCAGGGATACATTGGAGGTCAAGACGCGTGGAAAAAACGTACAAAACAAGAGATTGAAGACATCAAGATTTTGGACGAATTTTTTAAAAATTTTCAAATTTTCAGATAGGAGGTTCCAGATAAGGTCAAAAACTACATACTCAGATCTTCACCAAACTTTGCAGGGATACATTGGATGTCAAGACACGTGGAAAAAACATACAAAACATAGGATTGGGGACATCAAGATTTTGGTCAAATATTTTTAAGAATTTTCAAATTTTCAGATAAGAGGTTCCATATAAGGTCAAAAACTACATACTCAGATCTTCACCAAACATTGCAGGGATACATTGGATGTCAAGACACGTGGAAAAAACGTACAAAACAAGAGATTGAGGTCATCAAGATTTTGGACGGATTTTTTAGGAATTTTCAAATTTTCAGATGGGAGGTTCCAGATAAGGTCAAAAACTACATACTCAGATCTTCACCAAACTTTGCAGGGATACATTGGATGTCAAGACACGTGGAAAAAACGTACAAAACAAGAGATTGGAGACATCAAGATTTTGGACGAATTTTTCAAGAATTCTCAAATTTTCAGATAGGAGGTTCCATATAAGGTCAAAAACTACATACTCAGATCTTCACAAAACTTTGCATGGATACATTGGATGTCAAGACACGTGGAAAAAACATACAAAACATAGGATTCGAGACATCAAGATTTTGGTCGAATTTTTTAAGAATTTTCAAATTTTCAGAAAGGAGGTTCCATATAAGGTCAAAAACTACATACTCAGATCTTCACCAAACTTTGCAGGGATACATTGGATGTCAAGACACGTGGAAAAAACGTACAAAACAAGAGATTGGAGACATCAAGATTTTGGACGAATTTTTTAAGAATTTTCAAATTTTCAGAAAGGATGTTCCAGATAAGGTCAAAAACGACATACTCAGATCTTCACCAAACTTTGCAGGGATACATTGGAGGTCAAGACACGTGGAAAAAACGTACAAAACAAGAGATTAAAGACATCAAGATTTTGGACGAATTTTTTAAAAATTTTCAAATTTTCAGATAGGAGGTTCCAGATAAGGTCAAAAACTACATACTCAGATCTTCACCAAACTTTGCAGGGATACATTGGATGTCAAGACACGTGGAAAAAACATACAAAACATAGGATTGGGGATATCAAGATTTTGGTCAAATTTTTTAAGAATTTTCAAATTTTCAGATAGGAGGTTCCATATAAGGTCAAAAACTATATACTCAGATCTTCACCAAACATTGCAGGGATACATTGGATGTCAAGAAACGTGGAAAAAACGTACAAAACAAGAGATTGGAGACATCAAGATTTTGGACGAATTTTTGAAGAATTTTCAAATTTTCAGATAGGAGGTTCCATATAAGGTCAAAAACTACATACTCAGATCTTCACCAAACATTGCAGGGATACATTGGAAGTCAAGACACGTGGAAAAAACGTACAAAACAAGAGATTGGAGACATCAAGATTTTGGACGAATTTTTTTAAAATTTTCAAATTTTCAGATGGGAGTTTCCAGATAAGGTCAAAAACTACATACTCAGATCTTCACCAAACTTTGCAGGGATACATTGGATGTCAAGACACGTGGAAAAAACGAACAAAACAAGAGATTGGAGACATCAAGATTTTGGACGAATTTTTTTAAGAATTTTCAAATTTTCAGAAAAGAGGTTCCATATAAGGTCAAAAACTACATACTCAGATCTTCACCAAACTTTGCAGGGATACATTGGATGTCAAGACACGTGGAAAAAACGTACAAAACAAGAGATTGGAGACATCAAGATTTTGGACGAATTTTTTAAGGATTTTCAAATTTTCAGAAAGGATGTTCCAGATAAGGTCAAAAACGACATACTCAGATCTTCACCAACTTTGCAGGGATACATTGGATGTTAAGACACGTGGAAAAAACATACAAAACATAGGATTGGGGACATCAAGATTTTGGTCAAATTTTTTAAGAATTTTCAAATTTTCAGATAGGAGGTTCCATATAAGGTCAAAAACTACATACTCAGATCTTCACCAAACATTGCAGGGATACATTGGAGGTCAAGACACGTGGAAAAAACGTACAAAACAAGAGATTGGAGACATCAAGATTTTGGACGAATTTTTTAAAAATTTTCAAATTTTCAGATGGGAGGTTCCAGATAAGGTCAAAAACTACATACTCAGATCTTCACCAAACTTTGCATGGATACATTGGATGTCAAGACACGTGGAAAAAACATACAAAACATAGGATTGGAGACATCAAGATTTTGGTCGAATTTTTTAAGAATTTTCAAATTTTCAGATGGGAGGTTCCATATAAGGTCAAAAACTACATACTCAGATCTTCACCAAACTTTGCAGGGATACATTGGATGTCAAGACACGTGGAAAAAACGTACAAAACAAGAGATTGGAGACATCAAGATTTTGGACGAATTTTTTAAGAATTTTCAAATTTTCAGAAAGGATGTTCCAGATAAGGTCAAAAACGACATACTCAGATCTTCACCAAACTTTGCAGAAATACATTGGATGTCAAGACACGTGGAAAAAACATACAAAACATAGGATTGGGGACATCAAGATTTTGGTCAAATATTTTTAAGAATTTTCAAATTTTCAGATAGAGGTTCCATATAAGGTCAAAAACTACAGACTCAGATATTCACCAAACATTGCAGGGATACATTGGATGTCAAGACACGTGGAAAAAACGTACAAAACAAGAGATTGAGGTCATCAAGATTTTGGACGGATTTTTTAGGAATTTTCAAATTTTCAGATGGGAGGTTCCAGATAAGGTCAAAAACTACATACTCAGATCTTCACCAAACTTTGCAGGGATACATTGGATGTCAAGACACGTGGAAAAAACATACAAAACAAGAGATTGGAGACATCAAGATTTTGGACGAATTTTTCAAGAATTCTCAAATTTTCAGATAGGAGGTTCCATATAAGGTCAAAAACTATATACTCAGATCTTCACCAAACTTTGCATGGATACATTGGATGTCAAGACACGTGGAAAAAACATACAAAACATAGGATTGGAGACATCAAGATTTTGGTCGAATTTTTTAAGAATTTTCAAATTTTCAGAAAGGAGGTTCCATATAAGGTCAAAAACTATATACTCAGATCTTCACCAAACTTTGCAGGTATACATTGGATGTCAAGACACGTGGAAAAAAGTACAAAACAAGAGAGTGGAGACATCAAGATTTTAGACGGATTTTTTAGGAATTTTCAAATTTTCAGATGGGAGGTTCCATATAAGGTCAAAAACTACATACTCAGATCTTCACCAAACTTTGCAGGGATACATTGGATGTCAAGACACGTGGAAAAAACGTACAAAACAAGAGATTGGAGACATCAAGATTTTGGACGAATTTTTTAAGAATTTTCAAATTTTCAGAAAGGAGGTTCCATATAAAGTCAAAAACTACATACTCAGATCTTCACCAAACTTTGCAGGGATACATTGGATGTCAAGACACGTTAAAAAAACGTACAAAACAAGGGATTGGAGACATCAAGATTTTGGAGGAATTTTTTAAGAATTTTCAAATTTTCAGAGGATGTTCCAGATAAGGTCAAAAACTACATACTCAGATCTTCACCAAACTTTGCAGGGATACATTGGAGGTCAAGACACGTGGAAAAAACGTACAAAACAAGAGATTGAAGACATCAAGATTTTGGACGAATTTTTTAAAAATTTTCAAATTTTCAGATAGGAGGTTCCAGATAAGGTCAAAAACTACATACTCAGATCTTCACCAAACTTTGCAGGGATACATTGGATGTCAAGACACGTGGAAAAAACATACAATACATAGGATTGGGGATATCAAGATTTTGGTCAAATTTTTTAAGAATTTTCAAATTTTCATATAGGAGGTTCCAGATAAGGTCAAAAACTACATACTCAGATCTTCACCAAACATTGCAGGGATACATTGGATGTCAAGAAACGTGGAAAAAACGTACAAAACAAGAGATTGGAGACATCAATATTTTGGACGAATTTTTGAAGAATTTTCAAATTTTCAGATAGGAGGTTCCAGATAAGGTCAAAAACTACATACTCAGATCTTCACCAAACGTTGCAGGGATACTTTGCATGTCAAGACACGTGGAAAAAACGTACAAAACAAGAGATTGGAGACATCAAGATTTTGGACGAATTTTTTAAGAATTTTCAAATTTTCAGATGGGAGGTTCCAGATAAGGTCAAAAACGACATACTCAGATCTTCACCAAACTTTGCATGGATACATTGGATGTCAAGACACGTGGAAAAAACGTACAAAACAAGAGATTGGGGACATCAAGATTTTGGACGAATTTTTTAAGAATTTTCAAATTTTCAGAAAGGAGGTTCTATATAAGGTCAAAAACTACATACTCAGATCTTCACCAAACTTTGCAGGGATACATTGGATGTCAAGACACGTGGAAAAAACGTACAAAACAAGAGATTGGAGACATCAAGATTTTGGACGAATTTTTTAAGAATTTTCAAATTTTCAGAAAGGATGTTCCAGATAAAGTCAAAAACGACATTCTCAGATCTTCACCAAACTTTGCAGGGATACATTGGAGGTCAAGACACGTGGAAAAAACGTACAAAACTAGAGATTGAAGACATCAAGATTTTGGACGAATTTTTTAAAAATTTTCAAATTTTCAGATTGGTTCCAGATAAGGTCAAAAACTACATACTCAGATCTTCACCAAACTTTGCAGGGATACATTGGATGTCAAGACACGTGGAAAAAACGTACAAAACAAGAGATTGGAGACATCAAGATTTTGGACGAATTTTTCAAGAATTCTCAAATTTTCAGATAGGAGGTTCCATATAAGGTCAAAAACTATATACTCAGATCTTCACCAAACTTTGCATGGATACATTGGATGTCAAGACACGTGGAAAAAACATACAAAACATAGGATTGGAGACATCAAGATTTTGGTCGAATTTTTTAAGAATTTTCAAATTTTCAGAAAGGAGGTTCCATATAAGGTCAAAAACTACATACTCAGATCTTCACCAAACTTTGCAGGGATACATTGGATGTCAAGACACGTGGAAAAAAGTACAAAACAAGAGATTGAAGACATCAAGATTTTGGACGATTTTTTTAAAAATTTTCAAATTTTCAGATAGGAGGTTCCAGATAAGGTCAAAAACTACATACTCAGATCTTCACCAAACTTTGCAGAAATACATTGGATGTCAAGACACGTGGAAAAAACATACAAAACATAGGATTGGGGACATCAAGATTTTGGTCAAATATTTTTAAGAATTTTCAAATTTTCAGATAGAGGTTCCATATAAGGTCAAAAACTACAGACTCAGATATTCACCAAACATTGCAGGGATACATTGGATGTCAAGACACGTGGAAAAAACGTACAAAACAAGAGATTGAGGTCATCAAGATTTTGGACGGATTTTTTAGGAATTTTCAAATTTTCAGATGGGAGGTTCCAGATAAGGTCAAAAACTACATACTCAGATCTTCACCAAACTTTGCAGGGATACATTGGATGTCAAGACACGTGGAAAAAACGTACAAAACAAGAGATTGGAGACATCAAGATTTTGGACGAATTTTTCAAGAATTCTCAAATTTTCAGATAGGAGGTTCCATATAAAGTCAAAAACTATATACTCAGATCTTCACCAAACTTTGCATGGATACATTGGATGTCAAGACACGTGGAAAAAACATACAAAACATAGGATTGGAGACATCAAGATTTTGGTCGAATTTTTTAAGAATTTTCAAATTTTCAGAAAGGAGGTTCCATATAAGGTCAAAAACTACATACTCAGATCTTCACCAAACTTTGCAGGGATACATTGGATGTCAAGACACGTGGAAAAAAGTACAAAACAAGAGAGTGGAGACATCAAGATTTTCGACGGATTTTTTAGGAATTTTCAAATTTTCAGATGGGAGGTTCCATATAAGGTCAAAAACTACATACTCAGATCTTCACCAAACTTTGCAGGGATACATTGGATGTCAAGACACGTGGAAAAAACGTACAAAACAAGAGATTGGAGACATCAAGATTTTGGACGAATTTTTTAAGAATTTTCAAATTTTCAGAAAGGAGGTTCCATATAAGGTCAAAAACTACATACTCAGATCTTCACCAAACTTTGCAGGGATACATTGGATGTCAAGACACGTTAAAAAAACGTACAAAACAAGAGATTGGAGACATCAAGATTTTGGAGGAATTTTTTAAGAATTTTCAAATTTTCAGAGAGGATGTTCCAGATAAGGTCAAAAACTACATACTCAGATCTTCACCAAACTTTGCAGGGATACATTGGAGGTCAAGACACGTGGAAAAAACGTACAAAACAAGAGATTGAAGACATCAAGATTTTGGACGAATTTTTTAAAAATTTTCAAATTTTCAGATAGGAGGTTCCAGATAAGGTCAAAAACTACATACTCAGATCTTCACCAAACTTTGCAGGGATACATTGGATGTCAAGACACGTGGAAAAAACATACAATACATAGGATTGGGGATATCAAGATTTTGGTCAAATTTTTTAAGAATTTTCAAATTTTCAGATAGGAGGCTCCATATAAGGTCAAAAACTACATACTCAGATCTTCACCAAACATTGCAGGGATACATTGGATGTCAAGAAACGTGGAAAAAACGTACAAAACAAGAGATTGGAGACATCAAGATTTTGGACGAATTTTTGAAGAATTTTCAAATTTTCAGATAGGAGGTTCCAGATAAGGTCAAAAACTACATACTCAGATCTTCACCAAACGTTGCAGGGATACTTTGCATGTCAAGACACGTGGAAAAAACGTACAAAACAAGAGATTGGAGACATCAAGATTTTGGACGAATTTTTTAAGAATTTTCAAATTTTCAGATGGGAGGTTCCAGATAAGGTCAAAAACTACATACTCAGATCTTCACCAAACTTTGCATGGATACATTGGATGTCAAGACACGTGGAAAAAACGTACAAAACAAGAGATTGGGGACATCAAGATTTTGGACGAATTTTTTAAGAATTTTCAAATTTTCAGAAAGGAGGTTCTATATAAGGTCAAAAACTACATACTCAGATCTTCACCAAACTTTGCAGGGATACAATGGATGTCAAGACACGTGGAAAAAACGTACAAAACAAGAGATTGGAGACATCAAGATTTTGGACGAATTTTTTAAGAATTTTCAAATTTTCAGAAAGGATGTTCCAGATAAGGTCAAAAACGACATACTCAGATCTTCACCAAACTTTGCAGGGATACATTGGAGGTCAAGACACGTGGAAAAAACGTACAAAACTAGAGATTGAAGACATCAAGATTTTGGACGAATTTTTTAAAAATTTTCAAATTTTCAGATTGGTTCCAGATAAGGTCAAAAACTACATACTCAGATCTTCACCAAACTTTGCAGGGATACATTGGATGTCAAGACACGTGGAAAAAACGTACAAAACAAGAGATTGGAGACATCAAGATTTTGGACGAATTTTTCAAGAATTCTCAAATTTTCAGATAGGAGGTTCCATATAAGGTCAAAAACTATATACTCAGATCTTCACCAAACTTTGCATGGATACATTGGATGTCAAGACACGTGGAAAAAACATACAAAACATAGGATTGGAGACATCAAGATTTTGGTCGAATTTTTTAAGAATTTTCAAATTTTCAGAAAGGAGGTTCCATATAAGGTCAAAAACTACATACTCAGATCTTCACCAAACTTTGCAGGGATACATTGGATGTCAAGACACGTGGAAAAAAGTACAAAACAAGAGAGTGGAGACATCAAGATTTTAGACGGATTTTTTAGGAATTTTCAAATTTTCAGATGGGAGGTTCCATATAAGGTCAAAAACTACATACTCAGATCTTCACCAAACTTTGCAGGGATACATTGGATGTCAAGACACGTGGAAAAAACGTACAAAACAAGAGATTGGAGACATCAAGATTTTTGACGAATTTTTTAAGAATTTTCAAATTTTCAGAAAGGAGGTTCCATATAAGGTCAAAAACTACATACTCGGATCTTCACCAAACTTTGCAGGGATACATTGGATGTCAAGACACGTTAAAAAAACGTACAAAACAAGAGATTGGAGACATCAAGATTTTGGAGGAATTTTTTAAGAATTTTCAAATTTTCAGAGAGGATGTTCCAGATAAGGTCAAAAACTACATACTCAGATCTTCACCAAACTTTGCAGGGATACATTGGAGGTCAAGACACGTGGAAAAAACGTACAAAACAAGAGATTGAAGACATCAAGATTTTGGACGAATTTTTTAAAAATTTTCAAATTTTCAGATAGGAGGTTCCAGATAAGGTCAAAAACTACATACTCAGATCTTCACCAAACTTTGCAGGGATACATTGGATGTCAAGACACGTGGAAAAAAACATACAATACATAGGATTGGGGATATCAAGATTTTGGTCAAATTTTTTAAGAATTTTCAAATTTTCAGATAGGAGGCTCCATATAAGGTCAAAAACTACATACTCAGATCTTCACCAAACATTGCAGGGATACATTGGATGTCAAGAAACGTGGAAAAAACGTACAAAACAAGAGATTGGAGACATCAAGATTTTGGACGAATTTTTGAAGAATTTTCAAATTTTCAGATAGGAGGTTCCAGATAAGGTCAAAAACTACATACTCAGATCTTCACCAAACGTTGCAGGGATACTTTGCATGTCAAGACACGTGGAAAAAACGTACAAAACAAGAGATTGGAGACATCAAGATTTTCGACGAATTTTTTAAGAATTTTCAAATTTTCAGATGGGAGGTTCCAGATAAGGTCAAAAACGACATACTCAGATCTTCACCAAACTTTGCATGGATACATTGGATGTCAAGACACGTGGAAAAAACGTACAAAACAAGAGATTGGGGACATCAAGATTTTGGAAGAATTTTTTAAGAATTTTCAAATTTTCAGAAAGGAGGTTCTATATAAGGTCAAAAACTACATACTCAGATCTTCACCAAACTTTGCAGGGATACATTGGATGTCAAGACACGTGGAAAAAACGTACAAAACAAGAGATTGGAGACATCAAGATTTTGGACGAATTTTTTAAGAATTTTCAAATTTTCAGAAAGGATGTTCCAGATAAGGTCAAAAACGACATACTCAGATCTTCACCAAACTTTGCAGGGATACATTGGAGGTCAAGACACGTGGAAAAAACGTACAAAACTAGAGATTGAAGACATCAAGATTTTGGACGAATTTTTTAAAAATTTTCAAATTTTCAGATTTGTTCCAGATAAGGTCAAAAACTACATACTCAGATCTTCACCAAACTTTGCAGGGATACATTGGATGTCAAGACACGTGGAAAAAACATACAAAACATAGGATTGGGGATATCAAGATTTTGGTCAAATTTTTTAAGAATTTTCAAATTTTCAGATAGGAGGTTCCAGATAAGGTCAAAAACTACATACTCAGATCTTCACCAAACATTGCAGGGATACATTGGATGTCAAGAAACGTGGAAAAAGCGTACAAAACAAGAGATTGGAGACATCAAGATTTTGGACGAATTTTTGAAGAATTTTCAAATTTTCAGATAGGAGGTTCCAGATAAGGTCAAAAACTAAATACTCAGATCTTCACCAAACGTTGCAGGGATACTTTGCATGTCAAGACACGTGGAAAAAACGTACAAAACAAGAGATTGGAGACATCAAGATTTTCGACGAATTTTTTAAGAATTTTCAAATTTTCAGATGGGAGGTTTCAGATAAGGTCAAAAACGACATACTCAGATCTTCATCAAACTTTGCATGGATATATTGGATGTCAAGACACGTGGAAAGAACATACAAAACATAGGATTGGGGACATCAAGATTTTGGACGAATTTTTTAAGAATTTTCAAATTTTCAGAAAGGAGGTTCCATATAAGGTCAAAAACTACATACTCAGATCTTCACCAAGCTTTGCAGGGATACATTGGATGTCAAGAAACGTGGAAAAAACGTACAAAACAAGAGATTGGAGACATCAAGATTTTGGATGAATATTTTAAGAATTTTCAAATTTTCCGAAAGGAGGCTCCATATAAGGTCAAAAACTACATACTCAGATCTTCACCAAACTTTGCAGGGATACATTGGATGTCAAGACACGTGGAAAAAACGTACAAAACAAGAGATTGGAGACATCAAGATTTTGGACGAATTTTTGAGGAATTTTCAAATTTTCAGAAATGAGGTTCCAGATAAGGTCTAAAACTACATACTCAGATCTTCACCAAACTTTGCAGGGATACATTGGATGTCAAGACACGTGGAAAAAACATACAAAACATAGGATTGGGGACATCAAGATTTTGGACAAATATTTTTAAGAATTTTCAAATTTTCAGATAAGAGGTTCCATATAAGGTCAAAAACTACATACTCAGATCTTCACCAAACATTGCAGGGATACATTGGATGTCAAGACACGTGGAAAAAACGTACAAAACAAGAGATTGAGGTCATCAAGATTTTGGACGGATTTTTTAGGAATTTTCAAATTTTCAGATGGGAGGTTCCAGATAAGGTCAAAAACTACATACTCAGATCTTCACCAAACTTTGCAGGGATACATTGGATGTCAAGACACGTGGAAAAAACGTACAAAACAAGAGATTGGAGACATGAAGATTTTGGACGAATTTTTCAAGAATTCTCAAATTTTCAGATAGGAGGTTCCATATAAGGTCAAAAACTACATACTCAGATCTTCACAAAACTTTGCATGGATACATTGGATGTCAAGACACGTGGAAAAAACATACAAGACATAGGATTCGAGACAACAAGATTTTGGTCGAATTTTTTAAGAATTTTCAAATTTTCAGAAAGGAGGTTCCATATAAGGTCAAAAACTACATACTCAGATCTTCACCAAACTTTGCAGGGATACATTGGATGTCAAGACACGTGGAAAAAAAGTACAAAACAAGAGAGTGGAGACATCAAGATTTTAGACGGATTTTTTAGGAATTTTCAAATTTTCAGATGGGAGGTTCCATATAAGGTCAAAAACTACATACTCAGATCTTCACCAAACTTTGCAGGGATACATTGGATGTCAAGACACGTGGAAAAAACGTACAAAACAAGAGATTGAGGTCATCAAGATTTTGGACGGATTTTTTAGGAATTTTCAAATTTTCAGATGGGAGGTTCCAGATAAGGTCAAAAACTACATACTCAGATCTTCACCAAACTTTGCAGGGATACATTGGATGTCAAGACACGTGGAAAAAACGTACAAAACAAGAGATTGGAGACATCAAGATTTTGGACGAATTTTTTAAGAATTTTCAAATTTTCAGAAAGGATGTTCCAGATAAGGTCAAAAACGACATACTCAGATCTTCACCAAACTTTGCAGGGATACATTGGAGGTCAAGACGCGTGGAAAAAACGTACAAAACAAGAGATTGAAGACATCAAGATTTTGGACGAATTTTTTAAAAATTTTCAAATTTTCAGATAGGAGGTTCCAGATAAGGTCAAAAACTACATACTCAGATCTTCACCAAACTTTGCAGGGATACATTGGATGTCAAGACACGTGGAAAAAACATACAAAACATAGGATTGGGGATATCAAGATTTTGGTCAAATTTTTTAATAATTTTAATTTTCAGATAGGAGGTTCCATATAAGGTCAAAAACTATATACTCAGATCTTCACCAAACATTGCAGGGATACATTGGATGTCAAGAAACGTGGAAAAAACGTACAAAACAAGAGATTGGAGACATCAAGATTTTGGACGAATTTTTGAAGAATTTTCAAATTTTCAGATAGGAGGTTCCAGATAAGGTCAAAAACTACATACTCAGATCTTCACCAAACGTTGCAGGGATACTTTGCATGTCAAGACACGTAGAAAAAACGTACAAAACAAGAGATTGGAGAAATCAAGATTTTCGACGAATTTTTGAAGAATTTTCAAATTTTCAGATGGGAGGTTCCAGATAAGGTCAAAAACGACATACTTAGATCTTCACCAAACTTTGCATGGATACATTGGATGTCAAGACACGTGGAAAAAACGTACAAAACAAGAGATTGGGGACATCAAGATTTTGGACGAATTTTTTAAGAATTTTCAAATTTTCAGAAAGGAGGTTCCATATAAGGTCAAAAACTAATATATTCAGATCTTCACCAAACTTTGCAGGGACACATTGGATGTCAAGACACGTGGAAAAAACGTACAAAACAAGAGATTGGAGACATCAAGATTTTCGACGAATTTTTTAAGAATTTTCAAATTTTCAGATGGGAGGTTTCAGATAAGGTCAAAAACGACATACTCAGATCTTCATCAAACTTTGCATGGATATATTGGATGTCAAGACACGTGGAAAGAACATACAAAACATAGGATTGGGGACATCAAGATTTTGGACGAATTTTTTAAGAATTTTCAAATTTTCAGAAAGGAGGTTCCATATAAGGTCAAAAACTACATACTCAGATCTTCACCAAGCTTTGCAGGGATACATTGGATGTCAAGAAACGTGGAAAAAACGTACAAAACAAGAGATTGGAGACATCAAGATTTTGGATGAATATTTTAAGAATTTTCAAATTTTCAGAAAGGAGGCTCCATATAAGGTCAAAAACTACATACTCAGATCTTCACCAAACTTTGCAGGGATACATTGGATGTCAAGACACGTGGAAAAAACGTACAAAACAAGAGATTGGAGACATCAAGATTTTGGACGAATTTTTGAGGAATTTTCAAATTTTCAGAAATGAGGTTCCAGATAAGGTCTAAAACTACATACTCAGATCTTCACCAAACTTTGCAGGGATACATTGGATGTCAAGACACGTGGAAAAAACATACAAAACATAGGATTGGGGACATCAAGATTTTGGTCAAATATTTTTAAGAATTTTCAAATTTTCAGATAAGAGGTTCCATATAAGGTCAAAAACTACATACTCAGATCTTCACCAAACATTGCAGGGATACATTGGATGTCAAGACACGTGGAAAAAACGTACAAAACAAGAGATTGAGGTCATCAAGATTTTGGACGGATTTTTTAGGAATTTTCAAATTTTCAGATGGGAGGTTCCAGATAAGGTCAAAAACTACATACTCAGATCTTCACCAAACTTTGCAGGGATACATTGGATGTCAAGACACGTGGAAAAAACGTACAAAACAAGAGATTGGAGACATGAAGATTTTGGACGAATTTTTCAAGAATTCTCAAATTTTCAGATAGGAGGTTCCATATAAGGTCAAAAACTACATACTCAGATCTTCACAAAACTTTGCATGGATACATTGGATGTCAAGACACGTGGAAAAAACATACAAGACATAGGATTCGAGACAACAAGATTTTGGTCGAATTTTTTAAGAATTTTCAAATTTTCAGAAAGGAGGTTCCATATAAGGTCAAAAACTACATACTCAGATCTTCACCAAACTTTGCAGGGATACATTGGATGTCAAGACACGTGGAAAAAAAGTACAAAACAAGAGAGTGGAGACATCAAGATTTTAGACGGATTTTTTAGGAATTTTCAAATTTTCAGATGGGAGGTTCCATATAAGGTCAAAAACTACATACTCAGATCTTCACCAAACTTTGCAGGGATACATTGGATGTCAAGACACGTGGAAAAAACGTACAAAACAAGAGATTGAGGTCATCAAGATTTTGGACGGATTTTTTAGGAATTTTCAAATTTTCAGATGGGAGGTTCCAGATAAGGTCAAAAACTACATACTCAGATCTTCACCAAACTTTGCAGGGATACATTGGATGTCAAGACACGTGGAGAAAACGTACAAAACAAGAGATTGGAGACATCAAGATTTTGGACGAATTTTTTAAGAATTTTCAAATTTTCAGAAAGGATGTTCCAGATAAGGTCAAAAACGACATACTCAGATCTTCACCAAACTTTGCAGGGATACATTGGAGGTCAAGACGCGTGGAAAAAACGTACAAAACAAGAGATTGAAGACATCAAGATTTTGGACGAATTTTTTAAAAATTTTCAAATTTTCAGATAGGAGGTTCCAGATAAGGTCAAAAACTACATACTCAGATCTTCACCAAACTTTGCAGGGATACATTGGATGTCAAGACACGTGGAAAAAACATACAAAACATAGGATTGGGGATATCAAGATTTTGGTCAAAATTTTTAAGAATTTTCAAATTTTCAGATAGGAGGTTCCATATAAGGTCAAAAACTATATACTCAGATCTTCACCAAACATTGCAGGGATACATTGGATGTCAAGAAACGTGGAAAAAACGTACAAAACAAGAGATTGGAGACATCAAGATTTTGGACGAATTTTTGAAGAATTTTCAAATTTTCAGATAGGAGGTTCCAGATAAGGTCAAAAACTACATACTCAGATCTTCACCAAACGTTGCAGGGATACTTTGCATGTCAAGACACGTAGAAAAAACGTACAAAACAAGAGATTGGAGAAATCAAGATTTTCGACGAATTTTTGAAGAATTTTCAAATTTTCAGATGGGAGGTTCCAGATAAGGTCAAAAACGACATACTTAGATCTTCACCAAACTTTGCATGGATACATTGGATGTCAAGACACGTGGAAAAAACGTACAAAACAAGAGATTGGGGACATCAAGATTTTGGACGAATTTTTTAAGAATTTTCAAATTTTCAGAAAGGAGGTTCCATATAAGGTCAAAAACTAATATATTCAGATCTTCACCAAACTTTGCAGGGACACATTGGATGTCAAGACACGTGGAAAAAACGTACAAAACAAGAGATTGGAGACATCAAGATTTTGGACGAATTTTTTAAGAATTTTCAAATTTTCAGAAAGGATGTTCCAGATAAGGTCAAAAACGACATACTCAGATCTTCACCAAACTTTGCAGGGATACATTGGAGGTCAAGACACGTGGAAAAAACGTACAAAACAAGAGATTGAAGACATCAAGATTTTGGACGATTTTTTTAAAAATTTTCAAATTTTCAGATAGGAGGTTCCAGATAAGGTCAAAAACTACATACTCAGATCTTCACCAAACTTTGCAGGGATACATTGGATGTCAAGACACGTGGAAAAAACATACAAAACATAGGATAGGGGATATCAAGATTTTGGTCAAATTTTTTAAGAATTTTCAAATTTTCAGATAGGAGGTTCCATATAAGGTCAAAAACTACATACTCAGATCTTCACCAAACATTGCAGGGATACATTGGATGTCAAGAAACGTGGAAAAAACGTACAAAACAAGAGATTGGAGACATCAAGATTTTGGACGAATTTTTTAAGAATTTTCAAATTTTCAGATAGGAGGTTCCAGATAAGGTCAAAAACTACATACTCAGATCTTCACCAAACGTTGCAGGGATACTTTGCATGTCAAGACACGTGGAAAAAACGTACAAAACAAGAGATTGGAGACATCAAGATTTTCGACGAATTTTTTAAGAATTTTCAAATTTTCAGATGGGAGGTTTCAGATAAGGTCAAAAACGACATACTCAGATCTTCACCAAACTTTGCATGGATACATTGGATGTCAAGACACGTGGAAAAAACATACAAAACATAGGATTGGAGACATCAAGATTTTGGTCGAATTTTTTAAGAATTTTCAAATTTTCAGAAAGGAGGTTCCATATAAGGTCAAAAACTACATACTCAGATCTTCACCAAACTTTGCAGGGATACATTGGATGTCAAGACACGTGGAAAAAAAGTACAAAACAAGAGAGTGGAGACATCAAGATTTTAGACGGATTTTTTAGGAATTTTCAAATTTTCAGATGGGAGGTTCCATATAAGGTCAAAAACTACATACTCAGATCTTCACCAAACTTTGCAGGGATACATTGGATGTCAAGACACGTGGAAAAAACGTACAAAACAAGAGATTGGAGACATCAAGATTTTGGAGGAATTTTTTAAGAATTTTCAAATTTTCAGAGAGGATATTCCAGATAAGGTCAAAAACTACATACTCAGATCTTCACCAAACTTTGCAGGGATACATTGGAGGTCAAGACACGTGGAAAAAACGTACAAAACAAGAGATTGAAGACATCAAGATTTTGGACGAATTTTTTAAAAATTTTCAAATTTTCAGATAGGAGGTTCCAGATAAGGTCAAAAACTACATACTCAGATCTTCACCAAACTTTGCAGGGATACATTGGATGTCAAGACACGTGGAAAAAACATACAAAACATAGGATTGGGGATATCAAGATTTTGGTCAAATTTTTTAAGAATTTTCAAATTTTCAGATAGGAGGCTCCATATAAGGTCAAAAACTACATACTCAGATCTTCACCAAACATTGCAGGGATACATTGGATGTCAAGAAACGTGGAAAAAACGTACAAAACAAGAGATTGGAGACATCAAGATTTTGGACGAATTTTTGAAGAATTTTCAAATTTTCAGATAGGAGGTTCCAGATAAGGTCAAAAACTACATACTCAGATCTTCACCAAACGTTGCAGGGAAACTTTGCATGTCAAGACACGTGGAAAAAACGTACAAAACAAGAGATTGGACCCATCAAGATTTTCGACGAATTTTTTAAGAATTTTCAAATTTTCAGATGGGAGGTTCCAGATAAGGTCAAAAACGACATACTCAGATCTTCACCAAACTTTGCATGGATACATTGGATGTCAAGACACGTGGAAAAAACGTACAAAACAAGAGATTGGGGACATCAAGATTTTGGACGAATTTTTTAAGAATTTTCAAATTTTCAGAAAGGAGGTTCCATATAAGGTCAAAAACTACATACTCAGATCTTCACCAAACTTTGCAGGGATACATTGGATGTCAAGACACGTGGAAAAAACGTACAAAACAAGAGATTGGAGACATCAAGATTTTGGACGAATTTTTTAAGAATTTTCAAATTTTCAGAAAGGATGTTCCAGATAAGGTCAAAAACGACATACTCAGATCTTCACCAAACTTTGCAGGGATACATTGGATGTCAAGACACGTGGAAAAATCGTACAAAACTAGAGATTGAAGACATCAAGATTTTGGACGAATTTTTTAAAAATTTTCAAATTTTCAGATTGGTTCCAGATAAGGTCAAAAACTACATACTCAGATCTTCACCAAACTTTGCAGGGATACATTGGATGTCAAGACACGTGGAAAAAACATACAAAACATAGGATTGGGGATATCAAGATTTTGGTCAAATTTTTTAAGAATTTTCAAATTTTCAGATAGGAGGTTCCATATAAGGTCAAAAACTACATACTCAGATCTTCACCAAACATTGCAGGGATACATTGGATGTCAAGAAACGTGGAAAAAACGTACAAAACAAGAGATTGGAGACATCAAGATTTTGGACGAATTTTTTAAGAATTTTCAAATTTTCAGATAGGAGGTTCCAGATAAGGTCAAAAACTAAATACTCAGATCTTCACCAAACGTTGCAGGGATACTTTGCATGTCAAGACACGTGGAAAAAACGTACAAAACAAGAGATTGGAGACATCAAGATTTTTTAAGAATTTTCAAATTTTCAGATGTGAGGTTTCAGATAAGGTCAAAAACGACATACTCAGATCTTCACCAAACTTTGCATGGATACATTGGATGTCAAGACACGTGTAAAAAACATACAAAACATAGGATTGGGGACATCAAGATTTTGGACGAATTTTTTAAGAATTTTCAAATTTTCAGAAAGGAGGTTCCATATAAGGTCAAAAACTACATACTCAGATCTTCACCAAGCTTTGCAGGGATACATTGGATGTCAAGAAACGTGGAAAAAACGTACAAAACATGAGATTGGAGACATCAAGATTTTGGATGAATATTTTAAGAATTTTCAAATTTTCAGAAAGGAGGCTCCATATAAGGTGAAAAACTACATACTCAGATCTTCACCAAACTTTGCAGGGATACATTGGATGTCAAGACACGTGGAAAAAACGTACAAAACAAGAGATTGGAGACATCAAGATTTTGGACGAATTTTTGAGGAATTTTCAAATTTTCAGAAATGAGGTTCCAGATAAGGTCTAAAACTACATACTCAGATCTTCACCAAACTTTGCAGGGATACATTGGATGTCAAGACACGTACGTGGAAAAAACATACAAAACATAGGATTGGGGACATCAAGATTTTGGTCAAATATTTTTAAGAATTTTCAAATTTTCAGATAAGAGGTTCCATATAAGGTCAAAAACTACATACTCAGATCTTCACCAAACATTGCAGGGATACATTGGATGTCAAGACACGTGGAAAAAACGTACAAAACAAGAGATTGAGGTCATCAAGATTTTGGACGGATTTTTTAGGAATTTTCAAATTTTCAGATGGGAGGTTCCAGATAAGGTCAAAAACTACATACTCAGATCTTCACCAAACTTTGCAGGGATACATTGGATGTCAAGACACGTGGAAAAAACGTACAAAACAAGAGATTGGAGACATCAAGATTTTGGACGAATTTTTCAAGAATTCTCAAATTTTCAGATAGGAGGTTCCATATAAGGTCAAAAACTACATACTCAGATCTTCACAAAACTTTGCATGGATACATTGGATGTCAAGACACGTGGAAAAAACATACAAAACATAGGATTCGAGACATCAAGATTTTGGTCGAATTTTTTAAGAATTTTCAAATTTTCAGAAAGGAGGTTCCATATAAGGTCAAAAACTACATACTCAGATCTTCACCAAACTTTGCAGGGATACATTGGATGTCAAGACACGTGGAAAAAAAGTACAAAACAAGAGAGTGGAGACATCAAGATTTTAGACGGATTTTTTAGGAATTTTCAAATTTTCAGATGGGAGGTTCCATATAAGGTCAAAAACTACATACTCAGATCTTCACCAAACTTTGCAGGGATACATTGGATGTCAAGACACGTGGAAAAAACGTACAAAACAAGAGATTGGAGACATCAAGATTTTGGACGAATTTTTTAAAAATTTTCAAATTTTCAGATAGGAGGTTCCAGATAAGGTCAAAAACTACATACTCAGATCTTCACCAAACTTTGCAGGGATACATTGGATGTCAAGACACGTGGAAAAAACATACAAAACATAGGATTGGGGATATCAAGATTTTGGTCAAATTTTTTAAGAATTTTCAAATTTTCAGATAGGAGGTTCCATATAAGGTCAAAAACTATATACTCAGATCTTCACCAAACATTGCAGGGATACATTGGATGTCAAGAAACGTGGAAAAAACGTACAAAACAAGAGATTGGAGACATCAAGATTTTGGACGAATTTTTGAAGAATTTTCAAATTTTCAGATAGGAGGTTCCATATAAGGTCAAAAACTACATACTCAGATCTTCACCAAACATTGCAGGGATACATTGGAAGTCAAGACACGTGGAAAAAACGTACAAAACAAGAGATTGGAGACATCAAGATTTTGGACGAATTTTTTAAAAATTTTCAAATTTTCAGATTGGTTCCAGATAAGGTCAAAAACTACATACTCAGATCTTCACCAAACTTTGCAGGGATACATTGGATGTCAAGACACGTGGAAAAAACATACAAAACATAGGATTGGGGATATCAAGATTTTGGTCAAATTTTTTAAGAATTTTCAAATTTTCAGATAGGAGGTTCCATATAAGGTCAAAAACTACATACTCAGATCTTCACCAAACATTGCAGGGATACATTGGATGTCAAGAAACGTGGAAAAAACGTACAAAACAAGAGATTGGAGACATCAAGATTTTGGACGAATTTTTGAAGAATTTTCAAATTTTCAGATAGGAGGTTCCAGATAAGGTCAAAAACTAAATACTCAGATCTTCACCAAACGTTGCAGGGATACTTTGCATGTCAAGACACGTGAAAAAAACGTACAAAACAAGAGATTGGAGACATCAAGATTTTCGACGAATTTTTTAAGAATTTTCAAATTTTCAGATGGGAGGTTTCAGATAAGGTCAAAAACGACATACTCAGATCTTCATCAAACTTTGCATGGATATAATGGATGTCAAGACACGTGGAAAAAACATACAAAACATAGGATTGGGGACATCAAGATTTTGGACGAATTTTTTAAGAATTTTCAAATTTTCAGAAAGGAGGTTCCATATAAGGTCAAAAACTACATACTCAGATCTTCACCAAGCTTTGCAGGGATACATTGGATGTCAAGAAACGTGGAAAAAACGTACAAAACAAGAGATTGGAGACATCA
The DNA here is from genome assembly GCF_977018435.1 of Lepisma saccharinum. Lineage (NCBI taxonomy): Eukaryota > Metazoa > Arthropoda > Insecta > Zygentoma > Lepismatidae > Lepisma > Lepisma saccharinum. Next base: position 421,402 of record NW_028142907.1, on the reverse strand, counting down.
AGATTTTGGATGAATATTTTAAGAATTTTCAAATTTTCAGAAAGGAGGCTCCATATAAGGTCAAAAACTACATACTCAGATCTTCACCAAACTTTGCAGGGATACATTGGATGTCAAGACACGTGGAAAAAACGTACAAAACAAGAGATTGGAGACATCAAGATTTTGGACGAATTTTTGAGGAATTTTCAAATTTTCAGAAATGAGGTTCCAGATAAGGTCTAAAACTACATACTCAGATCTTCACCAAACTTTGCAGGGATACATTGGATGTCAAGACACGTGGAAAAAACATACAAAACATAGGATTGGGGACATCAAGATTTTGGTCAAATATTTTTAAGAATTTTCAAATTTTCAGATAAGAGGTTCCATATAAGGTCAAAAACTACATACTCAGATCTTCACCAAACATTGCAGGGATACATTGGATGTCAAGACACGTGGAAAAAACGTACAAAACAAGAGATTGAGGTCATCAAGATTTTGGACGGATTTTTTAGGAATTTTCAAATTTTCAGATGGGAGGTTCCAGATAAGGTCAAAAACTACATACTCAGATCTTCACCAAACTTTGCAGGGATACATTGGATGTCAAGACACGTGGAAAAAACATACAAAACATAGGATTGGGGACATCAAGATTTTGGTCAAATATTTTTAAGAATTTTCAAATTTTCAGATAAGAGGTTCCATATAAGGTCAAAAACTACATACTCAGATCTTCACCAAACATTGCAGGGATACATTGGATGTCAAGACACGTGGAAAAAACGTACAAAACAAGAGATTGAGGTCATCAAGATTTTGGACGGATTTTTTAGGAATTTTCAAATTTTCAGATGGGAGGTTCCAGATAAGGTCAAAAACTACATACTCAGATCTTCACCAAACTTTGCAGGGATACATTGGATGTCAAGACACGTGGAAAAAACGTACAAAACAAGAGATTGGAGACATCAAGATTTTGGACGAATTTTTCAAGAATTCTCAAATTTTCAGATAGGAGGTTCCATATAAGGTCAAAAACTACATACTCAGATCTTCACAAAACTTTGCATGGATACATTGGATGTCAAGACACGTGGAAAAAACATACAAAACATAGGATTCGAGACATCAAGATTTTGGTCGAATTTTTTAAGAATTTTCAAATTTTCAGAAAGGAGGTTCCATATAAGGTCAAAAACTACATACTCAGATCTTCACCAAACTTTGCAGGGATACATTGGATGTCAAGACACGTGGAAAAAAAGTACAAAACAAGAGAGTGGAGACATCAAGATTTTAGACGGATTTTTTAGGAATTTTCAAATTTTCAGATGGGAGGTTCCATATAAGGTCAAAAACTACATACTCAGATCTTCACCAAACTTTGCAGGGATACATTGGATGTCAAGACACGTGGAAAAAACGTACAAAACAAGAGATTGGAGACATCAAGATTTTGGACGAATTTTTTAAAAATTTTCAAATTTTCAGATAGGAGGTTCCAGATAAGGTCAAAAACTACATACTCAGATCTTCACCAAACTTTGCAGGGATACATTGGATGTCAAGACACGTGGAAAAAACATACAAAACATAGGATTGGGGATATCAAGATTTTGGTCAAATTTTTTAAGAATTTTCAAATTTTCAGATAGGAGGTTCCATATAAGGTCAAAAACTATATACTCAGATCTTCACCAAACATTGCAGGGATACATTGGATGTCAAGAAACGTGGAAAAAACGTACAAAACAAGAGATTGGAGACATCAAGATTTTGGACGAATTTTTGAAGAATTTTCAAATTTTCAGATAGGAGGTTCCATATAAGGTCAAAAACTACATACTCAGATCTTCACCAAACATTGCAGGGATACATTGGAAGTCAAGACACGTGGAAAAAACGTACAAAACAAGAGATTGGAGACATCAAGATTTTGGACGAATTTTTTAAAAATTTTCAAATTTTCAGATTGGTTCCAGATAAGGTCAAAAACTACATACTCAGATCTTCACCAAACTTTGCAGGGATACATTGGATGTCAAGACACGTGGAAAAAACATACAAAACATAGGATTGGGGATATCAAGATTTTGGTCAAATTTTTTAAGAATTTTCAAATTTTCAGATAGGAGGTTCCATATAAGGTCAAAAACTACATACTCAGATCTTCACCAAACATTGCAGGGATACATTGGATGTCAAGAAACGTGGAAAAAACGTACAAAACAAGAGATTGGAGACATCAAGATTTTGGACGAATTTTTGAAGAATTTTCAAATTTTCAGATAGGAGGTTCCAGATAAGGTCAAAAACTAAATACTCAGATCTTCACCAAACGTTGCAGGGATACTTTGCATGTCAAGACACGTGAAAAAAACGTACAAAACAAGAGATTGGAGACATCAAGATTTTCGACGAATTTTTTAAGAATTTTCAAATTTTCAGATGGGAGGTTTCAGATAAGGTCAAAAACGACATACTCAGATCTTCATCAAACTTTGCATGGATATAATGGATGTCAAGACACGTGGAAAAAACATACAAAACATAGGATTGGGGACATCAAGATTTTGGACGAATTTTTTAAGAATTTTCAAATTTTCAGAAAGGAGGTTCCATATAAGGTCAAAAACTACATACTCAGATCTTCACCAAGCTTTGCAGGGATACATTGGATGTCAAGAAACGTGGAAAAAACGTACAAAACAAGAGATTGGAGACATCAAGATTTTGGATGAATATTTTAAGAATTTTCAAATTTTCAGAAAGGAGGCTCCATATAAGGTCAAAAACTACATACTCAGATCTTCACCAAACTTTGCAGGGATACATTGGATGTCAAGACACGTGGAAAAAACGTACAAAACAAGAGATTGGAGACATCAAGATTTTGGACGAATTTTTGAGGAATTTTCAAATTTTCAGAAATGAGGTTCCAGATAAGGTCTAAAACTACATACTCAGATCTTCACCAAACTTTGCAGGGATACATTGGATGTCAAGACACGTGGAAAAAACATACAAAACATAGGATTGGGGACATCAAGATTTTGGTCAAATATTTTTAAGAATTTTCAAATTTTCAGATAAGAGGTTCCATATAAGGTCAAAAACTACATACTCAGATCTTCACCAAACATTGCAGGGATACATTGGATGTCAAGACACGTGGAAAAAACGTACAAAACAAGAGATTGAGGTCATCAAGATTTTGGACGGATTTTTTAGGAATTTTCAAATTTTCAGATGGGAGGTTCCAGATAAGGTCAAAAACTACATACTCAGATCTTCACCAAACTTTGCAGGGATACATTGGATGTCAAGACACGTGGAAAAAACGTACAAAACAAGAGATTGGAGACATCAAGATTTTGGACGAATTTTTCAAGTATTCTCAAATTTTCAGATAGGAGGTTCCATATAAGGTCAAAAACTACATACTCAGATCTTCACAAAACTTTGCATGGATACATTGGATGTCAAGACACGTGGAAAAAACATACAAGACATAGGATTCGAGACAACAAGATTTTGGTCGAATTTTTTAAGAATTTTCAAATTTTCAGAAAGGAGGTTCCATATAAGGTCAAAAACTACATACTCAGATCTTCACCAAACTTTGCAGGGATACATTGGATGTCAAGACACGTGGAAAAAAAGTACAAAACAAGAGAGTGGAGACATCAAGATTTTAGACGGATTTTTTAGGAATTTTCAAATTTTCAGATGGGGGGTTCCATATAAGGTCAAAAACTACATACTCAGATCTTCACCAAACTTTGCAGGGATACATTGGATGTCAAGACACGTGGAAAAAACGTACAAAACAAGAGATTGGAGACATCAATTTTTGGACGAATTTTTTAAGAATTTTCAAATTTTCAGAAAGGAGGTTCCATATAAGGTCAAAAACTACATACTCAGATCTTCACCAAACTTTGCAGGGATACATTGGATGTCAAGACACGTGGAAAAAACGTACAAAACAAGAGATTGGAGACATCAAGATTTTGGACGAATTTTTTAAGAATTTTCAAATTTTCAGAAAGGATGTTCCAGATAAGGTCAAAAACGACATACTCAGATCTTCACCAAACTTTGCAGGGATACATTGGAGGTCAAGACACGTGGAAAAAACGTACAAAACAAGAGATTGAAGACATCAAGATTTTGGACGAATTTTTTAAGAATTTTCAAATTTTCAGATAGGAGGTTCCAGATAAGGTCAAAAACTACATACTCAGATCTTCACCAAACTTTGCAGGGATACATTTGATGTCAAGACACGTGGAAAAAACATACAAAACATAGGATTGGGGATATCAAGATTTTGGTCAAATTTTTTAAGAATTTTCAAATTTTCAGATAGGAGGTTCCATATAAGGTCAAAAACTATATACTCAGATCTTCACCAAACATTGCAGGGATACATTGGATGTCAAGAAACGTGGAAAAAACGTACAAAACAAGAGATTGGAGACATCAAGATTTTGGACGAATTTTTGAAGAATTTTCAAATTTTCAGATAGGAGGTTCCAGATAAGGTCAAAAACTACATACTCAGATCTTCACCAAACGTTGCAGGGATACTTTGCATGTCAAGACACGTAGAAAAAACGTACAAAACAAGAGATTGGAGACATCAAGATTTTCGACGAATTTTTGAAGAATTTTCAAATTTTCAGATGGGAGGTTCCAGATAAGGTCAAAAACGACATACTCAGATCTTCACCAAATTTTGCATGGATACATTGGATGTCAAGACACGTGGAAAAAACGTACAAAACAAGAGATTGGGGACATCAAGATTTTGGACGAATTTTTTAAGAATTTTCAAATTTTCAGAAAGGAGGTTCCATATAAGGTCAAAAACTACATATTCAGATCTTCACCAAACTTTGCAGGGACACATTGGATGTCAAGACACGTGGAAAAAACGTACAAAACAAGAGATTGGAGACATCAAGATTTTGGACGAATTTTTTAAGAATTTTCAAATTTTCAGAAAGGATGTTCCAGATAAGGTCAAAAACGACATACTCAGATCTTCACCAAACTTTGCAGGGATACATTGGAGGTCAAGACACGTGGAAAAAACGTACAAAACAAGAGATTGAAGACATCAAGATTTTGGACGATTTTTTTAAAAATTTTCAAATTTTCAGATAGGAGGTTCCAGATAAGGTCAAAAACTACATACTCAGATCTTCACCAAACTTTGCAGGGATACATTGGATGTCAAGACACGTGGAAAAAACATACAAAACATAGGATAGGGGATATCAAGATTTTGGTCAAATTTTTTAAGAATTTTCAAATTTTCAGATAGGAGGTTCCATATAAGGTCAAAAACTACATACTCAGATCTTCACCAAACATTGCAGGGATACATTGGATGTCAAGAAACGTGGAAAAAACGTACAAAACAAGAGATTGGAGACATCAAGATTTTGGACGAATTTTTTAAGAATTTTCAAATTTTCAGATAGGAGGTTCCAGATAAGGTCAAAAACTACATACTCAGATCTTCACCAAACGTTGCAGGGATACTTTGCATGTCAAGACACGTGGAAAAAACGTACAAAACAAGAGATTGGAGACATCAAGATTTTCGACGAATTTTTTAAGAATTTTCAAATTTTCAGATGGGAGGTTTCAGATAAGGTCAAAAACGACATACTCAGATCTTCACCAAACTTTGCATGGATACATTGGATGTCAAGACACGTGGAAAAAACATACAAAACATAGGATTGGAGACATCAAGATTTTGGTCGAATTTTTTAAGAATTTTCAAATTTTCAGAAAGGAGGTTCCATATAAGGTCAAAAACTACATACTCAGATCTTCACCAAACTTTGCAGGGATACATTGGATGTCAAGACACGTGGAAAAAAAGTACAAAACAAGAGAGTGGAGACATCAAGATTTTAGACGGATTTTTTAGGAATTTTCAAATTTTCAGATGGGAGGTTCCATATAAGGTCAAAAACTACATACTCAGATCTTCACCAAACTTTGCAGGGATACATTGGATGTCAAGACACGTGGAAAAAACGTACAAAACAAGAGATTGGAGACATCAAGATTTTGGAGGAATTTTTTAAGAATTTTCAAATTTTCAGAGAGGATGTTCCAGATAAGGTCAAAAACTACATACTCAGATCTTCACCAAACTTTGCAGGGATACATTGGATGTCAAGACACGTGGAAAAAACATACAAAACATAGGATTGGGGATATCAAGATTTTGGTCAAATTTTTTAAGAATTTTCAAATTTTCAGATAGGAGGCTCCATATAAGGTCAAAAACTACATACTCAGATCTTCACCAAACATTGCAGGGATACATTGGATGTCAAGAAACGTGGAAAAAACGTACAAAACAAGAGATTGGAGACATCAAGATTTTGGACGAATTTTTGAAGAATTTTCAAATTTTCAGATAGGAGGTTCCAGATAAGGTCAAAAACTACATACTCAGATCTTCACCAAACGTTGCAGGGATACTTTGCATGTCAAGACACGTGGAAAAAACGTACAAAACAAGAGATTGGAGACATCAAGATTTTGGACGAATTTTTTAAGAATTTTCAAATTTTCAGATGGGAGGTTCCAGATAAGGTCAAAAACGACATACTCAGATCTTCACCAAACTTTGCATGGATACATTGGATGTCAAGACACGTGGAAAAAACGTACAAAACAAGAGATTGGGGACATCAAGATTTTGGACGAATTTTTTAAGAATTTTCAAATTTTCAGAAAGGAGGTTCCATATAAGGTCAAAAACTACATACTCAGATCTTCACCAAACTTTGCAGGGATACATTGGATGTCAAGACACGTGGAAAAAACGTACAAAACAAGAGATTGGAGACATCAAGATTTTGGACGAATTTTTTAAGAATTTTCAAATTTTCAGAAAGGATGTTCCAGATAAGGTCAAAAATGACATACTCAGATCTTCACCAAACTTTGCAGGGATACATTGGAGGTCAAGACACGTGGAAAAATCGTACAAAACTAGAGATTGAAGACATCAAGATTTTGGACGAATTTTTTAAAAATTTTCAAATTTTCAGATTGGTTCCAGATAAGGTCAAAAACTACATACTCAGATCTTCACCAAACTTTGCAGGGATACAATGGATGTCAAGACACGTGGAAAAAACATACAAAACATAGGATTGGGGATATCAAGATTTTGGTCAAATTTTTTAAGAATTTTCAAATTTTCAGATAGGAGGTTCCATATAAGGTCAAAAACTACATACTCAGATCTTCACCAAACATTGCAGGGATACATTGGATGTCAAGAAACGTGGAAAAAACGTACAAAACAAGAGATTGGAGACATCAAGATTTTGGACGAATTTTTTAAGAATTTTCAAATTTTCAGATAGGAGGTTCCAGATAAGGTCAAAAACTAAATACTCAGATCTTCACCAAACGTTGCAGGGATACTTTGCATGTCAAGACACGTGGAAAAAACGTACAAAACAAGAGATTGGAGACATCAAGATTTTCGACGAATTTTTTAAGAATTTTCAAATTTTCAGATGGGAGGTTTCAGATAAGGTCAAAAACGACATACTCAGATCTTCACCAAACTTTGCATGGATACATTGGATGTCAAGACACGTGGAAAAAACATACAAAACATAGGATTGGGGACATCAAGATTTTGGACGAATTTTTTAAGAATTTTCAAATTTTCAGAAAGGAGGTTCCATATAAGGTCAAAAACTACATACTCAGATCTTCACCAAGCTTTGCAGGGATACATTGGATGTCAAGAAACGTGGAAAAAACGTACAAAACATGAGATTGGAGACATCAAGATTTTGGATGAATATTTTAAGAATTTTCAAATTTTCAGAAAGGAGGCTCCATATAAGGTGAAAAACTACATACTCAGATCTTCACCAAACTTTGCAGGGATACATTGGATGTCAAGACACGTGGAAAAAACGTACAAAACAAGAGATTGGAGACATCAAGATTTTGGACGAATTTTTGAGGAATTTTCAAATTTTCAGAAATGAGGTTCCAGATAAGGTCTAAAACTACATACTCAGATCTTCACCAAACTTTGCAGGGATACATTGGATGTCAAGACACGTGGAAAAAACATACAAAACATAGGATTGGGGACATCAAGATTTTGGTCAAATATTTTTAAGAATTTTCAAATTTTCAGATAAGAGGTTCCATATAAGGTCAAAAACTACATACTCAGATCTTCACCAAACATTGCAGGGATACATTGGATGTCAAGACACGTGGAAAAAACGTACAAAACAAGAGATTGAGGTCATCAAGATTTTGGACGGATTTTTTAGGAATTTTCAAATTTTCAGATGGGAGGTTCCAGATAAGGTCAAAAACTACATACTCAGATCTTCACCAAACTTTGCAGGGATACATTGGATGTCAAGACACGTGGAAAAAACGTACAAAACAAGAGATTGGAGACATCAAGATTTTGGACGAATTTTTCAAGAATTCTCAAATTTTCAGATAGGAGGTTCCATATAAGGTCAAAAACTACATACTCAGATCTTCACAAAACTTTGCATGGATACATTGGATGTCAAGACACGTGGAAAAAACATACAAAACATAGGATTCGAGACATCAAGATTTTGGTCGAATTTTTTAAGAATTTTCAAATTTTCAGAAAGGAGGTTCCATATAAGGTCAAAAACTACATACTCAGATCTTCACCAAACTTTGCAGGGATACATTGGATGTCAAGACACGTGGAAAAAAAGTACAAAACAAGAGAGTGGAGACATCAAGATTTTAGACGGATTTTTTAGGAATTTTCAAATTTTCAGATGGGAGGTTCCATATAAGGTCAAAAACTACATACTCAGATCTTCACCAAACTTTGCAGGGATACATTGGATGTCAAGACACGTGGAAAAAACATACAAAACATAGGATTGGGGATATCAAGATTTTGGTCAAATTTTTTAAGAATTTTCAAATTTTCAGATAGGAGGTTCCATATAAGGTCAAAAACTATATACTCAGATCTTCACCAAACATTGCAGGGATACATTGGATGTCAAGAAACGTGGAAAAAACGTACAAAACAAGAGATTGGAGACATCAAGATTTTGGACGAATTTTTGAAGAATTTTCAAATTTTCAGATAGGAGGTTCCATATAAGGTCAAAAACTACATACTCAGATCTTCACCAAACATTGCAGGGATACATTGGAAGTCAAGACACGTGGAAAAAACGTACAAAACAAGAGATTGGAGACATCAAGATTTTGGACGAATTTTTTAAAAATTTTCAAATTTTCAGATGGGAGGTTCCAGATAAGGTCAAAAACTACATACTCAGATCTTCACCAAACTTTGCAGGGATACATTGGATGTCAAGACACGTGGAAAAAACGTACAAAACAAGAGATTGGAGACATCGAGATTTTGGACGAATTTTTTAAGAATTTTCAAATTTTCAGAAAGGAGGTTCCATATAAGGTCAAAAACTACATACTCAGATCTTCACCAAACTTTGCAGGGATACATTGGATGTCAAGACACGTGGAAAAAACGTACAAAACAAGAGATTGGAGACTACAAGATTTTGGACGAATTTTTTAAGGATTTTCAAATTTTCAGAAAGGATGTTCCATATAAGGTCAAAAACTACATACTCAGATCTTCACAAAACTTTGCATGGATACATTGGATGTCAAGACACGTGGAAAAAACATACAAAACATAGGATTCGAGACATCAAGATTTTGGTCGAATTTTTTAAGAATTTTCAAATTTTCAGAAAGGAGGTTCCATGTAAGGTCAAAAACTACATACTCAGATCTTCACCAAACTTTGCAGGGATACATTGGATGTCAAGACACGTGGAAAAAAAGTACAAAACAAGAGAGTGGAGACATCAAGATTTTAGACGGATTTTTTAGGAATTTTCAAATTTTCAGATGGGAGGTTCCATATAAGGTCAAAAACTACATACTCAGATCTTCACCAAACTTTGCAGGGATACATTGGATGTCAAGACACGTGGAAAAAACGTACAAAACAAGAGATTGGAGACATCAAGATTTTGGAAGAATTTTTTAAGAATTTTCAAATTTTCAGAAAGGATGTTCCAGATAAGGTCAAAAACGACATACTCAGATCTTCACCAAACTTTGCAGAAATACATTGGATGTCAAGACACGTGGAAAAAACATACAAAACATAGGATTGGGGACATCAAGGTTTTGGTCAAATATTTTTAAGAATTTTCAAATTTTCAGATAGAGGTTCCATATAAGGTAAAAAACTACATACTCAGATATTCACCAAACATTGCAACATTGGATGTCAAGACACGTGGAAAAAACGTACAAAACAAGAGATTGAGGTCATCAAGATTTTGGACGGATTTTTTAGTAATTTTCAAATTTTCAGATGGGAGGTTCCAGATAAGGTCAAAAACCACATACTCAGATCTTCACCAAACTTTGCAGGGATACATTGGATGTCAAGACACGTGGAAAAAACGTACAAAACAAGAGATTGGAGACATCAAGATTTTGGACGAATTTTTCAAGAATTCTCAAATTTTCAGATAGGAGGTTCCATATAAGGTCAAAAACTACATACTCAGATCTTCACCAAACTTTGCATGGATACATTGGATGTCAAGACACGTGGAAAAAACATACAAAACATAGGATTGGAGACATCATGATTTTGGTCGAATTTTTTAAGAATTTTCAAATTTTCAGAAAGGAGGTTCCATATAAGGTCAAAAACTACATACTCAGATCTTCACCAAACTTTGCAGGGATACATTGGATGTCAAGACACGTGGAAAAAAAGTACAAAACAAGAGAGTGGAGACATCAAGATTTTAGACGGATTTTTTAGGAATTATCAAATTTTCAGATGGGAGGTTCCATATAAGGTCAAAAACTACATACTCAGATCTTCACCAAACTTTGCAGGGATACATTGGATGTCAAGACACGTGGAAAAAACGTACAAAACAAGAGATTGGAGACATCAAGATTTTGGACGAATTTTTGAAGAATTTTCTAATTTTCAGAAAGGAGGTTCCATATAAGGTCAAAAACTACATACTCAGATCTTCACCAAACTTTGCAGGGATACATTGGATGTCAAGACACGTTAAAAAAACGTACAAAACAAGAGATTGGAGACATCAAGATTTTGGAGGAATTTTTTAAGAATTTTCAAATTTTCAGAGAGGATGTTCCAGATAAGGTCAAAAACTACATACTCAGATCTTCACCAAACTTTGCAGGGATACATTGGATGTCAAGACACGTGGAAAAAACGTACAAAACAAGAGATTGAAGACATCAAGATTTTGGACGAATTTTTTAAAAATTTTCAAATTTTCAGATAGGAGGTTCCAGATAAGGTCAAAAACTACATACTCAGATCTTCACCAAACTTTGCAGGGATACATTGGATGTCAAGACACGTGGAAAAAACATACAAAACAGGATTGGGGATATCAAGATTTTGGTCAAAATTTTTAAGAATTTTCAAATTTTCAGAAATGAGGCTCCATATAAGGTCTAAAACTACATACTCAGATCTTCAACAAACATTGCAGGGATACATTGGATGTCAAGAAACGTGGAAAAAACGTACAAAACAAGAGATTGGAGACATCAAGATTTTGGACGAATTTTTGAAGAATTTTCAAATTTTCAGATAGGAGGTTCCAGATAAGGTCAAAAACTACATACTCAGATCTTCACCAAACGTTGCAGGGATACTTTGCATGTCAAGACACGTGGAAAAAACGTACAAAACAAGAGATTGGAGACATCAAGATTTTCGACGAATTTTTTAAGAATTTTCAAATTTTCAGATGGGAGGTTCCAGATAAGGTCAAAAACTACATACTCAGATCTTCACCAAACTTTGCAGGGATACATTGGATGTCAAGACACGTGGAAAAAACGTACAAAACAAGAGATTGGAGACATCAAGATTTTGGACGAATTTTTCAAGAATTCTCAAATTTTCAGATAGGAGGTTCCATATAAGGTCAAAAACTACATACTCAGATCTTCACAAAACTTTGCATGGATACATTGGATGTCAAGACACGTGGAAAAAACATACAAAACATAGGATTCGAGACATCAAGATTTTGGTCGAATTTTTTAAGAATTTTCAAATTTTCAGAAAGGAGGTTCCATATAAGGTCAAAAACTACATACTCAGATCTTCACCAAACTTTGCAGGGATACATTGGATGTCAAGACACGTGGAAAAAAAGTACAAAACAAGAGAGTGGAGACATCAAGATTTTAGACGGATTTTTTAGGAATTTTCAAATTTTCAGATGGGAGGTTCCATATAAGGTCAAAAACTACATACTCAGATCTTCACCAAACTTTGCAGGGATACATTGGATGTCAAGACACGTGGAAAAAACGTACAAAACAAGAGATTGGAGACATCAATTTTTGGACGAATTTTTTAAGAATTTTCAAATTTTCAGAAAGGAGGTTCCATATAAGGTCAAAAACTACATACTCAGATCTTCACCAAACTTTGCAGGGATACATTGGATGTCAAGACACGTGGAAAAAACGTACAAAACAAGAGATTGGAGACATCAAGATTTTGGACGAATTTTTTAAGAATTTTCAAATTTTCAGAAAGGATGTTCCAGATAAGGTCAAAAACGACATACTCAGATCTTCACCAAACTTTGCAGGGATACATTGGAGGTCAAGACACGTGGAAAAAACGTACAAAACAAGAGATTGAAGACATCAAGATTTTGGACGAATTTTTCAAAAATTTTCAAATTTTCAGATAGGAGGTTCCAGATAAGGTCAAAAACTACATACTCAGATCTTCACCAAACTTTGCAGGGATACATTGAATGTCAAGACACGTGGAAAAAACATACAAAACATAGGATTGGGGATATCAAGATTTTGGTCAAATTTTTTAAGAATTTTCAAATTTTCAGATAGGAGGTTCCATATAAGGTCAAAAACTATATACTCAGATCTTCACCAAACATTGCAGGGATACATTGGATGTCAAGAAACGTGGAAAAAACGTACAAAACAAGAGATTGGAGACATCAAGATTTTGGACGAATTTTTGAAGAATTTTCAAATTTTCAGATAGGAGGTTCCATATAAGGTCAAAAACTACATACTCAGATCTTCACCAAACATTGCAGGGATACATTGGAAGTCAAGACACGTGGAAAAAACGTACAAAACAAGAGATTGGAGACATCAAGATTTTGGACGAATTTTTTAAAAATTTTCAAATTTTCAGATGGGAGGTTCCAGATAAGGTCAAAAACTACATACTCAGATCTTCACCAAACTTTGCAGGGATACATTGGATGTCAAGACACGTGGAAAAAACGTACAAAACAAGAGATTGGAGACATCAAGATTTTGGACGAATTTTTTAAGAATTTTCAAATTTTCAGAAAGGAGGTTCCATATAAGGTCAAAAACTACATACTCAGATCTTCACCAAACTTTGCAGGGATACATTGGATGTCAAGACACGTGGAAAAAACGTACAAAACAAGAGATTGGAGACATCAAGATTTTGGACGAATTTTTTAAGGATTTTCAAATTTTCAGAAAGGATGTTCCAGATAAGGTCAAAAACGACATACTCAGATCTTCACCAAACTTTGCAGGGATACATTGGATGTCAAGACACGTGGAAAAAACATACAAAACATAGGATTGGGGACATCAAGATTTTGGTCAAATTTTTTAAGAATTTTCAAATTTTCAGATAGGAGGTTCCATATAAGGTCAAAAACTACATACTCAGATCTTCACCAAACATTGCAGGGATACATTGGAGGTCAAGACACGTGGAAAAAACGTACAAAACAAGAGATTGGAGACATCAAGATTTTGGACGAATTTTTTAAAAATTTTCAAATTTTCAGATGGGAGGTTCCAGATAAGGTCAAAAACTACATACTCAGATCTTCACCAAACTTTGCATGGATACATTGGATGTCAAGACACGTGGAAAAAACATACAAAACATAGGATTGGAGACATCATGATTTTGGTCGAATTTTTTAAGAATTTTCAAATTTTCAGAAAGGAGGTTCCATATAAGGTCAAAAACTACATACTCAGATCTTCACCAAACTTTGCAGGGATACATTGGATGTCAAGACACGTGGAAAAAAAGTACAAAACAAGAGAGTGGAGACATCAAGATTTTAGACGGATTTTTTAGGAATTTTCAAATTTTCAGATGGGAGGTTCCAGATAAGGTCAAAAACTACATACTCAGATCTTCACCAAACTTTGCAGGGATACATTGGATGTCAAGACACGTGGAAAAAACGTACAAAACAAGAGATTGGAGACATCAAGATTTTGGACGAATTTTTGAAGAATTTTCAAATTTTCAGAAAGGAGGTTCCATATAAGGTCAAAAACTACATACTCAGATCTTCACCAAACTTTGCAGGGATACATTGGATGTCAAGACACGTTAAAAAAACGTACAAAACAAGAGATTGGAGACATCAAGATTTTGGAGGAATTTTTTAAGAATTTTCAAATTTTCAGATAGGAGGTTCCATATAAGGTCAAAAACTACATACTCAGATCTTCACCAAACATTGCAGGGATACATTGGAAGTCAAGACACGTGGAAAAAACGTACAAAACAAGAGATTGGAGACATCAAGATTTTCGACGAATTTTTTAAGAATTTTCAAATTTTCAGATGGGAGGTTTCAGATAAGGTCAAAAACGACATACTCAGATCTTCACCAAACTTTGCATGGATACATTGGATGTCAAGACACGTGGAAAAAACATACAAAACATAGGATTGGGGACATCAAGATTTTGGACGAATTTTTTAAGAATTTTCAAATTTTCAGAAAGGAGGTTCCATATAAGGTCAAAAACTACATACTCAGATCTTCACCAAGCTTTGCAGGGATACATTGGATGTCAAGAAACGTGGAAAAAACGTACAAAACATGAGATTGGAGACATCAAGATTTTGGACGAATTTTTCAAGAATTCTCAAATTTTCAGATAGGAGGTTCCATATAAGGTCAAAAACTACATACTCAGATCTTCACCAAACTTTGCAGGGATACATTGGATGTCAAGACACGTGGAAAAAAAGTACAAAACAAGAGAGTGGAGACATCAAGATTTTGGACGAATTTTTGAGGAATTTTCAAATTTTCAGAAATGAGGTTCCAGATAAGGTCTAAAACTACATACTCAGATCTTCAACAAACTTTGCAGGGATACATTGGATGTCAAGACACGTGGAAAAAACATACAAAACATAGGATTGGGGACATCAAGATTTTGGTCAAATATTTTTAAGAATTTTCAAATTTTCAGATAAGAGGTTCCATATAAGGTCAAAAACTACATACTCAGATCTTCACCAAACATTGCAGGGATACATTGGATGTCAAGACACGTGGAAAAAACGTACAAAACAAGAGATTGAGGTCATCAAGATTTTGGACGGATTTTTTAGGAATTTTCAAATTTTCAGATGGGAGGTTCCAGATAAGGTCAAAAACTACATACTCAGATCTTCACCAAACTTTGCAGGGATACATTGGATGTCAAGACACGTGGAAAAAACGTACAAAACAAGAGATTGGAGACATCAAGATTTTGGACGAATTTTTCAAGAATTCTCAAATTTTCAGATAGGAGGTTCCATATAAGGTCAAAAACTACATACTCAGATCTTCACAAAACTTTGCATGGATACATTGGATGTCAAGACACGTGGAAAAAACATACAAAACATAGGATTCGAGACATCAAGATTTTGGTCGAATTTTTTAAGAATTTTCTAATTTTCAGAAAGGAGGTTCCATATAAGGTCAAAAACTACATACTCAGATCTTCACCAAACTTTGCAGGGATACATTGGATGTCAAGACACGTGGAAAAAAAGTACAAAACAAGAGAGTGGAGACATCAAGATTTTAGACGGATTTTTTAGGAATTTTCAAATTTTCAGATGGGAGGTTCCATATAAGGTCAAAAACTACATACTCAGATCTTCACCAAACTTTGCAGGGATACATTGGATGTCAAGACACGTGGAAAAAACGTACAAAACAAGAGATTGGAGACATCAAGATTTTGGACGAATTTTTTAAAAATTTTCAAATTTTCAGATAGGAGGTTCCAGATAAGGTCAAAAACTACATACTCAGATCTTCACCAAACTTTGCAGGGATACATTGGATGTCAAGACACGTGGAAAAAACATACAAAACATAGGATTGGGGATATCAAGATTTTGGTCAAATTTTTTAAGAATTTTCAAATTTTCAGATAGGAGGTTCCATATAAGGTCAAAAACTATATACTCAGATCTTCACCAAACATTGCAGGGATACATTGGATGTCAAGAAACGTGGAAAAAACGTACAAAACAAGAGATTGGAGACATCAAGATTTTGGACGAATTTTTGAAGAAT
Source organism: Lepisma saccharinum (assembly GCF_977018435.1). Classification (NCBI taxonomy): domain Eukaryota; kingdom Metazoa; phylum Arthropoda; class Insecta; order Zygentoma; family Lepismatidae; genus Lepisma; species Lepisma saccharinum. The sequence goes on along the minus strand of NW_028142907.1, from coordinate 404,906 downwards.
TTTCAAATTTTCAGATAGGAGGTTCCATATAAGGTCAAAAACTACATACTCAGATCTTCACCAAACATTGCAGGGATACATTGGAAGTCAAGACACGTGGAAAAAACGTACAAAACAAGAGATTGGAGACATCAAGATTTTGGACGAATTTTTTAAAAATTTTCAAATTTTCAGATGGGAGGTTCCAGATAAGGTCAAAAACTACATACTCAGATCTTCACCAAACTTTGCAGGGATACATTGGATGTCAAGACACGTGGAAAAAACGTACAAAACAAGAGATTGGAGACATCGAGATTTTGGACGAATTTTTTAAGAATTTTCAAATTTTCAGAAACGAGGTTCCAGATAAGGTCAAAAACTACATACTCAGATCTTCACCAAACTTTGCAGGGATACATTGGATGTCAAGACACGTGGAAAAAACGTACAAAACAAGAGATTGGAGACATCAAGATTTTGGATGAATTTTTTAAGAATTTTCAAATTTTCAGATAGGAGGTTCCATATAAGGTCAAAAACTACATACTCAGATCTTCACCAAACTTTGCATGGATACATTGGATGTCAAGACACGTGGAAAAAACGTACAAAACAAGAGATTGGTGTCATCAAGATTTTGGACGAATTTTTGAAGAATTTTCAAATTTTCAGATAGGAGGTTCCAGATAAGGTCAAAAACTACATACTCAGATCTTCACCAAACGTTGCAGGGATACTTTGCATGTCAAGACACGTGGAAAAAACGTACAAAACAAGAGATTGGAGACATCAAGATTTTCGACGAATTTTTTAAGAATTTTCAAATTTTCAGATAGGAGGTTCCAGATAAGGTCAAAAACTACATACTCAGATCTTCACCAAACTTTGCAGGGATACATTGGATGTCAAGACACGTGGAAAAAACGTACAAAACAAGAGATTTTAGACATCAAGATTTTGGACGAATTTTTGAGGAATTTTCAAATTTTCAGAAATGAGGTTCCAGATAAGGTCAAAAACTATATACTCAGATCTTCACCAAACTTTGCAGGGATACATTGGATGTCAAGACACGTGGAAAAAACGTACAAAACAAGAGATTGGAGACATCAAGATTTTGGACGAATTTTTGAAGAATTTTCAAATTTTCAGAAAGGAGGTTCCATATAAGGTCAAAAACTACATACTCAGATCTTCACCAAACTTTGCAGGGATACATTGGATGTCAAGACACGTTAAAAAAACGTACAAAACAAGAGATTGGAGACATCAAGATTTTGGAGGAATTTTTTAAGAATTTTCAAATTTTCAGAGAGGACGTTCCAGATAAGGTCAAAAACTACATACTCAGATCTTCACCAAACTTTGCACGGATACATTGGAGGTCAAGACACGTGGAAAAAACGTACAAAACAAGAGATTGAAGACATCAAGATTTTGGACGAATTTTTTAAAAATTTTCAAATTTTCAGATAGGAGGTTCCAGATAAGGTCAAAAACTACATACTCAGATCTTCACCAAACTTTGCAGGGATACATTTGATGTCAAGACACGTGGAAAAAACATACAAAACAGGATTGGGGATATCAAGATTTTGGTCAAATTTTTTAAGAATTTTCAAATTTTCAGAAATGAGGCTCCATATAAGGTCTAAAACTACATACTCAGATCTTCAACAAACATTGCAGGGATACATTGGATGTCAAGACACGTGGAAAAAACGTACAAAACAAGAGATTGGAGACATCAAGATTTTGGACGAATTTTTGAAGAATTTTCAAATTTTCAGATAGGAGGTTCCAGATAAGGTCAAAAACTACATACTCAGATCTTCACCAAACGTTGCAGGGATACTTTGCATGTCAAGACACGTGGAAAAAACGTACAAAACAAGAGATTGGAGACATCAAGATTTTCGACGAATTTTTTAAGAATTTTCAAATTTTCAGATGGGAGGTTCCAGATAAGGTCAAAAACTACATACTCAGATCTTCACCAAACTTTGCAGGGATACATTGGATGTCAAGACACGTGGAAAAAACGTACAAAACAAGAGATTGGAGACATCAAGATTTTGGACGAATTTTTCAAGAATTCTCAAATTTTCAGATAGGAGGTTCCATATAAGGTCAAAAACTACATACTCAGATCTTCACAAAACTTTGCATGGATACATTGGATGTCAAGACACGTGGAAAAAACATACAAAACATAGGATTCGAGACATCAAGATTTTGGTCGAATTTTTTAAGAATTTTCAAATTTTCAGAAAGGAGGTTCCATATAAGGTCAAAAACTACATACTCAGATCTTCACCAAACTTTGCAGGGATACATTGGATGTCAAGACACGTGGAAAAAAAGTACAAACAAGAGAGTGGAGACATCAAGATTTTAGACGGATTTTTTAGGAATTTTCAAATTTTCAGATGGGAGGTTCCATATAAGGTCAAAAACTACATACTCAGATCTTCACCAAACTTTGCAGGGATACATTGGATGTCAAGACACGTGGAAAAAACGTACAAAACAAGAGATTGGAGACATCAATTTTTGGACGAATTTTTTAAGAATTTTCAAATTTTCAGAAAGGAGGTTCCATATATGGTCAAAAGCTACATACTCAGATCTTCACCAAACTTTGCAGGGATACATTGGATGTCAAGACACGTGGAAAAAACGTACAAAACAAGAGATTGGAGACATCAAGATTTTGGACGAATTTTTTAAGAATTTTCAAATTTTCAGAAAGGATGTTCCAGATAAGGTCAAAAACGACATACTCAGATCTTCACCAAACTTTGCAGGGATACATTGGAGGTCAAGACACGTGGAAAAAACGTACAAAACAAGAGATTGAAGACATCAAGATTTTGGACGAATTTTTTAAAAATTTTCAAATTTTCAGATAGGAGGTTCCAGATAAGGTCAAAAACTACATACTCAGATCTTCACCAAACTTTGCAGGGATACATTGGATGTCAAGACACGTGGAAAAAACATACAAAACATAGGATTGGGGATATCAAGATTTTGGTCAAATTTTTTAAGAATTTTCAAATTTTCAGATAGGAGGTTCCATATAAGGTCAAAAACTATATACTCAGATCTTCACCAAACATTGCAGGGATACATTGGATGTCAAGAAACGTGGAAAAAACGTACAAAACAAGAGATTGGGGACATCAAGATTTTGGACGAATTTTTGAAGAATTTTCAAATTTTCAGATAGGAGGTTCCATATAAGGTCAAAAACTACATACTCAGATCTTCACCAAACATTGCAGGGATACATTGGAAGTCAAGACACGTGGAAAAAACGTACAAAACAAGAGATTGGAGACATCAAGATTTTGGACGAATTTTTTAAAAATTTTCAAATTTTCAGATGGGAGGTTCCAGATAAGGACAAAAACTACATACTCAGATCTTCACCAAACTTTGCAGGGATACATTGGATGTCAAGACACGTGGAAAAAACGTACAAAACAAGAGATTGGAGACATCAAGATTTTGGACGAATTTTTTAAGAATTTTCAAATTTTCAGAAAGGAGGTTCCATATAAGGTCAAAAACTACATACTCAGATCTTCACCAAACTTTGCAGGGATACATTGGATGTCAAGACACGTGGAAAAAACGTACAAAACAAGAGATTGGAGACATCAAGATTTTGGACGAATTTTTTAAGGATTTTCAAATTTTCAGAAAGGATGTTCCAGATAAGGTCAAAAACGACATACTCAGATCTTCACCAAACTTTGCAGGGATACATTGGATGTCAAGACACGTGGAAAAAAACATACAAAACATAGGATTGGGGACATCAAGATTTTGGTCAAATTTTTTAAGAATTTTCAAATTTTCAGATAGGAGGTTCCATATAAGGTCAAAAACTACATACTCAGATCTTCACCAAACATTGCAGGGATACATTGGAGGTCAAGACACGTGGAAAAAACGTACAAAACAAGAGATTGGAGACATCAAGATTTTGGACGAATTTTTTAAAAATTTTCAAATTTTCAGATGGGAGGTTCCAGATAAGGTCAAAAACTACATACTCAGATCTTCACCAAACTTTGCATGGATACATTGGATGTCAAGACACGTGGAAAAAACATACAAAACATAGGATTGGAGACATCAAGATTTTGGTCGAATTTTTTAAGAATTTTCAAATTTTCAGATGGGAGGTTCCATATAAGGTCAAAAACTACATACTCAGATCTTCACCAAACTTTGCAGGGATACATTGGATGTCAAGACACGTGGAAAAAACGTACAAAACAAGAGATTGGAGACATCAAGATTTTGGACGAATTTTTTAAGAATTTTCAAATTTTCAGAAAGGATGTTCCAGATAAGGTCAAAAACGACATACTCAGATCTTCACCAAACTTTGCAGAAATACATTGGATGTCAAGACACGTGGAAAAACATACAAAACATAGGATTGGGGACATCAAGATTTTGGTCAAATATTTTTAAGAATTTTCAAATTTTCAGATAGAGGTTCCATATAAGGTCAAAAACTACATACTCAGATATTCACCAAACATTGCAGGGATACATTGGATGTCAAGACACGTGGAAAAAACGTACAAAACAAGAGATTGAGGTCATCAAGATTTTGGACGGATTTTTTAGGAATTTTCAAATTTTCAGATGGGAGGTTCCAGATAAGGTCAAAAACTACATACTCAGATCTTCACCAAACTTTGCAGGGATACATTGGATGTCAAGACACGTGGAAAAAACGTACAAAACAAGAGATTGGAGACATCAAGATTTTTGACGAATTTTTCAAGAATTCTCAAATTTTCAGATAGGAGGTTCCATATAAGGTCAAAAACTACATACTCAGATCTTCACCAAACTTTGCATGGATACATTGGATGTCAAGACACGTGGAAAAAACATACAAAACATAGGATTGGAGACATCAAGATTTTGGTCGAATTTTTTAAGAATTTTCAAATTTTCAGAAAGGAGGTTCCATGTAAGGTCAAAAACTACATACTCAGATCTTCACCAAACTTTGCAGGGATAAATTGGATGTCAAGACACGTGGAAAAAAGTACAAAACAAGAGAGTGGAGACATCAAGATTTTAGACGGATTTTTTAGGAATTTTCAAATTTTCAGATGGGAGGTTCCATATAAAGTCAAAAACTACATACTCAGATCTTCACCAAACTTTGCAGGGATACATTGGATGTCAAGACACGTGGAAAAAACGTACAAAACAAGAGATTGGAGACATCAAGATTTTGGACGAATTTTTTAAGAATTTTCAAATTTTCAGAAAGGAGGTTCCATATAATGTCAAAAACTACATACTCAGATCTTCACCAAACTTTGCAGGGATACATTGGATGTCAAGACACGTTAAAAAAACGTACAAAACAAGAGATTGGAGACATCAAGATTTTGGAGGAATTTTTTAAGAATTTTCAAATTTTCAGAGAGGATGTTCCAGATAAGGTCAAAAACTACATACTCAGATCTTCACCAAACTTTGCAGGGATACATTGGAGGTCAAGACACGTGAAAAAAACGTACAAAACAAGAGATTGAAGACATCAAGATTTTGGACGAATTTTTTAAAAATTTTCAAATTTTCAGATAGGAGGTTCCAGATAATGTCAAAAACTACATACTCAGATCTTCACCAAACTTTGCAGGGATACATTGGATGTCAAGACACGTGGAAAAAACATACAAAACATAGGATTGGGGATATCAAGATTTTGGTCAAATTTTTTAAGAATTTTCAAATTTTCAGATAGGAGGCTCCATATAAGGTCAAAAACTACATACTCAGATCTTCACCAAACATTGCAGGGATACATTGGATGTCAAGAAACGTGGAAAAAACGTACAAAACAAGAGATTGGAGACATCAAGATTTTGGACGAATTTTTGAAGAATTTTCAAATTTTCAGATAGGAGGTTCCAGATAAGGTCAAAAACTACATACTCAGATCTTCACCAAACGTTGCAGGGATACTTTGCATGTCAAGACACGTGGAAAAAACGTACAAAACAAGAGATTGGAGACATCAAGATTTTCGACGAATTTTTTAAGAATTTTCAAATTTTCAGATGGGAGGTTCCAGATAAGGTCAAAAACGACATACTCAGATCTTCACCAAACTTTGCATGGATACATTGGATGTCAAGACACGTGGAAAAAACGTACAAAACAAGAGATTGGGGACATCAAGATTTTGGACGAATTTTTTAAGAATTTTCAAATTTTCAGAAAGGAGGTTCCATATAAGGTCAAAAACTACATACTCAGATCTTCACCAAACTTTGCAGGGATACATTGGATGTCAAGACACGTGGAAAAAACGTTCAAAACAAGAGATTGGAGACATCAAGATTTTGGACGAATTTTTTAAGAATTTTCAAATTTTCAGAAAGGATGTTCCAGATAAGGTCAAAAACGACATACTCAGATCTTCACCAAACTTTGCAGGGATACATTGGAGGTCAAGACACGTGGAAAAAACGTACAAAACTAGAGATTGAAGACATCAAGATTTTGGACGAATTTTTTAAAAATTTTCAAATTTTCAGATTGGTTCCAGATAAGGTCAAAAACTACATACTCAGATCTTCACCAAACATTGCAGGGATACATTGGATGTCAAGACACGTGGAAAAAACATACAAAACATAGGATTGGGGATATCAAGATTTTGGTCAAATTTTTTAAGAATTTTCAAATTTTCAGATAGGAGGTTCCATATAAGGTCAAAAACTACATACTCAGATCTTCACCAAACATTGCAGGGATACATTGGATGTCAAGAAACGTGGAAAAAACGTACAAAACAAGAGATTGGAGACATCAAGATTTTGGACGAATTTTTTTAGAATTTTCAAATTTTCAGATAGGAGGTTCCAGATAAGGTCAAAAACTAAATACTCAGATCTTCACCAAACGTTGCAGGGATACTTTGCATGTCAAGACACGTGGAAAAAACGTACAAAACAAGAGATTGGAGACATCAAGATTTTCGACGAATTTTTTAAGAATTTTCAAATTTTCAGATGGGAGGTTTCAGATAAGGTCAAAAACGACATACTCAGATCTTCACCAAACTTTGCATGGATACATTGGATGTCAAGACACGTGGAAAAAACATACAAAACATAGGATTGGGGACATCAAGATTTTGGACGAATTTTTTAAGAATTTTCAAATTTTCAGAAAGGAGGTTCCATATAAGGTCAAAAACTACATACTCAGATCTTCACCAAGCTTTGCAGGGATACATTGGATGTCAAGAAACGTGGAAAAAACGTACAAAACAAGAGATTGGAGACATCAAGATTTTGGATGAATATTTTAAGAATTTTCAAATTTTCAGAAAGGAGGCTCCATATAAGGTCAAAAACTACATACTCAGATCTTCACCAAACTTTGCAGGGATACATTGGATGTCAAGACACGTGGAAAAAACGTACAAAACAAGAGATTGGAGACATCAAGATTTTGGACGAATTTTTGAGGAATTTTCAAATTTTCAGAAATGAGGTTCCAGATAAGGTCAAAAACTACATACTCAGATCTTCACCAAACGTTGCAGGGATACTTTGCATGTCAAGACACGTGGAAAAAACGTACAAAACAAGAGATTGGAGACATCAAGATTTTCGACGAATTTTTTAAGAATTTTCAAATTTTCAGATGGGAGGTTCCAGATAAGGTCAAAAACTACATACTCAGATCTTCACCAAACTTTGCATGGATACATTGGATGTCAAGACACGTGGAAAAAACGTACAAAACAAGAGATTGGAGACATCAAGATTTTGGACGAATTTTTCAAGAATTCTCAAATTTTCAGATAGGAGGTTCCATATAAGGTCAAAAACTACATACTCAGATCTTCACAAAACTTTGCATGGATACATTGGATGTCAAGACACGTGGAAAAAACATACAAAACATAGGATTCGAGACATCAAGATTTTGGTCGAATTTTTTAAGAATTTTCAAATTTTCAGAAAGGAGGTTCCATATAAGGTCAAAAACTACATACTCAGATCTTCACCAAACTTTGCAGGGATACATTGGATGTCAAGACACGTGGAAAAAAAGTACAAAACAAGAGAGTGGAGACATCAAGATTTTAGACGGATTTTTTAGGAATTTTCAAATTTTCAGATGGGAGGTTCCATATAAGGCCAAAAACTACATACTCAGATCTTCACCAAACTTTGCAGGGATACATTGGATGTCAAGACACGTGGAAAAAACGTACAAAACAAGAGATTGGAGACATCAATTTTTGGACGAATTTTTTAAGAATTTTCAAATTTTCAGAAAGGAGGTTCCATATAAGGTCAAAAACTACATACTCAGATCTTCACCAAACTTTGCAGGGATACATTGGATGTCAAGACACGTGGAAAAAACGTACAAAACAAGAGATTGGAGACATCAAGATTTTGGACGAATTTTTTAAGAATTTTCAAATTTTCAGAAAGGATGTTCCAGATAAGGTCAAAAACGACATACTCAGATCTTCACCAAACTTTGCAGGGATACATTGGAGGTCAAGACACGTGGAAAAAACGTACAAAACAAGAGATTGAAGACATCAAGATTTTGGACGAATTTTTTAAAAATTTTCAAATTTTCAGATAGGAGGTTCCAGATAAGGTCAAAAACTACATACTCAGATCTTCACCAAACTTTGCAGGGATACATTGGATGTCAAGACACGTGGAAAAAACATACAAAACATAGGATTGGGGATATCAAGATTTTGGTCAAATTTTTTAAGAATTTTCAAATTTTCAGATAGGAGGTTCCATATAAGGTCAAAAACTATATACTCAGATCTTCACCAAACATTGCAGGGATACATTGGATGTCAAGAAACGTGGAAAAAACGTACAAAACAAGAGATTGGAGACATCAAGATTTTGGACGAATTTTTGAAGAATTTTCAAATTTTCAGATAGGAGGTTCCATATAAGGTCAAAAACTACATACTCAGATCTTCACCAAACATTGCAGGGATACATTGGAAGTCAAGACACGTGGAAAAAACGTACAAAACAAGAGATTGGAGACATCAAGATTTTGGACGAATTTTTTAAAAATTTTCAAATTTTCAGATGGGAGGTTCCAGATAAGGTCAAAAACTACATACTCAGATCTTCACCAAACTTTGCAGGGATACATTGGATGTCAAGACACGTGGAAAAAACGTACAAAACAAGAGATTGGAGACATCAAGATTTTGGACGAATTTTTTAAGAATTTTCAAATTTTCAGAAAGGAGGTTCCATATAAGGTCAAAAACTACATACTCAGATCTTCACCAAACTTTGCAGGGATATATTGGATGTCAAGACACGTGGAAAAAACGTACAAAACAAGAGATTGGAGACATCAAGATTTTGGACGAATTTTTTAAGGATTTTCAAATTTTCAGAAAGGATGTTCCAGATAAGGTCAAAAACGACATACTCAGATCTTCACCAAACTTTGCAGGGATACATTGGATGTCAAGACACGTGGAAAAAACATACAAAACATAGGATTGGGGACATCAAGATTTTGGTCAAATTTTTTAAGAATTTTCAAATTTTCAGATAGGAGGTTCCATATAAGGTCAAAAACTACATACTCAGATCTTCACCAAACATTGCAGGGATACATTGGAGGTCAAGACACGTGGAAAAAACGTACAAAACAAGAGATTGGAGACATCAAGATTTTGGACGAATTTTTTAAAAATTTTCAAATTTTCAGATGGGAGGTTCCAGATAAGGTCAAAAACTACATACTCAGATCTTCACCAAACTTTGCATGGATACATTGGATGTCAAGACACGTGGAAAAAACATACAAAACATAGGATTGGAGACATCATGATTTTGGTCGAATTTTTTAAGAATTTTCAAATTTTCAGAAAGGAGGTTCCATATAAGGTCAAAAACTACATACTCAGATCTTCACCAAACTTTGCAGGGATACATTGGATGTCAAGACACGTGGAAAAAAAGTACAAAACAAGAGAGTGGAGACATCAAGATTTTAGACGGATTTTTTAGGAATTTTCAAATTTTCAGATGGGAGGTTCCATATAAGGTCAAAAACTACATACTCAGATCTTCACCAAACTTTGCAGGGATACATTGGATGTCAAGACACGTGGAAAAAACGTACAAAACAAGAGATTGGAGACATCAAGATTTTGGACGAATTTTTGAAGAATTTTCAAATTTTCAGAAAGGAGGTTCCATATAAGGTCAAAAACTACATACTCAGATCTTCACCAAACTTTGCAGGGATACATTGGATGTCAAGACACGTTAAAAAAACGTACAAAACAAGAGATTGGAGACATCAAGGTTTTGGAGGAATTTTTTAAGAATTTTCAAATTTTCAGATAGGAGGTTCCATATAAGGTCAAAAACTACATACTCAGATCTTCACCAAACATTGCAGGGATACATTGTAAGTCAAGACACGTGGAAAAAACGTACAAAACAAGAGATTGGAGACATCAAGATTTTCGACGAATTTTTTAAGAATTTTCAAATTTTCAGATGGGAGGTTTCAGATAAGGTCAAAAACGACATACTCAGATCTTCACCAAACTTTGCAAGGATACATTGGATGTCAAGACACGTGGAAAAAACATACAAAACATAGGATTGGGGACATCAAGATTTTGGACGAATTTTTTAAGAATTTTCAAATTTTCAGAAAGGAGGTTCCATATAAGGTCAAAAACTACATACTCAGATCTTCACCAAGCTTTGCAGGGATACATTGGATGTCAAGAAACGTGGAAAAAACGTACAAAACATGAGATTGGAGACATCAAGATTTTGGACGAATTTTTCAAGAATTCTCAAATTTTCAGATAGGAGGTTCCATATAAGGTCAAAAACTACATACTCAGATCTTCACCAAACTTTGCAGGGATACATTGGATGTCAAGACACGTGGAAAAAAAGTACAAAACAAGAGAGTGGAGACATCAAGATTTTGGACGAATTTTTGAGGAATTTTCAAATTTTCAGAAATGAGGTTCCAGATAAGGTCTAAAACTACATACTCAGATCTTCACCAAACTTTGCAGGGATACATTGGATGTCAAGACACGTGGAAAAAACATACAAAACATAGGATTGGGGACATCAAGATTTTGGTCAAATATTTTTAAGAATTTTCAAATTTTCAGATAAGAGGTTCCATATAAGGTCAAAAACTACATACTCAGATCTTCACCAAACATTGCAGGGATACATTGGATGTCAAGACACGTGGAAAAAACGTACAAAACAAGAGATTGAGGTCATCAAGATTTTGGACGGATTTTTTAGGAATTTTCAAATTTTCAGATGGGAGGTTCCAGATAAGGTCAAAAACTACATACTCAGATCTTCACCAAACTTTGCAGGGATACATTGGATGTCAAGACACGTGGAAAAAACGTACAAAACAAGAGATTGGAGACATCAAGATTTTGGACGAATTTTTCAAGAATTCTCAAATTTTCAGATAGGAGGTTCCAGATAAGGTCAAAAACTACATACTCAGATCTTCACAAAACTTTGCATGGATACATTGGATGTCAAGACACGTGGAAAAAACATACAAAACATAGGATTCGAGACATCAAGATTTTGGTCGAATTTTTTAAGAATTTTCAAATTTTCAGAAAGGAGGTTCCATATAAGGTCAAAAACTACATACTCAGATCTTCACCAAACTTTGCAGGGATACATTGGATGTCAAGACACGTGGAAAAAAAGTACAAAACAAGAGAGTGGAGACATCAAGATTTTAGACGGATTTTTTAGGAATTTTCAAATTTTCAGATGGGAGGTTCCATATAAGGTCAAAAACTACATACTCAGATCTTCACCAAACTTTGCAGGGATACATTGGATGTCAAGACACGTGGAAAAAACGTACAAAACAAGAGATTGGAGACATCAAGATTTTGGACGAATTTTTTAAAAATTTTCAAATTTTCAGATAGGAGGTTCCAGATAAGGTCAAAAACTACATACTCAGATCTTCACCAAACTTTGCAGGGATACATTGGATGTCAAGACACGTGGAAAAAACATACAAAACATAGGATTGGGGATATCAAGATTTTGGTCAAATTTTTTAAGAATTTTCAAATTTTCAGATAGGAGGTTCCATATAAGGTCAAAAACTATATACTCAGATCTTCACCAAACATTGCAGGGATACATTGGATGTCAAGAAACGTGGAAAAAACGTACAAAACAAGAGATTGGAGACATCAAGATTTTGGACGAATTTTTGAAGAATTTTCAAATTTTCAGATAGGAGGTTCCATATAAGGTCAAAAACTACATACTCAGATCTTCACCAAACATTGCAGGGATACATTGGAAGTCAAGACACGTGGAAAAAACGTACAAAACAAGAGATTGGAGACATCAAGATTTTGGACGAATTTTTTAAAAATTTTCAAATTTTCAGATGGGAGGTTCCAGATAAGGTCAAAAACTACATACTCAGATCTTCACCAAACTTTGCAGGGATACATTGGATGTCAAGACACGTGGAAAAAACGTACAAAACAAGAGATTGGAGACATCGAGATTTTGGACGAATTTTTTAAGAATTTTCAAATTTTCAGAAAGGAGGTTCCATATAAGGTCAAAAACTACATACTCAGATCTTCACCAAACTTTGCAGGGATACATTGGATGTCAAGACACGTGAAAAAAACGTACAAAACAAGAGATTGGAGACATCAAGATTTTGGACGAATTTTTTAAGGATTTTCAAATTTTCAGAAAGGATGTTCCATATAAGGTCAAAAACTACATACTCAGATCTTCACAAAACTTTGCATGGATACATTGGATGTCAAGACACGTGGAAAAAACATACAAAACATAGGATTCGAGACATCAAGATTTTGGTCGAATTTTTTAAGAATTTTCAAATTTTCAGAAAGGAGGTTCCATATAAGGTCAAAAACTACATACTCAGATCTTCACCAAACTTTGCAGGGATACATTGGATGTCAAGACACGTGGAAAAAAAGTACAAAACAAGAGAGTGGAGACATCAAGATTTTAGACGGATTTTTTAGGAATTTTCAAATTTTCAGATGGGAGGTTCCATATAAGGTCAAAAACTACATACTCAGATCTTCACCAAACTTTGCAGGGATACATTGGATGTCAAGACACGTGGAAAAAACGTACAAAACAAGAGATTGGAGACATCAAGATTTTGGACGAATTTTTTAAGAATTTTCAAATTTTCAGAAAGGATGTTCCAGATAAGGTCAAAAACGACATACTCAGATCTTCACCAAACTTTGCAGAAATACATTGGATGTCAAGACACGTGGAAAAAACACACAAAACATAGGATTGGGGACATCAAGGTTTTGGTCAAATATTTTTAAGAATTTTCAAATTTTCAGATAGAGGTTCCATATAAGGTCAAAAACTACATACTCAGATATTCACCAAACATTGCAACATTGGATGTCAAGACACGTGGAAAAAACGTACAAAACAAGAGATTGAGGTCATCAAGATTTTGGACGGATTTTTTAGTAATTTTCAAATTTTCAGATGGGAGGTTCCAGATAAGGTCAAAAACTACATACTCAGATCTTCACCAAACTTTGCAGGGATACATTGGATGTCAAGACACGTGGAAAAAACGTACAAAACAAGAGATTGGAGACATCAAGATTTTGGACGAATTTTTCAAGAATTCTCAAATTTTCAGATAGGAGGTTCCATATAAGGTCAAAAACTACATACTCAGATCTTCACCAAACTTTGCATGGATACATTGGATGTCAAGACACGTGGAAAAAACATACAAAACATAGGATTGGAGACATCATGATTTTGGTCGAATTTTTTAAGAATTTTCAAATTTTCAGAAAGGAGGTTCCATATAAGGTCAAAAACTACATACTCAGATCTTCACCAAACTTTGCAGGGATACATTGGATGTCAAGACACGTGGAAAAAAAGTACAAAACAAGAGAGTGGAGACATCAAGATTTTAGACGGATTTTTTAGGAATTTTCAAATTTTCAGATGGGAGGTTCCATATAAGGTCAAAAACTACATACTCAGATCTTCACCAAACTTTGCAGGGATACATTGGATGTCAAGACACGTGGAAAAAACGTACAAAACAAGAGATTGGAGACATCAAGATTTTGGACGAATTTTTGAAGAATTTTCAAATTTTCAGAAAGGAGGTTCCATATAAGGTCAAAAACTACATACTCAGATCTTCACCAAACTTTGCAGGGATACATTGGATGTCAAGACACGTGGAAAAAACGTACAAAACAAGAGATTGGAGACATCAAGATTTTGGACGAATTTTTTAAGGATTTTCAAATTTTCAGAAAGGATGTACCATATAAGGTCAAAAACTACATACTCAGATCTTCACAAAACTTTGCATGGATACATTGGATGTCAAGACACGTGGAAAAAACATACAAAACATAGGATTCGAGACATCAAGATTTTGGTCGAATTTTTTAAGAATTTTCAAATTTTCAGAAAGGAGGTTCCATATAAGGTCAAAAACTACATACTCAGATCTTCACCAAACTTTGCAGGGATACATTGGATGTCAAGACACGTGGAAAAAAAGTACAAAACAAGAGAGTGGAGACATCAAGATTTTAGACGGATTTTTTAGGAATTTTCAAATTTTCAGATGGGAGGTTCCATATAAGGTCAAAAACTACATACTCAGATCTTCACCAAACTTTGCAGGGATACATTGGATGTCAAGACACGTGGAAAAAACGTACAAAACAAGAGATTGGAGACATCAAGATTTTGGACGAATTTTTTAAGAATTTTCAAATTTTCAGAAAGGATGTTCCAGATAAGGTCAAAAACGACATACTCAGATCTTCACCAAACTTTGCAGAAATACATTGGATGTCAAGACACGTGGAAAAAACATACAAAACATAGGATTGGGGACATCAAGGTTTTGGTCAAATATTTTTAAGAATTTTCAAATTTTCAGATAGAGGTTCCATATAAGGTCAAAAACTACATACTCAGATATTCACCAAACATTGCAACATTGGATGTCAAGACACGTGGAAAAAACGTACAAAACAAGAGATTGAGGTCATCAAGATTTTGGACGGATTTTTTAGTAATTTTCAAATTTTCAGATGGGAGGTTCCAGATAAGGTCAAAAACTACATACTCAGATCTTCACCAAACTTTGCAGGGATACATTGGATGTCAAGACACGTGGAAAAAACGTACAAAACAAGAGATTGGAGACATCAAGATTTTGGACGAATTTTTCAAGAATTCTCAAATTTTCAGATAGGAGGTTCCATATAAGGTCAAAAACTACATACTCAGATCTTCACCAAACTTTGCATGGATACATTGGATGTCAAGACACGTGGAAAAAACATACAAAACATAGGATTGGAGACATCATGATTTTGGTCGAATTTTTTAAGAATTTTCAAATTTTCAGAAAAGAGGTTCCATATAAAGTCAAAAACTACATACTCAGATCTTCACCAAACTTTGCAGGGATACATTGGATGTCAAGACACGTGGAAAAAAAGTACAAAACAAGAGAGTGGAGACATCAAGATTTTAGACGGATTTTTTAAGAATTTTCAAATTTTCAGATGGGAGGTTCCATATAAGGTCAAAAACTACATACTCAGATCTTCACCAAACTTTGCAGGGATACATTGGATGTCAAGACACGTGGAAAAAACGTACAAAACAAGAGATTGGAGACATCAAGATTTTGGACGAATTTTTGAAGAATTTTCAAATTTTCAGAAAGGAGGTTCCATATAAGGTCAAAAACTACATACTCAGATCTTCACCAAACTTTGCAGGGATACATTGGATGTCAAGACACGTTAAAAAAACGTACAAAACAAGAGATTGGAGACATCAAGATTTTGGAGGAATTTTTTAAGAATTTTCAAATTTTCAGAGAGGATGTTCCAGATAAGGTCAAAAACTACATACTCAGATCTTCACCAAACTTTGCAGGGATACATTGGAGGTCAAGACACGTGGAAAAAACGTACAAAACAAGAGATTGAAGACATCAAGATTTTGGACGAATTTTTTAAAAATTTTCAAATTTTCAGATAGGAGGTTCCAGATAAGGTCAAAAACTACATACTCAGATCTTCACCAAACTTTGCAGGGATACATTGGATGTCAAGACACGTGGAAAAAACATACAAAACAGGATTGGGGATATCAAGATTTTGGTCAAATTTTTTAAGAATTTTCAAATTTTCAGAAATGAGGCTCCATATAAGGTCTAAAACTACATACTCAGATCTTCAACAAACATTGCAGGGATACATTGGATGTCAAGAAACGTGGAAAAAACGTACAAAACAAGAGATTGGAGACATCAAGATTTTGGACGAATTTTTGAAGAATTTTCAAATTTTCAGATAGGAGGTTCCAGATAAGGTCAAAAACTACATACTCAGATCTTCACCAAACGTTGCAGGGATACTTTGCATGTCAAGACACGTGGAAAAAACGTACAAAACAAGAGATTGGAGACATCAAGATTTTCGACGAATTTTTTAAGAATTTTCAAATTTTCAGATGGGAGGTTCCAGATAAGGTCAAAAACTACATACTCAGATCTTCACCAAACTTTGCAGGGATACATTGGATGTCAAGACACGTGGAAAAAACGTACAAAACAAGAGATTGGAGACATCAAGATTTTGGACGAATTTTTCAAGAATTCTCAAATTTTCAGATAGGAGGTTCCATATAAGGTCAAAAACTACATACTCAGATCTTCACAAAACTTTGCATGGATACATTGGATGTCAAGACACGTGGAAAAAACATACAAAACATAGGATTCGAGACATCAAGATTTTGGTCGAATTTTTTAAGAATTTTCAAATTTTCAGAAAGGAGGTTCCATATAAGGTCAAAAACTACATACTCAGATCTTCACCAAACTTTGCAGGGATACATTGGATGTCAAGACACGTGGAAAAAAAGTACAAAACAAGAGAGTGGAGACATCAAGATTTTAGACGGATTTTTTAGGAATTTTCAAATTTTCAGATGGGAGGTTCCATATAAGGTCAAAAACTACATACTCAGATCTTCACCAAACTTTGCAGGGATACATTGGATGTCAAGACACGTGGAAAAAACGTACAAAACAAGAGATTGGAGACATCAATTTTTGGACGAATTTTTTAAGAATTTTCAAATTTTCAGAAAGGAGGTTCCATATATGGTCAAAAGCTACATACTCAGATCTTCACCAAACTTTGCAGGGATACATTGGATGTCAAGACACGTGGAAAAAACGTACAAAACAAGAGATTGGAGACATCAAGATTTTGGACGAATTTTTTAAGAATTTTCAAATTTTCAGAAAGGATGTTCCAGATAAGGTCAAAAACGACATACTCAGATCTTCACCAAACTTTGCAGGGATACATTGGAGGTCAAGACACGTGGAAAAAACGTACAAAACAAGAGATTGAAGACATCAAGATTTTGGACGAATTTTTTAAAAATTTTCAAATTTTCAGATAGGAGGTTCCAGATAAGGTCAAAAACTACATACTCAGATCTTCACCAAACTTTGCAGGGATACATTGGATGTCAAGACACGTGGAAAAAACATACAAAACATAGGATTGGGGATATCAAGATTTTGGTCAAATTTTTTAAGAATTTTCAAATTTTCAGATAGGAGGTTCCATATAAGGTCAAAAACTATATACTCAGATCTTCACCAAACATTGCAGGGATACATTGGATGTCAAGAAACGTGGAAAAAACGTACAAAACAAGAGATTGGAGACATCAAGATTTTGGACGAATTTTTGAAGAATTTTCAAATTTTCAGATAGGAGGTTCCATATAAGGTCAAAAACTACATACTCAGATCTTCACCAAACATTGCAGGGATACATTGGAAGTCAAGACACGTGGAAAAAACGTACAAAACAAGAGATTGGAGACATCAAGATTTTGGACGAATTTTTTAAAAATTTTCAAATTTTCAGATGGGAGGTTCCAGATAAGGTCAAAAACTACATACTCAGATCTTCACCAAACTTTGCAGGGATACATTGGATGTCAAGACACGTGGAAAAAACGTACAAAACAAGAGATTGGAGACATCAAGATTTTGGACGAATTTTTTAAGAATTTTCAAATTTTCAGAAAGGAGGTTCCATATAAGGTCAAAAACTACATACTCAGATCTTCACCAAACTTTGCAGGGATACATTGGATGTCAAGACACGTGGAAAAAACGTACAAAACAAGAGATTGGAGACATCAAGATTTTGGACGAATTTTTTAAGGTTTTTCAAATTTTCAGAAAGGATGTTCCAGATAAGGTCAAAAACGACATACTCAGATCTTCACCAAACTTTGCAGGGATACATTGGATGTCAAGACACGTGGAAAAAACATACAAAACATAGGATTGGGGACATCAAGATTTTGGTCAAATTTTTTAAGAATTTTCAAATTTTCAGATAGGAGGTTCCATATAAGGTCAAAAACTACATACTCAGATCTTCACCAAACATTGCAGGGATACATTGGAGGTCAAGACACGTGGAAAAAACGTACAAAACAAGAGATTGGAGACATCAAGATTTTGGACGAATTTTTTAAAAATTTTCAAATTTTCAGATGGGAGGTTCCAGATAAGGTCAAAAACTACATACTCAGATCTTCACCAAACTTTGCATGGATACATTGGATGTCAAGACACGTGGAAAAAACATACAAAACATAGGATTGGAGACATCAAGATTTTGGTCGAATTTTTTAAGAATTTTCAAATTTTCAGATGGGAGGTTCCATATAAGGTCAAAAACTACATACTCAGATCTTCACCAAACTTTGCAGGGATACATTGGATGTCAAGACACGTGGAAAAAACGTACAAAACAAGAGATTGGAGACATCAAGATTTTGGACGAATTTTTTAAGAATTTTCAAATTTTCAGAAAGGATGTTCCAGATAAGGTCAAAAACGACATACTCAGATCTTCACCAAACTTTGCAGAAATACATTGGATGTCAAGACACGTGGAAAAACATACAAAACATAGGATTGGGGACATCAAGATTTTGGTCAAATATTTTTAAGAATTTTCAAATTTTCAGATAGAGGTTCCATATAAGGTCAAAAACTACATACTCAGATATTCACCAAACATTGCAGGGATACATTGGATGTCAAGACACGTGGAAAAAACGTACAAAACAAGAGATTGAGGTCATCAAGATTTTGGACGGATTTTTTAGGAATTTTCAAATTTTCAGATGGGAGGTTCCAGATAAGGTCAAAAACTACATACTCAGATCTTCACCAAACTTTGCAGGGATACATTGGATGTCAAGACACGTGGAAAAAACGTACAAAACAAGAGATTGGAGACATCAAGATTTTTGACGAATTTTTCAAGAATTCTCAAATTTTCAGATAGGAGGTTCCATATAAGGTCAAAAACTACATACTCAGATCTTCACCAAACTTTGCATGGATACATTGGATGTCAAGACACGTGGAAAAAACATACAAAACATAGGATTGGAGACATCAAGATTTTGGTCGAATTTTTTAAGAATTTTCAAATTTTCAGAAAGGAGGTTCCATATAAGGTCAAAAACTACATACTCAGATCTTCACCAAACTTTGCAGGGATAAATTGGATGTCAAGACACGTGGAAAAAAGTACAAAACAAGAGAGTGGAGACATCAAGATTTTAGACGGATTTTTTAGGAATTTTCAAATTTTCAGATGGGAGGTTCCATATAAAGTCAAAAACTACATACTCAGATCTTCACCAAACTTTGCAGGGATACATTGGATGTCAAGACACGTGGAAAAAACGTACAAAACAAGAGATTGGAGACATCAAGATTTTGGACGAATTTTTTAAGAATTTTCAAATTTTCAGAAAGGAGGTTCCATATAATGTCAAAAACTACATACTCAGATCTTCACCAAACTTTGCAGGGATACATTGGATGTCAAGACACGTTAAAAAAACGTACAAAACAAGAGATTGGAGACATCAAGATTTTGGAGGAATTTTTTAAGAATTTTCAAATTTTCAGAGAGGATGTTCCAGATAAGGTCAAAAACTACATACTCAGATCTTCACCAAACTTTGCAGGGATACATTGGAGGTCAAGACACGTGAAAAAAACGTACAAAACAAGAGATTGAAGACATCAAGATTTTGGACGAATTTTTTAAAAATTTTCAAATTTTCAGATAGGAGGTTCCAGATAAAGTCAAAAACTACATACTCAGATCTTCACCAAACTTTGCAGGGATACATTGGATGTCAAGACACGTGGAAAAAACATACAAAACATAGGATTGGGGATATCAAGATTTTGGTCAAATTTTTGAAGAATTTTCAAATTTTCAGATAGGAGGCTCCATATAAGGTCAAAAACTACATACTCAGATCTTCACCAAACATTGCAGGGATACATTGGATGTCAAGAAACGTGGAAAAAACGTACAAAACAAGAGATTGGAGACATCAAGATTTTGGACGAATTTTTGAAGAATTTTCAAATTTTCAGATAGGAGGTTCCAGATAAGGTCAAAAACTACATACTCAGATCTTCACCAAACGTTGCAGGGATACTTTGCATGTCAAGACACGTGGAAAAAACGTACAAAACAAGAGATTGGAGACATCAAGATTTTCGACGAATTTTTTAAGAATTTTCAAATTTTCAGATGGGAGGTTCCAGATAAGGTCAAAAACGACATACTCAGATCTTCACCAAACTTTGCATGGATACATTGGATGTCAAGACACGTGGAAAAAACGTACAAAACAAGAGATTGGGGACATCAAGATTTTGGACGAATTTTTTAAGAATTTTCAAATTTTCAGAAAGGAGGTTCCATATAAGGTCAAAAACTACATACTCAGATCTTCACCAAACTTTGCAGGGATACATTGGATGTCAAGACACGTGGAAAAAACGTACAAAACAAGAGATTGGAGACATCAAGATTTTGGACGAATTTTTTAAGAATTTTCAAATTTTCAGAAAGGATGTTCCAGATAAGGTCAAAAACGACATACTCAGATCTTCACCAAACTTTGCAGGGATACATTGGAGGTCAAGACACGTGGAAAAAACGTACAAAACTAGAGATTGAAGACATCAAGATTTTGGACGAATTTTTTAAAAATTTTCAAATTTTCAGATTGGTTCCAGATAAGGTCAAAAACTACATACTCAGATCTTCACCAAACATTGCAGGGATACATTGGATGTCAAGACACGTGGAAAAAACATACAAAACATAGGATTGGGGATATCAAGATTTTGGTCAAATTTTTTAAGAATTTTCAAATTTTCAGATAGGAGGTTCCATATAAGGTCAAAAACTACATACTCAGATCTTCACCAAACATTGCAGGGATACATTGGATGTCAAGAAACGTGGAAAAAACGTACAAAACAAGAGATTGGAGATATCAAGATTTTGGACGAATTTTTTAAGAATTTTCAAATTTTCAGATAGGAGGTTCCAGATAAGGTCAAAAACTAAATACTCAGATCTTCACCAAACGTTGCAGGGATACTTTGCATGTCAAGACACGTGGAAAAAACGTACAAAACAAGAGATTGGAGACATCAAGATTTTCGACGAATTTTTTAAGAATTTTCAAATTTTCAGATGGGAGGTTTCAGATAAGGTCAAAAACGACATACTCAGATCTTCACCAAACTTTGCATGGATACATTGGATGTCAAGACACGTGGAAAAAACATACAAAACATAGGATTGGGGACATCAAGATTTTGGACGAATTTTTTAAGAATTTTCAAATTTTCAGAAAGGAGGTTCCATATAAGGTCAAAAACTACATACTCAGATCTTCACCAAGCTTTGCAGGGATACATTGGATGTCAAGAAACGTGGAAAAAACGTACAAAACAAGAGATTGGAGACATCAAGATTTTGGATGAATATTTTAAGAATTTTCAAATTTTCAGAAAGGAGGCTCCATATAAGGTCAAAAACTACATACTCAGATCTTCACCAAACTTTGCAGGGATACATTGGATGTCAAGACACGTGGAAAAAACGTACAAAACAAGAGATTGGAGACATCAAGATTTTGGACGAATTTTTGAGGAATTTTCAAATTTTCAGAAATGAGGTTCCAGATAAGGTCTAAAACTACATACTCAGATCTTCACCAAACTTTGCAGGGATACATTGGATGTCAAGACACGTGGAAAAAACATACAAAACATAGGATTGGGGACATCAAGATTTTGGTCAAATATTTTTAAGAATTTTCAAATTTTCAGATAAGAGGTTCCATATAAGGTCAAAAACTACATACTCAGATCTTCACCAAACATTGCAGGGATACATTGGATGTCAAGACACGTGGAAAAAACGTACAAAACAAGAGATTGAGGTCATCAAGATTTTGGACGGATTTTTTAGGAATTTTCAAATTTTCAGATGGGAGGTTCCAGATAAGGTCAAAAACTACATACTCAGATCTTCACCAAACTTTGCAGGGATACATTGGATGTCAAGACACGTGGAAAAAACGTACAAAACAAGAGATTGGAGACATCAAGATTTTGGACGAATTTTTCAAGAATTCTCAAATTTTCAGATAGGAGGTTCCATATAAGGTCAAAAACTACATACTCAGATCTTCACAAAACTTTGCATGGATACATTGGATGTCAAGACACGTGGAAAAAACATACAAAACATAGGATTCGAGACATCAAGATTTTGGTCGAATTTTTTAAGAATTTTCAAATTTTCAGAAAGGAGGTTCCATATAAGGTCAAAAACTACATACTCAGATCTTCACCAAACTTTGCAGGGATACATTGGATGTCAAGACACGTGGAAAAAACGTACAAAACAAGAGATTGGAGACATCAAGATTTTCGACGAATTTTTGAAGAATTTTCAAATTTTCAGATGGGAGGTTCCAGATAAGGTCAAAAACGACATACTCAGATCTTCACCAAACTTTGCATGGATACATTGGATGTCAAGACACGTGGAAAAAACGTACAAAACAAGAGATTGGGGACATCAAGATTTTGGACGAATTTTTTAAGAATTTTCAAATTTTCAGAAAGGAGGTTCCATATAAGGTCAAAAACTACATACTCAGATCTTCACCAAACTTTGCAGGGACACATTGGATGTCAAGACACGTGGAAAAAACGTACAAAACAAGAGATTGGAGACATCAAGATTTTGGACGAATTTTTTAAGAATTTTCAAATTTTCAGAAAGGATGTTCCAGATAAGGTCAAAAACGACATACTCAGATCTTCACCAAACTTTGCAGGGATACATTGGAGGTCAAGACACGTGGAAAAAACGTACAAAACAAGAGATTGAAGACATCAAGATTTTGGACGATTTTTTTAAAAATTTTCAAATTTTCAGATAGGAGGTTCCAGATAAGGTCAAAAACTACATACTCAGATCTTCACCAAACTTTGCAGGGATACATTGGATGTCAAGACACGTGGAAAAAACATACAAAACATAGGATAGGGGATATCAAGATTTTGGTCAAATTTTTTAAGAATTTTCAAATTTTCAGATAGGAGGTTCCATATAAGGTCAAAATCTACATACTCAGATCTTCACCAAACATTGCAGGGATACATTGGATGTCAAGAAACGTGGAAAAAACGTACAAAACAAGAGATTGGAGACATCAAGATTTTGGACGAATTTTTTAAGAATTTTCAAATTTTCAGATAGGAGGTTCCAGATAAGGTCAAAAACTACATACTCAGATCTTCACCAAACGTTGCAGGGATACTTTGCATGTCAAGACACGTGGAAAAAACGTACAAAACAAGAGATTGGAGACATCAAGATTTTCGACGAATTTTTTAAGAATTTTCAAATTTTCAGATGGGAGGTTTCAGATAAGGTCAAAAACGACATACTCAGATCTTCACCAAACTTTGCATGGATACATTGGATGTCAAGACACGTGGAAAAAACATACAAAACATAGGATTGGGGACATCAAGATTTTGGTCAAATATTTTTAAGAATTTTCAAATTTTCAGATAAGAGGTTCCATATAAGGTCAAAAACTACATACTCAGATCTTCACCAAACATTGCAGGGATACATTGGATGTCAAGACACGTGGAAAAAACGTACAAAACAAGAGATTGAGGTCATCAAGATTTTGGACGGATTTTTTAGGAAATTTCAAATTTTCAGATGGGAGGTTCCAGATAAGGTCAAAAACTACATACTCAGATCTTCACCAAACTTTGCAGGGATACATTGGATGTCAAGACACGTGGAAAAAACGTACAAAACAAGAGATTGGAGACATCAAGATTTTGGACGAATTTTTCAAGGATTCTCAAATTTTCAGATAGGAGGTTCCATATAAGGTCAAAAACTACATACTCAGATCTTCACCAAACTTTGCATGGATACATTGGATGTCAAGACACGTGGAAAAAACATACAAAACATAGGATTCGAGACATCAAGATTTTGGTCGAATTTTTTAAGAATTTTCAAATTTTCAGAAAGGAGGTTCCATATAAGGTCAAAAACTATATACTCAGATCTTCACCAAACATTGCACGGATACATTGGATGTCAAGAAACGTGGAAAAAACGTACAAAACAAGAGATTGGAGACATCAAGATTTTGGACGAATTTTTGAAGAATTTTCAAATTTTCAGATAGGAGGTTCCAGATAAGGTCAAAAACTACATACTCAGATCTTCACCAAACGTTGCAGGGATACTTTGCATGTCAAGACACGTGGAAAAAACGTACAAAACAAGAGATTGGAGACATCAAGATTTTCGACGAATTTTTGAAGAATTTTCAAATTTTCAGATGGGAGGTTCCAGATAAGGTCAAAAACGACATACTCAGATCTTCACCAAACTTTGCATGGATACATTGGATGTCAAGACACGTGGAAAAAACGTACAAAACAAGAGATTGGGGACATCAAGATTTTGGACGAATTTTTTAAGAATTTTCAAATTTTCAGAAAGGAGGTTCCATATAAGGTCAAAAACTACAAACTCAGATCTTCACCAAACTTTGCAGGGATACATTGGATGTCAAGAAACGTGGAAAAAACGTACAAAACAAGAGATTGGAGACATCAAGATTTTGGACGAATTTTTTAAGAATTTTCAAATTTTCAGAAAGGATGCTCCAGATAAGGTCAAAAACGACATACTCAGATCTTCACCAAACTTTGCAGGGATACATTGGAGGTCAAGACACGTGGAAAAAACGTACAAAACAAGAGATTGAAGACATCAAGATTTTGGACGAATTTTTTAAAAATTTTCAAATTTTCAGATAGGAGGTTCCAGATAAGGTCAAAAACTACATACTCAGATCTTCACCAAACTTTGCAGGGATACATTGGATGTCAAGACACGTGGAACAAACATACAAAACATAGGATAGGGGATATCAAGATTTTGGTCAAATTTTTTAAGAATTTTCAAATTTTCAGATAGGAGGTTCCATATAAGGTTAAAAACTACATACTCAGATCTTCACCAAACATTGCAGGGATACATTGGATGTCAAGAAACGTGGAAAAAACGTACAAAACAAGAGATTGGAGACATCAAGATTTTGGACGAATTTTTTAAGAATTTTCAAATTTTCAGATAGGAGGTTCCAGATAAGGTCAAAAACTACATACTCAGATCTTCACCAAACGTTGCAGGGATACTTTGCATGTGAAGACACGTGGAGAAAACGTACAAAACAAGAGATTGGAGACATCAAGATTTTCGACGAATTTTTTAAGAATTTTCAAATTTTCAGATGGGAGGTTTCAGATAAGGTCAAAAACGACATACTCAGATCTTCACCAAACTTTGCATGGATACATTGGATGTCAAGACACGTGGAAAAAACATACAAAACATAGGATTGGGGACATCAAGATTTTGGACGAATTTTTTAAGAATTTTCAAATTTTCAGAAAGGAGGTTCCATATAAGGTTAAAAACTACATACTCAGATCTTCACCAAACTTTGCAGGGATACATTGGATGTCAAGAAACGTGGAAAAAACGTACAAAACAAGAGATTGGAGACATCAAGATTTTGGACGAATTTTTTAAGAATTTTCAAATTTTCAGATAGGAGGTTCCATATAAGGTCAAAAACTACATACTCAGATCTTCACCAAACGTTGCAGGGATACTTTGCATGTCAAGACACGTGGAAAAAACGTACAAAACAAGAGATTGGAGACATCAAGATTTTCGACGAATTTTTTAAGAATTTTCAAATTTTCAGATGGGAGGTTTCAGATAAGGTCAAAAACGACATACTCAGATCTTCACCAAACTTTGCATGGATACATTGGATGTCAAGACACGTGGAAAAAACATACAAAACATAGGATTGGGGACATCAAGATTTTGGACGAATTTTTTAAGAATTTTCAAATTTTCAGAAAGGAGGTTCCATATAAGGTCAAAAACTACATACTCAGATCTTCACCAAACTTTGCAGGGATACATTGGATGTCAAGAAACGTGGAAAAAACGTACAAAACAAGAGATTGGAGACATCAAGATTTTGGATGAATTTTTTAAGAATTTTCAAATTTTCAGAAAGGAGGCTCCATATAAGGTCAAAAACTACATACTCAGATCTTCACCAAACTTTGCAGGGATACATTGGATGTCAAGACACGTGGAAAAAACGTACAAAACAAGAGAGTGGAGACATCAAGATTTTGGACGAATTTTTGAAGAATTTTCAAATTTTCAGAAAGGAGGTTCCAGATAAGGTCAAAAACTACATACTCAGATCTTCACCAAACTTTGCAGGGATACATTGGATGTCAAGACACGTGGAAAAAACGTACAAAACAAGAGATTGGTGTCATCAAGATTTTGGACGGATTTTTTAGGAATTTTCAAATTTTCAGATGAGAGGTTCCAGATAAGGTCAAAAACTACATACTCAGATCTTCACCAAACTTTGCAGGGATACATTGGATGTGAAGACACGTGAAAAAAACGTACAAAACAAGAGATTGGAGACATCAAGATTTTGGACGAATTTTTTAAGAATTTTCAAATTTTCAGAAAGGATGTTCCAGATAAGGTCAAAAACGACATACTGAGATCTTCACCAAACTTTGCAGGGATACATTGGATGTCAAGACAAGTGGAAAAAACGTACAAAACAAGAGATTGGAGACATCAAGATTTTGGACGAATTTTTCAAGAATTCTCAAATTTTCAGATAGGAGGTTCCATATAAGGTCAAAAACTACATACTCAGATCTTCACCAAACTTTGCATGGATACATTGGATGTCAAGACACGTGGAAAAAACATACAAAACATAGGATTGGAGACATCAAGATTTTGGTCGAATTTTTTAAGAATTTTCAAATTTTCAGAAAGGAGGTTCCATATAAGGTCAAAAACTACATACTCAGATCTTCACCAAACTTTGCAGGGATACATTGGATGTCAAGACACGTGGAAAAAAAGTACAAAACAAGAGAGTGGAGACATCAAGATTTTAGACGGAGTTTTTAGGAATTTTCAAATTTTCAGATGGGAGGTTCCATATAAGGTCAAAAACTACATACTCAGATCTTCACCAAACTTTGCAGGGATACATTGGATGTCAAGACACGTGGAAAAAACGTACAAAACAAGAGATTGGAGACATCAAGATTTTGGACGAATTTTTTAAGAATTTTCAAATTTTCAGAAAGGAGGTTCCATATAAGGTCAAAAACTACATACTCAGATCTTCACCAAACTTTGCAGGGATACATTGGAGGTCAAGACACGTGGAAAAAACGTACAAAACAAGAGATTGAAGACATCAAGATTTCGGACGAATTTTTTAAAAAATTTCAAATTTTCAGATAGGAGGTTCCAGATAAGGTCAAAAACTACATACTCAGATCTTCACCAAACTTTGCAGGGATACATTGGATGTCAAGACACGTGGAAAAAACATACAAAACATAGGATTGGGGATATCAAGCTTTTGGTCAAATTTTTTAAGAATTTTCAAATTTTCAGATAGGAGGTTCCATATAAGGTCAAAAACTCAGATCTTCACCAAACGTTGCAGGGATACTTTGCATGTCAAGACACGTGGAAAAAACGTACAAAACAAGAGATTGGAGACATCAAGATTTTCGACGAATTTTTTAAGAATTTTCAAATTTTCAGATGGGAGGTTTCAGATAAGGTCAAAAACGACATACTCAGATCTTCACCAAACTTTGCATGGATACATTGGATGTCAAGACACGTGGAAAAAACATACAAAACATAGGATTGGGGACATCAAGATTTTGGACGAATTTTTTAAGAATTTTCAAATTTTCAGAAAGGAGGTTCCATATAAGGTCAAAAACTACATACTCAGATCTTCACCAAACTTTGCAGGGATACATTGGATGTCAAGACACGTGGAAAAAACGTACAAAACAAGAGATTGGAGACATCAAGATTTTGGACGAATTTTTTAAGAATTTTCAAATTTTCAGAAAGGATGTTCCAGATAAGGTCAAAAACGACATACTCAGATCTTCACCAAACTTTGCAGGGATACATTGGATGTCAAGACACGTGGAAAAAACGTACAAAACAAGAGATTGAGGTCATCAAGATTTTGGACGGATTTTTTAGGAATTTTCAAATTTTCAGATGGGAGGTTCCAGATAAGGTCAAAAACTACATACTCAGATCTTCACCAAACTTTGCAGGGATACATTGGATGTCAAGACACGTGGAAAAAACGTACAAAACAAGAGATTGGAGACATCAAGATTTTGGACGAATTTTTCAAGAATTCTCAAATTTTCAGATAGGAGGTTCCAGATAAGGTCAAAAACTACATACTCAGATCTTCACCAAACTTTGCATGGATACATTGGATGTCAAGACACGTGGAAAAAACATACAAAACATAGGATTGGAGACATCAAGATTTTGGTCGAATTTTTTAAGAATTTTCAAATTTTCAGAAAGGAGGTTCCATATAAGGTCAAAAACTACATACTCAGATCTTCACCAAACTTTGCAGGGATACATTGGATGTCAAGACACGTGGAAAAAAAGTACAAAACAAGAGAGTGGAGACATGAAGATTTTAGACGGATTTTTTAGGAATTTTCAAATTTTCAGATGGGAGGTTCCATATAAGGTCAAAAACTACATACTCAGATCTTCACCAAACTTTGCAGGGATACATTGGATGTCAAGACACGTGGAAAAAAACGTACAAAACAAGAGATTGGAGACATCAAGATTTTGGACGAATTTTTTAAAATTTTTCAAATTTTCAGAAAGGAGGTTCCATATAAGGTCAAAAACTACATACTCAGATCTTCACCAAACTTTGCAGGGATACATTGGATGTCAAGACACGTGGAAAAAACGTACAAAACAAGAGATTGGAGACATCAAGATTTTGGACGAATTTTTTAAGAATTTTCAAATTTTCAGAAAGGATGTTCCAGATAAGGTCAAAAACAACATACTCAGATCTTCACCAAACTTTGCAGGGATACATTGGAGGTCAAGACACGTGGAAAAAACGTACAAAACAAGAGATTGAAGACATCAAGATTTTGGACGAATTTTTTAAAAATTTTCAAATTTTCAGATAGGAGGTTCCAGATAAGGTCAAAAGCTACATACTCAGATCTTCACCAAACTTTGCAGGGATACATTGGATGTCAAGACACGTGGAAAAAACATACAAAACATAGGATTGGGGATATCAAGATTTTGGTCAAATTTTTTAAGAATTTTCAAATTTTCAGATAGGAGGTTCCATATAAGGTCAAAAACTACATACTCAGATCTTCACCAAACATTGCAGGGATACATTGGATGTCAAGAAACGTGGAAAAAACGTACAAAACAAGAGATTGGAGACATCAAGATTTTGGACGAATTTTTTAAGAATTTTCAAATTTTCAGATAGGAGGTTCCAGATAAGGTCAAAAACTACATACTCAGATCTTCACCAAACGTTGCAGGGATACTTTGCATGTCAAGACACGTGGGAAAAACGTACAAAACAAGAGATTGGAGACATCAAGATTTTCGACGAATTTTTGAAGAATTTTCAAATTTTCAGATGGGAGGTTCCAGATAAGGTCAAAAACGACATACTCAGATCTTCACCAAACTTTGCATGGATACATTGGATGTCAAGACACGTGGAAAAAACGTACAAAACAAGAGATTGGGGACATCAAGATTTTGGACGAATTTTTTAAGAATTTTCAAATTTTCAGAAAGGAGGTTCCATATAAAGTCAAAAACTACATACTCAGATCTTCACCAAACTTTGCAGGGATACATTGGATGTCAAGACACGTGGAAAAAACGTACAAAACAAGAGATTGGAGACATCAAGATTTTGGACGAATTTTTTAAGAATTTTCAAATTTTCAGAAAGGATGTTCCAGATAAGGTCAAAAACGACATACTCAGATCTTCACCAAACTTTGCAGGGATACATTGGAGGTCAAGACACGTGGAAAAAACGTACAAAACAAGAGATTGAAGACATCAAGATTTTGGACGAATTTTTTAAAAATTTTCAAATTTTCAGATAGGAGGTTCCAGATAAGGTCAAAAACTACATACTCAGATCTTCACCAAACTTTGCAGGGATACATTGGATGTCAAGACACGTGGAAAAAACATACAAAACATAGGATTGGGGATATCAAGATTTTGGTCAAATTTTTTAAGAATTTTCAAATTTTCAGATAGGAGGTTCCATATAAAGTGAAAAACTACATACTCAGATCTTCACCAAACATTGCAGGGATACATTGGATGTCAAGAAACGTGGAAAAAACGTACAAAACAAGAGATTGGAGACATCAAGATTTTGGATGAATTTTTTAAGAATTTTCAAATTTTCAGAAAGGAGGCTCCATATAAGGTCAAAAACTACATACTCAGATCTTCACCAAACTTTGCAGGGATACATTGGATGTCAAGAAACGTGGAAAAAACGTACAAAACAAGAGATTGGAGACATCAAGATTTTGGACGAATTTTTGAAGAATTTTCAAATTTTCAGATAGGAGGTTCCAGATAAGGTCAAAAACTACATACTCAGATCTTCACCAAACGTTGCAGGGATACTTTGCATGTCAAGACACGTGGGAAAAACGTACAAAACAAGAGATTGGAGACATCAAGATTTTCGACGAATTTTTGAAGAATTTTCAAATTTTCAGATGGGAGGTTCCAGATAAGGTCAAAAACGACATACTCAGATCTTCACCAAACTTTGCATGGATACATTGGATGTCAAGACACGTGGAAAAAACGTACAAAACAAGAGATTGGGGACATCAAGATTTTGGACGAATTTTTTAAGAATTTTCAAATTTTCAGAAAGGAGGTTCCATATAAAGTCAAAAACTACATACTCAGATCTTCACCAAACTTTGCAGGGATACATTGGATGTCAAGACACGTGGAAAAAACGTACAAAACAAGAGATTGGAGACATCAAGATTTTGGACGAATTTTTTAAGAATTTTCAAATTTTCAGAAAGGAGGTTCCATATAAGGTCAAAAACTACATACTCAGATCTTCACCAAACTTTGCAGGGATACATTGGAGGTCAAGACACGTGGAAAAAACGTACAAAACAAGAGATTGAAGACATCAAGATTTCGGACGAATTTTTTAAAAATTTTCAAATTTTCAGATAGGAGGTTCCAGATAAGGTCAAAAACTACATACTCAGATCTTCACCAAACTTTGCAGGGATACATTGGATGTCAAGACACGTGGAAAAAACATACAAAACATAGGATTGGGGATATCAAGCTTTTGGTCAAATTTTTTAAGAATTTTCAAATTTTTAGATAGGAGGTTCCATATAAGGTCAAAAACTCAGATCTTCACCAAACGTTGCAGGGATACTTTGCATGTCAAGACACGTGGAAAAAACGTACAAAACAAGAGATTGGAGACATCAAGATTTTCGACGAATTTTTTAAGAATTTTCAAATTTTCAGATGGGAGGTTTCAGATAAGGTCAAAAACGACATACTCAGATCTTCACCAAACTTTGCATGGATACATTGGATGTCAAGACACGTGGAAAAAACATACAAAACATAGGATTGGGGACATCAAGATTTTGGACGAATTTTTTAAGAATTTTCAAATTTTCAGAAAGGAGGTTCCATATAAGGTCAAAAACTACATACTCAGATCTTCACCAAACTTTGCAGGGATACATTGGATGTCAAGACACGTGGAAAAAAAGTACAAAACAAGAGAGTGGAGACATGAAGATTTTAGACGGATTGTTTAGGAATTTTCAAATTTTCAGATGGGAGGTTCCATATAAGGTCAAAAACTACATACTCAGATCTTCACCAAACTTTGCAGGGATACATTGGATGTCAAGACACGTGGAAAAAACGTACAAAACAAGAGATTGGAGACATCAAGATTTTGGACGAATTTTTTAAGAATTTTCAAATTTTCAGAAAGGAGGTTCCATATAAGGTCAAAAACTACATACTCAGATCTTCACCAAACTTTGCAGGGATACATTGGATGTCAAGACACGTGGAAAAAACGTACAAAACAAGAGATTGGAGACATCAAGATTTTGGACGAATTTTTTAAGAATTTTCAAATTTTCAGAAAGGATGTTCCAGATAAGGTCAAAAACAACATACTCAGATCTTCACCAAACTTTGCAGGGATACATTGGAGGTCAAGACACGTGGAAAAAACGTACAAAACAAGAGATTGAAGACATCAAGATTTTGGACGAATTTTTTAAAAATTTTCAAATTTTCAGATAGGAGGTTCCAGATAAGGTCAAAAACTACATACTCAGATCTTCACCAAACTTTGCAGGGATACATTGGATGTCAAGACACGTGGAAAAAACATACAAAACATAGGATTGGGGATATCAAGATTTTGGTCAAATTTTTTAAGAATTTTCAAATTTTCAGATAGGAGGTTCCATATAAGGTCAAAAACTACATACTCAGATCTTCACCAAACATTGCAGGGATACATTGGATGTCAAGAAACGTGGAAAAAACGTACAAAACAAGAGATTGGAGACATCAAGATTTTGGACGAATTTTTGAAGAATTTTCAAATTTTCAGATAGGAGGTTCCAGATAAGGTCAAAAAGTACATACTCAGATCTTCACCAAACGTTGCAGGGATACTTTGCATGTCAAGACACGTGGGAAAAACGTACAAAACAAGAGATTGGAGACATCAAGATTTTCGACGAATTTTTGAAGAATTTTCAAATTTTCAGATGGGAGGTTCCAGATAAGGTCAAAAACCACATACTCAGATCTTCACCAAACTTTGCATGGATACATTGGATGTCAAGACACGTGGAAAAAACGTACAAAACAAGAGATTGGGGACATCAAGATTTTGGACGAATTTTTTAAGAATTTTCAAATTTTCAGAAAGGAGGTTCCATATAAAGTCAAAAACTACATACTCAGATCTTCACCAAACTTTGCAGGGATACATTGGATGTAAAGACACGTGGAAAAAACGTACAAAACAAGAGATTGGAGACATCAAGATTTTGGACGAATTTTTTAAGAATTTTCAAATTTTCAGAAAGGATGTTCCAGATAAGGTCAAAAACGACATACTCAGATCTTCACCAAACTTTGCAGGGATACATTGGAGGTCAAGACACGTGGAAAAAACGTACAAAACAAGAGATTGAAGACATCAAGATTTTGGACGAATTTTTTAAAAATTTTCAAATTTTCAGATAGGAGGTTCCAGATAAGGTCAAAAACTACATACTCAGATCTTCACCAAACTTTGCAGGGATACATTGGATGTCAAGACACGTGGAAAAAACATACAAAACATAGGATTGGGGATATCAAGATTTTGGTCAAATTTTTTAAGAATTTTCAAATTTTCAGATAGGAGGTTCCATATAAAGTCAAAAACTACATACTCAGATCTTCACCAAACATTGCAGGGATACATTGGATGTCAAGAAACGTGGAAAAAACGTACAAAAGAAGAGATTGGAGACATCAAGATTTTGGATGAATTTTTTAAGAATTTTCAAATTTTCAGAAAGGAGGCTCCATATAAGGTCAAAAACTACATACTCAGATCTTCACCAAACTTTGCAGGGATACATTGGATGTCAAGACACGTGGAAAAAACATACAAAACATAGGATTGGAGACATCAAGATTTTGGACGGATTTTTTAGGAATTTTCAAATTTTCAGAAAGGAGGTTCCATATAAGGTCAAAAACTACATACTCAGATCTTCACCAAACTTTGCAGGGATACATTGGATATCAAGACACGTGGAAAAAAAGTACAAAACAAGAGAGTGGAGACATCAAAATTTTAGACAGATTTTTTAGGAATTTTCAAATTTTCAGATGGGAGGTTCCATATAAGGTCAAAAACTACATACTCAGATCTTCACCAAACTTTGCACGGATACATTGGATGTCAAGACACGTGGAAAAAACGTACAAAACAAGAGATTGGAGACATCAAGATTTTGGACGAATTTTTTAAGAATTTTCAAATTTTCAGAAAGGATGTTCCAGATAAAGTCAAAAACGACATACTCAGATCTTCACCAAAATTTGCAGGGATACATTGGAGGTCAAGACACGTGGAAAAAACGTACAAAACAAGAGATTGAAGACATCAAGATTTTGGACGAATTTTTTAAAAATTTTCAAATTTTCAGATAGGAGGTTCCAGATAAGGTCAAAAACTACATACTCAGATCTTCACCAAACTTTGCAGGGATACATTGGATGTCAAGACACGTGGAAAAAACATACAAAACATAGGATTGGGGATATCAAGATTTTGGTCAAATTTTTTTAAGAATTTTCAAATTTTCAGATAGGAGGTTCCATATAAGGTCAAAAACTACATATTCAGATCTTCACCAAACATTGCAGGGATACATTGGATGTCAAGAAACGGAAAAAACGTACAAAACAAGAGATTGGAGACATCAAGATTTTGGACGAATTTTTGAAGAATTTTCAAATTTTCAGATAGGAGGTTCCAGATAAGGTTAAAAACTACATACTCAGATCTTCACCAAACGTTGCAAGGATACTTTGCATGTCAAGACACGTGGAAAAAACGTACAAAACAAGAGATTGGAGACTTCAAGATTTTCGACGAATTTTTGAAGAATTTTCAAATTTTCAGATGGGAGGTTCCAGATAAGGTCAAAAACGACATACTCAGATCTTCACCAAACTTTGCATGGATACATTGGATGTCAAGACACGTGGAAAAAACGTACAAAACAAGAGATTGGGGACATCAAGATTTTGGACGAATTTTTTAAGAATTTTCAAATTTTCAGAAAGGAGGTTCCATATAAGGTCAAAAACTACATATTCAGATCTTCACCAAACTTTGCAGGGATACATTGGATGTCAAGACACGTGGAAAAAACGTACAAAACAAGAGATTGGAGACATCAAGATTTTGGACGAATTTTTCAAGAATTCTCAAATTTTCAGATAGGAGGTTCCAGATAAGGTCAAAAACTACATACTCAGATCTTCACCAAACTTTGCATGGATACATTGGATGTCAAGACACGTGGAAAAAAACATACAAAACATAGGATTGGAGACATCAAGATTTTGGTCGAATTTTTTAAGAATTTTCAAATTTTCAGAAAGGAGGTTCCATATAAGGTCAAAAACTACATACACAGATCTTCACCAAACTTTGCAGGGATACATTGGATGTCAAGACACGTGAAAAAAAAGTACAAAACAAGAGAGTGGAGACATCAAGATTTTAGACGGATTTTTTAGGAATTTTCAAATTTTCAGATGGGAGGTTCCATATAAGGTCAAAAACTACATACTCAGATCTTCACCAAACTTTGCAGGGATACATTGGATATCAAGACACGTGGAAAAAACGTACAAAACAAGAGATTGGAGACATCAAGATTTTGGACGATTTTTTTAAGAATTTTCAAATTTTCAGAAAGGAGGTTCCATATAAGGTCAAAAACTACATACTCAGATCTTCACCAAACTTTGCAGGGATACATTGGATGTCAAGACACGTGGAAAAAACGTACAAAACAAGAGATTGGAGACATCAAGATTTTGGACGAATTTTTTAAGAATTTTCAAATTTTCAGAAAGGATGTTCCAGATAAGGTCAAAAACAACATACTCAGATCTTCACCAAACTTTGCAGGGATACATTGGAGGTCAAGACACGTGGAAAAAACGTACAAAACAAGAGATTGAAGACATCAAGATTTTGGACGAATTTTTTAAAAATTTTCAAATTTTCAGATAGGAGGTTCCAGATAAGGTCAAAAACTACATACTCAGATCTTCACCAAACTTTGCAGGGATACATTGGATGTCAAGACACGTGGAAAAAACATACAAAACATAGGATTGGGGATATCAAGATTTTGGTCAAATTTTTTAAGAATTTTCAAATTTTCAGATAGGAGGTTCCATATAAAGTCAAAAACTACATACTCAGATCTTCACCAAACATTGCAGGGATACATTGGATGTCAAGAAACGTGGAAAAAACGTACAAAACAAGAGATTGGAGACATCAAGATTTTGGACGAATTTTTGAAGAATTTTCAAATTTTCAGATAGGAGGTTCCAGATAAGGTCAAAAACTACATACTCAGATCTTCACCAAACGTTGCAGGGATACTTTGCATGTCAAGACACGTGGGAAAAACGTACAAAACAAGAGATTGGAGACATCAAGATTTTCGACGAATTTTTGAAGAATTTTCAAATTTTCAGATGGGAGGTTCCAGATAAGGTCAAAAACGACATACTCAGATCTTCACCAAACTTAGCATGGATACATTGGATGTCAAGACACGTGGAAAAAACGTACAAAACAAGAGATTGGGGACATCAAGATTTTGGACGAATTTTTTAAGAATTTTCAAATTTTCAGAAAGGAGGTTCCATATAAGATCAAAAACTACATACTCAGATCTTCACCAAACTTTGCAGGGATACATTGGATGTCAAGACACGTGGAAAAAACGTACAAAACAAGAGATTGGAGACATCAAGATTTTGGATGATTTTTTTAAGAATTTTCAAATTTTCAGAAAGGAGGCTCCATATAAGGTCAAAAACTACATACTCAGATCTTCACCAAACTATGCAGGGATACATTGGATGTCAAGACACGTGGAAAAAACGTACAAAACAAGAGATTGAGGTCATCAAGATTTTGGACGGATTTTTTAGGAATTTTCAAATTTTCAGATAGGAGGTTCCAGATAAGGTCAAAAACTACATACTCAGATCTTCACCAAACTTTGCAGGGATACATTGGATGTCAAGACACGTGGAAAAAACGTACAAAACAAGAGATTGGAGACATCAAGATTTTGGACGAATTTTTCAAGAATTCTCAAATTTTCAGATAGGAGGTTCCAGATAAGGTCAAAAACTACATACTCAGATCTTCACCAAACTTTGCATGGATACATTGGATGTCAAGACACGTGGAAAAAACATACAAAACATAGGATTGGATACATCAAGATTTTGGTCGAATTTTTTAAGAATTTTCAAATTTTTAGAAAGGAGGTTCCATATAAGGTCAAAAACTACATACTCAGATCTTCACCAAACTTTGCAGGGATACATTGGATGTCAAGACAC
The DNA here is from genome assembly GCF_977018435.1 of Lepisma saccharinum. NCBI lineage: Eukaryota > Metazoa > Arthropoda > Insecta > Zygentoma > Lepismatidae > Lepisma > Lepisma saccharinum. The sequence goes on along the minus strand of NW_028142907.1, from coordinate 367,087 downwards.
GTGGAAAAAAGTACAAAACAAGAGAGTGGAGACATCAAGATTTTAGACAGATTTTTTAGGAATTTTCAAATTTTCAGATGGGAGGTTCCATATAAGGTCAAAAACTACATACTCAGATCTTCACCAAACTTTGCAGGGATACATTGGATGTCAAGACACGTGGAAAAAACGTACAAAACAAGAGATTGGAGACATCAAGATTTTGGACGAATTTTTTAGGAATTTTCAAATTTTCAGAAAGGATGTTCCAGATAAGGTCAAAAACGACATACTCAGATCTTCACCAAACTTTGCAGGGATACATTGGAGGTCAAGACACGTGGAAAAAACGTACAAAACAAGAGATTGAAGACATCAAGATTTTGGACGAATTTTTTAAAAATTTTCAAATTTTCAGATAGGAGGTTCCAGATAAGGTCCAAAACTACATACTCAGATCTTCACCAAACTTTGCAGGGATACATTGGATGTCAAGACACGTGGAAAAAACATACAAAACATAGGATTGGGGATATCAAGATTTTGGTCAAATTTTTTAAGAATTTTCAAATTTTCAGATAGGAGGTTCCATATAAGGTCAAAAACTACATACTCAGATCTTCACCAAACATTGCAGGGATACTTTGGATGTCAAGAAACGTGGAAAAAACGTACAAAACAAGAGATTGGAGACATCAAGATTTTGGACGAATTTTTGAAGAATTTTCAAATTTTCAGATAGGAGGTTCCAGATAAGGTCAAAAACTACATACTCAGATCTTCACCAAACGTTGCAGGGATACTTTGCATGTCAAGACACGTGGGAAAAACGTACAAAACAAGAGATTGGAGACATCAAGATTTTCGACGAATTTTTGAAGAATTTTCAAATTTTCAGATGGGAGGTTCCAGATAAGGTCAAAAACGACATACTCAGATCTTCACCAAACTTAGCATGGATACATTGGATGTCAAGACACGTGGAAAAAACGTACAAAACAAGAGATTGGGGACATCAAGATTTTGGACGAATTTTTTAAGAATTTTCAAATTTTCAGAAAGGAGGTTCCATATAAGATCAAAAACTACATACTCAGATCTTCACCAAACTTTGCAGGGATACATTGGATGTCAAGACACGTGGAAAAAACGTACAAAACAAGAGATTGGAGACATCAAGATTTTGGATGAATTTTTTAAGAATTTTCAAATTTTCAGAAAGGAGGCTCCATATAAGGTCAAAAACTACATACTCAGATCTTCACCAAACTTTGCAGGGATACATTGGATGTCAAGACACGTGGAAAAAACGTACAAAACAAGAGATTGAGGTCATCAAGATTTTGGACGGATTTTTTAGGAATTTTCAAATTTTCAGATGGGAGGTTCCAGATAAGGTCAAAAACTACATACTCAGATCTTCACCAAACTTTGCAGGGATACATTGGATGTCAAGACACGTGGAAAAAACGTACAAAACAAGAGATTGGAGACATCAAGATTTTGGACGAATTTTTCAAGAATTCTCAAATTTTCAGATAGGAGGTTCCAGATAAGGTCAAAAACTACATACTCAGATCTTCACCAAACTTTGCATGGATACATTGGATGTCAAGACACGTGGAAAAAACATACAAAACATAGGATTGGATACATCAAGATTTTGGTCGAATTTTTTAAGAATTTTCAAATTTTCAGAAAGGAGGTTCCATATAAGGTCAAAAACTACATACTCAGATCTTCACCAAACTTTGCAGGGATACATTGGATGTCAAGACACGTGGAAAAAAGTACAAAACAAGAGAGTGGAGACATCAAGATTTTAGACAGATTTTTTAGGAATTTTCAAATTTTCAGATGGGAGGTTCCATATAAGGTCAAAAACTACATACTCAGATCTTCACCAAACTTTGCAGGGATACATTGGATGTCAAGACACGTGGAAAAAACGTACAAAACAAGAGATTGGAGACATCAAGATTTTGGACGAATTTTTTAGGAATTTTCAAATTTTCAGAAAGGATGTTCCAGATAAGGTCAAAAACGACATACTCAGATCTTCACCAAACTTTGCAGGGATACATTGGAGGTCAAGACACGTGGAAAAAACGTACAAAACAAGAGATTGAAGACATCAAGATTTTGGACGAATTTTTAAAAAATTTTCAAATTTTCAGATAGGAGGTTCCAGATAAGGTCCAAAACTACATACTCAGATCTTCACCAAACTTTGCAGGGATACATTGGATGTCAAGACACGTGGAAAAAACATACAAAACATAGGATTGGGGATATCAAGATTTTGGTCAAATTTTTTAAGAATTTTCAAATTTTCAGATAGGAGGTTCCATATAAGGTCAAAAACTACATACTCAGATCTTCACCAAACATTGCAGGGATACATTGGATGTCAAGAAACGTGGAAAAAACGTACAAAACAAGAGATTGGAGACATCAAGATTTTGGACGAATTTTTGAAGAATTTTCAAATTTTCAGATAGGAGGTTCCAGATAAGGTCAAAAACTACATACTCAGATCTTCACCAAACGTTGCAGGGATACTTTGCATGTCAAGACACGTGGGAAAAACGTACAAAACAAGAGATTGGAGACATCAAGATTTTCGACGAATTTTTGAAGAATTTTCAAATTTTCAGATGGGAGGTTCCAGATAAGGTCAAAAACCACATACTCAGATCTTCACCAAACTTTGCATGGATACATTGGATGTCAAGACACGTGGAAAAAACGTACAAAACAAGAGATTGGGGACATCAATATTTTGGACGAATTTTTTTAGAATTTTCAAATTTTCAGAAAGGAGGTTCCATATAAAGTCAAAAACTACATACTCAGATCTTCACCAAACTTTGCAGGGATACATTGGATGTAAAGACACGTGGAAAAAACGTACAAAACAAGAGATTGGAGACATCAAGATTTTGGACGAATTTTTTAAGAATTTTCAAATTTTCAGAAAGGATGTTCCAGATAAGGTCAAAAACGACATACTCAGATCTTCACCAAACTTTGCAGGGATACATTGGAGGTCAAGACACGTGGAAAAAACGTACAAAACAAGAGATTGAAGACATCAAGATTTTGGACGAATTTTTTAAAAATTTTCAAATTTTCAGATAGGAGGTTCCAGATAAGGTCAAAAACTACATACTCAGATCTTCACCAAACTTTGCAGGGATACATTGGATGTCAAGACACGTGGAAAAAACATACAAAACATAGGATTGGGGATATCAAGATTTTGGTCAATTTTTTTAAGAATTTTCAAATTTTCAGATAGGAGGTTCCATATAAAGTCAAAAACTACATACTCAGATCTTCACCAAACATTGCAGGGATACATTGGATGTCAAGAAACGTGGAAAAAACGTACAAAAGAAGAGATTGGAGACATCAAGATTTTGGATGAATTTTTTAAGAATTTTCAAATTTTCAGAAAGGAGACTCCATATAAGGTCAAAAACTACATACTCAGATCTTCACCAAACTTTGCAGGGATACATTGGATGTCAAGACACGTGGAAAAAACGTACAAAACAAGAGATTGAGGTCATCAAGATTTTGGACGGATTTTTTAGGAATTTTCAAATTTTCAGATGGGAGGTTCCAGATAAGGTCAAAAACTACATACTCAGATCTTCACCAAACTTTGCAGGGATACATTGGATGTCAAGACACGTGGAAAAAACGTACAAAACAAGAGATTGGAGACATCAAGATTTTGGACGAATTTTTCAAGAATTCTCAAATTTTCAGATAGGAGGTTCCAGATAAGGTCAAAAACTACATACTCAGATCTTCACCAAACTTTGCATGGATACATTGGATGTCAAGACACGTGGAAAAAACATACAAAACATAGGATTGGAGACATCAAGATTTTGGTCGAATTTTTTAAGAATTTTCAAATTTTCAGAAAGGAGGTTCCATATAAGGTCAAAAACTACATACTCAGATCTTCACCAAACTTTGCAGGGATACATTGGATATCAAGACACGTGGAAAAAAAGTACAAAACAAGAGAGTGGAGACATCAAGATTTTAGACAGATTTTTTAGGAATTTTCAAATTTTCAGATGGGAGGTTCCATATAAGGTCAAAAACTACATACTCAGATCTTCACCAAACTTTGCAGGGATACATTGGATGTCAAGACACGTGGAAAAAACGTGCAAAACAAGAGATTGGAGACATCAAGATTTTGGACGAATTTTTTAAGAATTTTCAAATTTTCAGAAAGGATGTTCCAGATAAAGTCAAAAACGACATACTCAGATCTTCACCAAAATTTGCAGGGATACATTGGAGGTCAAGACACGTGGAAAAAACGTACAAAACAAGAGATTGAAGACATCAAGATTTTGGACGAATTTTTTAAAAATTTTCAAATTTTCAGATAGGAGGTTCCAGATAAGGTCAAAAACTACATACTCAGATCTTCACCAAACTTTGCAGGGATACATTGGATGTCAAGACACGTGGAAAAAACATACAAAACATAGGATTGGGGATATCAAGATTTTGGTCAAATTTTTTAAGAATTTTCAAATTTTCAGATAGGAGGTTCCATATAAGGTCAAAAACTACATATTCAGATCTTCACCAAACATTGCAGGGATACATTGGATGTCAAGAAACGGAAAAAACGTACAAAACAAGAGATTGGAGACATCAAGATTTTGGACGAATTTTTGAAGAATTTTCAAATTTTCAGATAGGAGGTTCCAGATAAGGTTAAAAACTACATACTCAGATCTTCACCAAACGTTGCAGGGATACTTTGCATGTCAAGACACGTGGAAAAAACGTACAAAACAAGGGATTGGAGACTTCAAGATTTTCGACGAATTTTTGAAGAATTTTCAAATTTTCAGATGGGAGGTTCCAGATAAGGTCAAAAACGACATACTCAGATCTTCACCAAACTTTGCATGGATACATTGGATGTCAAGACACGTGGAAAAAACGTACAAAACAAGAGATTGGGGACATCAAGATTTTGGACGAATTTTTTAAGAATTTTCAAATTTTCAGAAAGGAGGTTCCATATAAGGTCAAAAACTACATACTCAGATCTTCACCAAACTTTGCAGGGATACATTGGATGTCAAGACACGTGGAAAAAACGTACAAAACAAGAGATTGAAGACATCAAGATTTTGGACGAATTTTTCAAGAATTCTCAAATTTTCAGATAGGAGGTTCCAGATAAGGTCAAAAACTACATACTCAGATCTTCACCAAACTTTGCATGGATACATTGGATGTCAAGACACGTGGAAAAAACATACAAAACATAGGATTGGAGACATCAAGATTTTGGTCGAATTTTTTAAGAATTTTCAAATTTTCAGAAAGGAGGTTCCATATAAGGTCAAAAACTACATACACAGATCTTCACCAAACTTTGCAGGGATACATTGGATGTCAAGACACGTGGAAAAAAAGTACAAAACAAGAGAGTGGAGACATCAAGATTTTAGACGGATTTTTTAGGAATTTTCAAATTTTCAGATGGGAGGTTCCATATAAGGTCAAAAACTACATACTCAGATCTTCACCAAACTTTGCAGGGATACATTGGATATCAAGACACGTGGAAAAAACGTACAAAACAAGAGATTGGAGACATCAAGATTTTGGACGATTTTTTTAAGAATTTTCAAATTTTCAGAAAGGAGGTTCCATATAAGGTCAAAAACTACATACTCAGATCTTCACCAAACTTTGCAGGGATACATTGGATGTCAAGACAAGTGGAAAAAACGTACAAAACAAGAGATTGGAGACATCAAGATTTTGGACGAATTTTTTAAGAATTTTCAAATTTTCAGAAAGGATGTTCCAGATAAGGTCAAAAACAACATACTCAGATCTTCACCAAACTTTGCAGGGATACATTGGAGGTCAAGACACGTGGAAAAAACGTACAAAACAAGAGATTGAAGACATCAAGATTTTGGACGAATTTTTTAAAAATTTTCAAATTTTCAGATAGGAGGTTCCAGATAAGGTCAAAAACTACATACTCAGATCTTCACCAAACTTTGCAGGGATACATTGGATGTCAAGACACGTGGAAAAAACATACAAAACATAGGATTGGGGATATCAAGATTTTGGTCAAATTTTTTAAGAATTTTCAAATTTTCAGATAGGAGGTTCCATATAAGGTCAAAAACTACATACTCAGATCTTCACCAAACATTGCAGGGATACATTGGATGTCAAGAAACGTGGAAAAAACGTACAAAACAAGAGATTGGAGACATCAAGATTTTGGACGAATTTTTGAAGAATTTTCAAATTTTCAGATAGGAGGTTCCAGATAAGGTCAAAAACTACATACTCAGATCTTCACCAAACGTTGCAGGGATACTTTGCATGTCAAGACACGTGGGAAAAACGTACAAAACAAGAGATTGGAGACATCAAGATTTTCGACGAATTTTTGAAGAATTTTCAAATTTTCAGATGGGAGGTTCCAGATAAGGTCAAAAACGACATACTCAGATCTTCACCAAACTTAGCATGGATACATTGGATGTCAAGACACGTGGAAAAAACGTACAAAACAAGAGATTGGGGACATCAAGATTTTGGACGAATTTTTTAAGAATTTTCAAATTTTCAGAAAGGAGGTTCCATATAAGATCAAAAACTACATACTCAGATCTTCACCAAACTTTGCAGGGATACATTGGATGTCAAGACACGTGGAAAAAACGTACAAAACAAGAGATTGGAGACATCAAGATTTTGGATGAATTTTTTAAGAATTTTCAAATTTTCAGAAAGGAGGCTCCATATAAGGTCAAAAACTACATACTCAGATCTTCACCAAACTTTGCAGGGATACATTGGATGTCAAGACACGTGGAAAAAACGTACAAAACAAGAGATTGAGGTCATCAAGATTTTGGACGGATTTTTTAGGAATTTTCAAATTTTCAGATGGGAGGTTCCAGATAAGGTCAAAAACTACATACTCAGATCTTCACCAAACTTTGCAGGGATACATTGGATGTCAAGACACGTGGAAAAAACGTACAAAACAAGAGATTGGAGACATCAAGATTTTGGACGAATTTTTCAAGAATTCTCAAATTTTCAGATAGGAGGTTCCAGATAAGGTCAAAAACTACATACTCAGATCTTCACCAAACTTTGCAGGGATACATTGGATGTCAAGACACGTGGAAAAAACATACAAAACATAGGATTGGATACATCAAGATTTTGGTCGAATTTTTTAAGAATTTTCAAATTTTCAGAAAGGAGGTTCCATATAAGGTCAAAAACTACATACTCAGATCTTCACCAAACTTTGCAGGGATACATTGGATGTCAAGACACGTGGAAAAAAGTACAAAACAAGAGAGTGGAGACATCAAGATTTTAGACAGATTTTTTAGGAATTTTCAAATTTTCAGATGGGAGGTTCCATATAAGGTCAAAAACTACATACTCAGATCTTCACCAAACTTTGCAGGGATACATTGGATGTCAAGACACGTGGAAAAAACGTACAAAACAAGAGATTGGAGACATCAAGATTTTGGACGAATTTTTTTGGAATTTTCAAATTTTCAGAAAGGATGTTCCAGATAAGGTCAAAAACGACATACTCAGATCTTCACCAAACTTTGCAGGGATACATTGGAGGTCAAGACACGTGGAAAAAACGTACAAAACAAGAGATTGAAGACATCAAGATTTTGGACGAATTTTTTAAAAATTTTCAAATTTTCAGATAGGAGGTTCCAGATAAGGTCAAAAACTACATACTCAGATCTTCACCAAACTTTGCAGGGATACATTGGATGTCAAGACACGTGGAAAAAACATACAAAACATAGGATTGGGGATATCAAGATTTTGGTCAAATTTTTTAAGAATTTTCAAATTTTCAGATAGGAGGTTCCATATAAGGTCAAAAACTACATACTCAGATCTTCACCAAACATTGCAGGGATACATTGGATGTCAAGAAACGTGGAAAAAACGTACAAAACAAGAGATTGGAGACATCAAGATTTTGGACGAATTTTTGAAGAATTTTCAAATTTTCAGATAGGAGGTTCCAGATAAGGTTAAAAACTACATACTCAGATCTTCACCAAACGTTGCAGGGATACTTTGCATGTCAAGACACGTGGAAAAAACGTACAAAACAAGAGATTGGAGACTTCAAGATTTTCGACGAATTTTTGAAGAATTTTCAAATTTTCAGATGGGAGGTTCCAGATAAGGTCAAAAACGACATACTCAGATCTTCACCAAACTTTGCATGGATACATTGGATGTCAAGACACGTGGAAAAAACGTACAAAACAAGAGATTGGGGACATCAAGATTTTGGACGAATTGTTTAAGAATTTTCAAATTTTCAGAAAGGAGGTTCCATATAAGGTCAAAAACTACATACTCAGATCTTCACCAAACTTTGCAGGGATACATTGGATGTCAAGACACGTGGAAAAAACGTACAAAACAAGAGATTGGAGACATCAAGATTTTGGACGAATTTTTTAAGAATTTTCAAATTTTCAGAAAGGATGTTCCAGATAAGGTCAAAAACGACATACTCAGATCTTCACCAAACCTTGCAGGGATACATTGGAGGTCAAGACACGTGGAAAAAACGTACAAAACAAGAGATTGAAGACATCAAGATTTTGGACGAATTTTTTAAAAATTTTCAAATTTTCAGATAGGAGGTTCCAGATAAGGTCAAAAACTACATACTCAGATCTTCACCAAACTTTGCAGGGATACATTGGATGTCAAGACACGTGGAAAAAACATACAAAACATAGGATTGGGGATATCAAAATTTTGGTCAAATTTTTTAAGAATTTTCAAATTTTCAGATAGGAGGTTCCATATAAGGTCAAAAACTACATACTCAGATCTTCACCAAACATTGCAGGGATACATTGGATGTCAAGAAACGTGGAAAAAACGTACAAAACAAGAGATTGGAGACATCAAGATTTTGGACGAATTTTTTAAGAATTTTCAAATTTTCAGATAGGAGGTTCCAGATATGGTCAAGAACTACATACTCAGATCTTCACCAAACGTTGCAGGGATACTTTGCATGTCAAGACACGTGGAAAAAACGTACAAAACAAGAGATTGGAGACATCAAAATTTTCGACGAATTTTTAAGAATTTTCAAATTTTCAGATGGGAGGTTTCAGATAAGGTCAAAAACGACATACTCAGATCTTCACCAAACTTTGCATGGATACATTGGATGTCAAGACACGTGGAAAAAACATACAAAACATAGGATTGGGGACATCAAGATTTTGGACGAATTTTTTAAGAATTTTCAAATTTTCAGAAAGGAGGTTCCATATAAGGTCAAAAACTACATACTCAGATCTTCACCAAACTTTGCAGGGATACATTGGATGTCAAGAAACGTGGAAAAAACGTACAAAATAAGAGATTGGAGACATCAAGATTTTGGATGAATTTTTTAAGAATTTTCAAATTTTCAGAAAGGAGGCTCCATATAAGGTCAAAAACTACATACTCAGATCTTCACCAAACTTTGCAGGGATACATTGGATGTCAAGACACGTGGAAAAAACGTACAAAACAAGAGAGTGGAGACATCAAGATTTTGGACGAATTTTTGAAGAATTTTCAAATTTTCAGAAAGGAGGTTCCAGATAAGGTCAAAAACTACATACTCAGATCTTCACCAAACTTTGCAGGGATACATTGGATGTCAAGACACGTGGAAAAAACGTACAAAACAAGAGATTGGTGTCATCAAGATTTTGGACGGATTTTTTAGGAATTTTCAAATTTTCAGATGAGAGGTTCCAGATAAGGTCAAAAACTACATACTCAGATCTTCACCAAACTTTGCAGGGATACATTGGATGTGAAGACACGTGAAAAAAACGTACAAAACAAGAGATTGGAGACATCAAGATTTTGGACGAATTTTTTAAGAATTTTCAAATTTTCAGAAAGGATGTTCCAGATAAGGTCAAAAACGACATACTCAGATCTTCACCAAACTTTGCAGGGATACATTGGATGTCAAGACACGTGGAAAAAACGTACAAACAAGTGATTGAAGACATCAAGATTTTGGACGAATTTTTCAAGAATTCTCAAATTTTCAGATAGGAGGTTCCATATAAGGTCAAAAACTACATACTCAGATCTTCACAAAACTTTGCATGGATACATTGGATGTCAAGACACGTGGAAAAAACATACAAAACATAGGATTCGAGACATCAAGATTTTGGTCGAATTTTTTAAGAATTTTCAAATTTTCAGAAAGGAGGTTCCATATAAGGTCAAAAACTACATACTCAGATCTTCACCAAACTTTGCAGGGATACATTGGATGTCAAGACACGTGGAAAAAAAGTACAAAACAAGAGAGTGGAGACATCAAGATTTTAGACGGATTTTTTAGGAATTTTCAAATTTTCAGATGGGAGGTTCCATATAAGGTCAAAAACTACATACTCAGATCTTCACCAAACTTTGCAGGGATACATTGGATGTCAAGACACGTGGAAAAAACGTACAAAACAAGAGATTGGAGACATCAAGATTTTGGACGAATTTTTTAAGAATTTTCAAATTTTCAGAAAGGAGGTTCCATATAAGGTCAAAAACTACATACTCAGATCTTCACCAAACTTTGCAGGGATACATTGGATGTCAAGACACGTGGAAAAAACGTACAAAACAAGAGATTGGAGACATCAAGATTATGGACGAATTTTTTAAGAATTTTCAAATTTTCAGAAAAGATGTTCCAGATAAGGTCAAAAACGACATACTCAGATCTTCACCAAACTTTGCAGGGATACATTGGATGTCAAGACACGTGGAAAAAACGTACAAAACAAGAGATTGGAGACATAAAAGTTTTGGACGAATTTTTCAAGAATTCTCAAATTTTCAGATAGGAGGTTCCATATAAGGTCAAAAACTACATACTCAGATCTTCACCAAACTTTGCATGGATACATTGGATGTCAAGACACGTGGAAAAAACATACAAAACATAGGATTGGAGACATCAAGATTTTGGTCGAATTTTTTAAGAATTTTCAAATTTTCAGAAAGGAGGTTCCATATAAGGTCAAAAACTACATACTCAGATCTTCACCAAACTTTGCAGGGATACATTGGATGTCAAGACACGTGGAAAAAAAGTACAAAACAAGAGAGTGGAGACATCAAGATTTTAGACGGATTTTTTAGGAATTTTCAAATTTTCAGATGGGAGGTTCCATATAAGGTCAAAAACTACATACTCAGATCTTCACCAAACTTTGCAGGGATACATTGGATGTCAAGACACGTGGAAAAAACGTACAAAACAAGAGATTGGAGACATCAAGATTTTGGACGAATTTTTTAAGAATTTTCAAATTTTCAGATAGGAGGTTCCAGATAAGGTCAAAAACTACATACTCAGATCTTCACCAAACTTTGCAGGGATACATTGGATGTCAAGACACGTGGAAAAAACATACAAAACATAGGATTGGGGATATCAAGATTTTGGTCAAATTTTTTAAGAATTTTCAAATTTTCAGATAGGAGGTTCCATATAAGGTCAAAAACTACATACTCAGATCTTCACCAAACATTGCAGGGATACATTGGATGTCAAGAAACGTGGAAAAAACGTACAAAACAAGAGATTGGAGACATCAAGATTTTGGACGAATTTTTTAAGAATTTTCAAATTTTCAGATAGGAGGTTCCAGATAAGGTCAAAAACTACATACTCAGATCTTCACCAAACGTTGCAGGGATACTTTGCATGTCAAGACACGTGGAAAAAACGTACAAAACAAGAGATTGGAGACATCAAGATTTTCGACGAATTTTTTAAGAATTTTCAAATTTTCAGATGGGAGGTTTCAGATAAGGTCAAAAACGACATACTCAGATCTTCACCAAACTTTGCATGGATACATTGGATGTCAAGACACGTGGAAAAAACGTACAAAACAAGAGATTGGTGTCATCAAGATTTTGGACGGATTTTTTAGGAATTTTCAAATTTTCAGATGAGAGGTTCCAGATAAGGTCAAAAACTACATACTCAGATCTTCACCAAACGTTGCAGGGATACTTTGCATGTCAAGACATGTGGAAAAAACGTACAAAACAAGAGATTGGAGACTTCAAGATTTTCGACGAATTTTTGAAGAATTTTCAAATTTTCAGATGGGAGGTTCCATATAAGGTTAAAAACTACATACTCAGATCTTCACCAAACTTTGCAGGGATACATTGGATGTCAAGACACGTGGAAAAAACGTACAAAACAAGAGATTGAAGACATCAAGATTTTGGACGAATTTTTTAAGAATTTTCAAATTTTCAGGAAGGATGTTCCAGATAAGGTCAAAAACGACATACTCAGATCTTCACCAAACTTTGCAGGGATACATTGGAGGTCAAGACACGTGGAAAAAACGTACAAAACAAGAGATTGAAGACATCAAGATTTTGGACGAATTTTTTAAAAATTTTCAAATTTTCAGATAGGAGGTTCCAGATAAGGTCAAAAACTACATACTCAGATCTTCACCAAACTTTGCAGGGATACATTGGATGTCAAGACACGTGGAAAAAACATACAAAACATAGGATTGGGGATATCAAGATTTTGGTCAAATTTTTTAAGAATTTTCAAATTTTCAGATAGGAGGTTCCATATAAGGTCAAAAACTACATACTCAGATCTTCACCAAACATTGCAGGGATACATTGGATGTCAAGAAACGTGGAAAAAACGTACAAAACAAGAGATTGGAGACATCAAGATTTTGGACGAATTTTTTAAGAATTTTCAAATTTTCAGATAGGAGGTTCCAGATAAGGTCAAAAACTACATACTCAGATCTTCACCAAACGTTGCAGGGATACTTTGCATGTCAAGACACGTGGAAAAAACGTACAAAACAAGAGATTGGAGACATCAAGATTTTCGACGAATTTTTTAAGAATTTTCAAATTTTCAGATGGGAGGTTTCAGATAAGGTCAAAAACGACATACTCAGATCTTCACCAAACTTTGCATGGATACATTGGATGTCAAGACACGTGGAAAAAACATACAAAACATAGGATTGGGGACATCAAGATTTTGGACGAATTTTTTAAGAATTTTCAAATTTTCAGAAAGGAGGTTCCATATAAGGTCAAAAACTACATACTCAGATCTTCACCAAACTTTGCAGGGATACATTGGATGTCAAGAAACGTGGAAAAAACGTACAAAACAAGAGATTGGAGACATCAAGATTTTGGATGAATTTTTTAAGAATTTTCAAATTTTCAGAAAGGAGGCTCCATATAAGGTCAAAAACTACATACTCAGATCTTCACCAAACTTTGCAGGGATACATTGGATGTCAAGACACGTGGAAAAAACGTACAAAACAAGAGAGTGGAGACATCAAGATTTTGGACGAATTTTTGAAGAATTTTCAAATTTTCAGAAAGGAGGTTCCAGATAAGGTCAAAAACTACATACTCAGATCTTCACCAAACTTTGCAGGGATACATTGGATGTCAAGACACGTGGAAAAAACGTACAAAACAAGAGATTGGTGTCATCAAGATTTTGGACGGATTTTTTAGGAATTTTCAAATTTTCAGATGAGAGGTTCCAGATAAGGTCAAAAACTACATACTCAGATCTTCACCAAACTTTGCAGGGATACATTGGATGTGAAGACACGTGAAAAAAAAGTGCAAAACAAGAGATTGGAGACATCAAGATTTTGGACGAATTTTTTAAGAATTTTCAAATTTTCAGAAAGGATGTTCCAGATAAGGTCAAAAACGACATACTCAGATCTTCACCAAACTTTGCAGGGATACATTGGATGTCAAGACACGTGGAAAAAACGTACAAACAAGTGATTGAAGACATCAAGATTTTGGACGAATTTTTCAAGAATTCTCAAATTTTCAGATAGGAGGTTCCATATAAGGTCAAAAACTACATACTCAGATCTTCACCAAACTTTGCATGGATACATTGGATGTCAAGACACGTGGAAAAAACATACAAAACATAGGATTGGAGACATCAAGATTTTGGTCGAATTTTTTAAGAATTTTCAAATTTTCAGAAAGGAGGTTCCATATAAGGTCAAAAACTACATACTCAGATCTTCACCAAACTTTGCAGGGATACATTGGATGTCAAGACACGTGGAAAAAAAGTACAAAACAAGAGAGTGGAGACATCAAGATTTTAGACGGATTTTTTAGGAATTTTCAAATTTTCAGATGGGAGGTTCCATATAAGGTCAAAAACTACATACTCAGATCTTCACCAAACTTTGCAGGGATACATTGGATGTCAAGACACGTGGAAAAAACGTACAAAACAAGAGATTGGAGACATCAAGATTTTGGACGAATTTTTTAAGAATTTTCAAATTTTCAGAAAAGATGTTCCAGATAAGGTCAAAAACGACATACTCAGATCTTCACCAAACTTTGCAGGGATACATTGGATGTCAAGACACGTGGAAAAAACGTACAAAACAAGAGATTGGAGACATAAAGGTTTTGGACGAATTTTTCAAGAATTCTCAAATTTTCAGATAGGAGGTTCCATATAAGGTCAAAAACTACATACTCAGATCTTCACCAAACTTTGCATGGATACATTGGATGTCAAGACACGTGGAAAAAACATACAAAACATAGGATTGGAGACATCAAGATTTTGGTCGAATTTTTTAAGAATTTTCAAATTTTCAGAAAGGAGGTTCCATATAAGGTCAAAAACTACATACTCAGATCTTCACCAAACTTTGCAGAGATACATTGGATGTCAAGACACGTGGAAAAAAAGTACAAAACAAGAGAGTGGAGACATCAAGATTTTAGACGGATTTTTTAGGAATTTTCAAATTTTCAGATGGGAGGTTCCATATAAGGTCAAAAACTACATACTCAGATCTTCACCAAACTTTGCAGGGATACATTGGATGTCAAGACACGTGGAAAAAACGTACAAAACAAGAGATTGGAGACATCAAGATTTTGGACGAATTTTTTAAAAATTTTCAAATTTTCAGATAGGAGGTTCCATATAAGGTCAAAAACAACATACTCAGATCTTCACCAAACTTTGCAGGGATACATTGGATGTCAAGACACGTGGAAAAAACGTACAAAACAAGAGATTGGAGACATCAAGATTTTCGACGAATTTTTTAAGAATTTTCAAATTTTCAGAAAGGATGTTCCAGATAAGGTCAAAATCGACATACTCAGATCTTCACCAAACTTTGCAGGGATACATTGGAGGTCAAGACACGTGGAAAAAACGTACAAAACAAGAGATTGGTGTCATCAAGATTTTGGACGGATTTTTTAGGAATTTTCAAATTTTCAGATGAGAGGTTCCAGATAAGGTCAAAAACTACATACTCAGATCTTCACCAAACTTTGCAGGGATACATTGGATGTGAAGACACGTGAAAAAAACGTACAAAACAAGAGATTGGAGACATCAAGATTTTGGACGAATTTTTTAAGAATTTTCAAATTTTCAGAAAGGATGTGATAGATAAGGTCAAAAACGACATACTCAGATCTTCACCAAACTTTGCAGGGATACATTGGATGTCAAGACACGTGGAAAAAACGTACAAAACAAGAGATTGGGGACATCAAGATTTTGGACGAATTTTTTAAGAATTTTCAAATTTTCAGAAAGGAGGTTCCATATAAGGTCAAAAACTACATACTCAGATCTTCACCAAACTTTGCAGGGATACATTGGATGTCAAGACACGTGGAAAAAACGTACAATACAAGAGATTGGAGACATCAAGATTTTGGACGAATTTTTTAAAAATTTTCAAATTTTCAGATAGGAGGTTCCAGATAAGGTCAAAAACTACATACTCAGATCTTCACCAAACTTTGCAGGGATACATTGGATGTCAAGACACGTGAAAAAAACATACAAAACATAGGATTGGGGATATCAAGATTTTGGTCAAATTTTTTAAGAATTTTCAAATTTTCAGATAGGAGGTTCCATATAAGGTCAAAAACTACATACTCAGATCTTCACCAAACATTGCAGGGATACATTGGATGTCAAGAAACGTGGAAAAAACGTACAAAACAAGAGATTGGAGACATCAAGATTTTGGACGAATTTTTTAAGAATTTTCAAATTTTCAGATAGGAGGTTCCAGATAAGGTCAAAAACTACATACTCAGATCTTCACCAAACGTTGCAGGGATACTTTGCATGTCAAGACACGTGGAAAAAACGTACAAAACAAGAGATTGGAGACATCAAGATTTTCGACGAATTTTTTAAGAATTTTCAAATTTTCAGATGGGAGGTTTCAGATAAGGTCGAAAACGACATACTCAGATCTTCACCAAACTTTGCATGGATACATTGGATGTCAAGACACGTGGAAAAAACATACAAAACATAGGATTGGATACATCAAGATTTTGGACGAATTTTTTAAGAATTTTCAAATTTTCAGAAAGGAGGTTCCATATAAGGTCAAAAACTACATACTCAGATCTTCACCAAACTTTGCAGGGATACATTGGATGTCAAGAAACGTGGAAAAAACGTACAAAACAAGAGATTGGAGACATCAAGATTTTGGATGAATTTTTTAAGAATTTTCAAATTTTCAGAAAGGAGGTTCCATATAAGGTCAAAAACGACATACTCAGATCTTCACCAAACTTTGCAGGGATACATTGGATGTCAAGACACGTGGAAAAAACGTACAAAACAAGAGATTGGAGACATAAAGGTTTTGGACGAATTTTTCAAGAATTCTCAAATTTTCAGATAGGAGGTTCCATATAAGGTCAAAAACTACATACTCAGATCTTCACCAAACTTTGCATGGATACATTGGATGTCAAGACACGTGGAAAAAACATACAAAACATAGGATTGGAGACATCAAGATTTTGGTCGAATTTTTTAAGAATTTTCAAATTTTCAGAAAGGAGGTTCCATATAAGGTCAAAAACTACATACTCAGATCTTCACCAAACTTTGCAGAGATACATTGGATGTCAAGACACGTGGAAAAAAAGTACAAAACAAGAGAGTGGAGACATCAAGATTTTAGACGGATTTTTTAGGAATTTTCAAATTTTCAGATGGGAGGTTCCATATAAGGTCAAAAACTACATACTCAGATCTTCACCAAACTTTGCAGGGATACATTGGATGTCAAGACACGTGGAAAAAACGTACAAAACAAGAGATTGGAGACATCAAGATTTTGGACGAATTTTTTAAGAATTTTCAAATTTTCAGATAGGAGGTTCCATATAAGGTCAAAAACAACATACTCAGATCTTCACCAAACTTTGCAGGGATACATTGGATGTCAAGACACGTGGAAAAAACGTACAAAACAAGAGATTGGAGACATCAAGATTTTCGACGAATTTTTTAAGAATTTTCAAATTTTCAGAAAGGATGTTCCAGATAAGGTCAAAAACGACATACTCAGATCTTCACCAAACTTTGCAGGGATACATTGGAGGTCAAGACACGTGGAAAAAACGTACAAAACAAGAGATTGGTGTCATCAAGATTTTGGACGGATTTTTTAGGAATTTTCAAATTTTCAGATGAGAGGTTCCAGATAAGGTCAAAAACTACATACTCAGATCTTCACCAAACTTTGCAGGGATACATTGGATGTGAAGACACGTGAAAAAAACGTACAAAACAAGAGATTGGAGACATCAAGATTTTGGACGAATTTTTTAAGAATTTTCAAATTTTCAGAAAGGATGTTATAGATAAGGTCAAAAACGACATACTCAGATCTTCACCAAACTTTGCAGGGATACATTGGATGTCAAGACACGTGGAAAAAACGTACAAAACAAGAGATTGGGGACATCAAGATTTTGGACGAATTTTTTAAGAATTTTCAAATTTTCAGAAAGGAGGTTCCATATAAGGTCAAAAACTACATACTCAGATCTTCACCAAACTTTGCAGGGATACATTGGATGTCAAGACACGTGGAAAAAACATACAAAACATAGGATTGGGGATATCAAGATTTTGGTCAAATTTTTTAAGAATTTTCAAATTTTCAGATAGGAGGTTCCATATATGGTCAAAAACTACATACTCAGATCTTCACCAAACTTTGCAGGGATACATTGGATGTCAAGAAACGTGGAAAAAACGTACAAAACAAGAGATTGGAGACATCAAGATTTTGGACGAATTTTTTAAGAATTTTCAAATTTTCAGATAGGAGGTTCCAGATAAGGTCAAAAACTACATACTCAGATCTTCACCAAACGTTGCAGGGATACTTTGCATGTCAAGACACGTGGAAAAAACATACAAAACAAGAGATTGGAGACATCAAGATTTTCGACGAATTTTTTAAGAATTTTCAAATTTTCAGATGGGAGGTTTCAGATAAGGTCAAAAACTACATACTCAGATCTTCACCAAACTTTGCAGGGATACATTGGATGTCAAGACACGTGGAAAAAACGTACAAAACAAGAGATTGGAGACATCAAGATTTTGGACGAATTTTTTAAGAATTTTCAAATTTTCAGAAAGGATGTTCCAGATAAGGTCAAAAACGACATACTCAGATCTTCACCAAACTTTGCAGGGATACATTGGATGTCAAGACACGTGGAAAAAACGTACAAACAAATGATTGAAGACATCAAGATTTTGGACGAATTTTTCAAGAATTCTCAAATTTTCAGATAGGAGGTTCCATATAAGGTCAAAAACTACATACTCAGATCTTCACCAAACTTTGCATGGATACATTGGATGTCAAGACACGTGGAAAAAACATACAAAACATAGGATTGGAGACATCAAGATTTTGGTCGAATTTTTTAAGAATTTTCAAATTTTCAGAAAGGAGGTTCCATATAAGGTCAAAAACTACATACTCAGATCTTCACCAAACTTTGCAGGGATACATTGGATGTCAAGACACGTGGAAAAAAAGTACAAAACAAGAGAGTGGAGACATCAAGATTTTAGACGGATTTTTTAGGAATTTTCAAATTTTCAGATGGGAGGTTCCATATAAGGTCAAAAACTACATACTCAGATCTTCACCAAACTTTGCAGGGATACATTGGATGTCAAGACACGTGGAAAAAACGTACAAAACAAGAGATTGGAGACATCAAGATTTTGGACGAATTTTTTAAGAATTTTCAAATTTTCAGAAAGGATGTTCCAGATAAGGTCAAAAACGACATACTCAGATCTTCACCAAACTTTGCAGGGATACATTGGAGGTCAAGACACGTGGAAAAAACGTACAAAACAAGAGATTGGTGTCATCAAGACTTTGGACGGATTTTTTAGGAATTTTCAAATTTTCAGATGAGAGGTTCCAGATAAGGTCAAAAACTACATACTCAGATCTTCACCAAACTTTGCAGGGATACATTGGATGTGAAGACACGTGAAAAAAACGTACAAAACAAGAGATTGGAGACATCAAGATTTTGGACGAATTTTTTAAGAATTTTCAAATTTTCAGAAAGGATGTTATAGATAAGGTCAAAAACGACATACTCAGATCTTCACCAAACTTTTCATGGATACATTGGATGTCAAGACACGTGGAAAAAACGTACAAAACAAGAGATTGGGGACATCAAGATTTTGGACGAATTTTTTAAAAATTTTCAAATTTTCAGAAAGGAGGTTTCATATAAGGTCAAAAACTACATACTCAGATCTTCACCAAACTTTGCAGGGATACATTGGATGTCAAGACACGTGGAAAAAACGTACAAAACAAGAGATTGGAGACATCAAGATTTTGGACGAATTTTTTAAAAATTTTCAAATTTTCAGATAGGAGGTTCCAGAGAAGGTCAAAAACTACATACTCAGATCTTCACCAAACTTTGCAGGGATACATTGGATGTCAAGACACGTGGAAAAAACATACAAAACATAGGATTGGGGATATCAAGATTTTGGTCAAATTTTTTAAGAATTTTCAAATTTTCAGATAGGAGGTTCCATATAAGGTCAAAAACTACATACTCAGATCTTCACCAAACATTGCAGGGATACATTGGATGTCAAGAAACGTGGAAAAAACGTACAAAACAAGAGATTGGAGACATCAAGATTTTGGACGAATTTTTTAAGAATTTTCAAATTTTCAGATAGGAGGTTCCAGATAAGGTCAAAAACTACATACTCAGATCTTCACCAAACGTTGCAGGGATACTTTGCATGTCAAGACACGTGGAAAAAACGTACAAAACAAGAGATTGGAGACATCAAGATTTTCGACGAATTTTTTAAGAATTTTCAAATTTTCAGATGGGAGGTTTCAGATAAGGTCAAAAACGACATACTCAGATCTTCACCAAACTTTGCATGGATACATTGGATGTCAAGACACGTGGAAAAAACATACAAAACATAGGATTGGGGACATCAAGATTTTGGACGAATTTTTTAAGAATTTTCAAATTTTCAGAAAGGAGGTTCCATATAAGGTCAAAAACTACATACTCAGATCTTCACCAAACTTTGCAGGGATACATTGGATGTCAAGAAACGTGGAAAAAACGTACAAAACAAGAGATTGGAGACATCAAGATTTTGGATGAATTTTTTAAGAATTTTCAAATTTTCAGAAAGGAGGCTCCATATAAGGTCAAAAACTACATACTCAGATCTTCACCAAACTTTGCAGGGATACATTGGATGTCAAGACACGTGGAAAAAACGTACAAAACAAGAGAGTGGAGACATCAAGATTTTGGACGAATTTTTGAAGAATTTTCAAATTTTCAGAAAGGAGGTTCCAGATAAGGTCAAAAACTACATACTCAGATCTTCACCAAACTTTGCAGGGATACATTGGATGTCAAGACACGTGGAAAAAACGTACAAAACAAGAGATTGGTGTCATCAAGATTTTGGACGGATTTTTTAGGAATTTTCAAATTTTCAGATGAGAGGTTCCAGATACGGTCAAAAACTACATACTCAGATCTTCACCAAACTTTGCAGGGATACATTGGATGTGAAGACACGTGAAAAAAACGTACAAAACAAGAGATTGGAGACATCAAGATTTTGGACGAATTTTTCAAGAATTCTCAAATTTTCAGATAGGAGGTTCCATATAAGGTCAAAAACTACATACTCAGATCTTCACAAAACTTTGCATGGATACATTGGATGTCAAGACACGTGGAAAAAACATACAAAACATAGGATTGGAGAAATCAAGATTTTGGTCGAATTTTTTAAGAATTTTCAAATTTTCAGAAAGGAGGTTCTATATAAGGTCAAAAACTACATACTCAGATCTTCACCAAACTTTGCAGGGATACATTGGATGTCAAGACACGTGGAAAAAAAGTACAAAACAAGAGAGTGGAGACATCAAGATTTTAGACGGATTTTTTAGGAATTTTCAAATTTTCAGATGGGAGGTTCCATATAAGGTCAAAAACTACATACTCAGATCTTCACCAAACTTTGCAGGGATACATTGGATGTCAAGACACGTGGAAAAAACGTACAAAACAAGAGATTGGAGACATCAAGATTTTGGACGAATTTTTTAAGAATTTTCAAATTTTCAGAAAGGATGTTCCAGATAAGGTCAAAAACGACATACTCAGATCTTCACCAAACTTTGCAGGGATACATTGGATGTCAAGACACGTGGAAAAAACGTACAAACAAATGATTGAAGACATCAAGATTTTGGACGAATTTTTCAAGAATTCTCAAATTTTCAGATAGGAGGTTCCATATAAGGTCAAAAACTACATACTCAGATCTTCACCAAACTTTGCATGGATACATTGGATGTCAAGACACGTGGAAAAAACATACAAAACATAGGATTGGAGACATCAAGATTTTGGTCGAATTTTTTAAGAATTTTCAAATTTTCAGAAAGGAGGTTCCATATAAGGTCAAAAACTACATACTCAGATCTTCACCAAACTTTGCAGGGATACATTGGATGTCAAGACACGTGGAAAAAAAGTACAAAACAAGAGAGTGGAGACATCAAGATTTTAGACGGATTTTTTAGGAATTTTCAAATTTTCAGATGGGAGGTTCCATATAAGGTCAAAAACTACATACTCAGATCTTCACCAAACTTTGCAGGGATACATTGGATGTCAAGACACGTGGAAAAAACGTACAAAACAAGAGATTGGAGACATCAAGATTTTGGACGAATTTTTTAAGAATTTTCAAATTTTCAGATAGGAGGTTCCATATAAGGTCAAAAACAACATACTCAGATCTTCACCAAACTTTGCAGGGATACATTGGATGTCAAGACACGTGGAAAAAACGTACAAAACAAGAGATTGGAGACATCAAGATTTTGGACGAATTTTTTAAGAATTTTCAAATTTTCAGAAAGGATGTTCCAGATAAGGTCAAAAACGACATACTCAGATCTTCACCAAACTTTGCAGGGATACATTGGAGGTCAAGACACGTGGAAAAAACGTACAAAACAAGAGATTGGTGTCATCAAGACTTTGGACGGATTTTTTAGGAATTTTCAAATTTTCAGATGAGAGGTTCCAGATAAGGTCAAAAACTACATACTCAGATCTTCACCAAACTTTGCAGGGATACATTGGATGTGAAGACACGTGAAAAAAACGTACAAAACAAGAGATTGGAGACATCAAGATTTTGGACGAATTTTTTAAGAATTTTCAAATTTTCAGAAAGGATGTTATAGATAAGGTCAAAAACGACATACTCAGATCTTCACCAAACTTTTCATGGATACATTGGATGTCAAGACACGTGGAAAAAACGTACAAAACAAGAGATTGGGGACATCAAGATTTTGGACGAATTTTTTAAGAATTTTCAAATTTTCAGAAAGGAGGTTTCATATAAGGTCAAAAACTACATACTCAGATCTTCACCAAACTTTGCAGGGATACATTGGATGTCAAGACACGTGGAAAAAACGTACAAAACAAGAGATTGGAGACATCAAGATTTTGGACGAATTTTTTAAAAATTTTCAAATTTTCAGATAGGAGGTTCCAGAGAAGGTCAAAAACTACATACTCAGATCTTCACCAAACTTTGCAGGGATACATTGGATGTCAAGACACGTGGAAAAAACATACAAAACATAGGATTGGGGATATCAAGATTTTGGTCAAATTTTTTAAGAATTTTCAAATTTTCAGATAGGAGGTTCCATATAAGGTCAAAAACTACATACTCAGATCTTCACCAAACATTGCAGGGATACATTGGATGTCAAGAAACGTGGAAAAAACGTACAAAACAAGAGATTGGAGACATCAAGATTTTGGACGAATTTTTTAAGAATTTTCAAATTTTCAGATAGGAGGTTCCAGATAAGGTCAAAAACTACATACTCAGATCTTCACCAAACGTTGCAGGGATACTTTGCATGTCAAGACACGTGAAAAAAACGTACAAAACAAGAGATTGGAGACATCAAGATTTTGGACGAATTTTTCAAGAATTCTCAAATTTTCAGATAGGAGGTTCCATATAAGGTCAAAAACTACATACTCAGATCTTCACAAAACTTTGCATGGATACATTGGATGTCAAGACACGTGGAAAAAACATACAAAACATAGGATTGGAGAAATCAAGATTTTGGTCGAATTTTTTAAGAATTTTCAAATTTTCAGAAAGGAGGTTCTATATAAGGTCAAAAACTACATACTCAGATCTTCACCAAACTTTGCAGGGATACATTGGATGTCAAGACACGTGGAAAAAAAGTACAAAACAAGAGAGTGGAGACATCAAGATTTTAGACGGATTTTTTAGGAATTTTCAAATTTTCAGATGGGAGGTTCCATATAAGGTCAAAAACTACATACTCAGATCTTCACCAAACTTTGCAGGGATACATTGGATGTCAAGACACGTGGAAAAAACGTACAAAACAAGAGATTGGAGACATCAAGATTTTGGACGAATTTTTTAAGAATTTTCAAATTTTCAGAAAGGATGTTCCAGATAAGGTCAAAAACGACATACTCAGATCTTCACCAAACTTTGCAGGGATACATTGGATGTCAAGACACGTGGAAAAAACGTACAAACAAATGATTGAAGACATCAAGATTTTGGACGAATTTTTCAAGAATTCTCAAATTTTCAGATAGGAGGTTCCATATAAGGTCAAAAACTACATACTCAGATCTTCACCAAACTTTGCATGGATACATTGGATGTCAAGACACGTGGAAAAAACATACAAAACATAGGATTGGAGACATCAAGATTTTGGTCGAATTTTTTAAGAATTTTCAAATTTTCAGAAAGGAGGTTCCATATAAGGTCAAAAACTACATACTCAGATCTTCACCAAACTTTGCAGGGATACATTGGATGTCAAGACACGTGGAAAAAAAGTACAAAACAAGAGAGTGGAGACATCAAGATTTTAGACGGATTTTTTAGGAATTTTCAAATTTTCAGATGGGAGGTTCCATATAAGGTCAAAAACTACATACTCAGATCTTCACCAAACTTTGCAGGGATACATTGGATGTCAAGACACGTGGAAAAAACGTACAAAACAAGAGATTGGAGACATCAAGATTTTGGACGAATTTTTTAAGAATTTTCAAATTTTCAGATAGGAGGTTCCATATAAGGTCAAAAACAACATACTCAGATCTTCACCAAACTTTGCAGGGATACATTGGATGTCAAGACACGTGGAAAAAACGTACAAAACAAGAGATTGGAGACATCAAGATTTTGGACGAATTTTTTAAGAATTTTCAAATTTTCAGAAAGGATGTTCCAGATAAGGTCAAAAACGACATACTCAGATCTTCACCAAACTTTGCAGGGATACATTGGAGGTCAAGACACGTGGAAAAAACGTACAAAACAAGAGATTGGTGTCATCAAGACTTTGGACGGATTTTTTAGGAATTTTCAAATTTTCAGATGAGAGGTTCCAGATAAGGTCAAAAACTACATACTCAGATCTTCACCAAACTTTGCAGGGATACATTGGATGTGAAGACACGTGAAAAAAACGTACAAAACAAGAGATTGGAGACATCAAGATTTTGGACGAATTTTTTAAGAATTTTCAAATTTTCAGAAAGGATGTTATAGATAAGGTCAAAAACGACATACTCAGATCTTCACCAAACTTTTCATGGATACATTGGATGTCAAGACACGTGGAAAAAACGTACAAAACAAGAGATTGGGGACATCAAGATTTTGGACGAATTTTTTAAGAATTTTCAAATTTTCAGAAAGGAGGTTTCATATAAGGTCAAAAACTACATACTCAGATCTTCACCAAACTTTGCAGGGATACATTGGATGTCAAGACACGTGGAAAAAACGTACAAAACAAGAGATTGGAGACATCAAGATTTTGGACGAATTTTTTAAAAATTTTCAAATTTTCAGATAGGAGGTTCCAGAGAAGGTCAAAAACTACATACTCAGATCTTCACCAAACTTTGCAGGGATACATTGGATGTCAAGACACGTGGAAAAAACATACAAAACATAGGATTGGGGATATCAAGATTTTGGTCAAATTTTTTAAGAATTTTCAAATTTTCAGATAGGAGGTTCCATATAAGGTCAAAAACTACATACTCAGATCTTCACCAAACATTGCAGGGATACATTGGATGTCAAGAAACGTGGAAAAAACGTACAAAACAAGAGATTGGAGACATCAAGATTTTGGACGAATTTTTTAAGAATTTTCAAATTTTCAGATAGGAGGTTCCAGATAAGGTCAAAAACTACATACTCAGATCTTCACCAAACGTTGCAGGGATACTTTGCATGTCAAGACACGTGGAAAAAACGTACAAAACAAGAGATTGGAGACATCAAGATTTTCGACGAATTTTTTAAGAATTTTCAAATTTTCAGATGGGAGGTTTCAGATAAGGTCAAAAACGACATACTCAGATCTTCACCAAACTTTGCATGGATACATTGGATGTCAAGACACGTGGAAAAAACATACAAAACATAGGATTGGGGACATCAAGATTTTGGACGAATTTTTTAAGAATTTTCAAATTTTCAGAAAGGAGGTTCCATATAAGGTCAAAAACTACATACTCAGATCTTCACCAAACTTTGCAGGGATACATTGGATGTCAAGAAACGTGGAAAAAACGTACAAAACAAGAGATTGGAGACATCAAGATTTTGGATGAATTTTTTAAGAATTTTCAAATTTTCAGAAAGGAGGCTCCATATAAGGTCAAAAACTACATACTCAGATCTTCACCAAACTTTGCAGGGATACATTGGATGTCAAGACACGTGGAAAAAACGTACAAAACAAGAGAGTGGAGACATCAAGATTTTGGACGAATTTTTGAAGAATTTTCAAATTTTCAGAAAGGAGGTTCCAGATAAGGTCAAAAACTACATACTCAGATCTTCACCAAACTTTGCAGGGATACATTGGATGTCAAGACACGTGGAAAAAACGTACAAAACAAGAGATTGGTGTCATCAAGATTTTGGACGGATTTTTTAGGAATTTTCAAATTTTCAGATGAGAGTTTCCAGATACGGTCAAAAACTACATACTCAGATCTTCACCAAACTTTGCAGGGATACATTGGATGTGAAGACACGTGAAAAAAACGTACAAAACAAGAGATTGGAGACATCAAGATTTTGGACGAATTTTTTAAGAATTTTCAATTTTTCAGAAAGGATGTTCCAGATAAGGTCAAAAACGACATACTCAGATCTTCACCAAACTTTGCAGGGATACATTGGATGTCAAGACACGTGGAAAAAACGTACAAAACAAGAGATTGAAGACATCAAGATTTTGGACGAATTTTTCAAGAATTCTCAAATTTTCAGATAGGAGGTTCCATATAAGGTCAAAAACTACATACTCAGATCTTCACCAAACTTTGCATGGATACATTGGATGTCAAGACACGTGGAAAAAACATACAAAACATAGGATTGGAGAAATCAAGATTTTGGTTGAATTTTTTAAGAATTTTCAAATTTTCAGAAAGGAGGTTCTATATAAGGTCAAAAACTACATACTCAGATCTTCACCAAACTTTGCAGGGATACATTGGATGTCAAGACACGTGGAAAAAAATTACAAAACAAGAGAGTGGAGACATCAAGATTTTAGACGGATTTTTTAGGAATTTTCAAATTTTCAGATGGGAGGTTCCATATAAGGTCAAAAACTACATACTCAGATCTTCACCAAACTTTGCAGGGATACATTGGATGTCAAGACACGTGGAAAAAACGTACAAAACAAGAGATTGGAGACATCAAGGTTTTGGACGAATTTTTTAAGAATTTTCAAATTTTCAGAAAGGAGGTTCCATATAAGGTCAAAAACTACATACTCAGATCTTCACCAAACTTTGCAGGGATACATTGGATGTCAAGACACGTGGAAAAAACGTACAAAACAAGAGATTGGAGACATCAAGATTTTGGACGAATTTTTTAAGAATTTTCAAATTTTCAGAAAGGATGTTCCAGATAAGGTCAAAAACGACATACTCAGATCTTCACCAAACTTTGCAGGGATACATTGGATGTCAAGACACGTGGAAAAAACGTACAAAACAAGAGATTGGAGACATAAAGGTTTTGGACGAATTTTTCAAGAATTCTCAAATTTTCAGATAGGAGGTTCCATATATGGTCAAAAACTACATACTCAGATCTTCACCAAACTTTGCATGGATACATTGGATGTCAAGACACGTGGAAAAAACATACAAAACATAGGATTGGAGACATCAAGATTTTGGTCGAATTTTTTAAGAATTTTCAAATTTTCAGAAAGGAGGTTCCATATAAGGTCAAAAACTACATACTCAGATCTTCACCAAACTTTGCAGGGATACATTGGATGTCAAGACACGTGGAAAAAAAGTACAAAACAAGAGAGTGAAGACATCAAGATTTTAGACGGATTTTTTAGGAATTTTCAAATTTTCAGATGGGAGGTTCCATATAAGGTCAAAAACTACATACTCAGATCTTCACCAAACTTTGCAGGGATACATTGGATGTCAAGACACGTGGAAAAAACGTACAAAACAAGAGATTGGAGACATCAAGATTTTGGACGAATTTTTTAAGAATTTTCAAATTTTCAGAAAGGAGGTTGAATATAAGGTCAAAAACTACATACTCAGATCTTCACCAAACTTTGCAGGGATACATTGGATGTCAAGACACGTGGAAAAAACGTACAAAACAAGAGATTGGAGACATCAAGATTTTGGACGATTTTTTTAAGAATTTTCAAATTTTCAGAAAGGATGTTCCAGATAAGGTCAAAAACGACATACTCAGATCTTCACCAAACTTTGCAGGGATACATTGGAGGTCAAGACACGTGGAAAAAACGTACAAAACAAGAGATTGGTGTCATCAAGATTTTGGACGGATTTTTTAGGAATTTTCAAATTTTCAGATGAGAGGTTCCAGATAAGGTCAAAAACTACATACTCAGATCTTCACCAAACTTTGCAGGGATACATTGGATGTGAAGACACGTGAAAAAAACGTACAAAACAAGAGATTGGAGACATCAAGATTTTGGACGAATTTTTTAAGAATTTTCAAATTTTCAGAAAGGATGTTATAGATAAGGTCAAAAACGACATACTCAGATCTTCACCAAACTTTGCAGAGATACATTGGATGTCAAGACACGTGGAAAAAACGTACAAAACAAGAGATTGGAGACATCAAGATTTTGGACGAATTTTTCAAGAATTCTCAAATTTTCAGATAGGAGGTTCCATATAAGGTCAAAAACTACATACTCAGATCTTCACCAAACTTTGCATGGATACATTGGATGTCAAGACACGTGGAAAAAACATACAAAACATAGGATTGGAGACATCAAGATTTTGGTCGAATTTTTTAAGAATTTTCAAATTTTCAGAAAGGAGGTTCCATATAAGGTCAAAAACTACATACTCAGATCTTCACCAAACTTTGCAGGGATACATTGGATGTCAAGACACGTGGAAAAAACGTACAAAACAAGAGATTGGAGACATCAAGATTTTGGACGAATTTTTTAAGAATTTTCAAATTTTCAGAAAGGAGGTTCCATATAAGGTCAAAAACTACATACTCAGATCTTCACCAAACTTTGCAGGGATACATTGGATGTCAAGAAACGTGGAAAAAACGTACAAAAGAAGAGATTGGAGACATCAAGATTTTGGATGAATTTTTTAAGAATTTTCAAATTTTCAGAAAGGAGGCTCCATATAAGGTCAAAAACTACATACTCAGATCTTCACCAAACTTTGCAGGGATACATTGGATGTCAAGACACGTGGAAAAAACGTACAAAACAAGAGATTGAGGTCATCAAGATTTTGGACGGATTTTTTAGGAATTTTCAAATTTTCAGATGGGAGGTTCCAGATAAGGTCAAAAACTACATACTCAGATCTTCACCAAACTTTGCAGGGATACATTGGATGTCAAGACACGTGGAAAAAACGTACAAAACAAGAGATTGGAGACATCAAGATTTTGGACGAATTTTTCAAGAATTCTCAAATTTTCAGATAGGAGGTTCCAGATAAGGTCAAAAACTACATACTCAGATCTTCACCAAACTTTGCATGGATACATTGGATGTCAAGACACGTGGAAAAAACATACAAAACATAGGATTGGAGACATCAAGATTTTGGTCGAATTTTTTAAGAATTTTCAAATTTTCAGAAAGGAGGTTCCATATAAGGTCAAAAACTACATACTCAGATCTTCACAAAACTTTGCAGGGATACATTGGATGTCAAGACACGTGGAAAAAAAGTACAAAACAAGAGAGTGGAGACATCAAGATTTTAGAGAGATTTTTTAGGAATTTTCAAATTTTCAGATGGGAGGTTCCATATAAGGTCAAAAACTACATACTCAGATCTTCACCAAACTTTGCAGGGATACATTGGATGTCAAGACACGTGGAAAAAACGTACAAAACAAGAGATTGGAGACATCAAGATTTTGGACGAATTTTTTAAGAATTTTCAAATTTTCAGAAAGGATGTTCCATATAAGGTCAAAAACTACATACTCAGATCTTCACCAAACTTTGCAGGGATAAATTGGATGTCAAGACACGTGGAAAAAACGTACAAAACAAGAGATTGGAGACATCAAGATTTTGGACGAATTTTTTAAGAATTTTCAAATTTTCAGAAAGGATGTTCCAGATAAGGTCAAAAACGACATACTCAGATCTTCACCAAACTTTGCAGGGATACATTGGAGGTCAAGACACGTGGAAAAAACGTACAAAACAAGAGATTGAAGACATAAAGATTTTGGACGAATTTTTTAAAAATTTTCAAATTTTCAGATAGGAGGTTCCAGATAAGGTCAAAAACTACATACTCAGATCTTCACCAAACTTTGCAGGGATACATTGGATGTCAAGACACGTGGAAAAAACATACAAAACATAGGATTGGGGATATCAAGATTTTGGTCAAATTTTTTAAGAATTTTCAAATTTTCAGATAGGATGTTCCATATAAGGTCAAAAACTACATACTCAGATCTTCACCAAACAATGCAGGGATACATTGGATGTCAAGAAACGTGGAAAAAACGTACAAAACAAGAGATTGGAGACATCAAGATTTTGGACGAATTTTTGAAGAATTTTCAAATTTTCAGATAGGAGGTTCCAGATAAGGTTAAAAACTACATACTCAGATCTTCACCAAACGTTGCAGGGATATTTTGCATGTCAAGACACGTGGAAAAAACGTACAAAACAAGAGATTGGAGACATCAAGATTTTCGACGAATTTTTGAGGAATTTTCAAATTTTCAGATGGGAGGTTCCAGATAAGGTCAAAAACGACATACTCAGATCATCACCAAACTTTGCATGGATACATTGGATGTCAAGACACGTGGAAAAAACGTACAAAACAAGAGATTGGGGACATCAAGATTTTGGACGAATTTTTTAAAAATTTTCAAATTTTCAGATAGGAGGTTCCAGATAAGGTCAAAAACTACATACTCAGATCTTCACCAAACTTTGCAGGGATACATTGGATGTCAAGACACGTGGAAAAAACATACAAAACATAGGATTGGGGATATCAAACTTTTGGTCAAATTTTTTAAGAATTTTCAAATTTTCAGATAGGAGGTTCCATATAAGGTCAAAAACTCAGATCTTCACCAAACGTTGCAGGGATACTTTGCATGTCAAGCCACGTGGAAAAAACGTACAAAACAAGAGATTGGAGACATCAAGATTTTCGACGGATTTTTTAGGAATTTTCAAATTTTCAGATGGGAGGTTCCAGATAAGGTCAAAAACTACATACTCAGATCTTCACCAAACTTTGCATGGATACATTGGATGTCAAGACACGTGGAAAAAACATACAAAACAAGAGATTGAGGTCATCAAGATTTTGGACGGATTTTTTAGGAATTTTCAAATTTTCAGATGGGAGGTTCCAGATAAGGTCAAAAACTACATACTCAGATCTTCACCAAACTTTGCAGGGATACATTGGATGTCAAGACACGTGGAAAAATCGTACAAAACAAGAGATTGGAGACATCAAGATTTTGGACGAATTTTTTAAGAATTCTCAAATTTTCAGATAGGAGGTTCCATATAAGGTCAAAAACTACATACTCAGATCTTCACCAAACTTTGCATGGATACATTGGATGTCAAGACACGTGGAAAAAACATACAAAACATAGGATTGGAGACATCAAGATTTTGGTCGAATTTTTTAAGAATTTTCAAATTTTCAGAAAGGAGGTTCCATATAAGGTCAAAAACTACATACTCAGATCTTCACCAAACTTTGCAGGGATACATTGGATGTCAAGACACGTGGAGAAAAAGTACAAAACAAGAGAGTGGAGACATCAAGATTTTAGACGGATTTTTTAGGAATTTTCAAATTTTCAGATGGGAGGTTCAATATAAGGTCAAAAACTACATACTCAGATCTTCACCAAACTTTGCAGGGATACATTGGATGTCAAGACACGTGGAAAAAACGTACAAAACAAGAGATTGGAGACATCAAGGTTTTGGACGAATTTTTTAAGAATTTTCAAATTTTCAGAAAGGAGGTTCCATATAAGGTTAAAAACTACATACTCAGATCTTCACCAAACTTTGCAGGGATACATTGGAAGTCAAGACACGTGGAAAAAACGTACAAAACAAGAGATTGGAGACATCAAGATTTTGGACGAATTTTTTAAGAATTTTCAAATTTTCAGAAAGGATGTTCCAGATAAGGTCAAAAACGACATACTCAGATCTTCACCAAACTTTGCAGGGATACATTGGAGTTCAAGACACGTGGAAAAAACGTACAAAACAAGAGATTGGTGTCATCAAGATTTTGGACGGATTTTTTAGGAATTTTCAAATTTTCAGATGAGAGGTTCCAGATAAGGTCAAAAACTACATACTCAGATCTTCACCAAACTTTGCAGGGATACATTGGATGTGAAGACACGTGAAAAAAACGTACAAAACAAGAGATTGGAGACATCAAGATTTTGGACGAATTTTTTAAGAATTTTCAAATTTTCAGAAAGGATGTCATAGATAAGGTCAAAAACGACATACTCAGATCTTCACCAAACTTTGCAGGGATACATTGGATGTCAAGACACGTGGAAAAAACGTACAAAACAAGAGATTGCAGAAATCAAGATTTTGGACGAATTTTTCAAGAATTCTCAAATTTTCAGATTGGAGGTTCCATATAAGGTCAAAAACTACATACTCAGATCTTCACCAAACTTTGCATGGATACATTGGATGTCAAGACACGTGGAAAAAACATACAAAACATAGGATTGGAGACATCAAGATTTTGGTCGAATTTTTTAAGATTTTTCAAATTTTCAGAAAGGAGGTTCCATATAAGGTCAAAAACTACATACTCAGATCTTCACCAAACTTTGCAGGGATACATTGGATGTCAAGACACGTGGAAGAAACGTACAAAACAAGAGATTGGAGACATCAAGATTTTGGACGAATTTTTTAAGAATTTTCAAATTTTCAGAAAGGAGGTTCCATATAAGGTCAAAAACTACATACTCAGATCTTCACCAAACTTTGCAGGGATACATTGGATGTCAAGAAACGTGGAAAAAACGTACAAAAGAAGAGATTGGAGACATCAAGATTTTGGATGAATTTTTTAAGAATTTTCAAATTTTCACAAAGGAGGCTCCATATAAGGTCAAAAACTACATACTCAGATCTTCACCAAACTTTGCAGGGATACATTGGATGTCAAGACACGTGGAAAAAACGTACAAAACAAGAGATTGAGGTCATCAAGATTTTGGACGGATTTTTTAGGAATTTTCAAATTTTCAGATGGGAGGTTCCAGATAAGGTCAAAAACTACATACTCAGATCTTCACCAAACTTTGCAGGGATACATTGGATGTCAAGACACGTGGAAAAAACGTACAAAACAAGAGATTGGAGACATCAAGATTTTGGACGAATTTTTCAAGAATTCTCAAATTTTCAGATAGGAGGTTCCAGATAAGGTCAAAAACTACATACTCAGATCTTCACCAAACTTTGCATGGATACATTGGATGTCAAGACACGTGGAAAAAACATACAAAACATAGGATTAGAGACATCAAGATTTTGGTCGAATTTTTTAAGAATTTTCAAATTTTCAGAAAGGAGGTTCCATATAAGGTCAAAAACTACATACTCAGATCTTCACCAAACTTTGCAGGGATACATTGGATGTCAAGACACGTGGAAAAAAAGTACAAAACAAGAGAGTGGAGACATCAAGATTTTAGACAGATTTTTTAGGAATTTTCAAATTTTCAGATGGGAGGTTCCATATAAGGTCAAAAACTACATACTCAGATCTTCACCAAACTTTGCAGGGATACATTGGATGTCAAGACACGTGGAAAAAACGTACAAAACAAGAGATTGGAGACATAAAGGTTTTGGACGAATTTTTTAAGAATTTTCAAATTTTCAGAAAGGAGGTTCCATATAAGGTCAAAAACTACATACTCAGATCTTCACCAAACTTTGCAGGGATACAATGGATGTCAAGACACGTGGAAAAAACGTACAAAACAAGAGATTGGAGACATCAAGATTTTGGACGAATTTTTTAAGAATTTTCAAATTTTCAGAAAGGATGTTCCAGTTAAGGTCAAAAACGACATACTCAGATCTTCACCAAACTTAGCAGGGATACATTGGAGGTCAAGACACGTGGAAAAAACGTACAAAACAAGAGATTGAAGACATCAAGATTTTTGACGAATTTTTTAAAAATTTTCAAATTTTCAGATAGGAGGTTCCAGATAAAGTCAAAAACTACATACTCAGATCTTCACCAAACTTTGCAGGGATACATTGGATGTCAAGACACGTGGAAAAAACATACAAAACATAGGATTGGGGATATCAAGATTTTGGTCAAATTTTTTAAGAATTTTCAAATTTTCAGATAGGAGGTTCCATATAAGGTCAAAAACTACATACTCAGATCTTCACCAAACATTGCAGGGATACATTGGATGTCAAGAAACGTGGAAAAAACGTACAAAACAAGAGATTGGAGACATCAAGATTTTGGACGAATTTTTTGAAGAATTTTCAAATTTTCAGATAGGAGGTTCCAGATAAGGTTAAAAACTACATACTCAGATCTTCACCAAACGTTGCAGGGATACTTTGCATGTCAAGACACGTGGAAAAAACGTACAAAACAAGAGATTGGAGACATCAAGATTTTCGACGAATTTTTTAAGAATTTTCAAATTTTCAGATGGGAGGTTCCAGATAAGGTCAAAAACGACATACTCAGATCTTCACCAAACTTTGCATGGATACATTGGATGTCAAGACACGTGGAAAAAACGTACAAAACAAGAGATTGGGGACATCAAGATTTTGGACGAATTTTTTAAGAATTTTCAAATTTTCAGAAAGGAGGTTCCATATAAGGTCAAAAACTACATACTCAGATCTTCACCAAACTTTGCAGGGATACATTGGATGTCAAGACACGTGGAAAAAACGTACAAAACAAGAGATTGGAGACATCAAGATTTTGGACGAATTTTTTAAGAATTTTCAAATTTTCAGATAGGAGGTTCCATATAAGGTCAAAAACTACATACTCAGATCTTCACCAAACATTGCAGGGATACATTGGATGTCAAGAAACGTGGAAAAAAACGTACAAAACAAGAGATTGGAGACATCAAGATTTTGGACGAATTTTTTAAGAATTTTCAAATTTTCAGATAGGAGGTTCCAGATAAGGTCAAAAACTACATACTCAGATCTTCACCAAACGTTGCAGGGGTACTTTGCATGTCAAGACACGTGGAAAAAACGTACAAAACAAGAGATTGAAGACATCAAGATTTTCGACGAATTTTTTAAGAATTTTCAAATTTTCAGATGGGAGGTTTCAGATAAGGTCAAAAACGACATACTCAGATCTTCACCAAACTTTGCATGGATACATTGGATGTCAAGACACGTGGAAAAAACATACAAAACATAGGATTGGGGACATCAAGATTTTGGACGAATTTTTTAAGAATTTTCAAATTTTCAGAAAGGAGGTTCCATATAAGGTCAAAAACTACATACTCAGATCTTCACCAAACTTTGCAGGGATACATTGGATGTCAAGAAACGTGGAAAAAACGTACAAAACAAGAGATTGGAGACATCAAGATTTTGGATGAATTTTTTAAGAATTTTCAAATTTTCAGAAAGGAGGCTCCATATAAGGTCAAAAACTACATACTCAGATCTTCACCAAACTTTGCAGGGATACATTGGATGTCAAGACACGTGGAAAAAACGTACAAAACAAGAGAGTGGAGACATCAAGATTTTGGACGAATTTTTGAAGAATTTTCAAATTTTCAGAAAGGACAGAAAAAACGTACAAAACAAGAGATTGAAGACATCAAGATTTTGGAAGAATTTTTTAAAAATTTTCAAATTTTCAGATAGGAGGTTCCAGATAAGGTCAAAAACTACATACTCAGATCTTCACCAAACTTTGCAGGGATACATTGGATGTCAAGACACGTGGAAAAAACATACAAAACATAGGATTGGGGATATCAAGATTTTGGTCAATTTTTTAAGAATTTTCAAATTTTCAGATAGGAGGTTCCATATAAGGTCAAAAACTACATACTCAGATCTTCACCAAACATTGCAGGGATACATTGGATGTCAAGAAACGTGGAAAAAACGTACAAAACAAGAGATTGGAGACATCAAGATTTTGGACGAATTTTTTAAGAATTTTCAAATTTTCAGATAGGAGGTACCAGATAAGGTCAAAAACTACATACTCAGATCTTCACCAAACGTTGCAGGGATACTTTGCATGTCAAGACACGTGGAAAAAACGTACAAAACAAGAGATTGGAGACATCAAGATTTTCGACGAATTTTTTAAGAATTTTCAAATTTTCAGATGGGAGGTTCCAGATAAGGTCAAAAACGACATGCTCAGATCTTCACCAAACTTCGCATGGATACATTGGATGTCAAGACACGTGGAAAGAACATACAAAACATAGGATTGGGGACATCAAGATTTTGGACGAATTTTTTAAGAATTTTCAAATTTTCAGAAAGGAGGTTCCATATAAGGTCAAAAACTACATACTCAGATCTTCACCAAACTTTGCAGGGATACATTGGATGTCAAGACACGTGGAAAAAACGTACAAAACAAGAGATTGGAGACATCAAGATTTTGGACGAATTTTTTAAGAATTTTCAAATTTTCAGAAAGGAGGCTCCATATAAGGTCAAAAACGACATACTCAGATCTTCACCAAACTTTGCAGGGATACATTGGATGTCAAGACACGTGGAAAAAACGTACAAAACAAGAGATTGGAGACATCAAGATTTTAGACGGATTTTTTAGGAATTTTCAAATTTTCAGATGGGAGGTTCCATATAAGGTCAAAAACTACATACTCAGATCTTCACCAAACTTTGCAGGGATACATTGGATGTCAAGACACGTGGAAAAAACGTACAAAACAAGAGATTGGAGACATCAAGATTTTGGACGAATTTTTCAAGAATTCTCAAATTTTCAGAAAGGATGTTCCATATAAGGTCAAAAACTACATACTCAGATCTTCACCAAACTTTGCAGGGATACATTGGATGTCAAGACACGTGGAAAAAACGTACAAAACATAGGATTGGAGACATCAAGATTTTGGACGAATTTTTTAAGAATTTTCAAATTTTCAGAAAGGATGTTCCATATAAGGTCAAAAACTACATACTCAGATCTTCACCAAACTTTGCAGGTATACATTGGATGTCAAGACACGTGGAAAAAACATACAAAACATAGGATTGGGGACATCAAGATTTTGGTCAAATATTTTTAAGAATTTTCAAATTTTCAGATAAGAGGTTCCATATAAGGTCAAAAACTCAGATCTTCACCAAACTTTGCAGGGATACATTGGATGTCAAGACACGTGGAAAAAACATACAAAACATAGGATTGGGGATATCAAACTTTTGGTCAAATTTTTTAAGAATTTTCAAATTTTCAAATAGGAGGTTCCATATAAGGTCAAAAACTCAGATCTTCACCAAACGTTGCAGGGATACTTTGCATGTTGAGACACGTGGAAAAAACGTACAAAACAAGAGATTGGAGACATCAAGATTTTCGACGAATTTTTTAAGAATTTTCAAATTTTCAGATGGGAGGTTCCAGATAAGATCAAAAACGACATACTCAGATCTTCACCAAAATTTGCATGGATACATTGGATGTCAAGACACGTGGAAAAAACGTACAAAACAAGAGATTGGGGACATCAAGATTTTGGACGAATTTTTTAAGAATTTTCAAATTTTCAGAAAGGAGGTTCCATATAAGGTCAAAAACTACATACTCAGATCTTCACCAAACTTTGGAGGGATACATTGGATGTCAAGACACGTGGAAAAAACGTACAAAACAAGAGATTGGAGACATCAAGATTTTGGACGAATTTTTTAAGAATTTTCAAATTTTCAGAAAGGATGTTCCAGATAAGGTCAAAAACGACATACTCAGATCTTCACCAAACTTTGCAGGGATACATTGGAGGTCAAGACACGTGGAAAAAACGTACAAAACAAGAGATTGAAGACATCAAGATTTTGGACGAATTTTTTAAAATTTTTTTAATTTTCAGATAGGAGGTTCCACATAAGGTCAAAAACTACATACTCAGATCTTCACCAAACTTTGCAGGGATACATTGGATGTCAAGACACGTGGAAAAAACATACAAAACATAGGATTGGGTATATCAAGATTTTGGTCAATTTTTTTAAGAATTTTCAAATTTTCAGATAGGAGGTTCCATATAAGGTCAAAAACTACATACTCAGATCTTCACCAAACATTGCAGGGATACATTGGATGTCAAGAAACGTGGAAAAAACGTACAAAACAAGAGATTGGAGACATCAAGATTTTGGACGAATTTTTTAAGAATTTTCAAATTTTCAGATACGAGGTTCCAGATAAGGTCAAAAACTACATACTCAGATCTTCACCAAACGTTGCAGGGATACTTTGCATGTCAAGACACGTGGAAAAAACGTACAAAACAAGAGATTGGAGACATCAAGATTTTCGACGAATTTTTTAAGAATTTTCAAATTTTCAGATGGGAGGTTTCAGATAAGGTCAAAAACGACATGCTCAGATCTTCACCAAACTTTGCATGGATACATTGGATGTCAAGACACGTGGAAAAAACATACAAAACATAGGATTTGGGACATCAAGATTTTGGACGAATTTTTTAAGAATTTTCAAATTTTCAGAAAGGAGGTTCCATATAAGGTCAAAAACTACATACTCAGATCTTCACCAAACTTTGCAGGGATACATTGGATGTCAAGAAACGTGGAAAAAACGTATAAAACAAGAGATTGGAGACATAAAGATTTTGGATGAATTTTTTAAGAATTTTCAAATTTTCAGAAAGGAGGCTCCATATAAGGTCAAAAACTACATACTCAGATCTTCACCAAACTTTGCAGGGATACATTGGATGTCAAGACACGTGGAAAAAACGTACAAAACAAGAGATTGGAGACATCAAGATTTTGGACGAATTTTTGAGGAATTTTCAAATTTTCAGAAATGAGGTTCCAGATAAGGTCTAAAACTACATACTCAGATCTTCACCAAACTTTGCAGGGATACATTGGATGTCAAGACACGTGGAAAAAACATACAAAACATAGGATTGGGGACATCAAGATTTTGGTCAAATATTTTTAAGAATTTTCAAATTTTCAGATAAGAGGTTCCATATAAGGTCAAAAACTACATACTCAGATCTTCACCAAACATTGCAGGGATACATTGGATGTCAAGACACGTGGAAAAAACGTACAAAACAAGAGATTGAGGTGATCAAGATTTTGGACGGATTTTTAGGAATTTTCAAATTTTCAGAAAGGAGGTACCATATAAGGTCAAAAACTACATACTCAGATCTTCACCAAACTTTGCAGGGATACATTTTATGTCAAGACACGTGGAAAAAACGTACAAAACAAGAGATTGGAGACATCAAGATTTTGGACGAATTTTTCAAGAATTCTCAAATTTTCAGATAGGAGGTTCCATATAAGGTCAAAAACTACATACTCAGATCTTCACCAAACTTTGCATGGATACATTGGATGTCAAGACACGTGGAAAAAACATACAAAACATAGGATTGGAGACATCAAGATTTTGGTCGAATTTTTTAAGAATTTTCAAATTTTCAGAAAGGAGGTTCCATATAAGGTCAAAAACTACATACTCAGATCTTCACCAAACTTTGCAGGGATACATTGGATGTCAAGATACGTGGAAAAAACATACAAAACATAGGATTGGGGATATCAAGATTTTGGTCAAATTTTTAAAGAATTTTCAAATTTTCAGATAGGAGGTTCCATATAAGGTCAAAAACTACATACTCAGATCTTCACCAAACATTGCAGGGATACATTGGATGTCAAAAAACGTGGAAAAACGTACAAAACAAGAGTTTGGAGACATCAAGATTTTGGACGAATTTTTTAAGAATTTTCAAATTTTCAGATAGGAGGTTCCAGATAAGGTCAAAAACTACATACTCAGATCTTCACCAAACTTTGCAGGGATACATTGGATGTCAAGACACGTGGAAAAAACGTACAAAACAAGAGATTGAAGACATCAAGGTTTTGGACGATTTTTTTAAAAATTTTCAAATTTTCAGATAGGAGGTTCCAGATAAGGTCAAAAACTACATACTCAGATCTTCACCAAACTTTGCAGGGATACATTGGATGTCAAGACACGTGGAAAAAACATACAAAACATAGGATTGGGGATATCAAACTTTTGGTTAAATTTTTTAAGAATTTTCAAATTTTCAGATAGGAGGTTCCATATAAGGTCAAAAACTCAGATCTTCACCAAACGTTGCAGGGATACTTTGCATGTTGAGACACGTGGAAAAAACGTACAAAACAAGAGATTGGAGACATCAAGATTTTCGACGAATTTTTTAAGAATTTTCAAATTTTCAGATGGGAGGTTCCAGATAAGATCAAAAACGACATACTCAGATCTTCACCAAAATTTGCATGGATACATTGGATGTCAAGACACGTGGAAAAAACGTACAAAACAAGAGATTGGGGACATCAAGATTTTTGACGAATTTTTTATGAATTTTCAAATTTTCAGAAAGGAGGTTCCATATAAGGTCAAAAACTACATACTCAGATCTTCACCAAACTTTGCAGGGATACATTGGATGTCAAGACACGTGGAAAAAACGTACAAAACAAGAGATTGGAGACATCAAGATTTTGGACGAATTTTTTAAGAATTTTCAAATTTTCAGATAGGAGGTTCCAGATAAGGTCAAAAACTACATACTCAGATCTTCACCAAACGTTGCAGGGATACTTTGCATGTCAAGACACGTGGAAAAAACGTACAAAACAAGAGATTGGAGACATCAAGATTTTCGACGAATTTTTTAAGAATTTTCAAATTTTCAGATGGGAGGTTTCAGATAAGGTCAAAAACGACATGCTCAGATCTTCACCAAACTTTGCAGGGATACATTGGATGTCAAGACACGTGGAAAAAACGTATAAAACAAGAGATTGGAGACATAAAGATTTTGGATGAATTTTTTAAGAATTTTCAAATTTTCAGAAAGGAGGCTCCATATAAGGTCAAAAACTACATACTCAGATCTTCACCAAACTTTGCAGGGATACATTGGATGTCAAGACACGTGGAAAAAACGTACAAAACAAGAGATTGGAGACATCAAGATTTTGGACGAATTTTTGAGGAATTTTCAAATTTTCAGAAATGAGGTTCCAGATAAGGTCTAAAACTACATACTCAGATCTTCACCAAACTTTGCAGGGATACATTGGATGTCAAGACACGTGGAAAAAACATACAAAACATAGGATTGGGGACATCAAGATTTTGGTCAAATATTTTTAAGAATTTTCAAATTTTCAGATAAGAGGTTCCATATAAGGTCAAAAACTACATACTCAGATCTTCACCAAACATTGCAGGGATACATTGGATGTCAAGACACGTGGAAAAAACGTACAAAACAAGAGATTGAGGTGATCAAGATTTTGGACGGATTTTTTAGGAATTTTCAAATTTTCAGAAAGGAGGTACCATATAAGGTCAAAAACTACATACTCAGATCTTCACCAAACTTTGCAGGGATACATTGGATGTCAAGACACGTGGAAAAAACGTACAAAACAAGAGATTGGAGACATCAAGATTTTGGACGAATTTTTCAAGAATTCTCAAATTTTCAGATAGGAGGTTCCATATAAGGTCAAAAACTACATACTCAGATCTTCACCAAACTTTGCAGGGATACATTGGATGTCAAGACACGTGGAAAAAACATACAAAACATAGGATTGGAGACATCAAGATTTTGGTCGAATTTTTTAAGAATTTTCAAATTTTCAGAAAGGAGGTTCCAGATAAGGTCAAAAACTACATACTCAGATCTTCACCAAACTTTGCAGGGATACATTGGATGTCAAGACACGTGGAAAAAACGTACAAAACAAGAGATTGGAGACATCAAGATTTTGGACGAATTTTTCAAGAATTCTCAAATTTTCAGATAGGAGGTTCCATATAAGGTCAAAAACTACATACTCAGATCTTCACCAAACTTTGCAGGGATACATTGGATGTCAAGACACGTGGAAAAAACGTACAAAACAAGAGATTGGAGACATCAAGATTTTGGACGAATTTTTCAAGAATTCTCAAATTTTCAGATAGGAGGTTCCATATAAGGTCAAAAACTACATACTCAGATCTTCACCAAACTTTGCAGGGATACATTGGATGTCAAGACACGTGGAAAAAAAGTACAAAACAAGAGAGTGGAGACATCAAGATTTTAGACGGATTTTTTAGGAATTTTCAAATTTTCAGATGGGAGGTTCCATATAAGGTCAAAAACTACATACTCAGATCTTCACCAAACTTTGCAGGGATACATTGGATGTCAAGACACGTGGAAAAAACGTACAAAACAAGAGATTGGAGACATCAAGATTTTGGACGAATTTTTTTAGAATTTTCAAATTTTCAGAAAGGAGGTTCCATATAAGGTCAAAAACTACATACTCAGATATTCACCAAACTTTGCAGGGATACATTGGATGTCAAGACACGTGGAAAAAACGTACAAAACAAGAGATTGGAGACATCAAGATTTTGGACGAATTTTTTAAGAATTTTCAAATTTTCAGAAAGGATGTTCCAGATAAGGTCAAAAACGACATACTCAGATCTTCACCAAACTTTGCAGGGATACATTGGAGGTCAAGATACGTGGAAAAAACGTACAAAACAAGAGATTGAAGACATCAAGATTTTGGACGAATTTTTTAAAAATTTTCAAATTTTCAGATAGGAGGTTCCAGATAAGGACAAAAACTACATACTCAGATCTTCACCAAACTTTGCAGGGATACATTGGATGTCAAGACACGTGGAAAAAACATACAAAACATAGGATTGGGGATATCAAGATTTTGGTCAATTTTTTTAAGAATTTTCAAATTTTCAGATAGGAGGTTCCATATAAGGTCAAAAACTCAGATCTTCACCAAACGTTGCAGGGATACTTTGCATGTTGAGACACGTGGAAAAAACGTACAAAACAAGAGATTGGAGACATCAAGATTTTCGACGAATTTTTTAAGAATTTTCAAATTTTCAGATGGGAGGTTTCAGAAAAGGTCAAAAACGACATGCTCAGATCTTCACCAAACTTTGCAGGGATACATTGGATGTCAAGACACGTGGAAAAAACGTATAAAACAAGAGATTGGAGACATAAAGATTTTGGATGAATTTTTTAAGAATTTTCAAATTTTCAGAAAGGAGGCTCCATATAAGGTCAAAAACTACATACTCAGATCTTCACCAAACTTTGCAGGGATACATTGGATGTCAAGACACGTGGAAAAAACGTACAAAACAAGAGATTGGAGACATCAAGATTTTGGACGAATTTTTGAGGAATTTTCAAATTTTCAGAAATGAGGTTCCAGATAAGGTCTAAAACTACATACTCAGATCTTCACCAAACTTTGCAGGGATACATTGGATGTCAAGACACGTGGAAAAAACATACAAAACATAGGATTGGGGACATCAAGATTTTGGTCAAATATTTTTAAGAATTTTCAAATTTTCAGATAAGAGGTTCCATATAAGGTCAAAAACTACATACTCAGATCTTCACCAAACATTGCAGGGATACATTGGATGTCAAGACACGTGGAAAAAACGTACAAAACAAGAGATTGAGGTGATCAAGATTTTGGACGGATTTTTTAGGAATTTTCAAATTTTCAGAAAGGAGGTACCATATAAGGTCAAAAACTACATACTCAGATCTTCACCAAACTTTGCAGGGATACATTGGATGTCAAGACACGTGGAAAAAACGTACAAAACAAGAGATTGGAGACATCAAGATTTTGGACGAATTTTT
Source organism: Lepisma saccharinum (assembly GCF_977018435.1). Taxonomy (NCBI): domain Eukaryota; kingdom Metazoa; phylum Arthropoda; class Insecta; order Zygentoma; family Lepismatidae; genus Lepisma; species Lepisma saccharinum. Next base: position 322,830 of record NW_028142907.1, on the reverse strand, counting down.
CAAGAATTCTCAAATTTTCAGATAGGAGGTTCCATATAAGGTCAAAAACTACATACTCAGATCTTCACCAAACTTTGCATGGATACATTGGATGTCAAGACACGTGGAAAAAACATACAAAACATAGGATTGGAGACATCAAGATTTTGGTCGAATTTTTTAAGAATTTTCAAATTTTCAGAAAGGAGGTTCCAGATAAGGTCAAAAACTACATACTCAGATCTTCACCAAACTTTGCAGGGATACATTGGATGTCAAGACACGTGGAAAAAACGTACAAAACAAGAGATTGGAGACATCAAGATTTTGGACGAATTTTTCAAGAATTCTCAAATTTTCAGATAGGAGGTTCCATATAAGGTCAAAAACTACATACTCAGATCTTCACCAAACTTTGCAGGGATACATTGGATGTCAAGACACGTGGAAAAAACGTACAAAACAAGAGATTGGAGACATCAAGATTTTGGACGAATTTTTCAAGAATTCTCAAATTTTCAGATAGGAGGTTCCATATAAGGTCAAAAACTACATACTCAGATCTTCACCAAACTTTGCAGGGATACATTGGATGTCAAGACACGTGGAAAAAAAGTACAAAACAAGAGAGTGGAGACATCAAGATTTTAGACGGATTTTTTAGGAATTTTCAAATTTTCAGATGGGAGGTTCCATATAAGGTCAAAAACTACATACTCAGATCTTCACCAAACTTTGCAGGGATACATTGGATGTCAAGACACGTGGAAAAAACGTACAAAACAAGAGATTGGAGACATCAAGATTTTGGACGAATTTTTTTAGAATTTTCAAATTTTCAGAAAGGAGGTTCCATATAAGGTCAAAAACTACATACTCAGATATTCACCAAACTTTGCAGGGATACATTGGATGTCAAGACACGTGGAAAAAACGTACAAAACAAGAGATTGGAGACATCAAGATTTTGGACGAATTTTTTAAGAATTTTCAAATTTTCAGAAAGGATGTTCCAGATAAGGTCAAAAACGACATACTCAGATCTTCACCAAACTTTGCAGGCATACATTGGAGGTCAAGATACGTGGAAAAAACGTACAAAACAAGAGATTGAAGACATCAAGATTTTGGACGAATTTTTTAAAAATTTTCAAATTTTCAGATAGGAGGTTCCAGATAAGGACAAAAACTACATACTCAGATCTTCACCAAACTTTGCAGGGATACATTGGATGTCAAGACACGTGGAAAAAACATACAAAACATAGGATTGGGGATATCAAGATTTTGGTCAATTTTTTTAAGAATTTTCAAATTTTCAGATAGGAGGTTCCATATAAGGTCAAAAACTACATACTCAGATCTTCACCAAACATTGCAGGGATACATTGGATGTCAAGAAACGTGAAAAAAACGTACAAAACAAGAGATTGGAGACATCAAGATTTTGGACGAATTTTTTAAGAATTTTCAAATTTTCAGATAGGAGGTTCCATATAAGGTCAAAAACTACATACTCAGATCTTCACCAAACGTTGCAGGGATACTTTGCATGTCAAGACACGTGGAAAAAACGTACAAAACAAGAGATTGGAGACATCAAGATTTTCGACGAATTTTTTAAGAATTTTCAAATTTTCAGATGGGAGGTTTCAGATAAGGTCAAAAACGACATACTCAGATCTTCACCAAACTTTGCATGGATACATTGGATGTCAAGACACGTGGAAAAAACATACAAAACATAGGATTGGGGACATCAAGATTTTGGACGAATTTTTGAGGAATTTTCAAATTTTCAGAAATGAGGTTCCAGATAAGGTCTAAAACTACATACTCAGATCTTCACCAAACTTTGCAGGGATACATTGGATGTCAAGACACGTGGAAAAAACATACAAAACATAGGATTGGGGACATCAAGATTTTGGTCAAATATTTTTAAGAATTTTCAAATTTTCAGATAAGAGGTTCCATATAAGGTCAAAAACTACATACTCAGATCTTCACCAAACATTGCAGGGATACATTGGATGTCAAGAAACGTGGAAAAAACGTACAAAACAAGAGAATGGAGACATCAAGATTTTGGACGAATTTTTGAGAATTTTCAAATTTTCAGATAGGAGGTTCCAGATAAGGTCAAAAACTACATACTCAGATCTTCACCAAACGTTGCAGGGATACTTTGCATGTCAAGACACGTGGAAAAAACGTACAAAACAAGAGATTGGAGACATCAAGATTTTCGACGAATTTTTTAAGAATTTTCAAATTTTCAGATGGGAGGTTCCAGATAAGGTCAAAAACGACATACTCAGATCTTCACCAAACTTTGCAGGGATACATTGGATGTCAAGACAAGTGGAAAAAACGTACAAAACAAGAGATTGGAGACATCAAGATTTTGGACGAATTTTTTAAGAATTTTCAAATTTTCAGAAAGGAGGTTCCATATAAGGTCAAAAACTACATACTCAGATCTTCACCAAACTTTGCAGGGATACATTGGATGTCAAGACACGTGGAAAAAACGTACAAAACAAGAGATTGGAGACATCAAGATTTTCGACGAATTTTTTAAGAATTTTCAAATTTTCAGATAGGAGGTTCCATATAAGGTCAAAAACTACATACTCAGATCTTCACCAAACATTGCAGGTATACATTGGATGTCAAGAAACGTGGAAAAAACGTACAAAACAAGAGATTGGAGACATCAAGATTTTGGACGAATTTTTTAAGAATTTTCAAATTTTCAGATAGGAGGTTCCAGATAAGGTCAAAAACTACATACTCAGATCTTCACCAAACGTTGCAGGGATACTTTGCATGTCAAGACACGTGGAAAAAACGTACAAAACAAGAGATTGGAGACATCAAGATTTTCGACGAATTTTTTAAGAATTTTCAAATTTTCAGATGGGAGGTTTCAGATAAGGTCAAAAACGACATACTCAGATCTTCACCAAACTTTGCATGGATACATTGGATGTCAAGACACGTGGAAAAAACATACAAAACATAGGATTTTGGACATCAAGATTTTGGACGAATTTTTTAAGAATTTTCAAATTTTCAGAAAGGAGGTTCCATATAAGGTCAAAAACTACATACTCAGATCTTCACCAAACTTTGCAGGGATACATTGGATGTCAAGAAACGTGGAAAAAACATACAAAACAAGAGATTGGAGACTTCAAGATTTTGGATGAATTTTTTAAGAATTTTCAAATTTTCAGAAAGGAGGCTCCATATAAGGTCAAAAACTACATACTCAGATCTTCACCAAACTTTTCAGGGATACATTGGATGTCAAGACACGTGGAAAAAACGTACAAAACAAGAGAGTGGAGACATCAAGATTTTGGACGAATTTTTGAAGAATTTTCAAATTTTCAGAAAGGAGGTTCCAGATAAGGTCAAAAACTACATACTCAGATCTTCACCAAACTTTGCAGGGATACATTGGATGTCAAGACACGTGGAAAAAACGTACAAAACAAGAGATTGGTGTCATCAAGATTTTGGACGGATTTTTTAGGAATTTTCAAATTTTCAGATGAGAGGTTCCAGATAAGGTCAAAAACTACATACTCAGATCTTCACCAAACTTTGCAGGGATACATTGGATGTGAAGACACGTGAAAAAAACGTACAAAACAAGAGATTGGAGACATCAAGATTTTGGACGATTTTTTTAAGAATTTTCAAATTTTCAGAAAGGATGTTCCAGATAAGGTCAAAAACGACATACTCAGATCTTCACCAAACTTTGCAGGGATACATTGGATGTCAAGACACGTGGAAAGAACATACAAAACATAGGATTGTGGACATCAAGATTTTGGTCAAGTTTTTTAAGAATTTTCAAATTTTCAGATAGGAGGTTCCATATAAGGTCAAAAACTACATACTCAGATCTTCAACAAACATTGCAGGGATACATTGGATGTCAAGACATGTGGAAAAACGTACAAAACAAGAGATTGGAGACATCAAGATTTTGGACGAATTTTTTAAGAATTTTCAAATTTTCAGATAGGAGGTTCCAGATAAGGTCAAAAACTACATACTCAGATCTTCACCAAACTTTTGCTGGGATACATTGGATGTCAAGACACGTGGGAAAAACATACAAAACATAGGATTGGGGACATCAAGATTTTGGTCAAATTGTTTAAGAATTTTCAAATTTTTAAGATAGGAGGTTCCATATAAGGTCAAAAACTACATACTCAGATCTTCACCAAAGATTGCAGGGATACATTGGATGTCAAGACACGTGGAAAAAACATACAAAACATAGGATTGGGGATATCAAGATTTTGGTCAAATTTTTTAAGAATTTTCAAATTTTCAGATAGGAGGTTCCATATAAGGTCAAAAACTACATACTCAGATCTTCACCAAACATTGCAGGGATACTTTGCATGTCAAGAAACGTGGAAAAAACGTACAAAACAAGAGATTGGAGACATCAAGATTTTGGACGTATTTTTGAAGAATTTTCAAATTTTAATATGGGAGGTTCCAGATAAGGTCAAAAACGACATACTCAGATCTTCACCAAACTTTGCAGGGATACATTGGATGTCAAGGCACGTGGAAAAAACGTACAAAACAAGAGATTGGGGAAATCAAGATTTTGGACGAATTTTTTAAGAATTTTCAAATTTTCAGAAAGGAGGTTCCATATAAGGTCAAAAACTACATACTCAGATCTTCACCAAACTTTGCAGGGATACATTGGATGTCAAGACACGTGGAAAAAACGTACAAAACAAGAGATTGGAGACATCAAGATTTTGGACGAATTTTTTAAGAATTTTCAAATTTTCAGAAAGGATGTTCCAGATAAGGTCAAAAACGACATACTCAGATCTTCACCAAACTTTGCAGGGATACATTGGAGGTCAAGACACGTGGAAAAAGCGTACAAAACAAGAGATTGAAGACATCAAGATTTTGGACGAATTTTTTAAAAATTTTCAAATTTTCAGATAGGAGGTTCCAGATAAGGTCAAAAACTACATACTCAGATCTTCACCAAACTTTACAGGGATACATTGGATGTCAAGACACGTGGAAAAAACATACAAAACATAGGATTGGGGATATCAAAATTTTGGTAAAATTTTTTAAGAATTTTCAAATTTTCAGATAGGAGGTTCCATATAAGGTCAAAAACTACATACTCAGATCTTCACCAAACATTGCAGGGATACATTGGATGTCAAGAAACGTGGAAAAAACGTACAAAACAAGAGATTGGAGACATCAAGATTTTCGACGAATTTTTTAAGAATTTTCAAATTTTCAGATGGGAGGTTCCAGATAAGGTCAAAAACGACATACTCAGATCTTCACCAAACTTTGCATGGATACATTGGATGTCAAGACACGTGTAAAAACATACAAAACATAGGATTGGGGACATCAAGATTTTGGACGAATTTTTTAAGAATTTTCAAATTTTCAGAAAGGGGGTTCCATATAAGGTCAAGGACTACATACTCAGATCTTCACCAAACTTTGCAGGGATACATTGGATGTCAAGAAACGTGGAAAAAACGTACAAAACAAGAGATTGGAGACATCAAGATTTTGGATGAATTTTTTAAGAATTTTCAAATTTTCAGAAAGGAGGCTCCATATAAGGTCAAAACTACATACTCAGATCTTCACCAAACTTTGCAGGGATACATTGGATGTCAAGACACGTGGAAAAAACGTACAAAACAAGAGAGTGGAGACATCAAGATTTTGGACGAATTTTTGAAGAATTTTCAAATTTTCAGAAAGGAGGTTCCAGATAAGGTCAAAAACTACATACTTAGATCTTCACCAAACGTTGCAGGCATACTTTGCATGTCAAGACACGTGGAAAAAACGTACAAAACAAGAGATTGGAGACATCAAGATTTTCGACGAATTTTTTAAGAATTTTCAAATTTTCAGATGGGAGGTTTCAGATAAGGTCAAAAACGACATACTCAGATCTTCACCAAACTTTGCATGGATACATTGGATGTCAAGACACGTGGAAAAAACATACAAAACATAGGATTGGGGACATCAAGATTTTGGACGAATTTTTTAAGAATTTTCAAATTTTCAGAAAGGAGGTTCCATATAAAGTCAAAAACTACATACTCAGATCTTCACCAAACTTTGCAGGGATACATTGGATGTGAAGAAACGTGGAAAAAACGTATAAAACAAGAGATTGGAGACATAAAGATTTTGGATGAATTTTTTAAGAATTTTCAAATTTTCAGAAAGGAGGCTCCATATAAAGTAAAAAACTACATACTCAGATCTTCACCAAACTTTGCAGGGATACATTGGATGTCAAGACACGTGGAAAAAACGTACAAAACAAGAGATTGGAGACATCAAGATTTTGGACGAATTTTTGAGGAATTTTCAAATTTTCAGAAATGAGGTTCCAGATAAGGTCTAAAACTACATACTCAGATCTTCACCAAACTTTGCAGGGATACATTGGATGTCAAGACACGTGGAAAAAACATACAAAACATAGGATTGGGGACATCAAGATTTTGGTCAAATATTTTTAAGAATTTTCAAATTTTCAGATAAGAGGTTCCAAATAAGGTCAAAAACTACATACTCAGATCTTCACCAAACATTGCAGGGATACATTGGATGTCAAGAAACGTGGAAAAAACGTACAAAACAAGAGAATGGAGACATCAAGATTTTGGACGAATTTTTGAGAATTTTCAAATTTTCAGATAGGAGGTTCCAGATAAGGTCAAAAACTACATACTCAGATCTTCACCAAACGTTGCAGGGATACTTTGCATGTCAAGACACGTGGAAAAAACGTACAAAACAAGAGATTGGAGACATCAAGATTTTCGACGAATTTTTTAAGAATTTTCAAATTTTCAGATGGGAGGTTCCAGATAAGGTCAAAAACGACATACTCAGATCTTCACCAAACTTTGCAGGGATACATTGGATGTCAAGACAAGTGGAAAAATCGTACAAAACAAGAGATTGGAGACATCAAGATTTTGGACGAATTTTTTAAGAATTTTCAAATTTTCAGAAAGGAGGTTCCATATAAGGTCAAAAACTACATACTCAGATCTTCACCAAACTTTGCAGGGATACATTGGATGTCAAGACACGTGGAAAAAACGTACAAAACAAGAGATTGGAGACATCAAGATTTTCGACGAATTTTTTAAGAATTTTCAAATTTTCAGAAAGGATGTTCCAGATAAGGTCAAAAACGACATACTCAGATCTTCACCAAACTTTGCAGGGATACATTGGAGGTCAAGACACGTGGAAAAAACGTACAAAACAAGAGATTGAAGACATCAAGATTTTGGACGAATTTTTTAAAAATTTTCAAATTTTCAGATAGGAGGTTCCAGATAAGGTCAAAAACTACATACTCAGATCTTCACCAAACTTTGCAGGGATACATTGGATGTCAAGACACGTGGAAAAAACATACAAAACATAGGATTGGGGATATCAAGATTTTGGTCAAATTTTTTAAGAATTTTCAAATTTTCAGATAGGAGGTTCCATATAAGGTCAAAAACTACATACTCAGATCTTCACCAAACATTGCAGGGATACATTGGATGTCAAGAAACGTGGAAAAAACGTACAAAACAAGAGATTGGAGACATCAAGATTTTGGACGAATTTTTTAAGAATTTTCAAATTTTCAGATAGGAGGTTCCAGATAAGGTCAAAAACTACATACTCAGATCTTCACCAAACGTTGCAGGGATACTTTGCATGTCAAGAAAAGTGGAAAAAACGTACAAAACAAGAGATTGGAGACATCAAGATTTTCGACGAATTTTTTAAGAATTTTCAAATTTTCAGATGGGAGGTTTCAGATAAGGTCAAAAACGACATACTCAGATCTTCACCAAACTTTGCATGGATACATTGGATGTCAAGACACGTGGAAAAAACATACAAAACATAGGATTTTGGACATCAAGATTTTGGACGAATTTTTTAAGAATTTTCAAATTTTCAGAAAGGAGGTTCCATATAAGGTCAAAAACTACATACTCAGATCTTCACCAAACTTTGCAGGGATACATTGGATGTCAAGAAACGTGGAAAAAACGTACAAAACAAGAGATTGGAGACATCAAGATTTTGGATGAATTTTTTAAGAATTTTCAAATTTTCAGAAAGGAGGCTCCATATAAGGTCAAAAACTACATACTCAGATCTTCACCAAACTTTGCAGGGATACATTGGATGTCAAGACACGTGGAAAAAACGTACAAAACAAGAGAGTGGAGACATCAAGATTTTGGACGAATTTTTGAAGAATTTTCAAATTTTCAGAAAGGAGGTTCCAGATAAGGTCAAAAACTACATACTCAGATCTTCACCAAACTTTGCAGGGATACATTGGATGTCAAGACACGTGGAAAAAACGTACAAAACAAGAGATTGGTGTCATCAAGATTTTGGACGGATTTTTTAGGAATTTTCAAATTTTCAGATGAGAGGTTCCAGATAAGGTCAAAAACTACATACTCAGATCTTCACCAAACTTTGCAGGGATACATTGGATGTCAAGACACGTGGAAAAAACGTACAAAACAAGAGAGTGGAGACATCAAGGTTTTGGACGATTTTTTTAAGAATTTTCAAATTTTCAGAAAGGATGTTCCAGATAAGGTCAAAAACGACATACTCAGATCTTCACCAAACTTTTGCAGGGATACATTGGATGTCAAGACACGTGGGAAAAACATACAAAACATAGGATTGGGGACATCAAGATTTTGGACAAATTTTTTAAGAATTTTCAAATTTTTAAGATAGGAGGTTCCATATAAGGTCAAAAACTACATACTCAGATCTTCACCAAAGATTGCAGGGATACATTGGATGTCAAGACACGTGGAAAAAACATACAAAACATAGGATTGGGGATATCAAGATTTTGGTCAAATTTTTTAAGAATTTTCAAATTTTCAGATAGGAGGTTCCATATAAGGTCAAAAACTACATACTCAGATCTTCACCAAACATTGCAGGGATACTTTGCATGTCAAGAAACGTGGAAAAAACGTACAAAACAAGAGATTGGAGACATCAAGATTTTGGACGTATTTTTGAAGAATTTTCAAATTTTAAGATGGGAGGTTCCAGATAAGGTCAAAAACGACATACTCAGATCTTCACCAAACTTTGCAGGGATACATTGGATGTCAAGACACGTGGAAAAAACGTACAAAACAAGATATTGGGGAAATCAAGTTTTTGGACGAATTTTTTAAGAATTTTCAAATTTTCAGAAAGGAGGTTCCATATAAGGTCAAAAACTACATACTCAGATCTTCACCAAAATTTGCAGGGATACATTGGATGTCAAGACACGTGGAAAAAACGTACAAAACAAGAGATTGGAGACATCAAGATTTTGGACGAATTTTTTAAGAATTTTCAAATTTTCAGAAAGGATGTTCCAGATAAGGTCAAAAACGACATACTCAGATCTTCACCAAACTTTGCAGGGATACATTGGAGGTCAAGACACGTGGAAAAAGCGTACAAAACAAGAGATTGAAGACATCAAGATTTTGGACGAATTTTTTAAAAATTTTCAAATTTTCAGATAGGAGGTTCCAGATAAGGTCAAAAACTACATACTCAGATCTTCACCAAACTTTGCAGGGATACATTGGATGTCAAGACACGTGGAAAAAACATACAAAACATAGGATTGGGGATATCAAAATTTTGGTAAAATTTTTTAAGAATTTTCAAATTTTCAGATAGGAGGTTCCATATAAGGTCAAAAACTACATACTCAGATCTTCACCAAACATTGCAGGGATACATTGGATGTCAAGAAACGTGGAAAAAACGTACAAAACAAGAGATTGGAGACATCAAGATTTTGGATGAATTTTTTAAGAATTTTCAAATTTTCAGAAAGGAGGCTCCATATAAGGTCAAAACTACATACTCAGATCTTCACCAAACTTTGCAGGGATACATTGGATGTCAAGACACGTGGAAAAAACGTACAAAACAAGAGAGTGGAGACATCAAGATTTTGGACGAATTTTTGAAGAATTTTCAAATTTTCAGAAAGGAGGTTCCAGATAAGGTCAAAAACTACATACTCAGATCTTCACCAAACTTTGCAGGGATACATTGGATGTCAAGACACGTGGAAAAAACGTAGAAAACAAGAGATTGGTGTCATCAAGATTTTGGACGGATTTTTTAGGAATTTTCAAATTTTCAGATGAGAGGTTCCAGATAAGGTCAAAAACTACATACTCAGATCTTCACCAAACCTTGCAGGGATACATTGGATGTGAAGACACGTGAAAAAAACGTATAAAACAAGAGATTGGAGACATCAAGATTTTGGACGAATTTTTTAAGAATTTTCAAATTTTCAGAATTGATGTTCCAGATAAGGTCAAAAACGACATACTCAGATCTTCACCAAACTTTGCAGGGATACATTGGATGTCAAGACACGTGGAAAGAACATACAAAACATAGGATTGGGGACATCAAGATTTTGGTCAAATTTTTTAAGAATTTTCAAATTTTCAGATAGGAGGTTCCATATAAGGTCAAAAACTACATACTCAGATCTTCACCAAAGATTGCAGGGATACATTGGATGTCAAGACACGTGGAAAAAACGTACAAAACAAGAGATTGGAGACATCAAGATTTTGGACGAATTTTTTAAGAATTTTCAAATTTTCAGATGGGAGTTTCCAGATAAGGTCAAAAACTACATACTCAGATCTTCACCAAACTTTGCAGGGATACATTGGATGTCAAGACACGTGGAAAAAACGTACTAAACAAGAGATTGGAGACGTCAAGATTTTGGACGAATTTTTTAAGAATTTTCAAATTTTCAGAAAGGATGTTCCAGATAAGGTCAAAAACGACATACTCAGATCTTCACCAAATTTGCAGGGATACATTGGATGTCAAGACACGTGGAAAAAACGTACAAAACAAGAGATTGGAAACATCAAGATTTTGGACGAATTTTTTAAGAATTTTCAAATTTTCAGATAGGAGGTTCCAGATAAGGTCAAAAACTACATACTCAGATCTTCACCAAAGATTGCAGGGATACATTGGATGTCCAGACACGTGGAAAAAACGTACAAAACAAGAGATTGGAGACATCAAGATTTTCGAAGAATTTTTTAAGAATTTTCAAATTTTCAGAAAGGAGGTTCCAGATAAGGTCAAAAACTACATACTCAGATCTTCACCAAACTTTGCAGGGATACATTGGATGTCAAGACACGTGGAAAAAACGTACAAAACAAGAGATTGGTGTCATTTTGGACGGATTTTTTAGGAATTTTCAAATTTTCAGATGAGAGGTTCCAGATAAGGTCAAAAACTACATACTCAGACCTTCACCAAACTTTGCAGGGATACATTGGATGTGAAGACACGTGAAAAAAACGTACAAAACAAGAGATTGGAGACATCAAGTTTTTGGACGATTTTTTTAAGAATTTTCAAATTTTCAGAAAGGATGTTCCAGATAAGGTCAAAAACGACATACTCAGATCTTCACCAAACTTTGCAGGGATACATTGGATGTCAAGACACGTGGAAAGAACATACAAAACATAGGATTGTGGACATCAAGATTTTGGTCAAGTTTTTTAAGAATTTTCAAATTTTCAGATAGGAGGTTCCATATAAGTTCAAAAACTACATACTCAGATCTTCAACAAACATTGCAGGGATACATTGGATGTCAAGACACGTGGAAAAACGTACAAAACAAGAGATTGGAGACATCAAGATTTTGGACGAATTTTTTAAGAATTTTCAAATTTTCAGATAGGAGGTTCCAGATAAGGTCAAAAACTACATACTCAGATTTTCACCAAACTTTTGCAGGGATACATTGGATGTCAAGACACGTGGGAAAAACATACAAAACATAGGATTGGGGACATCAAGATTTTGGTCAAATTTTTTAAGAATTTTCAAATTTTTAAGATAGGAGGTTCCATATAAGGTCAAAAACTACATACTCAGATCTTCACCAAAGATTGCAGGGATACATTGGATGTCAAGACACGTGGAAAAAACATACAAAACATCGGATTGGGGATATCAAGATTTTGGTCAAATTTTTTAAGAATTTTCAAATTTTCAGATAGGAGGTTCCATATAAGGTCAAAAACTACATACTCAGATCTTCACCAAACATTGCAGGGATACTTATGTCAAGAAACGTGGAAAAAACGTACAAAACAAGAGATTGGAGACATCAAGATTTTGGACGTATTTTTGAAGAATTTTCAAATTTTAAGATGGGAGGTTCAAGATAAAGTCAAAAACGACATACTCAGATCTTCACGAAACTTTGCAGGGATACATTGGATGTCAAGACACGTGGAAAAAACGTACAAAACAAGAGATTGGGGAAATCAAGATTTTGGACGAATTTTTTAAGAATTTTCAAATTTTCAGAAAGGAGGTTCCATATAAGGTCAAAAACTACATACTCAGATCTTCACCAAACTTTGCAGGGATACATTGGATGTCAAGACACGTGGAAAAAACGTACAAAACAAGAGATTGGAGACATCAAGATTTTGGACGAATTTTTTAAGAATTTTCAAATTTTCAGAAAGGATGTTCCAGATAAGGTCAAAAACGACATACTCAGATCTTCACCAAACTTTGCAGGGATACATTGGAGGTCAAGACACGCGGAAAAAGCGTACAAAACAAGAGATTGAAGACATCAAGATTTTGGACGAATTTTTTAAAAATTTTCAAATTTTCAGATAGGAGGTTCCAGATAAGGTCAAAAACTACATACTCAGATCTTCACCAAACTTTGCAGGGATACATTGGATGTCAAGACACGTGGAAAAAACATACAAAACATAGGATTGGGGATATCAAAATTTTGGTAAAATTTTTTAAGAATTTTCAAATTTTCAGATAGGAGGTTCCATATAAGGTCAAAAACTACATACTCAGATCTTCACCAAACATTGCAGGGATACATTGGATGTCAAGAAACGTGGAAAAAACGTACAAAACAAGAGATTGGAGACATCAAGATTTTGGAAGAATTTTTGAAGAATTTTCAAATTTTCAGATAGGAGGTTCCAGATAAGGTCAAAAACTACATACTCAGATCTTCACCAAACTTTGCAGGGATACATTGGATGTCAAGACACGTGGAAAAAACGTACAAAACAAGAGAGTGGAGACATCAAGATTTTGGACGAATTTTTGAAGAATTTTCAAATTTTCAGAAAGGAGGTTCCAGATAAGGTCAAAAACTACATACTCAGATCTTCACCAAACTTTGCAGGGATACATTGGATGTCAAGACACGTGGAAAAAACGTAGAAAACAAGAGATTGGTGTCATCAAGATTTTGGACGGATTTTTTAGGAATTTTCAAATTTTCAGATGAGAGGTTCCAGATAAGGTCAAAAACTACATACTCAGATCTTCACCAAACCTTGCAGGGATACATTGGATGTGAAGACACGTGAAAAAAACGTATAAAACAAGAGATTGGAGATATCAAGATTTTGGACGAATTTTTTAAGAATTTTCAAATTTTCAGAATGGATGTTCCAGATAAGGTCAAAAACGACATACTCAGATCTTCACCAAACTTTGCAGGGATACATTGGATGTCAAGACACGTGGAAAGAACATACAAAACATAGGATTGGGGACATCAAGATTTTGGTCAAATTTTTTAAGAATTTTCAAATTTTCAGATAGGAGGTTCCATATAAGGTCAAAAACTACATACTCAGATCTTCACCAAAGATTGCAGGGATACATTGGATGTCAAGACACGTGGAAAAAACGTACAAAACAAGAGATTGGAGACATCAAGATTTTGGACGAATTTTTTAAGAATTTTCAAATTTTCAGATGGGAGGTTCCAGATAAGGTCAAAAACTACATACTCAGATCTTCACCAAACTTTGCAGGGATACATTGGATGTCAAGACACGTGGAAAAAACTTACAAAACAAGAGATTGGAGACGTCAAGATTTTGGACGAATTTTTTAAGAATTTTCAAATTTTCAGAAAGGATGTTCCAGATAAGGTCAAAAACGACATACTCAGATCTTCACCAAATTTGCAGGGATACATTGGATGTCAAGACACGTGGAAAAAACGTACAAAACAAGAGATTGGAGACATCAAGATTTTCGACGAATTTTTTAAGAATTTTCAAATTTTCAGATGGGAGGTTCCAGATAAGGTCAAAAACGACATACTCAGATCTTCACCAAACTTTGCATGGATACATTGGATGTCAAGACACGTGTAAAAAACATACAAAACATAGGATTGGGGACATCAAGATTTTGGACGAATTTTTTAAGAATTTTCAAATTTTCAGAAAGGGGGTTCCATATAAGGTCAAGAACTACATACTCAGATCTTCACCAAACTTTGCAGGGATACATTGGATGTCAAGAAACGTGGAAAAAACGTACAAAACAAGAGATTGGAGACATCAAGATTTTGGATGAATTTTTTAAGAATTTTCAAATTTTCAGAAAGGAGGCTCCATATAAGGTCAAAACTACATACTCAGATCTTCACCAAACTTTGCAGGGATACATTGGATGTCAAGACACGTGGAAAAAACGTACAAAACAAGAGAGTGGAGACATCAAGATTTTGGACGAATTTTTGAAGAATTTTCAAATTTTCAGAAAGGAGGTTCCAGATAAGGTCAAAAACTAAATACTCAGATCTTCACCAAACTTTGCAGGGATACATTGGATGTCAAGACACGTGGAAAAAACGTAGAAAACAAGAGATTGGTGTCATCAAGATTTTGGACGGATTTTTTAGGAATTTTCAAATTTTCAGATGAGATGTTCCAGATAAGGTCAAAAACTACATACTCAGATCTTCACCAAACCTTGCAGGGATACATTGGATGTGAAGACACGTGAAAAAAACGTATAAAACAAGAGATTGGAGACATCAAGATTTTGGACGAATTTTTTAAGAATTTTCAAATTTTCAGAATGGATTTTCCAGATAAGGTCAAAAACGACATACTCAGATCTTCACCAAACTTTGCAGGGATACATTGGATGTCAAGACACGTGGAAAGAACATACAAAACATAGGATTGGGGACATCAAGATTTTGGTCAAATTTTTTAAGAATTTTCAAATTTTCAGATAGGAGGTTCCATATAAGGTCAAAAACTACATACTCAGATATTCACCAAAGATTGCAGGGATACATTGGATGTCAAGACACGTGGAAAAAACGTACAAAACAAGAGATTGGAGACATCAAGATTTTGGACGAATTTTTTAAGAATTTTCAAATTTTCAGATGGGAGGTTCCAGATAAGGTCAAAAACTACATACTCAGATCTTCACCAAACTTTGCAGGGATACATTGGATGTCAAGACACGTGGAAAAAACGTACAAAACAAGAGATTGGAGACGTCAAGATTTTGGACGAATTTTTTAAGAATTTTCAAATTTTCAGAAAGGATGTTCCAGATAAGGTCAAAAACGACATACTCAGATCTTCACCAAATTTGCAGGGATACATTGGATGTCAAGACACGTGGAAAAAACGTACAAAACAAGAGATTGGAAACATCAAGATTTTGGACGAATTTTTTAAGAATTTTCAAATTTTCAGATAGGAGGTTCCAGATAAGGTCAAAAACTACATACTCAGATCTTCACCAAAGATTGCAGGGATACATTGGATGTCCAGACACCTGGAAAAAACGTACAAAACAAGAGATTGGAGACATCAAGATTTTCGACGAATTTTTTAAGAATTTTCAAATTTTCAGAAAGGAGGTTCCAGATAAGGTCAAAAACTACATACTCAGATCTTCACCAAACTTTGCAGGGATACATTGGATGTCAAGACACGTGGAAAAAACGTACAAAACAAGAGATTGGTGTCATCAAGATTTTGGACGGATTTTTTAGGAATTTTCAAATTTTCAGATGAGAGGTTCCAGATAAGATCAAAAACTACATACTCAGACCTTCACCAAACTTTGCAGGGATACATTGGATGTGAAGACACGTGAAAAAAACGTACAAAACAAGAGATTAGAGACATCAAGTTTTTGGAAGATTTTTTTAAGAATTTTCAAATTTTCAGAAAGGATGTTCCAGATAAGGTCAAAAACGACATACTCAGATCTTCACCAAACTTTGCAGGGATACATTGGATGTCAAGACACGTGGAAAGAACATACAAAACATAGGATTGTGGACATCAAGATTTTGGTCAAGTTTTTTAAGAATTTTCAAATTTTCAGATAGGAGGTTCCATATAAGGTCAAAAACTACATACTCAGATCTTCAACAAACATTGCAGGGATACATTGGATGTCAAGACACGTGGAAAAACGTACAAAACAAGAGATTGGAGACATCAAGATTTTGGACGAATTTTTTAAGAATTTTCAAATTTTCAGATAGGAGGTTCCAGATAAGGTCAAAAACTACATACTCAGATCTTCACCAAACTTTTGCAGGGATACATTGGATGTCAAGACACGTGGGAAAAACATACAAAACATAGGATTGGGGACATCAAGATTTTGGTCAAATTTTTTAAGAATTTTCAAATTTTTAAGATAGGAGGTTCCATATAAGGTCAAAAACTACATACTCAGATCTTCACCAAAGATTGCAGGGATACATTGGATGTCAAGACACGTGGGAAAAACATACAAAACATAGGATTGGGGACATCAAGATTTTGGTCAAATTTTTTAAGAATTTTCAAATTTTTAAGATAGGAGGTTCCATATAAGGTCAAAAACTACATACTCAGATCTTCACCAAACATTGCAGGGATACTTTGCATGTCAAGAAACGTGGAAAAAACGTACAAAACAAGAGATTGGAGACATCAAGATTTTGGACGTATTTTTGAAGAATTTTCAAATTTTAAGATGGGAGGTTCCAGATAAGGTCAAAAACGACATACTCAGATCTTCACGAAACTTTGCAGGGATACATTGGATGTCAAGACACGTGGAAAAAACGTACAAAACAAGAGATTGGGGAAATCAAGATTTTGGACGAATTTTTTAAGAATTTTCAAATTTTCAGAAAGGAGGTTCCATATAAGGTCAAAAACTACATACTCAGATCTTCACCAAACTTTGCAGGGATACATTGGATGTCAAGACACGTGGAAAAAACGTACAAAACAAGAGATTGGAGACATCAAGATTTTGGACGAATTTTTTAAGAATTTTCAAATTTTCAGAAAGGATGTTCCAGATAAGGTCAAAAACGACATACTCAGATCTTCACCAAACTTTGCAGGGATACATTGGAGGTCAAGACACGTGGAAAAAGCGTACAAAACAAGAGATTGAAGACATCAAGATTTTGGACGAATTTTTGAAGAATTTTCAAATTTTCAGATAGGAGGTTCCAGATAAGGTCAAAAACTACATACTCAGATCTTCACCAAACGTTGCAGGGATACTTTGCATGTCAAGACACGTGGAAAAAACGTACAAAACAAGAGATTGGAGACATCAAGATTTTCGACGAATTTTTTAAGAATTTTCAAATTTTCAGATGGGAGGTTCCAGATAAGGTCAAAAACGACATACTCAGATCTTCACCAAACTTTGCATGGATACATTGGATGTCAAGACACGTGTAAAAAACATACAAAACATAGGATTGGGGACTTCAAGATTTTGGACGAATTTTTTAAGAATTTTCAAATTTTCAGAAAGGGGGTTCCATATAAGGTCAAGAACTACATACTCAGATCTTCACCAAACTTTGCAGGGATACATTGGATGTCAAGACACGTGGAAAAAACGTAGAAAACAAGAGATTGGTGTCATCAAGATTTTGGACGGATTTTTTAGGAATTTTCAAATTTTCAGATGAGAGGTTCCAGATAAGGTCAAAAACTACATACTCAGATCTTCACCAAACCTTGCAGGGATACATTGGATGTGAAGACACGTGAAAAAAACGTATAAAACAAGAGATTGGAGACATCAAGATTTTGGACGAATTTTTTAAGAATTTTCAAATTTTCAGAATTGATGTTCCAGATAAGGTCAAAAACGACATACTCAGATCTTCACCAAACTTTGCAGGGATACATTGGATGTCAAGACACGTGGAAAGAACATACAAAACATAGGATTGGGGACATCAAGATTTTGGTCAAATTTTTTAAGAATTTTCAAATTTTCAGATAGGAGGTTCCATATAAGGTCAAAAACTACATACTCAGATCTTCACCAAAGATTGCAGGGATACATTGGATGTCAAGACACGTGGAAAAAACGTACAAAACAAGAGATTGGAGACATCAAGATTTTGGACGAATTTTTTAAGAATTTTCAAATTTTCAGATGGGAGGTTCCAGATAAGGTCAAAAACTACATACTCAGATCTTCACCAAACTTTGCAGGGATACATTGGATGTCAAGACACGTGGAAAAAACGTACAAAACAAGAGATTGGAGACGTCAAGATTGTGGACGAATTTTTTAAGAATTTTCAAATTTTCAGAAAGGATGTTCCAGATAAGGTCAAAAACGACATACTCAGATCTTCACCAAATTTGCAGGGATACATTGGATGTCAAGACACGTGGAAAAAACGTACAAAACAAGAGATTGGAAACATCAAGATTTTGGACGAATTTTTTAAGAATTTTCAAATTTTCAGAAAGGATGTTCCAGATAAGGTCAAAAACGACATACTCAGATCTTCACCAAAGATTGCAGGGATACATTGGATGTCCAGACACGTGGAAAAAACGTACAAAACAAGAGATTGGAGACATCAAGATTTTCGAAGAATTTTTTAAGAATTTTCAAATTTTCAGAAAGGAGGTTCCAGATAAGGTCAAAAACTACATACTCAGATCTTCACCAAACTTTGCAGGGATACATTGGATGTCAAGACACGTGGAAAAAACGTACAAAACAAGAGATTGGTGTCATCAAGATTTTGGACGGATTTTTTAGGAATTTTCAAATTTTCAGATGAGAGGTTCCAGATAAGGTCAAAAACTACATACTCAGACCTTCACCAAACTTTGCAGGGATACATTGGATGTGAAGACACGTGAAAAAAACGTACAAAACAAGAGATTGGAGACATCAAGTTTTTGGACGATTTTTTTAAGAATTTTCAAATTTTCAGAAAGGATGTTCCAGATAAGGTCAAAAACGACATACTCAGATCTTCACCAAACTTTGCAGGGATACATTGGATGTCAAGACACGTGGAAAGAACATACAAAACATAGGATTGTGGACATCAAGATTTTGGTCAAGTTTTTTAAGAATTTTCAAATTTTCAGATAGGAGGTTCCATATAAGTTCAAAAACTACATACTCAGATCTTCAACAAACATTGCAGGGATACATTGGATGTCAAGACACGTGGAAAAACGTACAAAACAAGAGATTGGAGACATCAAGATTTTGGACGAATTTTTTAAGAATTTTCAAATTTTCAGATAGGAGGTTCCAGATAAGGTCAAAAACTACATACTCAGATTTTCACCAAACTTTTGCATGGATACATTGGATGTCAAGACACGTGGGAAAAACATACAAAACATAGGATTGGGGACATCAAGATTTTGGTCAAATTTTTTAAGAATTTTCAAATTTGTAAGATAGGAGGTTCCATATAAGGTCAAAAACTACATACTCAGATCTTCACCAAAGATTGCAGGGATACATTGGATGTCAAGACACGTGGAAAAAACATACAAAACATCGGATTGGGGATATCAAGATTTTGGTCAAATTTTTTAAGAATTTTCAAATTTTCAGATAGGAGGTTCCATATAAGGTCAAAAACTACATACTCAGATCTTCACCAAACATTGCAGGGATACTTTGCATGTCAAGAAACGTGGAAAAAACGTACAAAACAAGAGATTGGAGACATCAAGATTTTGGACGTATTTTTGAAGAATTTTCAAATTTTAAGATGGGAGGTTCAAGATAAAGTCAAAAACGACATACTCAGATCTTCACGAAACTTTGCAGGGATACATTGGATGTCAAGACACGTGGAAAAAACGTACAAAACAAGAGATTGGGGAAATCAAGATTTTGGACGAATTTTTTAAGAATTTTCAAATTTTCAGAAAGGAGGTTCCATATAAGGTCAAAAACTACATACTCAGATCTTCACCAAACTTTGCAGGGATACATTGGATGTCAAGACACGTGGAAAAAACGTACAAAACAAGAGATTGGAGACATCAAGATTTTGGACGAATTTTTTAAGAATTTTCAAATTTTCAGAAAGGATGTTCCAGATAAGGTCAAAAACGACATACTCAGATCTTCACCAAACTTTGCAGGGATACATTGGAGGTCAAGACACGTGGAAAAAGCGTACAAAACAAGAGATTGAAGACATCAAGATTTTGGACGAATTTTTTAAAAATTTTCAAATTTTCAGATAGGAGGTTCCAGATAAGGTCAAAAACTACATACTCAGATCTTCACCAAACTTTGCAGGGATACATTGGATGTCAAGACACGTGGAAAAAACATACAAAACATAGGATTGGGGATATCAAAATTTTGGTAAAATTTTTTAAGAATTTTCAAATTTTCAGATAGGAGGTTCCATATAAGGTCAAAAACTACATACTCAGATCTTCACCAAACATTGCAGGGATACATTGGATGTCAAGAAACGTGGAAAAAACGTACAAAACAAGAGATTGGAGACATCAAGATTTTGGAAGAATTTTTGAAGAATTTTCAAATTTTCAGATAGGAGGTTCCAGATAATGTCAAAAACTACATACTCAGATCTTCACCAAACGTTGCAGGGATACTTTGCATGTCAAGACACGTGGAAAAAACGTACAAAACAAGAGATTGGAGACATCAAGATTTTCGACGAATTTTTTAAGAATTTTCAAATTTTCAGATGGGAGGTTCCAGATAAGGTCAAAAACGACAAACTCAGATCTTCACCAAACTTTGCATGGATACATTGGATGTCAAGACACGTGTAAAAAACATACAAAACATAGGATTGGGGACATCAAGATTTTGGACGAATTTTTTAAGAATTTTCAAATTTTCAGAAAGGGGGTTCCATATAAGGTCAAGAACTACATACTCAGATCTTCACCAAACTTTGCAGGGATACATTGGATGTCAAGAAACGTGGAAAAAACGTACAAAACAAGAGATTGGAGACATCAAGATTTTGGATGAATTTTTTAAGAATTTTCAAATTTTCAGAAAGGAGGCTCCATATAAGGTCAAAACTACATACTCAGATCTTCACCAAACTTTGCAGGGATACATTGGATGTCAAGACACGTGGAAAAAACGTACAAAACAAGAGAGTGGAGACATCAAGATTTTGGACGAATTTTTGAAGAATTTTCAAATTTTCAGAAAGGAGGTTCCAGATAAGGTCAAAAACTACATACTCAGATCTTCACCAAACTTTGCAGGGATACATTGGATGTCAAGACACGTGGAAAAAACGTAGAAAACAAGAGATTGGTGTCATCAAGATTTTGGACGGATTTTTTAGGAATTTTCAAATTTTCAGATGAGAGGTTCCAGATAAGGTCAAAAACTACATACTCAGATCTTCACCAAACCTTGCAGGGATACATTGGATGTGAAGACACGTGAAAAAAACGTATAAAACAAGAGATTGGAGATATCAAGATTTTGGACGAATTTTTTAAGAATTTTCAAATTTTCAGAATGGATGTTCCAGATAAGGTCAAAAACGACATACTCAGATCTTCACCAAACTTTGCAGGGATACATTGGATGTCAAGACACGTGGAAAGAACATACAAAACATAGGATTGGGGACATCAAGATTTTGGTCAAATTTTTTAAGAATTTTCAAATTTTCAGATAGGAGGTTCCATATAAGGTCAAAAACTACATACTCAGATCTTCACCAAAGATTGCAGGGATACATTGGATGTCAAGACACGTGGAAAAAACGTACAAAACAAGAGATTGGAGACATCAAGATTTTGGACGAATTTTTTAAGAATTTTCAAATTTTCAGATGGGAGGTTCCAGATAAGGTCAAAAACTACATACTCAGATCTTCACCAAACTTTGCAGGGATACATTGGATGTCAAGACACGTGGAAAAAACTTACAAAACAAGAGATTGGAGACGTCAAGATTTTGGACGAATTTTTTAAGAATTTTCAAATTTTCAGAAAGGATGTTCCAGATAAGGTCAAAAACGACATACTCAGATCTTCACCAAATTTGCAGGGATACATTGGATGTCAAGACACGTGGAAAAAACGTACAAAACAAGAGATTGGAGACATCAAGATTTTCGACGAATTTTTTAAGAATTTTCAAATTTTCAGATGGGAGGTTCCAGATAAGGTCAAAAACGACATACTCAGATCTTCACCAAACTTTGCATGGATACATTGGATGTCAAGACACGTGTAAAAAACATACAAAACATAGGATTGGGGACATCAAGATTTTGGACGAATTTTTTAAGAATTTTCAAATTTTCAGAAAGGGGGTTCCATATAAGGTCAAGAACTACATACTCAGATCTTCACCAAACTTTGCAGGGATACATTGGATGTCAAGAAACGTGGAAAAAACGTACAAAACAAGAGATTGGAGACATCAAGATTTTGGATGAATTTTTTAAGAATTTTCAAATTTTCAGAAAGGAGGCTCCATATAAGGTCAAAACTACATACTCAGATCTTCACCAAACTTTGCAGGGATACATTGGATGTCAAGACACGTGGAAAAAACGTACAAAACAAGAGAGTGGAGACATCAAGATTTTGGACGAATTTTTGAAGAATTTTCAAATTTTCAGAAAGGAGGTTCCAGATAAGGTCAAAAACTAAATACTCAGATCTTCACCAAACTTTGCAGGGATACATTGGATGTCAAGACACGTGGAAAAAACGTAGAAAACAAGAGATTGGTGTCATCAAGATTTTGGACGGATTTTTTAGGAATTTTCAAATTTTCAGATGAGATGTTCCAGATAAGGTCAAAAACTACATACTCAGATCTTCACCAAACCTTGCAGGGATACATTGGATGTGAAGACACGTGAAAAAAACGTATAAAACAAGAGATTGGAGACATCAAGATTTTGGACGAATTTTTTAAGAATTTTCAAATTTTCAGAATGGATTTTCCAGATAAGGTCAAAAACGACATACTCAGATCTTCACCAAACTTTGCAGGGATACATTGGATGTCAAGACACGTGGAAAGAACATACAAAACATAGGATTGGGGACATCAAGATTTTGGTCAAATTTTTTAAGAATTTTCAAATTTTCAGATAGGAGGTTCCATATAAGGTCAAAAACTACATACTCAGATATTCACCAAAGATTGCAGGGATACATTGGATGTCAAGACACGTGGAAAAAACGTACAAAACAAGAGATTGGAGACATCAAGATTTTGGACGAATTTTTTAAGAATTTTCAAATTTTCAGATGGGAGGTTCCAGATAAGGTCAAAAACTACATACTCAGATCTTCACCAAACTTTGCAGGGATACATTGGATGTCAAGACACGTGGAAAAAACGTACAAAACAAGAGATTGGAGACGTCAAGATTTTGGACAAATTTTTTAAGAATTTTCAAATTTTCAGAAAGGATGTTCCAGATAAGGTCAAAAACGACATACTCAGATCTTCACCAAATTTGCAGGGATACATTGGATGTCAAGACACGTGGAAAAAACGTACAAAACAAGAGATTGGAAACATCAAGATTTTGGACGAATTTTTTAAGAATTTTCAAATTTTCAGATAGGAGGTTCCAGATAAGGTCAAAAACTACATACTCAGATCTTCACCAAAGATTGCAGGGATACATTGGATGTCCAGACACCTGGAAAAAACGTACAAAACAAGAGATTGGAGACATCAAGATTTTCGACGAATTTTTTAAGAATTTTCAAATTTTCAGAAAGGAGGTTCCAGATAAGGTCAAAAACTACATACTCAGATCTTCACCAAACTTTGCAGGGATACATTGGATGTCAAGACACGTGGAAAAAACGTACAAAACAAGAGATTGGTGTCATCAAGATTTTGGACGGATTTTTTAGGAATTTTCAAATTTTCAGATGAGAGGTTCCAGATAAGATCAAAAACTACATACTCAGACCTTCACCAAACTTTGCAGGGATACATTGGATGTGAAGACACGTGAAAAAAACGTACAAAACAAGAGATTGGAGACATCAAGTTTTTGGAAGATTTTTTTAAGAATTTTCAAATTTTCAGAAAGGATGTTCCAGATAAGGTCAAAAACGACATACTCAGATCTTCACCAAACTTTGCAGGGATACATTGGATGTCAAGACACGTGGAAAGAACATACAAAACATAGGATTGTGGACATCAAGATTTTGGTCAAGTTTTTTAAGAATTTTCAAATTTTCAGATAGGAGGTTCCATATAAGGTCAAAAACTACATACTCAGATCTTCAACAAACATTGCAGGGATACATTGGATGTCAAGACACGTGGAAAAACGTACAAAACAAGAGATTGGAGACATCAAGATTTTGGACGAATTTTTTAAGAATTTTCAAATTTTCAGATAGGAGGTTCCAGATAAGGTCAAAAACTACATACTCAGATCTTCACCAAACTTTTGCAGGGATACATTGGATGTCAAGACACGTGGGAAAAACATACAAAACATAGGATTGGGGACATCAAGATTTTGGTCAAATTTTTTAAGAATTTTCAAATTTTTAAGATAGGAGGTTCCATATAAGGTCAAAAACTACATACTCAGATCTTCACCAAAGATTGCAGGGATACATTGGATGTCAAGACACGTGGGAAAAACATACAAAACATAGGATTGGGGACATCAAGATTTTGGTCAAATTTTTTAAGAATTTTCAAATTTTTAAGATAGGAGGTTCCATATAAGGTCAAAAACTACATACTCAGATCTTCACCAAACATTGCAGGGATACTTTGCATGTCAAGAAACGTGGAAAAAACGTACAAAACAAGAGATTGGAGACATCAAGATTTTGGACGTATTTTTGAAGAATTTTCAAATTTTAAGATGGGAGGTTCCAGATAAGGTCAAAAACGACATACTCAGATCTTCACGAAACTTTGCAGGGATACATTGGATGTCAAGACACGTGGAAAAAACGTACAAAACAAGAGATTGGGGAAATCAAGATTTTGGACGAATTTTTTAAGAATTTTCAAATTTTCAGAAAGGAGGTTCCATATAAGGTCAAAAACTACATACTCAGATCTTCACCAAACTTTGCAGGGATACATTGGATGTCAAGACACGTGGAAAAAACGTACAAAACAAGAGATTGGAGACATCAAGATTTTGGACGAATTTTTTAAGAATTTTCAAATTTTCAGAAAGGATGTTCCAGATAAGGTCAAAAACGACATACTCAGATCTTCACCAAACTTTGCAGGGATACATTGGAGGTCAAGACACGTGGAAAAAGCGTACAAAACAAGAGATTGAAGACATCAAGATTTTGGACGAATTTTTTAAAAATTTTCAAATTTTCAGATAGGAGGTTCCAGATAAGGTCAAAAACTACATACTCAGATCTTCACCAAACTTTGCAGGGATACATTGGATGTCAAGACACGTGGAAAAAACATACAAAACATAGGATTGGGGATATCAAAATTTTGGTAAAATTTTTTAAGAATTTTCAAATTTTCAGATAGGAGGTTCCATATAAGGTCAAAAACTACATACTCAGATCTTCACCAAACATTGCAGGGATACATTGGATGTCAAGAAACGTGGAAAAAACGTACAAAACAAGAGATTGGAGACATCAAGATTTTGGACGAATTTTTGAAGAATTTTCAAATTTTCAGATAGGAGGTTCCAGATAAGGTCAAAAACTACATACTCAGATCTTCACCAAACGTTGCAGGGATACTTTGCATGTCAAGACACGTGGAAAAAACGTACAAAACAAGAGATTGGAGACATCAAGATTTTCGACGAATTTTTTAAGAATTTTCAAATTTTCAGATGGGAGGTTCCAGATAAGGTCAAAAACGACATACTCAGATCTTCACCAAACTTTGCATGGATACATTGGATGTCAAGACACGTGTAAAAAACATACAAAACATAGGATTGGGGACTTCAAGATTTTGGACGAATTTTTTAAGAATTTTCAAATTTTCAGAAAGGGGGTTCCATATAAGGTCAAGAACTACATACTCAGATCTTCACCAAACTTTGCAGGGATACATTGGATGTCAAGACACGTGGAAAAAACGTACAAAACAAGAGAGTGGAGACATCAAGATTTTGGACGAATTTTTGAAGAATTTTCAAATTTTCAGAAAGGAGGTTCCAGATAAGGTCAAAAACTACATACTCAGATCTTCACCAAACTTTGCAGGGATACATTGGATGTCTAGACACGTGGAAAAAACGTAGAAAACAAGAGATTGGTGTCATCAAGATTTTGGACGAATTTTTTAGGAATTTTCAAATTTTCAGATGAGAGGTTCCAGATAAGGTCAAAAACTACATACTCAGATCTTCACCAAACCTTGCAGGGATACATTGGATGTGAAGACACGTGAAAAAAACGTATAAAACAAGAGATTGGAGACATCAAGATTTTGGACGAATTTTTTAAGAATTTTCAAATTTTCAGAATGGATGTTCCAGATAAGGTCAAAAACGACATACTCAGATCTTCACCAAACTTTGCAGGGATACATTGGATGTCAAGACACGTGGAAAGAACATACAAAACATAGGATTGGGGACATCAAGATTTTGGTCAAATTTTTTAAGAATTTTCAAATTTTCAGATAGGAGGTTCCATATAAGGTCAAAAACTACATACTCAGATCTTCACCAAAGATTGCAGGGATACATTGGATGTCAAGACACGTGGAAAAAACGTACAAAACAAGAGATTGGAGACATCAAGATTTTGGACGAATTTTTTAAGAATTTTCAAATTTTCAGATGGGAGGTTCCAGATAAGGTCAAAAACTACATACTCAGATCTTCACCAAACTTTGCAGGGATACATTGGATGTCAAGACACGTGGAAAAAACGTACAAAACAAGAGATTGGAGACGTCAAGATTGTGGACGAATTTTTTAAGAATTTTCAAATTTTCAGAAAGGATGTTCCAGATAAGGTCAAAAACGACATACTCAGATCTTCACCAAATTTGCAGGGATACATTGGATGTCAAGACACGTGGAAAAAACGTACAAAACAAGAGATTGGAGACGTCAAGATTGTGGACGAATTTTTTAAGAATTTTCAAATTTTCAGAAAGGATGTTCCAGATAAGGTCAAAAACGACATACTCAGATCTTCACCAAATTTGCAGGGATACATTGGATGTCCAGACACGTGGAAAAAACGTACAAAACAAGAGATTGGAGACATCAAGATTTTCGACGAATTTTTTAAGAATTTTCAAATTTTCAGAAAGGAGGTTCCAGATAAGGTCAAAAACTACATACTCAGATCTTCACCAAACTTTGCAGGGATACATTGGATGTCAAGACACGTGGAAAAAACGTACAAAACAAGAGATTGGTGTCATCAAGATTTTGGACGGATTTTTTAGGAATTTTCAAATTTTCAGATGAGAGGTTCCAGATAAGGTCAAAAACTACATACTCAGACCTTCACCAAACTTTGCAGGGATACATTGGATATGAAGACACGTGAAAAAAACGTACAAAACAAGAGATTGGAGACATCAAGTTTTTGGACGATTTTTTTAAGAATTTTCAAATTTTCAGAAAGGATGTTCCAGATAAGGTCAAAAACGACATACTCAGATCTTCACCAAACTTTGCAGGGATACATTGGATGTCAAGACACGTGGAAAGAACATACAAAACATAGGATTGTGGACATCAAGATTTTGGTCAAGTTTTTTAAGAATTTTCAAATTTTCAGATAGGAGGTTCCATATAAGGTCAAAAACTACATACTCAGATCTTCAACAAACATTGCAGGGATACATTGGATGTCAAGACACGTGGAAAAACGTACAAAACAAGAGATTGGAGACATCAAGATTTTGGACGAATTTTTTAAGAATTTTCAAATTTTCAGATAGGAGGTTCCAGATAAGGTCAAAAACTACATACTCAGATCTTCACCAAACTTTTGCAGGGATACATTGGATGTCAAGACACGTGGAAAAAACATACAAAACATAGGATTGGGGACATCAAGATTTTGGTCAAATTTTTTAAGAATTTTCAAATTTTTAAGATAGGAGGTTCCATATAAGGTCAAAAACTACATACTCAGATCTTCACCAAAGATTGCAGGGATACATTGGATGTCAAGACACGTGGAAAAAACATACAAAACATCGGATTGGGGATATCAAGATTTTGGCCAAATTTTTTAAGAATTTTCAAATTTTCAGATAGGAGGTTCCATATAAGGTCAAAAACTACATACTCAGATCTTCACCAAACATTGCAGGGATACTTTGCATGTCAAGAAACGTGGAAAAAACGTACAAAACAAGAGATTGGAGACATCAAGATTTTGGACGTATTTTTGAAGAATTTTCAAATTTTAAGATGGGAGGTTCCAGATAAGGTCAAAAACGACATACTCAGATCTTCACCAAACTTTGCAGGGATACATTGGATGTCAAGACACGTGGAAAAAACGTACAAAACAAGAGATTGGGGAAATCAAGATTTTGGACGAATTTTTTAAGAATTTTCAAATTTTCAGAAAGGAGGTTCCATATAAGGTCAAAAACTACATACTCAGATCTTCACCAAACTTTGCAGGGATACATTGGATGTCAAGACACGTGGAAAAAACGTACAAAACAAGAGATTGGAGACATCAAGATTTTGGACGAATTTTTTAAGAATTTTCAAATTTTCAGAAAGGATGTTCCAGATAAGGTCAAAAACGACATACTCAGATCTTCACCAAACTTTGCAGGGATACATTGGAGGTCAAGACACGTGGAAAAAGCGTACAAAACAAGAGATTGAAGACATCAAGATTTTGGACGAATTTTTTAAAAATTTTCAAATTTTCAGATAGGAGGTTCCAGATAAGGTCAAAAACTACATACTCAGATCTTCACCAAACTTTGCAGGGATACATTGGATGTCAAGACACGTGGAAAAAACATACAAAACATAGGATTGGGGATATCAAAATTTTGGTAAAATTTTTTAAGAATTTTCAAATTTTCAGATAGGAGGTTCCATATAAGGTCAAAAACTACATACTCAGATCTTCACCAAACATTGCAGGGATACATTGGATGTCAAGAAACGTGGAAAAAACGTACAAAACAAGAGATTGGAGACATCAAGATTTTGGACGAATTTTTGAAGAATTTTCAAATTTTCAGATAGGAGGTTCCAGATAAAGTCAAAAACTACATACTCAGATCTTCACCAAACGTTGCAGGGATACTTTGTATGTCAAGACACGTGGAAAAAACGTACAAAACAAGAGATTGGAGACATCAAGATTTTCTACGAATTTTTTAAGAAGTTTCAAATTTTCAGATGGGAGGTTCCAGATAAGGTCAAAAACGACATACTCAGATCTTCACCAAACTTTGCATGGATACATTGGATGTCAAGACACGTGTAAAAAACATACAAAACATAGGATTGGGGACATCAAGATTTTGGACGAATTTTTTAAGAATTTTCAAATTTTAAGAAAGGGGGTTCCATATAAGGTCAAGAACTACATACTCAGATTTTCACCAAACTTTGCAGGGATACATTGGATGTCAAGAAACGTGGAAAAAACGTACAAAACAAGAGATTGAAGACATCAAGATTTTGGATGAATTTTTTAAGAATTTTCAAATTTTCAGAAAGGATGCTCCATATAAGGTCAAAACTACATACTCAGATCTTCACCAAACTTTGCAGGGATACATTGGATGTCAAGACACGTGGAAAAAACGTACAAAACAAGAGAGTGGAGACATCAAGATTTTGGACGAATTTTTGAAGAATTTTCAAATTTTCAGAAAGGAGGTTCCAGATAAGGTAAAAAACTACATACTCAGATCTTCACCAAACTTTGCAGGGATACATTGGATGTCAAGACACGTGGAAAAAACGTAGAAAACAAGAGATTGGTGTCATCAAGATTTTGGACGGATTTTTTAGGAATTTTCAAATTTTCAGATGAGAGGTTCCAGATAAGGTCAAAAACTACATACTCAGATCTTCACCAAACTTTGCAGGGATACATTGGATGTCAAGACACGTGAAAAAAACGTATAAAACAAGAGATTGGAGACATCAAGATTTTGGACGAATTTTTTAAGAATTTTCAAATTTTCAGAATGGATGTTCCAGATAAGGTCAAAAACGACATACTCAGATCTTCACCAAAAACTTTGCAGGGATACATTGGATGTCAAGACACGTGGAAAGAACATACAAAACATAGGATTGGGGACATCAAGATTTTGGTCAAATTTTTTAAGAATTTTCAAATTTTCAGATAGGAGGTTCCATATAAGGTCAAAAACTACATACTCAGATCTTCACCAAAGATTGCAGGGATACATTGGATGTCAAGACACGTGGAAAAAACGTACAAAACAAGAGATTGGAGACATCAAGATTTTGGACGAATTTTTTAAGAATTTTCAAATTTTCAGATGGGAGGTTCCAGATAAGGTCAAAAACTACATACTCAGATCTTCACCAAACTTTGCAGGGATACATTGGATGTCAAGACACGTGGAAAAAACGTACAAAACAAGAGATTGGAGACGTCAAGATTTTGGACGAATTTTTTAAGAATTTTCAAATTTTCAGAAAGGATTTTCCAGATAAGGTCAAAAACGACATACTCAGATCTTCACCAAATTTGCAGGGATACATTGGATGTCAAGACACGTGGAAAAAACGTACAAAACAAGAGATTGGAAACATCAAGATTTTGGACGAATTTTTTAAGAATTTTCAAATTTTCAGATAGGAGGTTCCAGATAAGGTCAAAAACTACATACTCAGATCTTCACCAAAGATTGCAGAGATACATTGGATGTCCAGACACGTGGAAAAAACGTACAAAACAAGAGATTGGAGACATCAAGATTTTCGACGAATTTTTTAAGAATTTTCAAATTTTCAGATAGGAGGTTCCAGATAAGGTCAAAAACTACATACTCAGATCTTCACCAAACTTTGCATGGATACATTGGATGTCAAGACACGTGGAAAAAACGTACAAAACATAGAATTGGGGACATCAAGATTTTGGTTGAATTTTTTTAAAATTTTCAAATTTTCAGATAGGAGGTTCCAGATAAGGTCAAAAACTACATACTCAGATCTTCACCAAACTTTGAAGGGATACATTGGATGTCAAAACACGTGGAAAAAACGTACAAAACAAGAGATTGGGGTCATCAAGATTTTGAACGGATTTTTTAGGAATTTTCAAATTTTCAGATGGGAGGTTCCAGATAAGGTCAAAAACTACATACTCAGATCTTCACCAAACTTTGCAGGGATACATTGGATATCAAGACACGTGGAAAAAACGTATAAAACAAGAGATTGGAGACGTCAAGATTTTGGACGATTTTTTTAAGAATTTTCAAATTTTCAGAAAGGATGTTCCAGATAAGGTCAAAAACGACATACTCAGATCTTCACCAAACTCTGCTGGGATACATTGGATGTCAAGACACGGGGAAAAAACATACAAAACATAGGATTGGGGACATCAAGATTTTGGTCAAATTTTTTAAGAATTTTCAAATTTTCAGATAGGAGGTTCCATATAAGGTCAAGAACTACATACTCAGATCTTCACCAAACTTTGCAGGGATACATTGGATGTCAAGACACGTGGAAAAAACGTACAAAACAAGAGATTGGAGACATCAAGATTTTGGACGAATTTTTTAAGAATTTTCAAATTTTCAGAAATGAGTTTCCAGATAAGGTCAAAAACTACATACTCAGATCTTCACCAAACTTTGCAGGGATACATTGGATGTCAGGACACGTGGAAAAAACGTACAAAACAAGAGATTGGAGACATCAAGATTTTGGACGAATTTTTTAAGAATTTTCAAATTTTCAGATGGGAGGTTCCAGATAAGGTCAAAAACGACATACTCAGATCTTCACCAAACTTTGCATGGATACATTGGATGTCAAGACACGTGGAAAAAACATACAAAACATAGGATTGGTGACATGAAGATTTTGGACGAATTTTTTAAGAATTTTCAAATTTTCAGAAAGGAGGTACCATATAAAGTCAAAAACTACATACTCAGATCTTCACCAAACTTTGCAGGGATACATTGGATGTGAAGACACGTGGAAAAAACGTACAAAACAAGAGATTGGAGACATCAAGATTTTCGACGAATTTTTTAAGAATTTTCAAATTTTCAGATGGGAGGTTTCAGATAAGGTCAAAAACGACATACTCAGATCTTCACCAACCTTTGCATGGATACATTGGATGTCAAGACACGTGGAAAAAACATACAAAACATAGGATTGGGGACATCAAGATTTTGGACGAATTTTTTAAGAATTTTCAAATTTTCAGAAAGGAGGTTCCATATAAGGTCAAACACTACATACTCAGATCTTCACCAAACTTTTCAGGGATACATTGGATGTCAAGAAACGTGGAAAAAACGTACAAAACAAGAGATTGGAGACATAAAGATTTTGGATGAATTTTTTAAGAATTTTCAAATTTTCAGAAAGGAGGCTCCATATAATGTCAAAAACTACATACTCAGATCTTCACCAAACTTTGCAGGGATACATTGGATGTCAAGACACGTGGAAAAAACATACAAAACATAGGATTGGGGACATCAAGATTTTGGTCAAATATTTTTAAGAATTTTCAAATTTTCAGATAAGAGGTTCCAGATAAGGTCAAAAACTACATACTCAGATCTTCACCAAACTTTGCAGGGATACATTGGATGTCAAGACACGTGGAAAAAACATACAAAACATAGGATTGGGGATATCAAAATTTTGGTAAAATTTTTTAAGAATTTTCAAATTTTCAGATAGGAGGTTCCATATAAGGTCAAAAACTACATACTCAGATCTTCACCAAACATTGCAGGGATACATTGGATGTCAAGAAACGTGGAAAAAACGTACAAAACAAGAGATTGGAGACATCAAGATTTTGGACGAATTTTTGAAGAATTTTCAAATTTTCAGATAGGAGGTTCCAGATAAAGTCAAAAACTACATACTCAGATCTTCACCAAACGTTGCAGGGATACTTTGTATGTCAAGACACGTGGAAAAAACGTACAAAACAAGAGATTGGAGACATCAAGATTTTCTACGAATTTTTTAAGAAGTTTCAAATTTTCAGATGGGAGGTTCCAGATAAGGTCAAAAACGACATACTCAGATCTTCACCAAACTTTGCATGGATACATTGGATGTCAAGACACGTGTAAAAAACATACAAAACATAGGATTGGGGACATCAAGATTTTGGACGAATTTTTTAAGAATTTTCAAATTTTAAGAAAGGGGGTTCCATATAAGGTCAAGAACTACATACTCAGATTTTCACCAAACTTTGCAGGGATACATTGGATGTCAAGAAACGTGGAAAAAACGTACAAAACAAGAGATTGAAGACATCAAGATTTTGGATGAATTTTTTAAGAATTTTCAAATTTTCAGAAAGGATGCTCCATATAAGGTCAAAACTACATACTCAGATCTTCACCAAACTTTGCAGGGATACATTGGATGTCAAGACACGTGGAAAAAACGTACAAAACAAGAGAGTGGAGACATCAAGATTTTGGACGAATTTTTGAAGAATTTTCAAATTTTCAGAAAGGAGGTTCCAGATAAGGTCAAAAACTACATACTCAGATCTTCACCAAACTTTGCAGGGATACATTGGATGTCAAGACACGTGGAAAAAACGTAGAAAACAAGAGATTGGTGTCATCAAGATTTTGGACGGATTTTTTAGGAATTTTCAAATTTTCAGATGAGAGGTTCCAGATAAGGTCAAAAACTACATACTCAGATCTTCACCAAACTTTGCAGGGATACATTGGATGTGAAGACACGTGAAAAAAACGTATAAAACAAGAGATTGGAGACATCAAGATTTTGGACGAATTTTTTAAGAATTTTCAAATTTTCAGAATGGATGTTCCAGATAAGGTCAAAAACGACATACTCAGATCTTCACCAAAAACTTTGCAGGGATACATTGGATGTCAAGACACGTGGAAAGAACATACAAAACATAGGATTGGGGACATCAAGATTTTGGTCAAATTTTTTAAGAATTTTCAAATTTTCAGATAGGAGGTTCCATATAAGGTCAAAAACTACATACTCAGATCTTCACCAAAGATTGCAGGGATACATTGGATGTCAAGACACGTGGAAAAAACGTACAAAACAAGAGATTGGAGACATCAAGATTTTGGACGAATTTTTTAAGAATTTTCAAATTTTCAGATGGGAGGTTCCAGATAAGGTCAAAAACGACATACTCAGATCTTCACCAAACTTTGCAGGGATACATTGGATGTCAAGACACGTGGAAAAAACGTACAAAACAAGAGATTGGAGACGTCAAGATTTTGGACGAATTTTTTAAGAATTTTCAAATTTTCAGAAAGGATTTTCCAGATAAGGTCAAAAACGACATACTCAGATCTTCACCAAATTTGCAGGGATACATTGGATGTCAAGACACGTGGAAAAAACGTACAAAACAAGAGATTGGAAACATCAAGATTTTGGACGAATTTTTTAAGAATTTTCAAATTTTCAGATAGGAGGTTCCAGATAAGGTCAAAAACTACATACTCAGATCTTCACCAAAGATTGCAGAGATACATTGGATGTCCAGACACGTGGAAAAAACGTACAAAACAAGAGATTGGAGACATCAAGATTTTCGACGAATTTTTTAAGAATTTTCAAATTTTCAGATAGGAGGTTCCAGATAAGGTCAAAAACTACATACTCAGATCTTCACCAAACTTTGCATGGATACATTGGATGTCAAGACACGTGGAAAAAACGTACAAAACATAGAATTGGGGACATCAAGATTTTGGTTGAATTTTTTTAAAATTTTCAAATTTTCAGATAGGAGGTTCCAGATAAGGTCAAAAACTACATACTCAGATCTTCACCAAACTTTGAAGGGATACATTGGATGTCAAAACACGTGGAAAAAACGTACAAAACAAGAGATTGGGGTCATCAAGATTTTGAACGGATTTTTTAGGAATTTTCAAATTTTCAGATGGGAGGTTCCAGATAAGGTCAAAAACTACATACTCAGATCTTCACCAAACTTTGCAGGGATACATTGGATATCAAGACACGTGGAAAAAACGTATAAAACAAGAGATTGGAGACGTCAAGATTTTGGACGATTTTTTTAAGAATTTTCAAATTTTCAGAAAGGATGTTCCAGATAAGGTCAAAAACGACATACTCAGATCTTCACCAAACTCTGCTGGGATACATTGGATGTCAAGACACGGGGAAAAAACATACAAAACATAGGATTGGGGACATCAAGATTTTGGTCAAATTTTTTAAGAATTTTCAAATTTTCAGATAGGAGGTTCCATATAAGGTCAAGAACTACATACTCAGATCTTCACCAAACTTTGCAGGGATACATTGGATGTCAAGACACGTGGAAAAAACGTACAAAACAAGAGATTGGAGACATCAAGATTTTGGACGAATTTTTTAAGAATTTTCAAATTTTCAGAAATGAGTTTCCAGATAAGGTCAAAAACTACATACTCAGATCTTCACCAAACTTTGCAGGGATACATTGGATGTCAGGACACGTGGAAAAAACGTACAAAACAAGAGATTGGAGACATCAAGATTTTGGACGAATTTTTTAAGAATTTTCAAATTTTCAGATGGGAGGTTCCAGATAAGGTCAAAAACGACATACTCAGATCTTCACCAAACTTTGCATGGATACATTGGATGTCAAGACACGTGGAAAAAACATACAAAACATAGGATTGGTGACATGAAGATTTTGGACGAATTTTTTAAGAATTTTCAAATTTT
The DNA here is from genome assembly GCF_977018435.1 of Lepisma saccharinum. Lineage (NCBI taxonomy): Eukaryota > Metazoa > Arthropoda > Insecta > Zygentoma > Lepismatidae > Lepisma > Lepisma saccharinum. The sequence goes on along the minus strand of NW_028142907.1, from coordinate 286,664 downwards.
CAGAAAGGAGGTACCATATAAAGTCAAAAACTACATACTCAGATCTTCACCAAACTTTGCAGGGATACATTGGATGTGAAGACACGTGGAAAAAACGTACAAAACAAGAGATTGGAGACATCAAGATTTTCGACGAATTTTTTAAGAATTTTCAAATTTTCAGATGGGAGGTTTCAGATAAGGTCAAAAACGACATACTCAGATCTTCACCAAACTTTGCATGGATACATTGGATGTCAAGACACGTGGAAAAAACATACAAAACATAGGATTGGGGACATCAAGATTTTGGACGAATTTTTTAAGAATTTTCAAATTTTCAGAAAGGAGGTTCCATATAAGGTCAAACACTACATACTCAGATCTTCACCAAACTTTTCAGGGATACATTGGATGTCAAGAAACGTGGAAAAAACGTACAAAACAAGAGATTGGAGACATAAAGATTTTGGATGAATTTTTTAAGAATTTTCAAATTTTCAGAAAGGAGGCTCCATATAATGTCAAAAACTACATACTCAGATCTTCACCAAACTTTGCAGGGATACATTGGATGTCAAGACACGTGGAAAAAACATACAAAACATAGGATTGGGGACATCAAGATTTTGGTCAAATATTTTTAAGAATTTTCAAATTTTCAGATAAGAGGTTCCATATAATGTCAAAAACTACATACTCAGATCTTCACCAAACATTGCAGGGATACATTGGATGTCAAGACACGTGGAAAAACGTACAAAACAAGAGATTGAGGTGATCAAGATTTTGGACGGATTTTTTAGGAATTTTCAAATTTTCAGATGGGAAGTTCCAGATAAGGTCAAAAACTACATACTCAGATCTTCACCAAACTTTGCAGGGATACATTGGATATCAAGACACGTGGAAAAAACGTATAAAACAAGAGATTGGAGACGTCAAGATTTTGGACGAATTTTTTAAGAATTTTCAAATTTTCAGAAAGGATGTTCCAGATAAGGTCAAAAACGACATACTCAGATCTTCACCAAACTCTGCAGGGATACATTGGATGTCAAGACACGGGGAAAAAACATACAAAACATAGGATTGGGGACATCAAGATTTTGGTCAAATTTTTTAAGAATTTTCAAATTTTCAGATAGGAGGTTCCATATAAGGTCAAGAACTACATACTCAGATCTTCACCAAACTTTGCAGGGATACATTGGATGTCAAGACACGTGGAAAAAACGTACAAAACAAGAGATTGGAGACATCAAGATTTTGGACGAATTTTTGAGGAATTTTCAAATTTTCAGAAATGAGGGTCCAGATAAGGTCAAAAACTACATACTCAGATCTTCACCAAACTTTGCAGGGATACATTGGATGTCAGGACACGTGGAAAAAACGAACAAAACAAGAGATTGGAGACATCAAGATTTTGGACGAATTTTTTAAGAATTTTCAAATTTTCAGATAGGAGGTTCCAGATAAGGTCAAAAACTACATACTCAGATCTTCACCAAACTTTGCAGGGATACTTTGCATGTCAAGACACGTGGAAAAACGTACAAAACAAGAGATTGGAGACATCAAGATTTTCGACGAATTTTTTAAGAATTTTCAAATTTTCAGATGGGAGGTTCCAGATAAGGTCAAAAACGACATACTCAGATCTTCACCAAACTTTGCATGGATACATTGGATGTCAAGACACGTGGAAAAAACATACAAAACATAGGATTGGGGACATCAAGATTTTGGACGAATTTTTTAAGAATTTTCAAATTTTCAGAAAGGAGGTTCCATATAAGGTCAAAAACTACATACTCAGATCTTCACCAAACTTTGCAGGGATACATTGGATGTCAAGAAACGTGGAAAAAACGTACAAAACAAGAGATTGGAGACAAGAAGATTTTGGATGAATTTTTTAAGAATTTTCAAATTTTCAGAAAGGAGGCTCCATATAAGGTCAAAAACTACATACTCAGATCTTCACCAAACTTTGCAGGGATACATTGGATGTCAAGACACGTGGAAAAAACATACAAAACATAGGATTGGGGACATCAAGATTTTGGTCAAATATTTTTAAGAATTTTCAAATTTTCAGATTAGAGGTTCCATATAAGGTCAAAAACTACATACTCAGATCTTCACCAAACATTGCAGGGATACATTGGATGTCAAGACACGTGGAAAAAACGTACAAAACAAGAGATTGAGGTGATCAAGATTTTGGACGGATTTTTTAGGAATTTTCAATATTTCAGATGGGAAGTTCCAGATAAGGTCAAAAACTACATACTCAGATCTTCACCAAACTTTGCAGGGATACATTGGATGTCAAGACACGTGGAAAAAACGTACAAAACAAGAGATTGGAGACATCAAGATTTTGGACGAATTTTTCAAGAATTCTCAAATTTTCAGATAGGAGGTTCCATATAAGGTCAAAAACTACATACTCAGATCTTCACCAAACTTTGAATGGATACATTGGATGTCAAGACACGTGGAAAAAACATACAAAACATAGGATTGGAGACATCAAGATTTTGGTCGAATTTTTTTAGAATTTTCAAATTTTCAGAAAGGAGGTTCCAGATAAGGTCAAAAACTACATACTCAGATCTTCACCAAACTTTGCAGGGATACATTGGATGTCAAGACACGTGGAAAAAAAGTACAAAACAAGAGAGTGGAGACATCAAGATTTTAGACGGATTTTTTAGGAATTTTCAAATTTTCAGATGGGAGGTTCCATATAAGGTCAAAAACTACATACTCAGATCTTCACCAAACTTTGCAGGGATACATTGGATGTCAAGACACGTGGAAAAAACGTACAAAACAAGAGATTGGAGACATCAAGATTTTGGACGAATTTTTTAAGAATTTTCAAATTTTCAGATAGGAGGTTCCATATAAGGTCAAGAACTACATACTCAGATTTTCACCAAACTTTGCAGGGATACATTGGATGTCAAGACACGTGGAAAAAACGTACAAAACAAGAGATTGGAGACATCAAGATTTTGGACGAACTTTTGAGGAATTTTCAAATTTTCAGAAATGAGGTTCCAGATAAGGTCAAAAACTACATACTCAGATCTTCACCAAACTTTGCAGGGATACATTGGATGTCAGGACACGTGGAAAAAACGAACAAAACAAGAGATTGGAGACATCAAGATTTTGGACGAATTTTTTAAGAATTTTCAAATTTTCAGATAGGAGGTTCCAGATAAGGTCAAAAACTACATACTCAGATCTTCACCAAACTTTGCAGGGATACTTTGCATGTCAAGACACGTGGAAAAACGTACAAAACAAGAGATTGGAGACATCAAGATTTTCGACGAATTTTTTAAGAATTTTCAAATTTTCAGATGGGAGGTTCCAGATAAGATCAAAAACGACATACTCAGATCTTCACCAAACTTTGCATGGATACATTGGATGTCAAGACACGTGGAAAAAACATACAAAACATAGGATTGGGGACATCAAGATTTTGGACGAATTTTTTAAGAATTTTCAAATTTTCAGAAAGGAGGTTCCATATAAGGTCAAAAACTACATACTCAGATCTTCACCAAACTTTGCAGGGATACATTGGATGTCAAGAAACGTGGAAAAAACGTACAAAACAAGAGATTGGAGACATAAAGATTTTGGATGAATTTTTTAAGAATTTTCAAATTTTCAGAAAGGAGGCTCCATATAAGGTCAAAAACTACATACTCAGATCTTCACCAAACTTTGCAGGGATACATTGGATGTCAAGACACGTGGAAAAAACATACAAAACATAGGATTGGGGACATCAAGATTTTGGTCAAATATTTTTAAGAATTTTCAAATTTTCAGATAAGAGGTTCCATATAAGGTCAAAAACTACATACTCAGATCTTCACCAAACATTGCAGGGATACATTGGATGTCAAGACACGTGGAAAAAACGTACAAAACAAGAGATTGAGGTGATCAAGATGTTGGACGGATTTTTTAGGAATTTTCAAATTTTCAGATGGGAAGTTCGAGATAAGGTCAAAAACTACATACTCAGATCTTCACCAAACTTTGCAGGGATACATTGGAGGTCAAGACACGTGGAAAAAACGTACAAAACAAGAGATTGAAGACATCAAGATTTTGGACGAATTTTTTAAAAATTTTCAAATTTTCAGATAGGAGGTTCCAGATAAGGTCAAAAACTACATACTCAGATCTTCACCAAACTTTGCAGGGATACATTGGATGTCAAGACACGAGGAAAAAACATACAAAACATAGGATTGGGGATATCAAGATTTTGGTCAAATTTTTTAAGAATTTTCAAATTTTCAGATAGGAGGTTCCATATAAGGTCAAAAACTACACACTCAGATCTTCACCAAACATTGCAGGGATACATTGGATGTCAAGACACGTGGAAAAACGTACAAAACAAGAGATTGAAGACATCAAGATTTTGGACGAATTTTTTAAAAATTTTCAAATTTTCAGATAGGATGTTCCAGATAAGGTCAAAAACTACATACTCAGATCTTCACCAAACTTTGCAGGGATACATTGGATGTCAAGACACGTGGAAAAAACATACAAAACATAGTATTGGGGATATCAAGATTTTGGTCAAATTTTTTAAGAATTTTCAAATTTTCAGATAGGAGGTTCCATATAAGGTCAAAAACTACATACTCAGATCTTCACCAAACATTGCAGGGATACATTGGATGTCAAGAAACGTGGAAAAAACTTACAAAACAAGAGATTGGAGACATAAAGATTTTGGATGAATTTTTTAAGAATTTTCAAATTTTCAGAAAGGAGGCTCCATATAAGGTCAAAAACTACATACTCAGATCTTCACCAAACTTTGCAGGGATACATTGGATGTCAAGACACGTGGAAAAAACATACAAAACATAGGATTGGGGACATCAAGATTTTGGTCAAATATTTTTAAGAATTTTCAAATTTTCAGATAAGAGGTTCCTTATAAGGTCAAAAACTACATACTCAGATCTTCACCAAACATTGCAGGGATACATTGGATGTCAAGACACGTGGAAAAAACGTACAAAACAAGAGATTGGAGACATCAATATTTTGGACGAATTTTTGAGGAATTTTCAAATTTTCAGATGGGAAGTTCCAGATAAGGTCAAAAACTACATACTCAGATCTTCACCAAACTTTGCAGGGATACATTGGATGTCAAGACACGTGGAAAAAACGTACAAAACAAGAGATTGGAGACATCAAGATTTTGGACGAATTTTTCAAGAATTCTCAAATTTTCAGATAGGAGGTTCCATATAAGGTCAAAAACTACATACTCAGATCTTCACCAAACTTTGCATGGATACATTGGAAGACAAGACACGTGGAAAAAACATACAAAACATAGGATTGGAGACATCAAGATTTTGGTCGAATTTTTTTAGAATTTTCAAATTTTCAGAAAGGAGGTTCCAGATAAGGTCAAAAACTACATACTCAGATCTTCACCAAACTTTGCAGGGATACATTGGATGTCAAGACACGTGGAAAAAACATACAAAACATAGGATTGGGGATATCAAGATTTTGGTCAAATTTTTTAAGAATTTTCAAATTTTCAGATAGGAGGTTCCATATAAGGTCAAAAACTACATACTCAGATCTTCACCAAACATTGCAGGGATACATTGGATGTCAAGAAACGTGGAAAAAACGTACAAAACAAGAGAATGGAGACATCAAGATTTTGGACGAATTTTTGAAGAATTTTCAAATTTTCAGATAGGAGGTTCCAGATAAGGTCAAAAACTACATACTCAGATCTTCACCAAACGTTGCAGGGATACTTTGCATGTCAAGACACGTGGAAAAAACGTACAAAACAAGAGATTGGAGACATCAAGATTTTCGACGAATTTTTTAAGAATTTTCAAATTTTCAGATGGGAGGTTCCAGATAAGGTCAAAAACGACATACTCAGATCTTCACCAAACTTTGCATGGATACATTGGATGTCAAGACACGTGGAAAAAACGTACAAAACAAGAGATTGGGGACATCAAGATTTTGGACGAATTTTTTTAGAATTTTCAAATTTTCAGAAAGGAGGTTCCATATAAGGTCAAAAACTACATACTCAGATCTTCACCAAACTTTGCAGGGATACATTGGATGTCAAGACACGTGGAAAAAACGTACAAAACAAGAGATTGGAGACATCAAGATTTTGGACGAATTTTTTAAGAATTTTCAAATTTTCAGAAAGGATGTTCCGATAAGGTCAAAAACGACATACTCAGATCTTCACCAAACTTTGCAGGGATACATTGGAGGTCAAGACACGTGGAAAAAACGTACAAAACAAGAGATTGAAGACATCAAGATTTTGGACGAATTTTTTAAAAATTTTCAAATTTTCAGATAGGAGGTTCCAGATAAGGTCAAAAACTACATACTCAGATCTTCACCAAACTTTGCAGGGATACATTGGATGTCAAGACACGTGGAAAAAACATACAAAACATAGGATTGGGGATATCAAGATTTTGGTCAAATTTTTTAAGAATTTTCAAATTTTCAGATAGGAGGTTCCATATAAGGTCAAAAACTACATACTCAGATCTTCACCAAACATTGCAGGGATACATTGGATGTCAAGAAACGTGGAAAAAACGTACAAAACAAGAGATTGGAGACATCAAGATTTTGGACGAATTTTTTAAGAATTTTCAAATTTTCAGATAGGAGGTTCCAGATAAGGTCAAAAACTACATACTCAGATCTTCATCAAACGTTGCAGGGATACTTTGCATGTCAAGACACGTGGAAAAAAACGTACAAAACAAGAGATTGGAGACATCAAGATTTTCGACGAATTTTTTAAGAATTTTCAAATTTTCAGATGGGAGGTTTCAGATAAGGTCAAAAACGACATACTCAGATCTTCACCAAACTTTGCATGGATACATTGGATGTCAAGACACGTGGAAAAAACATACAAAACATAGGATTGGGGACATCAAGATTTTGGACGAATTTTTTAAGAATTTTCAAATTTTCAGAAAGGAGGTTCCATATAAGTTCAAAAACTACATTCACAGATCTTCACCAAACTTTGCAGGGATACATTGGATGTCAAGAAACGTGGAAAAAACGTACAAAACAAGAGATTGGAGACATCAAGATTTTGGATGAATTTTTTAAGAATTTTCAAATTTTCAGAAAGGAGGCTCCATATAAGGTCAAAAACTACATACTCAGATCTTCACCAAACTTTGCAGTGATACATTGGATGTCAAGACACGTGGAAAAATCGTACAAAACAAGAGAGTGGAGACATCAAGATTTTGGACGAATTTTTGAAGAATTTTCAAATTTTCAGAAAGGAGGTTCCAGATAAGGTCAAAAACTACATACTCAGATCTTCACCAAACTTTGCAGGGATACATTGGATGTCAAGACACGTGGAAAAAACGTACAAAACAGGAGATTGGTGTCATCAAGATTTTGGACGGATTTTTTAGGAATTTTCAAATTTTCAGATGAGAGGTTCCAGATAAGGTCAAAAACTACATACTCAGATCTTCACCAAACTTTGCAGGGATACATTGGATGTCAAGACACGTGAAAAAAACGTACAAAACAAGAGATTGGAGACATCAAGATTTTGGACGATTTTTTTAAGAATTTTCAAATTTTCAGAAAGGATGTTCCAGATAAGGTCAAAAACGACATACTCAGATCTTCACCAAACTCTGCAGGGATACATTGGATGTCAAGACACGGGGAAAAAACATACAAAACATAGGATTGGGGACATCAAGATTTTGGTCAAATTTTTTAAGAATTTTCAAATTTTCAGATAGGAGGTTCCATATAAGGTCAAGAACTACATACTCAGATCTTCACCAAACTTTGCAGGGATACATTGGATGTCAAGACACGTGGAAAAAACGTACAAAACAAGAGATTGGAGACATCAAGATTTTGGACGAATTTTTGAGGAATTTTCAAATTTTCAGAAATGAGGTTCCAGATAAGGTCAAAAACTACATACTCAGATCTTCACCAAACTTTGCAGGGATACATTGGATGTCAGGACACGTGGAAAAAACGAACAAAACAAGAGATTGGAGACATCAAGATTTTGGACGAATTTTTTAAGAATTTTCAAATTTTCAGATAGGAGGTTCCAGATAAGGTCAAAAACTACATACTCAGATCTTCACCAAACTTTGCAGGGATACTTTGCATGTCAAGACACGTGGAAAAACGTACAAAACAAGAGATTGGAGACATCAAGATTTTCGACGAATTTTTTAAGAATTTTCAAATTTTCAGATGGGAGGTTCCAGATAAGGTCAAAAACGACATACTCAGATCTTCACCAAACTTTGCATGGATACATTGGATGTCAAGACACGTGGAAAAAACATACAAAACATAGGATTGGGGACATCAAGATTTTGGACGAATTTTTTAAGAATTTTCAAATTTTCAGAAAGGAGGTTCCATATAAGGTCAAAAACTACATACTCAGATCTTCACCAAACTTTGCAGGGATACATTGGATGTCAAGAAACGTGGAAAAAACGTACAAAACAAGAGATTGGAGACAAGAAGATTTTGGATGAATTTTTTAAGAATTTTCAAATTTTCAGAAAGGAGGCTCCATATAAGGTCAAAAACTACATACTCAGATCTTCACCAAACTTTGCAGGGATACATTGGATGTCAAGACACGTGGAAAAAAAATACAAAACATAGGATTGGGGACATCAAGATTTTGGTCAAATATTTTTAAGAATTTTCAAATTTTCAGATAAGAGGTTCCATATAAGGTCAAAAACTACATACTCAGATCTTCACCAAACATTGCAGGGATACATTGGATGTCAAGACACGTGGAAAAAACGTACAAAACAAGAGATTGAGGTGATCAAGATTTTGGACGGATTTTTTAGGAATTTTCAAATTTTCAGATGGGAAGTTCCAGATAAGGTCAAAAACTACATACTCAGATCTTCACCAAACTTTGCAGGGATACATTGGATGTCAAGACACGTGGAAAAAACGTACAAAACAAGAGATTGGAGACATCAAGATTTTGGACGAATTTTTCAAGAATTCTCAAATTTTCAGATAGGAGGTTCCATATAAGGTCAAAAACTACATACTCAGATCTTCACCAAACTTTGAATGGATACATTGGATGTCAAGACACGTGGAAAAAACATACAAAACATAGGATTGGAGACATCAAGATTTTGGTCGAATTTTTTTAGAATTTTCAAATTTTCAGAAAGGAGGTTCCAGATAAGGTCAAAAACTACATACTCAGATCTTCACCAAACTTTGCAGGGATACATTGGATGTCAAGACACGTGGAAAAAAAGTACAAAACAAGAGAGTGGAGACATCAAGATTTTAGACGGATTTTTTAGGAATTTTCAAATTTTCAGATGGGAGGTTCCATATAAGGTCAAAAACTACATACTCAGATCTTCACCAAACTTTGCAGGGATACATTGGATGTCAAGACACGTGGAAAAAACGTACAAAACAAGAGATTGGAGACATCAAGATTTTGGACGAATTTTTTAAGAATTTTCAAATTTTCAGATAGGAGGTTCCATATAAGGTCAAGAACTACATACTCAGATCTTCACCAAACTTTGCAGGGATACATTGGATGTCAAGACACGTGGAAAAAACGTACAAAACAAGAGATTGGAGACATCAAGATTTTGGACGAATTTTTGAGGAATTTTCAAATTTTCAGAAATGAGGTTCCAGATAAGGTCAAAAACTACATACTCAGATCTTCACCAAACTTTGCAGGGATACATTGGATGTCAGGACACGTGGAAAAAACGAACAAAACAAGAGATTGGAGACATCAAGATTTTGGACGAATTTTTTAAGAATTTTCAAATTTTCAGATAGGAGGTTCCAGATAAGGTCAAAAACTACATACTCAGATCTTCACCAAACTTTGCAGGGATACTTTGCATGTCAAGACACGTGGAAAAACGTAAAAAACAAGAGCTTGGAGACATCAAGATTTTCGACGAATTTTTTAAGAATTTTCAAATTTTCAGATGGGAGGTTCCAGATAAGGTCAAAAACGACATACTCAGATCTTCACCAAACTTTGCATGGATACATTGGATGTCAAGACACGTGGAAAAAACATACAAAACATAGGATTGGGGACATCAAGATTTTGGACGAATTTTTTAAGAATTTTCAAATTTTCAGAAAGGAGGTTCCATATAAGGTCAAAAACTACATACTCAGATCTTCACCAAACTTTGCAGGGATACATTGGATGTCAAGAAACGTGGAAAAAACGTACAAAACAAGAGATTGGAGACATAAAGATTTTTGATGAATTTTTTAAGAATTTTCAAATTTTCAGAAAGGAGGCTCCATATAAGGTCAAAAACTACATACTCAGATCTTCACCAAACTTTGCAGGGATACATTGGATGTCAAGACACGTGGAAAAAACATACAAAACATAGGATTGGGGACATCAAGATTTTGGTCAAATATTTTTAAGAATTTTCAAATTTTCAGATAAGAGGTTCCATATAAGGTCAAAAACTACATACTCAGATCTTCACCAAACATTGCAGGGATACATTGGATGTCAAGACACGTGGAAAAAACGTACAAATCAAGAGATTGAGGTGATCAAGATTTTGGACGGATTTTTTAGGAATTTTCAAATTTTCAGATGGGAAGTTCCAGATAAGGTCAAAAACTACATACTCAGATCTTCACCAAACTTTGCAGGGATACATTGGAGGTCAAGACACGTGGAAAAAACGTACAAAACAAGAGATTGAAGACATCAAGATTTTGGACGAATTTTTTAAAAATTTTCAAATTTTCATACAGGAGGTTCCAGATAAGGTCAAAAACTACATACTCAGATCTTCACCAAACTTTGCAGGGATACATTGGATGTCAAGACACGAGGAAAAAACATACAAAACATAGGATTGGGGATATCAAGATTTTGGTCAAATTTTTTAAGAATTTTCAAATTTTCAGATAGGAGGTTCCATATAAGGTCAAAAACTACATACTCAGATCTTCACCAAACATTGCAGGGATACATTGGATGTCAAGACACGTGGAAAAACGTACAAAACAAGAGATTGAAGACATCAAGATTTTGGACGAATTTTTTAAAAATTTTCAAATTTTCAGATAGGAGGTTCCAGATAAGGTCAAAAACTACATACTCAGATCTTCACCAAACTTTGCAGGGATACATTGGATGTCAAGACACGTGGAAAAAACATACAAAACATAGTATTGGGGATATCAAGATTTTGGTCAAATTTTTTAAGAATTTTCAAATTTTCAGATAGGAGGTTCCATATAAGGTCAAAAACTACATACTCAGATCTTCACCAAACATTGCAGGGATACATTGGATGTCAAGAAACGTGGAAAAAACTTACAAAACAAGAGATTGGAGACATAAAGATTTTGGATGAATTTTTTAAGAATTTTCAAATTTTCAGAAAGGAGGCTCCATATAAGGTCAAAAACTACATACTCAGATCTTCACCAAACTTTGCAGGGATACATTGGATGTCAAGACACGTGGAAAAAACATACAAAACATAGGATTGGGGACATCAAGATTTTGGTCAAATATTTTTAAGAATTTTCAAATTTTCAGATAAGAGGTTCCATATAAGGTCAAAAACTACATACTCAGATCTTCACCAAACATTGCAGGGATACATTGGATGTCAAGACACGTGGAAAAAACGTACAAGCAAGAGATTGAGGTGATCAAGATTTTGGACGGTTTTTTTAGGAATTTTCAAATTTTCAGATGGGAAGTTCCAGATAAGGTCAAAAACTACATACTCAGATCTTCACCAAACTTTGCAGGGATACATTGGATGTCAAGACACGTGGAAAAAACGTACAAAACAAGAGATTGGAGACATCAAGATTTTGGACGAATTTTTCAAGAATTCTCAAATTTTCAGATAGGAGGTTCCATATAAGGTCAAAAACTACATACTCAGATCTTCACCAAACTTTGCATGGATACATTGGATGTCAAGACACGTGGAAAAAACATACAAAACATAGGATTGGAGACATCAAGATTTTGGTCGAATTTTTTTAGAATTTTCAAATTTTCAGAAAGGAGGTTTCAGATAAGGTCAAAAACTACATACTCAGATCTTCACCAAACTTTGCAGGGATACATTGGATGTCAAGACACGTGGAAAAAACATACAAAACATAGGATTGGGGATATCAAGATTTTGGTCAAATTTTTTAAGAATTTTCAAATTTTCAGATAGGAGGTTCCATATAAGGTCAAAAACTACATACTCAGATCTTCACCAAACATTGCAGGGATACATTGGATGTCAAGAAACGTGGAAAAAACGTACAAAACAAGAGAATGGAGACATCAAGATTTTGGACGAATTTTTGAAGAATTTTCAAATTTTCAGATAGGAGGTTCCAGATAAGGTCAAAAACTACATACTCAGATCTTCACCAAACTTTGCAGGGATACTTTGCATGTCAAGACACGTGGAAAAAACGTACAAAACAAGAGATTGGAGACATCAAGATTTTCGACGAATTTTTTAAGAATTTTCAAATTTTCAGATGGGAGGTTCCAGATAAGGTCAAAAACGACATACTCAGATCTTCACCAAACTTTGCATGGATACATTGGATGTCAAGACACGTGGAAAAAACGTACAAAACAAGAGATTGGGGACATCAAGATTTTGGACGAATTTTTTTAAAATTTTCAAATTTTCAGAAATTAGGTTCCATATAAGGTCAAAAACTACATACTCAGATCTTCACCAAACTTTGCAGGGATACATTGGATGTCAAGACACGTGGAAAAAACGTACAAAACAAGAGATTGGAGACATCAAGATTTTGGACGAATTTTTTAAGAATTTTCAAATTTTCAGAAAGGATTTTCCGATAAGGTCAAAAACGACATACTCAGATCTTCACCAAACTTTGCAGGGATACATTGGAGGTCAAGACACGTGGAAAAAACGTACAAAACAAGAGATTGAAGACATCAAGATTTTGGACGAATTTTTTAAATATTTTCAAATTTTCAGATAGGAGGTTCCAGATAAGGTCAAAAACTACATACTCAGATCTTCACCAAACTTTGCAGGGATACATTGGATGTCAAGACACGTGGAAAAAACATACAAAACATAGGATTGGGGATATCAAGATTTTGGTCAAATTTTTTAAGAATTTTCAAATTTTCAGATAGGAGGTTCCATATAAGGTCAAAAACTACATACTCAGATCTTCACCAAACATTGCAGGGATACATTGGATGTCAAGAAACGTGGAAAAAACGTACAAAACAAGAGATTGGAGACATCAAGATTTTGGACGAATTTTTTAAGAATTTTCAAATTTTCAGATAGGAGGTTCCAGATAAGGTCAAAAACTACATACTCAGATCTTCACCAAACGTTGCAGGGATACTTTGCATGTCAAGACACGTGGAAAAAACGTACAAAACAAGAGATTGGAGACATCAAGATTTTCGACGAATTTTTTAAGAATTTTCAAATTTTCAGATGGGAGGTTTCAGATAAGGTCAAAAACGACATACTCAGATCTTCACCAAACTTTGCATGGATACATTGGATGTCAAGACACGTGGAAAAAACATACAAAACATAGGATTGGGGACATCAAGATTTTGGACGAATTTTTTAAGAATTTTCAAATTTTCAGAAAGGAGGTTCCATATAAGTTCAAAAACTACATTCACAGATCTTCACCAAACTTTGCAGGGATACATTGGATGTCAAGAAACGTGGAAAAAACGTACAAAACAAGAGATTGGAGACATCAAGATTTTGGATGAATTTTTTAAGAATTTTCAAATTTTCAGAAAGGAGGCTCCATATAAGGTCAAAAACTACATACTCAGATCTTCACCAAACTTTGCAGTGATACATTGGATGTCAAGACACGTGGAAAAATCGTACAAAACAAGAGAGTGGAGACATCAAGATTTTGGACGAATTTTTGAAGAATTTTCAAATTTTCAGAAAGGAGGTTCCAGATAAGGTCAAAAACTACATACTCAGATCTTCACCAAACTTTGCAGGGATACATTGGATGTCAAGACACGTGGAAAAAACGTACAAAACAAGAGATTGGTGTCATCAAGATTTTGGACGGATTTTTTAGGAATTTTCAAATTTTCAGATGAGAGGTTCCAGATAAGGTCAAAAACTACATACTCAGATCTTCACCAAACTTTGCAGGGATACATTGGATGTGAAGACACGTGAAAAAAACGTACAAAACAAGAGATTGGAGACATCAAGATTTTGGACGATTTTTTTAAGAATTTTCAAATTTTCAGAAAGGATGTTCCAGATAAGGTCAAAAACGACATACTCAGATTTTCACCAAACTTTGCAGGGAAACATTTAATGTCAAGACACGTGGAAAGAACATACAAAACATAGGATTGGGGACATCAAGATTTTGGTCAAATTTTTTAAGAATTTTCAAATTTTCAGATAGGAGGTTCCATATAAGGTCAAAAACTACATACTCAGATCTTCACCAAACATTGCAGGGATACATTGGATGTCAAGACACGTGTGAAAAACATACAAAACATAGGATTGGGGACATCAAGATTTTGGTCAAATTTTTTAAGAATTTTCAAATTTTTAAGATAGGAGGTTCCATATAAGGTCAAAAACTACATACTCAGATCTTCACCAAAGATTGCAGGGATACATTGGATGTCAAGACACGTGGAAAAAAACATACAAAACAAGAGATTGGAGACATGAAGATTTTGGACGAATTTTTTAAGAATTTTCAAATTTTCAGATAGGAGGTTCCAGATAAGGTCAAAAACTACATACTCAGATCTTCACCAAACTTTTGCAGGGATACATTGGATGTCAAGACACGTGGGAAAAACATAAAAAACATAGGATTGGGGACATCAAGATTTTGGTCAAATTTTTTAAGAATTTTCAAATTTTCAGATAGGAGGTTCCATATAAAGTCAAAAACTACATACTCAGATCTTCACCAAACATTGCAGGGATACATTGGATGTCAAGAAACGTGGAAAAAACGTACAAAACAAGAGATTGGAGACATCAAGATTTTGGACGTATTTTTGAAGAATTTTCAAATTTTCAGATAGGAGGTTCCAGATAAGGTCAAAAACTACATACTCATATCTTCACCAAACGTTGCAGGGATACTTTGCATGTCAAGACACCTGGAAAAAACGTACAAAACAAGAGATTGGAGACATCAAGATTTTCGACGAATTTTTTAAGAATTTTCAAATTTTAAGATGGGAGGTTCCAGATAAGGTCAAAAACGACATACTCAGATCTTCACCAAACTTTGCAGGGATACATTGGATGTCAAGACACGTGGAAAAAACGTACAAAACAAGAGATTGGGGACATCAAGATTTTGGACGAATTTTTGAAGAATTTTCAAATTTTCAGAAAGGAGGTTCCAGATAAGGTCAAAAACTACATACTCAGATCTTCACCAAACTTTGCAGGGATACATTGGATGTCAAGACACGTGGAAAAAACGTACAAAACAAGAGATTGGAGACATCAAGATTTTGGACGAATTTTTTAAGAATTTTCAAATTTTCAGAAAGGATGTTCCAGATAAGGTCAAAAACGACATACTCAGATCTTCACCAAACTTTGCAGGGATACATTGGAGGTCAAGACACGTGGAAAAAACGTACAAAACAAGAGATTGAAGACATCAAGATTTTGGACGAATTTTTTTAAAATTTTCAAATTTTCAGATAGGAGGTTCCAGATAAGGTCAAAAACTACATACTCAGATCTTCACCAAACTCTGCAGGGATACATTGGATGTCAAGACACGGGGAAAAAACATACAAAACATAGGATTGGGGACATCAAGATTTTGGTCAAATTTTTTAAGAATTTTCAAATTTTCAGATAGGAGGTTCCATATAAGGTCAAGAACTACATACTCAGATCTTCACCAAACTTTGCAGGGATACATTGGATGTCAAGACACGTGGAAAAAACGTACAAAACAAGAGATTGGAGACATCAATATTTTGGACGAATTTTTGAGGAATTTTCAAATTTTCAGAAATGAGGTTCCAGATAAGGTCAAAAACTACATACTCAGATCTTCACCAAACTTTGCAGGGATACATTGGATGTCAGGACACGTGGAAAAAACGTACAAAACAAGAGATTGGAGACATCAAGATTTTGGACGAATTTTTTAAGAATTTTCAAATTTTCAGATAGGAGGTTCCAGATAAGGTCAAAAACTACATACTCAGATCTTCACCAAACTTTGCAGGGATACTTTGCATGTCAAGACACGTGGAAAAAGCGTACAAAACAAGAGATTGGAGACATCAAGATTTTGGTCAAATTTTTTAAGAATTTTCAAATTTTCAGATGGGAGGTTCCATATAAGGTCAAAAACGACATACTCAGATCTTCACCAAACTTTGCAGGGATACATTGGATGTCAAGACACGTGGAAAAAACGTACAAAACAAGAGATTGGGGACATCAAGATTTTGGACTAATTTTTTAAGAATTTTCAAATTTTCAGATAGGTGGTTCCATATAAGGTCAAAAACTATATACTCAGATCTTCACCAAACATTGCAGGGATACATTGGATGTCAAGAAACGTGGAAAAAACGTAAAAAACAAGAGATTGGAGACATCAAGATTTTGGACGTATTTTTGAAGAATTTTCAAATTTTCAGATAGGAGGTTCCAGATAAGGTCAAAAACTACATACTCAGATCTTCACCAAACGTTGCAGGGATACTTTGCATGTCAAGACACGTGGAAAAAAGGTACAAAACGAGAGATTGGAGACATCAAGATTTTCGACGAATTTTTTAAGAATTTTCAAATTTTCAGATAGGAGGTTCCAGATAAGGTCAAAAACGACATACTCAGATCTTTACCAAACTTTGCAGGGATACTTTGCATGTCAAGACACGTGGAAAAAACGTACAAAACAAGAGATTGGAGACATCAAGATTTTGGATGAATTTTTTAAGAATTTTCAAATTTTCAGAAAGGAGGCTCCATATAAGGTCAAAAACAACATACTCTATTCTTCACCAAACTTTGCAGGGATACATTGGATGTCAAGACACGTGGAAAAAACGTACAAAACAAGAGAGTGGAGACATCAAGATTTTGGACGAATTTTTGAAAAATTTTCAAATTTTCAGAAAGGAGGTTCCAGATAAGGTCAAAAACTACATACTCAGATCTTCACCAAACTTTGCAGGGATACATTGGATGTCAAGACACGTGGAAAAAACGTACAAAACAAGAGATTGGTGTCATCAAGATTTTGGAAGGATTTTTTAGGAATTTTCAAATTTTCAGATGAGAGGTTCCAGATAAGGTCAAAAACTACATACTCAGATCTTCACCAAACTTTGCAGGGATACATTGGATGTGAAGACACGTGAAAAAAACGTACAAAACAAGAGATTGGAGACATCAAGATTTTGGACGAATTTTTTAAGAATTTTCAAATTTTCAGAAAGGATGTTCCAGATAAGGTCAAAAACTACATACTCAGATCTTCAACAAACATTGCAGGGATACATTGGATGTCAAGACACGTGGAAAAACGTACAAAACAAGAGATTGGAGACATCAAGATTTTGGACGAATTTTTTTAGAATTTTCAAATTTTCAGATAGGAGGTTCCAGATAAGGTCAAAACTACATACTCAGATCTTCACCAAAGATTGCAGGGATACATTGGATGTCAAGACACGTGGAAAAAACATACAAAACAAGAGATTGGAGACATCAAGATTTTCGACGAATTTTTTAAGAATTTTCAAATTTTCAGATGGGAGGTTCCAGATAAGGTCAAAAACGACATACTCAGATCTTCACCAAACTTTGCATGGATACATTGGATGTCAAGACACGTGGAAAAAACATACAAAACATAGAATTGAGGACATCAAGATTTTGGTCGAATTTTTTAAAAATTTTCAAATTTTCAGATAGGAGGTTCCAGATAAGGTCAAAAACTACATACTCAGATCTTCACCAAACTTTGCAGGGATACATTGGATGTCAAGACACGAGGAAAAAACGTACAAAACAAGAGATTGGAGACATCCAGATTTTGGACGAATTTTTGAGGAATTTTCAAATTTTCAGAAATGAGGTTCCAGATAAGGTCAAAAACTACATACTCAGATCTTCACCAAACTTTGCAGGGATACATTGGATGTCAAGACACGTGGGAAAAACGTACAAAACAAGAGATTGGAGACATCAAGATTTTGGACGAATTTTTTAAGAGTTTTCAAATTTTCAGATAGGAGGTTCCAGATAAGGTCAAAAACTACATACTCAGATCTTCACCAAACATTGCAGGGATACATTGGATGTCAAGACACGTGGGAAAAACGTACAAAACAAGAGATTGGAGACATCAAGATTTTGGACGAATTTTTTAAGAATTTTCAAATTTTCAGAAAGGAGGTTCCATATAAGTTCAAAAACTACATTCACAGATCTTCACCAAACTTTGCAGGGATACATTGGATGTCAAGAAACGTGGAAAAAACGTACAAAACAAGAGATTGGAGACATCAAGATTTTGGATGAATTTTTTAAGAATTTTCAAATTTTCAGAAAGGAGGCTCCATATAAGGTCAAAAACTACATACTCAGATCTTCACCAAACTTTGCAGTGATACATTGGATGTCAAGACACGTGGAAAAATCGTACAAAACAAGAGAGTGGAGACATCAAGATTTTGGACGAATTTTTGAAGAATTTTCAAATTTTCAGAAAGGAGGTTCCAGATAAGGTCAAAAACTACATACTCAGATCTTCACCAAACTTTGCAGGGATACATTGGATGTCAAGACACGTGGAAAAAACGTACAAAACAAGAGATTGGTGTCATCAAGATTTTGGACGGATTTTTTAGGAATTTTCAAATTTTCAGATGAGAGGTTCCAGATAAGGTCAAAAACTACATACTCAGATCTTCACCAAACTTTGCAGGGATACATTGGATGTGAAGACACGTGAAAAAAACGTACAAAACAAGAGATTGGAGACATCAAGATTTTGGACGATTTTTTTAAGAATTTTCAAATTTTCAGAAAGGATGTTCCAGATAAGGTCAAAAACGACATACTCAGATTTTCACCAAACTTTGCAGGGAAACATTTAATGTCAAGACACGTGGAAAGAACATACAAAACATAGGATTGGGGACATCAAGATTTTGGTCAAATTTTTTAAGAATTTTCAAATTTTCAGATAGGAGGTTCCATATAAGGTCAAAAACTACATACTCAGATCTTCACCAAACATTGCAGGGATACATTGGATGTCAAGACACGTGTGAAAAACATACAAAACATAGGATTGGGGACATCAAGATTTTGGTCAAATTTTTTAAGAATTTTCAAATTTTTAAGATAGGAGGTTCCATATAAGGTCAAAAACTACATACTCAGATCTTCACCAAAGATTGCAGGGATACATTGGATGTCAAGACACGTGGAAAAAAACATACAAAACAAGAGATTGGAGACATGAAGATTTTGGACGAATTTTTTAAGAATTTTCAAATTTTCAGATAGGAGGTTCCAGATAAGGTCAAAAACTACATACTCAGATCTTCACCAAACTTTTGCAGGGATACATTGGATGTCAAGACACGTGGGAAAAACATAAAAAACATAGGATTGGGGACATCAAGATTTTGGTCAAATTTTTTAAGAATTTTCAAATTTTCAGATAGGAGGTTCCATATAAAGTCAAAAACTACATACTCAGATCTTCACCAAACATTGCAGGGATACATTGGATGTCAAGAAACGTGGAAAAAACGTACAAAACAAGAGATTGGAGACATCAAGATTTTGGACGTATTTTTGAAGAATTTTCAAATTTTCAGATAGGAGGTTCCAGATAAGGTCAAAAACTACATACTCATATCTTCACCAAACGTTGCAGGGATACTTTGCATGTCAAGACACCTGGAAAAAACGTACAAAACAAGAGATTGGAGACATCAAGATTTTCGACGAATTTTTTAAGAATTTTCAAATTTTAAGATGGGAGGTTCCAGATAAGGTCAAAAACGACATACTCAGATCTTCACCAAACTTTGCAGGGATACATTGGATGTCAAGACACGTGGAAAAAACGTACAAAACAAGAGATTGGGGACATCAAGATTTTGGACGAATTTTTGAAGAATTTTCAAATTTTCAGAAAGGAGGTTCCAGATAAGGTCAAAAACTACATACTCAGATCTTCACCAAACTTTGCAGGGATACATTGGATGTCAAGACACGTGGAAAAAACGTACAAAACAAGAGATTGGAGACATCAAGATTTTGGACGAATTTTTTAAGAATTTTCAAATTTTCAGAAAGGATGTTCCAGATAAGGTCAAAAACGACATACTCAGATCTTCACCAAACTTTGCAGGGATACATTGGAGGTCAAGACACGTGGAAAAAACGTACAAAACAAGAGATTGAAGACATCAAGATTTTGGACGAATTTTTTTAAAATTTTCAAATTTTCAGATAGGAGGTTCCAGATAAGGTCAAAAACTACATACTCAGATCTTCACCAAACTCTGCAGGGATACATTGGATGTCAAGACACGGGGAAAAAACATACAAAACATAGGATTGGGGACATCAAGATTTTGGTCAAATTTTTTAAGAATTTTCAAATTTTCAGATAGGAGGTTCCATATAAGGTCAAGAACTACATACTCAGATCTTCACCAAACTTTGCAGGGATACATTGGATGTCAAGACACGTGGAAAAAACGTACAAAACAAGAGATTGGAGACATCAATATTTTGGACGAATTTTTGAGGAATTTTCAAATTTTCAGAAATGAGGTTCCAGATAAGGTCAAAAACTACATACTCAGATCTTCACCAAACTTTGCAGGGATACATTGGATGTCAGGACACGTGGAAAAAACGTACAAAACAAGAGATTGGAGACATCAAGATTTTGGACGAATTTTTTAAGAATTTTCAAATTTTCAGATAGGAGGTTCCAGATAAGGTCAAAAACTACATACTCAGATCTTCACCAAACTTTGCAGGGATACTTTGCATGTCAAGACACGTGGAAAAAGCGTACAAAACAAGAGATTGGAGACATCAAGATTTTGGTCAAATTTTTTAAGAATTTTCAAATTTTCAGATGGGAGGTTCCATATAAGGTCAAAAACGACATACTCAGATCTTCACCAAACTTTGCAGGGATACATTGGATGTCAAGACACGTGGAAAAAACGTACAAAACAAGAGATTGGGGACATCAAGATTTTGGACTAATTTTTTAAGAATTTTCAAATTTTCAGATAGGTGGTTCCATATAAGGTCAAAAACTATATACTCAGATCTTCACCAAACATTGCAGGGATACATTGGATGTCAAGAAACGTGGAAAAAACGTAAAAAACAAGAGATTGGAGACATCAAGATTTTGGACGTATTTTTGAAGAATTTTCAAATTTTCAGATAGGAGGTTCCAGATAAGGTCAAAAACTACATACTCAGATCTTCACCAAACGTTGCAGGGATACTTTGCATGTCAAGACACGTGGAAAAAAGGTACAAAACGAGAGATTGGAGACATCAAGATTTTCGACGAATTTTTTAAGAATTTTCAAATTTTCAGATAGGAGGTTCCAGATAAGGTCAAAAACGACATACTCAGATCTTTACCAAACTTTGCAGGGATACTTTGCATGTCAAGACACGTGGAAAAAACGTACAAAACAAGAGATTGGAGACATCAAGATTTTGGATGAATTTTTTAAGAATTTTCAAATTTTCAGAAAGGAGGCTCCATATAAGGTCAAAAACAACATACTCTATTCTTCACCAAACTTTGCAGGGATACATTGGATGTCAAGAAACGTGGAAAAAACGTACAAAACAAGAGAGTGGAGACATCAAGATTTTGGACGAATTTTTGAAAAATTTTCAAATTTTCAGAAAGGAGGTTCCAGATAAGGTCAAAAACTACATACTCAGATCTTCACCAAACTTTGCAGGGATACATTGGATGTCAAGACACGTGGAAAAAACGTACAAAACAAGAGATTGGTGTCATCAAGATTTTGGAAGGATTTTTTAGGAATTTTCAAATTTTCAGATGAGAGGTTCCAGATAAGGTCAAAAACTACATACTCAGATCTTCACCAAACTTTGCAGGGATACATTGGATGTGAAGACACGTGAAAAAAACGTACAAAACAAGAGATTGGAGACATCAAGATTTTGGACGAATTTTTTAAGAATTTTCAAATTTTCAGAAAGGATGTTCCAGATAAGGTCAAAAACTACATACTCAGATCTTCAACAAACATTGCAGGGATACATTGGATGTCAAGACACGTGGAAAAACGTACAAAACAAGAGATTGGAGACATCAAGATTTTGGACGAATTTTTTTAGAATTTTCAAATTTTCAGATAGGAGGTTCCAGATAAGGTCAAAACTACATACTCAGATCTTCACCAAAGATTGCAGGGATACATTGGATGTCAAGACACGTGGAAAAAACATACAAAACAAGAGATTGGAGACATCAAGATTTTCGACGAATTTTTTAAGAATTTTCAAATTTTCAGATGGGAGGTTCCAGATAAGGTCAAAAACGACATACTCAGATCTTCACCAAACTTTGCATGGATACATTGGATGTCAAGACACGTGGAAAAAACATACAAAACATAGAATTGAGGACATCAAGATTTTGGTCGAATTTTTTAAAAATTTTCAAATTTTCAGATAGGAGGTTCCAGATAAGGTCAAAAACTACATACTCAGATCTTCACCAAACTTTGCAGGGATACATTGGATGTCAAGACACGAGGAAAAAACGTACAAAACAAGAGATTGGAGACATCCAGATTTTGGACGAATTTTTGAGGAATTTTCAAATTTTCAGAAATGAGGTTCCAGATAAGGTCAAAAACTACATACTCAGATCTTCACCAAACTTTGCAGGGATACATTGGATGTCAAGACACGTGGGAAAAACGTACAAAACAAGAGATTGGAGACATCAAGATTTTGGACGAATTTTTTAAGAGTTTTCAAATTTTCAGATAGGAGGTTCCAGATAAGGTCAAAAACTACATACTCAGATCTTCACCAAACATTGCAGGGATACATTGGATGTCAAGACACGTGGGAAAAACGTACAAAACAAGAGATTGGAGACATCAAGATTTTGGACGAATTTTTTAAGATTTTTCAAATTTTCAGATAGGAGGTTCCAGATAAGGTCAAAAACTACATACTCAGATCTTCACCAAACTTTGCAGGGATACATTGGATGACAAAACACGTGGAAAAAACGTACAAAACAAGAGATTGGGGTCATCAAGATTTTGAACGGATTTTTTAGGAATTTTCAAATTTTCAGATGGGAGGTTCCAGATAAGGTCAAAAACTACATACTCAGATCTTCACCAAACTTTGCAGGGATACATTGGATATCAAGACACGTGGAAAAAACGTATAAAACAAGAGATTGGAGACGTCAAGATTTTGGACGAATTTTTTAAGAATTTTCAAATTTTCAGAAAGGATATTCCAGATAAGGTCAAAAACGACATACTCAGATCTTCACCAAACTCTGCAGGGATACATTGGATGTCAAGACACGGGGAAAAAAACATACAAAACATAGGATTGGGGACATCAAGATTTTGGTCAAATTTTTTAAGAATTTTCAAATTTTCAGATAGGAGGTTCCATATAAGGTCAAGAACTACATACTCAGATCTTCACCAAACTTTGCAGGGATACATTGGATGTCAAGACACGTGGAAAAAACGTACAAAACAAGAGATTGGAGACATCAATATTTTGGACGAATTTTTGAGGAATTTTCAAATTTTCAGAAATGAGGTTCCAGATAAGGTCAAAAACTACATACTCAGATCTTCACCAAACTTTGCAGGGATACATTGGATATCAGGACACGTGGAAAAAACGTACAAAACAAGAGATTGGAGACATCAAGATTTTGGACGAATTTTTTAAGAATTTTCAAATTTTCAGATAGGAGGTTCCAGATAAGGTCAAAAACTACATACTCAGATCTTCACCAAACTTTGCAGGGATACTTTGCATGTCAAGACACGTGGAAAAAACGTACAAAACAAGAGATTGGAGACATCAAGATTTTCGACGAATTTTTTAAGAATTTTCAAATTTTCAGATGGGAGGTTCCAGATAAGGTCAAAAACGACATACTCAGATCTTCACCAAACTTTGCATGGATACATTGGATGTCAAGACACGTGGAAAAAACATACAAAACATAGGATTGGTGACATGAAGATTTTGGACGAATTTTTTAAGAATTATCAAATTTTCAGAAAGGAGGTACCATATAAGGTCAAAAACTACATACTCAGATCTTCACCAAACTTTGCAGGGATACATTGGATGTCAAGAAACGTGGAAAAAACGTACAAAACAAGAGATTGGAGACATCAAGATTTTGGACGTATTTTTGAAGAATTTTCAAATTTTCAGATAGGAGGTTCCAGATAAGGTCAAAAACTACATACTCAGATCTTCACCAAACGTTGCAGGGATACTTTGCATGTCAAGACACCTGGAAAAAACGTACAAAACAAGAGATTGGAGACATCAAGATTTTCGACGAATTTTTTAAGAATTTTCAAATTTTAAGATGGGAGGTTCCAGATTAGGTCAAAAACGACATACTCAGATTTTCACCAAACTTTGCAGGGATACATTGGATGTCAAGACACGTGGAAAAAACGTACAAAACAAGAGATTGGGGACATCAAGATTTTGGACGAATTTTTTAAGAATTTTCAAATTTTCAGAAAGGAGGTTCCATATAAGGTCAAAAACTACATACTCAGATCTTCACCAAACTTTGCAGGGATACATTGGATGTCAAGACACGTGGAAAAAACGTACAAAACAAGAGATTGGAGACATCAAGATTTTGGACGAATTTTTTAAGAATTTTCAAATTTTCAGAAAGGATGTTCCAGATAATGTCAAAAACGACATACTCAGATCTTCACCAAACTTTGCAGGGATACATTGGAGGTCAAGACACGTGGAAAAAACGTACAAAACAAGAGATTGAAGACATCAAGATTTTGGACGAATTGTTTTAAAATTTTCAAATTTTCAGATAGGAGGTTCCAGATAAGGTCAAAAACTACATACTCAGATCTTCACCAAACTCTGCAGGGATACATTGGATGTCAAGACACGGGGAAAAAACATACAAAACATAGGATTGGGGACATCAAGATTTTGGTCAAATTTTTTAAGAATTTTCAAATTTTCAGATAGGAGGTTCCATATAAGGTCAAGAACTACATACTCAGATCTTCACCAAACTTTGCAGGGATACATTGGATGTCAAGACACGTGGAAAAAACGTACAAAACAAGAGATTGGAGACATCAATATTTTGGACGAATTTTTGAGGAATTTTCAAATTTTCAGAAATGAGGTTCCAGATAATGTCAAAAACTACATACTCAGATCTTCACCAAACTTTGCAGGGATACATTGGATGTCAGGACACGTGGAAAAAACGTACAAAACAAGAGATTGGAGACATCAAGATTTTGGACGAATTTTTTAAGAATTTTCAAATTTTCAGATAGGAGGTTCCAGATAAGGTCAAAAACTACATACTCAGATCTTCACCAAACTTTGCAGGGATACTTTGCATGTCAAGACACGTGGAAAAAGCGTACAAAACAAGAGATTGGAGACATCAAGATTTTGGTCAAATTTTTTAAGAATTTTCAAATTTTCAGATGGGAGGTTCCATATAAGGTCAAAAACGACATACTCAGATCTTCACCAAACTTTGCAGGGATACATTGGATGTCAAGACACGTGGAAAAAACGTACAAAACAAGAGATTGGGGACATCAAGATTTTGGACGAATTTTTTAAGAATTTTCAAATTTTCAGATAGGTGGTTCCATATAAGGTCAAAAACTATATACTCAGATCTTCACCAAACATTGCAGGGATACATTGGATGTCAAGAAACGTGGAAAAAACGTACAAAACAAGAGATTGGAGACATCAAGATTTTGGACGAATTTTTGAAGAATTTTCAAATTTTCAGATAGGAGGTTCCAGATAAGGTCAAAAACTACATACTCAGATCTTCACCAAACGTTGCAGGGATACTTTGCATGTCAAGACACGTGGAAAAAACGTACAAAACGAGAGATTGGAGACATCAAGATTTTCGACGAATTTTTTAAGAATTTTCAAATTTTCAGATGGGAGGTTCCAGATAAGGTCAAAAACGACATACTCAGATCTTCACCAAACTTTGCATGGATACATTGGATGTCAAGAC
Source organism: Lepisma saccharinum (assembly GCF_977018435.1). Classification (NCBI taxonomy): domain Eukaryota; kingdom Metazoa; phylum Arthropoda; class Insecta; order Zygentoma; family Lepismatidae; genus Lepisma; species Lepisma saccharinum. The sequence goes on along the minus strand of NW_028142907.1, from coordinate 260,180 downwards.
ACGTGGAAAAAAGATACAAAACATAGGATTGGGGACATCAAGATTTTGGACGAATTTTTGAAGAATTTTCAAATTTTCAGAAAGGAGGTTCCAGATAAGGTCAAAAACTACATACTCAGATCTTCACCAAACTTTGCAGGGAACATTGGATGTCAAGACACGTGGAAAAAACGTACAAAACAAGAGATTGGTGTCATCAAGATTTTGGAAGGATTTTTTAGGAATTTTCAAATTTTCAGATGAGAGGTTCCAGATAAGGTCAAAAACTACATACTCAGATCTTCACCAAACTTTGCAGGGATACATTGGATGTCAAGACACGTGGAAAAAACGTACAAAACAAGAGAGTGGAGACATCAAGATTTTGGACGAATTTTTTAAGAATTTTCAAATTTTCAGAAAGGAGGTTCCAGATAAGGTCAAAAACTACATACTCAGATCTTCACCAAACTTTGCAGGGAACATTGGATGTCAAGACACGTGGAAAAAACGTACAAAACAAGAGATTGGTGTCATCAAGATTTTGGAAGGATTTTTTAGGAATTTTCAAATTTTCAGATGAGAGGTTCCAGATAAGGTCAAAAACTACATACTCAGATCTTCACCAAACTTTGCAGGGATACATTGGATGTGAAGACACGTGAAAAAAACGTACAAAACAAGAGATTGGAGACATCAAGATTTTGGACGAATTTTTTAAGAATTTTCAAATTTTCAGAAAGGATGTTCCAGATAATGTCAAAAACTACATACTCAGATCTTCAACAAACATTGCAGGGATACATTGGATGTCAAGACACGTGGAAAAACGTACAAAACAAGAGATTGGAGACATCAAGATTTTGGACGAATTTTTTTAGAATTTTCAAATTTTCAGATAGGAGGTTCCAGATAAGGTCAAAAACTACATACTCAGATCTTCACCAAAGATTGCAGGGATACATTGGATGTCAAGACACGTGGAAAAAAACATACAAAACAAGAGATTGGAGACATCAAGATTTTCGACGAATTTTTTAAGAATTTTCAAATTTTCAGATGGGAGGTTCCAGATAAGGTCAAAAACGACATACTCAGATCTTCACCAAACTTTGCATGGATACATTGGATGTCAAGACACGTGGAAAAAACATACAAAACATAGAATTGAGGACATCAAGATCTTGGTCGAATTTTTTAAAAATTTTCAAATTTTCAGATAGGAGGTTCCAGATAAGGTCAAAAACTACATACTCAGATCTTCACCAAACTTTGCAGGGATACATTGGATGTCAAGACACGAGGAAAAAACGTACAAAACAAGAGATTGGAGACATCCAGATTTTGGACGAATTTTTGAGGAATTTTCAAATTTTCAGAAATGAGGTTCCAGATAAGGTCAAAAACTACATACTCAGATCTTCACCAAACTTTGCAGGGATACATTGGATGTCAAGACACGTGGGAAAAACGTACAAAACAAGAGATTGGAGACATCAAGATTTTGGACGAATTTTTTAAGAGTTTTCAAATTTTCAGATAGGAGGTTCCAGATAAGGTCAAAAACTACATACTCAGATCTTCACCAAACATTGCAGGGATACATTGGATGTCAAGACACGTGGAAAAACATACAAAACATAGAATTGAGGACATCAAGATTTTGGTCGAATTTTTTAAAAATTTTCAAATTTTCAGATAGGAGGTTCCAGATAAGGTAAAAAACTACATACTCAGATCTTCACCAAACTTTGCAGGGATACATTGGATGTCAAGACACGAGGAAAAAACGTACAAAACAAGAGATTGGAGACATCCAGATTTTGGACGAATTTTTGAGGAATTTTCAAATTTTCAGAAATGAGGTTCCAGATAAGGTCAAAAACTACATACTCAGATCTTCACCAAACTTTGCAGGGATACATTGGATGTCAAGACACGTGGGAAAAACGTACAAAACAAGAGATTGGAGACATCAAGATTTTGGACGAATTTTTTAAGAGTTTTCAAATTTTCAGATAGGAGGTTCCAGATAAGGTCAAAAACTACATACTCAGATCTTCACCAAACATTGCAGGGATACATTGGATGTCAAGACACGTGGGAAAAACGTACAAAACAAGAGATTGGAGACATCAAGATTTTGGACGAATTTTTTAAGATTTTTCAAATTTTCAGATAGGAGGTTCCAGATAAGTTCAAAAACTACATACTCAGATCTTCACCAAACTTTGCAGGGATACATTGGATGACAAAACACGTGGAAAAAACGTACAAAACAAGAGATTGGGGTCATCAAGATTTTGAACGGATTTTTTAGGAATTTTCAAATTTTCAGATGGGAGGTTCCAGATAAGGTCAAAAACTACATACTCAGATCTTCACCAAACTTTGCAGGGATACATTGGATATCAAGACACGTGGAAAAAACGTATAAAACAAGAGATTGGAGACGTCAAGATTTTGGACGAATTTTTTAAGAATTTTCAAATTTTCAGAAAGGATATTCCAGATAAGGTCAAAAACGACATACTCAGATCTTCACCAAACTCTGCAGGGATACATTGGATGTCAAGACACGGGGAAAAAACATACAAAACATAGGATTGGGGACATCAAGATTTTGGTCAAATTTTTTAAGAATTTTCAAATTTTCAGATAGGAGGTTCCATATAAGGTCAAGAACTACATACTCAGATCTTCACCAAACTTTGCAGGGATACATTGGATGTCAAGACACGTGGAAAAAACGTACAAAACAAGAGATTGGAGACATCAATATTTTGGACGAATTTTTGAGGAATTTTCAAATTTTCAGAAATGAGGTTCCAGATAAGGTCAAAAACTACATACTCAGATCTTCACCAAACTTTGCAGGGATACATTGGATATCAGGACACGTGGAAAAAACGTACAAAACAAGAGATTGGAGACATGAAGATTTTGGACGAATTTTTTAAGAATTATCAAATTTTCAGAAAGGAGGTACCATATAAGGTCAAAAACTACATACTCAGATCTTCACCAAACTTTGCAGGGATACATTGGATGTCAAGACACGTGGAAAAAACGTACAAAACAAGAGATTGGGGACATCAAGATTTTGGACGAATTTTTTAAGAATTTTCAAATTTTCAGAAAGGAGGTTCCATATAAGGTCAAAAACTACATACTCAGATCTTCACCAAACTTTGCAGGGATACATTAGATGTCAAGACACGTGGAAAAAACGTACAAAACAAGAGATTGGAGACATCAAGATTTTGGACGAATTTTTTAAGAATTTTCAAATTTTCAGAAAGGATGTTCCAGATAAGGTCAAAAACGACATACTCAGATCTTCACCAAACTTTGCAGGGATACATTGGAGGTCAAGACACGTGGAAAAAACGTACAAAACAAGAGATTGAAGACATCAAGATTTTGGACGAATTTTTTTAAAATTTTCAAATTTTCAGATAGGAGGTTCCAGATAAGGTCAAAAACTACATACTCAGATCTTCACCAAATTCTGCAGGGATACATTGGATGTCAAGACACGGGGAAAAAACATACAAAACATAGGATTGGGGACATCAAGATTTTGGTCAAATTTTTTAAGAATTTTCAAATTTTCAGATAGGAGGTTCCATATAAGGTCAAGAACTACATACTCAGATCTTCACCAAACTTTGCAGGGATACATTGGATGTCAAGACACGTGGAAAAAACGTACAAAACAAGAGATTGGAGACATCAATATTTTGGACGAATTTTTGAGGAATTTTCAAATTTTCAGAAATGAGGTTCCAGATAATGTCAAAAACTACATACTCAGATCTTCACCAAACTTTGCAGGGATACATTGGATGTCAGGACACGTGGAAAAAACGTACAAAACAAGAGATTGGAGACATCAAGATTTTGGACGAATTTTTTAAGAATTTTCAAATTTTCAGATAGGAGGTTCCAGATAAGGTCAAAAACTACATACTCAGATCTTCACCAAACTTTGCAGGGATACTTTGCATGTCAAGACACGTGGAAAAAGCGTACAAAACAAGAGATTGGAGACATCAAGATTTTGGTCAAATTTTTTAAGAATTTTCAAATTTTCAGATGGGAGGTTCCATATAAGGTCAAAAACGACATACTCAGATCTTCACCAAACTTTGCAGGGATACATTGGATGTCAAGACACGTGGAAAAAACGTACAAAACAAGAGATTGGGGACATCAAGATTTTGGACGAATTTTTTAAGAATTTTCAAATTTTCAGATAGGTGGTTCCATATAAGGTCAAAAACTATATACTCAGATCTTCACCAAACATTGCAGGGATACATTGGATGTCAAGAAACGTGGAAAAAACGTACAAAACAAGAGATTGGAGACATCAAGATTTTGGACGAATTTTTGAAGAATTTTCAAATTTTCAGATAGGAGGTTCCAGATAAGGTCAAAAACTACATACTCAGATCTTCACCAAACGTTGCAGGGATACTTTGCATGTCAAGACACGTGGAAAAAACGTACAAAACGAGAGATTGGAAACATCAAGATTTTCGACGAATTTTTTAAGAATTTTCAAATTTTCAGATGGGAGGTTCCAGATAAGGTCAAAAACGACATACTCAGATCTTCACCAAACTTTGCATGGATACATTGGATGTCAAGACACGTGGAAAAAACATACAAAACATAGGATTGGGGACATCAAGATTTTGGACGAATTTTTTAAGAATTTTCAAATTTTCAGAAAGGAGGTTCCATATAAGGTCAAAAACTACATACTTAGATCTTCACCAAACTTTGCAGGGATACATTGTATGTCAAGAAACGTGGAAAAAACGTACAAAACAAGAGATTGGAGACATCAAGATTTTGGATGAATTTTTTAAGAATTTTCAAATTTTCAGAAAGGAGGTTCCATATAAGGTCAAAAACTACATACTCTGATCTTCACCAAACTTTGCAGGGATATATTGGATGTCAAGACACGTGGAAAAAACGTACAAAACAAGAGAGTGGAGACATCAAGATTTTGGACGAATTTTTGAAGAATTTTCAAATTTTCAGAAAGGAGGTTCCAGATAAGGTCAAAAACTACATACTCAGATCTTCACCAAACTTTGCAGGGATACATTGGATGTCAAGACACGTGGAAAAAACGTACAAAACAAGAGATTGGTGTCATCAAGATTTTGGAAGGATTTTTTAGGAATTTTCAAATTTTCAGATGAGAGGTTCCAGATAAGGTCAAAAACTACATACTCAGATCTTCACCAAACTTTGCAGGGATACATTGGATGTGAAGACACGTGAAAAAAACGTACAAAACAAGAGATTGGAGACATCAAGATTTTGGACGAATTTTTTAAGAATTTTCAAATTTTCAGAAAGGATGTTCCAGATAAGGTCAAAAACTACATACTCAGATCTTCAACAAACATTGCAGGGATACATTGGATGTCAAGACACGTGGAAAAACGTACAAAACAAGAGATTGGAGACATCAAGATTTTGGACGTTTTTTTTTAGAATTTTCAAATTTTCAGATAGGAGGTTCCAGATAAGGTCAAAAACTACACACTCAGATCTTCACCAAAGATTGCAGGGATACATTGGATGTCAAGACACGTGGAAAAAACATACAAATCAAGAGATTGGAGACATCAAGATTTTCGACGAATTTTTTAAGAATTTTCAAATTTTCAGATGGGAGGTTCCAGATAAGGTCAAAAACGACATACTCAGATCTTCACCAAACTTTGCATGGATACATTGGATGTCAAGACACGTGGAAAAAACATACAAAACATAGAATTGAGGACATCAAGATTTTGGTCGAATTTTTTAAAAATTTTCAAATTTTCAGATAGGAGGTTCCAGATAAGGTCAAAAACTACATACTCAGATCTTCACCAAACTTTGCAGGGATACATTGGATGTCAAGACACGAGGAAAAAACGTACAAAACAAGAGATTGGAGACATCCAGATTTTGGACGAATTTTTGAGGAATTTTCAAATTTTCAGAAATGAGGTTCCAGATAAGGTCAAAAACTACATACTCAGATCTTCACCAAACTTTGCAGGGATACATTGGATGTCAAGACACGTGGGAAAAACGTACAAAACAAGAGATTGGAGACATCAAGATTTTGGACGAATTTTTTAAGAGTTTTCAAATTTTCAGATAGGAGGTTCCAGATAAGGTCAAAAACTACATACTCAGATCTTCACCAAACATTGCAGGGATACATTGGATGTCAAGACAAGTGGAAAAACATACAAAACATAGAATTGAGGACATCAAGATTTTGGTCGAATTTTTTAAAAATTTTCAAATTTTCAGATAGGAGGTTCCAGATAAGGTAAAAAACTACATACTCAGATCTTCACCAAACTTTGCAGGGATACATTGGATGTCAAGACACGAGGAAAAAACGTACAAAACAAGAGATTGGAGACATCCAGATTTTGGACGAATTTTTGAGGAATTTTCAAATTTTCAGAAATGATGTTCCAGATAAGGTCAAAAACTACATACTCAGATCTTCACCAAACTTTGCAGGGATACATTGGATGTCAAGACACGTGGGAAAAACGTACAAAACAAGAGATTGGAGACATCAAGATTTTGGACGAATTTTTTAAGAGTTTTCAAATTTTCAGATAGGAGGTTCCAGATAAGGTCAAAAACTACATACTCAGATCTTCACCAAACATTGCAGGGATACATTGGATGTCAAGACACGTGGGAAAAACGTACAAAACAAGAGATTGGAGACATCAAGATTTTGGACGAATTTTTTAAGATTTTTCAAATTTTCAGATAGGAGGTTCCAGATAAGGTCAAAAACTACATACTCAGATCTTCACCAAACTTTGCAGGGATACATTGGATGACAAAACACGTGGAAAAAACGTACAAAACAAGAGATTGGGGTCATCAAGATTTTGAACGGATTTTTTAGGAATTTTCAAATTTTCAGATGGGAGGTTCCAGATAAGGTCAAAAACTACATACTCAGATCTTCACCAAACTTTGCAGGGATACATTGGATATCAAGACACGTGGAAAAAACGTATAAAACAAGAGATTGGAGACGTCAAGATTTTGGACGAATTTTTTAAGAATTTTCAAATTTTCAGAAAGGATATTCCAGATAAGGTCAAAAACGACATACTCAGATCTTCACCAAACTCTGCAGGGATACATTGGATGTCAAGACACGGGGAAAAACATACAAAACATAGGATTGGGGACATTAAGATTTTGGTCAAATTTTTTAAGAATTTTCAAATTTTCAGATAGGAGGTTCCATATAAGGACAAGAACTACATACTCAGATCTTCACCAAACTTTGCAGGGATACATTGGATGTCAAGACACGTGGAAAAAACGTACAAAACAAGAGATTGGAGACATCAATATTTTGGACGAATTTTTGAGGAATTTTCAAATTTTCAGAAATGAGGTTCCAGATAAGGTCAAAAACTACATACTCAGATCTTCACCAAACTTTGCAGGGATACATTGGATGTCAGGACACGTGGAAAAAACGTACAAAACAAGAGATTGGAGACATCAAGATTTTGGACGAATTTTTTAAGAATTTTCAAATTTTCAGATAGGAGGTTCCAGATAAGGTCAAAAACTACATACTCAGATCTTCACCAAACTTTGCATGGATACATTGGATGTCAAGACACGTGGAAAAAACATACAAAACATAGGATTGGTGACATGAAGATTTTGGACGAATTTTTTAAGAATTATCAAATTTTCAGAAAGGAGGTACCATATAAGGTCAAAAACTACATACTCAGATCTTCACCAAACTTTGCAGGGATACATTGGATGTCAAGAAACGTGGAAAAAACGTACAAAACAAGAGATTGGAGACATCAAGATTTTGGACGTATTTTTGAAGAATTTTCAAATTTTCAGATAGGAGGTTCCAGATAAGGTCAAAAACTACATACTCAGATCTTCACCAAACGTTGCAGGGATACTTTGCATGTCAAGACACCTGGAAAAAACGTACAAAACAAGAGATTGGAGACATCAAGATTTTCGACGAATTTTTTAAGAATTTTCAAATTTTAAGATGGGAGGTTCCAGATAAGGTCAAAAACGACATACTCAGATCTTCACCAAACTTTGCAGGGATACATTGGAGGTCAAGACACGTGGAAAAAACGTACAAAACAAGAGATTGAAGACATCAAGATTTTGGACGAATTTTTTTAAAATTTTCAAATTTTCAGATAGGAGGTTCCAGATAAGGTCAAAAACTACATACTCAGATCTTCACCAAACTCTGTAGGGATACATTGGATGTCAAGACACGGGGAAAAAACATACAAAACATAGGATTGGGGACATCAAGATTTTGGTCAAATTTTTTAAGAATTTTCAAATTTTCAGATAGGAGGTTCCATATAAGGTCAAGAACTACATACTCAGATCTTCACCAAACTTTGCAGGGATACATTGGATGTCAAGACACGTGGAAAAAACGTACAAAACAAGAGATTGGAGACATCAATATTTTGGACGAATTTTTGAGGAATTTTCAAATTTTCAGAAATGAGGTTCCAGATAATGTCAAAAACTACATACTCAGATCTTCACCAAACTTTGCAGGGATACATTGGATGTCAGGACACGTGGAAAAAACGTACAAAACAAGAGATTGGAGACATCAAGATTTTGGACGAATTTTTTAAGAATTTTCAAATTTTCAGATAGGAGGTTCCAGATAAGGTCAAAAACTACATACTCAGATCTTCACCAAACTTTGCAGGGATACTTTGCATGTCAAGACACGTGGAAAAAGCGTACAAAACAAGAGATTGGAGACATCAAGATTTTGGTCAAATTTTTTAAGAATTTTCAAATTTTCAGATAGGAGGTTCCAGATAAGGTCAAGAACTACATACTCAGATCTTCACCAAACTTTGCAGGGATACATTGGATGTCAAGACACGTGGAAAAAACGTACAAAACAAGAGATTGGAGACATCAATATTTTGGACGAATTTTTGAGGAATTTTCAAATTTTCAGAAATGAGGTTCCAGATAAGGTCAAAAACTACATACTCAGATCTTCACCAAACTTTGCAGGGATACATTGGATGTCAGGACACGTGGAAAAAACGTACAAAACAAGAGATTGGAGACATCAAGATTTTGGACGAATTTTTTAAGAATTTTCAAATTTTCAGATAGGAGGTTCCAGATAAGGTCAAAAACTACATACTCAGATCTTCACCAAACTTTGCAGGGATACTTTGCATGTCAAGACACGTGGAAAAAACGTACAAAACAAGAGATTGGAGACATCAAGATTTTCGACGAATTTTTTAAGAATTTTCAAATTTTCAGATGGGAGGTTCCAGATAAGGTCAAAAACGACATACTCAGATCTTCACCAACCTTTGCATGGATACATTGGATGTCAAGACACGTGGAAAAAACATACAAAACATAGGATTGGTGACATGAAGATTTTGGACGAATTTTTTAAGAATTATCAAATTTTCAGAAAGGAGGTACAGTCATGTTCAAAAAATTTGTCGCATGGATTTTTTCTAAGTCCAACGTCTTACGAAATTATGTTGGTAGCTCTGAAAAAAGGAAGTGTTGTGAAATATACGATCCTCCAATCAGAGTGAAGTTCGATTCTGAGGAGCAGGAGGCGTGACTCACGGTCTTGTCCAGAGGAAGTTCAACCAATGTAGCATTTCAAAATATGAGATAACGTCCCCATTGGTTAAATATTGTTTCAATAATGCGAATCGGCAGAAAGATTGCGCAAAAGTTTACTTTGTCGTTTTAATACTTTTAATCGTTTCAAATTAGTATTAAATTGTCCCAATTATAGTTCAAGAGCTTAATATAATGTATTCATGTATGTGTTTGACAATCATATATCACTCATTAGAACAATTTTCACATTGTTTTCACTACGTGAGATGACATTTCATTTACATTTACGATAAAATAGTGGTTTGGGTGTAATAACAGTTTTCATTAATTAATTTAGAGATGCATTTTTATTTGTTGAGTTAATGATTAGGTTAATTCGTTATTTCTCGCAAAAAGAGGGAACCACAGCTGAAAGACAATACACAACTTGTATAATTTAGGTCAAGAGTTCGTTTTAACATCACTTTTTGCACACATAGGCTAATCACGACTCGGGATACGTTTAAATTGGAATCTGAAACATTATGGGGTCTGACTGGAACTCGGAAAAGGACACACCGATTACAAGACGTCGATACATTACCACTTGGTCTGGTGAACGCCAATAATAATGAGGGGTTGTGGGAGTGGGAGAGGGGTGACGGAAAGTAGAAAATAAATAGTATTTTTGGGGGTATTTAATGTTATATTTATACACATACAAACCTAAGAAAATATTTATTTTGATACATGTGTTGGGGGGTGGGAAAGGGGGAAAAGAGAGGGACAGAAAGATATTGGGAGAGATGGGACGAAGAGGTGATTGTGGAAAATGTTTTATTTGACGTTCAGTAATAAAAACAATCAAATCAATGATGATTATCTTATAAATACCATATTTAATGTAAATTTGTTTTAAAAATGGGGGCGGAGAGCTGTTTGTTTTACGTTCAGTGAAGGATAACAAGTGGAGACACATAGTGGTTCGTATCTCACTTTAAACTGTAGGTCCAGGCCCCATTAGCCTATCTGTGTATAACGTGGATTTAGAATTCAGTAGAAAATAACGTCGATCTAGTATTTTGGATTTTAGATGCGTTGAGACCACTAAAATTTCCAATTCTTATAAGAAGAAACCTGTCCTCATATTACCATTTTGAAAGAGATAGAGTTAATTCTATAATCTTACGTTGTTACTTTCAAAGAAAACTAATTCAAATAGTAACAATGGGAACGAATAAAGCTTACGAAAAGTTTTTGCCACCGTGCGGATTTGAACCTACGACCATTAGAGTGACAACCCAGTGCGATAACCACTACCCCACGAGTTCGTTCCTTTTTACGGCATGATTATGAGTTAAGACCAATTCGTTCAATATGCATTAGAAATATAATCCCCACCCGCCTCTTTATAAACAACACACCCAAACGCTCCTTTGTAGCAAATGAAATAAAGGTGGTATGAATGTCACAAAACATTTAAGCAAAATCTACTATATTTGCGACGCAATCGTTTTACATGGAGAGGCTACAGCTTCGAGAATTGAGGTTGTGACGTGGCTTCTTGTAGTGGTAGGGTAGATATTCGTATGGCAAGGTTCCTGCGTGCACTAGCCAGTAATTTCCGAGAAAAAAACTTCAATTTATTTTATGATGGTAAAGTGGTTCGGTGATACGCTGTCAGTATTACACACCGAAGATTATAAGTTTGACTTCTGTTCGATTACCCCTATTATTATTATATATTGCAACTAAGTATTGTACTTAATTAATAATTGAAAGAAATAATAATGTTATATATATTTTTTAAAAAATAACACTCCTTTCTAATGATTTTTCAATGTTATTTTTGAAAATAATTTTTCAGAATATGTTTTTGAATTTCTCATCACTTTACTAGGATTTGCATAAAATGATCCTTGTGTCATATTCGACGAAATGTCATGTACAGCGAAAGTTATACATTTTTATTTAGGGAAAATTATCAAGAAACAAAACAAATAAATACTATTGACATCCTTTTGTGAATAGTATTTATATTACATTATTTTTTGTTCACCATGCATAGTTGTATTCTTGTAAAAAGCATGAAAAACAATATATTCTCTACATTTCGCAAAGCAAATAATATACGAATTTTCGTAATAAGTAAAATGCAATAAATAATTTTTCGGTTTAATAAGAAATAAAAATCGCAGAGTTAACCGAACGGTGAATCGAACACAGAATTTTACACCCCATAAAATGCCTTGTAGCCTTTGCAATGAAGTGATGTAGATTCAAGTAATAACATTTCATGCAAAATCGTACGTTATAAGATTGTTCAAATATATTAAATCAATGTGTCCATAAGTTATTATACTGTCAGCCATTTGGCACATCTCGTTACAAAATCTCAGCACATCATCATTCACTAGTTAATCGAATTGAATATTGATTCACTTCACAGTTCAAATTGCAACAATAGTTTCGACTCATATCACGTGAGATGTAAACTCAATTCAATTCTATCATTGTATGTAACTTGTATGTTGAGCTCATGTAGAAATATCAATTATGAGCTCTAAGCTAAATTTGATGCTACAATCGCTTGATCAACTCTTGCGTCTCGCTGCCAGACATTCTACGTTCCTGTTTGCTCCAGGTCGCTTCTGCATTTCATTATCATTGTTTTTACCTCTGTTTCATTCTCATCGTCGTTCTGTTATCAATTGCAGTACTCTACTGTGTCTCTCGGAAATCTACTCAAAATCAATGATTTCCTACTGAACACTTTCAGTAGGCCTAATGTGTAATTACAGTTGAGGAACTACAAGTGAAATATTCTCTTCAGTACCACATGTAATATTGCATGTAGTGTGTTTGAATTTCAATTTGAATTCAAAATTTTGGGTGCGTCAGCACTTAGGCTATTTTGCATCTGTCACTTTATACGGGGTCCAGCCCCTTACCAGAACTAAAATAACATAACTGTAACGTCGTGTTGTAACTAAAATATTAAAATATTCTGAATTCGGTTAAAAGCTGAGGCTGTAAAGAGGCACTCAGAACCCACAAGGACCAAACACAGGACAACACAGAAAATTATACTGGCCATGGAGCCAGTCGCCAGAACCTCGTTCGTCTGCAAACTGAAGTCCAGGGTGTACTACGTGGAAGCAACAATTGGGTGTACATACTTCGTGGAAGGTCATCCCTTACACCCTTGTAGTGTGTTTAGCTCAGCATGTTAGCTGTAAATATAACTTTTTATTCCTCCTCACTAACAATTTGTTTTTATATCTATTTAAAATTTAAACCAACCTCACTTCCATGTAGTACACCCTGAACTGCATTTTGCAGACTAACGAGGCTCTGGTGACTGGACCTACTGTTAGTATAATCTTTGTAGGACTGCGTGTGTGTTGTCGTTGTTTGTGCTGACTGTCTGTCGCTTTACAGGCTAAGCTTTTAACCCAGGTAAGGATATTTTAGTTTTCAGACACGCTTTTATTTTTGTCATGATAAGGGGCTGGACCCCGTATAGCGTGACGGGTGTAAAATACCCTAAGTTTTCAGGCACACAAATTGTAATTCAAATTTAAAAAATCTTAACATAGATGTTTCAAAACACCTATTGATCTACTGAAAACAGTAGACAAAAGTTTCATTGGAGTAAGTAGAAAAGAGTCATGAAATAATACCCAAAGAAGTCAACCATTATGAATTAATGTTACATACTTTTTTTATTTCACTTTCCAAAACCTAGGAGCTCAAAATAATACATGGCATGCGATTTACTAGACAGTCTGCTTTTCTGTGATTGATTCGTCGTGCCCAGTCGGGGATAACTTCCGTTCAAGGTAAAAGGGGAAGGGGAAGAAATCCACCACAGTACCATGACGTATGAAGTAACATGTTCACAGGCATCCAATACAACTGATAAGGGTTCACCTGACCTTGGAAGTGTGGGAAACACGTTTCACGCTGGTTTCCAGACTGCTGTGGCTAAATCTGGAACTAACGGTGGAATAAGAAATAGCTTGCAACATTTAACAATGACATTTCGCATTTACAAAATATGAGATATGTAGACTTTGATTTATTTATTATAGTAGACGGTAGAGAATTACTTACCACGAAAGTCAAGTTCTAAATTGCAGACATCAAAATGTACTCCAGGTTGTGAAATACATTTGTGATAGACAGCAGATAGGTTAATAAGGTTTACAAGATTGCTAACGACTCTTAAGACAAACGTTCAACGAAGGTTATTGAGTGAGAAAATGGGAAATTGTTAAAAATAGCGGCCTAGTTGAGTGAAGATCGAAGGTTCGAATCTCTTATAGAACCGGCTATTTTTTTACACTAATTTTTGGTGCGTAATATATTTAATGTATTGTCGACATTTATAAGAAACAAAATATGAAAACTCTCCTCCTCTGTAACGGTGTGGTCTAAGACTCTGTGCTTTGGATTCCGACTGCAGCGGGACGGCATGGATTCGAGTCGTCCTGGGTTCACGGCCTGTTATCTGTATAGGACCGGTGGCAACCCACCATCGTGAGGAAATTGGGGAGCTACGAGTGACTGGTGTAACCTGGTTTCAGATATCTTCTATAAGGGCTGAGGTTCGACGTGCTGACCAACGTTACCTCGTTGCCAGTTGAAGATAACTGTAGGTAGGATTGTGGAAGGGAGACTGACAGTCGGGAGATAGCCCATGGCCTTTCAAGGTTTTAAAATATGAAAACTATTCCTTCCGTAAATCTAATTTCTCGTCATTGTCACGTGAGATTTCTTTTCAGTATGACTCCTGCAATGCTAATTAGTTCCTAAGTAGGATAATGAGATGGACATAGAGATATTAAATTATGAGTTCACTGTTTAAAAAATTTGCATTAACACATTTTTATATTCACATACCTCTTTACAAATTCCTGAGCACGTCACTACAAATGAACCAATCTAGTGCACACTAGAGCCTTGGCTTATCGATATGGGGTATCCTACAATTTTGTCAAACCACAACCTCAATTCTCGAAGCTGTAGCCTCTCCATGTAAAACGATTGCGTCGCAAATATAGTAGATTTTGCTTAAATGTTTTGTGACATTCATACCACCTTTATTTCATTTGCTACAAAGGAGCGTTTGGGTGTGTTGTTTATAAAGAGGCGGGTGGGGATTATATTTCTAATGCATATTGAACGAATTGGTCTTAACTCATAATCATGCCGTAAAAAGGAACGAACTCGTGGGGTAGTGGTTATCGCACTGGGTTGTCACTCTAATGGTCGTAGGTTCAAATCCCCGCGGTGGCAAAAACTTTTCGTAAGCTTTATTCGTTCCCATTGTTACTATTTGAATTAGTCTTCTTTGAAAGTAACAACGTAAGATTATAGAATTAACTCTATCTCTTTCAAAATGGTAATATGAAGACAGGTTTCTTCTTATAAGAATTGGAAATTTTAGTGGTCTCAACGCATCTAAAATCCAAAATACTAGATCGACGTTATTTTCTACTGAATTCTAAATCCACGTTATACACAGATAGGCTAATGGGGCCTGGACCTACAGTTTAAAGTGAGATACGAACCACTATGTGTCTCCACTTGTTATCCTTCACTGAACGTAAAACAAACAGCTCTCCGCCCCCATTTTTAAAACAAATTTACATTAAATATGGTATTTATAAGATAATCATCATTGATTTGATTGTTTTTATTACTGAACGTCAAATAAAACATTTTCCACAATCACCTCTTCGTCCCATCTCTCCCAATATCTTTCTGTCCCTCTCTTTTCCCCCTTTCCCACCCCCCAACACATGTATCAAAATAAATATTTTCTTAGGTTTGTATGTGTATAAATATAACATTAAATACCCCCAAAAATACTATTTATTTTCTACTTTCCGTCACCCCTCTCCCACTCCCACAACCCCTCATTATTATTGGCGTTCGCCAGACCAAGTGGTAATGTATCGACGTCTTGTAATCGGTGTGTTCTTTTCCGAGTTCCAGTCAGACCGCATAATGTTTCAGATTCCAATTTAAATGTATCCCGAGTCGTGATTAGCCTATGTGTGCAAAAAGTGATGTTAAAACGAACTCTTGACTAGTGTTGCCCACGGGACGAGACGGGACAGGCTTTTAAAAATTCGAGACGAGACGAGATTGATCATGTGTCCCTTTGACAAACCAATATTTTCGAGACGAGACAGCATTTCACGGCATTTCCACGAGACGAGACAGGCCAAAGTCTCGTCTCGTGGGCAACACTACTCTTGACCTAAAAAATACAAGTTGTGTATTGTCTTTCAGCTGTGGTTCCCTCTTTTTGCGAGAAATAACGAATTAACCTAATCATTAACTCAACAAATAAAAATGCATCTCTAAATTAATTAATGAAAACTGTTATTACACCCAAACCACTATTTTATCGTAAATGTAAATGAAATGTCATCTCACGTATTGAAACAATATTTAACCAATGGGGACGTTATCTCATATTTAGAAATGCTGCATTGGTTGAACTTCCTCTGGACAAGACCGTGAGTCACGCCTCCTGCTCCTCAGAATCGAACTTCACTCTGATTGGAGGATCGTATATTTCACAACACTTCCTTGTTTCAGAGCTACCAACATAATTTCGTAAGACGTTGGACTTAGAAAAAATCCATGCGACAGATTTTTTGAACATGACTGTACCATATAAGGTCAAAAACTACATACTCAGATCTTCACCAAACTTTGCAGGGATACATTGGATGTCAAGAAACGTGGAAAAAACGTACAAAACAAGAGATTGGAGACATCAAGATTTTGGACGTATTTTTGAAGAATTTTCAAATTTTCAGATAGGAGGTTCCAGATAAGGTCAAAAACTACATACTCAGATCTTCACCAAACGTTGCAGGGATACTTTGCATGTCAAGACACCTGGAAAAAACGTACAAAACAAGAGATTGGAGACATCAAGATTTTCGACGAATTTTTTAAGAATTTTCAAATTTTCAGAAAGGAGGTTCCAGATAAGGTCAAAAACTACATACTCAGATCTTCACCAAACTTTGCAGGGATACATTGGATGTCAAGACACGTGGAAAAAACGTACAAAACAAGAGATTGGGGACATCAAGATTTTGGACGAATTTTTTAAGAATTTTCAAATTTTCAGATAGGTGGTTCCATATAAGGTCAAAAACTATATACTCAGATCTTCACCAAACATTGCAGTGATACATTGGATGTCAAGAAACGTGGAAAAAACGTACAAAACAAGAGATTGGAGACATCAAGATTTTGGACGAATTTTTGAAGAATTTTCAAATTTTCAGATAGGAGGTTCCAGATAAGGTCAAAAACTACATACTCAGATCTTCACCAAACGTTGCAGGGATACTTTGCATGTCAAGACACGTGGAAAAAACGTACAAAACGAGAGATTGGAGACATCAAGATTTTCGACGAATTTTTTAAGAATTTTCAAATTTTCAGATGGGAGGTTCCAGATAAGGTCAAAAACGACATACTCAGATCTTCACCAAACTCTGCATGGATACATTGGATGTCAAGACACGTGGAAAAAACATACAAAACATAGGATTGGGGACATCAAGATTTTGGACGAATTTTTTAAGAATTTTCAAATTTTCAGAAAGGAGGTTCCATATAAGGTCAAAAACTACATACTCAGATCTTCACCAAACTTTGCAGGGATACATTGTATGTCAAGAAACGTGGAAAAAACGTACAAAACAAGAGATTGGAGACATCAAGATTTTGGATGAATTTTTTAAGAATTTTCAAATTTTCAGAAAGGAGGCTCCATATAAGGTCAAAAACTACATACTCTGATCTTCACCAAACTTTGCAGGGATATATTGGATGTCAAGACACGTGGAAAAAACGTACAAAACAAGAGAGTGGAGACATCAAGATTTTGGAAGAATTTTTGAAGAATTTTCAAATTTTCAGAAAGGAGGTTCCAGATAAGGTCAAAAACTACATACTCAGATCTTCACCAAACTTTGCAGGGATACATTGGATGTCAAGACACGTGGAAAAAACGTACAAAACAAGAGATTGGTGTCATCAAGATTTTGGAAGGATTTTTTAGGAATTTTCAAATTTTCAGATGAGAGGTTCCAGATAAGGTCAAAAACTACATACTCAGATCTTCACCAAACTTTGCAGGGATACATTGGATGTGAAGACACGTGAAAAAAACGTACAAAACAAGAGATTGGAGACATCAAGATTTTGGACGAATTTTTTAAGAATTTTCAAATTTTCAGAAAGGATGTTCCAGATAAGGTCAAAAACTACATACTCAGATCTTCAACAAATATTGCAGGGATACATTGGATGTCAAGACACGTGGAAAAACGTACAAAACAAGAGATTGGAGACATCAAGATTTTGGACGAATTTTTTTAGAATTTTCAAATTTTCAGATAGGAGGTTCCAGATAAGGTCAAAAACTACATACTCAGATCTTCACCAAAGATTGCAGGGATACATTGGATGTCAAGACACGTGGAAAAAACATACAAAACAAGAGATTGGAGACATCAAGATTTTCGACGAATTTTTTAAGAATTTTCAAATTTTCAGATGGGAGGTTCCAGATAAGGTCAAAAACGACATACTCAGATCTTCACCAAACTTTGCATGGATACATTGGATGTCAAGACACGTGGAAAAAACATACAAAACATAGAATTGAGGACATCAAGATTTTGGTCGAATTTTTTAAAAATTTTCAAATTTTCAGATAGGAGGTTCCAGATAAGGTCAAAAACTACATACTCAGATCTTCACCAAACTTTGCAGGGATACATTGGATGTCAAGACACGAGGAAAAAACGTACAAAACAAGAGATTGGAGACATCCAGATTTTGGACGAATTTTTGAGGAATTTTCAAATTTTCCGAAATGAGGTTCCAGATAAGGTCAAAAACTACATACTCAGATCTTCACCAAACTTTGCAGGGATACATTGGATGTCAAGACACGTGGGAAAAACGTACAAAACAAGAGATTGGAGACATCAAGATTTTGGACGAATTTTTTAAGAGTTTTCAAATTTTCAGATAGGAGGTTCCAGATAAGGTCAAAAACTACATACTCAGATCTTCACCAAACATTGCAGGGATACATTGGATGTCAAGACAAGTGGAAAAACATACAAAACATAGAATTGAGGACATCAAGATTTTGGTCGAATTTTTTAAAAATTTTCAAATTTTCAGATAGGAGGTTCCAGATAAGGTAAAAAACTACATTCTCAGATCTTCACCAAACTTTGCAGGGATACATTGGATGTCAAGACACGAGGAAAAAACGTACAAAACAAGAGATTGGAGACATCCAGATTTTGGACGAATTTTTGAGGAATTTTCAAATTTTCAGAAATGAGGTTCCAGATAAGGTCAAAAACTACATACTCAGATCTTCACCAAACTTTGCAGGGATACATTGGATGTCAAGACACGTGGGAAAAACGTACAAAACAAGAGATTGGGGTCATCAAGATTTTGGACGAATTTTTTAAGATTTTTCAAATTTTCAGATAGGAGGTTCCAGATAAGGTCAAAAACTACATACTCAGATCTTCACCAAACTTTGCAGGGATACATTGGATGACAAAACACGTGGAAAAAACGTACAAAACAAGAGATTGGGGTCATCAAGATTTTGAACGGATTTTTTAGGAATTTTCAAATTTTCAGATGGGAGGTTCCAGATAAGGTCAAAAACTACATACTCAGATCTTCACCAAACTTTGCAGGGATACATTGGATATCAAGAC
Source organism: Lepisma saccharinum (assembly GCF_977018435.1). Lineage (NCBI taxonomy): Eukaryota > Metazoa > Arthropoda > Insecta > Zygentoma > Lepismatidae > Lepisma > Lepisma saccharinum. Next base: position 240,726 of record NW_028142907.1, on the reverse strand, counting down.
ACGTGGAAAAAACGTATAAAACAAGAGATTGGAGACGTCAAGATTTTGGACGAATTTTTTAAGAATTTTCAAATTTTCAGAAAGGATATTCCGGATAAGGTCAAAAACGACATACTCAGATCTTCACCAAACTCTGCAGGGATACATTGGATGTCAAGACACGGGGAAAAACATACAAAACATAGGATTGGGGACATTAAGATTTTGGTCAAATTTTTTAAGAATTTTCAAATTTTCAGATAGGATGTTCCAGATAAGGTCAAGAACTACATACTCAGATCTTCACCAAACTTTGCAGGGATACATTGGATGTCAAGACACGTGGAAAAAACGTACAAAACAAGAGATTGGAGACATCAATATTTTGGACGAATTTTTGAGGAATTTTCAAATTTTCAGAAATGAGGTTCCAGATAAGGTCAAAAACTACATACTCAGATCTTCACCAAACTTTGCAGGGATACATTGGATGTCAGGACACGTGGAAAAAACGTACAAAACAAGAGATTGGAGACATCAAGATTTTGGACGAATTTTTTAAGAATTTTCAAATTTTCAGATAGGAGGTTCCAGATAAGGTCAAAAACTACATACTCAGATCTTCACCAAACTTTGCAGGGATACTTTGCATGTCAAGACACGTGGAAAAAACGTACAAAACAAGAGATTGGAGACATCAAGATTTTCGACGAATTTTTTAAGAATTTTCAAATTTTCAGAAGGGAGGTTCCAGATAAGGTCAAAAACGACATACTCAGATCTTCACCAACCTTTGCATGGATACATTGGATGTCAAGACACGTGGAAAAAACATACAAAACATAGGATTGGTGACATGAAGATTTTGGACGAATTTTTTAAGAATTATCAAATTTTCAGAAAGGAGGTACCATATAAGGTCAAAAACTACATACTCAGATCTTCACCAAACTTTGCAGGGATACATTGGATGTCAAGAAACGTGGAAAAAACGTACAAAACAAGAGATTGGAGACATCAAGATTTTGGACGTATTTTTGAAGAATTTTCAAATTTTCAGATAGGAGGTTCCAGATAAGGTCAAAAACTACATACTCAGATCTTCACCAAACGTTGCAGGGATACTTTGCATGTCAAGACACCTGGAAAAAACGTACAAAACAAGAGATTGGAGACATCAAGATTTTCGACGAATTTTTTAAGAATTTTCAAATTTTCAGAAAGGAGGTTCCAGATAAGGTCAAAAACTACATACTCAGATCTTCACCAAACTTTGCAGGGATACATTGGATGTCAAGACACGTGGAAAAAACGTACAAAACAAGAGATTGGTGTCATCAAGATTTTGGACGGATTTTTTAGGAATTTTCAAATTTTCAGATGAGAGGTTCCAGATAAGGTCAAAAACGACATACTCAGATCTTCACCAAACTTTGCAGGGATACATTGGATGTCAAGACACGTGGAAAAAACGTACAAAACAAGAGATTGGGGACATCAAGATTTTGGACGAATTTTTTAAGAATTTTCAAATTTTCAGAAAGGAGGTTCCATATAAGGTCAAAAACTACATACTCAGATCTTCACCAAACTTTGCTGGGATACATTGGATGTCAAGACACGTGGAAAAAACGTACAAAACAAGAGATTGGAGACATCAAGATTTTGGACGAATTTTTTAAGAATTTTCAAATTTTCAGAAAGGATGTTCCAGATAAGGTCAAAAACGACATACTCAGATCTTCACCAAACTTTGCAGGGATACATTGGAGGTCAAGACACGTGGAAAAAACGTACAAAACAAGAGATTGAAGACATCAAGATTTTGGACGAATTTTTTTAAAATTTTCAAATTTTCAGATAGGAGGTTCCAGATAAGGTCAAAAACTACATACTCAGATCTTCACCAAACTTTGCAGGGATACTTTGCATGTCAAGACACGTGGAAAAAGCGTACAAAACAAGAGATTGGAGACATCAAGATTTTGGTCAAATTTTTTAAGAATTTTCAAATTTTCAGATGGGAGGTTCCATATAAGGTCAAAAACGACATACTCAGATCTTCACCAAACTTTGCAGGGATACATTGGATGTCAAGACACGTGGAAAAAACGTACAAAACAAGAGATTGGGGACATCAAGATTTTGGACGAATTTTTTAAGAATTTTCAAATTTTCAGATAGGTGGTTCCATATAAGGTCAAAAACTATATACTCAGATCTTCACCAAACATTGCAGGGATACATTGGATGTCAAGAAACGTGGAAAAAACGTACAAAACAAGAGATTGGAGACATCAAGATTTTGGACGAATTTTTGAAGAATTTTCAAATTTTCAGATAGGAGGTTCCAGATAAGGTCAAAAACTACATACTCAGATCTTCACCAAACGTTGCAGGGATACTTTGCATGTCAAGACACGTGGAAAAAACGTACAAAACGAGAGATTGGAGACATCAAGATTTTCGACGAATTTTTTAAGAATTTTCAAATTTTCAGATGGGAGGTTCCAGATAAGGTCAAAAACGACATACTCAGATCTTCACCAAACTTTGCATGGATACATTGGATGTCAAGACACGTGGAAAAAACATACAAAACATAGGATTGGGGACATCAAGATTTTGGACGAATTTTTTAAGAATTTTCAAATTTTCAGAAAGGAGGTTCCATATAAGGTCAAAAACTACATACTCAGATCTTCACCAAACTTTGCAGGGATACATTGTATGTCAAGAAACGTGGAAAAAACGTACAAAACAAGAGATTGGAGACATCAAGATTTTGGATGAATATTTTAAGAATTTTCAAATTTTCAGAAAGGAGGCTCCATATAAGGTCAAAAACTACATACTCTGATCTTCACCAAACTTTGCAGGGATACATTGGATGTCAAGACACGTGGAAAAAACGTACAAAACAAGAGAGTGGAGACATCAAGATTTTGGACGAATTTTTTAAGAATTTTCAAATTTTCAGATAGGAGGTTCCAGATAAGGTCAAAAACTACATACTCAGATCTTCACCAAACTTTGCAGGGATACTTTGCATGTCAAGACACGTGGAAAAAACGTACAAAACAAGAGATTGGTGTCATCAAGATTTTGGAAGGATTTTTTAGGAATTTTCAAATTTTCAGTTGAGAGGTTCCAGATAAGGTCAAAAACTACATACTCAGATCTTCACCAAACTTTGCAGGGATACATTGGATGTGAAGACACGTGAAAAAAACGTACAAAACAAGAGATTGGAGACATCAAGATTTTGGCCGAATTTTTTAAGAATTTTCAAATTTTCAGAAAAGATGTTCCAGATAAGGTCAAAAACTACATACTCAGATCTTCAACAAACATTGCAGGGATACATTGGATGTCAAGACACGTGGAAAAACGTACAAAACAAGAGATTGGAGACATCAAGATTTTGGACGAATTTTTTTAGAATTTTCAAATTTTCAGATAGGAGGTTCCAGATAAGGTCAAAAACTACATACTCAGATCTTCACCAAAGATTGCAGGGATACATTGGATGTCAAGACACGAGGAAAAAACGTACAAAACAAGAGATTGGAGACATCCAGATTTTGGACGAATTTTTGAGGAATTTTCAAATTTTCAGAAATGAGGTTCCAGATAAGGTCAAAAACTACATACTCAGATCTTCACCAAACTTTGCAGGGATACATTGAATGTCAAGACACGTGGGAAAAACGTACAAAACAAGAGATTGGAGACATCAAGATTTTGGACGAATTTTTTAAGAGTTTTCAAATTTTCAGATAGGAGGTTCCAGATAAGGTCAAAAACTACATACTCAGATCTTCACCAAACATTGCAGGGATACATTGGATGTCAAGACACGTGGGAAAAACGTACAAAACAAGAGATTGGAGACATCAAGATTTTGGACGAATTTTTTAAGATTTTTCAAAATTTTCAGATAGGAGGTTCCAGATAAGGTCAAAAACTACATACTCAGATCTTCACCAAACTTTGCAGGGATACATTGGATGACAAAACACGTGGAAAAAACGTACAAAACAAGAGATTGGGGTCATCAAGATTTTGAACGGATTTTTTAGGAATTTTCAAATTTTCAGATGGGAGGTTCCAGATAAGGTCAAAAACTACATACTCAGATCTTCACCAAACTTTGCAGGGATACATTGGATATCAAGACACGTGGAAAAAACGTATAAAACAAGAGATTGGAGACGTCAAGATTTTGGACGAATTTTTTAAGAATTTTCAAATTTTCAGAAAGGATATTCCAGATAAGGTCAAAAACGACATACTCAGATCTTCACCAAACTCTGCAGGGATACATTGGATGTCAAGACACGGGGAAAAACATACAAAACATAGGATTGGGGACATTAAGATTTTGGTCAAATTTTTTAAGAATTTTCAAATTTTCAGATAGGAGGTTCCATATAAGGTCAAGAACTACATACTCAGATCTTCACCAAACTTTGCAGGGATACATTGGATGTCAAGACACGTGGAAAAAACGTACAAAACAAGAGATTGGAGACATCAATATTTTGGACGAATTTTTGAGGAATTTTCAAATTTTCAGAAATGAGGTTCCAGATAAGGTCAAAAACTACATACTCAGATCTTCACCAAACTTTGCAGGGATACATTGGATGTCAGGACACGTGGAAAAAACGTACAAAACAAGAGATTGGAGACATCAAGATTTTGGACGAATTTTTTAAGAATTTTCAAATTTTCAGATAGGAGGTTCCATATAAGGTCAAAAACTACATACTCAGATCTTCACCAAACTTTGCAGGGATACTTTGCATGTCAAGACACGTGGAAAAAACGTACAAAACAAGAGATTGGAGACATCAAGATTTTCGACGAATTTTTTAAGAATTTTCAAATTTTCAGATGGGAGGTTCCAGATAAGGTCAAAAACGACATACTCAGATCTTCACCAAACTTTGCATGGATACATTGGATGTCAAGACACGTGGAAAAAACATACAAAACATAGGATTGGTGACATGAAGATTTTGGACGAATTTTTTAAGAATTATCAAATTTTCAGAAAGGAGGTACCATATAAGGTCAAAAACTACATACTCAGATCTTCACCAAACTTTGCAGGGATACATTGGATGTCAAGAAACGTGGAAAAAACGTACAAAACAAGAGATTGGAGACATCAAGATTTTGGACGTATTTTTGAAGAATTTTCAAATTTTCAGATAGGAGGTTCCAGATAAGGTCAAAAACTACATACTCAGATCTTCACCAAACGTTGCAGGGATACTTTGCATGTCAAGACACCTGGAAAAAACGTACAAAACAAGAGATTGGAGACATCAAGATTTTCGACGAATTTTTTAAGAATTTTCAAATTTTAAGATGGGAGGTTCCAGATAAGGTCAAAAACGACATACTCAGATCTTCACCAAACTTTGCAGGGATACATTGGATGTCAAGACACGTGGAAAAAACGTACAAAACAAGAGATTGGGGACATCAAGATTTTGGACGAATTTTTTAAGAATTTTCAAATTTTCAGAAAGGAGGTTCCATATAAGGTCAAAAACTACATACTCAGATCTTCACCAAACTTTGCAGGGATACATTGGATGTCAAGACACGTGGAAAAAACGTACAAAACAAGAGATTGGAGACATCAAGATTTTGGACGAATTTTTTAAGAATTTTCAAATTTTCAGAAAGGATGTTCCAGATAAGGTCAAAAACGACATACTCAGATCTTCACCAAACTTTGCAGGGATACATTGGAGGTCAAGACACGTGGAAAAAACGTACAAAACAAGAGATTGAAGACATCAAGATTTTGGATGAATTTTTTTAAAATTTTCAAATTTTCAGATAGGAGGTTCCAGATAAGGTCAAAAACTACATACTCAGATCTTCACCAAACTCTGTAGGGATACATTGGATGTCAAGACACGGGGAAAAAACATACAAACATAGGATTGGGGACATCAAGATTTTGGTCAAATTTTTTAAGAATTTTCAAATTTTCAGATAGGAGGTTCCATATAAGGTCAAGAACTACATACTCAGATCTTCACCAAACTTTGCAGGGATACATTGGATGTCAAGACACGTGGAAAAAACGTACAAAACAAGAGATTGGAGACATCAATATTTTGGACGAATTTTTTAAGAATTTTCAAATTTTCAGAAATGAGGTTCCAGATAAGGTCAAAAACTACATACTCAGATCTTCACCAAACTTTGCAGGGATACTTTGCATGTCAAGACACGTGGAAAAAGCGTACAAAACAAGAGATTGGAGACATCAAGATTTTGGTCAAATTTTTTAAGAATTTTCAAATTTTCAGATGGGAGGTTCCAGATAAGGTCAAAAACGACATACTCAGATCTTCACCAAACTTTGCATGGATACATTGGATGTCAAGACACGTGGAAAAAACATACAAAACATAGGATTGGGGACATCAAGATTTTGGACGAATTTTTTAAGAATTTTCAAATTTTCAGAAAGGAGGTTCCATATAAGGTCAAAAACTACATACTCAGATCTTCACCAAACTTTGCAGGGATACATTGTATGTCAAGAAACGTGGAAAAAACGTACAAAACAAGAGATTGGAGACATCAAGATTTTGGATGAATTTTTTAAGAATTTTCAAATTTTCAGAAAGGAGGCTCCATATAAGGTCAAAAACTACATACTCTGATCTTCACCAAACTTTGCAGGGATATATTGGATGTCAAGACACGTGGAAAAAACGTACAAAACAAGAGAGTGGAGACATCAAGATTTTGGACGAATTTTTGAAGAATTTTCAAATTTTCAGAAAGGAGGTTCCAGATAAGGTCAAAATCTACATACTCAGATCTTCACCAAACTTTGCAGGGATACATTGGATGTCAAGACACGTGGAAAAAACGTACAAAACAAGAGATTGGTGTCATCAAGATTTTGGAAGGATTATTTAGGAATTTTCAAATTTTCAGATGAGAGGTTCCAGATAAGGTCAAAAACTACATACTCAGATCTTCACCAAACTTTGCAGGGATACATTGGATGTGAAGACACGTGAAAAAAACGTACAAAACAAGAGATTGGAGACATCAAGATTTTGGACGAATTTTTTAAGAATTTTCAAATTTTCAGAAAGGATGTTCCAGATAAGGTCAAAAACTACATACTCAGATCTTCAACAAACATTGCAGGGATACATTGGATGTGAAGACACGTGGAAAAACGTACAAAACAAGAGATTGGAGACATCAAGATTTTGGACGAATTTTTTTAGAATTTTCAAATTTTCAGATAGGAGGTTCCAGATAAGGTCAAAAACTACATACTCAGATCTTCACCAAAGATTGCAGGGATACATTGGATGTCAAGACACGTGGAAAAAACATACAAAACAAGAGATTGGAGACATCAAGATTTTCGACGAATTTTTTAAGAATTTTCAAATTTTCAGATGGGAGGTTCCAGATAAGGTCAAAAACGACATACTCAGATCTTCACCAAACTTTGCATGGATACATTGGATGTCAAGACACGTGGAAAAAACATACAAAACATAGAATTGAGGACATCAAGATTTTGGTCGAATTTTTTAAAAATTTTCAAATTTTCAGATAGGAGGTTCCAGATAAGGTCAAAAACTACATACTCAGATCTTCACCAAACTTTGCAGGGATACATTGGATGTCAAGACACGAGGAAAAAACGTACAAAACAAGAGATTGGAGACATCCAGATTTTGGACGAATTTTTGAGGAATTTTCAAATTTTCAGAAATGAGGTTCCAGATAAGGTCAAAAACTACATACTCAGATCTTCACCAAACTTTGCAGGGATACATTGGATGTCAAGACACGTGGGAAAAACGTACAAAACAAGAGATTGGAGACATCAAGATTTTGGACGAATTTTTTAAGAGTTTTCAAATTTTCAGATAGGAGGTTCCAGATAAGGTCAAAAACTACATACTCAGATCTTCACCAAACATTGCAGGGATACATTGGATGTCAACACAAGTGGAAAAACATACAAAACATAGAATTGAGGACATCAAGATTTTGGTCGAATTTTTTAAAAATTTTCAAATTTTCAGATAGGAGGTTCCAGATAAGGTAAAAAACTACATACTCAGATCTTCACCAAACTTTGCAGGGATACATTGGATGTCAAGACACGAGGAAAAAACGTACAAAACAAGAGATTGGAGACATCCAGATTTTGGACGAATTTTTGAGGAATTTTCAAATTTTCAGAAATGAGGTTCCAGATAAGGTCAAAAACTACATACTCAGATCTTCACCAAACTTTGCAGGGATACATTGGATGTCAAGACACGTGGGAAAAACGTACAAAACAAGAGATTGGAGACATCAAGATTTTGGACGAATTTTTTAAGAGTTTTCAAATTTTCAGATAGGAGGTTCCAGATAAGGTCAAAAACTACATACTCAGATCTTCACCAAATATTGCAGGGATACATTGGATGTCAAGACACGTGGGAAAAACGTACAAAACAAGAGATTGGAGACATCAAGATTTTGGACGAATTTTTTAAGATTTTTCAAATTTTCAGATAGGAGGTTCCAGATAAGGTCAAAAACTACATACTCAGATCTTCACCAAACTTTGCAGGGATACATTGGATGACAAAACACGTGGAAAAAACGTACAAAACAAGAGATTGGGGTCATCAAGATTTTGAACGGATTTTTTAGGAATTTTCAAATTTTCAGATGGGAGGTTCCAGATAAGGTCAAAAACTACATACTCAGATCTTCACCAAACTTTGCAGGGATACATTGGATATCAAGACACGTGGAAAAAACGTATAAAACAAGAGATTGGAGACGTCAAGATTTTGGACGAATTTTTTAAGAATTTTCAAATTTTCAGAAAGGATATTCCAGATAAGGTCAAAAACGACATACTCAGATCTTCACCAAACTCTGCATTGATACATTGGATGTCAAGACACGGGGAAAAACATACAAAACATAGGATTGGGGAGATTAAGATTTTGGTCAAATTTTTTAAGAATTTTCAAATTTTCAGATAGGAGGTTCCATATAAGTTCAAGAACTACATACTCAGATCTTCACCAAACTTTGCAGGGATACATTGGATGTCAAGACACGTGGAAAAAACGTACAAAACAAGAGATTGGAGACATCAATATTTTGGACGAATTTTTGAGGAATTTTCAAATTTTCAGAAATGAGGTTCCAGATAAGGTCAAAAACTACATACTCAGATCTTCACCAAACTTTGCAGGGATACATTGGATGTCAAGACACGTGGAAAAAACGTACAAAACAAGAGATTGGAGACATCAAGATTTTGGACGAATTTTTTAAGAATTTTCAAATTTTCAGATAGGAGGTTCCAGATAAGGTCAAAAACTACATACTCAGATCTTCACCAAACTTTGCAGGGATACTTTGCATGTCAAGACACGTGGAAAAAGCGTACAAAACAAGAGATTGGAGACATCAAGATTTTCGACGAATTTTTTAAGAATTTTCAAATTTTCAGATGGGAGGTTCCAGATAAGGTCAAAAACGACATACTCAGATCTTCACCAAACTTTGCATGGATACATTGGATGTCAAGACACGTGGAAAAAACATACAAAACATAGGATTGGTGACATGAAGATTTTGGACGAATTTTTTAAGAATTATCAAATTTTCAGAAAGGAGGTACCATATAAGGTCAAAAACTACATACTCAGATCTTCACCAAACTTTGCAGGGAACATTGGATGTCAAGACACGTGGAAAAAACGTACAAAACAAGAGATTGGTGTCATCAAGATTTTGGAAGGATTTTTTAGGAATTTTCAAATTTTCAGATGAGAGGTTCCAGATAAGGTCAAAAACTACATACTCAGATCTTCACCAAACTTTGCAGGGATACATTGGATGTCAAGACACGTGGAAAAAACGTACAAAACAAGAGAGTGGAGACATCAAGATTTTGGACGAATTTTTTAAGAATTTTCAAATTTTCAGAAAGGAGGTTCCAGATAAGGTCAAAAACTACATACTCAGATCTTCACCAAACTTTGCAGGGAACATTGGATGTCAAGACACGTGGAAAAAACGTACAAAACAAGAGATTGGTGTCATCAAGATTTTGGAAGGATTTTTTAGGAATTTTCAAATTTTCAGATGAGAGGTTCCAGATAAGGTCAAAAACTACATACTCAGATCTTCACCAAACTTTGCAGGGATACATTGGATGTGAAGACACGTGAAAAAAACGTACAAAACAAGAGATTGGAGACATCAAGATTTTGGACGAATTTTTTAAGAATTTTCAAATTTTCAGAAAGGATGTTCCAGATAATGTCAAAAACTACATACTCAGATCTTCAACAAACATTGCAGGGATACATTGGATGTCAAGACACGTGGAAAAACGTACAAAACAAGAGATTGGAGACATCAAGATTTTGGACGAATTTTTTTAGAATTTTCAAATTTTCAGATAGGAGGTTCCAGATAAGGTCAAAAACTACATACTCAGATCTTCACCAAAGATTGCAGGGATACATTGGATGTCAAGACACGTGGAAAAAAACATACAAAACAAGAGATTGGAGACATCAAGATTTTCGACGAATTTTTTAAGAATTTTCAAATTTTCAGATGGGAGGTTCCAGATAAGGTCAAAAACGACATACTCAGATCTTCACCAAACTTTGCATGGATACATTGGATGTCAAGACACGTGGAAAAAACATACAAAACATAGAATTGAGGACATCAAGATCTTGGTCGAATTTTTTAAAAATTTTCAAATTTTCAGATAGGAGGTTCCAGATAAGGTCAAAAACTACATACTCAGATCTTCACCAAACTTTGCAGGGATACATTGGATGTCAAGACACGAGGAAAAAACGTACAAAACAAGAGATTGGAGACATCCAGATTTTGGACGAATTTTTGAGGAATTTTCAAATTTTCAGAAATGAGGTTCCAGATAAGGTCAAAAACTACATACTCAGATCTTCACCAAACTTTGCAGGGATACATTGGATGTCAAGACACGTGGGAAAAACTTACAAAACAAGAGATTGGAGACATCAAGATTTTGGACGAATTTTTTAAGAGTTTTCAAATTTTCAGATAGGAGGTTCCAGATAAGGTCAAAAACTACATACTCAGATCTTCACCAAACATTGCAGGGATACATTGGATGTCAAGACACGTGGAAAAACATACAAAACATAGAATTGAGGACATCAAGATTTTGGTCGAATTTTTTAAAAATTTTCAAATTTTCAGATAGGAGGTTCCAGATAAGGTAAAAAACTACATACTCAGATCTTCACCAAACTTTGCAGGGATACATTGGATGTCAAGACACGAGGAAAAAACGTACAAAACAAGAGATTGGAGACATCCAGATTTTGGACGAATTTTTGAGGAATTTTCAAATTTTCAGAAATGAGGTTCCAGATAAGGTCAAAAACTACATACTCAGATCTTCACCAAACTTTGCAGGGATACATTGGATGTCAAGACACGTGGGAAAAACGTACAAAACAAGAGATTGGAGACATCAAGATTTTGGACGAATTTTTTAAGAGTTTTCAAATTTTCAGATAGGAGGTTCCAGATAAGGTCAAAAACTACATACTCAGATCTTCACCAAACATTGCAGGGATACATTGGATGTCAAGACACGTGGGAAAAACGTACAAAACAAGAGATTGGAGACATCAAGATTTTGGTCGAATTTTTTAAGATTTTTCAAATTTTCAGATAGGAGGTTCCAGATAAGTTCAAAAACTACATACTCAGATCTTCACCAAACTTTGCAGGGATACATTGGATGACAAAACACGTGGAAAAAACGTACAAAACAAGAGATTGGGGTCATCAAGATTTTGAACGGATTTTTTAGGAATTTTCAAATTTTCAGATGGGAGGTTCCAGATAAGGTCAAAAACTACATACTCAGATCTTCACCAAACTTTGCAGGGATACATTGGATATCAAGACACGTGGAAAAAACGTATAAAACAAGAGATTGGAGACGTCAAGATTTTGGACGAATTTTTTAAGAATTTTCAAATTTTCAGAAAGGATATTCCAGATAAGGTCAAAAACGACATACTCAGATCTTCACCAAACTCTGCAGGGATACATTGGATGTCAAGACACGGGGAAAAAACATACAAAACATAGGATTGGGGACATCAAGATTTTGGTCAAATTTTTTAAGAATTTTCAAATTTTCAGATAGGAGGTTCCATATAAGGTCAAGAACTACATACTCAGATCTTCACCAAACTTTGCAGGGATACATTGGATGTCAAGACACGTGGAAAAAACGTACAAAACAAGAGATTGGAGACATCAATATTTTGGACGAATTTTTGAGGAATTTTCAAATTTTCAGAAATGAGGTTCCAGATAAGGTCAAAAACTACATACTCAGATCTTCACCAAACTTTGCAGGGATACATTGGATATCAGGACACGTGGAAAAAACGTACAAAACAAGAGATTGGAGACATGAAGATTTTGGACGAATTTTTTAAGAATTATCAAATTTTCAGAAAGGAGGTACCATATAAGGTCAAAAACTACATACTCAGATCTTCACCAAACTTTGCAGGGATACATTGGATGTCAAGACACGTGGAAAAAACGTACAAAACAAGAGATTGGGGACATCAAGATTTTGGACGAATTTTTTAAGAATTTTCAAATTTTCAGAAAGGAGGTTCCATATAAGGTCAAAAACTACATACTCAGATCTTCACCAAACTTTGCAGGGATACATTGGATGTCAAGACACGTGGAAAAAACGTACAAAACAAGAGATTGGAGACATCAAGATTTTGGACGAATTTTTTAAGAATTTTCAAATTTTCAGAAAGGATGTTCCAGATAAGGTCAAAAACGACATACTCAGATCTTCACCAAACTTTGCAGGGATACATTGGAGGTCAAGACACGTGGAAAAAACGTACAAAACAAGAGATTGAAGACATCAAGATTTTGGACGAATTTTTTTAAAATTTTCAAATTTTCAGATAGGAGGTTCCAGATAAGGTCAAAAACTACATACTCAGATCTTCACCAAATTCTGCAGGGATACATTGGATGTCAAGACACGGGGAAAAAACATACAAAACATAGGATTGGGGACATCAAGATTTTGGTCAAATTTTTTAAGAATTTTCAAATTTTCAGATAGGAGGTTCCATATAAGGTCAAGAACTACATACTCAGATCTTCACCAAACTTTGCAGGGATACATTGGATGTCAAGACACGTGGAAAAAACGTACAAAACAAGAGATTGGAGACATCAATATTTTGGACGAATTTTTGAGGAATTTTCAAATTTTCAGAAATGAGGTTCCAGATAATGTCAAAAACTACATACTCAGATCTTCACCAAACTTTGCAGGGATACATTGGATGTCAGGACACGTGGAAAAAACGTACAAAACAAGAGATTGGAGACATCAAGATTTTGGACGAATTTTTTAAGAATTTTCAAATTTTCAGATAGGAGGTTCCAGATAAGGTCAAAAACTACATACTCAGATCTTCACCAAACTTTGCAGGGATACTTTGCATGTCAAGACACGTGGAAAAAGCGTACAAAACAAGAGATTGGAGACATCAAGATTTTGGTCAAATTTTTTAAGAATTTTCAAATTTTCAGATGGGAGGTTCCATATAAGGTCAAAAACGACATACTCAGATCTTCACCAAACTTTGCAGGGATACATTGGATGTCAAGACACGTGGAAAAAACGTACAAAACAAGAGATTGGGGACATCAAGATTTTGGACGAATTTTTTAAGAATTTTCAAATTTTCAGATAGGTGGTTCCATATAAGGTCAAAAACTATATACTCAGATCTTCACCAAACATTGCAGGGATACATTGGATGTCAAGAAACGTGGAAAAAACGTACAAAACAAGAGATTGGAGACATCAAGATTTTGGACGAATTTTTGAAGAATTTTCAAATTTTCAGATAGGAGGTTCCATATAAGGTCAAAAACTACATACTCAGATCTTCACCAAACGTTGCAGGGATACTTTGCATGTCAAGACACGTGGAAAAAACGTACAAAACGAGAGATTGGAAACATCAAGATTTTCGACGAATTTTTTAAGAATTTTCAAATTTTCAGATGGGAGGTTCCAGATAAGGTCAAAAACGACATACTCAGATCTTCACCAAACTTTGCATGGATACATTGGATGTCAAGACACGTGGAAAAAACATACAAAACATAGGATTGGGGACATCAAGATTTTGGACGAATTTTTTAAGAATTTTCAAATTTTCAGAAAGGAGGTTCCATATAAGGTCAAAAACTACATACTTAGATCTTCACCAAACTTTGCAGGGATACATTGTATGTCAAGAAACGTGGAAAAAACGTACAAAACAAGAGATTGGAGACATCAAGATTTTGGATGAATTTTTTAAGAATTTTCAAATTTTCAGAAAGGAGGTTCCATATAAGGTCAAAAACTACATACTCTGATCTTCACCAAACTTTGCAGGGATATATTGGATGTCAAGACACGTGGAAAAAACGTACAAAACAAGAGAGTGGAGACATCAAGATTTTGGACGAATTTTTGAAGAATTTTCAAATTTTCAGAAAGGAGGTTCCAGATAAGGTCAAAAACTACATACTCAGATCTTCACCAAACTTTGCAGGGATACATTGGATGTCAAGACACGTGGAAAAAACGTACAAAACAAGAGATTGGTGTCATCAAGATTTTGGAAGGATTTTTTAGGAATTTTCAAATTTTCAGATGAGAGGTTCCAGATAAGGTCAAAAACTACATACTCAGATCTTCACCAAACTTTGCAGGGATACATTGGATGTGAAGACACGTGAAAAAAACGTACAAAACAAGAGATTGGAGACATCAAGATTTTGGACGAATTTTTTAAGAATTTTCAAATTTTCAGAAAGGATGTTCCAGATAAGGTCAAAAACTACATACTCAGATCTTCAACAAACATTGCAGGGATACATTGGATGTCAAGACACGTGGAAAAACGTACAAAACAAGAGATTGGAGACATCAAGATTTTGGACGTTTTTTTTTAGAATTTTCAAATTTTCAGATAGGAGGTTCCAGATAAGGTCAAAAACTACACACTCAGATCTTCACCAAAGATTGCAGGGATACATTGGATGTCAAGACACGTGGAAAAAACATACAAAACAAGAGATTGGAGACATCAAGATTTTCGACGAATTTTTTAAGAATTTTCAAATTTTCAGATGGGAGGTTCCAGATAAGGTCAAAAACGACATACTCAGATCTTCACCAAACTTTGCATGGATACATTGGATGTCGAGACACGTGGAAAAAACATACAAAACATAGAATTGAGGACATCAAGATTTTGGTCGAATTTTTTAAAAATTTTAAAATTTTCAGATAGGAGGTTCCAGATAAGGTCAAAAACTACATACTCAGATCTTCACCAAACTTTGCAGGGATACATTGGATGTCAAGACACGAGGAAAAAACGTACAAAACAAGAGATTGGAGACATCCAGATTTTGGACGAATTTTTGAGGAATTTTCAAATTTTCAGAAATGAGGTTCCAGATAAGGTCAAAAACTACATACTCAGATCTTCACCAAACTTTGCAGGGATACATTGGATGTCAAGACACGTGGGAAAAACGTACAAAACAAGAGATTGGAGACATCAAGATTTTGGACGAATTTTTTAAGAGTTTTCAAATTTTCAGATAGGAGGTTCCAGATAAGGTCAAAAACTACATACTCAGATCTTCACCAAACATTGCAGGGATACATTGGATGTCAAGACAAGTGGAAAAACATACAAAACATAGAATTGAGGACATCAAGATTTTGGTCGAATTTTTTAAAAATTTTCAAATTTTCAGATAGGAGGTTCCAGATAAGGTAAAAAACTACATACTCAGATCTTCACCAAACTTTGCAGGGATACATTGGATGTCAAGACACGAGGAAAAAACGTACAAAACAAGAGATTGGAGACATCCAGATTTTGGACGAATTTTTGAGGAATTTTCAAATTTTCAGAAATGAGGTTCCAGATAAGGTCAAAAACTACATACTCAGATCTTCACCAAACTTTGCAGGGATACATTGGATGTCAAGACACGTGGGAAAAACGTACAAAACAAGAGATTGGAGACATCAAGATTTTGGACGAATTTTTTAAGAGTTTTCAAATTTTCAGATAGGAGGTTCCAGATAAGGTCAAAAACTACATACTCAGATCTTCACCAAACATTGCAGGGATACATTGGATGTCAAGACACGTGGGAAAAACGTACAAAACAAGAGATTGGAGACATCAAGATTTTGGACGAATTTTTTAAGATTTTTCAAATTTTCAGATAGGAGGTTCCAGATAAGGTCAAAAACTACATACTCAGATCTTCACCAAACTTTGCAGGGATACATTGGATGACAAAACACGTGGAAAAACGTACAAAACAAGAGATTGGGGTCATCAAGATTTTGAACGGATTTTTTAGGAATTTTCAAATTTTCAGATGGGAGGTTCCAGATAAGGTCAAAAACTACATACTCAGATCTTCACCAAACTTTGCAGGGATACATTGGATATCAAGACACGTGGAAAAAACGTATAAAACAAGAGATTGGAGACGTCAAGATTTTGGACGAATTTTTTAAGAATTTTCAAATTTTCAGAAAGGATATTCCAGATAAGGTCAAAAACGACATACTCAGATCTTCACCAAACTCTGCAGGGATACATTGGATGTCAAGACACGGGGAAAAACATACAAAACATAGGATTGGGGACATTAAGATTTTGGTCAAATTTTTTAAGAATTTTCAAATTTTCAGATAGGAGGTTCCATATAAGGACAAGAACTACATACTCAGATCTTCACCAAACTTTGCAGGGATACATTGGATGTCAAGACACGTGGAAAAAACGTACAAAACAAGAGATTGGAGACATCAATATTTTGGACGAATTTTTGAGGAATTTTCAAATTTTCAGAAATGAGGTTCCAGATAAGGTCAAAAACTACATACTCAGATCTTCACCAAACTTTGCAGGGATACATTGGATGTCAGGACACGTGGAAAAAACGTACAAAACAAGAGATTGGAGACATCAAGATTTTGGACGAATTTTTTAAGAATTTTCAAATTTTCAGATAGGAGGTTCCAGATAAGGTCAAAAACTACATACTCAGATCTTCACCAAACTTTGCATGGATACATTGGATGTCAAGACACGTGGAAAAAACATACAAAACATAGGATTGGTGACATGAAGATTTTGGACGAATTTTTTAAGAATTATCAAATTTTCAGAAAGGAGGTACCATATAAGGTCAAAAACTACATACTCAGATCTTCACCAAACTTTGCAGGGATACATTGGATGTCAAGAAACGCTGAAAAAACGTACAAAACAAGAGATTGGAGACATCAAGATTTTGGACGTATTTTTGAAGAATTTTCAAATTTTCAGATAGGAGGTTCCAGATAAGGTCAAAAACTACATACTCAGATCTTCACCAAACGTTGCAGGGATACTTTGCATGTCAAGACACCTGGAAAAAACGTACAAAACAAGAGATTGGAGACATCAAGATTTTCGACGAATTTTTTAAGAATTTTCAAATTTTAAGATGGGAGGTTCCAGATAAGGTCAAAAACGACATACTCAGATCTTCACCAAACTTTGCAGGGATACATTGGAGGTCAAGACACGTGGAAAAAACGTACAAAACAAGAGATTGAAGACATCAAGATTTTGGACGAATTTTTTTAAAATTTTCAAATTTTCAGATAGGAGGTTCCAGATAAGGTCAAAAACTACATACTCAGATCTTCACCAAACTCTGTAGGGATACATTGGATGTCAAGACACGGGGAAAAAACATACAAAACATAGGATTGGGGACATCAAGATTTTGGTCAAATTTTTTAAGAATTTTCAAATTTTCAGATAGGAGGTTCCATATAAGGTCAAGAACTACATACTCAGATCTTCACCAAACTTTGCAGGGATACATTGGATGTCAAGACACGTGGAAAAAACGTACAAAACAAGAGATTGGAGACATCAATATTTTGGACGAATTTTTGAGGAATTTTCAAATTTTCAGAAATGAGGTTCCAGATAATGTCAAAAACTACATACTCAGATCTTCACCAAACTTTGCAGGGATACATTGGATGTCAGGACACGTGGAAAAAACGTACAAAACAAGAGATTGGAGACATCAAGATTTTGGACGAATTTTTTAAGAATTTTCAAATTTTCAGATAGGAGGTTCCAGATAAGGTCAAAAACTACATACTCAGATCTTCACCAAACTTTGCAGGGATACTTTGCATGTCAAGACACGTGGAAAAAGCGTACAAAACAAGAGATTGGAGACATCAAGATTTTGGTCAAATTTTTTAAGAATTTTCAAATTTTCAGATAGGAGGTTCCAGATAAGGTCAAGAACTACATACTCAGATCTTCACCAAACTTTGCAGGGATACATTGGATGTCAAGACACGTGGAAAAAACGTACAAAACAAGAGATTGGAGACATCAATATTTTGGACGAATTTTTGAGGAATTTTCAAATTTTCAGAAATGAGGTTCCAGATAAGGTCAAAAACTACATACTCAGATCTTCACCAAACTTTGCAGGGATACATTGGATGTCAGGACACGTGGAAAAAACGTACAAAACAAGAGATTGGAGACATCAAGATTTTGGACGAATTTTTTAAGAATTTTCAAATTTTCAGATAGGAGGTTCCAGATAAGGTCAAAAACTACATACTCAGATCTTCACCAAACTTTGCAGGGATACTTTGCATGTCAAGACACGTGGAAAAAACGTACAAAACAAGAGATTGGAGACATCAAGATTTTCGACGAATTTTTTAAGAATTTTCAAATTTTCAGATGGGAGGTTCCAGATAAGGTCAAAAACGACATACTCAGATCTTCACCAACCTTTGCATGGATACATTGGATGTCAAGACACGTGGAAAAAACATACAAAACATAGGATTGGTGACATGAAGATTTTGGACGAATTTTTTAAGAATTATCAAATTTTCAGAAAGGAGGTACCATATAAGGTCAAAAACTACATACTCAGATCTTCACCAAACTTTGCAGGGATACATTGGATGTCAAGAAACGTGGAAAAAACGTACAAAACAAGAGATTGGAGACATCAAGATTTTGGACGTATTTTTGAAGAATTTTCAAATTTTCAGATAGGAGGTTCCAGATAAGGTCAAAAACTACATACTCAGATCTTCACCAAACGTTGCAGGGATACTTTGCATGTCAAGACACCTGGAAAAAACGTACAAAACAAGAGATTGGAGACATCAAGATTTTCGACGAATTTTTTAAGAATTTTCAAATTTTCAGAAAGGAGGTTCCAGATAAGGTCAAAAACTACATACTCAGATCTTCACCAAACTTTGCAGGGATACATTGGATGTCAAGACACGTGGAAAAAACGTACAAAACAAGAGATTGGGGACATCAAGATTTTGGACGAATTTTTTAAGAATTTTCAAATTTTCAGATAGGTGGTTCCATATAAGGTCAAAAACTATATACTCAGATCTTCACCAAACATTGCAGTGATACATTGGATGTCAAGAAACGTGGAAAAAACGTACAAAACAAGAGATTGGAGACATCAAGATTTTGGACGAATTTTTGAAGAATTTTCAAATTTTCAGATAGGAGGTTCCAGATAAGGTCAAAAACTACATACTCAGATCTTCACCAAACGTTGCAGGGATACTTTGCATGTCAAGACACGTGGAAAAAACGTACAAAACGAGAGATTGGAGACATCAAGATTTTCGACGAATTTTTTAAGAATTTTCAAATTTTCAGATGGGAGGTTCCAGATAAGGTCAAAAACGACATACTCAGATCTTCACCAAACTCTGCATGGATACATTGGATGTCAAGACACGTGGAAAAAACATACAAAACATAGGATTGGGGACATCAAGATTTTGGACGAATTTTTTAAGAATTTTCAAATTTTCAGAAAGGAGGTTCCATATAAGGTCAAAAACTACATACTCAGATCTTCACCAAACTTTGCAGGGATACATTGTATGTCAAGAAACGTGGAAAAAACGTACAAAACAAGAGATTGGAGACATCAAGATTTTGGATGAATTTTTTAAGAATTTTCAAATTTTCAGAAAGGAGGCTCCATATAAGGTCAAAAACTACATACTCTGATCTTCACCAAACTTTGCAGGGATATATTGGATGTCAAGACACGTGGAAAAAACGTACAAAACAAGAGAGTGGAGACATCAAGATTTTGGACGAATTTTTGAAGAATTTTCAAATTTTCAGAAAGGAGGTTCCAGATAAGGTCAAAAACTACATACTCAGATCTTCACCAAACTTTGCAGGGATACATTGGATGTCAAGACACGTGGAAAAAACGTAAAAAACAAGAGATTGGTGTCATCAAGATTTTGGAAGGATTTTTTAGGAATTTTCAAATTTTCAGATGAGAGGTTCCAGATAAGGTCAAAAACTACATACTCAGATCTTCACCAAACTTTGCAGGGATACATTGGATGTGAAGACACGTGAAAAAAACGTACAAAACAAGAGATTGGAGACATCAAGATTTTGGACGAATTTTTTAAGAATTTTCAAATTTTCAGAAAGGATGTTCCAGATAAGGTCAAAAACTACATACTCAGATCTTCAACAAATATTGCAGGGATACATTGGATGTCAAGACACGTGGAAAAACGTACAAAACAAGAGATTGGAGACATCAAGATTTTGGACGAATTTTTTTAGAATTTTCAAATTTTCAGATAGGAGGTTCCAGATAAGGTCAAAAACTACATACTCAGATCTTCACCAAAGATTGCAGGGATACATTGGATGTCAAGACACGTGGAAAAAACATACAAAACAAGAGATTGGAGACATCAAGATTTTCGACGAATTTTTTAAGAATTTTCAAATTTTCAGATGGGAGGTTCCAGATAAGGTCAAAAACGACATACTCAGATCTTCACCAAACTTTGCATGGATACATTGGTTGTCAAGACACGTGGAAAAAACATACAAAACATAGAATTGAGGACATCAAGATTTTGGTCGAATTTTTTAAAAATTTTCAAATTTTCAGATAGGAGGTTCCAGATAAGGTCAAAAACTACATACTCAGATCTTCACCAAACTTTGCAGGGATACATTGGATGTCAAGACACGAGGAAAAAACGTACAAAACAAGAGATTGGAGACATCCAGATTTTGGACGAATTTTTGAGGAATTTTCAAATTTTCCGAAATGAGGTTCCAGATAAGGTCAAAAACTACATACTCAGATCTTCACCAAACTTTGCAGGGATACATTGGATGTCAAGACACGTGGGAAAATCGTACAAAACAAGAGATTGGAGACATCAAGATTTTGGACGAATTTTTTAAGAGTTTTCAAATTTTCAGATAGGAGGTTCCAGATAAGGTCAAAAACTACATACTCAGATCTTCACCAAACATTGCAGGGATACATTGGATGTCAAGACAAGTGGAAAAACATACAAAACATAGAATTGAGGACATCAAGATTTTGGTCGAATTTTTTAAAAATTTTCAAATTTTCAGATAGGAGGTTCCAGATAAGGTAAAAAACTACATTCTCAGATCTTCACCAAACTTTGCAGGGATACATTGGATGTCAAGACACGAGGAAAAAACGTACAAAACAAGAGATTGGAGACATCCAGATTTTGGACGAATTTTTGAGGAATTTTCAAATTTTCAGAAATGAGGTTCCAGATAAGGTCAAAAACTACATACTCAGATCTTCACCAAACTTTGCAGGGATACATTGGATGTCAAGACACGTGGGAAAAACGTACAAAACAAGAGATTGGGGTCATCAAGATTTTGGACGAATTTTTTAAGATTTTTCAAATTTTCAGATAGGAGGTTCCAGATAAGGTCAAAAACTACATACTCAGATCTTCACCAAACTTTGCAGGGATACATTGGATGACAAAACACGTGGAAAAAACGTACAAAACAAGAGATTGGGGTCATCAAGATTTTGAACGGATTTTTTAGGAATTTTCAAATTTTCAGATGGGAGGTTCCAGATAAGGTCAAAAACTACATACTCAGATCTTCACCAAACTTTGCAGGGATACATTGGATATCAAGACACGTGGAAAAAACGTATAAAACAAGAGATTGGAGACGTCAAGATTTTGGACGAATTTTTTAAGAATTTTCAAATTTTCAGAAAGGATATTCCGGATAAGGTCAAAAACGACATACTCAGATCTTCACCAAACTCTGTAGGGATACATTGGATGTCAAGACACGGGGAAAAACATACAAAACATAGGATTGGGGACATTAAGATTTTGGTCAAATTTTTTAAGAATTTTCAAATTTTCAGATAGGATGTTCCAGATAAGGTCAAGAACTACATACTCAGATCTTCACCAAACTTTGCAGGGATACATTGGATGTCAAGACACGTGGAAAAAACGTACAAAACAAGAGATTGGAGACATCAATATTTTGGACGAATTTTTGAGGAATTTTCAAATTTTCAGAAATGAGGTTCCAGATAAGGTCAAAAACTACATACTCAGATCTTCACCAAACTTTGCAGGGATACATTGGATGTCAGGACACGTGGAAAAAACGTACAAAACAAGAGATTGGAGACATCAAGATTTTGGACGAATTTTTTAAGAATTTTCAAATTTTCAGATAGGAGGTTCCAGATAAGGTCAAAAACTACATACTCAGATCTTCACCAAACTTTGCAGGGATACTTTGCATGTCAAGACACGTGGAAAAAACGTACAAAACAAGAGATTGGAGACATCAAGATTTTCGACGAATTTTTTAAGAATTTTCAAATTTTCAGATGGGAGGTTCCAGATAAGGTCAAAAACGACATACTCAGATCTTCACCAACCTTTGCATGGATACATTGGATGTCAAGACACGTGGAAAAAACATACAAAACATAGGATTGGTGACATGAAGATTTTGGACGAATTTTTTAAGAATTATCAAATTTTCAGAAAGGAGGTACCATATAAGGTCAAAAACTACATACTCAGATCTTCACCAAACTTTGCAGGGATACATTGGATGTCAAGAAACGTGGAAAAAACGTACAAAACAAGAGATTGGAGACATCAAGATTTTGGACGTATTTTTGAAGAATTTTCAAATTTTCAGATAGGAGGTTCCAGATAAGGTCAAAAACTACATACTCAGATCTTCACCAAACGTTGCAGGGATACTTTGCATGTCAAGACACCTGGAAAAAACGTACAAAACAAGAGATTGGAGACATCAAGATTTTCGACGAATTTTTTAAGAATTTTCAAATTTTCAGAAAGGAGGTTCCAGATAAGGTCAAAAACTACATACTCAGATCTTCACCAAACTTTGCAGGGATACATTGGATGTCAAGACACGTGGAAAAAACGTACAAAACAAGAGATTGGTGTCATCAAGATTTTGGACGGATTTTTTAGGAATTTTCAAATTTTCAGATGAGAGGTTCCAGATAAGGTCAAAAACGACATACTCAGATCTTCACCAAACTTTGCAGGGATACATTGGATGTCAAGACACGTGGAAAAAACGTACAAAACAAGAGATTGGGGACATCAAGATTTTGGACGAATTTTTTAAGAATTTTCAAATTTTCAGAAAGGAGGTTCCATATAAGGTCAAAAACTACATACTCAGATCTTCACCAAACTTTGCTGGGATACATTGGATGTCAAGACACGTGGAAAAAACGTACAAAACAAGAGATTGGAGACATCAAGATTTTGGACGAATTTTTTAAGAATTTTCAAATTTTCAGAAAGGATGTTCCAGATAAGGTCAAAAACGACATACTCAGATCTTCACCAAACTTTGCAGGGATACATTGGAGGTCAAGACACGTGGAAAAAACGTACAAAACAAGAGATTGAAGACATCAAGATTTTGGACGAATTTTTTTAAAATTTTCAAATTTTCAGATAGGAGGTTCCTGATAAGGTCAAAAACTACATACTCAGATCTTCACCAAACTTTGCAGGGATACTTTGCATGTCAAGACACGTGGAAAAAGCGTACAAAACAAGAGATTGGAGACATCAAGATTTTGGTCAAATTTTTTAAGAATTTTCAAATTTTCAGATGGGAGGTTCCATATAAGGTCAAAAACGACATACTCAGATCTTCACCAAACTTTGCAGGGATACATTGGATGTCAAGACACGTGGAAAAAACGTACAAAACAAGAGATTGGGGACATCAAGATTTTGGACGAATTTTTTAAGAATTTTCAAATTTTCAGATAGGTGGTTCCATATAAGGTCAAAAACTATATACTCAGATCTTCACCAAACATTGCAGGGATACATTGGATGTCAAGAAACGTGGAAAAAACGTACAAAACAAGAGATTGGAGACATCAAGATTTTGGACGAATTTTTGAAGAATTTTCAAATTTTCAGATAGGAGGTTCCAGATAAGGTCAAAAACTACATACTCAGATCTTCACCAAACGTTGCAGGGATACTTTGCATGTCAAGACACGTGGAAAAAACGTACAAAACGAGAGATTGGAGACATCAAGATTTTCGACGAATTTTTTAAGAATTTTCAAATTTTCAGATGGGAGGTTCCAGATAAGGTCAAAAACGACATACTCAGATCTTCACCAAACTTTGCATGGATACATTGGATGTCAAGACACGTGGAAAAAACATACAAAACATAGGATTGGGGACATCAAGATTTTGGACGAATTTTTTAAGAATTTTCAAATTTTCAGAAAGGAGGTTCCATATAAGGTCAAAAACTACATACTCAGATCTTCACCAAACTTTGCAGGGATACATTGTATGTCAAGAAACGTGGAAAAAACGTACAAAACAAGAGATTGGAGACATCAAGATTTTGGATGAATTTTTTAAGAATTTTCAAATTTTCAGAAAGGAGGCTCCATATAAGGTCAAAAACTACATACTCTGATCTTCACCAAACTTTGCAGGGATACATTGGATGTCAAGACACGTGGAAAAAACGTACAAAACAAGAGAGTGGAGACATCAAGATTTTGGACGAATTTTTTAAGAATTTTCAAATTTTCAGATAGGAGGTTCCAGATAAGGTCAAAAACTACATACTCAGATCTTCACCAAACTTTGCAGGGATACTTTGCATGTCAAGACACGTGGAAAAAACGTACAAAACAAGAGATTGGTGTCATCAAGATTTTGGAAGGATTTTTTAGGAATTTTCAAATTTTCAGTTGAGAGGTTCCAGATAAGGTCAAAAACTACATACTCAGATCTTCACCAAACTTTGCAGGGATACATTGGATGTGAAGACACGTGAAAAAACGTACAAAACAAGAGATTGGAGACATCAAGATTTTGGCCGAATTTTTTAAGAATTTTCAAATTTTCAGAAAAGATGTTCCAGATAAGGTCAAAAACTACATACTCAGATCTTCAACAAACATTGCAGGGATACATTGGATGTCAAGACACGTGGAAAAACGTACAAAACAAGAGATTGGAGACATCAAGATTTTGGACGAATTTTTTTAGAATTTTCAAATTTTCAGATAGGAGGTTCCAGATAAGGTCAAAAACTACATACTCAGATCTTCACCAAAGATTGCAGGGATACATTGGATGTCAAGACACGAGGAAAAAACGTACAAAACAAGAGATTGGAGACATCCAGATTTTGGACGAATTTTTGAGGAATTTTCAAATTTTCAGAAATGAGGTTCCAGATAAGGTCAAAAACTACATACTCAGATCTTCACCAAACTTTGCAGGGATACATTGAATGTCAAGACACGTGGGAAAAACGTACAAAACAAGAGATTGGAGACATCAAGATTTTGGACGAATTTTTTAAGAGTTTTCAAATTTTCAGATAGGAGGTTCCAGATAAGGTCAAAAACTACATACTCAGATCTTCACCAAACATTGCAGGGATACATTGGATGTCAAGACACGTGGGAAAAACGTACAAAACAAGAGATTGGAGACATCAAGATTTTGGACGAATTTTTTAAGATTTTTCAAAATTTTCAGATAGGAGGTTCCAGATAAGGTCAAAAACTACATACTCAGATCTTCACCAAACTTTGCAGGGATACATTGGATGACAAAACACGTGGAAAAAACGTACAAAACAAGAGATTGGGGTCATCAAGATTTTGAACGGATTTTTTAGGAATTTTCAAATTTTCAGATGGGAGGTTCCAGATAAGGTCAAAAACTACATACTCAGATCTTCACCAAACTTTGCAGGGATACATTGGATATCAAGACACGTGGAAAAAACGTATAAAACAAGAGATTGGAGACGTCAAGATTTTGGACGAATTTTTTAAGAATTTTCAAATTTTCAGAAAGGATATTCCAGATAAGGTCAAAAACGACATACTCAGATCTTCACCAAACTCTGCAGGGATACATTGGATGTCAAGACACGGGGAAAAACATACAAAACATAGGATTGGGGACATTAAGATTTTGGTCAAATTTTTTAAGAATTTTCAAATTTTCAGATAGGAGGTTCCATATAAGGTCAAGAACTACATACTCAGATCTTCACCAAACTTTGCAGGGATACATTGGATGTCAAGACACGTGGAAAAAACGTACAAAACAAGAGATTGGAGACATCAATATTTTGGACGAATTTTTGAGGAATTTTCAAATTTTCAGAAATGAGGTTCCAGATAAGGTCAAAAACTACATACTCAGATCTTCACCAAACTTTGCAGGGATACATTGGATGTCAGGACACGTGGAAAAAACGTACAAAACAAGAGATTGGAGACATCAAGATTTTGGACGAATTTTTTAAGAATTTTCAAATTTTCAGATAGGAGGTTCCATATAAGGTCAAAAACTACATACTCAGATCTTCACCAAACTTTGCAGGGATACTTTGCATGTCAAGACACGTGGAAAAAACGTACAAAACAAGAGATTGGAGACATCAAGATTTTCGACGAATTTTTTAAGAATTTTCAAATTTTCAGATGGGAGGTTCCAGATAAGGTCAAAAACGACATACTCAGATCTTCACCAAACTTTGCATGGATACATTGGATGTCAAGACACGTGGAAAAAACATACAAAACATAGGATTGGTGACATGAAGATTTTGGACGAATTTTTTAAGAATTATCAAATTTTCAGAAAGGAGGTACCATATAAGGTCAAAAACTACATACTCAGATCTTCACCAAACTTTGCAGGGATACATTGGATGTCAAGAAACGTGGAAAAAACGTACAAAACAAGAGATTGGAGACATCAAGATTTTGGACGTATTTTTGAAGAATTTTCAAATTTTCAGATAGGAGGTTCCAGATAAGGTCAAAAACTACATACTCAGATCTTCACCAAACGTTGCAGGGATACTTTGCATGTCAAGACACCTGGAAAAAACGTACAAAACAAGAGATTGGAGACATCAAGATTTTCGACGAATTTTTTAAGAATTTTCAAATTTTAAGATGGGAGGTTCCAGATAAGGTCAAAAACGACATACTCAGATCTTCACCAAACTTTGCAGGGATACATTGGATGTCAAGACACGTGGAAAAAACGTACAAAACAAGAGATTGGGGACATCAAGATTTTGGACGAATTTTTTAAGAATTTTCAAATTTTCAGAAAGGAGGTTCCATATAAGGTCAAAAACTACATACTCAGATCTTCACCAAACTTTGCAGGGATACATTGGATGTCAAGACACGTGGAAAAAACGTACAAAACAAGAGATTGGAGACATCAAGATTTTGGACGAATTTTTTAAGAATTTTCAAATTTTCAGAAAGGATGTTCCAGATAAGGTCAAAAACGACATACTCAGATCTTCACCAAACTTTGCAGGGATACATTGGAGGTCAAGACACGTGGAAAAAACGTACAAAACAAGAGATTGAAGACATCAAGATTTTGGATGAATTTTTTTAAAATTTTCAAATTTTCAGATAGGAGGTTCCAGATAAGGTCAAAAACTACATACTCAGATCTTCACCAAACTCTGTAGGGATACATTGGATGTCAAGACACGGGGAAAAAACATACAAACATAGGATTGGGGACATCAAGATTTTGGTCAAATTTTTTAAGAATTTTCAAATTTTCAGATAGGAGGTTCCATATAAGGTCAAGAACTACATACTCAGATCTTCACCAAACTTTGCAGGGATACATTGGATGTCAAGACACGTGGAAAAAACGTACAAAACAAGAGATTGGAGACATCAATATTTTGGACGAATTTTTGAGGAATTTTCAAATTTTCAGAAATGAGGTTCCAGATAATGTCAAAAACTACATACTCAGATCTTCACCAAACTTTGCAGGGATACATTGGATGTCAGGACACGTGGAAAAAACGTACAAAACAAGAGATTGGAGACATCAAGATTTTGGACGAATTTTTTAAGAATTTTCAAATTTTCAGATAGGAGGTTCCAGATAAGGTCAAAAACTACATACTCAGATCTTCACCAAACTTTGCAGGGATACTTTGCATGTCAAGACACGTGGAAAAAGCGTACAAAACAAGAGATTGGAGACATCAAGATTTTGGTCAAATTTTTTAAGAATTTTCAAATTTTCAGATGGGAGGTTCCAGATAAGGTCAAAAACGACATACTCAGATCTTCACCAAACTTTGCATGGATACATTGGATGTCAAGACACGTGGAAAAAACATACAAAACATAGGATTGGGGACATCAAGATTTTGGACGAATTTTTTAAGAATTTTCAAATTTTCAGAAAGGAGGTTCCATATAAGGTCAAAAACTACATACTCAGATCTTCACCAAACTTTGCAGGGATACATTGTATGTCAAGAAACGTGGAAAAAACGTACAAAACAAGAGATTGGAGACATCAAGATTTTGGATGAATTTTTTAAGAATTTTCAAATTTTCAGAAAGGAGGCTCCATATAAGGTCAAAAACTACATACTCTGATCTTCACCAAACTTTGCAGGGATATATTGGATGTCAAGACACGTGGAAAAAACGTACAAAACAAGAGAGTGGAGACATCAAGATTTTGGACGAATTTTTGAAGAATTTTCAAATTTTCAGAAAGGAGGTTCCAGATAAGGTCAAAATCTACATACTCAGATCTTCACCAAACTTTGCAGGGATACATTGGATGTCAAGACACGTGGAAAAAACGTACAAAACAAGAGATTGGTGTCATCAAGATTTTGGAAGGATTATTTAGGAATTTTCAAATTTTCAGATGAGAGGTTCCAGATAAGGTCAAAAACTACATACTCAGATCTTCACCAAACTTTGCAGGGATACATTGGATGTGAAGACACGTGAAAAAAACGTACAAAACAAGAGATTGGAGACATCAAGATTTTGGACGAATTTTTTAAGAATTTTCAAATTTTCAGAAAGGATGTTCCAGATAAGGTCAAAAACTACATACTCAGATCTTCAACAAACATTGCAGGGATACATTGGATGTGAAGACACGTGGAAAAACGTACAAAACAAGAGATTGGAGACATCAAGATTTTGGACGAATTTTTTTAGAATTTTCAAATTTTCAGATAGGAGGTTCCAGATAAGGTCAAAAACTACATACTCAGATCTTCACCAAAGATTGCAGGGATACATTGGATGTCAAGACACGTGGAAAAAACATACAAAACAAGAGATTGGAGACATCAAGATTTTCGACGAATTTTTTAAGAATTTTCAAATTTTCAGATGGGAGGTTCCAGATAAGGTCAAAAACGACATACTCAGATCTTCACCAAACTTTGCATGGATACATTGGATGTCAAGACACGTGGAAAAAACATACAAAACATAGAATTGAGGACATCAAGATTTTGGTCGAATTTTTTAAAAATTTTCAAATTTTCAGATAGGAGGTTCCAGATAAGGTCAAAAACTACATACTCAGATCTTCACCAAACTTTGCAGGGATACATTGGATGTCAAGACACGAGGAAAAAACGTACAAAACAAGAGATTGGAGACATCCAGATTTTGGACGAATTTTTGAGGAATTTTCAAATTTTCAGAAATGAGGTTCCAGATAAGGTCAAAAACTACATACTCAGATCTTCACCAAACTTTGCAGGGATACATTGGATGTCAAGACACGTGGGAAAAACGTACAAAACAAGAGATTGGAGACATCAAGATTTTGGACGAATTTTTTAAGAGTTTTCAAATTTTCAGATAGGAGGTTCCAGATAAGGTCAAAAACTACATACTCAGATCTTCACCAAACATTGCAGGGATACATTGGATGTCAACACAAGTGGAAAAACATACAAAACATAGAATTGAGGACATCAAGATTTTGGTCGAATTTTTTAAAAATTTTCAAATTTTCAGATAGGAGGTTCCAGATAAGGTAAAAAACTACATACTCAGATCTTCACCAAACTTTGCAGGGATACATTGGATGTCAAGACACGAGGAAAAAACGTACAAAACAAGAGATTGGAGACATCCAGATTTTGGACGAATTTTTGAGGAATTTTCAAATTTTCAGAAATGAGGTTCCAGATAAGGTCAAAAACTACATACTCAGATCTTCACCAAACTTTGCAGGGATACATTGGATGTCAAGACACGTGGGAAAAACGTACAAAACAAGAGATTGGAGACATCAAGATTTTGGACGAATTTTTTAAGAGTTTTCAAATTTTCAGATAGGAGGTTCCAGATAAGGTCAAAAACTACATACTCAGATCTTCACCAAATATTGCAGGGATACATTGGATGTCAAGACACGTGGGAAAAACGTACAAAACAAGAGATTGGAGACATCAAGATTTTGGACGAATTTTTTAAGATTTTTCAAATTTTCAGATAGGAGGTTCCAGATAAGGTCAAAAACTACATACTCAGATCTTCACCAAACTTTGCAGGGATACATTGGATGACAAAACACGTGGAAAAAACGTACAAAACAAGAGATTGGGGTCATCAAGATTTTGAACGGATTTTTTAGGAATTTTCAAATTTTCAGATGGGAGGTTCCAGATAAGGTCAAAAACTACATACTCAGATCTTCACCAAACTTTGCAGGGATACATTGGATATCAAGACACGTGGAAAAAACGTATAAAACAAGAGATTGGAGACGTCAAGATTTTGGACGAATTTTTTAAGAATTTTCAAATTTTCAGAAAGGATATTCCAGATAAGGTCAAAAACGACATACTCAGATCTTCACCAAACTCTGCATTGATACATTGGATGTCAAGACACGGGGAAAAACATACAAA
Organism: Lepisma saccharinum; assembly: GCF_977018435.1. NCBI lineage: Eukaryota > Metazoa > Arthropoda > Insecta > Zygentoma > Lepismatidae > Lepisma > Lepisma saccharinum. Next base: position 209,368 of record NW_028142907.1, on the reverse strand, counting down.
ACATAGGATTGGGGAGATTAAGATTTTGGTCAAATTTTTTAAGAATTTTCAAATTTTCAGATAGGAGGTTCCATATAAGTTCAAGAACTACATACTCAGATCTTCACCAAACTTTGCAGGGATACATTGGATGTCAAGACACGTGGAAAAAACGTACAAAACAAGAGATTGGAGACATCAATATTTTGGACGAATTTTTGAGGAATTTTCAAATTTTCAGAAATGAGGTTCCAGATAAGGTCAAAAACTACATACTCAGATCTTCACCAAACTTTGCAGGGATACATTGGATGTCAGGACACGTGGAAAAAACGTACAAAACAAGAGATTGGAGACATCAAGATTTTGGACGAATTTTTTAAGAATTTTCAAATTTTCAGATAGGAGGTTCCAGATAAGGTCAAAAACTACATACTCAGATCTTCACCAAACTTTGCAGGGATACTTTGCATGTCAAGACACGTGGAAAAAGCGTACAAAACAAGAGATTGGAGACATCAAGATTTTCGACGAATTTTTTAAGAATTTTCAAATTTTCAGATGGGAGGTTCCAGATAAGGTCAAAAACGACATACTCAGATCTTCACCAAACTTTGCATGGATACATTGGATGTCAAGACACGTGGAAAAAACATACAAAACATAGGATTGGTGACATGAAGATTTTGGACGAATTTTTTAAGAATTATCAAATTTTCAGATGGGAGGTACCATATAAGGTCAAAAACTACATACTCAGATCTTCACCAAACTTTGCAGGGATACATTGGATGTCAAGAAACGTGGAAAAAACGTTCAAAACAAGAGATTGGAGACATCAAGATTTTGGACGTATTTTTGAAGAATTTTCAAATTTTCAGATAGGAGGTTCCAGATAAGGTCAAAAACTACATACTCAGATCTTCACCAAACGTTGCAGGGATACTTTGCATGTCAAGACACCTGGAAAAAACGTACAAAACAAGAGATTGGAGACATCAAGATTTTCGACGAATTTTTTAAGAATTTTCAAATTTTAAGATGGGAGGTTCCAGATAAGGTCAAAAACGACATACTCAGATCTTCACCAAACTTTGCAGGGATACATTGGATGTCAAGACACGTGGAAAAAACGTACAAAACAAGAGATTGGAGACGTCAAGATTTTGGACGAATTTTTTAAGAATTTTCAAATTTTCAGAAAGGATATTCCAGATAAGGTCAAAAACGACATACTCAGATCTTCACCAAACTCTGCAGGGATACATTGGATGTCAAGACACGGGGAAAAACATACAAAACATAGGATTGGGGACATTAAGATTTTGGTCAAATTTTTTAAGAATTTTCAAATTTTCAGATAGGAGGTTCCAGATAAGGTCAAGAACTACATACTCAGATCTTCACCAAACTTTGCAGGGATACATTGGATGTCAAGACACGTGGAAAAAAAGTACAAAACAAGAGATTGGAGACATCAAGATTTTGGACGAATTTTTGAGGAATTTTCAAATTTTCAGAAATGAGGTTCCAGATAAGGTCAAAAACTACATACTCAGATCTTCACCAAACTTTGCAGGGATACATTGGATGTCAGGACACGTGGAAAAAACGTACAAAACAAGAGATTGGAGACATCAAGATTTTGGACGAATTTTTTAAGAATTTTCAAATTTTCAGATAGGAGGTTCCAGATAAGGTCAAAAACTACATACTCAGATCTTCACCAAACTTTGCAGGGATACTTTGCATGTCAAGACACGTGGAAAAAACGTACAAAACAAGAGATTGGAGACATCAAGATTTTCGACGAATTTTTTAAGAATTTTCAAATTTTCAGATGGGAGGTTCCAGATAAGGTCAAAAACGACATACTCAGATCTTCACCAAACTTTGCATGGATACATTGGATGTCAAGACACGTGGAAAAAACATACAAAACATAGGATTGGTGACATGAAGATTTTGGACGAATTTTTTAAGAATTATCAAATTTTCAGAAAGGAGGTACCATATAAGGTCAAAAACTACATACTCAGATCTTCACCAAACTTTGCAGGGATACATTGGATGTCAAGAAACGTGGAAAAAACGTACAAAACAAGAGATTGGAGACATCAAGATTTTGGACGTATTTTTGAAGAATTTTCAAATTTTCAGATAGGAGGTTCCAGATAAGGTCAAAAACTACATACTCAGATCTTCACCAAACGTTGCAGGGATACTTTGCATGTCAAGACACCTGGAAAAAACGTACAAAACAAGAGATTGGAGACATCAAGATTTTCGACGAATTTTTTAAGAATTTTCAAATTTTCAGAAAGGAGGTTCCAGATAAGGTCAAAAACTACATACTCAGATCTTCACCAAACTTTGCAGGGATACATTGGATGTCAAGACACGTGGAAAAAACGTACAAAACAAGAGATTGGTGTCATCAAGATTTTGGACGGATTTTTTAGGAATTATCAAATTTTCAGATGAGAGGTTCCAGATAAGGTCAAAAACGACATACTCAGATCTTCACCAAACTTTGCAGGGATACATTGGATGTCAAGACACGTGGAAAAAACGTACAAAACAAGAGATTGGGGACATCAAGATTTTGGACGAATTTTTTAAGAATTTTCAAATTTTCAGAAAGGAGGTTCCATATAAGGTCAAAAACTACATACTCAGATCTTCACCAAACTTTGCAGGGATACATTGGATGTCAAGACACGTGGAAAAAACGTACAAAACAAGAGATTGGAGACATCAAGATTTTGGACGAATTTTTTAAGAATTTTCAAATTTTCAGAAAGGATGTTCCAGATAAGGTCAAAAACGACATACTCAGATCTTCACCAAACTTTGCAGGGATACATTGGAGGTCAAGACACGTGGAAAAAACGTACAAAACAAGAGATTGAAGACATCAAGATTTTGGACGAATTTTTTTAAAATTTTCAAATTTTCAGATAGGAGGTTCCAGATAAGGTCAAAAACTACATACTCAGATCTTCACCAAACTTTGCAGGGATACTTTGCATGTCAAGACACGTGGAAAAAGCGTACAAAACAAGAGATTGGAGACATCAAGATTTTGGTCAAATTTTTTAAGAATTTTCAAATTTTCAGATGGGAGGTTCCATATAAGGTCAAAAACGACATACTCAGATCTTCACCAAACTTTGCAGGGATACATTGGATGTCAAGACACGTGGAAAAAACGTACAAAACAAGAGATTGGGGACATCAAGATTTTGGACGAATTTTTTAAGAATTTTCAAATTTTCAGATAGGTGGTTCCATATAAGGTCAAAAACTATATACTCAGATCTTCACCAAACATTGCAGGGATACATTGGATGTCAAGAAACGTGGAAAAAACGTACAAAACAAGAGATTGGAGACATCAAGATTTTGGACGAATTTTTGAAGAATTTTCAAATTTTCAGATAGGAGGTTCCAGATAAGGTCAAAAACTACATACTCAGATCTTCACCAAACGTTGCAGGGATACTTTGCATGTCAAGACACGTGGAAAAAACGTACAAAACGAGAGATTGGAGACATCAAGATTTTCGACGAATTTTTTAAGAATTTTCAAATTTTCAGATGGGAGGTTCCAGATAAGGTCAAAAACGACATACTCAGATCTTCACCAAACTTTGCATGGATACATTGGATGTCAAGACACGTGGAAAAAACATACAAAACATAGGATTGGGGACATCAAGATTTTGGACGAATTTTTTAAGAATTTTCAAATTTTCAGGAAGGAGGTTCCATATAAGGTCAAAAACTACATACTCAGATCTTCACCAAACTTTGCAGGGATACATTGTATGTCAAGAAACGTGGAAAAAACGTACAAAACAAGAGATTGGAGACATCAAGATTTTGGATGAATTTTTTAAGAATTTTCAAATTTTCAGAAAGGAGGCTCCATATAAGGTCAAAAACTACATACTCTGATCTTCACCAAACTTTGCAGGGATACATTGGATGTCAAGACACGTGGAAAAAACGTACAAAACAAGAGAGTGGAGACATCAAGATTTTGGACGAATTTTTTAAGAATTTTCAAATTTTCAGATAGGAGGTTCCAGATAAGGTCAAAAACTACATACTCAGATGTTCACCAAACTTTGCAGGGATACTTTGCATGTCAAGACACGTGGAAAAAACGTACAAAACAAGAGATTGGTGTCATCAAGATTTTGGAAGGATTTTTTAGGAATTTTCAAATTTTCAGTTGAGAGGTTTCAGATAAGGTCAAAAACTATATACTCAGATCTTCACCAAACTTTGCAGGGATACATTGGATGTGAAGACACGTGAAAAAAACGTACAAAACAAGAGATTGGAGACATCAAGATTTTGGCCGAATTTTTTAAGAATTTTCAAATTTTCAGAAAAGATGTTCCAGATAAGGTCAAAAACTACATACTCAGATCTTCAACAAACATTGCAGGGATACATTGGATGTCAAGACACGTGGAAAAACGTACAAAACAAGAGATTGGAGACATCAAGATTTTGGACGAATTTTTTTAGAATTTTCAAATTTTCAGATAGGAGGTTCCAGATAAGGTCAAAAACTACATACTCAGATCTTCACCAAAGATTGCAGGGATACATTGGATGTCAAGACACGAGGAAAAAACGTACAAAACAAGAGATTGGAGACATCCAGATTTTGGACGAATTTTTGAGGAATTTTCAAATTTTCAGAAATGAGGTTCCAGATAAGGTCAAAAACTACATACTCAGATCTTCACCAAACTTTGCAGGGATACATTGAATGTCAAGACACGTGGGAAAAACGTACAAAACAAGAGATTGGAGACATCAAGATTTTGGACGAATTTTTTAAGAGTTTTCAAATTTTCAGATAGGAGGTTCCAGATAAGGTCAAAAACTACATACTCAGATCTTCACCAAACATTGCAGGGATACATTGGATGTCAAGACACGTGGGAAAAACGTACAAAACAAGAGATTGGAGACATCAAGATTTTGGACGAATTTTTTAAGATTTTTCAAAATTTTCAGATAGGAGGTTCCAGATAAGGTCAAAAACTACATACTCAGATCTTCACCAAACTTTGCAGGGATACATTGGATGACAAAACACGTGGAAAAAACGTACAAAACAAGAGATTGGGGTCATCAAGATTTTGAACGGATTTTTTAGGAATTTTCAAATTTTCAGATGGGAGGTTCCAGATAAGGTCAAAAACTACATACTCAGATCTTCACCAAACTTTGCAGGGATACATTGGATATCAAGACACGTGGAAAAAACGTATAAAACAAGAGATTGGAGACGTCAAGATTTTGGACGAATTTTTTAAGAATTTTCAAATTTTCAGAAAGGATATTCCAGATAAGGTCAAAAACGACATACTCAGATCTTCACCAAACTCTGCAGGGATACATTGGATGTCAAGACACGGGGAAAAACATACAAAACATAGGATTGGGGACATTAAGATTTTGGTCAAATTTTTTAAGAATTTTCAAATTTTCAGATAGGAGGTTCCATATAAGGTCAAGAACTACATACTCAGATCTTCACCAAACTTTGCAGGGATACATTGGATGTCAAGACACGTGGAAAAAACGTACAAAACAAGAGATTGGAGACATCAATATTTTGGACGAATTTTTGAGGAATTTTCAAATTTTCAGAAATGAGGTTCCAGATAAGGTCAAAAACTACATACTCAGATCTTCACCAAACTTTGCAGGGATACATTGGATGTCAGGACACGTGGAAAAAACGTACAAAACAAGAGATTGGAGACATCAAGATTTTGGACGAATTTTTTAAGAATTTTCAAATTTTCAGATAGGAGGTTCCAGATAAGGTCAAAAACTACATACTCAGATCTTCACCAAACTTTGCAGGGATACTTTGCATGTCAAGACACGTGGAAAAAACGTACAAAACAAGAGATTGGAGACATCAAGATTTTCGACGAATTTTTTAAGAATTTTCAAATTTTCAGATGGGAGGTTCCAGATAAGGTCAAAAACGACATACTCAGATCTTCACCAAACTTTGCATGGATACATTGGATGTCAAGACACGTGGAAAAAACATACAAAACATAGGATTGGTGACATGAAGATTTTGGACGAATTTTTTAAGAATTATCAAATTTTCAGAAAGGAGGTACCATATAAGGTCAAAAACTACATACTCAGATCTTCACCAAACTTTGCAGGGATACATTGGATGTCAAGAAACGTGGAAAAAACGTACAAAACAAGAGATTGGAGACATCAAGATTTTGGACGTATTTTTGAAGAATTTTCAAATTTTCAGATAGGAGGTTCCAGATAAGGTCAAAAACTACATACTCAGATCTTCACCAAACGTTGCAGGGATACTTTGCATGTCAAGACACCTGGAAAAAACGTACAAAACAAGAGATTGGAGACATCAAGATTTTCGACGAATTTTTTAAGAATTTTCAAATTTTAAGATGGGAGGTTCCAGATAAGGTCAAAAACGACATACTCAGATCTTCACCAAACTTTGCAGGGATACATTGGATGTCAAGACACGTGGAAAAAACGTACAAAACAAGAGATTGGGGACATCAAGATTTTGGACGAATTTTTTAAGAATTTTCAAATTTTCAGAAAGGAGGTTCCATATAAGGTCAAAAACTACATACTCAGATCTTCACCAAACTTTGCAGGGATACATTGGATGTCAAGACACGTGGAAAAAACGTACAAAACAAGAGATTGGAGACATCAAGATTTTGGACGAATTTTTTAAGAATTTTCAAATTTTCAGAAAGGATGTTCCATATAAGGTCAAAAACTACATACTCAGATCTTCACCAAACTTTGCAGGGATACATTGGATGTCAAGACACGTGGAAAAAACGTACAAAACAAGAGATTGGAGACATCAAGATTTTGGACGAATTTTTTAAGAATTTTCAAATTTTCAGAAAGGATGTTCCAGATAAGGTCAAAAACGACATACTCAGATCTTCACCAAACTTTGCAGGGATACATTGGAGGTCAAGACACGTGGAAAAAACGTACAAAACAAGAGATTGAAGACATCAAGATTTTGGATGAATTTTTTTAAAATTTTCAAATTTTCAGATAGGAGGTTCCAGATAAGGTCAAAAACTACATACTCAGATCTTCACCAAACTCTGTAGGGATACATTGGATGTCAAGACACGGGGAAAAAACATACAAACATAGGATTGGGGACATCAAGATTTTGGTCAAATTTTTTAAGAATTTTCAAATTTTCAGATAGGAGGTTCCATATAAGGTCAAGAACTACATACTCAGATCTTCACCAAACTTTGCAGGGATACATTGGATGTCAAGACACGTGGAAAAAACGTACAAAACAAGAGATTGGAGACATCAATATTTTGGACGAATTTTTGAGGAATTTTCAAATTTTCAGAAATGAGGTTCCAGATAATGTCAAAAACTACATACTCAGATCTTCACCAAACTTTGCAGGGATACATTGGATGTCAGGACACGTGGAAAAAACGTAAAAAACAAGAGATTGGAGACATCAAGATTTTGGACGAATTTTTTAAGAATTTTCAAATTTTCAGATAGGAGGTTCCAGATAAGGTCAAAAACTACATACTCAGATCTTCACCAAACTTTGCAGGGATACTTTGCATGTCAAGACACGTGGAAAAAGCGTACAAAACAAGAGATTGGAGACATCAAGATTTTGGTCAAATTTTTTAAGAATTTTCAAATTTTCAGATGGGAGGTTCCAGATAAGGTCAAAAACGACATACTCAGATCTTCACCAAACTTTGCATGGATACATTGGATGTCAAGACACGTGGAAAAAACATACAAAACATAGGATTGGGGACATCAAGATTTTGGACGAATTTTTTAAGAATTTTCAAATTTTCAGAAAGGAGGTTCCATATAAGGTCAAAAACTACATACTCAGATCTTCACCAAACTTTGCAGGGATACATTGTATGTCAAGAAACGTGGAAAAAACGTACAAAACAAGAGATTGGAGACATCAAGATTTTGGATGAATTTTTTAAGAATTTTCAAATTTTCAGAAAGGAGGCTCCATATAAGGTCAAAAACTACATACTCTGATCTTCACCAAACTTTGCAGGGATATATTGGATGTCAAGACACGTGGAAAAAACGTACAAAACAAGAGAGTGGAGACATCAAGATTTTGGACGAATTTTTGAAGAATTTTCAAATTTTCAGAAAGGAGGTTCCAGATAAGGTCAAAAACTACATACTCAGATCTTCACCAAACTTTGCAGGGATACATTGGATGTCAAGACACGTGGAAAAAACGTACAAAACAAGAGATTGGTGTCATCAAGATTTTGGAAGGATTATTTAGGAATTTTCAAATTTTCAGATGAGAGGTTCCAGATAAGGTCAAAAACTACATACTCAGATCTTCACCAAACTTTGCAGGGATACATTGGATGTGAAGACACGTGAAAAAAACGTACAAAACAAGAGATTGGAGACATCAAGATTTTGGACGAATTTTTTAAGAATTTTCAAATTTTCAGAAAGGATGTTCCAGATAAGGTCAAAAACTACATACTCAGATCTTCAACAAACATTGCAGGGATACATTGGATGTGAAGACACGTGGAAAAACGTACAAAACAAGAGATTGGAGACATCAAGATTTTGGACGAATTTTTTTAGAATTTTCAAATTTTCAGATAGGAGGTTCCAGATAAGGTCAAAAACTACATACTCAGATCTTCACCAAAGATTGCAGGGATACATTGGATGTCAAGACACGTGGAAAAAACATACAAAACAAGAGATTGGAGACATCAAGATTTTCGACGAATTTTTTAAGAATTTTCAAATTTTAAGATGGGAGGTTCAGATAAGGTCAAAAACGACATACTCAGATCTTCACCAAACTTTGCAGGGATACATTGGATGTCAAGACACGTGGAAAAAACGTACAAAACAAGAGATTGGGGACATCAAGATTTTGGACGAATTTTTTAAGAATTTTCAAATTTTCAGAAAGGAGGTTCCATATAAGGTCAAAAACTACATACTCAGATCTTCACCAAACTTTGCAGGGATACATTGGATGTCAAGACACGTGGAAAAAACGTACAAAACAAGAGATTGGAGACATCAAGATTTTGGACGAATTTTTTAAGAATTTTCAAATTTTCAGAAAGGATGTTCCAGATAAGGTCAAAAACGACATACTCAGATCTTCACCAAACTTTGCAGGGATACATTGGAGGTCAAGACACGTGGAAAAAACGTACAAAACAAGAGATTGAAGACATCAAGATTTTGGATGAATTTTTTTAAAATTTTCAAATTTTCAGATAGGAGGTTCCAGATAAGGTCAAAAACTACATACTCAGATCTTCACCAAACTCTGTAGGGATACATTGGATGTCAAGACACGGGGAAAAAACATACAAACATAGGATTGGGGACATCAAGATTTTGGTCAAATTTTTTAAGAATTTTCAAATTTTCAGATAGGAGGTTCCATATAAGGTCAAGAACTACATACTCAGATCTTCACCAAACTTTGCAGGGATACATTGGATGTCAAGACACGTGGAAAAAACGTACAAAACAAGAGATTGGAGACATCAATATTTTGGACGAATTTTTGAGGAATTTTCAAATTTTCAGAAATGAGGTTCCAGATAATGTCAAAAACTACATACTCAGATCTTCACCAAACTTTGCAGGGATACATTGGATGTCAGGACACGTGGAAAAAACGTACAAAACAAGAGATTGGAGACATCAAGATTTTGGACGAATTTTTTAAGAATTTTCAAATTTTCAGATAGGAGGTTCCAGATAAGGTCAAAAACTACATACTCAGATCTTCACCAAACTTTGCAGGGATACTTTGCATGTCAAGACACGTGGAAAAAGCGTACAAAACAAGAGATTGGAGACATCAAGATTTTGGTCAAATTTTTTAAGAATTTTCAAATTTTCAGATGGGAGGTTCCAGATAAGGTCAAAAACGACATACTCAGATCTTCACCAAACTTTGCATGGATACATTGGATGTCAAGACACGTGGAAAAAACATACAAAACATAGGATTGGGGACATCAAGATTTTGGACGAATTTTTTAAGAATTTTCAAATTTTCAGAAAGGAGGTTCCATATAAGGTCAAAAACTACATACTCAGATCTTCACCAAACTTTGCAGGGATACATTGTATGTCAAGAAACGTGGAAAAAACGTACAAAACAAGAGATTGGAGACATCAAGATTTTGGATGAATTTTTTAAGAATTTTCAAATTTTCAGAAAGGAGGCTCCATATAAGGTCAAAAACTACATACTCTGATCTTCACCAAACTTTGCAGGGATATATTGGATGTCAAGACACGTGGAAAAAACGTACAAAACAAGAGAGTGGAGACATCAAGATTTTGGACGAATTTTTGAAGAATTTTCAAATTTTCAGAAAGGAGGTTCCAGATAAGGTCAAAAACAACATACTCAGATCTTCACCAAACTTTGCAGGGATACATTGGATGTCAAGACACGTGGAAAAAACGTACAAAACAAGAGATTGGTGTCATCAAGATTTTGGAAGGATTATTTAGGAATTTTCAAATTTTCAGATGAGAGGTTCCAGATAAGGTCAAAAACTACATACTCAGATCTTCACCAAACTTTGCAGGGATACATTGGATGTGAAGACACGTGAAAAAAACGTACAAAACAAGAGATTGGAGACATCAAGATTTTGGACGAATTTTTTAAGAATTTTCAAATTTTCAGAAAGGATGTTCCAGATAAGGTCAAAAACTACATACTCAGATCTTCAACAAACATTGCAGGGATACATTGGATGTGAAGACACGTGGAAAAACGTACAAAACAAGAGATTGGAGACATCAAGATTTTGGACGAATTTTTTTAGAATTTTCAAATTTTCAGATAGGAGGTTCCAGATAAGGTCAAAAACTACATACTCAGATCTTCACCAAAGATTGCAGGGATACATTGGATGTCAAGACACGTGGAAAAAACATACAAAACAAGAGATTGGAGACATCAAGATTTTCGACGAATTTTTTAAGAATTTTCAAATTTTCAGATGGGAGGTTCCAGATAAGGTCAAAAACGACATACTCAGATCTTCACCAAACTTTGCATGGATACATTGGATGTCAAGACACGTGGAAAAAACATACAAAACATAGAATTGAGGATATCAAGATTTTGGTCGAATTTTTTAAAAATTTTCAAATTTTCAGATAGGAGGTTCCAGATAAGGTCAAAAACTACATACTCAGATCTTCACCAAACTTTGCAGGGATACATTGGATGTCAAGACACGAGGAAAAAACGTACAAAACAAGAGATTGGAGACATCCAGATTTTGGACGAATTTTTGAGGAATTTTCAAATTTTCAGAAATGAGGTTCCAGATAAGGTCAAAAACTACATACTCAGATCTTCACCAAACTTTGCAGGGATACATTGGATGTCAAGACACGTGGGAAAAACGTACAAAACAAGAGATTGGAGACATCAAGATTTTGGACGAATTTTTTAAGAGTTTTCAAATTTTCAGATAGGAGGTTCCAGATAAGGTCAAAAACTACATACTCAGATCTTCACCAAACATTGCAGGGATACATTGGATGTCAACACAAGTGGAAAAACATACAAAACATAGAATTGAGGACATCAAGATTTTGGTCGAATTTTTTAAAAATTTTCAAATTTTCAGATAGGAGGTTCCAGATAAGGTAAAAAACTACATACTCAGATCTTCACCAAACTTTGCAGGGATACATTGGATGTCAAGACACGAGGAAAAAACGTACAAAACAAGAGATTGGAGACATCCAGATTTTGGACGAATTTTTGAGGAATTTTCAAATTTTCAGAAATGAGGTTCCAGATAAGGTCAAAAACTACATACTCAGATCTTCACCAAACTTTGCAGGGATACATTGGATGTCAAGACACGTGGGAAAAACGTACAAAACAAGAGATTGGAGACATCAAGATTTTGGACGAATTTTTTAAGGGTTTTCAAATTTTCAGATAGGAGGTTCCAGATAAGGTCAAAAACTACATACTCAGATCTTCACCAAACATTGCAGGGATACATTGGATGTCAAGACACGTGGGAAAAACGTACAAAACAAGAGATTGGAGACATCAAGATTTTGGACGAATTTTTTAAGATTTTTCAAATTTTCAGATAGGAGGTTCCAGATAAGGTCAAAAACTACATACTCAGATCTTCACCAAACTTTGCAGGGATACATTGGATGACAAAACACGTGGAAAAAACGTACAAAACAAGAGATTGGGGTCATCAAGATTTTGAACGGATTTTTTAGGAATTTTCAAATTTTCAGAAATGAGGTTCCAGATAAGGTCAAAAACTACATACTCAGATCTTCACCAAACTTTGCAGGGATACATTGGATATCAAGACACGTGGAAAAAACGTATAAAACAAGAGATTGGAGACGTCAAGATTTTGGACGAATTTTTTAAGAATTTTCAAATTTTCAGAAAGGATATTCCAGATAAGGTCAAAAACGACATACTCAGATCTTCACCAAACTCTGCAGGGATACATTGGATGTCAAGACACGGGGAAAAACATACAAAACATAGGATTGGGGAGATTAAGATTTTGGTCAAATTTTTTAAGAATTTTCAAATTTTCAGATAGGAGGTTCCATATAAGTTCAAGAACTACATACTCAGATCTTCACCAAACTTTGCAGGGATACATTGGATGTCAAGACACGTGGAAAAAACGTACAAAACAAGAGATTGGAGACATCAATATTTTGGACGAATTTTTGAGGAATTTTCAAATTTTCAGAAATGAGGTTCCAGATAAGGTCAAAAACTACATACTCAGATCTTCACCAAACTTTGCAGGGATACATTGGATGTCAGGACACGTGGAAAAAACGTACAAAACAAGAGATTGGAGACATCAAGATTTTGGACGAATTTTTTAAGAATTTTCAAATTTTCAGATAGGAGGTTCCAGATAAGGTCAAAAACTACATACTCAGATCTTCACCAAACTTTGCAGGGATACTTTGCATGTCAAGACACGTGGAAAAAGCGTACAAAACAAGAGATTGGAGACATCAAGATTTTCGACGAATTTTTTAAGAATTTTCAAATTTTCAGATGGTAGGTTCCAGATAAGGTCAAAAACGACATACTCAGATCTTCACCAAACTTTGCATGGATACATTGGATGTCAAGACACGTGGAAAAAACATACAAAACATAGGATTGGTGACATGAAGATTTTGGACGAATTTTTTAAGAATTATCAAATTTTCAGAAAGGAGGTACCATATAAGGTCAAAAACTACATACTCAGATCTTCACCAAACTTTGCAGGGATACATTGGATGTCAAGAAACGTGGAAAAAACTTTCAAAACAAGAGATTGGAGACATCAAGATTTTGGACGTATTTTTGAAGAATTTTCAAATTTTCAGATAGGAGGTTCCAGATAAGGTCAAAAACTACATACTCAGATCTTCACCAAACGTTGCAGGGATACTTTGCATGTCAAGACACCTGGAAAAAACGTACAAAACAAGAGATTGGAGACATCAAGATTTTCGACGAATTTTTTAAGAATTTTCAAATTTTAAGATGGGAGGTTCCAGATAAGGTCAAAAACGACATACTCAGATCTTCACCAAACTTTGCAGGGATACATTGGATGTCAAGACACGTGGAAAAAACGTACAAAACAAGAGATTGGGGACATCAAGATTTTGGACGAATTTTTTAAGAATTTTCAAATTTTCAGAAAGGAGGTTCCATATAAGGTCAAAAACTACATACTCAGATCTTCACCAAACTTTGCAGGGATACATTGGATGTCAAGACACGTGGAAAAAACGTACAAAACAAGAGATTGGAGACATCAAGATTTTGGACGAATTTTTTAAGAATTTTCAAATTTTCAGAAAGGATGTTCCAGATAAGGTCAAAAACGACATACTCAGATCTTCACCAAACTTTGCAGGGATACATTGGAGGTCAAGACACGTGGAAAAAACGTACAAAACAAGAGATTGAAGACATCAAGATTTTGGACGAATTTTTTTAAAATTTTCAAATTTTCAGATAGGAGGTTCCAGATAAGGTCAAAAACTACATACTCAGATCTTCACCAAACTCTGTAGGGATACATTGGATGTCAAGACACGGGGAAAAAACATACAAACATAGGATTGGGGACATCAAGATTTTGGTCAAATTTTTTAAGAATTTTCAAATTTTCAGATAGGAGGTTCCATATAAGGTCAAGAACTACATACTCAGATCTTCACCAAACTTTGCAGGGATACATTGGATGTCAAGACACGTGGAAAAAACGTACAAAACAAGAGATTGGAGACATCAATATTTTGGACGAATTTTTGAGGAATTTTCAAATTTTCAGAAATGAGGTTCCAGATAATGTCAAAAACTACATACTCAGATCTTCACCAAACTTTGCAGGGATACATTGGATGTCAGGACACGTGGAAAAAACGTACAAAACAAGAGATTGGAGACATCAAGATTTTGGACGAATTTTTTAAGAATTTTCAAATTTTCAGATAGGAGGTTCCAGATAAGGTCAAAAAGTACATACTCAGATGTTCACCAAACTTTGCAGGGATACTTTGCATGTCAAGACACGTGGAAAAAGCGTACAAAACAAGAGATTGGAGACATCAAGATTTTGGTCAAATTTTTTAAGAATTTTCAAATTTTCAGATGGGAGGTTCCAGATAAGGTCAAAAACGACATACTCAGATCTTCACCAAACTTTGCATGGATACATTGGATGTCAAGACACGTGGAAAAAACATACAAAACATAGGATTGGGGACATCAAGATTTTGGACGAATTTTTTAAGAATTTTCAAATTTTCAGAAAGGAGGTTCCATATAAGGTCAAAAACTACATACTCAGATCTTCACCAAACTTTGCAGGGATACATTGTATGTCAAGAAACGTGGAAAAAACGTACAAAACAAGAGATTGGAGACATCAAGATTTTGGATGAATTTTTTAAGAATTTTCAAATTTTCAGAAAGGAGGCTCCATATAAGGTCAAAAACTACATACTCTGATCTTCACCAAACTTTGCAGGGATATATTGGATGTCAAGACACGTGGAAAAAACGTACAAAACAAGAGAGTGGAGACATCAAGATTTTGGACGAATTTTTGAAGAATTTTCAAATTTTCAGAAAGGAGGTTCCAGATAAGGTCAAAAACTACATACTCAGATCTTCACCAAACTTTGCAGGGATACATTGGATGTCAAGACACGTGGAAAAAACGTACAAAACAAGAGATTGGTGTCATCAAGATTTTGGAAGGATTATTTAGGAATTTTCAAATTTTCAGATGAGAGGTTCCAGATAAGGTCAAAAACTACATACTCAGATCTTCACCAAACTTTGCAGGGATACATTGGATGTGAAGACACGTGAAAAAAACGTACAAAACAAGAGATTGGAGACATCAAGATTTTGGACGAATTTTTTAAGAATTTTCAAATTTTCAGAAAGGATGTTCCAGATAAGGTCAAAAACTACATACTCAGATCTTCAACAAACATTGCAGGGATACATTGGATGTGAAGACACGTGGAAAAACGTACAAAACAAGAGATTGGAGACATCAAGATTTTGGACGAATTTTTTTAGAATTTTCAAATTTTCAGATAGGAGGTTCCAGATAAGGTCAAAAACTACATACTCAGATCTTCACCAAAGATTGCAGGGATACATTGGATGTCAAGACACGTGGAAAAAACATACAAAACAAGAGATTGGAGACATCAAGATTTTCGACGAATTTTTTAAGAATTTTCAAATTTTCAGATGGGAGGTTCCAGATAAGGTCAAAAACGACATACTCAGTTCTTCACCAAACTTTGCATGGATACATTGGATGTCAAGACACGTGGAAAAAACATACAAAACATAGAATTGAGGACATCAAGATTTTGGTCGAATTTTTTAAAAATTTTCAAATTTTCAGATAGGAGGTTCCAGATAAGGTCAAAAACTACATACTCAGATCTTCACCAAACTTTGCAGGGATACATTGGATGTCAAGACACGAGGAAAAAACGTACAAAACAAGAGATTGGAGACATCCAGATTTTGGACGAATTTTTGAGGAATTTTCAAATTTTCAGAAATGAGGTTCCAGATAAGATCAAAAACTACATACTCAGATCTTCACCAAACTTTGCAGGGATACATTGGATGTCAAGACACGTGGGAAAAACGTACAAAACAAGAGATTGGAGACATCAAGATTTTGGACGAATTTTTTAAGAGTTTTCAAATTTTCAGATAGGAGGTTCCAGATAAGGTCAAAAACTACATACTCAGATCTTCACCAAACATTGCAGGGATACATTGGATGTCAACACAAGTGGAAAAACATACAAAACATAGAATTGAGGACATCAAGATTTTGGTCGAATTTTTTAAAAATTTTCAAATTTTCAGATAGGAGGTTCCAGATAAGGTAAAAAACTACATACTCAGATCTTCACCAAACTTTGCAGGGATACATTGGATGTCAAGACACGAGGAAAAAACGTACAAAACAAGAGATTGGAGACATCCAGGTTTTGGACGAATTTTTGAGGAATTTTCAAATTTTCAGAAATGAGGTTCCAGATAAGGTCAAAAACTACATACTCAGATCTTCACCAAACTTTGCAGGGATACATTGGATGTCAAGACACGTGGGAAAAACGTACAAAACAAGAGATTGGAGACATCAAGATTTTGGACGAATTTTTTAAGAGTTTTCAAATTTTCAGATAGGAGGTTCCAGATAAGGTCAAAAACTACATACTCAGATCTTCACCAAACATTGCAGGGATACATTGGATGTCAAGACACGTGGGAAAAACGTACAAAACAAGAGATTGGAGACATCAAGATTTTGGACGAATTTTTTAAGATTTTTCAAATTTTCAGATAGGAGGTTCCAGATAAGGTCAAAAACTACATACTCAGATCTTCACCAAACTTTGCAGGGATACATTGGATGACAAAACACGTGGAAAAAACGTACAAAACAAGAGATTGGGGTCATCAAGATTTTGAACGGATTTTTTAGGAATTTTCAAATTTTCAGATGGGAGGTTCCAGATAAGGTCAAAAACTACATACTCAGATCTTCACCAAACTTTGCAGGGATACATTGGATATCAAGACACGTGGAAAAAACGTATAAAACAAGAGATTGGAGACGTCAAGATTTTGGACGAATTTTTTAAGAATTTTCAAATTTTCAGAAAGGATATTCCAGATAAGGTCAAAAACGACATACTCAGATCTTCACCAAACTCTGCAGGGATACATTGGATGTCAAGACACGGGGAAAAACATACAAAACATAGGATTGGGGAGATTAAGATTTTGGTCAAATTTTTTAAGAATTTTCAAATTTTCAGATAGGAGGTTCCATATAAGTTCAAGAACTACATACTCAGATCTTCACCAAACTTTGCAGGGATACATTGGATGTCAAGACACGTGGAAAAAACGTACAAAACAAGAGATTGGAGACATCAATATTTTGGACGAATTTTTGAGGAATTTTCAAATTTTCAGAAATGAGGTTCCAGATAAGGTCAAAAACTACATACTCAGATCTTCACCAAACTTTGCAGGGATACATTGGATGTCAGGACACGTGGAAAAAACGTACAAAACAAGAGATTGGAGACATCAAGATTTTGGACGAATTTTTTAAGAATTTTCAAATTTTCAGATAGGAGGTTCCAGATAAGGTCAAAAACTACATACTCAGATCTTCACCAAACTTTGCAGGGATACTTTGCATGTCAAGACACGTGGAAAAAGCGTACAAAACAAGAGATTGGAGACATCAAGATTTTCGACGAATTTTTTAAGAATTTTCAAATTTTCAGATGGGAGGTTCCAGATAAGGTCAAGAACGACATACTCAGATCTTCACCAAACTTTGCATGGATACATTGGATGTCAAGACACGTGGAAAAAACATACAAAACATAGGATTGGTGACATGAAGATTTTGGACGAATTTTTTAAGAATTATCAAATTTTCAGAAAGGAGGTACCATATAAGGTCAAAAACTACATACTCAGATCTTCACCAAACTTTGCAGGGATACATTGGATGTCAAGAAACGTGGAAAAAACGTACAAAACAAGAGATTGGAGACATCAAGATTTTGGACGTATTTTTGAAGAATTTTCAAATTTTCAGATAGGAGGTTCCAGATAAGGTCAAAAACTACATACTCAGATCTTCACCAAACGTTGCAGGGATACTTTGCATGTCAAGACACCTGGAAAAAACGTACAAAACAAGAGATTGGAGACATCAAGATTTTCGACGAATTTTTTAAGAATTTTCAAATTTTAAGATGGGAGGTTCCAGATAAGGTCAAAAACGACATACTCAGATCTTCACCAAACTTTGCAGGGGTACATTGGATGTCAAGACACGTGGAAAAAACGTACAAAACAAGAGATTGGGGACATCAAGATTTTGGACGAATTTTTTAAGAATTTTCAAATTTTCAGAAAGGAGGTTCTATATAATGTCAAAAACTACATACTCAGATCTTCACCAAACTTTGCAGGGATACATTGGATGTCAAGACACGTGGAAAAAACGTACAAAACAAGAGATTGGAGACATCAAGATTTTGGACGAATTTTTTAAGAATTTTCAAATTTTCAGAAAGGATGTTCCAGATAAGGTCAAAAACGACATACTCAGATCTTCACCAAACTTTGCAGGGATACATTGGAGGTCAAGACACGTGGAAAAAACGTACAAAACAAGAGATTGAAGACATCAAGATTTTGGACGAATTTTTTTAAAATTTTCAAATTTTCAGATAGGAGGTTCCAGATAAGGTCAAAAACTACATACTCAGATCTTCACCAAACTTTGCAGGGATACTTTGCATGTCAAGACACGTGGAAAAAACGTACAAAACAAGAGATTGGAGACATCAAGATTTTGGTCAAATTTTTTAAGAATTTTCAAATTTTCAAATGGGAGGTTCCATATAAGGTCAAAAACGACATACTCAGATCTTCACCAAACTTTGCAGGGATACATTGGATGTCAAGACACGTGGAAAAAACGTACAAAACAAGAGATTGGGGACATCAAGATTTTGGACGAATTTTTTAAGAATTTTCAAATTTTCAGATAGGTGGTTCCATATAAGGTCAAAAACTATATACTCAGATCTTCACCAAACATTGCAGGGATACATTGGATGTCAAGAAATGTGGAAAAAACGTACAAAACAAGAGATTGGAGACATCAAGATTTTGGACGAATTTTTGAAGAATTTTCAAATTTTCAGATAGGAGGTTCCAGATAAGGTCAAAAACTACATACTCAGATCTTCACCAAACGTTGCAGGGATACTTTGCATGTCAAGACACGTGGAAAAAACATACAAAACGAGAGATTGGAGACATCAAGATTTTCGACGAATTTTTTAAGAATTTTCAAATTTTCAGATGGGAGGTTCCAGATAAGGTCAAAAACGACATACTCAGATCTTCACCAAACTTTGCATGGATACATTGGATGTCAAGACACGTGGAAAAAACATACAAAACATAGGATTGGGGACATCAAGATTTTGGACGAATTTTTTAAGAATTTTCAAATTTTCAGAAAGGAGGTTCCATATAAGGTCAAAAACTACATACTCAGATCTTCACCAAACTTTGCAGGGATACATTGTATGTCAAGAAACGTGGAAAAAACGTACAAAACAAGAGATTGGAGACATCAAGATTTTGGATGAATTTTTTAAGAATTTTCAAATTTTCAGAAAGGAGGCTCCATATAAGGTCAAAAACTACATACTCTGATCTTCACCAAACTTTGCAGGGATACATTGGATGTCAAGACACGTGGAAAAAACGTACAAAACAAGAGATTGGTGTCATCAAGATTTTGGACGAATTTTTGAAGAATTTTCAAATTTTCAGTTGAGAGGTACCAGATAAGGTCAAATCTACATACTCAGATCTTCACCAAACTTTGCAGGGATACATTGGATGTGAAGACACGTGAAAAAAACGTACAAAACAAGAGATTGGAGACATCAAGATTTTGGCCGAATTTTTTAAGAATTTTCAAATTTTCAGAAAGGATGTTCCAGATAAGGTCAAAAACTACATACTCAGATCTTCAACAAACATTGCAGGGATACATTGGATGTCAAGACACGTGGAAAAACGTACAAAACAAGAGATTGGAGACATCAAGATTTTGGACGAATTTTTTTAGAATTTTCAAATTTTCAGATAGGAGGTTCCAGATAAGGTCAAAAACTACATACTCAGATCTTCACCAAAGATTGCAGGGATACATTGGATGTCAAGACACGTGGAAAAAACATACAAAACAAGAGATTGGAGACATCAAGATTTTCGACGAATTTTTTAAGAATTTTCAAATTTTCAGAAAGGAGGCTCCATATAAGGTCAAAAACTACATACTCTGATCTTCACCAAACTTTGCAGGGATACATTGGATGTCAAGACACGTGGAAAAAACGTACAAAACAAGAGAGTGGAGACATCAAGATTTTGGCCGAATTTTTTAAGAATTTTCAAATTTTCAGAAAGGATGTTCCAGATAAGGTCAAAAACGACATACTCAGATCTTCACCAAACTTTGCATGGATACATTGGATGTCAAGACACGTGGAAAAAACATACAAAACATAGAATTGGGGACATCAAGATTTTGGTCAAATTTTTTAAGAATTTTCAAATTTTCAGATAGGAGGTTCCATATAAGGTCAAAAACTACATACTCAGATCTTCACCAAACTTTGCAGGGATACATTGGATGACAAAACACGTGGAAAAAACGTACAAAACAAGAGATTGGGGTCATCAAGATTTTGAACGGATTTCTTAGGAATTTTCAAATTTTCAGATGGGAGGTTCCAGATAAGGTCAAAAACTATATACTCAGATCTTCACCAAACTTTGCAGGGATACATTGGATGTCAAGACACGGGGAAAAAACATACAAAACATAGGATTGGGGACATCAAGATTTTGGTCAAATTTTTTAAGAATTTTCAAATTTTCAGATAGGAGGTTCCATATAAGGTCAAGAACTACATACTCAGATCTTCACCAAACTTTGCAGGGATACATTGGATGTCAAGACACGTGGAAAAAACGTACAAAACAAGAGATTGGAGACATCAATATTTTGGACGAATTTTTGAGGAATTTTCAAATTTTCAGAAATGAGGTTCCAGATAAGGTCAAAAACTACATACTCAGATCTTCACCAAACTTTGCAGGGATACATTGGATGTCAGGACACGTGGAAAAAACGTACAAAACAAGAGATTGGAGACATCAAGATTTTGGACGAATTTTTTAAGAATTTTCAAATTTTCAGATAGGAGGTTCCAGATAAGGTCAAAAACTACATACTCAGATCTTCACCAAACTTTGCAGGGATACTTTGCATGTCAAGACACGTGGAAAAAACGTACAAAACAAGAGATTGGAGACATCAAGATTTTCGACGAATTTTTTAAGAATTTTCAAATTTTCAGATAGGTGGTTCCATATAAGGTCAAAAACTATATACTCAGATCTTCACCAAACATTGCAGGGATACATTGGATGTCAAGAAACGTGGAAAAAACGTACAAAACAAGAGATTGGAGACATCAAGATTTTGGACGAATTTTTGAAGAATTTTCAAATTTTCAGATAGGAGGTTCCAGATAAGGTCAAAAACTACATACTCAGATCTTCACCAAACGTTGCAGGGATACTTTGCATGTCAAGACACGTGGAAAAAACGTACAAAACGAGAGATTGGAGACATCAAGATTTTCGACGAATTTTTTAAGAATTTTCAAATTTTCAGATGGGAGGTTCCAGATAAGGTCAAAAACGACATACTCAGATCTTCACCAAACTTTGCATGGATACATTGGATGTCAAGACACGTGGAAAAAACATACAAAACATAGGATTGGGGACATCAAGATTTTGGACGAATTTTTTAAGAATTTTCAAATTTTCAGAAAGGAGGTTCCATATAAGGTCAAAAACTACATACTCAGATCTTTACCAAACTTTGCAGGGATACATTGTATGTCAAGAAACGTGGAAAAAACGTACAAAACAAGAGATTGGAGACATCAAGATTTTGGATGAATTTTTTAAGAATTTTCAAATTTTCAGAAAGGAGGCTCCATATAAGGTCAAAAACTACATACTCTGATCTTCACCAAACTTTGCAGGGATACATTGGATGTAAAGACACGTGGAAAAAACGTACAAAACAAGAGAGTGGAGACATCAAGATTTTGGACGAATTTTTGAAGAATTTTCAAATTTTCAGAAAGGAGGTTCCAGATAAGGTCAAAAACTACATACTCAGATCTTCACCAAACTTTGCAGGGATACATTGGATGTCAAGACACGTGGAAAAAACGTACAAAACAAGAGATTGGTGTCATCAAGATTTTGGAAGGATTTTTTAGGAATTTTCAAATTTTCAGTTGAGAGGTTCCAGATAAGGTCAAAAACTACATACTCAGATCTTCACCAAACTTTGCAGGGATACATTGGATGTGAAGACACGTGAAAAAAACGTACAAAACAAGAGATTGGAGACATCCAGATTTTGGATGAATTTTTTAAGAATTTTCAAATTTTCAGAAAGGATGTTCCAGATAAGGTCAAAAACTACATACTCAGATCTTCAACAAACATTGCACTGATACATTGGATGTCAAGACACGTGGAAAAACGTACAAAACAAGAGATTGGAGACATCAAGATTTTGGACGAATTTTTTTAGAATTTTCAAATTTTCAGATAGGAGGTTCCAGATAAGGTCAAAAACTACATACTCAGATCTTCACCAAAGATTGCATGGATACATTGGATGTCAAGACACGTGGAAAAAACATACAAAACAAGAGATTGGAGACATCAAGATTTTCGACGAATTTTTTAAGAATTTTCAAATTTTCAGATGGGAGGTTCCAGATAAGGTCAAAAACGACATACTCAGATCTTCACCAAACTTTGCATGGATACATTGGATGTCAAGACACGTGGAAAAACATACAAAACATAGAATTGAGGACATCAAGATTTTGGTCGAATTTTTTAAAAATTTTCAAATTTTCAGATAGGAGGTTCCAGATAAGGTCAAAAACTACATACTCAGATCTTCACCAAACTTTGCAGGGATACATTGGATGTCAAGACACGAGGAAAAAACGTACAAAACAAGAGATTGGAGACATCCAGATTTTGGACGAATTTTTGAGGAATTTTCAAATTTTCAGAAATGAGGTTCCAGATAAGGTCAAAAACTACATACTCAGATCTTCACCAAACTTTGCAGGGATACATTGGATGTCAAGACACGTGGGAAAAACGTACAAAACAAGAGATTGGAGACATCAAGATTTTGGACGAATTTTTTAAGAGTTTTCAAATTTTCAGATAGGAGGTTCCAGATAAGGTCAAAAACTACATACTCAGATCTTCACCAAACATTGCAGGGATACATTGGATGTCAAGACACGTGGGAAAAACGTACAAAACAAGAGATTGGAGACATCAAGTTTTTGGACGAATTTTTTAAGATTTTTCAAATTTTCAGATAGGAGGTTCCAGATAAGGTCAAAAACTACATACTCAGATCTTCGCCAAACTTTGCAGGGATACATTGGATGACAAAACACGTGGAAAAAACGTACAAAACAAGAGATTGGGGTCATCAAGATTTTGAACGGATTTCTTAGGAATTTTCAAATTTTCAGATGGGAGGTTCCAGATAAGGTCAAAAACTACATACTCAGATCTTCACCAAACTTTGCAGGGATACATTGGATATCAAGACACGTGGAAAAAACGTATAAAACAAGAGATTGGAGACGTCAAGATTTTGGACGAATTTTTTAAGAATTTTCAAATTTTCAGAAAGGATATTCCTGATAAGGTCAAAAACGACATACTCAGATCTTCACCAAACTCTGCAGGGATACATTGGATGTCAAGACACGGGGAAAAAACATACAAAACATAGGATTGGGGACATCAAGATTTTGGTCAAATTTTTTAAGAATTTTCAAATTTTCAGATAGGAGGTTCCATATAAGGTCAAGAACTACATACTCAGATCTTCACCAAACTTTGCAGGGATACATTGGATGTCAAGACACGTGGAAAAAACGTACAAAACAAGAGATTGGAGACATCAATATTTTGGACGAATTTTTGAGGAATTTTCAAATTTTCAGAAATGAGGTTCCAGATAAGGTCAAAAACTACATACTCAGATCTTCACCAAACTTTGCAGGGATACATTGGATGTCAGGACACGTGGAAAAAACGTACAAAACAAGAGATTGGAGACATCAAGATTTTGGACGAATTTTTTAAGAATTTTCAAATTTTCAGATAAGAGGTTCCAGATAAGGTCAAAAACTACATACTCAGATCTTCACCAAACTTTGCAGGGATACTTTGCATGTCAAGACACGTGGAAAAAACGTACAAAACAAGAGATTGGAGACATCAAGATTTTCGACGAATTTTTTAAGAATTTTCAAATTTTCAGATGGGAGGTTTCAGATAAAGTCAAAAACGACATACTCAGATCTTCACCAAACTTTGCATGGATACATTGGATGTCAAGACACGTGGAAAAAACATACAAAACATAGGATTGGTGACATGAAGATTTTGGACGAATTTTTTAAGAATTATCAAATTTTCAGAAAGGAGGTACCATATAAGGTCAAAAACTACATACTCAGATCTTCACCAAACTTTGCAGGGATACATTGGATGTGAAGACACGTGGAAAAAACGTACAAAACAAGAGATTGGAGACATCAAGATTTTGGACGAATTTTTTAAGAATTTTCAAATTTTCAGAAAGGAGGTTCCATATAAGGTCAAAAACTACATACTCAGATCTTCACCAAACTTTGCAGGGATACATTGGATGTCAAGACACGTGGAAAAAACGTACAAAACAGAAGATTGGAGACATCAAGATTTTGGACGAATTTTTTAAGAATTTTCAAATTTTCAGATGGGAGGTTCCAGATAAGGTCAAAAACTACATACTCAGATCTTCACCAAACTTTGCAGGGATACATTGGATGTCAAGACACGTGGAAAAAACGTACAAAACAAGAGATTGGAGACATCAAGATTTTCGACGAATTTTTTAAGAATTTTCAAATTTTCAGATGGGAGGTTCCAGATAAGGTCAAAAACGACATACTCAGATCTTCTCCAAACTTTGCATGGATACATTGGATGTCAAGACACGTGGAAAAAACATACAAAACATAGGATTGGGGACATCAAGATTTTGGACGAATTTTTTAAGAATTTTCAAATTTTCAGAAAGGAGGTTCCATATAAGGTCAAAAACTACATACTCAGATCTTCACCAAACTTTGCAGGGATACATTGGATGTCAAGAAACGTGGAAAAAACGTACAAAACAAGAGATTGGAGACATCAAGATTTTGGATGAATTTTTTAAGAATTTTCAAATTTTCAGAAAGGAGGCTCCATATAAGGTCAAAAACTACATACTCTGATCTTCACCAAACTTTGCAGGGATACATTGGATGTCAAGATACGTGCAAAAAACGTACAAAACAAGAGAGTGGAGACATCAAGATTTTCGACGAATTTTTGAAGAATTTTCAAATTTTCAGAAAGGAGGTTCCAGATAAGGTCAAAAACTACATACTCAGATCTTCACCAAACTTTGCAGGGATACATTGGATGTCAAGACACGTGGAAAAAACGTACAAAACAAGAGATTGGTGTCATCAAGATTTTGGAAGCATATTTTAGGAATTTTCAAATTTTCAGATGAGAGGTTCCAGAATAGGTCAAAAACTACATACTCAGATCTTCAACAAACATTGCAGGGATACATTGGATGTCAAGACACGTGGAAAAACGTACAAAACAAGAGATTGGAGACATCAATATTTTGGACGAATTTTTTAAGAATTTTCAAATTTTCAGATAGGAGGTTCCAGATAAGGTCAAAAACTACATACTCAGATCTTCACCAAACTTTGCAGGGATACATTGGATGTCAAGACACGTGGGAAAAACATACAAAACATAGGATTGGGGACATCAAGATTTTGGTCAAATTTTTTAAGAATTTTCAAATTTTCAGATAGGAGGTTCCATATAAGGTCAAAAACTACATACTCAGATCTTCACCAAAGATTGCAGGGATACATTGGATGTGAAGACACGTGGAAAAAACGTACAAAACAAGAGATTGGAGACATCAAGATTTTGGACGAATTTTTTAAGAATTTTCAAATTTTCAGATGGGAGGTTCCAGATAAGGTCAAAAACTACATACTCAGATCTTCACCAAACTTTGCAGGGATACATTGGATGTCAAGACACGTGGAAAAAACGTACAAAACAAAAGATTGGAGACGTCAAGATTTTGGACGAATTTTTTAAGAATTTTCAAATTTTCAGAAAGGATGTTCCAGATAAGGTCAAAAACGACATACTCAGATCTTCACCAAACTTTGCAGGGATACATTGGATGTCAAGACACGTGGAAAAAACGTACAAAACAAGAGATTGGAGACATCAAGATTTTGGACGAATTTTTTAAGAATTTTCAAATTTTCAGATAGGAGGTTCCAGATAAGGTCAAAAACTACATACTCAGATCTTCACCAAAGATTGCAGGGATACATTGGATGTCAAGACACGTGGAAAAAACGTACAATACAAGAGATTGGAGACATCAAGATTTTCGACGAATTTTTTAAGAATTTTCAAATGTTCAGATGGGAGGTTCCAGATAAGGTCAAAAACGACATACTCAGATCTTCACCAAACTTTGCATGGATACATTGGATGTCAAGACACGTGGAAAAAACATACAAAACATAGAATTGGGGACATCAAGATTTTGGTCGAATTTTTTAAAAAATTTCAAATTTTCAGATAGGAGGTTCCATATAAGGTCAAAAACTACATACTCAGATCTTCACCAAACTATGCAGGGATACATTGGATGTCAAGACACGTGGAAAAAACGTACAAAACAAGAGATTGGAGACATCAAGATTTTGGACGAATTTTTGAAGAATTTTCAAATTTTCAGAATGGAGGTTCCAGATAAGGTCAAAAACTACATACTCAGATCTTCACCAAACTTTGCAGGGATACATTGGATGTCAAGACACGTGGAAAAAACGTACAAAACAAGAGATTGGTGTCATCAAGATTTTGGAAGCATTTTTTAGGAATTTTCAAATTTTCAGATGAGAGGTTCCAGATAAGGTCAAAAACTACATACTCAGATCTTCACCAAACTTTGCAGGGATACATTGGATGTGAAGACACGTGAAAAAAACGTACAAAACAAGAGATTGGAGACATCAAGATTTTGGACGAATTTTTTAAGAATTTTCAAATTTTCAGAAAGGATGTTCCAGATAAGGTCAAAAACTACATACTCAGATCTTCAACAAACATTGCAGGGATACATTGGATATCAAGACACGTGGAAAAACGTACAAAACAAGAGATTGGAGACATCAAGATTTTGGACGAATTTTTGAAGAATTTTCAAATTCTCAGATAGGAGGTTCCAGATAAGGTCAAAAACTACATACTCAGATCTTCACCAAACTTTGCAGGGATACATTGGATGTCAAGACACGTGGGAAAAACATACAAAACATAGGATTGGGGACATCAAGATTTTGGTCAAATTTTTTAAGAATTTTCAAATTTTCAGATAGGAGGTTCCATATAAGGTCAAAAACTACATACTCAGATCTTCACCAAAGATTGCAGGGATACATTGGATGTGAAGACACGTGGAAAAAACGTACAAAACAAGAGATTGGAGACATCAAGATTTTGGACGAATTTTTTAAGAATTTTCAAATTTTCAGATGGGAGGTTCCAGATAAGGTCAAAAACTACATACTCAGATCTTCACCAAACTTTGCAGGGATATATTGGATGTCAAGACACGTGGAAAAAACGTACAAAACAACAGATTGGAGACGTCAAGATTTTGGACGAATTTTTTAAGAATTTTCAAATTTTCAGAAAGGATGTTCCAGATAAGGTCAAAAACGACATACTCAGATCTTCACCAAACTTTGCAGGGATACATTGGATGTCAAGACACGTGGAAAAAACGTACAAAACAAGAGATTGGAGACATCAAGATTTTCGACAAATTTTTTAAGAATTTTCAAATTTTCAGATAGGAGGTTCCAGATAAGGTCAAAAACTACATACTCAGATCTTCACCAAAGATTGCAGGGATACATTGGATGTCAAGACACGTGGAAAAAACGTACAAAACAAGAGATTGGAGACATCAAGATTTTCGACGAATTTTTTAAGAATTTTCAAATGTTCAGATGGGAGGTTCCAGATAAGGTCAAAAACGACATACTCAGATCTTCACCAAACTTTGCATGGATACATTGGATGTCAAGACACGTGGAAAAAACATACAAAACATAGAATTGGGGACATCAAGATTTTGGTCGAATTTTTTAAAAAATTTCAAATTTTCAGATAGGAGGTTCCATATAAGGTCAAAAACTACATACTCAGATCTTCACCAAACTATGCAGGGATACATTGGATGTCAAGACACGTGGAAAAAACGTACAAAACAAGAGATTGGAGACATCAAGATTTTGGACGAATTTTTTAAGAATTTTCAAATTTTCAGATAGGAGGTTCCAGATAAGGTCAAAAACTACATACTCAGATCTTCACCAAACTTTGCAGGGATACATTGGATGTCAAGACACGTGGAAAAAACGTACAAAACAAGAGATTGGAGACATCAAGATTTTGGACGAATTTTTGAGGAATTTTCAAATTTTCAGATATGAGAGTAGTGTAATTGGATTGTTTCAAAGTAGTACTTAGTAGGTATGGTCTTTTTTTACCAATTGAATATCACTTTTTGACATACTTTGACAATTTTTTGTCGATGTTTTAGCGTTTAGCGATGTTTTAGTACAAATTTTCACTATACTCATTTTTCCCCCACTCGTACTTGGTAGGTATATCATGATGTTACGTGATACAACTTAACCTATCCTTTTTTTACGATTATTTAATTTTTTTACGATCCTAAGTGATATAACTTAACCTATCATTTTTTTTTATTTAGGTACTGTTTGAATGTTATTATTTGAGGATCATATTTTGTAGGTATTTTTTTTTATCAATCGAATATAAGTTTTTGACATATTTTGACAATTTTTTGTCGATGTTATAGCGTTTAGCGATGTTTTAGTACAAATTTTCACTGCACTCATTTTTTTTTCTATTTGTACTTGGTAGGTATATCACGATGTTACGTGATATAACTTAACCTATTTTTTTTTTACGATTTTTTTAATTTTCTTACGATCCTAAGTGATATAACTTAACCTATCATTTTTTTTATTTACGCACCGAACTAACCTACAAGGGGGACTCCGTTTGTTTTAATATTTCAGTATTATAAGGTTTTCACAAATTTTATATAACCTAAAATGTGTTGGATGTTGATTTTTAGTATGTGGCAATTTTTTATGAATTTTAAAACTGTTCCGTCACTCTCTCGTTCTTCACGTCGTGGACGAAGGACTTCTCTGCAATCAGGATGACGCTACATAGAGTATCGGCAGGCAGCGCGTCGTGGAACTCGCAGACGATCTTGATGTTGGTGCGATCGTTGATCACCACCTGCCTTCTCTTAGATGTGTTGATGACGGTCATGGGTCTCCGTGCTTTGAATTCGCTGGGCGTGTAATACATGTCCACGCTTCCCTCGGTCACGCGTTTGTAAGCCGTGTAAGCTTCGTAAAGTTTGAGGTAATCGTTTTTGGTCACGTCGAGGTTGTAATTCTCGCGCGGGAACACTTCGTTCCTACCATTCTTCAGATAAACGTTCTTGATCTTGCAGTCGTCGAACTTGCTGGAATCTTTTTCCTGATCGTTATCGCGTCCGGTCTGAAAGAGCACCACGACGAAATCTGGCATGTCGAACTGTATGTTGTTGAACTGCGTCGTTACGTCGAATTCCATGTGACTTCCCGACGCCATCTTCTGCACGCACTGGTAACCGTGAAAGTGAATTGACACCTGCGGATTTTTCAAGATCTCCGCTTTGTACTTGAGGGCGTAGTTTGTTTCGTATTCCACCACCGGCATTCTCAATTCCATGCTTCGGATGACGCATTTCGCTGCTTCGGGTAAAGTGTTGGCTATCGGCGTGGTGCCGTCCGGACCCAAAGTAGCGTATCGCATCAGTGCGTCGTTGTCGTTGGCCGCTCTTCGAAACGTGATCCTCAGTCCTCCCTTCCACATGATCTCCTTGTAGTCCGAGAAGAAACCTGGCAGCAGACGCATGGGAAAGAGCACCGTGTGACTTTTCGTCGATATTTTGGTTCCGGCTTCGAATCCCCCGGCCTGGTAGTACGCTGCGTCCGTTTTGGATAATTTCAACGTTCCCACTGCCGTCGACGTGATGCCTGGATAATCTATTCTGTCGATGACAGTGTTGTGTTTCCTCACCTCCACCTGCGAGAACAGGTGGGGCACGAAGTTGTCCACGAGTATCAAGTTTGCTGCTGCGGGAAACGCGTCTCCGCTTTCTTTCTTCACCACGTCGAATTGAAGGTAGAGGTCCGCTCTGTGAGGATGAATAAACCCATCGCCTACGTCCACGTCGTATTCGATCTCCCTGTTTGCCTCGTTGAGATTGGCGAACGTGCGACGGTTGGAAGGGAAAGATTGCAATTCGTAACTTTCGATTTGCTCCATTTTACATGTATGGTTATTTATTATACGTTGATCTCCACGATGGCCGTCGTAGTGGCACCTGCGAAATCCACCACGTCTCCTTTCTCGTTCGTCACCACCAACTCTATGTCGTCTATGCGGTTGCGACATACTGGAAAATAGATCGGCGAAGAGGGCGTGTAGATGATCGGTTCCATGAACTCAGAACTTGGTTTGAAAGTGGCTATGATTCCCGTCTGCTTGTGACTTCCCAGTAATCCGTCCGAGGATTTCGTGATCATACCTTCGGCTACGTTGCAGTGAACGTTCAGAGTCTCTATGGCCAAGAATTTAGGAATGTTGGTTGCTACGTGCTTGATGCCAGCTTCGAGTTTGGTGTCGTTCTCGAAACCTAAAAGTTCTCCTATGGTGCCCAGGTCCACGGTCTCCGTCGCGGATAGGATTTCCACTCTGTGCGTGACCGAATTTTGAGAAAGGTATGTGCCTTTGGGTAACTGAGCTTGCAAAGTGGAAAGATTGTATTGTCCTGGCGTGACGACGATGTGTTCGCTTCCGACGCTAATTTTGTTGTTGTGCTGGGTGACGTTAGGTATGAGGTACATGCTGTAGAATGCACGCAGAGCCACGGATTTAGGATAGACGATGTCGTCGTGCAGCGTGAGTTTCAAGATTGAAGATTCGCTCGTGAGATGGAACACGCCCATTCTAGTGATGCTGTTTGAGGTTCCACAATGCTTTCTGGAAATCCTCGATCGTAGGGTTATTTATTTTAGAGAGAAACGCGAGCACGGAGAGGCAGAGATGACCGCAGTTCACGTCTCCGAAATCTTGAATGCGTTCGTCGTTGTAGTATATGGAGGTTTTGTTTGTTTTCAGATAATGAATTAAATTTGTAGGTGGAACACCTCCGAAAGAATCGAAAACGAATGCTTTATCATCATTTTTGTGGTAACATATCCAATGCGTGCCTGGATTTTCTTGACCGTCCAAGTTGACTACTCCGCATTCTCTTCTTTTCACGCTTGAAGGTAACGAGTCGGACATGAAAACTCCTCTGAAGTGTTTGATTTGTAACGGTTCGATCAGAGATTCAATATCTCGGTTGGTGAGTGCTTCTGTTTCTTTTTTTTAAACTTCTTCATCACGCCCTTCCCCTTCTTCTCCATGGCCAGGTTGTGACGTTTCTGTTCTTCCAATTCCGCCTTGTTCTTCTTCGAGTCGATGACGGTTTTCGCGATGGCGGCACTTCCGCCGGCCAAACTTCCAACGGCCCCCAATGCTGCCAGGATGGCCGGGATGCTGAATATGAAACCTCCGACCTTTTGTTGTTTCCGCGAACGCTGCAATCTTTTCAATTGAGGTGTGCTGAGCAGCAATTTCATTCCATGTCCTTTCGACAAGCAAGAACGTTTCTTCTCGCGTTGTTTCTTGGTGAGTAACCCATCGAGGGCACCTAGATTTTTAAGATTGGAGTATGGTATCTGGTACACGACACCCTTGGGCTTCATGTTGATGCTCTATGTGTTATTTTCACGGTATGTTATTTATATATATATTCTGAGATTTTTTTTGTGTAGTTTTTTTACGGTATGTTATTTATATATTTTCAAGGCCTCGCAGTCGTTACACAAATTCTATTACGTGCTTCGTTTTCTTGCCAAGAAGTTCCTTTGTCCCCTTGTATACGATTCGAGTTTTGTTCTCGATTAAAATAGATAGCTTCTCGTCGGATAACATGTTAGCGTATCGATCTGGTAAAAATAGACTGTATTGTGCGTTGAGCAACAGGCGTACCTTGGGACCATACTGGGTAGAAACGATTGAACCGGAAGTTATCGTGTAAGGTTTGTCGACTTCCAATTCCTGAATTTTTACATACTCGACTGACAAATTTAGCATTTGTTTTAATGCTTGGAGATCGCTCATTTTTTCAGTTGTCAGAGTGTTAGAGAGAAATTTAATTGCTTTTTTTTCACTATGTGTGTTATTTATATATACCAAAAATTATTTTTTTACGATGTGTGTTATTTATATATCAAGTTTTTTTTTACGGTATGTTATTTATATACCCCACCCCAATTTTTGTTTTGTGTTCATGGCGATGGTGGTACCCAGTGCGGCGACCCGTTCACCCAGCGATGCGTCTCTGCTCACGAACCTTTCGAAAGCTGCGTGCTCTAACTTTCTGTCTGCTTCGTGACGTGCGTCCAGATCCGTCTGCGTGGTGTTGTAGGCGATGTCGTGATCTTTGCATGCCGCGTCCAACGGATTCACACCCTTGTCTCCTCTCTCCAATCTTTTCTCGAGTTTGGTACCCGGCCCGCAGTACTGGTAGCCAGGTAAATGCATCTCGAAAGGTAACTTGTTGATGATGTCGTTCACGAGTCCCTTTCCTTCGGCCACGTTCCAAAATTTCGGAGGCAGCGTGTTGATGATTTTGATCAGGTAACCTATGCCCTTGTCGTCGTTCACGATGAAGTTGGAAAGTTTCGTGCTGATCATGTCCACGATGCCAACCTTCTCGTTGTAGAAATTACGGTTGCCTGCATTCTCTTCGCCGGCTATCACCAACAATCGGTCCACGAGTTTCCTAACGTCGTCCACCCAAACGAATTCTTTGGGTAACGTGTTGTAGCGTTTGACGCCGCTGCCTGTTTTGACCTGGTTCCAAATTGGTTTGATGAGATTCCTGTACTTCTCGCCGCTGCTCGATTTCACCCTATTCTGCGAGGCGTCGTTGTTCTGGTACAAGGCATCCGTCATGATCAGAATTTCCTTGTAACTTTGGTAATCTTCGTCGGTGTAATCTTTCGGCTGCTTTTTGGCGACGAGTTCCCACAGTCCCACCGTACCCGGATACCTGGTCCAACTATCCTTGTCGCCTAAATTGACTTTAATGTCGTTGCCTTCGAAGGTCACCTTCGATTTCCCAATCTTCCACACCACACCGCCGCCTTCGCTGGTTTCCATGCTGGGATACAATCCGAACACTTCATCCTTGTCGAATTTCCCCGTGCTCAGGTAGTCTCGTGCCAAAGGTCCCAACTCGATTTTATCCGAAGACGAGGACGTGCTACCTATAGCTCGACGTCGTGCCGGTGCATCCTTCAGTTCGAACGGCGTCGAAGGAATGCTCGAAATAGGCGTGGGTACAGCGTAACTTTTAGCTGCGAGCGGTACGAGTTCATTAATCAAATTTTTATTTTGTTCCGTGACACTTTTAATTTCTTTACCTAGATCGCTGATGGCATCGATCACAGGTTGATCCTGACGTTTCTTCTCTTCGTAGAATCCGCGATTCTCGGATTTCCAACCTTTGAAGCGTTTCGCGAGGTATTTTCGCAACTTGAGATTTTCGTCTTCGATTTTTCGTTTCGTCATGACGTTATTTATATACGTCGTTTCTCACAACGTTGCAACGTTTAGAAAGTCGTTGATTTTGTTTCTGTATTTTCCGTCGTTGGGTTTCCTCGTCATGTCGATCGTCGCGAATCCGAAATCGTCACCGTTCCAGCAAGTAGAGCAGCAGCCTTCCGAAAATTGATTGTAGTTCATGTCTCCGCCTACGTAGTCATCGTACGCATGCTTGAGGTTGGTGTGATCTTGACGAAACAAACATATGAAATTGGCGTTGTCGCGCACTAACTGTTTTGGAATTTTGGAAAACGTTTGAGCTAGGTAAAAACAATCCATTCCTTTGTGACGACCTTGCGTGAAAAAGTTGCGAATTTCATTTTGATTTTCCAGGATGGCGTCGTCGAACACAACGACTGAATTTTCACGACAATCGTCGAGTGGTTTTATTTCCGAGGCAAACGTTGCAATGTCCAGACCATCGTACAGTTTCATCAGTTGCTGGTATTTGGATTGCTCCAAACTTTTCGAGAACACGTACAGGTGCCTGTTCTTCCAATCTAACCAATTCGGTGCGAGGAGAAAATTGTCCACGAGCAGTGTCGTTTTCCCACACCCCGAAGGACCTACGATCAGACAGCGGATGCTGTCGGGAAGCAACTCGCCGTTCTTTTTTTTTCTCGTTTGACTTTCCGGATCCGGTAGACGCTTCACCACGTTCCACGTACTCACAAGATCACTTCGTCCGCATCGATCCAACTCTTTTCCGGAAGTCCCAGCCATTTGACCAAAAGTTTGTCACCTTTCCTACGCAATACTTTCTCGATGAGGTACGTGTCGGGGTGTTTTGTTTTAGAGAGTTCCTCTTCGTAAAATCTTCCTTTCAAAATCTCGTCGCTACTATCTTTTATTATATACGTGTGTCGGTTTCCAGGTAGAACTCGAACCACCGTAAAGAGTTCCGTGCTCCAATTTTTTGTGAACCCCTTCTCGAAGGTGCGTTTGAATTTGCTGATCCTCACCTGGTCTCCAATTTTGTATTTAGCTTTTTTTGTCGTGGGTGTGTACTTTGGACAGTAAACGGTAGAAATTAAACGCTGCTCGTCGGACTTGGTAACGTCGGCTGGCTTCATGCCTATCGTTCTGTGTACCGTTTCATTATAGGTGTCGACGAGTTCCGGCAGGATGTCGACCCATTTGTAATTTCCCCGAAGCGTGAATCGTTTCCACATGTGTGTTTTCAAGGTTCGATTGAATCTTTCCACGATGCTGGCTTTGACGTGACTGAAAGTCGAATAATGTCGAATCTTGTGTTTTTGAATAAACTTTTGGAATACGGCGTTGTAAAATTCTTTACCCTTGTCTGTTTGCAGAAACCGTGGTCGTCTGCCGCCGCTTTCGCGAAAAATTAATTTGAATGCTTCCGTGACGCACGTTCCCGTTTTCGCCTTCAAAGGTAGAGCCCATGCGAATTTCGAAAACGTGTCTATGACGGTGAGGAGGTACTTGTTGCCCTTGTTCAATTTATGTACGTTTTTCAAATTGCCGCTACTCATCTCCACGAGGTCGCTTTGCCAGAGGTCGTCGATGCCCTTGGTTACCACAGCCAAACGTTCGTAGTTGCGGCGTGCAGGTTTATGCAATTCTTCGACGATGGCTTGCCTAGACATTTTCTTAGAGATTACGTTTCAAGAGAAGCACAAGCGTGATGGGATTCAAAGAGGGTGGCACTTCGCTCGTGTTTTGAATGATCAGCTTATCGCCGGCACTCACGTCGAAAACGGTGAGATCTTCGTCTTCGTGTATTTCATATATGTTGCGCGTTTCGTTCCAACGTGCCAGAGGAATGTTTCCTGCTTTCTGCACACCACGATTCGATATCAAAGTCATGGTGGGAACGCTAGCTTTTCTGCCGTGAGACCAGTACGAAAATTCGTTTATCTGAATCGTGCCATCGAGGAGAAACTTGTAGTACGGATGATAAGGATGCAACATGTACAGTTTGTTACCTTCGACGAACGTGGAGATTCTTTGTTGATTGGGTACGCTGTTGATTTCGATGGCTTGCAGAGAATGCAGTTTAGCGAATTTAGTGTCGACGCCGAGCAGATTACTGTGAACTTGTCCGAGTTTATTTTCGATGGGCAGCAAATGCTCGACTATGGTATCCGTTACGGCAGAAAACGACGGTTTGATTTTCACTTCCACGTTCAACTGCTTGTAGTTTTCGTTGAGTTCTTGCAACTTGGCACCGAAAGAGGCCAGCGTCGATTCCTGCGTGGATTCCAGCACTCCAACTTGATCTCTGATGTTGACGACAATGTTCTGAAGGTTCTCGACTTGATTCAATTTCGAGCTCTTCTCGGTAAGATCGTTCACGATGCTTCGCATCTCTGTAAACTGCGTGTGAAGGTCGGCGACGCTCTGCGAAGTGGGCAGCGTCGACACCAGCGAACTAATTTCGTCTCGAATCTGTTCCACGTTCGCCGTTTCCGTTTCTAGTCGTTTCAGCATTCGAGATATGTTTCTTTTCAAAGCGTGCAATTCTTTGGAGGTGGGGAGATTGGCCACTTTACTCTCGAGATCGCTCAATGAACTTTTGATGTCGCTCGAATCGGATAGTGCCGTCACCGCCGTTTTCAATTTTTCCAAATCTTCGCTCGAAGGCACGCTCGTCCGTAACGATTCCAAGTCACCCTGTATGTTGTCGAGTACGTGATGAAAATGAGCGAGATTCGTTTCGACGTTCAAATTTTCTAAATATTCGATCTTCTGCTGAACCGTGCTCAACGTGTCTTGAATGCTCGTCAACGCTCTCGCTTCAGCGTGAATATTTTTAATTTCTTCGTTGATCAATTCCAAGGACGCCTGAAGCGTAGCGATGGTGGTTTGAATGTGTTCGAAATCTCGATAGGCCTCCAATTGAATTTTTATGTTCGCGACGCTTTTACCGATGACCTGCAGTTCGTCCGACGATGGTAGGTTCGTCATTGTATCTTCCAAAGTCTGCAACTTGGATTTAATTTCTTCCAACGTGCTGGTGAATTCTTCTTGTAATTTGGAAACGACGACATGCAAGCGTTCTACATCAATATCGTTCACGACGGTTTGAAGTTCAGAGAAATTCTTTTCTATTGCGGAAGTTCGTTCTTCGATTTCGAGTTTCAATTTTTCCAAATCTTCATTTTTCGATTGAAATTGCTGTAATTTGGCCAAATCATTTTGAAGCGAATCCACGCTCAACTGTATATTTTGAACGTTGTCGTAAGAAGGTACGTCGACATAATTTTTTATGAGCGTTTTCAGTTCGGAATCGATTTTCAGAATGGGGTCGAGACATTGCGTTTGGAGCGTAGCGATTTCCGACTCTAAACTTTTGTTTAAGGTCTCCTGCAAAGCGATCAAATCGGTCCTTAACTTCTTAACTCGAATGTCCAACATGAGAATCTCTTCTGCATGGTCTACACGCTTGGTGTTGCCGAAAATGTCGTTAGGCATTTTTGGTTAACGGTTATTTATAATAGGATAGACGATTCGTAATTCTACAAAAAGAGGAATAAGTTTGTCGTAATCTCCGAGGAGTTCTATGTAAAAATAATCTCCTGCAGACACATCGTACGTAATGTTAGAAAGCATCTTGTCGTGCTTGATTCGAAAAATGTTCTTGCCGGTAGAAATTTTGATTTCGCCTGCGTTTTCCGGATTCACGGTGATTTGAAGTTTCCCGTCGATCGGAATTTCGTAGAAATGTAAATTGTTATTAAAAACATAAAACATCTTGCCCACATCGTCATTAAGTTTCGTCCAAATGCTGTTGAGGTGAATGATCAACAGACCGTTGAGTTTAGGTAACACGGAAGGTAAGACTTCATGATCTGGTATGGTTTCCATGATGATCTGTTTTTTGAAACCGAACAAGTTCATAGGCATGCTGGTTATTTAAGGATACGGTCATAGTTTTTTGTAATAACAGTCAGTGTTTTTTTACTGAGTAACAAAAGGTTTTTTTTTTTGAGTTAGTGAAAATGGTTGTGTGTGGTGGTGAGTGCTAATTATTTGCACTGTGCGCAATTCTTATTTATTTCTAAACGACGATGTCCCCAAGGCAATGTGTGAATACCACACTCGAGGACGCACCTCTTGTCGTCATGCGGATCTAATGCTACTTTCCTAACTTCGTTTGTTGTAATCACATGGTCGACGCTCTGGATTCTTTGTTCTATGCTTAGTATCGTCGATTGCGAGTAAAGGCAATCGATGTAATCGTGGAAGGTGAGTTTGTCCTCCACCGTATTTTTGCCCACACCTTTTGCTTTCTTCGTGACGCTACTCTCTGTTTTTATGGCATACATCTTCGAACGCAAACCCGCGAACTCGACAATAATGTCACCGTTACATTCATCTTTCAGCTTACCTAGGATTTTTTTGTTGAGGGATGGAATTCCAAATCTGTTAGGTTGAGGGTACGCAGAAGTATCGAAATACTCAAGCATGGAAGGATTTTTTATGTCTTCATAGAGGTTAGGTGTTTGTATGCTGTAAATGAAGCTGTCGGTGTCCGTGTACAAAAGTGATATTTTATCATTGTAGAAGGGTTTCATCACGTCGTAATGAAATTCGAACATGTAAAGTTTCGACAAGTCGAGAACCGTTGCGCCAACGTAAATTGGTTTTCTGAATTTCATCAATTTTATATGTAGATTGAAAAGTGCCAAATTCTCGTTGTAAATTTTTCTCGACTTAAATCTAGGATCGGCTATCCACTTCCGACATTTATTCTTATCGGAAATTAATTTCACGTCTACGTGCTTTCTAACATTCTCCATGGTCTTTCCGTACACAGCATTGTTCATTAATTTAAAGAAGTCCTTGTCTAAATCGGAAGTGGCAGCAGTTCTATGTTGTGTGTTAGTTTCTATGTAAGGTCTTAACCACGTGGAATGTTTAAACTTTAGTATTCGTCTAACATTTACTATCTGAACACCCTTCCCAATCAAAAACCGGAGATTCTTGTAGTGGACGACGTATCTCTGTTTAGGGTCCAATGTTAACAAAAGCTTGTCTTGAACCGAGTCGGGTGGACATTTGATTTCGGGAGTCGGAGGCAAATCCGAAAACGTGTCGTGCTGGTGGTCGGAGAATTGGAGATCTACCTCTGCGAAGAAACCACACTCGCTATCGTCGAAATGAATAATGTCTATCGAAGTGGGATCTAACCATTCGAATCCCCCGTAAGGAAGTTTCTGAACCATGGCATGTCCGTAGAGATTATTAACGTCGGCGTAGAAGATGTAATTCGATGCTCGATTTGAATCGTAATCTTCTTTCATGTGTACGTTATTAGCTTTTGCATGTCTCTGTACACATTGCACCATCCCGCCTCGTATCCCTCTTTCGATGAAAAGTAACATGTCCACGTCCGATATCAGTTCCAGCTTGACCTTTGTCTGGAATAACATTGCCGACCACGCTAATCCCGGTAGACTGTAGAAATACGCTGGATCTAATTTATAAATATTCGTTGCCGTTTTCCTGAACGCTTGAAAAACATCCGCGAGTATCGTCACGTCCAGTTTTAAGTATGCGTCGTGGTAGTCTCCGAGTGTCCTACATTCTAATTTCTCCCACATGAGTTGCGCGTGTTGGTATTCTTCTTTCGCGATTCCTTTCTCTCTGAGTCTGCTGTAAAATTCTCTTGGAAGTGGAAGAGCGTCGTCGTTAAATTTAGAACCATCACTAACATATTCGTAAGGATAAACTCCTTTACGTCTAACGAGTTCTATGTCTACGTTGGGAAAACTAGCTCTAGTTATTTTAAATTGATCGTCGGTGAGTTTGTTCGCTAAAGCATCCAGACTTGCAGAGAGAAATCTATACGAATCCAGAAAGCGCATCTCGATTGTATTTTTCGTTCCCGGAATCGACACTTGCTTGCTGAGACTAATGTAGCGTTCTTCATTCTCGGCCAAGACACCTATACGTTTCGGATCGTAGCCAAGATGTCTCACCAGGTGGTGAAAATCATATCCGCTTCCGTTGTGAAAGAATATGGGGATGAATTTAGGTTTCTGGATTTTAAGATTGCACGTGTTGCAAATTCCACCTATGTAGTTTCCGCTGAAATGATCGTGGTGGAATATTTTTTTGTTCTCATCAGTGAATCTTTGATCACATACCGGACACACCTCAGTGGAATTGTAATTTTGAAGTTCATTTTCAGTTAAAGGTGCCATCGGTTTTGATGTAAGCAGTACGCTACCAATTACCCCAACCTCCTCCACCATTTTTTCCAGGAAGTGTTCGATTACATTTGGCCCGCGGTATATATATGCTTCATTTATTTTATCACGTCGCACAACAACATAGCCGAAACTATTAGGTTGATGAAGCTGGTACGGCGTTGTGGAGGAAATTTCAGGATCCGGTTCGCAGTAGGAGAGTGGTTTCAGGAAAGACTCAAAATCAGCAATAATGATTGCAGGATGTTCGAACAATGCCTTATGCATCCTAAATTCTTCGACCTCTTTTGATTTCGGCATCAAC
This sequence comes from Lepisma saccharinum, assembly GCF_977018435.1. Lineage (NCBI taxonomy): Eukaryota > Metazoa > Arthropoda > Insecta > Zygentoma > Lepismatidae > Lepisma > Lepisma saccharinum. The sequence goes on along the minus strand of NW_028142907.1, from coordinate 168,561 downwards.
ATGCAAGTTGGTCTGTTGTCGCCGCAGTAAATTTTATGTTCGGCAAGTTTATCGATAGCAATTTGACGACTATGAAGATTTTTATGATCACGTCGGTCACGATCGTCGAACGTGGTTAGGCATCTCGGACAAACTTCGATGTTGTTTGCATACTTGGTAGTTTGACTTCTGACCAAACGTGATAGTGAACGAATTAGCGTGTAGTGATGAACATCCTCGTTTGAAATGAGAAGGAGATTAATCACACGAGCATCGTCATCGTCGATATCGCTTATCCTGACGGGATGCACGAGATATTTATCTGACGTGAAGGAATATACATTAATAGCAATGCGTTTTCCGGCACGATTTTCGAACTTTGTTATATCCGACAATGTCACCGGGTATTCGATGCCAGACATTACACTTTCAAAGTCGGTCTCATATTGCTTGTAATTAGAAACCTGTTCTGGATTATTTGACCAATGAATCGGGTGCAGTGCAGCCAACACACACCAAAGGAAACACTTTTTATCGCTGTTCTGTATATTTAACACAGCCCTCTTGTGTTGAATCTTCGGTGGAAGAGGAACGTAGCTGGAAGCGCGAAGAGGCGAGAATCGGTTCACGTAAACGGTTAACGTGTGAGGACTTCCACACAGAGACCATCCCGACCCTTTAGCCTCGAAATCGTCGTGTTTCTTAACCAGCTCGTTGGAAACTTTATAATAGAAGTTGTCCAAATTTTCGACGTCAGCAAAATAAAGAGTCTGGTTTTTTGTACGATGATAAAAAATACTCGTTGTGCCATCAACTTTCTTGTATTCGGAAAACAGAACAACGTATACTTTTATAGAGTTGTTTTCCAATTTATTTTTTAGAATATTTATCACGGATGTTTTCGTTTCGTCCAAGAAACTAAGGATGTCACGGCCTGCTTCTGACTTAATTGAAAAATCCTGGAGTTGGTCGTTGAATGCAGATCTAATTGGTTTGGGTTCATCGGATAATTTAATTTGCTTGGAAGTGGAAGCTTCCGTTTCTGAATTATCGATTTTCCTTTTCGATGTTTCTTGTTCGGTCGATGGTTTGCAAATTTTGAGATGTTTACTTAAATTTGTAATGCTAATCATCTTTCCGCATCGAGCACAAGGCTTAGAAGGCAAGGAACGATTAATTCTCGAACCTGTTTCGCTACATCTTGCCCTGTGTACCGATAAATTGTTCCTTGAGATTAGCTTCCCACAAGTAACACATTCAGTTTTATCATTTTTACGATTGAAACTGGTGGTGGATGCCATTGCTTTCTCCAAAATCACAGAAATCAAAAAATCTAGTATATAGCGACACAATTTTCAGGTATGTTATTTTATATAGAATTTCTTGGAGTGATTACAAAACTCAAAAATTCAATCTACTGTAAATAGAATTTCAGGTATGTTATTTATATAGAATTTCTTGTGTGCGAATACAAAAACTCAAGAATTCAATCTACTGTAAATACAATTTTCAGGTATGTTATTTTATATAGAATTTCTTGGGGTAATTACAAAACTCAAAAAATGAATCTACTGTGAATATAATTTTCAGGTATGTTATTTTATATAGAATTTTCTCGGGCGTTCAATATTGTCAACGGTATTATATTTGAGCGCGCCGCTTGTCCCCTAAACACTACAGCTCACAGGTCGGGAAAATCTGACATGAAAGTAGATAATACGCTTATGCCTTATTTATATATAATTTTCACGGGGCGTACAATATTGTCAACGGTATCATATTAGAGCACGTCGCTTGTCGCCTAAACACTACAGCTCACAGGTCGGGAAAATCTGACATGAAAGCAGATAATACGCTTATGCCTTATTTATATATAATTTTCACGGGGCGTACAATATTGTCAACGGTATCATATTAGAGCACGTCGCTTGTCGCCTAAACACTACAGCTCACAGGTCGGGAAAATCTGACATGAAAGTAGATAATACGCTTATGCCTTATTTATATATAATTTTCACGGGGCGTACAATATTGTCAACGGTATCATATTAGAGCACGTCGCTTGTCGCCTAAACACTACAGCTCACAGGTCGGGAAAATCTGACATGAAAGTAGATAATACGCTTATGCCTTATTTATATATAATTTTCACGGGGCGTACAATATTGTCAACGGTATCATATTAGAGCACGTCGCTTGTCGCCTAAACACTACAGCTCACAGGTCGGGAAAATCTGACATGAAAGTAGATAATACGCTTATGCCTTATTTATATATAATTTTCACGGGGCGTACAATATTGTCAACGGTATCATATTAGAGCACGTCGCTTGTCGCCTAAACACTACAGCTCACAGGTCGGGAAAATCTGACATGAAAGTAGATAATACGCTTATGCCTTATTTATATATAATTTTCACGGGGCGTACAATATTGTCAACGGTATCATATTAGAGCACGTCGCTTGTCGCCTAAACACTACAGCTCACAGGTCGGGAAAATCTGACATGAAAGTAGATAATACGCTTATGCCTTATTTATATATAATTTTCACGGGGCGTTCAATATTGTCAACGGTATCATATTAGAGCACGTCGCTTGTCGCCTAAACACTACAGCTCACAGGTCGGGAAAATCTGACATGAAAGTAGATAATACGCTTATGCCTTATTTATATATAATTTTCACGGGGCGTACAATATTGTCAACGGTATCATATTAGAGCACGTCGCTTGTCGCCTAAACACTACAGCTCACAGGTCGGGAAAATCTGACATGAAAGTAGATAATACGCTTATGCCTTATTTATATATAATTTTCACGGGGCGTACAATATTGTCAACGGTATTATATTAGAGCACGTCGCTTGTCGCCTAAACACTACAGCTCACAGGTCGGGAAAATCTGACATGAAAACAGATAATACGCTTATGCCTTATTTATATATAATTTTCACGGGGCGTTCAATATTGTCAAGAGCGTTAGTTTTTGTAGAGCTCTCTTTTTCCATTTTTCCTCTATACAGTGAAGCTGTAGAAGACGCAATTAGCTAACCTAGCATACAACACACCTTCCTAATTAATATGGATATTGTCACACATTTCTCTTATTTTATACTGTTGTAAATAGAAAAAATTATCTACGGTAAATATTTTGTACATTATAGGGAAAAAATGCAAAATATCCTCCAATTTTAATTCGAATCGAGTCGAATTTTTACATATTTCCACGCCGCCACATATTGTCCTATTTGCTTCTTTTACTTGCCTTGCTTAATTAACTCTCGCTAATTAGCATTTTTTTGGAAGAAGTCAACTAGAACAACATATGGCGGTATGAGAAACATGTAAATTAAAGAACATTTTAGCAATATATGGGCCCTAGCAATTAGCTTTCTCGACTAAGAGTACTCCTTCAAACGTCTTCTGCTGATCGTATTACTAAACGAGGACGTTTAAAATTTTTGGGTGTTGAAAAAGTTTGACCCTACTTTTTATTTCTATTGTTTGCTAATAGATGGCGCTAATAGTACCTCCTCCCCTCCCCTCTCCCCTCTTCTCCTCTGCTGTATGACAAATAACACAAATCAAGATTTTGGAGAGCAAAACATAAAATTTGCATGCATCTGATGTCGAACCAGGAACTTTTATCTTTCGGGGAGTCAACATTATTTTTTTACTCAGTCGTCATATAACATGAACACACGCAAAGATTCACATGTGCTTTTATTATTTTGTGTTCGGTAAGTACAAGTATATTCTTACATAAATTATTGTTTAATTTAATAAATTGTAAACTCGGAGCCTGCTATACTAGTCTGTCTATTGAAAGCGAATGTTGCGTGCATGCGGAAATAGCACAGGAAAAAAAACCGGATGGAAGCAATTTAAAATCACTGGGGCAAGGTCAGTATTACGAGAGCGTAAAAAACACGTGCTTCCATTCAACTTCGAAAAATAAGAATGAATGTGTGCATACAGAACACATATGCTTTCTTTTCACAGTTGTACATGAAGTAAGTTACGGGAAGGCTCTATTTTTTATGTCTGTGTATATGTTGTACAATTAGGTACAAGTATTGTACAATTAGGTACAAATTGTTGTACAATTATTTTCCCCAGTTGCCCAGTTGGAGTTGGGGGGGGGGGGGCATAACACTGGTATTATTTGTAATCACAGTGCTTACTCATGTATTTTGTTTAATATTTTATTTCAAATTCACTGTCAGAAACTAGTGTTGTTAGTTTCTGCATGTAGGTTTATTTACTCTGTTGGTTGTCACTGTCAAGTTTTTAGTATTCGTACAGCATAAAAAGCTATAACCCCCCTCTCAAAATATATACATTGTATACGCCAAGATGCGCAATAGCCTGGCAACACATCATGAAAAAACATGCCAAGAAGACCCAGTGGGTTTATAAGTCAGTGCTGCCAATTCCTATTTGTAGGTTAGCTTAGCCAGTAAAAGATCATATAGTAGAATTTTTGTAGAGTGGGTGTTTGCGAGTTCCACGACGCCTTGCCTGCCGATACTCTATGTAGCGTCATCCTGATTGCAGAGAAGTCCTTCGTCCACGACGTGAAGAACGAGAGAGTGACGGAACAGTTTTAAAATTCATAAAAAATTGCCACATACTAAAAATCAACATCCAACACATTTTAGGTTATATAAAATTTGTGAAAACCTTATAATACTGAAATATTAAAACAAACGGAGTCCCCCTTGTAGGTTAGTTCGGTGCGTAAATAAAAAAAATGATAGGTTAAGTTATATCACTTAGGATCGTAAGAAAATTAAAAAAATCGTAAAAAAAAATAGGTTAAGTTATATCACGTAACATCGTGATATACCTACCAAGTACAAATAGAAAAAAAAATGAGTGCAGTGAAAATTTGTACTAAAACATCGCTAAACGCTATAACATCGACAAAAAATTGTCAAAATATGTCAAAAACTTATATTCGATTGATAAAAAAAAATACCTACAAAATATGATCCTCAAATAATAACATTCAAACAGTACCTAAATAAAAAAAAATGATAGGTTAAGTTATATCACTTAGGATCGTAAAAAAATTAAATAATCGTAAAAAAAGGATAGGTTAAGTTGTATCACGTAACATCATGATATACCTACCAAGTACGAGTGGGGGAAAAATGAGTATAGTGAAAATTTGTACTAAAACATCGCTAAACGCTAAAACATCGACAAAAAATTGTCAAAGTATGTCAAAAAGTGATATTCAATTGGTAAAAAAAGACCATACCTACTAAGTACTACTTTGAAACAATCCAATTACACTACTTATGAGGTTCCATATAAGGTCAAAAACTACATACTCAGATCTTCACCAAACATTGCAGGGATACATTGGATGTCAAGACACGTGGGAAAAACGTACAAAACAAGAGATTGGAGACTTCAAGATTTTGGACGAATTTTTTAAGAATTTTCAAATTTTCAGATAGGAGGTTCCAGATAAGGTCAAAAACTACATACTCAGATCTTCACCAAACTTTGCAGGGATACATTGGATGTCAAAACACGTGGAAAAAACGTACAAAACAAGAGATTGGGGTCATCAAGATTTTGAACGGATTTTTTAGGAATTTTCAAAGTTTCAGATGGGAGGTTCCAGATAAGGTCAAAAACTACATACTCAGATCTTCACCAAACTTTGCAGGGATACATTGGATATCAAGACACGTGGAAAAAACGTATAAAACAAGAGATTGGAGACGTCAAGATTTTGGACGAATTTTTTAAGAATTTTCAAATTTTCAGAAAGGATGTTCCAGATAAGGTCAAAAACGACATACTCAGATCTTCACCAAACTCTGCAGGGATACATTGGATGTCAAGACACGGGGAAAAAACATACAAAACATAGGATTGGGGACATCAAGATTTTGTTCAAATTTTTTAAGAATTTTCAAATTTTCAGATAGGAGGTTCCATATAAGGTCAAGAACTACATACTCAGATCTTCACCAAACTTTGCAGGGATACATTGGATGTCAAGACACGTGGAAAAAACGTACAAAACAAGAGATTGGAGACATCAAGATTTTGGACGAATTTTTGAGGAATTTTCAAATTTTCAGAAATGAGGTTCCAGATAAGGTCAAAAACTACATACTCAGATCTTCACCAAACTTTGCAGGGATACATTGGATGTCAAGACACGTGGAAAAAACGTACAAAACAAGAGATTGGAGACATCAAAATTTTGGACGAATTTTTTAAGAATTTTCAAATTTTCAGATAGGAGGTTCCAGATAAGGTCAAAAACTACATACTCAGATCTTCACCAAACTTTGCAGGGATACTTTGGATGTCAAGACACGTGGAAAAAACGTACAAAACAAGAGATTGGAGACATCAAGATTTTGGACGAATTTTTTAAGAATTTTCAAATTTTCAGAAAGGAGGTTCCATATAAGGTCAAAAACGACATACTCAGATCTTCACCAAACTTTGCATGGATTCATTGGATGTCAAGACACGTGGAAAAAACATACAAAACATAGGATTGGTGACATGAAGATTTTGGACGAATTTTTTAAGAATTTTCAAATTTTCAGATGGGACGTTCCAGATAAGGTCAAAAACTACATACTCAGATCTTCACCAAACTTTGCAGGGATACTTTGGATGTCAAGACTGGTGGAAAAAACGTACAAAACAAGAGATTGGAGACATCAAGATTTTGGACGAATTTTTTAAGAATTTTCAAATTTTCAGATGGGAGGTTCCAGATAAGGTCAAAAACGACATACTCAGATCTTCACCAAACTTTGCATGGATACATTGGATGTCAAGACACGTGGAAAAAACATACAAAACATAGGATTGGTGACATGAAGATTTTGGACGAATTTTTTAAGAATTTTCAAATTTTCAGATGGGACGTTCCAGATAAGGTCAAAAACAACATACTCAGATCTTCACCAAACTTTGCATGGATACATTGGATGTCAAGACACGTGGAAAAAACATACAAAACATAGGATTGGTGACATGAAGATTTTGGACGAATTTTTTAAGAATTTTCAAATTTTCAGAAAGGAGGTACCATATAAGTTCAAAAACTACATACTCAGATCTTCACCAAACTTTGCAGGGATACATTGGATGTGAAGACAAGTGGAAAAAAAGTATAAAACAAGAGATTGGAGACATCAAGATTTTGGACGAATTTTTTAAGAATTTTCAAATTTTCAGAAAGGAGGTTCCATATAAGGTCAAAAACTACATACTCAGATCTTCACCAAACTTTGCAGGGATACATTGGATGTCAAGACACGTGGAAAAAACGTACAAAACAGAAGATTGGAGACATCAAGATTTTGGACGAATTTTTTAAGAATTTTCAAATTTTCAGATGGGATGTTCCAGATAAGGTGAAAAACGACATACTCAGATCTTCACCAAACTTTGCAGGGATACACTGGATGTCAAGACACGTGGAAAAAACATACAAAACATAGGATTGGGGACATCAAGATTTTGGTCAAATTTTTTAAGAATTTTCAAATTTTCAGAAAGGAGGTTCCAGATAAAGTCAAAAACTACATACTCAGATCTTCACCAAACTTTGCAGGGATACATTGGATGTCAAGACACGTGGAAAAAACATACAAAACATAGGATTGGGGATATCAAGATTTTGGTCAAATTTTTTAAGAATTTTCAAATTTTCAGATAGGAGGTTCCATATAAGGTCAAAAACTACATACTCAGATCTTCACCAAACTATGCAGGGATACATTGGATGTCAAGACACGTGGAAAAAACGTACAAAACAAGAGATTGGAGACATCAAGATTTTGGACGAATTTTTTAAGAATTTTCAAATTTTCAGATAGGAGGTTCCAGATAAGGTCAAAAACTACATACTCAGATCTTCACCAAACTTTGCAGGGATACATTGGATGTCAAGACACGTGGAAAAAACGTACAAAACAAGAGATTGGAGACATCAAGATTTTGGACGAATTTTTGAGGAATTTTCAAATTTTCAGATATGAGGTTCCATATAAGGTCAAAAACTACATACTCAGATCTTCACCAAACATTGCAGGGATACATTGGATGTCAAGACACGTGGGAAAAACGTACAAAACAAGAGATTGGAGACTTCAAGATTTTGGACGAATTTTTTAAGAATTTTCAAATTTTCAGATAGGAGGTTCCAGATAAGGTCAAAAACTACATACTCAGATCTTCACCAAACTTTGCAGGGATACATTGGATGTCAAAACACGTGGAAAAAACGTACAAAACAAGAGATTGGGGTCATCAAGATTTTGAACGGATTTTTTAGGAATTTTCAAATTTTCAGATGGGAGGTTCCAGATAAGGTCAAAAACTACATACTCAGATCTTCACCAAACTTTGCAGGGATACATTGGATATCAAGACACGTGGAAAAAACGTATAAAACAAGAGATTGGAGACGTCAAGATTTTGGACGAATTTTTTAAGAATTTTCAAATTTTCAGAAAGGATGTTCCAGATAAGGTCAAAAACGACATACTCAGATCTTCACCAAAGATTGCAGGGATACATTGGATGTCAAGACACGTGGAAAAAACGTACAATACAAGAGATTGGTGTCATCAAGATTTTGGAAGCATTTTTTAGGAATTTTCAAATGTTCAGATGGGAGGTTCCAGATAAGGTCAAAAACTACATACTCAGATCTTCACCAAACTTTGCAGGGATACATTGGATGTGAAGACACGTGAAAAAAACGTACAAAACAAGAGATTGGAGACATCAAGATTTTGGACGAATTTTTTAAGAATTTTCAAATTTTCAGAAAGGATGTTCCAGATAAGGTCAAAAACTACATACTCAGATCTTCAACAAACATTGCAGGGATACATTGGATGTCAAGACACGTGGAAAAACGTACAAAACAAGAGATTGGAGACATCAAGATTTTGGACGAATTTTTGAAGAATTTTCAAATTTTCAGATAGGAGGTTCCAGATAAGGTCAAAAACTACATACTCAGATCTTCACCAAACTTTGCAGGGATACATTGGATGTCAAGACACGTGGGAAAAACATACAAAACATAGGATTGGGGACATCAAGATTTTGGTCAAATTTTTTAAGAATTTTCAAATTTTCAGATAGGAGGTTCCATATAAGGTCAAAAACTACATACTCAGATCTTCACCAAAGATTGCAGGGATACATTGGATGTGAAGACACGTGGAAAAAACGTACAAAACAAGAGATTGGAGACATCAAGATTTTGGACGAATTTTTTAAGAATTTTCAAATTTTCAGATGGGAGGTTCCAGATAAGGTCAAAAACTACATACTCAGATTTTCACCAAACTTTGCAGGGATACATTGGATGTCAAGACACGTGGAAAAAACGTACAAAACAACAGATTGGAGACGTCAAGATTTTGGACGAATTTTTTAAGAATTTTCAAATTTTCAGAAAGGATGTTCCAGATAAGGTCAAAAACGACATACTCAGATCTTCACCAAACTTTGCAGGGATACATTGGATGTCAAGACACGTGGAAAAAACGTACAAAACAAGAGATTGGAGACATCAAGATTTTCGACAAATTTTTTAAGAATTTTCAAATTTTCAGACAGGAGGTTCCAGATAAGGTCAAAAACTACATACTCAGATCTTCACCAAAGATTGCAGGGATACATTGGATGTCAAGACACGTGGAAAAAACTTACAAAACAAGAGATTGTAGACATCAAGATTTTCGACGAATTTTTTAAGAATTTTCAAATGTTCAGATGGGAGGTTCCAGATAAGGTCAAAAACGACATACTCAGATCTTCACCAAACTTTGCATGGATACATTGGATGTCAAGACACGTGGAAAAAACATACAAAACATAGAATTGGGGACATCAAGATTTTGGTCAAATTTTTTAAGAATTTTCAAATTTTCAGATAGGAGGTTCCATATAAGGTCAAAAACTACATACTCAGATCTTCACCAAACTATGCAGGGATACATTGGATGTCAAGACACGTGGAAAAAACGTACAAAACAAGAGATTGGAGACATCAAGATTTTGGACGAATTTTTTAAGAATTTTCAAATTTTCAGATAGGAGGTTCCAGATAAGGTCAAAAACTACATACTCAGATCTTCACCAAACTTTGCAGGGATACATTGGATGTCAAGACACGTGGAAAAAACGTACAAAACAAGAGATTGGAGACATCAAGATTTTGGACGAATTTTTGAGGAATTTTCAAATTTTCAGATATGAGGTTCCATGTAAGGTCAAAAACTACATACTCAGATCTTCACCAAACATTGCAGGGATACATTGGATGTCAAGACACGTGGGAAAAACGTACAAAACAAGAGATTGGAGACTTCAAGATTTTGGACGAATTTTTTAAGAATTTTCAAATTTTCAGATAGGAGGTTCCAGATAAGGTCAAAAACTACATACTCAGATCTTCACCAAACTTTGCAGGGATACATTGGATGTCAAAACACGTGGAAAAAACGTACAAAACAAGAGATTGGGGTCATCAAGATTTTGAAGGGATTTTTTAGGAATTTTCAAATTTTCAGATGGGAGGTTCCAGATAAGGTCAAAAACTACATACTCAGATCTTCACCAAACTTTGCAGGGATACATTGGATATCAAGACACGTGGAAAAAACGTATAAAACAAGAGATTGGAGACGTCAAGATTTTGGACGAATTTTTTAAGAATTTTCAAATTTTCAGAAAGGATGTTCCAGATAAGGTCAAAAACGACATACTCAGATCTTCACCAAACTCTGCAGGGATACATTGGATGTCAAGACACGGGGAAAAAACATACAAAACATAGGATTGGGGACATCAAGATTTTGTTCAAATTTTTTAAGAATTTTCAAATTTTCAGATAGGAGGTTCCATATAAGGTCAAGAACTACATACTCAGATCTTCACCAAACTTTGCAGGGATACATTGGATGTCAAGACACGTGGAAAAAACGTACAAAACAAGAGATTGGAGACATCAAGATTTTGGACGAATTTTTGAGGAATTTTCAAATTTTCAGAAATGAGGTTCCAGATAAGGTCAAAAACTACATACTCAGATCTTCACCAAACTTTGCAGGGATACATTGGATGTCAAGACACGTGGAAAAAACGTACAAAACAAGAGATTGGAGACATCAAGATTTTGGACGAATTTTTTAAGAATTTTCAAGTTTTCAGATAGGAGGTTCCAGATAAGGTCAAAAACTACATACTCAGATCTTCACCAAACTTTGCAGTTATACTTTGGATGTCAAGACACGTGGGAAAACGTACAAAACAAGAGATTGGAGACATCAAGATTTTGGACGAATTTTTGAAGAATTTTCAAATTTTCAGATAGGAGGTTCCAGATAAGGTCAAAAACTACATACTCAGATCTTCACCAAACTTTGCAGGGATACATTGGATGTCAAGACACGTGGGAAAAACATACAAAACATAGGAGTGGGGACATCAAGATTTTGGTCAAATTTTTTAAGAATTTTCAAATTTTCAGATAGGAGGTTCCATATAAGGTCAAAAACTACATACTCAGATCTTCACCAAAGATTGCAGGGATACATTGGATGTGAAGACACGTGGAAAAAACGTACAAAACAAGAGATTGGAGACATCAAGATTTTGGACGAATTTTTTAAGAATTTTCAAATTTTCAGATGGGAGGTTCCAGATAAGGTCAAAAACTACATACTCAGATCTTCACCAAACTTTGCAGGGATACATTGGATGTCAAGACACGTGGAAAAAACGTACAAAACAACAGATTGGAGACGTCAAGATTTTGGACGAATTTTTTAAGAATTTTCAAATTTTCAGAAAGGATGTTCCAGATAAGGTCAAAAACGACATACTCAGATCTTCACCAAAGATTGCAGGGATACATTGGATGTCAAGACACGTGGAAAAAACGTACAAAACAAGAGATTGGAGACATCAAGATTTTCGACGAATTTTTTAAGAATTTTCAAATGTTCAGATGGGAGGTTCCAGATAAGGTCAAAAACGACATACTCAGATCTTCACCAAACTTTGCATGGATACATTGGATGTCAAGACACGTGGAAAAACATACAAAACATAGAATTGGGGACATCAAGATTTTGGTCGAATTTTTTAAAAAATTTCAAATTTTCAGATAGGAGGTTCCATATAAGGTCAAAAACTACATACTCAGATCTTCACCAAACTATGCAGGGATACATTGGATGTCAAGACACGTGGAAAAAACGTACAAAACAAGAGATTGGAGACATCAAGATTTTGGACGAATTTTTTAAGAATTTTCAAATTTTCAGATAGGAGGTTCCAGATAAGGTCAAAAACTACATACTCAGATCTTCACCAAACTTTGCAGGGATACATTGGATGTCAAGACACGTGGAAAAAACGTACAAAACAAGAGATTGGAGACATCAAGATTTTGGACGAATTTTTGAGGAATTTTCAAATTTTCAGATATGAGGTTCCATATAAGGTCAAAAACTACATACTCAGATCTTCACTAAACACTGCAGGGATACATTGGATGTCAAGACACGTGGGAAAAACGTACAAAACAAGAGATTGGAGACTTCAAGATTTTGGACGAATTTTTTAAGAATTTTCAAATTTTCAGATAGGAGGTTCCAGATAAGGTCAAAAACTACATACTCAGATCTTCACCAAACTTTGCAGGGATACATTGGATGTCAAAACACGTGGAAAAAACGTACAAAACAAGAGATTGGGGTCATCAAGATTTTGAAGGGATTTTTTAGGAATTTTCAAATTTTCAGATGGGAGGTTCCAGATAAGGTCAAAAACTACATACTCAGATCTTCACCAAACTTTGCAGGGATACATTGGATATCAAGACACGTGGAAAAAACGTATAAAACAAGAGATTGGAGACGTCAAGTTTTTGGACGAATTTTTTAAGAATTTTCAAATTTTCAGAAAGGATGTTCCAGATAAGGTCAAAAACGACATACTCAGATCTTCACCAAACTCTGCAGGGATACATTGGATGTCAAGACACGGGGAAAAAACATACAAAACATAGGATTGGGGACATCAAGATTTTGTTCAAATTTTTTAAGAATTTTCAAATTTTCAGATAGGAGGTTCCATATAAGGTCAAGAACTACATACTCAGATCTTCACCAAACTTTGCAGGGATACATTGGATGTCAAGACACGTGGAAAAAACGTACAAAACAAGAGATTGGAGACATCAAGATTTTGGACGAATTTTTGAGGAATTTTCAAATTTTCAGAAATGAGGTTCCAGATAAGGTCAAAAACTACATACTCAGATCTTCACCAAACTTTGCAGGGATACATTGGATGTCAAGACACGTGGAAAAAACGTACAAAACAAGAGATTGGAGACATCAAGATTTTGGACGAATTTTTTAAGAATTTTCAAATTTTCAGATAGGAGGTTCCAGATAAGGTCAAAAACTACATACTCAGATCTTCACCAAACTTTGCAGGGATACTTTGGATGTCAAGACACGTGGAAAAAACGTACAAAACAAGAGATTGGAGACATCAAGATTTTCGACGAATTTTTTAAGAATTTTCAAATTTTCAGATGGGAGGTTCCAGATAAGGTCAAAAACGACATACTCAGATCTTCACCAAACTTTGCATGGATACATTGGATGTCAAGACACGTGGAAAAAACATACAAAACATAGGATTGGTGACATGAAGATTTTGGACGAATTTTTTAAGAATTTTCAAATTTTCAGATGGGACGTTCCAGATAAGGTCAAAAACAACATACTCAGATCTTCACCAAACTTTGCATGGATACATTGGATGTCAAGACACGTGGAAAAAACATACAAAACATAGGATTGGTGACATGAAGATTTTGGACGAATTTTTTAAGAATTTTCAAATTTTCAGAAAGGAGGTACCATATAAGTTCAAAAACTACATACTCAGATCTTCACCAAACTTTGCAGGGATACATTGGATGTGAAGACAAGTGGAAAAAAAGTATAAAACAAGAGATTGGAGACATCAAGATTTTGGACGAATTTTTTAAGAATTTTCAAATTTTCAGAAAGGAGGTTCCATATAAGGTCAAAAACTACATACTCAGATCTTCACCAAACTTTGCAGGGATACATTGGATGTCAAGACACGTGGAAAAAACGTACAAAACAGAAGATTGGAGACATCAAGATTTTGGACGAATTTTTTAAGAATTTTCAAATTTTCAGATGGGATGTTCCAGATAAGGTGAAAAACGACATACTCAGATCTTCACCAAACTTTGCAGGGATACACTGGATGTCAAGACACGTGGAAAAAACATACAAAACATAGGATTGGGGACATCAAGATTTTGGTCAAATTTTTTAAGAATTTTCAAATTTTCAGAAAGGAGGTTCCAGATAAAGTCAAAAACTACATACTCAGATCTTCACCAAACTTTGCAGGGATACATTGGATGTCAAGACACGTGGAAAAAACATACAAAACATAGGATTGGGGATATCAAGATTTTGGTCAAATTTTTTAAGAATTTTCAAATTTTCAGATAGGAGGTTCCACATAAGGTCAAAAACTACATACTCAGATCTTCACCAAACTATGCAGGGATACATTGGATGTCAAGACACGTGGAAAAAACGTACAAAACAAGAGATTGGAGACATCAAGATTTTGGACGAATTTTTTAAGAATTTTCAAATTTTCAGATAGGAGGTTCCAGATAAGGTCAAAAACTACATACTCAGATCTTCACCAAACTTTGCAGGGATACATTGGATGTCAAGACACGTGGAAAAAACGTACAAAACAAGAGATTGGAGACATCAAGATTTTGGACGAATTTTTGAGGAATTTTCAAATTTTCAGATATGAGGTTCCATATAAGGTCAAAAACTACATACTCAGATCTTCACCAAACATTGCAGGGATACATTGGATGTCAAGACACGTGGGAAAAACGTACAAAACAAGAGATTGGAGACTTCAAGATTTTGGACGAATTTTTTAAGAATTTTCAAATTTTCAGATAGGAGGTTCCAGATAAGGTCAAAAACTACATACTCAGATCTTCACCAAACTTTGCAGGGATACATTGGATGTCAAAACACGTGGAAAAAACGTACAAAACAAGAGATTGGGGTCATCAAGATTTTGAACGGATTTTTTAGGAATTTTCAAATTTTCAGATGGGAGGTTCCAGATAAGGTCAAAAACTACATACTCAGATCTTCACCAAACTTTGCAGGGATACATTGGATATCAAGACACGTGGAAAAAACATATAAAACAAGAGATTGGAGACGTCAAGATTTTGGACGAATTTTTTAAGAATTTTCAAATTTTCAGAAAGGATGTTCCAGATAAGGTCAAAAACGACATACTCAGATCTTCACCAAAGATTGCAGGGATACATTGGATGTCAAGACACGTGGAAAAAACGTACAATACAAGAGATTGGTGTCATCAAGATTTTGGAAGCATTTTTTAGGAATTTTCAAATGTTCAGATGGGAGGTTCCAGATAAGGTCAAAAACTACATACTCAGATCTTCACCAAACTTTGCAGGGATACATTGGATGTGAAGACACGTGAAAAAAACGTACAAAACAAGAGATTGGAGACATCAAGATTTTGGACGAATTTTTTAAGAATTTTCAAATTTTCAGAAAGGATGTTCCAGATAAGGTCAAAAACTACATACTCAGATCTTCAACAAACATTGCAGGGATACATTGGATGTCAAGACACGTGGAAAAACGTACAAAACAAGAGATTGGAGACATCAAGATTTTGGACGAATTTTTGAAGAATTTTCAAATTTTCAGATAGGAGGTTCCAGGTAAGGTCAAAAACTACATACTCAGATCTTCATCAAACTTTGCAGGGATACATTGGATGTCAAGACACGTGGGAAAAACATACAAAACATAGGATTGGGGACATCAAGATTTTGGTCAAATTTTTTAAGAATTTTCAAATTTTCAGATAGGAGGTTCCATATAAGGTCAAAAACTACATACTCAGATCTTCACCAAAGATTGCAGGGATACATTGGATGTGAAGACACGTGGAAAAAACGTACAAAACAAGAGATTGGAGACATCAAGATTTTCGACGAATTTTTTAAGAATTTTCAAATTTTCAGATGGGAGGTTCCAGATAAGGTCAAAAACTACATACTCAGATCTTCACCAAACTTTGCATGGATACATTGGATGTCAAGACACGTGGAAAAAACATACAAAACATAGGATTGGTGACATGAAGATTTTGGACGAATTTTTTAAGAATTTTCAAATTTTCAGAAAGGAGGTACCATATAAGTTCAAAAACTACATACTCAGATCTTCACCAAACTTTGCAGGGATACATTGGATGTGAAGACAAGTGGAAAAAAAGTATAAAACAAGAGATTGGAGACATCAAGATTTTGGACGAATTTTTTAAGAATTTTCAAATTTTCAGAAAGGAGGTTCCATATAAGGTCAAAAACTACATACTCAGATCTTCACCAAACTTTGCAGGGATACATTGGATGTCAAGACACGTGGAAAAAACGTACAAAACAGAAGATTGGAGACATCAAGATTTTGGACGAATTTTTTAAGAATTTTCAAATTTTCAGATGGGATGTTCCAGATAAGGTGAAAAACGACATACTCAGATCTTCACCAAACTTTGCAGGGATACACTGGATGTCAAGACACGTGGAAAAAACATACAAAACATAGGATTGGGGACATCAAGATTTTGGTCAAATTTTTTAAGAATTTTCAAATTTTCAGAAAGGAGGTTCCAGATAAAGTCAAAAACTACATACTCAGATCTTCACCAAACTTTGCAGGGATACATTGGATGTCAAGACACGTGGAAAAAACATACAAAACATAGGATTGGGGATATCAAGATTTTGGTCAAATTTTTTAAGAATTTTCAAATTTTCAGATAGGAGGTTCCACATAAGGTCAAAAACTACATACTCAGATCTTCACCAAACTATGCAGGGATACATTGGATGTCAAGACACGTGGAAAAAACGTACAAAACAAGAGATTGGAGACATCAAGATTTTGGACGAATTTTTTAAGAATTTTCAAATTTTCAGATAGGAGGTTCCAGATAAGGTCAAAAACTACATACTCAGATCTTCACCAAACTTTGCAGGGATACATTGGATGTCAAGACACGTGGAAAAAACGTACAAAACAAGAGATTGGAGACATCAAGATTTTGGACGAATTTTTGAGGAATTTTCAAATTTTCAGATATGAGGTTCCATATAAGGTCAAAAACTACATACTCAGATCTTCACCAAACATTGCAGGGATACATTGGATGTCAAGACACGTGGGAAAAACGTACAAAACAAGAGATTGGAGACTTCAAGATTTTGGACGAATTTTTTAAGAATTTTCAAATTTTCAGATAGGAGGTTCCAGATAAGGTCAAAAACTACATACTCAGATCTTCACCAAACTTTGCAGGGATACATTGGATGTCAAAACACGTGGAAAAAACGTACAAAACAAGAGATTGGGGTCATCAAGATTTTGAACGGATTTTTTAGGAATTTTCAAATTTTCAGATGGGAGGTTCCAGATAAGTTCAAAAACTACATACTCAGATCTTCACCAAACTTTGCAAGGATACATTGGATATCAAGACACGTGGAAAAAACATATAAAACAAGAGATTGGAGACGTCAAGATTTTGGACGAATTTTTTAAGAATTTTCAAATTTTCAGAAAGGATGTTCCAGATAAGGTCAAAAACGACATACTCAGATCTTCACCAAAGATTGCAGGGATACATTGGATGTCAAGACACGTGGAAAAAACGTACAATACAAGAGATTGGTGTCATCAAGATTTTGGAAGCATTTTTTAGGAATTTTCAAATGTTCAGATGGGAGGTTCCAGATAAGGTCAAAAACTACATACTCAGATCTTCACCAAACTTTGCAGGGATACATTGGATGTGAAGACACGTGAAAAAAACGTACAAAACAAGAGATTGGAGACATCAAGATTTTGGACGAATTTTTTAAGAATTTTCAAATTTTCAGAAAGGATGTTCCAGATAAGGTCAAAAACTACATACTCAGATCTTCAACAAACATTGCAGGGATACATTGGATGTCAAGACACGTGGAAAAACGTACAAAACAAGAGATTGGAGACATCAAGATTTTGGACGAATTTTTGAAGAATTTTCAAATTTTCAGATAGGAGGTTCCAGGTAAGGTCAAAAACTACATACTCAGATCTTCATCAAACTTTGCAGGGATACATTGGATGTCAAGACACGTGGGAAAAACATACAAAACATAGGATTGGGGACATCAAGATTTTGGTCAAATTTTTTAAGAATTTTCAAATTTTCAGATAGGAGGTTCCATATAAGGTCAAAAACTACATACTCAGATCTTCACCAAAGATTGCAGGGATACATTGGATGTGAAGACACGTGGAAAAAACGTACAAAACAAGAGATTGGAGACATCAAGATTTTGGACGAATTTTTTAAGAATTTTCAAATTTTCAGATGGGAGGTTCCAGATAAGGTCAAAAACTACATACTCAGATCTTCACCAAACTTTGCAGGGATAAATTGGATGTCAAGACACGTGGAAAAAACGTACAAAACAACAGATTGGTGACGTCAAGATTTTGGACGAATTTTTTAAGAATTTTCAAATTTTCAGAAAGGATGTTCCAGATAAGGTCAAAAACGACATACTCAGATCTTCACCAAACTTTGCAGAGATACATTGGATGTCAAGACACGTGGAAAAAACGTACAAATAAGAGATTGGAGACATCAAGATTTTCGACAAATTTTTTAAGAATTTTCAAATTTTCAGATAGGAGGTTCCAGATAAGGTCAAAAACTACATACTCAGATCTTCGCCAAAGATTGCAGGGATACATTGGATGTCAAGACACGTGGAAAAAACGTACAAAACAAGAGATTGGAGACATCAAGATTTTCGACGAATTTTTTAAGAATTTTCAAATGTTCAGATGGGAGGTTCCAGATAAGGTCAAAAACGACATACTCATATCTTCACCAAACTTTGCATGGATACATTGGATGTCAAGACACGTGGAAAAAACATACAAAACATAGAATTGGGGACATCAAGATTTTGGTCAAATTTTTTAAGAATTTTCAAATTTTCAGATAGGAGGTTCCATATAAGGTCAAAAACTACATACTCAGATCTTCACCAAACTATGCAGGGATACATTGGATGTCAAGACACGTGGAAAAAACGTACAAAACAAGAGATTGGAGACATCAAGATTTTGGACGAATTTTTTAAGAATTTTCAAATTTTCAGATAGGAGGTTCCAGATAAGGTCAAAAACTACATACTCAGATCTTCACCAAACTTTGCAGGGATACATTGGATGTCAAGACACGTGGAAAAAACGTACAAAACAAGAGATTGGAGACATCAAGATTTTGGACGAATTTTTGAGGAATTTTCAAATTTTCAGATATGAGGTTCCATATAAGGTCAAAAACTACATACTCAGATCTTCACCAAACATTGCAGGGATACATTGGATGTCAAGACACGTGGGAAAAACGTACAAAACAAGAGTTTGGAGACTTCAAGATTTTGGACGAATTTTTTAAGAATTTTCAAATTTTCAGATAGGAGGTTCCAGATAAGGTCAAAAACTACATACTCAGATCTTCACCAAACTTTGCAGGGATACATTGGATGTCAAAACACGTGGAAAAAACGTACATAACAAGAGATTGGGGTCATCAAGATTTTGAACGGATTTTTTAGGAATTTTCAAATTTTCAGATGGGAGGTTCCAGATAAGGTCAAAAACTACATACTCAGATCTTCACCAAACTTTGCAGGGATACATTGGATATCAAGACACGTGGAAAAAACGTATAAAACAAGAGATTGGAGACGTCAAGTTTTTGGACGAATTTTTTAAGAATTTTCAAATTTTCAGAAAGGATGTTCCAGATAAGGTCAAAAACGACATACTCAGATCTTCACCAAACTCTGCAGGGATACATTGGATGTCAAGACACGGGGAAAAAACATACAAAACATAGGATTGGGGACATCAAGATTTTGTTCAAATTTTTTAAGAATTTTCAAATTTTCAGATAGGAGGTTCCATATAAGGTCAAGAACTACATACTCAGATCTTCACCAAACTTTGCAGGGATACATTGGATGTCAAGACACGTGGAAAAAACGTACAAAACAAGAGATTGGAGACATCAAGATTTTCGACGAATTTTTGAGGAATTTTCAAATTTTCAGAAATGAGGTTCCAGATAAGGTCAAAAACTACATACTCAGATCTTCACCAAACTTTGCAGGGATACATTGGATGTCAAGACACGTGGAAAAAACGTACAAAACAAGAGATTGGAGACATCAAGATTTTGGACGAATTTTTTAAGAATTTTCAAATTTTCAGATAGGAGGTTCCAGATAAGGTCAAAAACTACATACTCAGATCTTCACCAAACTTTGCAGGGATACTTTGGATGTCAAGACACGTGGAAAAACGTACAAAACAAGAGATTGGAGACATCAAGATTTTGGACGAATTTTTGAAGAATTTTCAAATTTTCAGAAAGGATGTTCCAGATAAGGTCAAAAACGACATACTCAGATCTTCACCAAACTCTGCAGGGATACATTGGATGTCAAGACACGGGGAAAAAACATACAAAACATAGGATTGGGGACATCAAGATTTTGTTCAAATTTTTTAAGAATTTTCAAATTTTCAGATAGGAGGTTCCATATAAGGTCAAGAACTACATACTCAGATCTTCACCAAACTTTGCAGGGATACATTGGATGTCAAGACACGTGGAAAAAACGTACAAAACAAGAGATTGGAGACATCAAGATTTTGGACGAATTTTTGAGGAATTTTCAAATTTTCAGAAATGAGGTTCCAGATAAGGTCAAAAACTACATACTCAGATCTTCACCAAACTTTGCAGGGATACATTGGATGTCAAGACACGTGGAAAAAACGTACAAAACAAGAGATTGGAGACATCAAGATTTTGGACGAATTTTTTAAGAATTTTCAAATTTTCAGATAGGAGGTTCCAGATAAGGTCAAAAACTACATACTCAGATCTTCACCAAACTTTGCAGGGATACTTTGGATGTCAAGACACGTGGAAAAAACGTACAAAACAAGAGATTGGAGACATCAAGATTTTCGACGAATTTTTTAAGAATTTTCAAATTTTCAGATGGGAGGTTCCAGATAAGGTCAAAAACGACATACTCAGATCTTCACCAAACTTTGCATGGATACATTGGATGTCAAGACACGTGGAAAAAACATACAAAACATAGGATTGGTGACATGAAGATTTTGGACGAATTTTTTAAGAATTTTCAAATTTTCAGATGGGACGTTCCAGATAAGGTCAAAAACAACATACTCAGATCTTCACCAAACTTTGCATGGATACATTGGATGTCAAGACACGTGGAAAAAACATACAAAACATAGGATTGGTGACATGAAGATTTTGGACGAATTTTTTAAGAATTTTCAAATTTTCAGAAAGGAGGTACCATATAAGTTCAAAAACTACATACTCAGATCTTCACCAAACTTTGCAGGGATACATTGGATGTGAAGACAAGTGGAAAAAAAGTATAAAACAAGAGATTGGAGACATCAAGATTTTGGACGAATTTTTTAAGAATTTTCAAATTTTCAGAAAGGAGGTTCCATATAAGGTCAAAAACTACATACTCAGATCTTCACCAAACTTTGCAGGGATACATTGGATGTCAAGACACGTGGAAAAAACGTACAAAACAGAAGATTGGAGACATCAAGATTTTGGACGAATTTTTTAAGAATTTTCAAATTTTCAGATGGGATGTTCCAGATAAGGTGAAAAACGACATACTCAGATCTTCACCAAACTTTGCAGGGATACACTGGATGTCAAGACACGTGGAAAAAACATACAAAACATAGGATTGGGGACATCAAGATTTTGGTCAAATTTTTTAAGAATTTTCAAATTTTCAGAAAGGAGGTTCCAGATAAAGTCAAAAACTACATACTCAGATCTTCACCAAACTTTGCAGGGATACATTGGATGTCAAGACACGTGGAAAAAACATACAAAACATAGGATTGGGGATATCAAGATTTTGGTCAAATTTTTTAAGAATTTTCAAATTTTCAGATAGGAGGTTCCACATAAGGTCAAAAACTACATACTCAGATCTTCACCAAACTATGCAGGGATACATTGGATGTCAAGACACGTGGAAAAAACGTACAAAACAAGAGATTGGAGACATCAAGATTTTGGACGAATTTTTTAAGAATTTTCAAATTTTCAGATAGGAGGTTCCAGATAAGGTCAAAAACTACATACTCAGATCTTCACCAAACTTTGCAGGGATACATTGGATGTCAAGACACGTGGAAAAAACGTACAAAACAAGAGATTGGAGACATCAAGATTTTGGACGAATTTTTGAGGAATTTTCAAATTTTCAGATATGAGGTTCCATATAAGGTCAAAAACTACATACTCAGATCTTCACCAAACATTGCAGGGATACATTGGATGTCAAGACACGTGGGAAAAACGTACAAAACAAGAGATTGGAGACTTCAAGATTTTGGACGAATTTTTTAAGAATTTTCAAATTTTCAGATAGGAGGTTCCAGATAAGGTCAAAAACTACATACTCAGATCTTCACCAAACTTTGCAGGGATACATTGGATGTCAAAACACGTGGAAAAAACGTACAAAACAAGAGATTGGGGTCATCAAGATTTTGAACGGATTTTTTAGGAATTTTCAAATTTTCAGATGGGAGGTTCCAGATAAGGTCAAAAACTACATACTCAGATCTTCACCAAACTTTGCAGGGATACATTGGATATCAAGACACGTGGAAAAAACATATAAAACAAGAGATTGGAGACGTCAAGATTTTGGACGAATTTTTTAAGAATTTTCAAATTTTCAGAAAGGATGTTCCAGATAAGGTCAAAAACGACATACTCAGATCTTCACCAAAGATTGCAGGGATACATTGGATGTCAAGACACGTGGAAAAAACGTACAATACAAGAGATTGGTGTCATCAAGATTTTGGAAGCATTTTTTAGGAATTTTCAAATGTTCAGATGGGAGGTTCCAGATAAGGTCAAAAACTACATACTCAGATCTTCACCAAACTTTGCAGGGATACATTGGATGTGAAGACACGTGAAAAAAACGTACAAAACAAGAGATTGGAGACATCAAGATTTTGGACGAATTTTTTAAGAATTTTCAAATTTTCAGAAAGGATGTTCCAGATAAGGTCAAAAACTACATACTCAGATCTTCAACAAACATTGCAGGGATACATTGGATGTCAAGACACGTGGAAAAACGTACAAAACAAGAGATTGGAGACATCAAGATTTTGGACGAATTTTTGAAGAATTTTCAAATTTTCAGATAGGAGGTTCCAGGTAAGGTCAAAAACTACATACTCAGATCTTCATCAAACTTTGCAGGGATACATTGGATGTCAAGACACGTGGGAAAAACATACAAAACATAGGATTGGGGACATCAAGATTTTGGTCAAATTTTTTAAGAATTTTCAAATTTTCAGATAGGAGGTTCCATATAAGGTCAAAAACTACATACTCAGATCTTCACCAAAGATTGCAGGGATACATTGGATGTGAAGACACGTGGAAAAAACGTACAAAACAAGAGATTGGAGACATCAAGATTTTCGACGAATTTTTTAAGAATTTTCAAATTTTCAGATGGGAGGTTCCAGATAAGGTCAAAAACTACATACTCAGATCTTCACCAAACTTTGCATGGATACATTGGATGTCAAGACACGTGGAAAAAACATACAAAACATAGGATTGGTGACATGAAGATTTTGGACGAATTTTTTAAGAATTTTCAAATTTTCAGAAAGGAGGTACCATATAAGTTCAAAAACTACATACTCAGATCTTCACCAAACTTTGCAGGGATACATTGGATGTGAAGACAAGTGGAAAAAAAGTATAAAACAAGAGATTGGAGACATCAAGATTTTGGACGAATTTTTTAAGAATTTTCAAATTTTCAGAAAGGAGGTTCCATATAAGGTCAAAAACTACATACTCAGATCTTCACCAAACTTTGCAGGGATACATTGGATGTCAAGACACGTGGAAAAAACGTACAAAACAGAAGATTGGAGACATCAAGATTTTGGACGAATTTTTTAAGAATTTTCAAATTTTCAGATGGGATGTTCCAGATAAGGTGAAAAACGACATACTCAGATCTTCACCAAACTTTGCAGGGATACACTGGATGTCAAGACACGTGGAAAAAACATACAAAACATAGGATTGGGGACATCAAGATTTTGGTCAAATTTTTTAAGAATTTTCAAATTTTCAGAAAGGAGGTTCCAGATAAAGTCAAAAACTACATACTCAGATCTTCACCAAACTTTGCAGGGATACATTGGATGTCAAGACACGTGGAAAAAACATACAAAACATAGGATTGGGGATATCAAGATTTTGGTCAAATTTTTTAAGAATTTTCAAATTTTCAGATAGGAGGTTCCACATAAGGTCAAAAACTACATACTCAGATCTTCACCAAACTATGCAGGGATACATTGGATGTCAAGACACGTGGAAAAAACGTACAAAACAAGAGATTGGAGACATCAAGATTTTGGACGAATTTTTTAAGAATTTTCAAATTTTCAGATAGGAGGTTCCAGATAAGGTCAAAAACTACATACTCAGATCTTCACCAAACTTTGCAGGGATACATTGGATGTCAAGACACGTGGAAAAAACGTACAAAACAAGAGATTGGAGACATCAAGATTTTGGACGAATTTTTGAGGAATTTTCAAATTTTCAGATATGAGGTTCCATATAAGGTCAAAAACTACATACTCAGATCTTCACCAAACATTGCAGGGATACATTGGATGTCAAGACACGTGGGAAAAACGTACAAAACAAGAGATTGGAGACTTCAAGATTTTGGACGAATTTTTTAAGAATTTTCAAATTTTCAGATAGGAGGTTCCAGATAAGGTCAAAAACTACATACTCAGATCTTCACCAAACTTTGCAGGGATACATTGGATGTCAAAACACGTGGAAAAAACGTACAAAACAAGAGATTGGGGTCATCAAGATTTTGAACGGATTTTTTAGGAATTTTCAAATTTTCAGATGGGAGGTTCCAGATAAGTTCAAAAACTACATACTCAGATCTTCACCAAACTTTGCAAGGATACATTGGATATCAAGACACGTGGAAAAAACATATAAAACAAGAGATTGGAGACGTCAAGATTTTGGACGAATTTTTTAAGAATTTTCAAATTTTCAGAAAGGATGTTCCAGATAAGGTCAAAAACGACATACTCAGATCTTCACCAAAGATTGCAGGGATACATTGGATGTCAAGACACGTGGAAAAAACGTACAATACAAGAGATTGGTGTCATCAAGATTTTGGAAGCATTTTTTAGGAATTTTCAAATGTTCAGATGGGAGGTTCCAGATAAGGTCAAAAACTACATACTCAGATCTTCACCAAACTTTGCAGGGATACATTGGATGTGAAGACACGTGAAAAAAACGTACAAAACAAGAGATTGGAGACATCAAGATTTTGGACGAATTTTTTAAGAATTTTCAAATTTTCAGAAAGGATGTTCCAGATAAGGTCAAAAACTACATACTCAGATCTTCAACAAACATTGCAGGGATACATTGGATGTCAAGACACGTGGAAAAACGTACAAAACAAGAGATTGGAGACATCAAGATTTTGGACGAATTTTTGAAGAATTTTCAAATTTTCAGATAGGAGGTTCCAGGTAAGGTCAAAAACTACATACTCAGATCTTCATCAAACTTTGCAGGGATACATTGGATGTCAAGACACGTGGGAAAAACATACAAAACATAGGATTGGGGACATCAAGATTTTGGTCAAATTTTTTAAGAATTTTCAAATTTTCAGATAGGAGGTTCCATATAAGGTCAAAAACTACATACTCAGATCTTCACCAAAGATTGCAGGGATACATTGGATGTGAAGACACGTGGAAAAAACGTACAAAACAAGAGATTGGAGACATCAAGATTTTGGACGAATTTTTTAAGAATTTTCAAATTTTCAGATGGGAGGTTCCAGATAAGGTCAAAAACTACATACTCAGATCTTCACCAAACTTTGCAGGGATAAATTGGATGTCAAGACACGTGGAAAAAACGTACAAAACAACAGATTTGTGACGTCAAGATTTTGGACGAATTTTTTAAGAATTTTCAAATTTTCAGAAAGGATGTTCCAGATAAGGTCAAAAACGACATACTCAGATCTTCACCAAACTTTGCAGAGATACATTGGATGTCAAGACACGTGGAAAAAACGTACAAATAAGAGATTGGAGACATCAAGATTTTCGACAAATTTTTTAAGAATTTTCAAATTTTCAGATAGGAGGTTCCAGATAAGGTCAAAAACTACATACTCAGATCTTCACCAAAGATTGCAGGGATACATTGGATGTCAAGACACGTGGAAAAAACGTACAAAACAAGAGATTGGAGACATCAAGATTTTCGACGAATTTTTTAAGAATTTTCAAATGTTCAGATGGGAGGTTCCAGATAAGGTCAAAAACGACATACTCATATCTTCACCAAACTTTGCATGGATACATTGGATGTCAAGACACGTGGAAAAAACATACAAAACATAGAATTGGGGACATCAAGATTTTGGTCAAATTTTTTAAGAATTTTCAAATTTTCAGATAGGAGGTTCCATATAAGGTCAAAAACTACATACTCAGATCTTCACCAAACTATGCAGGGATACATTGGATGTCAAGACACGTGGAAAAAACGTACAAAACAAGAGATTGGAGACATCAAGATTTTGGACGAATTTTTTAAGAATTTTCAAATTTTCAGATAGGAGGTTCCAGATAAGGTCAAAAACTACATACTCAGATCTTCACCAAACTTTGCAGGGATACATTGGATGTCAAGACACGTGGAAAAAACGTACAAAACAAGAGATTGGAGACATCAAGATTTTGGACGAATTTTTGAGGAATTTTCAAATTTTCAGATATGAGGTTCCATATAAGGTCAAAAACTACATACTCAGATCTTCACCAAACATTGCAGGGATACATTGGATGTCAAGACACGTGGGAAAAACGTACAAAACAAGAGTTTGGAGACTTCAAGATTTTGGACGAATTTTTTAAGAATTTTCAAATTTTCAGATAGGAGGTTCCAGATAAGGTCAAAAACTACATACTCAGATCTTCACCAAACTTTGCAGGGATACATTGGATGTCAAAACACGTGGAAAAAACGTACATAACAAGAGATTGGGGTCATCAAGATTTTGAACGGATTTTTTAGGAATTTTCAAATTTTCAGATGGGAGGTTCCAGATAAGGTCAAAAACTACATACTCAGATCTTCACCAAACTTTGCAGGGATACATTGGATATCAAGACACGTGGAAAAAACGTATAAAACAAGAGATTGGAGACGTCAAGTTTTTGGACGAATTTTTTAAGAATTTTCAAATTTTCAGAAAGGATGTTCCAGATAAGGTCAAAAACGACATACTCAGATCTTCACCAAACTCTGCAGGGATACATTGGATGTCAAGACACGGGGAAAAAACATACAAAACATAGGATTGGGGACATCAAGATTTTGTTCAAATTTTTTAAGAATTTTCAAATTTTCAGATAGGAGGTTCCATATAAGGTCAAGAACTACATACTCAGATCTTCACCAAACTTTGCAGGGATACATTGGATGTCAAGACACGTGGAAAAAACGTACAAAACAAGAGATTGGAGACATCAAGATTTTCGACGAATTTTTGAGGAATTTTCAAATTTTCAGAAATGAGGTTCCAGATAAGGTCAAAAACTACATACTCAGATCTTCACCAAACTTTGCAGGGATACATTGGATGTCAAGACACGTGGAAAAAACGTACAAAACAAGAGATTGGAGACATCAAGATTTTGGACGAATTTTTTAAGAATTTTCAAATTTTCAGATAGGAGGTTCCAGATAAGGTCAAAAACTACATACTCAGATCTTCACCAAACTTTGCAGGGATACTTTGGATGTCAAGACACGTGGAAAAACGTACAAAACAAGAGATTGGAGACATCAAGATTTTGGACGAATTTTTGAAGAATTTTCAAATTTTCAGATAGGAGGTTCCAATTGTAATATAATTAAGCCTTGTTTCCATATTGAAACCAATAAGTCGCTGACCAAGGCAGTTTATTAAGGTAAAAACACTTAACACGTAACGTTTCGACCCTGTATCAGGGTCTTCCTCAGACGAAGAACTAAACTAAAATGATGAAATAAACTACACACAGAAAGATTACATACACATAGCAGGGTCACAAGCCACACAACAACAAATCAAGTTGACAGTCCTTATCTAGGAAGATTTCTGCAAAGGAATTAAACATATCACCTCCTGACAGTTGTTGACTAATGGGTCTACTACACTGACAGGTGATTGGCAGGTCAAGATCAGCAAGAGTCTAAGAACCACCTGCTCACCACTCCCCCACCCCTCCTGCCTTTCTGTTTATGGGTGAATACCTCCTCCTCTGGTCTTCTTCTTTTCTCTTCTTTCTTCCTTCTTCATACTTCTTTTTTCTTCATTCCTTTTCTTCATCCTTTCAACTTTCTCTAACACACTCTTCCATTCCTTGTTTATCTTGAGCCCTCCATTCCAATTCATGATGTCTTCTCCTTTCTTTTCTATTTCTTTGGCCTCCTTCCATTTTCTCACTAGTTCTCTCTTCTCTTTTCCTATTCGCCTAGCTGAATCCCATTCAACTTCATGTCCTGTTTCTCTAGTGTGTTTGAATATGGCATTCCTGTCTCTCTTCAATCTCACATCATCCATGTGTTGCTTTAACCTGTCTTTAAGTCTCTTCTTCGTTTCCCCTATATATACACTTTCACATCCTCTGCACTTCACCTCGTAGATAACCCCTTCCTCTTCCTCCTCTCTCTTTTCTTCTTTCTTCTTGCTGGCTATACTTAAAATAGTGCGTCCTCCCTTCCTGTAAGTTCTTATACCCACTTTCCTCAGCACTTTGCATATCTTCTCTGTGGCATCGCCCATACTTCTTATACCAAACCATCTCTCTTTTTCTTTTTCTTCCTTCTCTTCCAGTCCTCTCTCTTTTATCTCTTTCCTTCTTCTGTTGATGTTGTGTCTGTCTTTCTTTTCATAGCCATTCTCTTCTAGTTGTTCCCACAGGCTATTAATCTTGGTTTCTTCTTCCCCTTTCTCTGTGCATATCTTCTTTATTCGGTCTTCCATATTCCTTATAAAATTACGTTTAGTTCCATCACCCACATCACTTCTTTTGTGGCAGAACACTCCTGCCGAACACTTCTTTTGATACCATGTAGCCACTATCCCCATTCCTCTCTTCTTTTTCATCTCAATATCCAAGAAATTTAATGTTCCTTCCTGTTCCGTTTCGAGCTCAAGGAATATCCCTGCTTTCTCATCTTCTACATCTTTAACAAGCTTACTCAGCTGCCTTTTTGTTCCTTTCCATATCCCAAAACAATCATCCACATATCTACAAAATAGACTTAACTTATCTCCTCCTTTCACTATCACTTCCTTCTCCCATTCATTCATAACTAATTCCGCCAGCACAGGGCTCAAGCAAGAGCCTATATTTAGACCTTCACTAATCTTGATGATTTTACTCCCCACTCTGCTGTAGCTATTGTCCCACATAGTTTCCAGCGCTTGTACCACTCTCTCACTATCCCATTCTCCTATAATGCTTTTCCCAACTTTTTTCCTCACTATATCCACTACGTGTCCCCTTTTGATGCTCGGGAACATGCTTCTCACGTCTAGGCTAAACATTGTGATTTTATCCCCAGACTCCTTCAGACCTTTTATAAGGTCCACCACCTGCTCACTGTTTTTCACGGCTCTGCTTTCTTGTTCTCTCACTAACACTTCAATTACCTTTTTTAACTTCTTCTCCAAAGGTTCCAAAATATTGTCCCTGCAATTCATCACCGGTCTCAACTTTATCTCTTCTTTATGTATTTTGGGAAAGCCTTTTAAACAGGGCAGTCTTCCTGCATCCTTCGTGAGCTTTTTAAACCCCATCCTTCCACAATCTTTTATGATCTTTTCTCTAATATTGCGTTCCTCTTCCATTCCACAAATCTCCTCATACGTGTCCCCTTTCAGGTCTTCAAACTTCTTCTCGTACCATTCTTTTTCCATCACGACTGTGGCCCCTCCCTTATCTGCCTGTTCCACCACCACATCGTTCCTTGTCTTGATTCTTTTCATACCCTCCCTTTCCTTCTGGCTCAAATTATCTAATCTTCTCTGTTTATCCATTTCTTTCTTCAAAATGGCTGCTGTTCTTCTTCTAATCTTATCCCTTTCTGCCTCTTCTTCAATATGTAGCACCGCTTCCTCAATATCATATACAATCTCTTCATAGTTCACATTTCTCTCCATCACTTTGAAACCTCGACCTAATTTCAAAAAAGCTTCCTCTTCTTCCGATATTTGAACATCTCCGATTATAACCACTCTTCTCCTGCCCTCTTCACCTTCTTCCTCTTCTCTTCTTTCCTCTCTCCATCCCAGTCTTTCTCCTTTCTTCTTCATCTTCAGTTTCACCTTCTCTCTAAAGTTTTCTTGCCAGCTTCTCATTTCATGGAATGTGAATTCTCTAGTAAAAATGGTGAGTCCATCTTCTATGGTTTCTTCCATTCCTGCCAGTTTCTCCTTTATTGTTCTGATTTCCTTCTTCCTCTTTCTTATTTCGTTCCATATCATTTCTTTTTCAAGTTTCTGTACTAACCTCTTCCATCTTCTGGTGCGACAATCCAATCCCTTCTTACTTATCTTCAGTCCCTTTGGTGTTGTGCCCTTCTCCAAACACTCCCTCAAGAATATTTCTTGCTCCTGCTTGTGTATGTCCTTCCTCTTCAAGTCCTTCCAGTCATTGATTTTCCTCATCAGCCTCGGAAAATGTCCAATTGTAATATAATTAAGCCTTGTTTCCATATTGAAACCAATAAGTCGCTGACCAAGGCAGTTTATTAAGGTAAAAACACTTAACACGTAACGTTTCGACCCTGTATCAGGGTCTTCCTCAGACGAAGAACTAAACTAAAATGATGAAATAAACTACACACAGAAAGATTACATACACATAGCAGGGTCACAAGCCACACAACAACAAATCAAGTTGACAGTCCTTATCTAGGAAGATTTCTGCAAAGGAATTAAACATATCACCTCCTGACAGTTGTTGACTAATGGGTCTACTACACTGACAGGTGATTGGCAGGTCAAGATCAGCAAGAGTCTAAGAACCACCTGCTCACCACTCCCCCACCCCTCCTGCCTTTCTGTTTATGGGTGAATACCTCCTCCTCTGGTCTTCTTCTTTTCTCTTCTTTCTTCCTTCTTCATACTTCTTTTTTCTTCATTCCTTTTCTTCATCCTTTCAACTTTCTCTAACACACTCTTCCATTCCTTGTTTATCTTGAGCCCTCCATTCCAATTCATGATGTCTTCTCCTTTCTTTTCTATTTCTTTGGCCTCCTTCCATTTTCTCACTAGTTCTCTCTTCTCTTTTCCTATTCGCCTAGCTGAATCCCATTCAACTTCATGTCCTGTTTCTCTAGTGTGTTTGAATATGGCATTCCTGTCTCTCTTCAATCTCACATCATCCATGTGTTGCTTTAACCTGTCTTTAAGTCTCTTCTTCGTTTCCCCTATATATACACTTTCACATCCTCTGCACTTCACCTCGTAGATAACCCCTTCCTCTTCCTCCTCTCTCTTTTCTTCTTTCTTCTTGCTGGCTATACTTAAAATAGTGCGTCCTCCCTTCCTGTAAGTTCTTAGTAGTATGAAGAAGGAAGAAAGAAGAGAAAAGAAGAAGACCAGAGGAGGAGGTATTCACCCATAAACAGAAAGGCAGGAGGGGTGGGGGAGTGGTGAGCAGGTGGTTCTTAGACTCTTGCTGATCTTGACCTGCCAATCACCTGTCAGTGTAGTAGACCCATTAGTCAACAACTGTCAGGAGGTGATATGTTTAATTCCTTTGCAGAAATCTTCCTAGATAAGGACTGTCAACTTGATTTGTTGTTGTGTGGCTTGTGACCCTGCTATGTGTATGTAATCTTTCTGTGTGTAGTTTATTTCATCATTTTAGTTTAGTTCTTCGTCTGAGGAAGACCCTGATACAGGGTCGAAACGTTACGTGTTAAGTGTTTTTACCTTAATAAACTGCCTTGGTCAGCGACTTATTGGTTTCAATATGGAAACAAGGCTTAATTATATTACAATTGGACATTTTCCGAGGCTGATGAGGAAAATCAATGACTGGAAGGACTTGAAGAGGAAGGACATACACAAGCAGGAGCAAGAAATATTCTTGAGGGAGTGTTTGGAGAAGGGCACAACACCAAAGGGACTGAAGATAAGTAAGAAGGGATTGGATTGTCGCACCAGAAGATGGAAGAGGTTAGTACAGAAACTTGAAAAAGAAATGATATGGAACGAAATAAGAAAGAGGAAGAAGGAAATCAGAACAATAAAGGAGAAACTGGCAGGAATGGAAGAAACCATAGAAGATGGACTCACCATTTTTACTAGAGAATTCACATTCCATGAAATGAGAAGCTGGCAAGAAAACTTTAGAGAGAAGGTGAAACTGAAGATGAAGAAGAAAGGAGAAAGACTGGGATGGAGAGAGGAAAGAAGAGAAGAGGAAGAAGGTGAAGAGGGCAGGAGAAGAGTGGTTATAATCGGAGATGTTCAAATATCGGAAGAAGAGGAAGCTTTTTTGAAATTAGGTCGAGGTTTCAAAGTGATGGAGAGAAATGTGAACTATGAAGAGATTGTATATGATATTGAGGAAGCGGTGCTACATATTGAAGAAGAGGCAGAAAGGGATAAGATTAGAAGAAGAACAGCAGCCATTTTGAAGAAAGAAATGGATAAACAGAGAAGATTAGATAATTTGAGCCAGAAGGAAAGGGAGGGTATGAAAAGAATCAAGACAAGGAACGATGTGGTGGTGGAACAGGCAGATAAGGGAGGGGCCACAGTCGTGATGGAAAAAGAATGGTACGAGAAGAAGTTTGAAGACCTGAAAGGGGACACGTATGAGGAGATTTGTGGAATGGAAGAGGAACGCAATATTAGAGAAAAGATCATAAAAGATTGTGGAAGGATGGGGTTTAAAAAGCTCACGAAGGATGCAGGAAGACTGCCCTGTTTAAAAGGCTTTCCCAAAATACATAAAGAAGAGATAAAGTTGAGACCGGTGATGAATTGCAGGGACAATATTTTGGAACCTTTGGAGAAGAAGTTAAAAAAGGTAATTGAAGTGTTAGTGAGAGAACAAGAAAGCAGAGCCGTGAAAAACAGTGAGCAGGTGGTGGACCTTATAAAAGGTCTGAAGGAGTCTGGGGATAAAATCACAATGTTTAGCCTAGACGTGAGAAGCATGTTCCCGAGCATCAAAAGGGGACACGTAGTGGATATAGTGAGGAAAAAAGTTGGGAAAAGCATTATAGGAGAATGGGATAGTGAGAGAGTGGTACAAGCGCTGGAAACTATGTGGGACAATAGCTACAGCAGAGTGGGGAGTAAAATCATCAAGATTAGTGAAGGTCTAAATATAGGCTCTTGCTTGAGCCCTGTGCTGGCGGAATTAGTTATGAATGAATGGGAGAAGGAAGTGATAGTGAAAGGAGGAGATAAGTTAAGTCTATTTTGTAGATATGTGGATGATTGTTTTGGGATATGGAAAGGAACAAAAAGGCAGCTGAGTAAGCTTGTTAAAGATGTAGAAGATGAGAAAGCAGGGATATTCCTTGAGCTCGAAACGGAACAGGAAGGAACATTAAATTTCTTGGATATTGAGATGAAAAAGAAGAGAGGAATGGGGATAGTGGCTACATGGTATCAAAAGAAGTGTTCGGCAGGAGTGTTCTGCCACAAAAGAAGTGATGTGGGTGATGGAACTAAACGTAATTTTATAAGGAATATGGAAGACCGAATAAAGAAGATATGCACAGAGAAAGGGGAAGAAGAAACCAAGATTAATAGCCTGTGGGAACAACTAGAAGAGAATGGCTATGAAAAGAAAGACAGACACAACATCAACAGAAGAAGGAAAGAGATAAAAGAGAGAGGACTGGAAGAGAAGGAAGAAAAAGAAAAAGAGAGATGGTTTGGTATAAGAAGTATGGGCGATGCCACAGAGAAGATATGCAAAGTGCTGAGGAAAGTGGGTATAAGAACTTACAGGAAGGGAGGACGCACTATTTTAAGTATAGCCAGCAAGAAGAAAGAAGAAAAGAGAGAGGAGGAAGAGGAAGGGGTTATCTACGAGGTGAAGTGCAGAGGATGTGAAAGTGTATATATAGGGGAAACGAAGAAGAGACTTAAAGACAGGTTAAAGCAACACATGGATGATGTGAGATTGAAGAGAGACAGGAATGCCATATTCAAACACACTAGAGAAACAGGACATGAAGTTGAATGGGATTCAGCTAGGCGAATAGGAAAAGAGAAGAGAGAACTAGTGAGAAAATGGAAGGAGGCCAAAGAAATAGAAAAGAAAGGAGAAGACATCATGAATTGGAATGGAGGGCTCAAGATAAACAAGGAATGGAAGAGTGTGTTAGAGAAAGTTGAAAGGATGAAGAAAAGGAATGAAGAAAAAAGAAGTATGAAGAAGGAAGAAAGAAGAGAAAAGAAGAAGACCAGAGGAGGAGGTATTCACCCATAAACAGAAAGGCAGGAGGGGTGGGGGAGTGGTGAGCAGGTGGTTCTTAGACTCTTGCTGATCTTGACCTGCCAATCACCTGTCAGTGTAGTAGACCCATTAGTCAACAACTGTCAGGAGGTGATATGTTTAATTCCTTTGCAGAAATCTTCCTAGATAAGGACTGTCAACTTGATTTGTTGTTGTGTGGCTTGTGACCCTGCTATGTGTATGTAATCTTTCTGTGTGTAGTTTATTTCATCATTTTAGTTTAGTTCTTCGTCTGAGGAAGACCCTGATACAGGGTCGAAACGTTACGTGTTAAGTGTTTTTACCTTAATAAACTGCCTTGGTCAGCGACTTATTGGTTTCAGGAGGTTCCAGATAAGGTCAAAAACTACATACTCAGATCTTCACCAAACTTTGCAGGGATACATTGGATGTCAAGACACGTGGGAAAAACATACAAAACATAGGATTGGGGACATCAAGATTTTGGTCAAATTTTTTAAGAATTTTCAAATTTTCAGATAGGAGGTTCCATATAAGGTCAAAAACTACATACTCAGATCTTCACCAAAGATTGCAGGGATACATTGGATGTGAAGACACGTGGAAAAAACGTACAAAACAAGAGATTGGAGACATCAAGATTTTGGACGAATTTTTTAAGAATTTTCAAATTTTCAGATGGGAGGTTCCAGATAAGGTCAAAAACTACATACTCAGATCTTCACCAAACTTTGCAGGGATACATTGGATGTCAAGACACGTGGAAAAAACGTACAAAACAACAGATTGGAGACGTCAAGATTTTGGACGAATTTTTTAAGAATTTTCAAATTTTCAGAAAGGATGTTCCAGATAAAGTCAAAAACGACATACTCAGATCTTCACCAAACTTTGCAGGGATACATTGGATGTCAAGACACGTGGAAAAAACGTACAAAACAAGAGATTGGAGACATCAAGATTTTCGACAAATTTTTTAAGAATTTTCAAATTTTCAGATAGGAGGTTCCAGATAAGGTGAAAAACTACATACTCAGATCTTCACCAAAGATTGCAGGGATACATTGGATGTCAAGACACGTGGAAAAAACGTACAAAACAAGAGATTGGAGACATCAAGATTTTCGACGAATTTTTTAAGAATTTTCAAATGTTCAGATGGGAGGTTCCAGATAAGGTCAAAAACGACATACTCAGATCTTCACCAAACTTTGCATGGATACATTGGATGTCAAGACACGTGGAAAAAACATACAAAACATAGAATTGGGGACATCAAGATTTTGGTCGAATTTTTTAAAAAATTTCAAATTTTCAGATAGGAGGTTCCATATAAGGTCAAAAACTACATACTCAGATCTTCACCAAACTATGCAGGGATACATTGGATGTCAAGACACGTGGAAAAAACGTACAAAACAAGAGATTGGAGACATCAAGATTTTGGACGAATTTTTTAAGAATTTTCAAATTTTCAGATAGGAGGTTCCAGATAAGGTCAAAAACTACATACTCAGATCTTCACCAAACTTTGCAGGGATACATTGGATGTCAAGACACGTGGAAAAAACGTACAAAACAAGAGATTGGAGACATCAAGATTTTGGACGAATTTTTGAGGAATTTTCAAATTTTCAGATATGAGGTTCCATATAAGGTCAAAAACTACATACTCAGATCTTCACCAAACATTGCAGGGATACATTGGATGTCAAGACACGTGGGAAAAACGTACAAAACAAGAGATTGGAGACTTCAAGATTTTGGACGAATTTTTTAAGAATTTTCAAATTTTCAGATAGGAGGTTCCAGATAAGGTCAAAAACTACATACTCAGATCTTCACCAAACTTTGCAGGGATACATTGGATGTCAAAACACGTGGAAAAAACGTACAAAACAAGAGATTGGGGTCATCAAGATTTTGAACGGATTTTTTAGGAATTTTCAAATTTTCAGATGGGAGGTTCCAGATAAGGTCAAAAACTACATACTCAGATCTTCACCAAACTTTGCAGGGATACATTGGATATCAAGACACGTGGAAAAAACGTATAAAACAAGAGATTGGAGACGTCAAGTTTTTGGACGAATTTTCTAAGAATTTTCAAATTTTCAGAAAGGATGTTCCAGATAAGGTCAAAAACGACATACTCAGATCTTCACCAAACTCTGCAGGGATACATTGGATGTCAAGACACGGGGAAAAAACATACAAAACATAGGATTGGGGACATCAAGATTTTGTTCAAATTTTTTAAGAATTTTCAAATTTTCAGATAGGAGGTTCCAGGTAAGGTCAAAAACTACATACTCAGATCTTCATCAAAGATTGCAGGGATACATTGGATGTCAAGACACGTGGAAAAAACATATAAAACAAGAGATTGGAGACGTCAAGATTTTGGACGAATTTTTTAAGAATTTTCAAATTTTCAGAAAGGATGTTCCAGATAAGATCAAAAACGACATACTCAGATCTTCACCAAAGATTGCAGGGATACATTGGATGTCAAGACACGTGGAAAAAACGTACAATACAAGAGATTGGTGTCATCAAGATTTTGGAAGCATTTTTTAGGAATTTTCAAATGTTCAGATGGGAGGTTCCAGATAAGGTCAAAAACTACATACTCAGATCTTCACCAAACTTTGCAGGGATACATTGGATGTGAAGACACGTGAAAAAAACGTACAAAACAAGAGATTGGAGACATCAAGATTTTGGACGAATTTTTTAAGAATTTTCAAATTTTCAGAAAGGATGTTCCAGATAAGGTCAAAAACTACATACTCAGATCTTCAACAAACATTGCAGGGATACATTGGATGTCAAGACACGTGGAAAAACGTACAAAACAAGAGATTGGAGACATCAAGATTTTGGACGAATTTTTGAAGAATTTTCAAATTTTCAGATAGGAGGTTCCAGGTAAGGTCAAAAACTACATACTCAGATCTTCATCAAACTTTGCAGGGATACATTGGATGTCAAGACACGTGGGAAAAACATACAAAACATAGGATTGGGGACATCAAGATTTTGGTCAAATTTTTTAAGAATTTTCAAATTTTCAGATTGGAGGTTCCATATAAGGTCAAAAACTACATACTCAGATCTTCACCAAAGATTGCAGGGATACATTGGATGTGAAGACACGTGGAAAAAACGTACAAAACAAGAGATTGGAGACATCAAGATTTTGGACGAATTTTTTAAGAATTTTCAAATTTTCAGATGGGAGGTTCCAGATAAGGTCAAAAACTACATACTCAGATCTTCACCAAACTTTGCAGGAATAAATTGGATGTCAAGACACGTGGAAAAAACGTACAAAACAACAGATTGGTGACGTCAAGATTTTGGACGAATTTTTTAAGAATTTTCAAATTTTCAGAAAGGATGTTCCAGATAAGGTCAAAAACGACATACTCAGATCTTCACCAAACTTTGCAGGGATACATTGGATGTCAAGACACGTGGAAAAAACGTACAAAACAAGAGATTGGAGACATCAAGATTTTGGACGAATTTTTTAAGAATTTTCAAATTTTCAGATAGGAGGTTCCAGATAAGGTCAAAAACTACATACTCAGATCTTCACCAAACTTTGCAGGGATACATTGGATGTCAAGACACGTGGAAAAAACATACAAAACATAGAATTGGGGACATCAAGATTTTGTTCAAATTTTTTAAGAATTTTCAAATTTTCAGATAGGAGGTTCCATATAAGGTCAAGAACTACATACTCAGATCTTCACCAAACTTTGCAGGGATACATTGGATGTCAAGACACGTGGAAAAAACGTACAAAACAAGAGATTGGAGACATCAAGATTTTCGACGAATTTTTGAGGAATTTTCAAATTTTCAGAAATGAGGTTCCAGATAAGGTCAAAAACTACATACTCAGATCTTCACCAAACTTTGCAGGGATACATTGGATGTCAAGACACGTGGAAAAAACGTACAAAACAAGAGATTGGAGACATCAAGATTTTGGACGAATTTTTTAAGAATTTTCAAATTTTCAGATAGGAGGTTCCAGATAAGGTCAAAAACTACATACTCAGATCTTCACCAAACTTTGCAGGGATACTTTGGATGTCAAGACACGTGGAAAAACGTACAAAACAAGAGATTGGAGACATCAATATTTTGGACGAATTTTTTAAGAATTTTCAAATTTTCAGATAGGAGGTTCCAGATAAGGTCAAAAACTACATACTCAGATCTTCACCAAACTTTGCAGGGATACATTGGATGTCAAGACACGTGGGAAAAACATACAAAACATAGGATTGGGGACATCAAGATTTTGGTCAAATTTTTTAAGAATTTTCAAATTTTCAGATAGGAGGTTCCATATAAGGTCAAAAACTACATACTCAGATCTTCACCAAAGATTGCAGGGATACATTGGATGTGAAGACACGTGGAAAAAACGTACAAAACAAGAGATTGGAGACATCAAGATTTTGGACGAATTTTTTAAGAATTTTCAAATTTTCAGATGGGAGGTTCCAGATAAGGTCAAAAACTACATACTCAGATCTTCACCAAACTTTGCAGGGATACATTGGATGTCAAGACACGTGGAAAAAACGTACAAAACAACAGATTGGAGACGTCAAGATTTTGGACGAATTTTTTAAGAATTTTCAAATTTTCAGAAAGGATGTTCCAGATAAAGTCAAAAACGACATACTCAGATCTTCACCAAACTTTGCAGGGATACATTGGATGTCAAGACACGTGGAAAAAACGTACAAAACAAGAGATTGGAGACATCAAGATTTTCGACAAATTTTTTAAGAATTTTCAAATTTTCAGATAGGAGGTTCCAGATAAGGTGAAAAACTACATACTCAGATCTTCACCAAAGATTGCAGGGATACATTGGATGTCAAGACACGTGGAAAAAACGTACAAAAAAAGAGATTGGAGACATCAAGATTTTCGACGAATTTTTTAAGAATTTTCAAATGTTCAGATGGGAGGTTCCAGATAAGGTCAAAAACGACATACTCAGATCTTCACCAAACTTTGCATGGATACATTGGATGTCAAGACACGTGGAAAAAACATACAAAACATAGAATTGGGGACATCAAGATTTTGGTCGAATTTTTTAAAAAATTTCAAATTTTCAGATAGGAGGTTCCATATAAGGTCAAAAACTACATACTCAGATCTTCACCAAACTATGCAGGGATACATTGGATGTCAAGACACGTGGAAAAAACGTACAAAACAAGAGATTGGAGACATCAAGATTTTGGACGAATTTTTTAAGAATTTTCAAATTTTCAGATAGGAGGTTCCAGATAAGGTCAAAAACTACATACTCAGATCTTCACCAAACTTTGCAGGGATACATTGGATGTCAAGACACGTGGAAAAAACGTACAAAACAAGAGATTGGAGACATCAAGATTTTGGACGAATTTTTGAGGAATTTTCAAATTTTCAGATATGAGGTTCCATATAAGGTCAAAAACTACATACTCAGATCTTCACCAAACATTGCAGGGATACATTGGATGTCAAGACACGTGGGAAAAACGTACAAAACAAGAGATTGGAGACTTCAAGATTTTGGACGAATTTTTTAAGAATTTTCAAATTTTCAGATAGGAGGTTCCAGATAAGGTCAAAAACTACATACTCAGATCTTCACCAAACTTTGCAGGTATACATTGGATGTCAAAACACGTGGAAAAAACGTACAAAACAAGAGATTGGGGTCATCAAGATTTTGAACGGATTTTTTAGGAATTTTCAAATTTTCAGATGGGAGGTTCCAGATAAGGTCAAAAACTACATACTCAGATCTTCACCAAACTTTGCAGGGATACATTGGATATCAAGACACGTGGAAAAAACGTATAAAACAAGAGATTGGAGACGTCAAGTTTTTGGACGAATTTTCTAAGAATTTTCAAATTTTCAGAAAGGATGTTCCAGATAAGGTCAAAAACGACATACTCAGATCTTCACCAAACTCTGCAGGGATACATTGGATGTCAAGACACGGGGAAAAAACATACAAAACATAGGATTGGGGACATCAAGATTTTGTTCAAATTTTTTAAGAATTTTCAAATTTTCAGATAGGAGGTTCCATATAAGGTCAAGAACTACATACTCAGATCTTCACCAAACTTTGCAGGGATACATTGGATGTCAAGACACGTGGAAAAAACGTACAAAACAAGAGATTGGAGACATCAAGATTTTGGACGAATTTTTGAGGAATTTTCAAATTTTCAGAAATGAGGTTCCAGATAAGGTCAAAAACTACATACTCAGATCTTCACCAAACTTTGCAGGGATACATTGGATGTCAAGACACGTGGAAAAAACGTACAAAACAAGAGATTGGAGACATCAAGATTTTGGACGAATTTTTTAAGAATTTTCAAATTTTCAGATAGGAGGTTCCAGATAAGGTCAAAAACTACATACTCAGATCTTCACCAAACTTTGCAGGGATACTTTGGATGTCAAGACACGTGGAAAAAACGTACAAAACAAGAGATTGGAGACATCAAGATTTTCGACGAATTTTTTAAGAATTTTCAAATTTTCAGATGGGAGGTTCCAGATAAGGTCAAAAACGACATACTCAGATCTTCACCAAACTTTGCATGGATACATTGGATGTCAAGACACGTGGAAAAAACATACAAAACATAGGATTGGTGACATGAAGATTTTGGACGAATTTTTTAAGAATTTTCAAATTTTCAGATGGGACGTTCCAGATAAGGTCAAAAACAACATACTCAGATCTTCACCAAACTTTGCATGGATACATTGGATGTCAATACACGTGGAAAAAACATACAAAACATAGGATTGGTGACATGAAGATTTTGGAAGAATTTTTTAAGAATTTTCAAATTTTCAGAAAGGAGGTACCATATAAGTTCAAAAACTACATACTCAGATCTTCACCAAACTTTGCAGGGATACATTGGGTGTGAAGACAAGTGGAAAAAAGTATAAAACAAGAGATTGGAGACATCAAGATTTTGGACGAATTTTTTAAGAATTTTCAAATTTTCAGAAAGGAGGTTCCATATAAGGTCAAAAACTACATACTCAGATCTTCACCAAACTTTGCAGGGATACATTGGATGTCAAGACACGTGGAAAAAACGTACAAAACAGAAGATTGGAGACATCAAGATTTTGGACGAATTTTTTAAGAATTTTCAAATTTTCAGATGGGATGTTCCAGATAAGGTGAAAAACGACATACTCAGATCTTCACCAAACTTTGCAGGGATACACTGGATGTCAAGACACGTGGAAAAAACATACAAAACATAGGATTGGGGACATCAAGATTTTGGTCAAATTTTTTAAGAATTTTCAAATTTTCAGAAAGGAGGTTCCAGATAAAGTCAAAAACGACATACTCAGATCTTCACCAAACTTTGCAGGGATACATTGGATGTCAAGACACGTGGAAAAAACATACAAAACATAGGATTGGGGATATCAAGATTTTGGTCAAATTTTTTAAGAATTTTCAAATTTTCAGATAGGAGGTTCCATATAAGGTCAAAAACTACATACTCAGATCTTCACCAAACTATGCAGGGATAAATTGGATGTCAAGACACGTGGAAAAAACGTATAAAAAAAGAGATTGGAGACATCAAGATTTTGGACGAATTTTTTAAGAATTTTCAAATTTTCAGATAGGAGGTTCCAGATAAGGTCAAAAACTACATACTCAGATCTTCACCAAACTTTGCAGGGATACATTGGATGTCAAGACACGTGGAAAAAACGTACAAAACAAGAGATTGGAGACATCAAGATTTTGGACGAATTTTTGAGGAATTTTCAAATTTTCAGATATGAGGTTCCATATAAGGTCAAAAACTACATACTCAGATCTTCACCAAACATTGCAGGGATACATTGGATGTCAAGACACGTGGGAAAAACGTACAAAACAAGAGATTGGAGACTTCAAGATTTTGGACGAATTTTTTAAGAATTTTCAAATTTTCAGATAGGAGGTTCCAGATAAGGTCAAAAACTACATACTCAGATCTTCACCAAACTTTGCAGGGATACATTGGATGTCAAAACACGTGGAAAAAACGTACAAAACAAGAGATTGGGGTCATCAAGATTTTGAACGGATTTTTTAGGAATTTTCAAATTTTCAGATGGGAGGTTCCAGATAAGGTCAAAAACTACATACTCAGATCTTCACCAAACTTTGCAGGGATACATTGGATATCAAGACACGTGGAAAAAACGTATAAAACAAGAGATTGGAGACGTCAAGATTTTGGACGAATTTTTTAAGAATTTTCAAATTTTCAGAAAGGATGTTCCAGATAAGATCAAAAACGACATACTCAGATCTTCACCAAAGATTGCAGGGATACATTGGATGTCAAGACACGTGGAAAAAACGTACAATACAAGAGATTGGTGTCATCAAGATTTTGGAAGCATTTTTTAGGGATTTTCAAATGTTCAGATGGGAGGTTCCAGATAAGGTCAAAAACTACATACTCAGATCTTCACCAAACTTTGCAGGGATACATTGGATGTGAAGACACGTGAAAAAAACGTACAAAACAAGAGATTGGAGACATCAAGATTTTGGACGAATTTTTTAAGAATTTTCAAATTTTCAGAAAGGATGTTCCAGATAAGGTCAAAAACTACATACTCAGATCTTCAACAAACATTGCAGGGATACATTGGATGTCAAGACACGTGGAAAAACGTACAAAACAAGAGATTGGAGACATCAAGATTTTGGACGAATTTTTTAAGAATTTTCAAATTTTCAGATAGGAGGTTCCAGATAAGGTCAAAAACTACATACTCAGATCTTCACCAAACTTTGCAGGGATACATTGGATGTCAAGACACGTGGGAAAAACATACAAAACATAGGATTGGGGACATCAAGATTTTGGTCAAATTTTTTAAGAATTTTCAAATTTTCAGATAGGAGGTTCCATATAAGGTCAAAAACTACATACTCAGATCTTCACCAAAGATTGCAGGGATACATTGGATGTGAAGACACGTGGAAAAAACGTACAAAACAAGAGATTGGAGACATCAAGATTTTGGACGAATTTTTTAAGAATTTTCAAATTTTCAGATGGGAGGTTCCAGATAAGGTCAAAAACTACATACTCAGATCTTCACCAAACTTTGCAGGGATACATTGGATGTCAAGACACGTGGAAAAAACGTACAAAACAACAGATTGGTGACGTCAAGATTTTGGACGAATTTTTTAAGAATTTTCAAATTTTCAGAAAGGATGTTCCAGATAAGGTCAAAAACGACATACTCAGATCTTCACCAAACTTTGCAGGGATACATTGGATGTCAAGACACGTGGAAAAAACGTACAAAACAAGAGATTGGAGACATCAAGATTTTCGACAAATTTTTTAAGAATTTTCAAATTTTCAGATAGGAGGTTCCAGATAAGGTCAAAAACTACATACTCAGATCTTCACCAAAGATTGCAGGGATACATTGGATGTCAAGACACGTGGAAAAAACGTACAAAACAAGAGATTGGAGACATCAAGATTTTCGACGAATTTTTTAAGAATTTTCAAATGTTCAGATGGGAGGTTCCAGATAAGGTCAAAAACGACATACTCAGATCTTCACCAAACTTTGCATGGATACATTGGATGTCAAGACACGTGGAAAAAACATACAAAACATAGAATTGGGGACATCAAGATTTTGGTCAAATTTTTTAAGAATTTTCAA
Source organism: Lepisma saccharinum (assembly GCF_977018435.1). NCBI lineage: Eukaryota > Metazoa > Arthropoda > Insecta > Zygentoma > Lepismatidae > Lepisma > Lepisma saccharinum. The sequence continues at coordinate 123,848 of NW_028142907.1, read as the reverse complement.
ATTTTCAGATAGGAGGTTCCATATAAGGTCAAAAACTACATACTCAGATCTTCACCAAACTATGCAGGGATACATTGGATGTCAAGACACGTGGAAAAAACGTACAAAACAAGAGATTGGAGACATCAAGATTTTGGACGAATTTTTTAAGAATTTTCAAATTTTCAGATAGGAGGTTCCAGATAAGGTCAAAAACTACATACTCAGATCTTCACCAAACTTTGCAGGGATACATTGGATGTCAAGACACGTGGAAAAAACGTACAAAACAAGAGATTGGAGACATCAAGATTTTGGACGAATTTTTGAGGAATTTTCAAATTTTCAGATATGAGGTTCCATATAAGGTCAAAAACTACATACTCAGATCTTCACCAAACATTGCAGGGATACATTGGATGTCAAGACACGTGGGAAAAACGTACAAAACAAGAGATTGGAGACTTCAAGATTTTGGACGAATTTTTTAAGAATTTTCAAATTTTCAGATAGGAGGTTCCAGATAAGGTCAAAAACTACATACTCAGATCTTCACCAAACTTTGCAGGGATACATTGGATGTCAAAACACGTGGAAAAAACGTACAAAACAAGAGATTGGGGTCATCAAGATTTTGAACGGATTTTTTAGGAATTTTCAAATTTTCAGATGGGAGGTTCCAGATAAGGTCAAAAACTACATACTCAGATCTTCACCAAACTTTGCAGGGATACATTGGATATCAAGACACGTGGAAAAAACGTATAAAACAAGAGATTGGAGACGTCAAGATTTTGGACGAATTTTTTAAGAATTTTCAAATTTTCAGAAAGGATGTTCCAGATAAGGTCAAAAACGACATACTCAGATCTTCACCAAACTCTGCAGGGATACATTGGATGTCAAGACACGGGGAAAAAACATACAAAACATAGGATTGGGGACATCAAGATTTTGTTCAAATTTTTTAAGAATTTTCAAATTTTCAGATAGGAGGTTCCATATAAGGTCAAGAACTACATACTCAGATCTTCACCAAACTTTGCAGGGATACATTGGATGTGAAGACAAGTGGAAAAAAAGTATAAAACAAGAGATTGGAGACATCAAGATTTTGGACGAATTTTTTAAGAATTTTCAAATTTTCAGAAAGGAGGTTCCATATAAGGTCAAAAACTACATACTCAGATCTTCACCAAACTTTGCAGGGATACATTGGATGTCAAGACACGTGGAAAAAACGTACAAAACAGAAGATTGGAGACATCAAGATTTTGGACGAATTTTTTAAGAATTTTCAAATTTTCAGATGGGATGTTCCAGATAAGGTGAAAAACGACATACTCAGATCTTCACCAAACTTTGCAGGGATACACTGGATGTCAAGACACGTGGAAAAAACATACAAAACATAGGATTGGGGACATCAAGATTTTGGTCAAATTTTTTAAGAATTTTCAAATTTTCAGAAAGGAGGTTCCAGATAAAGTCAAAAACTACATACTCAGATCTTCACCAAACTTTGCAGGGATACATTGGATGTCAAGACACGTGGAAAAAACGTACAAAACAACAGATTGGAGACGTCAAGATTTTGGACGAATTTTTTAAGAATTTTCAAATTTTCAGAAAGGATGTTCCAGATAAGGTCAAAAACGACATACTCAGATCTTCACCAAACTTTGCAGGGATACATTGGATGTCAAGACACGTGGAAAAAACGTACAAAACAAGAGATTGGAGACATCAAGATTTTCGACAAATTTTTTAAGAATTTTCAAATTTTCAGATAGGAGGTTCCAGATAAGGTCAAAAACTACATACTCAGATCTTCACCAAAGATTGCAGGGATACATTGGATGTCAAGACACGTGGAAAAAACGTACAAAACAAGAGATTGGAGACATCAAGATTTTCGACGAATTTTTTAAGAATTTTCAAATGTTCAGATGGGAGGTTCCAGATAAGGTCAAAAACGACATACTCAGATCTTCACCAAACTTTGCATGGATACATTGGATGTCAAGACACGTGGAAAAAACATACAAAACATAGAATTGGGGACATCAAGATTTTGGTCGAATTTTTTAAAAAATTTCAAATTTTCAGATAGGAGGTTCCATATAAGGTCAAAAACTACATACTCAGATCTTCACCAAACTATGCAGGGATACATTGGATGTCAAGACACGTGGAAAAAACGTACAAAACAAGAGATTGGAGACATCAAGATTTTGGACGAATTTTTTAAGAATTTTCAAATTTTCAGATAGGAGGTTCCAGATAAGGTCAAAAACTACATACTCAGATCTTCACCAAACTTTGCAGGGATACATTGGATGTCAAGACACGTGGAAAAAACGTACAAAACAAGAGATTGGAGACATCAAGATTTTGGACGAATTTTTGAGGAATTTTCAAATTTTCAGATATGAGGTTCAATATAAGGTCAAAAACTACATACTCAGATCTTCACCAAACATTGCAGGGTTACATTGGATGTCAAGACACGTGGGAAAAACGTACAAAACAAGAGATTGGAGACTTCAAGATTTTGGACGAATTTTTTAAGAATTTTCAAATTTTCAGATAGGAGGTTCCAGATAAGGTCAAAAACTACATACTCAGATCTTCACCAAACTTTGCAGGGATACAGTGGATGTCAAAACACGTGGAAAAAACGTACAAAACAAGAGATTGGGGTCATCAAGATTTTGAACGGATTTTTTAGGAATTTTCAAATTTTCAGATGGGAGGTTCCAGATAAGTTCAAAAACTACATACTCAGATCTTCACCAAACTTTGCAGGGATACATTGGATGTGAAGACAAGTGGAAAAAAAGTATAAAACAAGAGATTGGAGACATCAAGATTTTGGACGAATTTTTTAAGAATTTTCAAATTTTCAGAAAGGAGGTTCCATATAAGGTCAAAAACTACATACTCAGATCTTCACCAAACTTTGCAGGGATACATTGGATGTCAAGACACGTGGAAAAAACGTACAAAACAGAAGATTGGAGACATCAAGATTTTGGAAGAATTTTTTAAGAATTTTCAAATTTTCAGATGGGATGTTCCAGATAAGGTGAAAAACGACATACTCAGATCTTCACCAAACTTTGCAGGGATACACTGGATGTCAAGACACGTGGAAAAAACATACAAAACATAGGATTGGGGACATCAAGATTTTGGTCAAATTTTTTAAGAATTTTCAAATTTTCAGAAAGGAGGTTCCAGATAAAGTCAAAAACTACATACTCAGATCTTCACCAAACTTTGCAGGGATACATTGGATGTCAAGACACGTGGAAAAAACATACAAAACATAGGATTGGGGATATCAAGATTTTGGTCAAATTTTTTAAGAATTTTCAAATTTTCAGATAGGAGGTTCCATATAAGGTCAAAAACTACATACTCAGATCTTCACCAAACATTGCAGGGATACATTGGATGTCAAGACACGTGGAAAAAATGTACAAAACAAGAGATTGGAGACATCAAGATTTTGGACGAATATTTTAAGAATTTTCAAATTTGCAGATAGGAGGTTCCATATAAGGTCAAAAACTACATACTCAGATCTTCACCAAACTTTGCAGGGATACATTGGATGTCAAGACACGTGGAAAAAACATACAAAACAAGAGATTGGTGTCATCAAGATTTTGGACGGATTTTTTAGGAATTTTCAAATTTTCTGATGAGAGGTTCCAGATAAGGTCAAAAACTACATACTCAGATCTTCACCAAACTTTGCAGGGATACATTGGATGTCAAGACACGTGGAAAAAACGTACAAAACAAGAGATTGGAGACATCAAGATTTTGGACGAATTTTTTAAGAATTATCAAATTTTCAGAAAGGATGTTCCAGATAAGGTCAAAAACGACATACTCAGATCTTCACCAAACTTTGCAGGGATACATTGGATGTCAAGACACGTGGAAAAAACATACAAAACATAGGATTGGGGACATCAAGATTTTGGTCAAATTTTTTAAGAATTTTCAAATTTTCAGATGGGAGGTTCCAGATAAGGTCAAAAACGACATACTCAGATCTTCACCAAACTTTGCAGGGATACATTGGATGTCAAGACACGTGGAAAAAACGTACAAAACAAGAGATTGGAGACATCAAGGTTTTGGACGAATTTTTTAAGAATTTTCAAATTTTCAGAAAGGATGTTCCAGATAAGGTCAAAAACGACATACTCAGATCTTCACCAAACTTTGCAGGGATACATTGGATGTCAAGACACGTGAAAAACATACAAAACATAGGATTGGGGACATCAAGATTTTGGTCAAATTTTTTAAGAATTTTCAAATTTTCAGATAGGAGGTTCCATATAAGGTCAAAAACTACATACTCAGATCTTCACCAAACATTGCAAGGATACATTGGATGTCAAGACACGTGGAAAAACGTACAAAACAAGAGATTGGAGACATCAAGATTTTGGACGAATTTTTTAAGAATTTTCAAATTTTCAGATAGGAGGTTCCAGATAAGGTCAAAAACTACATACTCAGATCTTCACCAAACTTTGCAGGGATACATTGGATGTCAAGACACGTGGGAAAAACATACAAAACATAGGATTGGGGACATCAAGATTTTGGTCAAATTTTTTAAGAATTTTCAAATTTTCAGATAGGAAGTTCCATATAAGGTCAAAAACTACATACTCAGATCTTCACCAAACATTGCAGGGATCCATTGGATGTCAAGACACGTGGAAAAAACGTACAAAACAAGAGATTGGAGACATCAAGATTTTCGACGAATTTTTTAAGAATTTTCAAATTTTCAGATGGGAGGTTCCAGATAAGGTCAAAAACGACATACTCAGATCTTCACCAAACTTTGCATGGTTACACTGGATGTCAAGACACGTGGAAAAAACATACAAAACATAGAATTGGGGACATCAAGATTTTGGTAGAATTTTTTAAGAATTATCAAATTTTCAGATAGGAGGTTCCATATAAGGTCAAAAACTACATACTCAGATCTTCACCAAACTATGCAGGGATACATTGGATGTCAAGACACGTGGAAAAATGTACAAAACAAGAGATTGGGGTCATCAAGATTTTGGACGGATTTTTTAGGAATTTTCAAATTTTCAGATGGGAGGTTCCAGATAAGGTCAAAAACTACATACTCAGATCTTCACCAAACTTTGCAGGGATACATTGGATGTCAAGACACGTGGAAAAAACGTACAAAACAAGAGATTGGAGACATTAAGATTTTAAACGAATTTTTGAAGAATGTTCAAATTTTCAGATAGGAGGTTCCAGATAAGATCAAAAACTACATACTCAGATCTTCACCAAACTTTGCAGGGATACATTGGATGTCAAGACACGTGGGAAAAACGTACAAAACAAGAGATTGGAGACATCAAGATTTTGGACGGATTTTTTAAGAATTTTCAAATTTTCAGATGGGAGGTTCCAGATAAGGTCAAAAACTACATACTCAGATCTTCACCAAACTTTGCAGGGATACATTGGATGTCAAGACACGTGGGAAAAACATACAAAACATAGGATTGGGGACATCAAGATTTTGGTCAAATTTTTTAAGAATTTTCAAATTTTCAGATAGGAGGTTCCATATAAGGTCAAAAACTACATACTCAGATCTTCACCAAACATTGCAGGGATACATTGGATGTCAAGACACGTGGAAAAAACGTACAAAACAAGAGATTGGAGACATCAAGATTTTCGACGAATTTTTTAAGAATTTTCAAATTTTCAGATGGGAGGTTCCAGATAAGGTCAAAAACGACATACTCAGATCTTCACCAAACTTTGCATGGTTACACTGGATGTCAAGACACGTGGAAAAAACATACAAAACATAGAATTGGGGACATCAAGATTTTGGTAGAATTTTTTAAGAATTTTCAAATTTTCAGATAGGAGGTTCCATATAAGGTCAAAAACTACATACTCAGATCTTCACCAAACTATGCAGGGATACATTGGATGTCAAGACACGTGGAAAAATGTACAAAACAAGAGATTGGGGTCATCAAGATTTTGGACGGATTTTTTAGGAATTTTGAAATTTTCAGATGGGAGGTTCCAGATAAGGTCAAAAACTACATACTCAGATCTTCACCAAACTTTGCAGGGATACATTGGATGTCAAGACACGTGGAAAAAACGTACAAAACAAGAGATTGGAGACATCAAGATTTTGGACGAATTTTTGAAGAATGTTCAAATTTTCAGATAGGAGGTTCCAGATAAGGTCAAAAACTACATACTCAGATCTTCACCAAACTTTGCAGGGATACATTGGATGTCAAGACACGTGGGAAAAACGCACAAAACAAGAGATTGGAGACATCAAGATTTTGGACGGATTTTTTAAGAATTTTCAAATTTTCAGATGGGAGGTTCCAGATAAGGTCAAAAACTACATACTCAGATCTTCACCAAACTTTGCAGGGATACATTGGATGTCAAGACACGTGGAAAAAACGTACAAAACAAGAGATTGGAGACGTCAAGATTTTGGACGAATTTTTTAAGAATTTTCAAATTTTCAGAAAGGATGTTCCAGATAAGGTCACAAACGACATACTCAGATCTTCACCAAACTTTGCAGGGATCCATTGGATGTCAAGACACGTGGAAAAAACGTACAAAACAAGAGATTGGAGACATCAAGATTTTGGACGAATTTTTTAAGAATTTTCAAATTTTCAGATAGGAGGTTCCAGATAAGGTCAAAAACTACATACTCAGATCTTCACCAAACTTTGCAGGGATACATTGGATGTCAAGACACGTGGAAAAAACGTACAAAACAAGAGATTGGAGACATCAAGATTTTGGACGAATTTTTGAGGAATTTTCAAATTTTCAGAAATGAGGTTCCAGATAAGGTCAAAAACTACATACTCAGATCTTCACCAAACTTTGCAGGGATACATTGGATGTCAAGACACGTGGGAAAAACGTACAAAACAAGAGATTGGAGACATCAAGATTTTGGACGAATTTTTTAACAATTTTCAAATTTTCAGATAGGAGGTTCCAGATAAGGTCAAAAACTACATACTCAGATCTTCACCAAACTTTGCAGGGATACATTGGATGTCAAGACACGTGGGAAAAACGTACAAAACAAGAGATTGGAGACATCAAGATTTTGGACGAATTTTTTAAGAATTTTCAAATTTTCAGATAGGAGGTTCCAGATAAGGTCAAAAACGACATACTCAGATCTTCACCAAACTTTGCAGGGATACATTGGATGTCAAGATACGTGGAAAAAACGTACAAAACAAGAGATTGGGGTCATCAAGATTTTGGACGAATTTTTTAGGAATTTTCAAATTTTCAGATGGGAGGTTCCAGATAAGGTCAAAAACTACATACTCAGATCTTCACCAAACTTTGCAGGGATACATTGGATGTCAAGACACGTGGAAAAAACGTACAAAACAAGAGATTGGAGACGTCAAGATTTTGGACGAATTTTTTAAGAATTTTCAAATTTTCAGAAAGGATGTTCCAGATAAGGTCAAAAACGACATACTCAAATCTTCACCAAACTCTGCAGGGATACATTGGATGTCAAGACACGTGGGAAAAACGTACAAAACAAGAGATTGGAGACATCAAGATTTCGGACGAATTTTTTAAGAATTTTCAAATTTTCAGATAGGAGGTTCCAGATAAGGTCAAAAACTACATACTCAGATCTTCACCAAACTTTGCAGGGATACATTGGATGTCAAGACACGTGGAAAAAACGTACAAAACAAGAGTTTGGGGTCATCAAGATTTTGGACGGATTTTTTAGGAATTTTCAAATTTTCAGATGGGAGGTTCCAGATAAGATCAAAAACGACATACTCAGATCTTCACCAAACTTTGCAGGGATACATTGGATGTCAAGACACGTGGAAAAAACGTACAAAACAAGAGATTGGAGACGTCAAGATTTTGGACGAATTTTTGAAGAATTTTCAAATTTTCAGAAAGGATGTTCCAGATAAGGTCAAAAACGACATCCTCAGATCTTCACCAAACTTTGCAGGGATACATTGGATGTCAAGACACGTGGAAAAAACGTACAAAACAAGAGATTGGAGACATCAAGATTTTGGACGAATTTTTTAAGAATTTTCAAATTTTTAGATAGGAGGTTCCAGATAAGGTCAAAAACTACCCACTCAGATCTTCACCAAACTTTGCAGGGATACATTGGATGTCAAGACACGTGGAAAAAACGTACAAAACAAGAGATTGGAGACATCAAGATTTTGGAAGAATTTTTTAGGAATTTTCAAATTTTCAGAAATGAGGTTCCAGATAAGGTCAAAAACTACATACTCAGATCTTCACCAAACATTGCAGTTATACATTGGATGTCAAGACACGTGGAAAAATCGTACAAAACAAGAGATTGGAGACATCAAGATTTTGGACGAATTTTTTAAGAATTTTCAAATTTTCAGAAAGGTTGTTCCAGATAAGGTCAAAAACGACATACTCAGATCTTCACCAAACTTTGCAGGGATACATTGGATGTCAAGACACGTGGAAAAAACGTACAAAACAAGAGATTGGAGACATCAAGATTTTCGACGAATTTTTTCACAATTTTCAAATTTTCAGATAGGAGGTTCCAGATAAGGTCAAAAACGACATACTCAGATCTTCACCAAACTGCAGGGATACATTGGATGTCAAGACATGTGGAAAAAACATACAAAACATAGGATTGGGGACATCAAGATTTTGGTCAAATTTTTTAAGAATTTTCAAATTTTCAGATAGGAGGTTCCAGATAAGGTCAAAAACTACATACTCAGATCTTCACCAAACTTTGCAGGGATACATTGGATGTCAAGACACGTGGAAAAAACGTACAAAACAAGAGATTGAAGACATCAAGATTTTGGACGAATTTTTTAAGAATTTTCAAATTTTCAGAAAGGATGTTCGTGATAAGGTCAAAAACGACATACTCAGATCTTCACCAAACTCTGCAGGGATACATTGGATGTCAAGACACGTGGAAAAAACATACAAAACATAGGATTGGGGACATCAAGATTTTAGTCAAATTTTTTAAGAATTTTCAAATTTTCAGATAGGAGGTTCCATATAAGGTCAAAAACTACATACTCAGATCTTCACCAAACATTGCAGGGATACATTGGATGTCAAGACACGTGGAAAAAACATACAAAACATAGGATTGGGGACATCAAGATTTTGGTCAAATTTTTTAAGAATTTTCAAATTTTCAGATAGGAGGTTCCATAAAAGGTCAAAAACTACATACTCAGATCTTCACCAAAGATTGCAGGGATACATTGGATGTCAAGACACGTGGAAAAAACGTACAAAACAAGAGATTGGAGACATCAAGATTTTGGACGAATTTTTTAAGAATTTTCAAATTTTCAGATGGGAGGTTCCAGATAAGGTCAAAAACGACATACTCAGATCTTCATCAAACTTTGCATAGATACATTGGATGTGGAGACACGTGGAAAAAACGTACAAAACAAGAGATTGGAGACCAAGATTTTGGACGAATTTTTTCAAAATTTTCAAATTTTCAGATAGGAGATTCCAGATAAGGTCAAAAACTACATACTGAGATCTTCACCAAACTTTGCAGGGATACATTGGATGTCAAGACATGTGGAAAAAATTTACAAAACATAGGATTGGGGACATCAAGATTTTGGTCGAATTTTTGAGGAATTTTCAAATTTTCAGATAGGAGGTTCCATATAAGGTCAAAAACTACATACTCAGATCTTCAACAAACATTGCAGGGATACATTGGATGTCAAGACACGTGGAAAAACGTACAAAACAAGAGATTGGAGACATCAAGATTTTGGACGAATTTTTTAAGAATTTTCAAATTTTCAGATAGGAGGTTTCAGATAAGGTCAAAAACTACATACTCAGATCTTCACCAAACTTTGCAGGGATACATTGGATGTCAAGACACGTGGGAAAAACATACAAAACATAGGATTGGGGACATCAAGATTTTGGTCAAATTTTTTAAGAATTTTCAAATTTTCAGATAGGAGGTTCCATATAAGGTCAAAAACTACATACTCAGATCTTCACCAAAGATTGCAGGGATACATTGGATGTCAAGACACGTGGAAAAAACGTACAAAACAAGAGATTGGAGACATCAAGATTTTGGACGAATTTTTTAAGAATTTTCAAATTTTCAGATGGGAGGTTCCAGATAAGGTCAAAAACTACATACTCAGATCTTCACCAAACTTTGCAGGGATACATTGGATGTCAAGACACGTGGAAAAAACGTACAAAACAAGAGATTGGAGACATCAAGGTTTTGGACGAATTTTTTAAGAATTTTCAAATTTTCAGAAAGGATGTTCCAGATAAGGTCAAAAACGACATACTCAGATCTTCACCAAACTTTGCAGGGATACATTGGATGTCAAGACACGTAAAAAACATACAAAACATAGGATTGGGGACATCAAGATTTTGGTCAAATTTTTTAAGAATTTTCAAATTTTCAGATAGGAGGTTCCATATAAGGTCAAAAACTACATACTCAGATCTTCACCAAACATTGCAAGGATACATTGGATGTCAAGACACGTGGAAAAACGTACAAAACAAGAGATTGGAGACATCAAGATTTTGGACGAATTTTTTAAGAATTTTCAAATTTTCAGATAGGAGGTTCCAGATAAGGTCAAAAACTACATACTCAGATCTTCACCAAACTTTGCAGGGATACATTGGATGTCAAGACACGTGGGAAAAACATACAAAACATAGGATTGGGGACATCAAGATTTTGGTCGAATTTTTGAGGAATTTTCAAATTTTCAGATAGGAGGTTCCATATAAGGTCAAAAACTACATACTCAGATCTTCAACAAACATTGCAGGGATACATTGGATGTCAAGACACGTGGAAAAACGTACAAAACAAGAGATTGGAGACATCAAGATTTTGGACGAATTTTTTAAGAATTTTCAAATTTTCAGATAGGAGGTTCCAGATAAGGTCAAAAACTACATACTCAGATCTTCACCAAACTTTGCAGGGATACATTGGATGTCAAGACACGTGGAAAAAACGTACAAAACAAGAGATTGGAGACATCAAGATTTTGGACGAATTTTTGAAGAATGTTCAAATTTTCAGATAGGAGGTTCCAGATAAGGTCAAAAACTACATACTCAGATCTTCACCAAACTTTGCAGGGATACATTGGATGTCAAGACACGTGGGAAAAACGCACAAAACAAGAGATTGGAGACATCAAGATTTTGGACGGATTTTTTAAGAATTTTCAAATTTTCAGATGGGAGGTTCCAGATAAGGTCAAAAACTACATACTCAGATCTTCACCAAACTTTGCAGGGATACATTGGATGTCAAGACACGTGGAAAAAACGTACAAAACAAGAGATTGGAGACGTCAAGATTTTGGACGAATTTTTTAAGAATTTTCAAATTTTCAGAAAGGATGTTCCAGATAAGGTCACAAACGACATACTCAGATCTTCACCAAACTTTGCAGGGATCCATTGGATGTCAAGACACGTGGAAAAAACGTACAAAACAAGAGATTGGAGACATCAAGATTTTGGACGAATTTTTTAAGAATTTTCAAATTTTCAGATAGGAGGTTCCAGATAAGGTCAAAAACTACATACTCAGATCTTCACCAAACTTTGCAGGGATACATTGGATGTCAAGACACGTGGAAAAAACGTACAAAACAAGAGATTGGAGACATCAAGATTTTGGACGAATTTTTGAGGAATTTTCAAATTTTCAGAAATGAGGTTCCAGATAAGGTCAAAAACTACATACTCAGATCTTCACCAAACTTTGCAGGGATACATTGGATGTCAAGACACGTGGGAAAAACGTACAAAACAAGAGATTGGAGACATCAAGATTTTGGACGAATTTTTTAACAATTTTCAAATTTTCAGATAGGAGGTTCCAGATAAGGTCAAAAACTACATACTCAGATCTTCACCAAACTTTGCAGGGATACATTGGATGTCAAGACACGTGGGAAAAACGTACAAAACAAGAGATTGGAGACATCAAGATTTTGGACGAATTTTTTAAGAATTTTCAAATTTTCAGATAGGAGGTTCCAGATAAGGTCAAAAACGACATACTCAGATCTTCACCAAACTTTGCAGGGATACATTGGATGTCAAGATACGTGGAAAAAACGTACAAAACAAGAGATTGGGGTCATCAAGATTTTGGACGAATTTTTTAGGAATTTTCAAATTTTCAGATGGGAGGTTCCAGATAAGGTCAAAAACTACATACTCAGATCTTCACCAAACTTTGCAGGGATACATTGGATGTCAAGACACGTGGAAAAAACGTACAAAACAAGAGATTGGAGACGTCAAGATTTTGGACGAATTTTTTAAGAATTTTCAAATTTTCAGAAAGGATGTTCCAGATAAGGTCAAAAACGACATACTCAAATCTTCACCAAACTCTGCAGGGATACATTGGATGTCAAGACACGTGGGAAAAACGTACAAAACAAGAGATTGGAGACATCAAGATTTCGGACGAATTTTTTAAGAATTTTCAAATTTTCAGATAGGAGGTTCCAGATAAGGTCAAAAACTACATACTCAGATCTTCACCAAACTTTGCAGGGATACATTGGATGTCAAGACACGTGGAAAAAACGTACAAAACAAGAGTTTGGGGTCATCAAGATTTTGGACGGATTTTTTAGGAATTTTCAAATTTTCAGATGGGAGGTTCCAGATAAGATCAAAAACGACATACTCAGATCTTCACCAAACTTTGCAGGGATACATTGGATGTCAAGACACGTGGAAAAAACGTACAAAACAAGAGATTGGAGACGTCAAGATTTTGGACGAATTTTTGAAGAATTTTCAAATTTTCAGAAAGGATGTTCCAGATAAGGTCAAAAACGACATCCTCAGATCTTCACCAAACTTTGCAGGGATACATTGGATGTCAAGACACGTGGAAAAAACGTACAAAACAAGAGATTGGAGACATCAAGATTTTGGACGAATTTTTTAAGAATTTTCAAATTTTTAGATAGGAGGTTCCAGATAAGGTCAAAAACTACACACTCAGATCTTCACCAAACTTTGCAGGGATACATTGGATGTCAAGACACGTGGAAAAAACGTACAAAACAAGAGATTGGAGACATCAAGATTTTGGAAGAATTTTTTAGGAATTTTCAAATTTTCAGAAATGAGGTTCCAGATAAGGTCAAAAACTACATACTCAGATCTTCACCAAACATTGCAGTTATACATTGGATGTCAAGACACGTGGAAAAATCGTACAAAACAAGAGATTGGAGACATCAAGATTTTGGACGAATTTTTTAAGAATTTTCAAATTTTCAGAAAGGTTGTTCCAGATAAGGTCAAAAACGACATACTCAGATCTTCACCAAACTTTGCAGGGATACATTGGATGTCAAGACACGTGGAAAAAACGTACAAAACAAGAGATTGGAGACATCAAGATTTTCGACGAATTTTTTCACAATTTTCAAATTTTCAGATAGGAGGTTCCAGATAAGGTCAAAAACGACATACTCAGATCTTCACCAAACTGCAGGGATACATTGGATGTCAAGACATGTGGAAAAAACATACAAAACATAGGATTGGGGACATCAAGATTTTGGTCAAATTTTTTAAGAATTTTCAAATTTTCAGATAGGAGGTTCCAGATAAGGTCAAAAACTACATACTCAGATCTTCACCAAACTTTGCAGGGATACATTGGATGTCAAGACACGTGGAAAAAACGTACAAAACAAGAGATTGAAGACATCAAGATTTTGGACGAATTTTTTAAGAATTTTCAAATTTTCAGAAAGGATGTTCGTGATAAGGTCAAAAACGACATACTCAGATCTTCACCAAACTCTGCAGGGATACATTGGATGTCAAGACACGTGGAAAAAACATACAAAACATAGGATTGGGGACATCAAGATTTTAGTCAAATTTTTTAAGAATTTTCAAATTTTCAGATAGGAGGTTCCATATAAGGTCAAAAACTACATACTCAGATCTTCACCAAACATTGCAGGGATACATTGGATGTCAAGACACGTGGAAAAAACATACAAAACATAGGATTGGGGACATCAAGATTTTGGTCAAATTTTTTAAGAATTTTCAAATTTTCAGATAGGAGGTTCCATAAAAGGTCAAAAACTACATACTCAGATCTTCACCAAAGATTGCAGGGATACATTGGATGTCAAGACACGTGGAAAAAACGTACAAAACAAGAGATTGGAGACATCAAGATTTTGGACGAATTTTTTAAGAATTTTCAAATTTTCAGATGGGAGGTTCCAGATAAGGTCAAAAACGACATACTCAGATCTTCATCAAACTTTGCATAGATACATTGGATGTGGAGACACGTGGAAAAAACGTACAAAACAAGAGATTGGAGACCAAGATTTTGGACGAATTTTTTCAAAATTTTCAAATTTTCAGATAGGAGATTCCAGATAAGGTCAAAAACTACATACTGAGATCTTCACCAAACTTTGCAGGGATACATTGGATGTCAAGACACGTAAAAAACATACAAAACATAGGATTGGGGACATCAAGATTTTGGTCAAATTTTTTAAGAATTTTCAAATTTTCAGATAGGAGGTTCCATATAAGGTCAAAAACTACATACTCAGATCTTCACCAAACATTGCAAGGATACATTGGATGTCAAGACACGTGGAAAAACGTACAAAACAAGAGATTGGAGACATCAAGATTTTGGACGAATTTTTTAAGAATTTTCAAATTTTCAGATAGGAGGTTCCAGATAAGGTCAAAAACTACATACTCAGATCTTCACCAAACTTTGCAGGGATACATTGGATGTCAAGACACGTGGGAAAAACATACAAAACATAGGATTGGGGACATCAAGATTTTGGTCGAATTTTTGAGGAATTTTCAAATTTTCAGATAGGAGGTTCCATATAAGGTCAAAAACTACATACTCAGATCTTCAACAAACATTGCAGGGATACATTGGATGTCAAGACACGTGGAAAAACGTACAAAACAAGAGATTGGAGACATCAAGATTTTGGACGAATTTTTTAAGAATTTTCAAATTTTCAGATAGGAGGTTCCAGATAAGGTCAAAAACTACATACTCAGATCTTCACCAAACTTTGCAGGGATACATTGGATGTCAAGACACGTGGGAAAAACATACAAAACATAGGATTGGGGACATCAAGATTTTGGTCAAATTTTTTAAGAATTTTCAAATTTTCAGATAGGAGGTTCCATATAAGGTCAAAAACTACATACTCAGATCTTCACCAAAGATTGCAGGGATACATTGGATGTCAAGACACGTGGAAAAAACGTACAAAACAAGAGATTGGAGACATCAAGATTTTGGACGAATTTTTTAAGAATTTTCAAATTTTCAGATGGGAGGTTCCAGATAAGGTCAAAAACTACATACTCAGATCTTCACCAAACTTTGCAGGGATACATTGGATGTCAAGACACGTGGAAAAACGTACAAAACAAGAGATTGGAGACGTCAAGATTTTGGACGATTTTTTTAAGAATTTTCAAATTTTCAGAAAGGATGTTCCAGATAAGGTCAAAAACGACATACTCAGATCTTCACCAAACTTTGCAGGGAATACATTGGATGTCAAGACACGTGGAAAAAACGTACAAAACAAGAGATTGGAGACATCAAGATTTTGGACGAATTTTTTAAGAATTTTCAAATTTTCAGATAGGAGGTTCCAGATAAGGTCAAAAACTACATACTCAGATCTTCACCAAACATTGCAGGGATACATTGGATGTCAAGACACGTGGAAAAAACGTACAAAACAAGAGATTGGAGACATCAAGATTTTCGACGAATTTTTTAAGAATTTTCAAATTTTCAGATGGGAGGTTCCAGATAAGGTCAAAAACGACATACTCAGATCTTCACCAAACTTTGCAGGGAATACATTGGATGTCAAGACACGTGGAAAAAACATACAAAACATAGAATTGGGGACATCAAGACTTTGGTAGAATTTTTTAAGAAATTTCAAATTTTCAGATGGGAAGTTCCATATAAGGTCAAAAACTACATACTCAGATCTTCACCAAACTATGCAGGGATACATTGGATGTCAAGACACGTGGAAAAACGTACAAAACAAGAGATTGGGGTCATCAAGATTTTGGACGGATTTTTTAGGAATTTTCAAATTTTCAGATGGGAGGTTCCAGATAAGGTCAAAAACTACATACTCAGATCTTCACCAAACTTTGCAGGGATACATTGGATGTCAAGACACGTGGAAAAAACGTACAAAACAAGAGATTGGAGACATCAAGATTTTGGACGAATTTTTTAAGAATTTTCAAATTTTCAGATAGGAGGTTCCAGATAAGGTCAAAAACTACATACTCAGATCTTCACCAAACTTTGCAGGGATACATTGGATGTCAAGACACGTGGGAAAAACGTACAAAACAAGAGATTGGAGACATCAAGATTTTGGACGGATTTTTTAAGAATTTTCAAATTTTCAGATGGGAGGTTCCAGATAAGGTCAAAAACTACATACTCAGATCTTCACCAAACTTTGCAGGGATACATTGCATGTCAAGACACGTGGAAAAAACGTACAAAACAAGAGATTGGAGACGTCAAGATTTTGGACGAATTTTTTAAGAATTTTCAAAATTTTCAGAAAGGATGTTCCAGATAAGGTCAAAAACGACATACTCAGATCTTCACCAAACTTTGCAGGGATCCATTGGATGTCAAGACACGTGGAAAAAACGTACAAAACAAGAGATTGGAGACATCAAGATTTTGGACGAATTTTTTAAGAATTTTCAAATTTTCAGATAGGAGGTTCCAGATAAGGTCAAAAACTACATACTCAGATCTTCACCAAACTTTGCAGGGATACATTGGATGTCAAGACACGTGGAAAAAACGTACAAAACAAGAGATTGGAGACATCAAGATTTTGGACGAATTTTTGAGGAATTTTCAAATTTTCAGAAATGAGGTTCCAGATAAGGTCAAAAACTACATACTCAGATCTTCACCAAACTTTGCAGGGATACATTGGATGTCAAGACACGTGGGAAAAACGTACAAAACAAGAGATTGGAGACATCAAGATTTTGGACGAATTTTTTAAGAATTTTCAAATTTTCAGATAGGAGGTTCCAGATAAAGTCATAAACTACATACTCAGATCTTCACCAAACTTTGCAGGGATACATTGGATGTCAAGACACGTGGAAAAAACGTACAAAACAAGAGATTGGGGTCATCAAGATTTTGGACGAATTTTTTAGGAATTTTCAAATTTTCAGATGGGAGGTTCCAGATAAGGTCAAAAACTACATACTCAGATCTTCACCAAACTTTGCAGGGATACATTGGATGTCAAGACACGTGGAAAAAACGTACAAAACAAGAGATTGGAGACGTCAAGATTTTGGACGAATTTTTTAAGAATTTTCAAATTTTCAGAAAGGATGTTCCAGATAAGGTCAAAAACGACATACTCAAATCTTCACCAAACTCTGCAGGGATACATTGGATGTCAAGACACGTGGGAAAAACGTACAAAACAAGAGATTGGAGACATCAAGATTTCGGACGAATTTTTTAAGAATTTTCAAATTTTCAGATAGGAGGTTCCAGATAAGGTCAAAAACTACATACTCAGATCTTCACCAAACTTTGCAGGGATACATTGGATGTCAAGACACGTGGAAAAAACGTACAAAACAAGAGTTTGGGGTCATCAAGATTTTGGACGGATTTTTTAGGAATTTTCAAATTTTCAGATGGGAGGTTCCAGATAAGGTCAAAAACGACATACTCAGATCTTCACCAAACTTTGCAGGGATACATTGGATGTCAAGACACGTGGAAAAAACGTACAAAACAAGAGATTGGGGTCATCAAGATTTTGGACGGATTTTTTAGGAATTTTCAAATTTTCAGATGGGAGGTTCCAGATAAGGTCAAAAACTACATACTCAGATCTTCACCAAACTTTGCAGGGATACATTGGATGTCAAGACACGTGGAAAAAACGTACAAAACAAGAGATTGGAGACATCAAGATTTTGGACGAATTTTTGAAGAATTTTCAAATTTTCAGAAAGGAGGTTCCATATAAGGTCAAAAACTACATACTCAGATCTTCACCAAACTTTGCAGGGATACATTGGATGTCAAGACACGTGGAAAAAACGTACAAAACAAGAGATTGGAGACATCAAGATTTTGGACGAATTTTTTAAGAATTTTCAAATTTTCAGAAAGG
Organism: Lepisma saccharinum; assembly: GCF_977018435.1. Lineage (NCBI taxonomy): Eukaryota > Metazoa > Arthropoda > Insecta > Zygentoma > Lepismatidae > Lepisma > Lepisma saccharinum. Next base: position 105,456 of record NW_028142907.1, on the reverse strand, counting down.
ATGTTCCAGATAAGGTCAAAAACGACATACTCAGATCTTCACCAAACTTTGCAGGGATACATTGGAGGTCAAGACACGTGGAAAAAACGTACAAAACAAGAGATTGAAGACATCAAGATTTTGGACGAATTTTTTTAAAATTTTCAAATTTTCAGATAGGAGGTTCCAGATAAGGTCAAAAACTACATACTCAGATCTTCACCAAACTTTGCAGGGATACTTTGCATGTCAAGACACGTGGAAAAAGCGTACAAAACAAGAGATTGGAGACATCAAGATTTTGGTCAAATTTTTTAAGAATTTTCAAATTTTCAGATGGGAGGTTCCATATAAGGTCAAAAACGACATACTCAGATCTTCACCAAACTTTGCAGGGATACATTGGATGTCAAGACACGTGGAAAAAACGTACAAAACAAGAGATTGGGGACATCAAGATTTTGGACGAATTTTTTAAGAATTTTCAAATTTTCAGATAGGTGGTTCCATATAAGGTCAAAAACTATATACTCAGATCTTCACCAAACATTGCAGGGATACATTGGATGTCAAGAAACGTGGAAAAAAAGTACAAAACAAGAGATTGGAGACATCAAGATTTTGGACGAATTTTTGAAGAATTTTCAAATTTTCAGATAGGAGGTTCCAGATAAGGTCAAAAACTACATACTCAGATCTTCACCAAACTTTGCAGGGATACATTGGATGTCAAGACACGTGGAAAAAACGTACAAAACAAGAGATTGGAGACATCAAGATTTTGGACGAATTTTTGAGGAATTTTCAAATTTTCAGATATGAGGTTCCATATAAGGTCAAAAACTACATACTCAGATCTTCACCAAACATTGCAGGGATACATTGGATGTCAAGACACGTGGGAAAAACGTACAAAACAAGAGATTGGAGACTTCAAGATTTTGGACGAATTTTTTAAGAATTTTCAAATTTTCAGATAGGAGGTTCCAGATAAGGTCAAAAACTACATACTCAGATCTTCACCAAACTTTGCAGGGATACATTGGATGTCAAAACACGTGGAAAAAAAGTACAAAACAAGAGATTGGGGTCATCAAGATTTTGAACGGATTTTTTAGGAATTTTCAAATTTTCAGATGGGAGGTTCCAGATAAGGTCAAAAACTACATACTCAGATCTTCACCAAACTTTGCAGGGATACATTGGATATCAAGACACGTGGAAAAAACGTATAAAACAAGAGATTGGAGACGTCAAGATTTTGGACGAATTTTTTAAGAATTTTCAAATTTTCAGAAAGGATGTTCCAGATAAGATCAAAAACGACATACTCAGATCTTCACCAAAGATTGCAGGGATACATTGGATGTCAAGACACGTGGAAAAAACGTACAATACAAGAGATTGGTGTCATCAAGATTTTGGAAGCATTTTTTAGGGATTTTCAAATGTTCAGATGGGAGGTTCCAGATAAGGTCAAAAACTACATACTCAGATCTTCACCAAACTTTGCAGGGATACATTGGATGTGAAGACACGTGAAAAAAACGTACAAAACAAGAGATTGGAGACATCAAGATTTTGGACGAATTTTTTAAGAATTTTCAAATTTTCAGAAAGGATGTTCCAGATAAGGTCAAAAAATACATACTCAGATCTTCAACAAACATTGCAGGGATACATTGGATGTCAAGACACGTGGAAAAACGTACAAAACAAGAGATTGGAGACATCAAGATTTTGGACGAATTTTTTAAGAATTTTCAAATTTTCAGATAGGAGGTTCCAGATAAGGTCAAAAACTACATACTCAGATCTTCACCAAACTTTGCAGGGATACATTGGATGTCAAGACACGTGGGAAAAACATACAAAACATAGGATTGGGGACATCAAGATTTTGGTCAAATTTTTTAAGAATTTTCAAATTTTCAGATAGGAGGTTCCATATAAGGTCAAAAACTACATACTCAGATCTTCACCAAAGATTGCAGGGATACATTGGATGTGAAGACACGTGGAAAAAACGTACAAAACAAGAGATTGGAGACATCAAGATTTTGGACGAATTTTTTAAGAATTTTCAAATTTTCAGATGGGAGGTTCCAGATAAGGTCAAAAACTACATACTCAGATCTTCACCAAACTTTGCAGGGATACATTGGATGTCAAGACACGTGGAAAAAACGTACAAAACAACAGATTGGTGACGTCAAGATTTTGGACGAATTTTTTAAGAATTTTCAAATTTTCAGAAAGGATGTTCCAGATAAGGTCAAAAACGACATACTCAGATCTTCACCAAACTTTGCAGGGATACATTGGATGTCAAGACACGTGGAAAAAACGTACAAAACAAGAGATTGGAGACATCAAGATTTTCGACAAATTTTTTAAGAATTTTCAAATTTTCAGATAGGAGGTTCCAGATAAGGTCAAAAACTACATACTCAGATCTTCACCAAAGATTGCAGGGATACATTGGATGTCAAGACACGTGGAAAAAACGTACAAAACAAGAGATTGGAGACATCAAGATTTTCGACGAATTTTTTAAGAATTTTCAAATGTTCAGATGGGAGGTTCCAGATAAGGTCAAAAACGACATACTCAGATCTTCACCAAACTTTGCATGGATACATTGGATGTCAAGACACGTGGAAAAAACATACAAAACATAGAATTGGGGACATCAAGATTTTGGTCAAATTTTTTAAGAATTTTCAAATTTTCAGATAGGAGGTTCCATATAAGGTCAAAAACTACATACTCAGATCTTCACCAAACTATGCAGGGATACATTGGATGTCAAGACACGTGGAAAAAACGTACAAAACAAGAGATTGGAGACATCAAGATTTTGGACGAATTTTTTAAGAATTTTCAAATTTTCAGATAGGAGGTTCCATATAAGGTCAAAAACTACATACTCAGATCTTCACCAAACTTTGCAGGGATACATTGGATGTCAAGACACGTGGAAAAAACGTACAAAACAAGAGATTGGAGACATCAAGATTTTGGACGAATTTTTGAGGAATTTTCAAATTTTCAGATATGAGGTTCCATATAAGGTCAAAAACTACATACTCAGATCTTCACCAAACATTGCAGGGATACATTGGATGTCAAGACACGTGGGAAAAACGTACAAAACAAGAGATTGGAGACTTCAAGATTTTGGACGAATTTTTTAAGAATTTTCAAATTTTCAGATAGGAGGTTCCAGATAAGGTCAAAAACTACATACTCAGATCTTCACCAAACTTTGCAGGGATACATTGGATGTCAAAACACGTGGAAAAAACGTACAAAACAAGAGATTGGGGTCATCAAGATTTTGAACGGATTTTTTAGGAATTTTCAAATTTTCAGATGGGAGGTTCCAGATAAGGTCAAAAACTACATACTCAGATCTTCACCAAACTTTGCAGGGATACATTGGATATCAAGACACGTGGAAAAAACGTATAAAACAAGAGATTGGAGACGTCAAGATTTTGGACGAATTTTTTAAGAATTTTCAAATTTTCAGAAAGGATGTTCCAGATAAGGTCAAAAACGACATACTCAGATCTTCACCAAACTCTGCAGGGATACATTGGATGTCAAGACACGGGGAAAAAACATACAAAACATAGGATTGGGGACATCAAGATTTTGTTCAAATTTTTTAAGAATTTTCAAATTTTCAGATAGGAGGTTCCATATAAGGTCAAGAACTACATACTCAGATCTTCACCAAACTTTGCAGGGATACATTGGATGTGAAGACAAGTGGAAAAAAAGTATAAAACAAGAGATTGGAGACATCAAGATTTTGGACGAATTTTTTAAGAATTTTCAAATTTTCAGAAAGGAGGTTCCATATAAGGTCAAAAACTACATACTCAGATCTTCACCAAACTTTGCAGGGATACATTGGATGTCAAGACACGTGGAAAAAACGTACAAAACAGAAGATTGGAGACATCAAGATTTTGGACGAATTTTTTAAGAATTTTCAAATTTTCAGATGGGATGTTCCAGATAAGGTGAAAAACGACATACTCAGATCTTCACCAAACTTTGCAGGGATACACTGGATGTCAAGACACGTGGAAAAAACATACAAAACATAGGATTGGGGACATCAAGATTTTGGTCAAATTTTTTAAGAATTTTCAAATTTTCAGAAAGGAGGTTCCAGATAAAGTCAAAAACTACATACTCAGATCTTCACCAAACTTTGCAGGGATACATTGGATGTCAAGACACGTGGAAAAAACGTACAAAACAACAGATTGGAGACGTCAAGATTTTGGACGAATTTTTTAAGAATTTTCAAATTTTCAGAAAGGATGTTCCAGATAAGGTCAAAAACGACATACTCAGATCTTCACCAAACTTTGCAGGGATACATTGGATGTCAAGACACGTGGAAAAAACGTACAAAACAAGAGATTGGAGACATCAAGATTTTCGACAAATTTTTTAAGAATTTTCAAATTTTCAGATAGGAGGTTCCAGATAAGGTCAAAAACTACATACTCAGATCTTCACCAAAGATTGCAGGGATACATTGGATGTCAAGACACGTGGAAAAAACGTACAAAACAAGAGATTGGAGACATCAAGATTTTCGACGAATTTTTTAAGAATTTTCAAATGTTCAGATGGGAGGTTCCAGATAAGGTCAAAAACGACATACTCAGATCTTCACCAAACTTTGCATGGATACATTGGATGTCAAGACACGTGGAAAAAACATACAAAACATAGAATTGGGGACATCAAGATTTTGGTCGAATTTTTTAAAAAATTTCAAATTTTCAGATAGGAGGTTCCATATAAGGTCAAAAACTACATACTCAGATCTTCACCAAACTATGCAGGGATACATTGGATGTCAAGACACGTGGAAAAAACGTACAAAACAAGAGATTGGAGACATCAAGATTTTGGACGAATTTTTTAAGAATTTTCAAATTTTCAGATAGGAGGTTCCAGATAAGGTCAAAAACTACATACTCAGATCTTCACCAAACTTTGCAGGGATACATTGGATGTCAAGACACGTGGAAAAAACGTACAAAACAAGAGATTGGAGACATCAAGATTTTGGACGAATTTTTGAGGAATTTTCAAATTTTCAGATATGAGGTTCCATATAAGGTCAAAAACTACATACTCAGATCTTCACCAAACATTGCAGGGATACATTGGATGTCAAGACACGTGGGAAAAACGTACAAAACAAGAGATTGGAGACTTCAAGATTTTGGACGAAGTTTTTAAGAATTTTCAAATTTTCAGATAGGAGGTTCCAGATAAGGTCAAAAACTACATACTCAGATCTTCACCAAACTTTGCAGGGATACAGTGGATGTCAAAACACGTGGAAAAAACGTACAAAACAAGAGATTGGGGTCATCAAGATTTTGAACGGATTTTTTAGGAATTTTCAAATTTTCAGATGGGAGGTTCCAGATAAGGTCAAAAACTACATACTCAGATCTTCACCAAACTTTGCAGGGATACATTGGATATCAAGACACGTGGAAAAAACGTATAAAACAAGAGATTGGAGACGTCAAGATTTTGGACGAATTTTTTAAGAATTTTCAAATTTTCAGAAAGGATGTTCCAGATAAGGTCAAAAACGACATACTCAGATCTTCACCAAACTCTGCAGGGATACATTGGATGTCAAGACACGGGGAAAAAACATACAAAACATAGGATTGGGGACATCAAGATTTTGTTCAAATTTTTTAAGAATTTTCAAATTTTCAGATAGGAGGTTCCATATAAGGTCAAGAACTACATACTCAGATCTTCACCAAACTTTGCAGGGATACATTGGATGTCAAGACACGTGGAAAAAACGTACAAAACAAGAGATTGGAGACATCAAGATTTTGGACGAATTTTTGAGGAATTTTCAAATTTTCAGAAATGAGGTTCCAGATAAGGTCAAAAACTACATACTCAGATCTTCACCAAACTTTGCAGGGATACATTGGATGTCAAGACACGTGGAAAAAACGTACAAAACAAGAGATTGGAGACATCAAGATTTTGGACGAATTTTTTAAGAATTTTCAAATTTTCAGATAGGAGGTTCCAGATAAGGTCAAAAACTACATACTCAGATCTTCACCAAACTTTGCAGGGATACTTTGGATGTCAAGACACGTGGAAAAAACGTACAAAACAAGAGATTGGAGACATCAAGATTTTCGACGAATTTTTTAAGAATTTTCAAATTTTCAGATGGGAGGTTCCAGATAAGTTCAAAAACGACATACTCAGATCTTCACCAAACTTTGCATGGATACATTGGATGTCAAGACACGTGGAAAAAACATACAAAACATAGGATTGGTGACATGAAGATTTTGGACGAATTTTTTAAGAATTTTCAAATTTTCAGATGGGACGTTCCAGATAAGGTCAAAAACAACATACTCAGATCTTCACCAAACTTTGCATGGATACATTGGATGTCAAGACACGTGGAAAAAACATACCAAACATAGGATTGGTGACATGAAGATTTTGGACGAATTTTTTAAGAATTTTCAAATTTTCAGAAAGGAGGTACCATATAAGTTCAAAAACTACATACTCAGATCTTCACCAAACTTTGCAGGGATACATTGGATGTGAAGACAAGTGGAAAAAAAGTATAAAACAAGAGATTGGAGACATCAAGATTTTGGACGAATTTTTTAAGAATTTTCAAATTTTCAGAAAGGAGGTTCCATATAAGGTCAAAAACTACATACTCAGATCTTCACCAAACTTTGCAGGGATACATTGGATGTCAAGACACGTGGAAAAAACGTACAAAACAGAAGATTGGAGACATCAAGATTTTGGAAGAATTTTTTAAGAATTTTCAAATTTTCAGATGGGATGTTCCAGATAAGGTGAAAAACGACATACTCAGATCTTCACCAAACTTTGCAGGGATACACTGGATGTCATGACACGTGGAAAAAACATACAAAACATAGGATTGGGGACATCAAGATTTTGGTCAAATTTTTTAAGAATTTTCAAATTTTCAGAAAGGAGGTTCCAGATAAAGTCAAAAACTACATACTCAGATCTTCACCAAACTTTGCAGGGATACATTGGATGTCAAGACACGTGGAAAAAACATACAAAACATAGGATTGGGGATATCAAGATTTTGGTCAAATTTTTTAAGAATTTTCAAATTTTCAGATAGGAGGTTCCATATAAGGTCAAAAACTACATACTCAGATCTTCACCAAACATTGCAGGGATACATTGGATGTCAAGACACGTGGAAAAAATGTACAAAACAAGAGATTGGTGTCATCAAGATTTTGGACGGATTTTTTAAGAATTATCAAATTTTCAGAAAGGATGTTCCAGATAAGGTCAAAAACGACATACTCAGATCTTCACCAAACTTTGCAGGGATACATTGGATGTCAAGACACGTGGAAAAAACATACAAAACAAGAGATTGGTGTCATCAAGATTTTGGACGGATTTTTTAGGAATTTTCAAATTTTCTGATGAGAGGTTCCAGATAAGGTCAAAAACTACATACTCAGATCTTCACCAAACTTTGCAGGGATACATTGGATGTCAAGACACGTGGAAAAAACGTACAAAACAAGAGATTGGAGACATCAAGATTTTGGACGAATTTTTTAAGAATTATCAAATTTTCAGAAAGGATGTTCCAGATAAGGTCAAAAACGACATACTCAGATCTTCACCAAACTTTGCAGGGATACATTGGATGTCAAGACACGTGGAAAAAACATACAAAACATAGGATTGGGGACATCAAGATTTTGGTCAAATTTTTTAAGAATTTTCAAATTTTCAGATGGGAGGTTCCAGATAAGGTCAAAAACTACATACTCAGATCTTCACCAAACTTTGCAGGGATACATTGGATGTCAAGACACGTGGAAAAAACGTACAAAACAAGAGATTGGAGACATCAAGGTTTTGGACGAATTTTTTAAGAATTTTCAAATTTTCAGAAAGGATGTTCCAGATAAGGTCAAAAACGACATACTCAGATCTTCACCAAACTTTGCAGGGATACATTGGATGTCAAGACACGTGAAAAACATACAAAACATAGGATTGGGGACATCAAGATTTTGGTCAAATTTTTTAAGAATTTTCAAATTTTCAGATAGGAGGTTCCATATAAGGTCAAAAACTACATACTCAGATCTTCACCAAACATTGCAAGGATACATTGGATGTCAAGACACGTGGAAAAACGTACAAAACAAGAGATTGGAGACATCAAGATTTTGGACGAATTTTTTAAGAATTTTCAAATTTTCAGATAGGAGGTTCCAGATAAGGTCAAAAACTACATACTCAGATCTTCACCAAACTTTGCAGGGATACATTGGATGTCAAGACACGTGGGAAAAACATACAAAACATAGGATTGGGGACATCAAGATTTTGGTCAAATTTTTTAAGAATTTTCAAATTTTCAGATAGGAGGTTCCATATAAGGTCAAAAACTACATACTCAGATCTTCACCAAACATTGCAGGGATACATTGGATGTCAAGACACGTGGAAAAAACATACAAAACAAGAGATTGGAGACATCAAGATTTTCGACGAATTTTTTAAGAATTTTCAAATTTTCAGATGGGAGGTTCCAGATAAGGTCAAAAACGACATACTCAGATCTTCACCAAACTTTGCATGGTTACACTGGATGTCAAGACACGTGGAAAAAACATACAAAACATAGAATTGGGGACATCAAGATTTTGGTAGAATTTTTTAAGAATTTTCAAATTTTCAGATAGGAGGTTCCATATAAGGTCAAAAACTACATACTCAGATCTTCACCAAACTATGCAGGGATACATTGGATGTCAAGACACGTGGAAAAATGTACAAAACAAGAGATTGGGGTCATCAAGATTTTGGACGGATTTTTTAGGAATTTTCAAATTTTCAGAAGGGAGGTTCCAGATAAGGTCAAAAACTACATACTCAGATCTTCACCAAACTTTGCAGGGATACATTGGATGTCAAGACACGTGGAAAAAACGTACAAAACAAGAGATTGGAGACATCAAGATTTTAAACGAATTTTTGAAGAATGTTCAAATTTTCAGATAGGAGGTTCCAGATAAGATCAAAAACTACATACTCAGATCTTCACCAAACTTTGCAGGGATACATTGGATGTCAAGACACGTGGGAAAAACGTACAAAACAAGAGATTGGAGACATCAAGATTTTGGACGGATTTTTTAAGAATTTTCAAATTTTCAGATGGGAGGTTCCAGATAAGGTCAAAAACTACATACTCAGATCTTCACCAAACTTTGCAGGGATACATTGGATGTCAAGACACGTGGGAAAAACATACAAAACATAGGATTGGGGACATCAAGATTTTGGTCAAATTTTTTAAGAATTTTCAAATTTTCAGATAGGAGGTTCCATATAAGGTCAAAAACTACATACTCAGATCTTCACCAAACATTGCAGGGATACATTGGATGTCAAGACACGTGGAAAAATGTACAAAACAAGAGATTGGGGTCATCAAGATTTTGGACGGATTTTTTAGGAATTTTGAAATTTTCAGATGGGAGGTTCCAGATAAGGTCAAAAACTACATACTCAGATCTTCACCAAACTTTGCAGGGATACATTGGATGTCAAGACACGTGGAAAAAACGTACAAAACAAGAGATTGGAGACATCAAGATTTTGGACGAATTTTTGAAGAATGTTCAAATTTTCAGATAGGAGGTTCCAGATAAGGTCAAAAACTACATACTCAGATCTTCACCAAACTTTGCAGGGATACATTGGATGTCAAGACACGTGGGAAAAACGTACAAAACAAGAGATTGGAGACATCAAGATTTTGGACGGATTTTTTAAGAATTTTCAAATTTTCAGATGGGAGGTTCCAGATAAGGTCAAAAACTACATACTCAGATCTTCACCAAACTTTGCAGGGATACATTGGATGTCAAGACACGTGGAAAAAACGTACAAAACAAGAGATTGGAGACGTCAAGATTTTGGACGAATTTTTTAAGAATTTTCAAATTTTCAGAAAGGATGTTCCAGATAAGGTCACAAACGACATACTCAGATCTTCACCAAACTTTGCAGGGATCCATTGGATGTCAAGACACGTGGAAAAAACGTACAAAACAAGAGATTGGAGACATCAAGATTTTGGACGAATTTTTTAAGAATTTTCAAATTTTCAGATAGGAGGTTCCAGATAAGGTCAAAAACTACATACTCAGATCTTCACCAAACTTTGCAGGGATACATTGGATGTCAAGACACGTGGAAAAAACGTACAAAACAAGAGATTGGAGACATCAAGATTTTGGACGAATTTTTGAGGAATTTTCAAATTTTCAGAAATGAGGTTCCAGATAAGGTCAAAAACTACATACTCAGATCTTCACCAAACTTTGCAGGGATACATTGGATGTCAAGACACGTGGGAAAAACGTACAAAACAAGAGATTGGAGACATCAAGATTTTGGACGAATTTTTTAACTATTTTCAAATTTTCAGATAGGAGGTTCCAGATAAGGTCAAAAACTACATACTCAGATCTTCACCAAACTTTGCAGGGATACATTGGATGTCAAGACACGTGGGAAAAACGTACAAAACAAGAGATTGGAGACATCAAGATTTTGGACGAATTTTTTAAGAATTTTCAAATTTTCAGATAGGAGGTTCCAGATAAGGTCAAAAACGACATACTCAGATCTTCACCAAACTTTGCAGGGATACATTGGATGTCAAGATACGTGGAAAAAACGTACAAAACAAGAGATTGGGTCATCAAGATTTTGGACGAATTTTTTAGGAATTTTCAAATTTTCAGATGTGAGGTTCCAGATAAGGTCAAAAACTACATATTCAGATCTTCACCAAACTTTGCAGGGATACATTGGATGTCAAGACACGTGGAAAAAACGTACAAAACCAGAGATTGGAGACGTCAAGATTTTGGACGAATTTTTTAAGAATTTTCAAATTTTCAGAAAGGATGTTCCAGATAAGGTCAAAAACGACATACTCAAATCTTCACCAAACTCTGCAGGGATACATTGGATGTCAAGACACGTGGGAAAAACGTACAAAACAAGAGATTGGAGACATCAAGATTTCGGACGAATTTTTTAAGAATTTTCAAATTTTCAGATAGGAGGTTCCAGATAAGGTCAAAAACTACATACTCAGATCTTCACCAAACTTTGCAGGGATACATTGGATGTCAAGACACGTGGAAAAAACGTACAAAACAAGAGTTTGGGGTCATCAAGATTTTGGACGGATTTTTTAGGAATTTTCAAATTTTCAGATGGGAGGTTCCAGATAAGATCAAAAACGACATACTCAGATCTTCACCAAACTTTGCAGGGATACATTGGATGTCAAGACACGTGGAAAAAACGTACAAAACAAGAGATTGGAGACGTCAAGATTTTGGACGAATTTTTGAAGAATTTTCAAATTTTCAGAAAGGATGTTCCAGATAAGGTCAAAAACGACATCCTCAGATCTTCACCAAACTTTGCAGGGATACATTGGATGTCAAGACACGTGGAAAAAACGTACAAAACAAGAGATTGGAGACATCAAGATTTTGGACGAATTTTTTAAGAATTTTCAAATTTTTAGATAGGAGGTTCCAGATAAGGTCAAAAACTACACACTCAGATCTTCACCAAACTTTGCAGGGATACATTGGATGTCAAGACACGTGGAAAAAACGTACAAAACAAGAGATTGGAGACATCAAGATTTTGGAAGAATTTTTTAGGAATTTTCAAATTTTCAGAAATGAGGTTCCAGATAAGGTCAAAAACTACATACTCAGATCTTCACCAAACATTGCAGGGATACATTGGATGTCAAGACACGTGGAAAAATCGTACAAAACAAGAGATTGGAGACATCAAGATTTTGGACGAATTTTTTAAGAATTTTCAAATTTTCAGAAAGGTTGTTCCAGATAAGGTCAAAAACGACATACTCAGATCTTCACCAAACTTTGCAGGGATACATTGGATGTCAAGACACGTGGAAAAAACGTACAAAACAAGAGATTGGAGACATCAAGATTTTGGACGAATTTTTTCACAATTTTCAAATTTTCAGATAGGAGGTTCCAGATAAGGTCAAAAACTACATACTCAGATCTTCACCAAAGATTGCAGGGATACATTGGATGTCAAGACACGAGGAAAAAACGTACAAAACAAGAGATTGGAGACATCAAGATTTTGGACGAATTTTTTAACAATTTTCAAATTTTCAGATAGGAGGTTCCAGATAAGGTCAAAAACGACATACTCAGATCTTCACCAAACTGCAGGGATACATTGGATGTCAAGACATGTGGAAAAAACATACAAAACATAGGATTGGGGACATCAAGATTTTGGTCAAATTTTTTAAGAATTTTCAAATTTTCAGATAGGAGGTTCCAGATAAGGTCAAAAACTACATACTCAGATCTTCACCAAACTTTGCAGGGATACATTGGATGTCAAGACACGTGGAAAAAACGTACAAAACAAGAGATTGAAGACATCAAGATTTTGGACGAATTTTTTAAGAATTTTCAAATTTTCAGAAAGGATGTTCGTGATAAGGTCAAAAACGACATACTCAGATCTTCACCAAACTCTGCAGGGATACATTGGATGTCAAGAGACGTGGAAAAAACATACAAAACATAGGATTGGGGACATCAAGATTTTAGTCAAATTTTTTAAGAATTTTCAAATTTTCAGATAGGAGGTTCCATATAAGGTCAAAAACTACATACTCAGATCTTCACCAAACATTGCAGGGATACATTGGATGTCAAGACACGTGGAAAAAACATACAAAACATAGGATTGGGGACATCAAGATTTTGGTCAAATTTTTTAAGAATTTTCAAATTTTCAGATAGGAGGTTCCATAAAAGGTCAAAAACTACATACTCAGATCTTCACCAAAGATTGCAGGGATACATTGGATGTCAAGACACGTGGAAAATACGTACAAAACAAGAGATTGGAGACATCAAGATTTTGGACGAATTTTTTAAGAATTTTCAAATTTTCAGATGGGAGGTTCCAGATAAGGTCAAAAACGACATACTCAGATCTTCATCAAACTTTGCATAGATACATTGGATGTGGAGACACGTGGAAAAAACGTACAAAACAAGAGATTGGAGACCAAGATTTTGGACGAATTTTTTCAAAATTTTCAAATTTTCAGATAGGAGATTCCAGATAATATCAAAAACTACATACTGAGATCTTCACCAAACTTTGCAGGGATACATTGGATGTCAAGACATGTGGAAAAAATTTACAAAACATAGGATTGGGGACATCAAGATTTTGGTCGAATTTTTGAGGAATTTTCAAATTTTCAGATAGGAGGTTCCATATAAGGTCAAAAACTACATACTCAGATCTTCAACAAACATTGCAGGGATACATTGGATGTCAAGACACGTGGAAAAACGTACAAAACAAGAGATTGGAGACATCAAGATTTTGGACGAATTTTTTAAGAATTTTCAAATTTTCAGATAGGAGGTTTCAGATAAGGTCAAAAACTACATACTCAGATCTTCACCAAACTTTGCAGGGATACATTGGATGTCAAGACACGTGGGAAAAACATACAAAACATAGGATTGGGGACATCAAGATTTTGGTCAAATTTTTTAAGAATTTTCAAATTTTCAGATAGGAGGTTCCATATAAGGTCAAAAACTACATACTCAGATCTTCACCAAAGATTGCAGGGATACATTGGATGTCAAGACACGTGGAAAAAACGTACAAAACAAGAGATTGGAGACATCAAGATTTTGGACGAATTTTTTAAGAATTTTCAAATTTTCAGATGGGAGGTTCCAGATAAGGTCAAAAACTACATACTCAGATCTTCACCAAACTTTGCAGGGATACATTGGATGTCAAGACACGTGGAAAAAACGTACAAAACAAGAGATTGGAGACATCAAGGTTTTGGACGAATTTTTTAAGAATTTTCAAATTTTCAGAAAGGATGTTCCAGATAAGGTCAAAAACGACATACTCAGATCTTCACCAAACTTTGCAGGGATACATTGGATGTCAAGACACGTAAAAAACATACAAAACATAGGATTGGGGACATCAAGATTTTGGTCAAATTTTTTAAGAATTTTCAAATTTTCAGATAGGAGGTTCCATATAAGGTCAAAAACTACATACTCAGATCTTCACCAAACATTGCAAGGATACATTGGATGTCAAGACACGTGGAAAAACGTACAAAACAAGAGATTGGAGACATCAAGATTTTGGACGAATTTTTTAAGAATTTTCAAATTTTCAGATAGGAGGTTCCAGATAAGGTCAAAAACTACATACTCAGATCTTCACCAAACTTTGCAGGGATACATTGGATGTCAAGACACGTGGGAAAAACATACAAAACATAGGATTGGGGACATCAAGATTTTGGTCGAATTTTTGAGGAATTTTCAAATTTTCAGATAGGAGGTTCCAGATAAGGTCAAAAACTACATACTCAGATCTTCACCAAACTTTGCAGGGATACATTGGATGTCAAGACACGTGGGAAAAACATACAAAACATAGGATTGGGGACATCAAGATTTTGGTCAAATTTTTTAAGAATTTTCAAATTTTCAGATAGGAGGTTCCATATAAGGTCAAAAACTACATACTCAGATCTTCACCAAAGATTGCAGGGATACATTGGATGTCAAGACACGTGGAAAAAACGTACAAAACAAGATTGGAGACATCAAGATTTTGGACGAATTTTTTAAGAATTTTCAAATTTTCAGATGGGAGGTTCCAGATAAGGTCAAAAACTACATACTCAGATCTTCACCAAACTTTGCAGGGATACATTGGATGTCAAGACACGTGGAAAAAACGTACAAAACAAGAGATTGGAGACGTCAAGATTTTGGACGATTTTTTTAAGAATTTTCAAATTTTCAGAAAGGATGTTCCAGATAAGGTCAAAAACGACATACTCAGATCTTCACCAAACTTTGCAGGGAATACATTGGATGTCAAGACACGTGGAAAAAACGTACAAAACAAGAGATTGGAGACATCAAGATTTTGGACGAATTTTTTAAGAATTTTCAAATTTTCAGATAGGAGGTTCCAGATAAGGTCAAAAACTACATACTCAGATCTTCACCAAACATTGCAGGGATACATTGGATGTCAAGACACGTGGAAAAAACGTACAAAACAAGAGATTGGAGACATCAAGATTTTCGACGAATTTTTTAAGAATTTTCAAATTTTCAGATGGGAGGTTCCAGATAAGGTCAAAAACGACATACTCAGATCTTCACCAAACTTTGCAGGGAATACATTGGATGTCAAGACACGTGGAAAAAACATACAAAACATAGAATTGGGGACATCAAGATTTTGGTAGAATTTTTTAAGAAATTTCAAATTTTCAGATAGGAAGTTCCATATAAGGTCAAAAACTACATACTCAGATCTTCACCAAACTATGCAGGGATACATTGGATGTCAAGACACGTGGAAAAACGTACAAAACAAGAGATTGGGGTCATCAAGATTTTGGACGGATTTTTTAGGAATTTTCAAATTTTCAGATGGGAGGTTCCAGATAAGGTCAAAAACTACATACTCAGATCTTCACCAAACTTTGCAGGGATACATTGGATGTCAAGACACGTGGAAAAAACGTACAAAACAAGAGATTGGAGACATCAAGATTTTGGACGAATTTTTGAAGAATTTTCAAATTTTCAGATAGGAGGTTCCAGATAAGGTCAAAAACTACATACTCAGATCTTCACCAAACTTTGCAGGGATACATTGGATGTCAAGACACGTGGGAAAAACGTACAAAACAAGAGATTGGAGACATCAAGATTTTGGACGGATTTTTTAAGAATTTTCAAATTTTCAGATGGGAGGTTCCAGATAAGGTCAAAAACTACATACTCAGATCTTCACCAAACTTTGCAGGGATACATTGGATGTCAAGACACGTGGAAAAAACGTACAAAACAAGAGATTGGAGACGTCAAGATTTTGGACGAATTTTTTAAGAATTTTCAAATTTTCAGAAAGGATGTTCCAGATAAGGTCAAAAACGACATACTCAGATCTTCACCAAACTTTGCAGGGATCCATTGGATGTCAAGACACGTGGAAAAAACGTACAAAACAAGAGATTGGAGACATCAAGATTTTGGACGAATTTTTTAAGAATTTTCAAATTTTCAGATAGGAGGTTCCAGATAAGGTCAAAAACTACATACTCAGATCTTCACCAAACTTTGCAGGGATACATTGGATGTCAAGACACGTGGAAAAAACGTACAAAACAAGAGATTGGAGACATCAAGATTTTGGACGAATTTTTGAGGAATTTTCAAATTTTCAGAAATGAGGTTCCAGATAAGGTCAAAAACTACATACTCAGATCTTCACCAAACTTTGCAGGGATACATTGGATGTCAAGACACGTGGGAAAAACGTACAAAACAAGAGATTGGAGACATCAAGATTTTGGACGAATTTTTTAAGAATTTTCAAATTTTCAGATAGGAGGTTCCAGATAAAGTCAAAAACTACATACTCAGATCTTCACCAAACTTTGCAGGGATACATTGGATGTCAAGACACGTGGAAAAAACGTACAAAACAAGAGATTGGGGTCATCAAGATTTTGGACGAATTTTTTAGGAATTTTCAAATTTTCAGATGGGAGGTTCCAGATAAGGTCAAAAACTACATACTCAGATCTTCACCAAACTTTGCAGGGATACATTGGATGTCAAGACACGTGGAAAAAACGTACAAAACAAGAGATTGGAGACGTCAAGATTTTGGACGAATTTTTTAAGAATTTTCAAATTTTCAGAAAGGATGTTCCAGATAAGGTCAAAAACGACATACTCAAATCTTCACCAAACTCTGCAGGGATACATTGGATGTCAAGACACGTGGGAAAAACGTACAAAACAAGAGATTGGAGACATCAAGATTTCGGACGAATTTTTTAAGAATTTTCAAATTTTCAGATAGGAGGTTCCAGATAAGGTCAAAAACTACATACTCAGATCTTCACCAAACTTTGCAGGGATACATTGGATGTCAAGACACGTGGAAAAAACGTACAAAACAAGAGTTTGGGGTCATCAAGATTTTGGACGGATTTTTTAGGAATTTTCAAATTTTCAGATGGGAGGTTCCAGATAAGGTCAAAAACGACATACTCAGATCTTCACCAAACTTTGCAGGGATACATTGGATGTCAAGACACGTGGAAAAAACGTACAAAACAAGAGATTGGGGTCATCAAGATTTTGGACGGATTTTTTAGGAATTTTCAAATTTTCAGATGGGAGGTTCCAGATAAGGTCAAAAACTACATACTCAGATCTTCACCAAACTTTGCAGGGATACATTGGATGTCAAGACACGTGGAAAAAACGTACAAAACAAGAGATTGGAGACATCAAGATTTTGGACGAATTTTTGAAGAATTTTCAAATTTTCAGAAAGGAGGTTCCATATAAGGTCAAAAACTACATACTCAGATCTTCACCAAACTTTGCAGGGATACATTGGATGTCAAGACACGTGGAAAAAACGTACAAAACAAGAGATTGGAGACATCAAGATTTTGGACGAATTTTTTAAGAATTTTCAAATTTTCAGAAAGGATGTTCCAGATAAGGTCAAAAACGACATACTCAGATCTTCACCAAACTTTGCAGGGATACATTGGAGGTCAAGACACGTGGAAAAAACGTACAAAACAAGAGATTGAAGACATCAAGATTTTGGACGAATTTTTTTAAAATTTTCAAATTTTCAGATAGGAGGTTCCAGATAAGGTCAAAAACTACATACTCAGATCTTCACCAAACTTTGCAGGGATACTTTGCATGTCAAGACACGTGGAAAAAGCGTACAAAACAAGAGATTGGAGACATCAAGATTTTGGTCAAATTTTTTAAGAATTTTCAAATTTTCAGATGGGAGGTTCCATATAAGGTCAAAAACGACATACTCAGATCTTCACCAAACTTTGCAGGGATACATTGGATGTCAAGACACGTGGAAAAAACGTACAAAACAAGAGATTGGGGACATCAAGATTTTGGACGAATTTTTTAAGAATTTTCAAATTTTCAGATAGGTGGTTCCATATAAGGTCAAAAACTATATACTCAGATCTTCACCAAACATTGCAGGGATACATTGGATGTCAAGAAACGTGGAAAAAAAGTACAAAACAAGAGATTGGAGACATCAAGATTTTGGACGAATTTTTGAAGAATTTTCAAATTTTCAGATAGGAGGTTCCAGATAAGGTCAAAAACTACATACTCAGATCTTCACCAAACGTTGCAGGGATACTTTGCATGTCAAGACACGTGGAAAAAACGTACAAAACGAGAGATTGGAGACATCAAGATTTTCGACGAATTTTTTAAGAATTTTCAAATTTTCAGATGGGAGGTTCCAGATAAGGTCAAAAACGACATACTCAGATCTTCACCAAAATTTGCATGGATACATTGGATGTCAAGACACGTGGAAAAAACATACAAAACATAGGATTGGGGACATCAAGATTTTGGACGAATTTTTTAAGAATTTTCAAATTTTCAGAAAGGAGGTTCCATATAAGGTCAAAAACTACATACTCAGATCTTCACCAAACTTTGCAGGGATACATTGTATGTCAAGAAACGTGGAAAAAACGTACAAAACAAGAGATTGGAGACATCAAGATTTTGGATGAATTTTTTAAGAATTTTCAAATTTTCAGAAAGGAGGCTCCATATAAGGTCAAAAACTACATACTCTGATCTTCACCAAACTTTGCAGGGATACATTGGATGTCAAGACACGCGGAAAAAACGTACAAAACAAGAGAGTGGAGACATCAAGATTTTGGACGAATTTTTGAAGAATTTTCAAATTTTCAGAAAGGAGGTTCCAGATAAGGTCAAAAACTACATACTTAGATCTTCACCAAACTTTGCAGGGATACATTGGATGTCAAGACACGTGGAAAAAACGTACAAAACAAGAGATTGGTGTCATCAAGATTTTGGAAGGATTTTTTAGGAATTTTCAAATTTTCAGTTGAGAGGTTCCAGATAAGGTCAAAAACTACATACTCAGATCTTCACCAAACTTTGCAGGGATACATTGGATGTGAAGACACGTGAAAAAAACGTACAAAACAAGAGATTGGAGACATCAAGATTTTGGACGAATTTTTTAAGAATTTTCAAATTTTCAGAAAGGATGTTCCAAATAAGGTCAAAAACTACATACTCAGATCTTCAACAAACATTGCAGGGATACATTGGATGTCAAGACACGTGGAAAAACGTACAAAACAAGAGATTGGAGACATCAAGATTTTGGACGAATTTTTTTAGAATTTTCAAATTTTCAGATAGGAGGTTCCAGATAAGGTCAAAAACTACATACTCAGATCTTCACCAAAGATTGCAGGGGTACATTGGATGTCAAGACACGTGGAAAAAACATACAAAACAAGAGATTGGAGACATCAAGATTTTCGACGAATTTTTTAAGAATTTTCAAATTTTCAGATGGGAGGTTCCAGATAAGGTCAAAAACGACATACTCAGATCTTCACCAAACTTTGCATGGATACATTGGATGTCAAGACACGTGGAAAAAACATACAAAACATAGAATTGAGGACATCAAGATTTTGGTCGAATTTTTTAAAAATTTTCAAATTTTCAGATAGGAGGTTCCAGATAAGGTCAAAAACTACATACTCAGATCTTCACCAAACTTTGCAGGGATACATTGGATGTCAAGACACGAGGAAAAAACGTACAAAACAAGAGATTGGAGACATCCAGATTTTGGACGAATTTTTGAGGAATTTTCAAATTTTCAGAAATGAGGTTCCAGATAAGGTCAAAAACTACATACTCAGATCTTCACCAAACTTTGCAGGGATACATTGGATGTCAAGACACGTGGGAAAAACGTACAAAACAAGAGATTGGAGACATCAAGATTTTGGACGAATTTTTTAAGAGTTTTCAAATTTTCAGATAGGAGGTTCCAGATAAGGTCAAAAACTACATACTCAGATCTTCACCAAACATTGCAGGGATACATTGGATGTCAAGACACGTGGGAAAAACGTACAAAACAAGAGATTGGAGACATCAAGTTTTTGGACGAATTTTTTAAGATTTTTCAAATTTTCAGATAGGAGGTTCCAGATAAGGTCAAAAACTAAATACTCAGATCTTCACCAAACTTTGCAGGGATACATTGGATGACAAAACACGTGGAAAAAACGTACAAAACAAGAGATTGGAGACGTCAAGATTTTGGACGAATTTTTTAAGAATTTTCAAATTTTCAGAAAGGATGTTCCAGATAAGGTCAAAAACGACATACTCAAATCTTCACCAAACTCTGCAGGGATACATTGGATGTCAAGACACGTGGGAAAAACGTACAAAACAAGAGATTGGAGACATCAAGATTTCGGACGAATTTTTTAAGAATTTTCAAATTTTCAGTTGAGAGGTTCCAGATAAGGTCAAAAACTACATACTCAGATCTTCACCAAACTTTGCAGGGATACATTGGATGTCAAGACACGTGGAAAAAACGTACAAAACAAGAGTTTGGGGTCATCAAGATTTTGGACGGATTTTTTAGGAATTTTCAAATTTTCAGATGGGAGGTTCCAGATAAGGTCAAAAACGACATACTCAGATCTTCACCAAACTTTGCAGGGATACATTGGATGTCAAGACACGTGGAAAAAACGTACAAAACAAGAGATTGGGGTCATCAAGATTTTGGACGGATTTTTTAGGAATTTTCAAATTTTCAGATGGGAGGTTCCAGATAAGGTCAAAAACTACATACTCAGATCTTCACCAAACTTTGCAGGGATACATTGGATGTCAAGACACGTGGAAAAAACGTACAAAACAAGAGATTGGAGACATCAAGATTTTGGACGAATTTTTGAAGAATTTTCAAATTTTCAGAAAGGAGGTTCCATATAAGGTCAAAAACTACATACTCAGATCTTCACCAAACTTTGCAGGGATACATTGGATGTCAAGACACGTGGAAAAAACGTACAAAACAAGAGATTGGAGACATCAAGATTTTGGACGAATTTTTTAAGAATTTTCAAATTTTCAGAAAGGATGTTCCAGATAAGGTCAAAAACGACATACTCAGATCTTCACCAAACTTTGCAGGGATACATTGGAGGTCAAGACACGTGGAAAAAACGTACAAAACAAGAGATTGAAGACATCAAGATTTTGGACGAATTTTTTTAAAATTTTCAAATTTTCAGATAGGAGGTTCCAGATAAGGTCAAAAACTACATACTCAGATCTTCACCAAACTTTGCAGGGATACTTTGCATGTCAAGACACGTGGAAAAAGCGTACAAAACAAGAGATTGGAGACATCAAGATTTTGGTCAAATTTTTTAAGAATTTTCAAATTTTCAGATGGGAGGTTCCATATAAGGTCAAAAACGACATACTCAGATCTTCACCAAACTTTGCAGGGATACATTGGATGTCAAGACACGTGAAAAAAACGTACAAAACAAGAGATTGGGGACATCAAGATTTTGGACGAATTTTTTAAGAATTTTCAAATTTTCAGATAGGTGGTTCCATATAAGGTCAAAAACTATATACTCAGATCTTCACCAAACATTGCAGGGATACATTGGATGTCAAGAAACGTGGAAAAAAAGTACAAAACAAGAGATTGGAGACATCAAGATTTTGGACGAATTTTTGAAGAATTTTCAAATTTTCAGATAGGAGGTTCCAGATAAGGTCAAAAACTACATACTCAGATCTTCACCAAACGTTGCAGGGATACTTTGCATGTCAAGACACGTGGAAAAAACGTACAAAACGAGAGATTGGAGACATCAAGTTTTTCGACGAATTTTTTAAGAATTTTCAAATTTTCAGATGGGAGGTTCCAGATAAGGTCAAAAACGACATACTCAGATCTTCACCAAAATTTGCATGGATACATTGGATGTCAAGACACGTGGAAAAAACATACAAAACATAGGATTGGGGACATCAAGATTTTGGACGAATTTTTTAAGAATTTTCAAATTTTCAGAAAGGAGGTTCCATATAAGGTCAAAAACTACATACTCAGATCTTCACCAAACTTTGCAGGGATACATTGTATGTCAAGAAACGTGGAAAAAACGTACAAAACAAGAGATTGGAGACATCAAGATTTTGGATGAATTTTTTAAGAATTTTCAAATTTTCAGAAAGGAGGCTCCATATAAGGTCAAAAACTACATACTCTGATCTTCACCAAACTTTGCAGGGATACATTGGATGTCAAGACACGTGGAAAAAACGTACAAAACAAGAGAGTGGAGACATCAAGATTTTGGACGAATTTTTGAAGAATTTTCAAATTTTCAGAAAGGAGGTTCCAGATAAGGTCAAAAACTACATACTTAGATCTTCACCAAACTTTGCAGGGATACATTGGATGTCAAGACACGTGGAAAAAACGTACAAAACAAGAGATTGGTGTCATCAAGATTTTGGAAGGATTTTTTAGGAATTTTCAAATTTTCAGTTGAGAGGTTCCAGATAAGGTCAAAAACTACATACTCAGATCTTCACCAAACTTTGCAGGGATACATTGGATGTGAAGACACGTGAAAAAAACGTACAAAACAAGAGATTGGAGACATCAAGATTTTGGACGAATTTTTTAAGAATTTTCAAATTTTCAGAAAGGATGTTCCAGATAAGGTCAAAAACTACATACTCAGATCTTCAACAAACATTGCAGGGATACATTGGATGTCAAGACACGTGGAAAAACGTACAAAACAAGAGATTGGAGACATCAAGATTTTGGACGAATTTTTTTAGAATTTTCAAATTTTCAGATAGGAGGTTCCAGATAAGGTCAAAAACTACATACTCAGATCTTCACCAAAGATTGCAGGGATACATTGGATGTCAAGACACGTGGAAAAAACATACAAAACAAGAGATTGGAGACATCAAGATTTTCGACGAATTTTTTAAGAATTTTCAAATTTTCAGATGGGAGGTTCCAGATAAGGTCAAAAACGACATACTCAGATCTTCACCAAACTTTGCATGGATACATTGGATGTCAAGACACGTGGAAAAAACATACAAAACATAGAATTGAGGACATCAAGATTTTGGTCGAATTTTTTAAAAATTTTCAAATTTTCAGATAGGAGGTTCCAGATAAGGTCAAAAACTACATACTCAGATCTTCACCAAACTTTGCAGGGATACATTGGATGTCAAGACACGAGGAAAAAACGTACAAAACAAGAGATTGGAGACATCCAGATTTTGGACGAATTTTTGAGGAATTTTCAAATTTTCAGAAATGAGGTTCCAGATAAGGTCAAAAACTACATACTCAGATCTTCACCAAACTTTGCAGGGATACATTGGATGTCAAGACACGTGGGAAAAACGTACAAAACAAGAGATTGGAGACATCAAGATTTTGGACGAATTTTTTAAGAGTTTTCAAATTTTCAGATAGGAGGTTCCAGATAAGGTCAAAAACTACATACTCAGATCTTCACCAAACATTGCAGGGATACATTGGATGTCAAGACACGTGGGAAAAACGTACAAAACAAGAGATTGGAGACATCAAGTTTTTGGACGAATTTTTTAAGATTTTTCAAATTTTCAGATAGGAGGTTCCAGATAAGGTCAAAAACTAAATACTCAGATCTTCACCAAACTTTGCAGGGATACATTGGATGACAAAACACGTGGAAAAAACGTACAAAACAAGAGATTGGGGTCATCAAGATTTTGAACGGATTTCTTAGGAATTTTCAAATTTTCAGATGGGAGGTTCCAGATAAGGTCAAAAACTACATACTCAGATCTTCACCAAACTTTGCAGGGATACATTGGATATCAAGACACGTGGAAAAAACGTATAAAACAAGAGATTGGAGACGTCAAGATTTTGGACGAATTTTTTAAGAATTTTCAAATTTTCAGAAATGAGGTTCCAGATAATGTCAAAAACGACATACTCAGATCTTCACCAAACTCTGCAGGGATACATTGGATGTCAAGACACGGGGAAAAAACATACAAAACATAGGATTGGGGACATCAAGATTTTGGTCAAATTTTTTAAGAATTTTCAAATTTTCAGATAGGAGGTTCCATATAAGGTCAAGAACTACATACTCAGATCTTCACCAAACTTTGCAGGGATACATTGGATGTCAAGACACGTGGAAAAAACGTACAAAACAAGAGATTGGAGACATCAATATTTTGGACGAATTTTTGAGGAATTTTCAAATTTTCAGAAATGAGGTTCCAGATAAGGTCAAAAACTACATACTCAGATCTTCACCAAACTTTGCAGGGATACATTGGATGTAAGGACACGTGGAAAAAACGTACAAAACAAGAGATTGGAGACATCAAGATTTTGGACGATTTTTTTAATAATTTTCAAATTTTCAGATAGGAGGTTCCAGATAAAGTCAAAAACTACATACTCAGATCTTCACCAAACTTTGCAGGGATACTTTGCATGTCAAGACACGTGGAAAAAACGTACAAAACAAGAGATTGGAGACATCAAGATTTTCGACGAATTTTTTAAGAATTTTCAAATTTTCAGATGGGAGGTTTCAGATAAGGTCAAAAACGACATACTCAGATCTTCACCAAACTTTGCATGGATACATTGGATGTCAAGACACGTGGAAAAAACATACAAAACATAGGATTGGTGACATGAAGATTTTGGACGAATTTTTTAAGAATTATCAAATTTTCAGAAAGGAGGTACCATATAAGGTCAAAAACTACATACTCAGATCTTCACCAAACTTTGCAGGGATACATTGGATGTGAAGACACGTGGAAAAAACGTACAAAACAAGAGATTGGAGACATCAAGATTTTGGACGAATTTTTTAAGAATTTTCAAATTTTCAGAAAGGAGGTTCCATATAAGGTCAAAAACTACATACTCAGATCTTCACCAAACTTTGCAGGGATACATTGGATGTCAAGACACGTGGAAAAAACGTACAAAACAGAAGATTGGAGACATCAAGATTTTGGACGAATTTTTTAAGAATTTTCAAATTTTCAGATGGGAGGTTCCAGATAAGGTCAAAAACTACATACTCAGATCTTCACCAAACTTTGCAGGGATACATTGGATGTCAAGACACGTGGAAAAAACGTACAAAACAAGAGATTGGAGACATCAAGATTTTGGACGAATTTTTGAAGAATTTTCAAATTTTCAGATAGGAGGTTCCAGATAAGGTCAAAAACTACATACTCAGATCTTCACCAAACGTTGCAGGGATACTTTGCATGTCAAGACACGTGGAAAAAACGTACAAAACAAGAGATTGGAGACATCAAGATTTTCGACGAATTTTTTAAGAATTTTCAAATTTTCAGAAAGGATATTCCTGATAATGTCAAAAACGACATACTCAGATCTTCACCAAACTCTGCAGGGATACATTGGATGTCAAGACACGGGGAAAAAACATACAAAACATAGGATTGGGGACATCAAGATTTTGGTCAAATTTTTTAAGAATTTTCAAATTTTCAGATAGGAGGTTCCATATAAGGTCAAGAACTACATACTCAGATCTTCACCAAACTTTGCAGGGATACATTGGATGTCAAGACACGTGGAAAAAACGTACAAAACAAGAGATTGGAGACATCAATATTTTGGACGAATTTTTGAGGAATTTTCAAATTTTCAGAAATGAGGTTCCAGATAAGGTCAAAAACTACATACTCAGATCTTCACCAAACTTTGCAGGGATACATTGGATGTCAAGACACGTGGGAAAAACGTACAAAACAAGAGATTGGAGACATCAAGATTTTGGACGAATTTTTTAAGAGTTTTCAAATTTTCAGATAGGAGGTTCCAGATAAGGTCAAAAACTACATACTCAGATCTTCACCAAACATTGCAGGGATACATTGGATGTCAAGACACGTGGGAAAAACGTACAAAACAAGAGATTGGAGACATCAAGTTTTTGGACGAATTTTTTAAGATTTTTCAAATTTTCAGATAGGAGGTTCCAGATAAGGTCAAAAACTAAATACTCAGATCTTCACCAAACTTTGCAGGGATACATTGGATGACAAAACACGTGGAAAAAACGTACAAAACAAGAGATTGGGGTCATCAAGATTTTGAACGGATTTCTTAGGAATTTTCAAATTTTCAGATGGGAGGTTCCAGATAAGGTCAAAAACTACATACTCAGATCTTCACCAAACTTTGCAGGGATACATTGGATATCAAGACACGTGGAAAAAACGTATAAAACAAGAGATTGGAGACGTCAAGATTTTGGACGAATTTTTTAAGAATTTTCAAATTTTCAGAAATGAGGTTCCAGATAATGTCAAAAACGACATACTCAGATCTTCACCAAACTCTGCAGGGATACATTGGATGTCAAGACACGGGGAAAAAACATACAAAACATAGGATTGGGGACATCAAGATTTTGGTCAAATTTTTTAAGAATTTTCAAATTTTCAGATAGGAGGTTCCATATAAGGTCAAGAACTACATACTCAGATCTTCACCAAACTTTGCAGGGATACATTGGATGTCAAGACACGTGGAAAAAACGTACAAAACAAGAGATTGGAGACATCAATATTTTGGACGAATTTTTGAGGAATTTTCAAATTTTCAGAAATGAGGTTCCAGATAAGGTCAAAAACTACATACTCAGATCTTCACCAAACTTTGCAGGGATACATTGGATGTAAGGACACGTGGAAAAAACGTACAAAACAAGAGATTGGAGACATCAAGATTTTGGACGATTTTTTTAAGAATTTTCAAATTTTCAGATAGGAGGTTCCAGATAAAGTCAAAAACTACATACTCAGATCTTCACCAAACTTTGCAGGGATACTTTGCATGTCAAGACACGTGGAAAAAACGTACAAAACAAGAGATTGGAGACATCAAGATTTTCGACGAATTTTTTAAGAATTTTCAAATTTTCAGATGGGAGGTTTCAGATAAGGTCAAAAACGACATACTCAGATCTTCACCAAACTTTGCATGGATACATTGGATGTCAAGACACGTGGAAAAAACATACAAAACATAGGATTGGTGACATGAAGATTTTGGACGAATTTTTTAAGAATTATCAAATTTTCAGAAAGGAGGTACCATATAAGGTCAAAAACTACATACTCAGATCTTCACCAAACTTTGCAGGGATACATTGGATGTGAAGACACGTGGAAAAAACGTACAAAACAAGAGATTGGAGACATCAAGATTTTGGACGAATTTTTTAAGAATTTTCAAATTTTCAGAAAGGAGGTTCCATATAAGGTCAAAAACTACATACTCAGATCTTCACCAAACTTTGCAGGGATACATTAAATGTCAAGACACGTGGAAAAAACGTACAAAACAGAAGATTGGAGACATCAAGATTTTGGACGAATTTTTTAAGAATTTTCAAATTTTCAGATGGGAGGTTCCAGATAAGGTCAAAAACTACATACTCAGATCTTCACCAAACTTTGCAGGGATACATTGGATGTCAAGACACGTGGAAAAAACGTACAAAACAAGAGATTGGAGACATCAAGATTTTGGACGAATTTTTGAAGAATTTTCAAATTTTCAGATAGGAGGTTCCAGATAAGGTCAAAAACTACATACTCAGATCTTCACCAAACGTTGCAGGGATACTTTGCATGTCAAGACACGTGGAAAAAACGTACAAAACAAGAGATTGGAGACATCAAGATTTTCGACGAATTTTTTAAGAATTTTCAAATTTTCAGATGGGAGGTTCCATATAAAGTCAAAAACGACATACTCAGATCTTCACCAAACTTTGCAGGGATACATTGGAGGTCAAGACACGTGGAAAAAACGTACAAAACAAGAGATTGAAGACATCAAGATTTTGGACGAATTTTTTAAAAATTTTCAAATTTTCAGATAGGAGGTTCCAGATAAGGTCAAAAACTACATACTCAGATCTTCACCAAACTTTGCAGGGATACATTGGATGTCAAGACACGTGGAAAAAACATACAAAACATAGGATTGGGGATATCATGATTTTGGTCAAATTTTTTAAGAATTTTCAAATTTTCAGATAGGTGGTTCCATATAAGGTCAAAAACTATATACTCAGATCTTCACCAAACATTGCAGGGATACATTGGATGTCAAGAAACGTGGAAAAAACGTACAAAACAAGAGATTGGAGACATCAAGATTTTGGACGAATTTTTGAAGAATTTTCAAATTTTCAGATAGGAGGTTCCAGATAAGGTCAAAAACTACATACTCAGATCTTCACCAAACGTTGCAGGGATACTTTGCATGTCAAGACACGTGGAAAAAACGTACAAAACGAGAGATTGGAGACATCAAGATTTTCTACGAATTTTTTAAGAATTTTCAAATTTTCAGATGGGAGGTTCCAGATAAGGTCAAAACCGACATACTCAGATCTTCTCCAAACTTTGCATGGATACATTGGATGTCAAGACACGTGGAAAAAACATACAAAACATAGGATTGGGGACATCAAGATTTTGGACGAATTTTTTAAGAATTTTCAAATTTTCAGAAAGGAGGTTCCATATAAGGTCAAAAACTACATACTCAGATCTTCACCAAACTTTGCAGGGATACATTGGATGTCACGAAACGTGGAAAAAACGTACAAAACAAGAGATTGGAGACATCAAGGTTTTGGATGAATTTTTTAAGAATTTTCAAATTTTCAGAAAGGAGGCTCCATATAAGGTCAAAAACTACATACTCTGATCTTCACCAAACTTTGCAGGGATACATTGGATGTCAATATACGTGCAAAAAACGTACAAAACAAGAGAG
Organism: Lepisma saccharinum; assembly: GCF_977018435.1. Lineage (NCBI taxonomy): Eukaryota > Metazoa > Arthropoda > Insecta > Zygentoma > Lepismatidae > Lepisma > Lepisma saccharinum. The sequence continues at coordinate 76,410 of NW_028142907.1, read as the reverse complement.
TGGAGACATCAAGATTTTCGACGAATTTTTGAAGAATTTTCAAATTTTCAGAAAGGAGGTTCCAGATAAGGTCAAAAACTACATACTCAGATCTTCACCAAACTTTGCAGGGATACATTGGATGTCAAGACACGTGGAAAAAACGTACAAAACAAGAGATTGGTGTCATCAAGATTTTGGAAGCATATTTTAGGAATTTTCAAATTTTCAGATGAGAGGTTCCAGAATAGGTCAAAAACTACATACTCAGATCTTCAACAAACATTGCAGGGATACATTGGATGTCAAGACACGTGGAAAAACGTACAAAACAAGAGATTGGAGACATCAAGATTTTGGACGAATTTTTTAAGAATTTTCAAATTTTCAGATAGGAGGTTCCAGATAAGGTCAAAAACTACATACTCAGATCTTCACCAAACTTTGCAGGGATACATTGGATGTCAAGACACGTGGGAAAAACATACAAAACATAGGATTGGGGACATCAAGATTTTGGTCAAATTTTTTAAGAATTTTCAAATTTTCAGATAGGAGGTTCCATATAAGGTCAAAAACTACATACTCAGATCTTCACCAAAGATTGCAGGGATACATTGGATGTCAAGACACGTGGAAAAAACGTACAAAACAAGAGATTGGAGACATCAAGATTTTGGACGAATTTTTTAAGAATTTTCGAATTTTCAGATGGGAGGTTCCAGATAAGGTCAAAAACTACATACTCAGATCTTCACCAAACTTTGCAGGGATACATTGGATGTCAAGACACGTGGAAAAAACGTACAAAACAAAAGATTGGAGACGTCAAGATTTTGGACGAATTTTTTAAGAATTTTCAAATTTTCAGAAAGGATGTTCCAGATAAGGTCAAAAACGACATACTCAGATCTTCAACCAACTTTGCAGGGATACATTGGATGTCAAGACACGTGGAAAAAACGTACAAAACAAGAGATTGGAGACATCAAGATTTTCGACGAATTTTTTAAGAATTTTCAAATTTTCAGATAGGAGGTTCCAGATAAGGTCAAAAACTACATACTCAGATCTTCACCAAAGATTGCAGGGATACATTGGATGTCAAGACACGTGGAAAAAACGTACAATACAAGAGATTGGAGACATCAAGATTTTCGACGAATTTTTTAAGAATTTTCAAATGTTCAGATGGGAGGTTCCAGATAAGGTCAAAAACGAGATACTCAGATCTTCACCAAACTTTGCATGGATACATTGGATGTCAAGACACGTGGAAAAAACATACAAAACATAGAATTGGGGACATCAAGATTTTGGTCGAATTTTTTAAAAAATTTCAAATTTTCAGATAGGAGGTTCCATATAAGGTCAAAAACTACATACTCAGATCTTCACCAAACTATGCAGGGATACATTGGATGTCAAGACACGTGGAAAAAACGTACAAAACAAGAGATTGGAGACATCAAGATTTTGGACGAATTTTTGAAGAATTTTCAAATTTTCAGAATGGAGGTTCCAGATAAGGTCAAAAACTAAATACTCAGATCTTCACCAAACTTTGCAGGGATACATTGGATGTCAAGACACGTGGAAAAAACGTACAAAACAAGAGATTGGTGTCATCAAGATTTTGGAAGCATTTTTTAGGAATTTTCAAATTTTCAGATGAGAGGTTCCAGATAAGGTCAAAAACTACATACTCAGATCTTCACCAAACTTTGCAGGGATACATTGGATGTGAAGACACGTGAAAAAAACGTACAAAACAAGAGATTGGAGACATCAAGATTTTGGACGAATTTTTTAAGAATTTTCAAATTTTCAGAAAGGATGTTCCAGATAAGGTCAAAAACTACATACTCAGATCTTCAACAAACATTGCAGGGATACATTGGATGTCAAGACACGTGGAAAAACGTACAAAACAAGAGGTTGGAGACATCAAGATTTTGGACGAATTTTTGAAGAATTTTCAAATTTTCAGATAGGAGGTTCCAGATAAGGTCAAAAACTACATACTCAGATCTTCACCAAACTTTGCAGGGATACATTGGATGTCAAGACACGTGGGAAAAACATACAAAACATAGGATTGGGGACATCAAGATTTTGGTCAAATTTTTTAAGAATTTTCAAATTTTCAGATAGGAGGTTCCATATAAGGTCAAAAACTACATACTCAGATCTTCACCAAAGATTGCAGGGATACTTTGGATGTGAAGACACGTGGAAAAAACGTACAAAACAAGAGATTGGAGACATCAAGATTTTGGACGAATTTTTTAAGAATTTTCAAATTTTCAGATGGGAGGTTCCAGATAAGGTCAAAAACTACATACTCAGATCTTCACCAAACTTTGCAGGGATACATTGGATGTCAAGACACGTGGAAAAAACGTACAAAACAACAGATTGGAGACGTCAAGATTTTGGACGAATTTTTTAAGAATTTTCAAATTTTCAGAAAGAATGTTCCAGATAAGGTCAAAAACGACATACTCAGATCTTCACCAAACTTTGCAGGGATACATTGGATGTCAAGACACGTGGAAAAAACGTACAAAACAAGAGATTGGAGACATCAAGATTTTCGACAAATTTTTTAAGAATTTTCAAATTTTCAGATAGGAGGTTCCAGATAAGGTCAAAAACTACATACTCAGATCTTCACCAAAGATTGCAGGGATACATTGGATGTCAAGACACGTGGAAAAAACGTACAAAACAAGAGATTGGAGACATCAAGATTTTCGACGAATTTTTTAAGAATTTTCAAATGTTCAGATGGGAGGTTCCAGATAAGGTCAAAAACGACATACTCAGATCTTCACCAAACTTTGCATGGATACATTGGATGTCAAGACACGTGGAAAAAACATACAAAACATAGAATTGGGGACATCAAGATTTTGGTCGAATTTTTTAAAAAATTTCAAATTTTCAGATAGGAGGTTCCATATAAGGTCAAAAACTACATACTCAGATCTTCACCAAACTATGCAGGGATACATTGGATGTCAAGACACGTGGAAAAAACGTACAAAACAAGAGATTGGAGACATCAAGATTTTGGACGAATTTTTTAAGAATTTTCAAATTTTCAGATAGGAGGTTCCAGATAAGGTCAAAAACTACATACTCAGATCTTCACCAAACTTTGCAGGGATACATTGGATGTCAAGACACGTGGAAAAAACGTACAAAACAAGAGATTGGAGACATCAAGATTTTGGACGAATTTTTGAAGAATTTTCAAATTTTCAGATATGAGGTTCCAGATAAGGTCAAAAACTACATACTCAGATCTTCACCAAACGTTGCAGGGATACTTTGCATGTCAAGACACGTGGAAAAAACGTACAAAACAAGAGATTGGAGACATCAAGATTTTCGACGAATTTTTTAAGAATTTTCAAATTTTCAGATGGGAGGTTCCATATAAAGTCAAAAACGACATACTCAGATCTTCACCAAACTTTGCAGGGATACATTGGAGGTCAAGACACGTGGAAAAAACGTACAAAACAAGAGATTGAAGACATCAAGATTTTGGACGAATTTTTTAAAAATTTTCAAATTTTCAGATAGGAGGTTCCAGATAAGGTCAAAAACTACATACTCAGATCTTCACCAAACTTTGCAGGGATACATTGGATGTCAAGACACGTGGAAAAAACATACAAAACATAGGATTGGGGATATCAAGATTTTGGTCAAATTTTTTAAGAATTTTCAAATTTTCAGATAGGTGGTTCCATATAAGGTCAAAAACTATATACTCAGATCTTCACCAAACATTGCAGGGATACATTGGATGTCAAGAAACGTGGAAAAAACGTACAAAACAAGAGATTGGAGACATCAAGATTTTGGACGAATTTTTGAAGAATTTTCAAATTTTCAGATAGGAGGTTCCAGATAAGGTCAAAAACTACATACTCAGATCTTCACCAAACGTTGCAGGGATACTTTGCATGTCAAGACACGTGGAAAAAACGTACAAAACGAGAGATTGGAGACATCAAGATTTTCGACGAATTTTTTAAGAATTTTCAAATTTTCAGATGGGAGGTTCCAGATAAGGTCAAAAACGACATACTCAGATCTTCTCCAAACTTTGCATGGATACATTGGATGTCAAGACACGTGGAAAAAACATACAAAACATAGGATTGGGGACATCAAGATTTTGGACGAATTTTTTAAGAATTTTCAAATTTTCAGAAAGGAGGTTCCATATAAGGTCAAAAACTACATACTCAGATCTTCACCAAACTTTGCAGGGATACATTGGATGTCAAGAAACGTGGAAAAAACGTACAAAACAAGAGATTGGAGACATCAAGATTTTGGATGAATTTTTTAAGAATTTTCAAATTTTCAGAAAGGAGGCTCCATATAAGGTCAAAAACTACATACTCTGATCTTCACCAAACTTTGCAGGGATACATTGGATGTCAATATACGTGCAAAAAACGTACAAAACAAGAGAGTGGAGACATCAAGATTTTCGACGAATTTTTGAAGAATTTTCAAATTTTCAGAAAGGAGGTTCCAGATAAGGTCAAAAACTACATACTCAGATCTTCACCAAACTTTGCAGGGATACATTGGATGTCAAGACACGTGGAAAAAACGTACAAAACAAGAGATTGGTGTCATCAAGATTTTGGAAGCATATTTTAGGAATTTTCAAATTTTCAGATGAGAGGTTCCAGAATAGGTCAAAAACTACATACTCAGATCTTCAACAAACATTGCAGGGATACATTGGATGTCAAGACACGTGGAAAAACGTACAAAACAAGAGATTGGAGACATCAAGATTTTGGACGAATTTTTTAAGAATTTTCAAATTTTCAGATAGGAGGTTCCAGATAAGGTCAAAAACTACATACTCAGATCTTCACCAAACTTTGCAGGGATACATTGGATGTCAAGACACGTGGGAAAAACATACAAAACATAGGATTGGGGACATCAAGATTTTGGTCAAATTTTTTAAGAATTTTCAAATTTTCAGATAGGAGGTTCCATATAAGATCAAAAACTACATACTCAGATCTTCACCAAAGATTGCAGGGATACATTGGATGTCAAGACACGTGGAAAAAACGTACAAAACAAGAGATTGGAGACATCAAGATTTTGGACGAATTTTTTAAGAATTTTCGAATTTTCAGATGGGAGGTTCCAGATAAGGTCAAAAACTACATACTCAGATCTTCACCAAACTTTGCAGGGATACATTGGATGTCAAGACACGTGGAAAAAACGTACAAAACAAAAGATTGGAGACGTCAAGATTTTGGACGAATTTTTTAAGAATTTTCAAATTTTCAGAAAGGATGTTCCAGATAAGGTCAAAAACGACATACTCAGATCTTCACCAAACTTTGCAGGGATACATTGGATGTCAAGACACGTGGAAAAAACGTACAAAACAAGAGATTGGAGACCTCAAGATTCTCGACGAATTTTTTAAGAATTTTCAAATTTTCAGATAGGAGGTTCCAGATAAGGTCAAAAACTACATACTCAGATCTTCACCAAAGATTGCAGGGATACATTGGATGTCAAGACACGTGGAAAAAACGTACAATACAAGAGATTGGAGACATCAAGATTTTCGACGAATTTTTTAAGAATTTTCAAATGTTCAGATGGGAGGTTCCAGATAAGGTCAAAAACGAGATACTCAGATCTTCACCAAACTTTGCATGGATACATTGGATGTCAAGACACGTGGAAAAAACATACAAAACATAGAATTGGGGACATCAAGATTTTGGTCGAATTTTTTAAAAAATTTCAAATTTTCAGATAGGAGGTTCCATATAAGGTCAAAAACTACATACTCAGATCTTCACCAAACTATGCAGGGATACATTGGATGTCAAGACACGTGGAAAAAACGTACAAAACAAGAGATTGGAGACATCAAGATTTTGGACGAATTTTTGAAGAATTTTCAAATTTTCAGAATGGAGGTTCCAGATAAGGTCAAAAACTACATACTCAGATCTTCACCAAACTTTGCAGGGATACATTGGATGTCAAGACACGTGGAAAAAACGTACAAAACAAGAGATTGGTGTCATCAAGATTTTGGAAGCATTTTTTAGGAATTTTCAAATTTTCAGATGAGAGGTTCCAGATAAGGTCAAAAACTACATACTCAGATCTTCACCAAACTTTGCAGGGATACATTGGATGTGAAGACACGTGAAAAAAACGTACAAAACAAGAGATTGGAGACATCAAGATTTTGGACGAATTTTTTAAGAATTTTCAAATTTTCAGAAAGGATGTTCCAGATAAGGTCAAAAACTACATACTCAGATCTTCAACAAACATTGCAGGGATACATTGGATGTCAAGACACGTGGAAAAACGTACAAAACAAGAGATTGGAGACATCAAGATTTTGGACGAATTTTTGAAGAATTTTCAAATTTTCAGATAGGAGGTTCCAGATAAGGTCAAAAACTACATACTCAGATCTTCACCAAACTTTGCAGGGATACATTGGATGTCAAGACACGTGGGAAAAACATACAAAACATAGGATTGGGGACATCAAGATTTTGGTCAAATTTTTTAAGAATTTTCAAATTTTCAGATAGGAGGTTCCATATAAGGTCAAAAACTACATACTCAGATCTTCACCAAAGATTGCAGGGATACATTGGATGTGAAGACACGTGGAAAAAACGTACAAAACAAGAGATTGGAGACATCAAGATTTTGGACGAATTTTTTAAGAATTTTCAAATTTTCAGATGGGAGGTTCCAGATAAGGTCAAAAACTACATACTCAGATCTTCACCAAAGATTGCAGGGATACATTGGATGTCAAGACACGTGGAAAAAACGTACAAAACAAGAGATTGGTGTCATCAAGATTTTGGAAGCATTTTTTAGGAATTTTCAAATTTTCAGATGAGAGGTTCCAGATAAGGTCAAAAACTACATACTCAGATCTTCACCAAACTTTGCAGGGATACATTGGATGTGAAGACACGTGAAAAAAACGTACAAAACAAGAGATTGGAGACATCAAGATTTTGGACGAATTTTTTAAGAATTTTCAAATTTTCAGAAAGGATGTTCCAGATAAGGTCAAAAACTACATACTCAGATCTTCAACAAACATTGCAGGGATACATTGGATGTCAAGACACGTGGAAAAACGTACAAAACAAGAGGTTGGAGACATCAAGATTTTGGACGAATTTTTGAAGAATTTTCAAATTTTCAGATAGGAGGTTCCAGATAAGGTCAAAAACTACATACTCAGATCTTCACCAAACTTTGCAGGGATACATTGGATGTCAAGACACGTGGGAAAAACATACAAAACATAGGATTGGGGACATCAAGATTTTGGTCAAATTTTTTAAGAATTTTCAAATTTTCAGATAGGAGGTTCCATATAAGGTCAAAAACTACATACTCAGATCTTCACCAAAGATTGCAGGGATACTTTGGATGTGAAGACACGTGGAAAAAACGTACAAAACAAGAGATTGGAGACATCAAGATTTTGGACGAATTTTTTAAGAATTTTCAAATTTTCAGATGGGAGGTTCCAGATAAGGTCAAAAACTACATACTCAGATCTTCACCAAACTTTGCAGGGATACATTGGATGTCAAGACACGTGGAAAAAACGTACAAAACAACAGATTGGAGACGTCAAGATTTTGGACGAATTTTTTAAGAATTTTCAAATTTTCAGAAAGAATGTTCCAGATAAGGTCAAAAACGACATACTCAGATCTTCACCAAACTTTGCAGGGATACATTGGATGTCAAGACACGTGGAAAAAACGTACAAAACAAGAGATTGGAGACATCAAGATTTTCGACAAATTTTTTAAGAATTTTCAAATTTTCAGATAGGAGGTTCCAGATAAGGTCAAAAACTACATACTCAGATCTTCACCAAAGATTGCAGGGATACATTGGATGTCAAGACACGTGGAAAAAACGTACAAAACAAGAGATTGGAGACATCAAGATTTTCGACGAATTTTTTAAGAATTTTCAAATGTTCAGATGGGAGGTTCCAGATAAGGTCAAAAACGACATACTCAGATCTTCACCAAACTTTGCATGGATACATTGGATGTCAAGACACGTGGAAAAAACATACAAAACATAGAATTGGGGACATCAAGATTTTGGTCGAATTTTTTAAAAAATTTCAAATTTTCAGATAGGAGGTTCCATATAAGGTCAAAAACTACATACTCAGATCTTCACCAAACTATGCAGGGATACATTGGATGTCAAGACACGTGGAAAAAACGTACAAAACAAGAGATTGGAGACATCAAGATTTTGGACGAATTTTTTAAGAATTTTCAAATTTTCAGATAGGAGGTTCCAGATAAGGTCAAAAACTACATACTCAGATCTTCACCAAACTTTGCAGGGATACATTGGATGTCAAGACACGTGGAAAAAACGTACAAAACAAGAGATTGGAGACATCAAGATTTTGGACGAATTTTTGAAGAATTTTCAAATTTTCAGATATGAGGTTCCAGATAAGGTCAAAAACTACATACTCAGATCTTCACCAAACGTTGCAGGGATACTTTGCATGTCAAGACACGTGGAAAAAACGTACAAAACAAGAGATTGGAGACATCAAGATTTTCGACGAATTTTTTAAGAATTTTCAAATTTTCAGATGGGAGGTTCCATATAAAGTCAAAAACGACATACTCAGATCTTCACCAAACTTTGCAGGGATACATTGGAGGTCAAGACACGTGGAAAAAACGTACAAAACAAGAGATTGAAGACATCAAGATTTTGGACGAATTTTTTAAAAATTTTCAAATTTTCAGATAGGAGGTTCCAGATAAGGTCAAAAACTACATACTCAGATCTTCACCAAACTTTGCAGGGATACATTGGATGTCAAGACACGTGGAAAAAACATACAAAACATAGGATTGGGGATATCAAGATTTTGGTCAAATTTTTTAAGAATTTTCAAATTTTCAGATAGGTGGTTCCATATAAGGTCAAAAACTATATACTCAGATCTTCACCAAACATTGCAGGGATACATTGGATGTCAAGAAACGTGGAAAAAACGTACAAAACAAGAGATTGGAGACATCAAGATTTTGGACGAATTTTTGAAGAATTTTCAAATTTTCAGATAGGAGGTTCCAGATAAGGTCAAAAACTACATACTCAGATCTTCACCAAACGTTGCAGGGATACTTTGCATGTCAAGACACGTGGAAAAAACGTACAAAACGAGAGATTGGAGACATCAAGATTTTCGACGAATTTTTTAAGAATTTTCAAATTTTCAGATGGGAGGTTCCAGATAAGGTCAAAAACGACATACTCAGATCTTCTCCAAACTTTGCATGGATACATTGGATGTCAAGACACGTGGAAAAAACATACAAAACATAGGATTGGGGACATCAAGATTTTGGACGAATTTTTTAAGAATTTTCAAATTTTCAGAAAGGAGGTTCCATATAAGGTCAAAAACTACATACTCAGATCTTCACCAAACTTTGCAGGGATACATTGGATGTCAAGAAACGTGGAAAAAACGTACAAAACAAGAGATTGGAGACATCAAGATTTTGGATGAATTTTTTAAGAATTTTCAAATTTTCAGAAAGGAGGCTCCATATAAGGTCAAAAACTACATACTCTGATCTTCACCAAACTTTGCAGGGATACATTGGATGTCAATATACGTGCAAAAAACGTACAAAACAAGAGAGTGGAGACATCAAGATTTTCGACGAATTTTTGAAGAATTTTCAAATTTTCAGAAAGGAGGTTCCAGATAAGGTCAAAAACTACATACTCAGATCTTCACCAAACTTTGCAGGGATACATTGGATGTCAAGACACGTGGAAAAAACGTACAAAACAAGAGATTGGTGTCATCAAGATTTTGGAAGCATATTTTAGGAATTTTCAAATTTTCAGATGAGAGGTTCCAGAATAGGTAAAAAACTACATACTCAGATCTTCAACAAACATTGCAGGGATACATTGGATGTCAAGACACGTGGAAAAACGTACAAAACAAGAGATTGGAGACATCAAGATTTTGGACGAATTTTTTAAGAATTTTCAAATTTTCAGATAGGAGGTTCCAGATAAGGTCAAAAACTACATACTCAGATCTTCACCAAACTTTGCAGGGATACATTGGATGTCAAGACACGTGGGAAAAACATACAAAACATAGGATTGGGGACATCAAGATTTTGGTCAAATTTTTTAAGAATTTTCAAATTTTCAGATAGGAGGTTCCATATAAGGTCAAAAACTACATACTCAGATCTTCACCAAAGATTGCAGGGATACATTGGATGTCAAGACACGTGGAAAAAACGTACAAAACAAGAGATTGGAGACATCAAGATTTTGGACGAATTTTTTAAGAATTTTCGAATTTTCAGATGGGAGGTTCCAGATAAGGTCAAAAACTACATACTCAGATCTTCACCAAACTTTGCAGGGATACATTGGATGTCAAGACACGTGGAAAAAACGTACAAAACAAAAGATTGGAGACGTCAAGATTTTGGACGAATTTTTTAAGAATTTTCAAATTTTCAGAAAGGATGTTCCAGATAAGGTCAAAAACGACATACTCAGATCTTCACCAAACTTTGCAGGGATACATTGGATGTCAAGACACGTGGAAAAAACGTACAAAACAAGAGATTGGAGACCTCAAGATTCTCGACGAATTTTTTAAGAATTTTCAAATTTTCAGATAGGAGGTTCCAGATAAGGTCAAAAACTACATACTCAGATCTTCACCAAAGATTGCAGGGATACATTGGATGTCAAGACACGTGGAAAAAACGTACAATACAAGAGATTGGAGACATCAAGATTTTCGACGAATTTTTTAAGAATTTTCAAATGTTCAGATGGGAGGTTCCAGATAAGGTCAAAAACGAGATACTCAGATCTTCACCAAACTTTGCATGGATACATTGGATGTCAAGACACGTGGAAAAAACATACAAAACATAGAATTGGGGACATCAAGATTTTGGTCGAATTTTTTAAAAAATTTCAAATTTTCAGATAGGAGGTTCCATATAAGGTCAAAAACTACATACTCAGATCTTCACCAAACTATGCAGGGATACATTGGATGTCAAGACACGTGGAAAAAACGTACAAAACAAGAGATTGGAGACATCAAGATTTTGGACGAATTTTTGAAGAATTTTCAAATTTTCAGAATGGAGGTTCCAGATAAGGTCAAAAACTACATACTCAGATCTTCACCAAACTTTGCAGGGATACATTGGATGTCAAGACACGTGGAAAAAACGTACAAAACAAGAGATTGGTGTCATCAAGATTTTGGAAGCATTTTTTAGGAATTTTCAAATTTTCAGATGAGAGGTTCCAGATAAGGTCAAAAACTACATACTCAGATCTTCACCAAACTTTGCAGGGATACATTGGATGTGAAGACACGTGAAAAAAACGTACAAAACAAGAGATTGGAGACATCAAGATTTTGGACGAATTTTTTAAGAATTTTCAAATTTTCAGAAAGGATGTTCCAGATAAGGTCAAAAACTACATACTCAGATCTTCAACAAACATTGCAGGGATACATTGGATGTCAAGACACGTGGAAAAACGTACAAAACAAGAGATTGGAGACATCAAGATTTTGGACGAATTTTTGAAGAATTTTCAAATATTCAGATAGGAGGTTCCAGATAAGGTCAAAAACTACATACTCAGATCTTCACCAAACTTTGCAGGGATACATTGGATGTCAAGACACGTGGGAAAAACATACAAAACATAGGATTGGGGACATCAAGATTTTGGTCAAATTTTTTAAGAATTTTCAAATTTTCAGATAGGAGGTTCCATATAAGGTCAAAAACTACATACTCAGATCTTCACCAAAGATTGCAGTAATACATTGGATGTGAAGACACGTGGAAAAAACGTACAAAACAAGAGATTGGAGACATCAAGATTTTGGACGAATTTTTTAAGAATTTTCAAATTTTCAGATGGGAGGTTCCAGATAAGGTCAAAAACTACATACTCAGATCTTCACCAAACTTTGCAGGGATACATTGGATGTCAAGACACGTGGAAAAAACGTACAAAACAACAGATTGGAGACGTCAAGATTTTGGACGAATTTTTTAAGAATTTTCAAATTTTCAGAAAGAATGTTCCAGATAAGGTCAAAAACGACATACTCAGATCTTCACCAAACTTTGCAGGGATACATTGGATGTCAAGACACGTGGAAAAAACGTACAAAACAAGAGATTGGAGACATCAAGATTTTCGACAAATTTTTTAAGAATTTTCAAATTTTCAGATAGGAGGTTCCAGATAAGGTCAAAAACTACATACTCAGATCTTCACCAAAGATTGCAGGGATACATTGGATGTCAAGACACGTGGAAAAAACGTACAAAACAAGAGATTGGAGACATCAAGATTTTCGACGAATTTTTTAAGAATTTTCAAATGTTCAGATGGGAGGTTCCAGATAAGGTCAAAAACGACATACTCAGATCTTCACCAAACTTTGCATGGATACATTGGATGTCAAGACACGTGGAAAAAACATACAAAACATAGAATTGGCGACATCAAGATTTTGGTCGAATTTTTTAAAAAATTTCAAATTTTCAGATAGGAGGTTCCATATAAGGTCAAAAACTACATACTCAGATCTTCACCAAACTATGCAGGGATACATTGGATGTCAAGACACGTGGAAAAAACGTACAAAACAAGAGATTGGAGACATCAAGATTTTGGACGAATTTTTTAAGAATTTTCAAATTTTCAGATAGGAGGTTCCAGATAAGGTCAAAAACTACATACTCAGATCTTTACCAAACTTTGCAGGGATACATTGGATGTCAAGACACGTGGAAAAAACGTACAAAACAAGAGATTGGAGACATCAAGATTTTGGACGAATTTTTGAGGAATTTTCAAATTTTCAGATATGAGGTTCCATATAAGGTCAAAAACTACATACTCAGATCTTCACCAAACATTGCAGGGATACATTGGATGTCAAGACACGTGGGAAAAACGTACAAAACAAGAGATTGGAGACTTCAAGATTTTGGACGAATTTTTTAAGAATTTTCAAATTTTCAGATAGGAGGTTCCAGATAAGGTCAAAAACTACATACTCAGATCTTCACCAAACTTTGCAGGGATACATTGGATGTCAAAACACGTGGAAAAAACGTACAAAAGAAGAGATTGGGGTCATCAAGATTTTGAACGGATTTTTTAGGAATTTTCAAATTTTCAGATGGGAGGTTCCAGATAAGGTCAAAAACTACATACTCAGATCTTCACCAAACTTTGCAGGGATACATTGGATATCAAGACACGTGGAAAAAACGTATAAAACAAGATATTGGAGACGTCAAGATTTTGGACGAATTTTTTAAGAATTTTCAAATTTTCAGAAAGGATGTTCCAGATAAGGTCAAAAACGACATACTCAGATCTTCACCAAACTCAGCAGGGATACATTGGATGTCAAGACACGGGAAAAAAACATACAAAACATAGGATTGGGGACATCAAGATTTTGGTCAAATTTTTTAAGAATTTTCAAATTTTCAGATAGGAGGTTCCATATAAGGTCAAGAACTACATACTCAGATCTTCACCAAACTTTGCAGGGATACATTGGATGTCAAGACACGTGGAAAAGCGTACAAAACAAGAGATTGGAGACATCAAGATTTTGGACGAATTTTTGAGGAATTTTCAAATTTTCAGAAATGAGGTTCCAGATAAGGTCAAAAACTACATACTCAGATCTTCACCAAACTTTGCAGGGATACATTGGATGTCAAGACACGTGGAAAAAACGTACAAAACAAGAGATTGGAGACATCAAGATTTTGGACGAATTTTTTAAGAATTTTCAAATTTTCAGATAGGAGGTTCCAGATAAGGTCAAAAACTACATACTCAGATTTTCACCAAACTTTGCAGGGATACTTTGGATGTCAAGACACGTGGAAAAAACGTACAAAACAAGAGATTGGAGACATCAAGATTTTCGACGAATTTTTTAAGAATTTTCAAATTTTCAGATGGGAGGTTCCAGATAAGGTCAAAAACGACATACTCAGATCTTCACCAAACTTTGCATGGATACATTGGATGTCAAGACACGTGGAAAAAACATACAAAACATAGGATTGGTGACATGAAGATTTTGGACGAATTTTTTAAGAATTTTCAAATTTTCAGATGGGACGTTCCAGATAAGGTCAAAAACAACATACTCAGATCTTCACCAAACTTTGCATGGATACATTGGATGTCAAGACACGTGGAAAAAACATACAAAACATAGGATTGGTGACATGAAGATTTTGGACGAATTTTTTAAGAATTTTCAAATTTTCAGAAAGGAGGTACCACATAAGTTCAAAAACTACATACTCAGATCTTCACCAAACTTTGCAGGGATACATTGGATGTGAAGACAAGTGGAAAAAAAGTATAAAACAAGAGATTGGAGAAATCAAGATTTGGACGAATTTTTTAAGAATTTTCAAATTTTCAGAAAGGAGGTTCCATATAAGGTCAAAAACTACATACTCAGATCTTCACCAAACTTTGCAGGGATACATTGGATGTCAAGACACGTGGAAAAAACGTACAAAACAGAAGATTGGAGACATCAAGATTTTGGACGAATTTTTTAAGAATTTTCAAATTTTCAGATGGGATGTTCCAGATAAGGTGAAAAACGACATACTCAGATCTTCACCAAACTTTGCAGGGATACACTGGATGTCAAGACACGTGGAAAAAACATACAAAACATAGGATTGGGGACATCAAGATTTTGGTCAAATTTTTTAAGAATTTTCAAATTTTCAGAAAGGAGGTTCCAGATAAAGTCAAAAACTACATACTCAGATCTTCACCAAACTTTGCAGGGATACATTGGATGTCAAGACACGTGGAAAAAACATACAAAACATAGGATTGGGGATATCAAGATTTTGGTCAAATTTTTTAAGAATTTTCAAATTTTCAGATAGGAGGTTCCATATAAGGTCAAAAACTACATACTCAGATCTTCACCAAACATTGCAGGGATACATTGGATGTCAAGACACGTGGAAAAAATGTACAAAACAAGAGATTGGAGACATCAAGATTTTGGACGAATATTTTAAGAATTTTCAAATTTTCAGATAGGAGGTTCCATATAAGGTCAAAAACTACATACTCAGATCTTCACCAAACTTTGCAGGGATACATTGGATGTCAAGACACGTGGAAAAAACATACAAAACAAGAGATTGGTGTCATCAAGATTTTGGACGGATTTTTTAGGAATTTTCAAATTTTCTGATGAGAGGTTCCAGATAAGGTCAAAAACTACATACTCAGATCTTCACCAAACTTTGCAGGGATACATTGGATGTCAAGACACGTGGAAAAAACGTACAAAACAAGAGATTGGAGACATCAAGATTTTGGACGAATTTTTTAAGAATTTTCAAATTTTCAGAAAGGATGTTCCAGATAAGGTCAAAAACGACATACTCAGATCTTCACCAAACTTTGCAGGGATACATTGGATGTCAAGACACGTGGAAAAAACATACAAAACATAGGATTGGGGACATCAAGATTTTGGTCAAATTTTTTAAGAATTTTCAAATTTTCAGATGGGAGGTTCCAGATAAGGTCAAAAACTACATACTCAGATCTTCACCAAACTTTGCAGGGATACATTGGATGTCAAGACACGTGGAAAAAACGTACAAAACAAGAGATTGGAGACATCAAGGTTTTGGACGAATTTTTTAAGAATTTTCAAATTTTCAGAAAGGATGTTCCAGATAAGGTCAAAAACGACATACTCAGATCTTCACCAAACTTTGCAGGGATACATTGGATGTCAAGACACGTGAAAAACATACAAAACATAGGATTGGGGACATCAAGATTTTGGTCAAATTTTTTAAGAATTTTCAAATTTTCAGATAGGAGGTTCCATATAAGGTCAAAAACTACATACTCAGATCTTCACCAAACATTGCAAGGATACATTGGATGTCAAGACACGTGGAAAAACGTACAAAACAAGAGATTGGAGACATCAAGATTTTCGACGAATTTTTTAAGAATTTTCAAATTTTCAGATGGGAGGTTCCAGATAAGGTCAAAAACGACATACTCAGATCTTCACCAAACTTTGCATGGATACACTGGATGTCAAGACACGTGGAAAAAACATACAAAACATAGAATTGGGGACATCAAGATTTTGGTAGAATTTTTTAAGAATTTTCAAATTTTCAGATAGGAGGTTCCATATAAGGTCAAAAACTACATACTCAGATCTTCACCAAACTATGCAGGGATACATTGGATGTCAAGACACGTGGAAAAACGTACAAATCAAAAGATAGGGGTCATCAAGATTTTGGACGGATTTTTTAGGAATTTTCAAATTTTCAGATGGGAGGTTCCAGATAAGGTCAAAAACTACATACTCAGATCTTCACCAAACTTTGCAGGGATACATTGGATGTCAAGACACGTGGAAAAAACGTACAAAACAAGAGATTGGAGACATCAAGATTTTGGACGAATTTTTGAAGAATGTTCAAATTTTCAGATAGGAGGTTCCAGATAAGGTCAAAAACTACATACTCAGATCTTCACCAAACTTTGCAGGGATACATTGGATGTCAAGACACGTGGGAAAAACGTACAAAACAAGAGATTGGAGACATCAAGATTTTGGACGGATTTTTTAAGAATTTTCAAATTTTCAGATGGGAGGTTCCAGATAAGGTCAAAAACTACATACTCAGATCTTCACCAAACTTTGCAGGGATACATTGGATGTCAAGACACGTGGAAAAAACGTACAAAACAAGAGATTGGAGACGTCAAGATTTTGGACGAATTTTTTAAGAATTTTCAAATTTTCAGAAAGGATGTTCCAGATAAGGTCACAAACGACATACTCAGATCTTCACCAAACTTTGCAGGGATCCATTGGATGTCAAGACACGTGGAAAAAACGTACAAAACAAGAGATTGGAGACATCAAGATTTTGGACGAATTTTTTAAGAATTTTCAAATTTTCAGATAGGAGGTTCCAGATAAGGTCAAAAACTACATACTCAGATCTTCACCAAACTTTGCAGGGATACATTGGATGTCAAGACACGTGGAAAAACGTACAAATCAAAAGATAGGGGTCATCAAGATTTTGGACGGATTTTTTAGGAATTTTCAAATTTTCAGATGGGAGGTTCCAGATAAGGTCAAAAACTACATACTCAGATCTTCACCAAACTTTGCAGGGATACATTGGATGTCAAGACACGTGGAAAAAACGTACAAAACAAGAGATTGGAGACATCAAGATTTTGGACGAATTTTTGAAGAATGTTCAAATTTTCAGATAGGAGGTTCCAGATAAGGTCAAAAACTACATACTCAGATCTTCACCAAACTTTGCAGGGATACATTGGATGTCAAGACACGTGGGAAAAACGTACAAAACAAGAGATTGGAGACATCAAGATTTTGGACGGATTTTTTAAGAATTTTCAAATTTTCAGATGGGAGGTTCCAGATAAGGTCAAAAACTACATACTCAGATCTTCACCAAACTTTGCAGGGATACATTGGATGTCAAGACACGTGGAAAAAACGTACAAAACAAGAGATTGGAGACGTCAAGATTTTGGACGAATTTTTTAAGAATTTTCAAATTTTCAGAAAGGATGTTCCAGATAAGGTCACAAACGACATACTCAGATCTTCACCAAACTTTGCAGGGATCCATTGGATGTCAAGACACGTGGAAAAAACGTACAAAACAAGAGATTGGAGACATCAAGATTTTGGACGAATTTTTTAAGAATTTTCAAATTTTCAGATAGGAGGTTCCAGATAAGGTCAAAAACTACATACTCAGATCTTCACCAAACTTTGCAGGGATACATTGGATGTCAAGACACGTGGAAAAAACGTACAAAACAAGAGATTGGAGACATCAAGATTTTGGACGAATTTTTGAGGAATTTTCAAATTTTCAGAAATGAGGTTCCAGATAAGGTCAAAAACTACATACTCAGATCTTCACCAAACTTTGCAGGGATACATTGGATGTCAAGACACGTGGGAAAAACGTACAAAACAAGAGATTGGAGACATCAAGATTTTGGACGAATTTTTTAACAATTTTCAAATTTTCAGATAGGAGGTTCCAGATAAGGTCAAAAACTACATACTCAGATCTTCACCAAACTTTGCAGGGATACATTGGATGTCAAGACACGTGGGAAAAACGTACAAAACAAGAGATTGGAGACATCAAGATTTTGGACGAATTTTTTAAGAATTTTCAAATTCTCAGATAGGAGGTTCCAGATAAGGTCAAAAACTACATACTCAGATCTTCACCAAACTTTGCAGGGATACATTGGATGTCAAGACACGTGGAAAAAACGTACAAAACAAGAGATTGGGGTCATCAAGATTTTGGACGAATTTTTTAGGAATTTTCAAATTTTCAGATGGGAGGTTCCAGATAAGGTCAAAAACTACATACTCAGATCTTCACCAAACTTTGCAGGGATACATTGGATGTCAAGACACGTGGAAAAAAAGTACAAAACAAGAGATTGGAGACGTCAAGATTTTGGACGAATTTTTTAAGAATTTTCAAATTTTCAGAAAGGATGTTCCAGATAAGGTCAAAAACGACATACTCAAATCTTCACCAAACTCTGCAGGGATACATTGGATGTCAAGACACGTGGGAAAAACGTACAAAACAAGAGATTGGAGACATCAAGATTTCGGACGAATTTTTTAAGAATTTTCAAATTTTCAGATAGGAGGTTCCAGATAAGGTCAAAAACTACATACTCAGATCTTCACCAAACTTTGCAGGGATACATTGGATGTCAAGACACGTGGAAAAACGTACAAATCAAAAGATAGGGGTCATCAAGATTTTGGACGGATTTTTTAGGAATTTTCAAATTTTCAGATGGGAGGTTCCAGATAAGGTCAAAAACTACATACTCAGATCTTCACCAAACTTTGCAGGGATACATTGGATGTCAAGACACGTGGAAAAAACGTACAAAACAAGAGATTGGAGACATCAAGATTTTGGACGAATTTTTGAAGAATGTTCAAATTTTCAGATATTAGGTTCCAGATAAGGTCAAAAACTACATACTCAGATCTTCACCAAACTTTGCAGGGATACATTGGATGTCAAGACACGTGGGAAAAACGTACAAAACAAGAGATTGGAGACATCAAGATTTTGGACGGATTTTTTAAGAATTTTCAAATTTTCAGATGGGAGGTTCCAGATAAGGTCAAAAACTACATACTCAGATCTTCACCAAACTTTGCAGGGATACATTGGATGTCAAGACACGTGGAAAAAACGTACAAAACAAGAGATTGGAGACGTCAAGATTTTGGACGAATTTTTTAAGAATTTTCAAATTTTCAGAAAGGATGTTCCAGATAAGGTCACAAACGACATACTCAGATCTTCACCAAACTCTGCAGGGATCCATTGGATGTCAAGACACGTGGAAAAAACGTACAAAACAAGAGATTGGAGACATCAAGATTTTGGACGAATTTTTTAAGAATTTTCAAATTTTCAGATAGGAGGTTCCAGATAAGGTCAAAAACTACATACTCAGATCTTCACCAAACTTTGCAGGGATACATTGGATGTCAAGACACGTGGAAAAAACGTACAAAACAAGAGATTGGAGACATCAAGATTTTGGACGAATTTTTGAGGAATTTTCAAATTTTCAGAAATGAGGTTCCAGATAAGGTCAAAAACTACATACTCAGATCTTCACCAAACTTTGCAGGGATACATTGGATGTCAAGACACGTGGGAAAAACGTACAAAACAAGAGATTGGAGACATCAAGATTTTGGACGAATTTTTTAACAATTTTCAAATTTTCAGATAGGAGGTTCCAGATAAGGTCAAAAACTACATACTCAGATCTTCACCAAACTTTGCAGGGATACATTGGATGTCAAGACACGTGGGAAAAACGTACAAAACAAGAGATTGGAGACATCAAGATTTTGGACGAATTTTTTAAGAATTTTCAAATTCTCAGATAGGAGGTTCCAGATAAGGTCAAAAACTACATACTCAGATCTTCACCAAACTTTGCAGGGATACATTGGATGTCAAGACACGTGGAAAAAACGTACAAAACAAGAGATTGGGGTCATCAAGATTTTGGACGAATTTTTTAGGAATTTTCAAATTTTCAGATGGGAGGTTCCAGATAAGGTCAAAAACTACATACTCAGATCTTCACCAAACTTTGCAGGGATACATTGGATGTCAAGACACGTGGAAAAAAAGTACAAAACAAGAGATTGGAGACGTCAAGATTTTGGACGAATTTTTTAAGAATTTTCAAATTTTCAGAAAGGATGTTCCAGATAAGGTCAAAAACGACATACTCAAATCTTCACCAAACTCTGCAGGGATACATTGGATGTCAAGACACGTGGGAAAAACGTACAAAACAAGAGATTGGAGACATCAAGATTTCGGACGAATTTTTTAAGAATTTTCAAATTTTCAGATAGGAGGTTCCAGATAAGGTCAAAAACTACATACTCAGATCTTCACCAAACTTTGCAGGGATACATTGGATGTCAAGACACGTGGAAAAAACGTACAAAACAAGAGTTTGGGGTCATCAAGATTTTGGACGGATTTTTTAGGAATTTTCAAATTTTCAGATGGGAGGTTCCAGATAAGATCAAAAACGACATACTCAGATCTTCACCAAACTTTGCAGGGATACATTGGATGTCAAGACACGTGGAAAAATCGTACAAAACAAGAGATTGGAGACATCAAGATTTTGGACGAATTTTTTAAGAATTTTCAAATTTTCAGAAAGGTTGTTCCAGATAAGGTCAAAAACGACATACTCAGATCTTCACCAAACTTTACAGGGATACATTGGATGTCAAGACACGTGGAAAAAACGTACAAAACAAGAGATTGGAGACATCAAGATTTTGGAAGAATTTTTTAAGAATTTTCAAATTTTCAGATAGGAGGTTCCAGATAAGGTCAAAAACTACATACTCAGATCTTCACCAAAGATTGCAGGGATACATTGGATGTCAAGACACGAGGAAAAAACGTACAAAACAAGAGATTGGAGACATCAAGATTTTGGACGAATTTTTTAACAATTTTCAAATTTTCAGATAGGAGGTTCCAGATAAGGTCAAAAACGACATACTCAGATCTTCACCAAACTGCAGGGATACATTGGATGTCAAGACATGTGGAAAAAACATACAAAACATAGGATTGGGGACATCAAGATTTTGGTCAAATTTTTTAAGAATTTTCAAATTTTCAGATAGGAGGTTCCAGATAAGGTCAAAAACTACATACTCAGATCTTCACCAAACTTTGCAGGGATACATTGGATGTCAAGACACGTGGAAAAAACGTACAAAACAAGAGATTGAAGACATCAAGATTTTGGACGAATTTTTTAAGAATTTTCAAATTTTCAGAAAGGATGTTCGTGATAAGGTCAAAAACGACATACTCAGATCTTCACCAAACTCTGCAGGGATACATTGGATGTCAAGACACGTGGAAAAAACATACAAAACATAGGATTGGGGACATCAAGATTTTAGTCAAATTTTTTAAGAATTTTCAAATTTTCAGATAGGAGGTTCCATATAAGGTCAAAAACTACATACTCAGATCTTCACCAAACATTGCAGGGATACATTGGATGTCAAGACACGTGGAAAAAACATACAAAACATAGGATTGGGGACATCAAGATTTTGGTCAAATTTTTTAAGAATTTTCAAATTTTCAGATAGGAGGTTCCATATAAGGTCAAAAACTACATACTCAGATCTTCACCAAACATTGCAGGGATACATTGGATGTCAAGACACGTGGAAAAAACGTACAAAACAAGAGATTGGAGACATCAAGATTTTGGACGAATTTTTTAAGAATTTTCAAATTTTCAGATGGGAGGTTCCAGATAAGGTCATAAACGACATACTCAGATCTTCATCAAACTTTGCATAGATACATTGGATGTGGAGACACGTGGAAAAAACGTACAAAACAAGAGATTGGAGACATCAAGATTTTGGACGAATTTTTTCAAAATTTTCAAATTTTCAGATAGGAGATTCCAGATAAGGTCAAAAACTACATACTGAGATCTTCACCAAACTTTGCAGGGATACATTGGATGTCAAGACATGTGGAAAAAATTTACAAAACATAGGATTGGGGACATCAAGATTTTGGTCGAATTTTTGAGGAATTTTCAAATTTTCAGATAGGAGGTTCCATATAAGGTCAAAAACTACATACTCAGATCTTCAACAAACATTGCAGGGATACATTGGATGTGAAGACACGTGGAAAAACGTACAAAACAAGAGATTGGAGACATCAAGATTTTGGACGAATTTTTTAAGAATTTTCAAATTTTCAGATAGGAGGTTCCAGATAAGGTCAAAAACTACATACTCAGATCTTCACCAAACTTTGCAGGGATACATTGGATGTCAAGACACGTGGGAAAAACATACAAAACATAGGATTGGGGACATCAAGATTTTGGTCAAATTTTTTAAGAATTTTCAAATTTTCAGATAGGAGGTTCCATATAAGGTCAAAAACTACATACTCAGATCTTCACCAAAGATTGCAGGGATACATTGGATGTCAAGACACGTGGAAAAAACGTACAAAACAAGAGATTGGAGACATCAAGATATTGGACGAATTTTTTAAGAATTTTCAAATTTTCAGATGGGAGGTTCCAGATAAAGTCAAAAACTACATACTCAGATCTTCACCAAACTTTGCAGGGATACATTGGATGTCAAGACACGTGGAAAAAACGTACAAAACAAGAGATTGGAGACATCAAGGTTTTGGACGAATTTTTTAAGAATTTTCAAATTTTCAGAAAGGATGTTCCAGATAAGGTCAAAAACGACATACTCAGATCTTCACCAAACTTTGCATGGATACATTGGATGTCAAGACACGTAAAAAACATACAAAACATAGGATTGGGGACATCAAGATTTTGGTCAAATTTTTTAAGAATTTTCAAATTTTCAGATAGGAGGTTCCATATAAGATCAAAAACTACATACTCAGATCTTCACCAAACATTGCAAGGATACATTGGATGTCAAGACACGTGGAAAAACGTACAAAACAAGAGATTGGAGACATCAAGATTTTGGACGAATTTTTTAAGAATTTTCAAATTTTCAGATAGGAGGTTCCAGATAAGGTCAAAAACTACATACTCAGATCTTCACCAAACTTTGCAGGGATACATTGGATGTCAAGACACGTGGGAAAAACATACAAAACATAGGATTGGGGACATCAAGATTTTGGTCGAATTTTTGAGGAATTTTCAAATTTTCAGATAGGAGGTTCCATATAAGGTCAAAAACTATATACTCAGATCTTCAACAAACATTGCAGGGATACATTGGATGTCAAGACACGTGGAAAAACGTACAAAACAAGAGATTGGAGACATCAAGATTTTGGACGAATTTTTTAAGAATTTTCAAATTTTCAGATAGGAGGTTCCAGATAAGGTCAAAAACTACATACTCAGATCTTCACCAAACTTTGCAGGGATACATTGGATGTCAAGACACGTGGGAAAAACATACAAAACATAGGATTGGGGACATCAAGATTTTGGTCAAATTTTTTAAGAATTTTCAAATTTTCAGATAGGAGGTTCCATATAAGGTCAAAAACTACATACTCAGATCTTCACCAAAGATTGCAGGGATACATTGGATGTCAAGACACGTGGGAAAAACGTACAAAACAAGAGATTGGAGACATCAAGATTTTGGACGGATTTTTTAAGAATTTTCAAATTTTCAGATGGGAGGTTCCAGATAAGGTCAAAAACTACATACTCAGATCTTCACCAAACTTTGCAGGGATACATTGGATGTCAAGACACGTGGAAAAAACGTACAAAACAAGAGATTGGAGACGTCAAGATTTTGGACGAATTTTTTAAGAATTTTCAAATTTTCAGAAAGGATGTTCCAGATAAGGTCACAAACGACATACTCAGATCTTCACCAAACTCTGCAGGGATCCATTGGATGTCAAGACACGTGGAAAAAACGTACAAAACAAGAGATTGGAGACATCAAGATTTTGGACGAATTTTTTAAGAATTTTCAAATTTTCAGATAGGAGGTTCCAGATAAGGTCAAAAACTACATACTCAGATCTTCACCAAACTTTGCAGGGATACATTGGATGTCAAGACACGTGGAAAAAACGTACAAAACAAGAGATTGGAGACATCAAGATTTTGGACGAATTTTTGAGGAATTTTCAAATTTTCAGAAATGAGGTTCCAGATAAGGTCAAAAACTACATACTCAGATCTTCACCAAACTTTGCAGGGATACATTGGATGTCAAGACACGTGGGAAAAACGTACAAAACAAGAGATTGGAGACATCAAGATTTTGGACGAATTTTTTAACAATTTTCAAATTTTCAGATAGGAGGTTCCAGATAAGGTCAAAAACTACATACTCAGATCTTCACCAAACTTTGCAGGGATACATTGGATGTCAAGACACGTGGGAAAAACGTACAAAACAAGAGATTGGAGACATCAAGATTTTGGACGAATTTTTTAAGAATTTTCAAATTCTCAGATAGGAGGTTCCAGATAAGGTCAAAAACTACATACTCAGATCTTCACCAAACTTTGCAGGGATACATTGGATGTCAAGACACGTGGAAAAAACGTACAAAACAAGAGATTGGGGTCATCAAGATTTTGGACGAATTTTTTAGGAATTTTCAAATTTTCAGATGGGAGGTTCCAGATAAGGTCAAAAACTACATACTCAGATCTTCACCAAACTTTGCAGGGATACATTGGATGTCAAGACACGTGGAAAAAAAGTACAAAACAAGAGATTGGAGACGTCAAGATTTTGGACGAATTTTTTAAGAATTTTCAAATTTTCAGAAAGGATGTTCCAGATAAGGTCAAAAACGACATACTCAAATCTTCACCAAACTCTGCAGGGATACATTGGATGTCAAGACACGTGGGAAAAACGTACAAAACAAGAGATTGGAGACATCAAGATTTCGGACGAATTTTTTAAGAATTTTCAAATTTTCAGATAGGAGGTTCCAGATAAGGTCAAAAACTACATACTCAGATCTTCACCAAACTTTGCAGGGATACATTGGATGTCAAGACACGTGGAAAAAACGTACAAAACAAGAGTTTGGGGTCATCAAGATTTTGGACGGATTTTTTAGGAATTTTCAAATTTTCAGATGGGAGGTTCCAGATAAGATCAAAAACGACATACTCAGATCTTCACCAAACTTTGCAGGGATACATTGGATGTCAAGACACGTGGAAAAATCGTACAAAACAAGAGATTGGAGACATCAAGATTTTGGACGAATTTTTTAAGAATTTTCAAATTTTCAGAAAGGTTGTTCCAGATAAGGTCAAAAACGACATACTCAGATCTTCACCAAACTTTACAGGGATACATTGGATGTCAAGACACGTGGAAAAAACGTACAAAACAAGAGATTGGAGACATCAAGATTTTGGAAGAATTTTTTAACAATTTTCAAATTTTCAGATAGGAGGTTCCAGATAAGGTCAAAAACTACATACTCAGATCTTCACCAAAGATTGCAGGGATACATTGGATGTCAAGACACGAGGAAAAAACGTACAAAACAAGAGATTGGAGACATCAAGATTTTGGACGAATTTTTTAACAATTTTCAAATTTTCAGATAGGAGGTTCCAGATAAGGTCAAAAACGACATACTCAGATCTTCACCAAACTGCAGGGATACATTGGATGTCAAGACATGTGGAAAAAACATACAAAACATAGGATTGGGGACATCAAGATTTTGGTCAAATTTTTTAAGAATTTTCAAATTTTCAGATAGGAGGTTCCAGATAAGGTCAAAAACTACATACTCAGATCTTCACCAAACTTTGCAGGGATACATTGGATGTCAAGACACGTGGAAAAAACGTACAAAACAAGAGATTGAAGACATCAAGATTTTGGACGAATTTTTTAAGAATTTTCAAATTTTCAGAAAGGATGTTCGTGATAAGGTCAAAAACGACATACTCAGATCTTCACCAAACTCTGCAGGGATACATTGGATGTCAAGACACGTGGAAAAAACATACAAAACATAGGATTGGGGACATCAAGATTTTAGTCAAATTTTTTAAGAATTTTCAAATTTTCAGATAGGAGGTTCCATATAAGGTCAAAAACTACATACTCAGATCTTCACCAAACATTGCAGGGATACATTGGATGTCAAGACACGTGGAAAAAACATACAAAACATAGGATTGGGGACATCAAGATTTTGGTCAAATTTTTTAAGAATTTTCAAATTTTCAGATAGGAGGTTCCATATAAGGTCAAAAACTACATACTCAGATCTTCACCAAACATTGCAGGGATACATTGGATGTCAAGACACGTGGAAAAAACGTACAAAACAAGAGATTGGAGACATCAAGATTTTGGACGAATTTTTTAAGAATTTTCAAATTTTCAGATGGGAGGTTCCAGATAAGGTCAAAAACGACATACTCAGATCTTCATCAAACTTTGCATAGATACATTGGATGTGGAGTCACGTGGAAAAAACGTACAAAACAAGAGATTGGAGACATCAAGATTTTGGACGAATTTTTTCAAAATTTTCAAATTTTCAGATAGGAGATTCCAGATAAGGTCAAAAACTACATACTCAGATCTTCACCAAACTTTGCAGGGATACATTGGATGTCAAGACATGTGGAAAAAATTTACAAAACATAGGATTGGGGACATCAAGATTTTGGTCGAATTTTTGAGGAATTTTCAAATTTTCAGATAGGAGGTTCCATATAAGGTCAAAAACTACATACTCAGATCTTCAACAAACATTGCAGGGATACATTGGATGTGAAGACACGTGGAAAAACGTACAAAACAAGAGATTGGAGACATCAAGATTTTGGACGAATTTTTTAAGAATTTTCAAATTTTCAGATAGGAGGTTCCAGATAAGGTCAAAAACTACATACTCAGATCTTCACCAAACTTTGCAGGGATACATTGGATGTCAAGACACGTGGGAAAAACATACAAAACATAGGATTGGGGACATCAAGATTTTGGTCAAATTTTTTAAGAATTTTCAAATTTTCAGATAGGAGGTTCCATATAAGGTCAAAAACTACATACTCAGATCTTCACCAAAGATTGCAGGGATACATTGGATGTCAAGACACGTGGAAAAAACGTACAAAACAAGAGATTGGAGACATCAAGATATTGGACGAATTTTTTAAGAATTTTCAAATTTTCAGATGGGAGGTTCCAGATAAAGTCAAAAACTACATACTCAGATCTTCACCAAACTTTGCAGGGATACATTGGATGTCAAGACACGTGGAAAAAACGTACAAAACAAGAGATTGGAGACATCAAGGTTTTGGACGAATTTTTTAAGAATTTTCAAATTTTCAGAAAGGATGTTCCAGATAAGGTCAAAAACGACATACTCAGATCTTCACCAAACTTTGCATGGATACATTGGATGTCAAGACACGTAAAAAACATACAAAACATAGGATTGGGGACATCAAGATTTTGGTCAAATTTTTTAAGAATTTTCAAATTTTCAGATAGGAGGTTCCATATAAGATCAAAAACTACATACTCAGATCTTCACCAAACATTGCAAGGATACATTGGATGTCAAGACACGTGGAAAAACGTACAAAACAAGAGATTGGAGACATCAAGATTTTGGACGAATTTTTTAAGAATTTTCAAATTTTCAGATAGGAGGTTCCAGATAAGGTCAAAAACTACATACTCAGATCTTCACCAAACTTTGCAGGGATACATTGGATGTCAAGACACGTGGGAAAAACATACAAAACATAGGATTGGGGACATCAAGATTTTGGTCGAATTTTTGAGGAATTTTCAAATTTTCAGATAGGAGGTTCCATATAAGGTCAAAAACTATATACTCAGATCTTCAACAAACATTGCAGGGATACATTGGATGTCAAGACACGTGGAAAAACGTACAAAACAAGAGATTGGAGACATCAAGATTTTGGACGAATTTTTTAAGAATTTTCAAATTTTCAGATAGGAGGTTCCAGATAAGGTCAAAAACTACATACTCAGATCTTCACCAAACTTTGCAGGGATACATTGGATGTCAAGACACGTGGGAAAAACATACAAAACATAGGATTGGGGACATCAAGATTTTGGTCAAATTTTTTAAGAATTTTCAAATTTTCAGATAGGAGGTTCCATATAAGGTCAAAAACTACATACTCAGATCTTCACCAAAGATTGCAGGGATACATTGGATGTCAAGACACGTGGAAAAAACGTACAAAACAAGAGATTGGAGACATCAAGATTTTGGACGAATTTTTTAAGAATTTTCAAATTTTCAGATGGGAGGTTCCAGATAAGGTCAAAAACTACATACTCAGATCTTCACCAAACTTTGCAGGGATACATTGGATGTCAAGACACGTGGAAAAAACGTACAAAACAAGAGATTGGAGACGTCAAGATTTTGGACGATTTTTTTAAGAATTTTCAAATTTTCAGAAAGGATGTTCCAGATAAGGTCAAAAACGACATACTCAGATCTTCACCAAACTTTGCAGGGAATACATTGGATGTCAAGACACGTGGAAAAAACGTACAAAACAAGAGATTGGAGACATCAACATTTTGGACGAATTTTTTAAGAATTTTCAAATTTTCAGATAGGAGGTTCCAGATAAGGTCAAAAACTACATACTCAGATCTTCACCAAACATTGCAGGGATACATTGGATGTCAAGACACGTGGAAAAAACGTACAAAACAAGAGATTGGAGACATCAAGATTTTCGACGAATTTTTTAAGAATTTTCAAATTTTCAGATGGGAGGTTCCAGATAAGGTCAAAAACGACATACTCAGATCTTCACCAAACTTTGCAGGGAATACATTGGATGTCAAGACACGTGGAAAAAACATACAAAACATAGAATTGGGGACATCAAGATTTTGGTAGAATTTTTTAAGAAATTTCAAATTTTCAGATAGGAAGTTCCATATAAGGTCAAAAACTACATACTCAGATCTTCACCAAACTATGCAGGGATACATTGGATGTCAAGACACGTGGAAAAACGTACAAAACAAGAGATTGGGGTCATCAAGATTTTGGACGGATTTTTTAGGAATTTTCAAATTTTCAGTTGGGAGGTTCCAGATAAGGTCAAAAACTACATACTCAGATCTTCACCAAACTTTGCAGGGATACATTGGATGTCAAGACACATGGAAAAAACGTACAAAACAAGAGATTGGAGACATCAAGATTTTGGACGAATTTTTGAAGAATTTTCAAATTTTCAGATAGGAGGTTCCAGATAAGGTCAAAAACTACATACTCAGATCTTCACCAAACTTTGCAGGGATACATTGGATGTCAAGACACGTGGGAAAAACGTACAAAACAAGAGATTGGAGACATCAAGATTCTGGACGGATTTTTTAAGAATTTTCAAATTTTCAGATGGGAGGTTCCAGATAAGGTCAAAAACTACATACTCAGATCTTCACCAAACTTTGCAGGGATACATTGGATGTCAAGACACGTGGAAAAAACGTACAAAACAAGAGATTGGAGACGTCAAGATTTTGGACGAATTTTTTAAGAATTTTCAAATTTTCAGAAAGGATGTTCCAGATAAGGTCAAAAACGACATACTCAGATCTTCACCAAACTTTGCAGGGATCCATTGGATGTCAAGACACGTGGAAAAAACGTACAAAACAAGAGATTGGAGACATCAAGATTTTGGACGAATTTTTTAAGAATTTTCAAATTTTCAGATAGGAGGTTCCAGATAAGGTCAAAAACTACATACTCAGATCTTCACCAAACTTTGCAGCGATACACTGGATGTCAAGACACGTGGAAAAAACGTACAAAACAAGAGATTGGAGACATCAAGATTTTGGACGAATTTTTGAGGAATTTTCAAATTTTCAGAAATGAGGTTCCAGATAAGGTCAAAAACTACATACTCAGATCTTCACCAAACTTTGCAGGGATACATTGGATGTCAAGACACGTGGAAAAATCGTACAAAACAAGAGATTGGAGACATCAAGATTTTGGACGAATTTTTTAAGAATTTTCAAATTTTCAGAAAGGTTGTTCCAGATAAGGTCAAAAACGACATACTCAGATCTTCACCAAACTTTACAGGGATACATTGGATGTCAAGACACGTGGAAAAAACGTACAAAACAAGAGATTGGAGACATCAAGATTTTGGAAGAATTTTTTAACAATTTTCAAATTTTCAGATAGGAGGTTCCAGATAAGGTCAAAAACTACATACTCAGATCTTCACCAAAGATTGCAGGGATACATTGGATGTCAAGACACGAGGAAAAAACGTACAAAACAAGAGATTGGAGACATCAAGATTTTGGACGAATTTTTTAACAATTTTCAAATTTTCAGATAGGAGGTTCCAGATAAGGTCAAAAACGACATACTCAGATCTTCACCAAACTGCAGGGATACATTGGATGTCAAGACATGTGGAAAAAACATACAAAACATAGGATTGGGGACATCAAGATTTTGGTCAAATTTTTTAAGAATTTTCAAATTTTCAGATAGGAGGTTCCAGATAAGGTCAAAAACTACATACTCAGATCTTCACCAAACATTGCAGGGATACATTGGATGTCAAGACACGTGGAAAAAACGTACAAAACAAGAGATTGGAGACATCAAGATTTTCGACGAATTTTTTAAGAATTTTCAAATTTTCAGATGGGAGGTTCCAGATAAGGTCAAAAACGACATACTCAGATCTTCACCAAACTTTGCAGGGAATACATTGGATGTCAAGACACGTGGAAAAAACATACAAAACATAGAATTGGGGACATCAAGATTTTGGTAGAATTTTTTAAGAAATTTCAAATTTTCAGATAGGAAGTTCCATATAAGGTCAAAAACTACATACTCAGATCTTCACCAAACTATGCAGGGATACATTGGATGTCAAGACACGTGGAAAAACGTACAAAACAAGAGATTGGGGTCATCAAGATTTTGGACGGATTTTTTAGGAATTTTCAAATTTTCAGTTGGGAGGTTCCAGATAAGGTCAAAAACTACATACTCAGATCTTCACCAAACTTTGCAGGGATACATTGGATGTCAAGACACATGGAAAAAACGTACAAAACAAGAGATTGGAGACATCAAGATTTTGGACGAATTTTTGAAGAATTTTCAAATTTTCAGATAGGAGGTTCCAGATAAGGTCAAAAACTACATACTCAGATCTTCACCAAACTTTGCAGGGATACATTGGATGTCAAGACACGTGGGAAAAACGTACAAAACAAGAGATTGGAGACATCAAGATTCTGGACGGATTTTTTAAGAATTTTCAAATTTTCAGATGGGAGGTTCCAGATAAGGTCAAAAACTACATACTCAGATCTTCACCAAACTTTGCAGGGATACATTGGATGTCAAGACACGTGGAAAAAACGTACAAAACAAGAGATTGGAGACGTCAAGATTTTGGACGAATTTTTTAAGAATTTTCAAATTTTCAGAAAGGATGTTCCAGATAAGGTCAAAAACGACATACTCAGATCTTCACCAAACTTTGCAGGGATCCATTGGATGTCAAGACACGTGGAAAAAACGTACAAAACAAGAGATTGGAGACATCAAGATTTTGGACGAATTTTTTAAGAATTTTCAAATTTTCAGATAGGAGGTTCCAGATAAGGTCAAAAACTACATACTCAGATCTTCACCAAACTTTGCAGCGATACACTGGATGTCAAGACACGTGGAAAAAACGTACAAAACAAGAGATTGGAGACATCAAGATTTTGGACGAATTTTTGAGGAATTTTCAAATTTTCAGAAATGAGGTTCCAGATAAGGTCAAAAACTACATACTCAGATCTTCACCAAACTTTGCAGGGATACATTGGATGTCAAGACACGTGGAAAAATCGTACAAAACAAGAGATTGGAGACATCAAGATTTTGGACGAATTTTTTAAGAATTTTCAAATTTTCAGAAAGGTTGTTCCAGATAAGGTCAAAAACGACATACTCAGATCTTCACCAAACTTTACAGGGATACATTGGATGTCAAGACACGTGGAAAAAACGTACAAAACAAGAGATTGGAGACATCAAGATTTTGGAAGAATTTTTTAACAATTTTCAAATTTTCAGATAGGAGGTTCCAGATAAGGTCAAAAACTACATACTCAGATCTTCACCAAAGATTGCAGGGATACATTGGATGTCAAGACACGAGGAAAAAACGTACAAAACAAGAGATTGGAGACATCAAGATTTTGGACGAATTTTTTAACAATTTTCAAATTTTCAGATAGGAGGTTCCAGATAAGGTCAAAAACGACATACTCAGATCTTCACCAAACTGCAGGGATACATTGGATGTCAAGACATGTGGAAAAAACATACAAAACATAGGATTGGGGACATCAAGATTTTGGTCAAATTTTTTAAGAATTTTCAAATTTTCAGATAGGAGGTTCCAGATAAGGTCAAAAACTACATACTCAGATCTTCACCAAACTTTGCAGGGATACATTGGATGTCAAGACACGTGGAAAAAACGTACAAAACAAGAGATTGAAGACATCAAGATTTTGGACGAATTTTTTAAGAATTTTCAAATTTTCAGAAAGGATGTTCGTGATAAGGTCAAAAACGACATACTCAGATCTTCACCAAACTCTGCAGGGATACATTGGATGTCAAGACACGTGGAAAAAACATACAAAACATAGGATTGGGGACATCAAGATTTTAGTCAAATTTTTTAAGAATTTTCAAATTTTCAGATAGGAGGTTCCATATAAGGTCAAAAACTACATACTCAGATCTTCACCAAACATTGCAGGGATACATTGGATGTCAAGACACGTGGAAAAAACATACAAAACATAGGATTGGGGACATCAAGATTTTGGTCAAATTTTTTAAGAATTTTCAAATTTTCAGATAGGAGGTTCCATATAAGGTCAAAAACTACATACTCAGATCTTCACCAAACATTGCAGGGATACATTGGATGTCAAGACACGTGGAAAAAACGTACAAAACAAGAGATTGGAGACATCAAGATTTTGGACGAATTTTTTAAGAATTTTCAAATTTTCAGATGGGAGGTTCCAGATAAGGTCAAAAACGACATACTCAGATCTTCATCAAACTTTGCATAGATACATTGGATGTGGAGTCACGTGGAAAAAACGTACAAAACAAGAGATTGGAGACATCAAGATTTTGGACGAATTTTTTCAAAATTTTCAAATTTTCAGATAGGAGATTCCAGATAAGGTCAAAAACTACATACTCAGATCTTCACCAAACTTTGCAGGGATACATTGGATGTCAAGACATGTGGAAAAAATTTACAAAACATAGGATTGGGGACATCAAGATTTTGGTCGAATTTTTGAGGAATTTTCAAATTTTCAGATAGGAGGTTCCATATAAGGTCAAAAACTACATACTCAGATCTTCAACAAACATTGCAGGGATACATTGGATGTGAAGACACGTGGAAAAACGTACAAAACAAGAGATTGGAGACATCAAGATTTTGGACGAATTTTTTAAGAATTTTCAAATTTTCAGATAGGAGGTTCCAGATAAGGTCAAAAACTACATACTCAGATCTTCACCAAACTTTGCAGGGATACATTGGATGTCAAGACACGTGGGAAAAACATACAAAACATAGGATTGGGGACATCAAGATTTTGGTCAAATTTTTTAAGAATTTTCAAATTTTCAGATAGGAGGTTCCATATAAGGTCAAAAACTACATACTCAGATCTTCACCAAAGATTGCAGGGATACATTGGATGTCAAGACACGTGGAAAAAACGTACAAAACAAGAGATTGGAGACATCAAGATATTGGACGAATTTTTTAAGAATTTTCAAATTTTCAGATGGGAGGTTCCAGATAAAGTCAAAAACTACATACTCAGATCTTCACCAAACTTTGCAGGGATACATTGGATGTCAAGACACGTGGAAAAAACGTACAAAACAAGAGATTGGAGACATCAAGGTTTTGGACGAATTTTTTAAGAATTTTCAAATTTTCAGAAAGGATGTTCCAGATAAGGTCAAAAACGACATACTCAGATCTTCACCAAACTTTGCATGGATACATTGGATGTCAAGACACGTAAAAAACATACAAAACATAGGATTGGGGACATCAAGATTTTGGTCAAATTTTTTAAGAATTTTCAAATTTTCAGATAGGAGGTTCCATATAAGATCAAAAACTACATACTCAGATCTTCACCAAACATTGCAAGGATACATTGGATGTCAAGACACGTGGAAAAACGTACAAAACAAGAGATTGGAGACATCAAGATTTTGGACGAATTTTTTAAGAATTTTCAAATTTTCAGATAGGAGGTTCCAGATAAGGTCAAAAACTACATACTCAGATCTTCACCAAACTTTGCAGGGATACATTGGATGTCAAGACACGTGGGAAAAACATACAAAACATAGGATTGGGGACATCAAGATTTTGGTCGAATTTTTGAGGAATTTTCAAATTTTCAGATAGGAGGTTCCATATAAGGTCAAAAACTATATACTCAGATCTTCAACAAACATTGCAGGGATACATTGGATGTCAAGACACGTGGAAAAACGTACAAAACAAGAGATTGGAGACATCAAGATTTTGGACGAATTTTTTAAGAATTTTCAAATTTTCAGATAGGAGGTTCCAGATAAGGTCAAAAACTACATACTCAGATCTTCACCAAACTTTGCAGGGATACATTGGATGTCAAGACACGTGGGAAAAACATACAAAACATAGGATTGGGGACATCAAGATTTTGGTCAAATTTTTTAAGAATTTTCAAATTTTCAGATAGGAGGTTCCATATAAGGTCAAAAACTACATACTCAGATCTTCACCAAAGATTGCAGGGATACATTGGATGTCAAGACACGTGGAAAAAACGTACAAAACAAGAGATTGGAGACATCAAGATTTTGGACGAATTTTTTAAGAATTTTCAAATTTTCAGATGGGAGGTTCCAGATAAGGTCAAAAACTACATACTCAGATCTTCACCAAACTTTGCAGGGATACATTGGATGTCAAGACACGTGGAAAAAACGTACAAAACAAGAGATTGGAGACGTCAAGATTTTGGACGATTTTTTTAAGAATTTTCAAATTTTCAGAAAGGATGTTCCAGATAAGGTCAAAAACGACATACTCAGATCTTCACCAAACTTTGCAGGGAATACATTGGATGTCAAGACACGTGGAAAAAACGTACAAAACAAGAGATTGGAGACATCAACATTTTGGACGAATTTTTTAAGAATTTTCAAATTTTCAGATAGGAGGTTCCAGATAAGGTCAAAAACTACATACTCAGATCTTCACCAAACATTGCAGGGATACATTGGATGTCAAGACACGTGGAAAAAACGTACAAAACAAGAGATTGGAGACATCAAGATTTTCGACGAATTTTTTAAGAATTTTCAAATTTTCAGATGGGAGGTTCCAGATAAGGTCAAAAACGACATACTCAGATCTTCACCAAACTTTGCAGGGAATACATTGGATGTCAAGACACGTGGAAAAAACATACAAAACATAGAATTGGGGACATCAAGATTTTGGTAGAATTTTTTAAGAAATTTCAAATTTTCAGATAGGAAGTTCCATATAAGGTCAAAAACTACATACTCAGATCTTCACCAAACTATGCAGGGATACATTGGATGTCAAGACACGTGGAAAAACGTACAAAACAAGAGATTGGGGTCATCAAGATTTTGGACGGATTTTTTAGGAATTTTCAAATTTTCAGTTGGGAGGTTCCAGATAAGGTCAAAAACTACATACTCAGATCTTCACCAAACTTTGCAGGGATACATTGGATGTCAAGACACATGGAAAAAACGTACAAAACAAGAGATTGGAGACATCAAGATTTTGGACGAATTTTTGAAGAATTTTCAAATTTTCAGATAGGAGGTTCCAGATAAGGTCAAAAACTACATACTCAGATCTTCACCAAACTTTGCAGGGATACATTGGATGTCAAGACACGTGGGAAAAACGTACAAAACAAGAGATTGGAGACATCAAGATTCTGGACGGATTTTTTAAGAATTTTCAAATTTTCAGATGGGAGGTTCCAGATAAGGTCAAAAACTACATACTCAGATCTTCACCAAACTTTGCAGGGATACATTGGATGTCAAGACACGTGGAAAAAACGTACAAAACAAGAGATTGGAGACGTCAAGATTTTGGACGAATTTTTTAAGAATTTTCAAATTTTCAGAAAGGATGTTCCAGATAAGGTCAAAAACGACATACTCAGATCTTCACCAAACTTTGCAGGGATCCATTGGATGTCAAGACACGTGGAAAAAACGTACAAAACAAGAGATTGGAGACATCAAGATTTTGGACGAATTTTTTAAGAATTTTCAAATTTTCAGATAGGAGGTTCCAGATAAGGTCAAAAACTACATACTCAGATCTTCACCAAACTTTGCAGCGATACACTGGATGTCAAGACACGTGGAAAAAACGTACAAAACAAGAGATTGGAGACATCAAGATTTTGGACGAATTTTTGAGGAATTTTCAAATTTTCAGAAATGAGGTTCCAGATAAGGTCAAAAACTACATACTCAGATCTTCACCAAACTTTGCAGGGATACATTGGATGTCAAGACACGTGGGAAAAACGTACAAAACAAGAGATTGGAGACATCAAGATTTTGGACGAATTTTTTAAGAATTTTCAAATTTTCAGATAGGAGGTTCCAGATAAGGTCAAAAACTACATACTCAGATCTTCACCAAACTTTGCAGGGATACATTGGATGTCAAGACACGTGGAAAAAACGTACAAAACAAGAGATTGGGGTCATCAAGATTTTGGACGAATTTTTTAGGAATTTTCAAATTTTCAGATGGGAGGTTCCAGATAAGGTCAAAAACTACATACTCAGATCTTCACCAAACTTTGCAGGGATACATTGGATGTCAAGACACGTGGAAAAAACGTACAAAACAAGAGATTGGAGACGTCAAGATTTTGGACGAATTTTTTAAGAATTTTCAAATTTTCAGAAAGGATGTTCCAGATAAGGTCAAAAACGACATACTCAAATCTTCACCAAACTCTGCAGGGATACATTGGATGTCAAGACACGTGGGAAAAACGTACAAAACAAGAGATTGGAGACATCAAGATTTTGGACGGATTTTTTAGGAATTTTCAAATTTTCAGATGGGAGGTTCCAGATAAGGTCAAAAACTACATACTCAGATCTTCACCAAACTTTGCAGGGATACATTGGATGTCAAGACACGTGGAAAAAACGTACAAAACAAGAGATTGGAGACATCAAGATTTTGGACGAATTTTTGAAGAATTTTCAAATTTTCAGATAGGAGGTTCCAGATAAGGTCAAAAACTACATACTCAGATCTTCACCAAACTTTGCAGGGATACATTGGATGTCAAGACACGTGGGAAAAACGTACAAAACAAGAGATTGGAGACATCAAGATTTTGGACGGATTTTTTAAGAATTTTCAAATTTTCAGATGGGAGGTTCCAGATAAGGTCAAAAACTACATACTCAGATCTTCACCAAACTTTGCAGGGATACATTGGATGTCAAGACACGTGGAAAAAACGTACAAAACAAGAGATTGGAGACGTCAAGATTTTGGACGAATTTTTTAAGAATTTTCAAATTTTCAGAAAGGATGTTCCAGATAAGGTCAAAAACGACATACTCAGATCTTCACCAAACTTTGCAGGGATCCA
The DNA here is from genome assembly GCF_977018435.1 of Lepisma saccharinum. NCBI lineage: Eukaryota > Metazoa > Arthropoda > Insecta > Zygentoma > Lepismatidae > Lepisma > Lepisma saccharinum. The sequence goes on along the minus strand of NW_028142907.1, from coordinate 38,249 downwards.
TTGGATGTCAAGACACGTGGAAAAAACGTACAAAACAAGAGATTGGAGACATCAAGATTTTGGACGAATTTTTTAAGAATTTTCAAATTTTCAGATAGGAGGTTCCAGATAAGGTCAAAAAATACATACTCAGATCTTCACCAAACTTTGCAGGGATACATTGGATGTCAAGACACGTGGAAAAAACGTACAAAACAAGAGATTGGAGACATCAAGATTTTGGACGAATTTTTGAGGAATTTTCAAATTTTCAGAAATGAGGTTCCAGATAAGGTCAAAAACTACATACTCAGATCTTCACCAAACTTTGCAGGGATACATTGGATGTCAAGACACGTGGGAAAAACGTACAAAACAAGAGATTGGAGACATCAAGATTTTGGACGAATTTTTTAACAATTTTCAAATTTTCAGATAGGAGGTTCCAGATAAGGTCAAAAACTACATACTCAGATCTTCACCAAACCTTGCAGGGATACATTGGATGTCAAGACACGTGGGAAAAACGTACAAAACAAGAGATTGGAGACGTCAAGATTTTGGACGAATTTTTGAAGAATTTTCAAATTTTCAGAAAGGATGTTCCAGATAAGGTCAAAAACGACATCCTCAGATCTTCACCAAACTTTGCAGGGATACATTGGATGTCAAGACACGTGGAAAAAACGTACAAAACAAGAGATTGGAGACATCAAGATTTTGGACGAATTTTTTAAGAATTTTCAAATTTTTAGATAGGAGGTTCCAGATAAGGTCAAAAACTACATACTCAGATCTTCACCAAACTTTGCAGGGATACATTGGATGTCAAGACACGTGGAAAAAACGTACAAAACAAGAGATTGGAGACATCAAGATTTTGGACGAATTTTTGAGGAATTTTCAAATTTTCAGAAATGAGGTTCCAGATAAGGTCAAAAACTACATACTCAGATCATCACCAAACATTGCAGGGATACATTGGATGTCAAGACACGTGGAAAAAACGTACAAAACAAGAGATTGGAGACATCAAGATTTTGGACGAATTTTTTAAGAATTTTCAAATTTTCAGAAAGGTTGTTCCAGATAAGGTCAAAAACGACATACTCAGATCTTCACCAAACTTTGCAGGGATACATTGGATGTCAAGACACGTGGAAAAAACGTACAAAACAAGAGATTGGAGACATCAAGATTTTGGACGAATTTTTTAACAATTTTCAAATTTTCAGATAGGAGGTTCCAGATAAGGTCAAAAACTACATACTCAGATCTTCACCAAAGATTGCAGGGATACATTGGATGTCAAGACACGAGGAAAAAACGTACAAAACAAGAGATTGGATACATCAAGATTTTGGACGAATTTTTTAACAATTTTCAAATTTTCAGATAGGAGGTTCCAGATAAGGTCAAAAACGACATACTCAGATCTTCACCAAACTCTGCAGGGATACATTGGATGTCAAGACATGTGGAAAAAACATAAAAAACTGAGGATTGGGGACATCAAGATTTTGGTCAAATTTTTTAAGAATTTTCAAATTTTCAGATAGGAGGTTCCAGATAAGGTCAAAAACTACATACTCAGATCTTCACCAAACTTTGCAGGGATACATTGGATGTCAAGAAACGTGGAAAAAACGTACAAAACAAGAGATTGAAGACATCAAGATTTTGGACGAATTTTTTAAGAATTTTCAAATTTTCAGAAAGGATGTTCGTGATAAGGTCAAAAACGACATACTCAGATCTTCACCAAACTCTGCAGGGATACATTGGATGTCAAGACACGTGGAAAAAACGTACAAAACAAGAGATTGAAGACATCAAGATTTTGGACGAATTTTTTAAGAATTTTCAAATTTTCAGGTGGGAGGTTCCAGATAAGGTCAAAAACGACATACTCAGATCTTCATCAAACTTTGCATTGATATGTTGGATGTGGAGACACGTCGAAAAAACGTACAAAACAAGAGATTGGAGACATCAAGATTTTGGACGAATTTTTTCAAAATTTTCAAATTTTCAGATAGGAGATTCCAGATAAGGTCAAAAATTACATACTGAGATCTTCACCAAACTTTGCAGGGATACATTGGATGTCAAGACATGTGGAAAAAATTTACAAAACATAGGATTGGGGACATCAAGATTTTGGTCGAATTTTTGAGGAATTTTCAAATTTTCAGATAGGAGGTTCCATATAAGGTCAAAAACTACATACTCAGATCTTCAACAAACATTGCAGGGATACATTGGATGTCAAGACACGTGGAAAAACGTACAAAACAAGAGATTGGAGACATCAAGATTTTGGAAGAATTTTTTAAGAATTTTCAAATTTTCAGATAGGAGGTTCCAGATAAGGTCAAAAAATACATACTCAGATCTTCACCAAACTTTGCAGGGATACATTGGATGTCAAGACACGTGGAAAAACATACAAAACATAGGATTGGGGACATCAAGATTTTGGTCAAATTTTTTAAGAATTTTCAAATTTTCAGATAGGAGGTTCCATATAAGGTCAAAAACTACATACTCAGATCTTCACCAAAGATTGCAGGGATACATTGGATGTCAAGACAGGTGGAAAAAACGTACAAAACAAGAGATTGGAGACAACAAGATTTTGGACGAATTTTTTAAGAATTTTCAAATTTTCAGATGGGAGGTTCCAGATAAGGTCAAAAACTACATACTCAGATCTTCACCAAACTTTGCAGGGATACATTGGATGTCAAGACACGTGGAAAAAACGTACAAAACAAGAGATTGGAGACGTCAAGATTTTGGACGATTTTTTTAAGAATTTTCAAATTTTCAGAAAGGATGTTCCAGATAAGGTCAAAAACGACATACTCAGATCTTCACCAAACTTTGCAGGGAATACATTGGATGTCAAGACACGTGGAAAAAACGTACAAAACAAGAGATTTGAGACATCAAGATTTTGGACGAATTTTTGAAGAATTTTCAAATTTTCAGATAGGAGGTTCCAGATAAGGTCAAAAACTACATACTCAGATCTTCACCAAAGATTGCAGGGATTCATTGGATGTCAAGACACGTGGAAAAAACGTACAAAACAAGAGATTGGAGACATCAAGATTTTCGACGAATTTTTTAAGAATTTTCAAATTTTCAGATGGGAGGTTCCAGATAATGTCAAAAACGACATACTCAGATCTTCACCAAACTTTGCATGGATACATTGGATGTTAAGACACGTGGAAAAAACATACAAAACATAGAATTGGGGACATCAAGATTTTGGTCGAATTTTTTAAAAATTTTCAAATTTTCAGATAGGAGGTTCCAGATAAGGTCAAAAACTACATACTCAGATCTTCACCAAACTTTGCAGGGATACATTGGATGTCAAGACACGTGGAAAAAACGTACAAAACAAGAGTTTGGGGTCATCAAGATTTTGGACGGATTTTTTAGGAATTTTCAAATTTTCAGATGGGAGGTTCCAGATAAGGTCAAAAACGACATACTCAGATCTTCACCAAACTTTGCAGGGATACATTGGATGTCAAGACACGTGGAAAAAACGTACAAAACAAGAGATTGGAGACGTCAAGATTTCGGACGAATTTTTGAAGAATTTTCAAATTTTCAGAAAGGATGTTCCAGATAAGGTCAAAAACGACATCCTCAGATCTTCACCAAACTTTGCAGGGATACATTGGATGTCAAGACACGTGGAAAAAACGTACAAAACAAGAGATTGGAGACATCAAGATTTTGGACGAATTTTTGAGGAATTTTCAAATTTTCAGAAATGAGGTTCCAGATAAGGTCAAAAACTACATACTCAGATCTTCACCAAACATTGCAGGGATACATTGGATGTCAAGACACGTGGAAAAAACGTACAAAACAAGAGATTGGAGACATCAAGATTTTGGACGAATTTTTTAAGAATTTTCAAATTTTCAGAAAGGTTGTTCCAGATAAGGTCAAAAACGACATACTCAGATCTTCACCAAACTTTGCAAGGATACATTGGATGTCAAGACACGTGGAAAAAACGTACAAAACAAGAGATTGGAGACATCAAGATTTTGGACGAATTTTTTAACAATTTTCAAATTTTCAGATAGGAGGTTCCAGATAAGGTCAAGAACTACATACTCAGATCTTCACCAAAGATTGCAGGGATACATTGGATGTCAGGACACGAGGAAAAAACGTACAAAACAAGAGATTGGAGACATCAAGATTTTGGACGAATTTTTTAACAATTTTCAAATTTTCAGATAGGAGGTTCCAGATAAGGTCAAAAACGACATACTCAGATCTTCACCAAACTCTGCAGGGATACATTGGATGTCAAGACATGTGGAAAAAACATACAAAACATAGGATTGGGGACATCAAGATTTTGGTCAAATTTTTTAAGAATTTTCAAATTTTCAGATAGGAGGTTCCAGATAAGGTCAAAAACTACATACTCAGATCTTCACCAAACTTTGCAGGGATACATTGGATGTCAAGACACGTGGAAAAAACGTACAAAACAAGAGATTGAAGACATCAAGATTTTGGACGAATTTTTTAAGAATTTTCAAATTTTCAGAAAGGATGTTCGTGATAAGGTCAAAAACGACATACTCAGATCTTCACCAAACTCTGCAGGGATACATTGGATGTCAAGACACGTGGAAAAAACATACAAAACATAGGATTGGGGACATCAAGATTTTAGTCAAATTTTTTAAGAATTTTCAAATTTTCAAATAGGAGGTTCCATATAAGGTCAAAAACTACATACTCAGATCTTCACCAAACATTGCAGGGATACATTGGATGTCAAGACACGTGGAAAAAACATACAAAACATAGGATTGGGGACATCATGATTTTGGTCAAATTTTTTAAGAATTTTCAAATTTTCAGATAGGAGGTTCCATATAAGGTCAAAAACTACATACTCAGATCTTCACCAAACATTGCAGGGATACATTGGATGTCAAGACACGTGGAAAAAACGTACAAAACAAGAGATTGGAGACATCAAGATTTTGGACGAATTTTTTAAGAATTTTCAAATTTTCAGATGGGAGGTTCCAGATAAGGTCAAAAACGACATACTCAGATCTTCATCAAACTTTGCATAGATACATTGGATGTGGAGACACGTGGAAAAAACGTACAAAACAAGAGATTGGAGACATCAAGATTTTGGACGAATTTTTTCAAAATTTTCAAATTTTCAGATAGGAGATTCCAGATAAGGTCAAAAACTACATACTGAGATCTTCACCAAACTTTGCAGGGATACATTGGATGTCAAGACATGTGGAAAAAATTTACAAAACATAGGATTGGGGACATCAAGATTTTGGTCGAATTTTTGAGGAATTTTCAAATTTCAGATAGGAGGTTCCAGATAAGGTCAAAAACTACATACTCAGATCTTCACCAAACTTTGCAGGGATACATTGGATGTCAAGACACGTGGGAAAAACATACAAAACATAGGATTGGGGACATCAAGATTTTGGTCAAATTTTTTAAGAATTTTCAAATTTTCAGATAGGAGGTTCCATATAAGGTCAAAAACTACATACTCAGATCTTCACCAAAGATTGCAGGGATACATTGGATGTCAAGACAGGTGGAAAAAACGTACAAAACAAGAGATTGGAGACATCAAGATTTTGGACGAATTTTTTAAGAATTTTCAAATTTTCAGATGGGAGGTTCCAGATAAGGTCAAAAACTACATACTCAGATCTTCACCAAACTTGGCAGGGATACATTGGATGTCAAGACACGTGGAAAAAACGTACAAAACAAGAGATTGGAGACGTCAAGATTTTGGACGATTTTTTTAAGAATTTTCAAATTTTCAGAAAGGATGTTCCAGATAAGGTCAAAAACGACATACTCAGATCTTCACCAAACTTTGCAGGGAATACATTGGATGTCAAGACACGTGGAAAAAACGTACAAAACAAGAGATTGGAGACATCAAGATTTTGGACGAATTTTTTAAGAATTTTCAAATTTTCAGATAGGAGGTTCCAGATAAGGTCAAAAACTACATACTCAGATCTTCACCAAAGATTGCAGGGATACATTGGATGTCAAGACACGTGGAAAAAACGTACAAAACAAGAGATTGGAGACATCAAGATTTTCGACGAATTTTTTAAGAATTTTCAAATTTTCAGATGGGAGGTTCCAGATAAGGTCAAAAACGACATACTCAGATCTTCACCAAACTTTGCATGGATACATTGGATGTTAAGACACGTGGAAAAAACATACAAAACATAGAATTGGGGACATCAAGATTTTGGTCGAATTTTTTAAAAATTTTCAAATTTTCAGATAGGAGGTTCCAGATAAGGTCAAAAACTACATACTCAGATCTTCACCAAACTTTGCAGGGATACATTGGATGTCAAGACACGTGGAAAAAACGTACAAAACAAGAGATTGGGGTCATCAAGATTTTGGACGAATTTTATAGGAATTTTCAAATTTTCAGATGGGAGGTTCCAGATAAGGTCAAAAACGACATACTCAGATCTTCATCAAACTTTGCATAGATACATTGGATGTGGAGACACGTGGAAAAAACGTACAAAACAAGAGATTGGAGACATCAAGATTTTGGACGAATTTTTTCAAAATTTTCAAATTTTCAGATAGGAGATTCCAGATAAGGTCAAAAACTACATACTGAGATCTTCACCAAACTTTGCAGGGATACATTGGATGTCAAGACATGTGGAAAAAATTTACAAAACATAGGATTGGGGACATCAAGATTTTGGTCGAATTTTTGAGGAATTTTCAAATTTCAGATAGGAGGTTCCAGATAAGGTCAAAAACTACATACTCAGATCTTCACCAAACTTTGCAGGGATACATTGGATGTCAAGACACGTGGAAAAAACGTACAAAACAAGAGATTGGAGACATCAAGATTTTGGACGAATTTTTGAGGAATTTTCAAATTTTCAGAAATGAGGTTCCAGATAAGGTCAAAAACTACATACTCAGATCTTCACCAAACTTTGCAGGGATACATTGGATGTCAAGACACGTGGGAAAAACGTACAAAACAAGAGATTGGAGACATCAAGATTTTGGACGAATTTTTTAACAATTTTCAAATTTTCAGATAGGAGGTTCCAGATAAGGTCAAAAACTACATACTCAGATCTTCACCAAACTTTGCAGGGATACATTGGATGTCAAGACACGTGGGAAAAACGTACAAAACAAGAGATTGGAGACATCAAGATTTTGGACGAATTTTTTAAGAATTTTCAAATTCTCAGATAGGAGGTTCCAGATAAGGTCAAAAACTACATACTCAGATCTTCACCAAACTTTGCAGGGATACATTGGATGTCAAGACACGTGGAAAAAACGTACAAAACAAGAGATTGGGGTCATCAAGATTTTGGACGAATTTTTTAGGAATTTTCAAATTTTCAGATGGGAGGTTCCAGATAAGGTCAAAAACTACATACTCAGATCTTCACCAAACTTTGCAGGGATACATTGGATGTCAAGACACGTGGAAAAAAAGTACAAAACAAGAGATTGGAGACGTCAAGATTTTGGACGAATTTTTTAAGAATTTTCAAATTTTCAGAAAGGATGTTCCAGATAAGGTCAAAAACGACATACTCAAATCTTCACCAAACTCTGCAGGGATACATTGGATGTCAAGACACGTGGGAAAAACGTACAAAACAAGAGATTGGAGACATCAAGATTTCGGACGAATTTTTTAAGAATTTTCAAATTTTCAGATAGGAGGTTCCAGATAAGGTCAAAAACTACATACTCAGATCTTCACCAAACTTTGCAGGGATACATTGGATGTCAAGACACGTGGAAAAAACGTACAAAACAAGAGTTTGGGGTCATCAAGATTTTGGACGGATTTTTTAGGAATTTTCAAATTTTCAGATGGGAGGTTCCAGATAAGATCAAAAACGACATACTCAGATCTTCACCAAACTTTGCAGGGATACATTGGATGTCAAGACACGTGGAAAAAACGTACAAAACAAGAGATTGGAGACATCAAGATTTTGGACGAATTTTTTAACAATTTTCAAATTTTCAGATAGGAGGTTCCAGATAAGGTCAAAAACGACATACTCAGATCTTCACCAAACTGCAGGGATACATTGGATGTCAAGACATGTGGAAAAAACATACAAAACATAGGATTGGGGACATCAAGATTTTGGTCAAATTTTTTAAGAATTTTCAAATTTTCAGATAGGAGGTTCCAGATAAGGTCAAAAACTACATACTCAGATCTTCACCAAACTTTGCAGGGATACATTGGATGTCAAGACACGTGGAAAAAACGTACAAAACAAGAGATTGAAGACATCAAGATTTTGGACGAATTTTTTAAGAATTTTCAAATTTTCAGAAAGGATGTTCGTGATAAGGTCAAAAACGACATACTCAGATCTTCACCAAACTCTGCAGGGATACATTGGATGTCAAGACACGTGGAAAAAACATACAAAACATAGGATTGGGGACATCAAGATTTTAGTCAAATTTTTTAAGAATTTTCAAATTTTCAGATAGGAGGTTCCATATAAGGTCAAAAACTACATACTCAGATCTTCACCAAACATTGCAGGGATACATTGGATGTCAAGACACGTGGAAAAAACATACAAAACATAGGATTGGGGACATCAAGATTTTGGTCAAATTTTTTAAGAATTTTCAAATTTTCAGATAGGAGGTTCCATATAAGGTCAAAAACTACATACTCAGATCTTCACCAAACATTGCAGGGATACATTGGATGTCAAGACACGTGGAAAAAACGTACAAAACAAGAGATTGGAGACATCAAGATTTTGGACGAATTTTTTAAGAATTTTCAAATTTTCAGATGGGAGGTTCCAGATAAGGTCAAAAACGACATACTCAGATCTTCATCAAACTTTGCATAGATACATTGGATGTGGAGACACGTGGAAAAAACGTACAAAACAAGAGATTGGAGACATCAAGATTTTGGACGAATTTTTTCAAAATTTTCAAATTTTCAGATAGGAGATTCCAGATAAGGTCAAAAACTACATACTGAGATCTTCACCAAACTTTGCAGGGATACATTGGATGTCAAGACATGTGGAAAAAATTTACAAAACATAGGATTGGGGACATCAAGATTTTGGTCGAATTTTTGAGGAATTTTCAAATTTTCAGATAGGAGGTTCCATATAAGGTCAAAAACTACATACTCAGATCTTCAACAAACATTGCAGGGATACATTGGATGTGAAGACACGTGGAAAAACGTACAAAACAAGAGATTGGAGACATCAAGATTTTGGACGAATTTTTTAAGAATTTTCAAATTTTCAGATAGGAGGTTCCAGATAAGGTCAAAAACTACATACTCAGATCTTCACCAAACTTTGCAGGGATACATTGGATGTCAAGACACGTGGGAAAAACATACAAAACATAGGATTGGGGACATCAAGATTTTGGTCAAATTTTTTAAGAATTTTCAAATTTTCAGATAGGAGGTTCCATATAAGGTCAAAAACTACATACTCAGATCTTCACCAAAGATTGCAGGGATACATTGGATGTCAAGACACGTGGAAAAAACGTACAAAACAAGAGATTGGAGACATCAAGATATTGGACGAATTTTTTAAGAATTTTCAAATTTTCAGATGGGAGGTTCCAGATAAAGTCAAAAACTACATACTCAGATCTTCACCAAACTTTGCAGGGATACATTGGATGTCAAGACACGTGGAAAAAACGTACAAAACAAGAGATTGGAGACATCAAGGTTTTGGACGAATTTTTTAAGAATTTTCAAATTTTCAGAAAGGATGTTCCAGATAAGGTCAAAAACGACATACTCAGATCTTCACCAAACTTTGCATGGATACATTGGATGTCAAGACACGTAAAAAACATACAAAACATAGGATTGGGGACATCAAGATTTTGGTCAAATTTTTTAAGAATTTTCAAATTTTCAGATAGGAGGTTCCATATAAGATCAAAAACTACATACTCAGATCTTCACCAAACATTGCAAGGATACATTGGATGTCAAGACACGTGGAAAAACGTACAAAACAAGAGATTGGAGACATCAAGATTTTGGACGAATTTTTTAAGAATTTTCAAATTTTCAGATAGGAGGTTCCAGATAAGGTCAAAAACTACATACTCAGATCTTCACCAAACTTTGCAGGGATACATTGGATGTCAAGACACGTGGGAAAAACATACAAAACATAGGATTGGGGACATCAAGATTTTGGTCGAATTTTTGAGGAATTTTCAAATTTTCAGATAGGAGGTTCCATATAAGGTCAAAAACTATATACTCAGATCTTCAACAAACATTGCAGGGATACATTGGATGTCAAGACACGTGGAAAAACGTACAAAACAAGAGATTGGAGACATCAAGATTTTGGACGAATTTTTTAAGAATTTTCAAATTTTCAGATAGGAGGTTCCAGATAAGGTCAAAAACTACATACTCAGATCTTCACCAAACTTTGCAGGGATACATTGGATGTCAAGACACGTGGGAAAAACATACAAAACATAGGATTGGGGACATCAAGATTTTGGTCAAATTTTTTAAGAATTTTCAAATTTTCAGATAGGAGGTTCCATATAAGGTCAAAAACTACATACTCAGATCTTCACCAAAGATTGCAGGGATACATTGGATGTCAAGACACGTGGAAAAAACGTACAAAACAAGAGATTGGAGACATCAAGATTTTGGACGAATTTTTTAAGAATTTTCAAATTTTCAGATGGGAGGTTCCAGATAAGGTCAAAAACTACATACTCAGATCTTCACCAAACTTTGCAGGGATACATTGGATGTCAAGACACGTGGAAAAAACGTACAAAACAAGAGATTGGAGACGTCAAGATTTTGGACGATTTTTTTAAGAATTTTCAAATTTTCAGAAAGGATGTTCCAGATAAGGTCAAAAACGACATACTCAGATCTTCACCAAACTTTGCAGGGAATACATTGGATGTCAAGACACGTGGAAAAAACGTACAAAACAAGAGATTGGAGACATCAACATTTTGGACGAATTTTTTAAGAATTTTCAAATTTTCAGATAGGAGGTTCCAGATAAGGTCAAAAACTACATACTCAGATCTTCACCAAACATTGCAGGGATACATTGGATGTCAAGACACGTGGAAAAAACGTACAAAACAAGAGATTGGAGACATCAAGATTTTCGACGAATTTTTTAAGAATTTTCAAATTTTCAGATGGGAGGTTCCAGATAAGGTCAAAAACGACATACTCAGATCTTCACCAAACTTTGCAGGGAATACATTGGATGTCAAGACACGTGGAAAAAACATACAAAACATAGAATTGGGGACATCAAGATTTTGGTAGAATTTTTTAAGAAATTTCAAATTTTCAGATAGGAAGTTCCATATAAGGTCAAAAACTACATACTCAGATCTTCACCAAACTATGCAGGGATACATTGGATGTCAAGACACGTGGAAAAACGTACAAAACAAGAGATTGGGGTCATCAAGATTTTGGACGGATTTTTTAGGAATTTTCAAATTTTCAGTTGGGAGGTTCCAGATAAGGTCAAAAACTACATACTCAGATCTTCACCAAACTTTGCAGGGATACATTGGATGTCAAGACACATGGAAAAAACGTACAAAACAAGAGATTGGAGACATCAAGATTTTGGACGAATTTTTGAAGAATTTTCAAATTTTCAGATAGGAGGTTCCAGATAAGGTCAAAAACTACATACTCAGATCTTCACCAAACTTTGCAGGGATACATTGGATGTCAAGACACGTGGGAAAAACGTACAAAACAAGAGATTGGAGACATCAAGATTCTGGACGGATTTTTTAAGAATTTTCAAATTTTCAGATGGGAGGTTCCAGATAAGGTCAAAAACTACATACTCAGATCTTCACCAAACTTTGCAGGGATACATTGGATGTCAAGACACGTGGAAAAAACGTACAAAACAAGAGATTGGAGACGTCAAGATTTTGGACGAATTTTTTAAGAATTTTCAAATTTTCAGAAAGGATGTTCCAGATAAGGTCAAAAACGACATACTCAGATCTTCACCAAACTTTGCAGGGATCCATTGGATGTCAAGACACGTGGAAAAAACGTACAAAACAAGAGATTGGAGACATCAAGATTTTGGACGAATTTTTTAAGAATTTTCAAATTTTCAGATAGGAGGTTCCAGATAAGGTCAAAAACTACATACTCAGATCTTCACCAAACTTTGCAGGGATACACTGGATGTCAAGACACGTGGAAAAAACGTACAAAACAAGAGATTGGAGACATCAAGATTTTGGACGAATTTTTGAGGAATTTTCAAATTTTCAGAAATGAGGTTCCAGATAAGGTCAAAAACTACATACTCAGATCTTCACCAAACTTTGCAGGGATACATTGGATGTCAAGACACGTGGGAAAAACGTACAAAACAAGAGATTGGAGACATCAAGATTTTGGACGAATTTTTTAAGAATTTTCAAATTTTCAGATAGGAGGTTCCAGATAAGGTCAAAAACTACATACTCAGATCTTCACCAAACTTTGCAGGGATACATTGGATGTCAAGACACGTGGAAAAAACGTACAAAACAAGAGATTGGGGTCATCAAGATTTTGGACGAATTTTTTAGGAATTTTCAAATTTTCAGATGGGAGGTTCCAGATAAGGTCAAAAACTACATACTCAGATCTTCACCAAACTTTGCAGGGATACATTGGATGTCAAGACACGTGGAAAAAACGTACAAAACAAGAGATTGGAGACGTCAAGATTTTGGACGAATTTTTTAAGAATTTTCAAATTTTCAGAAAGGATGTTCCAGATAAGGTCAAAAACGACATACTCAAATCTTCACCAAACTCTGCAGGGATACATTGGATGTCAAGACACGTGGGAAAAACGTACAAAACAAGAGATTGGAGACATCAAGATTTTGGACGGATTTTTTAGGAATTTTCAAATTTTCAGATGGGAGGTTCCAGATAAGGTCAAAAACTACATACTCAGATCTTCACCAAACTTTGCAGGGATACATTGGATGTCAAGACACGTGGAAAAAACGTACAAAACAAGAGATTGGAGACATCAAGATTTTGGACGAATTTTTGAAGAATTTTCAAATTTTCAGATGGGAGGTTCCAGATAAAGTCAAAAACTACATACTCAGATCTTCACCAAACTTTGCAGGGATACATTGGATGTCAAGACACGTGGAAAAAACGTACAAAACAAGAGATTGGAGACATCAAGGTTTTGGACGAATTTTTTAAGAATTTTCAAATTTTCAGAAAGGATGTTCCAGATAAGGTCAAAAACGACATACTCAGATCTTCACCAAACTTTGCATGGATACATTGGATGTCAAGACACGTAAAAAACATACAAAACATAGGATTGGGGACATCAAGATTTTGGTCAAATTTTTTAAGAATTTTCAAATTTTCAGATAGGAGGTTCCATATAAGATCAAAAACTACATACTCAGATCTTCACCAAACATTGCAAGGATACATTGGATGTCAAGACACGTGGAAAAACGTACAAAACAAGAGATTGGAGACATCAAGATTTTGGACGAATTTTTTAAGAATTTTCAAATTTTCAGATAGGAGGTTCCAGATAAGGTCAAAAACTACATACTCAGATCTTCACCAAACTTTGCAGGGATACATTGGATGTCAAGACACGTGGGAAAAACATACAAAACATAGGATTGGGGACATCAAGATTTTGGTCGAATTTTTGAGGAATTTTCAAATTTTCAGATAGGAGGTTCCATATAAGGTCAAAAACTATATACTCAGATCTTCAACAAACATTGCAGGGATACATTGGATGTCAAGACACGTGGAAAAACGTACAAAACAAGAGATTGGAGACATCAAGATTTTGGACGAATTTTTTAAGAATTTTCAAATTTTCAGATAGGAGGTTCCAGATAAGGTCAAAAACTACATACTCAGATCTTCACCAAACTTTGCAGGGATACATTGGATGTCAAGACACGTGGGAAAAACATACAAAACATAGGATTGGGGACATCAAGATTTTGGTCAAATTTTTTAAGAATTTTCAAATTTTCAGATAGGAGGTTCCATATAAGGTCAAAAACTACATACTCAGATCTTCACCAAAGATTGCAGGGATACATTGGATGTCAAGACACGTGGAAAAAACGTACAAAACAAGAGATTGGAGACATCAAGATTTTGGACGAATTTTTTAAGAATTTTCAAATTTTCAGATGGGAGGTTCCAGATAAGGTCAAAAACTACATACTCAGATCTTCACCAAACTTTGCAGGGATACATTGGATGTCAAGACACGTGGAAAAAACGTACAAAACAAGAGATTGGAGACGTCAAGATTTTGGACGATTTTTTTAAGAATTTTCAAATTTTCGGAAAGGATGTTCCAGATAAGGTCAAAAACGACATACTCAGATCTTCACCAAACTTTGCAGGGAATACATTGGATGTCAAGACACGTGGAAAAAACGTACAAAACAAGAGATTGGAGACATCAACATTTTGGACGAATTTTTTAAGAATTTTCAAATTTTCAGATAGGAGGTTCCAGATAAGGTCAAAAACTACATACTCAGATCTTCACCAAACATTGCAGGGATACATTGGATGTCAAGACACGTGGAAAAAACGTACAAAACAAGAGATTGGAGACATCAAGATTTTCGACGAATTTTTTAAGAATTTTCAAATTTTCAGATGGGAGGTTCCAGATAAGGTCAAAAACGACATACTCAGATCTTCACCAAACTTTGCAGGGAATACATTGGATGTCAAGACACGTGGAAAAAACATACAAAACATAGAATTGGGGACATCAAGATTTTGGTAGAATTTTTTAAGAAATTTCAAATTTTCAGATAGGAAGTTCCATATAAGGTCAAAAACTACATACTCAGATCTTCACCAAACTATGCAGGGATACATTGGATGTCAAGACACGTGGAAAAACGTACAAAACAAGAGATTGGGGTCATCAAGATTTTGGACGGATTTTTTAGGAATTTTCAAATTTTCAGTTGGGAGGTTCCAGATAAGGTCAAAAACTACATACTCAGATCTTCACCAAACTTTGCAGGGATACATTGGATGTCAAGACACATGGAAAAAACGTACAAAACAAGAGATTGGAGACATCAAGATTTTGGACGAATTTTTGAAGAATTTTCAAATTTTCAGATAGGAGGTTCCAGATAAGGTCAAAAACTACATACTCAGATCTTCACCAAACTTTGCAGGGATACATTGGATGTCAAGACACGTGGGAAAAACGTACAAAACAAGAGATTGGAGACATCAAGATTCTGGACGGATTTTTTAAGAATTTTCAAATTTTCAGATGGGAGGTTCCAGATAAGGTCAAAAACTACATACTCAGATCTTCACCAAACTTTGCAGGGATACATTGGATGTCAAGACACGTGGAAAAAACGTACAAAACAAGAGATTGGAGACGTCAAGATTTTGGACGAATTTTTTAAGAATTTTCAAATTTTCAGAAAGGATGTTCCAGATAAGGTCAAAAACGACATACTCAGATCTTCACCAAACTTTGCAGGGATCCATTGGATGTCAAGACACGTGGAAAAAACGTACAAAACAAGAGATTGGAGACATCAAGATTTTGGACGAATTTTTTAAGAATTTTCAAATTTTCAGATAGGAGGTTCCAGATAAGGTCAAAAACTACATACTCAGATCTTCACCAAACTTTGCAGGGATACACTGGATGTCAAGACACGTGGAAAAAACGTACAAAACAAGAGATTGGAGACATCAAGATTTTGGACGAATTTTTGAGGAATTTTCAAATTTTCAGAAATGAGGTTCCAGATAAGGTCAAAAACTACATACTCAGATCTTCACCAAACTTTGCAGGGATACATTGGATGCCAAGACACGTGGGAAAAACGTAAAAAACAAGAGATTGGAGACATCAAGATTTTGGACGAATTTTTTAAGAATTTTCAAATTTTCAGATAGGAGGTTCCAGATAAGGTCAAAAACTACATACTCAGATCTTCACCAAACTTTGCAGGGATACATTGGATGTCAAGACACGTGGAAAAAACGTACAAAACAAGAGATTGGGGTCATCAAGATTTTGGACGAATTTTTTAGGAATTTTCAAATTTTCAGATGGGAGGTTCCAGATAAGGTCAAAAACTACATACTCAGATCTTCACCAAACTTTGCAGGGATACATTGGATGTCAAGACACGTGGAAAAAACGTACAAAACAAGAGATTGGAGACGTCAAGATTTTGGACGAATTTTTTAAGAATTTTCAAATTTTCAGAAAGGATGTTCCAGATAAGGTCAAAAACGACATACTCAAATCTTCACCAAACTCTGCAGGGATACATTGGATGTCAAGACACGTGGGAAAAAAGTACAAAACAAGAGATTGGAGACATCAAGATTTTGGACGGATTTTTTAGGAATTTTCAAATTTTCAGATGGGAGGTTCCAGATAAGGTCAAAAACTACATACTCAGATCTTCACCAAACTTTGCAGGGATACATTGGATGTCAAGACACGTGGAAAAAACGTACAAAACAAGAGATTGGAGACATCAAGATTTTGGACGAATTTTTGAAGAATTTTCAAATTTTCAGATAGGAGGTTCCAGATAAGGTCAAAAACTACATACTCAGATCTTCACCAAACTTTGCAGGGATACATTGGATGTCAAGACACGTGGGAAAAACGTACAAAACAAGAGATTGGAGACATCAAGATTTTGGACGGATTTTTTAAGAATTTTCAAATTTTCAGATGGGAGGTTCCAGATAAGGTCAAAAACTACATACTCAGATCTTCACCAAACTTTGCAGGGATACATTGGATGTCAAGACACGTGGAAAAAACGTACAAAACAAGAGATTGGAGACGTCAAGATTTTGGACGAATTTTTTAAGAATTTTCAAATTTTCAGAAAGGATGTTCCAGATAAGGTCAAAAACGACATACTCAGATCTTCACCAAACTTTGCAGGGATCCATTGGATGTCAAGACACGTGGAAAAAACGTACAAAACAAGAGATTGGAGACATCAAGATTTTGGACGAATTTTTTAAGAATTTTCAAATTTTCAGATAGGAGGTTCCAGATAAGGTCAAAAAATACATACTCAGATCTTCACCAAACTTTGCAGGGATACATTGGATGTCAAGACACGTGGAAAAAACGTACAAAACAAGAGATTGGAGACATCAAGATTTTGGACGAATTTTTGAGGAATTTTCAAATTTTCAGAAATGAGGTTCCAGATAAAGTCAAAAACTACATACTCAGATCTTCACCAAACTTTGCAGGGATACATTGGATGTCAAGACACGTGGGAAAAACGTACAAAACAAGAGATTGGAGACATCAAGATTTTGGACGAATTTTTTAACAATTTTCAAATTTTCAGATAGGAGGTTCCAGATAAGGTCAAAAACTACATACTCAGATCTTCACCAAACCTTGCAGGGATACATTGGATGTCAAGACACGTGGGAAAAACGTACAAAACAAGAGATTGGAGACGTCAAGATTTTGGACGAATTTTTGAAGAATTTTCAAATTTTCAGAAAGGATGTTCCAGATAAGGTCAAAAACGACATCCTCAGATCTTCACCAAACTTTGCAGGGATACATTGGATGTCAAGACACGTGGAAAAAACGTACAAAACAAGAGATTGGAGACATCAAGATTTTGGACGAATTTTTTAAGAATTTTCAAATTTTTAGATAGGAGGTTCCAGATAAGGTCAAAAACTACATACTCAGATCTTCACCAAACTTTGCAGGGATACATTGGATGTCAAGACACGTGGAAAAAACGTACAAAACAAGAGATTGGAGACATCAAGATTTTGGACGAATTTTTGAGGAATTTTCAAATTTTCAGAAATGAGGTTCCAGATAAGGTCAAAAACTACATACTCAGATCATCACCAAACATTGCAGGGATACATTGGATGTCAAGACACGTGGAAAAAACGTACAAAACAAGAGATTGGAGACATCAAGATTTTGGACGAATTTTTTAAGAATTTTCAAATTTTCAGAAAGGTTGTTCCAGATAAGGTCAAAAACGACATACTCAGATCTTCACCAAACTTTGCAGGGATACATTGGATGTCAAGACACGTGGAAAAAACGTACAAAACAAGAGATTGGAGACATCAAGATTTTGGACGAATTTTTTAACAATTTTCAAATTTTCAGATAGGAGGTTCCAGATAAGGTCAAAAACTACATACTCAGATCTTCACCAAAGATTGCAGGGATACATTGGATGTCAAGACACGAGGAAAAAACGTACAAAACAAGAGATTGGATACTTCAAGATTTTGGACGAATTTTTTAACAATTTTCAAATTTTCAGATAGGAGGTTCCAGATAAGGTCAAAAACGACATACTCAGATCTTCACCAAACTCTGCAGGGATACATTGGATGTCAAGACATGTGGAAAAAACATAAAAAACTTAGGATTGGGGACATCAAGATTTTGGTCAAATTTTTTAAGAATTTTCAAATTTTCAGATAGGAGGTTCCAGATAAGGTCAAAAACTACATACTCAGATCTTCACCAAACTTTGCAGGGATACATTGGATGTCAAGAAACGTGGAAAAAACGTACAAAACAAGAGATTGAAGACATCAAGATTTTGGACGAATTTTTTAAGAATTTTCAAATTTTCAGAAAGGATGTTCGTGATAAGGTCAAAAACGACATACTCAGATCTTCACCAAACTCTGCAGGGATACATTGGATGTCAAGACACGTGGAAAAAACGTACAAAACAAGAGATTGAAGACATCAAGATTTTGGACGAATTTTTTAAGAATTTTCAAATTTTCAGGTGGGAGGTTCCAGATAAGGTCAAAAACGACATACTCAGATCTTCATCAAACTTTGCATTGATATGTTGGATGTGGAGACACGTCGAAAAAACGTACAAAACAAGAGATTGGAGACATCAAGATTTTGGACGAATTTTTTCAAAATTTTCAAATTTTCAGATAGGAGATTCCAGATAAGGTCAAAAATTACATACTGAGATCTTCACCAAACTTTGCAGGGATACATTGGATGTCAAGACATGTGGAAAAAATTTACAAAACATAGGATTGGGGACATCAAGATTTTGGTCGAATTTTTGAGGAATTTTCAAATTTTCAGATAGGAGGTTCCATATAAGGTCAAAAACTACATACTCAGATCTTCAACAAACATTGCAGGGATACATTGGATGTCAAGACACGTGGAAAAACGTACAAAACAAGAGATTGGAGACATCAAGATTTTGGACGGATTTTTTAAGAATTTTCAAATTTTCAGATGGGAGGTTCCAGATAAGGTCAAAAACTACATACTCAGATCTTCACCAAACTTTGCAGGGATACATTGGATGTCAAGACACGTGGAAAAAACGTACAAAACAAGAGATTGGAGACGTCAAGATTTTGGACGAATTTTTTAAGAATTTTCAAATTTTCAGAAAGGATGTTCCAGATAAGGTCAAAAACGACATACTCAGATCTTCACCAAACTTTGCAGGGATCCATTGGATGTCAAGACACGTGGAAAAAACGTACAAAACAAGAGATTGGAGACATCAAGATTTTGGACGAATTTTTTAAGAATTTTCAAATTTTCAGATAGGAGGTTCCAGATAAGGTCAAAAAATACATACTCAGATCTTCACCAAACTTTGCAGGGATACATTGGATGTCAAGACACGTGGAAAAAACGTACAAAACAAGAGATTGGAGACATCAAGATTTTGGACGAATTTTTGAGGAATTTTCAAATTTTCAGAAATGAGGTTCCAGATAAAGTCAAAAACTACATACTCAGATCTTCACCAAACTTTGCAGGGATACATTGGATGTCAAGACACGTGGGAAAAACGTACAAAACAAGAGATTGGAGACATCAAGATTTTGGACGAATTTTTTAACAATTTTCAAATTTTCAGATAGGAGGTTCCAGATAAGGTCAAAAACTACATACTCAGATCTTCACCAAACCTTGCAGGGATACATTGGATGTCAAGACACGTGGGAAAAACGTACAAAACAAGAGATTGGAGACGTCAAGATTTTGGACGAATTTTTGAAGAATTTTCAAATTTTCAGAAAGGATGTTCCAGATAAGGTCAAAAACGACATCCTCAGATCTTCACCAAACTTTGCAGGGATACATTGGATGTCAAGACACGTGGAAAAAACGTACAAAACAAGAGATTGGAGACATCAAGATTTTGGACGAATTTTTTAAGAATTTTCAAATTTTTAGATAGGAGGTTCCAGATAAGGTCAAAAACTACATACTCAGATCTTCACCAAACTTTGCAGGGATACATTGGATGTCAAGACACGTGGAAAAAACGTACAAAACAAGAGATTGGAGACATCAAGATTTTGGACGAATTTTTGAGGAATTTTCAAATTTTCAGAAATGAGGTTCCAGATAAGGTCAAAAACTACATACTCAGATCATCACCAAACATTGCAGGGATACATTGGATGTCAAGACACGTGGAAAAAACGTACAAAACAAGAGATTGGAGACATCAAGATTTTGGACGAATTTTTTAAGAATTTTCAAATTTTCAGAAAGGTTGTTCCAGATAAGGTCAAAAACGACATACTCAGATCTTCACCAAACTTTGCAGGGATACATTGGATGTCAAGACACGTGGAAAAAACGTACAAAACAAGAGATTGGAGACATCAAGATTTTGGACGAATTTTTTAACAATTTTCAAATTTTCAGATAGGAGGTTCCAGATAAGGTCAAAAACTACATACTCAGATCTTCACCAAAGATTGCAGGGATACATTGGATGTCAAGACACGAGGAAAAAACGTACAAAACAAGAGATTGGATACTTCAAGATTTTGGACGAATTTTTTAACAATTTTCAAATTTTCAGATAGGAGGTTCCAGATAAGGTCAAAAACGACATACTCAGATCTTCACCAAACTCTGCAGGGATACATTGGATGTCAAGACATGTGGAAAAAACATAAAAAACTTAGGATTGGGGACATCAAGATTTTGGTCAAATTTTTTAAGAATTTTCAAATTTTCAGATAGGAGGTTCCAGATAAGGTCAAAAACTACATACTCAGATCTTCACCAAACTTTGCAGGGATACATTGGATGTCAAGAAACGTGGAAAAAACGTACAAAACAAGAGATTGAAGACATCAAGATTTTGGACGAATTTTTTAAGAATTTTCAAATTTTCAGAAAGGATGTTCGTGATAAGGTCAAAAACGACATACTCAGATCTTCACCAAACTCTGCAGGGATACATTGGATGTCAAGACACGTGGAAAAAACGTACAAAACAAGAGATTGAAGACATCAAGATTTTGGACGAATTTTTTAAGAATTTTCAAATTTTCAGGTGGGAGGTTCCAGATAAGGTCAAAAACGACATACTCAGATCTTCATCAAACTTTGCATTGATATGTTGGATGTGGAGACACGTCGAAAAAACGTACAAAACAAGAGATTGGAGACATCAAGATTTTGGACGAATTTTTTCAAAATTTTCAAATTTTCAGATAGGAGATTCCAGATAAGGTCAAAAATTACATACTGAGATCTTCACCAAACTTTGCAGGGATACATTGGATGTCAAGACATGTGGAAAAAATTTACAAAACATAGGATTGGGGACATCAAGATTTTGGTCGAATTTTTGAGGAATTTTCAAATTTTCAGATAGGAGGTTCCATATAAGGTCAAAAACTACATACTCAGATCTTCAACAAACATTGCAGGGATACATTGGATGTCAAGACACGTGGAAAAACGTACAAAACAAGAGATTGGAGACATCAAGATTTTGGAAGAATTTTTTAAGAATTTTCAAATTTTCAGATAGGAGGTTCCAGATAAGGTCAAAAAATACATACTCAGATCTTCACCAAACTTTGCAGGGATACATTGGATGTCAAGACACGTGGAAAAACATACAAAACATAGGATTGGGGACATCAAGATTTTGGTCAAATTTTTTAAGAATTTTCAAATTTTCAGATAGGAGGTTCCATATAAGGTCAAAAACTACATACTCAGATCTTCACCAAAGATTGCAGGGATACATTGGATGTCAAGACAGGTGGAAAAAACGTACAAAACAAGAGATTGGAGACAACAAGATTTTGGACGAATTTTTTAAGAATTTTCAAATTTTCAGATGGGAGGTTCCAGATAAGGTCAAAAACTACATACTCAGATCTTCACCAAACTTTGCAGGGATACATTGGATGTCAAGACACGTGGAAAAAACGTACAAAACAAGAGATTGGAGACGTCAAGATTTTGGACGATTTTTTTAAGAATTTTCAAATTTTCAGAAAGGATGTTCCAGATAAGGTCAAAAACGACATACTCAGATCTTCACCAAACTTTGCAGGGAATACATTGGATGTCAAGACACGTGGAAAAAACGTACAAAACAAGAGATTTGAGACATCAAGATTTTGGACGAATTTTTGAAGAATTTTCAAATTTTCAGATAGGAGGTTACAGATAAGGTCAAAAACTACATACTCAGATCTTCACCAAAGATTGCAGGGATTCATTGGATGTCAAGACACGTGGAAAAAACGTACAAAACAAGAGATTGGAGACATCAAGATTTTCGACGAATTTTTTAAGAATTTTCAAATTTTCAGATGGGAGGTTCCAGATAAGGTCAAAAACGACATACTCAGATCTTCACCAAACTTTGCATGGATACATTGGATGTTAAGACACGTGGAAAAAACATACAAAACATAGAATTGGGGACATCAAGATTTTGGTCGAATTTTTTAAAAATTTTCAAATTTTCAGATAGGAGGTTCCAGATAAGGTCAAAAACTACATACTCAGATCTTCACCAAACTTTGCAGGGATACATTGGATGTCAAGACACGTGGAAAAAACGTACAAAACAAGAGTTTGGGGTCATCAAGATTTTGGACGGATTTTTTAGGAATTTTCAAATTTTCAGATGGGAGGTTCCAGATAAGGTCAAAAACGACATACTCAGATCTTCACCAAACTTTGCAGGGATACATTGGATGTCAAGACACGTGGAAAAAACGTACAAAACAAGAGATTGGAGACGTCAAGATTTCGGACGAATTTTTGAAGAATTTTCAAATTTTCAGAAAGGATGTTCCAGATAAGGTCAAAAACGACATCCTCAGATCTTCACCAAACTTTGCAGGGATACATTGGATGTCAAGACACGTGGAAAAAACGTACAAAACAAGAGATTGGAGACATCAAGATTTTGGACGAATTTTTGAGGAATTTTCAAATTTTCAGAAATGAGGTTCCAGATAAGGTCAAAAACTACATACTCAGATCTTCACAAAACATTGCAGGGATACATTGGATGTCAGGACACGAGGAAAAAACGTACAAAACAAGAGATTGGAGACATCAAGATTTTGGACGAATTTTTTAACAATTTTCAAATTTTCAGATAGGAGGTTCCACATAAGGTCAAAAACGACATACTCAGATCTTCACCAAACTCTGCAGGGATACATTGGATGTCAAGACATGTGGAAAAAACATACAAAACATAGGATTGGGGACATCAAGATTTTGGTCAAATTTTTTAAGAATTTTCAAATTTTCAGATAGGAGGTTCCAGATAAGGTCAAAAACTACATACTCAGATCTTCACCAAAGATTGCAGGGATACATTGGATGTCAAGACACGTGGAAAAAACGTACAAAACAAGAGATTGGAGACATCAAGATTTTCGACGAATTTTTTAAGAATTTTCAAATTTTCAGATGGGAGGTTCCAGATAAGGTCAAAAACGACATACTCAGATCTTCACCAAACTTTGCATGGATACATTGGATGTTAAGACACGTGGAAAAAACATACAAAACATAGAATTGGGGACATCAAGATTTTGGTCGAATTTTTTAAAAATTTTCAAATTTTCAGATAGGAGGTTCCAGATAAGGTCAAAAACTACATACTCAGATCTTCACCAAACTTTGCAGGGATACATTGGATGTCAAGACACGTGGAAAAAACGTACAAAACAAGAGATTGGGGTCATCAAGATTTTGGACGAATTTTATAGGAATTTTCAAATTTTCAGATGGGAGGTTCCAGATAAGGTCAAAAACGACATACTCAGATCTTCATCAAACTTTGCATAGATACATTGGATGTGGAGACACGTGGAAAAAACGTACAAAACAAGAGATTGGAGACATCAAGATTTTGGACGAATTTTTTCAAAATTTTCAAATTTTCAGATAGGAGATTCCAGATAAGGTCAAAAACTACATACTGAGATCTTCACCAAACTTTGCAGGGATACATTGGATGTCAAGACATGTGGAAAAAATTTACAAAACATAGGATTGGGGACATCAAGATTTTGGTCGAATTTTTGAGGAATTTTCAAATTTCAGATAGGAGGTTCCAGATAAGGTCAAAAACTACATACTCAGATCTTCACCAAACTTTGCAGGGATACATTGGATGTCAAGACACGTGGGAAAAACATACAAAACATAGGATTGGGGACATCAAGATTTTGGTCAAATTTTTTAAGAATTTTCAAATTTTCAGATAGGAGGTTCCATATAAGGTCAAAAACTACATACTCAGATCTTCACCAAAGATTGCAGGGATACATTGGATGTCAAGACAGGTGGAAAAAACGTACAAAACAAGAGATTGGAGACATCAAGATTTTGAACGAATTTTTTAAGAATTTTCAAATTTTCAGATGGGAGGTTCCAGATAAGGTCAAAAACTACATACTCAGATCTTCACCAAACTTGGCAGGGATACATTGGATGTCAAGACACGTGGAAAAAACGTACAAAACAAGAGATTGGAGACGTCAAGATTTTGGACGATTTTTTTAAGAATTTTCAAATTTTCAGAAAGGATGTTCCAGATAAGGTCAAAAACGACATACTCAGATCTTCACCAAACTTTGCAGGGATACATTGGATGTCAAGACAGGTGGAAAAAACGTACAAAACAAGAGATTGGAGACATCAAGATTTTGAACGAATTTTTTAAGAATTTTCAAATTTTCAGATGGGAGGTTCCAGATAAGGTCAAAAACTACATACTCAGATCTTCACCAAACTTGGCAGGGATACATTGGATGTCAAGACACGTGGAAAAAACGTACAAAACAAGAGATTGGAGACGTCAAGATTTTGGACGATTTTTTTAAGAATTTTCAAATTTTCAGAAAGGATGTTCCAGATAAGGTCAAAAACGACATACTCAGATCTTCACCAAACTTTGCAGGGAATACATTGGATGTCAAGACACGTGGAAAAAACGTACAAAACAAGAGATTGGAGACATCAAGATTTTGGACGAATTTTTTAAGAATTTTCAAATTTTCAGATAGGAGGTTCCAGATAAGGTCAAAAACTACATACTCAGATCTTCACCAAAGATTGCAGGGATACATTGGATGTCAAGACACGTGGAAAAAACGTACAAAACAAGAGATTGGAGACATCAAGATTTTCGACGAATTTTTTAAGAATTTTCAAATTTTCAGATGGGAGGTTCCAGATAAGGTCAAAAACGACATACTCAGATCTTCACCAAACTTTGCATGGATACATTGGATGTTAAGACACGTGGAAAAAACATACAAAACATAGAATTGGGGACATCAAGATTTTGGTCGAATTTTTTAAAAATTTTCAAATTTTCAGATAGGAGGTTCCAGATAAGGTCAAAAACTACATACTCAGATCTTCACCAAACTTTGCAGGGATACATTGGATGTCAAGACACGTGGAAAAAACGTACAAAACAAGAGATTGGGGTCATCAAGATTTTGGACGAATTTTATAGGAATTTTCAAATTTTCAGATGGGAGGTTCCAGATAAGGTCAAAAACTACATACTCAGATCTTCACCAAACTTTGCAGGGATACATTGGATGTCAAGACACGTGGAAAAAACGTACAAAACAAGAGATTGGAGACGTCAAGATTTTGGACGAATTTTTTAAGAATTTTCAAATTTTCAGAAAGGATGTTCCAGATAAGGTCAAAAAAGACATACTCAAATCTTCACCAAACTCTGCAGGGATACATTGGATGTCAAGACACGTGGGAAAAACGTACAAAACAAGAGATTGGAGACATCAAGATTTCGGACGAATTTTTTAAGAATTTTCAAATTTTCAGATAGGAGGTTCCAGATAAGGTCAAAAACTACCTACTCAGATCTTCACCAAACTTTGCAGGGATACATTGGATGTCAAGACACGTGGAAAAAACGTACAAAACAAGAGATTGGAGACGTCAAGATTTCGGACGAATTTTTGAAGAATTTTCAAATTTTCAGAAAGGATGTTCCAGATAAGGTCAAAAACGACATCCTCAGATCTTCACCAAACTTTGCAGGGATACATTGGATGTCAAGACACGTGGAAAAAACGTACAAAACAAGAGATTGGAGACATCAAGATTTTGGACGAATTTTTTAAGAATTTTCAAATTTTTAGATAGGAGGTTCCAGATAAGGTCAAAAACTACACACTCAGATCTTCACCAAACTTTGCAGGGATACATTGGATGTCAAGACACGTGGAAAAAACGTACAAAACAAGAGATTGGAGACATCAAGATTTTGGACGAATTTTTGAGGAATTTTCAAATTTTCAGAAATGAGGTTCCAGATAAGGTCAAAAACTACATACTCAGATCTTCACCAAACATTGCAGGGATACATTGGATGTCAAGACACGTGGAAAAAACGTACAAAACAAGAGATTGGAGACATCAAGATTTTGGACGAATTTTTTAAGAATTTTCAAATTTTCAGAAAGGTTGTTCCAGATAAGGTCAAAAACGACATACTCAGATCTTCACCAAACTTTGCAGGGATACATTGGATGTCAAGACACGTGGAAAAAACGTACAAAACAAGAGATTGGAGACATCAAGATTTTGGACGAATTTTTTAAGAATTTTCAAATTTTCAGATAGGAGGTTCCAGATAAGGTCAAAAACTACATACTCAGATCTTCACCAAAGATTGCATTGATACATTGGATGTCAAGACACGAGGAAAAAACGTACAAAACAAGAGATTGGAGACATCAAGATTTTGGACGAATTTTTTAACAATTTTCAAATTTTCAGATAGGAGGTTCCAGATAAGGTCAAAAACGACATACTCAGATCTTCACCAAACTCTGCAGGGATACATTGGATGTCAAGACATGTGGAAAAAACATACAAAACATAGGATTGGGGACATCAAGATTTTGGTCAAATTTTTTAAGAATTTTCAAATTTTCAGATAGGAGGTTCCAGATAAGGTCAAAAACTACATACTCAGATCTTCACCAAACTTTGCAGGGATACATTGGATGTCAAGACACGTGGAAAAAACGTACAAAACAAGAGATTGAATACATCAAGATTTTGGACGAATTTTTTAAGAATTATCAAATTTTCAGAAAGGATGTTCGTGATAAAGTCAAAAACGACATACTCAGATCTTCATCAAACTCTGCAGGGATACATTGGATGTCAAGACACGTGGAAAAAACATACAAAACATAGGATTGGGGACATCAAGATTTTAGTCAAATTTTTTAAGAATTTTCAAATTTTCAGATAGGAGGTTCCATATAAGGTCAAAAACTACATACTCAGATCTTCACCAAACATTGCAGGGATACATTGGATGTCAATACACGTGGAAAAAACATACAAAACATAGGATTGGGGACATCATGATTTTGGTCAAATTTTTTAAGAATTTTCAAATTTTCAGA
Source organism: Lepisma saccharinum (assembly GCF_977018435.1). Taxonomy (NCBI): domain Eukaryota; kingdom Metazoa; phylum Arthropoda; class Insecta; order Zygentoma; family Lepismatidae; genus Lepisma; species Lepisma saccharinum. The sequence goes on along the minus strand of NW_028142907.1, from coordinate 10,327 downwards.
TAGGATGTTCGTGATAAGGTCAAAAACTACATACTCAGATCTTCACCAAACATTGCAGGGATACATTGGATGTCAAGGCACGTGGAAAAAACGTACAAAACAAGAGATTGGGGTCATCAAGATTTTGGACGAATTTTATAGGAATTTTCAAATTTTCAGATGGGAGGTTCCAGATAAGGTCAAAAACTACATACTCAGATCTTCACCAAACTTTGCAGGGATACATTGGATGTCAAGACACGTGGAAAAAACGTACAAAACAAGAGATTGGAGACGTCAAGATTTTGGACGAATTTTTTAAGAATTTTCAAATTTTCAGAAAGGATGTTCCAGATAAGGTCAAAAAAGACATACTCAAATCTTCACCAAACTCTGCAGGGATACATTGGATGTCAAGACACGTGGGAAAAACGTACAAAACAAGAGATTGGAGACATCAAGATTTCGGACGAATTTTTTAAGAATTTTCAAATTTTCAGATGGGAGGTTCCAGATAAGGTCAAAAACGACATACTCAGATCTTCACCAAACTTTGCATGGATACATTGGATGTTAAGACACGTGGAAAAAACATACAAAACATAGAATTGGGGACATCAAGATTTTGGTCGAATTTTTTAAAAATTTTCAAATTTTCAGATAGGAGGTTCCAGATAAGGTCAAAAACTACATACTCAGATCTTCACCAAACTTTGCAGGGATACATTGGATGTCAAGACACGTGGAAAAAACGTACAAAACAAGAGATTGGGGTCATCAAGATTTTGGACGAATTTTATAGGAATTTTCAAATTTTCAGATGGGAGGTTCCAGATAAGGTCAAAAACTACATACTCAGATCTTCACCAAACTTTGCAGGGATACATTGGATGTCAAGACACGTGGAAAAAACGTACAAAACAAGAGATTGGAGACGTCAAGATTTTGGACGAATTTTTTAAGAATTTTCAAATTTTCAGAAAGGATGTTCCAGATAAGGTCAAAAAAGACATACTCAAATCTTCACCAAACTCTGCAGGGATACATTGGATGTCAAGACACGTGGGAAAAACGTACAAAACAAGAGATTGGAGACATCAAGATTTCGGACGAATTTTTTAAGAATTTTCAAATTTTCAGATAGGAGGTTCCAGATAAGGTCAAAAACTACCTACTCAGATCTTCACCAAACTTTGCAGGGATACATTGGATGTCAAGACACGTGGAAAAAACGTACAAAACAAGAGATTGGAGACGTCAAGATTTCGGACGAATTTTTGAAGAATTTTCAAATTTTCAGAAAGGATGTTCCAGATAAGGTCAAAAACGACATCCTCAGATCTTCACCAAACTTTGCAGGGATACATTGGATGTCAAGACACGTGGAAAAAACGTACAAAACAAGAGATTGGAGACATCAAGATTTTGGACGAATTTTTTAAGAATTTTCAAATTTTTAGATAGGAGGTTCCAGATAAGGTCAAAAACTACACACTCAGATCTTCACCAAACTTTGCAGGGATACATTGGATGTCAAGACACGTGGAAAAAACGTACAAAACAAGAGATTGGAGACATCAAGATTTTGGACGAATTTTTGAGGAATTTTCAAATTTTCAGAAATGAGGTTCCAGATAAGGTCAAAAACTACATACTCAGATCTTCACCAAACATTGCAGGGATACATTGGATGTCAAGACACGTGGAAAAAACGTACAAAACAAGAGATTGGAGACATCAAGATTTTGGACGAATTTTTTAAGAATTTTCAAATTTTCAGAAAGGTTGTTCCAGATAAGGTCAAAAACGACATACTCAGATCTTCACCAAACTTTGCAGGGATACATTGGATGTCAAGACACGTGGAAAAAACGTACAAAACAAGAGATTGGAGACATCAAGATTTTGGACGAATTTTTTAAGAATTTTCAAATTTTCAGATAGGAGGTTCCAGATAAGGTCAAAAACTACATACTCAGATCTTCACCAAAGATTGCATTGATACATTGGATGTCAAGACACGAGGAAAAAACGTACAAAACAAGAGATTGGAGACATCAAGATTTTGGACGAATTTTTTAACAATTTTCAAATTTTCAGATAGGAGGTTCCAGATAAGGTCAAAAACGACATACTCAGATCTTCACCAAACTCTGCAGGGATACATTGGATGTCAAGACATGTGGAAAAAACATACAAAACATAGGATTGGGGACATCAAGATTTTGGTCAAATTTTTTAAGAATTTTCAAATTTTCAGATAGGAGGTTCCAGATAAGGTCAAAAACTACATACTCAGATCTTCACCAAACTTTGCAGGGATACATTGGATGTCAAGACACGTGGAAAAAACGTACAAAACAAGAGATTGAATACATCAAGATTTTGGACGAATTTTTTAAGAATTATCAAATTTTCAGAAAGGATGTTCGTGATAAAGTCAAAAACGACATACTCAGATCTTCACCAAACTCTGCAGGGATACATTGGATGTCAAGACACGTGGAAAAAACATACAAAACATAGGATTGGGGACATCAAGATTTTAGTCAAATTTTTTAAGAATTTTCAAATTTTCAGATAGGAGGTTCCATATAAGGTCAAAAACTACATACTCAGATCTTCACCAAACATTGCAGGGATACATTGGATGTCAATACACGTGGAAAAAACATACAAAACATAGGATTGGGGACATCATGATTTTGGTCAAATTTTTTAAGAATTTTCAAATTTTCAGATAGGATGTTCGTGATAAGGTCAAAAACTACATACTCAGATCTTCACCAAACATTGCAGGGATACATTGGATGTCAAGGCACGTGGAAAAAACGTACAAAACAAGAGATTGGAGACATCAAGATTTTGGACGAATTTTTTTCAGAATTTTCAAATTTTCAGATGGGAGGTTCCAGATAAGGTCAAAAACGACATACTCAGATCTTCATCAAACTTTGCATAGATACATTGGATGTGGAGACACGTGGAAAAAACGTACAAAACAAGAGATTGGACACATCAAGATTTTGGACGAATTTTTTCAAAATTTTCAAATTTTCAGATAGGAGATTCCAGATAAGGTCAAAAACTAAATACTGAGATCTTCACCAAACTTTGCAGGGATACATTGGATGTCAAGACATGTGGAAAAAATTTACAAAACATAGGATTGGGGACATCAAGATTTTGGTCGAATTTTTGAGGAATTTTCAAATTTTCAGATAGGAGGTTCCATATAAGGTCAAAAACTACATACTCAGATCTTCAACAAACATTGCAGGGATACATTGGATGTCAAGACACGTGGAAAAACGTACAAAACAAGAGATTGGAGACATCAAGATTTTGGACGAATTTTTTAAGAATTTTCAAATTTTCAGATAGGAGGTTCCAGATAAGGTCAAAAACTACATACTCAGATCTTCACCAAACTTTGCAGGGATACATTGGATGTCAAGACACGTGGGAAAAACATACAAAACATAGGATTGGGGACATCAAGATTTTGGTCAAATTTTTTAAGAATTTTCAAATTTTCAGATAGGAGGTTCCATATAAGGTCAAAAACTACATACTCAGATCTTCACCAAAGATTGCAGGGATACATTGGATGTCAAGACACGTGGAAAAAACGTACAAAACAAGAGATTGGAGACATCAAGATTTTGGACGAATTTTTTAAGAATTTTCAAATTTTCAGATGGGAGGTTCCAGATAAGGTCAAAAACTACATACTCAGATCTTCACCAAACTTTGCAGGGATACATTGGATGTCAAGACACGTGGAAAAAACGTACAAAACAAGAGATTGGAGACGTCAAGATTTTGGACGATTTTTTTAAGAATTTTCAAATTTTCAGAAAGGATGTTCCAGATAAGGTCAAAAACGACATACTCAGATCTTCACCAAACTTTGCAGGGAATACATTGGATGTCAAGACACGTGGAAAAAACGTACAAAACACGAGATTGGAGACATCAAGATTTTGGACGAATTTTTTAAGAATTTTCAAATTTTCAGATAGGAGGTTCCAGATAAGGTCAAAAACTACATACTCAGGTCTTCACCAAAGATTGCAGGGATACATTGGATGTCAAGACACGTGGAAAAAACGTACAAAACAAGAGATTGGAGACATCAAGATTTTCGACGAATTTTTTAAGAATTTTCAAATTTTCAGATGGGAGGTTCCAGATAAGGTCAAAAACGACATACTCAGATCTTCACCAAACTTTGCATGGATACATTGGATGTTAAGACACGTGGAAAAAACATACAAAACATAGAATTGGGGACATCAAGATTTTGGTCGAATTTTTTAAAAATTTTCAAATTTTCAGATAGGAGGTTCCATATAAGGTCAAAAATTACATACTCAGATCTTCACCAAACTATGCTGGGATACATTGGATGTCAAGACACGTGGAAAAAACGTACAAAACAAGAGATTGGAGACATCAAGATTTTGGACGAATTTTTTAAGAATTTTCAAATTTTCAGATAGGAAGTTCCAGATAAGATCAAAAACTACATACTCAGATCTTCACCAAACTTTGCAGGGATACATTGGATGTCAAGACACGTGGAAAAAATGTACAAAACAAGAGATTGGAGACATCCAGATTTTGGACGAATTTTTGAGGAATTTTCAAATTTTCAGAAATGAGGTTCCAGATAAGGTCAAAAACTACATACTCAGATCTTCACCAAACTTTGCAGGGATACATTGGATGTCAAGACACGTGGGAAAAACGTACAAAACAAGAGATTGGAGACATCAAGATTTTGGACGAATTTTTTAAGAATTTTCAAATTTTCAGATAGGAGGTTCCAGATAAGGTCAAAAACTACATACTCAGATCTTCACCAAACTTTGCAGGGATACATTGGATGTCAAAACACGTGGAAAAAACGTACAAAACAAGAGATTGGGGTCATCAAGATTTTGAACGGATTTTTTAGGAATTTTCAAATTTTCAGATGGGAGGTTCCAGATAAGGTCAAAAACTACATACTCAGATCTTCACCAAACTTTGCAGGGATACATTGGATATCAAGACACGTGGAAAAAACGTATAAAACAAGAGATTGGAGACGTCAAGATTTTGGACGAATTTTTTAAGAATTTTCAAATTTTCAGAAAGGATGTTCCAGATAAGGTCAAAAACGACATACTCAGATCTTCACCAAACTCTGCAGGGATACATTGGATGTCAAGACACGTGGAAAAAACGTACAAAACAAGAGATTGGAGACGTCAAGATTTTGGACGAATTTTTTAAGAATTTTCAAATTTTCAGAAAGGATGTTCCAGATAAGGTCAAAAACGACATACTCAAATCTTCACCAAACTCTGCAGGGATACATTGGATGTCAAGACACGTGGGAAAAACGTACAAAACAAGAGATTGGAGACATCAAGATTTCGGACGAATTTTTTAAGAATTTTCAAATTTTCAGATAGGAGGTTCCAGATAAGGTCAAAAACTACCTACTCAGATCTTCACCAAACTTTGCAGGGATACATTGGATGTCAAGACACGTGGAAAAAACGTACAAAACAAGAGTTTGGGGTCATCAAGATTTTGGACGGATTTTTTAGGAATTTTCAAATTTTCAGATGGGAGGTTCCAGATAAGGTCAAAAACGACATACTCAGATCTTCACCAAACTTTGCAGGGATACATTGGATGTCAAGACACGTGGAAAAAACGTACAAAACAAGAGATTGGAGACGTCAAGATTTCGGACGAATTTTTGAAGAATTTTCAAATTTTCAGAAAGGATGTTCCAGATAAGGTCAAAAACGACATCCTCAGATCTTCACCAAACTTTGCAGGGATACATTGGATGTCAAGACACGTGGAAAAAACGTACAAAACAAGAGATTGGAGACATCAAGATTTTGGACGAATTTTTTAAGAATTTTCAAATTTTTAGATAGGAGGTTCCAGATAAGGTCAAAAACTACACACTCAGATCTTCACCAAACTTTGCAGGGATACATTGGATGTCAAGACACGTGGAAAAAACGTACAAAACAAGAGATTGGAGACATCAAGATTTTGGACGAATTTTTGAGGAATTTTCAAATTTTCAGAAATGAGGTTCCAGATAAGGTCAAAAACTACATACTCAGATCTTCACCAAACATTGCAGGGATACATTGGATGTCAAGACACGTGGAAAAAACGTACAAAACAAGAGATTGGAGACATCAAGATTTTGGAAGAATTTTTTAAGAATTTTCAAATTTTCAGAAAGGTTGTTCCAGATAAGGTCAAAAACGACATACTCAGATCTTCACCAAACTTTGCAGGGATACATTGGATGTCAAGACACGTGGAAAAAACGTACAAAACAAGAGATTGGAGACATCAAGATTTTGGACGAATTTTTTAAGAATTTTCAAATTTTCAGATAGGAGGTTCCAGATAAGGTCAAAAACTACATACTCAGATCTTCACCAAAGATTGCATTGATACATTGGATGTCAAGACACGAGGAAAAAACGTACAAAACAAGAGATTGGAGACATCAAGATTTTGGACGAATTTTTTAACAATTTTCAAATTTTCAGATAGGAGGTTCCAGATAAGGTCAAAAACGACATACTCAGATCTTCACCAAACTCTGCAGGGATACATTGGATGTCAAGACATGTGGAAAAAACATACAAAACATAGGATTGGGGACATCAAGATTTTGGTCAAATTTTTTAAGAATTTTCAAATTTTCAGATAGGAGGTTCCAGATAAGGTCAAAAACTACATACTCAGATCTTCACCAAACTTTGCAGGGATACATTGGATGTCAAGACACGTGGAAAAAACGTACAAAACAAGAGATTGAATACATCAAGATTTTGGACGAATTTTTTAAGAATTATCAAATTTTCAGAAAGGATGTTCGTGATAAAGTCAAAAACGACATACTCAGATCTTCACCAAACTCTGCAGGGATACATTGGATGTCAAGACACGTGGAAAAAACATACAAAACATAGGATTGGGGACATCAAGATTTTAGTCAAATTTTTTAAGAATTTTCAAATTTTCAGATAGGAGGTTCCATATAAGGTCAAAAACTACATACTCAGATCTTCACCAAACATTGCAGGGATACATTGGATGTCAATACACGTGGAAAAAACATACAAAACATAGGATTGGGGACATCATGATTTTGGTCAAATTTTTTAAGAATTTTCAAATTTTCAGATAGGATGTTCGTGATAAGGTCAAAAACTACATACTCAGATCTTCACCAAACATTGCAGGGATACATTGGATGTCAAGGCACGTGGAAAAAACGTACAAAACAAGAGATTGGAGACATCAAGATTTTGGACGAATTTTTTTCAGAATTTTCAAATTTTCAGATGGGAGGTTCCAGATAAGGTCAAAAACGACATACTCAGATCTTCATCAAACTTTGCATAGATACATTGGATGTGGAGACACGTGGAAAAAACGTACAAAACAAGAGATTGGAGACATCAAGATTTTGGACGAATTTTTTCAAAATTTTCAAATTTTCAGATAGGAGATTCCAGATAAGGTCAAAAACTAAATACTGAGATCTTCACCAAACTTTGCAGGGATACATTGGATGTCAAGACATGTGGAAAAAATTTACAAAACATAGGATTGGGGACATCAAGATTTTGGTCGAATTTTTGAGGAATTTTCAAATTTTCAGATGGGAGGTTCCATATAAGGTCAAAAACTACATACTCAGATCTTCAACAAACATTGCAGGGATACATTGGATGTCAAGACACGTGGAAAAACGTACAAAACAAGAGATTGGAGACATCAAGATTTTGGACGAATTTTTTAAGAATTTTCAAATTTTCAGATAGGAGGTTCCAGATAAGGTCAAAAACTACATACTCAGATCTTCACCAAACTTTGCAGGGATACATTGGATGTCAAGACACGTGGGAAAAACATACAAAACATAGGATTGGGGACATCAAGATTTTGGTCAAATTTTTTAAGAATTTTCAAATTTTCAGATAGGAGGTTCCATATAAGGTCAAAAACTACATACTCAGATCTTCACCAAAGATTGCAGGGATACATTGGATGTCAAGACACGTGGAAAAAACGTACAAAACAAGAGATTGGAGACATCAAGATTTTGGACGAATTTTTTAAGAATTTTCAAATTTTCAGATGGGAGGTTCCAGATAAGGTCAAAAACTACATACTCAGATCTTCACCAAACTTTGCAGGGATACATTGGATGTCAAGACACGTGGAAAAAACGTACAAAACAAGAGATTGGAGACGTCAAGATTTTGGACGATTTTTTTAAGAATTTTCAAATTTTCAGAAAGGATGTTCCAGATAAGGTCAAAAACGACATACTCAGATCTTCACCAAACTTTGCAGGGAATACATTGGATGTCAAGACACGTGGAAAAAACGTACAAAACACGAGATTGGAGACATCAAGATTTTGGACGAATTTTTTAAAAATTTTCAAATTTTCAGATAGGAGGTTCCAGATAAGGTCAAAAACTACATACTCAGGTCTTCACCAAAGATTGCAGGGATACATTGGATGTCAAGACACGTGGAAAAAACGTACAAAACAAGAGATTGGAGACATCAAGATTTTCGACGAATTTTTTAAGAATTTTCAAATTTTCAGATGGGAGGTTCCAGATAAGGTCAAAAACGACATACTCAGATCTTCACCAAACTTTGCATGGATACATTGGATGTTAAGACACGTGGAAAAAACATACAAAACATAGAATTGGGGACATCAAGATTTTGGTCGAATTGTTTAAAAATTTTCAAATTTTCAGATAGGAGGTTCCATATAAGGTCAAAAACTACATACTCAGATCTTCACCAAACTATGCTGGGATACATTGGATGTCAAGACACGTGGAAAAAACGTACAAAACAAGAGATTGGAGACATCAAGATTTTGGACGAATTTTTTAAGAATTTTCAAATTTTCAGATAGGAGGTTCCAGATAAGGTCAAAAACTACATACTCAGATCTTCACCAAACTTTGCAGGGATACATTGGATGTCAAGACACGTGGAAAAAATGTACAAAACAAGAGATTGGAGACATCCAGATTTTGGACGAATTTTTGAGGAATTTTCAAATTTTCAGAAATGAGGTTCCAGATAAGGTCAAAAACTACATACTCAGATCTTCACCAAACTTTGCAGGGATACATTGGATGTCAAGACACGGGGAAAAAACATACAAAACATAGGATTGGGGACATCAAGATTTTGGTCAAATTTTTTAAGAATTTTTAAATTTTCAGATAGGAGGTTCCATATAAGGTCAAGAACTACATACTCAGATCTTCACCAAACTTTGCAGGGATACATTGGATGTCAAGACACGTGGAAAAAACGTACAAAACAAGAGATTGGAGACATCGAGATTTTGGACGAATTTTTGAGGAATTTTCAAATTTTCAGATAGGAGGTTCCAGATAAGGTCAAAAACTACATACTCAGATCTTCACCAAACTTTGCAGGGATACATTGGATGTCAGGACACGTGGAAAAAACGTACAAAACAAGAGATTGGAGACATCAATATTTTGGACGAATTTTTTAAGAATTTTCAAATTTTCAGATAGGAGGTTCCAGATAAGGTCAAAAACTACATACTCAGATCTTCACCAAACATTGCAGGGATACTTTGCATGTCAAGACACGTGGAAAAAACGTACAAAACAAGAGATTGGAGACATCAAGATTTTCGACGAATTTTTTAAGAATTTCAAATTTTCAGATGGGAGGTTCCAGATAAGGTCAAAAACGACATACTCAGATCTTCACCAAACTTTGCAGGGATACATTGGATGTCAAAACACGTGGAAAAAACGTACAAGACAAGAGATTGGGGTCACCAAGATTTTGAACGGATTTTTTAGGAATTTTCAAATTTTCAGATGGGAGGTTCCAGATAAGGTCAAAAACTACATACTCAGATCTTCACCAAACTTTGCAGGGATACATTGGATATCAAGACACGTGGAAAAAACGTATAAAACAAGAGATTGGAGACGTCAAGATTTTGGACGAATTTTTTAAGAATTTTCAAATTTTCAGAATGGATGTTCCAGATAAGGTCAAAAACTACATACTCAGATCTTCACCAAACTCTGCAGGGAAACATTGGATGTCAAGACACGGGGAAAAAACATACAAAACATAGGATTGGGGACATCAAGATTTTGGTCAAATTTTTTAAGAATTTTCAAATTTTCAGATAGGAGGTTCCATATAAGGTCAAGAACTACATACTCAGATCTTCACCAAACTTTGCAGGGATACATTGGATGTCAAGACACGTGGA